>NC_064646.1:15274275-18046775 GCF_023864345.2 Schistocerca serialis cubense
ACTAAAACAAGTACGCTAATGTACCATTCCACTGGTCCCAAGTGGAATAATCATCATTTTTTAATGAACACTAAGAGTCATTTTACAAATACTAATGCACTGAATTTAAAATAAAAAAGTTTTTTATTTATTTATAAGGTAATAAACATGTAATACAACTACTGTAATACTTATTTACAATGAACACATTACTGCACTGAAATGGTGCAGAAGTTGGATTACACACACACACACACACACACACACACACACACACACACACACACAAATT
The DNA here is from genome assembly GCF_023864345.2 of Schistocerca serialis cubense. Classification (NCBI taxonomy): domain Eukaryota; kingdom Metazoa; phylum Arthropoda; class Insecta; order Orthoptera; family Acrididae; genus Schistocerca; species Schistocerca serialis. The sequence goes on from NC_064646.1 coordinate 15,274,547, forward strand.
TTCAATGAACACATTACTGCACTGAAATTGTGCAGAAGTTATGTTGTACTTATATACAAGTCAGTTGGTTTTACTAAGAAAACCAGATTTCTCCCTGGAAGGTCTAATGTTAAAACAAAACCTGACCTACTTTGGACACACTATGCGAAGGCATGCCTCGCTGGAAACAACATTAATGCTGGGGAAGATTGAAGGAACTAGAAGAAGAGGACGTCAGAGGATGAGATGGATCGATGGAATCACAGAAGCAATGTGTTCCAACCTGGAAGGTCTACGGGAGAAAGTGCAAGACAGGAAAAAGTGGCGTGATTTGGTTCATGGGGTCACGAAGAGTCGGAACCGACTAAACGAATAGAGAGAGAGAGAGATTTTGAGATTCCAGGAATTTTAACAGGTCAGCCTCGCCACGAGTCCGTTCGGTAAAGATGTTATCAATGTATCCAAACCAAACAAGGGGCTGAAGATTTATGGATCCCAGGAAAGCCCCCTCCAACTGACCCATGAAAATGTTGGCATAGGAAGGAGCCATCCTGGTTCCCATGGCCGTACCGCTAATCTGTTTGTATGTATGCTCTTCAAAGGCAAAGTAATTGTTGGTAAGTATAAAGTTGATTAAGGTGAACAGGAAGGATGTCGTAGCCTTGTAATCAGGTGGGTGTTGACTGAGGAAAAGTTTAGCAGCAGATAGACCATGTACTTGGGGAATGTTAGTATAGAGGGAGATGGCATCAATGGTGACAAGCAAGGTGTGTGGTGGGAGTGGGATGCATGGATTTCAGATGATCAAGGATATGGTTGGTATTTTTAATATAGGAGGGAAGTCTTTGCACCTTGGGTTGAAGGTGTTGATCAACTGAGGCAGATATATGTTCGGTTGGTGCTTTGAAGCCATCAACTGTAGGATGGCCAGGATGATACGTTTTGTGGACCTTAGGTAAAGGTGGGGGGGGGGGGGGGGGGGGTAAGATGTTCTGTGGATTGAGGTGTAAGTCCTTGTGAGGGGCTGGATGTGAGGAATTCTTGGAAGGCTTGTAAGGGATGATTCTGAGGTAGTGGTGGTGGATGAAGTCGGGATCATGGTCAGAACTGTTCAAGGCGTGGTTCAATGTCAGGTTTGCTGTTGGAAAGGTTTTGGGATTGGGTTGCAAAGGGATATTTCCAGTTGACATTACATGTAAAGGAAAGGAGGTCCTTCACCAAAGCAGCATGGTTAAATGCAGGTTTACTGCTCGAAAATTGAGACCCATGGATAATACAGATAATTCAGGGGGGGGGGGGGGGGGGGCGCTTTGGATGAGAGATTGAGAACACTATACTGTTGTGACTGATTATGAGCTGGGAGGCAATGGTGAAGGCCGTGTGATGTTAAGGTTGTTGGCCAAGCTCTGTTTTGTAGGAGAGGAGTGGTGGTTTATGGTGTGGCTGTTTGGGGAGCTGCAGAGGGACAAGAAGGGAAACACCACTGTTGAGGTAGTTTAGGAGAAGGTAGGATGGCTTTTAGGGGTGAAGTTTGCCATGTTGTTGCATCCAAGGAAACACGGGGGGGCAGATAACTGTATGAATTTGTAGGAGGAGAGAAGTCTGGTGGAGTGAAAACTGGCAGATGAGGCATGTAGGTCACAGGTTAGTCGGACAAGTGTAGGAGATTGCTGTATTTGAAACTGTAAAAGAAGCTGGTGTAGAGTGGGATTACATCCAGAAACAGGGATTTTCAATGTTATGCCTTTGTGAGTAACTCCAAGGGACAAGCAGGTTTCAAGAAACATAATGTGGGCATAATTATCCCAAGAGCCTAGTTCAAAAGCAGATTTCCCGGGCCATCACATCCAATCCTGTACTGCTGATCCATCCAAAAAACAACTTTGGAGCACACCACTTGTCACCCAGTGTTATTCCGATCCTGAATGTATCAATCAGCTGTTTCATGACCTGAAATGAGATCCATTCTGTCTGAGATTTTGCCCACCACACCTAGACTAGCTTTTCATCACCCTCCCAAACTCTGCAACATCCTTGTCAGACCCTATGCTCCTTCTGCACCCATCTCCCTACCCTATGGCTCCTACCCCTGTGACCATCCCCGCTGTAAGACTTGCGCTATGTGTCCTCCTACCACCACCTATTCCTGCCCTGTAACTGCAAAACATATACTATCAAAGAGAGAGCTAGCCACCTGTGAAACGACACATGTTATATACCAGCTGTTATGTAAACACTGTTTGGCCTTCTACATCAGCATGACTACACCCAGTGATCAGTTAGGATGAATGGTCATAGGGAGATGGTGTATACAGGCAACACACATCGTGTTGGAGAACACACTGTACAAACATGACAATCATGGCCTCAGTGCCCATTTCACCACATGCACCATCTGGATTCTTCCAGTTTCTCACAATTCTGCAGGTACAAACTAACACTACAACATTTTCTTGGTTCTCGCCACCCACCTGGTCTTAATTTACATTAATTCTTTCTGTCACAGCATTTTTTCACAGTAACTACTCCTTTCTTCATTCCATTTTATTCCATTTTAATTTCCTACATCTTTCATTTTCTGATTAGTCTATTTTTAGATGCCCCCCCCCCCCCCCCCCCCCCCCCCCGGCAGAAGTATATGAAGATAAGATGGGAGATACGAGTCTTTGAGAAAAGAATTTGACAGAGCAATGAAAAGTAAGTTGAAACGATGTCCCTGGAGTACACAATATTCCCTCAGCACCATTGAGATCCTTGGGAGAACCAGCCATGACAAAACTATTTCACCTGATTTCCAGCATATATGAGACAGGTGAAAGAAATACCCCCAGACTTCAAGAAGAATGTAATAATTCCAATTTCAAAGAAGGCAGGTGCTGACAGATGTTAATATTGCTGAACTATCAGTTTAATAAGTCATACTTCCAAAATACTAGCACAAAATATTTACTGAACAGTGGGAAATCTGGTAGTAGCTGACCTTGAGGAAGATTCATTTGGGTTCTGGAGAAATGTAGCAATACACAAGGCAATATTGACACTATGACGTAGCTTAGAAGATAGGTCAAGGAAAGGCAAACCTACATTTGTAGCATTCGAAAAGTTGAGAAAGCTATTGAGAATGTTGACTGGAGCACACTCGAATTTCTGAAGGTAGCAGGAATAAAATACTGGGAATGAAAGGTTCATTACAACTTTTACAGAAACCAGACTGTAGTTACGATAGGGGAACACTAGTTGAGAAGGCCATGCGACAGAGTTGTAGCCTATCCCTGATATTATTCGGTCTCTACACTGAGCAATGGGTGAAGGAAACCAGGAATAAATTTTTAAATGGGGTTAAAATTGAGGGAGAAGAAATAAAAATATGAAGCTTGTTGATGACATTGTAATTCTATCAAAGAACTTTGAATAGCATAATGATTCATTAGAAAATAGTAACAGAGGAAACAGCACTGGGTTAGAATTGAAGAAAAGCCGTCAGGCAAAAATCAGACAATGGGAAATCCAGGATGGAATGTAACAATGTTATCAGAAGGAAAGTTGCTACTCAGCAACTCTGCTGTATGGTGAGTAGCAACTTTCCTTCTCATAATACTGTTACATTCCATGCCTGATTTTGCATTGTTTAACTTTGAAGAGCAGTTGGATAGAAGGGATAGTGTCTTGTAAAATGATTATAAGATGAACATCAACAGAAGTAAAACAAGGGCAACAGAATGCAGTCGAATTAAATCAGATGAGCTGAGGGAATTAGATTAGGAAATGAGATACTAAAAATTGTAGATGAGTTTTGCTGCAGCAAAATAACTGAACATGGACAAAGTGAAGATGATATTGAATGCGGATTAGTAGTAGCAAGAAAAGCATTTCTGCAAATGAAGAATTTGTTAAAATATAATATAAACTTAAGTGTTAGAACCTTTTCTTTTTTTTTTTCTTTTAGATACTTGTTTGGAGTGTAGCCTTATAAGGCAGTGAAATGTGGACGAGTGGACGATAAGCAGTTCAGAGTAGGGAATAGAAGCTTTTGATACGCGATACTGCAGAGAAATGCTGACGATGATTAAATGGTTAGCTCAGCTAATTAATGAGGAGATACTTAACTGGACTGGGGAAAAAATATTTTTGCGGCACAACTTGACGAAAAGAAAGGATAGCCTCATAGGACACATTACGTGGCATCAAACAGTAGTCAGTCTGGTAATGGAGGGAAGTGTAGGAAGAAAAAGTGTAGAGGTAGATAAGATAAGATAAGATAAGATACTTTATTGTCACATAACATGTTTTTATACAATCATTCGATTGAGAACATTAGTGACTCGTCAGTCTTTAACCTAAGTTGTTACAGTTTTTTTTATACTACAGGAAATATGTCATACATACATTGCTTATTATAATAAAAATACAACATTATATTTTAAATCTTTTTGTAACTCATTGAATCATTACTATAGCCTTCACACACCTATATGAAGTATGGATGTACTGAACAGGATACAAACCGCCCTGTAATTCTATATATAAACATGAATATACAGTGAACGTGTATACTTTGTATCTATATGGTTTCGAAAGTATACCATTTGTACTTTCATCTTTACTCCCTATTCCTATTTATAAATTCTTCTAAACTATAACATTGCTTTTTATTCATTTAGAAATTCTTCTAGACTATAATAACATTTGCTTTTTAGGTTTGTGCCAATGGTCTCCAATGTGGATTCCCCAAATATTGATCTTATCTTATTTCTGATCTTCAGAGCCATGTAATATGGAGTATTTTCATATACTGTGAGTTGGTGACAAGGTAGCATGTATTTCAATTTATGTCTAGTTTCATAGGCATGTGTGAATGTATTTCCTTCAAACAGATGTGAGTTTTTCTGTTCAAAGAGAAGTATTTCAAATATGAAGATGGAAGGGATTGTCATGAAGTCCAGGTTTTTGAATAGTGGTTTGCATGAATGTCTACTATTGGTTCCTGTCATTGCTCTGATTTTTTTTTTTTTTTTTTTTTTTTTTTTTTTTTTTTTTTTTTTTTTTTTTTTTTTTTTTGTAGTTTGAAGATTCGAAGGAGGTTTGTCTTTTCAGCACCCCAAAATATTATTCCATATCTTATAAGTGTTATGAAATATGCGTGGTATACAGTTTTCTTCACTGTTAAATCTGTTACTTTGTGTAGTACCCTCATTGCATAAACTAAACTATTTAATCTCTTCAGTAAACTGTCCACATGGTCGGTATTTAAAGTTATCCCAAGAAATTTTACAGAATCAACTGTGGTCAGTTCTTTACCTGAATATTCTATTTGTGATATACATTCAGTAGTTTGTTTGGTCCTGAAGTGTATGATTTGGGTTTTTTCAAGATTTAATTTCATAGCATTATTTTTTATCCATTGTTCAAGTTCTTGTAGAGTTCGTTTCGTGGTCCTTACTAATTCGTCAGTGGTTTTGCAGCAGACTACAGCAGTTGAGTCATTTGCATAAAGTATTGTATCTGTATTTACTTTGCTAGACATGTCATTTATGTAATATAAGAACAGAAGTGGTCCTAATATCGAGCCCTAGGGCACGCCTGCTTGAATTTCTTTCCAGCTAGAGCAAGTTTTCTCTCCCTTTTGATGTATCACCACCCTTTGGTATCTGTAGATGAAAACCATCTTATAGATTTTCCATGGAAGCCATAGGTACCCAATTTTTGGAGCAGTAGCTTATGGTTTACTGTGTCAAACGCCTTTGAGAGGTCACAGAAAATCCCAGATACACTTTGTTTGTTGTCAAGGCATTTACTTAATTTGGAGATTAGTTCATTTACAGCTTGTAAAGTGTTTTGCCCCTTCCTAAACCCATATTGGTTATTGAGAATAATATTATCTTTCTTATTGTACTTGTCTAATTGATTACATACTATTCGCTCAACTATTTTAGAGAAAACTGGGAGTATAGACACTAGGCGGAAATTTAATAAATCATCTTGTTTTCCCTATTTGTAGACTGGACAGACTTCAGCATATTTCAGTCTGTCTGGAAAGCAGCCCTCATCAAATGATTGGTTTATTATTTTACAGAGTTGAGGTGCAATGCTGTCACTTCCTGCCTTTATGATATTTGTTGGAATTTCATCCCAGCCCACAGATTTAAGATTTTTTAGGGATTTTATGATGTTAGCTACTTCATGACATGATACTGCAGTAAATTTAAACTCTCTTGATTCCTGCAGTACTGCATCAGGTCTTATTTGTGGAAGTAAGAAATTATGAATTTTGTTTGTGGTTATGAAGTACTTATTAAATTCTTCACAGATGTGCTGAGTGTTAGTAACAGTATTCCCACCAATTTCTAGTTTGTAATTAAAATGTTTTGTTTCTTCAGTACCTGTTTCTTCAGTACCTGTTTCTTTCTTGACAACCTGCCATACTGCTTTTGATTTATTTGAGGCATTAGCTATATATTTACTGTTTGCCAATTGTTTTGCTTGTTTAACTACCCGATCAAATATTTTTTTGTATTTGATTTTGTACCTAATAAATTCAACATCACGGTTGGTTTTCGCTTCCTTATGCATTTCCCTCTTTCTAATACTAGAGATCATGATACCTTCCGTAATCCATGTCTTACTTTTATTGTATTTATCATTTGTTGATATGAGGGGAAAGCATTCATTGAAAATGTTCTTGAATTCAGTTATGAAAGTGTTGTAATTATTGTTTGCTGAACACTGGTTGCTGAAGGTCCAATGGGTTTCCTTTAATTTCAAGATAAATTTGTTTATATTTGGCTGGCTGAAATTTCTGACCAATTTCACTGTGGGCCTATATGTTTTGTCTATGTATGCCAATGACATAAAAAGTGCTGAGTGATCAGATATTCCTAAGTCTAATACATGTTTTTGTGTATTCCCATAATTTTTGCTGCTCACTATATTATCAATGCTTGTGGCAGAAGTGGCTGTTACCCTGGTGTACTCAGCTGCAACATTCGGGAACTCTTGACAAACAGTGTAAATAACGATGTTCAAATCTGAGGCATTATAAAGCCTGGTGCCAGTTTTGACAATGTGGTTAAAAGTGTTAACGAAGATTGCTCAAAACTCACAAAAAAAGACAGTGTGGTGATAATAGGAGGTGCAAACAATATTTACAGAAATGAAGCCATGGCCTTTGTTAAGAAGCTGATCATAGTGCTGTGGCTCCTGCATTTTACAAACATAATTGTAACAACACTCCCACAAAGGTATGATCTTCCTGACTGGTCGTGTGTTAACAAAGAAATTCGACGAACGAATTAGAAGTTAAAAAGTTTTTGTGCCAAATTTGTAAATGTAAAGCTCATAGATATTGATACTTACGAAAGAAACTGTTTTACATGCTATGGAATGCATCACAACAAACATGGTAGGGAAAGATTAGCTGCGAATATTAACAATGTACTTGAACTGATATCTCATGGTAACGAAAACAGACCTGAATGAGATTTTCACTCTGCAGCGGAGTGTGCGCTGATATGAAACTTCCTGGCAGATTAAAACTGTGTGCCCGACCGAGACTCGAACTCGGGACCTTTGCCTTTCTATACTGGCAGAAGTAAAGCTGTGAGTACCGGGTGTGAGTCGTGCTTCGGTAGCTCAGTTGGTAGAGCACTTGCCCGTGAAAGGCAAAGGTCCCGAGTTCGAGTCTCGGTCGGGCACACAGTTTTAATCTGCCAGGAAGAAAACAGACCTGTTATTGCAATGGAAGCTCCTTCACGGGGAAACTAATACGATGGACCAATTCCTATGGAATTAGGCCCAAGCGAGGGACCGTAAATTTGCAGTAAAAACTCACATCGGTGTAAACTTTGCCGACAGTTTAATAGATACTGTAAATTCTTTAGTCGGTAAAAATAGCTTCATAATGCACTTAAACATTGGTGGTGTGTCAGGAGAAATGATGAACAAACTATATGACTTAGAACTACTCTTAGGGCAAATTAACTCTGTAAAAGTCATATGTTTGAATGAACATTGGCTTAAATGGGACAATGTCAAGCTACTAAATTCACTCTCAGGATACAAGTTAGCATCGAGTTTTTGCAGAAAAAAGGGGTATGGGGGATCATGTATATTAGTTGAACAGACACAAAACTTTGAAGCCAAAACGACATTCGATTGTTTAAATGAGGAACAGGTATTCGAAAGCTGTTGCATTGAGCTGTCTGAATACGGTTTACTGATCATACTTAGGTATGACTGTAGTAAGCAAGTTCAAATGGATGTAAATTGCAATAATTATTCAGATATGAAAAGGCTTCTTCGGGATAAAATATAATGGAGAGCTCTATTAAATTTGTGTTTGGAATGACGACTCAGTGTCAACAACAAAAACAACACCATGGAGCAGGAAACAGCCTGGTAAGTCAAACTGAAATAATGTGATAAAAATAGAAGATCTCAAGTCAGGTAGCCCTTCAACTAAACACTGCTGACAATTTTTTTTTTTGAATAAAAGCATGGCACAATCTCTTAAACTTTCTCCTAATAGGTTATGCCTCTTATCTACCAACACTTAACTGTATTGGGAAAAGAACCACTCACTATCTGTATTTTAATGTAGTTGCCGAACAGCCTTTACTGTCCTAACATCCAACTGAGGCTTAGTTAGTTTCATTATATGCAGACATATGACAAAATCAATATTACTTGTAGCATGAAAACATAATTGTCCTGAATTCTGAAAAGTGAAACTGGCCTGACTTAAAATAAGTTCAGGTAGAGAGGGAGGATCCTGTAACCATTAAACACTACTTGAGGCCAACATCAACATAAATTCTTACTTTTAGCATGCATAATGCTTAATGTTGGATCTCAGTTCAGCTGGTGGTAATACCAACTGCTGCCATTTAAACTACAGATGAGAATGTTTAATGTTGATATGATGCTGAGTGTAAACCAAGAGAGAGATATGGCAGAACTCTAGTGGCTCTTTGCGAGAGAAGAATTATACTGACTCTATATAAGTGCCAATGTTTTCAAAACAAGAGTAGTAAATAATCACTTGTTTCTTTTCCCACTTGTGTTATGTCTCACCCATTGAAATTCACTGCCACATGTGTGAGACTGTTGTCATGGTGTCAAGAATGTGGGTTTGATAGTTCAAAGAAGTTCGAATGTTGTGTGACAGTGAATCAAAATTATTTTGGCCTCACGCCAGCCAGTCTCACAACGTGGTCATACAACAGATGACAGTTGTTTAGGGATCACCAACTGAATGTGAAAGATATTGACTCCAAGACTAACATTTCTGTCAGACCTGGGCACAAAAAACTGTGTAATGGACTGAAAATGTGAAAAGTGTGCTCCAGGTGGGTACCACGAATGCCATGTGACGTTGACATGTGATGGTGGCATGAATGTACTTCCTCTTCAACAATTGTGACAATTGATGAAATATGATTGCCTTTTTTCAATCCTGGAATGAATCCTTGGTCAGCTCAATGGAGGCATGCATTCTCAACTCCATAAAAAATTCCAGCCAATGGCCAATGCTGTTACAATGATGGTAGCCATGTTTTAGCACAGCATTGTTATACGCCTTATTCATTGTGTTTGGAAGGGCGCTAAGGTAACTGGTGCACGCTACCAACTTGTGTTGGAAAGCAATCTCCTTCCAGCACTGTGAGGAAAATGGCTGGAAAGAGCTACACACGTGCTCTTTCACCAAGTCAATGCACCAATACATTAGGGCAAACACAAACCAGGTGCTTCTTTGTGAAAATAAATTTGATTGGGTTTTCCATGCTCCTTATTCATCTGTCCTTGCTCCTAGTGATTTTTGGCTTTGTCCAACAATTAAAAACAGGTTCCATATTCATACATTCTCTAGTCAAGCTACTGTTGTATCTGCGATTTTTTGTTGTTCAAACCAGACTCTTAAAGAAGCATCAATGGCGGCCATGGAATCATAACACTGACATTCTAAAACATCTGTACGGCTTCAAGGAAATTACAGTGAGAAATGACACAAGCTGAATTTTTTCACTCCGAAAATCAGTACCATGTGGCTCACTGCAGTCCTAAGAAACTACTTTGTGAAAAAGAAAATCTGAGACCTTACTATCTGAACACATGTTTTAGGTCACAGTTGACTTCAGCAATGAATAAATGATTGTATTTTTTGAATAAAATGCTTTGCCCTGATTATTGGCATCTTGCACGTATAACAATTAGAAGCAGCCACTTAGGGAACCAAGCTGTGAGGAGCACCAGGGGCTCCTAAGTGCTAAATTCACATACAATATGCTCCTTTGTGAGAAATATGGTCAGCAGCCAGAAGTCAAGAATGCAGCTAGGAAGGAGGTTTCCATGTACAGTTGTTAATGATAACTCACCTTCACCCTTCAACTCTCTGATAAATTGACATCACCTGTTAACATTTTGTGAACTTCCCAGAGCTTCATGGAGAAGCACCACCAATGGAGAAGCAGTGCAGTGCATGTGGGAGAGCAGCTCTTCAAAAGGGAGATATCTTATGTAGGCTCTTACAGATGTTTTTGCAAGATTGGGTTAATGGTTGATTTATATGAAGAAGCAGTTTAGATGGGAGTGTCTTTGCAAGGTTATATTGTATTATCAGTAATGTTCCAAAATACCATCTGTAAACATTATTATTGCAGGATAAAGATTTTCTGTGTACATCTGTCATGGAGGTAGAGATAAGCAGTCACACTGAGAGTAGTTGCAAGAAATTGGTTTCAAAGCTTGAAACTTTATTTAAAACTTTTATCTGTTGCATTGTTTCCATAAGTTCCAAAACTCATGCTTCCAGGAAATTTAATTTTTTTCAGTTTACTTTGTTTATGTGCAGCTATTTTCATACCTGTAGCCATGGCTGCCTGCAGTATAGTGTGTCACCCTAAGAGTCCCTGGTGGGTCCTCATACCCAAACTGGCCTTCAACAATACCTGTTGGCCAACGATGTTCCTCTCTATAAGAAAAGCCTGTAAAACACAAAAATGTATGTTACTTTTTGTGCTGGGCAAACCACAGCTTAACATTTCATGTGGTTTAAAACAAGTGAGTAAGATGAAGTCGAAATGTGTTTAATTACTCCATCTTTAACTGACTGCAATGGAAAAGTAAATTGACTCAAGTTCACTTATGATGATACAGTAATCATGAAATTTCATATCATTGCTCTACGTTTGTAGTTACATAGGTTTCCAGAGGTCCTCTTTAATATCTATAAAACATGTTAATTTTTTTTTCAATAGCCTAAGAAAGACCTGTCTCCGTTCTTAATTATGTCTGTACTACTGTTGTGGAAATCTGTGTGACTCATGTAATTTTTAACCTCCAGTGTTATCAGTATTTTATTTGTGTAACAGTTATTTCTGTTATGCTTAAGAATCTGTTGATGTTTTCTAGTAATTGACTCCTACAATTTTTTTGTTACAATTTAACAGCTCATGTGTTCTAACATCATGAAGGTGGACAAGTGCTTTATTTTTTCCAATTTAAAATGAAGAAAAAAAAATTGTTTCATTCTGCCCTTTGGCTATTTTACATTGATACAATTTTTATTAGTTACTTTGTACAGTTCATCTAGTAACTAGGCCAGTAACAGACGGGATCGATTAAAATGAAGCAGCTGATTGGGAAATAGAGACTGTATGTTGTCTCTTACTTATATTCCTCTATGCTGTAGTTATTAATTAGCTCCTGATTAAAATTTTATGTAGCTAAGTGTAAAGCATAAAGAAACATGCAGGGGATATTTTCTTACATTAAAAGTCCCCATAACATTTACACAGAAAATCTGTAGAAATTGTCGATGGCTGAGTGATTTATGACCCTTTAATCCTTGGTGCATGTTCTGTCGGTTTCTTTTTGTGTAAAATTACACACATTCACATTTATTTTGTTCTTATTACATAATAGATTAGAAGAAATTAGAAACAGGAAATGAGAAAATGTAACAATAGAATTATAGTGCAGCAAAAAATAGGTTCAGTATTTAATTAATATTACCTAACATTGGCAGTATGAAATACTACGTTAGACAGTCTGTGCATCAATGAACTACACGTTCTAGTGTACTATAGTTTCAACAACTGAATGGAAAACTTTTGGAGCAATATCACATAGTTTTATTTTAATCATTGTAGTCTGGATGGTTCTTCTCTGCAGGAAAATAGTGTGGGATTTGGGAGTCCAGTTTGATTCAAGCACTTGTCATTACACCAGTTTTATCAGTATTTTTGTCACCAGTGAGTTTTCACTTAAAAACATGATATATAGACCAGTCCACAGTGAATTTAAGTTCATGTTAAATAGTACTGTAATTAGTCACATGCTGATGTGTTTCAACCCAATACCTTTCCTCGTTTCATACTATTAATGTAACAAAATTACACATATTTTCTCATACAAATTGACATCTGCTACAAGAGAACCTGTTATGATTTTATGTGGCCTTAAATAACTTTTAGATTAAGAAACTCCAAAATTAGAATTGTAATATCATGTTAAGGTAAACATTAAGACAGCATAAAATAGTATTGATTTGCTTGTGACTGCTTTGAAAACTTTGTTGTCTACATAAAAATCTGTAGTTATGTGACTAAATCACTGTTGTTCATCATTTTCCAATAATCATAATGAGAAAATTCTGTGACAAAACTGTGGTCACTATGAGTGGTAATGGCTAATTTGAGTAACACATGCTGTTGCCATTATTCTTAAATGACTTAAATGAAGCTTTCGTTTTATCAAGTGCAGCAGTAACCAGCTGCTTAGGCTGTAGAATTCCCTCTGTGAAAATGTTTTGTTGCAGTAATGAGAGTGAGGGCAGGTGCTTTTAAAATCCTGTTGTGGCTTTTGACGCCTGCATACTTGAAGACTTATGAATCCTCCAAGCTATTTAATATAAAATTGTGGATTACACAAAAAACTTAGCAGAAACATATCTGTCAGAGAATCATGAGGTTATCATATGTAATAGTCTGTGTACCAATTCAGTGAGACATTTGAACCATGCTTGGAAATCCTGTATACAGAGAGTAAAACAGAAATGTTATTGACCTATTCGAAATATCTTCTTTGGGGATTCCAGAGCAGCACTTAATTTTTTACTTCATTAGTCTGCAGCAATCCTTTTTACTCAGATGATAGTAGCAGCAGATCATGGCATACACTCCAGGAGACAGCAAAAGTGTTCAGGAGACTTCTTGTTCCACAACTGTTGAACTACCACCAACTGCTCTGAGAGATGGTCAGAACTGGGGCCAACGAGATGGTGCATCTCTCAAAGATGTACTGAACCACTGAAAAGAATGGTATTCATGTAACCTGATGAGCCATACAAGTACTAAGAGATCTATTGATTGTTCCTTAAAACATTCTGACACAACTTGTGAGTGACAACTCCTCAATTACCTTGCTGAAGGTACAGTTTGCCTTCAGGATGATTTAGATAAACAGATGGATGCACGTGTTTGAACAGTAAGTTTCAGTATTGTTTAGCAAGAGATATATGACAGGCTTTACATACAGTGCTTCACATTTTGATTGACCATTAATGTGTACTTTGGTACTAATTGGTTACATTTGCTTGCTGGAAATGGCATAATAAGAGTATTTATGGGAATAAGGCTTAAATTGTATTCTGTGATCCAGTTGCAGGCTTCTTCATCTATCATCTGGGCCATGTCTAGTAAGGTTGAGTTTGGACCCTTGATTAGAATGCTTGAAGATCTTATGCAGTTATAGAACTAACAAACCTTGTGGGATCCCACATGTTATGTTCCCCAATTCTGAAGTTTGTTTCATTTCTGTGACAGGCTACCAAGTGAGGCAGTGTGATGGTAAGAAAGTGTAATCACATTTGGGAGAATAATGGTTCAAATCCTCTTTCTGCCTTCCAGATTTAGGTTTTTTATGGTTTTTCAGAATAATGCAAGAGAGAATGCTGGTGTCATTTTTTTGAAAACGTTAAGCCTTAATCTTCCTTCCATTTTCTCTGATAGAGTCCAAAAATGTGATTCTCTACTTTCTGTTATAAAGAAAGAGAGATGATATGCGGTACTCTGAACTGTCCCGTTATCTCTTCCTCTCTTTGACACTGCAAATATCTGTCATTCAGTTGCTCATAGGTGTGTAAACCACAGCACTATCTTTACTGAAACTACCATCTTTGTAACTTTGTGAACAAATGTACCAGCTCCAGTGATAGTGATATGATGTATCTATGCAGTCTATAAATAGTGACTGCACTTGTGTGGCTTCCTGGTTTGCTCTTGACTATCTTGTGGATTCAGTTTTAGTGACCTTGAATGCTTTTATCATTTATTTTACAGCCTTTGAAACAGAGATCTGGACAAATACCACATGACTGCAAGTAAATCCTTAACACAGACTAGCTCATCTCAATGTTCCCTTGTGGATAATGTGAACAGCAGTCTAAGTGTATACTTACCTTACAGATTATAGCTTTTAACTAAATCATTTTCATGCAGTACAACTCCAACAGAAAGGCATGAGGTACTGTAATACACCCATTACTAAATCCCATGTTGTCATATGCTGCCTCTGGGAGGTTGCCAGAAACACTAACCACCAGATCACAGAAGAAGTCTAGTTTAACTGTCTCTGCCATGGATGCATTCAAGATATCACATTGCAATACAGATTTCCATTATAAACATCTGCTCTAAGATTAGTTGACAGTTTCTGACTTCATGACTTCTGTTAACCTGGGCGGAGCAATGGGGACTGACAATGGCAATAAGAACAGCTGAGCACCAGTCACCATAGAGCATTTTGTAAACTCTGCTACTGATTCGATTGCACAAGCAACTGTAGAAATGATGTATACTATTCATCATAAAGCTATGAATTTAATGTGTAGCATGCAGCTCAAATGGTATTAGAATAGTAGCCATTCACCTGGCTTTATCCTTTGGGCTATCATTTATTTTCCTTCTTTTAGGTCTTCACAAAACTGAGGGAATCTTGCTTTTTACCCAAAAAAAGGAGGGTCATAACTTGGCCTGTTGTAATATGCTGATTTACTGAAAGTTAGGTTTTAATGGGTGACTACAACAGACAAATTCTTCAATTTTGCACTTTCTGTTTAAAATTTGTGTTTCAGCTCCATAAAGACTCTTTGATTTGAAAACTGTGTTGTAGTGTTCATTTTCATGTATTTTAAGAAGCATCTTTTGCTGTACATTTCTTTTATAACACACATGGCTGTTTCCATTTTTGTGGCAACGAATTTCATAATCAATCTTTTCTAGTCCAGTCTCTGTACAGTTACACTGTACCAGCTGAATACATTGTAGATTCATTGGCAAATATTGTGGTGGAGACAACAGCAAATACATTTATTTAAGAAACAAGATGTCAGAAAGATATACTGAATGAGGACTAAGGATGTGTACATGTGCTCAGGCTGGAAGGAGATAAAAAAACCCTCCTTCAAATATCATCAAACCACAATTTATTTGAGGTATTTAATGTTGTGACATCCAGATATTTGTATTGAGCCAGTAAACAGAATTTAGTGCTGTAGTGCCTATGTGACAGTTCTCCATGGAGAGAAGGGCAAGACATGCACTTTGCTTATGGTGTAGCTAAAAGCAGTGGTTGCAGAGCCCAGCAAATGTATCACAAATGTTTCTCTGCACAAAAATGTCCACATTATTGCATATTTACTGTAATCCATAGTCAACTGGGCAATATTGCCACATTGATGGTACACAGGCCCAATGCAGGCAAACCACAGATGGTGCCTACAGCAGCCTTTTAGGAAGACTTGCTGCTACACTTTGAAAACAGGCAAAAGACAAATACATGAGCAATTGACACTAAGTTCAGTGTTCACCATTGTTAAGTTTGGTATGGAATGTGTTTCATAAGCAGCTGTTCCATTCTTTCTGTCCTACCAGATGATTATCTAACTTAGCTTCAGTGTGTACGCTGGTGTCCATAACTGACTATCAAAGACCCTCAATTTCCTTAAGTTGTTCCACAGATGAGGCTCGGTTTGACAGGAAATCATGTACAATTTTATAACTTGCATGTATGGCTGGAAGAAAACCCATGTAAATTTATGGCAGTTATGCAGGATTGTCAGAGGCAATTTGCAGTAAAAATGTTGGCCAGTATTGTAGGTGAATACTTGCTTAGGCCCTACATGTTGCCACCTTGATTCAGGTGGCCAATGTACGGACTGTTTCTGCAAGAGCAAATGTTGATGTTATTAGAGGTGTTACCCCTATGTATCAAAGGGAGGATGTGGTTCCAGCAAGCTGGGATCCCAGTGCATCTTGCAGCTCCAATATGTGCAGCATTAATCCACACTTTCAGCAATCAGTGGATTTGCTGGAGAAGACATGTACATGGCACTGGAAGATATCTGAACCTCACTCCATTAGACTTCTTTTTGAGGTGCTATATGAAAACTAAAGGGTGTTCTACCTCTGTGGATGAGGAGGAAGTATTACTTGCAAAAATTCTTGTAGGAGTCACACTCACAGAGACCATGCCACACATTTTCCATAAAACATAGGATGGCCTGTTATGCAGATACTGGCTGTACGCTGAAGTTAATGTTGTTAATTTTCAGCATTTATTATAACACTAAACAGAAAAATAAAGGGATGAAACACATTTAATGTTGTTTTATTCTCAGTTTCGACAGGGACCTCCAGGGTATCCCATAATCAACCAATATGCATTTGCTACAACTGGTTGCTTAATTACATATATTTGTTGTTTTCTTCATCATATCTATCATTTTGGACATTGAATTTGTAAACATTCTGTATATAAATGCGTGTATGTGTGTGTTTTGTACACTGTTTCAACTAAGGAAATGAGGCACTACAGTACATTAGGTTTACTTTACCAAGGAACTGTCAGAGGAAAGAAATGCACTAACAGAAAGACATGCAGCCAACAATGCTGCTTCGAATATTTTCCAGTCTCAAGGTAAGGAATTCAACAACGATGTCAACTAAACAACAGTGTATATTTCATTACTGGCTTTATAGTAATATCTTTTAGTAATACAACAATGTCGGCACTAGTTGTATGTATGTTTAAGAAGTGCCAGGTGAATTAGAAATGGACAATACACAGTTCGCAATTTACACATTGGGTTACATACTGAAAACTTGAAGTTTGCTGTGTAATATGCCAGGTGTGATCCCCACAATTTATTATTATTATTATTATTATTATTATTGTTATTGTTGTTGTTGCTGTTGTTGTTGTGCTCATATATTGTACCTCAATCTTGAAGAATAGAAGGTTCAAATGGTTCAAATGGCTCTGAGCACTATGGGACTCAACATCTTAGGTCATAAGTCCCCTAGAACTTAGAACTACTTAAACCTACCTAACCTAAGGACATCACACACACCCATGCCCGAGGCAGGATTCGAACCTGCGACTGTAGCAGTCCCGCGGTTCCGGACTGCAGCGCCAGAACCGCACGGCCACCGCGGCCGGCAAGAATAGAAGGTGGGGTACTATTTCATTGTTAGAAAAGCAGTATTAATAATCATGTATGACAGTAAGAATTCAAATTATCAATTAGTTATACTACAGTACTCTTCAAATCATAGCTATGGAGAGGGTGAGTACATAAAAATAGTTGTGGTAGTAGTAGTAGTAGTAGTAGTAGTAGTAGTAGTAGTAGTAGTAGTAATGGGAAAACTTGCATGATCATTATCCACTAACAAACAAAGGTGTCTTCTGGAGTTCCATCACTTTCGTCTGGCTAGGGTATCCCTAATGAACAGCATGACTGGCTGTAATGGCCCTGGGAATATGCCTTTCTGTTTAAGTATGTTAATAACTAAAGTAGGAGAGTGTTAGTATAAATAAATAACAAGGACTGTAATGACTAGAATAGTTCCCTGTAAAGAATTCAGTAACAATGGTGACATAATACCAGTAAGTGAGGATAACTGGAAGTAGTGAAGTTACTGGAATGTGAATAACGGTATTTATAAACACCACTAATGGTAATAAATGAAAAGCACCAGTTTGCTTTTGTTTTGTACCACTAATGGTACATTAAAGGCAGAGGATTCAGTGTGGAATGTCTGTGGAAGTTGAATGCATGAGGTATACTTGTGTAGATACAGTTCTTGCTTTTAACTAAGTGAGCATGAAGTTGGTTAGTTAGTTAGTAGTGTGTGTGTGTGTGTGTGTGTGTGTGTGTGTGTGTGTGTGTGTGTGTGTGTGGGCGCGCACGCACTTATTAAGGACTTCTAGGTGTTGCATGATGAATTTACTAGATGAAGTTTTAATAAGGACCTGATGTCCAGGAATGTGCCATTTGGATACAAAATAAGTTTGGAGATCAGATCACTTTCAAATCTCACACTTGACTGTACAGTACATAACGGTAGAGCTGCAAAACACATATATTGAGAACGATTTCTGGTACATTTCAGTCCATTAAATACTATTTTTGTCTGGCTGCGACAATGGCTGTGAGAAACTGATAAGTTGACTATGGTGCTCCACAGATGTGCACCAGAGTTGTTGACATGTGTGAAAGTATGCATCACAAGTACACCTTGTGGAATGAACAGCAGTGTTACCATAGGGAGCAGCTTCTGTAGAGCACAGAGGTCAGAGTTTATTGTCTCCGGTGTGTGCGTGCTGTGAAGTGGGAGCTTCAAAAGTGATCTGATCTTCAAACTTGTTTTACATGCAAACTGTACGTTTCTGGATATAGGTTCCTTATCAAAACTTTGTCAACTATGTTCCCTCTACAACGCCTAGAAGCCTGTACTAGAAATTCTGAAATACTCTGTATTTGTTAATCAAGGAATATGAAGGAAAAAGAACATGATGCTGCTACTTAGTATGTACAAATAATATTAAACTGCATAAATTCTGTTGCCAGTGATAATGAAGATGCGGATTGAAGATACCAACAGTCACAACAAAGGAGATGCACATTACCATACAGTAAAGAAGCTATAACAAATGACTGTAATAGAAGTGTTATACTATTACATAAAACTCTAAGATGTCTGTCTATGAGATTTACATGTACAATCATCTGTACTGTAATCATGTATTAACTAATAAAAATAAGTGATGCTTTCTACACAAATCAAATACTTTTCACCAGAGCCATAATTCATCTTTTTATTCTAACCATAATTTTTAATGCCAGCTGAGTGAGTTTGAAAGGGGTCAAATTGTGGCCTTCTGAGTGGTGGAATGGTCCTTTCAGAGAATACCATCCAAGTTGGACATGTTGTGTCAGTTGTCCATAAAAGCTAGTATCAGTGGCCACAAGAGCATACTCTCACATGTAGATGAGGTACTGGATGTCCATGCTGCACAGACACCCACTAGTATTGTCATATCGTAAGGGCAGCAGTGGCAGATCATACAGCTACCACAACACAAATAAGAGGGCTTGTGAGCCTAGACATGTCATCATGACATCATGAACCAGTTTTTAGCATTGGGACTATGGGCATGCACACCTCTAATTCCAACAGGTTGGCACATGCCTACACAATGCCCAAAGAACTCAACATGCTCTGCAAGACATGCAGCAAATTCCCTGGCCAGCATTATCTCCTGACTTGTCTCCAATTGAGAATGTGTGGGATATGATGGGATAAGAAGTGACTCCCGTAATTCATCAACCAACAAGTCTTACAGGACTATGTGAACACATTGAGCAGGCATGGCATAACATGTCCCAGGGCAGAATTCCCTACCTGTATGATCAACTGGATGCCAGAGCCTGCATTGCCGCCTGTGGAGGATACATCATGTACTAATATGGGTGTTTCAGCATGCATTGGTACCTGGTACCTCAGAACCAGTTGTGCTATTGATCTGCAAACGTAATCATTTCATGTACTCCACAATCACTGTTGCATCAATAAATCCTGTGTATTGGAAACCTCTAAAAGGATGTACTAATTTCTTTTCTGGCTGTGTATTATGCATCTGTCTTTCTTCAACATGAGAACCAACACACACAGCCAGATATCACCTGCTTACAAGAGACATTGGTCTCTTTGGAACACTGTAGATGGAACAGAACTGGCACCAGGCAGCCATGTGACCCTCCACCACTGAAGTAAGTAATGGCAGTGAAGAGGTGTCAGTCAGCTGTATGGAATCAGTGAAATAAGATAGGTCAATGTGAAGATGTGACAGAATGGCAGAAAGGAGCATCGTGTTTGGATGTACACAATGAGTGAGGTTGCCAAATTCGTTGGTGTATCAGTGTAGACTCTCCAATGTTTTTACAAGAATGGTGTACTACTCACTACCATCTAACATGGTATAGGAACAGTGGTTGTAAATAGATCCTAACCAACATGGACAGGAGACAAGTGCTTTGCCTTAAAATCGACAATTGGTTGCTGCTGTCAGCAAATTCTGGTCCATTTCACCTAGTTTCTGAGAGAACACTGTGAAGGAAACAGTGTATAATGGACATTTGGAGCCAGATACTCTGCAAAAGGCCATTGCTCAAGCAGCAGATAATATTGCACATCTTAAGTGGGCCAAACAACATAGAAAGTGGACATCAACTGACTGGAGGCATAAAGTGGTCCAAAGAGTAGGAATTTGGCTCTCTGCAAAATATGTAAGGTGTCGAGTGCTCTGATTATAGAACCACTCACTCATGTTATTGTGAATTTGCAAGGATGTTTATCTGTTGTGATGACCAAGTGTTGCCATTTCTTCTACATCTTTGTTATGAGTAAGCTGGGGACACTCAAGATGATGAAACCTGCATTCTCAGAGCTGCATACACACATTCCTGATTTGTCAAACATTCAGGAATCCTTTTGCACATCAACTACTTTGTTAAATCATATAATCTTAATCCCATAGAAAATGTTTGGCACTACTTCAAACAGCAGGTGAAACACAGCAATCGACATCCATGCAGTTTGGTAGCTCTAGGAAATATTTGCATTTGAGTGGTGTCAGTTGGATAACGTGATAAGAAACCTGTGGATCCTCTGCCACACCTTGTTGAGGCCCCTATTATGGCTAGAGATGGGGGTATACAGTATTAGCAAGATGTCTCCTGGGGGTTCCTAATGTATACTCCAGTGTACTTATTTTATACAACTAAAGCCACAATGAATGTGTGTTTTTTATATGCATAAAGCATCATTATAGATGTAAGTCATCTTAAATCACAGAAATTGTAGATGCAATCCAGATTTATGGTTTTCTAATCTGGGTTAATGGCAGGGAACCAAGTTACGTAATCACTCGTTACGGAAAATCAAATCGTCCCACTCCACGTTGATTTACTCAGTGACATTTATATAACAACTAACTGGGTCTGTTGCCCATGTGTGTTTATTCCAGTCTTATATTTGTGGGAATTTAAGGAGGTGGGATCCGGATAAACTGAAAGAACCAGAGGTTGTACAGAGTTTCAGGAAGAGCATAAGGGAACAATTGACAGGAATGGGGGAAAGAAATACAGTAGAAGAAGAATGGGTAGCTTTGATGGAGGAAATAGTGAAGGCAGCAGAGGATCAAATAGGTACAAAGACGAGGGCTAGTAGAAACCCTTGGGTAACAGAAGAAATATTGAATTTAATTGATGAAAGGAGAAAATATAAAAATGCAGTAAATGAAGCAAGCAAAAAGGAACACAAACGTCTCAAAAATGAGATCGACAGGAAGTGCAAAATGGCTAAGCAGGGATGGCTAGAGGACCAATGTAAGGATGTAGAGGCTTATCTCACTAGGGCTAAGATAGATACTGCCTACAGGAAAAGTAAAGAGACCTTTGGAGAAAGGAGAACCACTTGCATGAATATCAAGAGCTTTGATGGAAACCCAGTTCTAAACAAAGAAGGGAAAGCAGAAAGGTGGAAGGAGTATATAGAGGGTCTATACAAGGGCGATGTACTTGAGGACAATATTATGGAAATGGAAGAGGATGTAGACGAAGATGAAATGGGAGATATGATACTGCATGAAGAGTTTGACAGAGGACTGAAAGACCTGAGTCTAAACAAGGCCCCCGGAGTAGACAACATTCCATTAGAACAACTGACAGCCTTGGGAGAGCCAGTCCTGACAAAACTCTACCATCTGGTGAGCAAGATGTATGAGACAGGCGAAATACCCTCAGACTTCAAGAAGAATATAATAATTCCAATCCCAAAGAAAGCAGGTGTTGACAGATGTGAAAAATACCGAACTATCAGTTTAATAAGTCACAGCTGCAAAATACTAACGCGATTTCTTTACAGGTGAATCGAAAAACTGGTAGAAGTCGACCTCAGGGAAGATCAGTTTGGATTCCATAGAAATGTTGGAACACGTGAGGCAATACTGACCCTATGACTTATCTTAGAAGCTAGATTAAGGAAAGGCAAACCTACGTTTCTAGCATTTGTAGACTTAGAGAAAGCTTTTGACAATGTTGATTGGAATACTCTCTTTCAAATTCTGAAGGTGCCAGGGGTAAACTACAGGGAGCAAAAGGCTATTTACAATTTGTATAGAAACCAGATGGCAGTTATAAGAGTCGAGGGGCATGAAAGGGAAGCAGCGGTTGAGAAGGGAGTGAGACAGGGTTGTAGCCTATCCCCAATGTTATTCAATCTGTATATTGAGCAAGCAATAAAGGAAACAAAACAAAAGTTCGAAGTAGGTATTAAAATCCATGGAGAAGAAAAAAAATTTGAGGTTCGCTGATGACATTGTAATTCTGTCAGAGACAGCAAAGGACTTAGAAGAACAGTTGAACGGAATGGACAGTTTCTTGAAAGGAGGATATAAGATGAACAACAACAAACACAAAACGAGGATAATGGAATGTAGTCGAATTAAGTCGGATGATGCTGAGGGAATTAGATTAGCAAATGAGACACTTAAAGTAGTAAAGGTGTTTTGCTATCTGGGGAGCAAAATAACTGATGATGGTCGAACTAGAGAGGATATAAAATGTAGACTGTCAATGGCAAGGAAAGTGTTTCTGAAGAAGAAAAATTTGTTAACATTGAGTATAGATTTAAATGTCAGGAAGTCATTTCTGAAAGTATTTGTATGGAGTGTAGCCATGTATGGAAGTAAAACGTGGATGACAAATAGCTTTTTACCTGTAGCTTTTCCCATGTATGCACATGTCATATATATTTCACATATATTTAAAATATTTCACAAGGTTTTGTACACATCTTTCACCTGTATATGTAGTGAATTTCGCTGTGCAATTTCATTTTCATGCAGCTCAATGTCTGATGTCGTATCATACAATGATATAATCTTGGAGTTTCATCCAGCGATATATGTGCCTACTGCCAGAGAAATGTGTTGTGAATAGATTTAGTAATAAAGAAGTAATACATTTAAAGGTCATGAATTATGTGGCTGTTTTTCATGCATCTCAATGTTTATGATGTCATATCTGCTCAGCTATGTGTTGTACAATGATATTTAGTTGGTATATTGAGTGGCATAGGGGAAGACTGTCTGCAAAAATGTGTCACAAATGCAGTTAGTAGTAAAGAAGTACCAAATTGAAATGTCATGCTTCCTGCTGCAGTTTTACTTCAGAAACAGTGAAAATTTAGTTAGTGATAAACATTTTTTCTTTGATCATTTTGCAGGGGTTGTAAGCAAGAAAAAGTTTCATAAAGATGTGAAAGTATGTCTTAAGTTTGTTGAAAGTCACAAAGTAATTACATTTTCCAATCATGGATGAATAAAATATGGATATTCAAATGTCGTGGGCTATACTTCTTTTTCACTTCCACCCATGCAGATAGTAAGTGATGTGTGTAACAAGTTTCATTGAAATCAATCCAGTGGTTTAGGAGGAGATGTGGAATACCCATGCATCCATACATACACATATGTGTACATCCATTTTTATAATAGGTATGGATTCTGATATACCAAGCAGATAAGCTGATCTGTAACGTGAAAATAAGAAAATCAAATGATGGAAAATCCAGGACGGAATGTAACAATATTATGAAAAGTTGCTTCTCAGCATATAGCAGAGATGCTGAGTCGCAGTTGCCTGAGACTGCAGTCGTGTGTCTGTGTGTGTGTGTGTGTGTGTGTGTGTGTGTGTGTGTGTGTGTGTGTGTGTGACATATTAATAGTGGGTTTTGTCTTTCTTATTCCAACTCTTAAGAGGCTGAGAGGGTAATTACAAATACTGTAATCAATTAAAACAACCACTCAGTAATGGATTGAGCTGTAATGAATTAAACCAACCATTCAGTAATGGATTAAGTTCTTGGCACCAGCGAGAGATTTAGAGTTATTTCTTAAATATGTCATAGCTTTTGATGTGTGGCAGATTTTAACTGAATGCTTCATATTACCATCCAAGTGGCAGACTTTGGCCTAGCTAGTAATCACACTGAGTGAGATGGCATAGTATTAAGACTTTGAACTCACATTTTAGAGGATGAAGATTCAAATTCCCAGCCAGCCATCCAGACTTGGTTTTATTGTGATTTTCCAAAGTCAGTCTGTTTCTAACAGTGGCAGAGGGGTGATTCAAGACTGACAAGTCAGATTTGAAGATAATGCACATGGAATTTGATTTTGTGCATTTTAAGACAGAAACTGTCCTTTTCTTGAACTGCAAATGCCCTTTTTCACAAGAAAGAAAATGTAAGGCTCAGGAGAGGTTTTACATATTAAATTAAAGTGTTTAGCTCAGAAGGCTATTTCCTAAAGAAAGAAAGATCTGTATTAAGTTAAAATCTACTGTGAGACACAAGTGATTTTAGACATAGGCAGTTTCTTCCATCAATTTTCCCTAGTCATGTACACTTTTGAATCCTTTGCAAGTACTATAATACAAGCTAATTGCTATGGTTAACATAAAAAAATAGAGGACGATCACAGCTAGAGTACAGAGATTAAATTATGAAGTATGTTGGCAACCCAGTCACAAAAACTGACACAAAAAAAAGAAGTAGAAGGAAACATATGGACACTGGACATCTGCTGCCAGCTAGACTGCTGCCAACCAACCCTTGAATTAAGCACCTGAGGAGAGATTATGCTGCACATGTTAAAGGTTGTTCCATTTCATTTCCTTAATGTGCTTGTGTTCAGGCTCAATCTGTATATGTTAGTATTCTTATTGTTTCGTATGAATCTACAGTTAAATCACTGGTGGTTTTTGAAGTATGAATTAAAGTACCATTGCGTTGTCTTTGTTGACTAGAACATCAGAAATCTGTATTTTCCAATATGACCTTTTATTTATAATTAAGTGGAATACATGCTTCAGGTGCATTTTCTGTACTCCTGATAACATATTTCATATTAATTTACTGAGGTAAATACTAACCTGTGTCATAGCCAAAATGATAAGAACCATCTTTCTTCAGCAGCATGAAATGCACTGGAAATGTGGCTAGGTTGCTTAGACGTCTGTGATAGAGGTTCGATTCCTGACAGGATATTTCTGACACTACCTGTATGTGGAATTATGGATGATTAGTTTCATTGTTTCTTACAGAAATGTACATACTAAATAACCTAATGTACAATTATTACCTTAATGTATTAGTTTCAGTTTACTGTTTTTTATAATTTAATGAAAGGGCAGCATGTATGACATTTATAGTTCCAAAGAGATATTGATAACCCTATTAAAATAGTCTTGCTTCACAGCTCACAGTTCAAGCAGTAATGGTGACTGAGTTTTGTGTAATTTGTGGAGGTGCATGTACATAAAATCATACAAATTTTACAGTTATTACAAATGATGTGCAAGCCTTGTGAAATTTTTAAAATTCGCTTACTTTTTGTCATTGCATAAATGAAGAATGCAAGATATTACTTCAACTACTGAATTACAGTTATTATAATAAGATGCAATATAAATACAAAGCTAAAACCAATGTGATGAAATGTACACAGGATGTGGAACATTTATCAATGGTGGAAAATGTTAATGGACCCTTGTTCCATAATGAAACAGTCAATTTCTTTTACCCTCTGTCTTAACGCTCAAGTGGTGCTGTAGAGTGTAACACACCAGAGTCTGGCAATAATGTTACACTCCTGGAAATTGAAATAAGAACACCGTGAATTCATTGTCCCAGGAAGGGGAAACTTTATTGACACATTCCTGGGGTCAGATACATCACATGATCACACTGACAGAACCACAGGCACATAGACACAGGCAACAGAGCACGCACAATGTCGGCACTAGTACAGTGTATATCCACCTTTCGCAGCAATGCAGGCTGCTATTCTCCCATGGAGACGATCGTAGAGATGCTGGATGTAGTCCTGTGGAACGGCTTGCAATGCCATTTCCACCTGGCGCCTCAGTTGGACCAGCGTTCATGCTGGACGTGCAGACCGCGTGAGACGACGCTTCATCCAGTCCCAAACATGCTCAATGGGGGACAGATCCGGAGATCTTGCTGGCCAGGGTAGTTGACTTACACCTTTTAGAGCACGTTGGGTGGCACGGGATACATGCGGACGTGCATTGTCCTGTTGGAACAGCAAGTTCCCTTGTCGGTCTAGGAATGGTAGAACGATGGGTTCGATGACGGTTTGGATGTACCGTGCACTATTCAGTGTCCCCTCGACGATCATCAGTGGTGTACGGCCAGTGTAGGAGATCGCTCCCCACACCATGATGCCGGGTGTTGGCCCTGTGTGCCTCGGTCGTATGCAGTCCTGATTGTGGCGCTCACCTGCACGGCGCCAAACACGTATACGACCATCATTGGCACCAAGGCAGAAGCGACTCTCATCGCTGAAGACGACACGTCTCCATTCGTCCCTCCATTCACGCCTGTCGCGACACCACTGGAGGCGGGCTGCACGATGTTGGCGCGTGAGCGGAAGACGGCCTAACGGTGTGCGGGACCGTAGCCCAGCTTCATGGAGACGGTTGCGAATGGTCCTCGCCGATACCCCAGGAGCAACAGTGTCCCTAATTTGCTGGGAAGCGGCGGTGCGGTCCCCTAAGGCACTGCGTAGGATCCTACGGTCTTGGCGTGCATCCGTGTGTCGCTGCGGTCCGGTCCCAGGTCGACGGGCACGTGCACCTTCCGCCGACCACTGGCGACAATATCGATGTACTGTGGAGACCTCACGCCCCACGTGTTGAGCAATTCGGCGGTACGTCCACCCGGCCTCCCGCATGCCCACTATAAGCCCTCGCTCAAAGTCCGTCAACTGCACATACGGTTCACGTCCACGCTGTCGCGGCATGCTACCAGTGTTAAAGACTGCGATGGAGCTTCGTATGCCACGGCAAACTGGCTGACACTGACGGTGGCGGTGCACAAATGCTGCGCAGCTAGCGCCATTCGACGGCCTACACCGCGGTTCCTGGTTTGTCCGCTGTGACGTGCGTGTGATCATTGCTTGTACAGCCCTCTCCCAGTGTCCGGAGCAAGTATGGTGGGACTGACACACCGGTGTCAATGTGTTCTTTTTTCCATTTCCAGGAGTGTATATATGAAGTGATCATCACAGTGCACTGCACTTAGCATAGCTTTCTTCATTATTTAGTCTTAATCTGTGTGTGAAGCTGCAAATTTCTTCACTTCACTTTTTGTTTAATAGAGCTAGGTTCATGCATATTTGAATTCTTAGCATAGTTGAATGCCATCATAAGTGCCACTGTTGCCTGAACTGTGATCAATAAATAACACACTAAAGTGCCCTTTGTTTAGTTCTATGTATTGTTGAAGGACTCTGCCTGTAGCTTCTTAGTTAGTCTCCGAATTCTTTCATGTTGCTATACGAGGTGGTCCATTGATAGTGACCAGGCCAAATATCTCACAAAATAAGCATCAAATGAACAAAATACAAAGAACACAACTTGTCTAGCTTGAAGGGGGAAACCAGATGGTGCTATGGTTGGCCTGCTAGATGGCACTGCCATAGGTCAAACAGATATGAACTGCGTTTTTTAAAAATAGGAACCCCCATTTTTTATTACATATTCGTGTAGTATGTAAAGGAATATGAATGTTTTAGTTGGAACACTTTTTTCGCTTGGTGATAGATGGCGCTGTAATAGTCACAAACATATAAGTACGTGGTATAACGTAACACTCTGCCAGTGCGGACGGTATTTGCTTTGTGATACATTACCCGTGTTAAAATGGACCAATTACCAATTGTGGAAAAGGTCCATATCATGTTGATGAATGGCTATTGTGATCAAAATGCCCAATGGACGTGTGCTATGTATGCTGCTTGGTATCCTGGACAACATCATCCAAGTGTCCGGACGGTTTGCCACATTGTTACATTATTTAAGGAAACAGGAAGTGATCAGCCACATGTGAAACGTCAACCACGACCTGCAACAAATGATGATGCCCGAGTAGGTGTTTTAGCTGCTGTCGCTAATCTGCACATCAGTAGCAGACAAATTGCGTGAGAATTGGGAATCTCAAAAACGTCGGTGTTGAGAATGATACATCAACATAAATTGCACCCGTACCATATTTCTATGCACCAGGAATTGCATGGCGATGACTTTGAACGTTGTGTACAGTTCTGCCACTGGGCACAAGAGAAATTACAGGATGATGACAGATTTTTTGCACGCATTCTATTTAGTGACAAAGCATCATCCACTAACAGCGGTAACGTAAACCAGCATAATATGCACTATTGGGCAACGGAATATCCATGATGGCTGTGACAAGTGGAACATCAGCGACCTTGGCAGGTTAATGTATGGTGCGGCATTATTGGAGGAAGCATAATTGGCCCCCATTTTATCGATGGCAATCTAAATGGTGCAATGTATGCTGATTTCCTACATAATGTTCTACCGATGTTACTACCAGATATTTCACTGCATGACAGAATGGCGATGTACTTCCAACATGATGGATGTCCGGCACATAGCTCGCATGCAGTTGAAGCTGTATTGAAGAGCATATTTCGTGACAGGTGGATTGGTCGTCGAAGCAGCATACCATGGCCCGCAAGTTCACCGGATCTGACCTCCCTGGATTTCTTTCTGTGGGGAAAGTTGAAGGATATTTGCTATCATGATCCACTGACAATGCCTGACAACATGCGTCAGCACATTGTCAATGCATGTGCGACCATTACGGAAGGCAAACTACTTGCTGTTGAGAGGAATATCATTACACTTATTGCCAATGCATTGAGGTTGATGGTCATCATTTTGTGCATTTATTGCATTAATATGGTATTTGCAGGTAATCACGCTGAAACCGCATGCATTCTCAGAAATGATAAGTTCACAAAGGTACATGTATCACACTGGAACAACCAAAATAAAATGTTCAAACATACCTATGTTCTGTATTTCAATTTAAAAAACCTACCTGTTACCAACTGTTCATCTAAAATTGTGAGCCATATGTTTGTGACTATTACAGCGCCACCTATCACAAAGAGAAAAAAGTGGTCCAACTAAAACATTCATATATCCTTACGTACTACATGAATATGTAATAAAATATGGGGGTTCCTATTTAAAAAAACACAGTTGATATCTGTTTGAACTTGGCAGTGCCATTTAGCGGGCCAACCATAGCATCATCTGGTTTCCCCCCTCAAGCTAGACAAGTTTCGTTCTTTGTAGCTTTTTTGTTTGACGCTTATATTGTGAGATATTTGGCCTGGTCATGATCAATTGACCACCCTGTATAGTTGCACATAGTAGGAAATGGTTGGTGAATGTACCTGCCATGTGCAAACATAATGAGAATTGGCAGCTGTCTGGAAACAGTTAGAAACTGCACTGGCCACCATCTTAAGGATTCAATCTGCAGCATTATTGGCATACTGGTGGTAAAAGCTGAGGCACCTCCAGTGCCTCTGGAATTGCCCAAAAAGTCCATCAGTGTGCCTTCTGGAGTGCTTGATGAGATAAGTTTATTCTCGTCTTAGAAGGAAATGTCAGACAATGGTGGGTGTGAGTTCCTCTGGATGGAAGGTGAATGTCAGTATTGGACACACATCTGTCACCTTATGGCTTATCAACATATGTGCAGTGCTGCCCACTGTTAATAGTGGTAACATTTCCTGTTATTAAACAGGTCATGAAAGTAAAGTAATAAAACCCAACATATTCATTTTATTGACTGTGTGTGCCTCAGGTTATCAACAAAGCATATTTGCAGTAAATAACACTAATTATCAGAACAGGTAACACTACATTTTACTGCCAAATACTTGCCCTTTGTGAGAGGACTGTTACAGGGTGCACTTGGCTTTAAGGTGCCAATTGAGCAGCTACTTAACAGAGTAGTAGTGGCTAGATGGCCTGGAAAGTCTGCAAAATATCCAGGAGAGAAGTATGATGACCATATGCCCCTCCATACTGCATCCGCATGATGCTGCAAGGGGTAGACTTTCCATGGCCCTTTGTAGCCTGGATGTTAATGTCACATTTACAGTTTTACTTGGCTGGTGCAATTAATAATTGAAAATTGACATTCTCAGTTTCTGGTCTTAGCAAGTAGCCTTCAACTTCTACCATAAATACAACTGCCAATAACTCTCACTGTGCCAGAAAGTAACTGCCATGTGGTCGCAACTGCTGTTACGTGTATAACGTTATAACAATGTCAGCAGGCTCAGGCATTATTAGAAACAATATTTTAATTAACTTGCAGTCATGAAATATGTGCATAAAATTGGTTGAGCATAATGTTGGGCACAGCAGAAAACATAAACATATTTTTTATGCTGTTATTTATTTATTTATTTACATGTCAAGTTCCGTAGGACCAAATTGAGGAGCAAATCTCCAAGGTCATGGAACGTGTCAGTACATGAACTTACAACATAAAAGTAATAACAGATAAAAATAAATGTTCATGAAACTGAAAGAAAATCAGTCCATAAGTTTAAGCAAACGCTATCGGCAATACAATGAGAATCAGCTTAATTTTTCAAGGAACTCCTCGACAGAATAGAAGGAGTGACCCATGAGGAAACTCTTCAGTTTCGATTTGAAAGCGCGTGGATTACTGCTAAGATTTTTGAATTCGAGTGGCAGCTTATTGAAAATGGATGCAGCAGTATACTGCACACCTTTTTGCACAAGAGTTAAGGAAGTCCGATCCAAATGGAGGTTTGATTTCTGTCGAGTATTAACAGAGTGAAAGCTGCTTATTGTTGGAAATAAACTAATGTTGGAACAAGAAACAACAATAAGGAATATACATATTGAGAGGCCAATGTCAAAATACCCAGACTCGTGAACAGAGGCCGACAAGAGGTTCGTGAACTGACACCACTTATTGCCCGAACCGCCCGTTTCTGAGCCAAAAATATCCTTGTAGAATGGGAAGAGTTACTCCAAAACATAACACCATATGACATAAGTGAATGAAAATAAGCAAAGTAGACTAATTTACGTGTCGACGTATCACTCACTTTTGATACCGTTCGAATAGTTAAAATGGCAGTATTAAGTCTTTGAACAAGATCCTGAATGTGGGCTTTCCACGACAGCTTACTATCTATCTGAACACCTAGGAATATGAACTGTTCAGTTTCACTAATCATATGCCCGTTCTGTGAGATTAAAACTTAAGGTCTTGTTGAATTGTGTGTTAGAAACTGTAAAAACTGAGTCTTACTGTGATTTAACGTTAGCTTATTTTCTACAAGCCATGATCTGAGGTCATGTACTGCACTACTTGAAACCGAGTCAGTTGCACACAACATCCTTTACTACCAAGCTAGTGTCATCAGCAAACAGAAATATTTTAGAGTTACCAATAATACTAGAGGGCATATCATTTATATAAATAAGGAACAGGAGCGGCCCCAACACTGATCCCTGGGGCACCCCCCCCCCCAGTTGACAGTACCCCACTCAGATCCCACATCACAGCTGTTATCAACATTGTGAATAATGATCTTTTGCTGCCTGTTGCTAAAGTAAGAGGTGAACCGATTGTGAGCGACTCCCCTTATTCCGTAATGGTCCAACTTCTGGAGCAATATTGTGAGATCAACACAGTTAAATGCCTTCGTTAAATCAAAAAATACGCCAAGCGTTCGAAACTTTTTGTTTAGCCCATCCAGTACCTCACAGAGAAAAGAGAATATAGCATTTTCAGTTGTCAAACGACTTCTAAAGCCTAACTGTACATTTGATAGCAAATCGTGTGATATAAAAGGATCAATTAACCTTACATACGCAGCCTTTTCGATAACTTTTGCAAACACTGATGGCATAGAAATAGGTCTAAAATTATCTACATTATCCCTTTCTCCCTTTTTATAAAGCGGCTTTACTACTGAGTACTTTAATCGCTCAGGAAACTGTCCATTCCTAAAGGAAAAATTACAAATGTGGCTAAATACAGGGCTAACATGTGCAGCACAGTACTTTAATATTCTACTAGACACTCCATCATAACCATGAGAGTCCTTAGTCTTCAGTGATTTAATTATTGACTCAATCTCCCTCTTGTCTGTATCACAGAGGAGTATTTCAGACGTCAATCTCGGAAAGGCATTTCCTAAGAAATTTATATGATTTCCTGTTGAAACTAAATTTTTATTTAATTCACCAGCAATGCTCAGAAAATAGTTGTTAAATACTGTACATATATCTGATTTATCAGTGACAGAAATATTATTACTGTGAACTGACTTTATATCATCAACCTTGTGCTGCTGACCAGACACTTCCTCCACAACTGACCATATGGCTTTAATTTTATCCAGTGAATTAGCTATTCTATTTGCATACCACATACTTTTTGCCTTGCTAATAACATTTTTAAGCACCTTACAATACTGTTTGTAATGGGCTACTGTAGCTTGATTGTGACTACTTCTAACATTTTGATATAATTCCCGCTTTGTTCTACATGATATCCGTATCCCACTAGTCAGCCAACCAGGCTGTCCATTACTGCTAGTACACCGTTCTAATGTTCTAATGGAAAGCAACTCTCAAAGAGCATGAGAAATGTGTTATGGAAAGCATTGTATTTATCATCTACATTATCGGCACTATAAACATCTTGCCACTCTTGTTCCTTGACAAGTTTTGAAAAACTCTCTATTGCTGTTGGATTAACTTTCCTATGTAGTTTGTAATTAAATACGACATTGGTTTGAGTACAAAAACCTTTTAGTGCTAAAATTTGTGTATCATGGTCTGAAAGGCCATTCACCCTTTTAGCAACAGAATGCCCATCTAGTAATGAAGAATGAATAAAAATATTGTCTATGACTGTGCTACTGTTCCCCTGCACCCTAGTTGGAAAAGGCACAGTTTGCATCAGATCATATGAATTTAGGCGATCTACCAACATCCTTTTTCTTGCACAATCATGTACACAATTAATATTGAAGCCACCACATATAACTACTTTCTGGTACTTCCTACAAAGTGAATCAAGAACCCTCTTTAGCTTAAGCAAAAATGCTCTGAAGTTGGAGTTAGGGGACCTATAAACAACAGCAATTAGAAGTTTAGTTTCACTAAATTCAACTAATGCTGCACAACTTTCAAATATCTGTTCAGTGCAGTGTCGTGATACATCTATGGACTCAAATGAAATACTGTTTTTTATGTACAGAGCCACTCCCCCACCCCGCAAGGAACTCCTTGAGAAACAGCCAGCTAATCTGTAGCCTGGTAAAAGAAGCCTCTGAATTATCAAATTATTTAAGTGGTGCTCTGATATACCAATAATTTCAGAGTTAACATCTATTAGCAGTTCACTAACTTTATCTCTAATACCTCTTATATTTTGATGAAATATGCTAATTCCTTCTCTACTTGGAAACATTACATCATCTGTAGGTGAGCCCTTAGTTAGAGGCACTTCCTTTAAGCAGGTATATCTATCAGCTGACTTCAGTCTAAAAAAGGTGCAGCTCTAACACCAACTACTACAGGAATTTTTCCATGAGTGATACCACTACCACCACCACCACCCACTGCACTGTCACCTATAAGCTTAGCCAGCCTCCCCTTCCCATACCTATTGAGGTGCAGGCCATTCCTAGTGAAAACCCATCTACTGATAGACCCAACTGGCACCACTGAGATGTGATCCATGCCCTCTTCCATCAGTGCCCTCCCCAGCCCCACATTAACGCGCCTAACAGCCGCATTAAGGTGAGTCCAATCATGACGCTGAAAAGTGCTGCACGAAAAGCACATTAGTGCCACCAGTTTGAGTAGCTATCTCAACCAAGTCACCACTGACATCATATTCCCCATCCCTATCGAGACTGTTCCCTGTTCCACTCACTATCACTACCTGATCCTCTTTCGTAAAATTCTTACATAGCTCCCCTATGCTTTCAGTCACCTGAGCCAACCCTGTACTAGGCTTCACAATGCTAGTGAGCTGGTACTCACTCCCCGACACTTCCTGTAACTGCTGGCCCACACCTCTACCATGGGAACCACCTAGCAGCAGAACCTTCTTTCTGCTAGACTTTGCAATTAACCTAGGCCTCCTAATTGCTGAGGACTGCTGCAAGTTACCTACATCTACGGTTACACGAGGCTCCTCTCCACTCAACTCTGACAGTTGGTCATATCTATTGCATGTATGCTAAGTAAAACTGTCTGAATACCTCCTCTTCCTAGCTACCTTCTTGCCAACTGCCAGTTCCCATTCCCCACCACCCTTCACCCTCCTCAACCTATCTAGTTCCTCGTTTGTGCATTGTAACTGCACCTGAAGGGCACAGATCTTACGGTCCTGCTCCTCTATTAACTTGTTTCTACTACAGATTCTACATTCCCAGGAGAGGATCTCACTAAAATGACCACTGGCTTCCCCACTACATTCCCCCAATGAAAATACTTTGAACAAATCCCACACCGTAATCCACTACTCACAAACCTACAACAGAGCCCACACTTTTCACTCATGGTAAAATTTTACAGTTACTGAAAAAAACTATACGTCTTCGTTACCAAAGTTCAGTTACACCAGTAGAACTGTTTAAGAACTAACAATAATGGTCTTGAAATTCTCTGCCTACTAAGAAAGCAGCTACTTGTATTAATACTACTACAACACAGCCTATACCAACACCAGCAAAACTTCACAAAATTATTAGCTAAAACCAAAAAATTAAAATGACCACTGTAACACTAAGCGAAGTTAAAACACTAAATGAAAATTTCACTGAAATATTTCACTAGAAAGAATAATAAACGTCAGTTGAAAACTAAAGCATGAAATTTACTAAGCGACTTAAACACACTGAAAACTCTATAAAACACAGCGAGCGAACAATTACAAAAGTTTATTAAGTCGTTATTTCACCACAAATGGCACGCAACACCGCTGAAATCTATTAAATTTAATAACTGTATTGCAGAGCACAAATAAGTTCCATATATCATAACTTGAATGTTTTTACACTTAATATTACAAAAGTTAATTTTGGACAGAAATAAATTGGTCTTTTGCTTTTGTTGTTGTTGTTGTTGTTGTTGTTGTTGTTCTGATCTTCAGTCCAGAGACTAGTTTGATTCAGCTCTCCATGCTAGTTCTTTTATTTAATACAAATTACTAAATTCCAATTTTATTGAAGGTTATAAATGTGACATCTGTTTACATTACAAACAATTATATTTACAATATGTGAGTGTCAATCTGTTACATTACACATCACATATGAGCTGGCATGGAATGTCTCATTTGTTGGAACTTGATTCCCATGCAAAGTCCAGACAAAGCACATAGAGTGAATATGTTGGTCACTGGCACACCCACTGAGGGCCTCATGATAAATGAAGTTAAGGAATTCTGTTACCTCTGAAGCAAAAAACACAAGACTCATGAAGCAATGAGGACATAAGAAACAAACTAGGACAGTCAAATAGAACATTTCTCGTCGAAAGGGAGCCTACTAGTACCGAACATTGACCTTAATTTGAAAACTAAATTTCTGAGCATGTTATGTCTGAAAGTGAATCACGAGAAACAGAAGAAAATAAAATAAAAGTGTTAGCAATGTGGTGTTACTGGAGCATCTCAAAAATTAAATGGACTATTTAGATGGAGGAATGGGAAGGTTCCCTGCAAAAATGGTGAGGAAAGGAATTTTGTGATGTTGCATCACTGAATAATAATTTTCATTCACGTGCAGGTTCAGCTTTCTGTAGCATTCATTAAATTCCCTCTGTGTGGCACAAAACTTCTGTTATGATTAAAAGATAATAAACCAGATTCCTCTCTCATGTAAAATATAGCTAAACACATCCAAAAACAATCACTTTCCATTTAAAATATTCTATAACTGCTTCCTCTATCTTCTCAGTGGTGACATGCAAAATACACGTTCTTTCCAATTTCCTTTGTGTCTTCCATTTTCCTTTTCTATCTCGAACAGCAAAGAAACCAATGGTAGTTAGGGTGGTAGAGGAGCCCTCTGGGATGACTTAAGATGCAAAAGAGTTATCTTCAATGCAACCTCAAATCACAGCTGTCTTGCAGACAGGCATTGTTCCTCAAAGGTTAGAAGAGGAAAACCTTGAACAAAAAATGGAAAATCCAGGATGGAATGTAACAATATTATGTAGCTCCTACTCCTGTGGTCATGTGTGTGGTGAGTTGGGTTTTTGTGTGTGTGTGTGTGTGTGTGTGTGTGTGTGTGTGTGTGTGTGTGTGTGTGTGTGTGTGTGTATGGGGATGAGCAAGCCACTGGCAGTTGTAGTATATTTCTAGAGTCGTCAGTTAAAACTGGTTCTTGAAACTTTCATAGCAGACTTTCTTAGGATGCTTTATGTTTATCTTCAAGAATCTGCAGTTCAATTTCTTCAGTGTCTCTGTGACATTCTCCCATGGACCAGATAAACCTGTGATAATTCATGCTGCCCTTCTCTGTATGTGTTCAATATCCCTGGTCAGTCCTATTTGGTGGGTCCCACACACTTTATCAATATTCTATAACTGGTCGCATGAATGTTTTGTAAGCAATCTCCTTTGTAGTCTGATTGCACTTCACCAGTATTCTACCAATAAACAGAGGTCTACAACCTGCTTTCCCTTCAACAGAGCCTATGTGATCGTACCATTTCATATCCATTTATATGAGTTTGCTGATTCCAACAGTGACTCACTGATATTGTGGTCATGGGATACTACATTTTTTCATTTTGTGAAGTGTACAATTTTATGTTTTTGAACATTTGAACCAAGCTGCACTTCATTGCAAACCATTAGGATTTTAATACTCTCACCTGTGGGAAGCATTTTTTGATCTTACATTGGTACTTATGGTTTCTTACCGCTGTTGTTGTGTGTATTGGACAGAGAGTCACCTAATCTAAAATACCCTTCTGTATACCCCACACACAGTCAGCTACCTGAATAGCAGCCTATGATGTATAGTGCACACCTGACCCATTTAGGGGACCCCTACAGTTCTCAACCCTGTTGCACAATTCCAGGATGTTGCAGCCTAGCTTGTCACACAACCTTTGAAATCCCTCTTTCAGTTCTTCCACTTGACTCAGAACTAAATGGCCACAATCAGTTCTGAGGACAACACTGCACATTGTGAGCTTCACTGAAACTCCATGCACAAGGCTGGTCTTCTCAATCTTCCCTGCCAGTTGCTGCAATGACCCAATTAGGGCCTCAGAGCCCAGATGACAGGCATCATTTGTTCCAATGTGCACCATAATCTGCAGTTGTTTGCATCTTGTTCCCTCAATGGCTGCTGGAGCAGCCTCTTCAACATGTTGAATGAGCCGCACAGGCATACAAACTGAGTGCACCTGGTGTCCTTTCCTGTCCCTTGCTGCCTTTTCCCTAAGGGGAACCATCATTCGCCATACATTTGAACTGTTGACAATTACTAGACTCCTAACCCTTTTGAATTTGCCTCCTCTTGACACTGGACAAAACAGGTGTCTCCAAAACAGGTGAAGTGAGTCCCTCTGACTTAGTTTCAGTGAAAGACAGCACCTCAAACTTGTTGGTTAGGGGGATCAGTAAAACACAGATTATGAATTCATGATAAAAGTCTCATGGATAACACATGGGCAATATGTGATCCTTGGTCTGAGGAATGATGGCCTCTGGCATATTATGACTTGTGATGAGCCATTACGCAAAAAGAGAAAAATGTAGTTTCTGCAGTCACATGAGATACACACATTAATAATAATAAAAAAAACATAATAAAAAATTGAATAAAATGTGTCAGGCGTATATTAGGTTAGTGGTTGTGAAAAGCAAGTGCCACAGATTTATTTGTGACTTCAAAATTTGTGGAAAATACTAACTAGAAGAAGTGGCATGATGATAATACATGAGCAAAGACATCAGGAAATAACCATGACACTAGATGGAGCCACAGAGAGCAAAAAATGTATGAGCAGACAGAGGTGGGACTATATACAACAAATAATTGAGGGCATTGGGTGTAAGTGTTGCTCTGAGATGTATAGATTGGCACGAGTGAGGAAATCTAGGTGGGCCACACCAAACCATCCTTAAGACTAATTACCTCCCCCTGCCTCCCATGACAGGGCTGGAGGAGTTCTGAAGTTAGATGGATGATGGAGGCTCCCAATGGAAATAGCACGCAGATCAGGAAAAAAGGCCAATGTGTACTCAATACAATCCCTGGGAGATATCGCCTGAGATTTGGTAGGTGGTCTGCTGGTGACTATATAGAATGTACTGGATGCGGTGCCTGCCACTTGTGTTCCAAAACAATCCAGATTCTTTTAGACAGCTGATTGTATCCTTGCATGTAGTATTTAAGCACCTCTCACTATTTGGTAAAACATACCCAGAACCAGTTGCAGTCCTCTGGATTGAAGTTGAGTGGGAGGTTTAAACCAGAGGCTTCTCTCAGTAGATCAGGACTGCACTACAGAAAAGAAGGGTTAACTAGGTTATCAGAGCACGTGAGGCATGCATGTGGTGTTTCTTTTGGGTTATAGGAACCTCTACATAGGCTCATGATTAATTATATCATGTAATAGGACAGATGAGTTGATGAAGTGTAGAAAGAGTTAATGTTAGTAAGATATTTAGTTAACTGTATGAGCATCCCTGAAATAATCTCATTTATTGAAACTAATGATGCCCACTTAGAACTAGGAATGTAAGCTGGTAAAAACGAGAAGGGAAAAAAAATGAAATCTTAAACTTGTAATGAAATATGTGCCTTAAAGATTATCCAGAAGCCAATGTTGGCAACAAATTTTTATTCTGTGAAGAGCTCAACACTAGAGGGATTATTGTGGATTCTGGATGTTGAACTAATCTGGCTGAAGGTAAGCACCAAAGGCAGATCAATAACAGCAATGGGATATTGTTATAGACCACATACCTAAGGAGCATAGTGGTTGAAAGCTTCAGGGAAAACTTTGTAAATGTCACAGGTAAATTTCCTTACCATTATATTGCAATAAGGAGAGATTTCAACATGTTTCTGTAGAATGGTATGTTCATTCAACTGTAACAGGGGCAGGAATTGGAATGAAATTTTTTGAAATGTGTTTTCTTGAACATACTTTGAGCAATTAGTTATAGAAAAGACTTGCGAGGCTAACTTCTTAAATCTCCTTGTAACAAAGAGACCTAAACTTAATGGTTTAGTTAATATATGGGAGTGAAATGATTACTACAAGGTTGTTATAACAATGACTTCTTCTTTTCCTTCTGGCTTTCCCAGTTTAGGCTCAGATAAGCCTGGTCCTTGGTCTATGCACTGATATTCTCCCTAAAGATTTATAATGTAACACTCGCTTTTGGATCTTGTTCTCTGACATACAAAACGCCCAGAATCCATTTTTATTGGTGTTAATATGAATGTTAAGAAAAAGTGGAAAATATATTTGCTTAGAAAATGTGACAGACAAATGCTGGGGGTTATTTGAGTAGTCTACTGCAAACATTCATCTCTGTTTATGAATATGTTGAATATCAGTGAATACAATTCAAAAGTATTAAACAAAATACTTCATACATGTATGTGCTGAACAAGGTTGTGAGGGGTAGGAAGGACTCGCTATGGTACAGTATCTGTGTTACAAAGTTGCTATGAAAACCAAAAGAGCTTCATCATAGATTTAAGTGAAATCAGAAACTTGTTGGCAAACAGAAGCTGAACAAAATCAAAATGAGTGAAGATAGAGTAACATGAGAAGCATTCAATGAATTCAAAAATAAAATCCCCTAACAGAAATGGAAATGCCATGTGGCTAGGACCTCCCATCAGGTAGACCGTTGGCCTGGTGCAAGTCTTTCGAGTTGACACCACTTCAGCGACTTGCGTGTCAATGGGGAAGAAATGATGATAAGGACAACACAACACCCAGTCCCTGAGTGGAGAAAATCCCCGACTCAGCCGGGAATCAAACCCAGGCCGTTAGGTTGACATTCCGTTGCGCTGACCACTCAGCTATCAGGGGTGGACCCCCTAACAGAAAAAGGCAAAAGGCTTATGGACATAATGGGATCTGCAGATTATGTGAAGAAGTGGTTCCAAGTATTTTGAAAGAAAGTGCACTCATTCACATTTTCAAGAAAGGTCATTCGACAGATGCACGTACAGGGTGGTCCATTGATAGTGACTGGGCCAAATATCTCAAGAAATAAGCATCAAACAAAAAAAACTATAAAGAACAAAACTTGTCTAGCTTGAAGGGGGAAACCAAATGGCACTACGGTTGGCCCACTAGATGGCGCTGCCATAGGTCAAACGGATATCAACTGCATTTTTTTTGAAAATAGGAACCCCCATTTTTTATTACATATTCGTGTAGTACATAAGGAAATATGAATGTTTTAGTTGGACCACTTTTTTTGCTTTGTGATAGGTGGTGCTGTAATAGTCACAAATGTATAAGTGAGTGGTATCACATAACATTCTGCCAGTGTGGATGGTATTTGCTTCGTGATACATTACCGTTTACCAATTTCAGGAAAGGTCGATATCGTGTTGATGTGCGGCTATTGTGATCAAAATGCCCAACGGGCTTGTGCTATGTATGCTGCTCGGTATCTTGGACATCATCCAAGTGTCCGGACCGTTCGCCAGATAGTTACGTTATTTAAGGAAACAGGAAGTGATGAGCCACATGTGAAACATCAACCACGACCTGCAACAAATGATGATGCCCAAGTAGGTATTTTAGCTGCTGTCATGGCTAATCCACAAATCAGTAGCAGAAAAATTACGTGAGAATCAGGAATCTCAAAAACATCGGTGTTGAGAATGCTACATCAACATCAACTGCACCCGTACCATATTTCTATGCACCAGCAATTGCATGGCGACGACTTGGAACGTCATGTACAGTTCTGCCACTGGGAGCAGGAGAAATTATGGGACGATGACAGATTTTTTGCACGCGTTCTATTTAGCGATGAAGCATCCTTCACCAACAGCGGTAACATAAACCGGCATAATATGCACTATTGTGCAATGGAAAATTCACGATGGCTGCGACAAGTGGAACATCAGTGACCTTGGCAGGTTAATGTATGGTGCAGCATTATGGGAGGAAGGATAATTGGCCCCCATTTTATCGATGGCAATCTAAATGGTGCAATGTATGCTGATTTCCTACATATTGTTCTAGTGATGTTACTACAAGATATTTCACTGCATGACAGAATGGTGATATACTTCCAACATGATGGATGTCTGGCACATAGCTAGCGTGCAGTTGAAGCGGTATTGAAGAGCATATTTCATGACAGGTGGATTGGTCGTCGAAGCACCATACCATGGCCCACACGTTCACTGGATCTGATGTCCCTGGATTTCTTTCTGTGGGGAAAGTTGAAGGATATTTGCTATCGTGACCCACTGGCAACACCTGACAACATGCGTCAGCACATTGTCAATGCATGTGCGACCATTACGGAAGGCAAACTACTTGCTGTTGAGAGGAATGTCATTACACGTATTGCCAAATGCACTGAGGTTGACGGACATCATTTTGTGCATTTATTGCATTAATGTGGTATTTACAGGTAATCACACTGTAACAGCATGTGTCCTCAGAAATGATAAGTTCACAAAGGTACATGTATCACATTGGAACAACCAAAATAAAATGTTCAAACGTACCTATGTTCTGTATTTTAATTTAAAAAACCTACCTGTTACCAACTGTTCATCTAAAATTGTGAGCCATATGTTTGTGACTATTACAGTGCCATCTATTACAAAGCAAAAAAAGTGGTCCAACACATTCATATTTCTTTATTTACTACACGAATCTGTAATAAAAAATGGGGGTTCCTATTTAAGAAAATGCAGTTGATATCCGTTTGACCTATGGCCGAGCCATCTAGCAAGCCACCATAGCGCCATCTGGTTTCCCCCTTCAAGCTAGACAAGTTTCGTTATTTGTAGTTTTCTCATTTGATGCTTATTTCGTGAGATATTTGGCCTGGTC
The DNA here is from genome assembly GCF_023864345.2 of Schistocerca serialis cubense. Classification (NCBI taxonomy): domain Eukaryota; kingdom Metazoa; phylum Arthropoda; class Insecta; order Orthoptera; family Acrididae; genus Schistocerca; species Schistocerca serialis. Next base: position 15,316,917 of record NC_064646.1, read on the forward strand.
ATGATCAATGGATCACCCTGTATATTGCTGGTCATTAAAATTGCAGCAGCATGAAAGCAGCATGCAACAAATGTCAGATTGTCATAAATTGCTACACATGCTTGGATACATAAAGGATTAGCATATCAGCACAACCACAAAAAGTTGGTGGGAGTAATGCCATCTGTTTTGTGTATGTAAGGAAAATGATACTGCGTGAAGAGTTTGTCAGAGCACTGAAAGACCTGAGTTGAAACAAGGCCCTGGGAGTAGACAACATTTCATTAGAGCTGCTGATGACCTTGGGAGAGCCAGCCCCGACTAAACTCTACCATCTGGTGAGCAAGATGTATGAGACAGCCGAAATACCCTCATACTTCAAAAAGGATATAATAATTCCAATCCCAAAGAAAGCAGGTGTTGACAGATGTGAAAATTACCGAACTATCAGTTTAATAGGTCATGGCTACAAAATACTAATGCGAATTTTTTACAGATGAATGGAAAAACTGGTAGAAGCAGACCTCGGGAAAGATCACTTTGGATTCCATAGAAATGTTGGAACACGTGAGGCAATGCTGACCCTAAGACTTATCTTAGGAGATAGGTTAAGGAAAGGCAAACCAATGTTTATAGCATTTTTAGACTTAGAGAAATCTTTTGACAATGTTGACTGGAATACTCTCTTTCAAATTCTGAAGGTGACTGGGGTCAAATACAGGGAGCGAAAGGCTATTTACAATTTGTACAGAAACCAGATAGCAGTTATAAATGTCAAGGGGCATGAAAGGGAAGCAGTGGTTGAGAAGGGAGTGAGACAGGGTTGTAACCTCTCCCCGATGTTATTCAATCTGTGTATTGTACAAACAGTAAAGGAAATAAAAGAAAAATTCAGAGTAGGAATTAAAATCCATGGAGAAGAAATAAATACAGAGGTTTGCTCATGACATTGTAGTTCTGTCAGAGATGGCAAAGGACCTGGAAAAGCAGCTGAACAGAATGGGCAATGTCTTGAAAGGAGGATATAAGATGAACATCAGCAAAAGGAAAATGAGGATAATGGAATATAGTCAAATTAAATCAGGCAATGCTGAGGGGATGAGACTGTCAATGGAAAGGAAAGCGTTTCTGAAGAAGTGAAATTTGTTAATGTCTAGTATAGATTTAAGTGTCAGGAAGTCTTCTCTGGAGGTATTTGTTTGGGGTGGAGCCATGTCTGAAAGTGAAACATGTATGATGAGGAGGCACTGAATAGAACTGGGGTGAAGAGAAATTTTTGGCACAGCTTGACTGGAAGAAGGGATCGGTTAGTAGGACATGTTATGAGGCATCAAGGGATCACCAATTTGGTATTGGAGGGCAGTGTGGAGAGTAAAAATTGTAGTGGGAGACCAAGAGATGAATACACCAAGCACATTCAGAAGGATGTAGGATGCAGTAGGTACTTGGAGATGAAGAAAGTTTGCACAGGATAGAGTAGCATGGAGAGCTGCATCAAACCAGTCTCTGGACTGAAGATCACCACAACAACAACAACAAGAACAAGGAAAAATTGTGCTGAGGGGTTCCTCATAAAGAAATCACATTTTTGTGAGAAGATCATGTTATGCTACTTATTAGAAGGCTGAAACTCTAGCAGCATCTGTTTGAATTTGGCAGCAGCAGGACGAGGGCCCATTGAGACTGTGGTTTATCATTCTGCAATATTTCTTCTCATGATCAAGACACCCCATCTGTATGGGTTCAGGAGGGCTATACTGAACATTATGCAGGATCTCAACAGCCCCACATGACTAGTGCCCCAAAGGACAGATATATTGTTCACACATCTGTGTAGGATTGTTGGCCATGTGACACGCCTTGAATTAAGATAAAGGCTTGTCTGCAGCAAGATGATAATTCACACAGACAGTGCAACAATGTGTGTAACACCATGGATGTTCACTGCGAGAGCACTGCAACCACATGGCAATGCCCAGTGAGTGTCACTTGCTTTCCATCCAACAGAATATTAACCTGGGGGGGTGGGGGGGGAAGGGCAGTGGGGGTATGGCAGTGTTATTGTGCCCTCCCTCCCACTTCAGAGTTGGTGGGCAGAGTTAGGGTGGGTGTTGGCATGAGATACGGTTTCTATCTCCACAAATTTATTTAGCAGTGTACATGATCTACATGCAGAACCAGTAATAAAAATTGTGCTGCACCTCAGCAAATATGCAGTTAGTATTTTGGCTGATGACAATTTTTTCTTCTGGGTGCATCAAACTGTTGTGTATTGTCAGATAATATTAAACATCTTACAACTAACTTCATCTGTCCTATCCTGTTATAAGTTACTGTGGGTGAATGGAAGACCTCATAAATTGGAATTGTTCATGACTTAGCCAAGGACAGTGGTCTCTTCTGTGTCTGTGTTAGGCCTATCCACATGGTGAGACATGGGAAGACTGCAGAAAAAATAGATTTCCTCAAAGAGTGTTTCTGCAATTGGAAAAAAAAACTACAGAAAAGAAAAAAAAGTAATGAGAGAAGTCGTTTTCAGCAAGAGGCTGCCACAGTTATTCAGCAAGCGAAAATAGCACACCTGCGGCTTTTAATGGAACAAATTTTTTCTCGGCGTAGAAAAACATAGCACGGACTGCCGAAAACACCCTTCTGCAATATGGGTATTCATGTATACTTAATGGATTCACTGAAAGATATCTTTCTAATTAATATTAGATAAAACCAGTGACTAGGCATGCTTACTGGGTAGTATTCAATGAACTGTGGATGAAGCCTGACCAACAGGCATTACATGCATTGATCAAAAATGATAGTGCATTGAGAATGGCTAGTTTCTAGCTGAAATCTAGATCTGCCAATAAAATTTATAAAGGACGACTGATAGCTGAAATCTATTATTTACAAGTCAATATAAGAGTCGCTGAATGCAACAGCCTTCCGAATGGAAGGTAACCTGATGGGTAGTAGAGATAGCTTAATGACATCACATAGAAAATATTTTTATATCGAACTAAGGCTACATACGAATTTTCATCTTTCTGATTATATTATCTAGAGTCTTCAATTTTTCATAAAAATGCTGATTCTGACCAAAATATTGCACTGATCAAGTTTAGACTTGTAGCTTTTGATTGTGACATACATTTGCACATTCTGAACAATTTTTGGCTTTCTAGCATTATTATTTAGTGCCACTTATTTTTTTCTTAAAATAATACATTTAGCAAACCTTATTCATCTGATCATTCTGAGATTTAACAATGTTGACATTAATATACTAAAGCATATACTGACAAAGTTTTGAAAAGCTACTTCAATTTTTAATTTCACTCTTAGATTATGGCACAATACTTTGTATGCTATGCACAGGCGCTTTGTGATGATGTGATACTAGAAGTAGTGAACGGGGTAAGTCCTGGAACACTCGCTCGCCCCTGTATCTCTCTCACAATGATACAGTGCTTGCTTTGCCACAAAATGAAACTAGTTACAGGAAACCACATGTCAGGCTAAATTTCATTGAAAGACTGTAAGGGAAAGGTAATTAATTGGTGGCTTGCAGAACCCTGGTTTAGCTGAGTCTTCAGCTCGTCTGTATGACCAGTTAGGGTTAACAGAGGAAATATGCAATATCCAAGCAAAAGCGGCATGTCAAGAGAGTTTTACAGAGATACCCATCAAACTTCTGTGGCGGCCACTCCAGAGAGGCGTTGCATATCACAGAGAGATTTACTGTTAAAATTCTGATAGCAAGAAATTAAAGCTCATATAGAGCCCTACGAACAGTTATTCCACCGGAACACTGTGAACTGAACAAGAAAGGGGGACAAACACCAGAAGTACCCTCCATCATATACCGAAATATTCCTTCAGACTATTGATGTAGATACAAAAGTAAATTTGTTTTCAGCTATACCCTGGACTTCATTGTATGTGACAGAGATTACATTTTCCGGTATCATCTACTAAAGTTTGTTCCTGTTCGATTCAGGGATGGAAAGCATGCAGAATGGCTTTCGACTCACGGTTTGTCTGATTTTATTTTCACATTCCCATCAGAAGTGATATATACTTGACTGTAGAGTAGTCGTAAATTATCCTTGGAAAACAGATTCTTGGAATTTTCTAACTACCTTTTCACAAGGTAGTGAGGTTGTATTAAGTGTATCCCGGTTTACAGTTCATAACAATTCTGCTACGCTCCACTGTAGGGCAAATAAGCTTGTGATCATTCGATGCTTCACTCACCGTTGTTAATTCATCAGGGTATGGATGCCACGTATTTGAGGAATATTCCAGTACAGATTCTACAAGTGTTTCACAGGCGAACGCTTTTGTAACTTACCGCAGTTTCTCAAAGTTCTGCTAATGAATCAAAGACTTACAAATGAGTCTGTTTGATCTATCGACTCCATATCCAACATATTATTAGTTTCAACTATTTACATTAATTAATTAATTGGTACACACTTCATGTTCCGTAAATCGTATCACGAAGCAGAGCCTGCAGGGATTTTGGAACGAGTCAGATTTTACATTATCAGGCAGAAGCTGTCATTGAAGACTACTTCCGTAAAGTATGCTACGGGCAATAGCGCACTAGTGCGGCCACGGCCAGACTTGCAGCTGTTCGAACTCGGCCAGGTTTGCACGGGGAAGGTGCCGCGCAAAGCGCACTGAGCTGGCTGTGGCCAGCCAGCACTTTGTCATGCGACCAGCGTCTGGCCAGCGCCCCGCTGCGGCCATAGTTACACGCAGCTGAACGGGGCAGCATGCACGTTGCACTGGCAGTGGGCCGCCAGCCGTCAATGCTGTTCCAGCTGTGGAGATATTTTACATTTTATTATTTGTTTGCAGGTGCGTGTCTGCAGAAAGATCTTTCTGTCATCATGGACTCTGATACGGAGAAATTTATTATAAACGTGAGGGAGAAGCCTGCTTCGTGGGACTTGTCATCTGAAGACAAAAATGTGAAAAAGAGAATGTGGGAGGAAGTGACTATAATGTTCGGGGGCAGAGAATGTGCAACACCGCAGGAACAAAACATGCTGTGTATGTTCTATTACTTTTGTTAGTCTTTATTAACACAACATGCACAAATAATTCAGACTTCAGTGAATGTAATCCAACTGCCGTGACCGAGCTCCTTCATGTACAAAGTAATCGGCAAAAACGTTTCTGTAGTGTGAACTGGATGCACGTCTACGTATTCGTTTTGGAATATCCTCATGAACTGAAGCACTACAGATTATGGCCCCTACCAGTTTCTATGGGGACAGCATCTTCAAGGAGGCCATTGAAATTCGCGTAACGGACAATCTCATAAACTGAGACACAGGTTTTCAACTAAGCAAGGCATGGCAACCATTACTTAACGCCACGAGTGAACACAAGACCCTTCTACGACAGCCACAGGGGACACTCCACGGGATTCTGCATCTTCCACCACCCGGTGCGACGCCGGGGTGGGCGCGGACCTGGGTCGGCGCCCGCAACCGGATTGTCGGCGGCCGCAATCGAAGCGTCGGCGCTCTCAAACGGAATGTCGGCTCCACCCTCCCACCTCGGCACGGCCTGACTGTGTACTTGGCCCTTGTCCGGCCAGTACTCGAGTACGCCGCCGTAGTGTGGGGGAATGCAGCTCCGTCGCACGTTGCGATGCTCCAGCGCGTCCAGAATCGGGCGCTAAGACTCGCTCTCCACAAGCCGCCTCATTACTCGACGAGGCTCCTTCATCAGGAAGCAGGCGTCCCGCTGCTGCAGGATGCTTCAGGCAGTCTGCCAGGGTGTTCTATGCCTCTGCCGAACGCTCTGGCAGTCGTCTTATTCGTGGACTGGGACACCAAGTCCACCACAGGCCGACCACGCGTTGGCCTGATCTGCTGCGGGAGTAGTTTCTTCCGCAGCCCCGATGACGCTTTTGACGAAGCGTCCGCTCCCACGCGGCCGCTCACATAGGCCAATCCTACCTGTGAGGCCAGAAATCGTTCTTGAGGTACACACAGGAAAAGCAGCTTCGCTGCTTAGCCTGTCTCACTCCTGGTAGATGTAACCAGAGATTTGCAGTGCAGTACGGAATGTCGGAGGCTGTAACCGGAAGTTCGGCGGCCGCAATCGGACCGCCGGCGCAGGGAATCGAAGCCCGACTGACGGACATAAATAACACTGACAATGAGCAGACAGACCATCATTCCCGCTCAGACTGCGGAGCGGTACGCATCGCTGCTGTCGCTGTTGCTGCTGGAGATGTTGGGACGCGGAAGGGGACGCAAAGCTGCGGCCCAAGCGGAGTTGCTGCTCACGCTAGCACGAACGTCCTGCAACAAGAAGAAGACTGTAGCGCAGTGCTTTCGCTGCCAAAAGCTTGGCCACGTTGCCAAGCACTGCAGCGGCGCAAGCACATGACACACGCGACTGCAAGAAGGAAAAGGGCACCCCTTGTACCTGTGTCAACTGTGCCGGCGCACATGCGGCGAATGCCCGGTCCTGCGCCTACAAGAGGAATTGACGCGGACCGGACAAGAAGGACGCAGAAGCAAGTGACCACCACACATGAAGAGGTGGTCTCCTGTACAGAAGACGTCGTCTCCAGCCGTCTAAAGGAAGCTGTACAAGAAGCCATGTCCACCTTCAAATCCGCCATGGCGGAAGAGAGGGCGGCCATGTTGGCGGAACTGGTCGAGGCTCGGCGTCAGATTGCTGTGCTGACACAGGAACTTCGCTCAGCCAAAGAAGACTCCGCCACAAGAGAAGGCACCGCCACCCAGGCGACTTGTGCTGGACAGAGAGAGTTCGCAACGGTGGCCACGCAAACCGACGAGCCTGCCGAAGGGGAGGCGATACAGCAAAAGGAAACCGCAGCAGCTGCCCAAGGGGAAGAAGAATGGGAAGAAGCACCATTCCTCCCGCTTCCCGACATGTACAGCGCAAGTGCTGTACTGACGAAGATTGCTAGCTCGCTTCGAGACTGTACATATCATCACCACGATAATCCTTATTCTTTTGTCCCACCAAATCATCCAAACCCGCCACATTCAGATCATGGACTTATCTATCCAGAAGGTCTTACTGGACTCTCCAGGGAGGGTTATGAGCTCATTAATTCCTACCCCTTCTTCACTACCTTGCAGATGCGAGGTTTAATCTGTTCTCTGATCTACGGAGAACAATTGAAGGCAGAATACGCCACGTATCAAGCCAACACCGAGGAACAGTCCTCAGTCACCAGTAAGAAGAAAAAGTAAAAGCGTCACATCGACAAGAACAAGAAATAGATCTTCGGCACTCCTTGCCAGTTCCAGATACACCAAACAATCCCAGGAAAACTCCCGTCAAGATTCTCATGGGAGTAAAGGCCAACAGGCCACAAACTTCCACTCGAACTTCCTCACAGTGAGGAAAGTCAAAAAGGAGCCGCCAGCCAGACTGACCATTCCATCAGAACCACCTGATGATGGCGGAAAGGTTATTCGCCGAAATATCGTGGGACTTCAACGATCGCATCCGGCTGGACACCCGAGAGCCCTGGAAACAACACATACGCTGGGAAAGCCTCCGATCTTATTTACGAGAATTTATTGAATCTTTACTGCAGGATTTCTCGAAACAATTAAAATGTCGCTTACCATTGTTTACAGCGGAGGTCTTCAAATGGGGAAATCCATTGACATCAGCAGCTTTGACAAAGAGCACCTGGGATGAGCATTTCGGAAACAACGAAGACGATTGGCGGTTCGCATGCTACTGTCGTGAGCCTCTGTACAAAGAAATTGAAGGACGGTGGAACGACAAATAGGAGACAATGTGTCGGAAGTCCACCGCTCATCACAGAACGTTGAGGCCGGAGGTTTGCACGTTCTGCGAAGCAGAACAAGCAGCGATCTGTGGCAGGTCTGACGACAGAGTACAGTGTTCGTGGGGGCACGAGCGATTCTGAACACACGGTTCAGTGCACAGTCTTGAACACGGGACTCCGCAGTAGACGACCCCTACGTGTTCTCCTGTTGATCCAACGGCACAGGATCATCGGCAGCGGGGCGCGGATCAGTGGAAATATGTCAGATTAATCACGTTTTTCTAAATGTGCACCGCACCACGGTCGCAGGTCTTACGCTGTAGGGGACATTCACCTGGGCTTTCATGTGACTGCTATAGTCCGATCTACGAACGATGGCAGTTCGCGTAGGTCAAGACAAGGGCGGGGACTGCATTGTTGCCGGTTCCAAGCGACAGTTGCGGTATGCGTGAACAGGTGCTTTGCACTTAATGAAAGCGTGTGTCCCGCAAATTATGTCTCTCGGTTGCTTCTGTAGAATTTGCTGCTCCCCATCAACAATAGCCATGACAACTCGCAACAATGGAACAAAAATTCACTAAATTACTCTCTATGATCGCGTTTATAATAATACTCGCACTGCGTACAACATTCACAGCACAGCACTTAGAAAGTACTGAACGCCCATTGGCCGTCGGACAACGCGTGACGTAGCTGAACAGAGCAGGCCTAGACTCAAGACTCCAACTATAGTAATCGAAGACACCACGCCAACTGTCAACTATGTGATTAAACAGTTTTTGATGTTGCTGAGCAACAGTCATACAATAGTTTCTAAAGGAACACACCGCAATTTGACTGTTTTATTGTTTATTCAAGTACAACTCAGGCTTTTGTCTTTTACGCCATTCTCAAGTATTTGATTTTATGCATTAACATGTACTGCAGGATACTTAACATGTTGTCAAGCTCAAAGTGTCCTGCAATACAAGTTAAAGACATAAAATCAAATACTTGAAAATGGTATAAAAGGCCGAAACCTGGGCTGTACTTGAATAAACAATAAAACAGTCAAATGGCGATGTGTTTCTTTAAAAAAAATTATTATTGCGGACCACTTGCTTGCTTTCCTTTTGACAAATCTTTCAACAATAAAAAAGCAAGGCTCACTTGACGCTCATTTTATTTTATAACCACATATTTCATCTCAGTATAACCAAGGTAACAATTGGAAAGTTTATGATACAATCCGTATAGTGCGAGCTTATTAAATATATGAAACACTTATTTGATTTCTCAAGAAAAAGCCAGTAAACTGTCGCTTGTACTGGAACACTGTTAACAGTTTTTAGGGCTTGTGATTATAATGTTCCCCATTTTCTGCTGGTAACAACCATGTTATCATACGCGTATCTTACTTTTGACTCGTCTTTTTCTCATGTAAATCTACGACTACATAAAAAAAATATTTGTTAAACTCTGTGCATGTTGTTTCCTATATGTTATATGAAAGCACGACATCGGAAACCAAAAATTTTGATGGACAATTGTTGGTTTGCCTCCCACCTGCAAAAGCAATTTAATGTCTTCCAGTAAGCCTCTGTCCTGATTCTTTAAAGAATCTCGTACAGTGATAGAATTTTGCAGGTCCATTCAGCTGTGTATGTGGTTACTATTTGCAAAATGTGTTACGAATGAACTTAGTAAAAGTAATAAATTATAACGCCGTGTCTGATGTCCTAGTTTCAGTGCATGAAAAGCGAAAATATAATAAGTGATAAACTTACTTCCTTTCGTCATTTTGTGATGGGTGTCTACGAGAATTAAGTGTCAAGTTTGTTGGAAGTCGTAAAGTGCTCTCATTTTCAAATTGTATAAATACAGGATGTCCGGAAATTCCAGCTGCAGACTTCTAGGACTTGTCGATGGGAGTAAGTAGGTAATATTTTGAATTGGAACCCATGTCTGGAAACCTACCGACTTTTACAACCATTTGAAAACATGATGGTAACGCGACCACTTTTACAAGTAATTGATTAGGCTTAACCCAGTACATGACTTATTTTACGATTCCACTCATTTATAGGCAAAGAAATTGCTAGTGCACTCGTTGAAGGGTTCTTTTCAGCGTGATACAGTAAGGCCTCTTTCAGTTCGTGTGTGCAGCGTCTCTTTGGAGCACCACAATCACGCCTTCTGACGGTAAAGTTGGTTGGTTGGTTTGGGGAAGGAGACCAGACAGCATGGTCATCGGTCTCATCGGAGTAGGGAAGGATTGGGAAGGAAGTCGGCCGTGCCCTTTCAGAGGAACCATCCCGGCATTTGCCTGGAGTGATTTAGGGAAATCACGGAAAACCTAAATCAGGATGGCCGGACGCGGGATTGAACCGTCGTCCTCCCGAATGCGAGTCCAGTGTCTAACCACTGCGCTGACGGTAAAGGAAACCCTTTGTCGAAGCCGTTGTGTAACTGTGGCGGAAAGGGGAAAAGCGTATGATATGCAGTCGACGTTGTGAAAAACGATCTTGATAAAGGCGACGAGCAGCTTTTCCACTATCGTGAGCTTCGCCATTCAGAAGGGTCGTGTCGGTGTAGTTTGCAAATGTGTACTCAACCACTTTGCTTTAACGCTCACAGAAACTTGAGGATCGAACTAGGTCAAAGAGATAGTACAGATGTAAAATGAAATGATGTAATCACCTCCCCCGCCACCCCCTGCCCCCCGGCCATGATGACTACCCTGTTGCATACATACCTGGCAAACATGTTTCCAAATAGCTGTAGCACAGAAACAGTAAGTTTCCGAACAGGGGTTCCTAATCAAAATTTTATGCACTTACTCCCTTTTACAAATAGTAGAAGTTTGTAACGGAATTTTCCGAACACACTGTATAGTCTGGGTAATTTGGGCGCCATGATCTACGCAGGTTCTAATTGTAGTACTTGACTTATCGTGATAAACCTTTAACATAAGAGTATAGCTCCTAAAGAGCAGATTATGACAGTACCTTAAATTTCGAAATTCCGTCAGTAATTTTTGTTGCCCATGGAAGCCATTAGATAGGGAATCTAAAACTGTGAATGTGTCCCTGGTTAGCCGTTTAGTAATAAAGATACTTTGAAAAATAAGTGTTAAGTGTGGGTCTCTTACTAATGAAATGTCTTTCGCCTTTTGTGACAGACATACTTGGAAATTTGTACCACAATAGACAACAGAATTCCTTTTCTTTAAAGAAGTTCGTGTGTATGAGGACACATTCCATGCGATATGTATTAGATGGACGAGGGCTGTTCGGAAATAAGGTCCGACAGGTCACGAAATGCTAACGACAGTGAAAATCCGATGAAGCTTTGCACACACGTGTTGGACAGTCTCCCTGTCGATCGCGTCACGTCGCTATTTTCATTTCTGAGCACACAGTGAGCGCATAAAAATGCCTAGAACAATTGTTTCTCCCGCCACATACGGCTTCCCGCTGCGAGATTTCGCCTGATTTCATGCAACATACCTGTCACGCATTTCGTTCTTCATGATAATTCTCGGCCGCACACTGCGGGTGCAATGTTGACGCTCTTGCAGCGTTGTCGATGGGAAGTGTCTGATCATCCACCATGCAGCCCGGATTTGGCTCCCTCTGTTGTTTATCACTTCTCATATGAACTGCCGGCTATGAAGATAAGATTTTGCCACTGCCAACGAACTGCAGACCAACGTCGAGAAGTGGCGGAAAGTACAGGTGGCTGCCTTCTATGATTAGGATATTGAAAAGTTGGTACGACATTACAAGTGTCTTAAGTCGGGGCGGCGACTATGTAGGTGTAGAAAACTGTTGCAAATTAAAAAAAATTGATTTTCACTATGGTTTCTATTTCACGACCGATCGGGCCTTAGTTTCCGAAAGGCCCTTGTATAAGAGTTCACCAGAATGCAAATAAATAAAAGAAATTACAGGTGTAATAAATGTTATAATACGCTCATACGCTTGCCTCTAGCTAAAAAACACTTTTTCGCGTTTTTAAACTGTCGCTCAGTAAAAGTATGTTGTCACCGTTGGTGTTTTTCGACAAAAGAAGACTATGAACAAGCAGACTTCTAGCAATTTTTACAAGAATGAGATTTTCACTCCGGAGCGGAGTGTGCGCTTATATGAAACTTGCCTAGGAGATGAGGTACTGGTAGAAGTAAAGCTGTGAGGACGGGGCGTGAGTCGTGCTTGGGTAGCTCAGTTGGTAGAGCACTTGCACGCGGAACGTAAAAGTCCCGAGTTCGAGTCTCGGTCAGGCACACAGTTTTAATCTGCCAGGAAGTTTCAATTTTTACAAGATTTGTCAGTTTTGATCATATAATTTTTCTGTTGTAGTTCGTTTTCTTGTACGTAATATACGAGGACATAGAGTGGGCGTACAAAAATAAGGAAATACCAGTAACACAACACCTTACCGTGCCTAATACGGTGTAGGAAAACAATGGACATTCAAAACAGCTTCCAGTCGTCTCGGAACGGATAAGTACATGTTCTGTATGATTTTCAAGGGAATCTTTTAGCACTGTTACTGAAAAAAATGTGGCGAGTTTTGGTAACGATGATGGAGATGGATAGCGATCATGCATCCTTTTCTCCAAAGTGGACCACAAAGACTTAATAATATTGAGATCAAGGGCGACGCAACAATTCATCATAGTGCTAAGAAAACCAGTCTTGGACGACGCGAGCGGTAAGAACAGGGGCCATGACTTTTTGGGATACAGTATCTACTTTGGGAAGAGCCTGATTACCCAAAATGGTCACACAATTTTTGGCAGTAATGCGACCTTTCAGAGTGGCCATAGAGCCCATGGAATACCAAGATCTGGCTGCCCAAATCATCGTCAAACCCTTACCATGTTTTAACCTTGAGACGCAAACTGGGACAGAAAGTAGTGTGAAACAAGACTCATTCGACCAAATGACACTCTTCCATTGCTTCCGGGTTTTATGGCTTCGGCACGAAGTTCTCCTATTAAGGCTCTTGCATCACTGATGAGTGGTTTTTGAATTATAGTTTGCCCTGCCATTCCCTGCTGTGGTGCTCCCTTCGTGTCACGCTTTTGACATTTAGTTTTGCAGTGACTTTTGCAGTTGTCGTCCTCTAATCTTTCGTCAAAATACTCTTCAATGAACGTCCATCGCGATCATTCATTGTACACTTTCGTTCGCGTTGTGACTTAGCGGATGCTGTTTACCAGCTGTGCATGTAGGCGATATACGAAGTCTGTTCAAAAAACTCCGGAACATTCGTAATTTCACGCCAATGGTGTGTTGGAACGAAATACGGTTGACATCCCTGTACACTCATGTGTTTAATGTGTAATTACCGGAAGTTTCATTGTTGTATGTCTCTTAGTTACCGTTCAGTGCTGCATTGAGTACAACTTTGTGTCGTAGAGTTTACGATTTTCGAGATGGCACAGTTGGAAGAGCAACGCGTCTGCATTAAATTTTGCGTGAAACTCAAGAAAACCTTTACAGAGACACATCAAATGATGCAGAAAGCCTATGGTGATGAGTACTTAAGCCATTCTCGCTGTTACAAATGGTTAACACGGTTTAAAAATGGCCGGACGGAAGTTAAAGATGACCCGCGTTCAGGATTCCCTTCGACGTCTACCGACGACGCTTATGTTGGGAACGCCAACGAAATTGTGCGTGCCAGTCGAAGACTGACTGTCCGATAAATTGCAGCAGAATGCAACATTTCAGCTGGATAATGTCATGAAATCCTGAGACAACGTCTCGGAATGCAACTTGTTGCTGCCAAGTTCGTGCCAGTTCATGAGTCTAGACCAGAAAGACTATCGCCTCGAAATCTGTGAAGAGCTTATGCATCGTGCAAATGAGAACGAGATGTTCCTTAAAAGGGTCGTAACTGGTGATGAGACAAGGGTCTACGGTTATGATGTTAAGACCAAGGTTCAACATTAACAGTGGGTCGGGAAAGGTTCTCCAAGACCAGAGAAAGGTCATCAGGTCAGGTCAAATGTCAAAGCCATGTTGCTAAGTTTTCTTTGACTTTGAAAGATTGGTTCATCATAAATTCGTGCCACAGGTACAAACTGTTAATCGATGGTGCTATCGGGACATGTTGCGACGCCTGTGAGAAAATGTCGGAAGGAAACGGCCTGAAATGTGGCGATACAATTCACGGCTCTTGCATCGCGATAACGCGACCGCACATTCATCCCTGCTCGTGCGTGACTACTGCACAAAAAGCCAAATCACTACGCTGCCTCATTCTCCGTACTCTCCAGACCTGGCCCCTACGGACTTCTTTTTTTATTTACAAAATTGAAAATCCCGATAAAAGGACAATTATTTGTACCAATAGTCGAGATGAAAGAAAATTCGCAGATGGCGCTTCGCGCGATCGTGTAAGAGGCGTATCAAGACTGCTTCCGGAAGTGGCGTTGGGAGCGGCGTATCAAGTGTAGAGGAGAGTATTTCGATGGCGACCATGCACAGTAGGTAAAAGGTAAGCGTATAAAAATTTTGTGGACAAAGTTCCGGAATTTTTTTTATAGACCTCGTAAAACTTCGATCGGTGCGTCTTGAACATCAAGCACTTCGGCTGCTTTGGTTCCAGGAGCACCTACCATAAGAACACAAACAATTTGCCCGCGTCAACATAATCTCCTTTCAGCTCTACAGAATTTCCCCAGCTATGTTCAATAAGTTCAAAAATGGTTCAAATGGCTCTAACCGCTATGGGACTTAACATCTGAGGTCATCAGTCCAATAGTCTTAGAACTACTTAAAACTAACTAACCTAAGGACATCACACACATCCATGCCCGAAGCAGGGTTCTAACTTGCGACCGTAGCAGCAGCGCGGTTCCGCACTGAAGCGCCTAGAATCGCTCGGCCACAGCGGCCGGTTCAATAAGTTCGATACCCTTTTTATAATGAGAACTGTCTAACTCCTCAAAACGGCCATTAACTGCCGACATCATATATTCATTTGTTGAAAATCTTCGACCACCGAGGCATTTTTCTTCAAGTTTGGGAGCAGAAAACAATCCGAGGGAGCTAAATATGGCGAATAGGATGCATGAGATAGCAGTTCAAATTTTAATTCATGAATTTTGGCCCTTGCAATATCGGACTTGTGAGCTGGTGCAATGTCCTGAAGAAACAACACTTTCTTCTTGGCCAAATACGGCTGTTTTTGCTTGATTTCTTCGCCCAAACGTTGCAATAAGTTCGCATAATACTCGCCATTGACAGTTTTTCCTTTTTCAAGGTAGTCAATGAAAATTATCCCACGTGGATCCCAAAAGACCGATGCCATGACCTTGCCTGCAGATGAAACGGTCTTCGCCTTCTTTGGAGTCGGCTCTCCAGTTTGTGACCATTGTTTTGATTGTTCTTTTGTCTCAGGAGTGAAGTGGTAGACCTATGTTTCATCCTTGTTTACGAAACGGCGCAAAAAATCAGCTTTGTTGCTACGAATCTTCGCTAAGCACTCAATCGAAACATCTTCATGACACTGTTAAGGTTCGACTGTGAGCAAACGAGGCACAAACCGTGCACACAGTTTTCTCATGTCCAAATTTTCAGATAATATATGATGTACCGCACTTTTTGAAATGCCTACTATGATTGCCAGCTCGCTCACTATCAGTCGAAGAACATTCAGTTACGCTTTTTATGGATTTTCTTCACCATTTGTGGAGTCGCCACCTCATTTGGTCGACCACTGCGATGCTCGTCTTGCCAGCTCGTACGGCCTCGTTTAAACTCAGCTACGCAATATTTTACTGTTGTCAACGGAAGAGCAGACTCTCCTTAACTAACTAAAATCTAGCCCAGTTTTAAGGGGCCCACACTGTGGTTCAGGTCGAAAAAAATCGATTTTCGGTTTTCATCATATTTCGATAGAATAAGGTTTTATTTAAGCACTCTGAAAAGGATTTTGCTGAAAAAAACTTTTTTCGAGCGTTTAAAGAGCATTTTCCTACCATGTGTCTTTATGTGCCACGCCCACTTTTCTGTCACCCACTTTTCTGCATATATTTTAGATCTTTCTATCCCCTACATTGCACGTTAGGGATTTTTTTTACTCCCGAGTGTGTTGGCTATCTTTGGAATTCAACGGTCGGTATTCTTTTGTTTCCGCTGTTTGTAAACGACACGCTTTCAAACACGCGGTTAGTTTTTTTCAAGTGTGATTGCGAGTAGTTGTTATAGAAAACTTGCAGGTATACTAAGGGCAGGCAATTAGGAGAAATAAAGAAAATCTGGAGGCAATGAAGAGAGATGTTTGGGCCATATTCTTCGATAAGTTTGTAAGTAGGCTGTTTATGTTTTCTCTATGTAAGTAGGCTGTTTAGGTTTTTTATTGGTAACGCCACCTCTGTATGACAATCACTGGCTGTGCTGTGGGCAGTCTGTGTCTGCTTTGCATTGTTGTCTGCCATTGTAGTGTTGGGCAGCGGCAGCTGGATGTGAACAGCGCGTAGCGTTGCGCAGTTGGAGGTGAGCCGCCAGCAGTGGTGGATGTGGGGAGAGAGATGGCGGAGTTTTGTAATTTTTCATGAACTGATATATTTATATATGATGATATCAAGGTAAATACATTGTTTGTTCTCTATTAATATCTTTCATTTGCTAACTATCCCTATCAGTAGTTAGTGCCTTCAGTAGTTTGAATCTTTTATTTAGCTGGCAGTAGTGGCGCTCGCTGTATTGCAGTAGCTTGAGCAGCGAAGATTTTGTGAGGTAAGTGATTTGTGAAAGGTATAGTTTAATGTTTGTCAGGGCCATTCTTTAGTAGGAAATTTTGAAAGTCAGATTGCGTTGCGCTAAAAATATTGTGTGTCAGGTTAAGCACAGTCTCGTATAATTGTTCAAAGGGGACGTTTCATATGGCGACCCTGCCAGGATACCTCACTGGGATCTTCTGATTTTTCTTGTAGTTTGTGTATTTAGTGTAGCTTTTGTTTATTGCTAGCGCGTAATTGTAGAGAGAATCTCCTTTGTAGTTGTAGTTTTCATTGTTGTAGAGTAAAACAGTTGTGGCATGCATGTAGATTTGCACCAAGTATTTCGCAGCTGCAATTAACTAGACATTATTTCCATTGCTACGTTATTTTATTTTGCTCTTCAAATTGTGTTTTTCTGTGTTGTCGTGTGAAATACTGTGACAATAATGGCGTGTGAAAAACGTAATACTAGGCTCCAAAGTAAACTGAGAAATGACAGTGAAGACGAACGCAGTGTGTTAGCGCCGCAGAGTAATGAATTAACTGATGTTCAAAGTAGTAATTTGGTAATCGTGCATAGGGAAATGGAGCGGGCGGCAAACAATGGCACGGTCAGTGAAACAATTAGTGAAGAGGGAAGCATTATCGATCGATCGGTCGGCAACAGCTCGCCTCAGGAATCCGAAATGACAGGACACAATTTCGCAAATACTGTAGATTCAGGTTTTGGGTCATCACCGTTTTCTCAAATAAGTCAAGATACATTTTCTGCTTGTCAAAATGTGAATGTTGTCGGTGCAAATGCACTGCCGAAAAGTGTAGAGAAACAGATTCCAGACACTAATACATTATTATTGCAATTAATGCAACAAATGGAACAAAATCAGAGACAAACACAGCAAAAGCTTGAAAAGTTAGACACAATGGAACAAAATCAGAGACAAACACAGCAAAAGCTTCAAAAGTTAGACACAATGGAACAAAATCAGAGACAAACACAGCAAAAGCTTCAAAAGTTAGACTCATTGGAGCAAACTCTTGAACGAACACGTGAGGATTTAACTGCTGAGTTACATCACATTGAATCGAAATGTCAAAAAGTCTGTAACGACGTAAAAACACAAATTTGTGAGCATTTCCAACCTATTTTTTCGCGTCATGAAAATGCATTACAGAATCACGAAGCAGCCATAAAAGAACTGCAAACTATTGTTCATGAAAATCACAACACCTTGCAAGCTAAAATTGACGCAGTTGCATCTACCGATTCGGTTACGCAACTTGCAAAAAGTCAAGAAAACTTAAAAGACACAGTAGACACGATTGCAACACAAATGGACACTCTGAAACTTGGTTCAGAAAAACATACAGAGGAAATGATTTCACTATCGGATAAAGTAGCCGAACTTTCAGATCAGTTCACTAACTTATCTACAAAGGTAGATGATGATCTGAATGACACAACACCTGTAGCCTTCACTGACACAGAAGAGTATGAACAAATTAGAAAATTCAAACAAAATCAAAATCAAATCAATACACAGTACAAAAGAGAAATCCGGGAAGTGCAAGATCAGTTGGCACAAGTAGTACAAGAATTACGTATTTCAGAGGACACTCGCGCCCCAATACGGGAAGAGGGACATACAAATACGGAACAGACACAAAATAACACAGGGCATTTCGGAAGTAATGAAAGAAATTGGGAATGTGCACCGAATTTTGAGAGGGAACGGCCGACACGACCTAACAATGACCGATATGCGACTCGCCGACATGATGATTTTGACTATAAGCTGTTCATTACTACACGTAAATTCAAAACATTTAAGAATTCTGGCAACGACATTCATCCACAAGCATGGCTCCATCAATTCTCTCATTGTTTTCCTCCCAACTGGTCGTTGGAACACAGATTAGAATTTATGTGTGGCTACTTAGAGAATGAACCAGCTGTAAGAATGCGATCGGTAATTCACGATTGCCACAGTGAAGGAGAGTTTTACCATGCATTCCTCTCAGCATATTGGTCTCAAGCCACACAAGACCGTGTAAAACATAGCATCATAATGATGAAACGTTTCGAACAATCTGAATTTTCCAGTCTTATGAAATATTTTGAAGACATGTTGCATAAGAATCAGTATCTTTCAAACCCATACAGCCCCTCAGAACTCATCCGCATTTGCTTAATCAAATTGCCTGAACATTTACGACACATTATTTTGGCAGGACGTTGCAAAGACGACATTGAAGCTTTTCAGGGACTGTTACAAGAACTGGAAAGTGACACTGACAATCGCGGAACGCGAAAACAAGGACACAACAATTACAGGTCACATCCGTCACAATTCCGTGACGACAGAAACAATAACCGGACACGACTGGTCTATTCTTACAACGCAAATCGTGACCAAAATAGACACCACCCGTACGACAACCGTTGGCAGAGTAATAAGTACAGGGAAAGATCACCTCGCCGCAGTAATGACTATCACAGAGACAATCAGAGAAACAGACAATATGGGAACCAAAATAATTATTATCAAGGGAGACAGAATAACTTCAGACGCAACGGTCCACCACGCAATTACGATTCCGGGAGAAATTCTCCACCACATGACCGACAAACAAGAAACTATGTCAACTACCGACATAACGACAGACCTGAATTCCATCAGAACTGGCGAGCTTTAAACAGAGCTGGGCCCTCTGGGCAAGGCGAATTTGTGGAAGTTAGGCCTCCTAATCCCAGTAACGGCGCGCGCCAACAAAGAAACAGACAATGACTCACACCGCAGGCAGCCGCGTGCGCCCGCTGGCTCAGGGAAAAATAACATTGACGCTAACCTTGAGCAAAATTCCAGTATTCTTTACCGACGTATACCACATGATAATTGCGTTAAAGTTGAAACTCTGCGTGCTAGGAAGAGTAAAGGGCTACACCACATTTCACATGTAAAACCATTTATTGGGAGATAATCTGCTTTTTAACTTTGTCTTTGCCATAAAACGTTTCGCTTCACATTTCTAGTATGCTTTGTCAGACTTAAGAAACTGTTACCATGCAACAATGTTTGAAGTTAAATATCCAGTCAAGAACCAAGAGAACTTATTCAAACAGAAATTGCGAATGTATTGTTATTGCGAACAGACGACACAGTGTTGTTATTTATACATTCCTCCTTGTTAGTTGCACGATTACGTAACGAATATTAGGCTTACATACTTAGAACATATACCAGCACTGCTAATGAAATTTTCATGCAACATTTTTGTTTGCTTGAGAGTGGATTCTGGATTTGAGGTGCTTTCTGTGAAATGCCAGATGACACAGTGGTTAGTTTATGTGACAGCTACACGATTTTATCACGACGCTGCTAATGCATGACAATTTACAATGTTGCTTTTGCGGTGTATCTGTTTTATATCTGCACAGTTTTCTGAATTCTTCTGGAAATCAAAACATGTTTTATTAGTAACTTTTGTGGTATAGCTACAAGGAGACAGCCTTTTCCATAGCACAACAATACGTTACAGCACAGTACTTTCATCATCACAACAATAAGCGTAATAACTAAGATATCTCTACGCAAAGCATTTCACTTTTGTTTATCATGAGGTAAGTACATTGGCTTCTGCAGAACTTAGCTTTTGGAGGAAAATAACTACGACACTTTCACAGAGATTATGCACATTTAGCGCTACAGGACACGCATTTCAGTGATTAATTTTGTACTTAAAACATTTATTTTTAAAGATTTTTGAATTACAAAGAAAGTTTTCAGTGATACATTTCATTTCATTGCTGTAATCTGTAACACCTGAGGGTATAATTACATTAATCCTCAGGGGGGTACACGCTTACTTTGTGTACCATGTGTTTGGCAAGCACAAGGAACCCTAGCTAATATGGTATTTGCTTATACAACTTTACACATTGGTACCATATTTCTCTAACACACAAATTACACAGCTATCTGATCATTTAACTGAGAGATAAACATGTTTTTTACTACGTCAGAGACACATGTTTACGTAATTACACCGTTGGATAACTTCACACTTATGAAACTGTATTTTGTCTGTACTTTGTAAACTGTTCATATTTTTTCGGAATCATTGTGATACTATGAGAGCTTTGAATGATGTATTTGGTATGAGATCATGATTTTTAAAGTACGTTTGAGGCAGCTGACACTTTTGACATGAGCAGAGAATTTTTTTAGGTTTTGAAATTATTGGAGGAAGCTACGACGATTTTGAGATTTGACTGAGGTGTTATGATGTTATTTTTACGACGACGATGTGTATTATGCTGCTGAGGTATGTTTATGATAAATAAGCTGATGCTATATGAGGAATCTGATTATGCTATGTAGCTATTATGATGAAATATTGAAGACGTGTTGATGAATATGAATATGTATATGTGTAATAAGGTAAGGAATAAGGAGTAGGGGTTAGGGACTCTGATTTATGAAAAGGTTGTTGGAAACCAAGAATCGTACTTTAAGAGTTATGAAATGTGTGTGTATAGGCATGAATGTATCACAATGCTGACGAATTTTTTTTTGACGCTTATATTTATAGGGTTTTGTTTCTACAGATTTGCAACGCTAATTCTTGACCTGTGAAATATTTTTATCATTTGCTAGCAGAATCTCCTGTCGTAAATATTTCCGTACGAAAGTTAAGTGACCACCTGCACATAATGCGTCGTGGGCACCCAGGTGTGTCAGACACCTGGAGAACAAGCCATTAGTGTGAGTGCCTCGTCAGAAGCACAGGTAAAAAAAACAGAAAGGGAAGGCCATTGTCCGCGCTACTGACATCTCCTTGTTGAAAGCATACTGTGGAGCTCGTAATTTATGATATTTTACTGAAATGCCTAATGAAACGATGAGAAACATTTCACAGCTATTGTCTTGCTAGTTAAGAAAAATGCCAGATGGCTTGCTTTATGTATTTATTTACACATTTTGTTTAATATCAAGTTTCTAGCTGCACTGCAGCATTGGTTAAAATAAAATTTAATATATGTACTAATATAGTTATTTTATGCCTACAGATCCAGTCAATAAGAAATTTATGATCTACTTACAAGAAAACGAGGGCACATAAATAGACATTTCCCTTCACAGGAATTGCATAAATAATTTCTTTACCATTTGGTAACTTATCTGCTAGTGTAAGTTCTCGTGATGCATCACTCTAATGTTAAGATGTGACATAGGTATTAGACATGGCCATTTTAGTGTAATATTTTTTCTGCTTGCGCTATGTCATGTTTAGGTATAAGTTGCTGCTGTTTGCCAGGCATAGTGTTATTGAATTTGACTTTTACTAATTTATACTGTAGCTTGCTTTGCAATTTTCCATTTTTTTATTGCTGTTTATAATAATTGTTTTACGTGCTGCTGCATTGCCTCGTCCCTTAGTTTAGCATCTGAGCTCAGTAGATTTAAGTTAGCTTAAGAGGGGGTAGACTATATGAGAAACTGACTATGGAGAATAGGTAAAGAATGCATTGCGAAGTTATATAAAAAGGATTTGGGCCCAAATGAGTATTGTACAATCAGAAATAATTATTTTGAAAGAAATATGAACGGAATACAGAAAGCATGCTTGGATAAGATTTTTTTGGTGGAAGCAAAGGTTGAATTAAGACGAAAGATCTATAGAATGAAGTTTTGGGTTGGACTGCAGTACCACATGTTACACTGAAAACGAACCCTGTCCTTTCCCATTGGTGTTATCCCACTGTGTGTTTGTGTACCCTTGTGTATTTGTTTTCTTCCTGTCTCTGTGTAGTTTCATAGAATTTTTTCTTCTTTTAATATTAAGCTACATTCACTATGAGGAGGAATACTGTTATCCTCAAATATAAGTTGCATTAATAATATGTTATTTTCTTTGTAAAGTTGTTTACAATTCTGTTCTGTTTCAATGTTCATGTGTGAAATTAATGTTTCGAAAACTATTCTCATTATTTTATGTATGTACTTATGTCACTATTTTTGTAACACTGATGTATATGTCTATTTCTATTCTTTTGTAAAGCCTGTACTACAAATGTTATCTGTATTATTATGTTTTTAATGATGTATTTTGTACCTTTGTAATTGTATTCTTATGTTATAAAATTGTAATTGTCACCAGTTCATGATATTATTAACTTGTTAGTTACATTTCACTGCACACGTTTCTGTTGGTCATAGTATATGGACAATATGTGAGAAGTTGGGACTGTTAGTGTTTGCACGTGTGTTTATAATTCAGCAAGGGACTGGATAACAGCATTGCTGGTTCTAAGGACAATTCCAGAAACTTTGTGAGTGCACAAGTGGTGGTTTATGGACTTGCTATATTATCCGCAAGACTCTTCAATGGTGATTGTGCACCTGCACAGTCGCAACAGATGGCTGCTGGCCATTTCTACAAGGACTACAGTGGGTCTACACCTTTGCTGACTCACCAGTACCATTATCTCTACAAGGACTACAGTGGGTCTGCATCTTTGATGGCCCACCATTATCATTATCTCTACAAGGACTACAGTGGGTCTGCACCTCTGGTGGCCCACCAATACCACAATCTCTACCAGGACTCCAGTGGGTCTGCTCTGTGATGACCTACCTACCAATACTCTTCAAAATTTCGACTGACTCTGCTGTGGGTTTGCTCTGTTGTGGACCATTACCTGTCTGCATGTCAAGAGTCAGCACTGTCTTTCCATTGGAAGGACAACACTACTTCTTCAAGACTGCATGGAAATCCACTACTTCTGTGTGCATTGTCTTTTACTGCTCAGACTTTGAGAAAAGAAACGGCAGTTTCACTGTGATGAACAATGTGGACTGTCTTTATGGACTGTGAGAAAATTTTAGCTTTTGACCAACAATGTATCAATAAGTGTGCGCATTTTATATCTTTGTTACTGTAATTGTGAAAAATTTTTGTCAAATCTGTATTGGCCAGTGCCCAACACCATTTGTAAAAATTTTTGTGGGGAGCATGGGGGCTATGTAAGTAGGCTGTTTATGTTTTCTCTATGTAAGTAGGCTGTTTAGGTTTTTTATTGGTAACGCCACCTCTGTATGACAATCACTGGCTGTGCTGTGGGCAGTCTGTGTCTGCTTTGCATTGTTGTCTGCCATTGTAGTGTTGGGCAGCGGCAGCTGGATGTGAACAGCGCGTAGCGTTGCGCAGTTGGAGGTGAGCCGCCAGCAGTGGTGGATGTGGGGAGAGAGATGGCGGAGTTTTGTAATTTTTCATGAACTGATATATTTATATATGATGATATCAAGGTAAATACATTGTTTGTTCTCTATTAATATCTTTCATTTGCTAACTATCCCTATCAGTAGTTAGTGCCTTCAGTAGTTTGAATCTTTTATTTAGCTGGCAGTAGTGGCGCTCGCTGTATTGCAGTAGCTTGAGCAGCGAAGATTTTGTGAGGTAAGTGATTTGTGAAAGGTATAGTTTAATGTTTGTCAGGGCCATTCTTTAGTAGGAAATTTTGAAAGTCAGATTGCGTTGCGCTAAAAATATTGTGTGTCAGGTTAAGCACAGTCTCGTATAATTGTTCAAAGGGGACGTTTCAAGTTCTCTGCTGATGATGAGCCAAGTCATGGATTGTGTCCATCAGGAGAAAATTCGTGGTGCAAATACAATAGGGCTCAGGCAACTGGAGAATCTTTTTCTCACCAGCATTCTCTTCCTGCTGCTGTTATTACAACAACTTATTTTCAGAGACTTGGCTCATCCTGACCTTCTAAGGAAATGTCTGCATGGGCAGACACAGATCCCAAATGAATGTTTCAACAATATAATTTGGAACCGCCTTCGTAAAATTGTATTGGCAAGCATGCATACAATGAAACTAGGAGTTCATGATGCTGTTATTACATTCAATTGTGGTAATATGGGAAAGAGCTGGGTACTGAAAAAGCTGGGAATTAATCCTGGGCTGCAACATTGCGATAAAATGAGGATAGCCGATGCAGACAGGTCTGCCTCTGATATGGCCAAGAAAGCAAGACAAACATCCAGGAAGGTGAAAAAGAAGCTGGAAGACCTGCTAGGGGCCAGAGAAGGGCCATTATATGCAGCAGGACGGTTTTAATTAACTGTAAGTAACAAATTAAAAATTTTTTTTCGTTTAAAGTCAATTTGCCGCAAACTAAAATTTTCAGTACATGTGCCCCATTATATCAGAAACTATCATACATAAATGAATGAAATTTTCAGAGACTCTGCATAACATAAAAAGCCACCTCTGGTACTACATTCATTGATATTCTCCCATTAGGAAGTTCACAAAACATATTTTCTACAGAAAAAAACTTAATATTTTTTTGTTAATAAATTTAAAAAAGGATTTCTTAAAAACTATAAAATGGATAAAGTAGATTTTAGTACAGTTGACTCTATTAGCATCATGTAACATACAGTAAAAATATTAAGGTCCTGCATCAAATAGTTTTTTCAGAAAGGGGTCAAATACTTGCCTAAATTAACATGGGTTAGATAAGCAGGGTGTGGTCCCCTTAATATCGGTTGCGCTGAGACCTTTCAAAAAAAATATTGTAACGATGACCAGTTTTCTCAATTTTCACAAGTTCACTCACAACGTTCACTATTGATGGCTGCCAAACAAATACTAAACAATGTGGCGTCTTCAAACTCGAAACATATGCTTCATAGATCGTATACTTTGTAATCCAGAGATATTTTTCAACGAGTGCCATCTGTCGGTCAGGCCGGGCACTTATGGGACTACCCTCGTAATTCTCTCATAACTGGACAGAACACTTCTGACCACCACTGACACTTGCAACGTATTCAGGTTATTTCACAGGTGCCGTTTGTGCTCAATATAACAGCACAACCTGCAGGCTTGGCTAGCATCTAATTTATGTTCAGGAATGCAGTTCTCACGGTGGTTTCAAATTTTTGTTGAGTTCTTGACGTCGCGGCAGTGCAACTAGTAGAGACGCGCGCGGCTTACGCAGTTGATAGTCTTAACTAGACGTCAGGGCTGTCCACGTCCGGCGTTCCGTGTCAAACGAATCGCAAAGATTCATTCGAACGCCAGCGTGCAAGTAATTACGAGAAACAACTTAATATAGTAGGCTGCTTACCAGCACGAGCAAGAAGACACTGACGGTCGCGAGTGGCGATGCTGTCGCGATCATCTCGGCTGTTGTACTAACACGGCGCTCTGAGCAGCAGTCCCTTAAGGGCAGCAAGGGCTAAGGGGGCGTTCTCGCCCTGTCAGTGCATCAGCCGCCTACTCTGTATAACACGGACGGGCTGTCTCCCTGTCGTAGATAACGTACCGTGCATTGTATCTCCCTGCTGTTACTGTCTGCTGTCGAAACTGCTGCACACGGTTGCACCTAGAAAAAAAGAAATGTATCGCTCACAGCCAAGAGCAGGCCTTTCGGTTTCGTAACACATTGACGGCTCGCGTGCGTTGACAGAAATGCCAGCACCATGGTAGCCTGCATGACGAACCAGCGACAAAATTATCGCCAAGAAGGCAAGTCCGTAGGTAATAAGGCGTGCAGGTGTTGTAAGTGATACGGGTAGTGGTAGTTATCGCGGAGGACGTTCCACACGGTTCCCTGGCTTACCCCATACAGGCGGTTCACCATCCTGGAGCTGATACTGGAGTCGTATTCCACGGTTTTCAACACCTCTTCTTCCAAGACAATTAAATCAAGACCCCAGGCTGTCGTCAGGCGTTGATATACATCAACGGGGACAGTTGAAAATGTGTGCCCTGATCGGGACTCGAATCCGGGGTCTCCTGCTTAAAACTGTGTGCCGGACCGAGACTCGAACTCGGGACCTTTGCCTTTCGCGGGCAAGTGCTCTACCGACTGAGCTACCCAAGCACGACTCACGCCCCGTCCTCACAGCTGTAATTCCGCCAGTACAGCTGTGAGGACGGGGCGTGAGTCGTGCTTGGGTAGCTCAGTCGGTAGAGAACTTGCCCGAGAAAGGCAAAGGTCCCGAGTTCGAGTCTCGGTCCGGCACACAGTTTTAATCTGCCAGGAAGTTTCATTTCAGCGCACACTCCGCTGTAGAGTGAAAATTTCTTTCTATCTCCTGCTTACATGGCAGACGCTCTATCCATCTGAGCCACCGAGGGCACAGAGGATAGTGCGACTGCAGGCATTTATCCCTTGCACTCTCCCCGTGAGTCCCACATGCCCACCTTAATGTCCACACACTACATTCGTAGTGCCCCTGCCCATTACTCTCATTACTCGAGGCAGACTATCTTACCGTGTTCCGTAAGAGTTCAGGCAATGCGTGTGCATCCAGCACAGAAGAAGAAGCTCAATGACCGGTTAGCCTTAACTGTACGAAGATGATATCTGTTCTTTCGGAAATGTCCGAAAGAACAGATACCATCTTCATATCTTCTTCCAAGGTCTGCGTGCGTATCGGGACGCACCCGCCTTTCATTGTTAGCTATTCCCGTGAACAAGCTTGTCGCACCCAAAAGACGAAACACTGATGGAAACAGGCTATGGTGGCGTTGCTGTCGGCGGGGTATTTCTCCAGCAATAGTCGTGTTGCCACCCGCCCAGTGCCATTTGTCTGTCCGTATTTACAGATCATGTCGGCGAGTTCCTGGTTGATATGCTGGGCCATCGTCTCTCAGCGCTACACTACACGTCACACGTCCACACCAGAACGGGTCGGCAACAACAGTGAAGCAGATGCTCCCTAGTAACGACGAGTGAACGTACTGCTTTCTTGGACAACATTGCTGCTCTATTGAGCGAAAGCACTAGTGAAGACAGGACATTCCCACGTGCCTGGCGTATTTTCAATCAATCACAGAAACCTACTCTATCAAAAATGTTTTATCTTCACCTTCCAGTGGAACGCGTTTCCGGCCATAGCTCCAAATGACCATTTTTGTACCTTACTCTCTCAGGTATCGTTTCCTGCATTTTGTCCTTTCGCATATCTTGGCTTTTTGTAGTTCTTATGTTTTCCTCGGGAAATTATGTCTATTGCTTGATGTGGCAGTGGTTTAGGCGCTGTTCTGCGCCGAAAATGGAGGCGAATCTATACAAAACCGTGTCGTTATAGGGTCTTCATCTGTTCTGTATCGCTGCTTCGTACAGCCCTTATTGTGCGCCGCGCGCGGTAGTCGCGCGGTCTTGGGCGACTTGTCACGGTTCTCGCGGCTCTCCCCGTCGGAGGTTCCAGTACTCCGTCGGACATGGCTTTGTGTGTCGTCCTTAGCGTAACTTACTTTAGATTCAGTAGTATGTAAGCTTAGGGACCGATGACCTCAGCAGTCTGGTACCACAGGATCTTACCACAAAATTTCCTTATTGTGCAGCAGGAAGAGGCCGACCCAGCATCTGGTCGCTGCAGATTTAGATGCCAATTCTCAGCACAGCACAAACACGGCAGCAGTGTATGTGCTCCTCATCCGTACCCAATTCCAATAAAATCGCCCGGAACGTTCACTCCACAAGAGAATCGCATCAGTAGTTTACTGTTTGTCTGTGGACATATAAGATCCGTGTTGGCTACTGTAGTGGACTCTGAAGATCACGACCATGTCATACTGTGAGCACATCTGCACTCAATTTATGGAGCCAAATACATCAGTCGAGAAAAGCGTGAAATTTCAAGCTCCTAAATATGACCACTCGGGGATTTAGAACCTTCTCAAACGGAACATCAAATGCAGTTACACAGCTACGTATTCCGCACGTCGGATGGTATGGCTACACACTAATGAACAGAAGAGACTGTGACACTATAATACAGATACGTTACCTAAATTTTGACCACTACGGTTATTGTAAACATGATGTGTTTGTTGTTGAAATGGTTCAAATGGCTCTGAGCAGTATGGGACTTAACATCTGAAGTCATCAGTCCCCTAGAACTTAGAACTACTTAAACCTAACTAACCTGAGGACATCACACACATCCATGCCCGAGGCAGGATTCAGGATTCGAACCTGCGACCGTGGTGGTCGCGCAGTTCCAGACTGAAGCGCCTAGAACCGCTCGACCACATCGGCCGGCTGTGTTTGTTGTATTCTGCAAATTTTTAGCTACGATATGTTAATTAGAAATCTGATATGTGGCGTAATTTGTATAAATTATTTTTTGTTATGATGTATTTGTTATCGGTTGATGTTGTCGGGGATGGCTAGGAAAAGCAGTGTCGTTGGCAGAGAGTAAAGACTTGTATACGAGCGCTATCTCTCTGGACGCAAGTGTGACGTCAGACAAGAGCGCACTGGCGACTTGGTTGTGGGACGTATGAGAGAACGCACAGAAGTGATGTGCACTGTCCGGCCTATGTGAGGCGCGATTATTTTACTAGCGAGGCGCCAAGAGCATGACGAGTGTGGCAGATGTAAGAGATGTAACATAAACGTCCTGCCCTATAGTTGGTCATTGCGATTCAGGGTGTGCCCATAATATTACATGGAGCAATGGGAACACTGTAGACGATAACGGAGTCGACGGCTTAACATCTGCAACGAACTATAAGAATGTCTTATTTTCGTTCACGTTGGAAACTTTGTGAACACAGTGACAGTCTTAATGAATTTCATTTCAGTTATAGGTGCTGTACGTAAAAGCTGTAGGTACCTGAACTTGTCATTACCCTCAATCATTATCACCTACTTAGGGTCCTATTCCTGTCCAGTTATTGAACATCCGAGATTAGTTCTTTAAATAGTTGAAAAAGTATTAATAGACTACTATTGCCAGTGTTGTTTGTTCGTTAGGAAGATAAAGTACTTAATAATGAAGCCTCAATAAACTTATCGTTGTTGTTCAATAATATTTAGTGCAAAGTTATTCTGGATAATTCAGTGAAGACAAAGTAAAGAAAAGTAACTTAAATTTAAAGTAATTCTGGAAATTTTAATTCAAAGAAAAGAATAAATTAACTTCACGTACTTCCTATCTGCGTCCATTGTAATTATACTGTTGTGTGCTGGCTTGGTTTGTACTTCGGTGTCGACAGTATGTCGAAAGCCAACAATTGCTTACTTGATCCAGTGGAATTTTCATAGTAACTACAATCTATTGATAATACGTAGCTAGCCATACCTAGAAAACTATTGCACGTAAATAAACGTTAATCAGAAATGACGCAAATTACTGTCGTAACAAAAGAGCTACCTTCAGTAAATCATTGACTGTTCAACAGCGGGTTTAAAATATCTTTTCCAAATCAACATATCTGAGGCCTAACGGGATAAGACAGTTGCATTCTTTATTCATTATTATTCAGTAAAGTGTTGTGTGGTCAGAAACGAGTGTCAACCTCCCGTTGCTACACATACAGCTAAACGGTTACGTATTCATTGCTGTCCGCATTATTGATCAGATATTGGATAGATATCGCCCAGTTGCACTGGCGACCGCATTAATTAATTTCTGTATTATTTCAGTTAGTTTTATTGTGGGCTCTTTGAGTCATGCCGGCCGGAGTGGCCAAGCGGTTCTAGGCGCTACTGTCTGGAACCGCGCGACCGCTACGGTCGCAGGTTCGAATCCTGCCTCGGACAAGGATGTGTGTGATGTCCTTAGGTTAGTTAGGTTTATGTACACTCCTGGAAATTGAAATAAGAACACCGTGAATTCATTGTCCCAGGAAGGGGAAACTTTATTGACACATTCCTGGGGTCAGATACATCACATGATCACACTGACAGAACCACAGGCACATAGACACAGGCAACAGAGCATGCACAATGTCGGCACTAGTACAGTGTATATCCACCTTTCGCAGCAATGCAGGCTGCTATTCTCCCATGGAGACGATCGTAGAGATGCTGGATGTAGTCCTGTGGAACGGCTTGCCATGCCATTTCCACCTGGCGCCTCAGTTGGACCAGCGTTCGTGCTGGACGTGCAGACCGCGTGAGACGACGCTTCATCCAGTCCCAAACATGCTCAGTGGGGGACAGATCCGGAGATCTTGCTGGCCAGGGTAGTTGACTTACACCTTCTAGAGCACATTGGGTGGCACGGGATACATGCGGACGTGCATTGTCCTGTTGGAACAGCAAGTTCCCTTGCCGGTCTAGGAATGGTAGAACGATGGGTTCGATGACGGTTTGGATGTACCGTGCACTATTCAGTGTCCCCTCGACGATCACCAGTGGTGTACGGCCAGTGTAGGAGATCGCTCCCCACACCATGATGCCGGGTGTTGGCCCTGTGTGCCTCGGTCGTATGCAGTCCTGATTGTGGCGCTCACCTGCACGGCGCCAAACACGCATACGACCATCATTGGCACCAAGGCAGAAGCGACTCTCATCGCTGAAGACGACACGTCTCCATTCGTCCCTCCTTTCACGCCTGTCGCGACACCACTGGAGGCGGGCTGCACGATGTTGGGGCGTGAGCGGAAGACGGCCTAACGGTGTGCGGGACCGTAGCCCAGCTTCATGAAGACGGTTGCGAATGGTCCTCGCCGATACCCCAGGAGCAACAGTGTCCCTAATTTGTTGGGAAGTGGCGGTGCGGTCCCCTACGGCACTGCGTAGGATCCTACGGTCTTGGCGTGCATCCGTGCGTCGCTGCGGTCCGGTCCCAGGTCGACGGGCACGTGCACCTTCCGCCGACCACTGGCGACAACATCGATGTACTGTGGAGACCTCACGCCCCACGTGTTGAGCAATTCGGCGGTACGTCCACCCGGCCTCCCGCATGCCCACTATACGCCCTCGCTCAAAGTCCGTCAACTGCACATACGGTTCACGTCCACGCTGTCGCGGCATTCTACCAGTGTTAAAGACTGCGATGGAGCTCCGTATGCCACGGCAAACTGGCTGACACTGACGGCGGCGGTGCACAAATGCTGCGCAGCTAGCGCCATTCGACGGCCAACACCGCGGTTCCTGGTGTGTCCGCTGTGCCATGCGTGTGATCATTGCTTGTACAGCCCTCTCGCAGTGTCCGGAGCAAGTATGGTGGGTCTGAGACACCGGTGTCAATGTGTTCTTTTTTCCATTTCCAGGAGTGTAGTTCTAAGTTCTGGGGGACTGATGACCCCAGCAGTTAAGTCCCATAGTGCTCAGAGCCATTTTTTTGAGTCATGTTGTATCCCTCTTCCTTTCGTGTTACATGTGAGTGATGGCACTGTTTAAATATTAAACAAAATCCAAATAAGTAGAAAGTGTAAGAGGAAAATAGGTCGCTCTTTAGAACGACGCGTTGTACAGTTCTCCCCACTAACTGATAAGAATTTCTTCGGAGACGATACCCTCGTCCGAACTCAAGTTCATTAGGTAATACGCTCACTGTCACATTATCACATTAACCGATTACCAGGGGGGGGGGGGGGAGTTTGCAAGACACGACAAGGACACATCACTGAAAGAGCGGTTTCCACACTTATCTAGTCGTGTTCTGACGCCAAGTTACTCTTTATCCGAACAGACAAAAATAATCTACCTTACAAAACACTTTTATTAGAGTTCAGTTATGCCAGTCTATATTATGAAACAGAAATCTTGAAATTAATGCAATAAATACATTAGCAGAATCAGCTGTGAAATTCTGTATGCAAACAAAATGTCATCAGAGTTGAATTAAGCGATTTTTAAAGTTTTTCACCTGTTGCTCCATTTCGAAGAGTGTTAATACAGCGTTTTTTGTCGGTTATTTATGTTGGTTTTAATAGTATTTTCTCTGTCGTTCTGGTTGTTTTGAATTTCAGATTTTTAATTTTAACTTTCTACTTAAGATTATTGGAGAACAAACAAGTTTTTGGTTAATGTTTTCTAGCTATATTTCGTAAGCGGTTGGATATCATGGATTTAATAATATGGGAATATAGGTTTAGGATCGTTGAATCAAAAAGGCGGCATCCATACTCTTACAAATAAAATAAAAATATGTTCATTGCATAAATTATTGAAATATGGTTATCGTTTAGGTATCATACTAATCTTTCTTGAAAGTACTAAGTGAATAACTGTCAATCGCGAGAGATTAACTACATTTGGTATACATTCTGTCAGTATTAGTTCTTAGCGCAGTACACGTTTTCAGACCCGGCGAATCAGTTGCATATAAAAAAATACAGTTTTCTAATCTTGCCCCCTCTTGCATAATTTCTCCGGACGCCTATGCTTTTTAGGAACTGTGCACGATGAGGGTTATTGTCATGTGGTACAAACAAGTAGGAGTCTTTGTTGTTTCTCACAACCTGAAAAGAATGTTTACAAAGCAACTACGTGTAATTGCGTGGCGGAGCGGGAGAACATCGGCAACAGTACGAGCCAGGACGCCTGTTCTGCAACCGAATGGCGTGTACGAGATCTGTGAGTTGGGCTTTTGCAGTACTGTGGCAAGTGTGGAATCAAGTATGCTCACAGAACAACTGCAAAAGGTCGATATCTGCGCCCAGAAACCAGGCAGTAGATGTGGACACCGGGGCGACGGAGTGTCGCCTCGACAAAACACGGCCGGCGTCAGGCATGCATGGCTTTGCAGATGCAAAGCTGTGGTGAGCTTGTCAGCCTGCGAGCTCATGGCTGGCCTGGCGCATCTGCTGACAGCTGCAGGGGACCAGCAAAGGCGAGCAAACGACACGCGTTGAAGGCAGGATGGTTGGAGTAGGCTGGGCCGTCCGGCGACGACACGCAGGGAGAGAGACCTTTCTCAGTGGTACCATTTCGAGACCCGGACCCATCAGGCTTAGCAGGCGACGCGTGCATCAGGTGCTTGGCCTAGATGATGCTGCTGCTCAGCGAAGTCGTAGCGGATTGACCACACATTCGACCGGTGGTCGATGATCTGTCAAAGGCATTTGATTGTGTAAATCACAATATCCTTTTAATTAAATTAAAGTATTATGGTATAACAGAAAATGCTGAAAAATGGTTCAAATACTATATCTCTGACAGAAAACAAAGAGTGTCAGTGGGAAAGAGATGTGTATGAAAGTATCAGACATCATCCAACTGGGAACCAATAATACGTGATGTCCCGCAAGGTCCAACGTTAGGGCCCTTACTTTTTCTTACGTACATCAATGGCCATTCATGAAGAACATTACCAGATGCCAGGTTTGTGTTGTTTGCAGATGATACAAACATTGCAATTCATAGTAAATCAAGTAAAGCCTTAGAAAGGTCGGCTAAAGAAATGTTCATGAACATTAATGAATGGTTCCTAGCCAATTCTCTGTCACTAAACCCTGAAAAAAATACTATATGCAGTTCAGAACTAGGTTTCCTGCCAGTCCAGCAGCCATAAAAAGTTTAACTAACAATAAAGTTCAGTTTGAGGAGAGTCTAAAGGATTTGTTGCTGGTCAACTCCTTCTACTCCACTGATGAATGCCTTAGCAGGACCGATCGATGTGTGTATGTGAATATTCCGTACAATCTGACACCTCTACAAATTTTGTGCAGTAATGCGAGCATTGTAGATAGGCGATGTAAAATGTTTTTAATTTTTTAAAATTAAAGATGCTTGGCTACAATAGCAGAAGAATTATAATATGCACCTAATTGCACTGAACATTTAATACGAAGGCTGTGCAATAAAGAATGATCAGAATTTGTTTTGACAATATAACTTTACTCTTCCTCACAATTCCGATGGTCCTTCTCAAAATAGTCTCCCATGAATGCAATGCACTTGTCTCAACGTTTCTGCCAGTATTCAGATACAAGCTAGAAACTATTTTTTGAGAGGTCCTTCAAAATCGCCCCTGCAGCCTTCACCACTGCTTCTGATGATCGACAATACCTCCCACGAAGGCGTTTCCTCATGTTAGGGAACAGAAAAAAGTCGCATGGGGCTCAATCCGGATTATAGGGAGGGTGAGGGATGCACTTCACGTTGATTTTTGCAAGATATTCAGCAACAACATTGGCAATATGCGGCCGCGCATTATCGTGGTGCAGCATCCAGCCTGCTTCACGGAAATGTGGTCTTTTGCGCCTGATATGTTTTCAGGACATCCCTGTAATATTGTCCAGCTACTGATGTGTGTGCAGGTACAACATGCTGATAAGCCATTTCATGAATATCAAAGAATGAGATGACCATAACTTTCCCAGCAGAAGCAACCACTTTCGCTTTTTTGGAGGTTGGTGATGAAGGAGATTTCCACACTGAGTTTTGCAGTTTGCTCTCAGGATCAAAATGATGTAGCCAAATTTCATCAGCAGTGATTGCATTTGAAAGAAACTGCGGATCTTCCTGTAACATCAACTTTAACTGCATGCAGACCTGCAAGCGAATGTCCTTTCGTTCAGGAATAACAGTCTTGGAACCCATCGTGTACAAACACGTGTCATGTATAATTTTTGTGTCAGCAACGTGTGGGTGGCACCCAATGAAATGGTCAGTATTTCAGAAAGTGGTATTAAGGTAATTCGTCGATCCTATCGCACAATGACAGCAGCATTGTTAATGTTTTCTTCCATAAGAGCAGTAACTGGAGCACTGGGTCCACCTTCCTTTCAAATTGATCGGCTCCCCTGTTTAAACATTTTAAACCACCTTCGAGCAACGCTGTAGGAAAGAACAGACTCTCCATAGGCCTCCTGTAACATTGTATAGGCCTCAGCTGAAGATTTGTTGAGACGAAAGAAGAATTTCAAAGACGCATATTGTTCCTCGCGTGTTACCTCCATTGCAGCGGTAGGCTATACTGAACATGTCTGACCCAGTGTTGCCAACTCTAAAAAACCTGAGTCGCTAGATTCAATATCAAAAGTCGCTAGAAAGTCGCTAAAACTGATTTTACTAGAGTTGTACTGAAAATTTGAATGGTGCAATAAGCCAGTGGGGAGGGGGGGGGGGGGTAATAAAATATTAATAAAAACTGTCTGATGCGTAATTGCTATATTGTCTTAATCAAATGACGCATCGCTTGCAACAACATACATATAAAATACACTAACGTTTAATTAAACATGTTATAATTGACACAACACAAATTGTTGTTTCAATTACAGTAGTCAAATACACTGGAAATATACAACTATATTTGTAACAAAAGAAAGCAAGAACTCAAATTAGGTTACAAAATATATAGATACGGGTATGTGAGCTATTCATCGTCGTCACTCAGAAGATCGAATAACTCTTCTGTTTCATGCTCTGACAGAACTGTTGTTGATGTAGAGGGTTGAACATTGCTCAAAAGATGATGTTGCAGTTAGACTGGTTTTGTCGCAAAAAGAGTAACTTTTGTTCGCACCAATAAGCTCCAATACGTCTGACGGTATGTCAAAAGATGCACAATCGTTATTTTGTTTCTTCAACTGGTGTCTCAATATGATCAAAGCATTAATTGTCTTTAACGATAATCTGTTACGTTGTTTAGTTTTTATGTTCATAGAACTGAATACTCTTTCCACTTCTGCATTTGAATGCGGTAGACATAGAACAGTCATTGCTAGTTGTGAAATCAAAGAAAAAGGATTCTCACCTGCGGCATTTTTATACTGCAAAACCTCACTCCAAAATCGAACAGTATTAGTAGTGTTATTCCACTTAATGAAGTTGATATTATGCCATTCTTGCAGGATACCGTCTATGAAATCGCCACTAAAACCTAATTCTTTGGCTACATCCGCTACAGCATTATTTTTATTCACTTTTAGTGTTTCTTCAACATTCAGCATTGACATTTTTTTCAGGATCGTAACGTTACTTGGCAGTCTTTGTTGAATTTGTTTTGTGAGTTTCAGACTAAACTGAATGCATCTTTTCTTCAAATAAACTTCATTTTCCTCAGACAAACTTGACTCAGACAATTCCTGTTCAAACATAAAGCCAAGGTTCGGATTTGCGTTCATACATTCGCTTGGAACTGGTTTCGTCAACAAATCAACAGTTGGAAAAACTATGTTTTGTCCGAGCGACTGCATGAGAAATACAAGTGTATGTAGTAATTTAGTGGGCTCATTGTCTTCTCCTTCAAAAGCTTTTATTGCTATTTGTACGTCTTTTAAAGCATGTTTAAGGTAAAACATGTAAAGATGATTTGAGCTGTCATAATAAATCTTGTACAAAAGATCGGCAGTGTAACAATTGTCTTGAACCATGGCAAGTGAAAAATGTAGCTTTAGTTCTCCCCAGTGCTCCAGAATTCTTCGTATTGCTGGTTCAATTGAAAGCTAACGTGTTGCACAGACCTTCAAAATTTGTAGTGGCTGTTTTCCACAATTTATTGTCTCATAAACCTTTTCATATTCCTCTTGTCTTTTGGGTGAAATGGAGAACCAATTGTAGGTTTCACGTACAAGAAACTCTATGTTTCTAGGTATGGTATTCACTGAGGCGTGCGAAACTGCAAGCTGAAGAGAGTGAGAAATGCAACGGATCAATACCAAATGCTTCAAAACATATTCTCTCTTGAGTTGTTCGAAAAGCCTATTGTTTATTCCAACCATTGCATTATCTGTGCCAATTCCTACCATATTAGCGATTGGAAGTTTGAGATCTTT
This sequence comes from Schistocerca serialis cubense, assembly GCF_023864345.2. Classification (NCBI taxonomy): domain Eukaryota; kingdom Metazoa; phylum Arthropoda; class Insecta; order Orthoptera; family Acrididae; genus Schistocerca; species Schistocerca serialis. The sequence goes on from NC_064646.1 coordinate 15,353,907, forward strand.
CAAAGAATTCACAAGAACAGCAGCCAGATTTCTTGCATCTCCAGTTTCTACTACAGCGAGTTTGAGAAATGCTGATATAATGGTTTGGTTGTTTACACTATAGTACCGTGTAACGATACCTAGCATTTTAGATATTGATACATCTGTGGAATCATCTATTAGTACACTGTATTTTTGGTTACCTATATTTTCAACCAATGATTGTGTAAAATATGGAGCCAAAACTGCAGTTATAATGTTAGTGCACTTCGTACGATATAATTGCATGTTTTTAGCGCCCTCATCAGCGGAAAACACCTTCATGCACAGTATTCCTAAATAATCTACAGCTAAAATAGAAGAATGTTCAGCAATAAATAAAGAAAAGGCGCCTTCCGCTCTGCTTGCTATTCCAACTGTAGTTTTCGGAACAATTTTCACATGTACGGTGGTTTGTGTTTTTTTTTTAAATCAGTTTTTTGTTTATGCTTAATAGTTTTCGAATGCTTTCTAATATCACACAATTTAGCATAAAACTCTGTTGCACATACTTGACATCTTGCCTTGGATAAGTCTCCAACTCTGGTTTCAGCCACCCATTGAATTCAGGTTCTGCTTCCCACGCATCTCGATATTTTTGAGCGTACTGCTTCTTCTTCTGCGGTAAATCCAGTATGTAAGCCACCACAACGTAAGTTTCATCAATTTATAATCACTGAAAATATATCAAGACTCAGGCGAACTAGAAGTCATGAAACAATCTACTCACTCGGTAACTCGATATCAGTCCTATTGTTCATTGTTTAAAACGTAATAATGTCTGAGGTACCCCCACCGAATTGTTCTTGCGTTACCACTATGCATGTGGTAATGATTTGACTGCGAGTAAACATTTCGAAAAATTAGAGGTTTCTGGACAGAAATGTATTTTATTATACTTAATATTACGTATGTTTTTTGTCAATTCTAAAAATAAAAGGAGTTCAAAAGTTGAAGAACTATAGATCTATACACTATCGACGATAACAGGCTAGTGGGTAATGAATAATGAATTGTTCTATAGTCAAGGTTTTCTTACTCTGTAGGCAATTCCCACATTCAGGTTTACTAAATGCTGAACAATGCTACATGATCTGCTAAGAACTTAATACTTCTTAAATCTAGAACAAAGTCAGTGTAGTGCCCATTCTATAGTTAAAATCTTAGTTTTGTTAATGAAAATACTGGCCCAAAATAGTTTTGATTTGTACTTCAAAAGTCGTTAGTAGTCCAAAAGTCGCCAGATAAGTCGCTAAATAATTTTTGTAGCTAAAAAGTTTTTTTTTGTCGCTAAGACGAACGCAAAAGTCGCCATTTCTAGCGACAAAGTCGCTAAATTGGCAACACTGGTCGGACCTTGCCCGCCTCTCACAGGCGGGAACCAGGAATCCCAACAATGAAACTACTACGGCGTGTTTTTTGCACATTAAGCTAACAGAACATCGTAAGACTGGTGTTTAGTGCGTGAAATTATGACCACAAAAAATTTATAATCATTCTTTATTGAGCAGCACTCGATTGTGAGAAGTTTTCTATTCTTAAAAATGTAAATATTCTTAAGTTTTTAAATGTTTTTATCGATTCCACATTCACAAGGGCAATTTCATTTGGGAAATGTGGAAGGTACACTAGCGTATCTGTTCTTCTTTTGTAATATTTATTGTGTATTCTCGTTTTCTGACATGTTCCACATCCCAGAGGATCTCCTCTCTGTGGAGCAATTGGAACGAAAAGTACATCTAATCTGTGAAGATTGTCATGGATGGCACTGGCGGAATTCTAAAGTCCAAGAACAAGCGCTCCTATTGACTGAGTGGAGAGTATGTTGTAATTTTCAGACACTGATTCCTGTTATTTCCTGTAATGTTAAATTGTCTATACAGTGCCTCAGTTGCTCTTGTCTGTAATTCGATCACTTCTTGCTAGATGGCTCGAATCTGTTTTCGTGTCCAACTCATGGCAGCCTTGGCCTATTAGCCGTCTAGTCTGACGGTAGCGGCGGTTTGATGCAGTTGTTTGCCTCTAACCGACCTCGTGACTGCCACTGTTTTTCCATGGAAAATTTTATTCCAACTGACAAACATGTTACATTTTTACAATTTAATTTTTATTCTTGTGATTATTTCAATTTGACAAGAGCCTTTTTGCTCAGATGTTTTTCACCTATGGTGTGATTACATGTAAGTACACTGCTTGTACAGCATATGGAAGTAATCCCATTAATTATATTGTAATACTGAGCCATGCCATTATATTTTCTAGGTAATCCTGTTTAATTTTTATTCTGATGAAGAGCGCCTTACAGCTGTCGAAACCATGATCAATTTAACAGCCGAGATGGCTATACGTACATTCTGCAATGATTTTATTCTGTGGTCAATGTCGTACACCATCGGCTGTGATTATTCCTGTCCAACAATGTCTCTGTTCCTTAGGAATTGTCAAACAATGTTGTTGTTGTTGTGCTCTTCAGTCCTGAGACTGGTTTGATGCAGCCCTCCATGCTACTCTATCCCGTGCAAGCTTCTTCATCTCCCAGTACCTACTGCAGCCCACATACTTCTGAATCTGCTTAGTGTATTCATCTCTTGGTCTCCCTCTTCGATTTTTACCCTCTACGCTGCCCTCCAATACTAAATTGGTGATCCCTCGATGTCTCAGAACATGTCCTACCAACCGATCCCTTCTTCTAGTCAAGTCGTGCCACATACTCCTCTTCTCCCCAATTCTATTCAATACCTCCTCATTAGTTATGTGATCTACCCATCTAATCTTCAGCATTCTTCTGTAGCACCACATTTCGAAAGCTTCTATTCTCTTCTTGCCTAAACTATTTATCGTCCATGTTTCACTTCCATACATGGCCACACTCCATACAAATACTTCCGAAACGACTTCCTGACACTTAAATCAATACTAGATGTTAACAAATTTCTCTGCTTCAGACACACTTTCCTTGCCATTGCCAGTCTAAATTTTGTATCCTCTCTACTTCGACCATCATCAGTTATTTTGCTCTCCAAATAGCAAAACTCCTTTACTACTTTAAGTGTCTCATTTCCTAAGCTAATTCTCTCAGCATCACCCGACATAATTCGACTACATTCCATGATCCTCGTTTTGCTTTTGTTGATGTTCATCTTATACCCTCCTTTCAAGACACTATCCATTCCGTTCAACTGCTCTTCCAAGTCCTTTGCTGTCTCTGACAGAATTACAATGTCATCGGCGAATCTCAAAGTTTTTATTTTTTCTCCATGGATTTAATACCTACTCCGAACTTTTCTTTTGTTTCCTTTACTGCTTGCTCAATATGCACATTGAATAACATCGGGGAGAGGCTACAACCCTGTCTCACTCCCTTCCCAACCACTGCTTCCCTTTCATGCCCCTCGACTCTTATAAATGCCATCTGGTTTCTGTACAAATTGTAAATAGCCTTTCGCTCCCTGTATTTTACCCCTGCCACCTTCAGAATTTGAAAGGAAGTATTCCAATCAACATTGTCAAAAGCTTTCTCTAAGTCTACAAAAGCTAGAAACGCAGGTTTGTCTTTCCTTAATCTTTCTTCTAAGATGAGTCGTAGGGTCAGTATTGCCTCACGTGTTCCAACATTTCTACGGAATCCAAACTGATCTTCCCCGAGGTCGGCTTCTATCAGTTTCTCCATTCGTCTGTAAAGAATTCGCATTAGTATTTTGCAATCATGACTTATTAAACTGACAGTTCGGTAATTTTCACATCTGTCAACACCTGCTTTCTTTGGGATTAAAATTATTATATTTTTCTTGAAGTCTGAGGGTATTTGATGGTCTATACAAAGGCGATGTACTTGAAGACAATATTATGGAAATGGAAGAGGATGTAGATGAAGATGAAATGGGAGATATGATACTGCGTGAAGAGTTTGACAGAGCACTGAAAGACCTGAGTCGAACAAGGCCCCCGGAGTAGACAACATTACATTAGAACTACTGATAGCCTTGGGAGAGCTAGTCCTGACAAAACTCTACCATCTGGCGAGCAAGATAAACAATGTATAATAATATAATAGCGATGAGTAAAACTCAACCTGTTGTCTTCGATGACTGCCGAGCGATTGATGGAAGTACACTGCAACTCGAAGAATAGATGCTTTTCTGGGTTCCTGCGAGTCGAACCCCATGTCCTCCATAACAAAGCTGGAACAAAAGTTATAGCTGGGCTAGCTTCTGTAGTCATGTCGCTGTGCGGGCCACGACATAAAAGCGGTTTAGCTGGTAACAAGGAAATGCGCTGACGGCTATGAAAAAATCGCCTCCTATTTCTAACTATTACAGTTGCTCTGGAGTGTTATATCATGTACGAGCTTCACTAAAATCTTTGCTAGTTTTGTTCCGTGTATCGACAGAAAAGCAAGTAATGGCCGCGTGGCTTGCCAAAAATGGCTTCGTGGCTCGCTGGCGGCTCGTGGTCCAAATACCGTTCTAGGAAATTGTTTCCAGAACGTATTTTTTAAGCTCTGCAGCGGACAGTGCGCCGTTTTGAAATTTTCTGGAGGATTAAAGCTGTGTGCTGGATCAAGACTCATACCTAGAATGTTGCATTTCGCGGAGAATACTTCTTACTGGTTTCGAGTCCTAGATCTGCAGACTGTTTTAAATTCCCAAACATTTAAAAACAGCGCACAATCCGCTACAGGGCTTAAAAGTTTCGCTCTGGAAGTAATCCTCTATGCCGTGGCTATGTCCTTTCTTCCAGCAGTGTTAGTCGAGTGAGGTATGCAGGGGATACTCATGGGAGCTTTTCTGAAGTTTGGAAACCAGGAGAAAGAAACTGGCTCCAGTGAACTTGTGAGAGGGGTCGTGAGTCCTGCCCGGATTGTTCAACAGGTCTCTTGGTACTTGATGCCAGATTCATAGCCGGCCGCGGTGGTCTAGCGGTTCAGGCGCTCAATCCGGAACCGCACGACTGCTACGGACGCAGGTTCGAATCCTGCCTCGGGCATGGATGTGTGTGATGTCCTTAGGTTAGTTAGGTTTAAGTAGTTCTAAGTTCTAGGGGACTGATGACCACAGATGTTAAGTCCCATAGTGCTCAGAGCCGTTTGAACCGTTTGAACCAGATTCATAATTAAAACACACTACCTGACAAAAAGGTGAAGTGCCCAAAAGCCATGGCTTACGTAAATCATCAGAGTTGCATTTCTGTGTGACAGATAGAATGGGCACCAGAGTGCAATGGTGTTGTCCATCTTTAGAGTTGTTACCAGGAGAGCTAGGATATATAAACGGCGTGAACATCGTCAAGTATTGAGTGACAACTATGAAGGACATGGGGATGTCATATACTCATGCGAGACAGCGTTACCATACCTGACAGAGTTTGAAAGGGGCCTCATCGCAGGTCTCCATTTGACTGGTAGAATGGTGCAACATCCAGATTTCTGAGGTATTTGAATGTGTCAGTGGTCCGACATTGGACTGCATGGGAACATGAGGGCAGGATTACTCATCATCAAGGTTCCAGGCGACCACGTCTGACCACCACGAGGAGCCGGCCGGAGTGGCCGAGCGGTTAAAGGCGCTACAGTCTGTAACCGCACGACCGCTACGGTCGCAGGTTCGAATCCTGCCTCGGGCATGGATGTGTGTGATGTCCTTAGGTTAGTTAGGTTTAAGTAGTTCTAAGTTCTAGGGGACTTATGACCACAGCAGTTGAGTCCCATAGTGCTCAGAGCCATTTGAACCATTTGAACCACCACGAGGAAAGATCGCCGTATTGTGCACCAAGCACACCGTAAACCCTTTGACATCTGCACCTGCCATCAGAGACCAAGAGAACAAGAATCGTTAAGGGTAGAAGGGAGTGGGGTGTCGTATGCAGTGCGGGTGGTTTTTTTGGTTTTTTAGGGGCACGACACAACAGGCCGATCACCTAGCATGAGAAGGTGTCTGGCTGACAGCAACTCGCTTCCACAAACAGAGGAAAGAAATTCTAAAACGAACTCAGCTATTTACCTTCCCGTGAAATTTACAGAGTGTGGCGCCCAACTCTATCGCTTTCTAGAAAGACTACTGGCCACAGCAAACCAAATTCTATAAAGCGACGCTCTGATTGAATTGCTTTGGCTAATAAAAATGAGTAGTATTCTGCACATCTCCAACTTTTCTTCACGGCTCACTATATCGGTGTTTTTAATGCTGGAGTCGCTGGACTCTCATGCTGTGCTGTCCACCCTATTGAGAGAATAAGTTTGAGACAACTGGCGGTGGGGCATCTGGCCTAAACAAAACAGACGGTCTGGTTGGAGACGGTGTTACGTCTGATGGAGGAGACGGTATCCAGTCGCCAATCTGTCGGCAACCATCCACACTACTCCATCCTGCAGCTTAAATAATGGCGAGAATGTGTCTCTCAGCGACCGGGAATAAAAGCTTTCAGTCGTTCGGCAGGCGCGTGGTTTGGACTCAGTCCGATTCTGAGCTCTTGATACGTTTTGATTAGGCGTTCCAGGCCTCATTAACGTCTCAGTTAATTATGACAATTGCTAGTAACATCCTATACCTTCTGGCAAAGTCACAGCAATCACCGTGTAGACAGTGATTTGTAAGGTGACGACTATACTCCACTTTCTTCTTCATTGAGATCTTTGTCAAGTGAATTAATCATTAGTTTAAATTGCTCATTACCCATAAAGGTTCGTTGTTTTATTTCCTGTGTGTACTATCGCGCTTGATATCACTTCCTTTTATGTATTTGACACAGAGATTTTGTGATAAATTGGGGTCGTGTGAACCGACGTATTGTTTCAGTAGATTAATGAACCCCCTTTTTCTTGAAATTGTTAATGCTTCTCGGAGAAACCAACACGCAGGACTCCTTTGTCAGAGGATCTCTTTTCGTCTCGTTATTCCGTTGCGCGATAGTTTTGACTATCACATCTGAATTTGTTGGGAGAGATCTGCCTCTGAGAAATCTAACTTATGCAGATCACTGTGATTACAACTGGCATAATCAGCTCGGTTGGGGCGTCTTTCAGATTTATCTCGATTTTGTACTCACTGAAATAATTCACATACTCTTTCAATTCGTCAGGTTTCATTTGTTTCCTTCTCTATTTCTGGGTGCTTCACTATTTTTATCAGGCAGTGCATTATTCCTGGTATCAGCAATTACTTCTCTATCTGCTAGCCAATCTGCACACGTTATACAGTTATAATGAAGTTTCAATACTGCTTTATTTTGTGCGGTAAACATTTATCCATATCTATGTTACGATAACAGTAGTAAAGATAACTTTCACACTCGGAATATCACTAAGCAGTATTTCTTACCAAAGTAGACCTACTACTGATTTTGTGTGTGATACTGTATGCTGCATGAAGCTGCCAACACACCAAAGTCATCAAGATAAAGGTTAGTTACTGTCATTGTTCGCGAAAATCGAGGTTTCGATTCGGAATCCAGGCCCAGTACATAGTTGTAATCTGCTAGTAAATACCAACACTGAGCTGGATGCTAAGTTTTTAGGCATTGTATGTATTTTAGGTGGCTGCCAGCAATTCTCGTTGCATGTGATGTTCTGATTTTTTTAAACCGGACCTGGTACCGGCCAATGGCCGAAACTAATTATTTGGGTAGTTCATACACTGCAATTGCGATTGATTGTGCATTACTACAAAATAACTAGTAAAAATCAGCACGGCCTATTATTCAGTCCCCTTATTATCAATCAATGTAAAAAAAACACGTAACAACGCGTGTCTTTAAAAAGCAATAAACAAAATTGTTCCACACATTTGGTTCGACACTTACTAACGCTATTGTGCGCAATTATACCATAATAATAAAAATAAAATTTCTTTGTTTTCGATACCATACCAGTGTTACGCTGAGAACTTTTACTTTTCGATAAAAAAAATACCACTATACGTCACCCTCAAGAAAGGTTCCAGTAAAAGAAGAGGAAAGGACAAACTAGTACTGGACGGAAACTACAGAAACTGGAAGGCAGATATTTCGTAGAAATGCCGTATACATTAATTAAAATCGCTAGGAAGAAAACCGAACGTGTTACCAGCTGTGATATGCCACGAGGAGCCACATTCCCCGAATCAGTCGTTTACTGAGTTGCCATAGACAAGCCGCCGACCTTCGGCTACTGACTTTGACTTGCAAATAGCGCTGGTTGAGAGTGACTCAGCGACATCGATGACGTCACACTAACTTTTAAGTACAAGCTCTCAAGGATTCAAGGATTTTCCCTGAAGGTGTACGAAGTTATGGAGAACAGGCGACAAAGTCGTTTCGACTGGAAGTGTCCTTGATGTTCTCTGAGTTACTGTTTCACGTCAGGCAAAGTTGGCAGCTATTTACATGAGTCCGGTCCTCATAACTCATAATGAGACGGATATTAAGAAATTAGATACCCCTCATTCTCGTGTGACATGATGTCACAAAAGGGCTGAGACGAGAACACAGTATGTCACCCACCGTGTTCAATTTAGAATTGTCTCTCTGAAGATGGAAGAACAGCTGTGAAGAAATGGGAATCATTGTTAATGATATGGAGGAGTTAAGTTAAAAGGGAAAACAATATCTGTGGGCATATATTGTCAAATGTGGGTTGGGTAATACAGAATTACCGTAAAATATAGAATACAACAAAGCAGAAAAGGGTGTATAAATTATTTTTGGTGGTGCAAGAAAATTTATAACAACAATAAGAAAAGATGTGTGGGTTAACGGTTGAATCTGTCCTATGCCATAGATAATGACTTTGAATTTTAAATGCTCATCTCAAAAGAAGCTGTGGAAATAGATCATCTACGAAGGAATGTTGGAGTACCAATAGTCGAAAAAAAAAAAAATGATGAAGCAGGATGGCGGCTATCGTTGAAACTACCGGTTTTCCGTTATATCGGTATTATTCCACACCAGTCTAACGTGCCTTTTGAAACACCCTAGAATAACCGGTTTCTGAAATAACCGATTTCCGGTTTTTTATTCCTATAATTTGCTGCAGTAAACGGACACTGAAGAGCCGAAGAAACTGGTACACCTGCCTAATATCATGTAGGGCCCCAGCGAGCACGCAGCAGTTACGCAACACTACATGGTTTGGACTCTACCAATGTCTGAAGTAGTGCTGGAGGGAGCTGACACCATGAATCCTGCAGGGCTATCCATATATCCGTAAGAGTACGAGAGGGTGGAGATCTCTTCTGAACAGCACGTTGCAACGCATCCCAGATATGCTCAATAACGTTCATGTTTGGGAAGTTTGGTGCCCAGCGGAAGTGTTTAAACTCAGAAGAGTGCTCCTGGAGCCACTCCGTAGCAATTCTGGACGTGTGGGGTGTCGCATTGTCTTGCTGGTTTTGTCCAAGTCCGTCGGAATGCACAATGGACATGAATGGATGCAGGTGATCAGAGAGGACGCTTACGTACGTGTCACCTGTCAGAGTCGTATCTAGACTATCAGGGGTCCCATATCACTCCCGCTGCACACGCCTTACACCGTTACACAGCTTCCACCAGCTTCAACAGTCTCCTGTTGACATGCAGGGTCCATGGGTTCGTGAGGTTGTCTCCATACCCGTACACGTCCATTCGCTCGATACGATTTGAAACGAGACTCGTCCGACCAGGCAACATGTTCCCAATCATCAACAATCCAATGTGGGTGTTGACAGGCCCTGGAAAGGCGTAAAGCTTTGTGTCGTGCAGTCATCAAGGGCACACGAGTGGGCCTTCGTCTCCGAAAGCCCATACCTATGATGTTCCGTTGAATGGCCCAGCATTGAAATCTGCAGCAATTTGCGGAAGGGTTGCACTTCTCTGTCACGTTGAACGATTCTCTTCAGTCGTTGTTAGTCCCGTTGTTGCAGGATCTTTTTCCGGTCGCAGCGATGTCGGAGGTTTGATGTTTTACCGGATTCCTGATATTCACGGTACACTCGTGAAATGATCGTACAGGAAAATCCCACTTCATCGCCACCTCGGAGATGCTGTGTCCCATCGCTCGTGCGTCGACTGTAACACCACGCTCAAACTCACTTAAATCTTGATAAGCTGCTGTTGTAGCAGCAGTAAACAATCTAACAACTATGCCAGACACTTTTTTTCTTATATAGGCGTTACCGACTGCAGCGCCGTATTCTGGCTGTTTACATATCTCTTTATTTGAATGCGCATGCCTATACCAGTTTCTTTGGCACTTCAGTGTAGTAACCATGTTGTAATCGGGGATCATACCACTATTCAGGTATTACGAATATTCAGCGATAAAGGGTGAAAACTAAGATTGAAGAACTTTTCGTGCTAACCTGTCGCTTTCAGGGGTTGCAAGCAGATAAAGGCATATTATGTAGACACAGGCAGCAGATCATCTACTTCCTGTTTTCATTGTATGCTATGAATGAATTATAGTTAAGTTTTTAATTTATTGCTGTTACTATAATTTCCTTCCACATTTATTACATCGTAGAAAAAGCAGGCAAATCTTTAATCTTTTCAGGGAAATGAAGCATTGTAGTTCATTGCTACGCTGCTTCGTCACTTCGTAAAAATATTTCCAGACTAGGTTGGTTGCCATTTTGCATTGCAATTGATGTCCGGTGACGTCAGCGAGAAACTGCCGTATAGACCAAGTGGGGACAAGCACTTACAGGGGTATCATAAGCCACTACACACATCCACAGGGGCATTATTGTCTTCCAACAACGCCGCACCATTTGCTCGTTTCTGTCAGCATTGTTACTGAAATAGCACTGATCGCTTTGCCCGTTTCCTATAATAACGCAATGTATCAAAACAATGCAAATTTCAAGAATAAAAATTACTCTTTTTTTTTAAAAAAGGTTTGCTGAAAAACAACAAATGGTTAATTGGTATTTCGATTTTATTAGTAAAAAAATAAAAAAAACAACTGTTATAACCGAGACCAAACAAATACCGAGAAATACCGGTTATTCAGAACTAAAATATCGGTTTTAACCAGTTGGTTTTTTTCATCCCAGCGATGAAGTATGAGCTAGAATGAGGGCAAATGAAACAATGATAGGATTGAAAGATAATCATTAAAGTGGCATGGACATTTGTTGAGACTGCCAGATCATCGCTAGCCAAAGAAAATTTTTGAATTGAAACCACTTTGCACATGTAAACGCATCGTACCACGACGTTCTTAGAAAAACCACGTCAACGAAATAATGGAGCATCGCGTTGCGCAAGGAGGATGCCATGAATAGAGAGGATTGGCAGGAGGTAACAGGAATACAGCAAAATGTTATTATAAATTGATCATTATATTAATTATTCCTATAATAATAGCAACACTAACAATAATAATAATAATAAAGTTGACATTATACCAATTATACTATCAGCTACAGGAGTCATACCACACAATATCCACCAGTACATCAACGCAAAACAGCTACATCCAAACGTATATATACAACTACAGAAATCTGTAATTATTGATTACCCGAAAGTTCCTAAATGCAATGTAACATATACCGTACAGTTAAAAGGAAGTCACGCTTGATCAAGGTCTGCGTCACTTTCCATTTTTATTCAGACATAACGTCTGAGAAAGGAAAGAAATAATAATAATAATAATAATAATTCCCGTGGAGGCCCGGGAAAAGAATAGGCCTCCGGTATGTTCTGCCAGTCGTAAAAGGCGACGAAAAGAACAAACCACTAATAGGGCTAACCCCCCTTTTAGTGTGATTAGTTGGTTCAGGACAGAACTAAAGAAGCCTCGGACAAGCGCCGTCATGGTCGGGGACGACGCTTGAACCCTATGCCCGCCCACAATGGTAACGATACTGCTAGCCAACTGGAAAATGATTCAAATCCAAATAGAGGTGTTTTGCAGGATATGCTTCCTGCAACCACACTAAAAGGAAAACAAAGACAGAGGATGAGATGGTCAGATGAAGTTAATCGACTCCTCATGTTCTGTTATTACCAAGCAACAAACCTAGAAACCAACACAACTGGATACAGATCACAAGTATACACAACATTTATTACCAGATACCCAGAATTAAAATTTTTAACAGAACAACGACTAGCTGATCACATCCATGTAGTAATCAAAAATAACAGGGTACCCCAGTCAGAATTAGAAAACATCAAACAACAAGTACAACAAATACTGGAACAAAATAATGTGCAATCAGAAGAAGAAGAAAATACAGTAATGGACTCAAACATCCCAGAGCAAACAAACAAAGAACAACATGCATCAATTAAACAGTCAGAGGAAAACGAAATCTTAAGACAGCCACCAGAACAAGCACAAATAGAACACGAAGTGACACACATGTTAGATATAGAAGAAAAATTTCAGCTGACATATATAGAATACAAAGACACAAATACAGACATTAGACCATTCTTGCATAGACCGCCAAATAACCCACAAGTCGAAACAACAATAAAAACTATCAACACAATCATACACAACAAAATAAATGAAAACACAACTACGGAAGAGTTACAACTACTGGTTTATATAGGTGCACGCACTACACTAAATATACACACCAGGCAGAGATCAGAACCAACCAACACACAGAAGAAACCCACAAAACCAGCATGGCAACACAGGCTACAGATCAAAATAGAAAAACTGAGAAAAGACATCAGACAGCTAACACAATTTTTAAGAAATGAAATATCAGACAAAAAACGAAAAAGGTTAGGAAAAATCTCACAACAAGAAGCGATGGAGCAATTAGATGAAAAGAAGCAGAAATTACAAGCATTGGCCAAACGACTTAGAAGATACAAAAAAAGTGAAAATAGAAGGAAACAAAACCAAACATTCAACACAAACCAAAAGAAATTTTACCAGACAATAGGTAACACACATTGAAATAGACAATCCACCAAACATAACAGACATGGAATACTTCTGGAGCAACATATGGTCAAACCCGGTACAACATAAAAGGCATGCACGGTGGATACAAGCAGAAACAGATACACACAAGATGATACCACAAATGCCTGAAGTGGTAATTTTGCAACATGAAGTCACCCAAGCAATTAATTCTACTCACAATTGGAAAGCCCCTGGAAAAGATAAAATAGCTAATTTCTGGCTAAAGAAATTCACCTCAACACATTCACATCTAACTAAATTATTTAACAGTTACATTGCAGACACATACACATTCCCTGATACACTTACACATGGAATAACTTATCTGAAACCTAAAGATCAAGCAGACACAGCAAACCCAGCTAAATATCGCCCCATAACATGCCTACCAACAATATACAAAATATTAACTTCAGTCATTACACAGAAATTAATGACACATACAACACAGAACAAAATTATAAATGAAGAACAAAAAGGCTGTTGCAAAGGAGCACGAGGATGTAAAGAGCAACTGATAATAGATGCAGAGGTGACATTTCAAGCTAAAACTAAACAAAGGTCGCTACACCATGCATACATTGATTACCAAAAAGCTTTTGATACTGTATCCCACTCATGGTTACTACAAATATTGGAAATATACAAAGTAGATCCTAAATTGATACAGTTCCTAAACATAGTAATGAAAAATTGGAAAACCACACTTAATATCCAAACAAATTCAAATAATATCACATCACAGCCAATACAGATTAAGTGTGGAATATACCAAGGAGACTCATTAAGTCCTTTCTGGTTCTGCCTTGCTCTGAACCCACTATCCAACATGCTAAATAATACAAATTATGGATACAATATTACTGGAACACACCCACACAAAATCACACATCTGCTATACGTGGATGATCTAAAACTACTGGCAGCAACAAATCAACAACTCAACCAATTGCTAAAGATAACAGAAGTATTCAGCAATGATATAAATATGGCTTTTGGAACAGACAAATGTAAGAAAAATAGCATAATCAAGGGAAAACACACTAAACAAGAAGATTACATATTGGATAACCACAGCAACTGCATAGAAGCGATGGAAAAAACAAATGCCTATAAATATCTAGGATACAGACAAAAAATAGGAATAGATAATACAAATATTAAAGAAGAACTGAAAGAAAAATATAGACATAGACTAACAAAAATACTGAAAACAGAACTGACAGCAAGAAACAAGACAAAAGCTATAAATACTTATGCTATACCAATATTGATCTACTCATTGGGAGTAGTGAAATGGAGTAACACAGACCTAGAAGCACTCAATACACTTACACGATCACAAAGCCACAAATATAGAATACATCACATACGTTCAGCAACTGAAAGATTCACATTAAGCAGAAAGGAAGGAGGAAGGGGATTTATCGACATAAAAAACCTACATTATGGACAGGTAGACAATTTAAGAAAATTCTTTCTAGAACGAGCAGAAACTAGCAAAATACACAAAGCAATCACTCATATAAATTCATCGGCTACACCACTGCAATTTCATAACCACTTCTACAACCCTTTAGATCACATAACATCAACAGATACGAAGAAAGTAAATTGGAAAAAGAAAACACTACATGGTAAGTACCCGTATCATCTAACACAGCCACACATCAATCAAGACGCATCCAACACATGACTAAGAAAAGGCAATATATACAGTGAGATGGAAGGATTCATAATTGCAATACAGGATCAAACAATAAACACCAGACATTACAGCAAGCATATTATTAAAGATCTCAGTACAACAACAGATAAATGCAGACTTTGCAAAAAACAAATAGAAACAGTAGATCACATCACAAGCGGATGTACAATACTAGCAAATACAGAATACCCCAGAAGACATGACAATGTAGCAAAAATAATACACCAACAACTTGCCATACAACATGAACTAATGAAACAACACGTTCCCACATACAAGTATGCACCACAAAATGTACTGGAGAATGATGAATACAAACTATACTGGAACAGAACCATTATTACAGATAAAACAACACTACATAACAAACCTGACATCATACTCACCAATAAAAAGAAGAAATTAACACAACTAATCGAAATATCCTTACCCAATACAACAAATATACAGAAGAAAATAGGAGAAAAAAATTGAAAAATACATCTAACTGGCTGAGGAAGTCAAGGACATGTGGCATCAGGATAAAGTTGACATTGTACCAATTATACTATCAACTACACGAGTCATACCACACAATATCCACCAGTACATCAACGCAATACAGCTACATCCAAACTTATATATACAACTACAGAAATCTGTAATTATTGATACATGTTCAATTACCCGAAAGTTCCTAAATGCAATGTAACATGTACCGTACAATTAAAAGGAAGTCACGCTTGATCAAGGTCCGCGTCACTTTCCATTTTTAACCAGACATCACGTCTGAGAAAGGAAAGAAATAATAATAATAAATATACTTCAGAGAGAAAACGTGCCTCGTGGAATTTCTTTCGCCCTGCAGGAATGTACTTGTTTGGCGACTTTGGTAACAAATGAAAGCGCCGTGACGTCATCGTAGAATACAACGAAATTGTGCAGACTGTAATCAGATGCGCTAAGGGATGTAGCTGGCATAAGGAATTAATCAATCCCAACACGAGGGCTGTGAACCTGTATTATAGAGAAATTTGAAAAACGCAAAAAAGTCACTGATGACAGTGCCACTAAAGCAGAGTTATTAAACACGGTTTTCCGAAACTCCTTCACTAAAGAAGACGAAGTAAATACTCCTGAAATTCAATCAAGAACAACTGCCAAGATAAGATACATAGAAGTAGATATCCTCGGCGTAGCAAAGCAGCACAAATCACTTAATAAAGGCAAGGCCTTTGTTCAGGTTGTATACCAGTCAGGTTCATTTCAGAGTATGCTGATACAATAGCTCCATATTTAGCAATTTTATACAACCACTCGCTCACAGAAAGTTCCGTACCTGAAAACTGGAAAATTTCCCATGTCACACCAATACCCAAAAAGGGAAATAGGGGTAATCTGCTGAATCACAGGCCACATCACTAACGTCGATTTGAAGTAGGGTTTTGGAACATATACTGTGTTCGAACATTCTGAACTACCTCGAAGAAAACGAATTATTGACACATAGTCAGCACGGATTCAAAAAATAACGTTCTTGCGAAACACAACTAGCTCTTTATACTGATGAAGTAATGAGTGCTATCGACAGAGGATGTCAAATTGATTCCATATTTTTAGATTTCCAGAAGGCTTTCGACACCGTTCCTCACAAGCGTCTTCTAACCAAACTGCGTGCCTATGGAATGTCGCCTCAGTTGTGCGACTGGATTCGTGATTTCCTGTCATAAAGTTCACAATTCGTAGTAATAGACGGAAAGCCATCAAGTAAAACAGAAGTAATATCCGGCGTTCCCCAAGGTAGTGTTATAGGCCCACTATTGTTCCTGATCTATATTAACGACGTAGGAGACAATCTGAGTAGCAGTCTTAGATTGTTTGCAGACGATGCTGTCATTTACCGTCTTGTAAAGTTATCAGATGATCAAAACGAATTGCAAAATGATTTAGATTAGATATCTGTATTGTGCGAAAAGTGGCAATTTACCCTGAATAAAGAAAAATGTAAAGTTATTCACGTGAGTACTAAAAGAAATCCGCTAAATTACTATTAAGCGATAAGTCAGATAAATCGTAAGGCTGTAAGTTCAACTAAATACTTAGGGATTACAATTACAAATAACCTAAATTGGAACGATCACATAGATAATGTTGTGGGTAGAGCAAACCAAAGACTGCGATTCATTGGCAGAACACTTAAAAGGTGCAACAGGTCTACTAAAGAGACTTCTTACAGCAAGCTTCTCCGTCCTATTCTGGAATATTGCTGAGTGGTGTGGGATCCGCATCAGGTGGGACTGACGGATGACATCGAAAAAGTTCAAAAAAGGACGGTTCGTTTTGTACCATCGCGAAATAGGGGAGATAGTGCCACAGATATGATACGTGTATTCGAGTGGCAATCATTAAATAAAGGCGTTTTTCGTTGCGACGGGACCTTCTCATGACATTTCAATCACCAGTTTTCTCCTCCGATTGCAAAAACATTCTGTTGGCACCCACCTACATAGGGGTTCAAATGGTTCAAATGACTCTGAGCACTATGGGACTTAACATCTGAGGTCATCAGTCCCCTAGAACTTAGAACTACTTAAACCTAACTAACCTAAAGACATCACACACATCAATGCCCGAGGCAGGATTCGAACCTGCGACCGTAGCGGTCGCGCGGTTCCAGACTGAAGCGCCTAGAACCGCTAGGCCACTCCGGCCGGCACATAGGGAGAAATTATCATCACGATAAAATAAAAGAAATCAAGGCTTGCAGGGAAAAATTTAAGGGCTCGTTTTTCCCGCGTGCCATTCGAGAGTGGAACGGTAGAGAGACAGCTTGAAGGTGGTTCACTGAGTGCTCTGCCAGGCACTTTATTGCGAATAGCAGAGTAATCACGTAGATGCAGATGTAGAAGCAGTTAATGCAGTCGCGATGTCTTTACAATGTAAAGTCATGGGCATTAGAGTTGTAAAAGCCCTCTTTATATATAAATTCGCTTTTTAGTGGAATGTTAGTGGTACTTGCATGTGAAGCGTGGTTTTAAATCTCTCTCTCTTTCTCTCTCTCACTCTCTCTCTTATTTTGACTCTGACGCCAGCATTAATTTAATTTATAATACGGCCACCAAAATATATAAATGACATAGACACGTAACCTTCACAATGTCTGTATTCAGTTTTCCCTTTTAAGCTCGTTTAAGTAATTAAGCCTGTTCAAGGAATCATTAGCCATGCTATACGAGAGAGAAATTTATGTTGATTTAATACCCTTATGTATTGTAAGTATATGAATTTAGATGTTCTTCTGCTGAGGTGGCTTTAAAACATTAGGTAGATATTACATCTGTTCTGATATGGTATATGCAATATCATATACTTTAACAAACCACTTTTATCTCCGTGTAAAAATATGTCATTACTTTTTGAACCGTAACCCAGTGTAACCAGCAAACAATCAAGGCGCATCCAGAAAGTAAGTTTCCCTATTTGTTTTAAAACAAAGACGACATAGTTATTTGAAAAACTTTATTAGCAACAGGTACAGCAATGTTTGAGCTATTTTTCGACATAGTCACTGTGGTGTGCGTACTGTAAGACCTTCGGTACACACACCATCAGATTATTTGACTTGTCGCTCTAGCGAAGTAGGCGAGTGTCAGCAACATGTCTCGTGGTCTTATCGTGGCGTGTTTATCTTCTGCCGTTAGGTCAGATGATAGAAATGCCACTTGCACGCTTAGAGTAGCAGGTTGACGGTGACCAATTTTAAACAGAACTTGATTAATTTTCACACACATTTATTAAAATAATAAAAATCATAGATATTACGTAACTTGATTCTGGATGCTGTTTACAATTGAAAATCTGAAGTTCCTTTGGTCTTGGTACGTTAATCTTATTGTCACATATCTCTGATACTTGACAAAGAGTCTATATATTTCTCTTCATGGCAATGTACAGGAATATGATAATCTTATTAGGCGCAGACTGAAACTTGACTATAGACTGGTACAGACAAATACAGACCAATGCAGACTGATGCAGACTAATACAGACTGACTAATGCAGACTGACTAATCGGAGGTCTGTACACTCCTTATAATACCTCGCGCGTTCATGTATCACTGCGCGAGTGTGATCCGCGAGGAGAAAAGGTTCTATGTTAGCAGCTATCTCATTGGCTGCGTTACATATTAATACGCGGATCGGCGGAAGCAGAATTTGGTCCGTCTCTAAGGCAGCGCCATCTCGTAGTGCGGAGACGGACGAGCGCTGCGCCTGCGCTGTAGTGCTTAGCGGGGCGCGCTCTAGTGGGAAAGTTGTGTACGCGCTGACGACGCGGAACTACGTACACAACAGTCACCAAAAGAATTGAGACGCTTGTCATATCGCGGTATCGACTTTTGTATTCTTGTGTCGTAGAAGTCTGTCGCGTGTGAGTGGAACCAGCGTGTGACAGTCGTCTTCAGCTCTTCGTCGTTGTCAAAACGCTGGCCGGAGGACATGCATTTCTTGAGGTGCAAGAAGAGATGGTAATCGCTAGGAGCAAGACTAGGACTGTATGCTGGACGATCAAATAGCTCCCAGCCGAACTTCCGCAAAACAACTGCTATGCGCCGAGCCGTATGGGGGCGGTCATTGTCACGGAGCATCACAACACCTGCACTAAGCACATTGCATTTTCCGCATTGTTTCACAGTAACGGTCAGCTTCACTGTTTCACCTTTGGGCAGGAAGTCAGTGAGCAGAAAGCCCTTCCTGTCCCAGAAAACCGTGCACATCACTTTCTGCTTGAATTTCGTCGTGATCTGTGATCCACTGTGACGCCAATGTATTGACTCCTTCTCGGTTTCCGGTTTCAAGTGAGAAATCCACGTCTCACCGCCCATGACGATCGTGTCGAGGAACGCGTCACCGTCATCATGGTGGTGATGACGAGGTCCCGCACTCGGAGGAGCGTAGGGGACGATTCGGGAAACCCCCACCGCCGACTAGGCAAGGTCCTAGTGAAGGTGGTTTGCCATTGCCTTCGTCCGACCGGAATGGGGATGAATGATGATGAAGATGACACAACAACACCCAGTCATCTCGAGGCAGGGAAAATCCCTCACCCCGCGGGGAATCGAAT
The DNA here is from genome assembly GCF_023864345.2 of Schistocerca serialis cubense. NCBI lineage: Eukaryota > Metazoa > Arthropoda > Insecta > Orthoptera > Acrididae > Schistocerca > Schistocerca serialis. The sequence goes on from NC_064646.1 coordinate 15,373,617, forward strand.
CCGGGACTCCGTGCGCGGGAAGCGAGAACGCTACCGCAAGGCCACGAGCTGCAGACGTCATCATGGTACCGTTGCAGAAATGTCAGTGCTGCTCCAAAGCGTGTCATTTTGGGCTCGGATGTCAGGTTTTGCGGCACTGGTCTGGCACACAATTTCTTGAACAGCAGGTGCTTAGTGACAATTTCGTGCACCAAGGATCGCAATATGTGCGGAAAATGGTTGCTGAAGTGAAACGACGGTTCTCCAGGATGCGCTGTCATACATGCTCAACCAGACGATCATTGATAAAGGGTGGTAGCAGCTTTACTTCTGCCAGTATCTCGTCTCCTACCTTCCAAACTTTAAAGAAGCTCTCCTGCGAACCATGCAGAACTGGTACTCCTGGAAGAAAGGATATTGCGGAGACACTGCTTAGCCACAGCCTGGGGGATGTTTCCATAATGAGATTTTCACTCTGCAGCGGAGTCTGCACTGATATGTAACTTCCTGGCAGATTAAAACTGTGTGCCGGACCGAGACTCGAACTCGGGACCTTTGCCTTTCGCTCGCAAGTGCTGTACCATCTGAGCTACCCAGCAACTTCCATGAGTGTTAGTTCTGCAAGGTTCGCAGGAGAGCTTCTGTGAAGTTTGGAAAGTAGGAGACGAGGTACTGGCGGAAGTAAAGCTGTGAGGACTGGGCATGAGTCGTGCTTGTGTTGCTCAGATCGTAGAGCACTTGCCCACGAAAGGAAGTTTCAACATCGGATAACTTCCTTTCTGAATGCGCCTCGTACACTGATAGGCTATTGTTCTCCGAAGTTATGCTACAGAGTGACTAAATGGCCATTACTAGACCACTTCATTGCATTTCATTTGTTACTAATTTTTGTTATCGCTCACATTATGTAGTACCATTGCAGCGAAGCAGCAGCAAATAATTTTAGCTTTTTTTTTTCATATAAATACTTTCATCGTCAACGGGCGTGCCGAGATGGATTCACTGGTTTCCGTCAGCTCACGGAAGTTAAGCTCCGTCAGCCGTGGCCAGTAATCGGATGTGTAACTGACCGGGTACGCTGTGCGCTGTTTGACATCGCTTTCCCTTTGTCTTTAGGGCAGATGGGACAGGAGGGGTGGTTGCGTGAAGTCCCTGAGCGTCAGTCTTTGCACCAGTGTCCTGGATTAAATTCATAATCTCTCGTAGCGTCTCGTGAAATGAGGGCGTGCGAAACTGTCGATAGTGGTCCATCCGTTGGATGAGGACGTTAAACTCGGCGGCTCGCTTGGTACCTTTCGAGAGAAGTCGGCACCGGTTTCACCCTCCCCGAGGCTGTATGCATAAACAGTAATGACAGCACCATCAACTTACCAACTATGCAAATAAAAAGACAAATAAAAATAGAATAAGAGTCAAGGACAATACTGTAAATGTGAATTTACAGTAATTATTTCATAAAAACCAACAGATACCTCAACCGTCCCATACCCAAAATAGAGTTATACAGGGTGATTCAAAAAGAATACCACAACTTTAGGAATTTAAAACTCTGCAACGACAAAAGGCAGAGCTAAGCACTATCTGTCGGCGAATTAAGGGAGCTATATAGTTTCATTTAGTTGTACATTTGTTCGCTTGAGGCGCTGTTGACTAGGCGTCAGCGTCAGTTGATGCTAAGATGGCGACCACTCAACAGAAAGCATTTTGTGTTATTGAGTACGGCAGAAGTGAATCGACGACAGTTGTTCAGCGTGCATTTCGAACGAAGTATGGTGTTAAACCTCCTGATAGGTGGTGTATTAAACGTTGGTATAAACAGTTTACAGAGAATGGGTGTTTGTGCAAAGGGAAAAGTTCTGGACGGCCGAGAACGAGTGATGAAAATGTAGCACGTATCCAGCAAGCATTTGTTCGCAGCCCAGGAAAATCGACTCGCAGAGCTAGCAGAGAGCTGCAAATTCCACAATCAACTGTATGGTGAGTCCTACGAAAAAGGTTAGTTATGAAACCTGAACGTCTAACTACCCGAGGCGATGGATCGGCCGCCAGGCAGCCCGCGACAGAGCACTTCATCACTGGCCCCCAAGAAGCCCTGATCTTACCCCCTGCGATTTTTTCTTATGGGGGTATGTTAAGGATATTCTGTTTCGGCCACCTCTCCCAGCCACCATTGATGATTTGAAACGAGAAATAACAGCAGCTATCCAAACTGATACGCCTGATATGCTACAGAGAGTGTGGAACGAGTTGGAGTATCGGGTTGATATTGCTCGTGTGTCTGGAGGGGGCCATATAGAACATCTCTGAACTTGTTTTTGAGTGAAAAAAAAACTTTTTAAATACTCTTTGTAATGATGTATAACAGAAGGTTATATTATGTTTCTTTCATTAAATACACATTTTTAAAGTTGTGGTATTCTTTTTGAATCACCCTGTATATAGTATACCATAGCAAATTTCCACTCTGTACGTTCCATAAATATACTATGTATTAATAAAATCATTAATTAAATATTCCATGATTAAAACTGGTCATTTCAAATGGTTCAAATATCTCTAAGCACTATGGGACTTAACATCTGAGGCCATCAGTCCCATAGACTTAGAACTGCTTAAACCTAACTAACCTAAGGACATCACACACGTCCATGCCCGAGGCAGGATTCGAACCTGCGACCGTAGCAGCAGCGTGGTTCCGGACTGAAGCACGCCTTGAACCGCTCGGCCACAGCGGCCGGCAAATTGGTCAGTTAGATGATATACTAACTAAACTGCAAAATGCTGAAGTGACCTATTAATTCTACAAAAAAAAAACCGTAGAAAGTGATAGATGTTTGAAAGAAACTAAAACAACATCATAAATAAGTAAACCAAAGAAACATGCCTCTATGTGCAAGTAGTCCATGCAAAAGGACAGCGTCAACAATATCTAAGTGTTAATATAAGTAAACCTATAAAAATGGCAGTATAAATATATTGTAAATATATCTGTATGCTACGTCGAAGTTATAAAATGCTGATGCAAAAACTGTATAAGAGCATATTTATGTCACATGCAAAAAATAAATTTCCAAGAACGTGCCCAAACCACCTATGTCATACCAAACTCAGAATAAGATAATGTTCAGAATTAACAACGCATACGTATCTATGTGCAAGTAGGCCTTGCAAAGGACAGCCTCAACAAAATCTAACTGTCAATGTAGGTAAAATGAAAGTATGAATATATATCTATATCTCATAGCAAAGCTATGAAATGCAGAGGTAGAAAACGTTGAGGAGCCTATTTACGTCATATGCATAAAATGATTGTCCAAAACGTCTTAAATGACCAAATGTAGAAAATCACCTATAATATAAAAAAATCCCACAAGAGTGAACGAAATTCATTGTGAATGCATCCATATAGCATGTAGTGCCGTTATACAAATGTCAATCGAGAGCGACTATCTAAGTCGTGTAAATATCAGCAATTAGTAATTTACATTCACATAACATATAGTATCTGTAGATCATATGATAAGTTATCAGTAATATTAAAGGCGAAAAAGTTTCATATATGTCCAACGTTGGACCAAACAATTAGATACCGATGAAAAATCGTATTATCCTTATAGCGTATATGTCATTCACTAATCCTATACAGACAAGGCGGTCAACAACCAGAAAATACAAAAAAAAAAAAAAAAACCACAAAAAGTATATCTGACATGTCCATATACTTCTACCGAATACGGTCAGTTATGGCCTGGATATGTGAAGATAATACAGACGTCGTAAAACAAAAAAAAAAAAAAACAAAAAAACAAAATGCCTGTATAGAACCAACATACACTGCCGGATAATGTCGCAAAAAGGTGTAACAGTGCAAGACAAACCATTTACACCAATCCCTGTACAACTTGTGTAACCAGGTAAAAAACCAGTCAATAATACAGTGTAATATCAGCGCATGTCACAGGTGTTAAGGTTGCACGACTAGCTAGATGATCGACAGACAAAAGTTAAGCTGGCTTTTTTGGGGGGGTGGGGTGGGGGTTGGGGGTTGGGGTCATCAGTTTTCTGACTGGTTTGATGCGGCCCGCCACGGTTTCCTCTCCCGTACCAACCTCTTCGTCTCAGAGCAGCACTTGCAGCCTACGTCCTCAATTACTTGCTGGATGTGTTCCAGTCTCTGCCTTCCACTACAGTTTTTGCCCTCTACAGCTCCCTCTAGTACCATGGAAGTCATTCCCTCATGTCTTAACAGATGTCCTATCACTCTGTCTCTTCTCCTTATCAGTGTTATCAACATATTCCTTCCCTCTCTGTTTCTGCACAGAACCTTCTGATTCCTTACCTTATCAGTCCACCTAATTTTCAACATTTGTCTGTAGCACAACATCTCAAATGCTTCGATTCTCTTCTGTTCCGGTATCCCCACAGTCCATGTTCCACTACCATACAGTGCTGTACTGCAGACGTACATTCTCAGAAATTTCTTCCTCAAATGAAGCCCTGTGTTTGATACTAGTAGACTTCTCTTGGCCAGGAATGCCCTTTTTTCCAATGCTAGTCTGCTTTTGATGTCCTCCTAACTCCGTCCGTCATTGGTTATTTTACTACCTATGTAGCAGAATTCCTTAACTTCATCTACTTTGTGACCATCAATCCTGATGTTAGATTTCTCGGTGTTCTCATTTCTACTACTTCTCATTACCTTCGTCTTTCTTCGATTTACTCTCAATCCGTACTCTGTCTCATTAGACTGTTCACTCCGTTCAGCAGATCATGTTATTCTTCTTCCCTTTCACTCAGTATAGCAATGTTATCAGCGAATCGTATCATTGACATCCTTTCAACTCGGATTTTAGTTCCACTCTTGACTTTCCTTTTATTTCCATCATTGCTTCTTCGATGTACAGACTGAACATTAGGGGCCAAAGACTACATCCCTGTCTTACACCATTTTTAATACGAGCACGTCGTTCTTGGTCGTCCACTCCCGTTATTCCGTTTGGCTGTTGTACATATTGTGTATGACCCGTCTCTCTCTATAGTTTATCCCTACTTTTCTCAGAATTTCAAACATCTTGCACCATTTTTCACTGTCGAACGCTTTTTCCATGTCGACAAATCCTATGAGCGTGTCTTGATTTTTCTTTAGTCTTGCTTCCATAATTAAACACAACGTCAGAATTGCCTCTCTCGTGCCTTTACCTTTCCTAAACCGAAACTAATCGTCATCTAGCGCACACTCAATTATCTTTTCCATTCTTCTGTATAATATTCTTGTAAGCAACTTGAGTGCATGAGCGGTAAAGCTGATTGTGCGATAATTCTCGCCCTTGTCAGTTCTTGCAGTCTTCGGAATTGTGTGGATGATATTTTTCCAAAAGTCAGATGGTATGTAGCCACACTCATATAGTCTAGTCGTTTTGTTACCACTTCCCCCCAACGATTTTAGAAATTCTGATGGGATGTTATCTATCCCTTCTGCCTTATTTGATCGTAAATCCTCCAAAGCTGTTTTAAATTCTGATTCCAATACTGGATCCCCTATCTCTTCTAAATCGGCTCCTGTTTCTTCTTCTATCACATCAGGCAAATCTTACCCCTCATAGAAGCCTTCAATATACTCTTTCCACCTATCCGTTCTCTCCTCTGCATTTACCAGTGGAATTCTCATTGGACTCTTAATGTTACCACCCTTGCTTTTAATTTCCAGTATGCTGAGTCTGTCATTCCGACAATAATTTCTTTTACAATTTCTTCACATTTTTCATGCAGTCATTTTGTCTTAGCTTCCCTGCACTTCCTATTTATTTCATTCCTCAGAGACTTGTATTTCTGTATTCCTGAGTTTCCCGGAACAATTTTGTACTTCCTCCTTTCATCAATAAACTGAAGTATTTCTTCTGTTACCCATGGTTTCTTCGCAGTTACCTTCTTTGTACCTATGTTTTTCTTCCCAACTTCTGTGATGTCCTTTTTAGAGATGTCCGTTCCTCTTCAACTGTACTGCCTACTGAGCTATTCCTTATGGCTGTACCTATAGCCTTAGAGAACTTCAAGCGTATCTCGTCATTCCTTAGTACTTCTGTATCTCACTCCTTTGCGTATAGATTCTTCCTAACTAATGTCTTAAACTTCAGCCTAGTCTTCAGCGCTACTGTATTGTGATCTGAGTCTATATCTGCTCCTAGGTAGGCCTTACAATCCAGTATCTGATTTCGGAATCTCTGTCTGAGCATGATGTAATCTAACTGAAACATTCCCGTATCTCCTGACCTTTTCCAAGTACACCTCCTCCTCTTGTGATTTTTGAGCAGGGTATTCGCTACAACTAGCTGAAACTTATTACAGAACTCAATTGGTCTTTCTCCTCTCTCATTTCTTGTCCCAAGTCCTTTTTCTCCTGTAACCTTTTCTTCTACTCCTTCCCCTATTACTGCATTCCAGATTCCCATGACTATTTTCATCTCCATTTACGTACTGCATTACCCTTTCAATATCCTCAACTACTTTCTCTACCTCTACCTGCAACGTCGGCATGTATATCTGAACAATCGTTGTCGGTGTTGGTTTGCTGTCGATTCTGATAAGAACAACCCTATCACTGAACCATTCACAGTAACACACTCTCTGCCCTACCTTCCTAATCATAATCATTTTGTGCTGCTGTACTCATCTGACCAGGAATCCTTGTCTTCTTTCCATTTCACTTCACTGACTCCTCCGATATCTAGATTGAGCCTTTGCATTTCTCTTTACAGATTTCCTAGTTTCCCTACCATGTTCAAGCTTCTGACATTCCACGCCCCGATTCGTAGGACATTATCCTTTTGTTGATAATTAAACCTTTTTCTCGTGGTTACCTCCCCCCTGTCAGTCCCTTGCCGAAGATCCAAATGGGGGACTATTCCGGAATCTTTTGCCTATGGAGAGATCATCATGACACTTTTTCGATTACAGGCCACATGTCCTGTGGATACACGTTACGTGTCTTTAATGCAGTGGTTTCCATTGCCTTCTGCATCCTCATGTCGTTGATCATTGCTGATTCTTCCGCCTTTAGGGGCAATTTCCCACCCCTAGGACAAGAGAGGGCCCTGAACTTCTGTCCGCTCCTCCGCGCTATTTGACAAGGCCGTTGGCAGTATGAGGTGACTTCTTACGCCGGAAGTCTTCGGCCGCCAAAGCTGATCATTAATCAAAATTTAAGCAGTGGTCGGATTCTAAAGTTGTCGAAGAGGGTAACAACGCCTCCTTTCACTGAAAGATTCCCACTTCTAGCTAGATGATCCACCATCATTTACTAAGAACTGTATCCTTTCTGAGAGGATATTACGAACCTGGCCGCACAACTGAGATGTTACTTCATATACAGGGTGTTACAAAAAGGTACGGCCAAACTTTCAGGAAACATTCCTCACACACAAAGAAAGAAAATATGTTGTGGACATATGCCCGGAAACGCTTACTTTCCATGTTAGAGCTCATTTTATTACTTCTCTTCAAATCACATTAATCATGGAATGGAAACACACAGCAACAGAACGTACCAGCGTGACTTCAAACACTTTGTTACAGGAAATGTTCAAAATGTCCTCTGTTCGCGAGGATACATGCGTCCACCCTCCGTCGCATGGAATCCCTGATGCGCTGATGCAGCCCTGGAGAATGGCGTATTGTATCACAGCCGTCCACAATACGAGCACGAAGAGTCTCTATTTTTGTTACCGGGGTTGCTTAGACAAGAGCTTTCAAATGCCCCCATAAATGAAAGTCAAGAGGGTTGGGGTCAGGAGAGCGTGGAGGCCATGGAATTGGTCCGCCTCTACCAATCCGTCGGTCAACGAATTTGTTGTTGAGAAGCGTACAAACACTTCGACTGAAATGTGCAGGAGCTCCATCGTGCATGAACCACATGTTGTGTCGTACTTGTGAAAGCACATGCTCTAGCAGCACAGGTAGAGTATCCCGTATGAAAACACGATAACGTGCTTCATTGAGTGTAGGTGGAAGAACATGGGGCCCAATCAAGACATCACCAACAATGCCTGCCCAAACGTTCACAGAAAATCTGTGTTGATGACGTGATTGCACAATTGCGTGCGGATTCTCGTCAGCCCACACATGTTGATTGTGAAAATTTACAATTTGATCACGTTGGAATGAAGCCTCATCCTTAAAGAGAACATTTGCACTGAAATGAGGATTGACACATTGTTGGATGAACCATTCGCAGAAGTGTACCCGTGGAGGCCAATCAGCTGCTGATAGTGCCTGCACACGCTGTACATGGTACGGAAACAACTGGTTCTCCCGTAGCACTCTCCATACAGTGACGTGGTCGATGTTACCTTGTACAGCCTCAACTTCTCTGACGCTGACATTACTGCACGAAGAATTGCCTCGTCCATTGCAGGTGTCCTCGTCGCTCTAGGTCTTCCCCAGTCGCGAGGCATACGCTCGAATGTTCCGTGCTCCCTAAGACGCCGATCAATTACTTCGTACGTCTTCCTGTCGGGACACCTTCGTTCTGGAAATCTGTCTCTATACAAACTTACCGCGCCACGGCTATTGCCCCGTGCTAATCCATACATCAAATGGGCATCTGCCAACTCCGCATTTGTAAACATTGCACTGACTGCAAGACCACGTTCGTGATGAACACTAACCTGTTGATGCTACGTACTGATGTGCTTGATGCTAGTACTGTAGAGCAATGAGTTGCATGTCAACACAAGCACCGAAGTCAACATTACCTTCCTTCAATTGGGCCAACTGGCGGTGAATCGAGGAAGTACAGTACATACCGATGAAACTAAAATGAGCTCTAACAAGGAAATTAAGCGTTTCCGGGCACATGTCCACATAACATGTTTTCTTTCTTTGTGTGTGAGGAATGTTTCCTGAAAGTTTGGCCGTACCTTTTTGTAACACCCTGTATACCGCTTGGGAGTAACGTCGTCAAAACTCTTCCAGAAATCTAGAAATGTGGAATCAACATGAAAGCCTTTGTCGAAGGCACTCATTATCTCCTGCAGATTAAGAGCAGGAACGATATTTTCTCTATCCGAGCTGTTTATGTCTCACTAGATCGTTTTCTTTAAGGTTTTTCATAACGCTAGAACAGTAATATTTCGAAGTCCTACAACAAATTAGTGCCAATCTTAGGCCAATAATTCAGCGGGTTATTTACATTTCTTTTCATGTGTAATGGCGTGACTGGTGTAATTTTCCAGTCTTTATGTATGGATCTTTCGCCAAGCGAACTGCTGTATGTCACTGCAAAAAATCCTACCCACAGAGTAAATTTTCACTCCACAGCGGGGTGTGCGCTCATTTGTAACTTTGTTGGAGATTAAAATCAGTGCCGGCCGCTGTGACCGAGTGGTTCTAGGCGCTTCAGTCTGGAACCGCGTGACTGCTACGGTCGAAGGTTCGAATCTTGCCTCGGATATGGATACGTGTGATGTCCTTAGCTTAGTTAGGTTTAAGTAGTTCTAAGTTCTAGGGGACTGATGACCTCAGATGTTAAGTCCCATAGTGCTCAGAGCCATTTTTTTAAAAAAAGTCAGTACAGGAACGGGATTCGAACCTGGGTCGTTTACATTTAGCGAGCAAGTGTTTCACTGACTGTCCAGTAGACTCGGAATTAATTCTGCAAACAACTCCCTACGTCGCTAATAAGACTGTCTTCTCCGCTACATCCTTCCATTCATAAGTGATATTCCCGCAAGATATGCGGCAGAACTTCTGCGAAATATGGAAGGCAAGACGTTGGTACTGTTCATAGAGTAGCTGTGACAGTGGTTGGGAAACTGAGTGCTCAGTCTGTGAGGACGTGGTTCGCAGCGCTTTGTTCTGTAGCTGACTGGTTACGTCTACGCCAGTTATTGTAGCGCGTGTTCCTTGTTAACTCGCCGAAATTGTAGCTAGTGAATCCATCTTCCTAATCCCCCACTGTGTGTCGTTTGAGAAGCGGTGGTTCGGCTTCATACCCGTACATCACGATGGATTTGATTAGCAAAAATACCTCGCTGTTCGCCTTTGACAAGAATACAAGCCATGTGCAGCCTACAGTCTTGGAAATTCGTGTTTCGCTGCGTGATAATTTCGGTATTTCTGATGAGAATGCTGAGTTTATTTCAAATAGGTGGTGAGAAATACTGTGCCAAAATGATTTTTTTTATCCTTCATAGCAGTGTGCAGTGATACAAAACCACCTGGAAGATTAAAATTGTGTGCCGGACCGAGACTCGAATTTGGGACCTTTACTTTTCGCGGACAAGTGCTCAGTCGTCCTTTTTTATCATACTAGTTTATTTATTTTTTAAAATATTTGTTGAGATCACATAGGACGCCCTCCAGGCGAAATATAATGATATATAATTACCATCAATTCAATAACAAACAAAATATAAACAGAATTAAAGAAATTAAAGAAAACGCCCTCCTGGCAGAACAAACAAAATGGTATCCGCCTCCCGGCAACTTGTGGGCAGACGCACACTGAATCCCAAGGCAGTCGGGCATGTTCTAGGCACGTCTTCACGAAGAATATTGCATTTTACCGGTGCATTGGACCGAGTCCTGGTATTACACAATCTCAATGAAATCACCTTCTCATATCTGGGACACCGCAGCTGCAGGTGGGGATCGAAAAAGGCACTACCGAAGAAGTTGGCATAGTACTGACGGTATCGCGGATTGTGCTCGAGAAAAGTAAAGCGATCTTGCAGGAACGTCCAGAAATCAGGAATACTCTTATCACTTTCAAGGAACAAATAAGACGTCGAGAGGTCTTTTATCCAGATCACAGCCTTCGTCTTCGTTGTTGTTGTTGCTGTGGTCTTCAGTCCTGAGACTGGTTTGATGCAGCTCTCCGTGCTACTCTATCCTGTGCAAGCTTCTTCATCTCCCAGTACCTACTGCAGCCTACATCCGTCTGAATCTGCTTAGTGTATTCATCTCTTGGTCTCCCTCTTCGATTTTTACCCTCCACGCTACCCTCCAATACTAAATTGGTGATCCATCGATGTCTCAGAACATGTCCTACCAACCGATCCCTTCTTCTAGTCAAGTTGTGCCACAAGCTCCTCTTCTCCCCAAGTCTTCGTATGTGGGATATATGTCTCATCTGGGAATAGAAGAGATTTCGGTGTAATGGCATGGGGAGCCGTACTTAGAAGAAAGGCAAGCATCTTCTGAATAAGCTGCTACACCTCTGCAGAAGATCCACACATCAGTCGATATCCGTCAGTATCAAGCATGTGACTACTAGGACACAGCGGCGAATCTGTCATTTTTATGGAATGTAGACGAAGTTGTGTCGTGTATCTTCTACTAACGACCAGATACCAGGTGGTACGAGCTCTCGTGTCGAGGAGGACATGGTGCACAGAACGCCAAACCACTCGCCATTCGATCGTAGGATATCGGCTTTCCACAACATTCCGAGTATGATTTCTCATCATTAGATGGTAAACGTAACGTACCATAGGGTTCCTGGAACTAGGCAAGTCGGCATGGACAGAACTGTGTTCGATGAAAAAGGTCCTGACATGTGAGAGAGAGGAAGAAATATGGGCTACTGCAGCGGGTGCCACTCGAGAGGGGGGGCCAGTTCGTCAGTCAGGCTTCCAGATAATCCGGTTCGGCGGCGGGTCCACGATTTAACCATCGTACTTACATAAAGGGCAGTTGCTCTCGCTTGGACGTTGACAAGGCCGAGACCGCCATCTCGAGGGGGAAGTGTCAGCGTGTCGTAGCGGACTTTGAAGATAAGACCCGCGCTTACAAATTAGCCGAGCGCCGCCTGAAGTCTGTGTGTCTTTGCCTTTGGCATCATTAAAATCTATGCTAAATGGGGTAGTGGTTAGACTAGATGAGTGTTAACAAAATCCACCCTTTGTAACACGTCCAGTACTCCCAGGAGGTTGCCACGAACGTTTCTGCGCATGGCTTGAAGCAGGCGTTTATAGTTAAATGAAAACATGCGCTGTATATCACACGTGAAGGTGATCCCCAAACATTTGAGCTTGTCCACTAATGGCAATGGAGCCACACTCTCTGCTGGAAGACCTCTGCCGACGGACATAGCACTAGATTTCGTCGCCGGATGGGGTGGCCGTGCGGTTCTAGGCGCTACAGTCTGGAACCGCGCGACCGCTACGGTCGCAGATTCGAATCCTGCCTCGGGCATGGGTGTGTGTGATGTCCTTAGGTTAGTTAGGTTTAAGTGGTTTTAAGTTCTAGGGGACTGATGACCTCAGAGGTTAAGTCCCATAGTGCTCAGAGCCATTTGAACCATTTTTAGATTTCGTCAGGTTCACACGGCTGCCAGCAGCAGTCCCATACTGGTTGATCCATGCCAGTGCCTCTCGCACTTCATCCTCCGATAGAACCAAGAACACCACGTCATCTGCATAGGCGTGGTAGATGAAAGCATGGGCCCTCATTGTTATCCCTGTCAGCCGGTTCCTCAAACCGTGTAACAGTGGCTTAAGGGCGATGGCGAAAAGCAGCATCGACAGCGGACATCCTTGACGGTCCGGCCGCATGACATTAATTGGGCCCGCCACACGGCTATTCATCAGCACTCGTGACGTGGCACCTCGGAGGAGCAGCAAGACGATAAGACGATGTGCATAAAGCTGAGGGGATAGGCCATCCGTGGGAGTACGTTTTCTAGAAAGTCGTGACTCAATCAATCAAAGGTGTGGTCGAAGACCACTGTCACTAAGGCATCGCGACTGCGGCAGGTCGTGGCCAGGGCTATGACGTCACGGTAATCGCTGAGTGCCGTCTGAATGTTACTGTCACCACCAAAGCACGTTTGATCCAGAGAAATGATTTGATGGATGACGCGTCGAAGGCGAGCGGCAAGAATCCGGGTAAAAATCTTGAAATCGCAATTTAATATGGTCAATTTCCGATAAGGTCCAACTTCCCGACCTCCCGGGGACCGGGGACCGGGATAATCAAGCCTTCTACGAATTCGGGCGGGAGGGGAAGGTCAGGGTTCATCAGTTCTTCATACATCGCAGTCCAGCTCGTGCCCATGATGTCGTGGAATGTGCGGTAGAACTCCAGCGGAAACCCGTCGGGACCTGGGGCTTTGTTCGTCGCACCCTTATGAAGAGCATCGGCGACGTCATCAGCCGTAACTGTCGCTGTGAGAATCTCCGCAGCAGCCCCGTCAAGGTTACCTGTCAAGGAACAGAGGACATCAGTCGTTACCGCCATGTTCTGGTCCTCTACTGCAGGAGAACTGGTTGTAGTGATCCACAAAGGCTTTTACGATGCCATTCTGGGACGTCAATTAACGACCATCTGGCATGTTGAAGGCATTGACCAGATTTCTCCGACACCGCTGCTTCTCTCGGATAATATGATGCCTGGACGGGTTCTCCTAGTACACAATCGTGACATCTCGCGCGTACTATTGTGCCTTCAAGGGGGTGACGCATAAGAGAAATTATCTTCGCCTTAATCCGTTGAATTTCGACCTGTCGTTGAACAGAGGGGACATGGTTTGAGAGTTTCTGGAGGCTTGTGAAATAGTATTGCATGGTATGTCGTTGTCACAGCATTTTGTCGCGACCGTAATTCATCATCGAACGACGTAAAGCAGGCTCGGTGCAGTCGCTGCACTACCGGAGTGTTGAAGGATATGTGGAAGGCGTCTCACACAGTTGTTCCACGTCGTTTCTACGACCTGTCTGCATTCCGGATCCTTGAGATGGGCGACATTCAGCTTCCACAGGCCTCGACCGCGCCACACCTTCTGCCTCTGGAACGAAACAGTGCAAATGTAGGCGTTATGGTCGGAGAAGTCGGTAGGCCATAACTCAGCGTCAAGCGTGGCAGTTACGATTCCTTAGGAAACGTAGACACGGTGAAGATGACATGTTGAATGTCTGGTGACGTACGTATATCCACGTCGATCACCATGCACGCGGTCCCAAGTATCGGTTAGGTTCAATTCATGCACGAGCACGTTGAGTTCCTGACATGTAGTGAAATGGGGATGTTGGTCCTTCTGGGATAACAAACAGCCGGCGGGAGTGGCCGAGCGGTTCTAGGCGCTACAGCCTGGAGCCTCGCGACCGCTACGGTCGCAGGTTCGAATCCTGCCTCGGGCATGGATGTGTGTGATGTCCTTAGTTAGTTAGGTTTAACTAGTTCTAAGTTCTAGGGGACTGATGACCTCAGCAGTTAAGTCCCATAGTGCTCAGAGCCATTTGAACCATTTTGATAACAAACAATTGAAGTCGCCGCCAAGAGTAATATGGTCATGGCGGCCTACTAACAAAGGAGCGACCTGTTCTGAACAGAATCGCAACCGTTCCCGTCGCTTGGCCGTGCCCGAGGGAGCGTAAACATTGATGATTCGGACACCGCGGAAAGTCACAGCAAGATCCATAGCCGATGGTAGGTAAATCACGTTGTCTACCTTAATGCCTTCCTTTAAAAGAATAGCTGTCCCCGTACCACAGTCAGCACACGGCGTGTGGTAGGAAACATAGCCACAGCTATTTGGAAACGTCGCCAGGTGAACTTCCTGCAGAAGGGCAACATCGAAGTCCGACGCCCTCAACATTTCACGGACCAATTGCAGTTTGATAGGGGTGCCAATGGTTTTGACACTGATGGAGTCAATCCTGTAAGCTTGTCGTGGAATTGGGACTACTGGGACGCACATGGAGGCACGAAGAGCAGCAGCGAACAGGAACGTTGTCCCAGTAGGCTGCACATCCCCATCCAGTAGCCCTGTCGCTTAGCAGTCGTGGGTTGGAGCAGCAGCATTCGCTGCTGTATGAACGGTGGGTGTTTCGTCGTCTACATCGTTAGACCACACTTACTTCACTTTACTTTTTCGTGTCCGGAAACTACAATTTGTTTGCCAGTATTGGGCAATGTCCAATGCTTCTTCTTTAGCCAGCCATAGATCGTCGAGGGTGCATCTGTAGGGGCAGGCAGGACATTGTAGAAGATGTTCCATGTCCTGTCGAGTGCCGCAGTCGCATTTGTCGCCATTTTCGTCCAACAAACCCCGTTTGATCAGATGAGATTTCGCAGGAGCCACCCCAGTTCTGACGCGGTTAAGCATTCTACAGGTTTTCCAGTCACCAGAGACACCGCTTGGTGGGTCCTCTCTTAGTGGATAGTAGATGGGGGGCTCATCTAAGGCGCAACTTAGGAAGCGGCGTCTGGATTTGAGTCTGCTGGGGCCACACTCTAGGCCAAATATTGAGTGACGGGCATCAGAGGTTTGTTTTAACTTCTCGGTATGTTCATGGGCTTTGCTACGTGAGTCAGGGTTTGTGAAACCTGCAGCCCTGTGAAGATTTTCTATTGGGGTTGGTTTCATGCAGCCTGTCACTATCTTGCATGTTTCATTCAAGCTAATATATACCTTTTTTGCGTGGGCGGATCTGCACCATACCGGGCAGGCGTATTCGGCAGTTGAGAAGCACAAGGCTTGGGCTGAAGTTCTGACCACGGTAGGTTTGGCACCCCATTTGCTGTTGGACACCTTTCGTATTAGGGAAATTCGTGCTTCTACTTTTATGCGTGTTTTTTCGCAACGATATTTGTATGTCAATGTTCTGTCCAGCACGACGCCAAGGTAGGTGGGAGTGTCTGTGTGTTCTGGTAGTGTCCCATCCCAGGTAACCCTGAGCCTGCTGTACCCTGCCTGCCTCGAGTTCAGATGTAATGCACTCACTTGAGTTTTGGAGGGATCGGGTTTTAGAGAATTCTTTTTGTAGTAGGTTGACATTGTAGAAAGGCCGGTTTCTAGTTTCTCCTCGATGACTTCAAACCTTTTGCCTTGAACTGTTATTGCCAGGTCGTCTGCATATACAAAAGTTTTGGTTTTGTCTGGAGTTGGTTGGTCATTTGTATATATGTTGAATAGGATTGGCGCCAACACGCTCCCTCGGGCGAGCCCATTTTTCTGATTCCGCCATCGACTCCTTTTCCCCTCAAGCATTACGAAGAACTGTCTATTTTGGAGCAGGGATTCGATTATCTTGGCTAGGTGGTAGTCTTTCAGGGTCTCGTAGGTTTTATGCAGTAGTGTCCGGTGATCTACTGTATCATAGGCGGAACTTAGGTCGACTGGTGCCTGCCCAGTGATCAGTTTATTCTCAAACCCATCCTCGATATGTTCCGTCAATGCCAGAATTTGACTGGTACAGGACTTTCCAGGTCCAAAACCTGTTTGGTGTGGAATTAGCTTCGAGTCAACGATCTTCTCTATTCTGTTGAGGGTCAATCTTTCATAGAGCTTAAGCAAGTGGCAGAGAAGGGTTATGGGTCGATAGCTCTTCGGAGACTCTGGGTCCTTCCCGGGTTTAAGGAGAGCCACCACTTTTGACTTCCTCCACAGTTTCGGGATTTGAAAGATTTCACGGCACACGTTAAAAAGTCCAAGTATCCAGTCCCTGGCGCCAAGGCCGAAGTTTTTAATCTGTTCCACGCAAATATCATCAAACCCAGCGGTTTTCCCATTCTTCATGGTATTTATGCCATTGTTCAACTCTCTCATGGTAAATGGTTTCTGGAAGTTGGTGTTTTCCGTTGGCAGTAGGCGTGTGAGTTTAGTTTTCTGACGTTTGGAGTTGAACTTGCCGTTTAGAAGGAGGTGGTTGGCCACCTGGTTTGGAGTTACATTGGCCAGGGCCTTGCTTAGCCTTGGGTCACCATCCAGTTTCTTAATCAGGTTCCAGGCTATTTTGCTACTGTGGGACATATCCATTCTTTTTAGGGTTGCTATCCACTTCTTCTCGCGTGCCTCGCTGAGGGCTGACATTAAAGCTGTGCCGCAGGTGACGGTTTCGTCGCTGAATGGGTCTTCCGCGAACAATACTTGATACTTCTCCAGGATGTCCTTTGAGGCATTTGAGAGCCCTGGGATATAGTGTTGTCTGCAGCCTCTAGGAATATAGCGTCTAGATACCTTTCGCAAAGTCTCAACAAAGATAAGATAATTATTTGGTGTTGGGGTCAGACTGGCTAATTCCTCATCCAGCGCTTGGGAATATTCTGACCACCTAGCCTTTTTAAAGTTGAATCTCCTATGGAAAGGTATTTTGGTTGTTTTGATTGTTGAGTAGACTTGGATTCCAATAGGTCGAAGTTGTGTCTTTGGGATTGTATCATATACTCTTTCGCAGCAGCTGTCGAGGATGCTGCGGCTGACGAAGCAAATATCGGGATTGTAACCTCGCTTCCAAATTTTGCTGTTGAAGGAGCAGGGGAGCTTGGGGTCGTGGAGAAGTGAGAGGTTATTTGCCTCAGCCCATTGTTCTAGCAGCTGACCATTGGCGTCTGTCTCGTCGTATCCCCAGGTGGTGCAGTGGCTTTTAAAGTCGCCCACAACGAAATGAGTCCTTTGGTCGCTGAAGCTTTCTGGCGTTGAAATGTGGAAGTTCTGTCCGGGGGGGTTTATATATGGAGCATATTGTAAATGATCCACTCTCTATGGCTAACACTTCAATGTTGTTGGTGGTTGTCTTACTCGTGGAAGAGAGCAGCATATATATGGAGCATATTGTAAATGATCCACTCTCTATGGCTAACACTTCAATGTTGTTGGTGGTTGTCTTACTCGTGGAAGAGAGCAGCATCTCGGGTCTGGTAAATATTGCGCTCTCATACCTTCTGTGAGGTGCTTCTACTGCCAAGCGCATTCCTTTCATATTGGGTTCAAAATGGTTCAAATGGCTCTGAGCACTATGGGACTTAACATCTGAGGTCATCAGTCCCATAGAACTTAGAACTACTTAAACCTAACTAACCTAAGGACATCACACACATCCATGCCCGAGGGAGGATTCGAACCTGCGACCGTAGCAGTTGCGCGGTTCCGGACTCCGCGCCTAGAACCGCTCGGCCACAGCGGCCGGCTTTGATATTGGGTCTGTTTGCTGTTTCATCTCTATGCGTCTCCTGCAGGCACAGGACGTTCCACTTTTCTCATTGGCATAGTAGCGATATTACATCCTCTTTATTCTTGGTGATGACCTCGACGTTCAGGCTGACGATCGTCAGGGTTGGCCCTTAAGAGGATCTGTTTTTGTTTTTGGCTTTTGATTGCATTGGTTTCCGGTGGTGGAAGGTTTGGCCGTGGCAACGTTTCCGGGGAGCGCCGGCATTTTACTTTCTTCTATGTAGCATGTAAGTAAAATGCACACGTGGAGGCACCTTCCTTGATCCCCGTTAGACCACACAAAGGTGCGTGGATGGTGTGCTTCCAGTGGAGTAACACTGGAGTCCGTAGGCGGCGTCACGTCGGCGGTGGAAGAGTGGTGCTGGCTCAGCTGCTGTTCAACCTCCATAGGTACAGCGCCTGGTGCATGCAAAGATGGTTGTACCTCCGACGGGGTGCACACTGGTGCTTCCACCACGATATCTTCCATCGGGGGAACGTCTTGGTAGTTGTAATCCTAATTGTCTTGAGACTGCGTCCGTCAGGTATCAGACGGGGAGATCCGCTGTTTCCGACGTCTCTTCGGCGAACGTTGCTTGCGCACGTGATCTTCAGTGTCCGAAAACGCCTGGGGATCCGGATTGTCAGCCACAAAAGCATCGGTAGGCACAGCCATGGAGTCAAGGGCCATCCGCTGCCTTAGAGATTGCTCAAATGGTTCAAATGGCTCTGAGCTCTATGGGACTTAACATCTCAGGTCATCAGTCCCCTAGAACTTAGAACTACTTAAACCTAACTAACCTAAGGACATCACACACATCCATGCCCGAGGCAGGATTCGAACCTGCGACCGTAGCAGTCGCGCGGTTCCGGACTACAGCGCCTAGAACCACGTGGCCACCGCGGCCGGCAGAGGTTGCTCACCACTGTTCATGTCTGGAGGAGGAGGCAAGGGCGCCGGTGCTTCCGCAACAGCTGAGGCATTACCGGAAATGACGGTGTGGCAGTAGTTGGAGCCAGTGGTGATCGCGGTCGGGGGTCGTTATGTAGAACTTCGTTAAACGTCAGCGGTAGCGTCATCGGAGCGGCCGTGGCCGGCAGGTCCCCAGACGATAACTGTGTGATTCTGCGTTGCAGACAGCTGGAACGGAGGTTTTCTTCTCTGCAGCATCCCGAGCATGTCTTCGGCTGGCCATCATAAATTATAATTGCACGGAAGCCACCAATATATAAATAGGACGGCACGTCTTTGGTTAGCTCTATACGGATCTGTCGTACTCCATTGAGAACCGGGTGTGTAGTGAACTGAACCCACTTTTCAGCTGTATGACTAATCACCTTTCCATATGGGCGCAATGCAGATACCACTACCTCTGAAGGCACCTCGAAAGGGAGTTCGAATACACGTATCGTCAGCAGTCCAAGTGCCGCATGTTCCACAGTTACGTCACCTATGCGTCCGTCAGAGTGACGGAACTTAAGACCACTTTGAGTTGCATTTAGAATTTTGACACATGCGTCTTCGTTAACCAACTTCACGTATACCACACTGCTCACTATAGACAGGTGGACGCCAACATGATCGTTGCAATCAACCTTGATTTCATCTCTGATAAAGTGTTCGATTTCAAGTGCTTTTGGTGCGGCATGTTCAGGTGCAAAGCTAATCTTCAGTGCCGATTTCCTGTGGGCATAAGCCATTCTCTTCTGAAGGAAATATAGCTGGCTAATACGGCAGAATCACGTAAACAACTCCGCGAGCGAGCTGCGCGGTGGGGACGTAAACAAGATGTCCGTACCGCTGGAGTGCGGTAAGGCGACTGTCCATCCTAGACCACGGGTGCGAGCCTGCTAGACCACGTGCGCAAGCCTGGATACCCTAAGGCACAGACAGGCGCTCTAGTCTGCCATACCAAAAAGAGTGGTACCAGTCTGCGAGGATGCAGTACAACATAAGGGATACCTCAACAGTATCAACCCATGAAGTAATAAAAAAATATCTGAACAGTAAACCACATGAAAAGTTAATAACATGTATTGGATACAAATAAAATACTGTGTTCTCCTCAACAGTAGTTGAATCTAGACAAAGCGCACAACAGAAACAAAATAAATTTAATCTGTCCATATATCCTATACCAAAAACGGTAAGATACGGTCAGGACATCTGAAGAAAATATTTATGTCGTAAAACAAGAACAAAGACATGGAATGTGTGTATGGAATCCACATACACAACCGAGCGATGTCGCAAGTGGTGTAACGGTGTAAGACAACCACTTATACCAAACTCAGTACGGCCTGTGTAGCCTGGTACAGAACCAGATAGTAATATACTATAAGGTCAGAAAACGTCCCAGGCATTAAGGTTACACTTCAATAAACAAGTCAAAATAGAGGACAATCAGAAGAATGGTTCAAATGGCTCTGAGCACTATGGGACTTAACATCTGAGGTCATCAGTCCCCTAGAACTTAGAACTATTTAAACCTAACTAACCTAAGGACATCACACACATCCATGCCCGAGGCAGGATTCGAACCTGCGACCGTAGCAGCAGCGCGGTTCCGGACTGAAGCGCCTAGAATCGCTCGGCCACAACGGCCGGCTTCCATTCTTGTGTATATTATTCTTGTCAGCAACTTGGATGCATGAACTGTTAAAATGATTGTGCGAGGATTCTCGCACTTGTCAGTTCTTGCAGTCTTCGGAATTGTGTGGATGATATTTTCCCGAAAGTCAGATGGTATGTCGCCAGACTCATATGTTCTACACACCAACGTGAATAGTCGTTTTGTTGCCACTTCCCCTAACGATTTGAGAAATTCCGATGGGATGTTATCTATCCCTTCTGCCTTATTTGATCGTAAGTCATCCAGAGCTGCTTTAAATTCTGATTCCAATACTGGATCCCCTATCTCTTCTAAATCGACTCCTGTTTCTTCTTCTATCACATCAGACAAATCTTACCTCTCATAGAGGCCTTCAGTGTACTCTTTCCACCTATGCCGGCCGCTGTGGCCGAGGGGTTCTGGCGCTCCAGTCTGGAACCGCGCGACCGCTACGGTCGCAGGTTCGGATCCTGCCTTGGGCATGGATGTGTGTGATGTCCTTAGGTTAGTTAGGTTTAAGTTGTTCTAAATTCTAGGGGACTGATGACCTCAGATGTTAAGCCCATAGTGCTCAGAGCCATTTGAACCATTTCCACCTATCCGCTTTCTCCTCTGCATTTAACAGTGGAATTCTCGTTGCACTCTTAATGTTACCACCCTTGCTTTTAATTTCACCGAAGGTCCTTTCGAATTTCCTGTATGCTGAGTCTGCCCTTCCGACGATAATTTCTTTATCGATTTCTTCACATTTTTCATGCAGCCATTCCGTCTTAGCTTCCCTGCACTTCTTATTTATTTCATTTCTCAGCGACTTGTATTTCTGTATGCCTGAGTTTCCCGGAACATTTTTGTACTTCCTCCTTTCGTCGATCAACTGAAGTATTTCTTCTGTTACCCATGGGTTCTTCGCAGTTACCTCCGTTGTATCTACGTTTTTTTCCCAACATCTGTGATGGTCCTTTTTAGAGATGTCCATTCCTCTTCAGCTGTACTGCCTACTGAGCTATTCCTTATTGCTGTATCTACAGCATTAGAGAACTTCAACCGTGTCTCGTCATTCCTTAGTACATCCGTAACCCACTTCTTTGCGTATTGATTCTTCCTGACTAATGTCGTAAACTTCAGCCTAGTCTTCAGCGCTACTATATTGTGATCTGAGTCTATATCTGCTCCTAGGTAGGCCTTAAAATCCAGTATCTGATTTCGGAATCTCTGTCTGACCATGATGTAATCTAACTGAAATCTTCCCGTATCTCCTGGCTTTTTGCAAGTACACCTCCTCCTCTTGTGAGTTTTGAGCAGGGTATTCGCTATTACTAGCTGAAACTTGTTACAGAACTCAATTAGTCTTTCTCCTCTCTCATTCCTTCTCCCAAGCCCATTTTCTCTTGTAACCTTTTCTGCTACTCCTTCCCCCATGACTATTTTCATCTCCATTTACGTACTGGATTACCCTTTCAATATCCTCAACTACTTTCTCTACCTCTTCATCTTCAACCTGCAACGTCGGCATGTATAGCTGAACAATCGTTGTCGGTGTTGGTTTGCTGTCGCTTCTGATAAGAACAACCCTATCACTGAACCATTCACAGTAACACACTCTCTGCCCTACCTTCCTATCATAACCATTTTCTGCTGCTGTACTCATCTGACCAGAAATCCTTGTCTTCTTTCCGTTTCACTTCACTGACCCCTCCAATATCTAGATTGAGCCTTTGCATATCCCTTTTCAGATTTCCTAGTTTACCTACCATGTTCAAGCTTCTGACATTCCACGCCCCGACTCGTAGAACGTTATCCTTTCGTTGATTATTCAATCTTTTTCTCATGGTAATCTCCCCCTTGGCAGTCCCCTCCCAGAGATCCGAATGGGGGACTATACCTGAATCTTTTGCCAATGGAGAGATCATCATGACACTTCTTCAATTACAGGCCACATGTCCTGTGGATACACGTTACGAGTCTTCAATAGAGTGGTTTCCACGACCTTCTGCATCCTCATGCCGTTGATCATTGCTGATTCTTCCGCCTTTAGGGGCAGTTTCCCACCGCTAGAACAAGAGGGGGCCCTGAAACTCTGTCCGCTCCTCCGCCCTCTTTGACAAGGCCGTTGGCAGAATGAGGTGACTTCTTATGCCGGAAGTCTTCGGCCGCCAAAGCTGACTATTAATTGCCTCGGGCATGGATGTGTGTGATGTCCTTAGGTTAGTTAGGTTTAAGTAGTTCTAAGTTCTGGGGACTGATGACCACAGCAGTTGAGTCCCATAGTGCTCAGAGCCATTTGAACCATTTTGACTATTAATCAAAATTTAAGCAGTGGCCGGATTTGAAACCGGGATCGAGAACATTTTTTATTACTAATAAAAGACTACCTTTTTTTATATCGATTTTCAAATGTTGTCGAAGAGGGTAACAACGCCTCCTTTCACTGAACGATTCCCATTTCTAACTAGATGATTTACCATCATTTACTAAGAACTGTAACCTTTCTGACAGGATATTACGAACCCGGCCGCACAACTGAGATGTTACTTCATAGATAACGCAGTTTTATCAGATGCTGCTTGGGAGCAACGTCGTCAAAACTCTTCCAGAAATCTGGAAATATGGAATCAACATGAAAGCCTCTGTCGAAAGCACTCATTATCTCCTGCAGATTAAGAGCAGGAACGATATTTTCTCTATCCGAGCTGCTTATATCTCACTAGATCGTTTTCTTCCGGGTATTTCATAACGCTAGAACAGTAATATTTCGAAATCCTGCAACAAACCAGTGCCAATCTTAGGCCAATAATTCAGGGGGTTATTTACATTTCTTTTCATGTGTAATGGCGTGACTGGTGTAATTTTCCAGTCTTTATGTATGGATCTTTCGCCAAGCGAACTGCTGTATGTCACTGCAAAAAATCCTACCCACGGAGTAAATTTTCACTCCGCACCGGATTGTGCGCTCATTTGTAACTTCGTTGGAGATTAAAATCAGTTCTAGGCGCTTCAGTCCGGAACTGCGTGACTGCTACGGTCGAAGGTTTGAATCCTGCCTCGGGCATGGATGTGTGTGATGTCCTTAGGTTAGTTAGGTTTAAGTAGTTCTAAGTTCTCGGTGACTGATGACCTCAGATGTTAAGTCCCATAGAGCTCAGAGCCATTTTTTAAAAAAAAGTTAGTACAGGAACGTGATTCGAACCTGGGTCGTTTACATTTAGCGAGCAAGTGTTTCACTGACTGTCCAGTAGACTCGGAATTAATTCTGCAAACAATTCCCTACGTCGCTGGTAAGACTTTCTTCTCCGCTACATCCTTCCATTCATAAGTGATATTCCCGCAAGATATGCGGCAAAACTTCTGTGAAATATGGAAGGCAAGACGTTGGTACTGTTCAGAGAGTAGCTGTGACAGTGGTTGGGAAACTGGGTGCTCAGTCTGTGAGGACGTGGTTCGCTGCGCTTTGTTCTGTAGCTGACTGGTTACGTCTATGCGTGCTATTGTACGCGTGTTCCTTGTTAACTCGCCGAAATTGTAGCTAAGGAATCCATCTTACTAATCCTCCACTGTGTGTATCGTTTGAGAAACGGATGTTCGGCTTCATACCCGCACATCATGATGGATCTGATTAGCGAAAATATCTCGCTGTTCGCCTTTGACGAGAATACAAGCCATGTGCAGCCTACAGTTTAGGAAACTCGTGTTTCCCTGCATGATAATTTCGGTATTTCTGGTGATAATGCTGAGTTTGTTTCAAATAGATGGTGAGAAATACTGTGCCAAAATGATTTTTTTTATCCTTCATAGTAGAGTGCAGTGATACAAAACCGCCTGGCAGATTAAAATTGTGTGCTGGACCGAGACTCGAATTTGGGGCCTTTACTTTTCGCGGACAAGTGCTCAGTCGTCTTTTTTTATCATACTAGTTTATTTATTTTTTAAAATATTTGTTGGGATATCATAGGACGCCCTCCAGGCGAAAAATAATGATGTGTAATTACCATCAATAACAAACAAAATATAAAGGGAGTTAAGGAAATTAAAGAAAACGCCCTCCTGGCGGAACAAACAAAATGTCATCCGCATCCCGCCAACTTGTGCGTAGACGCACAGGCATGTTCCAGGCACGTCTTCACGAAGAATATTGCATTTTGCCGGTACACTGGACAGAGTCGTGGTATTACACAATCTCACTGAAATGACCTTCTCATACCTGGGACACCCCAGCTGCAGGGGGGATCGAAGAAGGCACTACCCAAAAAGTTGTCATAGTACTGACGGTATCGCGGATGGTGCACGAGAAAAGTAAAGCGATCTTGCAGGAACGTCCAGAAATCAAGAATACTCTTATCATCTTCATGGAACAAATAAGATATCGAGAGGCCTTTTTGTCCGCAGCTCGTGGTCGTGCGGTAGCGTTCTCGCTTCCCGCGCCCAGGTTCCAGGGTTCGATTCCCGGCGGGGTCAGGGATTTTCTCTGCCTCGTGATGACTGAGCGTTGTGTGATGTCCTTAGGTTAGTTAGGTTTAAGTAGTTCTAAGTTCTAGGGGACTGATGACCACAGATGTTAAGTCCCATAGTGCTCAGAGCCATTTGAACCATTTTTCTCGAGAGGCCTTTTATCCAGATCACAGCTTTCGTCTTCGTATGTGGGAAATATGTCTCATCTGGGAACAGAAGAGATTTCGGTGTACGTCGAAGAAAGGCAAGCATCTTCTGAATCAGCTGCCACACCTCTGCAGTAGATCAAGACATCAGTCGATGTTAGTCCGTATCCGTACGAGGACACAGAGGAGAATCTGTCATTTTCATGGCATGTAGACGAAGTTGCGCCGTGTATCTTCCATTAACGGCCAGATACCAGGTGGCACGGAGCTCTCGTGTCGAGGAGGACATGGTGCACAGAGCGCCAAACCACGCGCCATTCGATCGTAGGATATCGGTTTTCCACAACATTCCGAATATGATTTCTCACCATTAGGCGGCAAACATCACGTGCCGTAGGGTTCCTGGAGCTAGACAAGTCGGCATGGACAGAACTGTGTTCGATGAAAAAGGTCCTGACATTTGAGAGAGAGGAAGAAATATGGGCTACTGCAACGGGTGCCACTCGAGAGGGAGGGGCCAGTTCGTCAGTCAGGCTTCCAGATAATCCGGTTCGGCGGCGGGTCCACGATTTAACCATCGTACTGACGTAAAGGGCAGCTGTTCTCTCTTGGACGTTGACAAGGCCGAGACCGCCATCTCGTGGAGGAAGTGTCAACGTGTCGTAGCGGACTTTGAAGATAAGACCAGCGCTTACAAAGTAGCCGAACGCCGCCTGAAGTTTGTGTGCCATTGCCTTTGGCATCGGCAAAATCTGTACTAAATGGTGTAGTCGCGAGACTAGATGAATGTTAACAAAATCCACCTTTTGTAACATGTCCAATGCTCTCAGGAGGTTGCCACGAACGTTTCTGCGGATAGCTTGAAGACGTGTTTATAGTTAAATGAGATCATGCGCTGTATATCACGCGTAAAGGTGATCCCCAAACATTTGAGCTTGTCCACTAATGGCAATGGAGCCACACTCTCTCCTGGAAGACGTCAACTAATGGCAATGGAGCCACACTCTCTGCTGGAAGACCTCTACCGACGGACATAGCACTAGATTTGGGTTCGAATCCTGGCTCGGGCATGGATGTGTGTGATGTCCTTAGGTTAGTTAGGTTTAATAGTTCTAAGTTATAGGGGACTGATGACCTCAGAAGTTAAGTCCCCTAGTGCTCAGAGCCATTTGAACCATTTGAACTAGATTTGGTCAGGTTCACACGGCTGCCCGCAGCAGTCCCGTACTGGTTGATCCATGCCAGTGCCTCTCGCCTCTTCATCCTCCGATAGAACCAAGAACACCACGTCATCTTCATAGGCGTGGCATATGAAAGCATGCCCCCTCATTGTTATCCCTGTCAGCCGGTTCCTCAAACCGTGCAACAGTGGCTCAAGGGCGATAGCGAAAAGCAGCATCGACAGCGGACATCCTTGACGGACCGACCGCATGACATTAATAGGGCCCGCCACACGGCCATGGACCAGCACTCGCGAAGTGGCACCTCGGAGGAGCCGCAAGACGACGTGTATAAACCTGTGGGGAAAGGCCATCCGTCGGAGTGCGTTTTCTCGAAAGTCATGACTCACTCTATCAAAGGCGTGGTCGAAGTCCACTGTCATTAAGGCACCGCGACGGCAGCAGGTCGTCGCCAGGGCTATGACGTCACGGTAATCGCTGAGAGCCGTCTGAATGTTACTGTCACCACCAAAGCACGTTCGATCCAGAGAAATGACTTCAGGGATGACGCGTCGAAGGCGAGCTGCAAGAATCCGGGTAAAAATCTTGATGTCACAATTTAACATGGCCAATGGCCGAAAATGTCCAACTCCCCGACCTCCCGATGGCTTGCGGACCGGGATAAGCAAGCCTTCTACGAATTCGGGCGGGAGGGGAAGGTCAGGGTTTATCAGTCCTTCATACATCGCAGTCCTGCTTGTGCCCATGATGTCGTGGAATGTGCGGTAAAACTTCAGCGGAAACCCGTCGGGACCTGGGGCTTTGTTCGTCGCACCCTTATGAAGAGCATCAGTGACGTCATCAGCCGTAATTGTCGCTGTGAGAATCTCCGCAGTAGCCCCATCAAGGGTACCTGTCAAGGAGCAGAGGACATCAGTCGTTACCGCCATGTTCTGATACTCTGCTGCATAGAACTGGTTGTAGTGATCCATAAAGGCTTTTACGATGTCATTCTGGGATGTCAATCGACGACCATCTGGCATGTCGAGGGTGTTGACCAGCTTTCTCCGACACCGCTGCTTCTCTCGGATAATATGATGCATGGACGGGGGTTCTCCTAGTACACAATCGTGACATCTTGTGCGTACTATTGTGCCTTCAAGGCGGTGACGCGTAAGAGAAATTATCTTCGCCTTAATCCGTTGAATTTCAACCTATCGTTGAACAGAGGGGGCATGGTTTGAGAGTTTCTGGATAAATGTGAAATAGTATTCCACGGTATGTCGTTGCCACAGCATTTTGTCGCTAACGTAATTTATCATCGAACGACGTAAAGCAGGCTCGGTGCAGTCGATCCACCACCGGAGTGTTGAAGTATATGTGGAAAGCGTCTCACACAGTTGTTCCACGTCGTTTCTACGAACTACCTGCATTCCGGATCCTTGAGATTGGCGTCACTCAGCTTCCACAGGCCTCGACCGCGCCACACCTTCTGCCTCTGGAGCGAAACAGTGCAAATGTAGGCGATATGGTCGGAGAAGGTGGTAGGCCATAACTCAGCGGCAAGCGTGGCAGTTACGATTCCTTGGGAAACGTAGACACGGTCAAGGCGACATGTTGAATGGCTGGTGACGTACGTATATCCACGTCGATCACCATGCACGCGGTCCCAAGTATCGGTGAGGTTCAATTCATGCACGAGCACGTTGAGTTCCTGACATGTAGTGAAATGGGGATGTTGGTCCTTCTGGGATAACAAACAGTAGGCGGGAGTGGCCGAGCGGTTCTAGGCGGTACAACCTGGAGCCTCGCGACCGCTACGGTCGCAGGTTCGAATCCTGCCTCGGGCATGGATGTGTGTGATGTCCTTAGGTTAGTTAGGCCTAAGTAGTTCTAAGTTCTAGGGGACTGATGACCTCAGCAGTTAAGTCCCATAGTGCTAAGAGCCATTTGAACCATTTTGATAACAAACAATTGAAGTCGCCACCAAGAGTAATATGGTCATGGCGGCCTACTAACAAAGGAGCGACCTGTTCTGAATAGAATCGCAACCGTTCCCGTCGCTTGGCCGTACCCGAGGGATCGTAAACATTGATGATTCGGACACCGCGGAAAGTCACAGCAAGATCCATAGCCGATGGTAGGTAAATCACGTTGTCTACCTCAATGCCTTCCTTTAAAGGAATAGCTGTCCCAGTACCACAGTCAGCACACGGCGTGTGGTAGGAAACATAGCCACAGCTATTTGGAAACGTCGCCAGGTGAACTTCCTGCAGAAGGGCAACATCGAAGTCCGACGTCCTCAACATTTCACGGAGCAATTGCAGTTTGATAAGGGTGCCAATGGTGTTGACACTGATGGAGTCAATCCTGTAAGCTTGTCGTGGAATTGGGACTACTGGGACGCACATGGAGGCACGAAGAGCAGCAGCGAACAGGAACGTTGTCCCAGTAGGCTGCACGTCCCCATATCCCCATCCAGTAACCCTGTCGATTAGAAGCCGTGGGTAGGAGCAGCAGCATTCGCTGCTGTATGAACGGTGGGTGTTTCGTCGTCTACATCGTTAGACCACACTTACTTCACTTTACTTTTTCGTGTCCAGAAACTACAATTTGTTTGCCAGTATTGGGCAATGTCCAATGCTTCTTCTTTAGCCAGCCATAGATCGTCGAGGCTGCATCTGTGTGGGCAGGCAGGACATTGTAGAAGATGTTCCATGTCCTGTCGAATGCCGCAGTCGCATTTGTCGCCATTTTCGTCCAACAAACCCCGTTTGATCAGATGAGATTTCGCAGGAGCCACCCCAGTTCTGACGCGGTTAAGCATTCTACAGGTTTTCCAGTCACCAGAGACACCGCTTGGTGGGTCCTCTCTTAGTGGATAGTAGATGGGAGGCTCATCTAAGGCGCAACTTAGGAAACGGCGTCTGGATTTGAGTCTGCTGGGGCCACACTCTAGGCCAAATATTGAGTGACGGGCATCAGAGGTTTGTTTTAGCTTCTCGGTATGTTCATGGGCTTTCCTACGTGAGTCAAGGTTTGTGAAACCTGCGGTCCTGTGAAGATTTTCTATGGGGGTTGGTTTCATGCAGCCTGTCACAATCTTGCATGTTTCATTCAAGCTAATATCTACGTTTTTCTCGTGGGCGGATCTGCACCATACCGGGCAGGCATATTCGGCAGCTGAGAAGCACAAAGCTTGGGCTGAAGTTCTGACCACGGTAGGTTTGGCACCCCATTTACTGTTGGACAGCTTTCTTATTAGGGAATTTCGTGCTTCTACTTTTTTGCGTGTTTTCTCGCAATGATATTTGTATGTCAATGTTCTGCCCAGCAGGACGCCAAGGTAGGTGGGAGTATCTGTGTGTTCTAGTAATGTCCCATCCCAGGTAACATTGAGCTTGTACTTTGCCTGCCTCGAGTTCAGATGGAATGCACTCACTTGAGTTTTGGAGGGATCGGGTTTTAGAGAATTCTTTTTGTAGTAGGTTGACATTGTAGAAAGGGCGGTTTCTAGTTTCTCCTCGATGACTTCAAACCTTTTGCCTTGAACTGTTATTGCCAGGTCGTCTGCATATACAAAAGTTTTGGTTTTGTCTGGAGTTGGTTGGTCATTTGTATATATGTTGAATAGGATTGGCGCCAACACGCTCCCTTGGGCGAGCCCATTTCTCTGATTCCGCCATCGACTCTTTTTCCCCTCAAGCATTCCGAAGAACTGTCTATTTTGGAGCAGGGATTCGATTATCTTGACTAGGTGGTAGTCTTTCAGGGTCTCGTAGGTTTTATGCAGTAGTGTCCGGTGATCTACTGTATCATAGGTGGAACTTAGGTCGACTGGTGCCAGCCCAGTGATTAGTTTATTCTCAAACCCATCCTCGATATGTTCCGTCAATGCCAGAATTTGACTGGTATAGGACTTTCCAGGTCTAAAACCTGTTTGGTGTGGAATTAGCTTCGAGTCAACGATCTTCTCTATTCTGTTGAGGATCAATCTTTCATAGAGCTTAAGCAAGTGGCAGAGAAAGGTTATGGGTCGATAGCTCTTCGGAGACTCTGGGTCCTTCCCGGGTTTAAGGAGAGCCACCACTTTTGACTTCCTCCACAGTTTCGGGATTTGAAAGGTTTCACGGCACACGTTAAAAAGTCCAAGTATCCAGTCCCTGGCGCCAAGGCCCAAGTTTTTAATCTGTTCCACGCAGATATCATCAAACCCAGCGGTTTTCCCCATTCTTCATGGTATTTATGCCATTGTTCAACTCTCTCACGGTAAATGGTTTCTGGAAGTTGGTGTTTTCCGTTGGCAGTAGGCGTGTGAGTTTAGTTTTCTGACGTTTGGAGTTGAACTTGCCGTTTAGAAGGAGGTGGTTGGCCACCTGGTTTGGAGTTACGTTGGACAGGGCCTTGCTTAGCCTTGGGTCACCATCGAGTTTCTTAATCAGGTTCCAGGCTATTTTGCTACTGTGGGACATATCCATTCTTTTTAGGGTTGCTATCCACTTCTTCTCGCGTGCCTCGCTGAGGGCTGACATTAAAGCTGTGCCGCAGGTGATGGTTTCGTCGCTGAACGGGTCTTCTGCGAACAATACTTGATACTTCTCCAGGATGTCCTTTGAGGCACATGAGAGCCCTGGGATATAGTGTTGTCTGCAGCCCCTAGGAATATAGCGTCTAGATACCTTTCCCAAAGTCTCAACAAAGATAAGATAGTTATTTGGTGTTGGGGTCAGACTAGCTAATTCCTCATCCAGCGCTTGGGAATATTCTGACCACCTAGCCTTTTTAAAGTTGAATCTCCTATGGAAAGGTATTTTGGTTGTTTTGATTGTTGAGTAGACTTGGATTCCAGTAGGTCGATGTTGTGTCTTTGGGATTGTATCATATACTCTTTCGCAGCAGGTGTCGTAGATGCTCCGGCTGACGAAGCAAATATCGGGATTGTAACCTCGCTTCCAAATTTTGCTGTTGAAGGAGCAGGGGAGCTTGGGGTCGTGGCGAAGTGAGAGGTTATTTGCCGCAGCCCATTGTTCTCGCAGCTGACCATTGGCGTCTGTCTCGTCGTATCCCCAGGTGGTGCAGTGGCTGTTAAAGTTGCCCACAACGAAGTGTGACCTTTGGTCGTTGAAGCTTTCTGGCGTTGAAATGTGGAAGTTCTGTCCGGGGGGTTTATATACGGAGCATATTGTAAATGATCCACTCTCTATGGCTAACACTTCAATGTTGTTGGTGGTTGTCTTACTCGTGGAAGAGAGCAGCATCTCGGGTCTGGTAAATATCGCGCTCCCATACCTTCTGTGAGGTGCTTCTACTGCCAAGCGCATTCCTTTCATGTTGTTGTTGTGGTCTTCAGTCCTGAGACTGGTTTGATGCAGCTCTCCATGCTACTCTATCCTGTGCAAGCTTCTTCATCTCCCAGTACCTACTGCAACCTACATCCTTTTGAATCTGCTTAGTGTATTGATCTCTTGGTCTCCCTCTACGATTTTTACCCTCCACGCTGCCCTCCAATGCTAAATTTGTGATCCCTTGATGCCTCAAAACATGTCCTACCAACCGATCCCTTCTTCTAGTCAACTTGTGCCACAAACTTCTCTTCTCCCCAATCCTATTCAATACCTCCTCATTAGTTACGTGATCTACCCACCTTATCTTCAGCATTCTTCTGTAGCACCACATTTCGAAAGCTTCTATTCTCTTCTTGTCCTAACTGGTTATCGTCCATGTTTCACTTCCATACATGGCTACACTCCATACAAATACTTTCAGAAACGACTTCCTGACACTTAAATCTATACTCGATGTTAACAAATTTCTCTTCTTCAGAAACGATTTCCTTGCCATTGCCAGTCTACATGTTATATCCTCTCTACTTCGACCATCATCAGTTATTTTACTCCCTAAATAGCAAAACTCCTTTACTACTTTAAGTGTCTCATTTCCTAATCTAATCCCCTCAGCATCACCCGATTTAATTTGACTACATTCCATTATCCTCGTTTTGCTTTTGTTGATGTTCATCTTATATCCTCCTTTCAAGACACTGTCCATTCCATTCAACTGCTCTTCCAAGTCCTTTGCTGTCTCTGACAGCATTACAATGTCATCGGCGAACCTCAAAGTTATTACTTCTTCTCCATGAATTTTAATACCTACTCCGAATTTCTGTTTTGTTTCCTTTACTGCTTGCTCAATATACAGATTGAATAACATCGGGGAGAGGCTACAACCCTGTCTCACTACTTTCCCAACCACTGCTTCCCTTTCATGCCCCTCGACTCTTATAACTGCCATCTGGTTTCTGTACAAATTGTAAATAGCCTTTCGCTCCCTGTATTTTACCCCTGCCACCTTCAGAATTTGAAAGAGAGTATTCCAGTTAACGTTGTCAAAAGCTTTCTCTAAGTCTACAAATGCTAGAAACGTAGGTTTGCCTCTTCTTAATCTATCTTCTAAGATAAGTCGTAAGGTTAGTATTACCTCACGTGTTCCAACATTTCTACGGAATCCAAACTGATCTTCCCCGCGGTCCGCTTCTACCAGTTTTTCCATTCGTCTGTAAAGAATTCGCGTTAGTATTTTGCAGCTGTGACTTATTAAACTGATAGTTCGGTAATTTTCACATCTGTCAACATCTGCTTTCTTTGGGATTGGAATTATTATATTCTTCTTGAAGTCTGTGGGTATTTCGCCTGTCTCATACATCTTGCTCACCAGATGGTAGAGTTTTGTCATGACTGGCTCTCCCAAGGCCATCAGTAGTTCTAATGGAATGTTGTCTACTCCCGGGGCCTTGTTTCGACTCAGGTCTTTCAGTGCTCTGTCAAACTCTTCACGCAGTATCTTATCTCCCATTTCATCTTCATATACATCCTCTTCCATTTCCATAATATTGTCCTCAAGTACATCGCCATTGTATAAACCCTCTATATACTCCTTCCACCTTTCTGCCTTCCCTTCTTTGCTTAGAACTGGGTTTCCATCTGAGCTCTTGATATTCATACAAGTGGTTCTGTTCTCTCCAAAGGTCTCTTTAATTTTCCTGTAGGCAGTATCTACCTTACCCCTAGTGAGACAAGCCTCTACATCCTTACATTTGTCCGCTAGCCATCCCTGCTTAGCCATTTTGCACTTCCTGTCGATCTCATTTTTGAGACGTTTGTATTCCTTTTTGCCTGCTTCATTTACTATATTTTTATATTTTCTCCTTTCATCAATTAAATTCAATATTTCTTCTGTTACCCAAGGATTTCTATTAGCCCTCGTCTTTTTACCTACTTGATCCTCTGCTGCCTTCACTACTTCATCCCTCAGAGCTACCCATTCTTCTTCTACTGTATTTCTTTCCCCCATTCCTGTCAATTGTTCTCTTATGCTCTCCCTGAAACTCTGTACCACCTCTGGTTCTTTCAGTTTATCCAGGTCCCATCTCCTTAAATTCCCGCCTTTTTGCAGTTTCTTCAGTTTCAATCTGCAGTTCATAACCAATAGATTGTGGTCAGAATCGACATCTGCCCCTGGAAATGTCTTACAATTTAAAACCTGGTTCCTAAATCTCTGTCTTACCATTATGTAATCTATCTGATATCTTTTAGTATCTCCAGGATTCTTCCAGGTATACAACCTTCTTTCATGATTCTTGAACCAAGTGTTAGCTATGATTAAGTTATGCTCTGTGCAATATTCTACAAGGCGGCTTCGTCTTTCATTTCTTCCCCCCAATCCATATTCACCTACTGTGTTTCCTTCTCTCCCTTTTCCTACTGACGAATTCCAGTCACCCATGACTATTAAATTTTCGTCTCCCTTCACTACCTGAATAATTTCTTTTATCTCGTCATACATTTCATCAATTTCTTCATCATCTGCAGAGCTAGTTGGCATATAAACTTGTACTACTGTGGTAGGTGTGGGCTTTGTGTCTATCTTGGCCACAATAATGCGTTCACTATGCTGTTTTTAGTAGCTAACCAGCACTCCTATTTTTTATTCATTATTAAACCTACTCCTGCATTACCCCTATTTGATTTTGTATTTATAACCCTGTAATCACGGCTGAAAGCAAGGGGAAACTACAGCCGTAATTTTTCCCGAGGACATGCAGCTTTACATGCAGCTTTACTGTATGGTTAAATGATGATGGCGTCCTATTGGGTAAAATATTCCGGGAGTAAAATAGTCCCCCATTCGGATCTCCGGGCGGGGACTACTCAAGAGGATGTCGTTATCAGGAGAAAGAAAACTGGCATTCTACGGATCGGAGCGTGGAATGTCAGATCCCTTAATCGGGCAGGTAGGTTAGAAAATTTAAAAAGGGAAATGGATAGGTTAAAGTTCGAAATAGTGGGAATTAGTGAAGTTCGGTGGCAGGAGGAGCAAGACTTTTGGTCAGGTGATTACGGGGTTATAAATACAAAATCAAATAGGGGTAATGCAGGAGTAGGTTTAATAATGAATAAAAAAATAGGAGTGCGGGTTAGCTACTACAAACAGCGTAGTGAACGCATTATTGTGGCCAAAATAAACACAAAGCCCATGCCTACTACAGTAGTACAAGTTTATATGCCAACTAGCTCTGCAGACGATGAAGAAATAGATGAAATGTATGACGAGATAAAAGAAATTACTCAGGTAGTGAAGGGAGACGAAAATTTAATAGTCATGGGTGACTGGAATTCGTCAGTAGGAAAAGGGAGAGAAGGAAACATAGTAGGTGAATATGGATGGGGGGGAAGAAATGAAAGAGGAAGCTGCCTTGTAGAATTTTGCACAGAGCATAACTTTATCATAGCTAACACTTGGTTCAAGAATCATGAAAGAAGGTTGTATACCTGGAAGAATCCTGGAGATACTAAAAGATATCAGATAGATTACATAATGGTAAGACAGAGATTTAGGAACCAGGTTTTAAATTGTAAGACATTTCCAGGGGCAGATGTGGATTCTGACCAGAATCTATTGGTTATGAACTTCAGATATAAACTGAAGAAACTGCAAAAAGGCGGGAATTTAAGGAGATGGGACCTGGATAAACTGAAAGAACCAGAGGTGGTACAGAGTTTCAGGGAGAGCATAAGGGAACAATTGACAGGAATGGGGGAAAGAAATACAGTAGAAGAAGAATGGGTAGCTCTGAGGGATGAAGTAGTGAAGGCAGCAGAGGATCAAGTAGGTAAAAAGACGAGGGCTAATAGAAATCCTTGGGTAACAGAAGAAACATTGAATTTAATTGATGAAAGGAGAAAATATAAAAATATAGTAAATGAAGCAGGCAAAAAGGAATACAAACGTCTCAAAAATGAGATCGACAGGAAGTGCAAAATGGCTAAGCAGGGATGGCTAGAGGACAAATGTAAGGATGTAGAGGCTTGTCTCACTAGGGGTAAGATAGATACTGCCTACAGGAAAATTAAAGAGACCTTTGGAGAGAACAGAACCACTTGTATGAATATCAAGAGCTCAGATGGCAACCCAGTTCTAAGTAAAGAAGGGAAGGCAGAAAGGTGGAAGGAGTATATAGAGGGTTTATACAATGGCGATGTACTTGAGGACAATATTATGGAAATGGAAGAGGATGTATATGAAGATGAAATGGGAGATAAGATACTGCGTGAAGAGTTTGACAGAGCACTGAAAGACCTGAGTCAAAACAAGGCCCCGGGTGTAGACAACATTCCATTAGAACTACTGATGGCCTTGGGAGAGCCAGTCATGACAAAACTCTACCATCTGGTGAGCAAGATGTATGAGACAGGCGAAATACCCACAGACTTCAAGAAGAATGTAATAATTCCAATCCCAAAGAAAGTAGGTGTTGACAGATGTGAAAATTACCGAACTATCAGTTTAATAAGTCACAGCTGCAAAATACTAACGCGAATTCTTTACAGACGAATGGAAAAACTGGTAGAAGCGGACCGCGGGGAAGATCAGTTTGGATTCCGTAGAAATGTTGGAACACGTGAGGCAATACTAACCTTACGACTTATCTTAGAAGATAGATTAAGAAGAGGCAAACCTACGTTTCTAGCATTTGTAGACTTAGAGAAAGCTTTTGACAACGTTAACTGGAATACTCTCTTTCAAATTCTGAAGGTGGCAGGGGTAAAATACAGGGAGCGAAAGGCTATTTACAATTTGTACAGAAACCAGATGGCAGTTATAAGAGTCGAGGGGCATGAAAGGGAAGCAGTGGTTGGGAAAGGAGTGAGACAGGGTTGTAGCCTCTCCCCGATGTTATTCAATCTGTATATTGAGCAAGCAGTAAAGGAAACAAAACAGAAATTCGGAGTAGGTATTAAAATTCATGGAGAAGAAGTAATAACTTTGAGGTTCGCCGATGACATTGTAATGCTGTCAGAGACAGCAAAGGACTTGGAAGAGCAGTTGAATGGAATGGACAGTGTCTTGAAAGGAGGATATAAGATGAACATCAACAAAAGCAAAACGAGGATAATGGAATGTAGTCAAATTAAATCGGGTGATGCTGAGGGGATTAGATTAGGAAATGAGACACTTAAAGTAGTAAAGGAGTTTTGCTATTTAGGGAGTAAAATAACTGATGATGGTCGAAGTAGAGAGGATATAACATGTAGACTGGCAATGGCAAGGAAATCGTTTCTGAAGAAGAGAAATTTGTTAACATCGAGTATAGATTTAAGTGTCAGGAAGTCGTTTCTGAAAGTATTTGTATGGAGTGTAGCCATGTATGGAAGTGAAACATGGACGATAACCAGTTAGGACAAGAAGAGAATAGAAGCTTTCGAAATGTGGTGCTACAGAAGAATGCTGAAGATAAGGTGGGTAGATCACGTAACTAATGAGGAGGTATTGAATAGGATTGGGGAGAAGAGAAGTTTGTGGCACAAGTTGACTAGAAGAAGGGATCGGTTGGTA
The DNA here is from genome assembly GCF_023864345.2 of Schistocerca serialis cubense. NCBI lineage: Eukaryota > Metazoa > Arthropoda > Insecta > Orthoptera > Acrididae > Schistocerca > Schistocerca serialis. Next base: position 15,410,782 of record NC_064646.1, read on the forward strand.
GGACATGTTTTGAGGCATCAAGGGATCACAAATTTAGCATTGGAGGGCACCGTGAAGGGTAAAAATCGTAGAGGGAGACCAAGAGATCAATACACTAAGCAGATTCAGAAGGATGTAGGTTGCAGTAGGTACTGGGAGATGAAGAAGCTTGCACAGGATAGAGTAGCATGGGGAGCTGCATCAAACCAGTCTCAGGACTGAAGACCACAACAACAACAACAACCCTGTAATCACCTGACCAAAAGTCTTGTTCCTCCTGCCACCGAACTTCACTAATTCCCACTATATCTAACTTTAACCTATCCATTTCCCTTTTTAAATTTTCTAACCTACCTGCCCGGTTAAGGGATCTGACATTCCACGATCCGATCCGTTGAATGCCAGTTTTCTCTCTCCTGATAACGACGTCCTCTTGAGTAGTTCCCGCCCGGAGATCCGAATGGGGGACTATTTTACCTCCGGAATATTTTACCCAAAAGGACGCCATCATCATTTAATCATACAGTAAAGCTGCATATCCTCGGGAGAAATTACGGCTGTAGTTTCCCCTTGCTTTCAGCCGTTCGCAGTACCAGCACAGCAAGGCCGTTTTGGTTAATGTTACAAGGCCAGATCAGTCAATCATCCAGACTGTTGCCCCTGCAACTACTGAAAAGGCTGCTGCCCCTCTTCAGGAACAACATGTTTGTCTGGCCTCTCAACAGATACCCCTCCGTTGTGGTTGCACCTACGGTACGGCCATCTGTATCGCTGAGGCACGCAAGCCTCCCCACCAACGGCAAGGTCCATGGTTCATGGGGGGGTTCAAAATGGTTCAAATGACTCTGAGCACTATGGGACTTAACATCTGAGGTCATCAGTCCCCTAGAACTTAGAACTACTTAAACCTAACTAACCTAAGGACATCACACACATCCATGCCCTAGGCAGGATTCGAACCTGCGACCGTAGCAGTTTCGCGGTTCTGGACTTCGCGCCTAGAACCGCTCGGCCACCGAGGCCGGCTTTGATATTGGGTCTGTTTGCTGTTTCATCTCTATTCGTTTCCTGCAGGCACAGTACGTTCCACTTTTCTCATTGGCATAGTTGCGATATTACATCCTCTTTACTCTTGGTGATGCCCTCGACGTTCAGGCTGACGATCGTCAGTGTTGGCCCCTAAGAGGATCTGTTTTTTTTTTTTTTTGCTTTTGATTACATTGGTTTCCGGTGGTGGAAGGTTTGGCCGTTGTCCGATTGGGCAACGTTTCCGGGGAGCGCCGGCATTTTACTTTCTTCTATGTAGCATGTAAGTAAAATGCACACATGGAGGCACCTTCCTTGCTCCCCGTTAGACCACACAAAGGTGCGTGGATGATGTGCTTCCAGTGGAGTAACACTGGAGTCCGTAGGCGGCGTCATGTCGGCGGTGGAAGAGTGGTGCTGGCTCAGCTGCTGTTCAACCTCCATAGGTACAGCGCCTGGTGCACGCAAAGATGGTTGTACCTCCGACGGGGTGCAGACTGGTGCTTCCACCACGGAATCTTCCATCGGGGGAACATCTTGATAGTTGTAATGCTTACCGTCTTGAGACTGCGTCCTGAAGGTGTCAGACGGGGATATCCGCCGTTTCCGACGTCTCTTCGGCGAACGTTGCTTGAGCACGTGATCTTCAGTGTCCGAAAACGCCTGGGGATCCGGATTGTCAGCCACAAAAGCATCGGTAGGCACAGCCATGGAGTCAAGGGACATCCGCTGCCTTAGAGATTGCTCAAATGGTTCAAATGGCTCTGAGCACTATGGGACTTAACATCTCAGGTCATCAGTCCCCTAGAACTTAGAACTACTTAAACCTAACTAACCTAAGGACATCACACACATCCATGCCCGAGGCAGGATTCGAACCTGTGACCGTGGCAGTCACGCGGTTCCGGACTACAGCGCCTAGAACCACGTGTCCACCGCGGCCGGCAGAGGTTGCTCACCACTGTTCATGTCAGGAGGAGGAGGCAAGGGCGCCGGTGCTTCCGCAACAGCCTGAGGCATTACCGGAGATGGCGGTGTGTCAGTAGTAGGAGCCAGTGGTGATCGCGGTCGGGGGTCGTTATGTAGAACTTCGTTAAACGTCAGCGGTAGCGTCATCGGAGCGGCCGTGGCCGGCAGGTCCCCAGACGATAACTGTGTGATTCTGCGTTGCAGACAGCTGGAACGGAGGTTTTCTTCTCTGCCGCATCCCGAGCATGTCTTCGGCTGGCCATCATAAATTATAATTGCACGGCAGCCACCAATATAGAAGTAGGACGGCACGTGTTTGGTTAGCTCTATGCGGATCTGTCGTACTCCATTGAGAACCGGGAGTGTAGTGAACTGAACCCACTTTTCAGCTGTATGACTAATCACCTTTCCATATGGGCGGAATGCAGATACCACTACCTCTGAAGGCACCTCGAAAGGGAGGTCGAATACACGTATCGTCAGCAGTCCAAGTGCCGCATGTTTCACAGTTACGTCACCGATGCATCCGTCAGAGTGACGGAACTTAAGACCACTTTGATTTGCACTTAGAATTTTTCACATATATGTCTTAGTTAACCAATATCACGTATACCACACTGCTCACTATAGACAGGTGGATGCCAACAAGATCGTTGCAATCAATCTTGACTTCATCTCTGATAAAGTGTTCGATTTCAAGTGCTTTTGGTGGGCCATATTCAGGTGCAAAGCTAATCTTCAGTGCCAATTTCCTGTGGGCATAAGCCATTCTCTTTTGAAGGAAATATAGCTCGCTAATACGGCAGAATCACGTAAACAACTCCGCGAGCGAGCTGCGCGGTGGGGACGTAAACAAGATGTCCGTACCGCTGGAGTGCGGTAAGGCGACTGTCCATCCTAGACCACGGGTGCGAGCCTGCTAGGCCACGTGCGCAAGCCTGGATACCCTAAGGTACAGACAGGCGATGTAGTCTGCCATACCAAAAAGAGTGGTACCAGTCTGTAAGGATGCAGTACAACATAAGGGATACCTCAACAATATCAATCCATGAAGAAACAAAAAAATATCTGAACAGTAAACCAAATGAAAAGTTAATCACATGCACTGCATACAAATAAAATACTGTATTCTCCTCAACAGTAGTTCAATGTAGACAAAGCGCACAACAGAAGCAAAATAAATATGCTCTGTCCATATATCCTATACCGAAAACGGTAAGATACGGTCTGGACATGTGAAGAAAATATTTATGTCGCAAAACAAGAACAAAGACATGGAATATATGTATGGAATCCACATACACAACTGAGCAACGTCACAAGTGGTGTAACGGTGTAGGACAACCACTTATACCAAACTCAGTACGGCCTGTGTGTTCAGGTAAAAGGACCAGACAGTAATATATTATAAGGTCAGAAAAAGTCCCAGGCATTAACGTTACACTTCAATAGACAAGTCAAAATAGAGGACAATCAGAAGAATGCTAAGGCAGATCCTGGGTAATAATTGTAACCACTAGAAGACACACCCTGAAAGTCTACATTATACCCTACCAAAATGAGTAGTAGTAGCCTGTAAGGATGCAGTGCACCATAAAGGATTGCTCAACAGTATTAATTCATCAAGCATAAGAAAACGTTTTTGACTAACAATCCAGCCAAAATGTTACTCATATGTATTTAAACGTACGTGAACTAACTACATAAAATAAAATTTTAAGTTGCATATACCTATATTGTAAACCAGTACACACAGGCCGAAGATGGAGTATTGAATCACTGAATTGGTTGCTATATAATAAAGTAACACCAAAACACCGAGCGAGGTGGCGCAGTGGTTAGACACTGGACTCGGAGGACGACGGTTCAATCCCGCGTCCGGCCATCCTGATTTAGGTTTTCCGCGATTTCCCTAAATCACTCCAGGCAAATGCCGGGATGGTTCCTCTGAAAGGGCACGGCCGACTTCCTTCGCCATCCTTCCCTAATCCGATGAGACCGATGACCACGCTGTCTGGTCTCCTTCCCCAAAACAACCAACCAACCAACACCAAAACGACAGGTTGAAACAGTCGCATCTGAAGATGATGAGCAGGCACTTCGTAGAAACAAGGCGTGTTTCTAAAGCCCCTTACCATTTCTATCTTGCTGTTGTTGTGATCTTCAGTCTGAAGACTGGTTTTATGCAGCTCTCCATGCTACTCTGTCCTGTGCAAAGCTCTTCATCTGCGAATAACTGCTGCAGCCTACATCCTTCCGAATCTGCTTACTGTAGTCATCTCTTGGTCTCCCTCTACGATTTTTATGCCCCCACACTTTCCTTCAATTAGTGATTCCTTGATGTCTCAGAATGTATCCTACCAACCGATCCCTTTTCCTATTCAGTAGCTCCTCATTAGTCACATGATGGACCCATGTAAACCCTCAGAATTTTTCTGTTGCACCACATTTCGCAAGTTTCTATTCTGTTCTTGGTTCAAATGGCTCTGAGCACTATGGGACTTAACATCTGAGGTCATTCGTCCCCCTATAACTTAGAACTACTTAAACCTAACTCACCTACGGACATCACACACATCCATGCCCGAGGCACGATTCGAATCTGCGACCGTAGCAGTCGCGCGGTTCCAGACCGAAGTGCCTAGAACCGCTCGGCCACACATGCCGGCTTCTGTTCTTGTTTAAACTGTTTATTGTCCATGCTTCACTTCCATAGATGGCTACACTCCATACAAATACTTTCAGAAAAGGCTTTCTAACTCTTAAATCTGCATTCGATGTTAAAAAATTTGTATTAAAAAATGTCTCAATGTATGTTCGCGTTTATTGTAGTCAATAATATAGTGGAAAATGATAAATAACTTTATAAACACCCTGGATTGTGCAGTTTTCACAACACCATTCGACGCAACGTATTAATACCTTTTAATTAGCTAGTAATTACAAATGCTGAATCTTAGGTTCACTGTTAAATTTTAATTGCTGGCACTACAGAAACTATGAACAAAGCACTAACTTCTTTTCGCATTAACGATTATTACTTTAACTTGGACCAGAAAGTCACCACAGCTATTTCACGGTATTACAGTGTTTTTCAAAGACTATTGTTATTGTTACGCCTGTACAAAGATATCGTCATCATCCTAAATTTAAAATGAAAATTGCCATAGACTTAAGATATCTACGCCATGATCACCTAACTAACTGCTTAACTACAAACAGCCTGCTAGACGAATAGCAGTCAGATTTCCGCAAATGTCGCAACACATCTGCTTGAATAAAAGAAACAGGCAACGTGAAGCTAGCCATGGTCGGACAGAGAGTGACTATTGCGTAATTTTTCGATTTTAGTGAAGCTTTCGACGCGGTGGACTTCGATATTTTACTTGCCAAACTAAGTAGTCTGAATTTCTCACAACGGGGACAGGTAATATAAGTGCCCCCCCCCCTTCTGTGGCACCACCCCCCTGCCCCCCCCCCCCCATATCTGTACCGTATTAGAGCCTACACTTTCGTCAGTTCCTTCCAACTGCAAATACCATATGTGTGCTGACGATCTCCAGTAGTTATACCTAACTGCAAAGCCAACAACATGAAGACATTTATCATGAACGTCAATACTGTGCTATATGCGATATGAAAACGGGCACAGAAAATAGGGTTAAAACTCAGTCCATCCAAAACACAAGAGGTCATGGCTGGTCCTACGAAGCTCATTAGTTCGAAATATGGGGATTCCTTGCCACACTTAACGTCAAATGGGACAAATAAAGGTTTCTATAATTCAGCATAGAGTCTAGGAATTGTAATATATGTAAACCTAAACAGGGCTATAGTCGTAGGAAAAACGTGCAAGAAGCCGTCAGAACTTACCATGATTTACAAAAATTTAAAAATCTCTTCCCTCTTGCCCTGAAAAGAACCCTGTATAGACTCCTGGTACCGGTAATGAACGCTTACGTGCAATATGTCTGTGACTTTTGGCTTTCTGATCATATTTCACTATCTAATGCACAGCTATGCTACCTACGTGCAAATATGCGCAGAGACTTCCATATACTCTGTCTCCTGTACCATCTTATAAACGTAAACACTCCCTCATATCTCTAATTTCTTTTGAGTAGCAGGAAGGCGACTCTTGGCTGATCTATCTGATTATACCAGAGAAGTGAATAATATCTCCAACTTCAAAAGATAGTTACTACGATTTTATTACTGTTTGCCACATTAAAATTGTTAGAATTTTTAAGTAACTATGATTTAAAAAGTACTTTATATATAAAATCCTAGTCCGACATAAGAAAGGGCCTTCAGGTTTGTACAGGTTTCTAATCCGATCAGGTTAAATAAATAAATAAATTAATAAAATATATCGACAAACAATAGGGTCATGCAACGAGCTCAAGCTTTTAAACATATATCTGAACGATGCAATACGAGAATGGAAAGCCCAGTTTGATGCAGGTATTCTAAAAGCTGGAGACACTATTTTATCCTGTCTCTTATCCACTGACATTGTCATATTTTGGCCTAAAAAGTAGATGGCACACACAAAAAAATTATTTGTTAGGCAGAATATGTACGGAATATAACCTAAAGGTGTCAGCAAGGAAAGAAAAAAAGGTCTTGGGAAAACTATCTCAGAACATCAACAATTGTTGCTGATAATGAAATACTAGAAGAAGTTAGATATTTTAACCATATAAGTTGTAACATTATACAGGGTGATTCATAAAGAATACCACAACTTTAAAAATGTGTATTTAATGAAAGAAACATAATATAACCTTCTGTTATTCATCATTACAAAGAGTATTTAAAAAGGTTTTTTTTCACTCAAAAACAAGTTCAGAGATGTTCAATATGGCCCCCTCCAGACACACGAGCAATATCAACCCGATACTCCAACTCGTTCCACACTCTCTGTAGCATATCAGGTGTAACAGTTTGGATAGCTGCTGTTATTTCTCGTTTCAAATCATCAATGGTGGCTGGGAGAGGTGGCCGAAACACCATATCCTTAACATACCCCCATAAGAAAAAATCGCAGGGGGTAAGATCAGGGCTTCTTGGAGGCCAGTGATGAAGTGCTCTGTTACGGGCTGCCTGGCGGCCGATCCATCGCCTCGGGTAGTTGACGTTCAGGTTTCATAACTAACCTTTTTCGTAGGACTCTCCATACAGTTGATTGTGGAATTTGCAGCTCTCTGCTAGCTCTGCGAGTCGATTTTCCTGGGCTGCGAACAAATGCTTGCTGGATGCGTGCTACATTTTCATCCCTCGTTCTCGGCCGTCCAGAACTTTTCCCTTTGCACAAACACCCATTCTCTGTAAACTGTTTATACCAACGTTTAATACACCACCTATCAGGAGGTTTAACACCACACTTCGTTCGAAATGCACGCTGAACAACTGTCGTCGATTCACTTCTGCCGTACTCAATAACACAAAAAGCTTTCTGTTGAGCGGTCGCCATCTTAGCATCAACTGACGCTGACGCATAGTCAACAGCGCCTCAAGCGAACAAATGTACAACTAAATGAAACTTTACAGCTCCCTTAATTCGCCGACAGATAGTGCTTAGCTCTGCCTTTTGTCGTTGAAGAGTTTTAAATTCCTAAAGTTGTGGTATTCTTTTTGAATCACCCTGTATATGTACATGGTAGTGATAGAGAGATGAAATTGGCAAAATTCTCAAATACGATTAAATGCATAGCAATAAATAAGTGCCTGAAAAACAATACTGTTAGACACACGAGTGATATTTTGTAAGACGGTGACTGTTGCTACTTTACTGTATGGGAGTGAGTTGTTAGTCGCATGTAAACTTCAAGTAAATCAAATTCAGGCAGCAGAAATGAATTTTCTCAGAGCAGTAAAAGGTTGCATATCAGACAGAATTAAGAGTGAATTGAACATTTGTAAATTATGAAATGAAATCCTTGAAAACAGAACAAAGTGGGCTGAACACATGAACAGGATCAATAGCTGAAGATGCTCTCTAAAACTCATAAAAAATAAACACAAAGGGAGGAGAACTCCAGAAATGAAGAGGAAAAAATGGGTACATCAACAGGCAAAGGCCTGACGCTTCGAGTATGAAAGAAGAAGAAGATGAAGAATAATAATAAGAAGAAATTGTGCTTATGTGCTATATTTTGTTGTGAAACTAATGTGTCGTCGTAGTGGTAGCGAAAGAGGGTACTTATGAATGTGGTTCTATAGCGCTGGTGGCTCTGTTACAAACGTCTGGTATCGTTTGAAGAATGCGGTATACAACCATGTCTCCGGAATCGTCTGACGCTTTCTCTTCAAATAAAATAAGTAAAATGGAAATAAGACAATATTAGTGGTATTCTGTTTGTATTAATTCTTTCCTCAGTGTGTTTACTTTCCCGCTACAGAGCCAAATATCATAGCAAGCATTCTTACGGAAACGCCGATTGTGATAATAAAAATTCCGATCCCTAAAAGAAAACTCGCTTGTACTTGACAACAGGTATGTATTCGTAAACGTACCGACTGTAGCCAAGGATGGAAGTAGCATTTGATATGGAATTGGTTGCCATTAGGTACACAAGAATTAATATCATTCCAAAGTTTCCTCCTTCCCAAGTACGAAATTTATTATCTTAAGGTGCTGCCTCCTTGGACTGGACAGGCTATAACGGCAGAAAGTCTCTTAAGCTATGGAGTGTCATAGGTTTCTCCTTATCAGTAGTCATAATTAAACGTAGTCCTTTGACTATGCATTAAAAGTCGCTTCTAAATCTGAATGTATAATGTTTTCAGAGGCCAAGCGAAATACACAAACCAAACGTCACAAAAGCTTCCGTTTAAGTGGAACGTTAAAAAAGCGGAACTGAAGTTACCTAGTTTTATCTGTTGATGTGGATTAGTCAGGAGCAGTGTGTGGCGAAGGACACTTTACGTGCCACTGTCATTACTTCCCTTTCCTGTTCCAGTCGCGTATGGTTCGCGGGAAGAACGACTGCCGGAAAGTCTCCGTGCGCGCTCGAATCTTTCTAATTTTACATTCGTGATCTCCTCGGGAGGTATAAGTAGGGGGAAGCAATATATTCGGAACCTCATCCAGAAACGCACCCTCTCGAAACCTGGACAGCAAGCTACACCGCGATGCAGAGCGCCTCTCTTGCAGAGTCTGCCACTTGAGTTTGCTAAACATCTCCGTAACGCTATCACGCTTACCAAATAACCCTGTGACGAAACGCGCCGCTCTTCTTTGGATCTTCTCTATCTCTTCTGTCAAACCGACCTGGTGCGGATCCCACACTGATGAGCAATACTCAAGTATAGGCCGAACGAGTGTTTTGTAAGCCACCTCCTTTGTTGATGGACTACATTTTCTAAGGACTCTCCCAATGAATTTCAACCTGGCACCCGCCTTACCAACAATTAATTTTATATGATCATTCCATTTCAAATCGTTCCTACGCATACTTCCAGATATTTTACAGAAGAAACTGCTACCAGTGTTTGTTCCGCTATCATATAATCATACAATAAAGGATCCTTCTTTCTATGTATTCGCAATACATTACATTTGTCTATGTTAAGGGTCAGTTGCCACTCCCTGCAGCAAGTGCCTATCCGCTGCAGATCTTCCTGCATTTCGCTGCAATTTTCTAATGCTGCAACTTCTCTATATACTACAGCATCTACATCTACATCTACATGATTACTCTGCAATTCACATTTAAGTGGTTGGCAGAGGGTTCATCGAACCACAATCATACTATCTCTCTACCATTCCACTCCCGAACAGCGCGCGGGAAAAAACGAACACCTAAACCTTTCTGTTCGAGCTCTGATTTCTCTTATTTTATTTTGATGACCATTCCTACCTATGTAGGTTGGGCTCAACAAAATATTTTCGCATTCGGAAGAGAAAGTTGGTGACTGAAATTTCGTAAATAGATCTCGCCGCGACGAAAAACGTCTTCGCTTTAATGACTTCCATCCCAACTCGCGTATCATATCTGCCACACTCTCTCCCCTATTACGTGATAATACAAAACGAGCTGCCCTTTTTTGCACCCTTTCGATGTCCTCCGTCAATTCCACCTGGTAAGGATCCCACACAGCGCACCAATATTCTAACAGAGGACGAACGAGTGTAGTGTAAACTGTCTCTTTAGTAGACTTGTTGCATCTTCTAAGTGTCCTGCCAATGAAACGCAATCTTTGGCTCGCCTTCCCCACAATATTATCTATGTGGTCTTTCCAAGTGAAGTTGTTCGTAATTTTAACACCCAGGTACTTAGTTGAATTGACAGCCTTGAGAATTGTACTATTTCTCGAGTAATCGAATTCCAACGGATTTCTTTTGAAACTCATGTGGATCACCTCACACTTTTCGTTATTTAGCGTCAACTGCCACCTGCCACACCATACAGCAATCTTTTCTAAATCGCTTTGCAAGTGATACTGGTCTTCGGATGACCTTACTAGACGGTAAATTACAGCATCATCTGCGAACAACCTAAGAGAACGGCTCAGGTTGTCACCCAGGTCATTTATATAGATCAGGAACAGCAGAGGTCCCAGGACGCTTCCCTGGGGAACACCTGATATCACTTCAGTTTTACTCGATAATTTGCCGTCTATTACTACGAACTGCGACCTTCTGACAGGAAATCACGAATCCAGTCGCACAACTGAGACGATACCCCATAGGCCCGCAGCTTGATTAGAAGTCGCTTGTGAGGAACGGTGTCAAAAGCTTTCCGGAAATCTAGAAACTTGAGATCCCCTGTCGATAGCGGCCATTACTTGGTGCGAATAAAGAGCTAGCTGCGTTGCACAAGAACGATGTTTTCTGAAACCATGCTGATTACGTATCAATAGACCGTTCCCTTCGAGGTGATTCATAATGTCTGAATACAGTATATGCTCCAAAAACCTACTGCAAAGCGACGTCAATGATATAGGTCTGTAGTTCGATGGATTACTCCTACTACCCTTCTTAAACACTGGTGCGACCTGCGCAATTTTCCAATCTGTAGGTACTGACCTATCGGTGAGCGAGCGGTTGTATATGATTGCTTTAGCAGCACAGTCGTCGGTAACAGTACCATCGGCACTGCGCAGCGAAGGTATTGACTGCGTCTTGCCGCTTGTGTACTTTACATACGACCAGAAATTCTTCGGATTTTCTACCAAATTTCGAGACAATGCCGCATGGAACTTCCGACACTAGCTACTAGGGTCATTTGTTTGGAGTGTAAACATATTCGCACTTTTTTATGCTGAGAAGGGAGGAGACAGTGGCAATGGGAAAGAAACGGAGAAGTCATAAATTCTAGTAGATAGCAGACTCTTGTGGTATAGAAAGAGCGAGAGAGATAATGACAGTGTGAAAGAAATAGAGGGACGAGGAGGCAGTAGAACATAGTTGACAATGATAGAACAATGCTAGGAAAAGAGCGAAGGAAACAGTGCCAGTGGGAGAGGAGGAAAGAGAGGGAAAAAGTGAAAGTGGGTGAGAGGCAGTGATATTGTGAGACAGAGTCTATGACACTAACAACGAGAAATAGAGAGAGAGCGACAGTGAGAATAGACAGCATCTAACTACCCTACCACAACAAAGGTCAAAATTTAATAAAGATTATGGTGTTGCTCACGCTGCTAAATACTGCATTTTTAGGCAACAAAAAAGTTATTAAGTGGCAGGTATCAAAAAAATGGTTCAAATGGCTCTGAGCACTATGGGACTTAACATCTGTGGTCATCAGTCCCCTAGAACTTAGAACTACTTAAACCTAACTAACCTAAGGACATCACACACACCCATGCCCGAGGCAGGATTCGAACCTGCGACCATAGCTGGCAGGTGTCATTAGAGCACAGTTAATAAAGTCATTTTATGTAATAATGAATAAACTAGGCACTCATCTGTTCGTGTTTCCCACGCTGGTCTCGTAAAATCATGGCTCAATCGTCGAAAATCTAGCTGGTGACGATTCCAAGCTCGGATGCAAAGAGGCCTAGGTTTTACTCTGCTATATTCAAAAGTTTTATAGATGTGTTTCACAAACCATTCTTGAAGATTAAACCTTTGAAAGTTAGCACAATGGTGATGTAAAAAAAAAAAAAAAAATCTGTATTCCGAATTTAAGTTACAGTTCCTTTTTATTGCTTTTGTTGCAATATCGCGTAACACATAAAACATCACTTCACAATACAAAACATACTTGAAAACACCTTCCTCACTGTTAAAGTTCACATTTTATAAACTGGCTACAATATGCGTCTTTCCAACATGACGTCCAAGACTTGACCTTCTCAACGTCCGACTCTCTGACTATTGCTTACGCGCCCAAAAATCAAGAGTTACAAGTACGACAAAGATGATAGTGACAAAAGAAAGAATACACATAAGAATAATATCATTGCAATATAAACATATCGATGTATCAAATTAATTAATGAAATCAAATCTGAATGTTGTCTCAGAAATATGTTAACTACTTTACAGAAACACAGTAGAATATTGCTGGTATCGAGAGGTTGAGTTGAGGTTCCGTAATGGTTACGTAATTCAAGTACCATTACAAGCATCAGTGGGAAGGAATGAACGAGATAACAGCAGATAGTGAGAGCACGAGGGAGACAGTGACAGCCCGAGAAGAGAGTAGTAGTAGGACAGGTTGTGAGACAGGAGACAGTGAGTGTTAGAGACACACAAAGAGAAAATGACATGAGCTGGGCCGAATGAATGAGTGAGATGGGACAAATGGGAGTGGATGGGTATGAGCGAATTACAGCGATGAACTAGTGGGTGTGAACGAGTTAGTTAGAGGAGCTCGTAATAGTGAGATGTGAGTTGCATGTTAAAAAGAGCGCGAATGTGTTCGCATGCGAAAATTATTGGGAAGGTACTGAGAGAGGTAAAATGAGGCACTTCTCAGTCAGCATCTTTTAAACACGAGCATATACGCCTTTATTGTGCTCAGACAGGGGCATTTTTCCGCTGCAGAGATCTGCCGCGCACGTCGTCGTCGGGTGGATCCAGAGGTTCAGCCGGAGGAAGCTGCCGAACAGGTGGTTGTGGCAGGAACGAGGGTGCGTCCAGAAAAAGCAGAGCAGACGTCTGGCGGCCCCGGGACCTGCAGCAGGTGATTACTGATGGCGGCGTCCCGGCCGCAAGAAAAGGCCACAGGGTCATTGTCGGATGCCTCGCAGAGAACTGGTCCCGCAGCCTGGGAGACCGGACGGCACAACAAAACACCTGCCGCCGCTCTGGAGCAGACCCCGAACAATGGCGCATCGCAGCGTGCTCGGTAGGTATGCGTCTCTAGGGAGAACTGTGGTCTGGTTTAACAAGCAGCTGTGTAGGGCCGGACCGCTGATATCTCAGAGGGACGGGAGAAGCACACTACGAAGTGGAGAGGGGGGGGGGGGGGGGGTGGAGGAGCGCGGGGGGAAGCGTCATGAAGTTTTCACTATCACCTCGAAAAAATAAAGTTACATAATGTAATACTAGTAATTTTCGCCTCACAAACATTAATATACCCTCAATAGCAAACGCCTGATGGCCTAAAGTTATCGAACAATTGTAAAGTAAAAGAAATGAACCATCGCATAGCAGCGACAGAGTCTATTATTCTTTATCTTTGCCGTTCTTGCGCGGTGCCTGTAAATCTCTATGTATATGTATCGATTAATGGTATAAAAAAGAATTCTGTTGTTTCAAGACAAATGAGGCATTTGGCGCCTCACCTTTTACTGTTTGTATTCTATCAAAGGCGGACGCGGACTTGATGCGTTCCGCAACTGTATTTTATATTTTATGTGAAAATATTGAGTGAATATGCTAACTGTTTTTTTTTCAATCAGAAAACATGTAGTTTCTTGTAACTGATTACGAACAGACAGCATCAAGAGGACATTTTGACTGTTATGTAGAAAGTATTTAACCACAATGGCCATCTATTGTAATTTAATAGAAAAGGTACGTAGCATTAAAAAAGACGTGTGTTAAAGATAAGTGTGCTTATTTTAGTAAATTAACCTTGATGATTTCCATCTCCTTATTTATCTGAATGATAATTATTTTGTGTTACTTCATAACCAGAAATTACGATCACGCTGATGGGCCGAACGCAGCATGAGGCAGAAGGAACATTATCGTTTTCTTATTATTTCTGAACCAACTCTTTTTTTACTTGTGTAGTGTTGCATTTCTTTTAAAGTCTATAAATCTTCTGGTCCCTTAGTGTTGATCCGGGTATGACTACATCGCGACTATAAAAATGCACAGAAATAATAATGTTTCTTCCGAACGATTTCAAATATATATCAATATGCTGCTCTTATTCAGGTATTTAATGCTCAACGTATGTTATTATAATAGTGTAATCAATCCCTGATTCTGTTGCCAAGTGGCCCACCAAAATATTAACTTTTTCGACATTTAAAAAAAATAACAATTCTTTTTATTTTCGATCCCTAAGAGCAACGTTACAATAATCAGTTTTTTGTGCATTTATGAAGGTACATAACTTCACTCCCGCGCCTTAGAACCTTATCAGGCCGGCAGATGAGACAGTTGACACAGTGGTGATGGGTTACACCTGCTTGTTTTGCCTCGTCAAATGTCATGATTCGATACTGTGCTGAGGGATTTCAACGTGCCATGACTGAGGACATGTATCTAAAATATACATACACAACGTTTTTTTTTTCTTCTTCGAGAAGATAATTAAAACTTTATGACTACTCCTCTCAATCTTTTACTAACCGGAATACTGTTTAAAGCCCTCTAAAGTTCTACTGGGAAGATTGGTAGAAGCTGACGTCGAATACCGCTAAGATTTCTTGAGAAATCAAAGCCTGCCCGAGGCACTACTAAATTTACAACTTATTTTAGAAGATAGATTGAAGAATTACAAAACCACATTTCTAGCATTTATGGATTTAGAGAAAACTTCTGACGTTGTTCACCGAAATATTCTCTTTGAAATTTTGGATGTAGCATGGAGAAACTACGGACAGCAAAACTTATCTGCAGCTTTTAATGAGACAAGACTTCAGTTATAAGAGTCTGTGGGACACCACTACTGTAACACGCATTGGGATGAGTCACAGCTGTTACCCTTCGCATCCCCATAGGATAAAAGTTTCTCCGCACTGCAAAGAACATCCAAATGAGATCGCTGTTCTCAACCATATGATACTAGAGTACTGGCAATATGAAAGACAACGGCTTAAGATTTTGAAGAACTTGTAGGAACAGGAATTCCCCAACCTATGTCTCTGACAAAATTGCTTCGGCAGCTGTCCATGACCGTCTATGTCAGTGTTGCCCGATTTTTGAAAGAAGCACATATACGAATGTAGCACAGACACAAACGTAGAGGAAATTTTACTACGGAGAAATTCCCACACTGAACAGGCTGCCAGATAAATTTTGCCGCGTCAATTACAATCCACTGTAATATGACATATGGACAGCGTTGAAAAATGAATAGTAAGCAAGATGGATACACTCAAAATATCGTCGGATGACCAGCTACCTCTCGCTGTAGTGTCCAATGATTTCAAACGTTCAAGACAAAAGGAAGATTGTTTACAGCGCACGTGAACGTATATTTATTATTGTTGTTGTGGCATTCGAAGCAGCGAAATGAAATAATAGCTTTTAATTAGCCGTGAAATGAAAGAATAGCTTTTCATTAGCAGTGAAATGAAATAATACCTTTTAATTTTACAGAGTGTACCACAAAGTAGAATCACACACTGAAGAGCCAAAGAAACTGGTCAACCTGCCTAATATCGTGTACGGCCTCCGCGAGCAAGCAGAAGTGCCGCAGTACGACGTGACATGGACTCCACTGATGTCTGAAGTAATGCAGGAGGGAACTGACACCATGAATCGTGCAGGGCTGTCCATAAATCCGTAAGAGTACTACTGGGTGGAGATCTCTTCCGAACAGCGCATTGCAAGGCATCTAAGATATGCCCAATAATGTTCATGTCTCGTGAGTTTGGTGGCCAGCGGAAGTGTTTAAACTCAGAAGAGTGTTCCTGGAGTCACTCTGTAGCAACTCTGGACGTGTGGGGTGTCGCATTGTCCTGCTGGAATTGCCCAAGTCCACCGGAATGCACAACGGACACGAATGTATGCAGGTGATCAGACAGGATGCTTACGTACGTGTCACCTGTCAGAGTCCCATATCAATCCAACTGTACACGCCCCTCACCATTGCAGAGCTCCCACCAGCTTGAACAGTCCCCTGCTGATATGCAGGATCCACGGATTCATGAGGTTGTTTCCATACCTGTTCATGTCCAACCGCTCAATACATTTTAAAACGATACTCGTCCAACAAAGCAACATGTTTCCAGACATCAACAGTCCAATGTCGGTGTTGACGGGCCCAGGCGGTGCGTAAAAAATGGTTCAAATGGCTCTGAGCACTATGGGACTTAACTTCTGAGGTCATCAGTCCCCTACAACTTAGAACTATTTAAACCTAAGCTAAGGACATCACACACATCCATGCCCGAGGCAGGTTTCCAACCTGCGAGCGTAGCGGTCGCGCGACTCCAGACTGTAGCGCCTAGAACCGCTCGACCACTCCGGCCGTCAAAAGGAGGTCGACACGTTATTAAGAGGTTAGCAGGTATCCCATGACTTTTTTTAACCTCAATGTACATGATACTAAATAACATTTTGTAACTATTCATTGGTTAAATGGCTAACGAGAAAGGCCAATTAAGTAAATAAATATAGAATCGGACACGAAAATGAAGCGGCAATTGAGAAGGGAGTGAGGTAGGACTGTACCCTTTCCCCACTAATATTCACTCTGTATATTGCAAGCAGTGAAGGAAGCTAAAGCGAAATTTGTAATTGTAATTAAATGTCAGGAAGAAGAAACAAGAACTTTGAGATTTGACGATGACGTAAAGGACTTCGAAGGTCAAGACGTAAAGGGTAGTATCTTGGAAAGAGGTTAGAGATGAATATTAACAAAAATAAAACAGGGAATTGAGTGTAATCGCATTAAATCAGGCTATGTTAAGGAAATTAGATTAGGAAACAACACATTAATATTAGAGGATGAGTTCTGTTGCATGTGTAGCAAATAACCTCACCGTGGTTGAAGCAAAATGACAATAGCAAGGAAAGTGACTCAAAAAAGAGAAATTAGTTAACATCGGATATAAATTTATGTGTTCGGAATTCTTTACCGAAGGTACTTGTCTGGGTTGTAGCCTACTACGGAAGCGAAACATAGACGCTAAACAGTTCAGACAAAAAATAGTAGAAGCTTTCGAAATGTGGTGCTTCATAAGAATATCAAGATCAGGTGGGTAGATCAGATAACAAATGAAGAGTTACTGAATAGAATTCGGGAGAAAATAAATTTATGGCACAGTTTGACTAAAAGAAGGGATCGGTTGATTGCACACATGCTAAGACTCAAGGAGTCATCAATTTTACAATGAAGAGACGTATGGGGGTGGGGGTGGTAAAATTTGTAAAAGGAGACCGAGGATTGAGTATAGTAAGTAGGTCTCTTGCTGACTAAATAATTGTGTGTTTTTAACAATCATATTTTTATTTCTGCTCGGTTTCCTTGCTCTTTACACCGTGATTTTTTCCACTGTGTACAAACGCTGGGGATTGATCGATGAGTGGATAAGGAACAAACAAGGTCTAATGAGCTTATGTCAGGAAACGCGTGGTTTCCATGCTAGAGCCCATTTATTCATTCATACTTTGTTTGCAGAGACTGCGGTCTTAGTACGAGCTGTACCATGTAGCCACAGTTACAGTATGTGTTGAAAACGGTTTCCATGTGCCTCAGTGCATGCGTGTACGTGCCATAGCATGTTCTGTCTCAGTCTGGAACCGTGCGACCGCTACGGTCGCAGGTTCGAATCCTGCCTAGGGCATGGATGTGTGTGCTGTCCTTAGGTTAGTTAGGTTCAAGTAGTTCTAAGTTCTAGGGGACTGATGACCTCAGATGTTAAGTCCCATAGTGCTCAGAGCCATTTGAACCATTTGTTCTGTATCACACGTTCACATCGGCCCTGCATCCGAACAGTGTCAGAGGCAGCGTGAATATGCTGTCCCGTGTCTCCTCACCTGGAACGGGCTATGCATACACGATATTTTTGAGATGGACCCATAACCATAAAGCCGGTGAACGAAGAGGGCCATACCCCGCCGCTGATCCATGACCAGGGAAGACACGCCTGAGATGCGTCTGAACGTTAACGGCGAAGTGGGCTGGAGCACCATCATGTAGAAGCCACATAACTCTTGGAATCATCACTGACACTCATTCCAGCAGAGGAGGCAAAGTCACCCGCAAGAAACCGTGATGGTTCCGGCCTGTTAGGCAACGTCGAAGGAAGAATGGTCCCAAAATACAATCGCCAGTTATGCCGGCCCCCAACATTCCGGGTGCAGCGATGCTGATGATTCGCTGTCACCATACCATGAAGGTTCTGCATACTATCCCACAGATGACTGTTATGGAAGTCGATGGTACCACTCCGCGTAAAGATGGATGAGACAAATCCCGGAATTGTGATTGCCTGGTGAAAAAATCAGTGACAAAACAACCCCCGATGTGGGAAGTCTGTCGCTAGTAAGCCCTGCACACGCTGTAAGTGATAAGGGTAGTAACACATTGTCGTGGAGAATGTTCCACTCGGTCGTTTGGCCTACACTGTACTGGCGGGCCAACTGGCTGGTCCTAACACGGCGGTCGCCTTCGACAGTGTTAATCACATTTTCCTCCAAGTCTGGTGTCCGAACATTTCGGGTACGTCCTTCATGATTTCCTGCTTCCTGAAACAAACAATCCTGACTCAGACAAATGGGCGAAACACTGTAGCAAACATTGAATACTGTGGTTGTTCTCGGCGGGTATAGGTCTCCTGATACAACCTCGCTGCCCGCCGCTCGTTGCCATTTGCCTTTCCGTAAGTAAACACCACGTCGGTAAGCTCTCGATTTGAATACAGAACCCTTGTGTATAAACGCTATATGACACCCGCTACAAGGTGAGTTAGCGAGAGAAGTGTACCGGGCACAACATTATCAATTACTATGGCAGGAGAGGGCGCTAGTGCATGGCGTATGAGGAAGAGTACCAGCCTCTAGGAGAAAACCATGTAACTGTGGCTGCATGGTGCAGCGCGTATTAAGAATGCAATCTCTGTAACAATGTATGATTGAATAAATGGTCTCTAGCATGGAAACCGTGCATTTCCGGACGTAAGTTCATTAGACCTTTTTTGTTCCGTATCTTTTCATCGACCAATCCCTAGAGTTTGTATACGGTGGAAAAAATCACCCTGTATAATTTTATTTGTAGCTTGATACAATAGTGAAAAAAAAAAAACATGTTCGCTTCGTTGCCTATAGCGTCTGTATTTTTTTTAACTTAAGTTTCTTTCTTCTTCTTCGGTGTTTTCCAGTAGCAGCCAGCCGTTTTCGATCTTCACAGACCTCTTATGTTCCAGTCATCCTATGTTACACTTCTGCCTTCCATTGCTTCCTGTATGTGTTTTTCACAACTTAGTTCAGATGGTTCAAATGGCTCTGAGCACCATGTGACTTAATTCTGAGGTCATCAGTCCCCTAGAACTTAGAACTACTTAAATCTAACTAACCTAAGGACATCACAGACATCCATGCCCGAGGCAGGATTCGAACCTACGACCGTGGCGGTCTCGCGGTTCAAGACTGTAGCGCCTAGAACCGCTCGGCCACTCCAGCCGGCTCACAATTTAGTGCTGACCGTCTTCTCCTCGCTCTTCCGGGCGGCTCACAGTTTAAAATCTTCCTCAGTCACCTACGTTTAGGCGTTCTCTGTGCCTGCCTGTACCACTGAGACGCTCTATTATCTAAAGTTTTTGTTATGGAGCATGTTACCTCCGTTCACCTCCACACCTCATTTTGTATCCTATCTTGCCTCGTTAACTGCAGACGTCTTCTCATACTAGTGTAGTACCTTATCACTGCCTTAATTTTCTCCTTAGCTTTCCTTGTTCGACGCCTCTTCTCAGCTCCATACAGAACAATGTTCTCCATCACACCGTGAAATATTCTTTTCTTAGTGTCCTGCCTAATACTATTATTCTATTTTATCCCATGCGAAGCTTTAGTAGCTCTCTTCCCCACTGCTATTCTGGAACTACACTCCTGGAAATGGAAAAAAGAACACATTGACACCGGTGTGTCAGACCCACCATACTTGCTCCGGACACTGCGAGAGGGCTGTACAAGCAATGATCACACGCACGGCACAGCGGACACACCAGGAACCGCGGTGTTGGCCGTCGAATGGCGCTAGCTGCGCAGCATTTGCGCACCGCCGCCTTCAGTGTCAGCCAGTTTGCCGTGGCATACGGAGCTCCATCGCAGTCTTTAACACTGGTAGCATGCCGCGACAGCGTGGACGTGAACCGTATGTGCAGTTGACGGACTTTGAGCGAGGGCGTATAGTGGGCATGCGGGAGGCCGGGTGGACGTACCGCCGAATTGCTCAACACGTGGGGCGTGAGGTCTCCACAGTACATCGATGTTGTCGCCAGTGGTCGGCGGAAGGTGCACGTGCCCGTCGACCTGGGACCGGACCGCAGCGACGCACGGATGCACGCCAAGACCGTAGGATCGTACGCAGTGCCGTAGGGGACCGCACCGCCACTTCCCAGCAAATTAGGGACACTGTTGCTCCTGGGGTATCGGCGAGGACCATTCGCAACCGTCTCCATGAAGCTGGGCTACGGTCCCGCACACCGTTAGGCCGTCTTCCGCTCACGCCCCAACATCGTGCAGCCCGCCTCCAGTGGTGTCGCGACAGGCGTGAATGGAGGGACGAATGGAGACGTGTCGTCTTCAGCGATGAGAGTCGCTTCTGCCTTGGTGCCAATGATGGTCGTATGCGTGTTTGGCGCCGTGCAGGTGAGCGCCACAATGAGGACTGCATACGACCGAGGCACACAGGGCCAACACCCGGCATCATGGTGTGGGGAGCGATCTCCTACACTGGCCGTACACCACTGGTGATCGTCGAGGGGACACTGAATAGTGCACGGTACATCCAAACCGTCATCGAACCCATCGTTCTACCATTCCTAGACCGGCAAGGGAACTTGCTGTTCCAACAGGACAATGCACGTCCGCATGTATCCCGTGCCACCCAACGTGCTCTAGAAGGTGTAAGCCAACTACCCTGGCCAGCAAGATCTCCGGATCTGTCCCCCATTGAGCATGTTTGGAACTGGATGAAGCGTCGTCTCACGCGGCCTGCACGTCCAGCACGAACGCTGGTCCAACTGAGGCGCCAGGTGGAAATGGCATGGCAAGCCGTTCCACAGGACTACATCCAGCATCTCTACGATCGTCTCCATGGGAGAATAGCAGCCTGCATTGCTGCGAAAGGTGGATATACACTGTACTAGTGCCGACATTGTGCATGCTCTGTTGCCTGTGTCTATGTGCCTGTGGTTCTGTCAGTGTGATCATGTGATGTATCTGACCCCAGGAATGTGTCAATAAAGTTTCCCCTTCCTGGGACAATGAATTCACGGTGTTGTTATTTCAATTTCCAGGAGTGTAGTACACTTGTCACATGTACCAGAGTCATCTACTATTGCTCCCAAATATTAATAGCTTCTGCAAGATTTAATTTCTTCTTTCTCTGTGGCAGTTTTCACCAAATCCTGTCCCATGCCGTCCACCTTTTCTAGTTTTATTCCCAAACCCCATTTCCTACACCCTTCTTTAAGCGTTCTAAGGATGTATTCTATATTTTCTCCACCTTGAGAAAATATTACCTTTTCATCCGCATAAAAGAGTATCATTACCAATCTTTAAATTAAAAGGAAGGTCAGCGTTGGTCGTAATATTGATGTTTTATTGATAGCAGAATCGATTTTAGATCACATAGTGATCATCTTCGGTGCTGTACTCATTAAACTCAGACACTGGTATCAAGTTATCAATAACCAAAACTGAGAAGCAATCGCAGTAACTTAGTGCTGACCGTCTTCTCCTCGCTCTTCCGGGCGGCTCATAGTTTAAAATCTTCCTTGGTCACCTACTACACGTTACTGCGATCGCTTCTCAATTTTGGTTATTGATAACTTGATACCAGTGTCTGAGTTTAATGAGTACATCACCGAAGATGATCACTATGTGATCGAAAATCGATTCTGCTACCAATAAAACATCAATATTACGAGCATCGCTGACCTTCCTTTTAATATAACATGTATGGTCGTGGTGCACACAGCACTCCATGGAGTCGCCAATCAATTACCAATCTTTATTCCCAGGCCTGAGAAGTTCCTAAACAAGCCATTCAGTGTTTGTTTCAAACAAATGTTAAACAGAAGAGGTCATATTTCACAATCCTACAACCGTGTTTTAGACATTTGTCAACAAAAATACTTTGGATAAACTTGTTTCCCTTCTTAAACTTTACTTTTGTGTTCTTGTATAACTTTTTAGCAGGTTAATGCATTTTTCTATGACTCCTTCTCATTGGTTCCCATAATTTTATTCTAAGGACATTGCCATACACTTTCTGTAGGTCTACAAAGATCGTGTATACACTTTTATTTTTTATTTCTTTGTTTTGGCTGTAACCATCTGATACAGTGAATATTATCGAGACATGATCGTCCTAGCCTAAAGACACTTTATTCTTCACTTAAATCTGACATGTTCTTTTCTGTTTTCTTAGTCAAAATACTAGCTGTTGCTGGGATAACACTTATTCCTCTACTAGCTGTTACTCGCATATCAGTAGTTCTGTTATGATGGGTGATGGTGAGTAAGTGAGCTGCTGTAGGTGCGATAACTTCAGCCGGCCTCACGTGACTGCCTGTTTGGGTAAGGGGTAAGCACAGCTCGTGATGTGCGCCCTGCTCTCCCCCCCCCCCTACCACGTTGTCCCAATGCACGATGCGCCGGCATTCGCAGCCTCGTTGTGAGCAATGCGTACAGAGGGGCGTGGGCAGGAGTGCGCATATCTACGCATTGTGCGGTTGAAGTAGCTACACATTATACAATGTGTACATGATGCAACGAGTAGTGTGGAAGTAGGGATTAAACACATTGAAGACTGTATAACCATTGTATTCGTTACATTGAATCGTATAGTGTAGCACTTATCGACCAATAAAAATATATTCACAAATATGACAAAAGATTATAAGTGTAACGTAGCACTTATCAACCAATCAAAACATTTTCACAAATATGACAAAAGATTAAAAGTCAAAGAGTAAATAGCTTTTTCAAAGAATAAATATTTTTCCCTAATGCGCATAATATTCTTCAAATCAATCATTATCTTGTACTAAACACTTTCTAAAGCAGCCTGTGTCCTTTCTCAGGGTTCAAGCCATCTCCATAGCAGATTTCATCGAAATCGATTCAGAGGGGCTTGTCGTGAAAACTTAACAGACGGAGATACTTTCGCATTTATAATATTAGTATAGAAGTACTGTATGCATAAAACTTCCGATAACTATATTTTTTCCGTGAATCGATTTTGATGAAATAAAGCTTACACGGTGCCCCAAGCTATGCTTGAGTTACCTCTGGAAACCCCATGAAAAAGGTTGGCGTGGTCACACAACAAACAGACTGATACGACGGTTTTAGATAAAACTTTAAGGCACCATATATTTTTTCTGTGATTCGATTTTGATTAAATAAAGACCAAACGGAGCTCCAAGCTACGCTCAAGTTACCTGTGAAAACAATGGAAATTCGGCTAGAAGGTTTGGAGATCAGCTTGTTCAAATAGAGAAACAACTATTTTAGGTAAAACTTTAAATCTCGATATCTTTTTTTTCGTGATACGATTTTAATAAAATAAGTCCTTTACGGTGCACCAAGCTATGCTCAAGTTATCTGCGAAAACCCCATGAAAATTCGTCTAGTAGTTTTGGAATTAACGCGTTCAGATAGACACAGACAAGATGATTTTAGTAAAAATTTAAATCACCGTATCTTTTCTTCCTGTGATTCGATTTCGATGAAATAAAGCCTGTACGGTGCCCAAAGCTATAAAGTTACCTGCGAAAATCCAATGGAAATTCTTCTAGTAGTTTTGGAGATTAACGTGTTCAAAAAGACAAAGACAAGATGATTTTAGTAAAACTTTAAATCACGATATCCTTTTTTTTTAGTGATCTAATTTTGATGAAGTCAAGCCTATACGGTGCCCCAAGCTACACTCAAGTAATCTACGCAAAACCGCATGAAAATACGTCTAGTAGTTTTGGCGAAGTGTGTTCAGACAAGCAGATATGGCAGTCTTACAGTTTTATTATTTGTACAGATAATTTGTTTACACTTGCATATCACCTTTCCTAAATATCTAGAAGATATATGATGAATTGCACTATATAGATGGATCTTCTCCCGCCTCTTTTTTCCCAAAATGTTTCTGTAGCTATGTTATTATTACACTACCTCTATACTTCAGAAGTTCAAGTCGTATATCTCTGCGCTGATATTCTCGTGCTTGAGCGCATCTAAACCAATAACACACACACACACACACACACACACACACACACACACACACACACACACACACACACACACACACACATAGAAACGCGCGTACGCGCACATATACACACACACATTCGTGTATTTCCTGGTTCTTGGGCTTTATTCACTACACACACACACACACACACACACTAGTGTTTTTCCTGGGATTTATTCACTTTGATTTAGACAACCCTTCTAAACTTCTTCTTTGTCGCCCAACGTATTTTCCTGCAATAACGCTGAATATTGCTCTATCCACTCTTGAACGCGTTTTTTTATTATATTCTTACACTTATTGTTATTTTCTATTTTTATTAATAATCTTCCAAGTTTAAGTTGACTTATTATATCCTATTGTCCCATCTATCTCCCTACACAGTCTGTCACAATGTTCATTCATCTCCACCCTGACATCCATTTTAACCTGTACTGTGATTATATGCGGTCACCTACACTACTGACCATTAAATTTGCTACACCAAGAAGAATTGCAGATGATAAACAGGTATTCATTGGACAAATATATTATACTAGAACTGACATGTGATTACATTTTCACGCAATTTCGGTGCATAAATCCTGAGAAATCAGTACTCAGAACAACCACCTCTGGCCGTAATAACGGCCTTGATACCCCTGGCCATTGAGTCAGACAGATGCTGGATGCCGTGTACAGGTACAACTGCCCATGCAGCTTTCAACACGACACCACAGTTCATCAAGAATAGTGACTGGCGTATTGTGACGAGCCAGTTGCTCGGCCACCATTGACCAGGCGTTTTCAATTGGTGAGAGATCTGGAGAATGTGCTGGCCAGGGCAGCAGTCGAACATTTTCTGTATCCAGAAAGGCCCGTACAGGACCTGCAACATGCGATCGTGCATTATCCTGCTGAAATGTAGGGTTTCACAGGGATCGAATGAAGGGTCGTAACACATCTGAAATGTAACTTCCACTGTTCAGAGTGCCGTCAGTGCGAACAAGAGGTGACCGAGACGTGTAACCAATGGCACCCCATACCATCACGCCTGGTGATACGCCAGTATGGCGTTGACGAATACACGCTTCGAATGAGCGTTCACCGCGATTTCTCCAAAAACGGATGAGACCATCATGATCTGTAAACAGAACTTGTATTCATCCGAAAAATGACGTTTTGCCATTCGTGCACCCAGGTTCGTCGTTGAGTACACCATCGCAGGCGCTCCTGCGTGTGATGCAGCGTGAAGGGTAACCGCAGTCATGGTCTCTGAGCTGATAGTTCATGCTGCTGCAAACGTCGTCGAACTGTTCGTGGAGATGGTTGTTGTCTTGCAAATGTCCCTATCTGTTGACTCAGGTACCGAGACGTGGCTGCACGATCCGTTACAGCCATGCGGATAAGATGCCTGTCATCTCGACTGCTCGTGATACGAGGCCGTTGAGATCCAGCACGGCGTTCCGTATTACCACCTGAACCCACCGATTCCATATTCTGCTAACATCCATTGGATCTCGCCCAATGCGAGCAGCAATGTCGCGATACGATAAACCGCAATCGGGATAGGCTGCAATCTGACCTTTATCAAAGTCGGAAACGTGATGGTAGGCATTTCTCCTCCTTACACGAGGCATCACAACAACGTTTCACCAGGTAACGCCCGTCAACTGCTGTTTGTGTATGAGAAATCGGTTGGAAACTTTCCTCATGTCAGCACGTTGTAGGTGTCGTCTCGCTTGGTGTAAGGAGCGTAAACAAGGGACGATTGAACAGTAGAAAAACGTTGTGTGGAGTGACGAATCACGCTACACAATGTGGTGATCCGATGGCAGGGTGTTGGTATGGCGAATGCACGGTGAACGCCATCTGCCAACGTGTGTAGTGCCAACAGTAAAATTCGGATGCGGTGGTGATATGGTGTGGTCGTGTTTTTCACGGAGGGTGCTTGCATCCCTTGTTGTTTTGCGTGGCACTGTCACAGCACAGACCTACACTCATGTTTTAACCACTTTCTTGCTTCCCACTGTTGAGGAGCAATCCGGGGATGGCGATTGCATCTTTCATTACTATCCAGCACCTGTGACGGAGTGGTTACACGACAATAACATCCCTGTAATGGACTGGCCTGCACAGTCCTGACCTGAATTCTACAGAAACCTTCGGGATGTTTGGGATCGCCGACTTCGTGCCAGTCCTCACCGACCGCATTGATACGTCTCCCCAGTGCAGCACTCCGTGAAGAACGGGCTGCCATTCCCCAAGAAACCTTCCAGCACCTGACTGATCGTATGCCTGCGAGAGTGGAAGCTGTCATCAAGGCTAAGGGTGGGCCAACACCATATTGAATTCCAGCATCACCGATGCAGGGCGCCACGAACATGTAAGTCATTTTCAGCCAGGTGTCCGAATATTTTGATCACATACTGTATCTATAAGAATGAACAAAGTCATCCATGAGGTCATTAGAGACTAATCACAAACTTGAATTTGGGAAGTAAATCGTCCGTGTCCTTTACAACGAATTATCCCGACGTTTGTTTTAAGTGACCGAGGAGAACCTTAATCTGGGTGGATTGGACGCGTACTTGAACAGTAGTTCTTCCGAATTCGAGTTTAGATTGTTAACCACTGAGTGAACTGGACAAAAATATTAATCAGGTGTCATCTGCAGCCCTCTGTAGTCACAACGAACACCTGTTTACCAGAGTATTTAGTGAAATATGGCGAACAGTTACTCACTAGTGTTAGTGCTTCCCGACCAACAAGTGACTGGTCGATATATAACGTGGCCAAAATAAAAAGAAAGGTGTCCCGAATAGATCAAGGAGCTAGATAATATCCGTACGGACACAACTGGGCGCACATTCTCTGTAAAAAGTTGAAACTGTAAATTAATTCTTCTGAGACGTATAGACTTTTCAGGGTAAATTTCATTCTAAATCTACATCTATACTCTGGATTGTACATATATACTCTGCAAATCTCTGTGAAGGTGCATAACAGAGGGTGTTTCTCATTGTGCAGTTATTAGGGCTTCTTTCCGTTCCATTCACGTACCGCACGCGAGAACAATGAGTGTTTAAACGCGCGCTGTAGTTAGTCTAATTTTATCCTCGTGATTGGCACGGGGGCGATACGTACGGGGATCTAGTACATTTCTAAATTCAATTTAAAGCTGCGTCTTGAAACTTTTTAGGTAGGCTTTCTCGGGATGGTTTGAGTCTGTATTCAAGCATTTGATGAATTTTTTCGGCATCTCCGTGAGACTATTCTGAAAGTCAAATAAATCTATGTCCACTCGTGCTTTGCTTTTCTGAATATCTTCTGTTAGTGCTGTCTGGTACGGGTTTCACACACATGTGCAATATTCTAGTGTGAATCACTCTAGTGTTTTGTGAGCAATGTCCGTTGCAGACTGACACTAGGGTATTCTACCCATTTACCAAAGTCTACAATCTTCTTGATCTGCGACTGAGCCTATGCGATTGTTTCATTTCATAATCGTAGAAATTTTTATACCCAGGTAATTATGTCGTTGATATTGTGCTCATACAATACTACTTTTTTTTTTTACTTCGTGAAGTGCAACATTGTACATTTATGATCATTACAGGTGATTGCCAATCCTTACAGCACTCCCAAATCTTATTAGGAACTCCTCGAATATTTGTGTATCTTCTTTCGCGCTGTACTTCATTATAGATAACTGCATCATCTGCAGAAGGTTTGAGGATTAATATTGTCTGCTCAGTAATGTTAACAACAAGGGGCTCATCGCACTTCCCTAGAGCACACTCGACATTAGGGGCCTACTTCTACATCTGTCGATGACTATAGATCCAAGCTAACTTGTTGCGTCCTCTCTACGAAAAAACCTTCAGTCCAGTCACAAATTTATGTTGTTACCCCATAGGATAGTACTTTTGACTTTAAGCATAGGTGTGGCACTGAGTCAGTTTCGGAAATCGAAATGTGCTGCATTTACCTGTCTGCCTCGATCCATCATGAGAAAAACGTGTGATTTTGATTACGTATTATCGATGTTATCGGAATCCATGAGTATTTTTGTGAATGAAACCATCTAGATCGCTAATTAAAATTTCTTTATTTGCTATTTATTTTCTGCTACTGTCACTATCAGATATCTGCAATTAAGACGAAAGGAACGTAAAGAGAAACAGCGTCCATTGTAGAACAAGCTAACAGAAGATAATAAATTAACAGGTTAAAACGTGTTTTTAAAAATGCAGTCACCAAATAGTTTGGAACTTATAAAAGACGGTTCTGTCTCGGAACTAAAACCTATGTCTACTCAGGGTGTCAACTAACAGTTTGGTTTAAAGAAGTTAACACAGCTATAAGTTTTAGTTGACAGGTGGCGCCGGTGTTGAATACTTGTCTTCAAATTTTATTATACATATATACTTCTGTACTTATCAAATTAGCTATTCAGATAGCGCCAGTCAGTCCTTGTGAAGTTTTCCAAACTAACAAGTATTCATTAAATCTTTGACGTCCAGTTTTTAGTACTTACACAGAATCTTATTTTGTAAAGAACTTCCAGAATTTTGTAGTAATTGCAGGGCAGCAACTTGTGTCAATAAATACAACAGAGAAACAGCCAAAGCCGGAAATTTCACTTTTATTTAGTTGATAACTAGTTCCGAGTCAGGACCCATCCTCAAATCATCCAGGTCGTGAAAGTGTTATTTCCAAAACTATAAGAACCATGTCAAGATACCAAACATATAAGTGTTACAAAGTGCAAATGAACAATTACAGAGCATGCAGGTAACTACGTAACTGTTCATTTGCACTCTGTTATAGGTATATGTTTGTTATCTTAACATAGTTGTTATATTTTTGAAAATACCATTTTGACTACCTGGATGATCTGAGACTGGGCCCCGATAAGAAATTAGTCGTGAAGTAAATAAAAGTGAAATTTTCACCTTTGGCTGTTTTTCCGATGTATTGGCATCTTTTGTAAGTTCTATGCTTTGTGATATCTGATGGCAGTAGCCGAGAACTCGTAACAAATAAATAAATTTTAATAGCTATCTAGACGGTTTTATTCACAAAATATTTATAATGATTGCGGCTCACAGAGGAAATTCATTTCCTTTATTAACAAATTTCTGATTTCCGCTAAGCATTAATAAGGTTGGGGATATTCTTTAAAGAGAAAACCAAATGGAAAAATTTGAATCACACGATATGATCTGATAAAGAATTTAAAGGACTGATTTGAAAACAGATAATTACTTTCAAACAATTGTTGTTCAGGCCGAAAATGTGTCTTTTATTTTACAGCAGAGTAGCATGGAGAGCTGCATCAAACCAGTCTCAGGACTGAAGACCACAACAACAACAATTTAGGTTACGAAGAACAAACAGCCTTCCATCTGAAGAAGGCGTCTCGACACTAATCTTGCTTGCTCTCAATGTTAGACTGAGGAAAAGGAGCGGAGAAATCAGTAGAATTGCATCCAAACGGCTGCACCGAGTTGACATCCCAGCGTAATTGCGTCAGTACTACGCCCAAGCCCTGAGGATGAAGCTGTGCTTTGAAACGTTCACTGTCGAATAACAATTTTAAAAAGAATTGCAAGAAGTAAGATCTCCGTGTCATGTCATGTTCCGTCGGTGTAGTTTTGGTCTTGCTGTTATGGTCTGGCCTGGCCACTCACCGCGGCAGCAGCAGCGGTGACGGGTCTAAGCGTTGCATCTTATACCGAATACCATTAGCACAGCACACCTGGATAACAGAATTGCTTAGAAACACTGTGCAGAGCGCATACTCCGCTGTTTCCCGTACGGTAGTGTCTCAGTATCCTCCAGATTCGAGGTACGCGACCCCTCGCCGCCGTAAGATCGGCAGAAAGAAACATACGCCGCTGCGTAAAGCGAGAGCTGATTTCGTTTTGCTCGTTTTGTGCGTCTGCGTATCTTCTACGAAGACGAGGAATTTACGGGCGGAAACTCGAGCAGTGCCCGCCAGACCCTGAACCGAACTCATTTGCAAGCGCCGACCGCCAATGACATTTCAGCAGCCGCCCCACGGCAACCTTGATATTTTCACCCAGAGACACATCACCCGAGTGGATTCCCAACATGTAGAGCTGTCCGGCCATCGCACGCCCACGGGTATGTGAAATACCACAGGCTTGTCCTCACCCACGGGTCCAGTGCGGTATCCGTAAAAAAGGCCATCCAAGGTGAGCGCGCTGGACCCTCCCTCTGCAACCCGCCACCTCTGGAACGAGAGGTCATCTCGATTTTCCTAATTACGACGTAAGCAGCGTCACTGGCATCGCAGTCATTTTCTAGTTGACCACATATGATCGCAATACAGGGTTTAAAAGGAAAGGAAGGACGCTAAGCGTTTATACATTTTTATTTACAATTGTCTTTATCGCATTGGACGTCCTTAACAGAAGTTTACCGTTGCTACTCTTGGGAGTCACCATCAGAGCTAGAAATGCCTAAAGGATAAAAGCGAAAAGTTACTATTAAACATAACAAATTAAAAAGTGCAAGACAAAGAGAAAGATACAAATGTACCCAGTATCATGTTACACAAGTAACACGAACTGTCACCGAGCGCCTGTCTTAGTCACTTTA
This sequence comes from Schistocerca serialis cubense, assembly GCF_023864345.2. Taxonomy (NCBI): domain Eukaryota; kingdom Metazoa; phylum Arthropoda; class Insecta; order Orthoptera; family Acrididae; genus Schistocerca; species Schistocerca serialis. The sequence goes on from NC_064646.1 coordinate 15,441,927, forward strand.
ACATCAACTGCTATACTTGCCTATGCGTTCTACTCATTAAATAGGTCAGTTATGTTTTTAGTGGCCGCCTTATCTTGCTTGGCTTACATATATGGAAAGTGTGAACACATATAACAACTGAAGTGCTGATGTAATCGATTTTGAGATTGTAGCATGTACGCATGCTCCTGAGATCTGTTGATGTTATCCTCTGAAATACACCACTGGACATTAAAATTGCTACACCACGAAGATGACGTGCTACAGACGCGAAATTTAACCGACAGGAAGAAGATGCTGTGATATGCAAATGATTAGCTTTTCATAGCATTCACGTTTCCACTTCACTATCACATCGTAAAAAGTGGACCTTTGGATGTTTGTTGTTGTGGTCTTCAGTCCTGAGACTGGTTTGATGCAGCTCTCCATGCTACTCTATCCTGTCCAAGCTTCTTCATCTGCCAGTACTTACTGCCTCCTACATCCTTCTGAATCTGCTTAGTGTATTCATCTCTTGGTCTCCCTCTACGATTTTTACCCTCCACGGTGCCCTCCAATGCTAAATTTGTGATCCCTTGATGCCTCAAAACATGTCCTACCAACCGATCCCTTCTTCTAGTCAAGTTGTGCCACAAACTTCTCTTCTCCCCAATCCTATTCAATACCTCCTCATTAGTTACGTGATCTACCCACCTTATCTTCAGCATTCTTCTGTAGCACCACATTTCGAAAGCTTCTATTCTCTTCTTGTCCAAACTAGTTATCGTCCATGTTTCACTTCCATACATGGCTGCACTCCATACAAATACTTTCAGAAACGACTTCCTGACACTTAAATCTATACTCGATGTTAACAAATTTCTCTTCTCGAGAAACGCTTTCCTTGCCATTGTCAGTCTACATTTTATATCCTCTCTACTTCGACCATCATCAGTTATTTTACTCCATAAATAGCAAAACTCCTTCACTACTTTAAGTGTCTCATTTCCTAATCTAATTCCCTCAGCATCACCCGACTTAATTCGACTACATTTCATTATCCTTGTTTTGCTTTTGTTGATGTTCATCTTATATCCTCCTTTCAAGACACTGTCCATTCCGTTCAACTGCTCTTCCAGGTCCTTTGCTGTCTCTGACAGAATTACAATGTCATCGGCGAACCTCAAAGTTTTTACTTCTTCTCCATGAATTTTAATACCTACTCCAAATTTTTCTTTTGTTTCCTTTACTGCTTGCTCAATATACAGATTGAATAACATCGGGGAGAGGCTACAACCCTGTCTCACTCCTTTCCCAACCACTGCTTCCCTTTCATGCCCCTCGACTCTTATAACTGCCATCTGGTTTCTGTACAAATTGTAAATAGCCTTTCGCTCCCTGTATTTTACCCCTGCCACCTTCAGAATTTGAAACAGAGTATTCCAGTTAACATTGTCAAAAGCTTTCTGTAAGTCAACAAATGCTAGAAACGTAGGTTTGCCTTTCCTTAATCTTTCTTCTAAGATAAGTCGTAAGGTCAGTATTGCCTCACGTGTTCCAACATTTCTACGGAATCCAAACTGATTTTCCCCGAGTTCGGCTTCTACCAGTTTTTCCATTCGTCTGTAAAGAATTCGCGTTAGTATTATGCAGCTGTGACTTATTAAACTGATAGTTCGGTAATTTTCACATCTGTCAACACCTGCTTTCTTTGGGATTGGAATTATTATATTCTTCTGTCCCATACATCTTGCTCACCAGATGGTAGAGTTTTGTGATGACTGGCTCTCCCGAGGCCATCAGTAGTTCTAATGGAATGTTGTCTACTCCCGGGGCCTTGTTTCGACTCTCGTCTTTCAGTGCTCTGTCAAACTCTTCACGCAGTATCTTATCTCCCATTTCGTCTTCATCTACATCCTCTTCCATTTCCATAATATTGTCCTCAAGTACATCGCCCTTGTATAGACCCTCTATATACTCCTTCCACCTTTCTGCCTTCCCTTCTTTGCTTAGAACTGGGTTTCCATCTGAGCTCTTGATATTCATACAAGTGGTTCTCTTCTCTCCAAAGGTCTCTATAATTTTCCTGTAGGCAGTATCTATCTTACCCCTAGTGAGACAAGCCTCTACATCCTTACATTTGTCCTCTAGCCATCCCTGCTTAGCCATTTTGCACTTCCTGCCGATAACATTTTTGAGACGTTTGTATTCCTTTTTGCCTGCTTCATTTACTGCATTTTTATATTTTCTCCTTTCATCAATTAAATTCAATATTTCTTCTGTTACACAAGGATTTCTATTAGCCCTCGTCTTTTTACCTACTTGATTGTCTGCTGCCTTCACTACTTCATCCCTCAGAGCTACCCATTCTTCTTCTACTGTATTTCTTTCCCCCATTCCTGTCAATTGTTCCCTTATGCTCTCCCTGAAACTCTCTACAACCTCTGGTTCTTTCAGTTTATCCAGGTCCCATCTCCTTAAATTCCCACCTTTTTGCAGTTTCTTCAGTTTCAATCTGCAGTTCATAACCAATAGATTGTGGTCAGAATCCACATCTGCCCCAGGAAATGTCTTATAATTTAAAACCTGGTTCCTAAATCTCTGTCTTACCATTATATAATCTATCTGATACCTTTTAGTATCCCCAGGATTCTTCCAGGTATACAACCTTCTTTTATGATTCTTGAACCAAGTGTTAGCTATGATGTTTAGGAGTGTGTAAATCTCGCGTACAGACGTATGACACAAGTGACATCCAATCACGTGGCACATTCGAAGTCCGTGAGTTCCACGGAGCGCACCATTCTGCTCTCTCACGATGTCTAATGACTGCTGAGATCGCTGATATGAAGTACCTGGCAGTAGGTGGCAGCACAATGTACCTAATATGAGAAACGTATGTTTTTGTGGGTGTCCGGATACTTTTGATCACATAGTGTAACTAGCTGACAAATCCTGCATTGCCTGGGTATTCATTTTGCTAATTTTCTGTTAAAAACGACAAACAGAAAAAGTGAACTGTGTTTGGATTGAATTATCGAAAAAAATTCATTTCCACGTATTCGTGAAAACACCTTTGAAATTATGAAGCAATCATATAAACAAATTTAAATAATGTAAAAATGTGTAAGTACAGTGGACAGTTTCTGAACGCTGGGTCCAGCTCCTTCGCGTGACTACAACACAATTTTGTAAACGGCTCTGTGGCAACGCCTCTTCATAGCTCTACTAACGGCTGGGGTTTTCTCCGACAGCCGTTGGCGCTTCGCAGTTGGAAGCTGACAAAAGCGCTGCTAGGTGTCACGGATTTCCTTAAGTTGAATCGACTGTGGAAATGTCTTAGTAGTAAAGGAGAAGTATATTCATACTTTTCATGCATGAAGCGGTATTTTTTTACGCACCTCTTAGTGTTTATGACGTCATATATCTTGAGCTATGTGTCGTCCAATGACATGCTCCTATTTGTGTAGGTATGTTCAGCGGCCTATGTGGATAATATCTGCAAAAAGTATTGCGATTGTAGTTAGTAGAAAAGAAGTAATAGATTCAAACAGATTGCACAATGCGGCAGTGTTTCACGCATCTCAGTGTTTTGACGACAAATCTCTTTAACTATGTGTGTTACTATGAATTATTTTGTAGATGCACTTAGTGACGTGCAGTGAGGTGACGAAACTCAGGGGTACCTTTAATATCGTGTCGGACCTCCTTTTGCCCCGTGCAGAAATTCGACACAGCATAGACTCAGTAAGTCGTTGGAAGTTATCTGCAGAACTATGGAGCCATGCTATCTCTATAGCCGTCCATAATTGCGAAAGTGTTGCCGGCGATAATTGCGAAAGTGTTGCCGGTGCAGGATTTTGTGCACGAACTGATCTATCGATTATATCCGATTAATGTTCGATGAGACAGACGTCGGGTGATCTGGGTGGCCAAATCATTCGCTCGAACTTTCAGAATGTTCTTCAAACCAGTCGCGGACAATTGAGGCCCAGTGACATCGTCCATCGTCATCCATAAAATTTCCATCGTTGTTCGGAAACACGAAGTCCATAAATGGCTGCAAACGGTCTCCAAGGAGGCAAACATAACCACTTACAGTCAATGATCGGTACAGTTGGACCAGAGGATCCAGTCCATTCCATTTCAACACTGCCCACACCATTGGGAGCCACCACCAGCTTGCACAGTGCCTTTTGACACGTTGGGTCCGTGACTTCAAGGGCTCTACGCCGCAGTCGAACCCTACCATCCAGCTCTTACCAATTGACATCTTGGCTCATCTGAGCAGGCCACTGTTTTGCAGTCGTCTAGGGCCCAACTGATGTGGTCCACGAGTACAGCAGAGGCGCTGCAGGCGAGGCCGTGCTGTTAGCAAAGGTACTCGCGTCGGTCGTCTGTTGCCATAGACTATTAATGCCGAATATCGCTACACTGTTCCACACTGATTTTTTCGGTTATTGCACGCAGTGTTGCATGTCTGCTAGCACCGACAACTCTACGAAAACGCAGCTGCTCTCGGTCGTTAACTGATATCCGTCAGCCACTGCGATGACCGTGGTGAAAGGTAATGCCTGAAATTTGATATTATCGGCACAAAAAATGACTCTGAGCACTATGGGACTTAACTGCTGGGGTCATCAGTCCCCTAGAACTTAGAACTACTTAAACCTAACTAACCTAAGGACATCACAGACATCCGTGTCCGAGGCAGGATTCGAACCTGCGACCGTAGCGGTCGTGCGGTTCTACACTGCAGGGACTAGAACCGCTCGGCCACCCCGGCCGGCTTCTCGGAACACTCGTGACACTGTGGATCTCAGAAAATTCTAATTCCCTACCGATTTCCTGAATGGAATGCCCCATGCGTCTAGTTCCAACTGCCATTCCGCGTTCTAAGTCTGTTAATTCTCGTCGTTCGGCCATAATCACGTTGGAAACTTTTTCACGTGAATCACATATGACAGCCCTGTCAATGCACTGCCCTTTTATACCTTGTGTACGCGACACTACCGTCATCTGTATATGTGCATATCGTTATTCCATGACTTCTTGTCACCTGAGTGTTTGTGGCTACTGTCTGCGAAATTTATTGCGAACAGAGTCACGGCACGTAAGAAATAAATTAAAACGTCAAGCGCGATGCAGTAGTTTTGACGCGTCCCTTTGTTTATGATGACATACCTCCTGAATTATGGTAGACAGATGGTTCTTACCGCCACAGCGACTGATTCCTGGTATTACAGTTTCCTTCCTTCACATTTGCGGAGCGCAGGAGAATGACTGGTAAATTTCCTCTGTGTGCGCTGCAATTAATCTAATATTATCTTTACTATCCCTATGAGAGCGACACGTACACGGCTGTAGTATATTCCTACATTTCTCATTTAACATTTGTTCTTGAAAGCCGGCCGGAGTGGCCGAGCGGTTCTAGGCGCTTCAGTGTGGAACCGCGCGACCGCTACGGTCGCAGGTTCGAATCCTGCCCCTTGCATGGATGTGTGTGTTGTCCTTAGGTTAGTTAGGTTTAAGTAGTTCTAAGTTCTAGGGGACTGATGACATCAGAAGTTAAGTCCCATAGTGCTCAGAGCAATTTGAACCATTTTGTTCTTGAAACTTTATAAGTAGGCTTCTTTCCATAAATGTTGCTCTCTTGCTTCACCCGCTTGCATTTCCGTGAAACTCTCCCTCGAGCCAAACAAACCTGTCACCTCTTTATGAATAAAATTGTCTAGATCGCTTAATACGAGGGTTATTCGGAAAGAAAGGATCGATCGGTCGCAAAATGAAAATCACAGTAAAAATCCGATGAAGCTTTGCATAAATGCATTGGACAGTGTACCTAGTGTGCTCTTCCATCGCGTAAAATCACTCTTTTCAGTACCGAGCGTGTAGTGAACACGTAAAATGCCTAGAAAATAGTGTCCTACCAATGATGAATGCCTGTGGGAGATTTCGCCTGATATCGTGCAGCCCAGAAAACGTATCTGTCATGCATTTCATTCTTCGTTTCAATTCCCACCCTCACACTGCAGGGGAAATGAGATCGCTCCTGCAGCGGTTTCGATGGGAAGTGCTTGGTCGCCCACCTCAGAGTCCGGACTTGGCTCCCTCTGATTTTCACCCTGCCCACATGAACCACTGTCTATGGAAACAACAAATTGGGACAGATAATGAGCTGCAGCGGCGCCCTTGCAGCACGGCGGTACGTGGACGATGTTCTATGCCCCGTCTTGTTGCCCTTCGTGGGAAGCCATCTTGGGCTTACATTTCAGCGAGATAATGCCCGCCTGCACACGGCGAGAATTTCTACTTCTTGTCTTCGTGCTTGCCAAGCTCTACCGTGGTCGGCAAGGGCTCCAGATGTCTCCCCAATTAACCGCGCGACTGCTACGGTCGCAGGTTCGAATCCTGCCTGGGGCATGGATGTGTGTGATGTCCTTAGGTTAGTTAGGTTTAATTAGTTCTAAGTTCTAGGGGACTGATGACCACAGATGTTTAGTCCCATAGTGCTCAGAGCCATTTGAACCATTTGTCTCCCCAATTAAGAATGTTTACAGCATTATGGGCAGGCCCCTCCGAACATCTCGGGATTTTGCCGATCTGAAGCGCAAATTGGACAGAATTTAGCACGATAACCCTCAGGAGGAGATCCAGCCGCTCTATCAACGGCTGGTTCAAATGACTCTGAGCACTATGGGACTTAACATCTGTGGTCATCAGTCCCCTAGAACTTAGAACTACTTAAACCTAACTAACCTAAGGACATCATACACATCCATGCCCGAGGCAGGATTCGAACCTGCGACCTAGCGGTCGCGCTGTTCCAGACTGTAGCGCCTAGAACCGCTCGGCCACCTCGGCCGACAACAAGTTAGACCTCTGCCTTTACAGCGATCATGTTGATTTTCGACGATGTACAATTCGCATGTATTTTCGAAGGAGTTGGTTCCCTTGGAGAGGAAAAAAAAAAAAAAAAAACAGAAATTGCGCAGAAGGGGCGAATTCAGCCAGGAAAGCTTCCAGTGTACATTTCAATGGACCAGGAGCTCATTCACAGCAGGACAGATTCGTAGACATTAACAACAACTACTTACAAATTAAAAAAGTCTACTGGTGTGATTTAACTTGTTTGCATGGTGCTTTCGATGTATTTCTCAGTTGTAACAATACTGTGCAGTCACATTGAAACGTCCCGTTAGAAAAATTATTGAATTACTGTGCTGATAAACCTCTTACATTATTTGATTTTCAAACAGCTGAGCAAAACTGAACGTACTCAGACATTTCGCTCTTTACCTATTCTGATCAACGCTAAACTGACAGCCAATATTTTTAGCGCAACCAATCTGACTTTCAATAATCCCTACAAGAGAATGGCCCTGACTAACATTAACCTATACCTTTCACAAATCACTTACCTCACAAAAATCTTCGTTACTCGAACTACTGCAATACAGCGAGCGCTGCTACTGCCAGCTAAATAAAAGATTCAAACTACTGAAGGCACTAACTACTGATAGGCATAGTTAGCAAATGAAAGATTTTGATAGAGAACAAACAATGTATTTACCTTAATAGTGTTCAAAAGTCACAATATATAAAGCAGTTCATGACATCCATTCTTACAAATGTACTGTTTCTGATGGACACACGCTCTCAAAAATCCGCCATCTCACTTCCCCACATCCACCACTGCTGGCGGCTCACCTCCAACTGCGCAACGCTACGCGCTGTTAATAGCCAACATCCCAACACTACAATAGCGAATATTGCAACAATGCCGACCAGCCTCAGACTGCACACAGCACAGTCAGTGATTTTCATACAGAGCGCTACGTGGCGTTACCAATATAAAAACCTAAACAGGCTACTTGCAACATTAATGTGATCACCGAAGTCAACGTGCAGTAACCACCCACAGACGGCGGGGTTGCAGCACTTGCAATCGAGGGTATATAAAGCGTGTCGGTGGGACGGAGAAAACAGTGCAGTCGTTTTCGTAATGCGGAAACGTAGCGATTTATTTGACGTCCAAAACGGCGTGACCACTGGCTTTCGGGCCAGGGGTGGAAGCATTTCCGAAACGGCTAAGTTTGTAAACTGTTCAACTGTCGCTGTAGTTAAAGTACGCCGTGCGTGGCGAAATGGCGCTATCCAAAAGTGGCGCCCGTACTGTGGTGCTCTAGGGGCCACAGGTGAGAGAGGCAAACGACGGCTGCAGGGATGTGCGCTGGCGAATGGATGTGCAACTGTCCTCCCAAAAGGGATATCAGCAGTGTCTCCTCAACGAGCGTTCAGCGAACGTTGCTGCGTGTGTCAGGCCTCTTCAGCAGGCGCCCGTTTCGTGTACCCATGCTGACTGCTACTGATCGGCGACGAAGGCTGGAATTTGCACGCAGGTACCGCAAGTGTACATCCACTGAGACGCGGCAGGTGGCCTTTCCGGTGAATCATCATTGTGTTCTACATCTACATCTACATCTACATCCATACTCCGCAAGCCGCCTAACGGTGTTTGGCCGAGGGTACCTTGAGTACCTCTATCGGGTCTCCCTTCTATTCCAGTCTCGTATTCTTCGTCGAAAGAAGGATTGTCGGTATCCCTCTGTGTGGGCTCTAATCTCTCTGATTTTATCCTCACGGTCTCTTCGCGAGATATACGTTGGAGGGAGCAATATACTGCTTGACTCTTCGGTGAAGGTATGTTCTCGAAACTTCAACAAAAGCCCGTACCGAGCTACTGAGCGTCTCTCCTGCAGAGTCTTCCAATGGATTTTTATCTATCATCTCCGTAACGCTTTCGCGATTACTAAATGATCCTGTAACGAAGCGCGCTGCTCTCCGTTGGATCTTCTCTATCTCTTCTATCAACCCTATCTGGTACGGATCCCACACTGGTGAGCAATATTCAAGCAGTGGGCGAACAAGCGTACTGTAACCTAATTCCTTTGTTTTCGGATTGCATTGTCTTAGGATTCTTCCAACGAATCTCAGTCTGGCATCTGCTTTACCGACGATCAACTTTATATGATCATTCCATTTTAAATCACTCCTAATGCCTACTGCCAGATAATTTATGGAATTAACTGCTTCCAGTTGCTGACCTGCTATATTGTAGCTAAATGGTAAAGGATCTTTCTTTCTGTGTATTCGCAGCACATTACACTTGTCTACATTGAGATTCAATTGCCATTTCCTGCACCATGCGTCAATTCGTTGCAGATCTTCCTGCATTTCAGTACAATTTTCCATTGTTACAACCTCTCGATATACCACAGCATCATCCGCAGAACTTCCGATGTTATCCACAAGGTCATTTATGTACATTCTAAATAAAAACGGTCCTACGACACTACCCTGCGGCAACCCGAAATCACTCTCACTTCGGAAGACTTCTCTCCATTGAGAATGACATGCTGCGTTCTGTTATCTACGAACTCTTCAATCCAATCACACAATTGGTCTGATAGTCCATATGCTCTTAGTTTGTTCCAACGGACAGATGGCCTTTGGCTTGTGCACCGTGAAACGTCTGATACAAACACCCCGCAACAATCTTCGGAAGGGTCTATCAGGGATGGCATTCCCTGGATGATTTCGATAGTCTGGAAGGCACAATGGATAAACACAAGTATGCATCATTCCTTGGGGACCATGCCCACCCCTACACGCCGTTTCTTTTTCCTCAGTGTGATTGTATCTACCAGCAGGAGGATGCAACTTGTCACACACGTGCAACTGTACAGGTGTGGTTAGAAGAGCACTAGGACGAGTTTGCCGTTCTCTCCTGACCACCAGACTAGCATAAGTTAAACCCAGTCGAAAATTTGTGACACCACATCGATCAGGCTGCTTGCTCAATGGATCCTCAACCGAGAAACTTAGCGAGGCTGGTCACAGTACTGCAGTCGGCATGGCTTAAAAATGGCTCTGAGCACTATGGGACATAACACCTGTGGTCATCAGTCCCCTAGAACTTAGAACTACTTAAACCTAACTAACCTAAGGACATCACACACATCCATGCCCGAGGCAGGATTCGAACCTGCGACCGTAGCGGTCGCGCGGTTTCAGACTGTAGCGCCTAGAACCGCTCGGCCACACCGCCCGGCGCAGTCGGCATCCCTGTCGGAACCTTCCAGGGCATCACTGACTCTCTTTCTGCACGTTTCGTATCGGTCTGCTCAGCAAAAGGTGGTTATTCAGGCTTCTGATAAGTGGTGACAGTAATGTGATGGGAAAGTGTATTCTTGCAAAGGAAATAAGAAGATTTATTTATTTGTTTACACGTCTAGTTCCGTAGGACCAAACTGAGGAGCAGAGCTCCAAGGTCATGGAACGAGTCAGTACATGAAATTACAACACAAAAGTAATAACAGATAAAAATAACATGTTTATGAACCCAAAAAAGTTAGGCTATAAGTTTAAGTAAACGCAATCAACAATATAATATAAGAATCAGCTTAATTTTTCAAGGAACTCCTCAACAGAACAGAAGGAGCGACCCATGAGGAAAGTCTTCAGTTTCGATTTGAAAACGCGTGGATTACTCCTAACATTTTTTAATTCTTGTCGTAGCTTATTGAAAATGGACGCAGCAGTATACTGCACTCCTTTCTGCAGAAGAGTTAAGGAAGGGCCATCAAAATGCACATTGGATTTCTGCCGAGTATTAACTAAGTGAAAGCACGTAATTGTTGGGAATAAGCTGATGCAGAAGAGTTAAGGAAGTGCCATCAAAATGCACGTTGGATTTCTGCCTAGTATTAACTAAGTGAAAGCAGCTAATTGTTGGGAATAAGCTGATATTTTTAACAAGAAATGACAGTAGAGTATATATACCGGGTGATCAAAAAGTCAGTATAAATTTGAAAACTTAATAAACCACGGAATAATGTAGATAGAGAGGCAAAAATTGACACACATGCTTGGAATGACATGACCCAAAAAAAAAAAAAAAAAAAAAAAAACAAAGACGCGTGAAAGATCTCTTGCCCGCGTCGTTTGGTGATGATCGTGTCCTCAGCCGCCACTTTCGTCATGCTTGCCCTCCCAGGTCCCCAGACCTCAATCCGTGCGATTATTGGCTTTGGGGTTACCTGAAGTCGCAAGTGTATCGTGATCGACCGACATCTCTAGGGATGCTGAGAGAACAACATCCGACGCCAATACCTCACCGTAACTCCGGACATGCTTTACAGTGCTGTTCACAACATTATTCCTCGACTACAGCTATTGTTGAGGAATGATGGTGGACATATTGAGCATTTCCCGAGAAGAACATTATCTTTGCTTTGTCTTACTTTGTTATGCTAATTATTGCTATTCTGATCAGATGAAGCGCTATCTGTCGGACATTTTTTGAACTTTTGTATTTTTTTGGTTCTAATAAGACCCCATGTCATTCCAAGCATGTGATTTATTCAGTTTTCAAATTTATACTGACTTTTTGATCACCCGGTATATATCTGTTTGACCTATGGCAGCGCCATCTAGCGGGCCAGCTATAGCGCCATCTGGTTTCTCCCTTCAAGCTAGACGAGTTTCGTTCTTTGTAGTTTTTTCGTTTGATGCTTATTTCGTGAGATATTTGGCCCGGTCACTATCAATGAACTACCCTGTATATATATTGTGATCGCTTCTCAGTTTTGGTTATTGATAAATTGATACCAGTGTCTGAGTTTAATGTGTACAGCACCGAAGATGATCACTATGTGATCGAAAATCGATTCTGCTATTAATAAAACATCAATAATACGACCAACGCTGACCTTCCTTTTAATTTCCCAAAGTACCGCGTGGTACTTTCATTTACATCTTCTTGCCCACTTACTGCTCTATTCTTTTACTTCTTTCAGTTCTTCACGTAGATTCGTTCAGAGCGAATTTAAATTCTCTCGAACTCGGCAGAAACTGCCGCGAATTGCGCAATGCCACATTCACAGTGTACAATATATGGCATAATATATCTCTTCGTTGTTCTCTTGGCACTTCTAAGTACGTGCAGCGTTCAGTAAGTAATGCAATACATTTTTTCTGAGAGCACGTTGGTTTCATTTGCCACTCTTTTGGCTACAAAATCCTGTTTTTCAACATAATTTCTGTTCAATGCGACGGCCTTACGCAACCTTACTAGGATGGCCTGTGTTCTCGCATGGTACCACTCTAACGGTCGACGTCGGACCCAACGCCTTGTACCATCAATAATCTCCCCATCATCCATCCAATGCCTCTCGCGGAGTGCATCCTTCATTGGACCAAAGTCGGAAGAAGCGACATCGGGACAGTATCGTTGATGAGTAAGAACAGTCCAATGAAGTTCTGTGAGCTCTTCTCGGATGCACAGACTTGGAAGAGGCCTTGAATTGTCACTGAGAAGATCGTTTCCATTTTTATGGCGGCAAACACACTGAAGTACCAACGTTGCAGGAGTCACAACTTATTGCGATGACAGACGCTTTGCCCAACGACTCACCGTGCATTTTTTCACTGCCAAGTCTCCGTACACATTCTGAAAGCGATTATGAATATCTGCGGTTCTCTGGTTTTCCGCCAAAAGAAACTCAATGGCAGCTCTCTGTTTTGGACGCCATTTTGAAGAGTACGTATAGAGCCACCACTTATCAGAACTTCATGAAACCATAGGGGCTGAAGCGAGAGTACTCCACGATATCCCACAGCAAATTACGGATTTTTTCCAAGTCAAAACTGGTCGAGAAAAAGAATGTTGCATTGGTTACTGTGTAACCTCCCCCCTCACTTATCGACCTTAATGACAGTGAAAAATTAAACCGCGTGTACCTAATGGAAATTTGGAAAAAGCAATCGTCACCGAAGTTAATCTATCGGTAAAGAGGGAGGAAAGGGTTACATCTAAATGAAAGGAAAAATGCAAATGAAACTGGTGGAAATTAATTTTGAAAAGGGGTAAAGTTAATAAAGAAAGTAAATGTGCGGCCGTTACGTTAACAATTAACTAGCGGTAATTAGATATTTGAGATTTGGGGGAAATCACGGTCGCCAGTCCTAAGGACAATTACTATAGTAACTGAAAAAGAAAGGTTATTACACATATAATTAACACTAGAAGCGTGGCAACTGAAGGTTGACACGTGTAGTGTGAAAACTGAAAGTTTGTCAGAAGTAATAAATTTCGCTACACTCTGACTTAATTTAGCAAAAGAATTAATAAAACCGGAAAATCGAAAGTTAATTTAGTGACTGAAGTTAATAGTGAGCTTTCTTTCTGAAGCACATCGAAATCCAGTAAAATACGGTTAGTCTTGGACTACCTCAACAATCATTTCAAAAGCAACTTGACTCTACGCAATTTAGAAACAAGAGATTTTACTTTGAACTTGAATTAAATGATTCTGAACTATTAACAATAGTAAAATTTAGTACGTACCAAGCTGAACTGCAGTCACAGGTAAGCTAAAATATGCTAACAAAACTCGCACTCTAAATTTGTGCTCGTGTAACCTAAATATTGTAGCCAGCTACTGAACTTTGAAATTAAAGCAGTGAAATCTAATTATATTATTTTAATGCTGGCGTTTGAATTTCAACGACACTCGGGTTCATTTCGGAAAAGGAAGGGACCCTGCTTGGCAATGCAATTGGGACAATGAGCAACAAAGGTTCATGCTAAGTTGCTGTAATTTTGCGAGGCAAATGGAACAATTTGAAAAGCTGAGGTCTGCCATACAGTTCTGAAACTTTACGTGCTTTTAGTCTTCCTTGTTGGTTGATTGAAGGTTTGAAGCCGTCGATCGAGGAGGTGGCGACAGTCACTCATTGTCGGCCGTCGCTGTTGCAGAAGCTGGATGTTGGCGCGCCTTCTTCTCGACACGGTCACCAGGCGAAATGGGCTCTTGATGTGCGCCAGCTAATGCTTCCCGTCCGCGACACCATGTCAGAAACTATCATCGCGAGTCGAGCGCAATTACATGCTGCCAAACCCCGAAAGCGCGGCAACTCGCGGGAGCGTCACACAACACCTGCTCCACTCGCTACTCCCGCCAGACTCCCCCCGTTCTGCCCGCGCTCCACGCGGCAGAGTTAACACCACCAAAGATCCTACACACTTTGATTCTTCACACGACCTATCGATGTAATCGTTCGATAGCAGTTTTCCCTAGGCAAGACCCAGCGCAAAAATACAAATAATATTTACGAAACAAACCAATTATACATCGACATAAATGCATAAATATATATATACAAATAGTAAAACAATTACAATATGTGAAGACACAGAAATATCATATATTCAGGTAGCAAAATTAAGGAAAACAAATTATAGTACAATAGATGGAAATAGGAGGATATGCATTTCCGGCGTTACAACTGGACGCCCTTCGTACCATCTATTTCAGCCCATGTTTTGCCGATTGCACACATATTTGCGCATCCTGTGGTTATGGTATGTTTGAGTAAAGGTTTTTCTTGAGCTGTAAACACCACACCGCCTTCTAGCTCTCGTAGTGTATTAGATTATATCAGATGTACTTCCGATCCATAGTGATGAGATCTTCTGGAATATGGAACATGTCAGAAAACAAGACTACACAATAAATATTTACATTGTGAGTATTGTAGCAACGCATCATTAAATACAAAAAAAAGTACAGCATTTATTTACAACGATCCAGTTACTGCACAAAGTTTGTACAGAAGTCAGTATTCACATTATGTGAAATTTTTAACAACATGCATGCATCAGCTGGTTCTACTAAGAAATTCATTAGTGGAGTAGAAGGAGTTGGTCACTAAAAATGCTTTAGACTCTTTTCAAAGTAAACTTCATTATCAGCTAAACTTTTTATGGCTGCTGGCATGTTACTGAAAATGTGCATTGCTCAAAAGTGGTCACCTTTCTGAACCAAAGCAAGCGACTTTAAATCTTTATGAAAGTAACTTTTATTTGTAGAACTTATTCCAGCAACTGATCTGTTGGTCTAAGGAAAGATATATTTTTAATGACAAATTACATTGAGGAATAAATATATTGGCATCAGCTGAAGACTGGCGTTGGAGAGAGCGTTTTTTTGTGTATACGATTGATCAATTATGTATAATTTTCATATTTATCAGTGTAAATATGATGAAGATAAGTTTCTTCACATGTACCTCTTTTGATAAATCTGTAGTTTTTTGTTTCTGAAATAAACAGAAAAGAGTATCATAATTTAAAGTACTTCGTGTCTTGTGTGTGTATTTCATATACTGGTTAACAAACATAGTTTGTTGCTTTCTGTAGTGTTTTTCATAATACTTTATTAATTTTAACGAAGCTCTTGCATAAATTTCAGACTCATTTTAGTATCAGAAAGATTAAATGTTTTTCTTGACAGAGAAAGAGACTACTGTACCACTTTCCGTGTGTAGAAAATACTAACAAACCATGAAATTGCTGCAGCTTTCCTCGGAGATTTGTCACTTGTTAATGATGTTACAGGGGTTGAGGACGACGAAGAAGATGATACTGATGCAAGTGATGCGAAGAATTCTTCTACTTTAGGTTCTGACTCGATTTATGATAAAGATTTAGGTTTTGATGCAGTTTATGAAAGAAATTTTGTAGAATGTGCATTACTGGAACTGGAAATCAATTTACCTGAAACTGTAGAGAATTCCGAAAAATAAGAGATAAATGGTTGCTTGCATTAATACTCTGGCGAAAGTAGAAAGCTGCCTGACAGAAGTTGGAGGAAACAACCAATTGATACCCTACCCATAGTAGCCCTGATGGCAAGTAGTTTTATGAGAGTTCATGTTTCCAAGATATTACTTCTGGGGATAATTCTAATTCAGTAGTTTTCTTTTAGGATCTTTTAGGATCCAATGAAGGCAATTGGGAGTCTGTGAAACAGCTGCAGATGTGATGTTGGTCTGCTTGGGCCATCCTTAAAGCATACAGAGTACCAGCGTAACCTGTATGCAAATCAGAAAAGCAAAATTCTGGACATCAAAAAAGGAGAGTTGAAATCTTTCATAGGAATAATATTTTTCATGGGGTTTCGTAAACTTCCATCAAGATAGAACAATTGGTTATCATGTGGCGTCCTTGGTGTTCAGTTAGTAAGAAACACAATTACTCGTGACGGGTTTGATGCAGTACTCTGTAATTTACATTTGAATGATAGCTCCTACAGTTTTATCAAATAACACACACAAAGCCTACAAAATGCGCTCCTTTATTTCTTTTGCAAATAATTATTTCCCAACCGTCTACGAGGGAAGAGAAGCATGAGTTTAGATGAGTCAATCGTTTTGTTCAGAGAGAGAAATTCGACGAAGTAATACAACCCAATGAAGGCAGTGAAACACGGCTAGAAACTGTGGTGTGTTGCAGACCAGAAAAGCTGCATTATTATCTTTGAAATTTACCGAGGAAAAAATGAAGCCCTGGAGAGAGAGTCAGAGAATTATGCATTAAGAGGAAGGGTAGTTTTAGGGGTATCAAAGAAGTTTTGAGGTAAAAACAGGAGACTGTACTTTGATAACTTTTTTATTTCCATTGTACGTGATTGACAGGCTAAAATTAGAGAAAATATTTGACTTAGGGTATAATGAGGATTAATAGGAAAGGATTCCCATCGGGCCTTTCACTTTCTAAGGAAATGAGAAGAGATGACTTTGGTTATTGGAAGTCATCCTCTGGAATTGGGGATTATTTGGAGAAAGACAACAAAAATGTGTCAGACTTACAGTTACCACGGAACACAGCTAATTTTTGTGCGCAGAAAGCAGACGGATGGCACGAAAATTAACATAGTGCCCATATTAAGTAATGGGCTACAATTATAATATTGGAGATATGGAACATGCCGAAAAACGTATATCTGCGTATGGGGTGGGAAGAAGATCCAAAAAGCTGTAGCATCGCCCTTTCGCCTTATGCACTGTACAGTGAGCTACGAGAAAGATTCTTCTGCTGAAGCTTATGAGAAATGTTGCTCAACGACTGATGGTTCAGACAAATGCAAAGCATTTCAGTCCTAGAGCTGCAAGTTCTGACAGAAAACAATAAATGCAACAAAAGCAAGAAATTAGAATACTCATTCCCAAAGGATGCAACACTAGGAAATAAAATTGTCCACTTTTTCACTTTTACAACAAAGAGGGGAAGATGTTAGGTACGTAGTAAAAGAAAGGTTCAGTCAAGACCATGTCAAAATGTTCATTTTGTCGAGTATGTCTATGTTGCAATGAAAACAAAAATTGTTTTGCTGCATTCCAATTCCTAATGTTCTCTAATTTGTAGAATTCGTGCATTCTAATGTATTTTGTTCTGTTAACTACAATATGTACTGTACTGGGAAAAGTAGGTGAGTGAGCCACTGGAGTGCCAGACGGTACTCTCGAAAGTACAAACTTAGTAAGAAAAAAGTTCAAAAATATTCACTGTTATTTTTTTACTATTTACTGCTGTGCTCGATAAAAATTCTGTTTTTGGTAGTTCAGGCAACAAAGGGATGTTGAGTTCAATGTTCTTAATGCTCCGCTATCTTCTTCAACATATTGCGCAGACCGTCAATACCTATCTTAGACTAAAAATGTTACTGCACGATACTTTGTGTTGCGCAATAAATATTAAGCGTGTGGGTGCCTCTTTAGACAGCGGTCTGTTGACGTCACGACTCGACTTTTGTGAGGATACTTACAAGCAGTTCGGCTTCCTGGACTTGTCCAAGTACGAAACTGCTCTCTGTGTCTATATATCCTCTGATCATGTCTCCAACATCGGGGGACGAAACAAGAGGCACAGAAAAATTCGTTAAGGACGGCAATACCTGAAAGCCTGCATTGTATCTATATCTACACGAATACTCTGCAATTCATAATTAAATGCTTCACAGATAGTTCATCGAACCAAATTAAAGCTATCTTTCCTGCTCCACTCTCGAATAGCGCGCGGAAGAAACGAACACAGAACTTTCCGCGCGAATTATGAGTTCTCTTATTTTATTATGATCATTTCTACCCATATAAGTTGGCCACAGTAAAATATTTTCACACTCTGAAGAGAAAGTTGGTGACTGTAATTTCATGAGAAGATCCCAGGGCAATGAAAAACACCTTTGTCTAAATGATTGCCACCCCAATTCGTGGCATTCTCTCGCCTGTTTCGCAATAACACAAAACGAGCCGTCGAACTCTTTCGATGTCCTTCGTCTGTCCTATCTGATGAGGATCCCACACTGCACAGCAATACTTCAGAAGAGGGCGGACAAGCGTAATGTAGTCAGTCTGTTTAGCAGACCTCTTACATTTTCTCAGTCTTCTGCCAATAAATAGCAGTCTTTGGTTTGCTTTCCCCACAACTTCATCTGTGTGATCGTTCCAAGTTAAGATATTCGTAATTGTAATTCCTAAGTTTTTACTTGAATTTACAGCCTTTAGATTTGTGTGATTTATCGTGTAGCCGAAATTCAGCGGATTCTTATCATTACTTGTTTAGATGACTTCACATATGTCATTATTTAGAGACAATGGCCACTTTTCTCACGATTTTGCAATTGGTTTTGATGACCTGATGTTTACAAGACCTTAAATGACAGAATCATTTGCAAACAATGAAAGAGAGCTATTCAGATTGTCTCCTAAATCTAGTACGCAGAGCAGGATCAGCAGAAGGCCTATGAAAATTCCATGGGAAACGCTAGATATTACTTTTATTTTGTTCCTTGATTTTCCGTCAACTATTACGAACTGTGACTATTCTGACAGAAAATCACTAATCCAGACGCACAAGTGAAACGGCAGTCCATTGGTGCGCAGTTTGATAACAAGTCGCTTCCCAAGAACGGTATCAAAACTCTTCAGGTAATTTTAAAAATGAGGAAATCAGTTTGACATAGCCTGTCGATAGTTCGTAAGAATAAAGAGCTAGTTGTGTTTCACGAGAACAATATTTCCTGAATCAGTGTTGGTTTGTTTGTCAATAAATCGTTTTGTTCGAGATAATTCGTAATGTTCATACACGGTACACCGAGGTGACAAAATAATGGGGTACCTCCTAATATCGTATCGCACCTCCTTTTGGACGGAGTATAGCAGCAACTCGACGCGGCATGGACTCAACAAGTCTTTGGAAGTTACCTTCAGAAATATTGAGTTGTGCTGCCTCTATAGCCGCGCAGAATTGCGCACATATTGCCGGTGCAGGATTTTGTGCACTAACAGACCTCTCGACTACGCCCCTTAATTGTTCGATGGGATTCATGTCGGGCCATCTGGGTGGCCAAATCATTCATTCGAATTGTCCAAAAAGTTTATCAAACAAATCGTGAACAATTGTGGCCCAGTGACATGGTGCATTATCATCCACTAAAACTCCATCGTTGAATGGCTGCAGATGATCTCCAAGTAGCTGAACATAACCATTTACAGCCAATGATGGGTTCAGTTGGACCAGAGGACCCTCTCCATGCCATGTAAACACAGCCCTCACCATTATGGAGCGTCCACCAGTTTTCACGGTAGCTTCTTGAAGACTTGGGTCCATGGCTTCGTGGGTTTTGCGCCACACTCGAACCTTACCATCAGCTTTTACCAACTGAAATCTGGTCTCATCTGACTTTCCAGTCGTCTAGAGTCAAACTGATATGGTCACGAGCCCAGGAGAACCGTTGCAAGTGATGTGCTGTTAGCAAAGGCACTCGTGTCATTTGTCTGCTGCCATAGCCCATTAACGCCAAATCTCGCCACACTGGCTGAACAGACGTGTTCGTCGTACGTAGCACATTGATTTCTGCGGTTATTTAAAGCAGTATTGCTTGGCTATTAATGGCAGCTTTATGCAAACGCCGCTGCTCTCGGTCGTTAACTGAAGGCCGTCGGCCATTGCGTTGTCTATGGTGAGAGGTAATGCCTGGAATATGGTACTCTCGGCACACTCTTGACACTGTGGTCCACGGAATATTGAATTCCCTAACGATTTCCGAAATGGAATGTTCCACGCTTCTAGCTGCAACTACACTACTGGCCATTAAAATTGCTACACCAAGAAGAAATGCAGATGATAAACGTCTACTCATTGGACAAATATATTATACTAGAATTGACATGTGATTACATTTTCACGCAATTTCGGTGCATACATCCTGAGAAATCAGTGCCCAGAGCAACCACCTCTGGCCACAATAAAGGCCTTGATACGCCCGGGCATTGAGTCAAACAGAGCTTGGATGGCCCTTGCAGCTTCGACACGATACCACAGTTCATCAAGAGCAGTGACTGGCGTATTGTGACGAGCCAGTTGCTCGGCCACCACTGACCAGACGTTTTCAGTTGGTGAAAGATCTGGAGAATGTGCTGGCCAGGGCAGCAGTCGAACATTTTTGTATCCAGAAAGGCCCGTACAGGACCAGCAAAATTCGGTCGTACATTATCCTGCTGAAATGTAGGGTTTCGCAGGAATCGAATTAAGGGTAGAGCCACGGGTCGTGACACATCTGAAATGTAACGTCAACTGTTCAAAGTGCCGTCAATGTGAACAAGAGGTGACCGAGACGTTTAACCAATGGCACCCCATACCATCACGCAGGGTGATACGCCAGTATGGCGATGACGAATACACGCTTCCAATGTGCGTTCACCTCGATGTCGCCAAACAGGGATCATGATGCTGTAAACACAACCTGGATTCATCCGAAAAAATGACGTTTTGCCATTCGTGCACCCAGGTTCGTCGTTCAGTACACCATCGCAGGCGCTCCTGTCTGTGATGCAGCGTCGAGGGTAACCGCAGCCATGGTCTCCGAGCTGATAGTCCATGCTTCTGCAAACATCATCGAACTGTTCGAGCAGATGGTTGTTGTCTTGCAAACGTCCCCATCTGTTGACTCAGGGACCGAGACGTGGCTGCACGATCCGTTACAGCCATGCGGATAAGATGCCTGTCATCTCGACTGCTACTGAAACGAGGCCGTTGAGATCCAGCACGGCGTTCCGTATTACCGTCCTGAACCCACCGATTCCATATTCTGCTAACAGTCATTGGATCTCGACCAAGGCGAGCAGCAATGTCTCGATACGATAAACCGCAATCGCGATAGGCTACAATCCGACCTTTATCGAAGTCGAAAACATGATGGTAAGCATTTCTCCCCCTTACACGAGGCGTCACAACGACGTTTCACGAGGCAACGCCGGTCAGCTGCTGTTTGTGTACCCAAAATCGGTTGGAAAAATTTCCTCATGTCAGCATGTTGTAGGTGTCGCCACCGGCGCCAACCTTGTGTGAATGCTCTGAAAAGCTAATCACTTGCATATCACAGCATCCTCTTACTGTCGGTTAAATTTCGCGTCTGTAGCACGTCATCTTCGTGGTGTAGCAATTTTAATGGCCAGTAGTGTACCAGTCCTATTTCAGCATTTGTTAATTCTCATCATGCGGAAATTATCACATCGGAAACCTAAACACATAATCAGCTGGATGCAAATGACAGATCCGTCAAGGCACTGTCCTTTTATACCTTGTGTACACGATACTTCGGCCATCTGCATATGTGGGTATCGCTATCCCACGGCTCTTGTCACTTCATTGTCTACGTTCAAAAATCCTAAAAAAATGGCTTTGAGCACTATGGGACTTAACTTCTGAGGTCATCAGTCCCCTAGAACTTAGAACTATTTAAACCTAACTAACCTAAGGACAGCACACACATCCATGCCCGAGGCAGGATTCGAACCTGCGCCCGTAGCGGTCGCATGGTCCATGACTGAGACATAACATGCTATGGCACGTACACGCATGCACTGAGGCACATGGAAACCATTTTCAACACATACTGTAACTGTGGTTACATGGTACAGCTCGTACTAAGACCGCAGTCTCTGCAATAAAGTATGACTGAATAAATGGGCTCTAGCATGGAAACCACGCGTTTCCTGACATAATCTCATTAGATCTTGTTTGTTCCGTATCCTCTCATCGATCAATCCCTAGCGTTTGTACACAGTGGAAAAAATCACGCTGTAAAGAGCAAGGAAACCGAGCAGAAATAAAAATATGATTGTTAAAAACACACAGTTCTTTAGCCAGCAAATGACCTACTTAATATACTCAATCCTCGGTCTCCTTTTACCAATTTTACCACCCCCACCCCCATACGTCTCTTCATTATAAAATTGAGTCTTAGCATGTGTGCAATCAACCGATCCCTTCTTTTAGTCAAAGTGTGCCATAAATTTATTTTCTCCCGAATTCTATTCAGTAACTCTTCATTTGTTATCTGATCTACCCACCTGATTTTGATATTCTTATGAAGCACCACGTTTCGAAAGCTTCTACTGTTTTTTGTCTGAACTGTTTAGCGTCTATGTTTCGCTTCCGTAGTAGGCAACAACCCAGACAAGTACCTTCGGTAAAGAACTCCGAGCACCTAAATTTATATTCGATGTTAACTAATTTCTCATTTTTGAGTCACTTTTCTTGCTATTGTCATTTTGCTTCAACCACGGTGAGGTATTTTGCCACTCATACGACAAAACTCATCCTCTAATTGTAATGTGTTGTTTCCTAATCTACACTATTGGCCGTTAAAATTGCTACACCAAGAAGAAATGCAGATGATAAACGGGTATTCATTGGACAAATATATTATACTAGAACTGACATGTGATTACATTTTCACGCAATTTGGGTGCATAGATCCTGAGTAATCAGTACCCAGAACTACCACCTCTGGACGTAATAACGGCCTTGAACGCCTGGGTGTTAAGTCAAACAGAGCTTGGATGACGTGTACAGGTACAGATGCCCATGCAGCTTCAACACGATACCACAGTTCATCAAGAGTAGTGACTGTACACACATCTATGCCCAAGGCAGGATTCGAACCTGCGACCGTAGCGTTACGCGGTTCTAGACTGTAGCGCCTAGAACTGCCAGTCCGGCCGGCTCCAAAATCCTATTGCAAATCGACGTTAGTGATATAGGTCTGTAATGCAGCTGATTACTCGTATTTACTTTCTCGGGTAATGGTGTGACTTGTCTTCGGCTACGGATCTTAATTTGTGTACCATAATTTCCAGAATGAAGTTGCAGTTGGCTCTTCAGGGAATCGCACAGCAGGTCGGGCGGCTCGTTCCTGCAGTGTGTGCAGACCTGCGGATGACCTCGGGACTCCTCTGGAAGGAGACCGCAGGTCGCAGGACACTGTCAGGGTCGCCAGTTGTCCGGCGGCCCTGCGCGTGCCTCGCCCACTGTCCAGCTGGGGACGGAGCCGCGCATCGGATTTCGCGAACGCGGCCATAAATCTGTCAGTCGATCGCTCCAGTCTGCCTGCCCGCCTCTCCTTCACCTTCCCCGCCCCCAAACTCATCAGACGATCCCCGCTCGAGTTTCCCCCCACCCTGGCTCGACCGGTCGCTGCGTCCAACGGCGGGAGCGCGCCAGTCCCGACCGGTAAGCGACAATATTTCAGCGGTTATGCGTGGAATATGAGAGCCTATCTTGGGTAGGAGTAAGTAGGGAGGGGGGGGGGGGGACACCTTGAGGAACGCTCAGACTGTGACGCGAAGAAGCGGTGCGTCTGGAGTCCCGGTTAATATGCATGAGCTCGTCTTCGCCGACAAAGGCGCGCCCCCCGTTCGCGCCGGCTCCACGCGGCTTCTGGTTTCCCCTCCCTTTTGCTTTACTTTTCGACCCGCGCGTGCGGAAAAAGGAGAAAATTAATTTTTGCCCGACTGATTGGACGGCAGTGCGTGCGGGCGCGTGCGCCACCGCGGGGTACGACGATGTGTGTATATAAAGGGTCGCAGCAGCCGTGGAGGGCGTCAGACGACGATACGACAGCCCACCTGCCGTTGGAGACCGCTGCAGCGACGCCATGAAGTTCCTCGTGAGTATGAGGGCGCACTTGAGATTTTGGTGGTTTCGGTGTGATTTCTAAACTTGGGGGCTCCATCAGTCACAGACTTCCTAGAATACGCACTGCACCTACAGTTTGGCTCTTTGTGCTTCTGTCGAAAAAACCACTTGCCACAAGTTATTTTAACTAGGCCTTTCTAGTGGTTCCCGTGAGATCACCGATGTTAAGCGCTGTCGGCCGTGGCCGACACTTGGATGGGTGACCATCCAGGCCGCCATGCGCTGTTGCCTTTTTTCGGGGTGCACGCAGCCTCGTGATGCCAATTGAGGAGCTACTCGACCGGATAGTAGCGGCTCCGGTCAAAGAAAACCATCTTAACGACTGGGAGAGCGGTGTGCTGACCACACGCCCCTCCTATCCACATCCTCATTTGAGGATGACACGGCGGTCGGATGGTCCCGATGGGCCACTTGTGCCCTGAAGACGGAGTGCTTTTTTCCTAGTGGTAACACCGTGGTACATGATTTTGTACAATTCAATTGAAGTGCTTGGAATACTATTTTTTGCCATTTCAACTAAATGTTTTGTTACTTCAAGATTTTAGTTTTCAGCCTTTCAACTATGTTAGGTTGATAGTTTGTTTCTAGGCCTTTCTTCAGGCGTTTCAAATTTTTCTCTCATCTTGGTTTTTTGTTGTAACAAGTCCACCCTGTGGTCAATTTCAGCAGTTCATGAGCGTGTACTATTCAGAATAAGTAACAATCATGTACTCGCTGTATTTACAGTTACAATGCCAATAACTTTACATAAGTAAACGATTACAGAAAAAAATATAAGGGATGGAAATAAAACTAAAGCCGTTGTACTAATCCATCGGACAAACATCACCAAAATGTTTGGCGTTAGACGCTATCTGATATTATAATGCACATCAAGTCCAAGCAGCACCCTATATTTATGCAAACTATCTACTGGAACATCAGCTTAATGCTAATTGTCTACTCGGCAAAGCATACCATATGGTAAAGGCAGTTCACGCATTATGGATGTCTGGTACTGCATAGGTGTCCCTGTGTCAGTAGAGTTTATCTCGAGATATACTGAACAATTGTCGATATCTAGACTGTGTTAATTACCTTTCTATCGAAAACCTTACATTGGTGCTGTTGACTCTTAGAAGCTGTTAAGGAATATTAACCGCAAAACCGCAGTCACGCTAAGAATAGAATTACGTATCCTGTGTTTGTATCAAATGACAGAGTGTTAAATTCTATTGTAGCATCAACAGTGGAAAGGCATATATATGGATCCTGTATAAATTCTATCATTATTGTCCAGTCTCCAAGAACTAGAGCGATGGCAAACTGTCATTTCAAATATCAAGGGTCCCCTAATTCTACTTAAGCGATGTAGATCCTTAGAGCAGCCTCTCAAAGCTGCAAAAGTTTTAGGAGTATACATATTTCGATGCGGTGCAATTCACAAGAGAGATTGGTTCATGTCAAAATATGAAACAACTAGCGACTAATTGTACTAACTGAACAGATTTAGACATATAAACGAAAGTAAACGCTTAGACGTTAAAAGAAAACTGTAAAATATTCTGTTAGAACTCGATAAGATATCAAAATGATGTAAAGATTGGCAACTTACGTAAGTTCGTAGCCTTCCATGGCCAGAGTCAGCTTGAATAAAATCATTTTGGGTATAAGGCCGCGTCATTATGAAACACTGAAATAACTAAAATGCCTATGTGTCGACCGACTTTGCGGCGGTCCTCATCAGTGCAACTAAATCTACATCTACATTTATACTCCGCAAGCCACCCAACGGTGTGTGGCGGAGGGCACTTTACGTGCCACTGTCATTACCTCCCTTTCCTGTTCCAGTCGCGTATGGTTCGCGGGAAGAACGACTGTCTGAAAGCCTCCGTGCGCGCTCTAATCTCTCTAATTTTACATTCGTGATCTCCTCGGGAGGTATAAGTAGGGGGAAGCAATATATTCGATACCTCATCCAGAAACGCACCCTCTCGAAACCTGGCGAGCAAGCTACACCGCGATGCAGAGCGCCTCTCTTGCAGAGTCTGCCACTTGAGTTTATTAAACATCTCCGTAACACTATCACGGTTACCAAATAACCCTGTGACGAAACGAGCCGCTCTTCTTTGGATCTTCTCTCTCTCCTCCGTCAGACCGATCTGGTACGGATCCCACACTGATGAGCAATACTCAAGTATAGGTCGAACGAGTGTTTTGTAAGCCACCTCCTTTGTTGATGGACTACATTTTCTAAGCACTCTTCCAATGAATCTCAACCTGGTACCCGCCTTACCAACAATTAATTTTATATGATCATTCCACTTCAAATCGTTCCGCACGCATACTCCCAGATATTTTACAGAAGTAACTGCTACCAGTGTTTGTTCCGCTATCATATAATCATACAATAAAGGATCCTTCTTTCTATGTATTCGCAATACATTACATTTGTCTATGTTAAGGGTCAGTTGCCACTCCCTGCACCAAGTGCCTATCCGCTGCAGATCTTCCTGCATTTCGCTACAATTTTCTAATGCTGCAACTTCTCTGTATACTACAGCATCATCCGCGAAAAGCCGCATGGAACTTCCGACACTATCTACTAGGTCATTTATATATATTGTGAAAAGTAATGGTCCCATAACACTCTCCTGTGGCACGCCAGAGGTTGCTTTAACGTCTGTAGACGTCTCTCCATTGATAACAACATGCTGTGTTCTGTTTGCTAAAAACTCTTCAATCCAGCCACACAGCTGGTCTGATATTCCGTAGGCTCTTACTTTGTTTATCAGGCGACAGTGCGGAACTGTATCGAACGCCTTCCGGAAGTCAAGAAAAATAGCATCTACCTGGGAACCTGTATCTAATATTTTCTGGGTCTCATGAACAAATAAAGCGAATTGGGTCTCACACGATCGCTGTTTCCGGAATCCATGTTGATTCCTACATAGTAGATTCTGGGTTTCCAAAAACGACATGATACTCGAGCAAAAAACATGTTCTAAAATTCTACAACAGATCGACGTCAGAGATATAGGTCTATAGTTTCGCGCATCTGCTCGACGACCCTTCTTGAAGACTGGGACTATCTGTGCTCTTTTCCAATCATTTGGAACCCTCCGTTCCTCTAGAGACTTGCGGTACACGGCTGTTAGAAGGGGGGCAAGTTCTTTCGCGTACTCTGTGTAGAATCGAATTGGTATCCCGTCAGGTCCAGTGGACTTTCCTCTATTGAGTGATTCCAGTTGCTTTTCTATTCCTTGGACACTTATTTCGATGTCAGCCATTTTTTCGTTTGTGCGAGGATTTAGAGAAGGAACTGCAGTGCGGTCTTCCTCTGTGAAACAGCTTTGGAAAAAGGTGTTTAGTATTTCAGCTTTACGCGCGTCATCCTCTGTTTCAATGCCATCATCATCCCGTAGTGTCTGGATATGCTGTTTCGAGCCACTTACTGATTTAACGTAAGACCAGAACTTCCTAGGATTTTCTGTCAAGTCGGTACATAGAATTTTACTTTCGAATTCACTGAACGCTTCACGCATAGCCCTCCTTACGCTAACTTTGACATCGTTTAGCTTCTGTCTGTCTGAGAGGTTTTGGCTGCGTTTAAACTTGGAGTGAAGCTCTCTTTGCTTTCGCAGTAGTTTCCTAACTTTGTTGTTGTACCACGGTGGGTTTTTCCCGTCCCTCACAGTTTTACTCGGCACGTACCTGTCTAAAACGCATTTTACGATTGCCTTGAACTTTTTCCATAAACACTCAACATTGTCAGTGTCGGAACAGAAATTTTCGTTTTGATCTGTTAGGTAGTCTGAGATCTGCTTCTATTACTCTTGCTAAACAGATAAACCTTCCTCCCTTTTTTTATATTCCTATTAACTTCCATATTCAGGGATGCTGCAACGGCCTTATGATCACTGATTCCCTGTTCTGTACATACAGAGTCGAAAAGTTCGGGTCTGTTTGTTATCAGTAGGTCCAAGATGTTATCTCCACGAGTCGGTTCTCTGTTTAATTGCTCTAGGTAATTTTCGGATAGTGCACCCAGTATAATGTCACTCGATGCTCTGTCCCTACCACCCGTCCTAAACATCTGAGTGTCCCAGTCTATATCTGGTAAATTGAAATCTCCACCTAAGACTATAACATGCTGAGAAAATTTATGTGAAATGTATTCCAAATTTTCTCTCAGTTGTTCTGCTACTAATGCTGCCGAGTCGGGAGGTCGGTAAAAGGAGCCAATTATTAACCTAGTTCGGTTGTTGAGTATAACCTCGACCCATAATAATTCACAGGAACTATCCACTTCTACTTCACTACAGGATAAACTACTACTAACAGCGACGAACACTCCACCACCGGTTGCATGCAATCTATCCTTTCTAAACATCGTCTGTACCTTTGTAAAAATTTCGACAGAATTTATCTCTGGCTTAAGCCAGCTTTCTGTGCCTATAACGATTTCAGCTTCGGTGCTTTCTATCAGCGCTTGAAGTTCTGGTACTTTACCAACGCAGCTTCGACAGTTGACAATTACATTACTGATTGCTGCTTGGTCCCCGCATGTCCTGACTTTGCCCTGCACCCGTTGAGGCTGTTGCCCTTTCTGTACTTGCCCAAGGCCATCTAACCTAAAAAACCGCCCAGCCCATGCCACACAACCCCTGCTACCCGTGTAGCCGCTTGTTGCATGTAGTGGACTCCTGACCTATCCAGCGGAACCCGAAACCCCACCACCCTATGGCGCAAGTCGAAGAATCTGCAGCCCACACGGTCGCAGAACCGTCTCAGCCTCTGGTTCAGACCCTCCACTCGGCTCTGTACCAAAGGTCCGCAGTCAGTCCTGTCGACGATGCTGCAGATGGTGAGGTCTGCTTTCATCCCGCTAGCGAGACTGGCAGTCTTCACCAAATCAGATAGCCGCCGGAAGCCAGAGAGGATTTCCTCGGATCCATAGCGACACACATCATTGGTGCTGACATGAGCGACCACCTGCAGATGGGTGCACCCTGTACCCTTCATGGCATCCGGAAGGACCCTTTCCACATCTGGAATGACTCCCCCCGGTATGCACACGGAGTGCACATTGGTTTTCTTCCCCTCTCTTGCTGCCATTTCCCTAAGGGGCCCCATTACGCGCCTGACGTTGGAGCTCCCAACTACCAGTAAGCCCACCCTCTGCGACTGCCCGGATCTTGCAGACTGAGGGGCAACCTCTGGAACAGGACAAGCAGCCATGTCAGGCCGAAGATCAGTATCAGCCTGAAACAGAGCCTGAAACCGGTTCGTCAGACAAACTGGAGAGGCTTTCCGTTCAGCCCTCCGGAATGTCTTTCGCCCCCTGCCACACCTTGAGACGACCTCCCACTCTACCACAGGTGAGGGATCAGCCTCAATGCGGGCAGTATCCCGGGCAACCACAGTCGTAGTCCGATCAGGGGATGCGTGGGACGAGCTGGCCGTCCCCGACAAACCCCCATCCGGACCCCCACAGTGATGCCCATTGGCAACAGCCTCAAGCTGTGTGACCGAAGCCAACACTGTCTGAAGCTGGGAGCGAAGGGATGCCATCTCAGCCTGCATCCGAACACAGCACTTGCAGTCCCTATCCATGCTAAAAACTGTTTTGCAAAGAACGTCTGAACTAATCTACAGAGAGCGCAAACAAAACAAAATTTAAACGGTTATTAAAATACAAGATTTCCTAGTAAATGCAGTAATGCTGCTACTTGCACACTGCTGACACTGCTCGGCGGCGGAAGGAGACTACGCGAATTTACACTATTCAGGTACTAAAACGCGATGCTACAACTCTCAAATACTATAATACGCCCGAAATTTATGAATTAAACAATGCAAGTACCAAAAACACGCAAAGAAATTAAGAATTAAACTATGTAACAAATGAGTGAGCTAGGAGTATACGACTTGCTGCTCAGCTGCTTATCCAACGGCGGCAGGGAGCACACTCAAATGCTGGATTTTGGTGATTGTCTTCCCGTGTGTATTGTCTTATTTCGGTTGTAAGGTGGCTACTGACGTCGCATTCCGGAATGCGTGTATACGGGGGAAAACCGTCACCAGAATCCAGCAGTTGGTTGCCCTGGAGAGAGCCGCGGGAAAGTCGGTCGAAACGTCAGCATTACAATTGTTTCAATATTTCATAATGACGCGATTTAATACCCCAAATTATTTTATCCAGATTGTTAAACTACTTTAAATTTTCAGAAATGAAAAATTATACGCTTTATAAATTGCAGAAAAGTATATCCTATGACAAGAGTAGCAATGGCTCATAACTGGAATCAGTCAGTTCATACAAATATCTGGATGGACCAATTTGCAGGTATATGGTGGTCTCATAGGCGCAGTCGTAGGTCAAGCAGGCGTCAGACTTCGGTTCATTGGCAGGAAACATCTACATCTACATCTATATGCACTTTACGTGCCACTGTCATTACCTCCCTTTCCTGTTCCAGTCGCGTATGGTTCGTGGGAAGAACGACTGCCGGAAAGCCTCCGTGCGCACTCGAATCTCTCTGATTTTACATTCGTGATCTCCTCGGGGCGTATAAGTAGGGGGAAGCAATACATTCGATACCTCATCCAGAAACGCACCCTATCGAAACGTGGATAGCAAGCTATACCGCGATGCAGAGCGCCTCTCTTGCAGAGTCTGCCACTTGAGTTTGATACTCTCCGTAACGTTATCACGCTTACCAAATAACCCTGTGACGAAACGCGCCGTTCTTCTTTGGATCTTCTCTATCTCCTCTGTCAACCCGACCTGGTACGGATCCCACACTGATGAGCAATACTCAACTATAGGTCGAACGAGTGTTTTGTAAGCCACCTCCTTCGTTGATGGACTACATTTTCTAAGGAATCTCCCAATGAATCTCAACCTGGCACCCGCCTTACTAACAATTAATTTTATGTGATCATTCCACTTCAAATCGTTCCGTACGCATACTCGCAGATATTGGGAAAATGCAATCAGTCTACAAAGGAGATTGCTTACAGAACACTTCTGCGATCCTTCCTAGAGTATTGCTCGAGTGTGTGATCCATATCAAATAGGACTAACAGAGCATGTTGATTTTATACGAAGAACGCCAGAACGAATGGTCACAGCTTTATCTGACCCTTGGTTGATCATCGCGGAAGTGCTGAAAAACCAGAGTTTGAACACATGTAAAGATGCACGCGAACATCCCGGGAAAAGCTACATTTGAACCTTCGAAAACCACAATCAACTGAGAAAACTAGAATTCTGCTTCAGCACTCTTGAAGTCAGTCCCACAGGGCCACAAAAACGAAATTACACTCGTTACTGCTCACACAGAGGCAGTTTTAAGCAACCATTCTTCCCTGGTCCACAATGGAGTGGAACAGGAAGAAACTACAGTATGTGGTACAGAAGAATCCTGTGGCACGCATTTTATGGTGTTTTACATAGTATACGCGAAGATGTAGATGTAGAGAAACAACAGTACTCGTAACATGTATATTGTACACTGCTGGCCATTAAAATTACTACACCAAGAAGAAATACAGATGATAAACGGGTATTCATTGGAAAGATATATTATACTAGAACTGACATGTGATTTCATTTTCACGCAATTTGGATGCCTAGATCCTGAGAAATCTGTACCCAGAACAACCACCTCTGGCCGTAATAACAGCCTTGATACGCCTGGGCATTGAGTCAAACAGAGCTCGGATGGCGTGTACAGGTACAGCTGCCCATGCAGCTTCAACACGATACCATTGTTCATCAAGAGTAGTGACTGGCGTATTGTGACGAGCCAGTTGCTCGGTCACCGTGACCAGACGATTTCAATTGGTGAGAGGTCTGGAGAATGTGCTGGCCAGGGCAGCAGTCGAACATTTTCTGTATCCAGAAAGACCCGTACAGGACCTGCAACATGCGGTCGTGCGTTATCCTGCTGAAATGTACGGTTTTGCAGCGGTCGAATGAAAGGTAGAGAAACGGTCGTAACACATCTGAAATGTAACGGCCACTGTTCAAAGCGCCGTCAATGCGAACAAGAGGTGACCGAGACGTGTAACCAATGGCACCCCATACCATCACGCCGGGTGACATGCCAGTATGGCGATGACGAATACACGCTTCCAATGTGCGTTCACTACGATGTCGCCAAACACGGATGCGACCATCATGATGCTGTAAACAGAACCTGGATTCATCCCAAAAAAATGACGTTTTTCCATTCGTGTACTCAGGTTCGTCGTTGAGTACACCATCGCAGGCGCTCCTGCCTGTGATGCAGCATCAAGGGTAACCACATCCATGGTCTCCGAGCTGATAGTCCATGTTGCTACAAACGTCGTCGAACTGTTCGTGCAGATGGTTGTTATCTTGCAAACGTCCCCATCTGTTGACTCAGGGATCGAGACGTGGCTGCACGATCCATTACAGCCATGCGTATAAGATGCCTGTCATCTCGACTGCTAGTGATACGAGGCCGTTGGGATCCAACACGGCGTTGCGTATTACCCTCCTGAACCCACCGATTCCATATTCTGCTAACAGTCACTGGATCTCGACAAACGCGAGCAGCAATGTCGCGATACGATAAATCGGAATCGCGATAGGCTACAATCCGACCTTTATCAAAGTCGGAAACGTGATGGAACGCATTTGTGCTCCTTACACGAGGCATCACAACAACTTTTCACCAGGCAACCTCGGTGATCTGCTGTTTGTGTATGAGAAATCGGTTGGAAACTTTCCTCATGTCAGCACGTTGTAGGTGTCGCCACCGGCGCCAACCTTGTGTGAATGTTCTGGAAAGCTAATCATTTGCATATCACTGCATGTTCTTCCTGACCGTTAAATTTCGCGTCTGTAGCACGTCGTCTTCGTGGTGTAGCAATTTTAATGTCCAGTAGTGTACATTTAATATACAGGATGTCCTAGAAATGTTCTGCCAAACTTCTAGGGGTTGTAGAGGGAGTCTTGAGGAACGAAACGAGTTTAAGAACGTTTGTCTAGAAACGTCGTCCGATGACGCTACAGAGTCGTAGGCTTCGGCGCCTGCCACTTGGCCACCCCTTCAGCAACAAACGTGACTATGTAAGCTGACGCACCGCAGACGGAAAGTCTCCCATTGTTGTTTGTTATTCGGCGATCACAGCTGATTGCCACGATCGCCAGTGGAGAAGATGGTGTTAGTTGACCCATAGTATGGCTTTGTAACCTATGAATACGATGTTCTAGTGGACTGGTAGATGACGGTTGCTCACACATATTTCCATCTGTAGTTTATTTTTCTTCTGGAATATTCTAAAATTTCCTATTTTTTCCGATGTACAGGAGAAAATAATCTGCGAGTGGAAACCCCTGTCTGAAACCGTCGTCCACGGAGGCAACAGAGCACTGCATTCATAGGAGACAAGGCCTGCAGCTAGCTACATCGTCTCCACTCTCGGTCGTGGCAATCAGTCGCGATCACTGAATAAGAAACAACATTGCTTGACGATCCGCCTACAGTCCTTCAGCGTACAAAGTCACGTTTACTGCCGAAGGGGAGGCCTTGTGTAAGGATCTGGCGCTTATAACTTCGACGGTCTGTAGTGTTGCTGGATGACATTTACAGACAGTGGTTCCTGTACTCTATTTGTTCTTTACGATACCCTCTACAACCCCGCAAAGTTTGTCGCAACATTTCTGGGACACCCTGTATATCGAGAACTTTGGCAAAGTTCTAGTTATCAGTAGCGAATAGGATTACGTAATGAATGAATGTAGATAAAGATTTAACGTTCAGTCGACGACGAAGTCATTAGAGTCTGAGCAAAAGCTCGAATTGGAGAGGCTGTTCGCCTTTTAAATGCAGACATTTACCATAAGCTATGTGTGGAAACCACAGAAAACGTGAATCTATATGACTGGGTGGGGATTTGAACCGCTGCGATTCCGAATGCGTCAGTGTCGGTGGTGGGTTCTTCCTCGCACATAGAAGTAACGCTTCTGTATTATACTGTTCAAGAAGCTAAACTCTAATAATGTAAACCGAGAAAAACGCTAATTTCCTGAAATTTAATAGATTTATGCTTGCAGTTTAACGCTCGCTAAAATTTAGACCCCAAGGCGGCTGCCTGATTCATATTTATACGGTAAAGCTGGTAACCTTCAATATCCGCAAAATCCTTTTAACTATGAAGCTTTCTATACAGAGTAGGAACAGAGTAGTGGTATCGCGAGTTTATCACCTACTTCGTACACAATTATGTTTTAATAATTCGTTGGGTTTGTGTCAGTGTGTATTGCACAATTGTAAATTAGGATGTTTGTTTACATCATAGTGTATCATTTCTTTTTTCCCAAGAACGCGCAATACATCCATGACAGTGGCAGCACTATATTACCAACCACACGCAATGTTTACACGTTATAGGATAGCAACGTGGCAGGCATTTGTGTGAGTTTATGAATGTAGCGACACATACAAATGCCTGTAAGTTTTCGTCCTTTACTACGTAGAAAAGTACGCCCGAATGAGGTTATAGTGATGCCATGACCAAAGCGATGCAGTAACTGCACGAATCTTTGACCTTCTGCAATTCTTCCATCATTTCGTCACACTTTTATAGCACTAAAATTACAACAGACTCATCTGAAAACAATCTCACTTCAAGTCCTCTTGACGTCCAGGTTATCAGAATAGAAAAACAAGTTCGGAATGGACGACAATGACCAACGGAATAACCTGGTACCTCGATAAAACAACGTACCTAAAATGAGACAAGGGAACGTGTGGAAAATCTAAATAGGGATCGCAAATTTCCTCTGGTTTATCTTTATCACTTCAATTCAAATTTCCCTTTGAAACTATTCTACCATGATGTTTCACTGACTTTCTACTACTTAGTATTTTTAAATTTCGTAGTACAATATTTTAGTATGTCAGCGATTATATGGAGTGAGAAGCGTTCCTCGTTGGGAACTTACCGCAAACGTTAATTTGACCTGGTCTTCATACTCATTGTCTGAGGCCACAAATGCACCTTGGTCATAGGTACTGCTCTACCTTTGAGTAGAAAATTACCGTTAGGCAGTTTCATAGTGAGACCTGAATGCCACTGAGGGAGATAAACTATAAAAAGGACCACCATGACGGTGTCGACCCATAACGCCTAACAAAGACCTTTCTTAAGGTCTACCTGCTAAATAAGATGTAATAATGACGCCAATATACTGGACAAAATGCGTAAACCTACTGTCAAAATCAAGCAAAATCCTGGGAGCACGGCCAGCTCGGTATATACTGACATTTGAGCTAGCTGACCCTCCTTGCGGTTTTTGTATAGCCGAATTTCTTTGCCTGCTAATGCATGGAGCACCGGAATGGAGACCTGGTACTGTTTTCTGGTGTGCTACGTGTGGCGTGCTGCTTCAGTCTTGTAACCAGTAGGTCTATTCTTACAACGAAACCTCATTCCTTGCTCCAAACAAAACCTCTGTCTCTTGAGTTTCGTGTTTGCAGCCTATGTAAGGAGTATGTGTAAACGAACAGAATAGGCATACGGTGTGGAAATTAAACGAATGCTTGCCACGTTCCGGAATGAGAATTCATATTAATTTTGTACTCTACAAGGGTTGTCCAGAAAGCAAGTTCCGATCGGTCGCGAAACGGACACCACAGTGAAAACCCGATGAAGGTTTGCATAGACGTGTCGGGTAGTGTCTCTAGTATGACCGTCGATCGCATCAAGACGCTCTTTTCAGTTGTGAGCGCACTGTGAGCGAGTAAAGGTGCCTAGAACAACGATGCCTCCCGCCAAGTAGGAGGGCCCGCTGAGAGGCTTCGCCTTAATGTATGCAGCCCACCTAACACAACTGCCACGCACTTCCTTCTTCATGGAAATTCTCAGCCGCACTTTGCAGGGGCAGTGAAGACGCTCCTGCAGCCTTTTCGATGGGAAGTGTTCGATCACCCTCAACACAGCCCTAATTGACTCGTCCTGAGTATCATCTCCGTTCACATGAAACGCTGGATAAGAAGACAACACTTGGGTGCAGACTACGCGCTATACACCAGCGTAGAGAATTATCGGACAGCACTGGCGGCTGCCTTCTATGACGATGATGTTAGAAATTTGGTTCATCGCTCCGACAAATGTCTGTGTCGGGGCGACGACTAGGTAGAGAAGTACCTGGAAAGAGTAGCTAACTCTTGCAAATAAAATGTTTTTGATTTTCACGGTGGTTTCCATTTAGCGACCGATTGGAACTTACTTTCTGGACAACCCTCGTATTTGGTATACTTAACATGCATTCAGAACATTATTAGTTAGACTGTACATCTGATGATAGTACAACTTGTTGTAAATACGGGCAGAGCACATCTGATTAAAAGTCATGATAACATATCTTAGGCCGTGCGGTTCTAGGCACCGCTCTGCTGCTATGGTCGCAGGTTCGCATCCTGCTTCGGGCATGGAAGTATGTGATGTCTGCAGGTTAGTTAGGTTTAAGTAGTTCTAAGTCTAGGGGACTAATGACCTCATTTGTTAAGTCACATAGTGCTTAGAGCCATTTGAACCATTTTGAACATATCTTTATAACTCTATAAGACAGATCTTTTATTAGAGTATTCAATCCGAGGTGGTGAGACTATGGGGGACGCAGTCGTCTGATTGTCAAAGAAAAAACATTCTGTCAGTCTGCAATTAAATTCTCTTAATCTGGTCTGCAAACCAGCCGTTTGGGGTGGCGCTTTGTGGGTGGCGCTGTGGGTCCCTGGTTTGACAGTGTATTTTATTGAAGGACGATGTCAAAAGGACACGCGCCTAAGATGAACATATTACACACTGATTCGACGTGTATGTATCAAATACAACTGATGATGAGGCTAGAAGCCTCGAAACCGATAACGATATAATAAAATGAAGAGCTTTTAATTTCAGTCTGGGGCAGTTCCTTTTTTTCCCCTACCGGTTTTTTCACAGTATGCCAAAAGAGACAATGAGTAGTACAGATACACTAATTTCTTCGGTAGTGATATTGCGACGTTGTCTTAAGGGTAGATGGATACTATAGACTTTTAAGTGTATTGGAGAAAAGCGCTCCGTGGGAACAGCCACCTAATTAAATGTGTAGGTTACAATATTTTAAAAATTCCATAATGATTCTTTAAGCAGTTGCGTTTTCTGGTGCGAGAATGGTTGTGAAAGTAGTGGGAAAACGGTGTTTCATCTTGCTTAATCTCCTGGACCAAGTACCTTGTTGCTCAAGATAACTCTCTCATTGCAAAACTGATGGTTTAAATCACCTTCCTACGCCGAGTAGAGTGAGGAAGTTAGGGAGTCTTCGACACTCATCCTGCCTAGGTGACTGGGAAGCTGCAGCGACGGAGTATACAGTATAGCATACTGCTGGACACTAAAATAGCTACAGAAGGAAGGATAGCAAAGAAAAGAAACATAATTTTACTTACAGAAGAAAAGGGAGAGTGCATAATTAAATTAGGGATTTAAGGGTACAAAGGGTACACAGAGCTGTCACCTCGGGCAGCAACAGTGGTTGTAACTCGGCTGGGCACTGAGTGAG
Source organism: Schistocerca serialis cubense (assembly GCF_023864345.2). NCBI lineage: Eukaryota > Metazoa > Arthropoda > Insecta > Orthoptera > Acrididae > Schistocerca > Schistocerca serialis. The sequence continues at coordinate 15,479,336 of NC_064646.1, forward strand.
GCCAAACTTGAATCACAGAGGCGAGTACGTCATTCAAAGCTGTTCCAAAGCGTTCAGCAGTCATCGTGGCGGACGAGTGGTGGCGTGCTGGTCTCTCGGAAGCCCGTAACCAGAAGTTTTCATCGGAGGTGATTTATGGAGAACAGGGCAACAGTCGAACACCCTCTGTATGGGGGTAAGTCAGTACAGTGCGAGCGAAATACGCTCATCCGTTTTCTTACAGAAAGATAACGTCGTCCTGATCTGGAAGAAAGAGCAAAGGCATTGGCCTTAACAGGTCAGAACTGTAGCGGCTGCTGTCAAAATTACGGACTATGTGAGACAGAGGTGATTGTTATCGTTTACCCTCTGGCAACCAATACCATCACGACAGGAGCCTGTATAACAAAGACGAACACAATCTGGGAACATTTCTTCTGCTTGATGCCTCCACACACGGGTACGTCCATCGTGAGGCTGTATCCAGAACAGGGACTCATCTGAAAATTCGACGCTGGCCACTCGTGTGCTCAGTTTGGTTTCCCTACTCTCGCTGTGTGTGTCTCTGCATCTGCACTGATGGAAGCTGGAACACTGTTTGCTGCACTGACAGCCTTTCGTGCTGCAGACGTCGTTGCACTGTAAGTGTAGACACTTCGTCTGCTGCAAAATAGGCCCATTTCTTGACTCAGAGTAAGCGACGTTGTTGTACGGTCCTGAATGGCAAAGTGAACAGTTTGTCTCTCCTCTCGGGTGCTAATCGCACGGGGCTGCTAAAACTCTGAGTATGGCCCTCAGTGACGGTGATTGCGCATGACGTTGAATACTGCCCTCCTGAGCCCATTGATTCCATATTCGCATGGTAGCTGTGGAATCCCTATCAAGGCGAGCAGAAATAGAACGGAATGATAAACTGCTTCTCCAGATGCCACGATCCTTCCAAAACGTGCTTGTAGATCGTTCTCTTTCCTGCACGAGGTATAACATGACCTTCTTGCAGACAGCCAACATTCAAATGGGTTTGTTGTCTGAGTAATTCGCAGTGTAATCTTTCCTTACTTACACAATGTAGACTTCGTGCAATTGCCCTGAAATGGCAATCATTCGTATATCTAAACTGGTACTACACTTCACGTCAGTTTGACGTTTGCTGCATGCTGCCTTCATGTTGTTGTTATGGTCTTCAGTCCTGAGACTGGTTTGATGCAGCTCTCCGTGATACCCTATCCTGTGCAAGCTTCTTCATCTCCCAGTACCTACTGCAGCCTACATCCTTTTGAATCTGTTTAGTGTATTCATCTCTTGGTCTCCCTCTACGATTTTTACCCTCCACGCTGCCCTCCAGTACTAAATTGGTGATCCCTCGATGTCTCAGACATGTCCTACCAACCGATCCCTTCTTCTAGTCAAGTTGTGGCACAAGCTCCTCTTCCCCCTAATTCTATTCAATACCTCCTCATTAGTTATGTGATCTACCCATCTAATCTTCAGCATTCTTCTGTAGCACCACATTTCGAAAGCTTCTATTCTCTTCTTGTCTAAGTTATTTATCGTCCACGTTTCACTTCAATAGATGGCTACACTCCATACAAATACTTTCAGAAACGACTTCCTGACATTTAAATCTATACTCAATGTTAACAAATTTTTCTTCTTCACAAACGCTTTCCTCGCCATTGCCAGTCTACATTTTATATCTTCTCTACTTCGATCATAATCAGTTATTTTGCTCCCCAAATAGCAAAACTCCTTTACTACTTTACGTGTCTCATTTCCTAATCTAATTCCCTCAGTATCACCCGACTTAATTCGACTACATTCCATTATCCTCGTTTTGCTTTTGTTATGTTCATCTTATACCCTCCTTTCAAGACACTGTCCATTCCGTTCAACTGCTCTTCCAAGTCCTTTGATGTCTCTGACAGAATTACAATGTCATCGGCGAACCTCAAAGTTTTTATTTCTTCTCCATGGGTTTTAATACCTACTCCGAACTTTTCTTTTGTTTCCTTTATTCCTCGCTCAATATACAGATTGAATAACATCGGAGAGAGGCTACAACCCTGTCTCACTCCGTTCCCAACCACTGCTTCCCTTTCATGCCCCTCGACTCTTATAACTGCCATCTGGTTTCTGTTCAAATTGTAAATAGCCTTTCGCTCTCTGTATTTTGCCCCTGCTACCTTCAGAATTTGAAAGATAGTATTCCAAACAACATTGTCAAAAGCTTTCTCCAAGTATACAAGTGCTAGAAACGTAGGTTTGCCTTTCCTTAATCTAGCTTCTAAGATAAGTCGTAAGGTGAGTATTGCCTCACGTATTCCAACATTTCTACGGAATCCAAACTGACCTTCCCCGAGGTCGGCTTCTATCAGTTCTTCCATTCGCCTGTAAAGAATTCGTGTTAGTATTTTGCAGCCGTGACTTATTAAACTGATAGTTCGGTAATTTTCACATCTGTCAACACCTGCTTTCTTTGGGATTGGAATTATTGTATTCTTCTTGAAGTCTGAGGGTATTTCGCCGGTCTCATAAATCTTGCTCACCAGATGGTAGAGTTTTGTCAGGACTGGCTCTCCCAAGGCTGTCAGTAGTTCTAATAGAATGTTGTCTACTCCCGGGGCCTTGTTTCGACTCAGGTCTTTCAGTGCTCTGTCAAACTCTTCACGCAGTATTATATCTCCCCTTTCATCTTCATCTACATCCTCTTCCATTTCCATAATATTGTCCTGCCTTCATGTTGATGCAATTTTGACACCCAGCACTGCACGTTGGATGTTTTGCAACAGGTGTTTCCCACTGTGCGCAGGTGCTGGTACTGTTCGCTCTGGCCGCCGCCGCCTCCGCGACGTACCTGCCGGCGGGCGTGTCGCCGCTGAACCTGGCCTACAGCGCGGGCCCCGTGCAGGCGCCAGGGCTGCCCTTCTACCCGTACGGCGCTCTGGGGCTGGGCCAGCTGCTGCCCTACGGCGGCCTGCAGTCCTACCCCTACCCCTACGTGCCCGCTGTCTCCCACGCCCCCGCAGCCGTCGCGGTGAGTGCCGCCCCCGCCGCCTCTGCCTCCGCCGGCCCCACCCCCGTCGCAGAGCAGAAGTCGCTGGCTCCAGTAGCCCCCGCGGTGCCCGCCGTCCCTGAGGTGCAGCTTGTGGACGCGCCCAAGCCGGTCGAGGAGACTCCTGAGGTAAGTCCACGACCAGGAACGGCGTGTCATCAAGTTGTAACTGAAGTCATGGCTTGTTCAGTTCATACAGCGCTGCAGTTTGCACTTGAGGGAAATTATCACAAATGTTTACGTTTCCTGTAGCGAAGTTTACTTATCGCACCATTTAGCTCCTGTAGCAACTTTATTTGCTTTTTATCGATCGAGAGAGGTTCTACGTTGGCCAACGATGGTGCAGCATATGGGAACTCTTCTCTGATTATCGTGCAACAGTGACTCAGTTTTGCCTGCAAAGGGATTGTTATGATAACTAGATACGAGCTATAGAGGAAGACGAGTAATATAAGGATGGGCATAAAGTCACATCTCCCCCCTTAAATTCAAAATGAAAGTTATATTTTAACTAAAGTTCAGTCTTGATCACAACACTTATGTCTCAATAACACAGGTGACCGGTTTCGGTTATATATATATATATATATATATATATATATATATATATATATATATATATATATATATATCACCATCTTCAGACCTGTGAATTAATTTTAGAAAATAATAGAGACCAATCTTAAAATAAAATGAAAAGTGTCTAATGAAGACAAAATTTTAACAAGATAAAATAAAACTTATTATACCCATGGCTTCCTTGGAGGATGGTAGCCGGAGCTCTTCTCAGCTGCTACGAAATCAACTGATGGTTATGAGTGCTGAGCATGAACTTAAATATGCAGAGGCTCCGCTTACTTCCTCTCACACTACTTCACAACTGCCAATCAGCGTTCATAATATGACGCTATCGTCAAAGTATAAAAGCACGAAATACACTAATAACATAAAATTGATTCATTTAAAATGTCTGATTAACAGATAGTTAGTACGTGTAAAACTTATTTATATTTTAGATAAAAACGGTAAATTGCGATGTGTAATAGCTGTGCCCTCTATGGGCAACCTTAATACTATTACAGTGTCAGTTAAATCAAAGATGTAAAAGTCCTTGGAGTTGTGTTATATATCGATTATTCCAAGTCGCCTACCTCACAATTGCATCTTTGATGGATGTTGCAGAATCTTCTTACTTTAACAGTAGTTTTTATAATGACATTCTTTATAACAGTAGGGTAGCAGCCAACAGTACGTTCCGCATTACGTATGTCTGAATAACTGCATATTTAAGCTCATGCTCAGCACTCATAACCATCAGTTGACTTCGTAGCAGCTGGGAAGAGCACCGCCTACCATCCTCCAAGGAAGTCATGGATATAATAAGTTTTATTTTATCTTGTTAAAATTTTGTCGTCATTAGACACTTTTCATTTTATTTTAAGATTGGTCTCTAGTATTTTCTAAAATTAATTCACAGGTCTGAAGATGGTTATATAAATATAACCGAAACCGGTCACCTATGTTATTGAGACATAAGTGTTGTGATCACGACTGAACTTTAGTAAATATATAATACTCTATTGATCACTGTTTCCAAAAATGTTTACCAAAATTGTACAAAAGGAAAGTACTTGTACAGACAAAGAAATGACTAAAATTTCGGAAAAAATGAGTGATTTATTCAAGAGAAAGGGCGTCACAAATTGAGCAAGTTAATAACTGGATGCTCCACCTCTGGGCCTTGTCCAACAGTTATTCGTCTTGGCACTGATTGACAGAGTTTCTGGATATCCTGAGGGATATCATGCCAATTTCTCTCCAATCGGGGCATTACATCCTCAAAATCCCCACATGGTGGGAGGGCTGTGCCCATAATGCTCCATACGTTCTCAATTAAGGAAAAATCTGGCGACCTTGCTGGCCACGTTAGCGTTCGGCAATCACGAAGATGAACAGTAGAAACTCTCACCGTGTGTGGGTGGGCTTTATCTTGCCGAAATGTAATACGAGGAAGAACTGCCATGAAGTGCTACAAAACAAGACCTAGAATATGGTCGACGTACCGACGTGTGCTGTAAGGGTGCCGCATATGACAACCAAAGGGGTCCTGACACAAAATGATATGCCACCCCTGATCCCTGGTTGTCAGGCCTTATGGTGAACGGCAGTCAGGTTGGTATCCCACAGTTTTCCGGGGCGTCTCCAGACACGTCAATTCTAAACGGGATTCATCCCTGAAAGCAGTTCTACTCTAGTCAATGAGATTCCAGTCCGATTACCGTCCCATACGGATAATCACTTTGTGGTGCGTCATATTTTTTATCTTAGAGTATATGTTAAACATCGTATTATTCAACCTCTAGGACCAATACATATCACCAACAAAACCAGGTACACAGAAGTCGTGTCTTTAACCGTTTGCACCCTATCGGCACCAGGTTCTGTGCGACATTTTTCGCAGCATCGCTGGAATATTTTTTGAAATGCCAGCCTCACAGCTTACTTCGAGTCATCAACCGTTTCATGCTGTTTATCTGCAGTAATGTTCTTAATTCTTTCTTTTTTCTTTTGCTACTGCCTTTATCCCGCAGTGTGCGCAGGGTCGGCAGGGTTAAGTACGGATTTGGCATGGTTAATGTGAAGGGGTGGCCGGATGCCCTTCCTGCCGCCACCCCATACCCCCCGCCCCCCCCCCCCCCCCCCGGGACGGATTTAGTGTACCCCAACTGTCTGCGTGAATGACTTTCAAATGTCTGCGAGTCGTGTAACTGAGGCGGGACGTGGGGACCAGACCAGTATTCACCTAGTAGGAAGTGGAAAACCGCCTAAAAACCACATCCAGGCTGTCTGGCACACCGGCCGTCGTCGTGAATCCGCCAGGCGGATTCGATCCGGGGCCGGCGCGCCTAACTGAGTCCAGGAAGCAGCGCGTTAGCGCTCTCGGCTATCCTGGCGGGTAGTAATGTTCTTAATAAAACGCCAGAACGAATTTCACATGTTGTGAGATCGGGGCTGCGTGTCCAGACTGCTGGAGCTGGTATTGCAAGCGACCCACGGTTAATCCAGCGTTCTGTGAAAACTTCATTCGCAAATCGCCGCACTGAAATAGCTAAATGGGGAGACGCAGAAACTCGCTGAAACTAGCGTCCTCTTTGGTTCCTTGGCCTTCCAACAGGGGTATGAACTATTACTCTAACATTCGAAGATACTGATGTTGGTTGACGGCAACTTAAAAAAAAAAAAAAAAAAAAAAAAAAAAAAAAAAAAAAAAAAAAGAAGACCGTAAATGTAGTATCCAAGCCAGCCATTTACCTAACGTGGGAGGTTTATTCTACACCTCCTCAGAAAAATATGGATTCTCTTGACCAAAAGACGATGTTCCATAAGACGGAACTCCGGTAAATGGCACAGTCATGGCTAAATAACACTTTGCAACGCTTCATAATTGTGTAAATAACCTGATAGATTGCATCACATGCATCCTTCTTCTGTCTTAAATCATTGATTGACAATTTCTGAACACACATTGGTTGATATGCCCGCAACTTAAAGTCCTCTTTCATATGTTTGTGCGAAGTCGACCTCGGCACACTCTGTTCCGATAACGCCGGCGGGAGTGGCCGAGCGGTTCTAGGCGCTACAATCTGGAACCGGGCGACCGCGACGGTCGTAGGTTCGAATCCTGTCTCGGCATGGATGTGTGTGATGTCCTTAGGTTAGTTAGGTTTAAGAAGTTCTAGGGGACTGATGACCTCAGCAGTTAAGTCCCGTAGTGCTCAGAGCCATTTGAACCATTTGTTCCGCTAACTTTTTCCGTGTTGACTTCACTGGTGAATTTTACATAGATCCTGCGACATCTGTGCAATGTTTCTTTCTAACTTATAGCCGATCAACTTTCGGTATATCCTTAACACGCCCAGTAATAAAAAGCTTTTATTCCCCACCGCAGAAGTGTTCTCTTTGAAGATGGGCTACGTCCGAATCGCATCTAGAAGTCCGTATACACTTCTTTCAACGACTGCCCGGTTCTCAGCCTTTCGTGGGCCGAGATCCTCGCTGTTATGCACTCTTAGTCTTGCAGTTACGGGTACCGGCCTTTTTTTACATAATCAGCCAAAGACAAAAGTATGAGGTCAATGTGTTATCAACGTTCGATACCACACTTGTTAGGGGTTGCATTTATCGACCGCGGTCTGTACTAGTATCTCTGGACCCGCGAGTCGAGACTAACGCCGCTCCGCGGCTTGCAACAAGCGAGCTCTCGTCCACTCTTGCTCGGTACGTCAAGTAGGAAAGTAGTATAGCCTTCAGCTGATACGAAGCAACCTCTAACAAGGCGCTTAGTTAAAGTATGGCCTATGTGTTGCCTCTATAGCTCTCTGTAATTATATTCCTCCTGACTATGAAGACCCTGTACCACCAGTTTAGTACAATATATTATTTTTTTATCAACGACTTCTAATTGTTTTAGTTGTTGTAGACCCAGACCATACAGCCAACTCCTTATCGACTTCACTGACAAACCTGCTGTATATGCAAAGAAGAGATTTGTATGTTTCTATTTAGCATTGGCCACCAGTCATTCACATTGGCGACGATTCGTTCGTCGTCGTCATAACAGTCAACGCATTACGAGTTTGCAGCGTTGTATGCTTGTCTATCTTTCAGGGGCGTTATGATACGCTGTGCTCACCCTATACAATATCTACAAGAGGACAACGAAAGGCAGTTAAGAATGGAAGACCAAGAACGAAGTGTTCACATCAAAAAGAGTGTAAGACAGGGATCTAGTCTTCCACCCGTACTGATAAATATATACATTGAGGAAACAACGACGAAAATTTAAAAAAAATGATCCGGGAATGAGATTAAAATTCAGAGTGAACGGATATGAATGATAAGAGCCGCTGATGACATAGCTATCCTCAGTCAATGTGAAGAAGAATTACAGGGTCCGTTGACTGGAATGCACATTTTAATGAATACAGACTACGAAGTGAGAGTAAACCGAATAAAGACGAAAGTATAATAATGAGAAGCAGCAGAAGTAGAGATTAGGAATAAACTTAACATAAAAATTAGGTAATACAAAGTAGGCGAAGTGAAGGAACTGCCATCTTCGAAGCACAATAACACTTGATTGACTAAGCAAGGAGGATACAAAAGAGCGGACTAGCAGTGGCAAAGAGGACATTCCTGGCCAAAAGAAGTCTTCTAGTATCAAAATTTCTGAGAACATACGTCTGGGGCACAGCTTTGTATGGTAGTGAAACACAGACTGTGGGAAAACTGGAAAATAGGAGAATTGAAGCGTTTGTGATGTAATGTTATACACTGACCAGCCAGAGGATTATGACCACCTACCTTATACCCGGTATGCCTACCTTTGACACAGATAACAGCGGCGAAGCATCGTGGCATGGAAGCATTGAGGCCTTGGTATGTCGCTGGAGGTAGTTGGCAACACATTTGCACACACGAGTCACCTAATTCCCATAAATTCCCTGGAGGAGGGCGAAGAGCTATGACACCATCTTCAATTACGAGGGTTGCTTTTTAAGTAAGGGCCGCTTTTATTTTTAAAAAAAGATACAAATATTTTTGTAAAAAAACTTTTATTTTCTGGTTCTACACACTTTTACCTGTTTTTCTACATAGTTGCCTTGTTTATTTAAGCACTTGTCATACCGTACAACTAAGTTTTTAATTCCCTCTTCAAAGAATTCGGCCGCCTGCTCCGACAGCTAAGAGTTCGCGGCCGCTTTCACTTCATCGTCGTCATTGAAGCGCTGCCCGCCAAGATGGTGTTTCAGGTACCGGAAAAGGTGAAAATCACTAGGAGCAAGGTCGGGGCTGTATGGTGCATGGTCCAAAACTTCCCAGCCAAAAGAATCAATCAAATCCCGAGTCTTTTGAGAGGTGTGAGGCCTAGCGTTATCGTGCAGGAGCAAAACTCCTTTTGTCAGCATGCCGCGCTTTTTCTTTTGAATTGAATTGCTGTGCGGAGCTTCTTTAGAGTTGCACAGTAGGCATCTGAGTTGATTGTCGTTCCTCGTGGCATAAAGTCTACTAGCAAAACACCGCGCCGGTCCCAGAACACAGTTGCCATAATCTTGCGCTTTGACAGCGTCTGTTTGTCTTTGACCTTGACGGGTGAGGTTGTGTGTCGCCATTCCATTGATTATCGCTTGCTTTCGAGAGTGATATGGGATACCCATGTTTCATTTCCAGTGACAATTTGACTCAACATGTCATCCCCTTCTTCCTCGTAACGAATCAAAAAGTCGAATGAAGTGGAAAATCTCTTCCCTTTGTGGTCCTCTGTGAGGAGTCTGGGTACCCACCGAGAACACAGTTTCTTGAAGTTTAGGTTTTCAGACACAATTTTGTACAAAACCGATTTTGAAACTTGTGGAAATTCCAAAGAAAGAGTGGAAATTGTGAATCTTCTCTCATCACGAATCTTTGTTTCGACTGCAGCCACCAAATCATCGGTGATCACAGAGGGCCGGCCTGAGCGTTCTTCGTCACGGACGTTTTGACGGCCATTTTTAAACTCTCTAACCCATTGACGCACTTTACCTTCACTCAATGCATTCGAGCCATAAACTTCTGTTAACTGACGATGAATTTCTGCAGCTGATAGGCTTCTCGCGGTCAAAAAACGTATCACTGACCATATCTCACACGCGGCGGGCGATTCAATAATCGTAAACATTATAAAGTAGCACAGCGATGCGTACACGTCAGCTACAGAGCTGCAACTTGCAATAAAGTTGTTATATTAACTTAAGTATGTTGTTAAATTAACCTAATTATGTCATATATTGGAAAATTCGACTCGTTCCACATCATTACGAAATATCGTATTCATGATCCATGGAACTAGTATTAATCTAATCTAATCTAATCTAATCAGTGTGAACGGGAAGGATGCCGGCAAGTGGCGCGGTGGCTTGTTGTGGCGTCCGCGCGAACTACGGGGCTATACGCGCGAACGGCCCTTACTTAAAAAACAACCCTCGTACATTCCATACGTGTCCGATCGGGTTCAGATCTAGCGACTTGAGGGCCAGCACATCAACTGGAACTCGCCACTGCGTTCCTCGAACCACTCGATCACACTCCTGGCCTTGTGATATGGCGTATTATCTCCTTGCTGTCGGGAAACATGATCGTCATGAAGGGGTGTACGTGGTCTGCAACCAGGGTACGATACACCTTGGTCACCGTGGTGCCTTTCACGAGTTCCAGAGCCCTCACTTTAGCAACTAAATCCCTGGTTCTTCTGCTACAGTCTGTTGTAGGCTGTATATGGAGGAAGTTGTTTATAGGTCATTCGTCTATAAACAAAACGACCAGCAAGACAATTTGCAATGAGTAATGCTACACTGTTCGCAGAAAGGTGCGCGGGTATAAAAAAAATGGTTCTGAGCACTATGGGACTTAACATCTGTGGTCATCAGTCACTTAGAACTAATTAAATCTAACTAACCTAAGGAAATCACACACATCCATGCCCGAGGCAGGATTCGAACCTGCGACCGTAGAAGTCGCGCGGTTCCGGACTGGGTGCGCGGGTATAAGAATACCTCCTAACTTCCTGGTTTCGAGACCAGGTGACCCAGATAATTGACTGAATCTGGAGTGTGGTGCACAGGATTTGTTGCGACATTGCTACTGCTCGGTCCAGCTGTACAAGTGTCGAGATGCTGTGGATCAGTGAACTGCCCAACGCAACTAGTCTCCTTTGGAATAAATGCAGGAATGCATTCTCATTGTCTTTGGTGTGGCAGGTAATGAAAATTTTACTGTGGACATTATAACGATATGTTTACGTAATGTGTATTCATAAACATACAGTTATAAATGTTCCCGTTCGTAGTCCCTAATTATAACAATATGTTTACTTTTCTGCTGTACCATATAGCTATAATCAGCGGTGGAAATATATTTTCGGACGCCGACCGTGTGCGGCTGTTTCTTGTTGGATCGTCTGATCAGTCGGAAGTTGCATTGCAGAGGAGAGTAAATGCCTATTCAAAATATAATTATTTTGCATAACTCAACATGAATTTCCTAAGGGACCGTAGTTTATCATGCATTTACCAGTAGAATATGGCGCGGAGAAAATATTTCGCCGCATGCAACTTCCGTCCAATTTCGACGAAAGAATTCGTGACTGTGAACTCTCTATTTGGCAGAAACATAAAGAAAATTAAATAACTTCATGAAGGAGTGAGACATAAATTCTATACTAAATAAATAGTCCATACACCAGTTCCATTTAACTCTGAATTTATGGCAATGAATAGATGAACTTACACTGCAATGAAGGATTTAACATGGATGCCGTTTTGACTGGCACTACTCGTAATAAAAATAACTCCTTTGACGTTTTCACATACACGTCGCACAATAAATCTACTGCTATGCAGTATTGCACTTTTAGTATTGCACTTTTACTTTACACTAAACTAATAGTATTTTTAACAAGACACAAGTTATAAGAGACAAGAGAAAAAAATGAGTAACTGAGTAACTGTTCATCGAGAATATCTCGTATATCAAATGAATGTGCAAAGGTGTTCTTTTTCTGTCCGTTTTTCGCGCCGCGGTTTTCAAAGTCAGTAACTCACAGCATCTCTGACGGCGCTTCGACAATAAACAAGTTACGTCACAGGTCGTTCACCTTTTACATTCTCGCAACATTATTTGCTAACTGTAGCTGTTGCCGAGCGACTGCTCGATTAGTGAATGATTTAAAATGATAAGGCAATCACATAATGTTACAACATATTGCTTAAGTAAACTACTCATGACTACTTATGCTCAGTGTTCGTTTTTGAAGCTTCCTACCTGGGTTGTACAGAGAGGAGGATGACTTTGCTCTAGTTGGTCTTGCCAGGCGACGAATTGGGAGTACTTCCTTTGATGAATAGAAAAAAGAATCCCGTAATGTTTGAATACTCCATTAGTAGTGTAGCGCTTGACACAGTCATGTCGATTAAATATTTGGGCGTAACATTGCAGAGCGATATGAAGTGGGACAAGCATGTAATGGCAGTTGTGTGGAAGGCGGATAGTTAGGGTTGGTTGGGGTTGTTTGGGGGGTTGAGACCAAACAGCGAGGTCATCGGTCTCATCGGATTGAGGAAGGACAGGGAAGGAAGTCGGCCGTGCCCTTTCAAAGGAACCATCCCGGCAGTTGCCTGCAGCGATTTAGGGAAATCACGGAAAGCCTAAATCGGGATGGCCGGACGCGGGATTGAACCGTCGTCCTCCCGAATGCGAGTCCAGTGAGCTAACCACTGCGCCACCTCGCCCGGTTAAGGCGGATAGTCGTCTTCGATTCATTGGTAGAACTTTGGGCAGATGTGGTTCCTCTGCAAAGGAGACCGCTTATAAAACACTAATACGACCTGTTATTGAGTACTGCTCTAGCGTTTGGGATCCCTATCAGGTCGGATTGAATGAGGACATAGAAGCAATTCAGAGGAGGCCTGCTAGATTTGTTACTGGTAGGTTTGATCATCACGCGGGTGTTAAGGAAATGCTTCAGGGGGTTGGGTTGGGTTGTTTTGGGGAAGGAGACCAGGCAGCGAGGTCATCTGTCTCATCGTATTAGGGAAGGATGGGGAAGCAAGTCGGCCGTGCCCTTTCAGAGGAACCATCCCAGCATTTGCCTGGAGTGATTTAGGGAAATCACGGAAAACCTAAATCAGGATGGCCGGACGCGGGATTGAACCGTCGTCCTCCCGAAATGCTTCTGGAACTCAGGTGGGAGTCTCTAGAGGAAAGGAGGCGTTCTTTTCGTGAATCGCTACTGAAGAAATTTAGAGAACCAGTATTTGAGGCTGGCTGCAGTACAATTTTAGTGCCGCCAACTTACATTTCGCGGAAAGACCACAAAGATAAGATAAGAGAGATTAGGGCTCGTACAGAGGCTTATAGGCAGTCATTTTTCCCTCGTTCTGTTTGGGAGTGGAACGGGGAGAGAAGATGCTAGTTGTGGTTCGAGGTACCCTCCGCCACACACCGTATGGTGGAGTGCGGAGTATGTATGCAGATGTAGTAGATGTAGACTTCCTCGCCCCGAGACCAGATGATCCAAATCCTACTGACTCACTCTGGAGCACTGAATGAGAATTTATTGTGACATTGTTACCGTTCAGTCCAGTTGTACATGTGTTGGAAGTCATGGACCAGAAGAGCTCCCCACTGTAAACAGTGTCTAGTGGGGTCCATGCAGTGACGAGACCTCGATGTCTTCAGGGTGGTAGATATTGCACATTTTAATGGCGAGGTTTCGCTTAGGTAGAAGCCGCCCGTCCTGAGCTGTACGGAGAGGAGGCTGACGGTGGTGTCTGCTTGGGTGTGGCAGGTGAAGCAGGCCCGCGAGAGCTTCATGGCGCTGTGGCTGGCCGCCGCCAAGGCCGCCGCCGAGAGCCCCGACGCCGGCGACGCCCCCGCCCCCGCCGGCGAGCCGGCGCCCTCCAGGCGGCGCCGTGACGTCACGGGCGTGCTGCGGCCGGCCGTGCGCTCCTGGGGCTCCGGCGCGCCGTGGCCCTCCTACTCCTACTCCTACTCGGCGCCGCTCAGCGCCGCCTCGCCCTACGTGCAGCCGGCAGCCTACCCCTACTACTACTGACCGCCGCATCGCTGACCGCCGCAGTCGCCCCCACCTATGACGAAATGGCCACCGTTCTCGACTTTTTTTGTGCTCTTCTGTTACCTTATCCTTCTCCAACGTTCTCTCAAGCAAGCTCAATAAAGACGCTGCTGTGACACAGCACATAAGTGTTGGCTTCTTCATTTCTTTCCATCTCCATTCCTCGTCTTTCCCACTGTCAAACGACGGGTACGCGGTGACGCAAAAATACGGCAAATTGTTAGGAGAGGTAAACTACTAACGGTCCAAACATGGGAACTGCACCCCTCCACACCTACAGAGCCTTTATCTGGCCTGTCTTCTCCTACGCCAATGTTGTTGTTGTTGTGGTCTTCAGTCCTGAGACTGGTTTGATGCAGCTCTCCATGCTACTCTATCCTGTGCAAGCTTCTTCATCTCCCAGTACCTACTGCAACCTACATCCTTCTGAATCTGCTTGGTGTATTCATCTCTTGGTCTCCCTCTACGATTTTTACCCTCCACGCTCCCCTCCAATACTACATTGGTAATCCCTTGATGCCTCAGAACATGTCCTACCAATTCATCCCTTCTTCTAGTCAAGTTGTGCCACAAACTTCTCCTCTCCCCAATCCTATTCAACACCTCCTCATTAATTACGTGATCTACCCAACTAATCTTCAGCATTCTTCTCTAATACTTTCAGAAGCGACTTCCTGACACTTAAATCTATATTCGATGTTAACAAATTCCTCTTCTTCAGAAACGCTTTCCTTGCCATTGCCAGTCTACATTTTATATCCTCTCTACTTCGACCATCATCAGTTATTTTGCTCCCCAAATAGCAAAACTCCTTTACTACTTTAAATGTCTCATTTCCTAATCTAATACCCTCAACATCGGCCGGCCGAAGTGGCCGTGCGGTTAAAGGCGCTGCAGTCTGGAACCGCAAGACCGCTACGGTCGCAGGTTCGAATCCTGCCTCGGGCATGGATGTTTGTCATGTACTTAGGTTAGTTAGGTTTAACTAGTTCTAAGTTCTAGGGAACTAATGACCTCAGAAGTTGAGTCCCGTAGTGCTCAGAACCATTTGAACCCTCAACATCAACCGACTTAATTCGACTACATTCCATTATCCTCGTTTTGCTATTGTTGATGTTCATCTTATATCGTTCTTTCAAGACACTATCCATTCCGTTCCAATATCACCTCCATTTCTGCGGCACCAAAATCTGTCACTGTCTCCAAATCCTCTAAAAACCAAGCACTGTGGCTTGTTTACAGGTCTGCCTACCTTCCTCCAATATAATCCAGTATCAGGTTATCAATTTCTGATTCCTCTCTTATCTCTTATATTAAACACCTTCGGATTTCTAACACATGTTGCAAAGGCCAAGCGGATTGGCACATTGGTATGACACGACTTGTATCCAGGAGGTTGGCAGTTGAAATTCCTACCCGCCCATCCAGATTTACGTATTCTCTGGATCTCTTAAGCCACATGCTGGAATTGTTCCTTTTAAATGGAAGCAACCTATTTCCGCCAGTCTAAGCATGTACTACATGCCCCCCTCAAGACATTGAACCCTACTTCCATTTTTTTCATTTCTTGCAGTCTTTACACCAAGCACCCAGTCGCTTCATTTCTTAGTACCAACCTCCCCTACTGTGCCACGCATGTACCAGTACACCTCCTAACCTTATACCTACACACTCTCCACACCACATCCCGATAAAAGTTTAACCGCCTTCTGTACCTCTTTGCTCCTGTTATCTGCAGCGGCATCTCCAATGAAAGCTCTATGCTAGCAAATCTCTATGCTTTTACCATAATTATTTATGGCATTGTGTCTGTTGGACTACAAGCATGTTGCAAACGAATCTGGAAGAAACAATACACACTTTCTGATAAAAATAATCCCAACACCTACACAATTGATCAAAAGTATCCGGAAACCTAGCTGCAAATGACTTACAAGTTCGTGGCGCCCTCCATCGGTAATCCTGGAATTCAATATGGTGTTGGCCTACCCTTAGCCTTGATAACAGCTTCCACACTCGCAGCCATACGTTCAATCAGCTGCTAGAAGGTTTCTTGGGGAGTGGCAGCCCATTCTTCAGTGAGCGCTGCATTGAGAAGAGGTATCGATGTCGGTCGGTGAGGCCTGGCACGAAGTCGGCGTTCCAAATCATCGCAAAGGTGTTCTGTGGGATTCAGGTCAGGACTCTGTGCAGGCCAGTCCATTACAGGGATGTTATTGTCGTGTAACCACTCCGCCACAGGCCGTGCATTATGAACAGGTGCTCGATTGTGTTGAAAGATGCAGTCGCCATCCCCGAATTACCCTTCAACAGTGGGAAGTAAGAAGGTGCTTAATACTTCAATGTCGGCCTGTGCTCTGATAGTGCCACGCAAAACAACATGGGGTGCAAGCCCCCTCCATGAAATACACGACCACATAATACCACCTGCGCCTCCCAATTGGAACTACACAAGCTGGCAGATGACGTTCACCGGGCATTCGCCATACCCACACCCTGCCATCGCATCGCCACATTGTGTACCGTGATTCCTCACTCCACACAACGCTTTTCCATTGTTCAAAAAAAAAAAAAAAATGGTTCAAATGGCTCTGAGCACGATGGGACTTAACATCTGTGGTCATCAGTCCCCTAGAACTTAGAACTACTTAAACCTAACTAACCTAAGGACATCACACACATCCATGCCCGAGGCAGGATTGGAACCTGCGACCGTAGCGGTCACGCGGTTCCAGACTGAAGCGCCTAGAAACCATTGTTCAATCGTCCAACGTTTACGCTCCTTACACCAAGCGAGGCGTAGTTTGGCATTTACTGGCGTGATGTGTGGCTTATGAGCAGCCGCTCGACCATGAAATTCAATTGCAGTGGATCCTGCTGCAGTTTGGAATTGCTGTGTGATGGTCTGGATACATGTCTGCCTATTACACATTACGACCCTCTTCAACTGTCGGCGGTTTCTGTCAGTCAACAGACGAGGCCGATCTGTACGCTTTCGTGATGTGCGTGTCCCTTCACGTTTCCACTTCACTATCACAAGGCAAACAGTGGACCTAGGGATGTTTAGGACTGTGGAAATCTCGGGTACAGACATATTACTCATGTGACATCCAATCACGTGAGCGCCCCATCTGCTCTCTCACGATGTCTAATGACTAATGAGGTCGCTGATATGGAGTACATGGCAGTAGGTGGCAGCACAATGCACCTGGCAACATATGGTTTTTTTTGGAGGGGGGGGGGGGGGCTGTGCTGATACTTTTGATCACATAGTGTATATGAAATTCGGAACGTACTACTACACGTCACAAGAGTTGGGCGCGCCAGCATAAAAGTAATACGGGAGTATTATGGTGTCAGTAGATAAGCTGAAATAGCAGGCTGGGTGGTCATGAGAGCTCAGTGCTGGACGGCACTTGAATAAGAGATCCACTAGATATATTTCAGTCCTTCTAAACCTGCCCAAGCCGGCTGTTGCTAATATAATTGCGAAGTGGAACTGCGAAGGAACAGTCATAGCTAAACGAAGACCATGCAGGTCTCACGAACTGACAGAGAGAGACTGTCGAGCATTATGGAGATGGTTGTAAAAAATAGCATAAAATCATCGGAAGGAGTCATAAATGAGTTTCAAAGTGCTATCGGCAATTCATCTAGCACAATGACTCTGCTTAGGGGGTTAACAAGAATGAGGAACAATGATGGAGCGGCTACTCACAGCTAGACATTTCTGTACTTGTGTTAAGCGGTGCACGATGTGCTGTAAAGAGAGACGACGCTGGACAGGGGATGCCTGGAAACGAGTAATTTTCGGTGGTGAATCACGCTATACCTTCTTGAAATCCGGTGGAAGGGTTTGGGCTTGGCGAATTCCTGGAGAACGTTACCTGGTATCATGTTTAGTGACAAAAGAGTAGTACAGAGGTATTGGTGTTACAGTACAGGGGTGTACTTCGTGGGTAGGGAGTGGTCCCGTTATTGCGCTTAAGAAAACTCTAAAATTCTAAAGGAGATGAGCACATTTTACTGAGTACATTAGAGGAACAGTTCGGAAACGATGATTGTTTGTATCACCATGACAATGGACCCTGTCATAAGGCAGCATCTGTGAGGCACTGGACTGTGGACAATAACACTTTTGAAATGGGCTGGGCTTCCCAGACTCCGGATCTGAACCCAGTGTAACACCCTCGGGATGAGTTAGAAAGTCGATTCGCTCCAGATCGCAGCGTACAACATCAGCCACTAGCTTCTCTAGTTTGGGCTCTTGAGAAAGAACGGGCTGCCATTCCTCCACAGACATTTAGCTACCTCGTAAAAAGTGTTCCTAATAGAATACACTCTGTCATTAAGGCGAAGGGTTGACATAGCGCCATGGGAAGCTACGACAATTTCCATTCTGCACAGGGCACAGTCACACATTCTGCTTCTTTGGGCTATCAAATTTAGTATATGCCTGATGTTCATCAAATTTTGTCTTATCCGACGCATTCTCCAGACCTGGCGCCCAACGACTTTTGCCTCTTCTCTCAGATGAAAAGTAATGGCGTAGCAGGCGTTTCCAGAATGATGTCAAGGTGCTTCCCGAGATGGAACGTCTTCTGAACAGGCAGAAAGCAGACTACTACAACCAAGCTCTCCGCCAAGTCGTTCATGGCTCGGAAGAACTGTCTCGCATTGAAGGATCAATTTGTAGAGAAAGGCTAACAGCACCACCGAGTTTCATGGCTACAGCTTGAGTTTTACGAGATGACTGGAACATGTTTCATGCCCGAGTATTATGACATTTCTGGAGGCCCTAAAATGTCGTCTGTAGCAATCAACATGGATTCCGAAAACGAAGATTGTACGAAACCCATTTCGCTCTGTTCTTGTACGAGACATACGAAGCAGCAGACACCGGCACCCAGGCAGATTTTCGGAAGCTGTTTAGTACAGTTCTGCACTGCCGCCCACTGACCAACTGTACGACTGAACCGAAATGTTAGCATCAAACAGAATACAGCAAATCATATATATATATATATATATATATATATATATATATATATATATATATATATATATATATATATATATATATATAGAGGGTTATTCGGAAAGTAAGGAACGATCGGATATATATGAGGGTTATTCGGAAAGTAAGGAACGATCGGTCGCAAAATGGAAACCACGGTGAAAATCCGATGAAGTTCTGCACAGGTGTATTGGTCAGTGTCTCTAGTATGCCCGTCGACCTCGTTACGTCGTTCTTTTTAGTTCTGAGCACACAGGGAGCACATGAAGATACCTAGGCAATAGTGTCTTCCGCCAAGTACGAGGGCCTGGTGAGAAATTTCGCCTGAAGCTATGCAGCCAACATTACATAACCATCGTGCTTTTTCTTCTTCAAGACAATTCTCAGCCGCATTCTGCAGGGGCAACGAAGATGATCCTGCATAGTTTTTAATTGGAAATGTTTGATTACCCACAATACAGCTCGTAATTGCATCCCTCTGACTTTGATCTCTGCTCACATGAACTGCTGGCTATGAAGACGACATTCTGGCACAGACAACGAGCTGTAGGCCAGCGTAGAGAATTGGTGGAAAGCACGGGCGGCTGCCTTCTATAACGAGGGTATTGGAAAGTTGGTACAACGCTACGACAAACGTCTAAGTCGGATCGGCGACTTTGGAGATAAGTAGCTGGAAGTTGTAGCTAACTGTTTCAAATGAAACAGTTTTGCTTTTCACTGTGGTTTCTATTTCGCGACCTATCGTTCCTTACATTCTGAATAGACCTCGTGTATATATATATGATGTGGTAGATAATGTCGAAAGGCCCATGAGGCTTTTAGCGAATGATGCTGTTGTGTACAGAGAAGTCGCCACGCTAGAAAACTAGCGAAATGCAGGAAGATCTGCTGAGGGTCGACGCTTGGAGCAGGGAGTGGCAGTTGACACTCAGCATAAACGAATGTAACGTATTGCAAACACATAGACAGAAATCCCCTTTATTGACTGAGAAATCCTCTTTATAGAGTGATCAAACAACCGCAGAGCAGTTTTTGGAAGCAGTTATTTCATAAAATATCTAGGAGGTGCAAACGGGGTGATTTTAAATGGAACGATAAAATTAAGTGCGAATAACGCAGATACCAGTCTGAGATTCATTGAAAGAATGCTCAAGAAATGTAGTCCATCAACAAAGGAAGCAGCTTACAAAACTCTCGATGACCAATATTTGAATATTGCAAGTCAGTAGGGGATCCATACGAGACACGTGTGATAGAGGAAATAGATAAGATTCAAAGAAGTACAGTAATTTTCGTTATAGTTTTATTTAATGAGCGCGAAAGCGTCACAGAAATGCTCAGCCAACCTCAGTGGAGGACACCGCCGCGCGGAGTGACCGCGCGGTTTGAGGCTTCATGTCACGGATTACGCGGCCCCTCCAGCCGGAGGTTCGAGTCCTCTCTCGGGCATGTGTGTGTGTGTGTTGTTCTTGGCATAAGTTAGTTTAAGTAGTATGTAAGTCTACGGACCGATAACCTCAGCAGTTTGGTTCCTTAGGAATTCACACACATTTGAACGTTTTGAAGACGCGGCAAGAGATGCATTCTATGTCACGTTATGGTCTACTGTTAAAGTTTCGAGAGTGGACATACCTAAAAGAACCAGCTACTTCATTTATGTATAACTCGAGAAAAGACCATGAAGGTAAGATCAGAGAGATTCGAGCCCACAAGGAAGCTTACCAGCCATCGTTCTTCCCGCGGACCATACGCGATTGGAACAGGAAAAGGGGGATGTCACACTGCTATACGAAGTACCCTCCACCGCACACCGTAAGTTGGCTTGCGGAGTATAGATGTAGATGTTGATGTTGAAGTAAGTAAAACTTTATGGCGAAGCCGCGTAAGTGTCAGAAGAAAAACAGTGTGGTGCTGCTACAACTTAGGTTGGCAACAGATGCGAGATCTGACGGTGCAGTGCCGAGTGCAGAAAAAGAAGAGAGCATGACAACGTCGACAGTCGTGTTGGGTCTGAAGGGCAGATTGGAGAAATCTCACCGGTCGGCCGTAGTGTCTATAAGGAAGGAGGTAATGGCCCCTGTGTGTGCCAGTAGAAAAGTTCTTAAAACAGAGAAACTCCGTATTTATTGGCAGATTTATGCCCCTTGATGGGATGAGTAGGCACAGACTCAGATAGTGCTTCTACGACAAAAAACTGCAGGTGCTATAATCAACTTGCTCAACTCACTGATCACAAAGTACTTTTGGCCGACCGCACACGAACACAAGAACGATATGTCAAGCACGATCTATCTGCAAATGAAAGTCAAAAATGTCACCAGTAACAAATTTTGCACTTACAGTCATACAATAAAGAGTGTTGTTGTACTGAAGATAATTAAAGCATCGCCGAGAAAATTACACATTCAATTCGTTTGCACACAAACACGAAGATAAAATCAAGCACAAGATTTCAAAAGAAGGTGAATTAAGGCAACCCTAACAAACTGACGCACATACTATCTGTTTCAAAGGACAAGGGTTAGCACTAAAGAACAGTATGTAAGCTATAGTAATGAGATAATAAGACATTATACAAAATAGATTCTTGTAGTGAAAAAGCAGCGATGTGTAAATAACCGTATGACGTATTATTTTATCTGCTGCTTTTGTCTATAAATATTTCTATTTAATCGAATTATGGCACAATTAACAAGAAAGACCTATAAAACTGTTATTAATACAAAAATGGTGCAGCCTTTAAAAAAAATGACTGCACTAACGAGAAGAAAATTGAAGATCAAGTCAGGTTGAACGCCGTAAAAGCACAAGTTGAAGTAATGTAATTTTTTGCGTTGCACAAGACTTTGCAAAATTGGAACTAATTGAGTATCTGAAGCCTATTATTATATAATAGTTTTGATGGCAAAGTGAGTAATGCAGGTAGGCACATTTTACTACTATTCTGAAGTTCCACAAAATGAAAGTGACCATTCTTGTGAATTACACAGATGGTGATCGGCAAGCAGTATGCGAGAGTTTAATGAGACTATAAGCAGAGAAGCAAGTGCGTTGGAGCTCCACCCTTAGTCTGGAAGTCCTGTGTGAGATCCTGAGGCGAAAGTTACGCCTAAGGCGACAGAATTTGGATAGTGTATTGGTTGTGGCTTCAAAGGTTTACTTAGAAGATTTTTGGTACCTTTCGATGCAACAATAATATTTTTTGTATGATATGGGCTTTAACTTCTTTTGAGATCGGATTACCTTATTTCACTAAAATTTGACTGGCAATTAAATTTCATCAGGACACTACTTTAGTGATAGTTTGTAGATGATTCTGGGCGCACTGATTGTTTAATTTGCACTCAGCGGAACCAAGTAACTTCAACGTTGAACATAAATGAGCTAATTTTACTGTGTGCGATGCAGCTTTGCTCATTGAACTAGAAAATAGTCTGTGTCATGCCTTGTGTTACTAATGACTTTGCGTGTGACAAGCAAATAAAATTATTAAAATCACTATTCCAAGTTGCCATTGAGATTATTGAAAAGAATAAACAGTTTAGTTCAAATATATTTTGTGCAGTCAACCCCTCCTACCGGCCTCATAAAACTAACAAAAATAAAACAGAAGATCATCCAATACGCTAGAAGCCACAACAATTCGATGTAACGAATGTTAGGAACAGTCGCAAGGTACAGGTCAAGAGGTGTGAGATCTCGGGACCTTGCTGTCCATTCAGTCAGTACGTAAAGTTCTTCGGTCAGTCACACACACACACACACACTGTATGCAGTCGGTAGGGGAGATGAGGTGCTCTCCTAGACGGGGATTACATAGATAAACTGCTATCAACAATCAATCCTTCCAGCGTTTCCTAGCACCTTACATGTCACCATCACTCACATCGTCAGTGATATAGTAGCAATGGGCCCCATCTCCAAGGACACTGTCAGAAGGTAATGCCAATAATAAGTTCAGTTTAAACATATTTTGTAATTTTGACAAACATATGTTGTTGCAGTGTAATGTTTGGCACAAAACTGTGTGGGGATATTAATATGATGTATATGAATCAAATGGTTCAAATGGCTCTAAGCACTATGGGACTTAACATCTGAGGTTATCAGTCCCCTAGACTTAGAACTACTTAAACCTAACGAACCTAAGGAATCACACACATCCATGTCCGAGGCAGGATTCGAGCCTGCGACCGTAGCAGCAGCGCGGTCCCGGACTGAAGCGCCTAGAACCGCTCGGCCACAACGGCCCGCAATATATGAATAAGCCCCTTCCTTGAACAATGTAATACGAGAGAATATTAAAATGGAGATTATTCGTCACAATAGAAGCCCCTATTTTGGGACAGAGTGTGAAAGAGGAAGTCGAAATTGGGGAACTCGTCCAGGAATGGGTATGTGGAAAGGACGCATAAGAATTCTACAGTCACAAGCTGGATAATCAGCAGTTAGAGTCAGTTACATGAACATAAGAAATGTGCAACAAGTAGTGGGTGCACAACAGAGTAGAGTCAGCATCATTACAAGACCAGCGGCTTCGTGACTATGAGGAGGCAAAGACAATACAGACAATGATCAACAATAGGAGCGGATGACAATGATAAAGAGATGTTGATAGTGTAAATTTCTGTTTGTCTGAAGGCATTAAACAATTATCATATAAAGGTGGACCAGATACAGTAAAAAATCAGGCTCGGTAGTCTGAAGTAAGTACATGAGAATTAAACATCTGTTGTTAATAATTATGAGTTCTTCGATTGTGTTATACGTAAGGTGCGATCAAAATTTATTGATCGAAGGCCATACAGTCCAGAATAGGTACGTCAGTCAGGCAAAAGCGTTGTGAGAAATAATCCTACCGACGCACCAGGACGAAGACAATCTTTCGGTAAAACATCGTGTCCTTCTGTGTGAGGGAGTTCGCAACTGCCTGCTGGACATTCTCGCCCGACAGGAATCTTCGAACCTTCAGTGCCTCTTTTAAGGTACCGTAGGAGTGTTAATCGATGGCGAGAGACCTGTACAACAGAAGTCTCCCACTTGAGTTGGCCTAACTTCTGCCTTACGACATTTGCGATAAGGGGGCATAATATTCATAATCCGATTGAGTTGGCGTAATTTCTGCGTTACATTTGCGATGTGAGGAAGTGCGTTATCAAGAAGCAGCAGTGCTTCTTCTCGTAGTTTTTCCGGGAGTTTCGCCTTAATTGCACGGCGTAATTTCTTCAGAATCGCAGCCAGCACTAAACTTGCCAAATCGTTCCACAACGGCGGTTTTCGACAGCCGTGTTACACCGTACACATTCTTCACTCTTCGGTGGATGTGTACCTGCCAGTCGAGAAGAGAATAACACGTGGTCCTGTTTGGACGCATTTGGTAATAATGTGGCCATATTTCACCTTTCCTCATTTAATAAATGAAAAGCACCAATTTGCTCTTGTTCTACAATATTACTTTTATTGTTAACCGGTTTTCGGCTTACAAGGCCATCTTCAGACATTTGCTGAGTATTATCACCAAAAACGTTAAATGTTAGCAGACAGCATTGGAAGAGAAGTAACACATCTAGACTGAAGTAGACACATACAGTAAGAACATCTTTGCAATGAAAAAGTAAAAACTGAACAGTGCATAAGAAACAATGGAGTAGACAGGAAAACCTGTAGCACAAAATAGGAATAGCATGCCTACATAATAGTTTCTATTAATAAACAAAACTAATAAAATAAAATAAGTACTAGACAAGGCTGCATCAGGAGGTATGAAACATGGAGAGTGATACACAACCAATTAAAAGAAGACACAGCTGTCAATGTAAATACAGAATACATGAGGAACTTAAGTAATATCAATAAGATAAACAGAAATAAACAAATGCAGGAAAATGGAGGTGTTTGAGGGAACCTACTGTTTGAGAGTGTGGTGGTACTGCATTTTAACATTAACATTATAATCAAAGAAGTGACTGTGTAACAGTTTTCATTAAATAAATGAGCAACGTAAGACATGAACAGTATTTGATGAGACAACTACAAGGGGTGTTAAACATGGACAGTAATACAAGTACCAGTTAAAAGAAATCCTTAACTATTGAAACTACAGTCTATGTGGAATACAAAGACAACTTCAACAAAACAAAACAACTTAATGAATACAGGAAAATGGGAATATGTAGGAAGAGAGAGTGTGGGAAATAATGAACAACAAAGGTGATTATATGAAGTTTAAGAGAGGGGAAGTGTTGAGTTGTGTCTGGTCATTTAGGATGAGATCTGGACTGTGAGCAAGATGTTTGTTACTTTCCAGGGCTTCCAGCAGGTTGAGTTTATGGCCTTTGTTTGCTAAGTGAAGTACATGGGACACTGGCTGGTAGTTGTGACCCTCACTCAGTACATGCTCAGCACATGCTCAGCACATGCGGAGTCAGAATTCTGCAACCTCCAGCTGCATTCATGTTCAGCCAGCCTAGTTGATATGTCTCTGCCTGACTGACCAATGTAAAATTTGTCACAATCAAAACAGGTGATTTTGTATACCCCACTGTTGGCTAATACCTGGATATTGTCTTTGCTATTAAAAACACACTGGACGTTCGTGTTCCTGACATAGTAGGGAAGCCTATACTTGCAGGTTTTTAGTGCTTTGACTACAATCTGTGATACCTGACCTGGAAATGGTAGGGTACACCATTTCTTGCAGACAGTGGATGGGGAAGCAGGTGGGGCATAGAGGAGGGGTATAATTTTCCGTTTTTGTTTCCTGTGCAAGATGTGGTCAGTAAGAACTGGATTGTAGCCATTGGCTGTGGCAATAAATTTTATTGTATCTAACTTTGCTTTAAAATCATCTCTGGGCATGGGGATAGATATGAGACGGTGTACCATTGAGTGGAAAGCTGCATGTTTGTGAGCTTTGGGGTGTTGTGAGCAAGAATGTATTATTGTGTCTGTAGTTGTTGTTTTTCTGTAAATTTCGAAACAATGTGTGTGTGTACTGATGTCAATGGTGAGATTCTCATTTACTGCACACACGTCAGGAAGACACCAATGTCACACTAATCAGTTGCCTATATGTCGGTGCTTATATAGCCGCATCGGAGTCACGCCACGAGCATACAAGCAGCACGAACGCCCTCAAACGTGAACTTTGTGATCGCCACTTACAGTGCAGTGGGTGTGAGTGACTCAAATTTTGGGAAAATAAATACTGAAAGTAGATTGGTGCATGTAAATATTGGTAGGTTTAGTAGCTAAATTAACGAGATAAACACGAAGTTGGAAAATATATTTGTGAAACCGGCAATAAAAGATGGGAAATGGAAGCTGTTTTGAAGCAAATCAGAGATAAAGTAATGGACATAGAAGTTCCTTGGGGAACTGCATATAATGCAAGTGGATCTGGACGGTAGAACTGCTGCCAGGTCAACAGAAGCTCTTGAACTAACCAAGGAAACCAATAACATAGAAATGCAATCACTTCTGTACTCGTAATTTAGTGTGCTTTTACCTAATTAACAGAAGCCCAGCTTTTTCTCTCTCTCTCTTGAATATTCATTCTCAGTTGAGAAACCTGTTCTTCGTTCACTTTCATTATTGCTTTCTTAGCATGGGAAATCTTTTCCTCAACTTTTGACTCTAACATAGGTTTGACCTGTTCCTGTATTTTCTTTATCTCGGTTTCAAACCTGTCATTAATGTTCACAATTTTTGCCTGTATATTACTAACAGTTTCACCTAAATCTTTCAAATCTTTCTTCATGTTAATAAGTTCCTCAGTCAGAAAACTTATTTTATTATTAACGTTTCTAACATTCGGTTATTCCTTTCCATTTGTTCGCTCTGTTTCTTAAGTTTCTCGTTTATAGTAGCAGTGTTTTTAGACTGCGTTTAAATTTTTTCAGATACACTTTTAGTAACCTTAGCCTGTTTCTCACTAATTTCAGTCTGACTTTCAAGTTTTTCATTTTGAGCCTGCAGTTGTTCGCTTAGTATTGCAGTGTTCTTGGTTTGTGCTATCAGCTGTGTATGCATACTGTGTAGTTTATTTTGTTGATTATTGTCTACCCCCTTGTCTTCCTCCTCTGAATCTACTTCTTTCTAAATCTGAGATGGGCTTAACAGCATGGAATATTTCCTACCTGCTTTTTCATTAGTAAAATCGATTCCTCTCTGTCCTGCTACTGATCACTGTTTGCAGAAGTGTGATCACTCTCATCCTCCTGCTTTACTTCTCTATACTGCATGGACTTTCTTCCCATTTTTAATAATTGCTTAAACCACATATATATTAATTAATAGTGCTATACATTTGTCTTAACTGCTTTAACAAATTCGTGCCCTAGAGACCTTTATATTTCTTTCAAATAATCCTATCTGTCTGTAAAATGTACGCTTGTGCTTAACTACTTATGGACTCTTTGCTGTAAAAGGTCCTGTCACCAGGTACCACGAATAACCCTACCACTAATATAGTAATTTAGTATGCTTTTACCTAAATAACAGAAACCCTGTCTCTATGTTGCCATGTGTAACCCTCTTACTAAAATTTAGTTTAGTTTCCAAGTAAAGTACACTATGGGAAGATACTCCTGTTTATAGGAAAAGCTAATCAATAGAGTTACCTTTTTTTTATAGGATGTGATTGTGTGTTGTGTCTAATTGATAAGTAAATCAGACTATTCCCTCCTTTTCCTAAGGTCTTACTCACCGGTTAGATAGAAACGCACTATGAACAATATTATACTGAAGCTAGGACAACTCAGTTCCAAGTTCATTTAGTGGTTTAAAACATATACTAATGGTCGCCAGCCTGTCCAGGCAATGAAACAGTGAAGTATTGGAAAAGCAGAAGTATAAATTTTGCCTACTTTCTTGCTACTGTTTAATTTGGTTCTTCAAATAAATATTACTCCACTTAAACAATTTTGGACTACACCCTTATAAATTACGTTTTTAAAAGAGAAAAAGCCCAGTAGATATCTTCAAGGAAACTAAAAATAATTGGCCCGGGGGGGACCTTTGGAAAAGCACTTTCTGTAACCAACAAACTTAAATTCAGAAATACTTAGATACTAAAGCACACTCTTTTTATACTAAACATTTCACTTCAATAAAAACCCTTTGTTACTGGAATTTACTTTCCAAAGCTATTACTCTTTGGACTAATTATGTATACTCATTTAACAGATTCTACTAACTTGGCTTCACTCTGATTGAATTTTACGTAAGCAAACTTTTACGATAACACTTTGCAATAGTTAAGGAAACTTTGTTTTTTTATTATTTACACAAAAGCAATTTAAATGGTGCCTCTTTATATTAACTTGCCACTTCAAAGTCTGTAAAACAGGATACTCGGATTAATCAAACACCAGGAAGGTACCCTATATAGGCGTGTGATTAGAATGAAATAACAAGATGAACCAGTTTCTTTAAAGTTCAAGAATGAGTATTAAAACACAATTTAAATTAATGGTTCACGCTGTACAAAAGTAAAAATACAAAAATCTTATCTGTTAGCTGTAGGCATGAGTGTGGCGAACATTTATGGCGGCTACATTACCCACAGTACGGCCTGCAAGTCTCTTGCTGTATGGGATCAATTACTCTTCTTAGCGTCGTTCAGTTTTACATACACTGGCCCAACAACTCGGAGCTATGCCTTAAGCCGTTTGCAGTATTCATTCGAGGCAATTTTGTGCAAATTTGCAGGCAAAGCCTGTCCTGCTCCACAAAGGTGTTGTCTCAATCACTGCTGCCTACAGACTGTGGGACTTACTTCCGGCGCTTGCTCTAGGTAGCGTGCCAATTCACCTTTTCCACTCCCCAGAGCTACTTTCGTTTCAAACAAAAGCACACTGTCTTTTACATAACACCTATTTCTTACATTGTTCCTAAGCGTGACCATTTCTTAAGCTTTCAAATTGACATCAACATGAACAATTTATACACACAAATTATTTTGAATACAAAATGTCATTAGAAAATTATTTAACGTAATAAACAATTTCCATAGTATTTTACATACGTTACTCACAGTCAATGCAAAGAACTTCGAACTCTAGTACATCACACTTTACCTTATATCTACAGAAAATATAGTACCAATATACGAAAATTTTAAAACAAAATTATGTAAATGATATAGCGACATATATTCTACGTGTAAATTGTCTGTAACTGTTAGTATATTGAGTAACCAGGATAGTACGTTGTCTAAAATGTACTGTTAACATAAACGACATTGTACATAGTAGTCATGAAGGTACTCCTGAGAAATGTTTGCAAGTAACTCCGTCACTGTCAGGGTATGATAATGAATTTGACTGGGGCTGGAAGAGTGTGTTAGCCTTCAGGGAGAGTAGAAATAACTGCCACTTGCACTGCTTCACTACTATCTTCCAACTTCCGATAGGAGTATAATAATCGTTGGAGTCAACCACTCCTGGGGTGGAAACTCCTGTTTTGTCAGGATATATGGCCTGACGACCTGAGGGGGGCCGTTTGGCGCTAGTAAAAAATGATTAGTTATTACTTAGTTTATTGTTCGATATACATCTCATAGCTGTAACCTGAGCGACGGCCGGTTGGTACGTAGGCTTTAGGGGATTTTTATTGTCGTCGTCCCAGGCACAGGAGCACCGGAGGCCGCAGCATCAGCCGAAGCATTGGCGGGTGAGGTCTGGTCTGGCGGGTTGCCCTCACGCCACTCTGTAGGCGCTACCTTAGCGGCAGATCCACTGCGAAGGAGATGTGACCGCGTTGTTTGTATGACTGATTTACACGCTGACCTGAGTGTGCTCGGTCCCTCTCTGCTCAATCATCAGATGGACCACGGTGTCGGATGCCTTGATGTCCGATGTTGTGATGTATGCTGATCCTGACCTGCCAGTTAAGTAGGTCAGTTAAGTATGCTGCCAACGTATCACACCAGATTGGGTCCCATTCTGGAACGGTGTTGGTGGATCCATGGACTACCCATTAGTGGCAACTTCAGTCCTGGAATCTGACGCCAGTTATCCGTGGTTACGGAACTGTTGTCATTATGCCAGACAACAAGAGCATGCCTGGCACAGTGCGTTAGTATTGGAACAATCTTATACAAGATGTTACACTACGATAATCAGAGAATGACACGGACACCATCGGTCCTAACGTTATCGCTCCTACTGACTGACTGTATCTAGGCTAGCTGGTCGGTGTATACATACTGAACTGAGGAAAGGCTTTGCTGACAGACGTAATTCGTAATGACCGAACCGGTACAGTTTATTACGAGTGGTCAGGGGTCTCTGGTTGTGCTACATTTGCTTAATGGACTTGTCCACTACTTTAAAAGTATTGTTTAATAGTGCAAGTGTGCAAGCATATATTTGGTGAACTGGAAGTGCTACGATTATTTGTGTCAGTACGAATTACGGGGTATACATCGGCGTAAGCGAACATGTGGCGATCTGTGATTTCGCGCCAAAACTGTTAGAACTAAGAGGACAGTGGGACTTGTGGTTCTGTTCGAATTGATTGAGTAATTTTCGATTATAGCAGCCTATATTACTGCTATTGGGGGGCTCGGAGTCAAATTATTATTAAAGTAAAACTGTAAACCCTTCTCACCAGTGCTAATTTCATTCCGTGAAAGAAAAGGGCGACGCCAATGAATAGTGATTGAACTGCGTCGTGAAAAATGATTTTTACTATAATAATCGCCTAATTTTTGTTCCCTAGCATAAACCGTACTGATGTTAATTCAAAAACTATAACTAATGCGCGGGTGTGGAACAGTGTACTAATTCACCAAGTGTGGAAATCATCCCCCGAGACTTACGTGAGAGCCAAAATTTGCACTAACATTTTTTAACGAAGATTTGTATATGCACATTCGTGTGAACTCTTCAACCGCAGTTTATTTACCGCCCCGTCGCAATATTGAACTGGGGAAAGGCTTTGCTGAGAGACGTAATTTGTAATGACCGAAGCGACACAGTTTATTACGAGTGCTCAGCGGTCTCTGGCTCTGCTATATTTCCCTAATGGACTTGTTTCAGTACTGTAGCTGCTCCATCAGGTTCATGACAGGCATTGTTGGAACTTACCTAATGCATCTTACTTAATGCTACAAGGGCAACGAAGGCAATTCAGTGTGCGCTTGTCTTACATTTTTCTGCTGAGCTCGATCACACTCTCACACAGGTGTGATGATGTCACACTGTTGGTGACCAATTAGACGTGTTTAAGTCTTTAGCCTACTTGCTGGCTTGAGTTGACACATCCTTGTGCTGAGGTAATGCTGTGTAGGGGTGGCTTAGAAATTTTTTTACTGTCCTGTTCCCGTACTATCTCAGTGTGCAACAACATTTTAATATTGCTACGTGTGTAGCAGTAGTTTAGACTGGATTGATGGATAGCAGAATATTTCATATGAGCTTTAACGACTGACTGATGAGAAGCTACATTACGCTGAGGTTTGTTCGCAGATGATAATGTCATCTACCCTCTAGTGAAGTCAGCAGAAGACGTTGTTTATATTTTTGAATAGCGTCGACGTAGAAATAAAATAGATCGTTGACTGTACCTGCCAAAATTAATATATCTGAAACATATTTTGGATTTTTGGTAAGGTAGTACCCGTAAATAAGAAGGTAGCAAAATAAATCGACTTTTACTGTGATTTTGCTAAAAGCTCAATAGGGAGCGGTCTGACTTGTGTATTGTTAGTAGTGATTCTTGGCTGCTCTAAAACGTCATAAGTAAGAAAATTAAACTATTTTTGTTGCAGGAACGATTATAGAACGCTGCCTCTTACATACGTATTTAGACAAAATAATTTCAGATTAATTTCGATCAATTTATGCAGTTCAATGCTTTGGATTACTGGACTATAAGCGATACGCAACTGCGTTTTTCCATTAGTATTTTGACATCATTATGAGAGGATTACAAGTCACTGCTGTTGATTTTAAAATAATAATAATAATAATAATACTTAACGGTAAAATACCTTTCCGTTAAGTATTATTATTATTATTTTAAAATCAACAGCAGTGACTGTATATCTAACTCTGCCACCTCAAATATCTTTGGAACAACAATAGATATTCAAACACGGTTTTCACCAGCATGAATGTACGGCAGGGGCTTAGGAAACCAAATACTATGCGAAATTTTAAAACGTAAACAAATACTATTTTCAACACAAACTTATGTATTTTTAAATGAACACCCCCTATTATTTCGTATGCAACCAATAGCATGAAAAATCACAAAAATAATGGCGTTGGTTGCATTGCAATGCGCCAATTACATCCCGAGAAACTGCGAAGCGAAGTTGAAGCATGAAATAAATGAAGCGCACAGGTAGCGCACGTCCTGAGACTCAAATGTGCACCTTACGCTGCCGTGATGTAATTGACGTACTACGTCAGTTGAGTGTTAATGTATGGTGTGGTATTGTATGACAACACATAATTGGCCCATATTTCATAGATGGCACTCGAAAAGTGGGATAGTTTAGCTAGCCCCTTCTTGAGTTGAACCTTACTTGAACCGGTCCACTTCTTATAATGTGTCAAATAATGCGGTATCAGAATGATGGATGTCCTACACATAATGTTTATTGTTACGAAATGACATCTAGAGGTTCAATTAGTGGTAACTCACTTGGTTTCACGTTTCTAAACCTCATAAGTTTTGAAATATGTGGCGCCTACCTTCAGTGCACAAGTGTCTCCTAATCTGATCTGCTGAACTGCTCTCATACTGTAACGTAATTCACATACGTTGCCACATTAAAACCTGTTTTCTTGTGGCTTGTCACATTTGCCGTCATGCCGGCATTCAGTAATGAAAAAAAACTAGATATTATTTTAATTTATGGCGAATTTCACAGAGATTCAACTGCAGCTGTGACACTGTCTGCTGAACACTACCGAGATTGACGGTGTCCGTCACGTCGAACCACTGACAACATCTGGAAGACACTCACGGAAACAGGAAGCTGGGCTCGCACAAAACGTCGACATACAACGCCAGCGACTGGCGACGGAAACGAAAGTGCTGTTCTGGCTGCTGTAGCGCACTATCCTCAGGTGGGTGTACGAGAAATTGCACGAGGTGTAGGAATAAGTCACAGAAGTGTGTGCAGAATCTTTCATGGGCATCGGTTTCATCTGTTTCATATCTCACTGCACCAAGAACTGTACGGGAATGACTTTGAATAACGCATTGCATTCTGTCGTTTTGCACTTCAGCAGTAGCAAGGTAATCCAGGATTCCTACGCAATACGTTGATTACGGACGAGGCTTCATTTACAAATCATGGTAGTGTGAATCTGCGGAACATGCACTACTGGTCCGTCCAAACTCCCCACTGGATTCGCTAAGTTGCTCATCAACGACAGTAGTATGTTAATGATTGGTGCGGCATCTTTGATAACTGTAATGTAGGTCCCTATTTTTACCGTGAAACATTCAATGGACAACTTTATGCATCATTTGTTCAGCACACGATAGCGCTCATCAGGGAGGATCTAGGATTGGAAACTCGTCTGTCAATCTGGTTCCAACATGATGGATGTCCCACACACAATGCAAAATTTGCCAGAGACGTTCTAGATGCGACATTTCCAAATAGGTGGATGGGGCGGGGAGGTACTGTGCGATGGCCAGCACAACCTCCCGACACGACACCATTAGACTTATTTCTCTAAGTGCAGTGAGAAGCAGAATGTGTCAAGAACCCCCAACGACAGTAGAGAATATGCAACATCGTATTACTGCGGCTTGTGCGGAAATATTTGTAGAAACTCAAGAATTTGTGCAACACTCTCTCGTTACCCGTCCGCAAACGTGTACTGATGCAAATGGAGGACACTTCGAACATACGTTGACGTGATATAGTTTCATTGGTCAAGATGTGGGTAACAGGGCACTAGTAAATGTGTTTAGCAAAGTGAATTCAAGTGTCTTATCTCTAATTGTAGCTCTAGTTGTCATTTCGCTAGAATAAACATCCATTTACAATTTGAAAAACGTAACTTTGCGTTGGACGTGTTACTTGTTTATTTTTGTGCATTGTGCGTACCTTCCCATTGTGTGAGCCCCTGACACAGGCAGTGTGAGGTGCACGCTTGAGTCTTAGGACGTGCGATAGCTGTGCGCTTCATTTATTTCATGCGTCAACTTCGCTTCGCAATTTCTCGGGATGTAATTGACGTATTGCGATGAAACCAACGCCATTATTTTAGTGATTTTTCACGCTATTGATTGCATACGAAATAATAGGGGGTGTCCATTTAAAAATACACAATTTTATGTTGAAACTTTGTTTATGTTTTCAAATTTCGCATAGTATTTGGTTTCCTAAGCCCCTGTCCTGCGTTCATGCTGGTGAAAACCGTTTTTGAATATCTAACTCTGCCACCTCAACTATCTCTGGAACAACAATAGATATTCAAAAACGGTTTTCACCAGCATGAACGTACGGCAGGGGCTTAGGAAACCAAATACTATGCGAAATTTTAAAACGTTAACCCAATTTCTACATATAATTGTTTTTTTTTTAAAATTGACAAGCCCTATTATTTCTTATGCCATCAATAGCATGAAAAATCACAAAAATAATGGCGTTGGTTGCGTCGCAATACGTCAATTACATCATGAGGAATTGCGAAGCGAATATATATGGTGGTCTATTGATCGTGACTGGGCCAAATATCTCACGAAATAAGCATTAAACGAAAAAACTACAAAGAACGAAATTTGCCTACCTTTAAGGAGAAAACCAGATGGCGCTATGGTTGGCCCGCTAGATGGCGCTGCCATAGGTCAAACGGATATCAACTGCACTTTTTTAAATAGGAACCCCCATTTTTTTATTACATATTCGTGTAGTACGTAAAGAAATATGAATATTTTTGTTGGACCACTTTCTTCGCTTTGTGATAGATGGCGCTGTAATAGTCACAAACGTAAAGTACGCGGTACCACGTAACATTCCGCCAGTGCGGACGGTATTTGCTTCGTGATACATTACCCTTGTCCCCCCCCCCCCCCTGAGACCCTGCACCCCATACTTGCCTCTCTCCTTCCCACATCCCTCCGTACCTGGCCCTCTTCCGCGCGCCCCCCTTTCCCCTCCCCCATCTCTTCCCCTCCCTCCCTTCTTCAGGTCTCCCTCATCTCCTTGAACCTGGCAGATCCTCTGTATTGATCGTCATCAGTGTGCCACGTCAGTGTTGTGTTTAGTGCTGTTTCTCGTGTGCGTCAAGAGGTGTGATTTTAATTGTGTACTGCCTTGAGGTTCGCCGTCAGTGTTACGTTGTGTACTATGCCATCCGTCAACACCTTTATGCTGCAGTCATACTGTGCCTTGTGTTCTTTTAATCGTCGCAGTGTGTGGCTTTTTGTGTGTGCTACTTTTAAACAGTTTTTTATCTCCGTTTTACAGTCACCCCGTTTTTTGTATATTGCCTTCCATGATGTTTGAAACACGTATGTAACATAGCAGCGATGGCGAGGCATTGTAGCATCTGTGACCAGAGAGTATGCGCTTGACCGCGCGAGTGTTGCGAGCGGTTCTCAGTCTGTCAGTAGTCGTTGCGAGTCTGTAGCTCTGTCTAGTTGCGTGCAGTACTCTGTCAGTAGTTGTCGCGTGCAGTACGCTAGTAGTCGTCATGCAGAGCAGTCGGTCAGTGGTAGCAGCCCAGTGGGGTTGCGTGATGTGGTCTGGCGACAACACTGGCCAAGATGCTGAATGAGGTATACTGTTAATTAAGATAATCATCGGATAATGTAAAGTTTAATTATTGTAACTAATTTTCAACAAGTGCCCCCAATAATAACTTTGATTTCAAAAGCAATTTTACATAAAATTTTCATTTAATTGAAGTAACTATTTCGTTCCACTTCCCTTAAACAAAAGTTTCAGTTTTCAATTAGATTACAAAAGAAAAAAAAGGGAATATTATTATTTGCAATGCAGTTCCTCCAAGCGGTGCGCAACAACAAGAGCAGAAATTTGACTAGGTGTTGCAATGAGGTAAGAATTTAATTTTGATTTTTGCACAGGGCCAAAGACCGATATTTCGGTTTAATTGAATCATTATTATCACTGAGATTTTCTTATCACTGAATGGACTTTAATTTTTTATGAAGAACTTATACTTGAGTCAGATTGCGATTCTCACTTTTATTGTCATTAAATTTAATTGCAGGGAGGTTACGTTTGGCTCCTATTCATTTATTATTTCTGTCTTTAAAATTTCAGTGGAGAGGTTACACTTAGCGCAATGTCCATTAGCATTCTTAAATAATATTTACATTCTTATAAAATTTCGGTGGGGAGGTTACACTTGGCGACACCCAGTCCAGGATCGTATTTCGTTGAGAGTCTTTTGAACAACAGTCAAATATCTGCTCTTATTTGCTTAGATATAATTAGGATTTGGCGCAACGCTTTTACTAATCTTGTGACTTTCTCTCTACAGGTCAACGGCAATTCGTTGCTCTGTTGTATTTGTGTTGCTTTTGCATTGTGCTTATTTATTTTGTGAAAAATTTTTGACTATTGTAAAAATGCCGCGAAAGACTGTGAATAGTGTATCACGAGGTATTATGAATGAAATTACCGACTCAAACAACTTTACCGATAGGACATATGACACGCAGTGTAATGATGACAATCCTGCGTTCACTAACAATCAGTGCATTCCAACCACTAATGATGACTTTTGTCTTAATGATGAACAAACGAACTCGGTTATGTCCTCTGTTGATTTGACGACAATTGATGACGCAGAACGCTGTATAGTAATGAGCGCTGCCGAGTTTAACACACCCGATTTAGAAAATCCAAGTAATGTACAGACAAATTTTTCGAATGAAAATGGTCAGTGTAGTGAGAGTATGACGGATCCATTTAATTCCGAAATAATGTCTGACAGTGTACGTCCGACTGATAAACGTTTTTGTAAATTACAGAATGACCGAATGGTCACGGGAAGCGAGACAATTCCAGATCCACCACTAAACAGTACAGATAGTATATACGTTAATTTTGACTTGGTACGAATTATGACAAGATTGCTACAACAGCAAAGTGAGGAAATAAACAATAGTTTCAGACAACAGAGGGAAAATTTCAAACAACTTAGGGAACAGTACAAACAGCGGAATGAAATGATGAATAATTATTTCAAACAACTAAATGAAAGTGTCGACAACCATTACAAACAACTTAGCGAAACAATTAATGAAAGTTTCAAACTGACGAACGAAAAACAAGACAACCTTAACGAACGGAGCAGACAAGTTAGTGAAGAGAATACAGCTATTACCGTGCAATGCCAGGACATTAAAGAACAATTACGTGAGGATACTGAGGCGTGTGCTAAAAACAGTAATAAAGAAGTTGGCACTGTTGCACAAGAATTAAATAGCACACGTGTAGGCACAACAGAATCACATAAAGACGAAGTTAATGCAGTCACTGAACAATGTTCAGCAAACGCAACAGTGATACACGAAATTAATGCAGTCACTGAAGAATGCCCTAAAAACGAAGTACAGATTTGCGACGAAATTAATTTAGAGTCAGTGGAAGTTTCACACACTCCGAATACGGAAGATGACGAGAAATTTGCACGACAGATCAACCAAATTGACGAAAGTGTTACAGTAACAGAGTTGAAAACTATTTCAGTCACCAATACGTCACAGAATCCGCCACTTTGCGAGCATTTGTCAGAGTCACGCAGCGCGTATCATGTGAGCAATTTACAGAGACTACGAGACGTAAAATCCGAAAAGCCACGCGACTTAAAATCTGAAAAGCTACGTAACTTGAATTACGAAATGACACAGACGAACAGATTCACATACAAACCTGAACGTGTTCTCAA
Organism: Schistocerca serialis cubense; assembly: GCF_023864345.2. NCBI lineage: Eukaryota > Metazoa > Arthropoda > Insecta > Orthoptera > Acrididae > Schistocerca > Schistocerca serialis. The sequence goes on from NC_064646.1 coordinate 15,516,952, forward strand.
ATTTGGTGACGAGAACATAGATTATGAGCAATTTTTATCCGCAAGAAAATGTAAAGAATTTAATAATGACAGAACACAGGTACACGCTTTGAGCTGTATACGACAATTTGTTTTTATGCTTTCACCGCTATTGCCTGTAATGCAGAAGCTAGCTTTGAACCAGATGGGACAATTTATTTTTGTATTTACAACAGCATTGCCTGTAATGAAGAAATTTGAATTAGCACGGATACAACAATTTGCCTTTGGAATTTTACCGCTATTGCTTGCAACGCAAAAGCTAGAATTTATTTGCAGTGCGTAAAAGACCTCAGGGGATTCATTACGCTTTAATGAATATGTGCCGTAGCGAGCATAGGGCCCCGAGCTGTAGTAGTGCTATTTCATCTTTAGTTTTCTGCACTGCTGCCTTTTCTTCTACTATCCTTTATATCTATCAAAACTGCTCTTCAACTATTGCTCTACGTAGTATTAAGAAACGAATAATGAAAACCCGATAAGACAAATCTTTTACCGAATGTGACAATTTTCAGTAGGCACTCCCGTAATGACAACTACCGCCGTAATTTTAATTACAGATAAAAATCGTAATCATCAGTATGTGTAAAATTAACAGCAAACGCATTTCTTGGTAACAATAGACGTTTTCCACCACAATAGCATGAAAGTCAACCGCTTAGCATACCTAACCAACAATGCAGTCTACAAGGTCAACCAAACTTTTATGTTTCGCCGCGTGCACGTATAGTCCCAGCTCCAACAAATGGTAACGCATGGCAGCAAAGAAATAACTACGTACAGACAACACTCTATTTCAACTCGTATCGCAATACACCGTATAGGAATGACTATCACGACAGACGTAAAAATAATGAGCACAATTCTCGGCGTACATTTAATAACAGTCGATCTTATGAGCAGCAACAACATCAGCAACAACAAATAATCATGAATGAAACAGACAATAGGTGTCATCCATAGCGTAACACGTCAGTAAGAAATAACAAAGCAGTTCATATAGTGGATATGCCACAATATTCTCCCGTAAATAACAGCACGTACGATAGAATTTGACCAGACACAGTACAGATTGCATATTCCAATAACGTAAGCAATAATTTAGGCACGCAGAATCTTGTTCACGAAAATGTTATTAATTTTGACGCCATCCGACACACGTTTGCATTAAAGACAGAATCACGACGTACGTAGACGACATTCTTATTGCAAAAACTAACTGGTCTGAACACAATATGATTCTTGAACAACTGTTGCAAACTTTTCATGCTCAAGGACTCACAGTTAATCTTAGTAAATCGCACTTTGGCAAAACTTCTATAAAATTTCTTGGACACGTAATTTCAGCAGAAGGCATTGCACCTGATCCGGAAAAACTTCAAGCTCTACGTGACATTACTGTTCCTACGACGAAGAAGCAATTACGCAGCTTTTTGGGCTTAATTAACTTTTTTCGTAAATTTATTCATTATTCCGCTTTAGACACGCCTAGACTATGCCAATTAACAGGTAAAAACACTATTTGGTCTTGGGATAAGCAAGCACATTCTGAATTCATGAACCTGAAATATGCTCTGTTGAATGCTCCACTTTTATCGCACCCCGATCTTACTAGAAATTTTTCCATTGCCACCGACAGTTCTAACACCGCTTTAGGCGTACATATTTTCCAGGAAATTGAAGAAGATGGTTCAACAGTTATTAAAAACATCGCATTTGCAAGCCGCATTCTGTCACCTGCTGAACGAAATTATTCCGTCACAGAACTTGAAACATTATGTGTTGTATGGGCTTTTACGAGATTTAGGCACTTTCTTTATGGCAGACATACCACCGTTTACACAGACCACAGAGCAATACAATTTTTGCTTTCAGCTAAATTTACTCACGACAGATTAAGCAGATGGAAACTTTATTTACAGGAATTTAATTTTACGATTGTCCACATTCCCGGCACACAAAATGTTATAGCAGACGCACTATCGCGTTCTCTCGGCAACAATCAGCAAGACGTAGCAACCAACTTCTGCAAAACAAATTTCAGTGTCATGTACATTCAGCAAGTCGCATTTGAAAACTTTATTTCATCGTCACTACAGGACATAGCGCAAGAGCAAAATAAAGACAACGTGTGGAAAGAAATTAAACACCTTTGGCTAGATAAGAATAATGTTGCGATTAGGAACCACTACACTGTACGCAATGACATTCTTTTTCGCCGCTTTCATCCTGACAGCAACAATTGGTTATTATGCATTCCTGACGAACTGGTTAACAAATTAATTTGGTACACTCATTTAAGTTACGCACATTACGGAGCACGAAAATGTTTTCTTATACTGAGACAGAACTCTTATTTTACTAACATGGAGAAACGTATACGACGAGTTTTAGCGTCTTGTAAAATTTGCCAGAAAGCTAAATCAGACACCACTTCACATATTCCTCCATTATATCCCATTATACCTATTAAATTAAGACACATGGCCGCAGTAGATATTTTTGGTCCGATTCCGAGAACTAACAGAGGTTTTTGCTACATATTTGTCGCTGTTGAGCTCACTTCAAAATTTGTTACTTTCACTCCGTTACGTAAAGCTACTGCTAAAACTGTTTCGAAAGCATTTGTAAAACATTTTCTATTTCATGTAGGGCATGTGATGAAAGTAATTTCTGACAATGGATCTCAATTTCGTAGTAGCGTATGGACACGCATGTTACGAGCTAGAAACATTTCTCCGATTTTTATATCCAAGTACCACGCTTCTTCGAACCCCTGTGAAAGATTAATGAAAGAAATTGGTAAACTGTGTAGAGTATACTGCCACAGAAGACATATTGATTGGGATACACACATACTCTCATTCCAAGACGTAATTAATTCCATTCCAAATGAATCCACTATGTTATCTCCGTCTATTATACTGAAAAACGTTGAACCACCAAACAAAATTAAAGAATTAGTAAACTTCCGTAAATGTCGTCGACTAAGACACCACGAAATAATTGACATTGCGCTGAACAACATCAAACGTGCCGCAGAGCGCCGGAGAAGACAGCAAAAACAGGTTTGTACACGCCGAGACTTTCACGTTGGACAGAAAATATTAGTACGTACACATTATTTATCCAGTAAATTAAAAGGTAAGTGCAGTAAATTTGAACTTCTATACGCAGGTCCATATCGGATTCGCAGCATCCCTCACCCCAATGTTGTACACGTCGAAACTTTGAGAACTAGAAAATCGAAAGGCAACCACCATATCTCAAACATTAAACCGTTTATTGAATGAAGACACTTTATGATTCAACACACTATGATGTCATTTATTAATGCAATTATTTCACTTGACTAATTACTGATGATTATCGTATTTTTCTTTTTTTTTTTTTTTTTTTTTTTTTTTTGGCAAGTGCCCGGCAAGGTAAGGTTAGCAGGTCGCTTTTCTTGTCGTTACACATCAGACCGTGCACATTTTCCATTTTTTTGTGTATATGATTGTACTCCAGTTTTGTTTGTATGCACTGTGAAATAGTTAAGATATAACACACCTGTTGACTTTGACATTTTTTGCCTTATGACATCTCAACATCGTGACTGTTTTACATTTTTGCTGCTGCATTGTGATATTATCTGTACATTTTGCCTCTGAACACTGTCAATGCCTTTGACATATTACGTTTTCTGTCATGTTATGCTGTATGGTTAATTATGTTACCATAAACCAGTCATTATCTAGTGGGTATATGATTTAAATGCAGGACATTAATATTTGTTCATCAATTTCAGAAAGAAATGATGCGTGTAAGAAATAAATTCAACAGAAATGGGAATTTCACCTACGGAATAAACGAAAGAAGATGCAATAACTTTATGAGGAAGAGTAAATGGATCAGGATTAACAAGCATTAACAAGAATATACTATACTCATCATAGAATAGCAGTCTTAACTAATTTTTTCTTTCAGAATACAAGGTGATTGATGCAGGCTGTCAGGCTGAACTGCACATCTTAGTTTTAGTGATGAAATATGCTAGAGATAAGGAATAGTTGTATAATGAGTAATGAAGTGATTTTTTGCAGATGATAATGAATACTGATGAATAATGATGAAGGATATGGTATTATGAATAATGAAGTTTTTATTTACAGGTGATGATAATAATGAAGTTATGATAATATGGATAATGAAGTGATTGATAATGAAGTTTTTTCTTTACAGATGAGGATAATGTTGGAGTTTTATATTTATGCTATCTAGTTATTTAAGTATTTGTTGCAGTTTGTTTTGACAGCAGGTGTTATATTGCATAGTAGGATGACGGAAAGTTTTGGAAAGGACAGCTATGGAACACATTTAATACACATTTCACTACTTGTTAATTCGAAGTTCACTATTTTTCAGCATAGTGTGTGTTTCTTCTTTCAGGTCAATAATCCATTTTGTATTTTTTCCAGGAGATGCTTGTCATGATACTTACTAAAACTGTTACTTATTATACCTGTTCTAGTACTTGCATTTTTTTTTATTTTACCCATTTGTGTTTACCATTTATAAATGTAATCACATATACTGCCTTGTTACATAACCTTGCTACAGCTGACTCATGACGAATGACGTTACCTATCCTCATTTGCAGCAATAGGTCAAAAGCAAATAGTGTTATGCCTCAGCAATTAATTATCGATCCCAACGCAATGCATTGCTAACAAAAAATGTATTAACAGTCCCAAATAGTGATACCAGTTTGAGAAAATTCTGAATAATACTGATTAGCTCTGAATAGTATGTCACTTGAGTAATGAATTCTTAATGAGACAACAAAAATACACATATATATAAAATAATGGTTAGTAACTGGCTAGTAATTGCCACTGTTATTGTAATGAGACTACTTATAATCCCCATGATTATTAATGCTATGACTATAATTAACTGATTTTTAATAATGACTTCATAATGATCTGAATAATACTGAATGAGGAACAATGCTTTATACTATTCGATACCTGATGGCCACTGAGTGCCAATAATTAGTGCCACTTAATGAATTGTTATTAATTATGCCATTAATTAGCTCTTGTTTTCAATGTTCATACTTTGTAATTGGAAATGAATGTGACTGTTTAATAATGCTTTGTAATTAGAAGAAGGCTAATGATTCTTACTAGATTGGGATGACACATGATTAATTAACTATGCTATTGTTTCATAATGCTTTGTGATTAGGAAAAAGCTAATGATTATTACTATTGGAAGACAAATGATTAATTAATTATGCTATACTTGATAACTGGAAATGAATGCGATTGTTTCATGATGCTTTGTAATTAGGAGAAGGTTAATGATTATTACTATTGAAATGACAAATGATTAATTAACTATGCCATACTTTGTAACTGGAAAAGAATGCGATTGTTTCATGATGCTTTGTAATTAGGAGAAGGTTAATGATTAATACTATATTGAAATGACAAATGATTAATTAACTATGCCATACTTTGTAACTGGAAAAGGATGCGATTGTTTCATTATGCTTTGTAATTAGGAGAAGGTTAATGATTAATACTATATTGGAATGACAAATGATTAATTAACTATGCTATACTTTGTAACTGGAAAAGAATGCGATTATTTGATAATGCTTTGTAACTAGGAAAAGAAGATTACTGATTCTATGTAAAACAATTAATGAACATTTTTCTGTAATACTACATACATGGTACAGAAATGTTCAATAACTGGGCTATGAATGCCGCAAACTACTACTGTAATTGACAATATTATGTGACTTAATGTCCTTCACCTTATGAGCTAACTACCCTGAATTACTGCAATGTCCATTTGTCCTGTTTATCCTAGTGATCATGGAGCACTATATTTGGTTTTGCACTAATTCTACGTTGATGTGCCGTGTAAGAGCGTGGTGTTGACACGACATGCTGTCCACCACCGTGAGCGATGAAGACGTTATTATGGTCCCACTGTTTGGTGTACCTAATATATTGCCAAAATAAAAAAAAAAAAAAAGGAATATTACTACGACAGTTCAGTGTCTTGGCTACGCTGATAAATTCTGAGGGGAAAAGAACTTCAAGTTGTGTCACTTGGTGTTGTACTTCTGTGGAAAGATATGGACTTTCAGAACAGCTGTGTGCAATCTAAAGTGCTACAATCATGATGCAATCCTTCCCTTTCCTATCCTAATTCTTGTCACATAGTGAAAATCATTTTTGCTAACATTATTTATGTTCATGGCTATACATTTTTTCAATTCGCTAAACTCCAGTGCGAGTACACTTATGTCACTGGTCGACATGATTTTTTTTTGCTATTATGTTTATTTATTGCCAAAATGCTAAAGACATTTTTTGATTTGTTCTGAAGTACAGTATATGTGCACTTTTGTCTTTTATATTGTATATACATTTTTTATTTTCTGAACTACAGTGCATGTGCACTTCTGTTAGGTGTTAATATGTTTTCTACTGAACTTCAGTGCCTGTACACTTTTCTCATTTTTCAATATGATTTCTACTATTCTGTATATTCAATACTTTAATGCGAATGCACTTATGTCATTTGTTACTAATTGTACATACATTTCATCAATTACTGATATGTTCTCAACTGCAGTGCATGTGCACTCATGTCACTTGTCAACATAATATTTGCCAGTCTGTTTATTTGTTCTGAATATGCTAAAGAATTTTTTTTCAGTGCCTGTGCACTTTGTTATCCGTCAAATAATTTGTATATACATTTTTCTGATTTGCTACTATGTTTTGTACTCACATTTTGTCTTTGTCTGATATATTTTGTACTTAGTGCGTATGCACAACATTTAAATATTCTGTAAGTTGTAGAATTTTGTTAATTAAAGAAAAATGTTGCCGCGCTTGGCAAGTCCAAATGACTCACCATCGCTGCCAAATTTTTGCCCCCCCAGTGGAGGGTTATGAAACACGTATGTAACATAGCAGCGATGGCGAGGCATTGTAGCATCTGTGACCAGAGAGTATGCGCTTGACCGCGCGAGTGTTGCGAGCGGTTCTCAGTCTGTCAGTAGTCGTTGCGAGTCTGTAGCTCTGTCTAGTTGCGTGCAGTACTCTGTCAGTAGTCGTCGCGTGCAGTACGCTAGTAGTCGTCATGCAGAGCAGTCGGTCAGTGGTAGCAGCCCAGTGGGGTTGCGTGATGTGGTCTGGCGACAACACTGGTCAAGATGCTGAATGAGGTATACTGTTAATTAAGATAATCATCGGATAATGTAAAGTTTAATTATTGTAACTAATTTTCAACAAGTGCCCCCAATAATAACTTTGATTTCAAAAGCAATTTTACATAAAATTTTCATTTAATTGAAGTAACTATTTCGTTCCACTTCCCTTAAACAAAAGTTTCAGTTTTCAATTAGATTACAAAAGAAAAAAAAGGGAATATTATTATTTGCAATGCAGTTCCTCCAAGCGGTGCGCAACAACAAGAGCAGAAATTTGACTAGGTGTTACAATGAGGTAAGAATTTAATTTTGATTTTTGCACAGGGCCAAAGACCGATATTTCGGTTTAATTGAATCATTATTATCACTGAGATTTTCTTATCACTGAATGGACTTTAATTTTTTATGAAGAACTTATACTTGAGTCAGATTGCGATTCTCACTTTTATTGTCATTAAATTTAATTGCAGGGAGGTTACGTTTGGCTCCTATTCATTTATTATTTCTGTCTTTAAAATTTCAGTGGAGAGCCCATTTCAAATTTTTTTCTCACTGCTGAACTTATATGCTCCAACGTCATTGAGGTAGCCTTGGATTTTGGGGTAAAGTGGTGCACCCATGTCTCGTCTCCTGTGATAATTCTGAACGGGAACTGATTTCACTCTCCTACGTATAGTATCAAGGATTGAGGCTGATTTCCATTCTTGCCCTCTCGTGATACGGGGTCAGGTTTCTCGGGACCCATCTTGCAGACACTTTTCGGCAACCCCGCATATGATGGGCCTGAGCACGAACCGCACGCATTGTGGGCGCCACGTCTGATACCGTTATGTGACTTCTCGCTAACACTATGTCCTGTACTCTAGCAATGTTATTTTTATTCGTGATTGTGAAGGGACGCCCACTTCGACGTTAATCCTCCGCACGCTGTTTCGCAACAGTTGCGAAACATGACCTCTTCACCATGCACGGTCTGTAGGCGTTCATGGAAGACGGAAATGCTAGTGCCACAAGCTTATTCATACACGATAACAGCGTCCACTTCCAATGGCGACATATTCTTCTGTCATTGTGACGTATACTCGAATAACATCGAGCACGAGTATCTGCTGCTACTCTCTCTTCTCCGGCACTCTGCACATGCGTCATTCCTCCTCCGCTGACGTCCCTTCCGTTGTTGAACCAGCAACATGTGTGGGTTCATACGGCGTTTGTTTGTGTCACATTGAGGCGGTACGCCACATAACGTGATAAAAATTACATAGAATAACTTCGCAAATATACCAAAACTGACATCGTAACAAAACATAAATATTATCTCAGAAGAATAACAAAGACTCTGTAATCAATTATCATCTGTGAATGTAACTGCAATTTTTTTTCTTTTTTGGCGAAAACATCGCTAGCTCTCCCCTTTTGTTTCTTCCTAGAGTAAGAAGCCACTTTGTGACGAGGCACGAAAACGTGTACGTTTCATGTTATAATTAGCCTAAATATAATCAAATATTACTCAAAAGAGATGTAAAATTTTATAGGAACCAGCTCCTAAATTCCTGAAGCGGCAAAATTAATGTCTTTATGCAAATTTTACAGGGGAACATTGGTGCAGAGGTCAGCGCCATTTTTCTAAATATAACGGCCCCGAGTAATAATAAATATCTTAATGTTCGCTAATTTTGACAAATAAAAATAAATATAAATGAAGATTTCTCTCGATTAGCGGTTCTTCCTGTGAAACAATAAGAATGATCAATATTTCCAATATTGAATTAGATTTGAGTAAACTGAGTTCAGTAATTTTTTTCGATCCCCGCTTTACGAAATCATAAGAATCCCCGTAGCCATGCATTTTCAATCAAATTTATCAATAAATACGGTTATATATATCTACAAATTTGTTCATTGGTGGTGTCTTTTAATATAAAAACACCGTGTCGGGCAAATGAACTGCGCGAGCACCACAACAGCGTCACTAACGTAAATAATTTTCCAGTTGTGAAGCAGGTACAATAACATGAACTTCAACTTTTCATAACATATAAAAACCGATACATAAAGAACCACCACGACATGGCGTCCATCTTGTCTTTCAAAAACCATGCCGAAACGTACTTTCGGGACGTCCGTCATAGATTAATGCTACACTTGTGTGCGTTTATATATATACGTCCCCCTACTCTGTAGGTAGTCAGAAATAGGTATTTAGTGTGTGTCGGTCGGTTTACGGCAGTCCGAATATATTACGTCACGCCTATGTGAATGAAAAAGATACGTTCACAATCGCAGTACTTTGAATAATAAATTGAACGCCTGGCTTCAACTGGTAATCGGACCAGTGGCCTGCACTCCAAGCCGAAGTTAACACAAGCGAAAGTGCAACAGAAAACGAGAATTCTCTCTGAAGTAAAAGCTAGGCGCACCTGCGCAATAGGGATGGCAGGTATCACTGAAACAACCAGTATTGTGTTTTTCCCGCGCTATCGCGTAACATTTTGAAACGTGAATGAAATAAATTATTCTGTTAAATTTGAAATGAAATGTTTTGTAAAAAAATCTTTTTTATGTTAGTTAAAAGCCACGGCTAATTTTTCTCAGGGCGCTATCGCCAGAAATATCATACGTATTCCAATGTGAAGACATCCGTCTTACGATGGATAAAAAATATCTTTAATGTTACGCGATAGGCAAATTAAACACAATACTCAATTAATTATTTATTTTTCTCTGTGAGGCTTGATGCTCCAGTATAGACGCCTGTATGCAATGGCAGTGTATACAATTGAAATAATTGTTCTTAATAAAACTGTACGTCTGGCCTAAAATGAAGTGGAAAATATTACAGGACGCCGTTTTCTATTTATTGAGATCAAATCCTTTCAATACTTTCAGAATTAAATGACTATTAAGAAAGTTTTTATCATTTTAACACCAATGGCGTCACTTCAACAATGCACTTACACGAAATGGCCGGGGCATCATTTAATTGTTACGTAATTAAATAAGGGGCAGGGAAGGTACTTTCTTGCTACTAACAAAAACACACGCTACATTGGACACTGACATATATATTTAGCAAAATTTATAATTACACCACATATAGTTAAATTAATGACAGACCGTTATCTTCAGCTAGGACGTCTGAACCAAGAAGACGAAAGAGAAGCAGAGCACAAAGAAACAGATGTTCTTTTCTTCTATACTACGAGACAAAGATCATGCTTCATGCTTATTACAATCTTAGGAGCGCATATACCGCTTTCATTGTCGCTGAATATTGATTACTAGATTTTATATTCCTTTTTTCAAGAAGCAATGCTATAACGCCAGTTTAGTTTGACTGTTAAAATAGCTCAAAATAAACGGTTTCTGGAATAACCGATTATGCTGTTACCATAATTTCGTTTCTCTTTCATTACTTCATTGAAATGACAGGCAAATCAATGTTTAATCTCTTAAAGCAGTACTTCATTGCTATATTACTTCATAAATATCTCCAGACTAGGGTTGGTGCCACTCTGATTTACAACGAAGTCCTGTGACGACAGAGAGAAACTACCACACAGACCGGAAGGGGCAAGTTTGCACGCCGCATGTATGCGCATATCGTCTACTAGCCACGTCGCGTGATAACAGGTACGTTATCATCTTAGCAATGCTGTACGATTACTTATTCCATGTGTTTGTTACTCGTTTCTGTCGGCATCGCTATCAAAAAAGCACTGATCACTTTTCGTATTTTCTAAAAAAAAAGGTAATATTTCAAAGCAATGCAAATTTTACGAATAAAAATAACTTTTTTAAAAAATAGGTTTATTTAAAAACGAAAAAATTTAGCGCTACTGCTACGCTTAATTGATATTTCGGTTTTTTCCCAGGTTATCAGCAAAAAATAAAAAAAAAAACACCTGTTACAACTGAGACCAAATAAATAACGAAAAATACCGGCTACTCAGAACTAAAATACCAGTATCGGTTTTAACCGGTCGCTTTTTTCCCATTCCTACAGCGCAAATGACATTCGGTCGCACGTGGGCTGCACGTTCGCTTATGATCCGTGCCTTATCGGACTTTGAGCGAATCATTAAATGAAGTTCACGCCCTCTCCGCTTCGGCGCTAGCACACAGAAAGCTTTCGTCTGCTACTTTGTCCGCTTTTTGTTGTTGTTTGTGAGCTATGGACTGGAATATGGAGAATGTTATGTTGTTGGTAGATACACAGCGTAAATGCCGAAAGAAAAGAAATATGGCTGGTAGAAAAATGGGGAAATACTCATAAGGTACAACTGGTGACATGAGGAAGACGAAAAATTCATTAGATGCTCGCACCAGGCGGGACCGGAGTGAATAACTCATAGCTTGGTAACTAGCTTTATTGAAAAATTTCAGCGAATGTAAACAAGTGCGAATATATTGTTGTGGTCTTCAGTCCAAAGACTGGTTTGATGCAGCTCTCCATGCTACTCCATCCTGTGCAAGCCTCTTCATTTCCGGGTAAGTACTGCAACCTACATCCCTCTGAATCTGCTTATGTATTCATCTCTCGGTCTCCCTCTACGATTTTTATCCCCCACGCTTCCATCCAGTACTACACTGGTCTCGACTTAGGTCTTTCAGAGCTCTGTAAAATAGCCTACTTCACAATGTATCATACCTCCCATTTCGTCTCCAACTACTTCCTCTCCCATTTCTATAATATTGCCCTCAAGTATATCGCCCTTGCATAGACCCTGTATATACTCCTTCCACCTTTCTGCTTTCCCTTCTTTGGTTAGGATTGATTCTCCATCTGAGTTCTTGATATTCATACAGGTGGTTCTCTTTTCTCCAAAGGTCTCTTCAATTTTCCTGTAGGCAGTATCTATCTTATCCTCAGTGTCTAGCCATCTCTGTTTTGCCATTTTGCTCTTCCTGTCGATCACATTTTTCAGACGTTTGTAGTTCTTTTCACCTGCTTTATTTTTACTGCGTTTTTATATTTTCTCTTTAAATCAGTTAAATTCAATAGCTCTTCTGTTACCCAAGGATTGCTACTAGCCCTCGTCTTTTTACTTACTTGATCCTCTGCTGCCTTCACTATTTTGTCTCTCAAAGTTACCCATTCTTCTGCTATTGTATTCATTTCCCTTCTTCTTGTCAATCGTACCTTAATGCTCCCTTTGAAACCCTCTACAACCTCTGGTTCTTTCAGTTTACCGAGATCCATCTCTTTAAATTACTGCCTTTTTGCAGTTTCCTTAGTTTTAATCTGCAGTTCACAACCAATAAATTGTGGTCAGAGTCAACATATGCCCCTGGAAATGTCTTACAATGTAAAATCTGGTTCCTAAATCTGTGTAACCATTACATGATCAATCTGGAACCTTCCGGTGTCTCCAGGTCTCTTCCATGTATACAGCCTTCTTTCATGATCCTTAAACCAAGTGTTAGCTATGATTACGTTTGCTCTGTGCAAAATGCTACCAAGGAGCTTCCTCTTTCATTCCTTTCCCCCACTCCATTTTCCTCTGCTACTTTTCTTTCTATTCCTTTTCCTGCCATCGAATTCCAGTCCCCCATGACTACTAATTTTTTTTTATGTCATCATACATTTCTTCAATCTCCTCCTCATCTGCGGAACTAGTTGGCATACAAACTTTTGCTACTGTGGTGGGTGTGGGCTTCGTGTCTATCTTGGCTGCAATAATGCTTTCACTGTGCTGTTCATAGTAGCTTATCAGCATTCCTATTATTTTACTCATTATTAAACGTACTCCTGCATCGCACTTATTTGATGTTGTTTTTACAACCTTGTGTTCACCTGACCAGAAGTGCTGTTCCTCCTGCCACCAGAACTTCACTATTTCCACTATATACAACTTTAACCGAACTATTTCCCTTTTAAAATTTTCTAACATGCCTGCCCGATTAAGGGGTCTGAGATTCCAAGCCCCGATCTGTAGAACGCCAGTTTTGTTTCTTCTGATAACGACATCCTCTTGAGTAGTCCCCGCCCGGAGATCCGAATGGGGGACTATTTTACCTCCGGAATATTTTACCCAAGAGGACGCCATCATCATTTAACCATACAGAAAAGCTCCATGCCTTCGGGAAAAATTACGTCTGTGGTTTCCCCTTGCTTTCAGCCGTTCACAGTACCAGCACAGCAAGACCGTTTTGATTAGTGTTACAAGGCCAGATTAGTCAATCATCCAGACTGTTGCCCCTGCAACTACTGAAAAGGCTGCTGCCCCTCTTCAGGAACCACACGTTTGTCTGGCCTCTCAACAGACATCCCTCCGGTGTGGATCTGAATCACTGAGGCACGCAAGCAAGCCTCCCCACCAGCGGCAGGGTCCATGGTTCATGGGAGGGGATATGTTTATAATGCCGATTAAAATTAAAAATATACGGAAGACCTTTGCTTACCTTCATTCTATACCTAATTACACCGATAATGTAATTACATTCCTGATGTATCACTGTTAGCGATTTTTGATAATAAATTAAAATGTTTTACACTATCTGCCTTGTAGCAAACTATTTAGTACATTTTATCAACTACCCTAGGCGAAAAGTTGTATGTACATTTCACACTTCAGTAGTCATATTTTATTCACGTTATCTTCCTTGTATGCACTTCAACAAAATCCTTGAAATATACTGCACTGCGGACATGAGAAGCTACCTGATCCACGTAGAGATTCAACTGCCGCTACTGATGTCGTTTTAGGCAACCCGCAACGTTGTATTTCGGCTTCAAAAGCCACTTGCGAGGATTCGTATTCTGTCGTCTGCTACGCGCAAACTGCTAGTCCTACAGAAAAAATGAACAGGACCTTTTTATAGGAAATTTAATGTAGTCAAATTTTGTATTTTGGTATATTTTTCGCTGGAGGCCGTAGTTATCGAGTTATTAAAGAAAAATGTACAGAAGCGACCACCTCTCGCATACTCAGTCCCCACTGGTAATGATTTCTAATATCTTCACGGCACTCCCTCCTGCCACTATACAAACATTTGCGTCTGCACGAATTATTTCCCATATTCGACCGTTTCTGGTTTTCACTGAATTGGCCACCCTGTTAGTTCAGCACTTGTAAATTGCTAAAGCTGACGGTTGTGTAATTTTACCTAACAATTTTGTGAAATTTAACAGCATAAAACAAAAAATTACATCGTTGTATTCGATACACCTTCCGACTGCGAAACTGTTGTGCTTGTAGGGATTGCGTTTGGATCGAGTTGACAACGTAATTAATTTTAGCATAACGTTTAAAAAAGTCGTTTTTCTTTAATTACCCTCAGGGACACGGTTAAATTAACAATGTTAACGAAATAGCCTATTTTGCTGGAGGTGTAATAGCCCATTCAGTGGGGACCGAAAATGGTCGAATATTCGGAATAGATCGTGTAGTCGGAAATTTTTGTAAGGCTGTAGGAGAGAGTGCCACGAACGACATACTAGAAATCTTGACTGGTGAGGGATGAGCGTGGGGGTAGACGTGCATTTGAAGGACACTTTTCTACGTTTCTCTTGAGTAACTCGAATACCGTGCCTCCAGCGAAAACATATCCCAGTACAAAATTTGACTACAGTAAGTTTCCTGTAAAAAGGTCCTGTTAATTTTTTTTTTGGTATGACTAATAGTTTGCTCGTAGCAAGCGAATCTCTCGGGTGGCTTTTCAGGGCCAGATATAACATTGTGGACTCGTAAAAAAAGGACATCAGTAGGGGCAGCTGACTCACACTGTATAGTAGCTACTTCAAAAAAATGGTTCAAACGGCTCTGAGCACTATGGGACTTAACATCTGAGGTCATCAGTCTTATAGAACTTAGAACTACTTAAACCTAACTAACCTAAGGAAATCACACACACCAATGCCCGAGGCAGGATTCGAACCTGCGACCATAGCGGTCGCGCGGTTGCAGACTGAAGCGCCTAGAACCGCTCGATCGCAACTGCTAGCCTTAGCTACTTCCATGCGAAACAGTCACTGGTGTCTCTGGTTACTAATAACAGAGGCGTTACTGCTAGCAATTCTTCATGTAATGTTGATCATCAATAACTAGTGTTCTCCTTTTAATTTTCTCCTCAGTTGTAATGAGAAGCCAGAAAAAAGCGTCACACTACATATGTGCAAAACTTTGGACTAATGCTAAGGAAAGCTGGCGCTGCAATTCATTATTATGTGTACTGCTTTCACGCATTTCAGGCTTACGTACATTTCCTGACGCTTTTATCACAACAAGCCATACTAAAAATAGAGTCTTTTGGAGACATTTTTAATGAAGCGTATCGCTAAAAGTGCTCATTTTCGTAATAAGGGAATATAAACACGATACCACCAAATGCAACATGTGAAACGTCCCCTTTTTTGAACAATTCTACACGAGACTGTGCTTAACCTGACACACAATACTTTGTTAGCGCAACGCAATCTGACTTTCAAAATTCCCTACAAAAGAATGGCCCTGACTAACATTAAACTATACCTTTCACAAATCACTTACCTCACAAAAATCTTCGCTGCTCAAGCTACTGCAATAGAGCAAGCGCCACTACTGCCAGCTAAATAAAAGATTCAAACTATGGAAGGCACTAACTACTGATAGGGATAGTTAGCAAATGAAAGATATTAATAGAGAACAAACAATGTATTTACCTTGATATCATCATATATAAATATAGCAGTTCATGACAAATTTCAAAACTCCGCCATCTCTCTCCCCACATCCACAACTGCTGGCGGCTCACCTCCAACTGCGCAACGCTACGCGCTGTTCACATCCAGCTGCTGCTGCCCAACACTACAATGGCAGACAACAATGCAAACTAGCCACAGACTGCACACAGCACAGCCAGTGATTTTCATATTGAGCGCTACGTAACGTTGCCAATAAGAAAACATAAACAGCCTAGTTACATAGAGAAAACATAAACAGCCTACTTACATAGCCCCCATGCTCCCCACAAAAATTTTACAAATTTTTTTTGGGCAGTGGCCAATAATGATTTGATAAAATTTTTCATAATTACAATAACAAAGAAATCAAATGCACACACTTATTGATACAATGTTGGTCAAAAGCTAAAATTTTCTCACAGTCCATAAAGACAGTCCTGATCATTCATTACGGTAAAATATAGTGTTTTTCTCAAAGTCTGAGCAGTAGAAGAAAATGCACATGGAAGTAGTGGATTTCCATGCAGTCTTGAAGAAGTAGTGTTGTCCTTCCAACGGAAAGACAGTGCTGACTCTTGACATGCTGACAGGTAATGGGCCACAATGGAGCAAACCCGCAGCAGAGTCATTCGAAGTTTTGAAGAATATTGGTAGGTAGGTCATCACAGAGCAGACCCACTGTAGTCCTGGTAGAGATTACGGTATTGGTGGGCCACCAGAGGTGCAGACCCACTGCAGTCCTTGTAGAGATAATGGTATTGGTGGGCCACCAGAGGTGCAGACCCACTGCAGTCCTTGTAGAGATAGCCAGCAGCCATCTGTTGTGACTGTGCAGGTGCACAATCACCGTTGAAGAGTCTTGCGGAGAATATAGCAAGTCCATAAACCACCACTTGTGCACTCACAAAGTTTTTGGAATTGTCCTTAGAACAAGCAATGCTGTTATCCAGTCCCTTGCTGAATTATTAACACACGTGCAAACACTATCAGTCCCTACTTCTCACATATTGTCCATATACTATGACCAACAGAAACGTGTGCAGTGAAATGTAACTAACAAGTTAATAATATCATGAACTGGTGACAATTACAATTTTATAACATAAGAATACAATTACAAAGGTACAAAATACATCATTAAAGAACATAGCAATATAGAGAACAATTGTAGTAACACAGGCATTACAAAAGAATAGAAATAAACATATACATCAGTGGAATTATGACATGAGTACATACATAAAAGATCACAATAACTTTTGAAACATCAACTTCACACATTAGCATTAACACAAAACAGAGTAAATACTGTCTAAACATCTTTACAAGGTAAATAACATATTATTAATGCAAATTATATTGAGGATAACAGTATTCCTCATCATAGTGAATGTAGCTTAATATTAAAAGAAGAAAAAATTCTATGAAACTACACAGAGACAGGAAGAAAACAAATACACAAGGGTACACACGCACATAGTGGGATAACACCAATAGGAAAGGACAGGGTTCGTTTTCAGTGTAACATTTGGTACTGCAGTCCAACCCAAAACTTCATACATCTTTCCTCTTATTTCATCCTTTGTTTCCACCAAAAAAAATTCTAACTAAGCATGCTTTCTGTGTTTATATGTTCACACATTTCTTACCTCATTTTTATTTTCCATTATCTTACCTCATCATTTATTTCCAAGAAAATCCTACCTAAAATACATTTTTTTTTTTTTGGCCAAACCATTTTCTTATAGCGTCTAAATGCATTTCTTCCAATTCATCATAGTTAGTTTCTTATATAGTCTACCCCTCTTAAGCTAACTTAAATCTACTGAGCTCAGATGCTAAACTAAGGGACGAGGCAATGCAGCAGCACATAAAACAATTAACACAAGCAGCAATGACAAAAAGTACAGATTGGCAAAGCTAGCAGCAGCAATTGTAATAACTTATATCAAAACATGACATAGCTCAAGCAGAAAAAAATATTACACTAAAAATGGCCATGTCTAATACCTATATCACTAGAGTGATGCATCACAATTTATTCTACAAAAGAAATTACCAAGTACTTGAAAAGAAAATTATGTGTTACTGTTACTAGTTCCTTCTTATTGTTCTTTCCTTTCCAAGTGCTCCTTTTTTAAAGAATGTGGATCATAAAATAATTATTTAATAGATCTGTTGACAGAAAGTGTTCACATTAGCAAATGCATTTCATTTTATAAAAGCAATGCTGCAACACAGCTGAAAAACAGGTATCAAATGAAATAAGCAATTACGCAAACCAAAGCATAAAAACATCATTCAATAGCTATGTGGCATTTCGTAAGTCAGTAGCACTCAACTCTCGGAGAAAGACACTTGTCATAATCAGGTGTGCAGATGTACGAATATTTCCCATCAATTCATAAGCATTTCAGTAATTAGCTCAAAGTGCGAGTAATCATATGTTTTCAAGTAACGAGGGTGTCGCATTAGCGATGAAAGGCACACCCTAATGGCTTGTTCTCCAGGTGTTTGACACAGCTGTGTGCCCACAACGCATTACAAAAATCATATGTTTTCAAGTTCGACCGTGTCGTTTTTGCGATGCTTTCTACAAAGGAATGTCGGAAGCGAGGTTAATGGCGACCCTTTTTTTTTTCTTCCTGTGCTCTGAAAGGCACGCGCTAATGGCTTTTTCTCCAGGCGTCTGACACAGCTGGGTGCCCGCGACACATTACGTGCAGGTGGTCACTTAACTTCCGTACGGAAATATTTACGACAGCAGTTTCTGCTACCGTGGCAGTCTCATATAAAAATATTTCACAGGTCAAGAATTTGCGTTACAAATCTGTAGAAACAAAATGCTATTGATATAACAGTGTCCAAAAAAATTTTCGTCTGCATTGTAATACATTCACGAATATACACACACATTTCATAACTCTTAAAGTACGTTTCTTGGTTTCCAACATCCTTTTCATAAATCAGAGTCCCTAAACACTACTCATTATTCCTTACCTCATTATACATATACATATTCGTCGACACTTCTTCAATATTTCATCATGAGAAATACGTAGCATAATAAACATTCCTCAACAACATAATACACATCGTCGTCGTAATAATAACATCATAACACCTCAGTCAAATCTCAAAATCGTTGTAACTTCCTCCAATAATTTCTAAGCCTAAAAAAATTCTCTGCTCATGTCAAAAGTGTCAGCTGCCTCAAACGTACTTTAAAAATCATGATCTCATACCAAATACATCATTCAAAGCTCTCATAGTATCACAATGATTCCGAAAAATATGAACAGTTTACAAAGTACAGACAAAATACAGTTTCATAAGTGTGAAGTTATCCAACTGTGTAATTGCGTAAACATGTGTCACTGATGTAGTAAAATAAATGTTTGTCTCTCTCAGTTAAATGATCAGATAGCTGTGTAATTTGTGTTTTAGAGAAATATGGTACCGATGTGTAAAGTTGTATAAGCAAAATACCATATTAGCTACGGTTCCTTGTGCTTGCCAAACACATGGTACACAAAGTATGCGTGTACCCCCCTGAGGATTAATGTAATTATACCCTCAGGTGTTACAGATTACAGCAATGAAATGAAATGTATCACTGAAAACCTTTGTATCATTGTACTTCAAATATCTTTAAAAATAAATGTTTTAAGTACAAAATTAATCACTCAAATGCGTGTCCTGTAGCGCTAAATGTGCGTCTTGCTGTAAGATAATTCTGTGGAAGTGTCGTAATTATCGTCCTCCGAAAGCTAAGTTCTGCAGAAGTCAATGTACTTACCCCATCAGAAACGAAAGTGAAATGCTTTGTGTATAGATATCATAATTATTATGTACATTACTGTGATCAAGAAAATACTATACTGTAAAGTATTGTTGTGCTAAGAAAAAGGCCCTCACATTGTAGCTTACAACTAAAACATGTTTTGCTTTCCAGAAGAATTCAGAAAAACTGTGCGGATATAAAACAGAAACACTGCAAAAGCAACATTGTAAATTGTCACTCATTAGTAGCGTCGTGATAAAATCGTGTAACTGTCACATAAACTAACACTGTGTCATCTGGTATCTCACAGAAAGTACTTTAAATCCAGAATATATTTTCAGGTCAACCAAAATGTTGCCTTAAAATCTCATTAGCAGTACCAGTATGTGTCCTAAGTATGTAAGCCTGATAGTGGTTACGTAATCATGCAACTAACAAGCAAGAATGTACAAATACAACACTGTGTCGTCTGTTCACTATAACAATGCATTCGTAATTTCTGTTTAAAAATGTTCCCTAGGTTCTAGACTGGATATTTAACTTCAAACATTGTTACATGTTAACAGATTCTAAATCTGACAAAGCATACTAGAAATGTGAAGTGAAAAGTTTTATGGCAAAGACAAAGTTAAAAAGCAGATTATCTCTCAATAAGCGGTTTTACATGTGCAGTGTGGTGCAATCCTTTACTCTTCCTAGTACGCAGACTTTCAACTTCAAAGCAATAATCATGTTGTTTACATCGGTAAAGAATGCTAAATCTTTTCTCAAGGCTAGCGTCTTTGTTATTTTTCCCTGAGCCAGCGGCCGCACGCAGCTGCCTGCTGTGCGAGTCATTGTCTGTCTCTTTGTTGGCGCGCGTCGTTATTGGGATTAGGAGACCTAACTTCTACAAATTCACTCTGACGAGAAGGCCCTGCTCTGTTCGAATCCCGCCAGTTCTGATGAAATTGACGTCTGTCGTTATGATCATATCGTCTGTCGTCATGTCGGTAGATTCCGTAGTTTCTTCCTTGTCGGTCACATGGTGGAGAATTTCTCCCTGAATCGTAACTGCGCGCTGAACTGTTGCGTCTGAAGTTATTTTGTCTCCCTTGATAATAATTGTTTTGGTTTCCATATTGTCTGTTTCTCTGATTGTCTCTGTGATAGTCATTACCACGGAGAGGTGATCTTTCCCTGTAGTTATTACTACTCTTCCAGTGGTTGTAATACGGGTGGTGTCTGTTTTGGTCACGATTTACGTTGTAAGAATAGGCTTGTCGTGTATAGTTATTGCTTCTGTCGTCACGGAATTGTGACGGATGTGACCTGTAACTGTTGTGTTCCTGGTTTCGCGTTCCGCGATTGTCAGTGTCAATTTCTAATTCTTGTAAGAGTCCCTGAAATGCTTCAATGTCGTCTTTGCAACGTCCTGCCAAAATAATATGTCGTAAATGTTCAGGCAATTTGAGTAAGCAAATGCGGATGAGTTCTGAGGGGCTGTATGGGTTTGAAAGATATTGATTCTTGTGCAACATGTCTTCAAAATATTTCACAAGACTGGAGAATTCAGATTGTTCGAAATGTTTCATCATTATGATGCCATGTTTTACGCGGTCTTGTGTGGCTTGAGACCAATATGATGAGAGGAAGGCATGATAAAATTATCCTTCACTGTGACAATCGTGAATGACCGATCGCATTCTTACAGCTGGTTCATTCTCTAAGTAGCCACACATAAATTCTAATCTGTGTTCTAACGACCAGTTGGGAGGAAAACAATGAGAGAATTGATGGAGCCATGCTTTATTTCTAAGTCCCTCTTCCCGTGTTGGGGCGCGAGTGTCCTCTGAAATACGTAATTCTTGTATTACCTGTGTCAGCTGATCTTGTACTTCCCGGATTTCTCTTTGGTGTTGCGTATTAATTTGATTCTGATTTTGTTTGAATTTCCTAATTTGTTCATACTCTTCTGTGTCAGTGAAGGCTACAGGTGTTGTGTCATTCAGATCATCATCTACCTTTGTAGATAAGTTAGTGAACTGATCTGAAAGTTCGGCTACTTTATCCGATAGTGTACTTATTTCCTCAGTGTGTTTTTCTGAACCAAGTTTCAGAGTATCTACTGTGTCCTTTAAGTTTTCCTGAGTTTTTGCAAGTTGCGTAACCGAATCGGTAGATGCAACTGAGTCAAATTTAGCTTGCAAGGTCTCATGATTTTCATGAACAATAGTTTGCAGTTCTTTTATGGCTGCTTCGTGATTCCGTAATGCATTTTCATGCCGCGAAAAAATAGGTTGAAAATGCTCACAAATTTGTGTTTTTACGTCATTACACACTTTCTGACATTTCGATTCAATGTTATGTAACTCAGCAGTTAAATCCTCACGTGTTTGTTCGAGAGTTTGTTCCAATGAGTCTAACTTTTGAAGCTTTTGCTGTGTTTGTCTCTGATTTTGTTCCATTGTGTGTAACTGTTGCTGTGTTTGTTTCTGATTTTGTTCAAGCGTTGTGTCTAACTTTTGTAGCCTTTGTCCCATTTGTTGCATTAACTGTAATAACAATGCACTGGTGTCTGAAACATGTTCCTCAGTGCTTTTCGGCAGTGAATTTGCACCGGCAACATTCACATTTTGACAAGCGGAAAACGTGTCTTGACTCATTTGAGAAAACGGTGAGGACGCAAAACCTGAATCTACAGTGTTTGCAAAATTGTGTCCTATCATTTCGGATTCCTGAGGCGAGCTGTTGCCGACCGATCGATCGATAATGCTTCCCTGTTCACTACCTGTTTCACTGCCTACGCCATTGTTTGACGCCCTCTCCATTTCCCTATGCACAGTTACCAAATTACTACTTTGAATATTAGTTAATTCATTACATGGTGGGGCCAACACACTGCTTTCGTCTTCACTGTCATTTCTCAGTTTACTTTGGAGCCTAGTGTTACGTTTTTCACACGCCATTATTGTCACAGTATTTCACACGACAACACAGAAAAACACAATTTGAAGATCAAAAATAAGAGAACACATTAACATAGCACTGAAAATAATATCTAGTTAATTGCAAGCGCAGCTGCGAAATACTTAGTGCAAATCTACATGCATGCCACAACTGTTTTACTATACAACAATGAAAGAATTCACAAACTACAAGAAAAATCAGAAGATTCCAGTGAGGTATCCTCGGCTAAGGGTCGACATATGAAACTTCCCCTTTTTAACAAATTATACAAGACTGTGCTTAACCTGACACACAATACTTTGTTAGCGCAACGCAATCTGACTTTCAAAATTCCCTACAAAAGAATGGCCCTGGCTAACATTAAACTATACCTTTCACAAATCACTTACCTCACAAAAATCTTCGCTGCTCAAGCTACTGCAATACAGCAAGCGCCACTACTGCCAGCTAAATAAAAGATTCAAACTATGGAAGGCACTAACTACTGATAGGGATAGTTAGCAAATGAAAGATATTAATAGAGAACAAACAATGTATTTACCTTGATATCATCATATATAAATATAGCAGTTCATGACAAATTTCAAAACTCCGCCATCTCTCTCCCCACATCCACCACTGCTGGCGGCTCACCTCCAACTGCGCAACGCTACGCGCTGTTCACATCCAGCTGCTGCTGCCCAACACTACAATGGCAGACAACAATGCAAACTAGCCACAGACTGCACACAGCACAGCCAGTGATTTTCATATTGAGCGCTACGTAACGTTGCCAATAAGAAAACATAAACAGCCTAGTTACATAGAGAAAACATAAACAGCCTACTTACACATGTTAGCTTCAGAATCCTGAAATCAGCGTCAGCTGCTCTCTCCAGTGCAAATGCCTCTTCACAAACACAAATGTGGATGATAGATGTTAGCAGTGTTCTGCTCCATTCAATCCAAAGCCCACAACCGCCTCCGACTCCTCTCTGGCCGGACATGGGGTTCGCACCCTTCTACCATCCTCCACACTTACAAATCCTTAATCCGTCCCATCCTCTGTTATGCCAGTCCCGCCTCGATATCTGCCCCCCCCCCCCAAGTTCTGTATGTCTCTCCCAATCCGTGTGTGTCATGCACTCTGCCTCGCCTTCTGTATACACCTCCCGTCCCCCACACGGATCCTCTACGACCTGATTCCTTTCCCCCATCTGCTCCTCTTTCTCGAACATATCCGCATACTCTACACCTCCCGCCGCCTCGATCCCCCTCACCCCCTGGTTGCTCCTCTCCTCTCCCGTCCCCGTCCCCTGCCACGCCTTCACTGTTGTGTCCCCCCTACCCTCCATCTCCACACCCTTCATCTCCTTTCCCAAGGTGGCTTCCATCAACTCCCCCTCCCGGATGATGCCCTCTCTCCCTCTATTTATCCCTCCCATCAACTCTGATCCTCAACCCCCTCCCCACACCCCACTCCTTTCCTCCATCCTTTCCCTGGGCTTCCTCTTCCCTCCCCCCATTCCATCCTGTTTTCTCCCCACCTAACCTCTCCCTACCTCCCTTCTCCCCCCCCGAGTACTTTTGTATTCCCGCTCCTCTGCCTTCCCCACTTCCTGTAGTGTCTGCCCAGCAGCCGCCCCCCCCCCCCCCCTCTTATGGGTCCTCATCCTACATCGGCTCCTTTCTCCCCCTTCGCTTTTTCCTCTCCTTCCCGCCTTTTTTATTTTCTCACCATCTGTCCAGTTCCCCCCACTCCCCCCCCCCCCCCCCCCCCCCACCTGCTCTCGGCTGTGGTATGTCATATTTGCGAACTTTTTACTACAGTGTTCCAGTGCATGTTCAGTGTTGTTCGTCTTTGCAAAGTGTTGCGAACATAAACCATGCTGTCGCTGGGTGTGAATTTTATGTCTTTTGCGAACAGAAACCAGACTGTCGCCGTATTTTTTAATTGTCTGTCCATTATTTTACCTGTCTGCTGCATATGTATTTTATTCGCATCATCATCCCTTTGTTCTATGTTTTAAGTTCCACGCTTTTTTCGCCATGTTACCATTTAAGTCTCCGATTTTATCGCCTGTTTTTATTATTTATTATCTTTATCTTTTTAAAACGAAGTCTGTAGGCTGAAGAGAGGCATAGTAATCTGCAGCCAGCCCGCCCCCTTGGGGGTGAATCGAAATTCAATAAGAAAAAAAAAAAATAAGCTAGCAGTGTTTGCGAATAGCGTTGGCTCATTTTCACTTGTGATCGCTTCAGCGCAAAGTGGGTTTTAGAAGCACAATCTGGAATAATGTGTAGTGATTTGAGCTGTCAGTTTAGTGCAAATGTAATTTTTTACATAAATTTTACGAATAACAGAAAACATTGTGGGCCATCGGTGACAAGAGTGATTAGCACGCTTAGCAGGCACATCAACATGAAGATTTTGGCCACAACGGCACGCAGCGGCAGGAGGGCTTCGTCCGCGCTCCGTGCTGCCCTCTGTCGCGTCCTCGGGCAGACACCAGAGGCGCTCGCTGCTAGGAGAGTCCTCTGGCGGCAGACCTGCGAGTCTGCAGAGGACGCGCCGACCTTGGTCAGGAGGCGTGGGGCGGGTTCTGCAGGATGCGCCGCTGAGCCTCCTGGACGCAGGCGTAGAACCTCTGCACGGGCCACCTGGTGCACAGCGGATCTCGCCGCCGCTGCTGTAAGCTCTTCAGCAGCTGCCGACGCTGACACTGGCACACTTCTGGCACCACCTGGGAAGCAAGGGCGGAACTCGCTCAGTACCACGGGATTCGAAAGTAAAATTCTATGTACCGACTCGACAGAAAATCCTAGGAAGTTCTGGTCTTACGTTAAATCAGTAAGTCGATCGAAACAGCATATCCAGACACTCTGGGATTATGATGGCACTGAAACAGAGTATGACACGCGTAAAGCTGAAATACTAAACACCTTTTTCCAAAGCTGTTTCACAGAGGAAGGCCGCACTGCAGTTCCTTCTCTAAATCCTCGCACGAACGAAAAAATGGCTGACATCGAAGTAAGTATCCAAGGAATAGAAAAGCAACTGAAATCACTCAACAGAGGAAAGTCCACTGGACCTGACGGGATGCAAATTCGATTCTACACAGAGTACGCGAAAGAACTTGCCCCCCGTCTAACAGCCGTGTACCGCAAGTCTCTAGAGGAACGGACGGTTCCAAATGATTGGAAAAGATCACATGTAGTCCCAGTTTTAAAGAACGGTCGTCGAGCAGATGCGCAAAACTATAGGCCTATATCCCTGACATCGATCTGTTGTAGAATTTTAGAACATGTTTTTTGCTCGCGTATCGTGTCATTTCTGGAAACCCAGAATCTACTCTGTAGGAATCAACATGGATTCCGGAAACAGCGATCTTGTGAGACCAAACTCGCTTTATTTGTTAATGAGACCGAGAAAATATTAGATACAGGCTCCCAGGTAGATGCAATTTTCCTGACTTCCGGAAGGCGTTCGATACAGTTCCGCAGTGTCGCCTGATAAAGTAAGAGCCTACGGAATATCACACCAGCTGTGTGGCTGGATTGAAGAGTTTTTAGCAAACAGAACATAGCATGTTGTTCTTAATGGAGAGACGTCTACAGACGTTAAAGTAATCTCAAGCGTGCCGCAGGGGAGTGTTATGGGACCATTGCTTTTCACAATATATATAAATGACCTAGTAGATTGTGTCAGAAGTTCCATGCGGCTTTTCGCTGATGATGCTGTAGTATACAGAGAAGTTGCAGCATTAGAAAATTGCACGAAGATCTGCAGCGGATAGGCACTTGGTGCAGGGAGTGGCAACTGACCCTTAACATAGACAAATGTAATGTACTGCGAATACATAGAAAGAAGGATCCTTTATTGTATGATTATATGATAGCGGAACAAACACTGGTAGCAGTTACTTCTGTAAAATATCTGGGAGTATGCTTACGGAACGATTTGAAGGGGAATGATCATATAAAATTAAATGTTGGTAAGGCGGGTGCCAGGTTGAGATTCATTGGGAGAGTCCTTAGAAAATGTAGTCCATCAACAAAACACTCGTTCGACCTATACTTGAGTATTGCTTATCAGTGTGGGATCCGTACCAGGTCGGGTTGACGGAGGAGATAGAGAAGATCCAAAGAAGAGCGGCACGTTTCGTCACAGGGTTATTGGGTAAGTGTGATAGCGTTACGGAGATATTTAGCAAACTCAAGTGGCAGACTGCAAGAGAGGCGCTCTGCATCGCGGTGTAGCTTGCTGTCCAGATTTCTAGAGGATGCGTTTCCGGATGAGGTATCGAACATATTTCTTCCCCCTACTTATACCTCCCGAGGAGATCACGACTGTAAAATTAGAGAGATTCGAACGCGCACGGAGGCTTTCCGGCAGCCGTTCTCCCCGCGAACCATACGCGACTGGAACAGGAAACGGAGGTAATGACACTGGCACGTTAAATGCCCTCCGCCAAACTCCGTTGGGTGGGTTGCGGAGTGTAGATGTAGATGTAGATTTCATGGACTACTGTATCGTCTCAACATCGATACACTAACTGATTCTTGCCTTAACAAACAAGTTGTTTAATGAAATCGTATATTTGTAAACGGCTACCAGTCTGTAATTTGGTGATTCTGAGTCTGGTGTTGCTTCAGGTAGAGGTGTGCTCTACAAAAACTGTGGTTCGGTACAGTACGCAACCGCAGCAAATCGTAGAGAATGGAACCAAGTGTGTGGAGTAAATGCGCAATCGGCAGGGTGCGCGTGGAGAGACTGGTGGTGGTGGGGGTTGCAGGCAGGCGCTTGAGAAGTGCCGCCCAACCTACAACATACGCTCACATTTCCTGTAAACAATAAGTGGAGCCGTTCCCGTACCCACTCTGTATGGTGCCCACGCAAAAAGATCTGTAATCTCTGCTTTGCTTAGTATCTGAAAAGAGTTCCACTGAATGTGTAACAAAAGCAGCGATTTATTTTCGTATGACTTGTTAAACATTTGTAACTTCCAGAGAGGCGTCATGGGTGACGAATTTTGAGTTAAATCTACACCTTTCTCTTGTCGGCATATTAAAATTTGCTTCTTTTGCCAAAGCACAGCGGAGTTTACACAACGTCATCTTACTAACATGTTGTGCAGACGCAATTGCGAGCGAATTCTGAAACAGTGATTTATTTATTAAATGAGGAACTGAGGGAAAGTAAGGTCAAATGCTTATGAAAAAGCAAACCCTCGGTACAAAAATAAAAGTGTAATTTCTACTATACGTTGTTCCTTTCATCAGCAATCGACGGCCTTAAAAATTACTTTCTCTCGTCTAAATAGTCTGTAGATATTGGAATACCCAGCAGATAATTAAGTTTTGCGTATTAACAATACTGCAAAACGCTCTCCCCCTTACGAGCTATCATTTGCCAAAATCTCATTTCGGTATCTCCAACCGTTTATCACGGTATAAATTAATATTTTTATTTTTGTAATGATATTTTTTTATGATTTTTGCTGGGGTGGCTTTAAATATTGTGGGCTAGCATGAGACTTTTGATTAACTTATACCGCGATAACACGCGTACGGACATCGGCTGCCTCGAAGTACATACGATATAATATTTTTTAAACACAGCGCGCGACTCACCGCCTTCTAATAAAAAGTTCGCGTGAGCGCTGCTATTTAGAAAAGAAAATATGCGTATTCTTACGCAAACTGTAATTATTAATATGGGTCTCAGGGGCTACTGGTTATTTATGTACCAAATTACACAAAGATTAACTGAGATATTGCGGAATGTAATGCTTTTCAATATTTCTTGTTAATTATTTGCAAGGCAAAACTGGAGAGAATCTCGTCTGCCGTTATACGGCCAAAATGAAACATACTGACCTCATTCAGTGCTGTGAATTTTGGTAACTGAAATTAATTTTAACTTCGAAATTAATTAAAGATCAAAATTGAGAAGTCTCTCGCATTTACATTTAATATTGTGACTTGAAATTTTAATTAAATAATACAATCAGCGTAATGCCCGACTAAATCCTGCTAGGGGGGATGAACTCCCTGCACTACGAAGTTCTGCAAAAAATTTGTTAATTCTAATTAATGGTTGCAATAATGAGAGGTGACAACTAAGTCAATAATACACTTTCTAATAACAATTTATATTAAATTTTTCTAAAAATACACATAAAACTTACGTTAATTATCAGACAGCACTACAATGGCGACCTACCGCTAGACGAAACCAAAAGAGGAGATATAGTTCAATCAAAGCATTGCCTCTGATCTTCATGGCCTATGTTACACAGAGATTATACCAAAAAAACTGTGTTTTGTTAATTACATAGATATTTGTGTTTTGATAATAACAACTTGGGTTCTTTACTATTTGTTATACATCGCGCACACGTACACAGTTTTGAAATAATTTATAATTCACACGTCTCATAACAAAAACTTCCTTTCCCTTTCTCCAAATGTCGATTTATGTGACGTACCGTCACACGTTTAAGAAATATGAGGTATGTTGTGGTAATTTCACTCCGGCTTTATTTCCGAGGCACGCGATCGCAAATGAGTGTGCTACATCACATCAATTTTCTCGAGATTGATGACAGATAGAGACCTCCACCCAAATCTAAAGAAAATTCAATATGTTAGCGAAATTTCGTACACAACAACGTGTTATGTAATATACACCAATTGCAAAACACAGGGATCCCTATTTTGCGTTGAAAAATTTTCGAATTTCAAACAGTGCCTCACTTACATGCAGATATCGGAATAACTACGCCCATTAGCGAAATGATAGACTTACCATCATGAAGCTGGCATGTAAAGGTATAAGTAACGTAATTATTTATTTTTTTTGAGTAGTTCCTGTAAAATCGTTTGGGAAAGATTGCAGGTCGTGGGCTTCGAACACCATCGATCTCCCCTTCTGGGCAGACCAATGAACTCGCCCAGAACTTTGGACGAAAACTGCTAACGGCGCATCGACCATCGTATCCTGTGCGGGTTGTAGGACTGGTAGGGAAAGAAACATAAGGAGAAGAAATAAAAGCCTTGAAGTTGGCCAATGACATTGCATGTAATTCTGTCACAGATGGCTAAAAGGTTAGGAGGACAGTTGAACAGAATTGATAGTGCTTTGAAAAGAGAGTAAAATAAAACAAGGATAATGGAATGTAGTCGAATTAGCTGACGGGATTGGATTAGGGAATGACATACTAAAATTAATAGTTGACTTTTGTTATTTGAAGAGCAGAATAATTCGTGATGACCGAAGAAGAGTGGTCATAAAATCAGACTGGTAACAGCAAGAAAAGCGTTTTTTTTTAAAAGGTAATCTCTTAACATTTAATACAAATTTAAGTGTTTGCAAGTAGTTTCTGAATTTATTTGTCTGGAGGGTAGTCTTGTACAGAAGTAAAGCGTCGACAATAACCAGTTCACACTAAAAGAGAACAGAAGCATTTGAAATGTGGTGCTACACAGAATTCTGAAGATTAGATGGGTTTATCGGACAAGGAGATATTGATTCGAATAGGGGAAAAAAGAAATTTATGGTACAACATGGATAAAAAAGGGATCGGTTGGCAAGACACATCCTGAGACAGCAAGTAATTATCAATCTGATGATGGAAGGAAGTACTAGGGGTAAAAACTGTAGAGGGAGACCAAGGCTAATGCAGGGATGGAGAGGCACACGCAGTTTAGACTAGCACGGAGAGCCGCATCAAACCAGTCTTCAGACTGAAGACCTCAATTATTCGTTTTTCCAGTCGAAATCTGCGTTTCCTCTCTTCTGGTCACAGATTAGAGGTTGCACTGCCAATTCGTTTATAGAACATCGACCCATTTTCATGTCACTATCTTTCAGTTTTGCAGGTTTCAAATTTCGTAAGCTAACTGCGGTAGAGGATCTCTACTGGTCTGACACTAATTGCAGATTATTCTTACCGTAACTGTGAGTTCAAAATGGTTCAAATGGTTCTGAGCAGTATGGGACTTAACATCTATGGTCATCAGTCTCCTAGAACGTAGAACTACTGAAACCTAACTAACCTAAGGACATCACACAACACCCAGTCATCACGAGGCAGAGAAAATCCCTGACCCCGCCGGGAACCCGGGCGCGAACTGTGAGTGATTTCTATCGTAATTATATGTTCACTTGGTGTCTCTTCCCTTATTTGTTTACGTAGGTGCAGCGAACCTAAAGAAGTAACTGGTAACTGTCACCAAACTAACGACTCTTCATTTCTGTTCTGTCTTACTCTTTCTGTATACCGTACATATGCGCGTGTGTGTTTTTTTCTTTTTTCCTGAAAAGTTAACATTACGTTAAGACTTTTGGGAAGCAGTCATCCTTTTAAGAACCATGTTCGCCTTTTGCAATGTCCAGGGAACGATTATGAATCGCAATGCCTTCACTGAAATTATTGTCTTTGGATAAAAGTGTCATTTCTGTTTGTATAGTTGCTTATTTCTTTCAGTTACCTTCTGTATTACACTTTAGCAGTTCCTCGTCCCAAGTTTCATCGAGCTGTATTACTGGGCAGTGACTTTCGTTCTTAAGTTTTGCACAACGGTGATAATTTTCTATATGTGATTGCACAAAATCCAAGAAATGCTTCTAAAGCAACAGTTAAAATAATATTACAAATTTAATTTCTGTTTCTAAATTTCATGCTGAATAGATTTGTTTTATCTCTACTAATAATAAAACTGTAAAACGCTAGTGTCTGTTTGTCTGTTTGAACACGCTGATCTCCAAAACTACTAAATGAATTTTCATGGGCTTATAACAAGTAACTTGAGCGTAGCTTGGGATAACGTATAGGCAATATTTAATCAAATATTAGATCATGGAAAAAGAAAGCTATCATAATTTAAAGATTTATCTAAAACCGTTGTATCTGTCAGTTTGTCTGTGTGAGCAAACTATTGTCCAAAAATACTAGACGAATTTTCAAGGGGTTTTCGCAGATAGCTTCAACGTAGCTTAAGGCAATGTATAGGATTTATTGATTCAAACTCGGATCACAAAAAACATCGTAATTTAATGTTTTATGAATGCGAAAGAGTGTTTATCTGTTACATTTTGCCGACTGAACTGATGAACCGATTTTGATGAAATTTAGTATGGGGATAGATGGAACTCTGAAGAAGAACATAGGCTACTTCAGGACGCTGTTGTTGTGGTCTTCAGTCCTGAGACTGGTCTGATGCAGCTCTCAATACAAGCTTCTTCATCTCCCAGTAACTACTGCAACCTACATCCTTCTGTATCTGCTTAGTGTATTCATCTCTTGGTCTCCCTCTACGATTTTTACCCTCCACGCTGCCCTCCAATACTAAATTGGTGAACCCTTGAT
Source organism: Schistocerca serialis cubense (assembly GCF_023864345.2). Taxonomy (NCBI): domain Eukaryota; kingdom Metazoa; phylum Arthropoda; class Insecta; order Orthoptera; family Acrididae; genus Schistocerca; species Schistocerca serialis. The sequence continues at coordinate 15,548,943 of NC_064646.1, forward strand.
GCCTCAGAACATGTCCTACCAGCCGATCCCTTTTTCTCGTCAAGTTGTCCCACAAACTCCTCTTCTCCCCAATTCTATTCACTACCTCCTCATTAGTTATGTGATATGCCCACCTAAAATTCAGCATTCTTCTGTAGCACCACATTTTGAAAGCTTTTGTTCTCTTCTTGTCCAAACTATTTATCGTCCATGTTTCACTTCCATACATGGCTATACTCCATACAAATACTTTCAGAAACGACTTCCTGACACTTAAATCTATACTCGATGTTAACAAATTTCTCTTCTTGAGAAACGCTTTCCTTGCTATTGTCAGTCTACATTTTATATCCTCTCTACTTCGACCATCATCAATTTTTTGCTCCCCAAATAGCAAAACTCATTTACTAGTTTAAGCGTCTCATTTCCTAATCTAATACCCTCAGCATCACCCGATTTAATTCGACTACATTCCATTATCCTCGTTTTGCTTTTGTTGATGTTCATCTTATATCCTCCTTTCAAGACACTGTCCATTCCGTTCAACTGCACTTCCACGTCCTTTGCTACCTCTGACAGAATTACAATGTCACCGGCTAACCTCAAGTTTTTATTTCTTCTCCATGGATTTTAATACCTGCTTCGAATTTTTCTTTTGTTTCCTTTACTGCTTGCTCAATATACAGACTGAATAACATCGGGGAGAGGCTACAGCCCTGTCTCACTCCCTTCCCAACCACTGCTTCCCGTTCATTCCCCTCGATTCTTATAACTACCATCTGATTTCTGTACAAATTGTAAATAGCCTTTCGCTCCCTGTATTTTACCCCTGCCACCTTCAGAATTTGAAAGAGAGTATTCCAGTCAACATTATCAAAAGCTTTCTCTAAGTCTACGAATGATAGAAACATAGGTTTGCCTTTCCTTAATCTGTCTTCTAAGTCTTCTAGGGTCAGTATTGCCCTACGTGTTCCAATATTTCTACGGAATCCAAACTGATCTTCCCCGAGGTCGGCTTCTACCAATTTTTCCATTAGCCTGCAAAGAATTCCCATTAGTAGGACGTAAGAAGAAGAAAATTTATTTCTTTTACATAAGTGAATAGAAACCATGTTAAGGAGTATTAAATCTATTGGATAATATAGGCACTGTATATTGTACAGCTACTTCAAAAGTGTGATATATTTATGCTTGCTCCTGCACACGCCTGCCCATGTTCTCCACTCGGCAGACACACTGTGCGCATGCCACGTTGTCGTGCATTAGGGTAACTGGAGGATTTGGAGGGCGAGGGGGGGGGGGGGGGTGCATATCACGTGCACAATAAACAGGCGAACACTTAAGGGCTTCTGACGTTATTGCACGTACAATAGATTGCTTACTTACTGTCAGTCATCACAACAAAACTACTGGTTTGTGAACACAATCACAGGTAACAACTAGTAAAAAATAAATTATATGTTTGAATAATAGAACTATAATCTTTCTTAATAATGAGTGTGTCTATAGTTATCATGGGAGATCATACGCTGGAGATGGCCCCATTATAAATGTATAAAATTATTAATGTTAAAACTGGAATATCGAATGAAGGAATGTGATACTTTTCTAAAATACAACATTATTGCTGTAAGAACTGAAATATCAAATGAAAAATTGTGATACTTACCACATTAATAATTAACTGTCTGAAAACAAATAATATTTGTGACCAGAAGGACAATGTTATCTTAATCCTGGCGGACCGACACTCTGCTACTTTATTCTTGTTTGGAGTTTTGTAAGTATTTCTTCTTCAGTGCACGAGGGTCATTCCGAAATTAATGTGTCCTATATTTTTGTGTGACTGAGCCAGATGAAGTTAGTGTAGAACCAATTGTAAGGTGCCAGGACATGGGCGCTTCCGCGTTAGTTTACCAACATTAGTATTAATAATAAAGGGACTGGCAAGGGCATCAGATCATGACTCTATTGAATTATGATAATTATAAGGCACTCTCGAGCAGTATTCCCTGCATGACTGCATGATTGAGTCACTAACTTAAAGCGTTGGTGAAAGTGTCGGAAGCTGAGAATTGTGGAATGTAGCTCGCCGGGCCGCCGTGGGCGGCTGGTAGCGGTCACCGGAAACGCGGGACAATACGGCGCTTCTGGGGACAGCTCGGCATCCGGAACCACCTGTGCTGGGCAACACGTGGCGAAGACGGGAATTTCGTTTGCCTAAGGGCGTTATGACCTATTCGATCATTGGGTAGATCGCAGAAATGCCGTTGGAGGAATTTCGGCGATGATACAGCGTTCGACATTGGCCGAAACTGAGAATTCTTCCGCCGCGTTTTCGTACGCGTGGGAGACGGGAGAATTGGGGGGGAGAGAGGACTTCGCCTTCAGCCATCGAGCGGTACGGACTTGGAGACGGCGTCTGGGCCATCGTCTTCGAAGGGAGATATACGGTCTGTATGGCAGCACTGCACGAACGCGTGTTCCGTGCAGAGTTTTGCGGTTAGAGCTCTTTGTGTGCTCAGAAGCGAGATTTTCACCAACACTTGATCACTTCCAACAACTTACCTAATATTCTTGATCTGGTAGTTATCCTTGCGAGGTACCGAGTATTTATCAACGCAGCTGCCGGTAATAGGGGGCGCGTAATTGCAAATTGTTAATGTGCCATTCTCATGAGTGTGTAGGTGGACAAAAAAAATTCACATTTTTTTCTAAATTTTGTCAGTTGTGGGGGATATCAAATTAAAATGCCAATATTACAATCGAATTATCGACTTCATTGTTTACCCTGTCCCAGTAAGTTTTACATGTGCTCTAGTCACTGCACAGCTTGCCCAGACGGGAAGGAAAGGTGGTTTGCGGTCTTCTATGTCAGCGACGGACAAATAAGCTTACACAATTTTTGAACGTTTTCGCCCATGTTTCGTTGTCCTGCGGCAGTCAGCAGCAACAGCAGAGGCTTTCGAAAATGGCGTCTGATGCCGAGAAATAAAATGAGGGACGTGTCATTGAATTTCTCACTGCTTATTCCGCCAACTGAAACCCATCGTCGCTTGCTAACCGTGTGAGGAGATGACACAGCAGGTGCGAGTAAAATAACGCAGTGAATGCTCCATTTCAGTTGTGATGGAATAAAAGTGGACATCGAGTCACATCCTGCTCGACCCTGCTGACCAGCCATCGCTCATAGTGAACAACGCTTCGATCAATTCATCCGCGGTGATCGACGGATTATGTAGAAGGAATTGAGTGCACAGCCGGATGTTGGCGGTAACGCCTCAGGCAAGACGTTACGGAATCTCGATTCATGCGAAGTGTTTGCGAGATGGTTCCTGCGTGGGCTTACACAGGACCAGACAATCATCAAACAGAAATATATCGCAACCTGCTGGATCAATACGAGGCTGAAGATGATAAATTTCTCAACACTATCTTCACTGGAGATGAGACGTGGTGTCACCACTACGAGACGAACCCAAAAGACAGTACACGATGAGAAACTTCTGCTTGATATGCGGTAGACCCCATAACAGTTTTGCAGCTATGGAGCTCTTTGCCAGTTTGGCTGAACTGTCCTACCGGATACACAGTACGGGCTTGATTTAGCACTTTGGGACTTCCACGTCTTTGGGCATAAGAAAGACTGACAACGTAGTCAGAATATTCCAGACTCAGATTCTACTGTATGACAGTGGCCAGCGTCAGCTGGTTCAACTTACTACGAGCGCAGCATGCAGGTTCTTGCTCATTGTCGACACAACTGATTAACGAGTGGTGCATATTATGTGAAAAAATGAGAGTATGAAGGTGATATCTTGCTCTGTTTAACTGTGTCGCTGAAATTTCTGTGTCTGTTGTAGAGTACATGAAAATAAATGGGAGGCGATAGTTTCGGCATGACCCTCGTGCAAAACATCATTAGCTTCGTAATGACAACGTAAGAAGCAACCTATCTGCGCTCCAAGCGGAATCGGGCAACATGTTGCAGATACGAGGTATGTGAAAAAAGTAATGAGACTTATTTTTTATCTACCAAAGCTTTTATTTTTTTCAGGCAACAATACTTTCCCCTTCAAAGTAGTTCTGAGTCTTGATAGCAGCGCTGAAAGGCTTCAGCTGGCACGGCGTTAAACATGTCGGTCACGTTCTTTTCAGTGTTCTCCAGAGTCACAAAATGGCGTCCTTTTAAAACATTTTTCATTTTCGCGGGAAGAAAAAAGTCATAAGGACTCAGATCTACATCTTCATCTACATTTATACTCCGCAAGCCACCCAACGGTGTGTGGCGGAGGGCACTTTACGTGCCACTGTCATTACCTCCCTTTCCTGTTCCAGTCGCGTATGGTTCGCGGGAAGAACGACTGCAGGAAAGCCTCCGTGCGCGCTCGAATCTCTCTAATTTTACATTCGTGATCTCCTCGGGAGCTATAAGTAGGGGGAAGCAATATATTCAATACCTCATCCAGAAACGCACCCTGTCGGAACCTGGACCGCAAGCTACACCGCGATGATTTTATATGATCATTCCACTTCAAATCGTTCCGTACGCATTCTCCCAGATATTTTACAGAAGTAACTGCTACCAGTGTTTGTTCCGCTATCATATAATCATAGAATAAAGGATCATTCTTTCTATGTATTCGCATTACCTGACATTTGTCTATGTTATGGGTCAGTTGCCACTCCCTGCACCAAGTGCCTATCCGCTGCAGATCTTCGTGCATTTCGCTGCAATTTTCTAATGCTGCAACTTCTCTGTATACTACAGCATCATCAGCGAAAAGCCGTATGGAACTTCCGACACTATCTACTAGGTCATTTATATATATTGTGAAAAGCAATGGCCTAAAACATTCCCCTGTGGCACGCCAGAGGTTACTGTAACGTCTGTAGACGTCTCTCCATTGAGAACAACATGCTGTGTTCTGTTTGCTAAAAACTGTTCAATCCAGCCACACAGCTGGTCTGATATTCCGTAGGCTCTTACTTTATCAGGCGACGGTGCGGAACTGTATCGAACGCCTTCAAAAGATCAGGTGAGTAGGGGGCTGTGCAAGAACAGGAATACCTTTCGAGGACAAAAATTACGTGATGGAAGTGGTCTACGACATGGGGCGTTGTCATGATGCAGCACCCACTTGTCTGCAACGTCCGGTCTCACTCGATTCACCCTGTCCCTGAGCCTTTGAAGGAAATATTTTTAAAGCACTTGCTTGACAGTTTATCCTAGAGCAACAAATTACTTTTACACGGTACTCCTAATGTCGAAAAACTAAATCAGCGTTGTTTTGATCTTTGATTTGTTCATTCGAGCTTTTCCGTTCGAGGAGATGTCTCAGTGTGCCACTCCTCACTTTCCAACTTTGTATGAAGATGGCACTAAAAATACAGGATTCATGGCCTGTGATCACACTTTTGATGGGTTCAACGTGAAGTTTCTTCGATTGTTCTTCTGCTCAATTGTGAGGTTATCCGGGCACCATTTTGGCACGAACCTTTCGAATGTGCATAACTTCGGTCAAAATTTGATGTACGGTGAAAGTGTTTAACAGATCACCCATTACACACATCACACTCTTTATTAAACGTGAGCATGATCCGGTTTTTGAAGTTAAGGTTCACCTTCAACGTGCTTTCGACCTTCCAGAGATGATTTGTGCCAGCGAAAAACCTGTCCTCTTGATAACGAATATTCCCCATAGGCTTTTTTCTACTTTTCAGTGGTCACACTCGCGGATTTTCCAAGCTTAACATAAGACTTGATGCCATAACACTGCTCTAAATTCCGTTGTTCTGTTTTCGTAACGCACAACAAAAACTCAACTTCACTGATTGAGCTCTCGAAAATCGCGTGATGGCCGTACGGAGCTGAAACTTGAACTGTGCACCTGGAAGGGATGAACGCACCAGTGTGCACAAGCAGAACAACACAACATTGTCAGATCACTCGCAGTGCTGTCGGTCTCAATAATTCAGTCACACACCTAGTATTATTTCAAAGAATGCGGATATCCGCCAGTAGCGGAAGGAAACTATGGCAACCCGCCAGGTTAGCCGAGAGCTCTATGCGCTGCTTCCTGGACTCGGGTAGGACCGAATGCACCCGCCGGATTAACGAGGAGGGCCGGCGTCCCGGCCTGCCTGGATGTGCTTTTTAGGCGGTTTTCCACATCCCTCTAGGTGAATACTGGGCTGGTCCCCGCGTCCCGCCTCAGTTACACGACTCACAGACATCTGAAACACATCCGGGATGGAGGGGGGGGGGGAAGGGGGTTACGGGGTGGCGGCAGGAAGGGCATCCGGCCACCCCTTCAACTTAACATGCCAAATCCGATTTAACCACGCCAATCCCGCTCAAAAAGCGGGACAAAGGCGCAAGCGATAGTGGAAGGAAACTATGGTGTCTTTATGCTGATCGTCAACGTACCCCAGAGATCAGGGAACTGACGGTCTCGACGGCCTTGTCGAAGTCCTTGGGCGTGAGGCCGAGGCGGCGCGTGTGCGCGTCGTCCATGCAAGCGAGCTGCGCCTCCATCTTGGCGTCCTCCTGCTGGAACTTGTGGCGCAGCGCGGAGAACTGGTCGCCGCCCGTCAGGCGCGCCACCAGCGCCTGCGACAGCACCACGTGGCTGTGCCTCCAGCAGTGCTCCTCCACGTCCTCCTGCACCGGCAGGGCTCTCGTCACTGTCTCACCTCGACCAGCTGGCACACCCTCCAGAGGAATGGCACTCAATGGCCTAGGCCACTCTGGATCAGGTAGGCACCATCACTGCATTGCTCAAACCCAGAGAGCCATGGCACACCTAATATACACTACAGGAAATTAAAATTACTACACCAAGAAGAAATGCAGATGATAAACGGGTATTCATTGGACAAATATATTATACTAGAACTGACATGTGATTACATTGTCACGCAATTTCGGTGCATAGATCCTGAGAAATCACTACCCAGAACAACCACCTCTGGCCGTAATAACGGCCTTGGTACGTCTCGGCATTGCTCAAACAGAGCTTGGATGGTGTGTACAGGTAGAGGTGCCCATGCAGCTTCAACACGATACCACAGTTTATCAAGAGGAGTGACTGTCGTATTGTGAGGAGCCAGTTGCTCGGCCGCCATTGACCAGACGTTTTCAATTGGTGAGAGATCTGGAGAATGTGCTGGCCAGGGTAGCAGTCTAACATTTTGTGAGAAAGGCCCGTACAGAACCTCCAACATGCGGTCGTGCATTATCCTGCTGAAATGTAGGGTTTCGCAGGGATCGAATGAAGGGTAGAGCCACGGGTCGTAGCACATCTGAAATGTAACGTCCACAGGTGCCCGAGACGTGTAACCAATGGCACCCCATACCATCACGCCGCGTGATACGCCAGTATGGCGATGACGAATACACGCTTGCAATGTGCGTTCACCGCGATGTCGCCAAACACGGATGCGACCATCGTGATGCTGTAAACAGAACCTGGATTCATACGAAAAAATTACGTTTTGCCATTCGTGCACCCGGGTTCGTCGCCGAGTACACCATCGCAGGCGCTCCTGTCTGTGATGCAGCGTCAAGGGTAACCGCAGCCATGGTCTCCGAGCTGATAGTCCATGCTGCTGCAAACGTAGTCGAACTGTTCGTGAAGATGGTTGTTGTCTTACAAACGTCCCCAACTGTTTACTTAGGGATCGAGACGTGGCTGCACGATTCGTTACAGCCATGTGGATAAGACGACTGTCATCTCGACTGCTAGTGATACGAGGCCGTTGGGATCGAGCACGGCGTTCCGTATTACCCTCCTGAACCCACCGATTCCATATTCTGCTAACAGTCATTAGATCTCGACCAACGCGAGCAGCAATGTCGCGATAGGATAAACCGCAATCGCGATAGGCTACAATCCGACCTTTATCAAAGTCGGAAACGTCATGGTACGCATTTCTCCTCCTCACATGAGGCATCACAACAACGTTTCACCAGGCAACGCCGGTCAACTGCTGTTTGTGTATGAGAAATCGGTTGGAAACTTTCCTCATATCAGCACGTTGTAGGTGTCGCCACCGGCGCCAACCTTGTGTGAATGCTCTGAAAAGCTAATCATTTGCATATCACAGCATCTTCTTTCTGTCGGTTAAATTTCGCGTCTGTACCACGTCATCTTAGTGGTGTAGCAATTTTAATGGCCAGTAGTGTAAGAAGTTCAAACATAGTCCAGATCACTCTAGACTGGATAGTTTCCCATCACCAGTTTAGCGTGTGTGTGAGAATGTAAGGTGGCAAGATTTTGCGACCATACATCTAATATTCTTGCAGTCTTGTATTTATATTAGACGTTATTTACAAAACAAAATCGGATTAATCACTTCATTGGCAGTTACGGGGTGGCACCACAATCTGACAATTTCTGTGATACTGCATGTCCGGGAGTTAATTAAGTCTGAGCTCTAACAGAAAGCGCCAAGGGGCCTTGCGTGATCAGAAGCCACTACTGGCCAAGGTTGGTTGGTTGGTTGATTTGGGAGAGGGGACCAAACTGGAAGATGGTCGGTCCCGTCGGATGAGGAAAGGATGGGGAGGGAAGCTGACGGTGCCCTTTCAGAGGACCATCCCGGTATTTGCCTTTAAATGTTTAGGGAAATCAAAGAAAACCTAAATCATGATGACCGGACACGGGTTTGTACTGTCGTCTTCCTGAATGCGAATCCATTGTGCTAACCACTGCGCCACCTCGCTCGGTGTCGGCTAAGGAGGGAGCTGGGAAGCACCTTGTTGTATTCTGGAGGGGCGGACATTTATTGCCCTGAAAGAGAACAATGCGTGGCAGCGGTGGTTTATGATGCTAGAGGCCGCAGATCCCCTGTAGCACGAGTAGAATACCATACCTGGTATAGAGCGTCGGGGTGGAAGAATGGGAAGGGTATATTCTTTTAGTGTGAAGGAATGCTGGGGGTCACAAATGATGCTCATGCGCTGACCTCTGTGGAATTTTGTCACGGACATTGCCAGAGCCTACCTCCAGCTGAAAAGAGCAGAAACGCTTTCAGTGGGGGGAATGGAGCCTTCCAGGAATTGTTCTGAAAGGAGTACGAGTTTCAGGCGATTGGCTGGCAGATGCATGACCCATGTGGTGGGAGGTAATGTTTTTGTAACAGCCGCTGGCATTCGACACGTGGAGCGCTAACGTAGAAGCTGCGTGTCTAGCTGGGAGGTGCGTTTGGCTGGAGAAAAGGATTTCCCTCCCGGTACCGATCGGGAGCACTTGCCTCTGAAGGTCGCTAGAAGATACTCCGCGGTGATCGCCTTAGCGGAGGAGCTGGCGGTCAAATTTTAACAAGTGTTGCTATCGACATGGGATGTGCGTGAGTCGTTTCTATGAGACAGTGTTCTTATTCTCTTCACACAGCTGACGATTCTTTAGCTCCCTATGGAATCTGACAAACGTTGAAGGAGAATACTTGAATCGAATTTCTGTTCCTAGCTGGTGAACAAGCAGAAATCTTGACTCCTGTTCTGACTCGTACTGAGCTAATTCCAGTCATAGGAGTTTGTGGGTGCCATTTTGTGTCCACTGAGTTAGCAGAGAGTTGCAGGTACGCCACGTACATCATCTGTACAGCTGTTGCTATTTTTACTTAAAGGAAAATTTTATCATAGCAATAACCTTCAAATCGTTTGCTACACCCTTAATTTTTATGTATGAATTAGTGAATTTACTCATGGTACTTTTATTGTATTATGCCTGTAATCACTTTCAGAACTCAGATTAATAATAAGCCTAACCGATTTAATAAGACAGCCTTAAACTGCTGGTGTCCCCACGTGCCACCACAATAAAATTAAAACAGTGAATAGTAGAGGGAATTTGAATGAGAGCAGTGGCGTATTTAAGTTTACAAAATAATGACAAATTTTATTAAACCTTTAGTAACTACAACTTTCTGGAGAACCAGCTGATTATGTATGTATGTGTGTGTGTGTGTGTGTGTGTGTGTGTGTGTGTGTGTGTGTGTGTGTGTGTGTGTGTGTGTGTGTGTGTGTAATATACCTAGATTGAAGAATTAGATACCTAAAAATACGCCCATATTAGAATACAATATTGCATCAAAATTTGAAAGCCATCGGTCAAGGACTTTCGGAGATACACGATTTTGGACAAACTAACGTTTTTATTTTCATAAATGTAGAATCCTCACTCTGAAATTTTTGAGCTTCTCATCAACAGACAGGCCTGACCTCAAAGTGTAAACGGCGTACTGAAACTGTCCACACAATGTATATATGATTCTAATACAATGTTGGTATAACAATTTAATCATCACGAAAAAACACTATGCTGTCTGACCAAGAAAGCGAACAATCCAGAACAAGAGGAGAAAACGAGATAGAACTTCACGATTTGAGAGGGTATATGATGTTACACAGTGATTACCAGTGTACACAGTGGTTACCATACCGAGTCAAATTTACGAAGCTGTAGCCAGTATGAACCCATTTACCAGTATGATGTTACAAACCCAGTGGTCTGGTCTGCATGCATTCACTGATGCGATTGTGAAGGGTGTCATAAAACCTTTCTATCCTCTCCAAGGGCATGTTGGCCCTCAGTTATCGTAACCGGCCTTTGGTATCTTGGAGACTGGCACTGGGACGAAGTTGACGTCCGAAATGGTCCCAACACATGTTATTTCGTGGACGGATCTAGGAGTCTTGCTCTCACTGTTGATGAACATCACGCACACAGTTCCTAGAAACAACTGTCATGCGTGAGTGAGCAGTGCCGTGTTGAAAAATGGCACCACGATACTGTTACACGACAGGTAACACAAGAGGCTGCAGGATACTTGTGACGTACTGTTGTGCTGTCAGAATTCCCTCAGTCACGTCCATCCCACACCACGACGCGAGGAGTGACACCGCTGGGACATTGGAAGAATGTTTGCTCAGATCCTCGCCATACACAGCTACGATCGTCATCTGGGGTAGTGCAGAACTGCCATTCAAAGCTGAACACAATGCGACGTCACTGATCAGTAGTCCATGCTTCATCACCACAACACCATTCCAAACGCATCCTTTTGTTTACAGATGTTATCAGAAGCGTACGCATGGGACGGCTGTTGCTAGTCTCCAACCAGTGGTGCGGAATGACACAGATTAATGCAGGGAGTTCATTTCTTGTCCTCGGATCGTAGGCGGAGATGTGAAGGGATTAAAATGTGTGCCTGGTACACAATATGGCGATTCTGCTTTGTGGTGTTCAGACGTGGTTGATCGGAAGTCTTACGACAGGTGTGCCTGCCCTTACATTCTTATGCAGTGCAACATCGGGCCGCTGTAACATCTTATTTCCCCACAAATCTGAATATTGCACGATTCGACCAGTCGGCCAAATGGAGATTCACAATGAGACACCATTCGATTTCTGCAGGTGCTGATAACTCTCTATCATTCAGTACACGTCATCTCAGGGTCGCCGGCCGCGGTAGCCGACCGGTTCTAGGCTCTCCAATCCCGAACTGCGATGCTGCTACGGTCGCAGGTTCGAATCGTGCCTCGGGCATGGATGTGTTGGGTTGGGTTGTTTTTGGGGAAGGAGACCAGACAGTGAGGTCATCGGTCCCATCGGATTAGGGAAGGACGGGGAAGGAAGCCGGCCGTGTCCTTTCAAGGGAACCATCCTGGTATGTGCCGTGAGAGATTTAGGGAAATCACGGAAAACCTAAATCAGTGTGACTGGACGTGGGATTGAACCGTCGTCCTCCCGAATGCGAGTCCAGTGGCATGGATGTGGGTAATGTCCTTAGGTTTAAGTAGTTCTAAGACTAGGCGACTGATGACCTCAGATGTTGAGTCCCATAGTGCTCAGAGCCATTTGAACCATCATCTCTGGGTCTTTCACAGTAATCACTCATCATCTAATGTTGTTACGCCCTTCACATACTTCACCATGCCTTGTGACAACACCAAACAGTAACACACACTGGTGGCTGTTCTACCTGTCACAGAGAATTGGAACTCTTAATCATTTGCATAGCTGCTGATGGTGTGTACCTGTAGGAATTTACATGGACAGCCTACAAAGTCTTCTGAGTGCTTCAATGTTTATGTCAGACAGTACTTTACTAAAGCTGATCACAAGTATTACGTAAGAGATGAAATTATAATAGCACATTACTGTCATGTACATACACTGATCAGCCAGAACATAACGACTACCTACCTACTAACCGGTATGTCCACCTTTGGAATGGATAGCATCGGCAACAAGTCGTACATGGAAGCAAAGATGCCTTGGTAGGTCGCTGGAGGGAGTTGGCACCCAATCTGCACACACACACACACACACACACACACACACACACACACACACACACACACACACACACACACACAAGTCACGTAATTCCCTTAAATTCCGGGAAGGGGGGCGATGACCACTGACTCCATGTTCAATCCCATCCCAGATGTGTTCGATCGGGTACAGATACGACGAGTTGGGGGCTCAGCACATCAACTGGAACTCGCCACTGTGTTCCTCGAACCACTCCATCATAGCTCTGGCCTTGTGATACGGCGCATTATCTTGTTGAAATTTGCCACTGCCGTTGGGAAACATGATCGTCATGAAGGGATGTACGTGGTCTACAACCAATGTACGATACTCCTTGGCCGTGATGGTGCCTTGCGCGAGATCCATATGACCCATGGATGGCCACGTGAATGTTCCCCGGAGCATAATGGAGGCGCCACCAGCTTGGCTCCGTCCCTCAGGACAGGTGTCAAGGAGCTGTTGTCCTGGAAGACGACGGATTCTTGTCTTCCCATCGGCATGATGAACAAGGTCTCGGAATTCATCAGACCACGCAATGCCCTGCACTGCACCAACTTCCAGTGCCGATGGTCACGTACCCGCTTCAGTCGCAGTTGCCGATGCCGTGGTGTTAACATTGGCACATGCGTGGGTCGTTTGCTCTGGTGGACAATTGTTAGGAGTGTTTGGTTCACTGTGTGTTCTGACTCACTTGTCCTCTGCCCAGTATTAAGGTCTGATGTTAGTTCCGCCACAGTTCGCCACCTGTCCTGTTTTACCAGTATCAGATTTCGCCTGATGTCATGCAATCTGCATAACATAACTGTCATACGATTGATTCTTCTTGACAATTCTCGGCCGCACTCTGCAGGGGCAATGAAGAAGTTCCTGCAGCGTTTTCGATGGTAAGTATTTGGTCATCCACAATACAGCCCATACTTGGCTCCTCTTGATTTTCATCTCTGCTCTGTCTATGAAGACAACATTATGCCATGGACAATGATCTGTAGACCAGCTCAGAGAATTGGCGGAGAGCACTTAGGGCTGCCTTCTATGATGAGGGTATGGGAAAGTTGGTACAGTGCAACGACAAACATCTAAGTCGAGCGGCGACTGTGTAGAGAAGTAGCTGGAAGGTGTAGCTAAGTGTTAGAAATAAAACATTTTTGATTTTCACAGTGGTTTCCATTTCGCGACAGATCCGATCTCACTTTCGGAATAGCCCCCATGCTTAACAAAATCTGTTAAACATATAGCTTTCGTTTAGTTAAATTTAATTTTATACCTGATTGTGAAATGTCGCCCGATGACACTAGTTATGTTCATAACCTATAAGCAGCTGCTATATTCTGCAACGAAAGATACAAGACGTCACTCCAGTAGCTACACTAGTGTGTCTAAACACAATTCCAACACACAGAATAGTAACTCATACGTTACCTAGCCATACGGGCGTTTCCACTACGCTTTTCCTTCGCATTAAATATTTTTGTATTATTCAGACCTACGCTTCTTATATGGCGCCACCATTTTTAGCAAGGCCTCAAGCACCTTAGCATCATCCACATCTGGAGCGGAACTTAAGATACAGTTCTGAACACAATCAACGAAAGAAACCAAGCTCTCATCGTCATCAGGCTTGTTTACTCGCAGTGTACACGATAGTCCCAGGATGTGCCTCTCAAGAGTCCTTTCATTTTCTAGAATCTACTTCGTATGGAATACAATAGCTGTACAGGCCAGTGGGTGAGCATCTAACCTGGGAGATAACTCTTTATTTTCCTCACACGCAACTAAAAATTGAGAAATATGTTCCTACCCGAATTAAAGCAGAAACTAATGCATTCATTATTTATAGTGACTCTTTTCTGCTGTGATGTAGTCCAACACAGTACAAATAGCAAACACACCAGACGACTCGAACTAGTAATGAACGATTACGTAAGACTGAGGTTCTTTGATCGCGTCATTTCTTCATATGCTCAGTTACGATAGGTGGGTACATCTTTAGCTGTTGTCTATGGTGTAGTTTCTCTCTGGGGGTGTCCCAGCCGTCTTCATTCTGTCCAGCAGATTGTCAAAGCTATCAAAAGATCGCTGATCATTTTAACTGTTTCAACTATGAATTCTTGGTGAAACATTAACAAAACGAAACATATTTTTGCCTAGTTTCACAAAACACTGTTATTTTTGTGCGACCTGGGTTTCGGGTTGGCAGCCCACTTTGCGGTACACAACTGCTTCCATAGATGAGAACTAAGGAATGATTAGCACATGTCATGATTTTAATCAATAAATTCTCGGCTTAAACTGTGATAGTTATCTCTGTCGACCATTCTGACACAGCTACACCTTTATTATACAACTTTTTGACATTCATTAATATAGCATTTACTCTATGAATAAAAATACACTGGAGTAGAACTATGTGCACAGGAGTGGGTATTTGAGTGATTACCTATCTATGAATGATGGCACCGAGTTTCCTGTCCTATGTAGAACTTGCAACATTATCTAAAAAGGGACCAATAATTGAAATGAATCAATAGTAAATGTGAGGATACAGACATCTGTTTATTAATTTCTATTGTTTCTAATTGAGCGACCTTTGCACCCTTTACCTTTAAGTACAGGGCTCCTACGTATTTGTGGTTGTGGTTTAAGTAATGTTCAGCAAAGGCTGAATCTGATTTCTTTAACGTCCAGGTTCTGTGATGCTGTTTGTGACGAATGCAGACTGACCGCCCAGTTCGTCTCATACAGCACGACTGACGCACTTGCCAGGTTATCTTATAAACCCCACTTTTCGTGATGGTAGGTTGCTTGTCCTTTGTACTAAAGAAAAATCTAGATAATATCTGAGGAATAAAGAAAAACACAGAGAAACTGTTTCGGTCTATATTGTTCACTGGGAACAGCAGGGATCCTGCTTGCTTTTTCAGCTTTTTCTTGAGAAGGTTTACGATAACGCTGGATTTAACTTCGTTATTTTTAGCTATTACTTTTGTCGTATTAAGTTTCTGCTCTTACAATTAGACTTGTTGGGACATGTTGTTAGAAAAGAGACGGTAGATCATGTGGTGAAACCTGCATTTCTGATCACTACTTATTTTTTTCATTCCAACTCATCTGTTGATTTGGCGTACGATTTTCGTTCTTCCTTGGTGGCTGATCTTCATCTCCAGACATAAGTACTTCCTTCCAGCTGCCACGCATTTCTTTCCGAATGTCATAGGAATGTCATTCGGTAGGAACGTTAGGAGAAAAGTACGTAACAGATCATGTGATACTGTTATAATAACATACACTTGTTAATCTGTTATTATAATTACTGTTATTAATAGTGGAATGTTGGCTACTTGTACTGTGTATGTTGCAGAGTGAGATCTCCGAGGGTATCTGATCAGATGTAAGAGTGTGGCCGAACGCCCTAAACTCACCACGTCAAATAAAGACATAAATAAAGGAACTACCAGGAACGAGAGCGAGTAAGCTGGCCATACGTATTCGCACGAAACGTTAAGTAACACCAAGAACACATGAACTGAATGATCTCAAACTCAGAGGACGCTTAGGAAATAGCGAGGAACTTGTTCAACAGTAATGGATGTGAAGTGTGTAAGGATGTTTGATGAAACGTTGCTCAAGTCTTGATCGATGCTATCTTAAACCACAGTCATTCTTTTTCAATCTAACGAGTTTCTACGGCGAACAGTCAATTTAGTCGAAATGAACCCACATGAACTGTGGCTCTAATACTCATAAGTACATACTCGCTGAGAGCAAGCATCGTTCTCAAGCAACCACTTTCAGGACAAACTGTTTCTTATAAACGAGAAGTTTTAAAAATATGTTCTGGTGAAACATCAGTTTTCTTGTTTTTCCTATCCTGTTTGCGGTTTGCCGTGTCGTTGAACAACGTTTGGAATAAGTGCCTCGTTATGACCAACGTCATCTTGCCACTGCTCCGAAAAAACTTATGTGCAATTGTAGACACTGCTGTGCGTCTGGAAGTAGAAAGAGATGGCCTACAGAGCATCTCATACTGCAGAGGTAATCCTGTTTGTGGTTAAAGGCAATCTAGAGTCTTCTTTTTCGGTAGGCTTAAAAATGGCATTGTTAGCAATCAGCAGAAGTGGAAGCACGTATGTAGCCCTAGACTGGAGATCAAGAAATATATGAAACCGATTGCGGGTAGAAAGACCGAAGTGGGCATTGTACATCTCCGTAATATTATTTTTACGAGCACCTCTGGTTTCTGTAGCATACTCAAGACGTGTGGAAGGCTTTATTGAAAGTGTCTAGACAGGTTACGTGAAAAGGAGTCGAATGAAAATAAATTGGCGAATTAGTGCAAGCTTTCCCCGTTCCTTGGATGAATTCTTTCACTCTATTGCCCTCTATGAAGCACCGATTTACTTGCTAGTAACACAGGGTACTCCAAAAGAATTCATTCGAAGAAACCGAAACTTGGGATAAATTTTAGCTTACGAATTTACACTTGGCAACACAAGCTCAAGATCACTTTTCGAAACTTTTTAGTTGTCTCCCATTGAGATGTAGAAGTTGCAAATTTTTCTCTAAGGTGCCTGCAATCTTTCCCTCTAACAATGCAAAAGCGTGGTTCCCTGCGACGTCACCCTCGGACTCGGGGAGGTTGGACGGCCGGAGTGGCCGAGCGGTTCTGGGAGCTACAGTCTGGAACCGCGCTACCGCTACGATTGAAGGTTCGAATCCTGCCGCGGGCATGGATGTGTGTGATGTCCTTAGGTTAGTTAGGTTTAAGTAGTTCTAAGTTCTAGGGGACTGATGACCTCAGAAGTTAAGTCCCATAGTGCTCAGAGCCATTTGAACCATTTTTTTTGGGGAGGTTGAAAACAACAAGGTGTCGACACATGCCAAAAAAAGATCAGAGCTCAAAAGTTCATGTGAGCTGTAAGGTACGTCAATTAGTCACGTTGGCACCAAAATTCACCACATCTCTGTCCAAAACCACCTTGTACGTGTCACCCGACAGGAGTGTCGTCACAACCTCTCTTACCCACATTTCTTCCCTTCTTTTGATGTATCTGCGATGGGGGCTAGAGCCGTGAATCCACCACCCTCTACCATTGAAATCTCGCGGATTTAGTATGGGTGACTGAATAAAACATTTTAGACACGCCGCAGCTCAGAATCGACAAGAATAGGCCTCAGAGGGTGACATAATGGTCGTCAATGAAACCACCCTTCCCCTTGGTGAGCTGATTCCCACACATTGCAGAGAGTAACAGGTCGACGTTCTTGACAACTTCTGGCGCTGCCGACACCCCATGAACGATTCAAACATTTTCTAAGGACATTGCGACTGAGCAATCCCACCGAACGTGATTGATAATTGTTCTACTTTGGAGTGCAGTGCGACCAAAAACTTTACTCTGGCATACAGAGTGAAGCCACAATGGACTGTTCAAAATCATTCGACGAAATTTGAACGCTATCCAAAGTAGCGAAGGACAGGGTGGAACCACTAGGGACTGTTGAAAATCATTCGACGAAATTTGAACGTGATCCAAAGCAGGAAAGGGTGTCTATGCTCTTTGAGCCCTCCTGTTTAGTGCCATCCTGCTGTGTGATTTAGGCGAAGGGGTCGGATGTTGCTTCGATGAGCACGTTAAAAATGTACCTGTAGAACGCAAGTCCTTTATGGAAAGCTAGGAACTGCGGGAGACACTGCTAGTGGGCAGGCGGGATCGGGAGGGCGTCACGGGTTGCCTGCCTGCAAGCGTCTGGAACTCAGTCACGAGTTGCCTCTGCACCGATACATTTTTAAAGTGCTCAACAAAGCTGGGCAGGTGGCACCAAAGGTGTTGTCGAACTGGCTAGTCTTGGAGGGAAACATTGGAGTTTTATTCATGTCCTAGTGAATGTCACAAAGCCAGCTCTCCTCCATTATCACCCCACAGGAGGGTATGAAACAGCAGGGCTGAAATACCATGAACAGCCTTTCATCGAATGTTTCTGAACAGTTCCTAGTGCTACCACCCTGTACAACAGAGCAAAAATTGTGGTCGCACCGTATGACAAAGTAGAACAATCACGTTCAGTGCAGTTTATGGCCGTTGATGCCCTTAGAAAAGGCCCTGTCGCCTGTGTGAAAGGTTGTGAGAACATTGTCCTGTTGCTCACTGCCCTACGAGTTGCCGTTTTCGGCCGCGAAATGTTTGGGAATCAACGCCCCAAGGATGATTGCATTGATGTTCTTCATGTCACCCTCTGAAGCCCTTGCGTATCAATCCTGAGCGGTGGTGTGTCTGAAATGTTTCCCTCGCGCACCCATAAGAAATCCGCTTAATTTCAACGCTGGACGTCACGGTTCTGACCTCCACTGCAGAGGCGACAGAAGAAGGGGTCAAATGTGGGTAAGAGGAGGTGTTACGACCTTTCCACCGCGAAGCAGAATTTTGATGAAACTGGGTGCCAACGTGACATCATTAACCCACCTTACACCTAACAAGAACTTCTCAGCTCCGGCCTTTCATTCGCATGTGTCGACACCTTCCTGTTTGAAGCGTTGTCGATCTCGACGGTGACAGATTAGGGCACCACGCTTGTCCACCATTGTAGAGGAAGGTTGCAGGCACCTTGGAGCCAAATTTTAAAGTTATATGTCGCAAAGGGAGACAATTACGGTGTTTCGAAGTAGTGATCCATTAATTGTGTTGCTCAGTGTATGTTACTAAACGACTGATTCGGTTCGTGACAAAGGGCGACAGTTAAAGGTTCTCTATCTAATGGGTTCCAGGTGCAACAAAAATTTAAATTTCAATATGTTGCCATAAAAATGCAACACACTCAATTAGTTTGTTAAGCGGTACCTTGGGATGATACACTGAAGCGCCAAAACGTGACCACCACAGCCCACCACAAGGTTGTATGGTGCCTCATGGCGCCGAGGGCACGTGACGCGGTAAGTGAAGTGTATGAGCGGAGCAGAGACGAATGGGAATTTATTCTAGCGACGATAATTGGCGCAAATGCGGAAATCCGCCGTCTTAAGAGACTATGACAAAAGCCAAACTGTTGTGGCCCAGTGCCTGTCGCGGTTAATGAGTGCTGAAACCACGAAAAGGCGACAAAAAGTTGTACATCCATACCTCATCACAGAACGTAGGGATTGGGGGTTTTCCGGCTCTCTAAAGTAGAACAGGCGGTGATCTGTGGCAGATCTGGCGTCAGAGTACAGTGTTTTGGAGCACACAGTTCAGTGCACAGTGTTGAGTATCGTGTTCCACAGTAGAGGATCCCTACGTCTTTCCATGCTGAAGAAACAACATCGTCAATTATGATTACAGTGGGCACAGGACCATCGGTATCGGACCGCGGATCAATGTAATCGTGTCGCGGGGTCGGATGAATCCCGTTTGTTGTTAAACCAGTACGATGGTCTTGTCCAGATTCGCCGCCATCCAGGCGAACAGCTGCTCGAGACATACAGCGCGCCACACGGGTGCAGGCCGGGGAGCAGTATTACGTTATGGGGGACATTCACCTGGGTTTCCATGGGATCTGCGGTAGTAATCGAAGGCACCATGACAGCTGCGAAGTACGTGAGCATTATGAGGGACCACCTGTAACCATGCTTGATGTCTTCCCCAACAGTGGTGGCATCTTTCAGAAGGATAACTCTTCGAGTCACAAGGCCAGAATCGTGCTCCAATGGTTTGAGGGGCATGTTAGTGAACTCGATGTGTTGGCCATCAAGTTCGGCTTACCTGAATCCGATGAAAACCAACAGGGACGCTATTAGGCGTCAGCTCCGAGCCCACAAACCAACCGCCCGTAAAATACAGGAAGGTTGTGAGGTGTGCTTAGGCATCTGGTGCCAAAAGCTCTGGAAACTTAACAAGTACTTGTCGACTCCATGGCACGCAGATTCGCTGATGAATTGCGTTCCAGAGGTGGACCAATACGCTTTTAAGTAGGTGGTCATAATGTTTTGGCTCATCAGTGTTGTGCATACTGGGGGCTTGTAGTGCTAGTGACTCATTTGTGACCGCCGTCACCGAACATATGGCGTTCTGGAGGCCTGTCTTTTGCACCGTCTGCTCTCGGTCTGCAGCCAATGACTTTGCCGAGTGTAGAGGCGAACGGCGTTTGCCACATCCATTATAGGGCACCGACAAGCATGTACGCCTGTTGAGCAGCTTCAATCATTTGAACAGTGTCGCTTGTGGTCGCGCGGGAACCTCGATTGATGTATCAACGTTTTTCACACATGACGAGCACAATACATCGGTGGTGTGTCGTTGCTTTAAACAGTGGTTTGTCTAACATTCTCACACCTGAAGACCAGGTTCTGGACGTTCGCGTAGTACAAATGCACATAAAGATCGACGCGTCGTGCGAGCAGCAGTGGTGGAGCATCATCAAAGGAGGAAATGCAGGCACATGTTTCACCTGTGGTGTCGTCAGGGGCCATTGGGAGCAATCTATTTGCAGCAGGTTTAAGATCACATGTGCGTTTGGCCAGGTTACCAATGACTGCACGCACCGCCAAATATGGCTTCTCTCATGTCGTGAAACAGTTGACTGGTGAATGGAATGACGCTCTTTTGTGTTCAGTGTTGAGATTTCTTTCTATCTGTATGTGAGTGGTGGACGTGGAGAGTGATTTCGCAGAGTGCATTTGTACACAATAGAAAAGTCCCGTTCCAGGCTTCAGGGTGTGGGGGTTAATGAGTTATAACTCGCAAGGATGATTGAGTATGCAGGTTGATTGTGTAAGTGTTTTACAAAGTGGGATCATGTTGTGATAGTGAGTGGAGCAGGAAACCGTATTGATAAGGATCAGGGCTGTAATAGTGAGTGTGACCTAGTAAAAATAGCATCGGCTACGAACCATACAAATGTTGACTTGGTTCCTGCTTTCATGCAGTATGATTGACTCCAATTAGGCAGCTCTGTCAGGAGGGTAAATATGGAGTTAAATCAGCTGCTTCGGGTAGCTACTTTGTTAGGCATGAGTTTGGTTCCTTTTGATACTATTGGTAGGTGGGACTTCACAAGGCATGATCTGCATCTCTGTAGGAAAGGGAAGTGTAAACTGTCTGGGATGGTAGCAAAATCTTTAAGGGAGGGAACTGAAACTCATAGGAGTATCTCTTTTTTAGGCTAAGATCAGTGTCCAATGATTAAACATTGAATGAAAATAAGCTTAATGAGAAGCTCAGAGAGGAATGTACTAGAGATGTTAAAATATCACAAGACTCTCATAAAAGTATAATGAAAAATAATATAAATATATTGCATCGAAATATCAGGTGATTGAAAAAAGTAAATGACCTTCTTGACTGTTTAGAAAATTTAGAAACTGAGGCTAGAACATATGTACCGGGTGATCAAAAAGTCAGCATAAATTTGAATGACATGGGGTTTTATTAGAACCAAAAAAATACAAACGTTCAAAAAATGTCCGACAGATGGCGCTTGATCTGATCAGAATAGCAATAATTAGCATAACGAAGTAAGACAAAACAAAGATTATGGTCTTTGCAGGAAATGCTCAATATGTCCACCATAATTTCTCAACAACAGCTGTAGACGAGGAATAATGTTGTGAACATCACTGTAAAGCATGTCCGGAGTTATGGTGATGTCAAAAATGAAAGAAACAAGTAATACTTCAAGGTCATTCTTTTTCTCAGGCTCTTTCAGAAAATCTACATTGAAAGCCCACAAACAATAATTTACTTCCCTCTGTGTGACGCACAGCACAACAAGGAATACAACTTTTTCAGAAATAGCTGAAAATTTCCCAGTGGGGACCTATACGTAGCTACAATTATAAAAGTACCATCATGTACTCAAAGCTCACAGGCACATGCCTCTATATGTTGTTCTATTCAATTTTTTTTGTAATTTCCAAATTTTTCAAATTATGATAAATTTTAGCATATATGGCAACTCCTCCCTCTCAATAGTCTTTCTACATATATGTGCTGAAAGCTTAAAACCACCTGCATTTACCTTTTCCATATCTGTTGATGTTCAGACGGGCATAGTACCGGGTGATCAAAAAGTCAGTATAAATTTCAAAACTTAATAAACCACGGAATAATGTGGATAGGGAGGTAAAAATTGACACACATGCTTGGAATGACATGGGGTTTTATTAGAACAAAAAAAAAAAAAAAAAAAAAAAAAAACACAAAGTATTGCTAGACGCGTGAAAGATCTCTTGCGCGCGTTGTTTGGTGATGATCGTGTGCTCAGCCGCCACTTTCGTCATGCTTGGCCTCCCAGGTCCGCAGACCTCAGTCCGTGCGATTATTGGCTTTTGGGATACCTGAAGTCGCAAGTGTATCGTGATCGACCGACATCTCTAGGGATGATGAAAGACAACATCCGAAACCAATGCCTCACCATAACTCCGGACATGCTTTACAGTGCTGTTGACAACATTATTCCTCGACTACAGCTATTGTTGAGGAATGATGGTGGACATATTGAGCATTTCCTGTAAAGATCATCATCTTTGCTTTGTCTTACTTTGTTATGCTAATTATTGCTATTCTGATCAGATGAAGCGCCATCTGTCGGACATTTTTTGAACTTTTGTATTTTTTTGGTTCTAATAAAATCTCATGTCATTCCAAGCATGTGTGTCAATTTGTACCTCTCTATCTACATTATTCCGTGATTTATTCAGTTTTCAAATTTATGCTGACTTTTTGATCACCCAGTACATTGTGCTTAGAGATCATGAGGATAAAATTAGAGCTATTGTGGATCGTAAGAAGGCGTATAGATAGTAGTTTGCAAAAGGAAATGACAGTTACTGGCATAAGGCACCCTCTGCCACGCACCACACGGTAGCTTGTGGAGTATGTATGTAGATGTAGGCGTAGGTCTGGGCATCGCAGGTGGAAAGCATTCCTACAAAGCGATACCGGCGTTCCATTCTGTGACCGCGCACCGCGCGTCCGTTGCCACGCCCGGTTCTCTGAGTAAGGCCCGAATTCTCGCTCGGGTTGGAGGCAAGAGGTCACCGACCTCGCGGACCCCCAGCAACCGACAACTCGCAGGGCGTGGCCAGGGCTCTCTGGCCGTGCGTGCCGGCTGCTGGCCGGTGGCGGTTCTCCAGCTGACCTTGGCGGCGCAGCTGCTGGAGCCACCGCGCTGTGCTAATGCTTGTTTGTCCTCGTCTCGATACGCGGAGTGGGCTTGCAAGTGCGTTGACTCCGGTTTGGGAGACACTGTGACAGCACATACCGTGGTGCCTTGGAAGGCGGCAGACGGAAGTATGGTCGCTAAAAATGCCCAGGCCAGGGTCCCAACGTTCCAGCCAGCTAAGAGGCTGCGGCCACCCAAGACGTTGGCTTAGAGCCAACTAAAAATGAGGGAGACGGGAGAGAAAATGTGGATCTAAGTGCCTGATTCTGTGGTAAGTGTATACCTCCCTATCCGGCCAGCCTACAGGTTGTATGGTAATAGAACCGTATGCAGTAGATCTGCCAGAGACGTGAAATGTCTTACTCATGTCGAGATCGAAACTGAATCATGGAAGTAGCAACACTTACGTGTACACTGCTGGCTTCTAAAACTGCAACAGTCTGCTGTAGTGTACGGGAAAGAGTCACCGTTGAGTGACTGTAGGAGGATACATAATGACTGGGACAGAATGTCTATTGTAATGACGAATGATAGCTTGTTATAAAGGTGGAAAAACGTAAGATAATGCAGATAAGTTGGGAAAACTACCTCGTAATGTCCGAATAAAATATTAATTGAGTGCTGCTGGACACAAAAATGGTTCAAATGGCTCTGAGCACTGTGGGACTTAACTTCTGAGGTCATCAGTCCCCTAGAACTTAGAACTACTTAAACCTAACTAACCTAAGGACATCACACACATCCATGCCCGAGGCAGGATTCGAACCTGCGACCGTAGCAGCAGCGCGGTTCCGGACTGAAGCGCCTAGAACCGCTCAGCCACAGCGGCCGGCTGTATCTTTTCAAGCTGGTACCATCATCGTACCGGAACTGTGGCTGTAGAAACTCGCCTAATATCAGCGAAAAGGATCAATCGTGAGTTCAGACGGGCTACCATGAGGCCACCGTCCTCAGTGCTCTATGGTCCGCGTCAGTCACTAGATAAGGTCTACGTTGTCTTGGTTTAGATGTGATTGTTCCTTTACGTTTGCAGTTCCCCGTCTCACCAGTAACACTCGACTTGGGCAACGAGAATCATTGCACTGACCATGTGGGTACTTGTCTTGTTGCAAAGAAATTGATTTCCTGATTGAAAGTACGTAATGTTGTTGCGCGATTTACACGGACGAGCGAACAATATACATGCCTAAGTCTATTGGTGGTGGTGTGACAGGGAAGTGCAAACGTAAAGGAATAACTGTAGCTAAACCAAGAGCCGGCCGGAGTGGCCGAGCGGTTCTAGGCGCTACAGTCTCGAGCCGCGCGACAGCTACGGTCGCAGGTTCGAATCCTGCCTAGGGCATGGATGTGTGTGACGTCCTTAGGTTAGTTAGGTTTGAGTAGTTCTAAGTTCTAGGGGACTGATGACCTCAGAAGTCAAGTCCCATGGTGCTCAGAGCCATTTGAACCAGCTAAACCAAGATTAGGTAGACATCTACCTGACTGACGCGGACCATAGAGCACTGCGGAGAGTGGTTGTAGAAACTCGCCTAAAATCGACGAAAACTAACACTGAACGATGTGAGGTTCTAATTATGTGCAAAACAAAGAAACATATAAAGGAAAAAACAAAAAAGAAAGAGAAGTCGTAGGTACCCAGTTCCACTCCCACACGTTCATACATGTCGTTGTTGCCGAAGTCGTGTTGTTAGCATTGGAACACGCATTGGTCATCGGTTGCGGGGTCATCGACTGCGGAGGTCCATCGTTAGGAGTGTTCGGCGCGCTGTGTGTTAAGACACAATTGTACTCTGCCCAACATTAATGTCTTATGGTAGTTCCACCACAGTGTTCCGCCTGTCCTGTTTTACCAGTCTGCCCGGCCTACGACGTGCGTCATCTGTAATGAGTGTTCGCCGCCGAAACCCACGAGGTCTGGACGTCGTCTCACATTGGATTCGCCAACGCAGCACGCCTCAAATATCCGACAAGTCGTGCAGTTTCCGAAATGGTCGTACCGAGCCTCCGGGCAATCACAATCTGGCTTCGGTCGAACTACTCACATGCTCATAAATTAAGGATAATGCTGATACATGGTGAAACAACGCTCTGGTGGGCGGTTTGCGTGTTTAGATCACCTCGGGGTATGACCATGCTGTGTATCTGACCTCC
Organism: Schistocerca serialis cubense; assembly: GCF_023864345.2. Taxonomy (NCBI): domain Eukaryota; kingdom Metazoa; phylum Arthropoda; class Insecta; order Orthoptera; family Acrididae; genus Schistocerca; species Schistocerca serialis. The sequence continues at coordinate 15,574,532 of NC_064646.1, forward strand.
GACCGTCGCACGGTGGCGCTGGCAGCAGTCCACATACGCAGAGGTGTATTGGTGCATGTCAGAGTACGGTGCAGCGAGTAAGTTTGCAGACATTTACAGGCGTGCCAATGGTGACTGTGTGTTGAAAATGGCTCAGAGAACACATATTGCTGACGTTATGAGGGGTAGAATACTAGGGCGACTGGAGTCTGGTCAAACACAGCAGGTCGTAGCACGGGGCCTCGGTATGCCACAAAGTGTGATCTCAAGATTATGGCAACGATTCCAGCAGACAGGAAACGTGTCCAGGCGCTACGGTACGGGACGTCCACAGTGTACAGCACCACAAGAAGACCAATATCTCACCATCAGTGCCGGCAGACGGCCACGGATTACTGCAGGTAGCCTTGCTCGGGACCTTACCGCAGCCACTGGAACAGTTGTCTCCAGACACACAGTCAACAGACGACTGAACAGACATGGTTTATTCGCCCAGAGACCTGCAAGGTGCTTTCCACTCACCCCTGGTCACAGGAGAGCCCGTGAAGCCCTGGTGTCAAGAACACAGTACATGGTCATTGGAACAGTGGTCCCAGGTTATGTCACGGACGAGTCCAGGTATAGTATGAACAGTGATCCTCTCCGGATTTTCATCTGCCGTGAACCAGGAACCAGATACCAACCTCTTAACGTCCTTGAAAGAGACCTGTATGGAGGTCGTGGTTTGATGGTGTGGGGTGGGATTATGATTGGTGCAAGTACACCCCTGCATGTCTTTGACTGAGGATCTGGAACAGGTCAGGTGTATCGGGACGTCATTTTGCACCAGTATGTCCGCCTTTTTAGGGGTACAGTGAGTCCCACCTTCCTCCTGGTGGATGATAACGCACGGCCCCACCGAGCTGCCGTCGTGGAGAAGTACCTTGAAACAGAAGATATCAGGTGAATGGAGTGGCCTCCCTGTTCTACAGACCTAAACCCCATCGAGCACGTCTGGGTTGCTCTCGGTCGACGTATCGCTGCACGTCTTCAAACCCCTAGGACACTTCAGGAGCTCCGACAGGCACTGGTGCAAGAATGGGAGGCTATACCCGAATAGTTGCTCGACCACCTGATCCAGAGTAAGCCAACCCGTTGTGCGGCCTGTGTACGTGTGCATGGTGATCATATCCCATACTGATGTCGGGGTACATGCGCAGGAAACAGTGGCGTTTTGTAGCACATGTATTTCGGGACGGTTTCCTCAACTTATCACAAATACCGTGGACTTACAGACCTGTGTCGTTTGTGTTCCCTATGTGCCTATGCTATTAGCGCCAGTTGTGCGTAGTGCCACGTTGTGTGGCACCACATTCTGCAAATGCCCTTTTTTTATGAACATGAGAGTAGATAGATCACGCTGCTTTCCTCATTCTACACACGGACAGCACGCTCACTGACATTACGTGCACCGTGCGTGTGCCTGACTAGCTGCAGTCATTCCTCGCCAGGTGACTCTGCTGTTTGATGTTGCCTCTGCGGGTTTATAGCGATAGTACTTCGGTGGTCATAATGTTCTGGTTGATCGGTGTATGTGGTAGGAAGTAGTATGTTGTGGAATTCCAACAATCTTACTAGTCATTTAATTTTCTGTCTCAGTTGCGTTCAATTTCAGTTAATGGTAACTAATTTCGAACGAATTTGTCCATTTTAAGCCATTACATGAGTCTTTTTCAAGTAGTTAATGAAATAATTTCATAGTATAACATTTATACATTACCTGGTGCTTCTTGAGCAGCACCCAAGACACAGCCCAATATCAGTGACTTTTGAGAACATTTCTCGTGGTAAACTGCGGTCTGGATAAAAGTACTTAAAAATAGGTTACAAACTGTCTCGACCACAACAAAACATTTATTTCAATGCTTACCGGTTTCTGTCAGTATGTGACCATCATGGTATAAAGGATCACATGCTGACAGAAACAAGTAACCATTGAAATAAATACTTTATTGCCGTCAAGACTGTTTGTAATCCATTTGCAACTCTAACCCTAATTAATACTGTGCATGTGGCTACGAAGGCTTTCCCGGCGTAATAATTGATAATATTCTTCTCGGGTGTGCAGCCGGATCATAACGTCTTCATGACACAATATTTCCGCGGTCCATCTGGCCGCCATCTTCAGGTGAGAGAGCTGGTGCACGAACTCGCCGGAACTGACTTCCTAGCGCAAGCTGCGGCCCCTATATAGGCCAGCAGAAGATCCACAACGCGTGCGCGAGAAGGTGCCGTAACTGCCCTCTAGCGCAGTAAACATACCGCGCCGCCAGTGGTGGAAATAGGCGAAATCGAGATATCGCTGTCAAAAATTAAAAAAAAAATTTTATTCCGACGATCGAAACACAGACCGTTGTTTTTTGATGTCAGATAACACCGGGTCCCAAGTCTTACTTAAAAGATAGCCCTTGTCTCTATTGAGAAGATTGTCAGATAAACGAATCTCTATGGATTCTTTTAAAACACAGTCCCAATAGCGAGATGCAGGGGCAACCATTTGTGTCTTGTCATATAGCATTATGTGTCCCTCGGTGAGACAGTGCTCCGCCACTGCAGATTTCTCAGGTTGAAGCAACCGCGTGTGCCGCTGATGCTCAACACATCGGTCCTGAATGGTCCGGATTGTCTGCCCAATATAAGCCTTCCCACAGTGGCAAGGGATCTTGTACACACCGGGCTTCCTCAAACCCAAGTCATCCTTTACAGAGCCAAGGAGCGCTCTAATCTTTGCTGGCGGACGAAAAATACTTTTGATATGGTATCTTTTCAGAATTCTTCCTATCTTCGAGGAAATGCTCCCAGCAAAAGGCAGAAAGGCCACCGATTTGCAGGTATCTTCTGGTGGTTCAGGCGAAGGTCCATACTGGAAAGCACGACGGATCTGTTTATCTGTATAGCCATTCTGCTTGAACACAACCTTAAGATGGTCCAATTCTTGTGTCAAGCTTTCTCCATCTGAAATGGCATAAGCTCTTCTCGCCAACGTCCGCAGGACCCCCGTACGCTGGAACGATGGATGACAGCTAGAAGCACACGGCTGCTTCAACCTGAGAAGTCTGCAGTGGCGGAGCACTGTCTCACCGAAGGACACAGAATGCTCTATGACAAGACACAAATGGTTGCCCCTGCATCTCGCTATTGGGACTGTGTTTTAAAAGATCCATAGAGATTCGTTTATCTGACAATCTTCTTAATAGAGACAAGGCTATCTTTTAAGTAAGACTTGGGACCCGGTGTTATCTGACATCAAAAAACAACGGTCTGTGTCTCGATCGTCGGAATAATTTTTTTTTTTTTTTTTTAGTTTTTGACAGCGATATCTCGATTTCGCCTATTTCCACCACTGGCGGCGCGGTATGTTTACTGCGCTAGAGGGCAGTAACGGCACCTTCTCGCGCACGCGTTGCGGGTCTTCTGCGGCCTATATAGGGGCCGCAGCTTGCGGTAGGAAGTCAGTTCCGGCGAGTTCGTGCACCAGCACTCTCACCTGAAGATGGCGGCCAGATGGACCGCGGAAATATTGTGTCATGAAGACGTTATGATCCGGCTGCATACCCGAGAAGATTATCATCAATACTGTGCATGCTTGCAAGTATACATGCACAAACGGGGAGGAAGGAAAAGCTCAGACATAATATAGCTATGCTTCCAATGCCGTACGAAGCTGCTAGCGCATTCATTAGTTCACAGTGCATTTAAATCTGTGCATCGATCTAGCTTAACGTTATATTTCATACTTTATGCGTAGTAAAATGGAAATGCCGTGTGGCTAGGGCCTTCCGTCACGTAAACCGTTCGCTTGGTGGAAGTCTTTCGAGTTGACGCCACTTTCGAAATGATGATGATAAGGACAACACAACACCCACTCCCGGAGCGGGGAAAATCTCCAACCCAGCCGGGAATCTAACTCGGGCCGTTAGGTATTACATTCCGTCGCGCTAACCACTCAGCTACCAGGGGCGGAGTATGTGTAGTGAGAATGTATTAACAGCTATATTTCGTATGTAGTGCAATTAAATCAGCCGATGGTGAGTGAAATATATTAGGAAATATAGTACTAAAAGCAGTAGACGAGTTTTGATATTTGGGCAGAAAAATAACTGACTGTGGTCGAAGTAGAATGAATGTAAAATGGGGACTGGCAATAGCAAGAAAATAGTTTCTGAAAAAGAAAAGTATGCTAGTATGTAATACAAATGTAAGTGTTGGGAAAGCTTTTCTGGAAGTATTTGTCTGGAGTGTAATCTCCAATGTAAGAGCAACGTGGACGACAAATGGTTTAGAGAATAAAATCTTTGAAATGTGCTTCTATAGGAGACTGCTGAAGATTAGAAGGGTAGATTGGACAACTGTTGAAGTCATACAGAAAAGAATAAAGAAAACAGAAATTTATGGCACAACTTGAGTAAAACAAAGCATCTTATAATAGGACACAATCCGAGGCATCAAGAAATCGTCCATATGGTAATGATGGGAATGGTGAAGAGTATAAATTGTAGACTGACTTCTAAATTTGACTTCAGTAAATAGATTAATGTGGTTGTGGGTTGCAGAGGTTATGCAGAAATAAAAGAGTTTTGCACACGATAGACTAGTATGGAGAACTGAAGCAAATCAGGGCTTCACACTGAACACCATGACAACAATAGCTGGTTCGTATTTACATTAAATTATCTGTGTAAAATATGTAACAACTATAAATTTTTAAATGAAGCACGTTATCACTCCATAAGTATTGGCGTCAATGTGCTAAAATCCATAAAGGGAAGAAACGCTACACAGAAACGTGTTATAAATTTACACGTCATCTACGGTGGTACTTTTACGTACGTGCCCATGAGATCGATAAAGAAATAGTAGCTTTGCTCTAAACGCTGCCTTGAGTTTTCTGAGCGGTAGCTGTGATGTTTAAGACAATTTCTCTGATAAGCATCTGGCTATCTCTGGTAATTACTACTTGTGGAAGCAATGTAAGCTAGATTGAGGCAAAGATTTACGTGCACTGTGAATTACTGAATGCGGTAACAGCTTCGTACAGCATTAGAAGCATAGCTGTACTATGTCTGAACCTTTCCTTCCTCCCCTGTTGTGCATGTATACTTGCAAGCATGCGCAGTATTAATTAGGTTTAGAGTCGTAAAACTACCGTAGGATACCGTAGACCATCGTAAGTAAGCGGACACTACGGTACTTTACCGAGTAGTGTTGGTCAGGTAAGATGGCAACTGCGTTACCTGTACATTAGGTGTGTTGCACACCTATTGGGCGTCACCTCATTTCAATTACATTTTTTTGCGTTTGCGATCAGTGTCTTACTAGGTTACCTAGAAACTGAAAGCTGTGAACATCTAGAAACTGAATGGGGATATATAAAGGGCCGCTTAACCTGCGGAACAATTTTGTTCTACATAATCGCCCTCCTGTCTGTTGCTTGAAAGTAAGCAGTATTTGTATCAAAGTTGAAATGGTTCAAATGGCTCTGAGCACTATGGGACTTAACTTCTGAGGTCATCAGTACCCTAGAACGTAGAATTACTTAAACCTAACTAACCTAAAGACATCACACACTTCCATGCCCGAGGCAGGATTCGAACCTGCGACCGTAGCGGTCGCGCAGCTCCAGACTGTAGCGCCTAGAACCGCTCGGCCACTCCGGCCGGCATAAAAACTGAAACTGACAGTGTTTAATTGAGGTTTTATTTGAAAATAGTTGACTTGTAACGTGAAACAGAGGGTTGTTGTAACAATAAGAAAAAAACAGTACAGCTATATCATACAGCGCTAGAAAACGCAATTTTTTCAAAGAAAGGTAAATTTTAAAAAATGCATAACGAAAACATATCAAACACTGTCGTTGAGCTTATATAAAACATGCTGTTCTTATTGCTGAACAGTTTCTACACTTATCGGTAATAAGAGGAAACTCTTGCCTTTGATCATGGTGAAGAACGTGCTGTTGAGTACAAAGTGACAACAATAATTATATAATTTTTTGTGTTTGTGGATGTAAACTCTACTTGCATCAAAAGTAATTGCTTTGGTCACATAAAAGCGCAGAAGTTATGCGAGCAGCTAATCTTCATTATATATAAAATGCAATTTATATTTTGCAAGGGTATAAAATACACAGTGGACTAACACACAACGATGTGCGGTTCTAATTATGTGCAAATCAAGCGAACGAAGAAATAAACAAAAAACAAAGAGCAGCTGTCGGTTCCCAGTTCCTGTCTCAAACGTTCATATATCCTTCTTTTCCTACCAATGCTAGCAATACTACTGGTAAACCTACCATTTGCTACGTCATTTACATACTGTACTAAAACCACTGAACCTTAGTTTTGGTAGATGGCAACTCTACTTAGGTTGTTGCACTTGCTCATCTGCAACAAGGAGAAAGTTGTTGTTACTCAAGTCAGGTGAGAGCGCTTTTTTTCTGTACCGGGTGGCCAGATTATAGCAATTATATCGTTATCGAATTATGTAAATGTTGGGAGTAAAAAATATCGCTGAACTCGTCTCCATAAAGTGGCATCGACTGGAAGGGTATTCTAATGAGAGCATCCGGCTGCCGACCGGTTCGGTTTCGGATGAGTTCGCAAAAATGTTGTCGCTGTGACGCTTCGCTGGCCAGCGACTCTTCGGCGCTACGGAGTGGAGGGGTGAAACAGCCTTGTACAGGAACAGGCTGCACAAGAGAAACGTAAATAAGACAGGCCACTGCCCCAAACTGCTGGATACACTCTAACTAAAAGCGGAAAGATGTACGATGACGGAGTAATTTGTGTGAATGACCTTGAAATATTATTATCACAGAAAGTGAAAAAAAAACTACAGAAGTTTGCGGTGGGACGATAAAAAAATACTCGGTCTGGCTGTGAAAGACTTTAGTTTTTTTGGTTAAATTGTTTTAAGACGTTTCTCCCATTTAGATGAGGCGATTACATCCCTCAAACGCCATTCTGGAAGCTCTGCAGAACTACCACTATCATTTGACATAACCGTTTCATATGACTGTAAACTTTCTTCAGCCATAAATGACACTGAATGTTTGAATAGTTGGAAGTCAGAGGGTTTGAAAGCCCTAAACAGGGTCGATGTACCTCCAATTCATGTTGCGGACAAGAGTTCCCGTGCGGTTCTGGCGCTGCAGTCCGGAACCGCGGGACTGCTACGGTCGCAGGTTCGAATCCTGCCTCGGGCATGGATGTGTGTGATGTCCTTAGGTTAGTTAGGTTTAATTAGTTCTAAGTTCTAGGGGACTGATGACCTAAGATGTTAAGTCCCATAGTGCTCAGAGCCATTTGAACCATTTTGACAAGAGTTCATTGGAACTACGAAACGAAGTGTCAACACCTGCATAACCGAACACAAAAACAACTGTTGTCTGGGACATACCAAAAATTTGGCCGTAGCGGAAAATGTTTTTCGAGATGGGAACAACGAAATAAATTTCAGTGAGACGAGCGTTTTAGCACGGACAATGCAATATCATGCACGCATGTATAGAGAAGCAATAGAGATTCATAAACACCATAATAATTTTAATACAAAAGTTGAAGGTTTGAAGTTAGATAAAATATGGATGCCGACTGAGCGCCAACAGAATGACAATCTATTATTTTTCATCGAGAATGATGACGCCATCTAGAGATAATCACACAGTCGACATCACGTGACGTATGGTGGTGCCCTCTATGCGGTTTATGAATGCGAGAGTCTCTCAATCCTTTGTGAGGATTCGGAATCGGGCTATGACTGACGATAGGCCCAATACAACCACGTTTTACAGCCCTCTTCGTACAGTCACTAGCAGTGGCCTGTTCACGACCAGCCACTTTTCTCCTTGACCATAGAGTTGGTGCAATGCTGCACCCCTCCTCTGTCCTTCCACCGTCGGAGGGTAGCACGGAACTTAAAGTCTTTGAGTCTCCTCTTACTTGTCCACTGGGACAGTTGGACCGGATCTGAACCGGTGACGCTGTGTGTTAGTAACATGCAAAAAAAAAAAAAAAAAAGAAAAGAAAAAAAGTGAGTGACAGTAGCCGTTTAGCCGTTTTATTTCGGAAGATGTCTCCCACAGGTGGAAACGAAACGCTAGGAAGCAGTTTTATACATCGATCACGGCATCTCAGCCTGGAAGTTTTCACCAAAGAAGACACCGGCCAAGGAAGCCTACATTGTATGATTAAACATATTATTCACCTGCATGTGGGCTTTCATATAGCCACGTCACACACATTAAGTCAGAAAATGGGTTGGTTTGCAGCCAGACTGTTAACCAAACGGACAGTACGGCGAAGTCAGGAGCACCATGGACTGTCAGCAAGGCGACTGTTCCTGCGCTCCCTGGACTTGACAGCGAAGAGAGGGCCACTGACAGTACTGCACCCAGCGACAAAAATGGTTCAAATGGCTCTGAGCACAATGGGTCTTAACTGCTGTGAGGTCATCAGTCCCCTAGAACTTAGAAATACTTAAACCTAACTAACCTAAGGACATCACACACATCCATGCCCGAGGCAGGATTCGAACCTGCGACCGCAGCGGTCGCGCGGTTCCAGACTGTAGCGCCTAGCAACCAGCTACAACACGTGAGTCAGGCAGCAGCAGCCGGCCGAGACACACTCAGCAACAGGGAAACAAACGATTTTGTGACTTTTACAAGTTCATAACAAGGAGTGAATTTCATAATATCATCTTTGTGCTGAAATAGTTTAAATTCTTGAATTTCTGCGTGTTAATTTAATATATAATAGCCACGGTTCTCGCGTTTTCGTTTGCGTCGGAAACTAAACCGATTTTGTGACATAATACAAGTTCCTAATCAGGGGAGAATTATTTGGTTTCACCTAAGAGCTTCGGCAGTTAGGTTTCTGAGTTTCTGCGTATTAATGTAATTGATTAGACGCAGTTCCTGCGTTTTCGTCAGTGTCTACAGTACAGCTGCGCAGCACGTACCGATAGCCCGTTTATCTGCATAGTTTAGTTTTCCACAGTCTTTAGTATGGAAAGGGACTGCGATTGTTGTGTGCTAATGTGACCCAAATTGATGACACTTTGCTCTCAGCTCCAGTCTGTGATGGCTTCGGTTACACAACTTGAGGCTGCAGCGGATGGGCACCACTTTTGTGGGCCAGCCGTGGGGATCCAGCGGACGTCCAGCAGGTCCGAGTCGTCCAATCGGTCCTCACTGGTGGCCAACCCAGTTACTGCTCACACTGAGTTTGACGCCTCACCTGTGGTCGAATGGGAGGTCGCCCTGGGGCGTTAAAGTCGGCGAAAGACTTCCCAGGCGGCGGCACGTAAGGCCTTCCCGGTTTGTCTGACAAATGGTTCCAGGTGCTGTCTGTGGCTGACACTGTCGCTGAGCCAGATGCCGTCGCCTGTCCTGTTTCAGAGGAAACCTCTCAGCCTGCAAGACCCGGACAATCACAGAGGGTGTGATTATAGGTGGTTGGGAGCTCCAAAGTTAAGCGCGTTATGGGGCCCCTTAGGGACACGGCTGCCAAGAAGAAAAAGAAAACCTATGTGCACTCCGTGTGCATAGCGGGTGGAGTCACATGCCATGAAGAGCACAGGGTGCAGCCAACTGCACATGGTTGCTCACGTCGGTACCAATGATGTGTGTCACATTGGATCAGAAGACATTCTCTCTGTTTTCGAGCAGCTAATAGAAGTGGTAAAGGCTGCCAATCTTGCTTGAAGGATGAAAGCAGAGCTGGCCATTTTCAGCACAGCCGACAGGACTGATTGCGGACCTCTGGTACAGAGCCGAATGGTCTGAATCAGAGGCTCAGACGGTTTTTCGACCGTGTAGGCTACAGATTCCTCGACTTGAGCCAAAGGGTGGTTGGGTTTCGGGTTGCGATGAGTAGGTCAGGTGTCCACTATAACTAGGAGGCGTCTACACGGGTAGCAGGGGCTGTTTGGCGTGGACTGGGCGATTTTTTAGGTTAGAGGGTCTCGGGAAAACACAAGACGGGCTTCAGTCACAAAGGGTGCAGGCCGAACACAGGAAGAAAGTAGATACAGGAACTATTGGTATAACAGCTGTAAATTGTCGTAGCTATGTTGGGAAAGTACCAGAGCTCCAAGCGCTTTTAATGATGATCAAATTGTTATAGGCACTGAAAGGTGGCTAAAGCCGGAGATAAGCTCAGCCGAAATATTTTCGAAGGATCTAACGGTGTTCCGAAAGGATAGGCTAAACAAGGATGGTGGTGGCGTGTTTCTTGCCGTTAGAAGTATTTTATCTTGTCGCGAAATTGAAGTAGATAGTGAGTTAGTATGGGCAGAGGTCATTGTTGGCAACCGGAATGAAATAATGATTGGATCCTTTCACCGGCCTCCCAATTCAGATGATACAGTTGCTGAAATGTTCAAAGAAAACTTGAGTTTGATGTCAAATACATACCCGACTAATACGGTTATAGTTGATAGCGACTTTAATTTTCCCTCGATATGTTGGCGACAATACGCACATCAAAAAAAGTTTTCCATCACCTCGTTTTCGAGAGTTCCTGTACAGAAAATTGGAATAGAAATCAACATAAACATCATTTCCGCGCTTTTTATTGCTCAAGAAAACCACACATTGCATGTTGAACCACCGTTCAGCGAGACCTTCAGAGGTGGTTGTCCAGATTACTGTACACACAGGTACCTCTAATACCTAGTAGCACGTACTCTTACATTGATGCAAGCCTGTATTCATCGTAGCATACTATCCACAAGTTCATCAATTCACTGTTGGTCGAGATTGTCCCACTCCTCAACGGCGATTCGGCGTAGATCCCTCAGAGTGGTTGGTGGGTCACATCGTCCATAAACAGCCCTTTACAATCTATCCCAGGCATGTTTGATAGGGTTCATGTCTGGAGAACATTCTGGCCACAGTAGTCCAGCTATGTCGTTATCCTGAGGGAAGTCATTCACAAGATGTGCACGATGCGGACGCGAACTGTCGTCCATGAAGATGAATGCCTCGCCAATATACTGCCGATATGGTTGCACTAACGGTCGGAGGATGGCATTCACGTATCGTACAGCCGTTTCGGCGCCTTCCATGACCGCCAACGGCGTACGTTAGCCCCCACTTAATGCCACCCCAAAACAGCAGGGAACCTCCACCTTGCTGCACTCTCTGGACGGTGTGTCTAAGGTGATCAGTCTGACCGGGTTGCCTCCAAACACGTCTCCGACGATTTTGCTGTTAATGGCATATGCGACATTCATCGGTGAAGAGAACGTGATGCCAACCCTGAGAGATCCATTCGGCATGTTGTTGGGCTATATGTACGGCGCTGCATGGTGTCGTGGTTGCAAAGATAAACCTCGCCATGGATGTCGGGAGTGAAGTTGCGCATCATGCCTGTTGCGCACAGTTCGAGTAGTAACACGACGTCCTGTGGCTGCACGAAAAGCATTATTCAACATGGTGACGTTGCTGTCTGGGTTGCTCCAAGCCATAATCCATAGGTAGCGGTCATCCACTGCAGCAGTAGCTCTTGGGCGGTCTGAGCGAGGCATGTCATCGACAGTTCCTGTCTCTCTGAAGCTCCTCCATGTCCGAACATCGCTTTGGTTCACTCCCAGACCCCTTGACACTTCTCTTGTTGAGAGTCCTTTTTGGCAGCAAGTAACAATGCGGACGTGATCGAACCGCGGTATTGACTGTCTAAGCATGGTTGAACTACATACAACACGAGTCGTGTACCTCCTTCCTGGTGGAATGAATGGAAGTGATCGGCTGTCGGACTCTTTCGTCTAATAGGCGCTGCTCATGCTTGGTTGTTGAAATCCTTGGTCGGGGTTTAATGACGTCTCTGAACAGTCAAAGGGACTGTCTGTGATACAATATCCACAGTCAACGTTTATCTTCAGGAGTTCTCGGCACCGGAGTGATGCAAAACTTTTTTGGATGTGTGTACATGTTAAATTCCGAAGGTACGCAAGAAACATCATCCTAAATTGTGCTGAACGCATCCTCTGAAAATTATTTAGTGCAGTTAGTTCATGAGCCTACGCGATTAGTAAACGGCTATGAAAACACATTTGACCTCTTACCAACAAATAATCCTGGGTTAATAACGAGCATAAAAACGGATGCAGGGATTAGTGAACACAGGGTTGTTGTAGGGAGACTGAATATCTTAACACCCAAATCCTCCAAAAATAAACGAAAAAGAAGCAGATAAAATTCACTTGACGCCTTCATGAGAAACAATCTTCACTCCTTAGAAATTAATAATATAAGTGTAGACCAGATGTGGCTTGAATTCAGAGAAATAGTACTGGCAGCAATTGAGAGATTTATACCAAATAAATTAACAAACGTCGGAGCTGTTCCTCCTTGGCGCACAAAACGGATCAAAAAATTGTTGAAGAAACGACGAAACAAACATGCCAAATTTAAACAGACGCAAAATCACCAAGATTTGTAATCTTTTACAAAAGCTCGAAATTTAGCGCGGACTTCAATGCGAGATGCTTATAATAGTTTACACAACTAAGCCAGAGATAAATTCTGCCGAAATTTTTACAAAGGAACAGACGGTGTTTAGAAAGGATAGATTGCATGCAACCGGTGGTGGAGTCTTCGTCGCTGTTAGTAGTAGTTTATCCTGTAGTGAAGTAGAAGTGGATCGTTCCTGTGAATTATTATGGGTCGAGGTTACACTCAACAACCGAACTAGGTTAATAATTGGCTCCTTTTACCGACCTCCCGACTCAGCAGCATTAGTGGCAGAACAACTGAGAGAAAATTTGGAATACATTTCACATAAGTTTTCTCAGCATGTTATAGTCTTAGGTGGAGATTTCAATTTACCAGATATAGACTGGGACACTCAGATGTTTAGGACGGGTGGTAGGGACAGAGCATCGAGTGACATTATACTGGGTGCACTATCCGAAAATTACCTCGAGCAATTAAACAGAGAACCGACTCGTGGAGATAACATCTTGGACCTACTGATAACAAACAGACCCGAACTTTTCGACTCTGTATGTACAGAACAGGGAATCAGTGATCATAAGGCCGTTGCAGCATCCCTGAATATGGAAGTTAATAGGAATATAAAAAAAGGGAGGAAGGTTTATCTGTTTAGCAAGAGTAATAGAAGGCAGATTTCAGACTACCTAACAGATCAAAACGAAAATTTCTGTTCCGACACTGACAATGTTGAGTGTTTATGGAAAAAGTTCAAGGCAATCGTAAAATGCGTTTTAGACAGGTACGTGCCGAGTAAAACTGTGAGGGACGGGAAAAACCCACCGTGGTACAACAACGAAGTTAGGAAACTACTGCGAAAGCAAAGAGAGCTCCACTCCAAGTTTAAACGCAGCCAAAACCTCTCAGACAAACAGAAGCTAAACGATGTCAAAGTTAGCGTAAGGAGGGCTATGCGTGAAGCGTTCAGTGAATTCGAAAGTAAAATTCTGTGTACCGACTTGACAGAAAATCCTAGGAAGTTCTGGTCTTACGTTAAATCAGTAAGTGGCTCGAAACAGCATATCCAGACACTACGGGATGATGATGGCATTGAAACAGAGGATGACACGCGTAAAGCTGAAATACTAAACACCTTTTTCCAAAGCTGTTTCACAGAGGAAGACCGCACTGCAGTTCATTCTCTAAATCCTCGCACAAACGAAAAAATGGCTGACATCGAAATAAGTGTCCAAGGAATAGAAAAGCAACTGGAATCACTCAATAGAGGAAAGTCCACTGGACCTGACGGGATACCAATTCGATTCTACACAGAGTACGCGAAAGAACTTGCCCCCCTTCTAACAGCCGTGTACCGCAAGTCTCTAGAGGAACGGAGGGTTCCAAATGATTGGAAAAGAGCACAGATAGTCCCAGTCTTCAAGAAGGGTCGTCGAGCAGATGCACAAAACTATAGACGTATATCTCTGACATCGATCTGTTGTAGAATTTTAGAACATGTTTTTTGCTCGAGTATCATGTCGTTTTTGGAAACCCAGAATCTGCTATGTAGGAATAAACATAGATTCCGGAAACAGCGATCGTGTGAGACCCAACTCGCTTTATTTGTTCATGAGACCCAGAAAATATTAGATACAGGCTCCCAGATAGATGCTATTTTTCTTGACTTCCGGAAGGCGTTCGATACAGTTCCGCACTGTCGCCTGATAAACAAAGTAAGAGCCTACGGAATATCAGACCAGCTGTGTGGCTGGATTGAAGAGTTTTTAGCAAACAGAACACAGCATGTTGTTATCAATGGAGAGACGTCTACAGACGTTAAAGTAACCTCTGGCGTGCCACAGGGGAGTGTTATGGGACCATTGCTTTTCACAATATATATAAATGACCTAGTAGATAGTGTCGGAAGCTCCATGCGGCTTTTCGCGGATGATGCTGTAGTATACAGAGAAGTTGCAGCATTAGAAAATTGTAGCGAAATGCGGGAAGATATGCAGCGGATAGGCACTTGGTGCAGGGAGTGGCAACTGACCCTTAACATAGACAAATGTAATGTATTGCGAATACATAGAAAGAAGGATCCTTTATTGTATGATTATATGATAGCGGAACAAACACTGGTAGCAGTTACTTCTGTAAAATATCTGGGAGTATGCGTGCGGAACGATTTGAAGTGGAATGATCATATAAAATTAATTGTTGGTAAGGCGGGTACCAGGTTGAGATTCATTGGGAGAGTGCTTAGAAAATGTAGTCCATCAACAAAGGAGGTGGCTTACAAAACACTCGTTCGACCTATACTTGAGTATTGCTCATCAGTGTGGGATCCGTACCAGATCGGTCTGACGGAGGGGAGAGAGAAGATCCAAAGAAGAGCGGCGCGTTTCGTCACAGGGTTATTTGGTAACCGTGATCGCGTTACGGAGATGTTTAATAAACTCAAGTGGCAGACTCTGCAAGAGAGGCGCTCTGCATCGCGGTGTAGCTTGCTCGCCAGGTTTCGAGAGGGTGCGTTTCTGGATGAGGTATCGAATATATTGCTTCCCCCTACTTATACCTCCCGAGGAGATCACGAACGTAAAATTAGAGAGATTAGAGCGCGCACGGAGGCTTTCAGACAGTCGTTCTTCCCGCGAACCATACGCGACTGGAACAGGAAAGGGAGGTAATGACAGTGGCACGTAAAGTGCCCTCCGCCACACACCGTTGGGTGGCTTGCGGAGTATAAATGTAGATGTAGATGTAGAACGAAACTGTCTTGAAACCTGGCAGAAAATCCAGAGAGATTCTGGTCGCATGTGAAGTATGTTAGCGGCAAGAAACAATCACTGCCTTCTCTGTGCAATAGCAATGGAGGAACTGTCGAAGACAGTGCTGCCAAAGCAGAGATACTTACAGCCTTCCGAAATGCCTTCACAAAAGAAGACGAAGTAAATATTCCAGATTTTGAATGAAGAACAGCTGCCAACAAGAGTAACGTAGAAGTAAATATCCTCTGAGTAATGAAGCAACTTAAATCACTTAATAAAAGCACGTCTTCTGGTCCATACTGTTTACCAATTATGTTTCTTTCAGAGTATTCTGATGCATTAGCTCCATACCTGACAGTCATATACAACCGTTCACTCGACGAGAGATCCGTAGCCAAAGACTGGAAAGTTGCACAGGTCCCACCAATATTCAAGAAAGGTAGTAGGAGTAATCCACTAAATGACAGGCCAGTATCGTTAACGTCGATATGCAGAAGGACTTTAGAACATATATTGTGTTCGAACATGATGAATTACCTAGAAGAAAACGGTCTATTGACACACAGCCAACATGGGTTTAGAAAACAACGTTCCTGTGAAACACAACTAGCTCTTTATTCACATGAAGGGTTGAGTGCTGTTGACAAGGGATTTCAGATCGATTCCGTATTTCTGGATTTCCGGAAGACTTTTCACACTGTACCAAACAAACGGCTTGTAGTGAAATTGCGTGCTTATGGAATATCGTTTCAGTTATGTGAGTGGATTTGTGATTTCCTGTCAGAGAGGTCACAGTTCGTAGTAATTGACGGAAAGTCATCGAGTGAAACAGAAGTGATTTCTGACGTTCCCCAAGGTAGCGTTATAGTCCCTTTGCTGTTGCTTATCTACATAAACGATTTGGGAGACAATCTGAGCAGCTGTCTTGGTTGTTTGCAGATGACGCTGTCGTTTATCGACTAATAAAGTCATCAGAAGATCAAAACAAACTGCAAAACGATTTAGAAGAAATATCGGAATGGTGCGAAAAGTGTGAGGTCATCCACATGAGTTCTAAAAGGAACTCGTTAAACTTCGGTTACACGATAAATTAGTCTAATCTAAAAGCCGCAAATTCAACTAAATACCTTGGTATTACAATTACGAACAACTTAAATTGGAAAGAACACACAGAAAATATTGCGGGGAAGGCTAACCAAAGGCTGCGTTTTATTGGCAGACCTACTAAGGAGACTGCCTACACTACGCTTGTCCGTCCTGTTTTAGAAAACTGCTGCGTGGTGTGGAATCCTTACCAGACAGGACTGACGGAGTGCATCGAAAAAGTTCAAAGAAAGGCAGCACGTTTTGTATTATCGCGAGATATGGGAGAGAGTGTCACAGAAACGATACAGGATTTGGGCTGGACATCATTAAAAGAAAGGCATTTTTCGTTGCGACAGAATCTTCTCACGAAATTCCAATCGCCAACTTTCTCCTCAGAACGCGAAAATATTTTGTTGACACCGACCTACGTAGGGAGGAACGATCACCACGATAAAATAAGGGGAATCAGAGCTCGTACGGAAAGATATAGGTGTTCATTCTTTTCGCGCGCTATACGAGATTGGAATAATAGAGAATTGTGAAGGTGGTTCGATGAACCCTCTGCCAGGCACATAAATGTGATTTGCAGAGTATCGATGCAGATGTAGATGTGTGCAGTTATGCGTTGTCAGTAGATAAGCAGTAGGAGGAGAATAGTCAGCAGAGCTCATTGACTTCGAACGTGATCTAGTCATTGTGTGTGATCTGAGTAAGAAATTCATCAACGAATATTCATCCTTTCTGACGCAACCAAAATCGACTGTTAGTGATATGAAAACGCGAAGGAACAACCTCAGCTAAGCTAACACCACCAACACCAGGCAGTCCTCACGTAGTGACAAACGGGGACAGTCCAACATTGCGCTGGGTGGTAGTAAAAAAAAAAAAAAAAATCTGTGGAAGAAGGCACTCGTGAGTTCCAAAGGGCTACCGGTAGTCCATCTAGCACAATAACTGTATGTAGGTAATTGGAAGGAATGCGGTACAGAATTCGAGCAGCTCCGAACAAGCTAAACATTTCTGTAGTCAATTTTAAGCTACCCTAGAAGTAGCGTAAAGAGGGACGCCAGAGGGGAGTGGATGAGCGGACCCGAGTAATTTGGAGTGATGAATAGCGGTATACCTCGTCGCAAACCAATGGAAGAATTTCGGTTTAGTGAATGCCAGCAGAAACGTTACCTATTACTATGTGTAATGCCAACAGTGAAGCACAGAGAAGGTGTTGTTTAGGTATGGCGGTGATTTTCGTTGTTAGTTTGTAGACCCCGCGCTGCACCTGAGAAAACACTGAATGTGGAAGGATGTGACTAAAGCACTGTGTACTGTGTACAGTAGACACACAATTAGGAGATGACGATTGTATCACCATCAGAACACACCTTGTCACAATGCAGCATCTGTGAAGCAATGGTTTGTGGACATTAAGATTCCTAAAATGGACTGGTCTGCCCAGAGTACCAACCTGAACGCAATGGAACACCTTTGTGATGAGTTAGAACGTCGAATTCGCTCCACACCCTAGCGGCCAACGTCACTATCTTCTCCGGTTTCGGCTCCTGAGGAGGAATGGACTGCCACTCCTCCACAGACATTCAGACACTAACTGACAGTGTTCCCGACAGAGGGTAAGCCTTCAAAAAGCCAAAGGATGGACACACCAAGTATTAATGCCCCCAAATAGGTGTCGAACTACTTTGGGAAATTTCCAAGAATGATTGCCTATTGTAGTCGCGGGGTCCAAACGATACATATCGAACGTGCGACCGTAAATCGATCATGCGACTCTGGTGGCGCGCGTTATGAGTATGTTTACAGTGGTCACTACAGCAACGACAAAAGAATAGCGTTACAAAAATACTTGTAATTACAAAGGAGACTACTTACCATTCTCGTCGTCGGTGTTGTCGTCATGTGAAAGTCCATATGATGTGTACGCTACAGGGACAATTCCCTTTTTGCCAAAGCCTGGGCACACTCTGCCAATATCACGCAAGAATATCAGCAGTGTGTCACGTACGTTAACTTTTCCGTGCAAATGCAAGTTGTGGAAATAGAGGTACTTAAACAAGTACAGTTTGTCTCTTTCTCCTGGACGCCCTTCTCTTTGAATGGAAGACTTCACAGATTTCCATAGCCGCTCGATGTTCTGCGTGTGCATGCTGGGGTCATCCGAAGACACGAACTCTACAGAGTGGTTCACAAACTCGCGGTCGAATCCTTCAGCTTTCAGAATCTTGTAGGACAGAAACCCGTCTGTATTGACATTAGTACCAGGCAGTATGAAGTGCTTTATCAGACCCATTAAAGCGACCTTGTCTCTGGACAATACTCTGACAACGAAACACTTCTGGGAATCTCTTTCTATTCTAGCGAATACCCAAATATGATCGATTTCGCTCTTTGATTTCACTCTGGCTCTTCCTTCTAGCTGTATGAGATTCGTCCACTTCCGCAACGTTACTCGGTCCACCACATAACACACTTCTCTGCAAAACCCGAAATAGTCACACACGGTATTAGCAGGTAAGTCGGTTTCCGACTCTGTTGTTTGCAAGGTGTAGTCTGAATCCAGCAAGATAGAAGAATTACGCTGGTCTGGATGGATAATTTGGAAGAGTCGAACCACGTATTCATCCTGAAACTTGTTCGTTTTCCGCACTGCCCGCAATGAAATTGTAACGCTATTTCAGCATCGAAACTTCTCTTACGATGTTTTACACACTTCGCACCACCACAGACTACACAGTCCCTCCTTTCCTCGTCCGCTAGTACTCCATATTTGCGACAAAAAGTCAAACAATTTTTTACGCTGGATAAGTATGGAATTAGATCTTTCCATCTGAGAGAATCCGCCGAAGAAACACAAGGAATACCAGACATCACAATCACTATCGACAGAAATCGTCTGGGTTTCCCAAGCAACTCACAAATAATTCGCGGAGGTATGTAATTTAGAGCAACTAAAGCAACGACGGAAAACAGATAAAAATGACGATCACAAATAATGGATCATAAAGCGCGCCACCAGAGTCGCATGATAGATTTACAATCGCACGTATCGTTTGGACCCCTCGACTTCGATAAGCAATCATTCTTGGAAATTACCCTACTTTTGATCAGATTGTGTTCCGTATGCAGTAAAAAGTCTGTTTTGATAAGTCTAACGTCAGTGTAATTGAGCGACGATCTTTAAGGAAAGCGAGACAGAAACGTAGGCAGCCATGTGAGTAACTGCGGTGAGAAGGGTGAGGTAAGGAGAAGTGTGATACTAAGGATGAACTCACCACGTCGGCGCGCATCTTGGGCTGCACGATCGGAGGCGGCGGCCGCGGCGCCGATGGTTCTGGTGTTTGTGGGGGCGGAGCGGGGGCGGGGAGCAGGCCCTCCAAACGCTCTCCTGTTGCGTGGCGCTGTCCGGTGCCTAGCAACGACAGTAACAGTAAAGACGACCTACAGAACGCCGTTTGTTGGACTTTCAATTGTCCTTGCAATGATCTAAAGCGCTCCCTGGACGGTTAATTACACTACTGGCCATTAAAATTGCTACACCACGAAGATGACGTGCTACAGACGCGAAATTTAACCGACAGGATGAAGATGCTGTGATAGGCAAATGATTAGCTTTTCAGAGCATTCACACAAGGTTGGCGCCGGTGGCGACACCTACAACGTGCTGACATGAGGAAAGTTTCAAACCAATTTCTCATACACAAACAGCAGTTGACCGGCGTTGCCTGGTGAAACGTTGTTGCGACGCCTCGTGTAAGGAGGAGAAATGCGTACCATTTATTTATAATTATTTATTTATTGTTCCGTGGGACCAAAATAAGGAGAAGTCTCCATGGTCATGGAACGAGTCAATACATGAAATTATAACACGATAGCCAGAGCGAGAGCACCAGCAGCAGCGAGTACTGTTTGTATAAAGCGTTTATTTTGCATTTTGTTTACGACCTTCCACTAAGGAAGGGATTCTATTTGTGTTTATCTGCTCTGCATAGTAACTAACAGTTCTTGATAAAACTTTACGTAGTTTTCGTGTTAGATTTCTTAGTGTTTTCTTGATCGTTTAGAACAGA
This sequence comes from Schistocerca serialis cubense, assembly GCF_023864345.2. Taxonomy (NCBI): domain Eukaryota; kingdom Metazoa; phylum Arthropoda; class Insecta; order Orthoptera; family Acrididae; genus Schistocerca; species Schistocerca serialis. The sequence goes on from NC_064646.1 coordinate 15,594,919, forward strand.
AAGCACCCTAAAACCGTCTTTTGTTTGTTTCGCGGCCGTTAGCCACTAGTCACTTGAATCAGCAGTTGTCTTGTGACAGCCAGAGCGAGAGCACCAGCAGCAGCGAGTACTGTTTGTATAAAGCGTTTTTGTACTTATTTGCTGCGCTTAGCTTTTAAATAGTTTTTCTGGGAAAACCTAGCGTAGTTTTCGCGTCTCGTATTTCAGTGAGTGTTTCTTGATTATCAGAGTAGCTCATCAGAAGATTATCTTGGGAATTTGTCACCGTATAGAGTAGGGTAAACATAGTCATGTGTAGGGACTGTGGTTGTTGTGAGCGGACGCAAGGAGAATTGGCCACTCTTCGGGGGCAGGTGGAGGCTTTGTCTGTTAGGCTCATCGAGCTCGAGGCGCAGGCGTCGGCTCGTAGTGGCATTGGGGCAACTGTGGTGAGACCTATGCCTACTTCGGTGGCCTTGGAATCACATGGAACCCCTGATGTCGCTGCGTCTTCCGGCAGTGAGCATCTTACCGGTCAGCCATCACTCCAGGGTGAATGGCGGACAGTGGTGGGCTCGCGCGTGCCTGGCCGAAAGGCGAAGGTGGGATCTGGCCGCGTGGCAGCTGCCTTACCCCTTTCCAACAGGTACGGGGTGCTTCCTAGTGGTGATGACATCGTTTCCGAGCCACCACAGGATGACTCGCCTGTTGGGCCAGTGGCCGATTCTCCGGCAAGGTCCCGACAGTCACAGAGGGCGGGCCTATTAGTTATAGGGAGCTCCAACGTTAGGCGGGTTATGGAGCCCCTCAGGAAAATAGCGGGTAGGTCGGGGAAGAATGCCAGTGTGCACTCGGTGTGCTTGCCGGGGGATCTCGTCTGTAATGTGGAGGAGGCCCTTCCGGCAGCTATTGAACGCACTGGGTGTGACCGGCTGCAGATAGTAGCACATGTCGGAACGAATGACGCCTGCCGCTTGGGTTCTGAGGCCATCCTTGGTTCCTTCCGGCGGCTGGCTGATTTGGTGAAGACAACCAGCATCGCACGCGGAGTGCAAGCTGAGCTTAATATCTGCAGCGTAGTGCCCAGAGTCGATCGCGGTCCTCTGGTTTGGAGCCGTGTGGAGGGTCTAAACCAGAGGCTCAGACGACTCTGCGACTATAATGGTTGCAAATTCATCGACCTCCGTTATTGGGTGGAGAACTGTAAGGCCCCCCTAGACAGGTCAGGCGTGCACTACACACCGGAAGCAGCTACTAGGGTAGCAGAGTACGTGTGGCGTGCACACGGGGGTTTTTTAGGTTAGAGGGACCCCCCCTTGGGCGAAACGATAAAATACCTGACGGCTTACCAGAGAGGACATTATCATCGTTGATAAAGAACGTCCGTCCTCAGAGACCAAAAACAGGAAAAGTTAACGTAATATTGGTAAACTGCAGGAGTATCCAGGGCAAGGTTCCTGAATTAGTATCTCTTATTGAAGGAAATAGTGCGCATATAGTATTAGGAACGGAAAGTTGGTTAAAACCGGAAGTGAACAGTAACGAAATCCTAGACACAGAATGGAATATATACCGCAAGGATAGGATAAACGCCAATGGTGGAGGAGTATTTATAGCAGTAAAGAATTCAATAATATCCAGTGAAGTTATTAGCGAATGCGAATGTGAAATAATCTGGGTTAAGTTAAGTATCAAAGGTGGGTCAGATATGATAGTCGGATGCTTCTATAGACCACCTGCATCAGCAACCGTAGTAGTTGAGCGCCCCAGAGAGAACCTGCAGAACGTCGTGAAGAAGTTTCGTGATCATACTATTGTAATAGGGGGAGACTTCAATCTACCAGGTATAGAATGGGATAGTCACACAATCAGAACTGGAGCCAGGGACAGAGACTCTTGTGACATTATCCTGACTGCCTTGTCCGAGAATTACTTCGAGCAGATAGTTAGAGAACCAACTCGTGAAGCTAACGTTTTAGACCTCGTAGCAACAAATAGACCGGAACTTTTCGACTCCGTGAATGTAGAAGAGGGTATCAGTGATCATAAATCAGTGGTTGCATCAATGACTACAAGTGTAATAAGAAATGCCAAGAAAGGAAGGAAAATATATTTACTTAACAAGAGTGATAGAGCACAAATCGCAGAATATCTGAGTGACCACCATCAAACGTTAATTTCTGAGGAAGAGGATGTGGAACAAAAATGGAAAAAATTCAGAAACATCGTCCAGTACGCCTTAGATAAGTTCGTACCGACTAAGGTCCAAAGCGAGGGGAAAGATCCACCGTGGTATAACAATCATGTACGAAAGGTACTACGGAAACAAAGAAAGCTTCATCATAGGTTTAAGAGTAGTCGAATCATAGCTGATAAGGAAAAGCTGAACGAAGCGAAAAAGAGCGTAAAGAGAGCAATGAGAGAAGCATTCAACGAATTCGAACATAAAACATTGGCAAACAATCTAAACAAAAACCCTAAAAAGTTTTGGTCATATGTAAAATCGGTAAGCGGATCTAAATCCCCTATTCAGTCACTCGTTGACCACGATGGCACCGAAACAGAGGACGACCGAAGAAAGGCAGAAATACTGAATTCAGTGTTCCGAAACTGTTTCACTGCGGAAAATCGTAACACGGTCCCTGACTTCAGCCGTCGCACGGACGCCAAAATGGAAAATATTGAAATAAACGATATCGGAATTGAAAAACAACTGCTATCACTTAGTAGCGGAAAAGCATCCGGACCAGACGAGATACCCTTAAGATTCTACAGTGATTATGCTAAAGAACTTGCCCCCTTTCTATCAGCAATTTATCGTAGATCGCTGGAAGAACGTAAAGTACCTAGCGACTGGAAGAAAGCGCAGGTCGTTCCCATTTTCACGAAGGGTCATAAATCAGATGCGAATAATTATAGGCCTATTTCGCTTACGTCAATCTGTTGTAGAATAATGGAACATGTTTTGTGTTCTCGTATTATGACGTTCTTAGATAATACAAATCTCCTTCATCATAACCAACATGGATTCCGCAAACAGAGATCATGTGAAACTCAGCTCGCCCTATTTGCCCAAGAAATTCACAGTGCCGTAGACACTGGCGAGCAGATTGATGCCGTATTCCTGGACTTCAGGAAGGCATTTGATACGGTTCCGCACTTACGTTTAGTGAAAAAAATACGAGCTTACGAAATATCGGACCAGGTTTGTGATTGGATTCAGGATTTCCTAGAAGAAAGAACACAACATGTCATTCTTAACGGTTCAAAATCTGCAGATGTAGAGGTAATTTCGGGAGTACCGCAGGGAAGCGTGATAGGACCTTTATTGTTTACAATATACATAAATGACTTAGTTGACAACATCGGTAGCTCCGTGAGGCTATTTGCAGATGACACGGTTGTCTACAAGAAAGTAGCAACATCAGAAGACTCGTACGTACTCCAGGAGGACCTGTAGAGGATTAATGCATGGTGCGACAGCTGGCAGCTTTCCCTAAACGTAGATAAATGTAATATAATGCGCATACATAGGGGCAGAAATCCATTCCAGTACGATTATGCCATAGGTGGTAAATCATTGGAAGCGGTAACGACCGTAAAATACTTAGGAGTTACTATCCGGAGCGATCTGAAGTGGAATGATCACATAAAACAAATAGTGGGAAAAGCAGGTGCCAGGTTGAGATTCATAGGAAGAATTCTAAGAAAATGTGACTCATCGACGAAAGAAGTAGCTTACAAAACGCTTGTTCGTCCGATTCTTGAGTATTGCGCATCAGTATGGGACCCTTACCAGGTTGTATTAATAGAAGAGATAGACATGATCCAGCGAAAAGCAGCGCGATTCGTCATGGGGACATTTAGTCAGCGCGAGAGCGTTACGGAGATGCTGAACAAGCTCCAGTGGCGGACACTTCAAGAAAGGCGTTACGCAATACGGAGAGGTTTATTATCGAAATTACGAGAGAGCACATTCCGGGAAGAGATGGGCAACATATTACTACCGCCCACATATATCTCGCGTAATGATCACAACGAAAAGATCCGAGAAATTAGAGCAAATACGGAGACTTACAAGCAGTCGTTCTTCCCACGCACAATTCGTGAATGGAACAGGGAAGGGGGGATCAGATAGTGGTACAATAAGTACCCTCCGCCACACACCGTAAGGTGGCTCGCGGAGTATAGATGTAGATGTAGATAGTAGAAACAGATAAAATGGAATATAAGAAACATATTCAGGCGACAAGTCGTAAGTTTAAATAAAGAAAATCAACAATGTAACACTGGAATTTCGTTAATTTCTCAGCTCTTCCAGGAGCTCATCGACAGAATAGAAGGAGTGAGCCATGAGGAAACTCTTCAATTTAGACTTAAAAGTGTTTGGGCTACTGCTAAGATTTTTGAGTTCTTGTGGTAGCTTATTGAAAATGGATGCAGCAAAATACTGCACTCCTTTCTGCACAAGAGTCAAGGAAGTGCATTCCACATGCAGATTTGATTTCTGCCTAGTATTAACTGAGTGAAAGCTGCTAACTTTTGGGAATAAGCTAATATTGCTAACAACAAACGACATTAAAGAAAATATATACTGTGAGGACAATGTCAGAATTCCCAGACTATTGAATAGGGGTCGACAATAGGTTCTCGAACTTACACAACATATAGCTCAAACAGCCAGTTTTTGAGCCAAAAATACCCTTTTTGAATCAGAAGAATTACCCCAGATAAATAATACCATACGACATAAGCGTATGAAAATATGCGAAGTAGACTACTTATCGTGTACTGTCACTTATTTCAGATACTGTTCTAATGGTAAATAAAGCAGACTTAAGTTTCTGAAGAAGATCCTGAACATGGGCTTTCCACAACAGCTTACTATCTATCCGGACGCCTAGGAACTTGAACTGTTCCGTCTCGCTTATAATATGCCCATTCTATCTGATCAAAATATCGGTTCTTGTTGAATTGTGAGTTATAAACTGTAAAAACTGAGTCTTACTGCGATTTAGCATCAAATTGTATTCCACAAGCCACGAACTTATTTCATGAACTACATTATTTGATACTGTTTCAATATTACACATACGATCCTTCACTACCAAGCTGGTGTCATCAGCAAACAGATGTATTTTTGAATCAACTGCAATTCTAGAAGGCACATAATTTATATAAATAAGAAACAGCAATGGCCCCAGCATCGACCCTTGGGGAACACCCAACTGAATTGGGACTGAACATCACTACCACTCTCAATATTGCTTACTGTTCTTAAAGTAAGAGGCGAACCAGTTGTAAGCTACTCCCCTTACTCTATAATGGTCCAACTTCTGCAGTAATATCTTGTGGTCAACACAGTCAAAAGCCTTCATTAAATAAAAAAAAAACACCTAACGTTCGCAACCTTTTATTTAATCCGTCCAAAACCTCACTGACAAAATAGAATATAGCGTTTTTAGTTGTTAAACCATTTCTAAAACCAAACTGTACAATTGACAGCAAATTATGTGAATTTAAGTGCTCCAGTAACCTTGTATATACAACCCTCTCGATAACTTTAGCAGACACCGATTGCATAGATATAGGTCTAAAATTGTCAACATTATCCCTGTCTCCCTTTTTATAAAGTGGCTTCACCACCGAGTACTTTAATCGGTCAGGAAACCGACCTCTCCTAAAGGAAAAGTTACAGATATGGCAAAGTACTGGGCTAACATACATAGAACAATACTTCAGTATTCTGCTAGATACCCCGTCATATCCATGAGAGTTCTTGGTCTTTAATGATTTAATTATTAACTCAATCCCCCTCTTGTCAGTATCATGGAGGAGCATTTCAGGTAAGTCTCGGAAAACTTTTTACTAAGAGCGCTATATGATTCCCTGTTGGGACTACGTTTCTATTTAGTTCACCTGCTATATTCAGAAAGTGATTATTAAATACTGTACATATATGCGACTTATCAGTAACATGGACATTCCCACTACGCACTGATTCTATATCCTCGACCTGTCTCTGCAGACCAGCCACTTCCTTTACGACTGACCATATGGTTTTAATTTTATCCTGAGACTTAGCTATTCTATCTGCATACCACATACTTTTTGCCTTCCTAATAACATTTTAAGCACCTTACAATACTGTTTGTAATGGGCTGCTGCATTTATAGTTTGACTACTTTTAAGGTTTTGATGTAATTGCCCCTTTGTTCTACAAGATATTCTTATCCCTCTATTCAGCCACCCAGTCTGCCTGTTTATGCTAGTACCCTGTGTTGAACGTTCTAACGGAAAGCAACTTTCAAAGAGCACGAGAAAAGACTTGAAGAAAGCATTATATTTATCGTCTACTGTATCAGCACTATAAACGTCTTGCCACTCTTGTTCCTTGATAAGGTTTACAAAGGTCTCCACAGCAACTGGATCAGTTTTCCTAAAAAGTTGATAACTATATTTAACATACGTTGCAGCACAAAAATCTTTTAGAATTAAAATTTGTGGATCATGATCTGAAAGGCCATTCACCTTTTTGCTAACAGAATGCCCTTCTAGTAATGAGGAAGGAACAAAAATGTTGACTATGGTTGTTCTACTGTTCCCTTGCACTCTCGTTGGAAAGAATACGGTTTGCATAAGATTATATGAATTAAGGTCTACCAGCATCCTTTTCCTTGCACAATCACTTATACAATTAATATTGAAGTCACCACATATAACTAACTTTTTGTATTTCCTATAAAGTGAACCAAGAACCTCCTCTAGCTTTAGAAAAAATGTTGTGAAATAGGAGTCTGGAGATCTATAAATAACAACAGTTAGAAGTTTAGCTCCACTAAATTTAACCACGCCTGGAAACATTCAAACACCTTTCCAGTGCAGTACTTGAAACATCAATTGACTCAAATGGGATGCCGTTTTTCACATACATGGCTACTCCCCCACGCCGTAAACAGCTCCTAGAAAAGCTGCCAGCCAACCAGTATCCTGGTAAAGGAAGCCTCTGAATTATCTCCTTATTTAAGAAGTGTTCAGATATACCAATAATTTCAGAATCAACCTCTATAAGCAGTTCACTAACTTTATCTCTAATACCTTGTATATTTTGATGAAATTACTAATTCCCTCATTACTCGGATACCTAAGCTTTGTTAGAGAGACTTCCCTTAAGCAGGAATACCTATCAGCTGACTTCAATCTAAAAAAGGACCAGCTCTAACACCCACTACTACAGGAATTTTCCCATGAGTGATCCCACCTATGCTGTCACCTATAAGCTTTGCCCATACCTGTTGAGGTGCAGGCCATGTCTAGTGAAACCCCGTCCTGCTGATAGACTCCACCGACACCACTGAAATGTGACTCATGCCTTCTGTCATCAGCGCACCGTCAAATCTCATGTTATTACGCCTGGCGGCTGTATGAAGATGAGGCCGTTCGTGACACTGAAACAGTTCCACGAAATGCACATTCGTGTTGCCAGTCTGAGTGGTTATCTTTTCCAGGTCACCATCTATGTCATACTTCCCATCTCTATCAGTACTATTACCAGCCCCACCCACAATCACTACCTGATCCTCTTTAGTAAAATCCCTACATAACTCTCCTATGTTTACAGTCACCTGAGCCAATCCTGCATTAGGCTTCAAAATGCTGATGACCTGGTACTCACTCCCCAACACTTCCTGAATCTGCTGGCCTACACCTCTGCCATGAGAACTACCTAACAGCAGAACCTTCTTCATTCTCTTCGACTTTGCAACTGTCCTAGCCACCGTAACTGCTGTGGTCTGCTGCATGCTTCCTACATCTACAGCTACTAGAGATTCCTCTCCATTAGACTCTGACAGTTGGTCATATCTATTGAAAACACCAATGGTAAAACTATCTGAAAATCTCCTTCTCCTAGCAGATCTCTTGCCAACAGCCAGCTCCCATTCCCCAACCCCCTTCTCTCTCCTCATCCTAACTAGCTCCTCCTGTGCGTTTTTCAACTGCACCTGAAGGGCACAGATCTGACCCTCCTGCTCCTCTATCTACTTACTCTTGCTACATAACCTGCAGTTCCAGGAGAGGATCTCACCAGAATGTCCACTGCATTCCCCCCCACGCCAGTGAAAATACTTCGAACAAGTCTCACACCGCAAACCACTACCCACGAACCTACGGCAAAGCCCGCACTTATCACTCATGGTAAAATTTTACAGTTATTGAAACAAGAAAACTACTTTATCTAAGTTCCGCTACTACAATAAGAAGATGTTAAAAAACTGACTACAATAATCACAAACTTACTCTACAAGGGAAGTAACTACTACTATTAACAGTATTAATCAACAACAAATGAGAATATAACAAAAGACTAACACAGAAAGAAAATCAAACGTCTAATGACACAGTTTCGAAACTGACAACAGATCCCAACCAGTTCTTCTGAAATTATTTCGCCAGAAAACACCAAGAACACCGGTTGACGACTACTAAAGTTCCTAAATAAACCACTATACACAAACAATTAATTAGTACTTAGCTTTCGATGCGCTGCTACAGCTGCAACTGGTCAGCGCGGAATGTAAACACAGGTAAGAGGTTAAGTTGCTCGATACGAAACACTCACAAATATCAGGTCACAACACAAGAAAGGCAGAGGTGAATGAAGAAACCACTAATAAATCACTTAAATAGTAAATATTATTAGAAAAACCGTTAAAATATGTATCTGAAACCTAAAAATATATAAAAACTTAGAGACCGATCTCACAGAGAGTCACGCGCTTATGACGTCACACCAAAGACCATCACGTTTACGACTTTGATAAAGGTCGGATTGTAGCCTATCGCGATTGCGGTTTATCGTATCGCGACATTGCTGCTCTCGTTGGTCGAGATCCAATGACTGTTAGCAGAATATGGAATCGGTGGGTTCAGGAGGGTAATACGGAACGCCGTGCTGGATCGCAACGGCCTCGTATCGCTAGCAGTAGAGATGACAGGCATCTCATCCGCATGGCTGTAACGGATCGTGCAACCACGTGTCGATCCCTGAGTCAACAGATGGGGACGTTTGCAAGACAACAAACATCTGCACGAACAATTCGACGACGTTTGCAGCAGCATGGACTATCAGCTCGGAAACCATGGCTACGGTTACCCTTGACGCTGCGTCACAGACAGGAGCACCTGCAATGGTGTACTCCACGACGAACCCAGGTGCACGAATGGAAAAACGTCATTTTTTCGGCATTTTTTACAGCATCATGATGGTCGTATCCGTGTTTGGCGACATTGCGGTGAACGCACATGGAAGCGTGTATTCGTCATCGCCATGAATGCTGGACATTTGCCACGCCGGACATTTGCCACACTTGCCCCTTCGCCAGGTAGCTTGCTTGAGTAGCGATCCCTCAGGTACGGGACGCCCTTCCTCGTACTTCTTCTGTCCGCTTTCAAACCGCCGTCTCCAGATCTTAGTCGATACAACCAGTACGTAAGGGACCTTTTTCTTCGATATCTTGGTGAAATACAGAACTTCTTTCCCGAAATCGAAATATTTATAACTTTTGGGAAACGAAAGCTATTCCGACGATTATGTCAGTATGTAATTAGTTCTGCCAAATATAAATATAGATCCCTCTGTCTGTACGGTAGCTTCCTTTCATGCTTTGTGATTGCGATAGAAACACTCCATCGGCAGGGGAGCAACAAGAAAGGAACGATGTAAAGAGAATGTGAATGTACGCTAATTATTTCTTTTTGATCACTGCATTTGTGCCTACTTTAATTACTACACCTATATGCCCAAAAGACAATAAGGAAAGAAGAAATGGGAATGTGAATGTTTGAGAAGAAGAACGACATACTCCATATTAATTTACTCTCTAAAATCCGATATCCCTTGCGACAAAGCTTTAGTTAATAAAGTGTAGCGGGACAATGTTCAAAACATGACTGAAAATACGTTCACTAAATAGAGATAAGAACATCTGTGATTGACATATCATCTGAAGTCAACGTACAATTTTAAAATGTTAGAAATAAGGAAATGAAGTAATACAGAATGCTATGCTTGTAACTTACGTTGTTGTTCTACATTGTTTAGCTCTGGTATTTAGAGGGCCACAGGGAAAGCATCCAAGGTTTTCGAGGGAAAAGCCGTAATTGTAATGATCTGCACTAAAACAGAAACAAGAAGCACAACTTAAGAAAAAATAATGTAATGTGTGTTTCAGGTCTCAAGCGACATTGAAGCAGATAGTTCCTGTGACTTAGTATTGACATAAGATTAAATTCGACAACCGAAATAAATTAATAACTACCTCCTTTTACCGACCCTCAGTCTCAGATGAAACAGTTGCTGAATAGTTCAAAGAAAACTTGAGTCCCATCACAAATAGGTACGCTACACATACAATTACAGTTGGCAGTGACTTCAGTATATCTTCCGTGTATTGAAAAAAAAATACATTTTCAGACCCTACTGTAGATAGAAAACAACTTTCGTAATTGTTCTAAATGCTTTTATTAAATTATTTTGAACAATTAGTTCACGAGGCCATTGAAATTGTAAATGGTTACGAAAACACACTTGACCTCTTAACCACAAATAATCCTGAGCATCATGGTGGATACAGGGATTAGTGAACACACAGTCGTAGCGAGGCTCAATTCCGTAACAAAGAAATTCACCAAAACTAAACGCGAAATATATCTATTTATAAAAATAGTTAAAAATTCGGTTGATGTCTTTCTAAGAGACAGTCTGCAATCCTTCCAAACTATGTAAGTGTATCAACAGCACTCGAGAGATTCATACCAAATAAATTAGTAAGAGACGGAACTGATCCCCCATGGTACACAAAACGCGACAGAGATCTGCTGCAGGAGCACCGAAAAAGGCACGTATAATTTAGACGAACGCAAAACCTCCAAGATTGGCGAAGTTTTACTAAGGCTCGAAATTTGGTGCGGATTTCCATACGAGATGCATTTAATAGTTTCCACAACGAAAGTCTCTCTAGAAATGTAGCGGAAAATCCAGAGAGATTCTGGTCCTATGTTAAGTAAACCGGCGGAAAGGATCAGTAAGTATCTTTAGTGCGTGACAGCGATGAGGAGGAGGAGGGGGAAACAAGGGACCCAACCCTTTGGAGCAGGTAAAATCATGGCAAACGTCCGGCGTGGCAAATGTCCGGCGTGGCAAATGTCCGCACACCATCGCCATACTGGCTTATCACCCGGCGTGATGGTATGGGGTGCCATTGGTTACACGTCTCGGTCACCTCTTATTCACATTTGGGGCACTATGAACAGTGTGTTACGACCTGTGGCTCTACCCTTCATTCGATCCCTGCGAAACCCTACATTTCAGCAGGACAATGCACGACCGCATGTTGCAGGTCCTGTACGTGCCTTTCTGGATACAGAAAATGTTCAACTGCTGCCCTGGCCAGCACATTCTCCAGATCTCTCACCAACTGGAAACGTCTAGTCACTGGTGGCCGAGCAAGTGACTCGTCACAATACGCCAGTCACTATTCTTGATGAACTGTGGTATCGTGTTGAAGCTGCATGGGCAGCTGTACCTGTACACGCCATCCAAGATCTGTTTGACTCAATGCCCAGGCGTATCAAGGCCGTTATTACGGCCAGAGGTGGTTGTTCTGGGTACTGATTTCTCAGGATCTATGCACCCAAATTGCGTGAAAATGTAATCACATGTCAGTTCTAGTATAATATATTTGTCCAATGAATACCCGTTTATCATCTGCATTTCTTCTTGGAGTAGCAATTTTAATGGCCAGTAGTGTAGATCCTTGATAACTAACGGTTATCCACTCAATATCCATTGCAAATGCATTACTTCGATACTTAAAGGAGCAGACAAATGATTATACAGAAACTACTAAGGCCATAGCAATGTCACACTGGGATCAGCCACGTGGTGCTAAACGAGAGGTTTAGCGGAATCGTGGGAAGTTACTTCTAGAAGTGTGCAAGAATTTTGTAATGAATAAAAGCATCGTACTGCAAATTCCAAGAGGAAGGGCAATGGGGGCAAAAGCCTGTGTATTTTGACAAGCGCCTTCAGTAATGTTTTAGGTGTTGGACCACCAACGTACGATACGTAACGATAATAGTTCTTCTTTTTTCATTCAACCTCAATTTTCTCAACTAGTTTTCGTGACTGATCTTTGGCCCTTCTTGGTCCAATTTTTCATCCAACTTTTTTTCTGCTTGCAACAAAAAAATTATCACAGCAAGATCGTCTTTATCGTCGACATTCCACGCCACAATATTATTATGTAATTTTATTTAGCAGCGTAGTGAGAACGTCAATAATATTCCACAGTATTATTGTGTAGCATTATCGATCATCTTGGGGACGCTTATGTTGACCATCCACTAAAAGGGATCGCTTACAAGAAAATCGTACAACCATTTCTTGAGATTTACTTATTATCCTGGGACTCATATAAGCCCCAATTAATAAAGGAGGTAGAAAATAGTCGTATCCCAAGTGGAGCGGCGAGTTTCCTCACGGATTCGTTTCGTAAGCGCGAGTGCGTCACAGAGGCGTCATCAGACTGATGAGGCGGGAGTTACAAAGGAGACGTGATGCATTAAGGAGAAGTTTGCTGTCTAGTTTACGAGAGCGTAGGTTGCAGGAAGGACCAGGCAACATGTTACTTCCTACGACATGCACGGTGGCTGTAACTAAACTTTCGTTACTTGAGCCAATGTAGACGGAAAACTACTCGCGGTACGGGGACCCATCTTGACAGGAATGGTGTTCAGACTGTGCACTGCTGGATTTGAGTTATTACTAGCGATAGGATATAAAATGTAGAGTAGCATTGGCAAGGAAAGCGTTTCTGAAGAAGAGAAATTTGTTAACATCGAGTATAGATTTAAGGGTCAGGAAGTCGTTTCTGAAAGTATCTGTATGGAGCGTAGCCATGTATGGAAGTGAAACACGGACGATAAATAGTTTGGACAAGAAGAGAATAGAAGCTTTCGAAATGTGGTGCTACAGAAGAATGCTGAAGATTAGATGGGTAGATCACATAACTAACGAGGAGGTATTGAATAGGAATTGGGGAGAAGAGAAGTTTGTGGCACAGCTTGACTAGAAGAAGGGATCGGTTGGTAGGACATGTTCTGAGGCATCAAGGGATCACCAATTTAGTATTGGAGGGCAGCGTGGAGGGTAAAAATCTTAGAGGTAGACCAAGAGATGAATACGCTAAGCAGATTCAGAAGGATGTAGTTTGCAGTAAGTACTTGGATTTGAGAAAGCTTGCACAGGATAGAGTAGCATGGAGAGCTGCATCAAACCAGTCTCAGGAGTGAAGACCACAACAACAACAACTAGCGATAGAGTCATGACTTGGCGATAGGCGCCGGTACTGGTTCGGCCATCTAGGGTTGAAAGTTAAATACAAGCATCGATGTATATTACAGCTGGAGACAATCTACAGGGGTCTGTACAAAGTGAGAAGAGCTTTACTCGTAAAGCGGTTTCATCAAGACTACAACAATAATGCTACTTTTCTTCTTGAGTATCGACGCAGTAAAGGAATACTGGGAGGTCCTCTTTCCGCACCTGCGTTGAGGACCCCAAGGACCAAGAATATGCAGGGTGAACGACACATGTTACTGTGATATGTTTCACCAACATGTAATTCCTGCTTTACATGAGAGGTGCCTTGGACTCAACTGACATGATGCACCATGCAGCTCCACCTCAAAATGCCCGTGAGGTCACTCGGTTTCTCTGTAACACATTTGGAGAAAACCGAATCTATGGCCAAGCGTTCCAAACTGCGTAATCACCAAGATCACCAGGTTTCATCCAGTGTGACTTCTGGTGTAGTGTTACGTGAACGACAGGGCTTATCAACAGTGCACTAACACACTCTGCAGAAGAAATGTCAGGAAGCAAAATTCTGCTATGTGTGGCGAACACATATGCCACACGCACGGGTGTTTGCGTGACATAAACGATTTTGAGAAAGTCGGGTATCATTGAAAGACAGCACTTCAATCACTGCTGCGGTGAAAATGATAGACGGTGGAAGGTGGAAGACATTCGGCTCATGTTGGGCACCAATCACGTGACCGCTCACGCCATCACCATAGAGCATCTGAAGTTTCGGAAAATCTGTGCGCATTGGGTTTCCCAAAGCCTGATGGGTGAACAGAAATTGAACAGAACGTCGACATCACTGCAGCACTTGGAAGTAATCAGGATGAAAAATATCGTTTCCTGTCCCGCACTGTCGCGGTAGATGAAACATAGTGTCACCATTTTGAGTTGGGGAGTAAGCGTCACAGCAAACAATGGGAGCACATGGATTCACTCCCTCCGAAAGAACCAAAAGCTGTGCACACCAGCTTTGGGAAAGTCATGACGACATCATTCTTTTATTGGAAATTGCCGTTTATTGTACACTTTCTGGAACATGGTGCCAAAGCTTAATCACAACTATATGTGGACGCTTTGCAGAAATTAAAAAGCGTCATCAATTTCAAACTGACAGGAATGTTGACAGGGGCAATCATTCTGTTACAGGATAATGCCCGCTCACTTGTTGCCACCATCATTTCGACTATGCTGTTGACGTTTCTCTGGGAACCCGTTATACATCCTCCATACAATCTCGACCTCTTCCCATACGATTTCCATATTTTTGAGGCCCCGAAGAAAGCCATTCATGGCTGTCTATATGCTTCGGATGAATACATTAGTAGTGGGACTACCTGTTTTCTGTTCCTCTCTGCAATGTTGCCAAATTTATTCAAGATGGCGGCGCTGACGTCATCCAAGATGGCGGCGTGTAGACTTGGCAACAATGCATGACGTCATCCAAGATGGCGGATTTTGGCTGGAAAATAGGTCAATTGGGCTATGTCCACTAGCCTAACCCTCCAGAAGAACGGCGAGAAATTTTTAATTTTGGCAGTAGAATAGGCCAATTGGGCTTCATCCACTAACCTAAGCCTCCAGAAGAAATTGGCGCCGAATTGAAATTCCAACAGGACAATGCCTGCAAAACTGTACTTGTCTTTATTATTACTCATTATCATTCATTATCATTTATTATTATTGTTATTATTAATATTATACATGCGTGTTCGCTACGAGGTCCGGAGTCCAACTGTGTTAGTTCATACCCATGCCACCAGAGAGTGCCGCTGTGACTTCATTCAAGATGGTGAATTTTGGTGGTAAGAAAGCCAACTGGACTACCTCCACTAACCTAACCTCCAGAAAATTTGTGCGAAATTTGAATTTAGCGCCAATTTTTCTGGAGGCTTAGGTTAGTGGATGTAGCCCAATTGACCTTTTTTTCCACCAAAATCCGCCATCTTGGATGACGTCATCGCCGCCATCTTGAATAAATTTGTCAACAATGCAGAGTGGAACAGAAAACAGATAGTCCCACTAACTACATTCATGCATGGGTGCAATCTTGTTTCCGTAGACAACTTCAAACATTTTTTCCTGAAGGCACTGACCGTCTTCTCACACAGTCAGATAAATGTACGCCGAAGGAAAAAAATCGCACCACCAGGAAAAAGTTGTGTGACATAAAGGAAAGTTGGTATGCGTGTTCCTACTTCTGAAAGATGATGTATATTGAAGTTTCACGCCAGTCGCATAAGAGTGGCGCTAGTAGAAGCACTATGAGGAGGCAAATAAGTTTTGCTTTAGATACACACGTTGTAGCGGTCGTGAGCGTTTTGAGATTGAATGTGGTGAGTTGATGTTAATCAAGAGTGCCTTTAAGGCGACAAAAGACGCCATTATCAACACCTCACTGCGTCTGAAGGAGGTTGTAATAGGGCTATGAGAAGCTGGAAGTTCCTTCTGCGATATTGCAGAAAGACTTGGCAGGAATGTAGCCACTGTGCGTGATTGCTGGCAGCCGTGGTCGCAAGAATGTGCGGTCGCAAGGAGACCTGACTCCGGGCGGCCACGTCGCATACGACCGAACAGGCCGCTATTCGTCCACGAGACCCGGAGGGCCATAGACACGGGTTACCGGGTAGATGCCGTGTTTCTTGACTTCCGCATGTGTTAGATACAGTCCCCACAGTCGTTTAATGAACGAAGTAAGAGCATATGGACTATCAGACCAATTGTGTGATTGGACTGAAGAGTTACTAGATAACAGAACGCAGCATGTCATTCTCAATGGAGAGAAGTCTTCCGAAGTAAGAGTGATTTCAGGTGTGCCGCAGGGGAGTGTCGTAGGACCGTTGCTGTTCACAATACACTTAAATGACATGACTGAGGCTTTTTGCGGATGATGCCGTGGTATATCGAGAGGTTGTAACAATGGAAAATTGTACTGAAATGCAGGAGGATCTGCAGCGAATTGACGTATGGTGCAGGCAACGGCAACTGAATCTCAATGTAGACAAGTGTAATGTGCTGCGAATACATAGAAAGAAGGATCCCTTATCATTTAGCTACAATATAGCAGGTCAGCAACTGGAAGCAGTTAATTCCATAAATTATCTGGGAGTAGGCATTAGGAGTGATTTAAAATGGAATGATCATATAAAGTTGATCGTTGGTAAAGCAGATGCCAGACTGACATTTATTGGGAGAATCCTAAGGAAATGCAATTCGAAAACAAAGGAAGTAGGTTACAGTACACTTTTTCGCCCACTCCCTGAATACTGCTCAGTAGTGTGGAATCCGTATTAGATAGGGTTGACAGAAGAGATAGAGAAGATACAAAGGAGAGCAGCGGGCTTCGTTACAGGATCATTTGGTAATCGCGAAAGCGTTACGGAGATGATAGATAAACTCCAGTCAAGGAGTATATTGCTCCCTCCTACGTATATCTCGCGAAGAGACCATCAGGATAAAATCAGAGAGATTAGACACCATACAGAGGAATACCGGCAATCTGTCTTTCCACGAACAATACGAGACTGGAATAGAAGGGAGAACCGATAGAGGTACTCAAAGTACCATCCGCCACACACCGTCGGGTGGCTTGCGGAATATGGATGTAGATGTAGATCCCTCATATCCGTGCTATAAGAATTAAAACCAGCCAACAAAACCACAGACGTAATCAGAGATACGCTCACCGACACATACTCCAAAATCAAATCTGTGGGAGAAGTCTCCGACAGTTTTGATATAAAAAATTGGTGTACGGAAAGGAGCTGGACTCTCCTCACTGCTTGTAAACCCTACAAAAAGTTCTCAGAGTGTGGAACACAAAGATCTGTAGTAGGAATAAGCAAATTGTCTGCCCTCTGCAGATGATATGGCCCTAGTAGCTGAGACCTGGGAAGAAGCCAAAGAACGGACTCACGATCTAAGGGAACAAACAGAAAAAAATACGCCTCCAAATATCCTTTCAAAAGACCAAGGTGACGACAAACATAAAAAACCCACCAAAACATTTTAAAGCTGGAGAACAAAAAACATACATCACCAAAGACTTTAAATATCTTAGATAATTTATCAGCTGGAATGCCACTGAGAAAATTGCAACGGAATCTAGAAGACGTAACACTGAATTGGCCTTCCAACTCAACAAAAATACATGTAACAAAAATTCTTTCTCATTGAATTAAAAAAAAAGAAATTTTAATACAGCAATCAACCTGTAAGTCCTGTAAGCAACCGAAACACTGCCCACCTCCAACTACGGCGCATTTGAAATGCTGGAGACCAAAGAGAGGAAAATGTTCAGAAAAATCCTTGGCCCCGGATTTAACAGTAACAAGCTAACTCACGTTATAAATGAAACGCTGTACCAAGCGCCGAAAAACTCTCAGACACAGAGAGAAAGAGAATAATTGATTTTTATGGACAAAACCTCATAATAAACCCAAATAGAGTAATCAAGAAAGTTTTCGAATCCTTCCGGGAAAAAAAAATCAAATTAGCTTAGAGAAACGGAGAAGGAATGAATGGAACTCTAAATCACAGAAAATATGCTCATGGATAAAACTGCAAGAAATGAGCAGAAAGAGTGGTTCTGAGTCAAAATCGAAACCAAACGAAGGAAGAAGAAGAAGAAGAAAGGAAAGCAAGATCAGAAAGAATGAAACAATACTGGGCTAACAGAGAGACACAAGCCACAAAACATTAAAAAGTCGCTGATCTTTCGTACTCCAAAGTCGCGTGAAACAAAAGAAGAAAAGTGCTTCGGAGCAGATATAGTTAATTGGTGTTATATAATCTGCCTGTTTGTCCTTCTCTTGAATTCCGAGAGCAGTTTGGGTTACAAAATTTTGCTTCTCAAAGGTATTTGAGATTTATTCAAAAGAGTGTGTGTACAAAACGGGCTGGTCGCGAGGTCAGCTCCTATGTTGTTGTTGTGGTCTTCAGTCCTGAGATTGGTTTGATGCAGCTCTACATGCTACTCTATCCTGTGCAAGCTTCTTCATCTCCCAGAACCTACTGCAGCCTACATCCTTCTGAATCTGCTTAGTGTATTATTCTCTTGGTCTCCCTCTACGATTCTTACCCTCCACACTGCCCTCCAGTACTAAATTGGTGATCCCTTGATGCCTCAGAACATGTCCTACCAACCGATCCCTGCTTCTAGTCAAGTTGTGCCACAAACTCCTCTTCTCCCCAATTCTATTCAATACCTCCTCATTAGTTATGTGATCTACCCATCTAATCTTCAGCTTTTTCTGTAGCACCACATTTCGAAAGCTTCTATTCTCTTCTTGTCTAAACTATTTATCGTCCATGTTACACTTCCATACATGGCTACACTCCATACAAGTACTTTCAGAAACGCTTTCCTTGGTATTGCCAGTCTACATTTTATATCCTCTCTACTTCGACCACCATCAGTTATTTTGCTCCCCAAATAGCAAAACTCCTTTACTACTTTAAATGTCTCATTTCCTAATCTAATTCCTTCAGCACCACCCGACTTAATTCGACTACATTCCATTATCCTCGTTTTGCTTTTGTTGATGTTCATCTTATACCCTCCTTTCAAGACACTATCCATTCTGTTCAACTGCTCTTCCAAGTCCTTTGCTGTATCTGACAGAATTACAATGTCATCGGTGAACCTCAAAGTTTTTATTTCTTCTCCATGGATCTTAATACCTACTCCGAACTTTTCTTTTGTTTCCTTTACTGCTTGCTCAATATACAGATTGAATAGCATTGGGGAGAGGCTACAACCCTGTCTCACTCCCTTCCCAACCACTGCTTCCCTTTCATGACCCTCGACTCTTATAACTGCCATCTGGTTTCTGTACAAATTGTAAATAGCCTTTCGCTCCCTGTATAGTCACCATTGTCAAAAGCTTTCTCTATGTCTTCAAATGCTAGAAACGTAGGTTTGCCTTTCCTTAATCTTTCTTCTAAGACAAGTCGTAGGGTCAGTATTGCCTCACGTGTTCCAATATTTCTACGGAATCCAAACTGATCTTCCCCGAGGTCGGCTTCTACCAGTTTTTCCATTCGTCTGTTAAGAATTCGCGTTAGTATTTTGCAGCTGTGACTTATTAAACTGATAGTTCGGTAATTTTCACATCTGTCAACACCTGCTTTCTTTGGGATTGGAATTATTATATTCTTCTTGAAGTCTGGGGGAATTTCGCCTGTATCATACATCTTGCTCACCAGATGGTAGTGTTTTGTCAGAACTGGCTCTTCCAAGGCTATCAGTAGTTCTAATGGAATGTTGTCTACTCTCGGGGCCTTGTTTCGACTTAGCAAGGCTTAAAACTCTCTGTGCAGACGAACAAAAGGAAGAGAAGAATGAGGAATGAGTGACGCAGGTAGTGCCATGGATTATTAACGTTGTTAGACTGGGAGAATTCTGCGCTGCATATACTTAGCCTCGCTATCTAAGCGGAGACTCGCTATACGCGTGAGGCAAAATGAATGATATCCCGGTAAGCGTAAGGGACTGTTGTGGGAGGCAGAGGCGGTCCTGCGCAGAGGCCGGTGACCCCGACCGTAGCTCCTCCCCCTCCTCACACCCTGCAGCAGGTCGGCGTGCTCTGGTTTCACTGACCGGTGCCAAGGTCAGGGGCTGGACCCTCCTCAGCTCCTGCCAGTTCTCGCGTGGAGGGCAAGCTATACGTGCAAAGACCACCTCGCAAACGTTCGAGTCGTGAACAACGACGGTGAATCTAAGAGAGACAGGTACCCTACAGTGATGTCTAAAGTCACGGACATATACGATTTAAAACTTCCTCTTTTAACCATAAGATATGGGTTAAAGAGGAAGAAGGTACGGGAAAATGAAGGAATATTCATTTTTCCTGTTAATCACCACTATTTCTAAGTTACTTTACTCGTTTCTTCAGTTCAGTGAAAATCGCATATCCAGTAAACGTAATCTACACCTACATCTACGTACATACTTCGGAAGCCGTCGTATGGTACTTGGTTGAGGTTACCTTATACCATGACCACTCATTTCCTTTCCTGTTCCACTCGCAAACAGAGCGCTCGAAAAACGACTGTCTACAGCGTAGTCCATTGATAGTGACCGGGCCAAATATCTCACGAAATAAGCATCAACCGAAAAAACTACAAAGAACGAAACTCGTCTAGCTTGAAGGGGAAAACCAGATGGCGCTATGGTTGGCTCGCTAGATGGCGCTGCCGTAGGTCAAACGGATATAGACTGCGTTTTTTAAAATAGGAACCCCCATTTTCATTACATATTCGTGTGATAAGTAAACAATTATGAATGTTTTAGTTGTACCACTTTTTTCACTTTGTGATAGATGGCGCGGTAATGGTCACAAACGTATAGATACGTGGTATCATGTAACATTCCACCAGTGCGGACGGTATTTGCTTCGTGATACATTACCCGTGTTAAGATGGACCGTTTACCAATTGCGGAAAAGGTCGATATCGTGTTGATGTATGGCTGTTGTCATCAAAATGCCCAACGGGCGTGTGCTATGTATGTTGCTCGGTACCCTGGTCGACATCATCCAAGTGTCCGGACCGTTCGCCGGATAGTTACGTTATTTAAGGAAACAGGAAGTGTTCAACCACATGTGAAACGTCAACCACGACCTGCAACAAATGATGATGCCCAAGTAGGTGTTTTAACTGCTGTCGAAGCTAATACGCACATCAGTAGCAGACAAATTGCGCGAGAATCGGGAATCTCAAAAACGTCGGTGTTGAGAATGCTACGTCGACATCGATTGCACCCCTACCATATTTCTATGCACCAGGAATTGCATGGCGACGACTTTGAACATCGTGTACCGTTCTGCCACTGAGCACAAGAGAAATTACGGGACGATGACAGATTTTTTGCACGCGTTCTATTTAGCAACGAAGCGTCATTCACCAACAGCGGTAACGTAAACCGGCATAATATGCACTATTGGGCAACGGAAAATCCACGATGGCTGCGACAAGTGGAACATCAGCGACCTTGGCGGGTTAATGTGTGGGGCGGCGTTATGGGAGGAAGGATAATTGGCCCCCATTTTATCGATAGCAATCTAAATGGTGCAATGTATGCTGATTTCCTACGTAATGTTCTACCGATGTTACTACAAGGTGTTTCACTGCATGACAGAATGGCGATGTACTTCCAACATGATGGATGTCCGGCACATAGTTCGCGTGCGGTTGAAGCGGTATTGAATATCATGTTTCATGACTGGTGGATTGGTCGTCGAAGCACCATACCATGGCCCGCACGTTCACCTGATCTGACGTCCCAGGATTTCTTTCTCTGCGGAAAGTTGAAGTATATTTGCTATCGTGATCCACCGACAACGTCTGACAACATGCGTCAGCGCATTGTCAATGAATGTGCGAACATTACGGAAGGCGAACTATTCGCTGTTCATAGGAATGTCGTTACACGTATTGCCTAATGCATTGAGGATGATTGACATCATTTTGTGCATTTATTGCATTAATGTGGTATTCACAGGTAATCACGCTGTAACAGCATGCGTTCGAAGAAATGATACGTCCACAAAGGTACATGTATCACATTGGAACAACTGAAATAAAATGTTCAAACGTACCTAGGTTCTCTATTTTAATTTAAAAAAACCTACCTGTTACCAACTGTTCGTCTAAAATTGTGAGCCAAATGTTTGTGACTATTACAGCGCCATGTATCACAAAGCGAAAAAAGTGGTCCAACTAAAACATACACATTTCTTTACATACTACACGAATATGTTAAAAAAAATTGGGGTTCCTATTTAAAGAAACGCAGTTGATATTCGTTTGACATATGGCAGCGTCATCTAGCGGGCCAACCAAGGAGCCATCTGGTTTCCCCGTTCAAGCTAGACAAGTTTCGTCCTTTGTAGTTTTTTCGTTTGACGCTTATTTCGTGAGATATTTAGCCTGGTCACGATCAATGGACCACCCTGTATATGCCTCCACATAAGCCCTACTCTCTTATCTTCACGGTACTTCAGCAAATGTGCGTTGGCAGCAGTAGAACCGTTCGGCAGACAGCTTCTCTAAAATTATCAACTCTGTTCCTAAAAAATAACCTCGCCTTCCCTCCACGGTTACCCATCTGAGTTTCCGAATCATCTCCGTAATACCTGCGAGTTGATCCAACCTGGCGGTAACAAATCTAGCAGCCCGCCTCTGAACTGCTCCGATGTGTTCTTATAATCCGATCCGATGGGGATCCCAAACAATCGAGTAGTACTAAACAAAGGGCCGCATTAGTGTCCTATACACGGTCGCCTTTACAGATAACCCATTCTTACGTAAAACTCTCCCAATACACCTAAGTCTTCCCTACTACAATCCGTAAGTGCTCGTTCCATTTCATATCGCTTTGCATCCTTGCGCCTAAATACACTACTGGTCATTAAAATTGCTACACCAAGAAGAAATGCAGATGATAAACGGGTATTCATTGGGCAAATATATTATACAAGAACTGACCTGTGATTACATTTTCAAGCAATTTGAGTGCATAGATCCTGAGAAATCAGTACCGAGAACAACCACCTCTCGCCGTAATAACGGCCTTGATACGCCTGGGCATTGAGTCAGACAGAGCTTGGATGGCGTGTGCAGGTACAGCTGCCCATGCAGCTTCAACACGATACCACAGTTTATGAAGAGTAGTGACTAGCGTATTGTGACGAGCCAGTTGCTCGGCCACCATCTACTAGACGTTTTCAGTTGGTGAGAGATCTGGAGAATGTGCTGGCCAGGGCAGCAGTCGAACATTTTCTATATCCAGAAAGGCTCGTACAGGACCTGCAACATGCAGTCGTGCATTGTCCTGCTGAAATGTAGGGTTTCGCAGCTATCGAAAGAAGGGTAGAGCCACGGGTCGCGACACATCTGAAATGTAACGTTCACTGTTCAAAGTGCCGTCAATGCGAACAAGAGGTGACCAAGACGTGTAACCAATGGCACCCCATACCATCACGCCGGGTGATACGCCAGTATGGCGATGACGAATACACGCTTCCAATGTGCGTTCACCGCGATGTCACCAAACACGGATGCGACCGTCACGATGCTGTAAACAAAACCTGGATTCATCCGAAAAAATGACGTTTTGCCACTCGAGCACCGAGGTTCGTCTTTGAGTACACCATCGCAGGGGCTTCTGTCTGTGATACAGCGTCAAGGATAACCGCAGCCATTGTCTCCGAACTGATAGTCCATGCTGCTGCATGCGTCGTCGAACTGTTCGTGCAGATGGTTGTTGTCTTACAAACGTCCCCATCTGTTAACTTAGGGATCGAGACGTGGTGCACGATCCGTTACAGCCATGCAGATAAGATGCCTGTCATTACGACTGCTAGTGATACGAGGTCGTTGGGATCCAGCACGGCGTTCCGTATTACCCTGCTGAACCCACCGACTCCATATTCTGCTTTACAGTCACTGGATCTCGACCAAAGCGACCAGCAATGTCGCGATACGACAAACCGAAATCGCGATAGGCTACAATCCGACCTTTATCAAAGTCGGAAACGTGATGGTACGCATTTCTCCTGCTTACACGACGCATCACAACAACGTTTCACCAGGCAACGCCAGTCAACTGCTGTTTGTGTATGAGAAATCGGTTGGAAACTTTTCCCATGTCAGCACGTTGTAGGTGTCGCCACCGGCGTCAACCTTGTGTGAATGTTCTGAGAAGCTAATCATTTGCATATCACAGCATCTTCTTCCTGTCGGTTAAATTTCACGTCTGTAGCACGTCATCTTCACGGTGTTGCAATTTAAATGGCCAGTAGTGTATTTAATCGATCGACGTTGTTGCCTCAAGTAGCCCACTTCTAATGCTGCATTCGAACATTACAGTACTGTTTTATACTCATCTACATTAACTTTCATTTTGCTACATTTAGACTAGTTGACATTTATCACACCAACGATTTTGTCTACGTCATCTTGTACCCTCTTAAAGTCACTCAACGGCGACAACTTCCCGTACCCCACAGCACCATCAGCAAACAGCTGCAAGTTACAATTCACCCTGTCTCTCAGATCATTTATGTATGTAGAGAACAAGAGCGGTCATATCACAGTTCACAAGGTCTCTTCAGACGACACCCTTGTCTCTCATGAACACTCGCCGTCGAGAACAACGCACCGGGTTATGTTTTCAGTAACAAATATCAAGGTATACATCAGTTGTTACAAGAGTCGTTCTTCTCCTTTGCTAACCCTATCTTTTTCGTTTGTTTCGCGCATGTTTCAGTCATTTCACTTTCTGTATCTTAACTGTTATTAACTGTTATGTACGATCAGAGGAACACGATTACTGATTACACGTCTTTTTAATTTCTATAGAAAATACAACAACAAAAACAAAACGAGGATAATGGAATGTAGTCGAATTAAGTCAGGTGATGCTGAGGGAATTAGATTAGGAAATGAGACACTTAAAGTAGTAAAGGAGTTCTGCTATTTTGGGAGCAAAATAACTGATGATGGTCGAAGTAGAGAGGATATTAAATGTAGACTGGCAATGGCAAGGAAAGCGTTTCTGAAGAAGAGAAATTTGCTAACATCGAGTATAGATTTAAGTGTCAGGAAGTCGTTTCTTAAAGTATTTGTATGGAGCGTAGTCATGTATGGAAGTGAAACATGGACGATAACTAGTTTGGACAAGAAGAGAATAGAAGATTTCGAACTGTGTTGCTACAGAATAATGCTGAAGATTAGATGGGTAGATCACATAACTAACGAGGAGGTATTGAATAGGATTGGGGAGAAGAGAAGTTTGTGGCACAGCTTGACTAGAAGAAGGGATCGGTTGGTAGGACATGTTCTGAGGGATAAAGGGATCACAAATTTATTATTGGAGGGCAGCATGGAGAGTAAAAATCGTAGAGGGAGACCAAGAGGTGGATACACTAAACAGATTCAGAAGGATGTAGGTTGCAGTAGGTACTGGGAGATGAAGAAGCAGCCGACCGCGGTGGCCGTGCGGTTCTGGCGCTGCAGTTCGGAACCGCGAGACTGCTACGGTCGCAGGTTCGAATCCTTCCTCGGGCATCGGTGTGTGTGATGTCCTTAGGTTAGTTAGGTTTAAGTAGTTCTAAGTTCTAGGGGACTTATGACCTAAGATGTTGAGTCCCATCGTGCTCAGAGCCATTTGAACCATTTTTTTTAATGAAGAAGCTTGCACAGGATAGAGTAGCAGGGAGAGCTGCATCAAACCAGTCTCAGGACTGAAGACCACAACAACGACAACAGAAAAGACAACTGTTTTGTTGACAATATTTTCATGATTTCTGTTGTTCTTTTCACTTCTTGGAAGCAGATTTTGTGAAAACTGGAATTTTTTAAAGCAATATACGACTAAAACAAATGGATAAATAAAATACCGCTAAATTTACAGTATATTTTTACTTTATGTATCATTAAAATGTATCTCTCTACTCACTCACAGCTTATTGTCAGGCAGATTCAGATTCGGAACATAACTGTACAGAGAAAGGCAGTGCAGTTGTGAGAAATTGTGTAAGAAACTGATTTTGTGCTTATTACTCATAGTTTCGACGCTGAGAAACTATTGCGCTCCGTAATTCTATGAAGGGAGAATCATTACCACACCTTAACTTAGAAATGGAAGGAGAAAGTAATTACATATTTTTACAAGGCGATGATCATATTTTAATCACATTCTTCCTGAATGCATTTCACGCAAACTATCCTGGAACACACCAAACAAAATAGAACACTACACCGTTGCCACGGGTATCTTGTTTACCTATTCATGCGAGGAGTGCAAAAAGTACATATTCCTAGTTTTCAAACTGTTCTTTCTTAGGTAAAGAACAGAGTCCATACCTCTCAAAGGGAAAGTTTTCTGGGAGACTTTTCGGCATTAGTCGCAGTTCAGGCAGCTGCAAGGTGATGCTGTAACTGTTCTTACATTAGTTGGCGGCTGCCTTTTTGTTCATCGAAAACTTCTACTCGTACCGAAAAAGTAAGTTTTTTTCAATCGTCATCAGGAGCCACATTTTCATAACATTGACTTTAGTGCTCCGAATTAATGTCGCAATCAATAAATATGTCGAAATAATTCGCCTGAGATTTCACTGAGTCGTTCTTGAAAACCCATATATGTCTCACGTAAAAGACGTTGCTTAGAAGATTCAGCCTTCCCCACCATGGAGTAAAAAAATATTCAATAAACACGACAATGACCGAGTTCTGGCATGTGAAGCTTGCCACCCGATAGGGAGTTACACAGAAGAGTCCATTGGTAGTGCATGGTACTTAAGGTTTAAATTCTATATTAAGTATACTGAAGCAAAAATCAATTAGTATCCGTTGCTTATCGTATGGTTTTTCCTGGACACACACATACATATACATGTACCACATCTAGATCTACGTCCATACTCTGCAAAACACCGAGAGGTGCGTGGCAGAGGATACTTCCCTTTGTTCCACATTTTAGACTTTCTTCAAGTTTCATTAGCGTATGGATAGCGGGAAGAATGTTTAAATGTTTGTGTGCGTTGTAATAAGTATAAAATGGTCTTTATGTTTCCTAAGGGACCGACAGGAAGAGCGCTTAAGTACAGCCTTAGTATCCTCACTTAATATTGGTTCTTGGAACTTTCTAAGTAGATTTTCGTCGGATAGTTTACCTCTGTTATCAAGTGTCTACTGACAGAGTTTTCCAGCTTTTTCTCGAGTCAGTCAAACAAGATGTCACCATTCATGCTGCCCTTCTTTGTATTTTTTCAATCCCCGTTGCTCCTATTTGGTAGGTTGGTTGGTTGTTTGGGGAAGGAGACCAGACAGCGTGGTCATCGGTCTCGTCGGATTAGGGAAGGATGAGGAAGGAAGTCGGCCGTGCCCTTTCAGAGGTACCATCCCGGCATTTGCCTGGAATGATTTAGGGAAATCACGGAAAACCTAAATTAGGACGGCCGGACGCGGGATTGAACCGTCGTCCTCCCGAATACGAGTCCAGTGTCTAATCACTGCGCCACCTCGCTCGGTGCTCCTATTTGGTATGGGTCCCATAGACTTGAACAATTTTCTAGGATACGTCGCACGTGTATTTTGTAAGAAATCTGCTTTGTATACTCGCTGTATTTTCCCAGTATCCTACCAAGGAATCGAAATCTGTCAGCTGCTTCCGACTATGTAATCATTTCATTTAATATCCTCACAGATTATTACATATGGGTATTTGAGTTGACTGATTTCAACTGCGACTCATGGATATCGTAGGCAGAAGATACCATGTAAGTTGCCAGTCTCCGCGACACTTTGAAAAGTTATCTACATCTCACTGGACATTTATCTAGCTTTCTTCACCTAGTACTTCATTAAGGACAATTGCTTCGCCTAAAGAAAGTCTGAGGTTGTTATTAGGGCATAAATACATAACATAAATAGCAAGTGCCCTAACGCACCTACCTGGAGAACACCTGAAGTTACTTCTGGAGTGTCGTGATATATATGCATATACGTGGGGAAAATCAGCAGCTAAATAATCGTTGAAGTTCATGGTAAAAGCTTTCAGTTGGCTTTTATTTTGCACATTGCTACTAGTTTCGGTCTTAGACCATTTTCAAGCTTAGCCTATATGAAAAAATACAAAACGTTAGAAATTTTACAGTTTGACACTTCAGTGTACCTACAGGTCATCTCATTCAAGATAACATGTTTGCCCTCGCTGCCAAGAAATACTGAATGCACTGATAAATTGTTTTCTATTCATATGATCGTTCTTTCATTAACATAATCTTTGGTATGGTACTGAGCCAAGAAATATCACATGCACCAGATTGCCTATATTCAGGGCTATGAGGCAGTCATTTGAAAAAAGCGCGAGTTAACCAATGATTTGGGAATCTACGCCGTTTTGCATGGAGTAAATTATTCCGTCCAAATCACCTCATTCCTTCTGAACTCAGAATAACTTCATGTTTGTTTGACCAGGCAAGAGGTGTGATGCCGGTTTATTCTCCGTGTCAAATGCTAAATTTGACATAGTAGATTATGCAGCACGGTTAGGAACATTGAACCTTGCAATGATTTATTAATAGCTTTGCAGGTAAGCTTTCACAAGACAAAATTAGAAAATACTACAATACGATTAACCAAAGCCATAGCAGCGAATTCTGGAGTCAACTATGGATTAAATAGTAACATCTTACATAAGTGAAACAACAGTGCCGGCCGCGGTGGCCGAGCGTTCTAGGCGCGACTGCTACGGTCGCAGGTTCGAATCCTGCCTCGGGCATGGATGTGCGCGATGTCCTTAGGTTAGTTAGGTTTAAGTAGTTCTAAGTTCTAGGGGACTGATGACCTCAGATGTTAAGTCCCATAGTGCTCAGAGCCATTTGAACCATTTGAAACAACAGTACAGCTTCGGCAACAAAACACTGTGGTTCTGAGTACACGTACGACAGCTACGAGTTTCTCGTAAAACCAATGTTATGAATTAAACTCGGGCTTGACATCGCTCAGTGTGTGAGAACGAAGCATTATACCGACATTACTCAAATTCGCGTGGTAGTGGGAAGAACGTAGAGGGAATCTGCATAGTGTTGTGAAAGGAAGCTTCCCACAAGGTCGGGGAAAAAAAAAAAAAGAAAAGCGAAAGGACAGGTATGTAACAGAAACCAGGGGGGGGGGGGGGGCGGGGGCTATTAAAAACACCTGTAATATCTCTTTATATTTGATGAATTATTCTGATACAATTCTACCCTTGAATGACGTTTACTAATTTTCTATCTTCATACTCGCAGAATCCATGTGAAAAGTAGTTCATACAATAGCTATGCCATGAGCGTATAAGTATTCTTTGTAGTACTCTCTCTGGTGGTTGTTAAAAAAGAAAAAAAAGAAAGGGAGCTTCCGAGATTGTCTTCGTGCCGATTAGCCTGAGCTTGGTTTGGAAGAATTGTAATCTGATTATTGAGATTTATCACAGAAGATAACTGATACGAACTGTACGATTAAAAAAATATATATAGATTGCTCCTTCAAGTAAAAGGTGTGTATTTGAAATTTGAGAATTAATGATATTTATCGATATATTGCGTAGTTGTTAATCAGGAGGGAACTTCCGAAAGACTGGATACGAACCTGCATTTAATAATCCAAGAGCCCCATTACTTCTTCGGAAGGTTAAACTTCATCAAAGCCAAATATCCGCTTGATATGAGGTTTCCCGACTGTATATACAACGCTCCCAAAATTACGAGGCATTTTATTTGTACAGATTAGCAGACTGCCGCAAAGCACGAGCCTGCAGAGAAGAAGAATCATCGCCTGATTTCATTCTAACAAGTAAAATTTCGGAATTATTTTGAGTGACTGAGCTATGACTGTGTTTCCTATCATGAATGATTGATTGCTAGAAACGAATTGAGAGCTACAGAATTATATAGAAAGGAGGAATAATTACACACCGTCGGACACGAAAACTTGGGGCAGCTGGGAACCAAACATGTGATGTTGACTGCGGTGCAAATGAGCTGATTCACGCAGAGTAGCAACCGTCACAGTAGTTCCTGGCGGCGCCCTGTACGCGGCGCTGGGATCGCCGGCGCAGGCCGTCTTTTAAGGAGGCGCGGTCCGCGTGCTCAAGTCTGCGCGCCTTCAGCAAGTTCTTACGACGGTCCAGCGCGCTACACACACCATGGCGGCGACGACGCTTCTCTGGCAGGTCAGTTGGAGACAAAGCTCTCCCGCCACAGCGGCACGCTTTCGTACGTCCTCTGTTGTCTGCCTGCTTCCCCTAGTCCTCGGTCCGCAGTGTCCAATTCTGCTACGCAGTCCGACGCGCGTGGACATCTCCTTTTGTAGTAAGCCAGCCGATTGTTTCTGCAGTACGTGTCTCCCTGAGCCACCGTAGCAAATTCTTGGTGTTCTTTAATGGGGAACGAAATGTTGTCTCTAGTCTTGGAACGCAGCTAGCGTGCCATTTTCACTGAAATTGCAATTACTGGGGGACGGAGTACGAGGAGAGGGAGGACAGACGAGGTACGAAGCTTTATCGTGGCGTTAGTGTGTAGCGGTCCTGTTACGGAGCCGCCGAACAAGAGCGCCTCATCGCAGTCGGCGTTCCAGCGGGATCGTAACTCCTGCCGCTCAGCTCTGGATGCCGCTGCGACCTTTTTCGGAACCGCAATTTCCGAGTAATCACCGTGCCGGCGGTGTGTGGCTCAGTAACCTGTTAGCAGTCGCGGCCAAGGTGAAGGTGAAACCGAAGGTGAAAGGAGCAGCACTACGCGGCCTCGAGTCTGTGTGTTTAACAGCCGGAGACCACGTGGGCCTCGTGTCGTTGTGGTGGCCTTCAGTTTCCGATACTTCAACTCTTTCCGGTCCATCGTCCTGGCATCCCAACTACACGTCTTCGGTACTTGTAAAGCAACTAAAGACGCTATGTCCACACAAATGAGGAACTGGTCCATGCGTTCTCTACTCACACTACGTGTTTTAATCGTTATGTTGTGCGAATTGAAAATCTGTGCCAGATCAGGACTCGAACTCAAATTTCCTGCTCTTCGTGAGCAGCCTCTTTAACTATTAGGTCATCCGAGCATATCCATTAACAAATTTTTGCCACATGTATTTTGCGTATGGGAATACAAACTGACCTGCAACATACATACATGAATTGCATAATTTTACAAAATAAACTTACCTAAATGACTAAATGTACAAATTAATATCTAAATTTTCAATCCATCCAAGAGCTGCCTCTGTCATTACAAAGAAATCTTCTAGATTTTTCGCGCTAAGGTCTCCGCTAAAGCTTGTTACAATGTTCGCTATTTTATGCATCTTCAGCAACCTATACAGTTAAATAATAAGTAACCAGTTTCATAAAGGAAATTTAATTTCTTTACCGACTTCGGGCCCTTGTAAGTAGGCTGTTTAGGTTTTTATGTTGGTAACGCCACGTAGCGCTCTGTATGAAAATCACTGACTGTGCTGTGTGCAGTCTGTGGCTGGTTGGACTCATTGTTGGAATATTCGCTATTGTAGTGTTGGGCAGTTGGATGTGAACAGCGCGTAGCGTTGTGCAGTTGGAAGTAAGCCGCCAGCAGTGGTGGATGTGGGGAGAGAGATTCCAGAGTTTTGAGAACGGACGATCTGGACGTGTGTCCGCCAGAAAGAGGAAATTTGTAAAGATGGATGTCATGAATTGATTTATATATATATATATATGATGACTTTTCAACATTATTAAGGTAAATACATTGTTTGTTCTCTATCAAAATGTTTTGCTCATTATGCCTATCAGTACTTAGTGCCTTCAGTAGTTAGAACCTTTTATTTAGCTGGCAGTATTGGCGCTCGCTGTATTGCTGTAGTTCGAGTAACGAAGATTTTTGTGAGGTAAGTGATTCATGAAAGGTATTGGTTACTGTTAGTCAGGGCCATTCTTTTGTAGGGATTATTGAAAGTCAGATTGCTTTGGGCTAAAAATATTGTGTGTCAGTTTAGTGATGATCAGAATAAGTAAAGAGAAAACTGTTTCAGTACGTTGAGTTTTGCTCAGCTGTTTGAAAATCAGATAACGTAAGAGTTTTACCAGCACAGTCTTTCATTCATAATTTTCCAAAGGGGACGTTACACCCTTAGTGCCGTTCTTCAGAAGGTTATGCCTACGAAGGCACTAAGTGCACCAAGTTCACTAAGTAGCCGAAACCGGTAGTGAAATTAATTTCTTTTATGCAACTGGTTGCTTATTATTTCATTATTTTGTTACAATGTGTTTGACGTTCTGATGTTCATTGCCACTGTCACACTCATAGGAAGAAGAAACCTTTCCTCTTCCTATTCACTGTTTTCCAAGCACGTCGCTGTAATTTCATGCCGGTTTGTCTTTTACCAGATCTTATGAGGGACTGGTATTCCTCTTGGGCAATATGATTCCACTTGCTGCTGAATTTGAAATCCACTGCTTTCAGCGATCCTGCCAACATGATAGATGATTGCCTGGATTTTAATCGGCTCATTTTAATTGCAGGAACGTTAGAGTGGATTAGGATCTGAGGAATTTTAATTAATTTTTCGTATTCCTGGAGAAGGGTATTCTGTCTTCGAAGATCTGGGTCGCGGAGTGTAGCTTAAAGGTGGTAACTAATGAAGAGGGGTAGATCTGAAGCAACGTGTTACTGTCCTCATTGCAGTATTTAGTTGAACATCGATTTTTCTCACAAGTAAAACTATTAGGTGGAGCACAGTATTTGGCAGCAGAGTATATTGTCACAATATAGTAATTACAGCACTAGTTCATTATTTGTCAACGGTCTTCTCCGTTATCATTTTAAAATCATTGCATCCACATAGACTCCATTCATCTGACACGCCAGGCAAATGGAAACGTCACAGCCGATATCCTTCCTCATTTTTGAAACAATCCGAACTTAAGCTCCGTCTCTAAAGATCTCAGTGGTGACTGGATGTTAAATCCTAATCTTCCTTCCTTCCCTGCATTCATCTAATTTCAGAGAATTCGATGTGCTGCACCTTGTTTTATTTCTTGTAACTTGTTGTGGTTTTCAGTACGAAGACTGCTTTGGTGCTGCCCTTTACACTAATCTATCCTGTGCAAGTCTCGGCATCTCTCCATGACTACTTCATCCTACATCCATTTGTACCTAATTCGTCTATTGAAGTATTGCTCTACCCCCACAGTTTTACAGTCACTCAGACTTTCCTCCGTTACGTAAGTAAAGATTCCTTGATGCCTCGGAAATGCCCTATCTCATTTTTGAATCAAATTGTGCAGTGAAGTGCCTTCTCTCCAATCCGATTCAGTATCACTTCATTAATTATCCGATCTAGTCATATAATATTCAATATTCTTCTGTAACAATACATTTAAAAATCTTCTATTTTCTTCTTTTCTGTACTGTTTATCGTCCACTCCTCTTTCAAATAATGCTCCACACCAGAGAAACATTTTTAGAACAGAGTTCCCAACACTTAAATTTATTCTCAAAATTGATAAATTTATCTTTTTGAGAAATGCTCCTCTTGCTATAGCTAACTCATTATATCCTTTTTAACTCCGCCAACGTCACTTGATGCCCATCTAGCAAAACGCGTTTACTAACTTCAACGCCGCATTTCCTAATCTACTTGCTTCAGCATCACACGACTTAATTCGACTCCTCTCCTTTACTATTGTTTGCTTTTGAAGATGTTCATAATCATTTTCGATACACCGTCTATTCCATTAAAGCGGTCTTCCAAGTGGTTTGTAGTCTCCGATAGAATCAATGTCATCGCAAACGTTACAATTTTTATTTCTGCTTGATAAACTTTAATCACTTTCCCTAATTTTTATTTTTGTCCTGTAATGCTTGCCTTAGGTACAGACAATAACGTGGGGGATATGCTACAGCCCAGTCTAACTCTTTTCTCAGTTACTGCCTCCTGCACATGACATTCGATTCTTATTACTTCAACCCAGTTTCTCTACGATTTATACATAACTTATCGCTCCCTCATACTATCACAGACTGCGTTTCTCTGTACTGTATTCTGTATGTACCACTTTACTACCGATGTTTTACCTTTCAAATAACAGTTCGCTCGATTGTTAATGTGTTATACGCAACGCACCATCAGAAGTAATTCGTGGATCGGTGCCTTCCTTGGGTAGTAGATCTACCAGCAACCTGGAAATAATTACAGCGCAGGATTTTTTCTTTATTACATCCGCTAGTCGTTTGTTAAGTGGTGACAGCTATTTGGATTCCAGAGTAAAATATCTTTGACGCATATTCTACTCCGACTTATCCTTTACTTCATTGTTCATGATTAGTTTTGTTCCTCTGTAACCTCGAGGCAGGCAAGGTCAGAAATTTTAGTTCCGTCTCGGGAAAGGCTATGTGTTTAAAATGTGCTGTTGCTATGTGTGGTTATGAATCGTTTGACACAAAGACGAACATGTCTCTAGTGGGGCAGGCCAATGAAAAAAACTCTGCAAAAAAATTAGAAACTTTGGATTCACGTCTCAAGTGTCGTGTCCGGCTGAACGAACGGAAAACGAAAGACGACTAGAAAAATAGTTTCTGAATAGACACTTGAACCGAGACAATTGCCTTTCGCGGACAATAATTCCACTGAGCTGTTCAAGTACTTCCAGTCGCTAGATTTACAAGAGTGTGTGTGAATATCTCTCAATCCTGCGTACCGAGCGTAGCGTCACGTTACACCTCATCGTACCGCAAAGTTCAAAGCAGTTATCTAAAAATCCATTCTGACCCCTGTCGAATTCTTTATACGTTTATTTTATTGTGTACGACGGAGGATCTATAGCTACAGTGCTGCGGTATCAGTAAATAGTACTGAGAAGTTTCGTGCACCGGGGGAATTATCTTTCGATTCGGTATAACGATTGCAGAGATGCGAGTAGACCTCTGCTCTCTGCTTCGGCCGCACACTGTCGTTAGCATACGGGCACCAACGCCGAAGCCGAGTATTAACCTATACCGACGTCACTCCTCTTCTGAGAACGCGTCTATCCTTTTATTATCCCTGCAGCGAACTGCCGAGATCTGAGACTGAGGCACACATTTTACCCACGATTCCAAGATGACGAAGTACATTTTAAGGTTTTTACATGTGAGGGGACTGCCGTCTGGACAGTTGAACGTACTGTCAACGGTTCCACTGTGAGCCGGACCTGGACTCAAAGTAAGACCCTTGCATTTTGCGAATAATATTCTTACTAACTGAGCTGTCTACGAGTGACTACCAAACGGTTTCCATCTGCGAGTTTCTCTCCATTTGGGATTTTAAGAGTTGTTTAACGTCAGCAGATGAGAGATACAAAGTATAAATTGTCATTACTTTATCATTTGCGTTTCCCATTTACGCGTCTAAAGCTCCAGAGGCTGTACGTAAATACGAGGAATTTTTTCGTAAAAACTCATCAAATTATGTGATTTACCACACTGTTGACTTCCTGGTTCGTTAAGACACGATTTGTACCTGTCTACAGCGTGAAAAGTATTTAAACCGACAACCTATGGGAGGTTGTAGGGGACATCAAAACAAATATTTTTCCCTAATGTCATTTTTTCCTATGAGGATTATTTAAACCGGTGGAGGCCGTATTACGCACTTCAGTTGTTAAGGGCGTATTACGCTCTTAAGTTGTAGGCAACTGCTGTCCACCAGTGTGGTAGTGCATTGTTTCTGTTTACTTATGGAGCGATACACCTGGAGTGAGTACACTGACATGCTTGGTGCGTACTACGTAGCGCACCACAACGGACGAGTTGCACAGCGGGTTTGTCAACAACAATATCCTAATCGCCGTATCCCGCATCATACGACCTTTACTGCTGTGCACCAACGTCTGCGTGAGACCGGGTCTTTTAGCAGATTACCTGGGCAGGGACGCCGTCGTACGGTAAGAACGCTGCAATTTGAGGAAGCTGTCTTGCAGCATGTGGAGCGGGATCCTTCAATCAGCACTCGTGCAATTGTACGTAACATTGGTACGAATCAGACGAAAGTAAGAACAGTCCTTCGAGAGCAATTGTTATGTCCATTTCACGTACAGCGTGTCGACAATCTGGAACCAGTTAATTATCCACCCAGAGCACAGTTTTCGCAGTGGTACCTGGGACACTGTGAAATGCATCCTACATTTCCATCCTCTGTGTTGTTTACCGATAAAGCAACGTTCGGACGTGATGGATTCTTCAACATGCACAATTCGCATGTTTGGAGTGAGGATAATCCAAATGCCACAGTTACTAGCGCTCATCGAGTGCGGTTCTTCGTTAATGTGTGGGTCGGTGATGTTGGGGACTGTTTAATTGGGCCGTATCTGCTACCCAGGCCATTAAATGGCAGGCACTACTACAATTTTCTCGCCAGAGCATTGCCAGCATTGCTGGAAGACGTCTTCTCCCTACAAGATAACGCATGTGGTTCCAACATGACGGGGCGCCGGTACATTTCAGTCGTCGTGTGCGTCAATTCTTGGACCGACGGTTCCCAGAAGCGTGGATTGGCAGAGGTGGTCCTGTACCATGGCCTGCTCGATCCCCCAGATATGTCCCCTCTGGACTTTTTTGTTGGTTTAACTAATTTGTCGCCAGAGAAATCTTCCTCTACCGGTTTAAATACTCCTCATAGGAAAAAATGACATTAGGGAAAAATATTTGTTTTGATGTCCCCTACAGCCTCCCAGAGTTTGTCGGTTTCAATACTTTCCACCCTGTATAGGAAGCTGCAAGTATAGTTCAGAATGTTCTCTCGAGTAAGGATGACTAAAAAAATCTGTCTATAAATGTGCAGTTAAATGTTATATTATATTTTATCAGTATGACGCGACAAGAACCTAAATAAAAAAAAAGAAGAGCGAAAAAAATGTTCCAAATGTGTGTGAAATCTTAGGGACTTAACTGCTAAGGTCATCAGTCCCTAAGCTTACACACTACTTAACCTAAATTATTCTAAGGACAAACACACACCCATGCTCGAGGGAGGAGTCGAACCTCCGCCGGGACCAGCCGCACGGTCCATGACTGCAGCGCCAAAGACCTCTCGGCTAATCCCGCGCGGCAAAGGAAGAGTGAACGTAAAAGGACGTTATTAGCAATTTTTTTCGCTGACACACCATCTGATCAAAATACCCAGACACTTATTAATGGACATTAATATAGGGTACCTCCACCCTTCGCCTTCATCACCGCTTGAAATCTGCTGGGGACACTTTCAGTGAGGTGTCGAAATGTCTGTGGAAGAATGGCAGCCCTTTCTTCCTCGAGAACCGAAACCAGGTAAAGTATTGATTTTTCAAGCTGGGGTATGGAACGAAGGTATTCCACTGGATGCATGTTGGGACTCTGTGTAGGCTAGTCCATTTCAGCACTGTCATTGTCGATGATCTATTGCCTCACAGGTTGTCTGTTGTACGCAGTCCATAATATTGTAAAATGTGTTCGTATCTGTCCGGATTTAGCGTTTTTGTAAGCGCAGTAAGGGCACCACATCCTAACCGCGAAAAACGCACCCATATCATAGCACCACTTCGTCCGTACTTCACTACTTGCTGTACGCATGGTAGCAGAAAACGTTCTCCAAACATTCGCCAAATATAAACCCCTCCATCGGATTCTCATAGCGTGCAGTGTGATTCATTACTCGAAATCACTCGTTTCGTGTCCAGTTCCACTGTCCGGTGGCTCTCTCTTTACATTACCACAAACGTCGCGAAGTTTGAGACATACACACTACTGGCCATAAAAATTGCTATACCATGAAAATGACGTGCTACATACGCGAAATTTAACCGACAGGAAGAAGATGCTGTGATACGCAAATGATTAGCTTTTCAGAGTATTCACACAAGGCTGGCGCCGGTGGCGACACCTACGACGTGCTGACATGAGGAAAGTTTCCAACCGATTTCTCATACACAAACACCAGTTGCCCGGTGTTGCATGGTGAAACTTTGTTGTTATGCCTCGTGTAACGAGGACAAGTGCGTACCATCACGTTTCCGACTTTGATAAAGGTCGGATTGTAACCTATCGCGATTGCCGTTTATCGTATCGCGACATTGCTGCTCGCGTTGCTCGAGATCCAATGATTGTTAACAGAATATGGAATCGGTGGGTTCAGGAGGGTAATACGTAACGCCGTGTTGGATCCCAAGGGCCTCGTATAACTAGCAGTCGAGACGACAGGCATCTTATCCGCATGGCTGTAGCGGATTGTGCAGCCACGTCTCGATCCCTGAGTCAACAGATGGGGACGTTTTCAAGACAGCAACCATCTGCACGAACAGTTCGACGACGTTTGCAGCAGTATGAACTATCAGCTAGGAGATCACGGGTGTGGTTACCCTTGACGCTGCATCACAGACAGGAGCGCCTGCTACGGTGTACTCAACGACGAACCTGGATGCACGAATGACAAAACGTCATTTTTTCGGATGAATCCAGGTTCTGTTTACAGCATAATGATGGTCACATCCGTGTTTGGATACATGGCGGTGAATACACATTGGAAGCGTGCATTCGTCATCGCCAGTCACCTCTTGTTCGCATCGACGGCACTTTGAACAGTGGACGTTACATTTCAGATGTGTTACGATCCGTGGCTCTACCCTTCATTCGATCCCTGCGAAACCCTACATTTCAGCAGTATAATGCACGACCGCATGTTGCAGGTCCTGTACGGGCCTTTCTGGATACAGAAAATGTTCGACTGCTGCCCTGACCACCACATTCCCCAGATCTCTCACGAACTGAAAACGTCTAGTCAATTGTTGGCCGAGCAATTGGCTCGTCACAGTACGCCAGTCACTACTCTTGATGAACTGTGGTATCGTGTTGAAGGTTCATGGGCAGCTGTACCTGTACACGCCATCCAAGCTGTGTTTGACTCAATGCCCAGGCGTTTCAAGGCCGTCATTACGGCCAGAGGTGGTCGTTCTGGGTACTGATTTCTCAGGATCTATGCACCCAAATTGCGGGAAAATGTAATCACATGTGAGTTCTAGTATAATATATTTGACCAATGAAAACCTGTTTATTATCTGCATTTCTTCTTGATGTAGCAATTTTAATGGCCAGTAGTGTATAAGTGGCATATCAGGTACTGCGCTATCATTGTAACTCCATTCTTTTGAACTCCCCTCGCACAGTAATTGTGCTAGCTGTACTGCTGGCAAGACTTTGGAACTGAAGACTGATTCCTTCCACTGATTTGTTGCGATTTCTTGTAACGACTCTCTGCGACGCTCAACGGTCCCTGTCCACTAGCGAGGTCTTCCTGTTCTCGGTTTAGCTGTAGTTGTTCCTTCTCTTTTCCACTTCACAGTCACATCACCCACAATCGACGTGGGGAACTGTAGGAGGGTTAAAATGGCCCTGGTGGGTTTGTCAGCCAGGTGACATTCGGTGACTGGCCTACGTTCCTAGTCGTTGAGCTCTCCTGACGGACCCGGTCTGCTGTTACTGATTCTTCCTGACAACACAACACATCCTGCGTCTTTTTATACTTCTCTTGGCAGCTGGTGGTCAATTTCGCATTACATATGGCTGTCTGGATACTTTTTAACAGATAGTGTATGTAGGACTCCCCCATGCATACTGCATTCGGGGTAGCTAACGCACGTTGTACGACGACGCTCGACCTGGAGGTTGCCGGTATGGATACTGGAAATGGAAGAAATTTTCACAGCCATTAATCGACCCAGGGAGGAGACGAGCCGGTCGCTGTGGCCGAGCAGCTATAGGCGGTCAGTCCGGAATCACGCAGCGGCTAGGGTCGCAGGTTTGAATCCTGCCTCGAGCATGGATGTGTGTGATGTCCTTAGGTTAGGTTAGGTTTAAGTAGTTCTAAGTCTAGGGGACTGATGACCTCATATGTTAAGTCCCATAGTGCTGTGAGACATTTGAACCATTTTTGAGGAGACGAAACGGCGTAAAGTGCCTGATCACCAGTCAGATTTCTCGCAAACGTCCATGATGAAACTCCAAATCTCTCCACAATGTGTCATGAAGTGAGGTCATATGACACTGTTGATGATGATACCTCTGTCGGATGAGGACATTAAACTGTGCGACCCCCTTGATTCTATTAGAGAGGAGTAAACTAAGCGCCGGAACCGTATCCCCCCTCTCTCTTCTTTCTCATTGTCATCAACGAAACAAAAACGACAGAACACTCCACACCGACTCATCACAGTTTCTTGCTCTTTAACGCCAGCCTCAGCGATCACGAGGGAAGGATGTCATTATACGGGAAAAGAAAGAAAACCATTCCAACCAGATTACCCCTCTTGGCCTCTTAGTAATAAAATGTAATATGACTTTATTTCTTTATAGTATTTATAGTATTATGCAGTCTAGCGTATGCTGGACGCTCCACTAGAATCGTGAGATCTGTTCGTTACGGATCGTTTCAAACTGTGAATCCAAATAATTTGATCTACATAGTTGCTTCAGTCATTTTGCACTAAATTTGAACTCGAATGATATCCAAACTAGTGCCTATTTCTGCACGTTATGTTAAATTTTCTTACCTGCACGAGTGTAGTCAGTTATATAGGGTGAACATTAATAAAACAGATAAACTGCAGGGATGGGTTCCTGACTGGTAATGGAGGAAAAAAAGGTACTATAAACATGTGTCCGGAAATGGACGGTGTGCGAGCAAGGACAGCAAATCATCCCGGAACACAGTACAGAGCTGCATCGCATCCGCGTCACAACAGGTGTTCAAAGTGGCCTCCATGTGATTGTAGCTGATACGGATAGTAGCGGTTGTCATGCGGGATACACATATACTATGAGCACTGTCCACCGCGAGATTATGTGCTGCCTGGTGGTGGTTAGAGAAATGAATGAGTGGAGCAGAGACAAATAGTGGATCAGTCTAGCGACGGTAAGTGGTGCAAATTCGGAAATCCACCGACTTTAGGGACTTTGACAAAAGCCAGATAGTTGTGACCCATTGCCTAGGAGCAAGAATCTCCTAAACGACGAAGCTGTTCGGCTGTTCGCATGAAACTGTCGAGAGCATATATGGAAAATTATTTAAGAATGATGAAATCGTGAGCAGGCGACAGGAAGTTGGACGTCCATAGCCGGCCCTCTGTGGCCGAGCGGTTCTAGGCGCTTTAGTCTGGAACCGCGCGGCCGCTATGGTCGCAGGTTCGAATCCTGCCTCGGGCATTGATGTTTGTGATGTCCTCAGGTTAGTTAGGGTTAAGTAGTTCTAAGTTCTAGGGGACTGATGACCTCAGATGTTAAGTCCCATAGTGCTCGGAGCCATTTGAACCATTTTGACGTCCATATTTCATTACAGAATGTAGGGATCAGAGGCTTTCCCGCTCTCTAAAGCAGGATGGGCAGCGATTTGTGGCAGATCTGACGTCAGAGTAAATAGCTGGTGCAGGCACAAGTGTCTTGGAGCACACCTTTCTGCACACAGTATTGAACATGGTGTTCCGCTGTAGAAGACTCCTACGTGTCCTCATGTTGACCCAATAACAGCGTCAGTTATTATTACAGTGGGCACAGGATTATCGAGATTGGACCGCGGATTAATGGAATCGTGTCTCCTGGTCGGTTTATTGTTAAACAAGGTCGATGCTCATGTCGAGATACGTCGTCATACAGGCGAACGGTTGATCATAACATACAGCGCGCAACGGACTCAGGGTAGTGGGAGAAACATTATTTTATAGGAGACATTCACCTGGGCTTCCATGGGACCTGAGGTAGTAACGACAGCTGTGGACTACACGAACGTTATTAGCGACAGACTGAAATCCCTTATGCTTGGTATCTTCCTCAACAGTGATGGCATCTTCCATCTGGATAACTATCCGCCTCACAAGGCTAGAATCGTATTGCATTGGTTCGAGGAGCACGATAGTGCACTCACGTTGATGTCTGGGTCATAAAATTCGACTTATCTCAATCCGAAGAAACCCAGCTGGTACCCTATGGGGGGGGGGGGGGGGGCAGCTCCTTGCCTACAAGCCCCAACCGCCCGTAAGTTACGAGAAGTGTGTGACCTATGCTTAGGCATCTGGTGCCACAAACCTCTGGAAACTTCGTCGAATCCGTGGCGCGCAGAATCACTGCTGAATTGCGTCCCAGAGGTGGAACAACACGCTTTTAAGCAGGTCGTCATAATGTTTTTGCTCATCAGTATAATCGTAATTTGACGTACACCATGTTCGCGGGACACTTGCCTGGAGCTTGTACTAGGGTTCGCCTCAGTATCCTGAGAATCTGGTCCTCCAAAACTCGTGTACGCACAGCCTGCCGCCTTCCTGCACGTTCGTCCGTCTGAGAGGACCCATGATCACACAACCGCTCAAAAACGGTTTGAAATGTTTTGTGTTGTGGTTGGTGTCTGTCAGGGTACTTCGTTTTGGCATAGTTGCACTGCCTGTCGACAGTTTCTATCTGCTTGGTTGTAACCCAAACACCATCTCGGCTTGTTCCCGATTTGAGTACCGGACAGTTCTGCTGTTTACAGTAAGCTGCGTCAATCGCACAGCCTGCAACACACAAGAAACACACGGCAAACCGTCAAAACCTTCTACCATGGCAACGATGCATTTCTGGACATATGTTCATGGGACCTTTTTCCCTCCATTTGCAGTTTGTCGGTTTT
The DNA here is from genome assembly GCF_023864345.2 of Schistocerca serialis cubense. Classification (NCBI taxonomy): domain Eukaryota; kingdom Metazoa; phylum Arthropoda; class Insecta; order Orthoptera; family Acrididae; genus Schistocerca; species Schistocerca serialis. The sequence goes on from NC_064646.1 coordinate 15,637,502, forward strand.
ATTAAAATTCACCCTATAAAAAAACGGAAGGATGAGCAGGCTATAACGTGTCGTCGACAACGGAGCCATTGGAGACGGTGTCCAAATTTAAATTAAAAAGGAAATCGGTCGTGTTCTTTTCAAAGAAACGTATCTGGTATTGGCCTTAAACGATTTCGGAAAATCACAGAGAACCGAAGTGCTCCTGAAAGCATTTCCTGTATTTCAGCAATGCGCCACCTTACTCGGTAGCTGCTCATTTTTTGTCAATGTTTTTGCGATAATACACTCCTGGAAATGGAAAAAAGAACACATTGACACCGGTGTGTCAGACCCACCATACTTGCTCCGGACACTGCGAGAGGGCTGTACAAGCAATGATCACACGCACGGCACAGCGGACACACCAGGAACCGCGGTGTTGGCCGTCGAATGGCGCTAGCTGCGCAGCATTTGTGCACCGCCGCCGTCAGTGTCAGCCAGTTTGCCGTGGCATACGGAGCTCCATCGCAGTCTTTAACACTGGTAGCATGCCGCGACAGCGTGGACGTGAACCGTATGTGCAGTTGACGGACTTTGAGCGAGGGCGTATAGTGGGCATGCGGGAGGCCGGGTGGACGTACCGCCGAATTGCTCAACACGTGGGGCGTGAGGTCTCCACAGTACATCGATGTTGTCGCCAGTGGTCGGCGGAAGGTGCACGTGCCCGTCGACCTGGGACCGGACCGCAGCGACGCACGGATGCACGCCAAGACCGTAGGATCCTACGCAGTGCCGTAGGGGACCGCACCGCAACTTCCCAGCAAATTAGGGACACTGTTGCTCCTGGGGTATCGGCGAGGACCATTCGCAACCGTCTCCATGAAGCTGGGCTACGGTCCCGCACACCGTTAGGCCGTCTTCCGCTCACGCCCCAACATCGTGCAGCCCGCCTCCAGTGGTATCGCGACAGGCGTGAATGGAGGGACGAATGGAGACGTGTCGTCTTCAGCGATGAGAGTCGCTTCTGCCTTGGTGCCAATGATGGTCGTATGCGTGTTTGGCGCCGTGCAGGTGAGCGCCACAATCAGGACTGCATACGACCGAGGCACACAGGGCCAACACCCGGCATCATGGTGTGGGGAGCGATCTCCTACACTGGCCGTACACCACTGGTGATCGTCGAGGGGACACTGAATAGTGCACGGTACATCCAAACCGTCATCGAACCCATCGTTCTACCATTCCTAGACCGGCAAGGGAACTTGCTGTTCCAACAGGACAATGCACGTCCGCATGTATCCCGTGCCACCCAACGTGCTCTAGAAGGTGTAAGTCAACTACCCTGGCCAGCAAGATCTCCGGATCTGTCCCCCATTGAGCATGTTTGGGACTGGATGAAGCGTCGTCTCACGCGGTCTGCACGTCCAGCACGAACGCTGGTCCAACTGAGGCGCCAGGTGGAAATGGCATGGCAAGCCGTTCCACAGGACTACATCCAGCATCTCTACGATCGTCTCCATGGGAGAATAGCTGCCTGCATTGCAGCGAAAGGTGGATATACACTGTACTAGTGCCGACATTGTGCATGCTCTGTTGCCTGTGTCTATGTGCCTGTGGTTCTGTCAGTGTGATCATGTGATGTACCTGACCCCAGGAATGTGTCAATAAAGTTTCCCCTTCCTGGGACAATGAATTCACGGTGTTCTTATTTCAATTTCCAGGAGTGTATATCTAGACACTATTTCGCGATGTTGATAGCTTATTTTTGAAATGAAACAGTATAATTTCCGGTATGTTCACAGGACTCAGACTATTTATTCCTGAAGGGGGGACCTAGTTGCATTTACAAATCATTTGAACGTATCATGAATATTCGTATTTCTCACTGTGTACTAAATAATTTCGTAACAGCCATTAAATCCACAATGAGATGGGCCATAAATGTGACATACTACAATGTATGATTACGATTCTACTTATCTTCTCCGTTATGATCACGGCTGAACACATAACTGGGACTGAAGCGCCAACCAGTTACTATTTATTTATTCGTTTGTTATGGCATTGCATAAACTCTGTGTTCGGACAGTGTGTTTCAACAAAAGTGACACCGAGTCATTCAGCATTACCCGTTCGAAATATGAACATCTAAACTGATAAACATAGAAAGAAGTTTACCTAGTATATACCCATCATCTTAAGGAAGGACAAGAAGTAATCTTCTAATGAGTACCTTTCCATATTGCAAATAATGTAATAAGGTGACATGTAGGGTAGCGAAGAAAGCTGCTTCACTGCGAGAAACAAAACGTTCAACATTTTCATACTATTCGATAAAAAACTAAAAAATGAAAATTTTCGGAACGATCGTACAGAATATCTTACACTCCAGACAGTCAATGTTGTCTCGTTGTTGCCGTCAGTCAGAAGACAGGTTTGATAAAGCTCTCCAAGATACTCCCTCCTGTGAAGGACTTTTCATCTCTGCATAACTACCGCAAGCTACTTTTATCTGCTGCTGTCTACTGTGATCTACAAATTTTACCGCACATGCTTCCCTTCGTTAATAACAATTTAACTATGTCTTGATGCGTCCAGATACATACTATGAACGTATCGCTTGTGTTGGTCGAACTGTGGCATAAATTTCTTTTCGATTTAATGCCCCTCTAGTAGTTACCCGATCGGACCATCATATCCTCAGCATTCTTCTAATTCGTCACTTTCTCTTCTAGTCTGAATATTCTCGGTACGTTTATTGTCTACGTTTTGTTCCCATATAATGCTACACTGCAGTCAAACACTTCCGATAACTTCAGTTTGCATTAGGTGTTAATACTTCTCCGTGAATAAGAAGTGAAAAAAAGTCTTAGAAGAGGGAAGTTGTATCAAAATACCCGTGGCAAGAAATAGTGGGAACACTACAACTAATTGAAAGTCTTGATCGCCTATATGAGTGTTTGAATGGAATTGGTGTTTGTCAATAGTCTAAATGTATAATTTGTGATAAATCAGACATTGTTGTCGACTGAAACATTTACTCATAAAGCGAAAACAAATGTCTCTGTACCAACGTTAGATGCAATAAATGATTATAATCATCGCTCTAGAGAATTGTCCTCCCTGCAAAAAACATTGGCTTTTGGGTACGGTTGATATCACTCGGCACAAACAGAACGGGCCGTGAGGAGGAGAAAGGCTAGAGGTGAAGAACTTGCGGCGGTCTTCAGAGACCTGAGGCTAACGACCTTTGCGTGGACGGTGATGTCAGTGTCTTTGCGATCCGCGTCCAGCGGACTGGAATATAGCTGACGCATGTAGCTGCACTGCGTAGATCCCTAACTCAATGGCTTTGTTACTAAGACATATAGGACGCGGCGTGTGTTCTTGCGTGCAACGGACATGAAAAGAAAGTTGTAAATCCAAAGGTGTTATTGTTAAACATGAAAACATGCATTCTGTCTGTGTTTCGGTGTAAAAGCCCTTTCTCTAGTGTTACTGTTTCAGCTGTATTATTCAAGTCTTTGGGTGTGTTTTGAAACAAAGAATGTACAGTCACAAGTTATTAAGTAGTAATTCGAAATATATAATCCCGGATGGTAATAAGTGGTGTTACATATTGACGGTATAATATCTAACAGATTATGGAAGTATCCAGAAGTGACAGTAAAATCCGCTTGGTCGTTCAGTAAGAGTTCTCGGTCGCTCTTCTGTTTTTAAATTTCTAGTCCTGGTATTATCCGTCGTTCTTATCACGACTGCAGTAGTTTGGCATCTGTGGAACAATTTTGGTCGGTTTTCGAAAAACGTTGCTACAGTGGTCTTGATACATGTGGATATTCTTGTTTTCTCATGTAATGTGAACGACGCACCTGGTACATTAACTTTTCATTCATGGGGTAAAGTTGTGTGTTCGTTGTTGAACAGATTACTGCGCATTGTCTCTGTGATCTAAAAAACACACTCCAGCTTTGCACAGCATTGTCTTTAAATCAATCACAAACGCTCTGTATATGTTGAAGTACTGCACTTAAAAGTTGAAATAGTTTCAGGGCAGAAAATATTGGAATGTACACATTTAGGAAGAGCCACCTATCCCTGTTACAGAACCAGGAAATGGATTTTGCTTTCTAACAATGTGTGGATACTATGAGACAAGCTAAAGAACAGACTGATCGATCTGTCTCCCTCCTCCATCCACTTTCGCTTTTCAGTCACATAAACTACCTGCAAAAATCCGCCTTTAGATATTCTTGAGGTTACTGAAACAACCTTCTCAGTGTGTGGTGCAGTAAGTAGTGGCGTTATTGCCGATATTGTTTAGTGTGTACTCTGTATTTAACCTGTAATCTATTGAACCCATTGCCAGTATTGTGAGAAATCATTATTCAACCTGTGATCTAATAAGAACTACAGCTTCAAGGAATAATGCCATTATTTAAATTTCGTGTGACCTATTGTAAGATATTGCTACACTTCGTATTACATCACTGAACATTTTGGAGGTAGTAAATTCGTTGTTGCACGGTATACACGAAAACTTGTATATCATCTTCAAATAGTAACAGTAGAAATTGAACTTACAGCCAGAAACCAAGTTCTTGTAAAATAAGTGGGTGTGAAACATAGGCAATAAATTGTAATTTCTTGTTTAATAATCACAAATTTTCTTCAAAAACTCACCAGATATCAGTCAGAATCATACAAAGTTTTATATTGCCTGGAGTTTTCAAGGGTTTTGCCATGTCTTCCGGTACACTATGTGTCCGCTTGTATTAGGGCCAAGTGTGAAACTTTTTTAAAATATGTCTAGAAATGTGTAGTATTACTGCTATATGAATAAACATGTAAAATAATTCAGTTCATTCTCTCGCGATTCGCGGATAACTTAACGACAGTACTTCACTGTGACAGACCTAGTTATTAGTTCTGAGACAAAATAAATAATCTGTTTAAAATGCCCAGTACTGAGACACAAGACAAAGATGCAGTAGCCATATGTTGCTTTGTGCACTGCCTCTGTCTTCTACTGAAACCGCGCGACATCCCACGTTGGTAAGGCACTGGACTCGTCTTAGAGAGGACGACGTTTGAAATCCTTGTCTGACCATCCTAATGTACGTTTTCTGCGATTCCCGTAAATTACTTGAGGCAAATCTATAAAAACTGTAATGGATAGTGTATACATTCATGTTAAAACATGTGTACATGAAAGTGTGTACTCCCTACCATAATTTTTATAGATTCAGTACGTAATTTATTTTACTATATGCTATTTATTTATTTCTGTATTTATCTTTTTTTTTTGAGTCATCAGTCATGTGATTGGTTTGCTGTGGCCTGCCACCAGTTCCACTCCTGTACTAACCTCTTCATCTCAGAGCAGCACTTGCAACCTACGTCCTCAATTATTTGCTGGATGTACTCCAATCTGTGTCTTCCTCTACAGTTTTTGCCCTCTACATCTCCCTCTAGTACTACGGAAGTCATTCCCTCATGTCTTAACAGATGTGCCGTCTTCCTGTCCCTTCTCCGTATCAGTGTTTTCCACATATTCCTTACCTTATCAGTTCACCTAATTTTCAACATTCGTCTATAACACCACATTTCAAATGTTTCAATTCTCTTCTGTTCCGGTTTTGCCACCGTCCACGTCTCACTGCTATACAATGCTGTACTCGAAACATACATTCTCAGAAATTTCTTCCTCAAATTAAGGCGTGTACTCATTAGACTATCCATTCGGTTCAGGAGATCATGTAATTCTTCTTCACTTTCTCTGAGGATAGCAATGTCCGTATCATTGACATCCTTTCACCTTGAATTTTACTTCCACTCCTGAACCTTTCTTTCATTTCCATCATTGCTTCTTCGCTGTACAGATTGAATAGTAGGGGTAAAGGCTACGTCCCTGTCTTGCACCCTTTCTAATCCGAGAACTTCGTTCTTGGTCTTCCAGTCTTATTGCTCCCTCTTGGCTCTTGTACACGTTATGTATTACCCGTCTCTCCCTATAGATTACCCATATTTTCCTCAGAATTTAGCACAACTGCCACCATTTTACGTTGTCGACAAATCCTACTAACTTGTCTTGGTTTTTTTTTTTGAACTGCTTCCATAATCAACTCCAACGTCAGAATTGTCTTTCTGCGCTTTTACCTTTCCAAAATCCAAATTAATCGCCATCTATATATCCTCAATTTGCTTTTCCATTTTTCTCGTATATTATTCTTGTCAGCAGCTTGGATAAATTAGCGCTTGAGCTGGTTTGATTTAAGTCTTCCAAAGCTCTTTTAAATTCTGATTCTAAATCTGAGTTCCCAGTCTGTTATAGATCGATTCCTCTTTCTTCTTCTATCACGTCATCAGACAAATCTTCCCCCTCATAGAAGCCTAAAATGTGTTCTTTCCACCTATCCGCTTTCTCCTCTGCAATTAGTGGTGGAATTTCCGCTGCACTTTTAGTGTTACCACCTGTGCTTTTAATTTCACCGAAGGTTGTTTTGACTTTCGTATATGTTGAGTCAGTCCTTCCGACAATAATTTGTTTTTCGATGTCTCCACATTTTTCATGCAGCCATTTCGGCACAGCTCCCTTGCACTTAATATTTATTTCCATCCTCAGCGGCTTATATTTCTGTATTCCTGAATTTCCCTGAACATTTTGTATTTCCTTCTTTCATCAATCATCTCAAGAATTCCTCTTGTTACCCATGGATTCTTCACAGTTACCTTATGTGTATCTACGTTTTTCTTTCAAACTCCTGGGACCGCTAGCTTTAGAGGTATCTATTCCTCTTCAACTATAACGCCTCTGAGCTATTCCTTATTGCAGTATCTATAGCCTTAGAGAACTTCAAGCGTATCTCTTCATTCTTTGGTATTCCGTATCCCACTTCTTCTCGATAACGATCTTATATTTTACCTAATGATGGCCAGACGGCTTAAAATGGTTTATAAATAAAAAATTTGACCAGTAGCTGAAGGCGGTAATACGACATTTCTCGAATATATAAGAGATGTGGGGCATCACCTCCGGGTGGAAATATCTTCATTTCAGTTTTTGAAGTGACCTGGTTAGGGTCTACTTTGTTAACTAGTCAAGAAAACTATGTTAATATTCTTCAGCTCTTGAAAGAAACCTACTTATATTGGTCTGAAATGACAGAGAAAAGTATTCTAACTAACTCATTGTGCGGGGGTCTGTAATATGTAATATGATTGTATTTTGCAAATGTGTGAGATTGCTTTGCCTAAATGAAGTAGTATCCCCAATGTCCCTTCAGTTTTTGTTACTCGGCGCTCTTGTTTGTCATAACTGCAGCAGGAGCAAGTCTATCTAGATTAGCTGGGATTTGTATTGTCACTTTAGCGTCCATAGTATAATGGACATGGTTCTAAAATTGTGCTGTTGGAGCGGAAAATAGAGGGTAAATAACGGAAGCATTAGAAGACCTTTATTTCACAAGAATGTTAAAAATTAATTACACAAATAAATTTAGAAATTAAGTGGGGCTACAAATAAGAGGAAAGGATTGAAGTGCTTGGAGAATTCTTAACAAAGAACTGATAAGGTCAGTGAGATGATGTTTGAAGGTAATCATGTACCACTAAGTTAACTTAGCATTTATGGATGGACTAGTACAAGCGATATTGGAGTAGGATATAAAGGGTAATTCGACTGCCCCTACCCCTACCACTGTCTTTTCATGCAACCCGCAGTGTTATAGCTGGCCTTTATAAACAACTCGCCAGGTTATCATATTCTCTGGCTCGCAACACGCAAACTATTAGTGGCTGGCTCTGAGCACTATGGGACTTAACATCTATGGTCATCAGTCCCCTAGAACTTAGAACTACTTAAACCTAACTAACCTAAGGACATCACACAACACCCAGTCATCACGAGGCAGAGAAAATCCCTGACCCCGCCGGGAATCGAACCCGGGAACCCGAGCGTGGGAAGCGAGAACGCTACCGCACGACCACGAGCTGTGGACAAACTATTAGTCCCATAGGAAAAAAATAACAGAGAGTTTTTGTAGTAAATTGGACGCCAACGTTTTCGAGTTATTGAAGAAAAACATACTTCCACCTCACACTCATCCACCACCAGTGTGGTGCTCGAAGGATTCCCTCCTACCACTGTACAAAAATTTCCGATTGCACAAACTTTTGGTACCTATTGATTGGTTTATTACACCACCAGCATAGTTGTCTACTTCTTTAACATCATTAACTTCAAAGTGTCCTTGAGGGTAACGAACAAAAAACGACTTTTTTAAACTTAGGTGAAAACTAATTACTTTGACAGCTCGATTGAAACTTAACTATTACGCAGTAATTTCGTATGGCCTGACGAAAACAATCATGTAATTATTTTATGCTGTTAAAATTAAGAAAATTATTGGGTAAAATTTACAGAAACGTCAGTTTTACCATTTGTAAGTGTTTGACTAAGTCGATGGCGTAATAAGGCTAGTCAATGAAACCAAAAAAGTCAAAGATGGGTAACAATTGGTGCAGTCGCAAATATTTGTACAGTAGTGGGAGGGAGTGCCATGAACAACATATTAGAAATCCTGACTGCTGGGGGTTCGGTGTGGGAGTGAGGGTGTGTCTGAAGGTCACTTTTGTACGTTTTTCTTGAGTAACTAGAAAACTACGGCTTCTATCAGAAACGTATGCCAGTACAAAATTTAGCCACATTAAATTTCCTACCGAAAGGTCCTGGTATTTTTTTCTGTTAGACTAATAGTTTGCGCGTAGTGACAGAGAGAATACGAAAATCTCGCTCGGGTGTTATGAAGGTCAGCTATAACATTGAGGGTTGCATAAAACGACATCGGTAGGGGCAGCTCTATCACCTCTATAAATTACTGAGAGTGGTAGATGTGGCAGGTACTGAAGATGATAAGCTCAGTATGACGTATGAAGAGACTGGATCGAATCGGCCAAAAGACTGTTAAGTTGAAAGAAGTAGAGAATTAAACAAGGCGGATAAATGGTGTATTAAAAGAAAAATGATATATTCTAAAGATATGATATACCCGTTTTGGAGACAATGAGCAGCATTTTCTTCTCACATAAAACACATAGTTGGCGCGGAAGTCATGTATGGTGTCGTGCATAATTCCAATTCTCTAAATTTATGTCTTCGAAATGGAAGCGAAACAAAACGGAAAGATTTTTCCTCGACTGAGAGCCACTTGCAACTACTGTGCATAAAAGAAACTCGTTGTGTTACTACTAGGAGGGCTCTTAATTGTATGTTGAGGAACCCAGAGCGTATTCACTTCTTACGCATTGATGCAGTAGAACATTCAGACCAATGACTGGAGCTAATGGAATCATCTTACCTTCGCTACAATATTTCAGTTGGTATCTCGTACAACACCTCTCTCGTGATTCTTGCTCTCATGCGCTTATTCGAATGCATTCGTTACCTCCACGATAAACTTACACACAAGCACACGCTCGCACACACATACACACAAGCACGAAAAAATGGTTTTTCTGACTGCTCCAAAGAGGCGACATGAAAGAGCCCATCTAAAAACTAACAATGAGGAGATCGGCCTTTGTTCGAGTCCTCTTTGTCCACACCACTGGATTATCACCGTACAGATCTGTATGCGCCGTACCTCGCATTCACTCTTCATCTCTATGCTGCCCTGTTTTCTTGTCCTGTCAGCAGACATACAGAAAGGCCCCTTGCACACACCCTGTCCGCCGCTTTTGTTGTGAATCAAATCAGAATGAGATTCTCTAAACATCGTAGGAAAGGCGCAAGGGGCGATTTTCTTACTACGACGTAAAAATTTGCAAAAGAAAAATAAAATCAGACAGGGATGAATGAATCCACAACATTGTTCACATTAGGAAACATACTTTAGTTTTCAGGGAAATAATGTGTCCTTGCAATTCTACCATAGTCAGAATTCTCAAGTCTAAAGAAGTGTTGGTGTAAGGCACCGGTCGAATTTCGCGTGCACGGAGTTCTCTTAAATAAAATCGAATCTTACAGCAAATAATTGGATCCATTAATTTCCAGAATTACTGCCTATTTACGATAGTTGTCACAGAGTCGACTGACACTACTCACAGCTCACGTAACGGTTACACAACGTGATTCATTGTTTGTTACAGAAAATTGTATACTCTAAAAATCCGATCTAAAACACTTCTAAATAAGTTCGATACTTACGATTCTGACATTATTTTCACACGCTGTTCAATAAATATTGTCCTCAGAATGAGATTTTCACTCTGCAGCGGAGTGTACGTTGATGTGAAACTTCCTGGCAGAATAAAACTGTGTGCTGGACTGAGACTTGAACTCGAGACCTTTGCCTTTCGCAGGCAAGTGTCTACCGACTTTTTTTTTGCTAATCTCCGTTTGTTCTGGGGCGGACGTCCCGGGACACTTGTTAAAGTTCATCGTTGATTCGTTCACTCAGTTTTTATCAAAACTAGACATGACTGGCGTAACGGGATTTACGCGGTCGTTCTTTAAATAAAAATATGGCATTTCAGTCTTTGATCGCTATTTTTTTATTTTCAATTACCGGTTTCAAACTAGCTGCCCGTTTCAGATCATATATTGCAGTTACAGAGTAGCTTGTCCGTACTGACAAGTGCTAGGTTCGAATATGGAAAAATGGGCGCCACCGAGAAATATGATAAGAATGCTATGAATTTTAGTACATTTAAACATTATGATATAACTGATGAATTTAACTTTTTCGCTAACAAATATGCATCTGTAATAATTAATATAGTAGTAACGTATGTATATAGAATTAATGTAAGAGTGGAGAGGCTAACATTGGATGATAGAGCAAATAAGAAAATTTTTGAAGACCAAGGAGCCTTGGAAAAATTGCGTATAGCCTGTAGCAATGTGTGATGTTGTGTAGCGTCGTCACGTGACCGGTGCTCCGTTGAATTAGAAGCAGTGTTATGTTGGATATCCTCGGCTTGTTGACTACTACTGGTAGCATTTTCATACTGGCTTCTTCGGAATCCCAGAGCGGTACGCAAGCTGTACGCCATCCTGAAATGTCCAACACATAATACAACCGTGCCAAAGCTTGCCACCTAAAATGTAAACAAAATTCATACTGACAGGTACACTGCCACCGTTCTTTTTCCTTAGACAACTTGTGAACAAGCCTATATTTTGTTCTACCCTGATTGGGAGACCTCACTGCCCGTGAGGCCATTTTCTAGGATGGCCTTCGGCTGTGTGTCTGAGCAGGACTATGAGGTTTTTATTCACTGTGGTTCTAATAATTATACCATAAAGGGCTGTAACGTCCCTGTCGAAAATCGTAATACCTATGGGCACACCTTATTCCATTTGGCATAAAGACAAACTCTCTGTATGCTTCCCTGAATTGCCGTATTAAATCGTCCAGGTTTGGCTTATAATACCACAGTTCTTCCAGTACAATTACAGCAGCTGAATAATTAATCTTGTTTCCATAAAATGTAATTGCTAACTCATCAATTCTCTCTTCACGGGTAATTTCTTATGTGGTCCCAGTTACCATAAAAAAACGCCAACGCAGACATTAGCTGTAAACAATAATCTTTATTCAGAATGTTACTGTTCCCTTCCGTTTACAATAAGTCATATATACTCTATTTCTAACAACAAAGGTTAAATATTTCACTTCACTCTGTACAACATCATTCTTAGCCGGTTCATCTCCAGCAATTTGTAAACCAATATAAAATGGATTCACACCATGAAATATCTTATTTTTTGCACGACATTGATTCTCCAAATCGGTCCATGACTTAACTTTCGAAATGTCTGCACTTGCCTCGGGCTTGGAATAGGTTACAAACTTGAATCGATTCTTTCTAGTGTACTTACGCCAAGGAACGCCAGATGAACGTTCGGGTCTAAGACTAAATGGACCTATTTTATTGCTACAGGCTATACGCAATTTTTCCAAGGCTCCTTGGTCTTCAAAAATTTTCTTATTTGCTCTATCATCCAATGTTAGCCTCTCCACTCTTACATTAATTCTATATACATACGTTACTACTTTATTAATTATTACAGATGCATATTTGTTAGCGAAAAAGTTAAATTCATCAGTTATATCATAATGTTTAAATGTACTAAAATTCATAGCATTCTCATCATATTTCTCGGTGGCGCCCATTTTTCCATATTCGAACCTAGCAGAATTAGAGTAACTTGTACAACATCATTCATACAGAGTAACTTGTCTGTACTGACAAGTTACTCTGCAACTGCAATATATGATCTGAAGATGGGCAGCTAGTCTGAAACCGGTAATTGAAAATAAAAAATTGCGATCAAAGACTGAAATGCCATATTTTTATTCAGAGTGCTAGTCAGGTCCACCATGATGTCTGTACATTATCAGGACCTCCTTGTACAGTATGTGATTCCTGATTTGTAAGAGAGCAGCTGTGTGAAAACCACCGTTTTCGTGCAAGATTGGTCAACACCTCATGTTGCTCGCCCAGTGAAAGATCTGCTTAATGCAACCTTTCACGAACGTGTAATCTCCAGAGGTTTTCCAGATGCGTGGCCTGCAGGATCAGCTGATCGGAATATGTGACTTTTGGCTCTGTGGACTCCGAAAAGAACGCGTTTATTAGGTACACGTTCGGTGTCTAGCTGATCTGCGAGCAACTGTTGATCACATTATTTTAGGGATGCACCATCTAGTGGACGCCTCCGGTGCTCATATTGAATAAACTGTGTAAGCGGGAGTTAATAAAATCAACATTACGCCTTTCTAACTCGTCTAACCTTTTCTGGCCACACCCAGTTCATAATCCATTACACGTGGAAACATTTTTGTATATCTTTTGGCATTCAAAGTTCCGGAATTGCACCTGGTGGCAAAGCTTGGAACGAATTTTTTCCTGCGTATGTCGGTTCCTCATTAATGCATTAGAATATCTACCAAGTTTCATTGCCATTCGATAATTACAGCCGTCACTGGACTTCTGTAAGCAGTTGTACTTTAATTACAATCGGCCGTCCGCTACCAGCACTCCAAAGGCGGACTGTACACACTCTGATTAATAAGTGTTGTTTAAAGCCTTCGCTTTTATGACGTCATGAACTCCGCTCGGGACACTTTAAGTAAGGTATCTATGGAGAAATGGCAGCTATTCTTCCTCAAGAGCCGAAAGAAGAGAAGGTAGTACTTGTTGGACGCTGAGTCTGGAACGAGCCGACATTCTAAGTCATCACAAAGGTATTCCTCTTCGTTGAAGTCGGTAGCCTGAGCAGGCCAATCCATTTCAGGAACGTTGTTGTCCACAAACCACTGCCTCACAGTAGCGCTTTGCGATATGAGGTACTTTCATGCTGTTAAGTCATCACCTCCGAACCGTTCCTCTACTGTACGTAGTACACAAAGCAGTAAAATGTATTCACATCCTTCTGCATTTAGCTTTTTCCTAGCCGCAGTAAGAGGACCACCCCCTAACCACGAAAAGCACTCCCATACCGTAACACTACCTCCTCCGTACTTCATTGCTGGCAATCATGTGATGGCAGACAACGTTCTTCAGCGAGTCGGCAAACCCAGACCCTCCCATCATATTGTCACAAGGTACAGCGTGATTCATCACTCCAGATTACTCGTTTTCAATCATCCTCTGTCCAGTGGTGCATTGATTGCAGAGTTTGATGGCTTATGAGGAGTTGATTGACCCCCCCCCCCCCTCATCTCATTTTTATGACTTCATATACAATTAATGTGCTAGCTGGACTGCTGGTAGGATTTTGGAACTCACAAGTGACTCCTTCCGCTGATTTCATGCAAATTTTTACAAACACTTCCCACATTTCTCGATGGTCGCTGTTAGTCTGTTCAAGTGGTCTGCCTTGTTTTAGTTTAGTTGCGGTTGTTTCCATTTCACAGTCACATCGCCAACAGTTGAGTTGGACAGTTTCAGAAGGGCTGAAATGTCCGTGACTGATTTGTTGGTCAGAGGACATCCAATAACTAGTCGACGTTCGAACTCAATGAGCTCTCCTGACCAACCAATTCTACTGTTACTTCTCTACTGATAACACAATACTGCCCGCCTCCTTTTATACTGTCGTTTCCGCCTCTCATGATATCTAGAGGTCAATTCCGCGTTGCAATGAGTTGTGTCAGATACTTTTGATCAGGTAGTGTTCTTCAAGCTATGTGTTTCCGTTTCCAACGGTGCAGCATTCAGACACCTGGTGGAGGCAGGGTTCACTACGTAGGATGATATTGAGTCCCGAACCAACTATCATTGACCCTTACCGGCGAACGGAACAGCAATGCACTATCTCGTCGTCTGCTTACAGCATCCCAAAGGCAGTCCGTAATTTTTGCAAAACAATGAGCTATGCACACGGGTGTGCATTTCAGATCGTACACTCTCGCCTAATAGTAAACTGGCTTTTCGACTCATTTCCAGCCAATGTCCGTGAGTTGTGGCCGTGAGGAATCAGGATGGCCAATGGCCTTTGTGTCTCCTGATTTCCATGCTACGATGCGTAGCCGCCTTCTTCAAGTTGAAACGGGATGCTACACGCAGCGATGCAGACGTCGCTACATCAATTTGCTCATGAGTTCTTGTAAATTCCAAAGTTTCGTGGCTTACATTGCGACTTCTCAGACGTCCTCTGGCTTCTACGTCATCGGAGACCAGCACAGAGGAGGTTACCACACCATTCTCCTTCATCGTTTATGACGGAAAGAGAACCGAAACGGACAGTTCTCTTTCAAGTAGCTCCTTACTTACCCTGTGTGAAAACCCCTCTGATCAGTGACACCAAAGGCGACTTCTTAGCAACATTGGAATCGAACCAAGTGCTTCCACATCAAATACCCTGCCTGCCTAGATACGGAGACGAATTTTTATATCATATGCACTATGCGGAAGGGCAGGGTGGTTGAGATCCACAGTGCTACAAATCTCTTTGTCTCTCGCTTTTTCTGTCTCTCTTTGTCTTCCAGAAAGACGGGATTTCCAACCGAGAATCATGCTGTTCCTGCATCTCCCTTACTATTAAGGGAAGCTGCCTACAAATTTTGCTCAGAACTGAAAACTGGAGCTAATCTTATTTTGTTTCTTTGTCGATACGTCTCAAATAACAACATGGAAGCCTATTGTCCGTATCTGTAACAGAAAGTATATAGAACAGAGTAAAACCTGTATTTTAGGTGCAATTGGGTCCACATACTAAATAAATTTTGTTGAATGGTTTCGAGTGCCTATGCTACATAATTATTGTTATCAAAAGATCATTTGACATGCCTATATAACTGCAAAGAGCGATCAACAATGCTACGCTCTGGCCTTAACCAAAGTATGCGCGTTTACTTTACACTTTAGAAAGACTACTCAGCCGAACCTACGCAGGAGTGAACAATATAAAGTAAACGTTTGGTTCAATCCTAACAGTAATGTTCAGTGTGGCAAATACATCATCCAAGAATATCTGCCTTGTTGGACATGGACAAAGATATACCTCATTCGGACGTATACACTAGGCAACAGCATTGAAGGATCACTTTTTCGAAATTCCCTAATTGTCTCCCATTCCGAAGCGTAAGTTTCAAATTTGAATTAAACGCACCGACAACTTTCCTTTGTAATGGTGCAAAGGTGTGGCGTCCTGCTACGGCACCCTCGGATTCGGCGGCGTTTCAGACAGAGCAAGTTATCGACATGTGCAAAAGAAAAAAAAAGTTATGTGCTGAGAAGTTCATGTGACATTTAAACTGGTTTAATGATGTCACGTTGCTACCAAATTTCAGCACATTTCTGTCCAAAGCCACGGTGGACGTGTCATATGATAGGAAGGTCGTCACAGGCGCTCTTACCCACATTTATTTTGACGCCTCTGCGATGGAGGTCAGAACTGCGGCGCCGGGCGTTGAGATCATGAGTTTTTGTTGTGAGTGGCAGCGGAAAACGTTTCAGACACATCGCCGCTCAGCATTGAAACTAAAGGACCTCAGGAGGGTGGCATAAACGGCGCCAATGAAACCACACCTTTCCTTGGGACTTTTATACCCACACATTTTGGGGTCGGAAACATCTGTTCACAGTGCGATAAGAAAAAGGACAATATTCTTGACAACCTTTGGCACTGACCTTATCGATGGATGTCAAGGGATGCAGCCCCACTGAATGGGATCTTACCCCTTAATGTGCAGTGCAAACACAAAAATGGTTCAAATGGTTCTCAGCACTATGGGACTTAACAGCTGAGGTCATCAGTCCCCTAGAACTTAGAACTATTTAAACCTAACTAACCTAAGGACATCACACACATCCATGCCTGACGTAGCATTCGAACCTGCGACCGTAGTGGTCGCGCGGTTCCAGACTGAAGCGCCTAGAACTGCTCGGCCACACCGACCGGCGTGCAAACACAGTTTTTGCTCTGGTGTAAATGGTAGAAACAATAGGGACCGTTCAAAACAGTTCGACCAAATTTGAATGTACTCTGAAACAGCAAAGGGTCCTTATCTTTTTCAGTCCTCCTGTTTGACACCTCCTATGGCGTGATCGCAGGGGGTGCGAGACTGACACATGCATGAGTAAGACGCCACGCTCTAAGATCCTCCAGTCCGGCGACACCCTGCATTTATTGAGAATTTTAAAAATGTGCCTTCACACTGGAAACCTGCAAAGTAGCCCAAGACGCCAGCAAGTAAGCAACCACTTGACACAACGCTGATGCCTAGTTGCCTGCCTGCAGGCGCCTAGCAGTATTCCACATGATTTCAATGCCGAGCGTTGCGATTATGACCTCTATCGCAGAGCCGGCCGAAGTGGCCGTGCGGTTCTAGGCGCTGCAGTCTGGAAGCGTGAGACCGCTACGGTCGCAGATTTTAATCCTGCCTCGGGCATGGATGTGTGTGATGTCCTTAGGTTCGTTAGGATTAACTAGTTCTAAGTTCTAGGGGACTAATGGCCTCAGAAGTTAAGTCCCATAATGCTCTGAGCCATTTTTGAATCTATCGCAGAGGCGTCAAAAGAAGGGATGAGATGTGGGTATGAGGGGCTGTGACTACCTATCTATGGTATGGGACGTCGACAGTGGCTTCGGAAACAATTGTGCTGAAATTTGGTGCCAATGTGACACCGTTAACCCAGTTTAGAAGTCGCGTGAGCTTCTCTGGCCTTTTTTTTTTTGTTTTTTTTTTTTTTTTTGCATGTGTCGATACCTTGCTGTCTGAAGCGTCGTCGAGCCTGAGGGTATCGTGGCAGGACGCCACGCTTTTGCACCGCTACACAAGAAGTTTGTCGGCACCTTTGTGTCAAATTTAAACTTACGCGTTGGAATGGGAAACAACTACGGGTTTTCGAAAAAGTGACCCTTTAACTCTGTTGTTGTTGTTGTTGTGGTCTTCAGTCCTGAGACTGGTTTGATGCAGCTCTCCATGCTACTCTATCCTGTGCAAGCTTCTTCACCTCCCAGTACCTACTGCATCCTACATCCTTCTTAATCTGCTTAGTGTATTCATCTCTTGGTCTCCCTCTACGATTTTTACCCTCCACGCTGCCCTCCAAAGCTAAATTTGTGATCCCTTGATGCCTCAGAACATGTCCTACCAACCGATCCCTTCTTCTAGTCAAGTTATGCCACAAACTCCTCTTTTCCCCAATCCTATTCAATACCACGTCATTGGTTATGTGATCTACCCATCTAATCTTCAGCATTCTTCGGTAGCACCACATTTCGAAAGCTTCTATTCTCTTCTTGTCTAAACTATTTATCGTCCATATTTCACTTCCATACATGGATACACTCCATACAAATACTTGCAGAAACGACTCGATGTTAACAAATTTCTCTTCTTCAGAAACGCTTTCCTTGCCATAGCCAGTCTACATTTTATATCCTCTCTACTTCGACCATCATCAATTATTTTGCTCCCCAGATAGCAAAACACCTTTACTACTTTAAGTGTCTCATTTCCTAATCTAATTCCTCAGCATCACCCGACTTAATTCGACTACATTCCATTATCCTCGTTTTGTGTTTGTTGTTGTTCATCTTATATCCTCCTTTCAAGACACTGTCCATTCCGTTCAACTGTTCTTCCAAGTCCTTTGCTGTCTCTGACAGAACTACAATGTCATCGGCGAACCTCAAATTTTTTTTCTTCTCCATGGATTTTAATACCTACTCCGAACTTTTCTTTTGTTTCCTTTACTGCTTGCTCAATATACAGATTGAATAACATTGGGGAGAGGTTACAACCCTGTCTCACTCGCTTCCCTACCACTGCTTCACTTTCATGCCCCTCTACTCTTATGACTGCCATCTGGTTTCTGTACAAATTGTAAATAGCATTTCGCTCCCCGTATTTTACCCCTGCCACCTTTAAAATTTGATAGAGATTATTCCAGTCAACATTGTCAAAAGCTTTTTCTAAATCTACAAATGCTAGAAATGTAGGTTTGCCTTTCCTTAATCTATTTTCTAAGATAAGTCGTAGCGTCAGTATTGCCTCACGTGTTCCAACATTTCTACGGAATCCAAACTGAACTTCCTCGAGGTCGGCTTCTACCAGTTTTTCCATTCGTCTGTAAAGAAGTCGTTTAAGTATTTCGCAGCCGTGGCTTATTAAACTGATACTTCGGTAATTTTCACATCTGTCGACCCCTGCTTTCTTTGGGATTGGAGTTATTATATTCTTCTTGAAGTCTGAGGGTATTTCACCTGTCTCATACATCTTGCTCACTAGATGGTAGAGTTTTGTTAGGCCTGGCTCTCCCAAGGCTGTCAGTGGTTCAAATGGCTCTGAGCACTATGGGACTTAACACCTGAGATCATCAGTCCCCTAGAACTTAGAACTACTTAAATCTAACTAATCTAAGGACATCACACACATCCATGCCCGATGGATTTCTTATGAAGTCTTACTTCCAGACATAAAGAACCGCTGGTTAGCGTCGTTACTGGCCAATTTTGTCCTTTAAATAATAGATCAAAAGCTTACTCCAGTTTAGCACATTCCTCGAGAGCTAATAATTTTCCTTTTGGACATTGTTGTCTCAGATTGTTTTTTGCGTAGGTCTTTGACTCCTGGGCGACAAATATCGGCTGATTCTGACTTTGGTAGCAGCATTCTTTTTCTCCTGGAGCAAGAGTGCAGTACACTCTTCAAGACTGTTCCCACGGATTTGGTTGTTCACAACGATGTTTTGGCCGTAGCAAACATGCGAACCGACTAGGAGGAAAGGAGCTCAGACAGTAGTGGAGAGGACGACTGTGCGTGGAGCAGCGAGCGCTGCGTGGGCTCCAGCTGCGGGCTTCGTCGTGACAGCGTCGCGCGATGCTGCGTCACGCCGCTATTGTGTCGCGGGCGACACGGGCCACATTCCTCGCCAGCTCCTCACCTCACCTCACGGTACAATACAACGCAACACAATGCGACGCTCTGCTCTGGACGCTCGCCAACACTCCGTTCCGCGAAGAAAAGAACACCTCAAGGAGCTGACGCCTTAGACTCGTACTGTACTGTGGCTCATCTCGTCAGCTACTGCTTTCTCCAATTTCACGCTGATTTCTTGTCGCTAACAAGGAGAGCTAGGAGAAGGGATCGGCTGGTAGGGCATATTCTGAGGCATCAAGGGATCACCAATATAGCATTGGAGGGCAGTGCGGAGGGTAAAAATCGTAGAGGGAGACCAAGAGATGAATACACTAAGCAGATTCAGAAGGATGTAGGTTGCAGTAGGTACTGGGAGATGAAGAAGCTTGCACAGGATAGAGTAGCATGGAGAGCTGCATCAAACCAGTCTCTGGACTGAAGACCACAACAACAAAAAGTGGTTCAAATGGCTCTGGGCAGTATGGGACTTAACAGCTGAGGTCATCAGTCCCCTAGAACTTAGAACTACGTAAACCTAACTAATCTAAGGACATCATACACATCCATGCCCGAGGCAGGATTCGAACCTGCGACTGTAGCGGTCGCGCGGTTCCAGACTGAAGTGCCTAGAACCGTTCGGCCACACCGGCCGGACGAGAATAAGAGCGATCCTGTCTAACTGTTGCACTCCTGACGACACCCATGTCTCTGATGAATACTAGTCGTCGAGGACAACGTTCCGAGATCCATTTCTTAAGAACTCTTCAAGCCACTCCATATCTGTAACCTATTCCCTATACTCCTACCTTCGTTAATAGCCTGCAGTGGAGCAGTGTATGAAATGCTTTCTAGAAACCTAGGAGTATGGAATCTGCCTGTTGCGCTCCATCCATGGTTTGCAGGGTATCATTAGAGAAAAGGGTAAACAGAATTTCAAACGACCGATGCTTTCTAAATCAGTGTTGATTTGTGGACAGAAGCTTTTCTGTCTGAAGGAAATTCGTTACTTTCGAGCCCGCATCTCGTGGTCGTGCGGTAGCGTTCTCGCTTCCCACGCCAGGGTTCCCGGGTTCGATTCCCGGCGGGGTCAGGGATTTTTTCTGCCTCGTGATGGCTGGGTGTTGTGTGCTGTCCTTAGGTTAGTTAGGTTTAAGTAGTTCTAAGTTCTAGGGGACTGATGACCATAGATGTTAAGTCCCATAGTGCTCAGAGCCATTTGAACCATTTTTTTTTGTTACTTTCGAACTCGGAATGTGCTGATCAATTCTGCAGAAAACTGGTGTTAACGGCATTGGAGTACAATTTTGCGGGACGTTGTTTTACCCTTCACACAGGGGTCACCTAAGCATTTTTCCAGTCACTGGGGACTTTGTGCTGGGCGAGAGATTCGTGATAATTGCAAGCTCAGTAAGTGGCCATGCCGTAGAGCACTCCCTGAAAAACCGAATTGGGATTGCATCCAGGCAGGGCGATTCATTTGTTTTTAAGTCTTTGTTTTTCTCTAACTACAGAAGGTATTCTACTGCTGACCTGGCCAGCAAGATCTTCAGAGTCTCAATCACTGAAAATACCTTTCTCGCTACCAGTCGCCAGCCACTATGATTCAGGAAGTCTGAGAGAGTTGAAGAAGCATAGAACAGCTTACCCTGATCACTTTGACTGGATTTCTAGCAAGATTATATGTATTACTGCCCATTCAACTGGTATCTCTGTATTAAAAACTGGGCCCTCCATATAGCACGTGTTATCTACAAATTTCAATGTGTATTCTTCCTACTGTAGTGTATCCGGATAATACGTCAGATTAAGTTATCTGCTATCCTTCCTGGCGTTGCAGTCTTTATTCTCAGCTTTGTAATACCGTCTTTTCAGCACCGTACATAGACTGTATATATATATATATATATATATATATATATATATATATATATATATATATTTTTTTTTTTGAGATGAAAAAAGTCATGGAATTGGACCGCCTTTTTCCAGGCATAGTGAAGCTTGTCGACGTGGCATGAACTGAACAAAGCGCAAGCCCCCCTCCTGAAGTACTGAGCCATGCTGCCTCCATAGCAGTCCATCACTGAGAAAGTGTTGCCGGTGCACGAACAGACCTCTCGAGTGTGTCCCAAAAACGTTAGATGGAACTCATGTCGCGTGGTCTGGGTAACTAAGTAATTGTCTCGAACCGTCTTGATTGTTCTTCAAACGGAATGCGGACAACTGTGGGCAAGTAGCACGATCATTTCCGTTTATAAAAAATCCCATCGTTCTGTGGAGACATGATGTCCATTAATGGCTGCAAATGCTCTCCAAGTAGCCGAACATTACCCTTTCCAGTCAATCATCGGTTCAGTTGGACCAGAGGACTCATTCCGTTTCATGTAAACACAGCCCACACTATTATGGTACCGCCACGAGCTTGCAAAGTACCTCGTCGACAATTTGGTTCCATGGCTCCCTGGAGTCTGCGCCACACTCGAACCCAACCGTCAGCTCTTACCAACTGAAATCGGGAGTCACCTGACCAGCTACGGTTTTGCAGTCGTCTAGAGTCCAACTAACATGGCCATGAGCCCAGGAGTGGTGCTATAGGCTATGTCGTTGCAGAGGTTGCAGCGGTGTACCGTAGGTCTCTAGAAGAGCGTAGCGTTCCAAAGGATTGGAAAAGGGCACAGGTCACCCCCGTTTTCAAGAAGGGACGTCGAACAGATGTGCAGAACTATAGACCTATATCTCTAACGTCGATCAGTTGTAGAATTTTGGAACATGTATTATGTTCGAGCATAATGACTTCTCTGGAGACTAGAAATCTACTCTGTAGGAATCAGCATGGGTTTCGAAAAAGGCGATCGTGTGAAAACCAGATCGCGCTATTCGTCCACGAGACTCAGAGGGCCATAGACACGGGTTCCCAGGTAGATGCCGTGTATCTTGACTTCCGCAAGCCATTCGATACAGCTCCCCACAGTCGTTTAATGAACGAAGTAAGAGCATATGGACTATCAGACCAATTGTGTGATTGGATTGAGGAGTTCCTAGATAACAGAACGCAGCATGTCATTCTCAATGGAGAGAAGTCTTCCGAAGTAAGAGTGATTTCAGGTGTGGTGCAGGGGAGTGTCGTAGGACCGTTGCTATTCACAATATACATAAACGACCTTGTGGATGACATCGGAAGCTCACTGAGACTTTTTGCGGATGATGCTGTGGTATATCGAGAGGTTGTAACAATGGTAAATTGTACTGAAATGCAGGAGGTTCTGCAGCAAATTGACGCATGGAGCAGGAAATGGCAATTTAATCTCAATGTAGACAAGTGTAATGTGCTGCGAATACATAGAGAGATAGATCCCTTATCATTTAGCTACAAAATAGCAGGTCAGCAACTAGAAGCAGTTAAGTCCATAAATTATCTGGGAGTACGCATTAGGAGTGATTTAAAATGGAATGATGATATAATGTTGATTGTCGGTAAAGCTGATGCCAGACTGAGATTCATTGGAAGAATCCTAAGGAAATGCAATCCGAAAACAAAGGAAGTAGGTTACAGTACACTTTTTCGCCCACTGCTTGAATGTTGCTGACCAGTG
Source organism: Schistocerca serialis cubense (assembly GCF_023864345.2). NCBI lineage: Eukaryota > Metazoa > Arthropoda > Insecta > Orthoptera > Acrididae > Schistocerca > Schistocerca serialis. The sequence goes on from NC_064646.1 coordinate 15,660,435, forward strand.
TGGGATCCGTACCAGATAGGGTTGACAGAAGAGAGAGAGAAGATCCAACGGAGAGCAGCGCGCTTCGTTACAGGATCATTTAGTAATCGCGAAAGCGTTACGGAGATTATAGATAAACTCCAGTGGAAGACTCTGCAGGAGAGACGCTCAGTAGCTCGGTACCGGCTTTTGTTAAAGTTTCGAGAACATACCTTCTCCGAAGAGTCAAGCAGTATATTGCTCCCTCCTATGTATATCTCGCGAAGAGACCATGAGGATAAAATCAGAGAGATTAGAGCCCACACAGAAGCATACCGACAATCCTTCTTTCCGCGAACAATACGAGACTGGAATAGAAGGGAGAACCGATAGAGGTACTCAGGGTACCCTCCGCCACACACCGTTTGATGAGAAACCCCATTAACTCCATATTTCGCAGCACTGCCTTAAAGGATACGTTCGTCGTACGTCCCACATTGATTTCTGCGGTTATTTCACGTGATGTTGCTTGTCTGTTATCACTGTCAACGCCGGTGCTCGCAGTCGTCAAGTGAAGGCCATCGGCCACTGCATTGTCCGCAGTGAGAGGTAATGCCTGGAATTTGGTATTCTCGGGATTTTCTTAGCATTGTGGATCTCGAAATATTGAATTTGCTAACGATTTACGGAACTGAATGTGCTATGTGTCTAGTTCCAACGACCAGTCCGCATTCAAAGTCTGTTTTCGTGCTGCCTTACTCACGTCGGAAACCTTTTCATATTAATCACCAGAGTGCAAATGACAGCTCTACCAATGCACTGTCGTTTTACACTTTGCTACCCGATACTACCGGCCTCTGTATGTGTGCGTATCGCTACCCCATGAATTCTGTCACCTCAGTGTAATGCGCATGCCAGAGCAGCCTGTAAGTAATGCTAGTAGCCCCATAAAAGACGAATGTAAAGTGTAACTCCATCTATCTCTGAGATGGGGTGCGGAACAGGTTATGTTGAAACACTGCACCTACAATAAAAGTAAGATGTTATTCTTTTCCCATTGTTTCACTGTCCACAAGAATATAGGAATTATACAGGGCGAGTCACCTAACGTTACCGCTGGATATATTTCGTAAACCACATCAAATACTGACGATCCTATTCCACAGACCGAACGTGAGGAGAGGGGCTAGTGTAGTTGTTCAATACTAACCATATGAAAATGCACGGAAGTATGGTTTTTAACACAAACCTACGTTTTTTTTAAATGGAACCACGTTAGTTTTGTTAGCACATCTGAACATATAAACAAATACGTAATCAGTGCCGTTTGTTGCATTGTAAAATGTTAATTACATCCGGAGATATTGTAACCTAAAGTTGACGCTTGAGTACCACTCCTCCACTGTTCGATCGTGTGTATCGGAGTGCACCGAATTACTTAGGGATCCAAAGGGAACGGTGATGGAGCTTAGGTACAGAAGAGACTGGAACAGCACATTACGTCCACATGCTAACAACTTTTTATTGGTCTTTTTCACTGACGCACATGTACATTACCATGAGGGGTGAGGTACACGTACACACGTGGTTTCCGTTTTCAATTACGGAGTGGAATAGAGTGTGTCCCGACATGTCAGGCCAATAGATGTTCAATGTGGTGGCCATCATTTGCTGCACACAATTGCAATCTCTGGCGTAATGAATGTCGTACACGCCGCAGTACATCTGGTGTAATGTCGCCGCAGGCTGCCACAATACATTGTTTCATATCCTCTGGGGTTGTAGGCACATCACGGTACACATTCTCCTTTAACGCACCCCACAGAAAGAAGTTCAGAGGTGTAAGATCAGGAGAACGGGCTGGCCAATTTATGCGTCCTCCACGTCCTATGAAACGCTCGTCGAACATCCTGTCAAGGGTCAGCCTAGTGTTTATTGCGGAATGTGCAGGTGCACCATCATGCTGATACCACATACGTCGACGCGTTTCCAGTGGGACATTTGCGAGCAACATTGGCGGATCATTCTGTAGAAACGCGATGTATGTTGCAGTGCTCTCCGATACACACGATCGAACAGCGGAGGAGTGGTACTCAAGCGTCAACTTTAGGTTACAATATCTCCGGATGTAATTAACATTTTACAGTGCAACAAACGGCACTGATTACGTATTTGTTTATATGTTCAGATGTGCTAACAAAACTAACGGGGTTCCATTAAAAAAAACTTAGGTTTGTGTTAAAAAACATACTTCCGTGCATTTTTTTTAATGGTTTGTGTTAAACAAATACACTAGCCCCTCTCCTCACGTTCGGTCTGTGGAATCGGTTCGTCAGTATTTGATGTGGTTTACGAAATATATCCAGCGGTAACGTTAGGCGACTCACCCTGTATATTCAGAATACAAGGGTCGTCCACAAAGTAAGTTCCATCGGTCGCGATATGGAAACCACAATGAAAATCGGAAATGTTATATTTGCAACAGTTGGTACTCCTTACATTTAGTTAAATTGAAAGGTAGGTCAGCGTTGGCCGTAATACTGATGTTTTATTGATAGAAAAATCGATTTTCAGTCACATAGTGATCATCTTCAGTGCTGTGGTGTACAAATTAAACTCAGACACTGGTATCAAGTCATCAGTAACCAAAACTGAGAAGCGATCACAATAACTGAAGCCGCTTCTCTACATAGTCGCTGCTCCGACTTAGGCACTGTAAAAACTATACAATGTCCTTGTCACAGAAGGCAGCAGCGTGTGCTTCTCGGCAGTTGTGTACGCTGGTCTGCGCAGTTCGTTATCTGTGCCACTATATTGTCTTCATATCCAGTGATTCATGTGAGCAGAGATGAAAATCAGGGGGCGGGACATATGGTGGGTGATCAAACACTTCTCACACTGCAGGAGCGTCCTCCTTGCCCCTGCAGTGTGTGGCCGAGAACTGCCATGAAGAAGGAAATGCATGACAGTTATGTTGGCAGCACGATATCAAGCGAAATCTCCAGGCTGGCACCGAAACTAGGCGGGAGTCACTGTTTTCTAGGCATTCACGTTGCAAAGTGCGACGTGACGCGACTGACGGGTGTGCACGATATACTGTCCGACACGTGGTGCAAAGCGCAATCGGCATTTCGTTGTGGTTTTTTCTCCGCAGCTAATCGGAACTTTCTTTCTGGACATCCCTCGTATATAACTCCGAAAACTGCCTGCCTCTCCTGAAGAGAGTTTCTGAGACACCAGCTAATGAATAACTGTATTACAACAATGCCAATTCCTAAACTGTGGAGGAAAGCTCGGGTTATTGCGTTACTAAAACCAGGGAAAGACCCAGCTGAAGTTAAAAATTTCCGGCCCGTCTCACTGCTTTGTCATGTATTTAAAGTGCTGGAGCGAATGATCCTCAAACGCATTGCTGATTATGTGGACAAAGCCCTCATTAACGAACAAGCTGGATTCCGACCAGGAAAATCATGCTGTGGCCAAATCCTTAATCTCACACAGTACATCGAAGACGGCTATCAGAGGGGAGAAGTAACTGGGGTCGCATTCCTGGATCTCAGTGCTGCATATGACACAGTTAACCATAAGTTGCTTACCCAGAAAGTATATAATGTCACTAAGGACTACACCCTTTCTATGTTCGTGCAATGTATGCTACAAAACAGACGCTACTATGTAACCTTACGATCTAAAAACAGCCGATGGAGGACACAGAAAAATGGACTTGCACAGGGCAGTGTCTTGGCTCCAATATTATTTAACATCTATACCAATGATCTTCCCATCAGCCACCAGACACGAATGTTCATATATGCTGATGATGCAGCAGTGGCCACACGGGATAAAACCTTTGAACAAGTGGAGGAGAATCTCACAGGAGCCTTAACAGAACTTGCTACCTATTACGACGGCAATAATCTCAAACCAAACCCCAGTAAATCTCAAGTATCCGCCTTCCATCTTAGGAGCAAACAAGCCAAACGGAAACTCCGAGTCATGTGGCAAGGGGAAGAGCTGAAACATACAAACAGCCCAAAATACCTGGGAGTAACACTGGACAGAGCACTTACTTTTAAGCAGCACTGTCACAACACTAAAAAAAAGGTCTGTGCCAGGAACAACATACTGCGGAAGCTAACAGGTTCATCGTGGGGAGCTCAACCACATGTTTTGCGCACCACAGGTCTGGTGCTGAGTATCTCAGCTGCGGAATATGCGGCGCCAGTTTGGAGGAACTCTGCCCACGCTAAGCAAGTTGACGTCGCCGTAAACGAAACTGTACGTATTGCCACAGGATGCCTCAAACCAACTCCCACAGGCATCATTTACCCCATCATAGGCATAGCACCACCCACTATCCGCAGACAGGTAGCCGCCGAGATCGAAAGATCAAAACAAAAGAATGATCCTCGACACCCGATGTACATGCACCGAAAACAACGTGTCCGGCTGAAATCCCGCAGGAGTTTCATGGAAACTACTGAAGAGCTCGCCACCAAGCCCGGCGCAAGGGAAGAAATGGTGCCACACTCCACAATGGAACTATTTGAGGAGGGATCTGCTGGATTTCAACTACCTTTTACAACTTGGAGGTCATTAAACCGGCTGCGCACTGGAGTAACTGGGTGCAAATCAAACCTATTTAAATGGGATTACAGTGATAGCGATAGGTGTGAATGTGGAGCAATACAGGACTTGGACCACCTACTGATCTGCCCAGATATGTCTATAACATGCACTAAAGATGATATTTTGAAAGTCAGTGACAAAGCAATCTACGTTGCTAATTACTGGGAAGGGAAGATATAATTGGTGCATCCGGACACGGAAGAAAAAAAGAATCGTAACGTCGCACAGCGCGTGGCAGTCAGCTGGTTGGCGCGGCGCCGCATTTATTTCAGAGCCGTCCTCTGCTGCGGCACCGGGAGCCAAACAGCAAAAGCCACACAAGTTTTCATTACCGAACAATTTCCGCCCCCTCCATTGTCATATACCTAGCCTAAAATGCATGTCTTTCTGTTCACTTCTCGTCCTTCAGTGACAGCAACGGCTGCCACACTCACACCCCTCCCCGCCGCCACATCCGTTAACCCTCCCCCCCCACCCCAACACACACACACATTCACATACATACGTTGCTTGCCAAAAAAAATGAAGCGCCCAGAAGACACTGTCGGATGTGAATGTAACTTCGTGCCCTTGCGCGCCATCGGCGGATATGTAAATGATTAGATTAGCAATTACCTGTGGCAGGGAGGACGGTCATCAGGGCATTGGTGTTGTTCGTGTCTAGGGTTTATTATCAGACGAAGAGGGCACATAAGGCGCATGATTAACGTCAGATGTACAGTGACCACTGCGAAGGACACGGAGAAGATGTGTTCTCGTATGAGACAGCGTTATCAGCGTCTGATAGTGTTCAAAACGGTTCTCCACAAGGCTGGCTGGTCGAATCGTCCAGTATCCAGATTTGACGGACATGCGGATGTGGCAGTGGCCAGAAGTTGGACTGCATATCAACGTGAGGGCAGGACTATGTCGTTCGTTAACGTTCTGGTCGAACATATTTCACCATCACAAGAGAGGAACGCCATCTTGTGCAACGAAACATATCGTAATCCCTACACATCAGCACCTATCGTCGAAGATCAACTACACAAGAACCTCGTTTATTCGGATTAGGTGGGACAGGATGCATACCGAATTACCGAAAATACAGGTAATCCGGAAATATTCTACTACACGAAAAAACTAATATATCTACAATATACAGGGCAGTCCATTGATCGTGACCGGGCCACATATCTCACGAAATAAGAGTCAAACGAAAAAACTACAAAGTACGAAACTTGCCTAGCTTGAAGGGGGAAACCAGATGGCGCTACGGTTGGCCCGCTAAATGGCGCTGCCTTAGGTCAAACGGATATCAACTGCGTTTTTCTAAAATAGGAGCTCCCATTTTTATTGCATATTCGTGTAGTACGTAAAGAAATATGAATGTTTTAGTTGGACCACTTTTTTCGGTTTGTGATAGATGGCGCCGTAATAGTCACAAACGTATAAGTACGTCTTTCTTCGATTCACCAAAGACATGAAAATCACTCAGTAATAGAACCAGGCTGTAGAAAGGACGTTGCTGTGTTTGTCAACCAAATCGCTGGAGCGTAGCCTTTGTCCAAATGGCAGTGTACGGACGGGCGTCATAATCCTACAGGATAATTCCGTACGACAGCATTCCTGGGCGTTTTGACTTTTTGGCGCGTCGCAGTTCCTGCAGAGCGTCTTCACAGTCCTGCGCATAGATTGTGGTTCCACGATCGAGGAACTCGACGAGTGGGGTGCCCCTGCAATTGAGGAAGAAGGTCATCATGAACTTACCGCAACTTCTACATCTACATCCCTACACCGCAATCCACCTGACGGTGTGTGGCGGAGGGTACTTTGAGTACCTCTATCGATTCTCCCTTCTGTTCCAGTCTCGTATTGTTCGTGGAAAGAAGGACTGTCAGTATGCCTCTGTGTGGGCTCTAATCTCTCTGATTTTATCCTCATGGTCTCTTCGCGAGATATACGTAGCAGGAAGCAATGTACTGTTTGACTCCTCGGTGAAGGTATGGTCTCGAAACTTTAACAAAAGCCCGTACCGAGCTACTGAGCGTCTCTCCTGCAGAGTCTTCCACTGGAGTTTATCTATCATCTCCGTAAGGCTTTCACGATTACTAAATGATCCTGTAACGAAGCGCGCTGCTCTCCGTTGGATCTTCTCTCTCTCTTCTATCAACCCTATGTGGTACGGATCCCACACCAGTGAGTAGTATTCAAGCAGTGGGCGAACAAATGTACTGTAACCTACTTCCTTTGTTTCGGACTGCATTTCCTTAGGATTCTTCCAATGAATCTCAGTCTGGCATCTGCTTTACCGACGATCAACTTTATATCATCATTCCATTTTAAATCACTCCTAATGCCTATTCCCAGATAATTTACGGAATTAACTGTTTCCAGTTGCTGACCTGCTATATTGTAGCTAAATGATAAAGGATCTTTCTTTCTATGTATTCGCAGCACATTACATTGTCTACATTGAGATTCAGTTACCATTCCATGCATCATGCGTCAATTCGTTGCAGATCCTCCTGCATTTCAGTACAATTTTCCATTGTTACAACCTCTCGATATACCACAGCATCATCCGCAAAAAGCCTCAGTGAACTTCCGATGTTATCCACAAGGTCATTTATCTATATTGCGAATAGCAACGGTCCTACGACACTCCCCTGCGCCACACCTGAAATCACTCTAACTTCGGAAGACTTCTGTCCATTGAGAATGACATGCTGCGTTCTATTATCTAGGAACTCTTCAGTCCAATCACACAATTGGGCTGATAGTCCATATGATCTTACTTTGTTCATTAAACGACTGTGGGGAACTGTATCGCACGCCTTGCGGAAGTCAAGAAACACGGCGTCTACCTGGGAACACGTGTCTATGGCCCTCTGAGTCTCGTGGACGAATAGCGCGAGCTGGTTTTCACACGATCGTCTTTTCGAAACCCATGCTGATTCCTACAGAGTTGATTTCTAGTCTCCAGAAAACTCATTATACTCGAACAAAATACGTGTTCCAAAATTCTACAACTAATCGAGACAGATATACGTCTATAGTTCTGCACATCTGTTCGACGTCCCTTCTTGAAAACGGGGATGACCTGTGCCCTTTTCCAATCCTTTGGAACGCTACGCTCTTCTAGAGACCTACGGTATACCGCTGCAAGAAGGGGGGCAAGTTCCTTTGCCTACTCTGTGTAAAATCGAACCGGTATCCCATCAGGTCCAGCGGCCTTTCCTCTTTTGAGCGACTTTAATTGTTTTTATATCCCTCTGTCATCTATTTCGATATCTACCATTTTGTCATCTGTGCGACAATCTAGAGAAGGAACTACAGTGCAGTCTTCCTCTGTGAAACAGCTTTGGAAAAAGACATTTATTATTTCGGTCTTTTGTCTGTCATCCTGTGTTTCATTACCATTTTGGTCACAGAGTGTCTGGACATTTTGTTTTGATCAACTTACCGCTGTGAACAGCTTTGGATTTCATTGACGGGGAGATGTGGCGTGTTGCTACTTTTTCCATTTTTGTCTGTCAATTTATTGACTTTCGGCTCACGTCCATACAGCCGTCTCAGTAGTGCAAAGTCGATACGATAGTGTGTTTCAGGCTACTTTCGTGTCGATTGCGACGATACGAATGTGAGGACAACAAAACACCCAGTCCCCGAGTAGAGAAAATCTCCGACCTTGCCGGGAATCGAGCCACGGTCCCTTCGGTTAACAATTTGCCATGTTGACCCCGCAGCTACCGAGACAGATGATCCCACTGTTGGCTTTGCCTTTTGTCTGCCCGGCTGTTCCACTGTGTGATTCTGACTACCTGAAGAAGGACATACGTCGACGTCGGTTTCAGTCGCTCGATGAAGCGTCTCGTCTCGTCTGCCGGTGGCATAATGTCTTAACGCACGTGGTGATTACTCTTGAATGGAACCATTCCATGGCCCCGTTGTCGCGGGTGTTCGGGTTTCATTTGTCAGCCGTCATACAGTGATGAGCCAAAACGTTACGCTTGGCGTGGCGTCGACAAGTCCATCATACGAGGGCAGTTCAATAAGTAATGCAACACTTTTTTTTCTGAAACAGGTGTTGTTTTATTCAGCATTGAAATACACCAGGTTATTCCCCAATCTTTTAGCTACACAACACTATTTTTCAACGTAATCTCCATTCAATGCTACGGCCTTACGCCATCTTGAAATGAAGGCCTGTATGCCTGCACGGTACCATTCCACTGGTCGATGTCGGAGCCAACGTCGTACTGCATCAATAACTTCTTCATCATCCGCGTAGTGCCTCCCACGGATTGCGTCCTTCATTGGGCCAGACATATGGAAATCCGACGGTGCGAGATCGGGGCTGTAGGGTGCATGAGGAAGAACAGTCCACTGAAGTTTTGTGAGCTCCTCTCGGGTGCGAAGACTTGTGTGAGGTCTTGCGTTGTCATGAAGAAGGAGAAGTTCGTTCAGATTTTTGTGCCTACGAACACGCTCAAGTCGTTTCTTCAATTTCTGAAGAGTAGCACAATACACTTCAGAGTTGATTGCTTGACCATTGGGAAGGACATCGAACAGAATAACCCCTTCAGCGTCCCAGAAGACTGTAACGATGACTTTACCGGCTGAGGGTATGGCTTTAAACTTTTTCTTGGAAGGGGAGTGGGTGTGGCGCCACTCCATTGATTGCCGTTTTGTTTCAGGTTCGAAGTGATGAACCCATGTTTCATCGCGTGTAACAATCTTTGACAAGAAATTGTCACCCTCAGCCACATGACGAGCAAGCAATTCCGCACAGATGGTTCTCCTTTGCTCTTTATGGTGTTCGGTTAGACAACGAGGGACCCAGCGGGAACAAACCTTTGAATATCCCAACTGGAGAACAATTGTGACAGCACTACCAACAGAGATGTCAAGCTGAGCACTGAGTTGTTTGATGGTGATCCGTCGATCATCTCGAACGAGTGTGTTCGCACGCTCCGCCATTGCAGGAGTCACAGCTGTGCACGACTGGCCCGCACGCGGGAGATCAGTCTTGCTTGACCTTGCGGCGATGATGACACACGCTTTGCCCAACGACTCACCGTCCTTTTGTCCACTGCCAGATCACCGTAGACATTCTGCAAGCGCCTATGAATATCTGAGATGCCCTGGTTTTCCGCCAAAAGAAACTCGATTACTGCCTGTTGTTTGCAACGCACATCCGTTACAGACGCCATTTTAACAGCTCCGTACAGCGCTGCCACCTTTCGGAAGTCAATGAAACTATACGAGACGAAGCGGGAATGTTCGAAAATATTCCACAAGAAATTTCCGGTTTTTTCAACCAAAATTGGCCGAGAAAAAAAATGTGTTGCATTACTTATTGAACTGCCCTCGTAGATTTCCGAAGATATATGGCGCCAGGCTTCTATGTACAGGACAAGCGATTCCCGTAAATCACGGGCTGGTGGTGTGAGGGCGAGGACCTGGCAGCAGATAGCGTTCCAGATTTGTTTACTAGCGAAGGCATCTACGTCATTTCACTGTTATGCGCCCCGAGCCACAGCAGCACGATTCTGGTCTTGTGACACGGCCAACAACTTCCAGGAAGATACCAAGAACGAAGGAGTGCAGATGGTGATGAAGTCGACAGCTGTCATGATAATTTCTATTGATACTGCAGATCCCATGGAAGTGCTACTGAATTCCCCCACAGCGTGAAACTGCCCTCGCCGCCCTGCGTCTCTGGCTCAATTGGTTCAAAATGGCTCTGAGCACTATGGGACTTAACATCTGAAGTCATCCGTCCCCTAGAACTTGGAACTACTAAAACCTAACTAACCTAAGGACATCACACACATCCATACCCGAGGCAGGATTCGAACCTGCGACCGTAGCGTCGCGCGGTTCCAGACTGAAACGCCTAGAACCGCTCGACCACACTGGCCGGCGCGTCTCTGGCGCGAAGGATGTTTGAAGCAGCGTTTCTCCTGTTTGACGGCTTATTAAGAAACTACCATCGACTTCGTGTAAGAAGAAACGACCAGGTGAAACGTTCCATTGATTCAACATAGAATATCGATAAACCACGTGCTGACTGCAATCGTAATTCACGTCGGTTAGTCAACATAGGGACGTGTAATGGTTGTACGAATCCTGCCTCGGGCATGGATGTGTGTGATGTCCTTAGGTTAGTTAGGTTTAAGTAGTTCTAAGTTCTAGGGGACTGATGACCTCAGATGTTAAGTCCCATAGTGCTCAGAGCCATTTTTAAACATGCATGAAAGGGCAATACTTTGTTGCCTACTCGTGTTTCGTCACTATCCATTGATGTCCTCGGCAGTACCACGCCACACGGCCAACCAGATTCAGCTTTCCGAGGAGCTGGGCTATAACAATGTGTTGTTTATCAGAGTCGCTTATGTCAGTGGATTTCTCCCATCTGCGGCCCGTATTGTAACTAGAACGATTGCTCATTCTTCTCTAGTCCGTTAGTGTACTTTCCTTACCGTCACATGTATCTTCAAGGCCACCACGCGGAATTCAGTCGGAAAGTGGGCCGTGGTCATAATTTTTCGTTTCTCAGTGTATGTAGAATGTGATTAACAGTAAATAAGTGTTAGAAGACTGAAAGACCTAAGTCGAAACAAGGAACCGGGAGTAGACAACATTCCATTAGAACTACTGACAGCCTTGAGAGAGCCAGCCCTGAGAAAACTCTACCATCTGTTGAACAAGATGTATGAAACAGGCGAAATTCCCTGAGACTTCAAGAAGAATATAATAATTCTCAAAGATAATAATCTCAAAGAAAGCAGGTGTTGACGCATCTGAAAATTACCGAGCTATCAATTTAATAAGCCACGGCTGCAAAATACTTACACGAATTCTTTACAGACGAATGGAAAAACTGGTAGAAGCCGACCTCGGGGAAGATCAGTTTGGAGTTCGTAGAAATACTGGAACACGTGATGCAATACTGACCCTACGACTTATCTAAGAAGATAGATTAAGGAAAGGCCAACCTACGTTTGTAGCAAAAAAATGGTACAAATGGGTCTAAGCCCTATGGGACTTAACATCTGAGGTCATCAGTCCCCTATACTTAGAACTACTTAAACCTAACTAACTTAAAGACATCACACACATCCATGCTCGAGGCGGCAGCGCGGTTCCGGACTGGAGCGCCTAGAACCGATCGGCCACACCGGCCGCCTACGTTTATAGCATCTGTGGACTTAGAGAAAACTTTTGACAATGTCGACTGGAATACTCTGTTTCAAATTTTGAAGGTGGCAGGGGTAAAATACAGGGAACGAAAGGCTATTTACAATTTGCACAGGAACCAGATGGCAGTTATAAAAGTCGAGGGACATGAAAGGGAAGCAGTGGTTGGGAAAGGAGTGAGACAGGGCTGTAGCCTCTCCCCGATGTTATTCAATCTGTATATTGAGCAAGCAGTAAAGAAACAAAAAAAAAAAAAAAAAAAAAAAAAATTCGGAGTAGGAATTAAAATCCATGGAGAAGAAATAAAAACTTTAAGGTTCGCTGATGACATTGTAATTCTGTCAGAGACAGCAAAGGACCTAGAAGAGCATCTGAACGGAATGGACAGAGTCTTGAAAGGAGGATATAAGATGAACATCAACAAAAGGAAACGAGGATAATGAAATGTTGTCATATTAAGTCGGGTGATGTGAGGGAATTAGATTAGGAAATGAGACGCATAAAGTAGTAAAGGAGTTTTGCTATTTGGGGAGCAAAATAACTAATGATGGTCGAAGTAGAGAGGATATATAACGTAGACTGGCAATGGCAAGGAAAGAATTTCTGAAGAAGAGAAATTTGTTAACATCGGGTATAGATTTAAGTGTCAGGAAGTCGTATCTGAAAGTATTTGTATGGAGTGTAGTCATGTATGGAAGTGAAACCTTGACGATAAATACACTCCTGGAAATTGAAATAAGAACACCGTGAATTCATTGTCCCAAGAAGGGGAAACTTTATTGACACATTCCTGGGGTCAGATACATCACATGATCACACTGACAGAACCACAGGCACATAGACACAGGCAACAGAGCATGCACAATGTCGGCACTAGTACAGTGTATATCCACCTTTCGCAGCAATGCAGGCTGCTATTCTCCCATGGAGACGATCGTAGAGATGCTGGATGTAGTCCTGTGGAACGACTTGCCATGCCATTTCCACCTGGCGCCTCAGTTGGACCAGCGTTCGTGCTGGACGTGCAGACCGCGTGAGACGACGCTTCATCCAGTCCCAAACATGCTCAATGGGGGACAGATCCGGAGATCTTGCTGGCCAGGGTAGTTGACTTACACCTTCTAGAGCACGTTGGGTGGCACGGGATACATGCGGACGTGCATTGTCCTGTTGGAACAGCAAGTTCCCTTGCCGGTCTAGGAATGGTAGAACGATGGGTTCGATGACGGTTTGGATGTACCGTGCACTATTCAGTGTCCCCTCGACGATCACCAGTGGTGTACGGCCAGTGTAGGAGATCGCTCCCCACACCATGATGCCGGGTGTTGGCCCTGTGTGCCTCGGTCGTATGCAGTCCTGATTGTGGCGCTCACCTGCACGGCGCCAAACACGCATACGACCATCATTGGCACCAAGGCAGAAGCGACTCTCATCGCTGAAGACGACACGTCTCCATTCGTCCCTCCATTCACGCCTGTCGCGACACCACTGGAGGCGGGCTGCACGATGTTGGGGCGTGAGTGGAAGACGGCCTAACGGTGTGCGGGACCGTAGCCCAGCTTCATGGAGACGGTTGCGAATGGTCCTCGCCGATACCCCAGGAGCAACAGTGTCCCTAATTTGCTGGGAAGTGGCGGTGCGGTCCCCTACGGCACTGCGTAGGATCCTACGGTCTTGGCGTGCATCCGTGCGTCGCTGCGGTCCGGTCCCAGGTCGACGGGCACGTGCACCTTCCGCCGACCACTGGCGACAACATCGATGTACTGTGGAGACCTCACGCCCCACGTGTTGAGCAATTCGGCGGTACGTCCACCCGGCCTCCCGCATGCCCACTATACGCCCTCGCTCAAAGTCCGTCAACTGCACATACGGTTCACGTCCACGCTGTCGCGGCATGCTACCAGTGTTAAAGACTGCGATGGAGCTCCGTATGCCACGGCAAACTGGCTGACACTGACGGCGGCGGTGCACAAATGGTGCGCAGCTAGCGCCATTCGACGGCCAACACCGCGGTTCCTGGTGTGTCCGCTGTGCCGTGCGTGTGATCATTGCTTGTACAGCCCTCTCGCAGTGTCCGGAGCAAGTATGGTGGGTCTGACACACCGGTGTCAATGTGTTCTTTTTTCCATTTCCAGGAGTGTAGTTTAGACAAGAAGAGAATAGAAGCTTTCGAAATGAGGTGCTACTGAAGAATGCTGAAGATTAGATGGGTCAGATCACATAACTAATGAGGAGGTACTGAATAGAATTGGGGAGAAGAGAAATTTGTGCCACAACGTCACTAGAAGAACGGGTCGGTTGGTAGGACATATTCTGAGGTATCAGGGGATCGCCAATTTAGTATTGGAGGGCAGTGTTGAGGGCAAAAATCATAAAGGGAGACCAAGAGATGAATACACTAAACAGATTCAGAAGGATGTAGGTTGCAGTAGGTACTGGGAGATGAAGAAGCTTGCACAGGATAGAGTAGCATGGATAGCTGAATCAAACTAGTCTCTAGACTGAAGACCACAACAACAACAACAACAACAAGTGTTAGAACGTAAGCCGTGGTAAATCTTCTCATTTCTCAGCATATCCTTGGTTATGACAAGACGTGCTGATGATGCTCTTTCGGACATCGACGATTTAGTACTTTGTTATTCGTAAGTATGCAGCAAGATGTACCTCCTATTCTTGAAACGTCAGAAAGTAAGGGAGACAGATCTGTAAATTGTGTAGAGTCTGTTGTTATTGTAAATGCTTGTGAATAGTGTTTCAGAAACGGAGAAGTTGTGGCAAGCTGCAAATTTCCTGTCAGGTAAATATCTGTTCTGATCCCGATGGTTAAATTCAAGAGTGCAGTGCTTTACTAGGTACAATCCTAAAGGTGACGAGTCTCTTAAATTTACTCAATTAGGGTTTCGATAGCAGCTCGCTTCTGTTGTCGTACCTACTTCATAAGGGCTACAAGTGCTGAAACAATACTCTAGAACTTGTCGTATTAATGTCTCGAGTGCGATTTCCTCTGTACACATATGGTGCACATTCCTAGATTCCTTGCAACAAAACTAAGTCTTGCACTCAGATTCCCTAGTACTGATTTTACGTAATCGTCTCCCTTCACATCGCTACTTAGTATCACCCATAAATGCTTCTACACTGTGGCGTACTCAAACAGTGTGATTGTGTTGCTTATCCTGATAGTTCGTAGCAATACTCGGGTTTTCGATTGCTATACTTTGTTGATAATTTTAAACAAGGCTGTCAGATAGCACCTTACAAAAATGTGGTGGGTATAAAACAGTCAAGCTGTCGCAACAAGACTTTACTTTTACCAGGTTTCGACACCCAATACGTGTGTCTTCACCAAAATTACCTAAAAATATTGTAAATAAATATTAACAAAGAGAGAAACAAAGGAATAAACAGTTTTTTTCCCTAGCAGATTAATAATAAGACTACTCACTTATACGTACCATCAATTTAAGTACAATAATGCTCTCGTCACATAAAATTACTTCCATTAAATCTTAATTTCTGAGCAACATATAATTAAAATCTTTAAAATTGACCTATAACTGGCAACTGGCGGTAAAACTGTATATGGTGTAGCACAATACTCGCCGCAAATGGCTCCAGTAGGAAACAGTCACTTCAGGTGGCATCAGACTAAAGGCCTCACACTCCGAACTTGCCACAACTTGGACACTAAACAAGCCGCGCCATAGTTTTGCATTATACTGGCTACTGATATGTCAGATGAACATTTATAGGCTATTGAAAATATGTGAGACCTTAACTTTTCCCGGCGAATTGAATGTTCAAATAACTTACGGGTTTGCTGCCGGGTGACGTCGTCGAACACCGCCGATATTTCGACAGGAGCACACCCTGCCATTCTCAAGGCACAAATGCAAGGAAGAAGAAATGTGCAAGCAAATTTAATACCTCGGTTCACAGAGGAGAAAAACAAGGGAGACACCACACACAGAACAAGTATCAACACAAACAAAGACAACCAACATCAGAAATATCGATAGTTACTATTAATCAACAGGTGAGGTAGCACTAATTCTGTCCCTCTCTTTTTTGATGAGAGACAGAGCCGGATTCCAAGTAGCATTTAAACAAAATCCACCATATCCGTTAATAAGGTTGCTTGATAGTCTGATAGGACTGTGGAAGACCGGTGTATTGAACATAACCGTCACACACACACTTACAACAGCCGAGCAAATCCGCTATTGCAGAACATTGCCTTGACACCGGTCATCCTATGGAATACAACAACACGGAGATTCTGGCTTGCACGTCCAGCTATTGGGATAGTGTTATTAAGGAAGCCGTTGAAATCAGACTATCAAGCAACCTTATTAACAGAGATTGTGGATTTTGTTTAAATGCTGCTTGGAATCCGGCTCTGTCTGTCATCAAAAAACAGAGAGACAGAATTAGTGCTACCTCACCTGTTGATTAATAGTAACTATGGGTATTTCTGATGTTGGTTATCTTTGGTTGTGTTGACACTTATTCTGTGTGTGGTGTCTTCCTTGTTTTTCTCCTCTGTGAACCGAGGTATTAAATTTGCTTGCACATTTCTTCTTCCTTGCATTTGTGCCTCGAGAAAGGCAGGGTGTGCTCCTGTCGAAATATCGGCGGTGTTCGACGACGTCACCCGGCAGCAAACCCGTAAGTTATTTAAATATTTAAAATATTTTTCGTAAATTAAGCAGCTGGCATCTTCGGCTGTTAGTAGATGGTGCGACTTGTTTCGTACCAACGTTGTCACAACTTCGGCATGTGATCCTCTTGAGCCAGCCGGAGTGGCCGAGCGGTTAAAGGCGCTACAGTTTGGAACCGCACGACCGCTACGGTCGCAGGTTCGAATCCTGCCTCGGGCATGGATGTGTGTGATGTCCTTAGGTTAGTTAGGTTTAAGTGGTTCTAAGTTCTAGGGGACTTATGACCACAGCAGTTGAGTCCCATAGTGCTCAGAGCCATTTGAACCATTTTTTTTGATCCTCTGGGCGTGATGCCACCTCCACTGACTGTTATCTCTTGCAGCTCTTAGCGGCGTGTGCCGTGCTACTCCGGTAGCTATAATTTTCCTGTCAGTTACGAGCTCTACGTCAATTTTAAGGACTGTAATTTTACCAGATTTTTACATTAAATTTTTAAGGAAGTGTTTTAATGTGACGAGAGCATTATTGGTCTTAAATTTGTTCGTCAGTTACTACATGTGAGTACAGTCTTCTTATGAATATGTTTGGAATGAAAACTGTGTAACTGTTAGTGTTCCTCTATGTTAATTTTTATTTATAATCTTTTTAGGTAATTGTGGATTTTTAATGAAGGCACCCATAGTCGGCGTCGAAACCTGCTAAAATTAAAATTTTTTTGCAACCGATGGGCTGTTTTATGCTTATCATATACTTTGTTGATATGAAATTAGAACGAAAATTGGACTGTTAAAGGCTTATTTATGAACGGAGTAGTACTCTCTGACAATGAGACGGCACGACCTTGGGGTTGAAACAGAAGAAAAAAAAAGTGACGGAGAAGGAATCGAACCCGAGACATCTGGCGTAAGAGTCCGAGCCCTAACCATCTAGGCCAGACGCGGCTCGGCAGTGGAGTAAGATTGTATTCTCATAAGGCAGCTAAGAAACTTTGGATCGATTTTTCCCGGGATTTTATGGGTAGTGCGTCCTAATATTTTAACCACGTGAGGTGTTAGGGGTCGTCTTTCACCACACAAAATTTCGGACAAATCCCCGACCCCACGGTCGTGCCGTCTCCTAGTGAGTCAGAATTTGTGTGGGGAACAAGGTGTTAAGTTTCGCAGCAGAAAGGTAGTGCTGGAGGAGTGGTGGAGAAGAGGAGTGGGATGCGATCCGTTTCGCATTCCTCCGCTGGCCGGCAAGTGGCCGGCGAGTCCTGCAGAACAGGTCTGGAGGCTCCAGCCAAGGCCAAGGGCGCGACCGCCGCCGCCGCCGCCTCTGCGCTGGACCGCGACCGTCGCAGCTGGCCGCCTCGCCCTTTGGACACCCCTGATGCCATGGAGCGAACACCCTGAGGCACCCAGTGATAGTATCAGGGTGGATACTCACTCGCAATCTCAGTGACAGCTCAGGCTGTTTATGGCCATACAAGTTACGTGACTACTACACGCTGTATTTATAGGGTGACAATTATTGAACTATGTGAAATAATATCCTCATAACTTCTGAACGCTTTGCGTTAGGAAGTTCAAACTGCACGGTTGGCAGCGGAGCATGGCGGGAATTAGTATGCACTGTACGGTTCGGTTCAGCGACGCGGCCCGGTTTTATTTGGTTGGGTTCGTCAGTAATCAAAATTGGCACATTTGTGGGACTGAGAATCCGCATTTCGCAATCGAGAAGTCCCTTCACCCTCAACGAGAGACAGTGTGGTGTGCAATGTCCAGTCAAGGAATAATCGGTACAATATTCCTTGATGACACGGTGACTACCGAATGGTACGTGAAGGTTTTGGAAGATGATTTCATCATCATTATCCAAAGTGACCCTGATTTGGACAAGATGTGGTTCATGCAAGCCGATCGAAACAGGAGAGTGTTTGATGTCCTGGAATAGCACATTGGGGACAGCATTCTGGCTCTGGGGTACCCAGTGGCCACTGGCATGGGCCTAAATTGGCCGCCATATTATCTCGAACTGAATTCGTGCGGCTCCTTTTTATGGGCTACATTAAAGACAAGGTGTAAAGCAATAATCCCAAAACCATTTCTGAGCTGAAAACAGCCATTCAGTAAGTCATCGACAGCATCGATGTTCCGACACTTCAGCAGGTCATGTAGAATTTCGCTATTCGTCTGCGCCAAATCGTCGCCAATGATGGCAGGTATATCGAACAAGTCATAATCTAAATATGAATGTTCGTAGTGACGTTTACATGTTAAATAAAATGTGTGCACGCCGTAGTTTGTAACGAATTTACGTTTTTCTCATATAGTTCAGTAATTGTCACCCTGTACTTCATCGGCTCCGTGTACCTCCGGCAGAGATTAAGTACCTATCATCTCATCGTAACAGAAAAGTTTCACTTATCGTGTACCCTCGCTATGTCCGTTCACAAAACAAGAACTTCAGCTACCTGCTTCTCCTTTGCTGCCGTCCCCCTCTGTAACAACTACCCTGTACTCCGAGCACACCTGTTACTTTTTTAAGAAGCTGAAAATCTTTCTTATGTCGTTCCCATAACGCTTCCCCAAAAATTAGCGTATAAACTAATTGATCATAACTATACGGACACCTGCTACTGGACATTAATTTGGGGTGTGTCCACTCTTTCTGCTGGGAACACTTTCAGTAGGGCGTCTGAATGTCTGTTGAGGAATGGCTGGCCGGCCGGAGTGGCCGAGCGGTTCTAGGCGCTCCAGTTTGGAACCGCGAGACCGTTACGGTAGCAGGTTGAATCCTGCCTCGGGAATGGATGTATGTGATGACCTTAGGTTAGTTAGGTTTAAGTAGATCTAAGTTCTAGGGGACTGATGACCTCAGATGTTAAGTCCCACGGTGCTCAGAGCCATGTTTGAGGAATGGCTGGTCATTCCTCAAAAATGGTTCAAATGGCTCTAAGCACTATACGACTCAACATCTGAGGTCATCAGTCCACTAGAGCGTAGAACTACGTAAACCTAACTAACCTAAGGACATCAGACACATCCATGCCCGAGGCAAGATTCGAACCTGCGACCGTAGCTGCAGCGCGGTTCCAGACTGAAGCGCCTAGAACCGCTCGGTCACAACGGCCGGCGGCGATTCTTCTTCAAGAGCCGAAACTAGAGAAGGACCCTGACATCTGGACCGAAGCCGACGTTGTGACTCATCTCAGAGGTGTCCCATTGGGTTCAGACTAGAACCGTTGAAGGCCAATCCACTTTAGGAATGTCATTGTCCACAAACTTTGCCTAACAGATGCTGCTCTACGACGGGATCCATTGTCATGCTGATAGAAACAATTTCCGTTGTCGAACTGTTCCTCTACTTTAAGCAGTACACAGTGCAGTAAAATTTCTTCACATCTTTCCATATTTAATGGTCTCTTAGGCACATTGCGGGGACCACACGATAACCACGCAAAGGAGGCCCGTGCTGAAACACAACCTCCTATGTACGAGCACACTGTCGGCGCCACACCTGACGGCTGCTAACGTTCCACAGGCATTCGCCAAACTAGAATCCTACCATCGGATTTCCAGGGAGGACAGGGTGGCTCATCACTCCGAATCAATTCGCTTCCAATCATTCACTGTCCATTGGCGTCGCTCTCCACACCATCTCAAGCGTCAGTCAGCACCTGGTTCAGAAATGGGTGGCTAGTGACCAGCTGCTCGCCCATGGTGCCCCATTATTGTTAAGTGCCTAGGTTCGGTTATTGTACTAACGGGACTCCTGGTAGCACTTTTGGAACTCACGAATGATTTACACTACTGGCCATTAAAATTGCTACACGGAGAAGAAATGCAGATGATAAACGGGTATTCATTGGACAAATATATTATACTAGAACTGACATGTGATTACATTTTCACGCAATTTGGGTGCATAGATCCTGAGAAATCAGTACCCAGAACAACCACGTCTGGCCGTAATAACGGCCTTGATACGCCTGGGCATTGAGTCAAACAGAGCTTGGATGGTGTGTACAGGTACAGCTGACCACGCAGCTTCAACACGATACCACAGTTCATCAAGAGTAGTGACTGGAATATTGTGACGAGCCAGTTGCTCGGCCACCATTGACCAGACGTTTACAATTGGTGAGAGACCTGGTTGATCTGTAACATGCGGTCGTGAATTATCCTGCTGAAATGTAGGGTTTCGCAGGGATAAAATGAAGGATAGAGCCACGGGTCGTAACACATCTGAAATGTAACGTCCACTGTTGAAAGTGCCGTCAGTGCGAATAAGAGGTGACCGAGACGTGTAACCAATGGCACCCCATACCACCACGCCGCGTGATACGCCAGTATGGCGATGACGAATACACGCTTCCAATGTGCGTTCAGCACGATGTCGCCAAACACGGATGCGACCATCATGATGCTGTAAACAGAACCTGGATTCATCCGAAAAAATGACGTTTTGCCATTTGTGCACCCAGGTTCGTCGTTGTATACCATCGCAGGCGCTCCTGTCCTTGATGCAGCGTCAGGGTAACCGCAGCCATGGTCTCCGAGGTTATAGTCCATGTTGCTGCAAACGTCGTCGAACTGTTCGTGCAGATGGTTGTTGTCTTGCAAACGTCCCCATCTGTTGACTCAGGGATCGAGACGTGGCTGCACGATCCGTTTAAGCCATACAGATAAGATGCCTGTCATCTCGACTGCTAGTGATACGATGCCGTGGGGATCCAGTACGGCGTTCCGTATTACCCTCCTGAACCCACCGATTCCATATTCTGCTAAAGGTCATTGCATCTCGACCAACGCGAGCAGAAATGTCGCGTTACGATAAACCGCAATCACGATAGGCTACAATCCGGATTTTATCAAAGTCGTAAACGTGATGGTACGCATTTCTCCTCCTTACATGAGACATCACAACAACGTTTCACCAGGCAACGCCGGTTAACTGCTGTTTGTGTATGAGAAATCGGTTGGAAACTTTCCTCATTTCAGCACGTTATAGGTGTCACCACCGGCGCCAGCCTTGTGTGAATGCTCTGAAAAGCTAATCATTTGCATATCACAACATCTTTTTGCTGTCGGTTAAATTTCGCGTCTGTAGCACGTCATCTTCGTGGTGTAGCAATTTTAATGGCCAGTAGTGTACTTCGCTAATTGCATGCGATTTTCTTACAGCCACCCTCCGTAATGCTGGCACATGAGATCTGCCTGTTCTTGATTTAGCTGTAGTTTCTTCATCGCTTTTTCACTTCTCAGTCACATCACCAATAAAGGACTTGGGCAGCTTTAGAACGATCGAATTGTCCTGATAGATTTGTTACCCAGGGAACACCAAATGACTGGTCCACGTTCGAAGTCACTGAGCTCTCTTCACCGGCCCATTCTGCTCTCACTGCTTCTCTACTCACAACACAGTTGTCTCCGCCTCCTTTTCCACTCGCGGGTCCGTCTATCACGAGATCAAGTGGTCAATTTTGCATTACATACACTATGTGATCAAAAGTATCCGGATACCCCCAAGAACGTAAGTTTTTCATATTAAGTGCATTGTGCTGCCACCTAATGCCAGGTACTCCATATCAGCGACCTCAACAGTCATTAGACATCGTGAGAGAGCAGAATGGGGCACTCCGCGGAACTCACGGACTTGTGTCATAAGTCTGTACGCGAAATTTCCACTCACCTAAACATCCCTAGGTCCACTGTGTCCGATGTTGCAGTGAAGTGGAAACGTGAGGGGACACGTACAGCACAAAAGCGTAAAGGCCGACCTCGTCTGTTGACTGACAGAGACGGCCGACAGTTGAAGACGGTCGTAATGTGTAATAGGCAGACATCTATCCAGACCATCACACAGGAGTTCCAAACTGCATCAGGATCCACTGCAAGTACCATGACAGTTAGGCGGGAGGTAAGAAAACTTGGATTTCATGGTCGAACGGCTGCTCATAAACCACAGATCACGCCGGTAAATGCCAAACGACGCCTCGTTTGGTGTAAAGAGCGTAAAAATTGGACGATTGAAAAGTGGAAATACGTTAGTTGGAGTGACGAATTACGGTACACAGTGTGGCGATCAGATGGCAACATGTCCGGTGAACGTCATCTGCCAGCGTGTGTAGTGGCAACGGTAAAATTCTTAGGCGATGGTTTTATGGTGTGGTCGTATTTTTCATGGAGTCGGCTTGCACCGCTTGTTGTTTTGCGTGGCACTATCACAGAACAGGCCTACAATGATGTCTTAATCACCTTCTTGCTTCTCGCTACTGAAGAGAAATTTGGGGATGGCGATTCCATCTTTCAACACGATCGAGCACCTGTTCATAATGCACGGCCTGTGGCGTCGTGGTTACACGGAGTGCTGACCTGAATCCTATAGAACACCTTTGGGATGTTTTGGAACGCGTAGTTCGTGCCAGGCCTCACCGACCGACATCGATATTTCTCCTCAGTGCAGCACTCCGAGAAGAATGGGCTACCATTACTCAAGAAACCTTCCAGCACCTGAGTGAACGTATACCTGCGAGAGTGGAAGCTGTCATCAAGGCTAAGGATGGGCCAACACCATACTGAATTCCAGCATTACCGATGGAGGGCGCCACGAACCTGTAACTCATTTACAGCCAGGTGTCCGGATACTTCGGATCCATAGTGTAGTTGTGTCCTAATACTTTTGATTGGACAATGTATGGCTAGGTTTCCCTCTGTCAAACAGTAAAGCATATACTTCCATTTTCTCTGATTTAAGTTACTTGTTCTTGTCATTTCACAGTCAGTTACTTCACTTTCCTTCCCCTTACCTTCATTAACTGTTTGTAATCACGTTTCTTTTTCTTCCCCTCTTCCTCCCCTTCTCTGATGACCATTGGCGCTACCCTCATAGCTTAAATCTTCATTCGTATTACGTGTCTCTGGCGTTTTACTCATGAACAAATGAAAATGTTGTCAGATTAAATAAATCGATGAATGAAATAAAATAGATGAAATACGAGTTGTTAATTCAGGCGTACCACAGAGAAGGGCTGTTCACGTTGTGTTTATGAATTGACAGGCAATATCAGTAGTAACCTCAGATATTTTGCACAAACGCAGTTGTCCACAACTATGAGCCATATAAAAACGCTTCACAAATATTCAGTTAGATCTTGATAAGGTTTCAAAGTGGTGCAAAATTGACAACTTGCTTTCAATGTTAAAAAAATGTAAAATTATGCTCATCAAAGAATGCCGAGAGCTAGTAATCTATGACTACAAAACCAGTGGCTCACAACTGGATTTTGTTCATTCATGCAAATACCAGTGTACAAAAATTACTTGGGTTCTGTCGAATAGGGGGAGGGTTGTGTTTACAAATTTTCAGTTACACGTAAAGTAGGTGGTAGATTTGCATTTGTTGGTAAGATACTGAACGTTTCAATCCTTTTGGGAAAAGATTTGGTGGAAAAGACATGTTACACAAGTAATTAATGTGGGTTCCTCACAAATTTACTTTTCTACTTGGTATCTCAGCACAATCGTTTGAATCATTACTCTTCAGAAACTAAATCGTTGCTTTGGAACTCGTGTTGTGTATAAATTTTTGATGTTTTTGAAATTCAGTTACAAGAACAGTGCCATTGGAGACACTTCGAAAATCAGTAATTTCAGCAACGCTTTTACTAACTCATTTCCATGAATAAACAACTGAAACTCCCTATTGCGACTGTCACTGTAACCATACTGTTTTCATTTTGTTCTAAGAGTTACGTATCTTATTTGCACTGTTATTACTGTTCGTCCCTCTTGTAATGTTTACACAGACGGAAAAAAATCACAACAACAAATAATAATTAAAGTTAAGTAATGAAAGTTTGGGAATACATTTGTCTAGGTAACATATTTACGTAATTAACATGGCAAGATCACTTATTAAAGTAAACACAAGGTAGGCCATTGCAAATGTGAAATGCTGATACCTTATGGACCCTTGTAACAGCCAGAATGTTGAATGCAAGCATGCAGACGTGCATGTATTGCGTGGTACAGAGGCCAGTTGTCACTTTGTGGGACAGAGTTCCTTACCCGTTGCACTTGGTCGATCAGTACGGGGACTGTTAATGGCAGTTGTGGGTGACGCTAGACTTCTCGTCCGATGGTGTACCACATGTGCTTTAGTGGAGATAGATCTTGTTTTTGTGTGTCCAACTATTTGACTGGAGGCCTTGAGACCACGGCCGTTTACTATTGCAAGAAAGTGATCTGTAACTACGGCTACCTTTTGGGTTCTTTTACTGTGTGTTTTTATCAGTTCTCGATTTCCAAATCGTCGGTACAATTTTCTGTATAATAAGCTACACTACTGGCCATTAAAATTGCTACACCAAGAAGAAATGCAGATGATAAACGGCAATTCATTGGACAAATTTATTATACCAGAACTGACATGTGATTACATTTTCACGCAGTATCGGTGCATAGATCCTGAGAAATCAGTACGCAGAACAACCACCTCTGGCCGTAATAACGGCCTTGATACGCCTGGGCATTGAGTCAAACAGAGCTTGGATGGCGTCTACAGGTACAGCTGCCCATGCACCTTCAACACGATGCCACAGTTGATCAAGAGCAGTGAGTGGCGTAATGTGACGAGCCAGTTGCTCGGCCACCATTGACCAGACGTTTTCAATTGGTGAGAGATCTGGAGAATGTGCTGGCCAGGGCAGCAGTCGAACATTTTCTGTATCCAGAAAGGCCCGTACTGGACCTGCAACATGCGATCGTGCATTATCATGCTTAAATGTAGCGTTTCACAGCGATCGAATGGAGGGTAGAGCCACGGGTCGTAACACATCTGAAATTTAAATCCACTGTTGAAAGTGCCGTCGATGCGAACAAGAGGTGACCGAGACGTGTAACCAAAGGCACCCCATACCATTATGCCGGGTGATACGCCAGTACGGCGATGACGAACACACGCTTCCAATGTGCGTTCACCGCGATGTCACCAAACACGGATGCGACCATCATCATGCTGTAAACAGAACCTGGATTTATTCGAAAAAATGACGTTTGCCATTCGTGCACCCAGGTTCATCGTGGAGTACACCATCGCACGCGCTCCTGTCTGTGATGCAGCGTCAACGGTAACCGCAGCCATTGTCTCAGACCTGATAGTCCATGCTGCTGCAAACGTCGTCGAACTGTTCGTGCAGATGATTGTTGTCTTGCAAACGTCCCCATCAGCTGACTCAGAGTTCGAGACGTGGCTGTACGATCCGTTACAGCGATGCGGATAAGATGCCTGTCATCTCGACTGCTAGTGATACGAGGCCGTTGGGACCCAGCACGGCGTTCCGTATTACCCTCCTGAACCCACCGATTCCATATTCTGCTAACAGTCATTGGATCTCGACCAACGCGAGCAGCAATGTCGCGATAGGCTAAACCGCAATCGCAGAAGGCTACAATCCTGTCTTTATCAAAGTCGGAAACGTGATGGTACGCATTTCTCATTCTTACACGAGGCATCACAACATCGTTTCACCAGGCAACGTCGATCAACTGCTGTTTGTGTATGAGAAATCGGTTAGAAACTTTCCTCATGTCAGCACGTTGTGGGTGTCGCCACCGGCGCCAAGCTCTTGTGAATGCTCTGAAAAGTTAATCATTTGCATATCACAGCATCTTCTACCTGTCGGTAAAATTTCACGTCTGTAGCACGTCATCTTCGTGGTGTAGCAATTTTAATGGCCAGTAGTGTAGTTGGCATGTATTTTCTGTAATGATCTACAGCGCTTGGTTCCCGGTTCATAATATCCCCGTTTTCTTTTATACAGACTGGTTCCCCTCGGTATACGCTCTGGCTGCATGTCAGTACTGCTACTCTTTTATGTACACTACTGAAGAATAGCGTTATTCAAATGAAACTACGCTGTATGGCTGCATTCGATTTATGATCAAAACTCTATGTGTTGCGGACACTGATGTTGAACAAATCTACTGCAAGGGTGTTGGTGAATCAACATTTCTTACAGCTTTGTGTCCTCGTCATATATCTCTTAGTGTCCCTCAACGCGAAAAACTGTACCTCATTGTCCAATAACCAATTAGCAAGTGATCTGCACAGATTATTTTCACTAATAAGACATCAATGAAATTTTTATCTCTTCCTGTTCTATTGCTTCCCTGTACTCTTGCGTGATGAATCACATTTGAAATTAAATTACAGGGAGAAGGAAGATCTTCTTATGTCTTCTCAGCAGAACAGTTCATAAAGTTAATATTGAAGTTCTTTAAAAGTATTTTACAAGTGAGACTCTATAGTATCCTTTTAAAAGTGTTTTTTACAAGTATTTTTCTTGTAAATAGAAGTTAACTCGCGAACTGGATTGCTCCGAAAGATCCGTAGATTAAAACATGGGAGACCAATTCCGGTAAACGAAACAAGGTATTAGTTACAAGAATGCTATTTGAGGATCATTTTCCACAATTGCCATTACTACGTCGACAGTTGTTTCGAATTAAGACTTTATCCTTTGAAAACGTCGTGAGTATTGCAGTCAGATTTAAATGAATTTTACTGGCTGCCTAACTTTTTAGATTTAATAACGAACACTCCCGAAAGGAGTTTCAAGCCTTCGGCAGCGAATGAAACTGAAGCAGTGGAGCGGCGTGCATCGCTATGACCTTGTGCCTGTGGAACAACTGGTGCGTAATGCGGTTACGTACTTGGTAACCTCGGGGAGGCACATCTCAAGTACGAGCAGTTTCTTATTTGTTCCTGCTGTTACGACCTGATGCTTTCCTGCGCCAAGGAAAATATTCCGTAAATGAGATACGTGCTCCTTTCAAGTCTTAGAGACGAGTCAAGTTCGCAAAGAAGCTACAAGGACAGGGGGAAAAATGTTTCGTAGCAATTAAGACCGATCTAATTTCCTGGAAGAGCTGGGGAGGGGAAGCTCTGACAGCCTTAGCATGTGGGGAACGAAGAAGTAATGTGGAAATCCGCAGTTTAATAGCTACAAACTGTTGAAGACGCTCCGCGAGTAGAGCAATACACATATCGGTTCCGTTTCTGATATCTACAAGTGACATAAAATCATTATGAGTCCATTACCATTTTTATTAGTTAATCTAATTTTCTATCTTGGCCTTTTCATTCTTTAATATTACACGTGTTTAAGCGTTTCGTATAGAAACATTATCAGATTCGCATTAAAATAATGTCTGCAATGCATCTTCAAGTATTCGCCGGGCTGTGAATAATTCATTATACAGTATTTCCGGCGAGCAACTGCCGTAACATTATTCCTTTACCTGATATTTTGGCCGTATACATCTGTCAGCTCACTAGAAAGATTGTCGAAAGATATACGGTCTACACCTGCATGGATACTCTGAAAGTCACATTTAAGTGCCTGGCAGAGGGTTCATCGAACAACCTTAGCTGTTCTCTATTATTCCAATCTCGCACAGCGCGCAGGAACAATGAACACCTATGTCTTTGCACGTGACCTTTTATTTCCCTTATTTTGCTACGATAATCGTTTCTCCCTATGTAGGTCGGCGTGTACAACATATTTTAGCATTTGGAGGAGAAACTTGGTGACTGAAATTTCATGTGATGATTCCGCCGCAACGAGAAACGCATTTGTTCTAATGATGTCCTCCCCAAACCCTGTGTCATGTCCATGACTCTCGTTCCCCTATTTCGCGATAATACGAACCGTGCTGCTCTTCTTTGAACTTTCTGGATGTACTCCGTCAATCCTATCTGGTAAGGATCCCGCATTGCGTAGCAGTATTCTAAAAGAAGACGGAAAAGAGCAGTGTAGGCAGTCTCTGTAGCAGATCTGTTACTTTTTCTAAGTGTCCTGCCAATGAAACGCTGTCTTCGGTTAGCCTTCCCCACAAAATTTTCTGTGTTCCTTCCAATTTAAGTTGTTCGTAATTGTAATTACTAGGTATTTATCTGAATTTACGGCCTTTGGATTTGACTGATTTATCGTGTAGCCGAAGTTTAACGGATCTCTTTCAGCATTCGTGTGGAAGAACTCACATTTTTCGTTACTTAGGATCAATTGCCAATTTTTGCACCATACAGCTATTTTTTCTAAATTGTTTTGCAATTTTATTTTTATCTTCTGATGACTTTACTGGCCGATAAACGACAGCATCATCTGCAAACAACCTAAGACGGCTGCTCAGATTGCCTGCTAAATCGTTTACACAAATAAGGAACAGCAAAGGACCTATAACACTACCTTTCGGAACGCCAGAAATCACTTCTATTTAACTCGATGACTTTCCGTCAGTTACTACGAATTGTGACCTCTCTGACAGGAAATCACGAATCCAGTTACATAACTGAGATGACATCAATAAGCACGCAATTTAACTACAAGCCACTTTTGTAGCACGATGTCAAAAGCCTTTTGGAAATCTAGAAATATGGAATCAATTTGTAAGGAAGAATTTCCTTTGAAATATTTGCCACATAATTTGTTAGAAGTATGAAAAATTATGCAGATAAAGTGCAAACACGTCGTGGTGTGAAGACAGGTGACGGTTTCAACATCTGCTGAACTATGGACTTGTTAATGTCTCGTATATTTAAGGCGAACAACTACCGGATTTCGTCCATGCACAGAGAAAAATCAGATATTTAATATACTTGACGAAGTGGACTGTGAATCCCGCCACTGTTAATATTACTTTGCCTCCAATTGTATCCATCAGGCTAACTCATAGAAAGCTTAGCAATGCTGGTAATGAATTATTATGAGGATGATCATTATTAATATTGATAGAAAGCACAGGACGGCTGAAACTGGGAAATGACAGTATTAGATTCGTGCTAGTTTCGTTAACGTATTATCAAGCCCGAAATGCACTAGCATGGTGAGTACCGTCAGTTACGTTAGGCAACTAGAAATTCTGCTTCTCGATGACAGCGTTCTTAGCTATAATGCAACATAATCTAATAACTATTTTCTGGAAAGGATTCATGTTTGATTACAAGTTTAAGATATTCTCGTTATTTAAGTCAATATAGTTTTTTATCATTTAAAATAAAATGAGCTGTAAGGGAGAAAAGTAAGGAAGCCATTCCATGGCGTCCAAAATGAATACTTTCACATGAGACTACAGTGAAAGTCATAACCACTTCTGTAATGGCACTGTGCTTCGGCTTTCGCAGTGTTATTTGTTGTTGTTGTTGTTGTTGTTGTTGTGATCTTCAGTCCTGAGACTGGTTTGATGCACCTCTCCGTGCTACTCTATCCTGTGCAAGCTTCTTCATCTCCCAGTACCTACTGCAACCTACATCCTTCTTAATCTGCTTAGTGTATTGATCTTTTTTTCTCCCTTACGATTTTTACCCTCCACGCTGCCCTCCAATGCTAAATTTGTGTTCCCTTGATGCCTCAGAACATGTCCTACCAACCGGTCCCTTGTTCTTGTCAAGTTGTGCCACAAACTCCTCTTCTCCCCAATTCTATTCAATACCTCCTCATTAGTTATGTGATCTACCCATCTAATCTTCAGCATTCTTCTGTAGCACCACATTTCGAAAGCTTCTATTCTCTTCTTGTCTAAACTATTTATCATCCATGTTTCACTCCCATACATGGCTACACTCCATACAAATACTTTCAGAAACGACTTCCTGAGACTTAAATCTATACTCGATGTTAACAAATTTCTCTTCTTCAGAAACGCTCTCCTTGCCATTGCCAGTCTACATTATTTCTTAAATTATCCATTCGTACAAGGTATCGTTCTTCCGATGTTCGTTTATGTTAAAAGCAAATAAATTAAAACATGATTTCCAAGTGAAGTGTTTTAGGAAAACTTGTGCAGAGGAGGTGGAAATTCCCATATGAGATTACTCCTACTGTTCCCAGCAAAAACTGTGAGAAACGCCCACACATTCGTTGAACATCCACACGATCGGTCGATTCTGGGAACACGGATAAAGTACATAAGAGCAGAAGTGCTCGATAATTTACTTATTTAAGCTGTGTAGAACGTCTGTGTACGTATGGATTAGATAAAAAGATGAATACCGTATTCCTTTGAAATTGTGCCAGAACATGATGGCGAGACGTTAAAAAACTATATTTTGCATTAAGGCTGGTCCCAAACAACATCATTCAAACGTTCCTCGACTTCACAACTTGAACGTGTTCTGCAGATCGTAGTTCAATTTTGTATATCGGTTAAGAAATTCACTGGGAGGTGAAAATTACAACTAACTGATCTGTAATACAATTGCCTCAATGGAGATTAAAAGTAGCTTGTAATCGCCTACGAACCGATTGCGCAGGATTTGCAAAGAAAACCAGATTAATGACGCTTCGTACGGAAGCCTTTGGCATCTAGCTACTGGCTTTTTATAGACGATATAAACCTTGAGAAGGCAGCGAAGTAAACACGGACGTAGTGCGAAACTTGCGACAGATCTCGTAATGGAGAGGTGGCCTTGATCTTGCCTGCTGGTGCCGGCCTTGCCACAGTGAGTAGGAGAGGCGTTTCTGCGATGGACGTGTGCTGGGAGCGAGTGACTCACAGATGCTGAGGGACCGCGGATGACGTAGCGGTGACGTAGCAGTCTGAGGGACCGACCGTGAAATGGACACGATTTACTAATAAACGAGCGACTGATTCTGCGCAGTGTGCTGTTCTCATTATGATTTGTGTCCCTCTGTTATTTCAGAAAAAAAAAAAAAATCTTGGACTTCAGAGACGACCGTGCCGCTAAAGCTGTGTTATTGAACGCAGTTTTCCGGAATTCCTTCACCAGGGAAGACGAATGGAATATTCCAGAATTTGAAACACGAACAGCTGCTAACATGAGTTTCTTAGAAGTAGATACCTTAGGGGTTGCGAAGCAACTCAAATCGCTTGATACGGGCAAGTCTTCAGGTCCAGATTGTATACCGATTAGGTTCCTTTCAGATTACGCTGATACAACAGCTTCCTACTTAGCAATCATATACAACCGCTCGCTCACCGATAGATCTGTACCTACAGATTGGAAAATTGCGCAGGTCGCACCAGTGTTTAAGAAGGGTAGTAGGAGTAATCCATCGAACTACAGACCTATATCACTGACGTCGGTTTGCAGTAGGGTTTTGGAGCATATATTGTATTCAAACATTATTAATCACCTCGAAGGTGCGATCTATTGATACGTAATCAGCATGGTTTCAGAAAACATCGTTCTTGTGCAACGCAGCTAGCTCTTTATTCGCACGAAGTAATGGCCGCTATCGACAGGGGATCTCAAGTTGATTCCGTATTTCTAGATTTCCGGAAAGCTTTTGACACCGTTCCTCACAAGCGACTTCTAATCAAGCTGCCGGCCTATGGGGTATCGTCTCAGTTGTGCGACTGGATTCGTGATTTCCTGTCAGGAAGGTCGTAGTTCGTAGTAATAGATGGCAAATCATCGAGTAAAACTGAAGTGATATCAGGCGTTCCCCAGGGAAGCGTCCTGGGACCTCTGCTGTTCCTGATCTATGTAAATGACCTGGGTGACAATCTGAGCAGTTCTCTTAGGTTGTTCGCAGATGATGCTGTAATTTACCGTCTAGTAAGGTCATCCGAAGACCAGTATCAGTTGCAAAGCGATTTAGAAAAGATTGCTGTGTGGTGTGGCAGGTGTCAGTTGACGCTAAATAACGAAAAGTGTGAGGTGATCCACATGAGGCCCAAAAGAAATCCGTTAGAATTCGATTACTCGATAAATAGTACAATTCTCAAGGCTGTCAATTCAACTAAGTACCTGAGTGTTAAAATTACGAACAACTTCAGTTGGAAAGACCACATAGCTAATATTGTGGGGAAGGCGAGCCAAAGGTTGCGTTTCATTGGCAGGACACTTAGAAGATGCAACAAGTCGAGACAGCTTACACTACACTCGTTCGTCATTTGTTAGAATATTGCTGCGCGGTGTGGGATCCTTACCAGGTGGGATTGACGGAGGACATCGAAAGGGTGCAAAAAAGGGCAGCTCGTTTTGTATTATCACGTAATAGGGGAGAGGGTTTGGATGGAAGTCATTAAAGCAAAGACGTTTTTCGTCGAGGCGAGATCTATTTACGAAATTTCAGTCACCAACTTTCTCTTCCGAATTCGAAAATATTTTGTTGAGCCCAACCTACGTAGGTAGGAATGATCATCAAAATAAAATAAGAGAAATCAGAGCTCGAACAGAAAAGTTTAGGTGTTCGTTTTTCCCGCGAGCTGTTCGGGAGTGGAATGGTAGAGAGATAGTATGACTGTGGTTCGATGAACCCTCTGCCAAGCACTTAAATGTAAATTGCAGAGTAATCATGTAGATGTAGAAAGTAGTCTTAAGAGACTTAAAATGTTCACCAGTGCGAGAGACATGTGTTTATAGACGATGGAATAATAGTGGAATCTCGAAAGTAGCACTTAAATATGGAATTATTTTGGTCATATCCCGCGATGCTATTACCGACCATCTACGAGGGGCGTTCAGAAAGTAAGCTCCGATCGGTCGCGAAATGGAAACGACTATGAAAATCCGATAAAGCTTTGCACAAATGTGTTGGGTAGTGTCTCTAGTATAACCCCCGTTAGCATCACGTCGCTCTTCTCATTTCTGAGCTCGCAGTGAGTGCTTAAAGATGTCTAGAAAATAGTGTCTGCCGCCAAGTACGAGGGCCTGGTGAGAAATTTCGCCTGAAGCTATGCAGCTAACATTACATAACTGTCGTGCTGTTTCTTCTTCAAGACAATTCTCAGCCGCATTCTGCAGGGGCAATGAAGATGCTCCTGCATCGTTTTCAAATGGAAATGTGAGATTACTTACAATACAGTCCGCAATTGTCTCCCCCTGAGTTTCATCTCTGGTCACATGAACCGCTGTCTTTGAAGACAACATTTTGACACAGACAACGAGGTGTAGGCCAGCGTGGAGAATTGGCGGAAAGCACTGGCGGCTGCCTTCTATGATGAGGCTATTGAAAAGTTGGTACAACGCGATGACAAAAGTCTAAGTCAGAACGGCGACTACGTAGAGAAGTAGCTGAAAGGTGTAGCTAATTGTTACAAGTAAAACATTTCTGATGTTCACTGTGGTTTCAATTTGGCAATCAATCGGAGCTTACTTTCTGAAGAGGCCTCGTACTTGCCAATGGTGTCCCTGTCTTAGCTCATGTGGAGAAGGTAAGAGATTGCGTTTTCATAAGATAGTGTATACAGTGGATGGGTGACGGACACTCGAAGAATAATACATAGTTACAGAACCAAATGGCAAATACTCAGCGTATACATATAACGCATAATTTCCAAGTTGGACATGACACGCACGTGAGCATACGAAGAATCACTGAAGCTAATGAAAAATTACGCGTAATAAACATCCATATGTCACTATGCTTGGAACGGATTTCATGGCCTAACAGAATCTAACAGAATCCGTAGCAGATTTTGCGTCGCCATAGGAGCGAATAATACTTCTCTCGTTTCGATTAGCAAAAAAGGGCTATATCATCTTAAATGCACATGCACGTACCAACAACGACAACAGAAAAATCCAGAAAAAACGAACAACATAAAATGAGACATCAAAAATACCAAAGCACCAACTTCTAATAGGTGATTTCAAAACACTGATCGGCAGACAAGAGAAATACATGGCAATAGCAGGAAATTGTCCTGCACACATTCGCACCAATAAGAGTGGAGAAACGCTCACAAACTTCGACATCAAATTTGACTTGACACTGATGTTAACGTTTTCAGAGAATCACGAAGGAGGAAGATCAGTTTTTCTCCTTATACACATTTAGGCTCATAGCAACTGGATCATGTGGCAATAACGAAAGAAAACCACAAAGAAGTTATGCAGACATGATCAGAATAGGACGAGGAATAGATTGGGACTACTTTTTAACAGTAATCAAAGTAAAATTTCAACCAAAAAATTAAACTCCAAATTTTAAAAAAATCCTTAGAAATCTCACAAAATTTGTACGGCTGCAGCTTCTCACAAAGAAGATGGGAAACGGGTATGAGACCAGAGAAGGAGTGATAGAAACAGTGATAGAACTAGAACAGACACGAAGAAGAAGGAAACATAGTGGAATAAGATATGTGAAGAAACAACAGAACGCAGCTTTGAAGAAATGGAGCCGGCCGAAGTGGCCGTGTGGTTAAAGGCGCTGCAGTCTGGAACCGCAAGACCGCTACGGTCGCAGGTTCGAATCCTGCCTCGGGCATGGATGTTTGTGGTGTCCTTAGGTTAGTTAGGTTTAACTGGTTCTAAGTTCTAGGGGACTAATGACCTCAGCAGTTGAGTCCCATAGTGCTCAGAGCCATTTTGAAGAAATGGAACGCCTGAAAAAAAAGGAAGAGACTAGAACACATTCATTGAGATCAAAAATTTTTCGAACAGGGAAATGCAAATGTGACAAAAATGACTAGAGAAAATACGTAGATACGAATTTCAGACAGAACAACACTAGTGAGTTCTGCAGTTTCCAGAGAAGAAATAATAGGGTCCAAGCCGGTGAGACTTCACTTCAAAGATTCAATAGGAAAACTGATTACCAGCAAAGAAGACAACTGTGAATTACTAGCAAAATACTTCAAAAATCTTCTAAACTGCAGCGAATCAACACGATGACTAATTTTCAGCCAGCCTAAAAGGAAAACCCAGCTTCAAAACCACTGTCACTGCATTAAACTGAATAATACAATGGCCAGCTAGAAAACAACAGATCACCAGGTAAAGATGGGGTATTTTCTGAGATATGGAAGCTGCGAGGGAAGTGCGCAGCTGAAACAATGTATGAGGTTACTAAAAATTTCTGGGAGAAAGGAAGAATACAGGACGTCTGGAAACAAGCCATAATCCACCCATTACATTAAAAGGGAGACAGACCAAACACCAATGATTACCGAGACGTATCTCTACTTCGAGTCGAGTGGGCTTGACAACTTCCAGACTACAATCTGGAAGCATCTCCTTTGAATATAAGGGTTGTTATCCCTCTTAGCTTCTAGATATTTGGACCAGCTAATGTGGCACAGATCATGAAAGGGATGTTCATCTGTTGACACCACACGGAAATATGTAACCCATAATCCACTTTTCATGTCACTTACCCGCATGACATTACTGAGTGATGAAAGAACCGAACGCTTGAATAAATCTCCATCAGTAGCACAAGGCAAAACAATAATTGCCTCTTCATAAGTACAGCAGCTGGTAAGTTATTGTTTTTAAGACACTCAGGAGAGTCACAGGTAATCTATAAAAACAAAGAGTATACATCACAGTCTTCTAGATGTACACCGTGCAAGTTTGCTTGAAAGTAACCACGAAATCGTTGTTCACCGAACTGGTATTGAAGAGTTGCTTCAGAAAATGGGCGTGGCAGGAAGAGTGCATCACGCATCTAACAATTTTTCAGGCATTTGTACCTTTGGGAATTTATTGTTCATGAGTTCTACTAACAAATAAAAAATAAATTCAAGATTGACTTATTCGGTCAATATTCTGAACGCCCTCCCTTAAATTAACCTTTGTTCGTTTCAAGAGTCGCTTATTGCCTTAAAAGTCGGCTTTAAGTCGTAAAGATGGTGTAACTGACAGACGGTCATCTCAGCCTTCAGACTAACACGTAAGCTCGTAATCGTCTTCCGTCATAGTTGCAGACACGAGATATAAAGGGACAGGACAAAGCGTCAGACAGCGGGTACGGTGATCCAGCAAGCTCCTGCAGCGTTCCAGAGATTCGCAGACCAGTGGTTCCAAACCTGGGAGCAATTACCCCTAAGAGGTAAAATGTAATTTTCTGTGGAGTGAAAACCAAAATGATTTGACTGTGTTTCAGTCATGAAACTAAATTACATTTAAAACATCATTATTACTATCGCGATTGTGTAAGACTCTGATACTGATTATGTAAATTATTCATATTTTCTTTTTTCTCAATTTCTATCATTAATGCGTGACACGATGCATGAGGTCACAGGTTACTTACATAGTCCATTCACTACACGAGCACTCTATGATTTGCAACACACATCTATGACAGTAAAAATGAGACATACAAATAACAAACGCCAAATATCTCACTAAAATGTCTTCTCGAAGGCGTAGATTGAGGTGTGTATCCCACTGTGGATAGTTAACTTTCTTGTCCGACAAGGAATTGGAGGCAGCATTCGCGATGCACCTATTATTGCTTCATCAGTTGTTCTAGAACACACGCGTCAACTACCTGAACAGAATTCATGGAAACGAAGAGTAGCATAAAAGTAGATTTTTGAACATGATAACTATAAGAATGAAAACAACGAAGTGAATGGATCTGGGGCGTGATTTATGATGTGCGCAGACTGAGAACAAACTACATTACTGGCCATTAAAATTGCTACACGAAAAAGAAATGCAGATGATAAACGGGTATTCATTGGACAAATATATTATACTAGGACTGACATTTTCACGCAATTTGGCTGCATAGATCCTTAAAAATCAGTACGCAGAACAACCACCTCTGGCCGTATTAACGGTCTTGATACGCCTGGGCATTGAGTGAAACAGAGTTTGGATGGCATGTACAGGTACAGCTGCCCATGCACCTTCAACACGATACTACAGTTCATCAAGAGTAGTGACTGGGGTATTGTGACGAGCCAGTTGCTCGGCCACCATTGACGAGACGTTTTCAATTGGTGTGAGATCTGGAGAATGTGCTGGCCAGGGCAGCAGTCGATCATTTTCTGTATCCAGAAAGGTCCGTACAGGACCTGCAACATCCGGTCGTCCATTATCCTGCTAAAATGTAGGGTTTCGCAGGGATGGAATGAAGGGTAGAGCCACGGGTCGCAACACATCTGAAATGTAACGTCCACTGTTCAAAGTGCCATCAATGCGAACAAGAGGTGACCGAGACGTGTAACCAATGGCACCCCATACCATCACGCCGCGTGATACGCCAGTATGGCGATGACGAATACTCGCTTCCAATGTGTGTTCATCGCGATGTCGCCAAACACGGATGCGACCATCATGATGCTGTAAACAGAACCTGGATTCGTCCGAAAAAATGACGTTTTGCCATTCGTGCACCCAGGTTCGTCGTTTAGTACACCATCGCAGGCGCTCCTGTCTCTGATGCAGCATCAAGGGTAACTTCAGTCATGGTCTCCGATCTGAAAGTCCATGCTGCTGCAAACGTCGTCGAACTGTTCGCGCAGATGGTTGTTGTCTTGGAAACGTCCCCATCTGTTGACTCAGGGATCGAGACGTGGCTGCACGATCCGTTACAGCCATGCGGATAAGATGCCTGTCATCTCGACTGCTAGTGATACGAGGCAGTTGGGATCCAGCACGGCGTTCCGTGTTACCCTCCTGAACCCACCGATTCCATATTCTGCTAACAGTCATTGGATCTCGACCAACGCGAGCAGAAATGTCGCGATACAATAAACCGCAGTCGCGATAGGCTACAATCCGACCTTTAATCAAAGTCGGAAACGTGATGGTATTCATTTCTCCTCCTTACACGAGGCATCACAACAACGTTTCACCAGGAAACACCAGTCAACTGCTGTTTGTGTACGAGAAATCAGTTGTAAACTTTCCTCATGTCAGCACGTTGTAGGTGTCGCCACCGTGCCAACCTAGCGTGAATGCTCTGAACAGCTAGTCATTTGCATATCACAGCATCTTGTTCCTGTCGGTTAAATTTCGCGTCTGTAGCACGTCATCTTCGTGGTGTAGCAATTTTAATGGCCAGTAGTGTAGTTGCCATCACTGTATGATGTTGGTACAACTTTCTGTTTGACTCCCAGTTCGCTTCTTGATGTATTGCTCTTGGTTTTATGTTATTACTTATCCAAGATATGTGTTTATACTTGAACTGGTGGCGAAATTTGAATCGACCTTTTGGTTTATTTTTGTTGACTTTCTTCAGCTCTCTTTCCTTCGCCGTTTTTGAACTGATTCCACATTTTTCATAAACCTCATTTATTATTTCAATGACGTGTCGGAAAGGCTGACAGGTTAGCTCTTCAAAAACCGACGATATTTCGACAGGAAATCCGACTGCCATTTTCAGGGCATAAGCTGCCGCCTACCTGCGAGTCCTGCGTTTTAGAGCTATGCCCGGTGGTGCTACGTAGCGCCTGTACGTAGGCCCCAGTGGCAGTCGGATTTCCTGTCGAAATATCGGCGGTTTTTGAAGAGCATTTACCACAAAACATTCTAACGATGTACAAGCCGGGAAAAACTTGTTAGTCACATGTCATTTATGCCTTGTATAGTCTTAGTTAATAAGTGTGAATCACCTGATGGTCTATAAATTTCAGGATACGCACATCCCTCCGTCCTAGGTTGAAACACAAATTTATCTTTCCAAATGCTTCCTTTCTTGAGGAATCGCCTAGATGTTGAAAAAAAAAGTAGTGATAATTCGTCGAGTGAGAAAAAATGCAAGTATGTCAATTGTTAAAAAAAAAAAACCTTAAATTGTAGTCCATGTTTTCTAGTTCACATTTTCTTTATGTTCTTTATCTGGAGTCAATACAGGGATGATTCCTTCATAGCCATTCTTCCTCACCCCATGCACTTCTCACGCCCATCCGTACACCACTAGTTGATGGCATTATTAAACGAAGGTGAGGCAGCGTTCATATTAGGATATTAAAAATAAAAACACCATCAGGCAGTAAGTGAAATTTATTTATTACCTCTTATGTCAATTAATAGTTACAGGTATGCCATTTACTAATGTGTAAGCCATTGCCCATTGTGTGAATTACTTTTTGAATATGACTCCTGTCAAATGATGCCCCCTCTGCACGACACATTCCTCTAGGCGGCGTTGGAAGATTTCCATAACTCGGCGTAACGTATTCCCTGGGACATTGCCGACGGCATTTCTGATGCAATCCTTCAACTCAGGAATGGTGGCACAACGTGTTCGGAACACTTCTTGCTTCAGGTAGCCCCAAAGGAAAAAGTCTGCACTTGAAAGGTTAGGTGAGCGAGGCGGCCAGGAAATGTCACCAAAACGGGAAATTACTCTACCGGGAAATGCCTGTCTCAAGAAATCTATGCAAATTCTGGCTGTATGCGAGGTCGCCCCGTCTTGTTGAAACAATAATTGTTCCACATCCACATCGACCATACCTAACTGGGGAAAAACGAAGTCTTGGAGCATCTTTAGGTACCGTTCACTGGTGACAGCTACAGCCACACCGCTGTCATCCTCAAAGAAGTAACGCCCAATAATCCCAAAGGAAGCAACTCCACACCACACTGTGACACGAGAATTGTGCAAGGGCTTGATGTGCAGTTCATGCCGGTTTACATCACCCCAGTAACGCATATTCTGTTTATTCACTGAACCACATAACTCGAAATGAGCTTCATCTGACATCAGGATAGTGCGCAACATTTGTGGATTTTGGCGAAGGAGATTACGCACAGTTAAGCAGAATGTTTCGCGTGAAACCCAATCGCGAGGCCTGATTTCATGAACAATCTGCAGCTTATATGGGTGAAAATGGAAATCTTCGTGCAATATTCTCCTGAATGAGCGATCGGACATATGCACAGTTTGCGCATGACGACGGGCAGATCTTTTTGGGCTGCACAATAATCTTGCACGAACGTTTCCCACTGCTTCTGGGGCCCCCCAGTTCTTTTACTTCTTCCCGGTTTGCCATTGCAAGCAGAACCTGTCGTTCGAAATGCACGTACCCTCCTCGCAATGGTTCATCCATCTGGAACTTCCCCATGACGTCCCAAGTTGAAATGTTGCCGAAATAGACGCTGGGTAGCAATAAGACCGTGCGGTTCTAGGCGCTTCAGTCTGGAACCGCGTGACCGCTACGGTCGCAGGTTCGAATCCTGCCTGAGGCATGGATGTGTGTGATGTTCTTAGGTTAGTTAGGTTTAAGTAGTTCTAAGTTATAGGGGACTGATGACCTCAGAAGTTAAGTCTCATAGTGCTCAGAGCCATTTGAACCATTTGAACCAAACAATACGAGAGTCGTTATTCTTGAAATAACTTTCAACAGCAAAGGAACGATACTATGCACTCCACCGCTCCACATCACTGTCACACTCGAAATGGCAGCTCATTAGTACACGAATCGGCACCAGCTGGCGCGCATTCCTACAGTACGTAATTGTACTACGAAAGTCAAATTACGCTATGAACTTTCTCTGCCTTGTGATGACTGGGTGTTGTGTGATGTCCTTAGGTTAGTTAGGTTTAAGTGGTTCTAAGTTCTAGGGGACTGATGACCATAGATGTTAAGTTCAAATGGTTCAAATGGCTCTGAGCACTATGGGACTTAACTTCTGTGGTCATCAGTCCCCTAGAACTTAGAACTACTTAAAGCTAACTAACCTAAGGACATCACACACATCCATGCCCGAGGCAGGATTCGAACCTGCGACCGTAGCAGTCGCGCGGTTCCGGACTGAGCGCCTTAACCGCGAGACCACCGCGGCCGGCAGATGTTAAGTCCCATACTGCTCAGAGCCATTATGAACGCTGCCGCACGCTG
This sequence comes from Schistocerca serialis cubense, assembly GCF_023864345.2. Lineage (NCBI taxonomy): Eukaryota > Metazoa > Arthropoda > Insecta > Orthoptera > Acrididae > Schistocerca > Schistocerca serialis. The sequence goes on from NC_064646.1 coordinate 15,701,410, forward strand.
TTACAGTAAACAGAAAATAAGAAGGAAGATAAACTAGAAGATCGACGAGATTAGGAATTGCTTCATCTGCAGCAGGTGAGAGACTATGAGCGACTCTTCAAACTACGTCACCTCAGTAAAATTCCTACTGGCATGTAAACTGAGAGCCACTTTCCGATACATCTTTACGAGACGACAATGTCATTTTGATATCTTCCAAAGTTCAGGGACGAGAAACTGTAGTCGAGCAGTAAAACGACAAACACTGGAAAACAATGTTCTTGGAAGACGTCCACCTCTACTGGAGTACTCGACTACACTATAAAAAACAGCTTTTTATCGTTTTTCTTTTGTGGTCAAACTCATAGCGTGTAAGCCCTAAGAAAAGCTGCGAATCTTGCTGAGAGACAATAAGTACTAGCCAAAACAGTTAAGAGAGGAGAAAAAAGTAGTGGAGGGGAGACTACCACACTAACTTCAATGGTGCCACTTCACAAGAGTATCTTTAAAATTTACAGCATCTGATGATTGTCGAGTATCTTTCAAAAGCGCAGGACAAGCGATACTATATAGAACATAAAATTACGCTGCTTTGAACCAAACGTGAGACAATCAGCCGATCGGAAATGGGAAAAAAATGCGTAAACTGTCGGAAAGTACTGTGTTCATAAATCGGCGTAGCAGTAACAGCGATGTATAGGATCAAGGGCACGCACAGGGCAGTTCCCTCCAGAGCGACTGGTTTTTCCTCAAGCTTGTGTAAGTCGGTAGCCACGTACTCCGGCCTTCATTGTGGAAAAAAGTGAGCTCGCCGAGTTGTACAACGATAGATCATATTTCTTTTGTTGCTTGCGATGCACCTGAGCCTAGTGTATGATGGATGTGCTTCCCAGGTGTAACAAAGGACTCCTTAAAGATGCGGCACTGGAGAGGGACAGAGGGTTAGCTGTGTAACTTTAGAATGTTGGTGTTATCTGTAGGCCTTTGGGACAGTGACACACATTTCCACTGGAGAATGTCGCTTGGTATTCAGATCCCATATTATACGCTAGTTTCCATGAATTAGGGAAAAAATGACAGTACAGGAGTAACTCTCGAAAGTGTAGTCAATTGAGATGAAAGCTACGTTTTTACACGGTAGTGTCACACAAAACTAACACATTCAAAGCAGAAGCGACACAAACGGCTATTTTTCTTAAAAAAATATTGGCGTTTGTAGTCCGTGATATGCAGGCACCAGGATATTCTGTAACTGTTTCATCTACTGATCGGTAGACTCATATGGAAACGTGGCATCCAATGTTTAACGCTTCCGTCGACAAAAAGTGTTCTTTGTAATGTTAAACACTATATACGTTTCTAAAAGCAGCGTATGTACCTCATTCTGTGGGAATGTGGAATGTCTTATGCGGAGCAGACTATTAGAACAGTCCAGGAAAGGTGTAACGAGTATCAGCGACAAACCCCACTAAAACAGGCGAGCAAATGAGCCCTCGCCGAGCACTGCCTTAGGTACACTCGTGGAACGAGATAGGGCGAGACTCTGTATCGTGGTACAAATGCCATACTTCTAGGACAGTTTAATAAGGGAGTCTACCAAACAAAGACATCAAAAAACCTAATGAACCGGGACGGCGTTTGATTTAAGCGAATCCTGGGACCCGACACAAAATTTATGAGTACCACCAGAGCTAGAAAATTCTGACAGAATGAGCATCAAAGAGCGCCACCAACGATAGTTCACATTCTGGTTGAAGTGCAGGCAGCGAGTACACATAATAATAATACAACTTCATAGCTTGCAGCAACTGAAAATGGTGAGTGGGTCTGTCGTCGAAATATCGTACACAGAAATGAACATATCGGCTGAACAACCGAAATTACACCATAGCTCAAAAAGTAGTTCACGAAAAATACGTTACAAGAGACAGATCGCAGCCGTCTGTAGTTATATTTCAGACCATCTTGATGTTCCAACTTCAATCCTATAGACAATGTTTCTGATACTACTCACTCTTTTTCTACTGCCACTTGTCTTGTAATAACAACTTCGCAAGAAGAATGGGATTTACTTCCCCGCTCTTATAATTTTAAGGATTGTAGCAAATTGTGCCACCATAGAACAAGCTACAGAATCAAAAGCAGAAAATAGTGAAATTCAATCTATTTGAGCGGTGCCATCAGAATTTATAGGACTCTACGAAAAGATTCATTCGTACATCGCTTTTGTAGGCTAGAAGTATGGGAAGAGTTCACATGGTCTGAAGAGTCAATATAAACTGCTTAAGGTAGTTTATGCACCACTATAATTAGTTACATAATTTGTGTTTTTTCTTTATTGTCTAGGCGCTCAGTCTGGAACCGCGCGACTGCTACGGTCGCAGGTTCGAATCCTGTCTCGGGCATGGATGTGTGTGATGTCCTTAGGTTAGTTAGATGTCCTACTTAGGTTTAAGTAGTTCTAAGTTCTAGGGGACTGATGACCTCAGATGTGCTTAGAGCCATTTGAACCATTTTCTTTATTGGAAAGCTCTTTCTCAGTAGAATTTTGACCACAAGGGAATAATTAGTAGCTGGCTGTAAAAAAAAAAAAAAAAAAAAAAAAACGCTATTGAACCATTAGAAACCACCACCTAAACACCGATTTTCGCCATTGCAAACATAATATTTCTCTCAAGAACTGACGATAACCAAACGTGTGGGAAAATATTTTCTGGAGATGTTCTCCCTCAAAACTCAAAATGGTATCCTGTTATCATTAACAGGCGTTATCAATAACAACGAAAGAAAATAAAGTCCTCACACTTAACAGGGCAATACGGTACTATGAAATGTGACCAGATTTAGACTTAAAATTCCGTGATACTGAAAGCATAATGAATGCCATTATTTTACTTCCAGTAAATGTAGACTATTGTCCATCGTTCCATTGTTGTTAATTATTCCTCATCGACGAACTAGAACCGATCAAGAAATTTCAGATTGATATAAGACTCTTTTCACATTTGATTTAGTCATAATATGTTCAGAAAATTCGACTCCAAAAACTGGGAGAGCTGTCTCAGCTAACAAAAAAATTTAACTTTGCCCAGTTAGACATTTCTTTTACATTCACGTAGTTAATTACGCTCTCATATAACGCAAATGAAAACCAGACTGCATATCCAGTTACGAAAAATAGTACATTAATTCATTATGTGTACTATTTTGATTCTCGTAAATTTCCTCACCCCCACTCCAGTTGACCAAACGACTCCCCTTCTTCTTCTTACGATAGCTACGATAGTCCAGTCCCGTACCGATCTCTCGATATTTCTTTGTTAATGGTTCTCGTCCATCACTTAGTGCTGCCCCCAGCGGCGAAATCGAGAACATGAGGGTTAAAAAAATGGTTCAAATGGCTATGAGCACTATTGGACTTAACTGCTGAGGCCATCAGTCCCCTAGAACCTAGAACTACTTAAACCTAACTAACCTAAGGACATCACACACATCCATGCCCGAGGCAGGATTCGAACCTGCGACCGGAGAGGTCGTGCTGTTCCAGACTGTAGCGCCGAGAACCGCTCGGCCACTACGGCAGGCAGCATGAGGGTTAGTTTTCACTAAAGTGAGGTGTCGCAGGATGTGGGTACTGCGATGTTTGCGTACGTCTGGTTAAGGTTAACCATTAATACGCGCTCATCTGGAGATAGATTGGGTCGAAAGTCGAACGAAGGATAGCGATTTTAAGGGCAGGGGAAAAAAAGTGCCAAGGCAAGAGCTAAGGAAAAACAACCTCTGCGATAGTTGGTTGGGTGGTAAGAGCAGTAGCGGATGTCTTGCTGCCTGCGACAGGTCATACAAGGGTAGGTTTTGTTAGTATTGGGTATCATGTATGTCGATACCTTTGACGTTTAGGGGTGCTGTTACTCTGAGGCTGCCGCTGGGTGCCGGTGTTAATCTCTCAGTCAGCGTCATCATTTTTTTGTGTCCGATAGGTCATATATCAGATGCACAGTGTAAGGTGATGTTGGCGATTTGTTTGTGCGGCAGTGTGCGAGCTCATCGGTTTCCCTGCTGTAGCCTGTAGGTCGGCTTTAATAGCAGCTGGCATATCCAGTCAACGTTGCTGATATGCAGGGGCTTGCCGACGTTTGTCGCTTGTTGGTGTATGTTAGCTTACCATAGGTGGTTATGCCCTAGGTAGTAGTGTCTTTGGCCGCTTATGATTCCACCTACGGCTGTGGTCATAGTTTCCCAGAGTAAGGAAGAGAGAATTGTCAGAGTGTCTCGAGTTCCTGTACAGTCGTGTGGCATGTTTCTTGAATACTTTCTTGAGGGTTGCAAGGAGGTATTCACTGTGAACATCCACGGCGCGTGTGTAGCGTGGACCGTTGTTAATGATTCGCAGCACTTTGTTCTGTATGATCTGCAGGCAGCGCAGGCGTGTAGGAGCTGCATATCCCCAGACGGGAGCTGCGTACGTCATCAGAGGTCTAATCAGTGTCGTGTACATGGACCTCGACACCCTCCTATTCAGTGTGCTTTCCCTGTTGAGCATCCGGTAGAGTTGTTTCAGCCTCGCGTGCGCTCTGTTGGTAACGTCTTCGATGTGGTCCCCCCATGTAAGTTTCCGGTCCAACCAGGCACCGAGATATCTGACTTTCTTTCGGAAACGTATTGGGCGTGTATGTAGTGTTATCTGTCTACTGTGTTGATGTTTGTTCTGTAGTTTCGGTCTGCGTGTAAACAGAACTGCTTCGCACTTGTCGACGTTTACTTTAATACGCCATCGTCCCAACCAAGGCTCGGCAGTTCTGAGTGCCGCCTGTATTCGTGAATTAATGTTCGACGGTTTCCAATTTTGCGCAAGGATGGCTGTGTCATCCGCGTAGATGGCCTACGTCGTGTTTTGTGTTGCTGGGAAGTCGGTAATGTACTGGTTGAACAAGATGGGCCCTAGGATGCTTCCCTGGGCCACTACAGCTTGGATACCGTGTTGTGTCGTTGTTTGCCCTGCACGTCAGTGTTGAAACATATGTTCGTTAGTTACGAGTGTATGAGACGTACGAGTCCGTCCGGGAAACCAGCTTCGCTTAGTTTGCGTATAAGGCCGTTGTGCCAAAAACGGTCGAAAGATTTTTCGATGTCCGCTTCCGGGAGCATCTTACGAGCTTATTATACCGGGTTCAGTAGAGCAAGCTATGTCTCCAGTCTGTCAACACGAGCCGATGTTTCATTTCAAACTTGGGCTTTGCACGAAATGTCGTCAGCACGGGAAGATGCGCGTCGAATCTTCGAACACCACAGAGGCACCAGCCGCCACCATGAGGCACAAAACATTGAAGATCTTCCTCATAATGGTCGCTGGTTGTCAACAACAGCAGCTGATCATCGCTGTCCACAAATCACGGCTCATAGGTACGACCAGGAGAGTGCAACAGGACCCTGTGCTGCCTTTCTCGAGGCAATTAGGAGGGATTTTTCGTTCCAGACAGTGCATAACTGACACAACGTAATCATTTTCGTCTCTACGTGTCCATTGAGAGCGACAGTACAAGTTTCCCAGCTCCGTTGTGCCCGTAAAAGGTGGACAAGGGAACACCAGCTGTTAGAAATTGCGCTCTACAAATACTACGGTTCGGCAGTTTCGGCCACTACATAAATCATGTAGTAAATGGCAGGAGGATTACCGGTAATTTGGTGACATTGATAGGAAAAGAAACGTAAATGGATCTGTAAGAGTGAAAGTGGGAGCTGACGATTTCTTTTCGTTTTTTGTTTGTTGGGTTGTTTGTTTCACACATAATTACAACTGCACATCATTCAGTGTTAGTCCATCGTGTATTTCATATCCTTCAGAATATAAATCCCATTTTATAAATAATAAAAATTAGCTGATCGCCTAATCTCTGCGCTTTTATGTAGGCAAAGCAAGTACTTTTGATGTATGTGCAGTTCATATGCACAAACATATATACTGTGATACAAGACAAGAGTTTCCTGTTATTATTGATAAATGGGAAAGTTATTTATCAATAATAGAAACATGTTTTATGAAAGTTCCTTCAAATATTGAGGCGATATTTGATACATTTCCGTTTTGAGTTTTTTTATTTTACTTTTTTTAGAGGAAATTGCGTTTTCTAGCGCTATATGATAAATCTGTATTGGTTTCTTTATTTTTACTACAAAATGCCTCTGCTTCAAGTTACAAATCAACAGTTTTCGAATAAACCCCGAATTAAACATTGACAACTTCAATTTTGCTGTAAATATTGCTTGTTTTTAAGTAAGAGACAGAAGAATAACTATATAGAACAAAAATATTTCGTAGGTTACGCTGCCCTTTATAAGACCTCACTCAGTTTCTAGACAGTTTACCGCTTCTGGTTCTTGGGGGAATCTAGTAACAGTGATCGCAAATAGGCGATAGTTATGAAATAACCCCCGATAGGTATGCAACAGACTTAACGTAAGGATAATGCGGGTATGGCCTTAACTGACCAAAGCTACTAGTTAAACTACCGTAGTCTACACTTACTTATGGTAGTCTAAGGTAAACTACGGTAGCCGGCCGCGGTGGTCATGCGGTTCTAGGCGCTCAGTCCGGAACCGCGCGACTGCTACGGTTGCAGGTTCGAATCCTGCCTCGGGCATGGGTGTGTGTGATGTCCTTAGGTTAGTTAGGTTTAAGTAGTTCTAAGTTCTAGGGGACTGATGACCACAGATGTTAAGTCCCATAGTGCTCAGAGCCATTTTTTTGAACCTACGGTAGTTTTACAACTCTACCTGCTGTTAACTTTGGATCGATGGTGTTGAATTCTTTTCGTCGATGTGTGCAGGACTTGTCTCGCGCCAGATAATCGTCTTAGAAGAGTTTAGAGGTGCACAAGTACAAATGAGAGTTCTTAGCAAGTAGAACACAGCCTCTGCAGGTAGGTGGGTGAGTTATGTTTAGGCCGGAGTCATGTAACAGATGTCAACACCCATGATCGCTATCGAGTATAATACGAGAGTTGTGCAATATCCGAACAGGATCCTGTTGTCTAGCCTCACAGCTGTTGGTTCGTCTTTAAAGACGATACTGAAACTAAATATTGCACCAACATCGTGATCAGTTTACTCCAGGAGTCAATAATCAACGGAATAGAAAGTCCTGCTATGTCTGATGTAAAGATCCAGATATGCTTGCATTCGGTTTAGACTAGCAGTTATTCGTCGCAGGAAACCTCTACATATAGTAAATGAATGAAATCAAGAGGGCTCGAGGAGTAACTGAACAGTATGATAAAGAGGGCACAAGCACGAGGTGGATCAACATGCTACTGAATAGTACCCATCAGCAATTTTGATTTCACAGGCGTACAAAGATGTACACTATCGAACAGACTGCCTTTATTGTGGATACTTTTTCTTTGTATCACATTAAAATCTTTATATTAGTGTCATAAGCCGTATTCTTTCATTCCCTTTTCGCTTTGAATCTTAGCCCAGATAAACCTCATATATATGCAGGTGCCGTCGTTTTTTTTAGCAGTCTACGTTGGGACACACTGCTGGTGGAGAAGAAGGGAGCAACGGGATATGTCACAATTGTTTTCTTGGAAACCCATCCTCTGCCAGTCGTAAGCCTGTGTCAAAGATTTCTGTAGAAGATTGGACTCCAGAGTACCATCACATAAAATAATGAAAACAATGACTCTTCCGATTTTGATTAGTTTAATAAATTTTTTAACTTCAAATAAAATTGTTGCAGTAGATTTCTGTAATAATTTTGAGTATTCTACTGTGTTCTACCAGCGTGACAAGTTCTTTCAACATGAATTTCAAGCAAAGACTCTTGCTGCCATCTTCAGGTTACTGTTGAGGTGCCGCCTGGGTGTTGGGGTATCGATAATAGAACGAAACGTCGTACCAGCCCATAATTCATCAGCAATAACCCGAAGAGGGAAGCAAGTCTCATTGAGAAAATACGTGCTGACTCAATAAATACAAACAGTAGAGCAGAGAATCGAAATAGAAATTAACTGACAAGATCTCTGCTAACATATACTGTATTGGTACGTACCAATGTTTGATACTAGCTTTTTATGCAGTTTGATACATCTGCAATTGTCTGAGTTAGATGATGCACTGGTTAATGCACTGGACGAGCATTTACGATAACGAGATGCAGTTCTTTGCACTGCCATTCGTGTTTAGCTCTTGCCTGGTTCTTCTAAATCGATTAGGTCAAATGCTGGGATGCGTCGTTTGAAATCAACAAAGCTGATTCTCTTTCCTATCATTGCCCTATCCCAACTTGAGCTCTGTGTCCAGCGAATCCATTGTTAATGGATGGTAGCCCAGGGTGAACTGATCTTTAAGGGCAAAAAGACAAGAACACATGTTTACTACTAAATAGGATATTGAGTGTTTCCTGAGGGTAGTAGACGCGCTGTAATTTTTTCGAGTGATTTATGCCCTGAACATGTTCTATAAACATGCATATTCAGCAGATCCACAATACAGATATCATACTCAAAAATAGTGTCAATTTCTTTTCGGACCACCTCACACTATCACTACTTACTTGTTAGTAATACACGTCCAATCCAACAAAAACGTGAACTATGTCGTCCGTTAGTACGCCTTCCACCAAAATGGATGGTATAGGCTGCTCATCTACCAAGTAGCTAAATGCGTGATACCAGCGAAAAGTTCAGCTGCTCCATAAACATTATCGACCAGAAGTTGCTGCCAAACCACTGTTACGAACTGATTTATGCAAGTTTATTACTAATTTACTGTTCTAAGGTGCTGCAAGTGGAAAGTTATGGAGTTCTGAATGGTTCTCAAATGCTAAATCTCACTTTAAATATGAATGTGTGTGGCGTCTTTAACTCCATTTCGTGTTGTGATGTTTTTACGGGTTTGGTGCGATTGTCAATTTTCGTTGTTTGGTAATAGTTAATTTCCACTTTATCATAGCTTAGTAAATTCCACTTGACGCTTTTACGCCCTGTTTCGTACACTTTTCCCCATTTATTTGTGCTCAGAATTTCACTCACACCTCGTGATCTTGTGCTGCTGACCATTTCACATTCATAAAATATCTGATTTTCTAGATACATTTATCGTCAATCATAATCGCTACGTACATTGGGGCATTTATTGCTAGACTCCACGAACTTCGTCAAACCGTCTATGGAAAAATTCCAGTTTCAAGGCCTTCCTTGGCACGGACTCAGCGCCTGATTGGAAGGCCACCACACCTACTTACTGCGCTGTGTGGTTGCACGTCTGTCTTGCCTAGGCGCACAGGTGCATAGCGAAGCGCACTCCGTGTCACATCCCATGTTTCCTGTTCCAGTCGCGAATGTTTCATTGGAAGGACTGTTGTTAAGCGTCCATGTGAGCTAGAATCTCTCTTATTTCCTCTTAAAGGTATTTTCGCAAGGTATATTTCACAGTAAGCAATGTACCGTTTGATTCTCGTAGGAATGCACTCTAGTGCAATGTTACAAGCAAACCATATCTAGATGCACGATGTTCGTCTTGTAGCGGCTGCCTCTTGAGTAAGATGAATATTTACGTGATGTGATCGTGTTTGTTTCTGCTATCAATTCTACCGGGTTAGAATGCCTGACTAAGAAGCAATGTCAAGTATCGGTCGAATGAGTAGTTTTTAGATTACCACCTACCACCACGGTGGGCTATAGCTCTTCAGTTTCGTTCCAATGAATCTCAGTCTGGCATCTGTCTTTTCTACGATTATTTTTATGTGGCTGCTCCACTCTAAATTGTTCTTTAAGGATGCTTTCAGATATCTGAAGAATGTTTGTTTCCAGCGATTTTTCGACACTCGCGTAATCAAGAAATAGGCGTTCTTTCACCTTACATGTGTCAAATACATAACATTTGTTTATGTTGAGGGTCAAATGCCAATTCCTGGATGGGTTGCCGATCTTCTGCAGGTCTTCCTGTATTTCGCTACAATTTTCTAGATGTCAGTTATAAGAGTCGAGGGACATGAAAGGGAAGCAGCGGTTGGGAAGGGAGTGAGACAGGGTTGTAGCCTCTCCCCGATGTTATTCAATCTGTATATTGAGCAAGAAGTAAAGGAAACAAAAGTTCGGAGTAGGCATTAAAATCCATGGAGAAGAAATAAAAACTTTGAGGTTCGCCGATAACATTGTAATTCTGTGAGAGACAGCAAAGGACTTGGAAGAGCAGTTGAACGGAATGGACATTGTCTTGAAAGGAGGATATAAGATGAACATCAACAAAAGCAAAACGAGGATAATGGAATGTAGTCGAATTAAATCGGGTGACGCTGAGGGAGTTAGATTAGGAAATGAGACATTTAAAGTAGTAAAGGAGTTTTGCCGTTTGGGGAGCAAACTAACTCATGATGGTCGAAGCAGAGAGGATATAAAATGTAGACTGGCAATGGCAAGGAAAGCGTTTCTGAAGAAGAGGAATTTGTTAACATCGAGTATCGATTTAAGTGTGAGGAAGTCGTTTCTGAAAGTACACTCCTGGAAATGGAAAAAAGAACACATTGACACCGGTGTGTCAGAACCACCATACTTGCTCCGGACACTGCGAGAGGGCTGTACAAGCAATGATACACGCACGGCACAGCGGACACACCAGGAACCGCGGTGTTGGCCGTCGAATGGCGCTAGCTGCGCAGCATTTGTGCACCGCCGCCGTCAGTGTCAGCCAGTTTGCCGTGGCATACGGAGCTCCATCGCAGTCTTTAACACTGGTAGCATGCCGCGACAGCGTGGACGTGAACCGTATGTGCAGTTGACGGACTTTGAGCGAGGGCGTATAGTGGGCATGTGGGAGGCCGGGTGGACGTACCGCCGAATTGCTCAACACGTGGGGCGTGAGGTCTCCACAGTACATCGATGTTGTCGCCAGTGGTCGGCGGAAGGTGCACGTGCCCGTCGACCTGGGACCGGACCGCAGCGACGCACGGATGCACGCCAAGACCGTAGGATCCTACGCAGTGCCGTAGGGGACCGCACCGCCTCTTCCCAGCAAATTAGGGACACTGTTGCTCCTGGGGTATCGGCGAGGACCATTCGCAACCGTCTCCATGAAGCTGGGCTACGGTCCCGCACACCGTTAGGCCGTCTTCCGCTCACGCCCCAACATCGTGCAGCCCGCCTCCAGTGGTGTCGCGACAGGCGTGAATGGAGGGACGAATGGAGACGTGTCGTCTTCAGCGATGAGAGTCGCTTCTGCCTTGGTGCCAATGATGGTCGTATGCGTGTTTGGCGCCGTGCAGGTGAGCGCCACAATCAGGACTGCATACGACCGAGGCACACAGGGCCAACACCCGGCATCATGGTGTGGGGAGCGATCTCCTACACTGGCCGTACACCACTGGTGATCGTCGAGGGGACACTGAATAGTGCACGGTACATCCAAACCGTCATCGAACCCATCGTTCTACCATTCCTAGACCGGCAAGGGAACTTGCTGTTCCAACAGGACAATGCACGTCCGCATGTATCCCGTGCCACCCAACGTGCTCTAGAAGGTGTAAGTCAACTACCCTGGCCAGCAAGATCTCCGGATCTGTCCCCCATTGAGCATGTTTGGGGCTGGATGAAGCGTCGTCTCACGCGGTCTGCACGTCCAGCACGAACGCTGGTCCAACTGAGGCGCCAGGTGGAAATGGCATGGCAAGCCGTTCCACAGGACTACATCCAGCATCTCTACGATCGTCTCCATGGGAGAATAGCAGCCTGCATTGCTGCGATAGGTGGATATACACTGTACTAGTGCCGACATTGTGCATGCTCTGTTGCCTGTGTCTATGTGCCTGTGGTTCTGTCAGTGTGATCATGTGATGTATCTGACCCCAGGAATGTGTCAATAAAGTTTCCCCTTCCTCGGACAATGAATTCACGGTGTTCTTATTTCAATTTCCAGGAGTGTATTTGTATGGAGTGTAGCCATGTATGGAAGTGAAATATGGACGATAAATAGTTTGGACAAGAAGAGAATAGAAGCTTTCGAAATGTGGTGCTACAGAAGAATGCTCAAGATTACATGGGTAGGTCGCATAACTAATGAGGAGGTATTGAACAGGATTGGGGAGGAGTTAGTGGCACAACTTGACTAGTAGAAGGGATCGTTTGGTAGGACATATTCTGAGGCATCAAGGGATCACAAATTTACTTTTGGAGGGCAGCGTGGAGGGTAAAAATCGTAGAGGGAGATCAAGAGATGAATACACTAAGCAGATTCAGAAGGATGTAGTTTGCAGTAGGTACTGGGAGATGAAGAAGCTTGCACAGGATAGTGTAGCATGGAGAGCTGCATCAAACCAGTCTCAGGACTGAAGACCACAACAACAACAACATATTAGCGGAATTTATTCTGTATATCCTCGTAATTTCTCGTATCTTATCTTCGTGGTCCTTACGCCCTGTGTATCTTGGGGGCAGTAGAATCATTCTTCAGCCAGCTTCTATTGCCGGTCCTCTACATTTTCTCAGTAGTGTTTCTCGAAAAGAACATCGGCTTCCCTCCATCGCCGTACGGGGTAGCCGCGCGGTCTGGGGCGCCTTGTCACGGTCCGTGCGGCTCCCCCCGTCGGAGGTTCGAGTCCTCCCTCGGGCATGGACGTGTGTGTTGCCGATAACGTAGGTTAGTTTAAGTTAGATTAAGTAGTGTGTAAGCTTATGGACCGATGACCTCAGCAGTTTGGTCCCATAAGACCTTACCACAAATTTCCAATTTTCCCTTCCCGCGATTCCTATTTGAGTTCCCGAAGCATCTTCGTAACAATTGAGTGTTGTTCGAACCTACTGGTAACAAATCCAGCAACCCACCTCTGTATTGATTCGACGTCTTCCATCAGTCCGACCTGGTACGGGTCCCAAACAATGGAGCAATACTCAAGAATAGGTCACACCAGCGTCCTATTTGTGGTCTCCTTTAAAGGTGAACCACTCTTTCTTAAAATTCTCCTAATAAACGGAAGTCGACCATTCGCCTTCCGTACGACAGTTGTCACATGTTCGTTCCATTTCATATCGCTTTACAACGTTAGGCCCAGAAATTTAAACGACGTGATTTTGTCAAGCAGCACATTAGTAATACTGTATACCAGAGGTTTGTTCTTGAATGAGATTTTCACTCTGCAGCGGAATGTGCGCTGATATGAAACTTCCTGGCAGATTAAAACTGTGTGCCGGACCGAAACTCGAACTCGAGCCTTTTGCCTTTTGCGAGCAAGTGCTCTACCAACTGAGCTACCCAATCACGACTCACGTCCTGTCCTCACAGCTTTACTTCTGCCAGTACCTCGTCTCTTACCTTCTAAGCTTTCCTGAAGCTCTCCTGCAAACCTGGAATCTTATTCTGGAAACATCCCCCAGGCTGTGGCTAAGCCATGTCTCCGCAATATCCTTTCTTTCAGGAGTGCTAGTTCTGTAATGTTCGCAGGAGAGCTTCTGGAAAGTTTGGAAGGTAGGAGACGAGATACTGGCAGAAGTAAAGCTGTGAGGACGGGGCGTGAGTCGTGCTTGGGTAGCTCAGATGATAGAGCACTTGCCTGCGAAAGGCAAGGGTCCGAGTTCGAGTCTCGGTCCGGCACACAGTTTTAATCTGCTAGGAAGTTTCAGGGTTGTTCTTACTAGTCGCCCTCATTAACTTACATTTTTCCACATTTAGGGCTAACTGTCATTCATCACACCAATTAGAAATTTTGTCTAAGTCGCCTTGTAACTCAAATTCGATGCCCCACCGTACACCGCAGCATCATCAGCATACAACGGCATATTGCTACCCACCCTGTCCGCCAAATCATTCACGTATATAGAGAACAACAGTGTCCTATCACACTTTCCTGAGCAATTCTGACGATACCCTCGTGTCTGCTGAACACTCGCCGTCGAGGACAGCGTACTGTTTTCTATAATTTAAAAAGCCTTAGAGACACTCAAATGTCTGTGAACTTATTCCATAGGCTCGTACTTTCGTTAACAGCCTGCAATGGGGAACCGTGTCAAACGTATTTCGGAAATCAATAAACATGACATCTGCCTGTTGCCCTTAATCCATAGTTCCAAGTATACCACGTCAGAAAACGGCAATCTGAGTTTCGCACGAACTAACCCATGCTCATTTGTGGACATAAGCTTCTCAGTCTCAAGAAAATTGAAGTAATTGCCGAAGCAGTACAAACTATGTCATAAGCCTACAGTGGGTGAATCACCCAAAAATTGCACTGCAAATATTGCAGAGGTGGAAAGTGCTATTGATGTGCGGTTTTCACAGAGTGGATTGGCACTCAGGGGCTCGTACTGTTAGCCAATAAACAGATTGTAATAATTGTTATAAAGTATATTTTTTGTGCAAATACAAACTTCTTAAATGGAACAACGCCTAATGGAACAACTAAAAGTAGGATAAGTTAGAATTTCATTGGGTTTTTTTGCACGATTCTAGTGCCAGATGTCGTATTTATAAAAGTTTCGCACGCCGACAGTTGTTTGTACCATTCAACCTACGTAGTCGCCAGGTACTGTGTTGTTATGTTTGCTAACAATGTGACTGTGTCTTCCTTGAATCCACCGACACTTGTTAGTCAGTTATGGTGTGACAGTCCAAATAGTAGTTCGTCAGTGGATGATGGCATTTGTTGTTTGTTGTTGTTGTGGTCTTCAGTCCTGAGACTGGTTTGATGCAGCTCTCCATGCTACTCTATCCTGTGCAAGCTCCTTCATCTCCCAGTACCTACTGCAGCCTACATCCTTCTGAATCTGCTTAGTGTATTCATATCTTGGTCTCCCTCTAAGATTTTTACCCTCCACGCTGCCCTCCAATACTAAATTGGTGATCCCTTGATGCCTCAGAACATGTCCTACCAACCGATCCCTTCTTCTGGTCAAGTTGTGCCACAAACTTCTCTTCTCCCCAATCCTATTCAGTAGCTCCTCATTAGTTATGTGATCTACCCATCTAATCTTGAGCATTCTTCTGTAGCACCACATTTCGAAAGCTTCTATTCTCTTCTTGTCCAAACTATTTATCGTCCATATTTCACATGGCTACACTCCATACAGATACTTTCAGAAACGACTTCCTGACACTTAAATCTATACTCGATGTTAACAAATTCCTCTTCTTCAGAAACGCTTTCCTTACCATTGCCAGTCTACATTTTACATCTTCTCTACTTCGAGCATCATCAGTTATTTTTCTCCCCAAATAGCAAAACTCCTTTACTACTTTAAGTGTCTCATTTCCTAATCTAAGTCCTTCAGCATCACCCGACTTAATTCGACTACATTCCATTATCTTCGTTTTGCTTTTGTTGATGTTCATCTTATATCCTTCTTTCAAGACACTGTCCATTCCGTTCAACTGCTCTTCCAAGTCCTTTGCTGTCTCTGACAGAATTACAATGTCATCGGCGAACCTCAAAGTTTTTATTTCTTCTCTATGGATTTTAATACCTACTCCGAATTTTTCTTTTGTTTCCTTCAATGCTTGCTCAATATACAGATTGAATAGCATCTAGGAGAGGCTACAACCCTGTCTCATTCCTTTCCCAACCACTGCTTCCCTTTCGTGTCCCTCGACTCTTATAACTGTCATTTGGTTTCTGTACAAATTGTAAATAGCCTTTCGCTCCCCGTATTTTACCCCTGTCACCTTCAAAATTCGAAAGAGAATATTCCAGTCAACATTGTCAAAAACTTTGTCTAAGTCTACAAATGCTAGAAACGTAGGTTTGCCTTTTCTTAATCTAGCTTCTAAGGTAAGTCGTAGGGTCAGTATTGCCTCACGTGTTCCAATATTTCTAAGGAATCCAAACTGATCTTCCCCAAGGTCGGCTTCTACTAGTTTTTCCATTCGTCTGTAAAGAATTCGCTTTAGTATTTTGCAACCGTGACTTATTAAACTGATAGTTCGGTAATTTTCGCATCTGTCAACACCTGCTTTCTTTAGGATTGGAATTATTATATTGTTCTTGAAGTGTGAGGGTATTTCGCCTGTCTCATACATCTTGCTCACCAGATGGTAGAGTTTTGTGAGGACTGGCTCTCCGAAGACCGTCAGTAGTTCTAATGGAATGTTGTCTACTCCTGCGTCCTTGTTTCGACTCAGGTCTTTCAGTGCTCTGTCAAACTCTTCACACAATATCGTATCTCCCATTTCATCTTCATCTACCTCCTCTTCCATTTCCATAATATTGTCCTCAAGTACATCGCCTTGTATAGACCCTCTACATACTCCTTCCACGTTTCTACTTTCCCTTCTTTGCTTAGAACTGGGTTTCCATCTGAGGTCTTGATATTCATACAAGTGGTTCTCTTTTCTCCAAAGGTCTCTCTAATTTTCCTGTAGGCAGTATCTATCTTACCCCTAGTGAGATAAGCCTCTACATCCTTACATTTGTCCTCTAGCCATGGGATTTACCAATGCGAAAAATGCCGACATGCTCATGGTGTATGGAGAGCGTAGAAGGAATGCAGTTGATTCTTGTACAGTGTATGCGGCAAGATATCCCAACAGTTGTCAACCATCTCGGCACTTATTTATCAACTTCTTCAACGAGCTACGTAACAGTGGTAGTGTAACATCTAGACAACGTAACAGAAGAAAACAAGAGGCGATTGAGTGGGAGAAATTAATGTTCTTGCTGCTGTTGCAGTTGATCCGCACGTTAGCTCCCGCACAATCGCAAGAAGAAATGTCCTGTGTCAGGAAACTGTTCTACGTATTCTCCATCGACATAGGTTCCATTATTTTCAAATCTGTCTCCATCAACAGCTGCGTGGACACGATTATGTGAAGCGTGTTACTTCTATACATTAGAATTAAGACACGGCACTCTTGATGTATTATCTTCCTTGTTTAGTGATGAAGCCACATTTATCGATCACAGCCAGGTAAACCGCTGGAAGAAGCAATATCGATCTCTTGACAATGCCCGTAGGCTTCATCAAGTGGAACGTCAGCGTCCATCGAGTGTAAACGTGTGGTATGGGGCAGAGAAACATCAGCTTATAAGCCCGTTATTCTTAGACGGAACACTGAACACGCACAGGAATCGCAGCCTGCTATCAGACCATCTTCCACGGATGCCAGAAGACGTTTCTCTGCAGATTAGGAGGAATCTGTTGTACCAAATGTTGGGTGACCAGCCCACAGCACACGAAGTACTACAGCGTGTCATGACGAACCGTTTCCAAATCGTTGGATTGGATGTAGAGGGCCTGTACCTCGATCGGTCCATTCCGTGTATTTGACGCCTTTAGACTTTTACTGTGGGGAAAGCTCAAAGACGTTGCCTACAAGGACATATCAACTACACCCGAAGATCCACTATGTGATTAAAAGTATCCGGACACCTGGCTGAAAATGACTTACAAGTTCGTGGCTACCTCCATCGGTAATACTGGAATTCAATATGATGATGGCCCACACTTAGCCTTGATGACAGCTTCCACTTTCGCAGGCATTCGTTCAGTCAGGTGCTGGAAGGTTTCTTGGAGAATGGCAGCCCATTTTTCATGGAGTGCTGCGCTGGCGATAGGTATCGCGGTCGGTCGGTGAGGCCTGGCACGAAGTCCGCGTTACAAAACATCCCAAAGGTGTTCTGTAGGATTCAGGTAGGACTTTGTGCAGGCCAGTCCATTACAAGGATGTTATTGTCGTGTAACCACTCCGACACAGGCCGTCCATTATGAACAGGTGCTCGATCTTGTTGAAAGATGCAATCGCCATCCCCGAATTGCTCTTCAACAGTGGGAAGCAAGAAAGTGCTTAGAACATCAGTGTAGGCCTGTGCTACGATAATGCCATGCAAAACAACAAGGCGTACAAGCCCCCTCCATGAAAAACACGACCACACCATAACACCACCGCTTTCGAATTTTACTGTTGGCGCTACACACGCTGGCAGATGACGTTCACCGGCATTCGCCATACCCACACCCTGCCATGGGATCGCCACATTGTGCACCGTGATTCGTCACTCGACACAACGTTTTTCCACTGTTCAATCGTCCAATGTTTACGCTCCTTGCACTAAACGAGGCGTCGTTTGGCGTTTACTGGTGTGATGGGTGGCTTACGAGCAGCAGCTCGACCACGAAAACCAAGTTCTCTCACCTCCCGCCTAACTGTCATAGTACTTGCAGTGGGTCCTGATGCAGGTTGGAATTCCTGTGTGATGGTCTGTATAGATGTCTGCCTATTACACAATACGACCTTCTTCAACTGTCGTCGGTCTCTGTCAGTCAACAGACGAGGTCGACCTGTACGATTTTCTGCTGTACGCGTTCCTTCACATTTCCACTTCACTGTCACATCGGAAACAGTGGACCTAGGGATGTTTAGGAGCGTGGAAAACTCGCGTACAGACGTATGACAGAGGTGACGCCCAATCATCTGACCACATTCGAAGTCCGTGAAGTTCTGCAGAGCGCCCCATTCTGCTCTCTGACGATGTCTAATGACTACTGAGGTCACTGATATGGAGACTTGGCAGTAGGTGGCAGCACAATGCACCTAATATGAAAAACATATGTTTTTGTGGGTGCCCGGATATTTTTGGTCAGATAGTGTATGCAACGACATATTACAGCAGCTTATCCACTGAAATGCTAGCAGATGTGCAGCAGTCGTTCCACACCAGAGTGGAAGCTCGTATTGACGCGTACGGCAGTCATTTTGAAGACGACGTGCGACGGTCAATTTTCTCGTTACTGGTCAGAATCCACAAACCTAGTGTATGCACTTGTGTTGGTCTATAGTGTGTCCTACCACATGTATTGTAGAAGTGTCAGTGTGGGAACTTTTCAGAATACGATATCTCATAAGCGACCACACTAGACTTCTGCAAGAAACGCAACTGACATCCTACTTTACCCAACTTTAAGTCTGTTAATGTCAATAGGCATTGTTTCTCTTAGAAAAGTAAATGTTTGCACAAAAAATAGACTTTCTAAGTATTATTCCAATAAGTTTTTTGGATAACAATGCAAACCTCTGACTGCCAATCCATTCTATGAAAACCGTATAACAATAGCTCTTTCCAATTTCAGCAATATTTGCTGTGCAAACTTCAGGTGATTCACCCTGTGTACTGGTAGTATTTTGTGTTTCTGTATCATGTATATATTTACAATTTATTTATTTTAATTAATTTATTTACTTGCGTATTCTTATTGCTAAAGGTGGTGATGCTGGCAGTGGCTGGGGCGCATGCGCAGTTCGACCTACCGTACCCCCTGCAGCTGGTGCGAGCCGCTCCCAGTGCAGTCAGCCCACAGCTATACGGCCCCCAGCCTGAGGCTGTGTCGCTCATCAGAGGCAGCACGCAACCAGGCGACAGCCAACAGCAGGTGAGGTGGCGGTCCAGGGGGGCCGTACTCGAGGGTTAATACAGACAAAAAAAAAAAAAAAATCAACTAATGGTGGATGTCATTAAATGTTGCAGTCCTATATTCATATACACTATTCGCCATTAAAATTGCTACACCAAGAAGAAATGCAGATGATAAACGGGTACATAGATTATACTAGAACTGACATGTGATTACATTTTCACGCAATTTGGGTGCATAGATCCTGAGAAATCGGTACCCAGAACAACCACCTCTGACCGTAATAACGGCCTTGATGCGCCTGGGCATTGAGTCAAACAGAGCTCGGATGGCGTGTACACGTACAGCTGCCAATGCAGCTACAACACGATATCACAGTTCATCAAGAGTAGTGACTGGCGTATTGCGACGAGCCAGTTGCTCGGCCACCATTGACCAGACATTTTCAATTCGTGAGAGATCTGGAGAATGTGCTGGCAAGGGCAGCAGTCGAACATTTTCTGTATCCAGAAACGCCCGTACAGGACCTGCAACATGCGGTCGTGTATTATCCAGCTGAAATGTAGGGTTTTGCAGGGATCGAATGAAGGGTAGAGCCACGGGTCGTAACACATTTGAATGGAACGTCCACAGTTCGAAGTGCCGTCAATGCGAACAAGAGGTGACCGAGCGTGTAACCAATGGCACCCTATACGCAACGTGATACGCCAGTACGGCGATGACGAATACACGCATTCAATGTGCGTTCACCGTGATGTCGCCAAACACGGATGCGACCATCATGATGCTGTTAAAAAAAATGATTCAAATGGCTCTGAGCACTATGGGACTTAACATCTGTGGTCATCAAACCCCTAGAACTTAGAACTACTTAAACCTAACTAACCTAAGGACATCACACACATCCATGCCCGAGGCAGGATTCGAACCTGCGACCGTAGCGGTCACGCGGTTCCAGACTGAAGCGTCTAGAACAGCACAGCCACACCGGCCGGCCATGATACTGTAAACAGAGCCTGGATTCATGCGAAAAAATGACGTTTTGCCATTCGTGCACCCAGGTTCGTCGTTGAGTATACCATCGCAGGCGCTCCTGTCAGTGATGCAGCGTTATGGGTAACCGCAGCCATGGTTTCCTTGCTGATAGTCCATGCTGCTGCAAACGTCGTCGAACTGTTCGTGCAGATGGTTGTTGTCTTGCAAACGTCCCCATCTGTTGACTCAGGGATCCGTTACAGCCATGCGGATAAGATGCCTGTCATTTCGACTGCTAGTGACACGATTCCGTTGGGATCCAGCACGGCGTTCCGAATTACCCTCCTGAACCCACCGATTACATATTCTGCTAACAGTCATCAGATCTCGACCAACGCGAACAGCAATGTCGCGACACGATAAACCGCAATCGCGATCGGCTACTATCCGACGTTTATCAAAGTCGGAAACGTGATGGTACGCATTTCTCCTCCTTACACGAGGCATCACAACAATGTTTCACCAGGCAACGCCGGTCAACTGCAGTTCGTGTATGAGAAATCGGTTGGAAACTTTCCATATGTCAGCACGTTGTAGGTGTCGCCACCGGCGCAACCCTGTGTGAATGCTCTGAAAAGCTAATCATTTGCATATCACAGCATCTTCTTCGTGTCGGTTAAATTTCGCATCTGTAGCACTTCATCTTCGTAGTGTAGCAATTTTAATGGCCAGTAGTGTACCAAGCTATGTTAATACACCAAACACCCAAAAAGTCATGGAACTCTGTGCCCGTACTTGCTTGAAATACGATGACCAGCTCCAGGTTCTATCCCACTTTTATGTATTTGCCAAACAAGTATAGTCTGTTTGTAAACTGATGCGCGAGCAGTGCTCGAGGTGGGGGAGGTGGCCTCTCCGAAAAGAACACTAAACTTGCAGAACAGCTGCACCAAGTATCAGGTTTCTGTCTTGCAACACGTTGCTGCATTTGCTGATTTCTGTACATTCTGTACATTTCTTGAGGTGGTTATAACAGTTGCTAATTTCCGTAATTCGTGTATTGTTATTACCCTTAATGACAAATAATAAATAACCTAACACCCTTTCACGTATCTGAGCAATGCATCATCATTGATTTAAAAGGTGCTCAGTGGAAGGGCTGTTGTCCATACATATTATAAAAATGTACATATGTACGTACGAGGGCTTTTCGGAAAGTAAGGAACGATAGGTCGCGAAATGGAAACCACAGTGAAAAATCAAAACTGTTTTATTTGCAACAGTTAGCTACAACTTCCAGCTGCGTATCTCTATAGTCGCCTATTCGACTTAGACGTTTGTGGTAGCGTTTTACCTACTTTCCAATACCCTCGTTATAGAAGGCAGCCGCCATTGCTTTCCGCCTATTCTCTCCGCTGGCCTACAGCTCGTTTTCTGTGCCAAAATGTTGTCTTCGTAGCCAGGGGTTCGTGTGAGCAGAGATGAAACTCAGAGGGAGACAATTACGGGCTGTATTGTGGGTAATCAAACATTTACAATTGAAAACGATGCAGGAGCACCTTCATTGCCCCTGCAGAATGCGGCTGACAATTGTCTTGGAGAAGAAAATGCACAACAGTTATGTAATGTTGGCTGCATAGCTTCAGGCGAAATTTCTCACCAGGCCGTCGTACTTGGCTGGAGACACTATTGTTCTAGGTATCTTTATGTGCTCCCTGTGTTCTCAGAACTAAAAAGAACGACGTAACGAGATCGACGGGCATACTAGAGAAACTGCCCAATACACCTGTGCACAACTTCATCGGATTTTTACTGTGGTTTCCATTTCACGACCGATCGTTCCTTACTTTCCGAATAACCCTCGTATGTGTGTGTGGGTCCGTCTGTGTGTTTCACATCGCGTCAGAAACCACTGGATGGACGGACGATCTCAACCAAACTTGGTATACATATGCCTTAATTTCAGGCAACAATTTCTGTGGGGGTAACACCCAATTACCTATCATATTTCAAGAGATATGTCACCATAAACACAATGAGATGCATGAGAAACTGCTGTAAGATGCATGACGTTTAAATGTATTGCTTTTGTGCTACAGACTGTATTCGCAATAAATTCCGCATGCAGTATCCACATATGAAGCTGAATGCACCTACAGAAGTACACCAGGGTAACACACATACATCAGGAGGTATGACGTCATAAACAATGCATCATGCCTGACGTTTGTGTGCATTACTCCTGTGCAACTAAATATATTTGCAATAAATTTCGTGGGCAGTATCCACATAAGCCGCTAAATGCACCTACAAAATTATATCATTGTGTGGCATTCAGATCAAGAGATATTACGCCATAAACACTGAGATACGTGAAAAAAAAGCCGCATCATGCATGAAGTTCTAACGCAATTATTCTTTAATATTAAGACACTCCTACCCAGCTGAAATGGTAGTACGTGAAAACAATAGCCACATATAGAGCTATGAAGATGTATTGTCATAGAGACGTTAACAAAATCACGTCGTAGACACTCGAAACAGATGCACCCAACATACAGAAACTTTCTTAATTTGGATACTGTACGTATATATTTATTCATTATACCATTTCTTTATACAACTGTTTCATAATTTCAGAGGTGTTCAAATGGTTCAAATGGCTCTGAGGACTATGCGACTTAACTTCTGAGGTCATCAGTCGCCTAGAACTTAGAACTAATTAAACATAAACTAACCTAAGGACATCACACACATCCATGCCCGAGGCAGGATTCGAATCTGCGACCGTAGCGGTCGCTCGGCTCCAGACTGTTCAGAGGGTGTGTTCTCGAATACATGAAATGAAATTTTTCGATATTCCACTACAAACAAAGTGCAGTTTTTTGTTTTCGTTTCTAATAGAAAAATGGCAAAATAAATACCCGGTCAGTACAGGGTTTGTCAGCTAGTAACGTTAGATAACAGCCTGTAGTTGCTTCTTGTGACAAAGTGTGGTCGAGAGAGAGGGAACTCGCCTTCTCGCTCTTCAGATTACAGGCAGACTGTAGAGCGAATAATATACAACCATGTCCTCAGCATCCTCACTAGGTATTTATTTATTTATTTCATTTGAAAACACAAAGAGTAGAATTTCTGTATTCTTGCATTATATGGACTCTACAATGTTGCTACTCTTTACCGTTAGATTACAATTTTTCAGTGGCTGTTTATCCATTTCAGCTACAGATCTATAACAGATGTCGCCTCAGCAACACAGGTATGCATAAATGATACTAATGTCGGAAGAACATCGCGAAACTATGACAGAAGACAACTGAGGCAAGAAATGTTACCCTATGCCACCTATATCACTTATTGATGTTGTTGTGCCCTTTTTCTGAATATTGTGATATCGCTTGTTACAAGTCTTAATATGCTTTATTATAACTTCCTAATTTTGATGACCTGGGGCTGGTTGTGAACTGCATGGTTTTGCCACATTGCAAAAACTGTTCCGCATCTATACCTACATCAGTGCTCTGCAAACCACAGGGGGTGCTTTCCCACTGTGTAATTTATTAGCTTTTCTTCCCTTTCAATTGCAAAAGGATCGCTGGAATAATGTCTGCTTAAATGCTTCTGTGCTCATTGCAGTTGGCGTAGTATTGTCTTCTCAGTCCCTACAGGAGCGGTGCACAAGAGGTTGTAGTATATTTCTAGATTCTTTAGTCACTACCGATTTTGAAATGATGATTATCATCTGCCTTCTCTTAGCCTGTTGGTCATTCTTCACCGAATACTAAAATGTAACTGTTTGGCATCATTAAAATGTGCAATTTTTTTCATTTCCTGCATTTCAGTTTTTGTACAGTGTTCAAATACCGTGCAAATACTTGACAGCTGGGCGTTGCTCTTTATCTGTGACTGAAATCTGAGCTGAGAATCTGTTCCTGAAGCCACATTACAGTATTTATCTTTTATTCTGAACCTTGACTCTTCGATTGACTTGATGCGCCTCGTCACGATTCTCTTTCTTGCGTCATCCTCTTCATCGGAGAGTAACTCGTATACCTATACCCAGTGCCCTCAATTATTATTTCTGTGTATTATAATCTGTATTTTACACTATAATTTTTGCACTCTAGGCTTCGTCTAACACGAAGTAAGGTTTTTCCTGATATCTCGAGGGATCCTATCGCCCTATCTCTTCTTCTTCCGTCTTCTGTCTTCTGTATATTCGTTTCCTCGCTGATTTTACAAAGACTGTCCTTATCTGCGCGCGTAATTCACAGCATCTTTCTGTAACACCACATCTTTAATTCTTCGAGTATCTTCGTTACAGGCTCTAAAATCTTAAACACATTAAAACTGTTACGCGCGTCAACATATTATTGGCACTCGAGTTGCAGCTTCTCTTTCAGACGGACAGGAATTCTGTAACTCGCTTCGATCCATAGAAGACTGTAATAGATGGATTGTTGACTGTAAAAGCGGCAGCTTACACTCGAGTCACGTTCTTCTTCACTGTTACTGAACAAGTGCCTACAGCATTGCGTGACGCGCGTGTAATTTTCCTCCCACTTGCAACATGTAAGTTCTGTAAGCAGCTGTGTGAGGTGCATCGTTTCGATATTTTAGATTTACTCCCCTGTTGCATTCGATTTTATGGCAAGGAGAAAATAATTGTTCATATTAGATTGGATTAGATTCGATTAGGTTCAGGTTTCGTTCCATATCCAAAAAATTAGATGATTCTCGTGGTGTGGAACATGTTAGAAAGTATAACATAAAAAACATAAAACATTTGAATATAATATTTACTACCTCGATCATTTGTCAGGAGATTGTCAAACTACGTGAATACAATGCAGTAAACCAGAACAGCTAATATTTACAGAAGTAACATGCTTTCAGAATGAAATATTGTTATGCACTATTAATAAATTTATCATAATCAAAATACGAAATCTTGAGGGTTATGCATAGTGCTGTCAAAACTGAAATATAAAAGACATTTTTACTTAAGCTCGCCTAACACTCTCCGCTAATATATTCATCTATAGAGTAGAAGGAGTTGCCTGTCAAAGTCTTTCAGACTCTATTTAAACCGTGCTCTATCTGAAACCAAGTTTTTAGTGGTCTCTGCCGATTTATCGAAAATGTGTGTTCCCGAATACTGGACCCCTTTTCGGACCAAGGTAAGTGATTTTAGGTCTTTAAGCAGTTTGTTCTTATTCCTAGTATTGATACGATATATTGAGCTATTGGTTGGAAACAGAGGTATATTACATACAACAAATTTCATTAAGGAATAAATATACTGAGAAGCAGTGGTTAAAATACAAAGTTCCCTGAACAGATTTCTACATGATGTTCTTGAATTTACGCCACACGCTTTTCGTATCATATGTTTTTGCACCCTAAAAACATTTGCTAGGTTTGATGAGTTACCCCAAAATATGATCCCGTATGACATAATAGAATGAAAGTAAGCAAAGTATGCAAGTTTTTTTCTATTTATATCTCCTACACCTGACATCATTCTCAATGCAATTACAGACTTGTTTAGGCGCTTAAGCAATTCTGTGGTATGCCCTTCCCAATTGAATTTATTATCGAGTTGTAATCCCAGAAATTTGACACTGTCAACCTCTTCGATCTGCATGTCTTCATATGTTATACATACGCTGGAATGAAATCTCTTACAGGTTCTGAACAATGACTCGTTATGTGCCCTAATCTTTTGTACTTTATACTATGACCCTACTGAAGTATACAATGGAGGTAGTAAAACTGCCACACTGTCTTTTCCGAATACCTGTTTTCTAAATTTTCTTATCAGGGTTTCTCCACAACAACGCCGTCTAACTTTAAAAGTTCCCTGTCAAGGTTGCTTAACATCAGTTTCACACTTCCATTTTGGTTACAATGAATTGTTACGGTGCTAGCAGCGCGTGCCTGACATGGTTCTATGTCTCCTGGTAAACCCACTTGGTAAGCAGGCTACTCCAAGTGCTGAAGCAGTATTGTAGAGTAGGTCGCACTAGCGTCTTCATTTGTGATGCCATTTAATGATGCACCGACTTTCTCACAACACTTCTAACAAATCTGTCTTCGATGCGTCTACTCTATGACAGATTTTTCGTGTTCGTCCTATTACATGTCTCTCCTTACTACTGACTCAAAATACATCACCTGACAAAAAAATTGAAACACCCAGAAGACAAGGTCGGATGTCAATGTATACTACTGGCCATTAAAACTGCTACACCACGAAGATGATGTGCTAAAGATGCAAAATTTAACCGACAGGAAGAAGATGATGTGATATGCAAATGATTAGCTTTTCAGAGCGTTCACACAAGGTTGGCGCCGGTGGTGACACCTACAGCGTGCTGAGATGAGGCAAGTTTCCAACCGATTTCTCATACACAAACAGCAATTCACCGGCGTTGCCTGGTGAAACGTTGTTGTGATGCCTCGTGTAAGGAGGAGAAATGCGTACCATCACGTTTCCGATTTTGATAAAGATCGGATTGTAGCCTATCACGATTGCGGTTTATCGTATCGCGACATTGCTGATCGCGTTGGTCAAAATTCAATGACAGTTGGCAAAATATGCAATAGCTGGGTTCTGGAGAACGCCGTGCTGGATCCAACGGCCTCGTATCACTAGCAGTCGAGCTGACAGGCATCTTATCCGCATGGCTGTAACGGATCGTGCAGCCACGTCTCGATCTCTGAGTCAACAGATGGGGACGTTTGCGAGACAACAACCATCTGCACGAACAGTTCGACGACGTTTGCAGCAGCATGGACTATCAGGTCTGAGACTATGGCTGCGGTTACCGTTGACGCTGCGTCACAGACAGGAGCGCCTGCGATGGTGTACTCAACGATGAACCTGGGTGCACGAATGGCAAACGTCATTTTTTCGAATAAATCCAGGTTCTGTTTACAGCATGATGATGGTCGCATCCGTGTTTGGTGATATCGCGGTGAACGCACATTGGAAGCGTGTGTTCGTCATCGCCGTACTGGCGTATCACCCGGCATAATGGTATGGGGTGCCTTTGGTTACACGTCTCGGTCACCTCTTGTTCGCATCGACAGCGCTTTGAACAGTGGACGTTACATTTAAGATGTGTTACGACCCGTGGCTCTACCCTTCATTCGATCCCTGCAAAACCCTACATTTCCGCAGGATAATGCACGACCGCGTGTTGCAGGTCCTGTACGGGCCTTTCTGGATACAGAAAATGTTCGGCTGCTACCCTGGCTAGCATATTCTCCAGATCTCTCACCAACTGTAAACGTCTGGTCAATGGTGGCCGAGCAACTGGCTCGTCACAATACGCCGGTCACTACTCTTGATGAACTGTGGTATCGTGTTGAAGCTGCATTGGCAGCTGTACCTGTACACGCCATCCAAGCTCTGTTTGACTCAATGCCCAAGCGTATCAAGGCCGTTATTACGGCCAGAGATGGTTGTTCTGGGTACTGATTTCTCAGGATCCATGCACCCAAAGTGCGTGAAAATTAATCACATGTCAGTTCTAATATAATATATTTGTCCAATGAATACTCGTTTATCATATGCATTTCTTCTTGGGTAGCAATTTTAATGGCTAGTAGTGTAGTTCCTTATACATACAGACCATCGACGGTTATGTAAGTGATTAAGATCTGCAGTTGTCTGTCACAGGAAGAGCGCCAACGGAGGGAGTTTGTGTTGTTTGTGTTCAGCGTTTTTACCGTGCTTGATAGGGACCACAAGTGGTGTGAACAGCTCCCAGTTGTGTGATACTGCGATGGACAGGGAGGTGCCACATACTTGCGTGAAACAGCGTTATCAGGATATGACGGAGTTTGCAAGGAGCCCCAAGTAGGCTCTCTATTTGGCCGATTGGTCCAAAAGCGCAGTACCCAGGTATGTGGGGCATCCGGATGTGACAGAGGTCTGATGTTGGAGTGAGGCCAGATATACTCCTTGTCAGGGTTTCAGTTGGCCACTTCTGACCACCACAACGGAGGATCGCAGTATTGTGCACCCAGCATCTACGCCTGCCGTCCGAGAACAGGACGTGGACTCCTTGCGACATTCTGTGTGGTCAGAGACCAGCAGCAGCCGGACTCGGGAATTACCGTATGTAGCCTGCCGTTAACATCACAACACAAACGGCTGCATTTGGTGTAGTGTCGTGACCGGGAGGCGTGGATTCCTGATGAATGGTTTCGCATTATTTTCATCGATGGATCGTCCTTCTGCACTACCTATGCTGACCATCGTTGGCGAGTACTGTGGAGACCTGGAAAGCGGTTGCAAGAACTCTCCACTCGCACTAAACCCCCAGAAACGTCTCAGTTTAGCCATTGAGCCTGTAGATGGTGATACAAGGGGCAAACAGTCTAACTGACCATGCTTTTCCACCCGAGGTTTGTGATAATGAAGCCAGTCCATCCTTGAACTGACATGGTGAGCCGCAGCGTAGGAATTCTTTGTACCTGTTATTTGGAGGCGCTCTCGTAGTTTTATGTCCTCTTGCAGAGCCGTAGCAGCACCGCCGAATTCTGAAAGTGCAGTTCTACAGTCTACAATAAATGAAAAGCACCAGTTTGCTTTTGTTCTACAATATTACTTTTATTGTGTTAACCGGTTTTCAGCTTAAAAGGCCATCTTCAGACATTTACTGAGTATTGTCATCAAAGAAGTTACTATGTTTGCAAACAACATTGGAAGAGAAGTAATACGTCTAGACTGAAGCAGAAACATACAGTAAGTAACATCTTTGGCAGTGTGGTGGTAATGCAATGAAAAAGTAAAAAATTGAAGAGTAAATAAATGAAAATGGAGTAGACAGGAAAAACTTTAACACACAATACGAACAACATGCCTGCATAACAGTTTCTATTAATAAACATAACTAATAAACTAAAACAAAATTTGTACTTGATAAGGCTACATAAGGAGGTGTAAAACACGGAGAGTGATACACAGGCCAATTAAAAGAAGAAACAATAATCAATGTAACTACAGAATACACAAGGAACTTAAGCAATATCAATAAGATGAACAGAAATAAATAAATGAAGGAAAATGGAGGCGTTTGAGGGAACATACAGTAAATGCAATCTTTGAGAGTGTGGTGGTACTGCACTTTAACATTAACATTATATTTAAAACTGTGGCTATGTAACAGTTTGCATTAAATAAATGAACAAAGTAAAATATAAACAGTATTTGATGAGACAACTACAAGAGGTGTTAAACATGGACAGTGATACAAGTAGCAGTTAAAAGAAAGACTTAACAATTGAAATTACGGTCTATATGGAATACATAGACAACTTCAGTAAAATAAAAGAACTTAATGAATACAGGAAAATGGGACTATGTAGGAACAGACAGTGTGGGAAGTAATGAACAACAGAGATGATTATATGAAGTTTGGGAGAGGTTAGGTGTTGAGCTGTGTCTGCTCATTTAGGATTAGGTCTGCAATGTGAGCAAGATGTTTGCTAATTACCAGGGCTTCCAGCAGGTTGACTTTAAGGCCTTTGTTTGCTAAGTGACGGACATAGGACACTGGTTTGTAGTTGTGACCCTCACTCAGTACATGCTCATCAAATGCGGAGTCACAATTCTACAGCCTCCAGTTGCGTTCATGTTCATGTTCTACTGTCTATGTTTTGCGTAATGAAGCGGGAGGAAATTTTTTGTGCAAATAATTTTACGCAGGATGCCATTACGGTGCGTTTATTTAAGAAACACCGTAAAATGAAATTGTTCACGCTGACTATAAGCTAACTGTTAACGGTACGAGAGCGTGGTCTGCCGCATGACTACATCGAAAGGCAACTTATGGACGGCTGCTGACTATGGCGCACAGGCTTGAACTTGGGGGTACAATCGGTACAGTTCGTATAAAACAGTACATCTTCGGTTATGGGTTGGTTGGGTTGTTTGGGGAAGGAGACCAGACAGCGACACCATCGGTCTCATTGGATTAGGCAAAGAAGGGGAAGGGAGTCGGCCGTGCCCTTTCAAAGGAACCATCCTGGCATTTGCCTGGAGTGATTTAGGGAAATCACGGAACACCTAAATCAGGATGGCTGGACGCGGGATTGAACCGTCGTCCTCCCGAATCCGAGTCCAGTGTCTAACTCTTCGGTTATGCCAAGGTTTTTCATCTATTTATTAATATCAACGTTTTTTTGGCTTCGTGTAATTACTGAAAGGTATTATTTATGACCGTAGACTCCTCCTAATGTCTGAGGGGCAGAAGGCAACTTCCGTTAGCAAATATTTATTAATAATAAATATTTGATTCGCTCCAGATTAAATGTACTTTCTCTCTTCATCTCTTTTCTGACGTCACTAGCGATTTCTGCATAGGCTCCCCATCCCACTGGCTCTGAAAGCGGAAGATGGCCAACCACCTACAGCTCGCTCCTTAATCTATTCGTACTGTAGTGCTGATACATTCACGTATGTGAAATAGCAAAATAAAATAATGTAAAATGCGCTCATATCTGCAAATAAAAGGTACATTCCAAGGTACCAGTCTTCCAGCGTTTTAAAGTGGCACAGTGGTGCTACTTCTGGCGTCACGGTGTGAGGAGCCATCGGGAACGACTTCATGTCACGTCCGGCAGTGACTGAGAGAATTCCGGCGGCACAACTGTACGTCACATATGTCCTGCGTCCTGATGTGCTACCTCTTATGCGACAGTTCCGTGGTACTATTTTTCGGCAAGACAACGATCGACCACACATAGGATTAGATTAGATTAGATTTACTTACTCCAGGATGTAGAACATGTCAGAAAAACAACAAGACATGACAAATATATACAATCCAAAAAAATAAGCTAATGTACCATTCCACAGGTCCCAAGTGGAACGATCGTCATTTTTTAATGAACACTATTTGAAAGAATCATTTTAAAAATACTAATGCACTGAATTTAAAATAAAAAAGGTTTGTTTTATTTATTTATAAGGTAATAAACGTGTAATACACCTACTATTATAATTATTTACAATGAACACATTACTGCACTTTTGCAGCAGATATATTGTACTTATATATATACACACACAAATCAGTTGGTTCTACTGAGAAATTCATCAATGGAGTAGAAGGAGTTGGTCACCAATAAATCCTTTAGGCCTCTCTTAAACTGAATTTCATTGGTTGTTAAGCTTTTTATGGCTGCTAGCAAGTTATTGAAAATGTGTGTTCCTGAATAATGCACACCTTTTTGTACAAGACTAAGTGACTTTAAATTCTTGTGAAGACTATTCTTATTTCTAGTATTGATTCCATGAATTGAGCTGTTGGTTTGAAAAAGTGATATATTTTTAATGACAAATTTCATTAAAGAATAAATATATTGGGAAGCAGTAGTTAGTATCCCTAGTTCCCTAAACAGGATTCTGCAGGATGTTTTTGAGTTCACACCACATATAACTCTTACTGCACGTTTTTTTGCCCGGAAAGCTTTAGCTTGGCTTGATGAATTACCCATAAAAATAATCCCATATGACATTATGGAATGAAAGTAAGCATAGTATGCCAGCTTTTCCATTTTTATATCCCCCATGTCTGACGCAATTCGCATTGCAAATAGAGATTTGTTGAGACGCTTCTGCAGTTCTGTGGTGTGCTTTTCCCAGTTGAATTTATTATCAAGCTGTAATCCCACGAATTTAACACTGCCCACTTCTTCTATCTGCTTGTTATCATACGTTAGGCATATACTCGTGGGACACCCCTTACAAGTTCTGAACTGCACGTAGTGTGTTTTTTCAAAGTTTAGTGGCAAGGAATTGGCTAGGAACCAGTGATTAATGTCCATGACTGTTTTATTAGCTGATCTTTCTAAGACTACACTTGATTTGCTATTTATTGCAATGTTTGTATCATCGGCAAACAAAACGAACTTGACATCTGGTAATGTTACTGCTGTAAGGTGATTGATATACACAAGAAAAAGTAAAGGCCCTAAAATGGAACCTCGTGGGATCCCACATGTAATTAGGTCCCAGTTGGATGATTCCTGATAGTTTGATACATGTCTCTTTCCTAATAACACCTTTTGTTTCCTGCCAGAGGTATAAGATTTGAACCATTTTGCAGTATTTCCATAATTTTACTTGTGCACCTCGTGTGGTGTGCATACTGTAAGACCTTCGGTACACACACCATCAGATTATTTGACTTGTCGCTCTAACGAAGTAGGCGAGTGTCAGCAATATGTCTCGTGGTCTTATCGTGGCGTGTTTATCTTCTGCCGTTGGGTCAGACGATAGAAATGCCACTTGCACGCTTAGAGTAGCAGATTGACGGTGACCAACTTTAAACAGAACTTGATTAATTTTCACACACATTTATTAAAATAATAAAAAGCATAGACATTACGTAACTTCATTCTGGATGCTGTTTACAATTGACAATCTGAAGTTCCTTTGGTCTTGGTACATTAATCTTATTCTCACATATCTCTGATACTTGGCAAAGGGTCTATACATTTCTCTTCATGGCTATGTACAGGAATATGATAATCTTATTAGGCGCAGACTGAAACTTGACTATAGACTGGTACAGACAAATGCAGAGACTGGTGCAGCCTAATGCAGACAAATGCAGACTGACTAATCGGAGGTCTGTACATTCGTTATAATACCTCGCGCGTTCAGGTATCACTGCGCGAGTGTGATCCGCGAGGAGAAAAGGTTCTACGTTAGCAGCAATCTCATTGGCTGCGTTACATATTAATACGCGGATCGGCGGGAGCAGAATTTGATCCGTCTCAAAGAAAGCGCCATCTCGTAGTGCGGAGACGGACGAGCGCTGCGCCTGCGCTGTTGTGCTTAGCGGGGCGCGCTCTAGTGGGAAAGTTGTGTACGCGCTGTCTACGCGGAACTATGTACACAACACCTCGGAAGCAAAGAAGGAAACTTCGGTTTAACGGCACGGCGACATCGACGTCGTTAGAGACGGTTGTGCACCTAGACGCGTTTCGCCTTATTTACAAGGCATCTTAAGTGAGTGTCCTGAAATATTACATGACTTTTTCGTTTTGACATGTGGGTTTCAAAGTTAAAACAGTCATGCAAATTTTTATAATAAAACGAAAAGGTACTTAGCGACCACCGTTTCGTTCATTATTTGTAAACGAAGCAGCTTTTTCACACGTAAAAAACTAGTTGAAAGCTTGCAGGTTGTTTTGTTTCGTTTTGTGGTCGCTCTGTTTTCGAAACACAGTACTGGAAACTACCGTCATCTGTGTCTAAAGTGTCTTTCGTCTTGTAAGTGTTGGTAACTTTCTCAGTTTTTGCTTTCACTTTGTTTCGTCTGACTGTATGTTTGTTGATGTAATTGCGTGTGTATGTACACTCCTGGAAATTGAAATAAGAACACCGTGAATTCATTGTCCGAGGAAGGGGAAACTTTATTGACACATTCCTGGGGTCAGATACATCACATGATCACACTGACAGAACCACAGGCACATAGACACAGGCAACAGAGCATGCACAATGTCGGCACTAGTACAGTGTATATCCACCTATCGCAGCAATGCAGGCTGCTATTCTCCCATGGAGACGATCGTAGAGATGCTGGATGTAGTCCTGTGGAACGGCTTGCGATGCCATTTCCACCTGGCGCCTCAGTTGGACCAGCGTTCGTGCTGGACGTGCAGACCGCGTGAGACGACGCTTCATCCAGTCCCAAACATGCTCAATGGGGGACAGATCCGGAGATCTTGCTGGCCAGGGTAGTTGACTTACACCTTCTAGAGCACGTTGGGTGGCACGGGATACATGCGGACGTGCATTGTCCTGTTGGAACAGCAAGTTCCCTTGCCGGTCTAGGAATGGTAGAACGACGGGGTCGATGACGGTTTGGATGTACCGTGCACTATTCAGTGTCCCCTCGACGATCACCAGTGGTGTACGGCCAGTGTAGGAGATCGCTCCCCACACCATGATGCCGGGTGTTGGCCCTGTGTGCCTCGGTCGTATGCAGTCCTGATTGTGGCGCTCACCTGCACGGCGCCAAACACGCATACGACCATCATTGGCACCAAGGCAGAAGCGACTCTCATCGCTGAAGACGACACGTCTCCATTCGTCCCTCCATTCACGCCTGTCGCGACACCACTGGAGGCGGGCTGCACAATGTTGGGGCGTCTGCGGAAGAGGGCCTAACGGTGTGCGGGACCGTAGCCCTGCTTCATGGAGACGGTTGCGAATGGTCCTCGCCGATACCCCAGGAGCAACAGTGTCCCTAATTTGCTGGGAAGTGGCGGTGCGGTCCCCTACGGCACTGCGTAGGATCCTACGGTCTTGGCGTGCATCCGTGCGTCGCTGCGGTCCGGTCCCAGGTCGACGGGCACGTGCACCTTCCGCCGACCACTGGCGACAACATCGATGTACTGTGGAGACCTCACGCCCCACGTGTTGAGCAATTCGGCGGTACGTCCACCCGGTCTCCCGCATGCCCACTATACGCCCTCGCTCAAAGTCCGTCAACTGCACATACGGTTCACGTCCACGCTGTCGCGGCATGCTACCAGTGTTAAAGACTGCGATCGAGCTCCGTATGCCACGGCAAACTGGCTGACACTGACGGCGGCGGTGCACAAATGCTGCGCAGCTAGCGCCATTCGACGGCCAACACCGCGGTTCCTGGTGTGTCCGCTGTGCCGTGCGTGTGATCATTGCTTGTACAGCCCTCTCGCAGTGTCCGGAGCAAGTATGGTGGGTCTGACACACCGGTGTCAATGTGTTCTTTTTTCCATTTCCAGGAGTGTATGTACACCTCTTCCTTTTCTTTCCATTTTTCATTTATATATTTTGGACAGGAATGGGTTTTGTGATCATCTATTGGGAGTCGTTTCTATTAAATATCTACATCTACATCTACATACATACTATGCAATCCACTATACGGTGCGTGGCGGAGGGTACCTCGTACCACAACTAGCATCTTCTCTCCCTGTTCCACTTCCAAAGATAACGAGGGAAAAATGACTGCCTATATGCCTCTGTACGAGCCCTAATCTCTCTTACCTTTATGGTCTTTCCGTGAAATATAAGTTGGCGGCAGTGAAATTGTACTGCAGTCAGCCTCAAATGCTGGTTCTCTAAATTTCCTCAGTAGCGATTCACGAAAAGAACGCCTTCTTTCTTCCAGAGACTCTCACCCGTGTTCCTGAAGCATTTCCGTAACACTCGCATGATGATCAAACCTACCAGTAACAAACCTAGCAGCCCGCCTCAGAATTTCTTCTATGTCTTCCCTTCTACCGACCTGATAGGGATCCCAAACGCTCGAGCAGTACTCAAGAATAGGTCGTATTACTGTTTTATAAGCGGTCTCCTTTACAGATGAACCACATCTTCCCAAAATTCTACCAATGAACCGAAGACGACTATCCGCCTTCCCCACAACTGCCATTACATGCTTGTCCCACTTCATATCGCTCTGCAATGTTACGCCCAAATATTTAATCGACCTGACTGTGTCAAGCGCTACACTACTAATAGAGTATTCAAACATTACGGGATTCTTTTTCCTATTCATCTGCATTAATTTACATTTATCTGTATTTAGAGTTAGCTGTCATTCTTTACATCAGTCACAAATCCTGTTGAAGTCATCTTGTATCCTCCTACAGTCACTCAACCCGTACACCACAGCATCATCAGCAAACAGCCGCACATTGCTATCCACTCTATCCAAAAGATCGTTTATGTAGATAGAAAACAACAGCGGACCTACCATACTTCCCTGGGGCACTCCAGATGATACCCCCACCTCCGATGAACACTCACCATCGAGGACAACGTACTGGGTTCTATTACTTAATCAATCAGTGTAAACAGTGATCACATAATAGACAGCATTCCGATAAATGATCACAATCCCATTTCTTTTCTAAGTATATAAATGAAAAAAAAGAAAGAAAATGAAGAGTTATAGAACCCCCCCCTCCCCCCCCCCTCCCCATCCCCCCATACAAACTCGCACACACACAAAACTTGCATCAACACGCATACAGTCAGACAAAATGAAATTGAAAATAAAAGCTGAGGAAGTTGGAACACTTACAAAATCAAATGACATTCCAGACACAGAAAATAATAGTTCCAGTGCTATCTTAGTTCCAGTGCTATGGTTCAAAAGCAGTGATTACAAGGTAAACTTCAAGCTTTCAGTTTTCCACATGATAGAAGGCTGCTTGATTTACAAATAATGAGTTACACACTGAACTGTAAGTACGTTTCCATTCTATTATAAGAAAAAAACCATGAACTTTTTAAATCTATAACCTTTATGTGAACGCGAAAAAAAAACATGTAATATTTCGGGACACCCACTGTAGACGTCTTGTGAAAAAGGCGAAACGCGCCTGGGTGAGTAAGTGAAACAAGAAACTAATGTGCAACATGGAAAAGGTCTTTTTGTTGTAAACTTGTGCAAGTTAAAGTAAATAATGTTCGTGTTCCTAAATATCAATGTTGAGATATTAAAACCTTCATCATCCAAAATATTATGGAGCAGTCATGTATATGACCAGGAAAAATGGGGAGAGGAACACAACTACAATTAAGACTACTTTCCCAGGAAGCGGAAACGCGTTTTGTGTAACTATGTAGTAGTGAACTGTTGCTGACGGCCATCGCCTTCAGCTTGTGACTCTCGCCTTCCCTGTCCGGCAGGCGCCCGCGGAGGAGGAGATGACGCAGTTCCACTCTCAGGACGCGGCCGGGCGCTCGCTCTTCGGCTACATGATGGCCGACCAGGCGCGGATCGAGGCCAGGGCTCCGGACGGCTCCGTCAGGGGCTCCTACACATACCTGGACCCCAGCGGACGCGCCATAAAGGTACCCACTACTCAGATACTCGTTACGCTACGGCACCGAAATCGTCACCACCACCTTCACTTTCAAGGATTGGGCGAAACGCCAGTTCCTTCTTTCTAAGTCCATCTTATTCATGCCATGTCTCCTCGACTCTGGCAACTCTTGCACATGTACATGTTTCACAGCTTGTGATGGTTACCGCCTCTCTGACAGCCTTTCCATACGCTCCTTTCATTTATCTCTACCACTGATCAGTCGCCTACCTAATACCCGGTATCCCCACATTTGGCACAGGTAACAGCGTAACGCGTCGTGGCAGTGAGACCTTGGGAGGTCGTAGGAGGGCGTTGGAGCCGCATCTGCACACACAAGTCACCTAATTCCTCCAAAATCCTGAGGGGAGGGAGAGGGGGTGGTGATCTCTGACGCCACGTTCAGTCACATCCCAGATGTGTTTGATCGGGTTCAGATCTGGCGAGTTTGGGGGCCAACGCATCAATTGGACTCGCCACTGTATTCCTCGAACCACTCCGTCGCACTACTGGCAAGAAGAAATGTAGATCATAAACGTGTATTCATTGGACAAATGAATGTGATTACATTTACACGCAATTTGGGTGCATAGATCCTGAGAAATCAGTACCCAGAACATCCACCTCCGGCCGTAATAACGGCCTTGATGCGTCTGGGCATTGAGTCAAACAGAGCTTGGATGGCGTGTACGGGTACAGCTGCCCATGCAGCTTCCACACGATACCACAGTTCATCAAGAGTATGGACTGGGGTATTGTGACGAGCCAGTTGCTCGGCCACCATTGACCAGACGTTTTCAGTTGGTGAGAGATCTGGAGAATGTGTTGGCCTGGGCAGCAATCGAACGTTTTCTGTATCCAGAAAGGCACATACAGGACCTGCAACATGCGGTGGTGCATTATCCTGCTCAAATGTAGAGTTTCGCAAGGATCGAATGCAGGGTAGAGCCACCGGTCGTAACACATCTGAAATGTAACGTCCACTGATCAAAGTGCCGTCAATCCGAACAAGAGGTGACCGAGACGTGTAACCAATGGCACCCATACCATCACGCTGGGTGATACGCCAGTGTGTTGATGACGAATACACACTTCCAATGCGCGTTCACCGCGATGTCAGAAAACACGGATGCGACCATCATGATGCCGTAAGCAGAACCTGGAATTATTCGAAGAAATGACGTTTTGCCATTCGTGCACCCAGGATCGTCGTTGAGTACACCATCGCAGGCGCTTCTGTCTGTGATGCACCGTCAAGGGTAACCGCGACCATGGTCTCCGAGCCGATAGTCCATGCTGCTGCAAACGTCGTCGAACTGTTCGTGTAGATGGTCGTTGTCTTGTAAACGTCCCCATCTGTTGACTCAGGGATCGAGACGTGGCTGCACGATCCGTTACTGCCATTCGGATAAGATGCATGTCATCTCGACTGCTAGTGATACGAGGCCGTTGGGGTCCAGCACGGCGTTCCGTATTACCCTCCTGAACCCACCGATTCCATATTGTGCTAATAGTCATTGGATCTCGACCAACGCGAGCAGTAATGTCGCGATACGATAAACCGCAACCGCGATAGGCTACAATCCGACCTTTATCAAAGTCAGAAACGTGATGGTACGCATTTCTCCTGCTTACACGAGGCATCACAACAACGTTTCACCAGACAACGTCGGTCAACTGCTGTTTGTGTATGAGAAATCGGTTGGAAACTTTCCTCATGTCAGCACGTTGTACGTGTCGCTACCAGCGCCAACCTTGTGTGAATGCTCTGGAAAGCTAATCATTTGCATATCACAGCATCTTCTTCCTGTCGGTTAAATTTCGCGTATGTAGCACGTCATCTTCGTGGTGTAGCAATTTTAATGGCCAGTAGTGTAAGTTAAAGAAGACAGATATGTTATTTGTTAAATGCTTGTCAGGTCACGTCAGTCAACACTACTACTTGTACTGGTCTAATCACAGTGATCTTACTCGTAAATATGAACATCCTTTCTTTTTTATAAGCGGCATTCAAATTACGCTCTGTCACTAGTGTAATGTAACAGTAACGACTCTGTTAACTCAAAAACAGTCGCCAAAACCGTTGGAACACATATATCCCATTGCGACACTAGTCGGTCGATTCCATGTTTGAAGAAGCTGGTAGACTGCTCTCGGATCCAGGTCTGGACCCAGTCACACACTTCGTCGTCGGTTGCGAATGAATGTCCGGAATAGCTTGTTTTAGAGGTCCAAACACATGAAAGTCACACGGTGAAAGGTCGGGACTGTACGGTGGATGTTCCAGCATTTCCCACCGAAACTGCTGCAATGTCGTCTTCACTTCATTGGCCGTGCGTGGACGGGCATTATGAGACTCAGACTGTACCGAGCGCATACAGCCTTCATCCGTCGATACATTTCACGGCCTCCAACTCCCTCTGCCGCCAAAAATCGAATCACTCCTCGTTGTTCCTGCTTACTCGCCTGCATGTTAGGTAGTGGACGATAACTTGCGTGACCACCTTCTCTTCGGCGTGAAACCACACTGGCGCTACGCAACATCACAACGGTGCGCACGCGCCAGTCTCTCTACCAATAGGCTGCGCCACCATGCCCGCAGTTACGTGGTGCCACCTTAACGTGTAAGGCAAAGGTAGCCGCACTGACCAGGTTTCACTTGAATGAACCTCATAGATCAGTCTGATTATGATCATAACGATCGAAACCGATTATTGAATCAACAAATTTGCGATCAAAGACTGTTTTGGTTTCCAACTTTTATCAGACATTTGATCGCTGATACCTTCAAGCGGCTCATGTCACCCTCGTCATATACAATTAAGTGACCACCGACGGATACGACTGAAATACTTCAAAGATTTCTTATAGGGCTTTTAGCCGTATCAAGTGGTTAACAATCGTACGACCTTTCGGCTGAGTTCCTCTCGGTCATTGACGTGGTGGTAACTGACTGCCGTGTCATGCATCAAAATGTCTTCCTTAACGCGATTACAGTCACCGCCTCATTGGGCGCGGAAATGCCAGAAGAACGCCTCAAAGAAGAGAGCGGTAATCCGGGGTTGTTGACGTTTTGTGACTGAGTGGGCCACAGCTCTGTAAGGCCCACACCATCGACGACACTGCAGTCCGTTATCCCTTGGCAATGGCCGAAGAGAACTCGGCCGAAAGCTAATGTGATTTTAGAAGTGTAACGCAGCTGAAGGCCAGGAGCGTTTTGTTAATACGAAACTACTTTCATTCACCGAAATATTTCAGCTACGAAATGTAGACTGTTGAAAGGCGAATTACAAACGTACACTACTGGCCATTAAAATTGCTACACCACGAAGATGACGTGCTACAGACGCGAAATTTAACCGACAGGAAGAAGATGCTGTGATATGCAAATGATTAGCTTTTCAGAGCATTCACACAAGGTTGGCGCCGGTGGCGACACCTACAACGTGCTGACATGAGGAACGTTTCCAACCGATTTCTCATACACAAACAGCAGTTGACCGGTGTTGCCTGGTGAAAAAGTTGTTGTGATGCCTGGTGTAAGGAGGAGAAATGCGTGCCATCACGTTTCCGACATCGATAAAGGTCTGATTGTAGCCTATCGCGATTGCGGTTTATCGTATCGCGACATTGCTGCTCGCGTTGGTCGAGATCCAATGACTGTTAGCAGAATATGGAATCGGTGGGTTCAGGAGGGTAGTACGAAACGACGTGCTGGATCTCAATGGTCTCGTATCACTAGCAGTCGAGATGACAACCGTCTTATCCGTATGGTTGTAACGGATCGTGCAGCCATGTCTCGATCCATGGGTCGACAGATGGGTACGTTTGCAAGACAACAACCATCTACACGAACAGTTCGACGACGTTTTCAGCAGCATGGACTATCAGTTCGGAGACCGTGGCTGCGGTTACCCTTGACGCTGCATCACAGACAGGAGAGCCTGCGATGGTGTACTCAACGAAGAACCTGGTTGCACGAATGGCAAAACGTCTTTTTTTCGGATGAATCCAGGTTGTGTATACAGCATCATGATGGTCACAACCGTGTTTGGCGACACCGCGGTGAACTCACATTGGAAGCGTGTATTCGTCATCGCCATACTGGCGTATCACCCGGCGTGATGGTATGGGGTGCCATTGGTTACACGTCTCGGTCAACTCTTGTTCACACTGACGGCACTTAGAACAGTGGACGTTATATTTCAGATGTGTTACGACCCGTGGCTCTACCCTTCATTCGATCCCTGCGAAACCCTACATTTCAGCAGGATAATCCACGACCGCATGTTGCAGGTCCTGTACGGAACTGTTCTGCATACAGAAAATGTTCGACTGCTGCCCTGGCCAGCACATTCTCCAGATCTGCCAAAGTACTGCCCTGGCCAGATCTCTCACCAATTGAAAACGTCTGGTCAATGGTGGCCGAGCAACTGGCTCGTCACAATACGCCAGTCACTACTCTTGATGAACTGTGGTATTGTGTTGAAGCTGCATGGTCAGCTGTACCTGTACACGCCACCCAAGCTCCGTTACACTCAATGACCAAACGTATCAATGCCGTTATTGCGGCCAGAGGTGGTTGTTCTGGGTACTGATTTCTCAGGATCTATGCACCCAAATTACGTGAAAATATAATCACATGTCAGTTCTAGCATAATATATTTGTCCAGTGAATACCCGTTTATCATCTGCATTTCCTCTTGGTGTAGCAATTTTAATGGCCAGTAGTGTACTTTGGCAATATACTACACTTTTTCTTATATATGATTTCCGTCGTCATTCAGCAAGGAACGTCATCTTTGAAAGAGTGTGACGCTAGTAGCAATTCAGAACTTCACATCTGTGGTTGAGACAGCGTAAATGATTGGATGCGGAGAGTATATTTACCCTATATCTTCGCGTCAAATCTCTCTCCATACACACTAAAGAACCAAAGAAACTGGTACACCTGACTAATACCATGCAGGTCCTCCGGGAGCACGCAGAAGTGCCGAAACACGACATGGCATGGACTCTACAAGTGTCTGAAGTAGATCTGGGGGGAATTGATACCGTGAATCCTGCAGGGCTGACCATAAATCCGTAAGAGTATAAGGGGTTGAGATCTCTTCTGAGCAGCACGTTGCAAGGCATCAAAAATATGTTCATGTCTGTTGAGTTTGGTGGCTAGCGAAAGTGTTTAAACCAGCAAGAGTGTACCTGGAGCCATTCT
The DNA here is from genome assembly GCF_023864345.2 of Schistocerca serialis cubense. Taxonomy (NCBI): domain Eukaryota; kingdom Metazoa; phylum Arthropoda; class Insecta; order Orthoptera; family Acrididae; genus Schistocerca; species Schistocerca serialis. The sequence goes on from NC_064646.1 coordinate 15,743,806, forward strand.
GTAACGATTCTGGACGTGTGGGGCGTCGCATTGTCCTGCTGGAATTCCTCAAGTCCGTCGGAATGCACAATGGATATGAATGGATGCAGGTGATCAGACAGGATGCTTACGTACGTGTCACCTGTCAGAGTCGCACCTAGACGATTCAGGGATCCCATATCGCTCCAACTGCACACGCCCCACAGAGCCTCAACCAAGGTGAACAGTCCCCTGCTGACATGCAGGGTCAATGCATTCATGAGGTCGTCTTCATACCCTTACACGTCCATTCACTCGATCCAAATTCGAACGAGATTCATTCGACCAGGCAACATGTTTTCAGTCATCAACAGTCCAGTGTCGGTGTTGACAGGCCCAGGTGAGTCGTAAAGCTTTGGATTATGCAGTCATCAATGGTGCACGAGTGGGCCTTCGCCTCCGAAAGCCCGTATCGATGATGTATCATTGAGTGGTTCGCACGCTGGCACTTGTTGATGGCCCAGCATTGAAATCTGCTGCAATTTTCGGAAGGGTTGCACTTCTGTCACGTTGAACGATTATTTTCAGTCACCGCTGGTCTTTTTCTTGTACGATCTTTTTCCGGCCGCAGCGATGTCGGAGATTTCAGGTGTCACTGGATTCCTGATATTCACGTTACACGCGTGAAATGGTTTTACGGAAAAATCCCCACTTCGTCGCTACCACGGAGATATTGTGTCCCATCGCTCGTGCGCCGACTATAACACCACGTTCAAACTCACTTAAATATTGATAATCTGCAATTGTGGCAATAGTAACCGATCTAACAACTGCGGCACACACTTGCTGTCTTATATAGGCGTTGCCGACCGCAGCGCCGTTTTCTGCCTGTTTACATATTTCTGTATTTGAATACGCATGCCTATACCAGTTTCTTTGGCGCTTCACTATATATATATATGGCGGTAACTGCACAGTAGAGTGTAGTTCTTACTTTTTTTGTATTTTGTTGACGGGCGAGTGTCTACCGCATACTTACCTACAACGGCGCCTGCATTGTAGAGGACGAAATTACTTTTACAACATATTTAGCTCTAGGATGTAGTGTTTTGTGTGAGTTAGTGTGACTACTATTTTTTCACATATCGTAACTATACATACCTTATATATACCAGTAACACAAATGAAACAAATTGGAAATTAATTTGTATATGTATCGCATCGACAACTTTTTCAGCGTCTATGATATAAAGCACATAGCCCTGGCTAATTTTGTACATTATCAAAATTTATATGCTGATCATCACAGTCATATAAGAGAAAAATTACATGAGTGTTATCAGCAAATTTCTATGCGATATGTTAAAAAACCAGCGTATAGGAAGCAAGTAAATTTTGCAAAAAAATGGTTCAAATGGCTCTGAGCACTATGGGACTTAACTTCTGAGGTCATCAGTCCCCTAGAACTTAGAACTACTTAAACCTAACTAACCAACGGACATTACACACCTGCCCGAGGCAGGATTCGAACCTGCGACCATAGCGGCCGTGCGGTTCCAGACTGTAGGGCCTAGAACGGCTCAGCCACTCCGGCCGGCTAAATTTAGCAAATGTGAAAAAATAGTAGTCGCATTAGCTATACAAAAGACTATATATTAAAGATAAACATTCTGATTAAAGATGTTTTGTATTGTTCGATGCACATACTGATAAAGTTTGGAGTGTTCCAGATAATATTCTAGCTATAATATAAAAAGTAAAATGTACCGTCTATTTGGTGGCTTACGTTAACAAACGTATAACGATGTGACTTACTTTCAGTATTTGCAACAATAATCTAAGTGTCTCGTGTACATTCGCCTACTACGAATTTCAATTCTTTTAACGTCATTTCTTGGTTCACCTCGTGGACATTTCAACCATTTGTCATATGTTAGAGGATACGTTGGTTAGGACATGTAGAGAGGATATCAGATGTGAGAATGCACAAAAGAATAATAAAAGAAAAATTGTTTTCCATCAGAAGGAAGGGGCGAGCAAGAGCCAGATGATGGAACAGTATGTTGGCTGATGTTACCGAGATGGAGATCCTACAGTGAAAGAAAAACACGAACGTGTGGAGGCAGATTATTGAAGAGGCCAAGGTTGTAGAGCAAAAGAAGAATAAGAAATAGAAGTTCTGTCAGTATCGTCAGCGAATATCGAGAAAATGCTTGTGACCTTCACTGATAAACAGTTTATTTGTATGAGGATATTGGGGATCGTATTACACTGCGCTCGAGCGCACGCAGCGATACTTTTGTTCTCTTCAACAGCCACAGTACAGTATAAACTACTGGTCTTTGGGATACACGGACCATCTTGACACCATGATTTAAAATTTGAGGCCTATACATCTGATACTGCTTCTGCAACGTTCTGTCTGTTTCTCTCATTAATGCTATTTGAATCAGGCTAAGTAACAATAACGCTCTTTGCCTAAGCAGCTTGCCATCTGCAACAACACGAACATTTTTGAACGTGTGAACAAATTCATAAACACGTGGTTCATCATTATAAGGTTGCCACTGATAGAACTATAGTACTATAAATATAATGTTGGTAGCACCTGTTGAACAAGTATCCTGATGTCAACCTATTCTGATGACGGACGTTCGTGACACTTACTTTCGTAGCCTGTACCCTATACACAGTGTATTGTTCCTGGCAAGCTATTCTGGCTCGCGAGTGTCACGGTGTGCTGTATTTCAGGTGCAGTACTGGGACGAGGGGCAGGGCTTCCACGCCGCCGGGAACCACCTGCCCGCCACCTACCCGGGTCTTCCGCAGCCCGTCCGGGACACACCGGAGGTGGAGGCTGCGCGAAAGCAGCACTTGCAGGCCTACCAGCAGGTAACACCAGCACTGTGTGTCAGTACCCTGCGTGTAGAGCGGGGGCTGTGTGAGAATGGCGCACGTATACTGGCACTGGCAGTCGTTTTGCTTTACACGCACGCACACTCATACTCTCTCTCTCACACACAAACACCCCCCCCCACCCCCCCACCCCCCCACCCCACACAAACACTTACAAACACAAGTAAACTACAAGACGAAATATAAAAACCACGCAGCACGAAAGAATTATCCGAATGGTAGATGTGATGTACATGTACAAACGAACAAATGGTAACAGTTTCAGAAAAATTTGATAGTTTATTCAAGAGAAAGATCACCATAAATTGAGTAAATCGATAACGCGTTGGTTCATCCGTGGCCCTTATACGAGTATGGCACTGATTGACAGACTTCTTGGATTGCCTCCTGAGGGACATCGTTCCAAGTGGTCCGTTGTGTGGTCAAAATCCCGAGCTGGTTGGAGGGACCTGTCCATAATGCTCCAAACGTTCTCACTTGGCCATGGTAAGGTTTGGCAAACATGAAGACAAGCAGTAGAATCTCTCGCGAATACAGGCAGGCATTGTCTTGCTAAAATGTACACTACTGGCCATTAAAATTGCTACACCAAGAAGAAATGCAGATGATAAACGGGTATTCATTGGACAAATATATTATACTAGAACTGATATGTGATTACACTTTCACGCAATTTGGGTGCATAGATCCTGAGAATTCAGTACCTAGAACAACCACTTCTGGCCGTAATAACGGCCTTGATACGCCTGGGCATTGAGTCAAACAGAGCTTGGATGGCATATACATCTACAGCTGCCCATGCAGCTTCAACACGATACCAAAGTTCATCAAGAGTAGTGACTGACGTATTGTGACGAGCCAGTTGCTCGGCCACCATTGACCAGACGTTTCTAATTGGTGAGAGATCTGGAGAATATGCTGGCCAGGGCAGCAGTCGAACATTTTCTGTATCCAGAAAGGCCTGTACAGGACCTGTAACATGCGGCCGTGCATTATCCTGCTGAAATGTAGGGATTCGCAGGGATCGAATGAAGGGTAGAGCCACGGGTCGTAACACATCTGAAATGTAACGTCCACTGATCAAAGTGCCGTCAATGCGAACAAGAAGTGACCGAGACGTGTAACCAATGGCACCCCATACAATCACGTCGGTGATACGCCAGTATGGCGATGACGAATACACGCTTCCAATGTGCGTTCACCGCGATGTCGCCAAACACGGATGCAACCATCATGATGCTGTAAACAGAACCTCGATTCATCCGAAAGAATGACGTTTTGTCATTCGTGCACCCAGGTTCGTCGTTGAGTACACCATCGCAGGCGCTCCTGTCTGTGATGCAGCGTCAAGGGTAACCGCAGCCATGGTCTCCGAGCTGATAGCCCATGCTGCTGCAAACGTAGTCGAACTGTTCGTGCAGATGGTTGTTGTCTTGGAAACGTCCATATCTGTTGACTCAGGGATCGAGACTCTCTGGTGCGTCTCCAGAGACGCCTTCGCTGGACATCGTGGCTCAGTTGGAAAACGGTTCATCACTGAAGATGATTCTATTTTAGTCAATGAGATCGCATGCCGAAGACATGTCTGGAGACGCCCTGGACAGTGGTCGATACCAACATGACTGTCGCCAGCGATGTGGCCCGACAACCAGGAATGATGGTGTGGGATGACATTTCTTTTCATAACAGGACCGTTTCGATATTATCTGAGGCACCCTTAGAGCACAATGATATGTCGACGATATTCTACACACCGTTTTGTTACCCTTAATGGCAAGCCATCTTGGCCTTACATTTCAGCAAGATAGTGCCCGCTCGCTCACGGCGAGACTTTCTACTGCTTATCTTCGTGCTTACCAAACCCCTACATTGGCCAGAAATATCCCCGAATATCTCGCTAATTGAGAACGTTTGGAACATTACGTGCAGGGACTTCCAAACAGCTCAGGATTCTAACGATCTAACGTTCTATTTGGACAGACTTTGGCACGATATCCTTCATGAGGATACCCAGCAGCTCTATCCATCAATGCCAAACCGAATAACTGACTGCATAAGGGCGAGAGTGGATCAATATGTTATTGACTTGTTAAATTTGTGAAGGTGTTCCTCGTGAATAAATCACCCAATTTTTCTGAAACTCTATTCATTTGTTTGTCTGTATGTCTACATCATATATCTGTCGATTTCTGTGCCATTCGGATAATTCCTTCGTGATGCGTCTTATTTTCTTGTCCTTGATTGTACATGCAGTGCAGGGTATTTCAAGAGAGCTAGGAAATGTTTTAGGACGTGATAGTATACACAAATCAAGCAATCGATATGACATGTGCCTAATTTTTATTGGTTACAGCGATGTAGCTGGTTACAGCTGTAAGTTATCATTTCGTGCGGTGGTACTCCAGCCGCTATGAAATTATTTATCATCTGTCATTTTCGTTTGGGAGTTCAAGTTGTGCAACTGTGGCTGAGTTTACATAATTGAGCTATTCAGGTACTATTGTGATTTGTTGGCCAATTCTACCGAGTAGTTTGAGCATGCTGCACGTATTTACAAATGATGATTGCGGGTTTTGTAACGGAATGTTCCTGCTGCTTGTAGAGAATACGGTAGACGATTTCGTAGTAGCAGAGTATCAGATTCAAGAGTGTTTACTCGTATTCGCACTGAACTGCTCTAGACTGGTGCAGTTTTCAGCAGTCACATCTCATCTGAACATACTAATTAACAGGTTGTAGATGAAATCGATGACGTCCGTCAGTTGGCAAAATGTACTCTTTCAACAAGCACACGGGGAATTTCTACACGTATTGGAACATGGCCGACTTAACGTATGCACGGCCTCCATCGATATCATTTACAGTTGATTCAACACCTTCGAGAAGGATGTGAAGGTGGACGATTCATATTTTGTCGTTGGCTAATTATAAATAGCTGAGTAACCCCAGTAATGATGTTTAGTGATGAAACCGGTTCCACTCATGGAGGTATCAACATTTCTCGTGGCTCAAATCGGTGGTCCGACGAAAATGAACGTACCTTTGTGGAGACACAATTTCAATGACGTTTCTGTTTAAATGAATGATGTGGTGCAGTAATCTGTTTATTGGGCCTATTGTGCTATCGCATCTGCATTCAGGGTCCGTTATCTAGACTTTCTTGAAAACGAGCAGCAAGCATTATTGAAAGAAGTTCATTTGGCTACAAGATGGGTCCCAGCACATTCTTGTCTTGAAGCAACCAAGTAAGTTTAATTTCACAAGGCAGGTGTATCGATAGAAATGGTCGCGATTCTTGACCAACAAATCCCTGGGCAGTACCTTTACAGATTTTTGCCCATGGAGATGGTTAATGGGCGAATTCTACAATGAAAAAGTGAATGTAACACAAGAATTAAAGAATTAATAGTTCACATTAAGAAAAATGCTGCCCTATAGAAGAAAGCCAAGACGATGTAAGAGGTACTGCACTGAAGGCGGAAGTAGAATTTACGATCAACTCTGAACATAATCACTTGATTTGATTAACATTTACTGTGAGTATTTGTGCGGACTGCGCTCTAAAAATTGGACACAAGCTATACTACACATTAGTCGGGTACTACCACCTCATAAAGTATATTTTCTCTGTGCCACACAGGAATTTTTTTTTCTAATTTGCACATTATTACATTATTACTTTTAACCGTAGGCAGTAATTGGCGTTTCATGGACTTTGTGTTCACTGAGTAAAATTAATTCACTTGATGTTCTGAAGTGTGTTCACTATTTGACATAGATTAGGGGTTCTACAAATGCATTATCAATCGAATACATGAAATTACACGAATGATTTTCATTTCTAAGCGTCAATGTTAGTTTCTACTGGGTTTAAGTTGTTAAAATTCATTTACAACTGGGAAAAGCATTGATAATGGATCATTAATCCTTCATCACTGGCCATAAACTGCCAGTCTGTGTCATATGTTGATTTTTAATAGGGCCATCTTCCTGCTTTTCTTAACAGCATGTAAAACTTCGCATTCTACATCATATGGGTGATTTGCTGCTAAAAGACGAGCGGCTAAAGTTGAATCTTTTTTTCTGGATCTCCAGCTTCTCTCGTGTACAAATAATTTACTTGCCACAGATCTGCCTCACTGACAAATAAATGCTTTACCACAATACTTGCATGTGATTTTTGTATGTACCACTCTCTATCAAGGGCTGAAGTTTGTCTTTACTACTGCACAAAAATTTTGATCTGTTCTTGATATTATAATGTGCAGGACTGTAGTTACAGACCTTAACTTTTTTGTGAGGTTGTCATTTTGACAGTGTGTGGGATAACACAGTAGTTTTCATAACTACTGACTGGTTCCTGTTGGTTGTCGTACAGAAGTGGTGTAATTTAATGCATTTTACTTTTTCGTAGTATATTATCAATAATGGAAAAACTGTAACCATTACTGGAAGCGATATATTTTATAGTTTTTAGTTCTATTCGAAAGGCAGAATCAGGTAATAGAACATGAGGCGATGCACCATCGGAAGGAAAGCTGCATGTTTGTGGCTGTTACGTGCTGGTAGCTTGCAGGAAATACCATACATGTAGCCATGTTTTTTCTGTAAATTCTAAGTAAGTCTTTTCTTGTTCTTGTATCTGTATTAAGGTCTAAGAAATTTATGGAAGAGCCTCCCAGTCCCATTATGAAATGAATTTTCTTATGTTGAGCGTTCAAATGTTTTAGTTATTTTCACAACATCTAAATTTCCATCATAAGAAAATTCAAGCACTCTGCAGTAATTACTGCAACATTTAAACTTCCTCCATAATAAAATTCAGTGCACAATGGAACTGTGAGACTCTTTTATAAATTTCTTGGATTTTATTACAGCTATTAGCAGAAGGAGATACTTATTCAGCATTTACAGGAGAAAAACGTAGCTACAGATACGATTATCCGTGCAAGCTCCCAGCACCCTCACAGTCACAATTACACAGTCTTCCACTTGATGGTGAATTGCCTCATGTCTGTCCCATCAGCGCTCTGTCTTTGCAACAGAACTATGAAATATCAAACATTCCGCTTCCAGCAACAGCTGTAGCTGTGCCTTGATTGATAATAGAGTATGAAAAAAAAGAGAATGCGTAAATTACACTACTTCTGTTCGCTGGCCAACAAGAACCAATCAGTAGTAATAACATCTGTTCCATTACGCCATATATTCCATAAAATTCAGACAGCCTCACAATGAAAAGTCTCACAACTACAGACAGGCATGTTATAATACATACAGCATATCAAAATTTTTATTCAATAGTAAAGATAAACTACAACAGAGTCATGTGAATAAAATCACATGCAAACGCTGTGGAAAAGTGTATATCGATCTGTCAGGCAGAGCTGTGGCAGTTAGGTTATCTGTACATGAAATAAGCGGGTGATTAAGATAGAAAAATTCAACCTGAGCTGATTATCTATAAAAAAAAAAACACTCATATGATGTAGGATGTGAACCTACTGGCAATCGACAATCATAAGACACAGCATGCCAACTTAATATTAAATGAGTATACTCAATACAGACTGCTACCATCCTGTTCACCATAACTACATGATTCTGTTATGTAAAATCCTCATATTATGGACTTAGGCCCTTGATACCTTGCTGTGGGCTGGTATGAAGAGGTTGCTAATACAATATTGTATTCCTATTTGCTGCTGATACGCTTAGGTTTGCTGCTTCTAGAGTTTCTAGTTGTTTCAATGAACTGTGTCTAATTTACTGTTAATTATTTATACGAATCTCTTCTACCACTTTGCGTGCCTAATTTCATAGAGAAACTAGTGTTGTATAACAAATTCAGTGCTTCTTTGGTTTTAGGTATTATCTGTTTTTCCAATATTTCTCTTTTTTACTTCTCCTTATCATCTTTCACTTTTTTCTATATTCTAACATTGTGCATCTATCATTTCATTGATAAATAATGGTTATATAATAAATTAAAGTCTTCTTTGGTTTCTGTTATTTTCATTCTTTCCAATGTTTCCCTTTTTTCCTTCCCCTCATTACTTTCCAATTTCTTCTATCTTTCTCATCTATACATACTGACAGCTTGTTAAATTTAGTAATTTATTTTAACAACTGTAATCCTGATTTTTGTACTTTTTTCTCTCCTGCTCTGATTTTCAGAAATTCCTTTTCTCCTTCATAAGCTAAATGGATCTAAAAGGTTAACTATCATTTTGCTGTTAACTCTGATTTTTCTTTATATGTTTATAGATAACCATGTTATTTTTCATTTACTTATGCAATTTAGTTTTTACAGCTAACATTATATCGCTTATTACCAGCATTTTGAATATCTTTGGCTTATTCTACTTATAGTTCATTACTAAACATATAAAAACACTCCTCTTTCTTTTTCAATACATAATTTCAGATTTGTTTTACTGTGTATGCATTACTTGTTTTTAGTTAAATTTCGCACTTTGAACTAATTGGTATATCTATTGCAGCATCCTGGTGATGCTTCATGTAGTGGCGTTTTTATTAATAATATGTATTTATTGTTACAATTTTCAGGTAATCCTGTTACACATACCATTTTTCGTCTGTAGCTTGTATTTTATGTATTACAAATTCATTCTAATGATTTCGATATTCAGTACAATTTTGAGCCATCTTCTTTTTGCTATTTGATAAGTAATCCTCTAATGAAATTTGAAGTTATTGCTCAATTACAACAGAGTGTATCATTTCTTGACTATTTCCTCAGAGAGGTAATCAATGAGATTAAAATAAATGAATTAAGTATATGTGAATTTGGATAACAAAGTTGTATAGAGGAATACAGTAGTGATCCTAAGGAGCATAACTGGATAGCTATTTTCCTATTTTAACACTGAATGCACTTATCATTGATTTGTGAATATACCCTTGTTACACTTTACAAAGTTTCCTTCCTTTTATATACAACCATTCATGCATATGTATCAGTTTTAAGTCTTTAAGTATTGGTTACTCAAGATATCAAAATTGACCCAACAAGACCATTTTGAGGTGAACATTAAGAGCTTCCTCAAAAACATCACTCATAGAAAAAGGCAAACAATAATTCAACCTGGAAAGCCATAAAAATAATTACACACAAGCGAATCCAACATTATTACCCAATATTCCCATGAGATCTATGATGAATATTAGGAAATCCTAGTCATATTATGAGGCGACTATGTAAAAAAAATATTACAAAGCCCTATGAAATAACCAATAAAAATTTTCGAAGAACCCAGGTAATTTAGTGACTCTATGAAACCTACAGCAAAATATCGCATATTTCTTTCTATACTCTTGTAGAGTGGACTATTACTTGGTAGTTTCCTGGAAGTTTCTCGCCTAATTTTCGTTGTTTTCTGAGACTGGATGTGTTTCGACAGTGTGGTACTTGAAGTTGTAGTTAAGATATGGGGAAGGTCTGCATTCTCTCTACAAATGAGGCTGATGTTCATCTTACAACTCTCTTTAAGGCACTGTTTATTCTGTTAAATTTATCTACCATCTCCTTTGCCATCACTGACTGAACTCAAATGTCATTGGCCTTAAAGTTCTCTTATCCTGACTCATTCCACATTATTATGTTTTATCATGTAAATGATCTGTAGGACATAAAACTAACTAGCTAACCAACTAACTTTAATTCATTTTCCCAGTTACTCCTTAGTTTCATTTATCTTTTGCTCTATCCTTTCGGTACCTTTATTATATCCCCAGAACAGAAAGAACATTATGGTGTTGGGGCTAACCCAAACCCAAACAGATAAAGGAAATAGTATACTAGATAGACTACGAAAATTACAAAACTTTGTGCCTTTTGATTATGTACATTAATTTAAAATTATTGTTCAGGCAATACATGGTTCTTAAGGGGACATTGAAATTTGACATTTTATCTTTTCTACTCCATGATGTACTTTGAACTTTCCTGAACATTTTGGTATATAATATTATTACAATCAGACATTTGTGAGACCTTGAAATAATATTTTGAATGTAGACGTGTGACTCTCAAATTTCGCAGTTACGCATATACTGCCACAGTTGAGCAGTCATATCTTGGGAACTACACAATCTAGAAGGCTGTGAATTGCTTTGTTTTGTGACTACTGCTGCGTCTCAGAAGTTGGCATCACAAATAAATAAATCGGGCCTCTGTTTCTAATACTAGTTTTCGTTGAAAGTAGTGTGATTATCGACAATTTTTGTAGTAAGCTACCTTCTGTTGCTTTTTATACGCAAATAAAATGACTAAGCGTAAAAGTAACTTCAAGAAATGCAAATTTGCGGGTAACAAATATGTGAGACCTGCATTTTCTTCTGAAGTACTTGAAGACATGTGCGCTAGCATTGAAGGAAACCATGATGATGTTTCTGAATTGACCACGCCCCCTAGCGCATCGAAAAGGAAAGTAACTTTAGAAATGGGTGACAGTGGTAGAAGTAATGATTTATGGACAACATCGTTATTAGTCTGCAAATCGTTGCACAAGTACTTTCTGAAACTGTATCTTGCTGTCTTTGTGGTGGTGAAGTTAAACTTTATGAGGATACTGGAGCTAGAATAGATCTTGTGTTTAAATTAATTATTAAATGTCAGAAGTGCAAAAACGAAAATGCATTTCATACTTCATGAAAGTATTCAGGTAATGAACTGTATGAAACTAATGTGAGAATGTTCTATGGTCTTAGAGGCACTGGTAAAGGTGCAAGGGCTGGTAATGTTCTCTGCACTGTTTTGAATTTGCCAAAACCACCTTCTAGGTATACGAAATATGTAACAACAATTGGGGATTCTGTAAATGCTGTGGCTGAAGAGTCAATGGTTGCTGCTACATCAGAAACTGTTGAAGGAAATGAGGGTGACACAGACATCAGCATTGCTGTGTATGGATCCTGGCAAAAGCGTGGGTTTAGTTCTAGAAATGGTTTTACATCTGCAATAAGTATTGACACTGGAAAAGTTTAGGCTTTTGAAGTTCTCATTAAGTACTGTCAAGGTTGTACAGTGAACCAGAAGAACAGATTACTTCATAAGCAGCAGTATATAAAAAAATTATGGTGGCACAAAACGGAGGTAAAAGCAGAAGTTAACATATTCCAGTGTTTGCTGAAGGAGAGAGGTGTCAGATATGTGAGTTACTTAGGTGATGGAGACAGCAAGGCTTTCATTGCAATACAAAGCAGTAGGCCATATGATGTTCCTATACAAAAACTTGAGTGTGTAGGACATGTCAAGAAAAGGACGGGAACACGTCTGCGTAACCTAAAAACCAAGCTGGGTCTGGTGGCAAGACAATAAAATGTGCTGGAAGACTAACGGACAAAGTAATTGATGAATTACAGGAATATTATGGGAAGGCCATTAGAGATAACTGTGAGAATTTAGAGAAGATGAAAAGAGCTGTGTGGAGCACTTCCATTCATCGAATATCAGCTAATGAAAAGCCATGTCATGCTTTGTGTCCACCACCACCAAACACTTAGTGTGAATATAGGCATGCTGAATTCTCTTGCACCCTGCATGAATTTACACATAAACATTCTCTTCTTTCGGCAGTAATGGAGGCTATCAAACCTATTTAGAAAGCTCTCGCAAATCCTGAGCTACTAAAGAAGTGCTTACATGGGAAGACCCAGAATGTTAATGAGTCCTTCAATAATGTTGAGTGGTGCCATGTGCCTAAAAGTGTATTTGTTGGCCTTATGACTCTAACGTTATCAATGGCTGATGCTGTAATAACTTTTAATGGTGAGAACTATGAAAGACTTAAGGTTCTGGAGAAGTTAGGGGTAAGATTTGGACAGAACGCAGGTAAAGGACTGCAGGAACTGGATGAGCTTTGTGTATGTGAAGCAGAATTAGCTGCTCAGCAAATGACAAAAGAAGCAATAAAGAAAAGGCGGAGGCAAACACTGGGCTGATGTGACACTGAAGAAGACACAGACTATGGGCCAGGGCAATTCTAGTGCATAGAAGACGCAGAACTGCAAGTGTGTATAAGAATTTGTAATAAAAAAGTTTTAAACCTCAATATCTCTGAACTACATTTTTTGCAATAAATGGCCCATTTTCTAAAAAAAGTACTGATGGTAGAGACATGAAATTTTCACAGCATGCCAAGTGTGAGATTTAACACATATGGAACTAGTATAATTAAAATATCCTGAGTTGTTTTGTTTTTATGTTCATTTATTTACAAAATTCTGTCAAAAAATTGAGTGTTTGGGAACAAAAGATAACATGCCCCACAATACAATTTTAATAATAATTCTCTTTCAGTGTATCTAGAAAGGTGCATTCAATAATTATGGAAAATTGTAAGTTGGTGTCTTAAAAAGTTTCCGGGATAATGGGTCACAAATTTCGATAATTTAACATTGGCGGCATAGGACATAGAATGACAGCTTAAACTGCAACACAACTAATAAATAAATGAATTTTATTCCGATAAATTCGGTTTACAGTATGGACACGTTAAATGTAACCTCTTGCCATAATGATGTGCCATGTGCAAACAGCATAGTATTAACTCTTGGCGCTATACCTTGTTCTCCATTATTCGCACTTCCAAGTTACAGCTGTAGGAAGGAATAGCACTGACGAGCTTATGGCGTATATTTAATTATTTAAGATTCATGTAGCCATAGTAGTTTCAGTTAGACTTAAATCATTTGCTAAAGCAGACCCATGGCGTATTTAACGTACTTGCAGAACTGATCAAGGGTATTTGTCAAAGTGCGTCGTCAGATGTTTGTAATAAATTGCGAACAATTGGTTGTGTTAATAGTTTGGGGGTAGCTCCCATTAAGCTATCATTGTCTGTGCCTATAACCTATCCTCTAAAATGAAAATAAGGTTCCTATCGTCTCCTCAATCATAATAAGTGGAATAAAGTGACTGAGGAAGAAATTTCTGATAATGTGTGTCTGGAGCACAGCATTGTTTGGAAGCGAGTCATGGGCAGTGGAAAAACAGGAAAAGAACAGAACAGAGGCGTCTGAAACGTAACGTTACAGCAGGATGGTGAAAATTGAGAGGACTGGTAAGAAGTGAAATTTTCTACACGAGCGATGTGGGAAGCGATATTTGGGAACACTGATTAAAATAAGATAATTACTTTCATAATACTAGAGGGAATAAACTGTAGGCGGAATACAGAGATGGGCATATATATGAAACCGAATATCTAAGGTTGTTGGATGCAATTAGTTCTACTAAGATGAAGGGGTTGGTACAACGGGAAAAGTGGTTACATGCCGCATAAGACCGGACTGAATATTGATTTGAAAAAATGGGTAATCCGCCCATGTATTAAAGAAATAAACAGTGGAGCGGTGTTACATACGTAAGAAACTGGAACCTGTTTGATTTGCCACAGTGCCTTTTTGTAGAACTGCTCTAAATTTTGAAAATTTTTAAAGCTAAAAATTTTATACACCGTTGTTTCCAAGTGTGTTGTGATTATATTTTAAATGGTTCTGTAATCATTCCGACACCATGTTGGGAAGATATTTATTTCACAACGATGGAGGGTTTGTCCTCATAAAACAATGAAAATAAATTCCTTAGATATAAATAAGAGGTGTGACTGGAAAGTTTTAAGAATGGGCTTGTATTTGTACAATGGTGGTACTTACATGCTACTGTGATGCACCTTCTTCAAAATAGTCCTCTTCTGACTGAACACACCGACTTCAACGGTGTTTCTACTTTTTGAAACATTCCTGGAAATTTTTTTCCTGAAGTGTGTTAAGGACGCTCTCCGTATATGCCTGGATGTCTTCAGTCGAGTCAAATCGCTTCACTTGCAGTGAAAATTTCAGCTTAGGAAACAGGTAGAAGTCCACAGGGGCAAAACCAGAGGAATATGGCGGTTGTGGAAGCACATAAATTTTGAATTTGGTCAAAAATTCAACGATGGAGAAGGCACGATGAGCCAGAGCATTGTCATGGTGTAGCAGCCAACTCCTGTCTTTCCACAATGCAGGCCTTTTCTTCTGAAACTTTTCGAGCAAACGCTCAAGGACACATCTTTAGTATTCCTGGTTAATTGTATGTCCTCTAGGGGTTTTAATAGTTTGTAAGTCTCAGAAGCTGATTTCCTGATTTTAAAACAAAATTTCACGCAAACTCGTTGCTCCGTTCTTACGTCCATTTTTACGCAGGCAGAATGCGGCAACAAGCACTAACAGACTCGCACTCAACCAGTTGCTACAACGAACTGAATAAAGGAAACGCAGTTTCCTGTCAGAGGGCGTTCAAGGACAAGGCAATGACTCACTCCCCACCCTCTGTGTACCTACCTGCCAAGCCAATAAGCAGTAGCGATTCCATTCTTAAGACTTTCCAATCGCACCTCGTATATACACATAGAACACGCAAATACTTTTTACGGCAGTGGTATGGTCGTTCTTCCGTCTCTCTGCTGAAGGTATCATGTTGGCATTTGCCCAAAATAGTTTAGGAAAACGGCAGAAATCCCAAATCAGAATGGCCGGACGAAGCAAAGCTAATCCTCCCGAATTAGAGCGGAGAGTCTTATCAATTGCACTGCCTCATTCGGTTCGTCCAAATTGTTGAATGCTTCTT
Source organism: Schistocerca serialis cubense (assembly GCF_023864345.2). Taxonomy (NCBI): domain Eukaryota; kingdom Metazoa; phylum Arthropoda; class Insecta; order Orthoptera; family Acrididae; genus Schistocerca; species Schistocerca serialis. The sequence continues at coordinate 15,759,314 of NC_064646.1, forward strand.
TGATTGTACGCAATTTGCGCAAAATACATATAATATGAAACATTGTCTAGCACATCACTTGACGCACTACAGACACCCGCTGGTGACTCCAGGACCAGGAATATGCTACTGCGTCGCGTTAACTTGTAGTAGAAGACACAGTTTTGAACTGCATCACTGCGGCCACTATCGACACTCACTGGCAACTCAATGACCACGAACACACTGCTATACCTCTTGCACATTCTTCGTTCTCTTTGGAGAACTGGCTCCAGGCCTGTAAAAATGCTACAACGTTCCATTCTCGCCTTACCTTCAGTTCTTCTGGAAAACTGAATCATGATGAGTGGTATGTTGTGCTCAAGAGAATGAAAAGATGTACTTTCATGCCCTGTAGATCTTGGCACATGATTTTCTTCGAAAAGCGTTATATTGTACCCCATTTAGTTATTAACACCTACTCCGAGTTCTGAGAGTGGTCTTTAATTGTGTAGTAGCATTACTTAAGAAGTATCTTTTAAATGCTCTTTTAAACATTTGTACTGTAGTAACCTTTTTCATTTTTTTGGAAATTTGTGGTAAGTTCCGAGGGGACGAAACTACTGAGGCCATCGGTCCCTAGGCTTACACACTACTTAATCGAACTGAAACTAACTTACGCTAAGAACAACACACACACACACACACACACACACACACACACACACACACACACACACACACACACACACCATACCCGAGGGAGGACTCGAACCTCCGACCGGGGGAGCCACGCAAACCGTGGCAACGCGCCTTAGACTGGGAAGTTTGTTATAAAATTTAATATGCTTGTACAAAATGTTGTTCTGAGCTTTTTGTTTGTTTTCCCTTAGCAAATATAGGGTCAGATTGGCTCTTGTTTCGTGATTATGTGTAGAACGATTAGTTAAAAACGTGTTAATGTTTTCTCTAATATGCACAACGAATTGGCGGATGTAATCACTCCATACAGTAAGTATATCCAGTTTTTTAAATAGTGATTTACAATGAGCACAACTAATACTTTTAATCATTATTGTGAGGGCATTTTACTGTAATTTGAAAACTGTATTCATGTTTCGTCCCTTTGATCACTTGAAAAGAATGCCATAGCTAAGAACTGAACGTACGTAGGACTATCTTCGTCGATCCGTTATGGGTCATGGCACGACGGCTGGCATGAACTTCTTGAGTCTCTGTCGCCTGGCCACCAAGAGCTGTTGCAGAACGAATTGATTCACGGATCCAGTTATACGGCTCCTTCCGTGTATAGCGGTTTTACGACTATGACGGCTGGGGCTTGAAGATGGCATCAATATAATGCCGAAACTGGTAGCACATAGAAGTTCATAAAATAAAATAAATTTCTACAATACATACGGCTGTTGGTAAATTATTGCATCAAGACGTACATAGGACTAGTACTTCACCATAAGAGATTGGCTGTTAAAAACTGATGATAGAATCGTAGGGGCATAACATGCAGTTGATATTCTCGTTGTGTTCATTCCACGTTAGTTGACAATCAATATTCTTTTCAAAACACTTTGTGTTCGTTACACAATCAGTAGGTTTATCATCCACCTTTTACGCGGCAGAAGTGTTTTCACATTTGAAACTTCCTGGCGGATTAAAACTGTGTGCCCGACCGAGACTCGAACGCGGGACCTTTGCCTTTCGCGGGCAAGTGTTCTAGCATCTGAGCTACCGAAGCACGACTCAAGGCCGGTCCTCACAGCTTTACTTCTGCCAGTATCTCGTCCCCTACCTTCCAAACCTTACAGAAGCTCTCATGCGAAGCTTGCAGAACTAGCACTCCTGAAAGAAAGGATACTGCGGAGACATGGCTTAGCCACAGCCTGGGGGATGTTTCCAGAATGAAATTTTCACTCTGCAGCGGAGTGTGCGCTGACATGACGCTTCCTGGCAGATTAAAACTGTGTGCCCGACAGAGACTCGAACGCGGGACCTTTGCCTTTCGCGGGCAAGTGCTCTACCATCTGAGCTACCGAAGCACGACTCACGGCCGGTCCTCACAGCTTTACTTCTGCCAGTATCTCGTCCCCTACCTTACAAACTTTACAGAAGCTCTCCTGCGAACCTTCTGTAAAGTTTGGAAGGTAGGAGACGAGATACTGGCAGAAGTAAAGCTGTGAGGACCGGCAGTGAGTCGTTCTTCGGTAGCTCAGATGCTAGAGCACTTGCCCGCGAAAGGCAAAGGTCCCGAGTTCGAGTCTCGGTCGGGCACACAGTTTTAATCCGCCAGGAAGTTTCATATTAGCGCACACTCCGCTGCAGAGTGAAAATCTCATTCTGTTTTCACATTTCTTGTGGTTAGACACTGCTGAGGTTAAGTGACATCAGCCGCAGATTGGGACCACGCTCAGGAGTGTTTCTTCCGCGCCAGGTGCTGCGCAGACAGCTTCAGCTGCTGTACCAGCAGCAGCAGCTGCAGGAACAGCAGCAGCAGCAGCAGGTGTACCAGCCGCCCTCCGGGGGCGGCGGCGACAGCGAGGTGGTGGTGGTGGAGAGCGACCCGGCGGCGCCGCCCACGGACTACGCCGAGGACGAGCCGGGCCAGCGCTACCCCTCGCTGCCGCTGGTGCCCGCCCTGTACGACCCCTCGCACGTGCACGACGTGGGCCGCGACGCCGTCATCGTGGACTCCGCCGCTGCCAGGCAGCCACAGCAAGGTGGGCGCCCATCATCCACCTCAGCCGTGCACTCCACCCACACTACGGGATTCTGCTCCCAGATTTGTTTGCGAAATGTTCGCGTGATGTGTCACTGCTAACAAGGGAACCTCCCCATCGCACCCCCCTCACATTTAATTATAAGTTGGCACGGTGGATAGGTCTTGAAAAACTGAACACAGATCAATCGAGAAAACAGGAAGTAGTTGGGCGGAACTATGAAAAAAACAAGCAGAATATACAAACTGAGCAGTCCATGTGCAAGATAGGCATCATCAAGGATAATGTGAGCTTTGGAGCGCCGTGGTCCCGTGGTTAGCGTGAGCAGCTGCGGAACGAGAGGTCCTTAGTTCAAGTCTTCCCTATAGTGAAAAGTTTACTTTCTTCATTTTCGCAAAGTTATGATCTGTCCGTTCGTTCATTGACGTCTCTGTTCACTGTAATAAGTTTAGTGTCTGTGTTTTGCTACCGCACCGCAAAACCGTGCGATTAGTAGACGAAAGGACGTGCCTCTTCAATGGGAACCGAAAACATTTGATCGCAAGGTCATAGGTCAACCGATTCCCCCACAGGAAAACAGGTCTGATATATTCTATACGACACTGGTGACGGCATGTGCGTCACACGACAGCAATATGTTATCGACCCACCTAACTTGTACACTTGGCGAATGGGTAAAAAGATTCTCCTACCTTGCCTGATTTTCTTTTGGATGTGATAATCACTCTCAAAAAAGTGATAAAAACATAAGATTTTGTCACATAAACTGCAACAAATCAAAGCAACAGTTTCACAGTCGCACAGTTTTCTCCGTTCTCTGTCAAAACATGTGTTTTTAACGTTTTCAAATTTTTCCGTGTGTAGACCGTCAAATCCTGTATATGTCTAAGCCAATCTGAACATGTCCTGGAATTTTGGAGAGCGAAGTTGATTATGTGTTAGTGCCTCAACTTTGAATTTGTCTGAAAATAAAAAATTAAACTTTTCAATCGAGGGAAGACTTGAATCAAGGACCTCTCGTTCCGCAGCTGCTCACCCTAACCACGGGACACGGCCCTCCTGAAATCAAATTCTCCTGGATGTTGCCTATGTTGGGCATGGACTACTCAGTTTGTATATTTTGCTTATTTTTTTCATAGTTCCACACAACTTCTTCCTGTTTTCTCGATTGATCTGTGTTCAGTTTTTCAAGGTCTATCCACTGTGCCAACTTATAACTAAATCTACATCTACATCTACATTGATACTCCGCAAGCCACCCAACGGTGTGTGGCGGAGGGCACTTTACGTGCCACTGTCATTACCTCCCTTTCCTGTTCCAGTCGCGTATGGTTCGCGGGAAGAACGACTGTCTGAAAGCCTCCGTGCGCGCTCGAATCTCTCTAATTTTACATTCGTGATCTCCTCGGGAGGTATAAGTAGGGGGAAGCAATATATTCGATACCTCATCCAGAAACGCACCCTCTCGAAACCTGGCGAGCAAGCTACACCGCGATGCAGAGCGCCGCTCTTGCAGAGTCCGCCACTTGAGCCTATTAAACTTCTCCGCAACGCTATCACGGTTACCAAATAACCCGGTGACGAAACGCGCCGCTCTTCTTTGGATCTTCTCTATTTCCTCCGTCAACCCGACCTGGTACGGATCACACACTGATGAGCAATACTCAAGTATAGGTCGAACGAGTGTTTTGTAAGCCACCTCCTTTGTTGATGGACTACATTTTCTAAGGACTCTCCCAATGAATCTCAACCTGGTACCCGCCTTACCAACAATTAATTTTATATGATCATTCCACTTCAAATCGTTCCGTACGCATACTCCCAGATATTTTACAGAAGTAACTGCTACCAGTGTTTGTTCCGCTATCATATAATCATACAATAAAGGGTCCTTCTTTCTATGTATTCGCAATACATTACATTTGTCTATGTTAAGGGTCAGTTGCCACTCCCTGCACCAAGTGCCTATCCGCTGCAGATCTTCCTGTATTTCGCTACAATTTTCTAATGCAGCAACTTCTCTGTATACTACAGCATCATCCGCGAAAAGCCGCATGGAACTTCCGACACTATCTACTAAGTCATTTATATATATTGTGAAAAGCAATGGTCCCATAACACTCTCCTGTGGCACGCCAGAGGTTACTTTAACGCCTGTAGACGTCTCTCCATTGATAACAACATGCTGTGTTCTGTTTGCTAAAAACTCTTCAATCCAGCCACACAGCTGGTCTGATATTCCGTAGGCTCTTACTTTGTTTATCAGGCGACAGTGCGGAACTGTATCGAACGCCTTCCGGAAGTCAAGAAAAATAGCATCTACCTGGGAGCCTGTATCTAATATTTTCTGGGTCTCATGAACAAATAAGGCGAGTTGGGTCTCACACGATCGCTGTTTCCGGAATCCATGTTGATTCCCACATAGTAGATTCTGGGTTTCCAGAAATGACATGATACGCGAGCAAAAAACATGTTCTAAAATTCTACAAGAGATCGACGTAAGAGATATAGGTCTATAGTTTTGCGCATCTGCTCGACGACCCTTCTTGAAGACTGGGACTATCTGTGCTCTTTTCCAATCATTTGGAACCCTCCGTTCCTCTAGAGACTTGCGGTACACGGCTGTTAGAAGGGGGGCAAGTTCTTTCGCGTACTCTGTGTAGAATCGAATTGGTATCCCGTCAGGTCCAGTGGACTTTCCTCTATTGAGTGAGGGGGGTGCGATGGGGAGGTTCCCTTGTAAGTAACACAGCTCGACGAAACTCGGACCATACTCAGAAAGAACTGCTGAACTATCGTACAGAAGGTAACTGAGTGAAATACGAAAAGAGAGGAAGACAAGTGACACTGTCATTCAAAGACAATAATCACACTCAAGTCACCGCGATTTCCTCCACCACTGAGGTTGACAGCTGTTGGATGGTCGATGGTGCATGTGGACGTTCTGCAATACGCGGGAGCTTGGCAAAATGGCCAGGTTAGGGTACTCCTATTTTTTTGAGTAGCGATCGATGACAATGCTTGGAAATGAGTGATTATAATCTACTACTATTGAAGTAGTATGTAAAATACCTAAATCACTTTAGTATAAAATTAAGTGTTTTAAACAATTCAGTTTCCACAGAGTGGCAAAATGGCTACCTTGCCCGACATGAGCGGTCAAAGTGGACATTTACCTTTAAACTCAAGAATCAGGGATAACAAGCCGTTCTGACAAAGAATAAATACACTACTGGCCATTAAAATTGCTACACCACTAAGATGACTTGCTACAGACGCGAAATTTAACCGATAGGAAGAAGGTGCTGTGATATGCATATGATTAGCTTTTCAGAGCATTCGCACAAGGTTGGCGCCGGTGGCGACACCTACAACGTGCTGACATGAGGAAAGTTTCCAACCGATTTCTTATACACAAACAGCAGTTGACCGGTGTTGCCTGGTGAAACGTTGTTGTGATGCCTCGTGTAAGTAGGAGAAATGCGTACCATCACGTTTCCGACTTTGACAAATGTCGGATTGCAGCCTATCGCGATTGCGGTTTATCGTATCGCGACATTGCTTTTCGCTTTGGTGGAGATCCAATGACTGTTAGCAGAATATGGAATCGGTGGATTCAGGAGGGTAATACGGAACGTCGTGCTGGATCCCAACGGCCTCGTATCACTAGCAGTCGAGATGACAGGCATCTTATCCGCATGGCTTTAACAGATCGTGCAGCCACGTCTCGATCCCTGAGTCAACAGATGGGGACGTTTGCAAGACAACAACCATCTGCACGAACAGTTCGACGAATTTTTGCAGCAGCATGGACTATCAGCTCGGAGACCACGGCTGCGGTTACCCTTGACGCTGCATCACAGACAGGAGCGCCTGCGATGGTGTACTCAACGACGAACCTGGGTGCACGAATGGCAAAACGTTATTTTTTGGAAGAATCCAGGTTCTGTTTACAGCATCATGATGCTCGCATCCGTGTTTGGCTATATCGCGGTGAACGCACTTTGGAAGCGTGTATTCGTCATCGCCATACTGGCGTATCACCCGGCGTGATGGTATGGGGTGCCATTGGTTACACGTCTCTGTCACCTCTTGTTCGCATTGACGGCACTTTGAACAGTGGACGTTACATTTCAGATGTGTTACGACCCGTGGCTCTACCCTTCATTCGATCCCTGCGAAACCCTAAATTTGAGCAGGATAATGCACGACCGCATGTTGCAGGTCCTGTACGGGCCTTTCTGGATACGGAAAATGTTGGACTGCTGCCCTGGCCAGCACATTCTCCAGATCTGCCAAAGTACTGCCCTGGAAAGATCTCTCACCAATTGAAAACGTCTGGTCAATGGTGGCCGAGCAACTGGCTCGTCACAATACGCCAGTCACTACTCTTGATGAACTGTGGTATCGTGTTGAAGCTGGATGGCAGCTGTACCTGTACATGCCATCCAAGCTGTGTTTGACCCAATGCCCAGGCGTATCAAGGCCGTTATTACGTATCCTTCAAATCTTTGAACAACGTACACTCGTCGGTCAATGTTATCGTGAAATTGTAGGCCTTCTCCGTGTGCTTCTTTTTAGGGGTTCTTTCGGCCGTGACTTAATTTTTATGGATGAAGGCGTGCGACTAGATGGAGGAGCTCTCGCAACGAGGGTATTCAGCAACTGGACTCGCCTGCCCATTCCCCATACTTAAAACCCATAGAGCACGCATCGTGTGCGTTGGGACGACGTATTGCAGCACGTCTATATGCCCAGCGACCAGCCATCAGTTGTAAACCGCGTTGGTGGAGGGATGGAAGGTCCTGCCACCTTACCAACCTTGTAGCCAGCATGGGAACACTTTGCAGATCATACATTGCCGTTCTGTGGTGACCAAGCACCCTATTAAGAACTGTGTCGTCCCGCCTTTTGTAATATCCAGCAGACCATTGCGATGACTTCACAGCAGGTATTGTCTTTGAATAAAACTGTCACTTCTGTTGAGTATTTGTTTCAGTTACCTACTGTACTATAGTGTAGCCGTTCTTTCCGTTTATGGTACAGCTTTCATCGAGTCATGGTGCTCAGTAGTGTCACATCATGCCAAAGTTACTTTCGCCCTTAATATTGCATACAGGCGTACTTGCAACATTTTTAGCAGATAAAAGTTCTTTTACAGACGGGGAATCTAAAGCTACTCTTATTTCCCGAACGGTGCTCTTTTTCTTTCTGGCCAAATCCTGGTCCAATACAGGAAATTTGTTCAACGACATGTCAAGAGAACGGAACGGAACGTGATGCAACGGTACAGATAAATGATGGAGTGTTCATACTGGACGGAAAATCAACATGACATCAGTTCGCTTAACCAAGTACCGAACGTCGATAGTGAGGTTATAAGATAGCATGTGTAATACAGAAAGTATGAATATAATTTCCGAATTAAAAAACTAGTAACGATAAAGTTTATTAGTGGTCCAAGAAAACTTCGTAAGGGATGTTCCTGATCAATTTTCTAGGATAACCGGTAGGAAGTGAAACAACATTTCAAACCGTCGACTTTTATTTGCTAACGACAATATTTAATTTCAAACAAATGAAACAATTTTTATGATGGAGTACATGGACCCCGTTCAACTCATCCATAGTGTTTTTTTCCCTAAGTCGTTTCTGAAAGTATTTGTATGGAGTGTAGCCATGTATGGAAGTGATACATGGACGATAAATAGTTTAGACAGGAAGAGAATAGAAGTTTTCGAAATGTGGTGCTGCAGAAAAATGCGGAAGATTAGATGGGTAGATCACATAACTAATGAGGAGGTATTGAATAGAATTGGGGAGAAGAGGAGTTTGTGGCACAACTTGACTAGAAGAAGGGATCGGTTGATAGGACATGTTCTGAGGCATCAAGGGGTCACCAATTTAGTTGGTTGGTTGGTTTGGGGAAGGAGACCAGACAGTGTGGTCATCGGTCTCATCGGATTAGGGAAGGATGGGGAAGGAAGTCGGCCGTGCCCTTTCAGAGGAACCATCCCGGCATTTGCCTGGAGCGATTTAGGGAAATCACGGAAAACCTAAATCAGGATGGCCGGACGCGGGATTGAACCGTCGTCCTCCCGAATGCGAGTCCAATGTCTAACCACTGCGCCACCCCGCTCGGTCACCAATTTAGTACTGGAGGGCAGCGTGGAGGGTTAAAATCGTAGAGGGAGACCAAGAGATGAATACACTAAGCAGATTCAGAAGGATGTAGGCTGCAGTAGGTACTGGGAGATGAAGAAGCTTGCACAGGATAGAGTAGCATGGAGAGCTGCATCAAACCAGTCTCAGGACTGAAGACCACAACAACAACAACAACAACAACAACAACAACATACCAAATAACGTCAGAAACAAAAATATCTTTCTCCTTCAGTACAGCTGAGTTATATCTTCAAAAAAGTTATTTGACAGAAACTGATTCATCAGTTTATGTTCTTATTTATCTACAATATGGGTATCAGCTCTATTCAGTTATTGTAAAACCTAAATCATTTTTCACTTTCAGATATCAGTCTTGTGGAAGAACACTCTATAAAAGAAATCCAAGTCATTATAGAACATTAGCTGTATGTAAGAAAACAAAGAAAAATAATAAAATAAATGTTAAGGAGAGACAAAAGCACGAAATCCAATACCCTCACAGCACCGTCAAACCTTGGGCTTGACGTTCTGTTGCGTCTCGTCCCGTTCCGTTCCGTTAACGGCCTGCGTGAACGTCGCCATGTTGGTTTTTCGTTCCGTCTCGTTGTGTTTCGGCAAGTGTGTTCGAACTAAATGTGGGTGGTCTGATGGGAACACAGATCACTGCTTCTCGAGGGCTGTTCTCCCACCTTTCTGACGAAGTACTGGTCAGACACAGCCTGCGTCTTTCTACTCTAAGAACTATATTCTTTACTGTTAGATTAAAGTGGTTTGGAATTATTCTTCTCAGATCTTGAATCAAATTGGCATCGAGCACAATTTTACATATTTACATTATCGCATTGTGAGCTGAAGATGTTGAAATAAACCATGAAACTAATGGCAGTATAGCCCCATGCGCGGAGTCAGCTATGGAGAGCGAAATACGGTTATTCCAGAATGGATCAGAAACGGAATTCTGTGATAGGATGGGCGACGGAGAAGGGATGCGAAAGAGGAAAGGTTTTACCTGTTGCATAACGCATACTCCCAAAACTGTAGGCCGTAATACTTCTTAAAAGATCAGAGCAGGACAAAATGCTGTTGGGAAACATTTTCTGCACATTCATTTGCATTTATTAGTGATTTTTGATATCAACCAGTGAGGTTACTATAGGAACTACAACCTAAAGAGGTATTTGTTTGAAACTACATATGAAGGGATTACACTGTTAATAAAAGGTATCGGCGTTATATCGAGAGCATTGTCAACATCGTATTTGTCACCCGGTGGTAGTATACGCTGCATATGCACAGTCAGCTGCAATGAGTTTCGGACGTGGGGCGGACGTGAATCTTCATTATGGACAGGTACAAAAGATAGAAAAGATAAAGTTAACGTTCTGCGTGCTGCAGCAAAACACAGCGTTGTGCGCAGAATATTTCTTAATGGTAACATTAATTTCTGTAATGGCAAATAAGAACACGATCGTGCGTGTATTTGTTCGCAGGAGATGCTGTAGCTTAAAGAAAACTACAGCTGTTGGTATTAGGAATGAATTGAACATGAAGAGAAAGAAAGAAAATGGAATGAACATATTAACAGATCGAGTAGTCAACAACTGCCCTTTAAAATCTTACGATATACTCGTACATCAGAAGAGAGATAAAGCTTAGGAAGGCCGAGGAAAGTATGGATGTCCCAAGAGAAAAATGGCAACTGTTTCTAGTGATATAGATATATAACGAGAAGACTAGGAAAAAAAGATAAGTTGTCAAAGCTTCTAGGAAACTGGAATTTATGTCATTTTATGGCAGTGTGCTTCGTTTTCCTTCATTTGCTTTTTTAAGTGAGCAATTCATTTTACTACAGCCCGAGCAGCATGAATAAATGCAACTTTTAGCGCGTTACAATACAAAATCTTTTCGTTCGGGTTTAACGCATTTACGACGTAGATCGAAAGTGAAAACTTCCTAGTGTCGTAGTAATTTTAAGCACTTAGATCCGAAACATGTTGTGGTATCGATGTGACGATTATACTATGGTTTCACAACAGATAATAGATTACTAAGGTTGATAAAAACTACGTGGTATATTAACGTAGGCTCTTCATTAGAGGTGAAGCGATATAACCTCGTTTTCGGTGATTAATGCTGTTTGCTTAGGGTTCCCTCGTCATCGGTTTCTTAGCTTTATTTCGCTAGTTAATAAATATGGGAGTTCAATTTTTGTTTCTTTTGAACGTACTGTTCCATCTTCCTTTGAAGAAGGCAGTGTAATTCCTTTGCACCTACACGGAGTCGAAATAAGACGAGTATCACGGCTACCATCACTCACTAAAATTTGTCTAAGATGAATAGTTACAACACATGTAATCTTCTGAAGCACATAATTCTCCTTTTTTATATACTTTTAACAGGTAAACCTATTAGCAGTATCGATATGGACGATGTTAACCGAAACAGGTGAGATGAAAATGCATGTATATGTATATATATGTGTGTGTGCGCAGCTTGTTGGTATTGGTGTGAAAAATAACTATATATTTTAATATTTAGTGAGCGCATGTTTGTGTTTCTCTGTAAATGTTCAAGCTTCATATTGAGCTTTATGTGCAATTTCAGTGTATGTATTCTCTTTTTGACTTTTTCTTACTTTAGCAATAGCCCAAAAATCTCACTGAAAACAATTTTTCATTAATTATGTTAAGAGGCCGCTTATATTTGTGTGTGTTTGTGCTCTAAGTAACAGGTGAACAATTAATATGAAGAGCTTTGACTATGCTGCAATGCAAATTGTCTAGATAGCACATTTGTTTCAAATTACTGGATTATGTAAACTATTTTCTCTAGCTTTTCCTTCATCTTTTGCATTCATTAAGGCACTATAGCCATCTTAAGATCTTGCTTCTTGTGCAGAGCAATATTATTAATCTCCAAAAATGTACGGAACTTTTTTTTTGTTGATCACTTCATACCAAATACCAAAAAGACAAAAGTGATGGTTATAAACGAGAAAGGAAATCGCACAAGACGCATAAAAATAGGTAGTGAGCAACTCGAGGAATTAACTGAATTTCACTATCTCCGTAGCACTGTGTAGGAAAACAATAGCTGCCTCAAGGAAAACAAGAGAATAATAACACTGAACAAGAATTCCTTTCAAAATAAGAAGAATCTTCTACTGCAGAAGCACATCGTGTCCCTCACTACGAAAAGATTTGTGAAGACCTTTGTGTGAAGCGTCCTGACATACAGATGTGAAATCTCGGCGTTAGCAAAGCTCGGGAACGCTCACTTTGAAGATACGGAGAAATCTTGTTCTGGAGCAGAATTACAAGAACTAGCTGGGGACAGAAAAACAAGTGAGATAGTTCTACAGAAAATAGGAGAGAAGAAACTACTACTGAAAGTTATTGGCCAACGTAAAGCAAAACTTGTTGGACACTTAATCAGGCATGATATTAGGATACGAAACGTTTTCTTGGGTAAGACTGTAAGGAAGCTACAGAGACCTGGCTTAGCATTCTGAAAGAAGAAGAAGAAGAAGAAGAAGAAGAAGAAGAAGAGAAGAAAATCGTTTCATTCCTCCTTTAGGGTGTGAATGGGCTGTCAGACGTCATAAAGCGAGCTTCAGTCTACATATTTTTATAAATTACGACAGTAGAATATTAAAATGTAGTTAAAAATAAGAAATAGATGTATATAAAATGTGTTGACGAATAGAACCAAGTCAGGATTAGAGGGCTAGGCATTGCTGACGATGTCCAGAAATTGCTCCTGGTGCATGAGACTTGTAACTGGACGACAGATGACGTGCATTGTGATTATGACCCAGATGATCTCCAAAGGACTGTAAAAGGGGAAATCCAGTTGCACGATCAAGAGCAAAGGTTGATCGACGTCATCTACGATGGCAGCAGATACTGGCATACATAAAAGGATCAGTGAGTGGGCACGCAGGATGTATAGTAATATGAATAGCAGGATAGTGATACAGGTTTTGCGGGGCAGTATGAGTTATACATGATAATATTACGAATATTAGAAGTGCAGTGGCAGTTGTATATGAGCAACGAGAGATGGAGACCTTTTTTACGAATGGGAGGGAAAATGAACTATAGGTGAAATGAAGGATAGATTTCGCTAAGGATTTCTGAATTAGGAAGCGGGAGTTGGTTAAAGCTACGTCGGGAAATGATATGTGGTGTGTGGAGGGGAAGAGAAGAAGGCTCAGGTGGATGAGAAATGAGGAAGAAGGAAGGAAGGAAACTGGTTTTCCCACCGATGTAGTTAGAGACGGAGCACAAGATCGGTTGGGAGAATGATGGCATTTGGGTTAAACGATTTTGGGAGAACACCAACGAATTGTTTGGTGACGGTTTGAACTACCTTCCTCTCAAATGCGACTCCAGTGTCTTAAACACAGTGCCACCTTCCTCGATGAGCAGAGACACGGTGTGATTTCGCTGATGAAGTTTATTGGCTGTGTAGGATTTCCGGAGGTAGGGGGTTGGGAACTCAATCAGCTGCCATCTCGAAAACCTGTAATCCATACGATCTACTGTAAACTTTATCCAGGTACTATTCTATCCACAAGTTCATTTCCTTTTTGTCTCTGGGCATTGTACTGGGCATTTCCACTTCATTGGTGCTTTTAGATTCGCCCACTGGCTACTGGCTTTCAAATGCTGAAAGACTTTTTGAGGATCAGTCCTCGATTGCATGTACGTGTGGTAACAGCATGCCGACGACACTTCAGTCGCCTGTTTACGTGTTTAGCTTCTCTCTCTACCTCTCTCTTTAGGACGCATCCTCATTTTATTTGTAAGTTATCACTCACTCTGCTACTCTGCATGTACAAAGAAGGTGATGCGAGAACTGTTAGCGCAGCTAGAGGATGGCGGTGCATGTCAGCCACTCAGCTAAGAGCGGATTCTCTCCAGTATGGACAAGCATGCCGACAAAGACAAATATTTTCAGGATCTACGATCGGCGATCGCCAAAACTCCACTGACTCCTCGGAGGCCCTAGTGAATTCTGGAGGAGATGTTCTTGGTCACGACGCTGATTCTGCGCAGCGGTTCATCATCGTGTATGCGGACAGCGCAACCGGAGACAATACTATTAGTGAAAACGATGACGAGAAGCCTTCAGCGAAACATGTGCGTTCAGCGCTGCAAAATACGAGCACTTCCGACGTCGCCGCCCAGCAGAATCACACTGCGACTGCAACTCGGCGGGCTAGAAGGGGCAGGGTAACTATATACGACTACATCAAAGAACGCGACCCCGAGAAGATGGCCAGAAATTTCCCAGAGTCGTACTTGATACAGGAAATTTTCAACTCGTCGAGAGCTTTAAGACGTAATGATGATGACACGGATGATCTCCAGAGGGCCGCGGAAAGGGAATTCCAGTTCCTCCACAAAATTGGTGGGGCCAAGAGCCGTGGTCGATCCATGTTAGCAGCAGACGTGGTGACCTCGGATTCTGGTAATAGGCGGAAGACGTTCTACAAAGCTGGAGTGGTCCTGCCAGACCTGAGCTATCCTACAAGGCACAGTGGAGTATCGGAGACGTCTAGGCAGGGAGGTGGCGCTGCTTTCCCTGGAGGAGAACCAATTACCAATCGAGGCTTTTCGACAAATTATAATGGAAATAGAGGTACCTACAGACCGCATTTCACATATGTTGAGGATAGAGGAATCGATACCTCCAGGAAAGGCCAGTCCAGCCTTAGCCACAGATATGACGATCGTCCTTTGATTTCCACCGAGGGAGAGATTTCTCGTAATTACTCTGTCTCGTCAGTCAATTCTGCTTCACAAGATTCTCCACACCCTGTTTACTACCCACCCACTAACTCTTACTCTAATCAGATGCAAGCGGCTGTCCATGTTGTGTACAACGAAGCAGGACGCTCGAATGAGCATAGAGAGCAGACTTCGTTACCAGGAGTTAGTCCTCTAAATCCACAGCAAGAAGGTAACCTGGGAGCATACGACCTGCGTGGTTTGCAGCAGCCTTATAATCATCAGCAATTACCTTTAGACGCATACTCTAAGCCCCAAGAGCATTCCAGATCACGATATGTACCACACCCAGTTTATTACAATGGTAATAGCTACTCTGACGCTAATGAGACTCAGGTGACTCCAGATTCATCATTTAACGGAACAGACAATGATGGGAACGGAGGGCAGTAT
Source organism: Schistocerca serialis cubense (assembly GCF_023864345.2). Taxonomy (NCBI): domain Eukaryota; kingdom Metazoa; phylum Arthropoda; class Insecta; order Orthoptera; family Acrididae; genus Schistocerca; species Schistocerca serialis. Next base: position 15,774,357 of record NC_064646.1, read on the forward strand.
CAATTCTTCGAAGACAGCTCTGTAGCTTCCTCGCATTTTGGAACAATGGCGACTACTCAACGACGAAATAATGAAAGGGTGACGATTAGCAACTACTTCCCGGAAGGCAGAATGCCGGTTGTTGTTGGGGATGATGTTGCCTATAGTACCCCACACAACAAGTATGGTGCACTGTTTTACAAAGTTGGCTCAGATGGTGATGGAAGTCGCGGTACTGATAGTGAGCACAGTATTTTTAGGGTCAGCTCTCAAACTGTCGCCCCACCCCACGTTTCAGGCGGTTTCTACAGCAAAGGGAGCACTGCCCACAGCGACCAGTCGACCCATTACGGCGGCCACCCGTCGGGCGTCACCAACGTCGGAGGGTACCCACCTGTGGCCATGCAGTACCTACAGGACATTGCCAGAAGAGCTGACACGCCAGTCTACAGGCAGGCTGGGAGCAAGGAGGCAGTCATCCTCAACAACCTGATAGGCAGGAGCGCTCCGTCGAAGGCCAGATCTCTCGAAGCTCCTTCTGGGGAAGCAGGTAAAGTAGCAGACCCAGAGGGCGGATCTGGTGCCAGTAAAGAGGAGCTGGTGGCGGAGACGGTGGCTGCCGGCTCCTCCAGAGACGAACACGCAGCAGCGGCCGAGACCGAGGCTGGAGAGGCCACCAGAGCTACTCCTGGAAACCAGCGGTCGGTGGTGTCGCTGAAGGACGGACCAGCGGAGTCGTACAGCGCCATGTACATCTACCCGGGGCGCCAGGCCAAGGCGGCGTCTCCCAAGGCCGCCGCGATGCCGCAGCCGCAGGTGGACGGCGGGTTCTTCTACAGCTTCCACCACCCGGTCATCCCAGTGGCGGTGCAGGTGGCTCAGCCTGTGGCAGCCGACGCCGCCGACGCCGACGCCACCGCCGACGCCAAGGCGCCCCCGCGGGGACTCAGCGTCTCGCAGAGGGCGTCGCTGTACGACGCGGTGCCCGTCGCTGCAGTCCACGACGCCCAGGTGCCGCCGTACCTGCGTGGCGCCGTCACAGACCACCAGACCAAGCCCGTCTTCATACACTACGACCCGGCCGAAGCGGCTGCTGCTAGCTAGGGTACTGCTGGACGATCTCCCTTCCTCACACAATCCGTACATGTCCATTATAATTATCCGGGTTGTTATGCCGTGGTCGGTTGATGAATTCTGTATCAATTCCCAACGTTTCGTCCCCATCTGCGGGAGACATCTTCAAGGGGGCCTGTAGCTCGATGGAAGCTCCAACACACCCACTGGCTCGCTACTGACAGTCAACGTTGAGAATTGACACAGAATTCATCAACCGACCACAGCATAACAGCCCGGATAATTATAATGGACATGATATTTCCGGCCGTGGAAGTCTACATTTTAGTAACAATCCGTACAGTGACTAGATCACCTCCAAATGCACTTAACACAAATTGTGCACAGCATCCAGATAATGAGGTCTCACTTCTCACTCGCCAATTAGGCATACATCTGGTGTGTGCCACAAAAAAAATATTCTTTACGTAAGAATAATTTTTAACGACTCCACATGACTATGGGACTGATTAATACGAAGTGTCAAGATATGAGCAGTCTCAGAATAAAATCAGAACTGAAACTTCTCATATATATAGTGAAAAACATTTTGTACTGTCGCTTATGTTGTAGATAGAGAAATACATTCTGCCATCCACTTCGTTTTGCATTGCATCGATGTGGATGTGCAATAACTATCACTTGTCTTTTGAAACTGAGGCTTATTTTTGTTTCCATCCAATTGGTTTTTGGTATCTTCAGTAGTAAACAAAGAAGATAAATGGAATATTGTTAACTTGACTATGAAAATGTATGTGAAATCTTATGCGACTTAACAGCTAAGGTCATCAGTCCCTAAGCTTACACACTGCTTAACCTAAATTATCCTAAGGACAAACACACACACCCATGCCCGAGGGAGGACTCGAACCTCCGCCGGAACCAGCCGCACAGTCCATGACTGCAGCGCCCAAGACCGCTCGGCTAATCCCGCGCTATCATCGTTTTTTTGTTGAAGTATGTAGTGTCTCCGGCAGCACTTTTGGGTTAACTTAACATTCAAATGATTTAAAAATATTTCGCTCCTAGATGTGTAATGATCCTAGCAGCATTTACGTTAACTTAATACTCATATTGCTCACAAATATCTTCTTGTAGATATGAAATGCACTGTACACACACATCTAAGTTAACTTAACAAATACATCATTTATAAATAATATGAAATCTTAAGTCGTCCTAAAAATACTACTATGTAAAACTAAAAACAAAATGCTTCTAGTTAAGTAAATAGTTACTTTCCTTGTAGACCAATGAAGATACCAGAATGGTTAAGTGAAACAAGTATGATTATAAACAAATATAATATTCAGTTGCAAAAGACAATTAAAAGTTTTTCTTATCTACAAGGTAAGCAGAATAGATATAGCAATTAAGAATGCCTACAAATATTAACTATACCATTACCACATCATGGACTTACATACAATGTTGTGAAAAGCTGTTTAAATGGGGCATCTGCGCTATTTATAAACTTGATTATTACTTCATAGTTTTCAGTGACAGTAAGCATCTAATAAAATATAAAATGCTGAATTTCTACCTGCACCACATTAGCAACATTTTGTTGTGTATTTGTTGGTATCGTAATTCTCAACATCTCGGCCTCTGTTACTGTCTGCTGTTAAGAAGTGAATATGGAACATGTTTTGCCACTAATGAAGATCATTTTCTGTAGCATATTTATACTATTGTCGATAGTGGAAGCTATTATCCATGTGTTTCTGTACCATTTCTTTAATCAACTCCTTGTTCCGGATGTAAATATTATTGAGACGCGCTACTACAATGTCTCGCAAGTTGCTGCCTCTGATGTCTGCAAGAACTTCGAGGCTCAACCTACAAGACGTGATTTGATGCATTTGCATAAATTTCATAGTGCCCATGATAGCATCTTTACTCGCTAAGTGACGGGGAAACTACATAGCGAAGTCAAGTAGCATTTGTTTCAGAACTGTCATGGATGAATATTTGTAACTTTATTTGATGTTTATACCTTTTGCACACAAAGACTATCATACAGCCACTTCGCGTTTTTTGGCTGCTACAGAGTATACTACTTACCTCTATGGATATTTCTTAGCTGATACATATAACAGAGGTAACGAGAACCGGGGGCGATGTGGATGCAGGAAATATGTTGACCTAACATTTTTAGAAGTATGTAAGTTGCTTGACTCTGTCTTAAACGTTGTCTGATTTGCACGTTCCTCTTCAGATGCTGTAGCAATATTTCTTACAAATATTTCTTAAGTTAGTTACAGATTTAGTACCATTAATGCAATTTATTCTGTTTTCTGAATTTTTTGTAAGCTCGTCACTGTAAAGCTATGGTAAACTGAATGGTATGGGGCGACAGTCTGTGTCTCTAGAGTTCACAGGCGATCTACAAAAGACTGCATTTGATTGCATGTAATGTTACTGTGTAACGTGGGTCAAGCTTTTAAGGTGACGATTGGTTTGTTATTATATAAAAATAATGGTCTGTGACAGTAGACGTGAGCTTTATGTATTCGTAAGCTCTTGAAATGCAGTGTAAGACGTTAAATAATGCAGGTGTATAATCTTCCTTTTTTAGTAAACTTATTGTTAGCTGCAAGACATGATCTGTAAAACTACATAAAGTCGCTTTACAACAACCCAAACATCTGTTTAGACTGTGAGCAGACTTTGTAGGATCGTCAGTTTAAACACCAGTAAATGTACAGCATACATTTTTTGAATTTCTCTATGTGCCATTGTTATGATTTTTAAAAACTCATTGAGTAATTAAAAACCCGTACAATAAAATGAGTTTACAATTATACACTTTATTTTAAATTTCCATAAATAAAATGTACATGATACACTCTTATTGATATAACCCTTTGAGTTTTATTTTGGTTCTTATGTGGACTGTATTTGCACTGTCCTTGAACTATCAGCGTGTCTTAATATTAGCTTTTATGCTGCTGGAACATCTGTCTGGAATGGTTCTGAAATATTACACTAAAATCAAAAGAAAATAACATCACACGCTCATAAAAATTTAGACCTTTCTCGTTCTGTTTCTAAAACTGGTCTTGAAAATTTGTGGAATAATCCTTCATACTGATTACACGTGATATAAATATGATTGACATACCGTTATTGAATAAAGAAAACCTCATCGAAAACTTCTTAAGCTGTAAAGGGATTGTAATAGTCACGTTTTAATGGAAGTGGAACTATAATGAAAAGTGATATGAATTTATGCCGTTCAGAATGTATCTCTCTGCCTGATGGTTTCATTTTAAAGGTAACAGAGGATTTTAGGATATATTTGCTCTGATGTGATGAGTCACTGTTTGCATAGTTCTGATTTTCTTAATCTGATATAAAGGAAAGATGAAAACGAAAGCGTTGATATGCAAATAATAAGAATTTAAATGTTGTGTGGAATCGTTTGTTAGAATTTTGCCGAGTTATTCAATCATCTAAACGGAAATGTTTTATGACCTACTGCCACACTTCTGGTGCAAAGCGTGACTCATGCACATAGCAGTTCAGTGTCATTTTCATGTTTTGACACTGGGGTTAGTTTTAGAGTTTAACCCAGAACTTTTGGCACGAGGTGCATAGGGGTTATGAGGAGAGAAACAACGGCGAGAAAGATCGCAATCAACTATGTAACATACCCTCAGTAAGGAGTTACTGGGAGAAAGGGGTGAAGTTTCGTGGTTAATCCAGTTAAGAGCAGTTGGGGTGACAAGGCGGCTACTGAACGATCATCTCCAATCCACTGTACGTGCAGACCATCATCATCAATGTCACATACCCTTCCACCAAAAGATGTTGGTTTGAAACTTATGTTATCCAAAAATTTTACGCTTAATCTGGTACTAATGATGATGATGATGATGATGATGGTGAACGCAACGCTGCTGACCAAACATCCCCACTCTACAATCAAATCACCATCTTCAGTGTCACCTACCCTCACTCTGTCAGTAATTGGGATGAGACTTGAGGTTTAGCCCATGACATTAATTCTTAGACAGTAGTGTTGAGTATGAGAAGGAAGTACATGGTGGCAGACCCCATATTATGTACGGATCACCATCAGCAGTACTGCGTGATATCTCTCCAACGGACGCTATGTTAAGGTTTGGAATTTAACGAAGGATACTGGCGCTTAGTCAGCTGAACAACAACTTTATGTCATAACCTCCCCTCCAAACTGCCAACCCAACCACATAATCGGAATGAAAATTTCTTCCATCACTATGATAACTGGCCGTTACCATTTTGAGTGCTTTTGCACATGCTGCACATTAACAACTTGTACTATGGGCAGAGCGAGGGGTGAGGAAAAGGAGTGGTAAAAGTTGCTACACTAATGAATACGTTTGGTCGCTACGTTCATTTTTAAAGATTGTGATTAATAAAGTTTCTTCTGTATTTTTTTATATTTGTGCATAGGCTCTTCTTCGACAAAACATATATACCATATCAGATACATATCAGACATAACAATGGTTATATTTGATGAGAACCAAGTTCTCTATAGGTTTTCATTTGTTTTAATTAAATTTGCAAGCAGTCGAAGAAAATGAGAGAGATAATACAAGTTATGATCGGCAGCAAAATTTACAACATAGAGAACAATGGACACATACGTGAACTGATAGGTTAACTGGTGTTTATGAAACACAGACCTAATTTACAATGCTTACGATACCAGAAGCAATGAGTACAGTTCATATAGCATTACGGAAGCCCTCAGCGAATTACGGTTGCAATGGCTGTCTGTTCTCAGATCCTGAGCGCATGTCTATTTCAGCTAACATTACAACTCTTTGAACGATCTCTTCGCGATAAATTGTGAATGGAATCAGCTGCATACTTCCATCACTGGACGACTTTAGAATAACGACTTTATTTTGTGGAGAAATAAACAGTTTCTTGTAAGTGTTTGTGGTTGTCGTCTTTTTTGGATAGGTTTGGTCCGAAGCCGGTGGTGGAGCAAGCAGATACAGGCGTATCCTTGGCGTCGACTCTTGCTGCCATCTGTTGGCCAGGCTGGGGAACCAGCTGGACATGAAGCCGTAGAACCAACGGATGACGTCTGGCACGTTAATCTCGATCGGGAAAAGGGACGAACTCTCGATGAAGTCACCGAGAGAGTTGTAGAAAATTTTGTTATCGTTTGCCTCAGGTCGGAGTCTTAATTGTGTTCTGACTATGTCGACAGGTAGAAGGACTACAAGTTTTCCACTAGATCCATTGAGGTCAGAATCTAGCCTGAAAGAAGAAAGACGGAATGTCAGTTTTGTGAATTACAGAGAACTAAACTAATGCAAATTTTTTCATCATGTTAACGTTCCCAATAGCACTGTCTTATTTACTAATAGCCGTTCTGCACGTCAAACCGATCGCGAATTACACTGCTGGAAACAAAAACAAGCAACAACATAAAACAATTAGATGGAACATATAAAATGTGAGTTTTTTGGAGTTTAAGAAACAGAATGCAGAATTTCACACTAGTATGATCGAGTAATACAAAGAGGGACACCACGTCGACTACACAGGAAGGAATCGAAGTAGGCGTTCCTCAGGTTTCGATAATAAGCGCATTTTTTTGTCATTCGTTTTGGTGATGATACTACTTTATCTGCATCACTAGGAAGACCGGAGATGATACAAGCATTATCATCAAGCCGAAAGAGAAGCATCAACAGGAGAAATAGTATATGAAGTGTTGGCAGAAGAGCCAACACCGTGTTGCTAGAGGAGGCCGAAATGCACGCTTTTAAGCTCACGTAGATTGACGTGAGGTCTGGAACAAGGTAAAGTAATTATCCTATAAAGAAAAGAACGTAGTTCTTGGAATACTTAGCTTTAATCCACAATTGGAGAACATCGCTCTTGTTTAGACATTATTACACTCTGAATATAAACTGGTAATGGCGCCTTGCTAGGTCGTAGCAAATGACGTAGCTGAAGTCTATGCTAACTATCGTCTCGGCAAATAAGAGCGTATTTGTCAGTGTAGCATCGCTAGCAAAGTCGGCTGTACAACTGGGGAGAGTGCCAGGACGTCTCTCTAGACCTGCCGTGTGGCGGCGCTCGGTCTGCAATCACTGACAGTGGCGACACGCGGGTCCGACGTATACTAACGGACCGCGGCCGATTTAAAGGCTACCACCTAGCAAGTGTGGTGTCTGGCGATGACACCACACTATATAATGGCTTTCTTAAAATTACTAACTTTTTGTGTAAATGAACTAACCTACTATCGATTTATTTTTGTGTTGGGAGATGAGGTGTTCATTGTACGAGACGACGATAGGTACTTCAGAAGAGCTGGTCGCCTGTTTGCCTGAAGCCGTAGCCATTATTCGTGGAAAAACCTCGTTGTTTTAAGCATGTTACACTAACATTAGGACTGAGATGCCAGTTGGCATTAATAAAGAGGAACATTTTTGGCAACATCTCTAAAACAATATTCATCACACGGCAATCTGGTCACGTTCTCCGAACATTCAGTAGCATAGAAACCTTCGTGGCCCCCTAGCAGGTAAACGGTGCATATATGACATTTTTGTCATATAGGGAAGAGTTTCTTTATGTCCTTTAAACTTTCTAAAATTATGCACAAATATTTTTATTACATCCTGTATAAATACTTTTTTAATGTGTTTGAAGTATTTTGGTAAATTCACATATTCCACCTCATAAAGTTTATCACGAACCTGATCTGTGGAACATGTAGCCAACTGACTAACCACAACAGCAAGACATCATCTTGTATTATTTATTTTTACTTAATGTTCCAATAACAACTTGGCGTCATAGTAGCCCGGCTTGAAATGGATGCCGTAGCAGGCGTGAACACTGTGAGAACTGAAGTATATAAGAATAAAATCAATTTTATACTATGATTTAGTACATAACAGCAAAAAAAAAAAAATTAATGTGGTGCACGACTTTACGTAACATTGGACTTACAGACTCCAAGTTGGCATGGAGAGTCAACATTCTGCTATCAAAACCTCCAATCAACATGGTACGAAATATATATATATATATATATATATATATATATATATATATATATATATATATATATATATATATATATATGTTCCTGTGGATATGTGTCCCTGACGAATTTACCTGAACGTGATTTGCATGCCACACCACAAAGAATCTATAGTTGTCGCCGAACTATCGTGACAAACAAGTTACTAATTAGATTAAGCTTATCCATTAAGGCTATTGTACAACACCTGACTGTGGATTGTTTTAGTATAAATACAGACAACTGCAACTAGTCAGCGGTCAGGGTAGCAGTGGGAGCGATCAATCTACGAAGAAGGAATTGAAGATTTATCGCCACACGTGGGTGTGCGTTGATTTGCTTCAATATGGATTTGTGGCAGTGTTGTACCTAGGGCTTCAAACTCTCATGTTTATAGCAGTTGTCATTCAGCTTGCTCTCAATACGTTTGGGAAAAATAGTATACTGTCCATTGGTAGACATGGGGAAAGTGTATACACCTGTTGGACAATGCTGTAACAGGCGGGTCTCTCAAAACCATTGTACATAATACCTCTGTAACAGTAATGCACAATGGCCGAGTCAGAGGACAGGGAGATTTATGACTTGGCTGTCAGGAGAATTTTCAAGTAAACTAAGCATTACACAGGAATAATTTTAGCAGGGAACATTTTTGGCGAATGCGTGTCTTTAGCATCAGGAAGGAAGGCGTTACATGACAGCAATGAAAGCTGCCAGCAAATAATTTGTGTTGCTTACTGATATGGTCAGGATGGAGACAACTGATGTATGACAGTGTTAACCTTTAAATATTTTTATATAAAAATCCTTAAGTAATTAGGATCGACATATTTTAGCGATAATTGATTACTAGTTTTGGCTGAGCTACGAACCACCCTCATATCAGTTAATAAAATGAGTGCAGTGTCTAATGACAAGACTGGAGACATCCCTTTACAACTCACCAGACGCCACACATGTCTACACACTGGCTGGAAGGAAATGCATTCATGTAAGAGATCCACATGCCAATGTTCCTGCTGGATCAGAGTAATAACTAGCACTCAGTAAATTTACTCGTAGATAATTATTAATATAACGAGTACATTAGTATTTTATTTGTAATCTAAGTGACACATGCAAAACGTCATCTATTAAAGAATTAATTTTAACAGGGAGTCTGCAATCAGATAAGGTGAGGTCTAGAATAAGATGAATTATGAGGAAACGAAAGCATTTACAAGCTCCTTTAATTACATTCTTGCAGCTGGTAAAGCTAAATCATTTATTGGATATTTACTGAAAATCCTGCACTCAAATGTAGACGTCCGATGAAGCAGATTATCCACACAGAAGACATGATCGAGTGCCAGTGTAATTCCGCACACGTACACACCGTTGGTACGTATGAATGATCAGAGATGGATTTCTCTACAACGAATAGAAAGATCATCAGATCGCACTAATGTTGTTCGTTTTTAATGTTGTTACCAGAGTTGGTAGGATATACAGGGTGGTCCATTGATCGTGACCGGGCATAATATATCTCACGAAATAAGCGTCAAACGAAAAAAAATTACAAAGAACGAAACTTGTCTAGCTCGAAGGTGGAAACCAGATGGCGCTATGGTTGGCTCGCTAGATGGTGCTGCCATACGTAAAACTGATATCAAGTTCGTTTTTTAAAAATAGGAATCCCATTTTTTATTACATATTCAAGTAGTATGTAAAGAAATATGAATGTTTCAGTTGGACCACTTTTTTCGCTTTGTGATAGATGGCGCTGTAATAATCACAACCGTATAAGTACGTGGTATCAAATAACATTTCTCCAGTGCGGACGGTATGTGCTTCATGATACATTACCCGTGCTCAAATGGACCGTTAACCAATTGCGGAAAAGGTCGATATCGTGTTGAAGTATGGCTATCGTGATCAAAATGCCCAACGGGCGTGTGCTATGTATGCTGCTCGATATCCTGGACGACATTATCCAAGTGTCCGGACCGTTCGCCGGATAGTTACGTTATTTAAGGAAACAGGAAGTGTTCAGCCACATGTGAAACGTCAACCACGACCTGCAACAAATGGTGATGCCCAATCCGCACATCAGTAGCACACAAATTGCGCGAGAATCGGGAATCTCAGAAACGTCGGTGTTGAGAATGCTACATCAACATCGATTGCACCCGTACTATATTTCTATGCACCAGGAATTGCTTGGCGACAAGTTTGAACGTCGTGTACTCTTCTGCCACTGGGCACAAGAGAAATTACGGGACGATGACAGATTTTTTGCACGCGTTCTATATAGCGACGAAGCGCCATTCACCAACAGCGGTAACGTAAACTGGCATAATATGCACTATTGGAGAACGGAAAATCCACGATGGCTGCGACAAGTGGAACATCAGCGACCTTGGCGGGATAATGTATGGTGAGGCATTATGGGAGGAAGGATAATTAGCCCCCATTTTATCGATGGCAATCTAAATGGTGCAATGTATGGTGATTTCCTACATAGTGTTCTACCGATGTTACTACAAGATGTTTCACTGCATGACAGAATGGCGATGTACTTCCAACATGGTGGATATCCGGCACATAGCTCGCGTGCGGTTGAAGCGGTAATGAACAGCATATTTCATGACAGGTGGATTCGTCGTCGAAACACCATGCCATGGTCCGCACGTTCACCGAATCTGACGTCCCCGGATTTCTTTCTGTGGGGAAAGTTGAAGGATATTTGCTATCGTGATCCTCCGATAACGCCTGACAACATGCGTCAGCGCATTGTAAATGCATGTACATACATTATGGAAGGCGAGCTACTCGCTGTTGAGAGGAATGTCGTGACACGTATTGCCAAATGCATTGAGGTTGACGGACATCATTTTGAGCATTTATTGCATTAATGCGGTATTTACAGGTAATCACGCTGAAACAGCGTGCGTTCTCAGAAATGATAAGTATACAAAGGTACATGTATCACATTGGAACAACCGAAATAAAATGTTCAAACGTACCTACGTTCTGTATTTTAGTTTAAAAAACGTGCCTGTTACCAACTGTTCGTCTAAAATTGTGAGCCATATGTTTGTGACTATTACAGCGGCATGTATCACAAAGCGAAAAAAGTGGTCCAACTAAAACGTTCATATTTATTTACGTACTAAACGAATATGTCATAAAAAATGGGGGTTGCCATTTAAAAAAAACCCAGTTGATATCCGTTTTACCTATGGCAACGCCATCTAGCGGGCCGACCATAGCGCCATCTGGTTTCCCTCTTCAAGTTAGACAAGTTTCGATCTTTGTAGTTTTTTCGTTTGACTCTTATTGGTGAGATATTTGGCCCGGTCACGATCAATGGACCGCCCTGTATAGGGGTATGAACATCGTCAAATTCTGAGTAAGCACTGTGAAGCACAAGAGATGCCGCGTACATGTGTGAGACAGCATGACCATCATCTGGCAGACATTGAAAGAGGCTTCAGTGTGTTTCTCCATTTCGTCAACTGGTGGAATGGTGCACTACAGAGATTTGTGGGGTGTTTGGAGGTGACAGTGACCCGATGTTGGACTGCATGGGAACGTGAGAGCAGGTTTTCTGGTCGTCAACGTGCCAGTCGAGCGCGTCTGACCAACACAACAGAGAATCGCCTTACTGCGCACCAGACACATAGTAACCTCTTCATATCAGCACCTGCCACCCAAGAACAAGAAATGGGCTCCCTGGAACACTCTGTATCTACCCTCACCTTAGGTCAGAGACTGGCAGCTGGCGGACTAGGTAGTTAAAAAATGGTTCAAATGGCTCTGAGCACTTTGGGACTCAACTGCTGTGGTCATTAGTCCCCTAGAACTACTTAAACCTAACTAACCTAAGGACATCACACACATCCATGCCCGAGGCAGGATTCGAACCTGCGACCGTAGCAGTCGCACGGTTCCGGACTGCGCGCCTAGAACCGCGAGACCACCGCGGCCGGCACTAGGTAGTTAAATCTCGGCTAATCCATCAAGTTGGACTGCAGTTGGAGACGTCGTACTTGAATAGTGATGACAAAATCAGCGTCGTTTATTCTTTTTAAAACTCGCTACCTGTTTCAACACCACATGATGTCATCTTCAGGCCTCGGAAGTGCTAACAACCCTACCACAACAAAGATCAAAAATTAATTACGATTGTAGTGCTGCTCACGCTGCTACATATTGCGTTTTCGGGCAACAACAAAGTTATATTATGAGGCGGGTGTCATTAGAGCACAGTTAATAAAGTCATTTCTTGAAATAATGGATAAACTAGGCACCCATCTTTTCGTGTTTTCCACGCTGGTCTCGTGAACTCATGGCTCAATCGTCGAAAATCTAGTTAGTGATGATTCTAAGCTCGGATGCAAAGAGGGCTAGGTGTTATTCTGCGATATTCACAAGTTTTATAGATGTGTTTCATAAACCATTCTTGGAGATTAAACTTTTGCAAGTTAGGACAATGGTGATGTAAAGAAGTAATCAGCACTCCGAATTTAAGTTGCACTTCTTTTTGATTACTTTTGTTGCAATATCACGTAACTCGTTCCAAAACATCACTTCACAATATAAAACATACTTGAAAATATCTTCCTCACTGTTAAAGTTCACATTTCATAAACTGACTACAATTTGCGTCTTTTTAACATGACGACCAAAGCTTGACTCTCTAATAACCGCTTATGCGCCCAAAAATCAGAGTTACAAGTACGTCAAGGATCATAGTGACAAAAGAAAGAATACACATAAGAATAATATCATTGCAATATATACAGGGTGTTTCAAAAATGACCGGTATATTTGAAACGGTAATAAAAACTAAATGAGCAGCGATAGAAATACACCGTTTGTTGCAATATGCTTGGGACAACAGTACATTTTCAGGCAGACAAACTTTCGAAATTACAGTAGTTACAATTTTCATCAACAGATGGCGCTGCAAGTGATGTGAAAGATATAGAAGACAACGCAGTCTGTGGGTGCGCCATTCTGTACGTCGTCTTTCTGCTGTAAGCGTGTGCTGTTCATAACGTGCAAGTGTGCTGTAGACAACATGGTTTATTCCTTAGAACAGAGGATTTTTCTGGTGTTGGAATTCCACCGCCTAGAACACAGTGTTGTTGCAACAAGACGAAGTTTTCAACGGAGATTTAATGTAACCAAAGGACCGAAAAGCGATACAATAAAAGATGTGTTTGAAAAATTTCAACGGACAGGGAACGTGACGGATGAACGTGCTGGAAAGGTAGGGCGACCGCGTACGGCAACCACAGAGGGCAACGCGCAGCTAGTGCAGCAGGTGATCCAACAGAGGCCTCGGGTTTCCGTTCGCCGTGTTGCAGCTGCGGTCTAAATGACGCCAACGTCCACGTATCGTCTCATGCGCCAGAGTTTACACCACTATCCATACGAAATTCGAACGCGGTAACCCCTCAGCGCCGCTACCATTGCTGCACGAGAGACATTCGCTAACGATATAGTGCACAGGATTGATGACGGCGATATGCATGTGGGCAGCATTTGGTTTACTGACGAAGCTTATTTTTACCTGGACGGCTTCGTCAATAAACGGAACTGGCGCATATGGGGAACCGAAAAGCCCCATGTTGCAGTCCCATCGTCCCTGCATCCTCAAAAAGTACTGGTCTGGGCCGCCATTTCTTCCAAAGGAATCATTGGCCCATTTTTCAGATCCGAAACGATTACTGCATCACGCTATCTGGACATTCTTCGTGAATTTGTGGCGGTACAAACTGCCTTAGACGACCTGCGAACACCTCGTGGTTTATGCAAGATGGTGCCCGGCCACATCGCACGGCCGACGTCTTTAATTTCCTGAATGAATATTTCGATGATCGTGTGATTGCTTTGGGCTATCCGAAACATACAGTAGGCGGCGTGGATTGGCCTCCCTATTCGCCAGACATGAACCCCTGTGACTTCTTTCTGAGGGGACACTTTTCAAGTGTACCGCCAGAATCCAGAAACAATTGAACAGCTGAAGCAGTACATCTCATCTGCATGTGAAGCCATTCCGCCAGACACGTTGTCAAAGGTTTCGGGTAATTTCATTCAGAGACTACGCCATATTATTGCTACGCATGGTGTATATATGGAAAATATCGTACTATAGAGTTTCCCAGACCGCAGCGCCATCTGTTGTTGAAAATTGCAACTACTGTAATTTCGAAAGTTTGTCTGCCTGAAAATGTACTGTTGTTCCAAGCATATTGCAACAAACGGTGTATTTCTATCGCTGCTCGCTTAGTTTTTATTGCCGTTTCAAATATACCGGTCATTTTTGAAACACCCTGTACATATCGATGTATCGAAGTACCTATACATTAATGAAATCAAATCTGAATGTTGTCACACAAATATGTTAACTATTTTACGGAAACGCAGTAGAATATTGCTGGTATCGAGAGGTTGAGGTGAGGTGCCGTAATGGTTACGTAATTCAAGTACCATTACAACGTAACCTGGCTTCCGCAACGGTTTTCATGTGCAATGAACAAAATCGTGGGAATAAGAAGCACAGCTTGGTCAGACGACCATGTTGGGCTTGTTATTGCGACGGAATGGACGGAATCTAGTTAATTTCAGCCCGCTGCATACGATTCTGTTTATGCTTCCAAAATGCCTTCACAAAAGAAGACGAAGTAAATATTCCAAAATTCGAATCTAGAACAGCTGCCAACATGAGTAACGTAGAAGTAAATATCCTCGGAGTAGTGAAGTAACTCAAATCACTTAATAAAAGCAAGTCTTCTGGTCCAGACTGTACACCAATAAGGTTCCTTTCGGAGTATGCTGACGCATTAGCTTCATACTTAACAACCATATACAACCGTTCGCTCGACGAAATATCCGTACCCAAAGACTGGAAAGTTGCACAGGTCACACCAATATTCAAGAAAGGTAGTAGGAGTAATCCAGTAAATTACAGGCCCTTATCGTTAACGTCTATATGCAGCAGGATTTTAGAACATATATTATGTTCAAACATTATGAATTACCTCGAAGGAAACGGTCTACTGACACACAGTCAACATGGGTTTAGGAAACATCGTTCCTGTGAAACACAACTAGCTCTCTATTCACATGAAGTGCTCGGTGCTATTGACAAGGGATTTCAGATAGATTCCGAATTCCTGGATTTCCGGAAGGCTTTTGTCACTGTACCACACAAGGGGATCGTAGAAAAATTACGTGCTTATGGAATATCGTCTCAGTTATGTGACTGGATTTGAGATTTCCTGTCAGAGAGGTCACAGTTCGTAGTAATTGACGGAACGTCATCGAGTAAAACAGAAGTGTTTTCAGGCGTTCCCCAAGGTAGTGTTATAAGCCCTTTGCTGTTCCTTATCTATACAAACGATTTGGGAGACAATCTGAGCAGCCGTCTTCGGTTGTTTGCAGATGGCGTAGTCATTTATCGACTAATAAAATCTTCAGAAGATCAAAACAAACTGCTAAACGATTTAGAAAAACATATCTGAATGGTGCGAAAAGTGGCAGTTGACCCTAAATAACGAAAAGTGTGAGATCATCCACATGAGTACTAAAAGGAACTCGTTAAACGTCGCTTACACGATAAATCAGTCTAATCTAAAAGCCGTAAATTCAGCTAAATGCCTAGGTATTGCAAGTACGAACAACTTTAAATTGGAAATAACACATAGAAAATGTTGTGGGGAAGACTAACCAAAGGCTGCGTTTTATTGGCAGGACACTTAGAAAATGTCACAGACCTACTAAGGAGACTGCCTACACTACGCTTGTCCGTCCTCTTTTAGATATCGCCGCACGGTGTGGGATCCTTACCAGGTAGGACCGACCGAGTACATCGAAAAAGTTCAAAGAAGAGCTGCACATTTTGTATTATCGCGAAATATGGGAGAGAGTGTCACAGAAATGATACGGGATTTGGGCTGGAAATGATTAAAAGAAAGGCGTCTTTCGTTGCGACGGAATCTTCCCGCGAAATCCCCATCACCAACTTTCTCCTCCGAATGAGAAAGTGTTTTGTTGACACCGATCTACATAGGGCGGAACGATCACCACTATAAAATAAGGGAAATCAGAGCTCGTACGGAAAGATAAAGGTGTTAATTCTTTCCGCGCGCTATACGAGATTGGAATAATAGAGAATTGTGAAGGTGGTTCGATGAACCCTCTGCCAGGCACTTAAATGTGATTTGCAGACTATCCATGTAGATGTAGAGGTAGATGTAGATTGCACATGATAACGGTTGTGGATGGCAGGTTACTTTTGGAGTCTGAAAATGAAACCACGTGGTGTCGAAACTGGTAGCATGTCTTAAAAAGAACAAACGACGTTAGATTCAAATACGGCCGCTGGTTTTGTCATCGTTATTCAGGTACTAGGTAATTAAAGTCCCAAGTATATCCTGCCACTAACACCCCAGCATAAACTACTGGGTTTGGGGTAGTGCCGTAACTGGGAACCATAGGTTGTTGATGAATGGCGTCGCATTGTGTTCAGCTGTGAATAATGGCTCTACACTTCCCCAGATGGTCATTTTCGGCGAGTACGGCGGCGACCTGGCTAGCGATCTCAGTCTTCCAATGTTTTGTAAAGGCATATTCTGGGGGAGCCACGGTGACTGGTGGAACAGCTATGGCTCAGTAATACTCAAGGACATTCTGCTTCCTCATGGGTTACCTCTCATACAACATACGTGGTCCTTTTTCAACGAGACTATGCTCATTCACACATTGCACGTATCTCTATGAACCGTAACCGTAATCCAGAATGAGATTTTCACTCTGCAGCGGAGTGTGCGCTGATATGAAAGTTCCTGGCAGATTAAAACTGTGTGCCAGACCGAGACTCGAACTCGGGACCTTTGCCTTTCGCAGGCAAGTGCTCTACCATCTGAGCTATCCAAGCACCATTGTAACCATAATGTTGATGTATTCCCACGGCTAACAGGACCACCAGATCTGTTTCCGACAGAACACGTGTGTGACCATCTTGGATGTCAATTCTGTACCAGAGCCAATACACAGGACATCGAGGACAACAGCTGTGGGTCAGCTGTCCGCATTCGGGAGGACGACGGTTCAATCCCGTCTCCGGCCATCCTGATTTAGGTTTTCCGTGATTTCCCTAAATCGTTTCAGGCAAATGCCGGGATGGTTCCTTTGAAAGGGCACGGCCGATTTCCTTCCCAATCCTTCCCTAACCCGAGCTTGCGCTCCGTCTCTAATGACCTCGTTGTCGACGGGACGTTAAACACTAACCACCACCACCACCAGCTGTCCGCAGGAGAGGATGCAATGGTCTTTGACACCCTTTTTCGCCGAATTAGTGCGTACGTTCAGACACGAGGGGTTGCAACCTCAGATAAGTGCCCTTTGTAAATTTGAATTTGGAATCACCGAAATAACACCACCCATTATCTCAACCCATGAAGTTTTATTCCATTTCCTCCTCCCCATGAGGGTGCTTCGCTTTTTTTGACAGGCATTGAATATTTTATGCATAATGATTTTAGGTCGTGTATAATAGCTCCTCAAACAATTTGACTATATTAAATTCAAAGAGATTTAACGTTATTAAATCCACCACTACGTTAACCAATTTCCAGAAAGGGACAATGAAAACATTTAACACATATAGTTGGTGAACAATGAGGGGATAATTAATACAAACATTACTACAGTTTTCGTAATATATCCTACTTTGAAATAGACGTGACGTATCAATGGTGGGCAATGAAAACCTAGCAACTCCATTTATCTGTAAAACCCTCTTAATTCCAGTAACCAGTAACTCCATTACCAAAGAGAGATTATTGCTTGGATTTCTTTAATCTGTCAATAACTAAGCTTCTTCTTCTTCTTCTTGTTTCGAATGGACCTACTTTGGACCGCGCTTGTTCAGCTGTTGGGCTTTGACCTTCGCCCAGTGCATTCACAATCGCTGCTGATGTAGCTTTCCTGAAATCCTCGGGCTTCCTTCAGGGTGGGTCTCACAGACCGCCTGTTCTGGAGATCAGTTATTCTCAGTTCTTTAATGTCCTTTTCAGTTTCTGTCAGCCAAGTTGTGCGAACCTTTTTGTTTTGCCAGAAGGCGAACGACCGTTGGTCAGTCTGTTTAGAGGCAATCTTGCAACATGCCTATAGAAAGCTGCCCTTCTTTTTCTTTCACAGTCAGAGAGCCTCTTGATATGTTCGTAGAGTTCCGAGGTATGTCGCTTTCTGAATTCCCCATCTTCTTCTACTGGTCCTAGGATCTTCCTGAGGATTCTCCATCAGACTTCTCCGGTTCGTGGAAAGACATTCCATGGCATACAGGGCTTCTGGTCGTGTGACTCATGTGTAGTGCTTAAGTTTCAGGTTGCTTGACAGGAATGTTTTGTTGTAGGTGTTCGTAGTCAGTCGATAGGCTAGTTGCAAGTTCCTACTATATAGTTACACGTGTTCCAACTTTATCTGTATCACTTAAGAAATTGTTTTTTCTTCTCTTGCAAAATTTAGCAAAGTGGAGTTACGAGGTTTTCGTTGCCTACCATCGATATACTACACTGTAGGTCAGTTGATGTGGGGAACATTGCGTTTTGCCACTTAACATGCAAGCGATGCGGGTCATGTGCTCAGTATAGTTGGTGGCTTCTTGGCAATGGAAGCCGGTGCAGTGGCGTGTGGACTCCAGTCGACAATACAACAGATGGCGCCGGACCTTCGATGCAGGCAGATCCACGCTTGCTGCAGTGTTCCAGCATCGCGCAAAGCTTTGTGGTCTGTTACAGGCACGTAGTTATATTGTGTACTCACTATCCGCCCGCAGAGCAGTCATTCTGACTAGTTCAAAATCTCTCACATGCTGTTTTGATGTGCTTGATCAGCTGCATTAAACATATTAAATACATAGGGGAAACGATGCAAATGAAGGGATATCCATCTGTACAACAGATAATAATGCTTACGTTTGAGCATGATACCTTAATCCAGAAATAAAGTTCAGACCTTGACTGAGAATTTTGCCTTTCTTGGCTACTAACCAATTAGCTGCAAGAACAGAGGCTACTTCTTAAATATTTATTTTGTAAACAAACAAACAAACAAATGCCACATATTCATTACTAACATGTGATTCTTCAATTTCTCCAGGCGTATTTTATGACGAAATAAATCTCGGGTGAACAACCTGGTATGAGTGTGTATAGGACGCAATATTTCGGCGGGAGAGGGATTGTCCTATATATACATGGCGCCTGCCCACCGCCGGTCACTACGTCAGCGCACCTGATGATGGCAACGTGGTCGATTGCCGAAATATTGTGTCCTATGCACACTCATACCAGGCTGTTCACCCGAGATTTATTTCGTCATTACTAACATGTTGCCAACTTAAAAATATTGATAAAATTGCAAACGTCGATAGTAGATACTTGCTTAATACATATGATAACACACCAACAACTGACCTCCAGTGTGAAGCGATTCTGTTTAAAGCACCACCATCTGTGTAATCATTTATGAGTCAAAAGGCATTTTAACTAACATTAGTATTGGTTAAGCGACAGATTAAAACATTAATAAATAGATTACAATTTCAAATGATCTGCCTCGCAGAATGCGAGTTCTTTATGTTTTGGATCACTATTTATAACTATTTGTTTGCTTTGGGTTTCGAAGAATAAGAGAAACGCTTTAAAATATAAAGTTATAAAAATATTAGTTGATGCATGTCATTCATCTGCGTTTTGGGTTAGTTGTTGCTTCTGGCAAAAAAACAATCTTACTGTGATGTACGTTCACGAGGTTATTAATATTTTGATGTGGCTATATTAATTAAGTGTTAATTCAAATATAGCTTTCTACTTGCTTTATATCGCATGTGCAAAGGTAATCTGACACCCTGTTTCGATACAATAACACAGTCACTCTGATAGGGGATGTAATCAAAATTACGTAAAAGGACGTATGCAGATCGCTACATATCACATGTCATGGATCACTTTACCGAAGCTGTTCTGTACAAACAAAATACGTATCCTTCCGTCTTTCAGAAAATCTACTGTCAAAATGATGTCGTGCACAATCATAATGCGTTACGTAAATTCGACCTATTATCTGTTATGCATCAAAGGCAGCAAGAGACTGGAACTGAGCCGCTAAGACAAAGTCTTTCTCGATCTAATGTCTGCAAAAGTTTGTGGGCTTAATTTAATGAGTACAGCAAATGAAAGAATAAGTCTTCTACGTTCTTGTTCTGGTCTTCAGTCCGAAGACTTGTTTGATCCATGTCTTCAAGTTGCTCTTTCCTGTACAAGCGTCACCATCTCCAAATAACTATAGTAACCCACATATATTCTGCTCACTGTACTCATCTCTTGGACTATCTCTGAAATTTTTACCCTCCACGCTCCCTTACAGTACTAAACTGACGATTCATTGATGTCTCAGAAAGTGTCCTGGCAACCGATCTCTTCTTCAATGTCGACTTACGCCATAAATTTCTTTTCTATGCCGTTATATTCAGTAGCTTCATATTATGCAATCGAACCATTTAATCTTCAGCATTCCTCTGTAACAATACATCTCAAAAGTTGCTATTCTCTTCTTGTCTGAACTTCTTATCGTAGATGGCCTCACTATAGGCTTCCAAGGAATTTGTTAACATCGAATATAAATTTACGGATAAGTGTTAAATTTCTCTTTTTCAGAAACACTGTCCTTGCCATTACCGATGTACATGTTCTATCGTCCCTACTTCGTCCATCATCAGTTATGTTACTGCCAAATGGAAAAACTCACAACTACTTTTAGTGTCTTATTTCCTACTATAATACTCTCAGCATCGTCTGATTTAATTCTGCTGCATTACGCTATCCTTGTTTGACTTTTTTAATGTTAAACTTATGTGCTTTTTTTCAAGACACTGACCATTCCTAGCATCTGCACTTCCAAGTTCTTCGATGTCTCTGACAGCGTTACACTGTCACCGGAAAACTTCAAGGTTTTTATTTCTCCTCCACGAAATTTAATTCCTACTCCAAATAATTCTTTGGTTTCCTTTACTGCTAGCTCAATGTTCGATTTGAATAACGTCTGAGATAGGTTACAATCCCGTCTCACTCCCTTCTCAACCACTGATTCCTTTTCATGTCCTTCGAGTTTTACAACTGGCGTCTCTTTTCTGTATATTTCTTTCTCTACGTTTGAATCTTGTTACCTTCAAAATTTCAGAGAGAGTATTACAGTCAACATCGTCAAAGCTCTCTCTATGTCTACAAATATTATGAACGTAGATTTTCCTTTCCTTAAACAAATTTTCAAATTAAGTCGTAGGGTCGGTATTGCCTCACGTGTTCCAACATTTCTCCAGAGCCCAAACCAATCTTATACGAGGCCGGCATCTATCAGTTTTTCCATTCATCTGTAAATAATTCACGGTACTACTTTCAACCGGCAACGGTCTTGCCGCAGTGAATACACCGGTTCCCGCGAAATCACCGAAATTAAGCGCTGTCGGGCGTGGTCAGCATGTGGATGGGTAACCATCCAGGCCGCCATGCGCTGTTGCCATTTTTCGGGGTGCTCTCAGCCTCGTGATGCCAATTGAGGAGCTACTCGACCGAACAGTAGCGGCTTCGGTCAAGAATACCGTCATATGAACAGGGAGAGCGGTGTGCTGACCCCATGCCTCTCCTATCCGCATCCCCGCATCCTCCACTGAGGATGACACGGCGGTCGGATGGTCCCAGTAGGCCACTCGCGGCCTGCCGACGGAGTGCTTTTTTGTGTACTATTTTTCAACCATGACTTATTAAACTGATAGTTCGGTAATATGAAAACCTGTCAACAACTGATTTCTCTGGAGATGGAACTATCACATTCTTCTTGAAGTCTGAAGATATTTCGCCTCTTGCACACCAGGTGGAATAGTTTTGTCATGGCTGGCTCTCCCACGAATATCAGCAATTTTTCCAGAATGTTGTCTACTGTAGTGGTATTTTTCAACTTGGGTGATTTCAAGTTGTTGTTGTTGTGGTTTTCAGTCCACAGACTGGCTTGATGCAGCTATCCATGCTACTCTATCCTGTGCAAGCTTCTTCATCTCCCAGTACCTACTGCAACCTACATGCTTCTGAATCCGCTTAGTGTATTCATCTCTTGGTCTCCCTCTACGAGTTTTACCCTCCACACTGCCCTCCAATACTAAATTGGTAATCCCTTGATGCCTCAGAACATGTCCTACCAACCGATCTCTTCTTCTAGTCAAGTTGTGCCTCAAATTTCTCTTCTCCCAAATACTATTCAATACCTCGCCATTAGTTGTGTGATCTACCCATCTAATCTTCAGCATTCTTCTGTAGCACCACATTTCTTCTTGTCCAAATTATTTATCGTCCATGTTTCACTTCCATACTTGGGTACACTCCACACAAATACTTTGAGAAAAGCCACTTAAATCTATACTCGATGTTAACAAATTTCTCTTCTTCAGAAACACCTTCCTTGCCATTGCCAGTCTACATTTTATATTCTCTCTACTTCGACCATCATCAGTTATTTTGCTCCCCAAATAGGAAAACACAGTTACTACTTTAAGCGTCTCATTTCGTAAACTAATTCCCTCAGCAACACCTGATTTAATTCGACTACATTCCATTATCATCATTTTGCTTTTATTGATGTTCATCTTACATCCTCCTTTCAAGACACTGTACATTCCGTTCAACTGTCTCTACCAGGTCCTTCGCTGTCACTGACAAAATTACAATGTCTTCGGCGAACCTCAAAGTTTTTATTTCTTCTCTATGGATTTTAATTCCTACTCCGAATTTTTCTTTTGTTTCCTTTACTGCTTGCTCAATATACAGATTTAATAACATTTGGGATAGGCTACAACCCTGTCTCACTCCCTTCCCAACCAATGATTCCCTTTCACGCCCATAGACTCGAATACTGCCATCTGGTTTTTGTACAAATTGTAGATAGCCTTTCGCTCCCTGTATTTTATCCCTGCCACCTTCAGAATTTGAAAGAGAGTATTCCAGTAAACATTTTCAAAAGCTTTCTCTAAGTCTACAAATGCTACAAATGTAGGTTTGCCTTTCCTTAATCTATATTGTAAGTCGTAGGGTCAGTATTGCCTTACGTGTTCCAGTATTTCTACGGAATCCAAACTGATCTTCCCCGAGGTCGGCTTCTACCAGTTCTTCCATTCGTCTGTAAAGAATTCGCGTTAGTATTTTGCAGCCGTGAACCCTGTCTCACTCCCTTCCCAACCAATGATTCCCTTTCACGCCCCTAGACTCGAATACTGCCATCTGGTTTTTGTACAAATTGTAGATAGCCTTTCGCTCCCTGTATTTTATCCCTGCCACCTTCAGAATTTGAAAGAGAGTATTCCAGTAAACATTGTCAAAAGCTTTCTCTAAGTCTACAAATGCTACAAATGTAGGTTTGCCTTTCCTTAATCTATATTGTAAGTCGTAGGGTCAGTATTGCCTTACGTGTTCCAGTATTTCTACGGAATCCAAACTGATCTTCCCCGAGGTCGGCTTCTACCAGTTCTTCCATTCGTCTGTAAAGAATTCGCGTTAGTATTTTGCAGCCGTGACTTATTAAATTGATAGCTCGGTAATTTTCACATCTGTCAACACCTGCTTTCTTTGGGATTGGAATTATTATATTCGTCTTGAAGGTTGAGGGTATTTCGCCTGTCTCATACATCTTGCTCACCAGCCGGTAGAGTTTTGTCAGGGCTCGCTCTCCCAAGGCTGTCAGTAATTCTAATGGAATGTTGTCCACTCCCGGGCCTTGTTTCGACTTAGGTCTTTCAGTGCTCTGTCAAACTTTTCACACAGTATCATATCTCCCATTTCATCTTCATCTACATCCTCCACCATTTCCATTATATTGTCCTCAAGTGCATCGCTCTTGTGTAGATCCTCTATATACTCCTTCCACCTTTCTGCTTGCCCCTCTTTGCTTAGAACTAGGTTTCCAACTGAGTTCTTCATATTCAAACAAGTCGTTCTCTTTTCCCCAAAGGTCTCTTTAATTTTCCTTAAGGCAGTATCTATCTTACCCCTAGTGGGATATGCCTTTACATCCTTACACTTGTCCTCTAGCCATCTCTGCTTAGCCATTTTGCACTTCCTGTCGATCTCATTTTTGAGACATTTGTATTCCTTTTGCCTGCTTCATTTACTGCATTTTTATATTGTCTTCTTTTATCAATTAAATTTAATATATCTTCTGTTACCCAAGGATTTCTACTAGCCCTAGTCTTTTTACCTACGTGGTCCCCTGCTGCCTTCACTATTTCATCCCTCAAAGCTACCCATTCTTCTTCTACTGTATTTCTTTCCCCCATTCCTGTCAATCGTTCCCTAGTGGTTTCCTGAAACTCTCTACAATTCCACGCTCCAATCCATAGAACGTCAGTTTTATTTCTCTTAATAACGACGTCCTCCTGAGTAGCCCTCGCCCAGAGATTCGAATGGGGGACTATTTTACATGAGGAATATTTTGCCCAAGAAGATGCCAGCATCATTTAACCATACAGTAAAGCTGCATGCCCTCGGGAAAAATTACGGCTGTAGTTTCCCCTTGCTTTCAGCCGTTCGCAGTACCAGCACAGCAAGGCCATTTTGGTTAATGTTACAAGGCCAGATCAGTCAATCATGCAGACTGTTGCCCCTGCAGCTACTAGAAAGCTGCTGCCAGATACCTCTCCATGTTGGTTGCACCCACGGTACGGCTATATGTATCGCTGAGGCACGCAAGCCTCCCCTCCAACGGCAAGGTCCGTGGTTCATGGGGGGGATTTAATATCTTGTCAAATTTTTCTCGCATTACTACACCTTCCATGTCATCTTCATCTTCGTCCTCTTTCCTTTCAGTAATATTGTCATCAAATTTATTCCCCTTGTGTGGCCCCTCTATATACTCCTTCCACCTTTCAGCTTTCCCTTCTTCGCTTTGTACTGGTTTTTCATCTGAATTGTCAATATTCATACAACTGTTTCGCTTTTATCCAATGGGCTCTTTAATTTTCATACACGTGGTATCTAACTTTCCCCTAGTTATATATGCTGCTGTATCGATATATTTTTTCCTCTGGCTGCTTGGCCATTTTGCGCTTCCTGGCAGTCTTCTTTTTTAGACGTTTGTATTCCCTTTCGCCTGCTTCATTTGGTGCATTTTTATACTTCTCCCTTCATCAGTTACATTCATTATCTCCTGTAATACCCAAGGATTTCTACTTGGCCTCGTTTCTTTTTCCTGTGTGATCCTCTGCTACATTCACTTTTTCGTCTCTCAAAGCAACCTATTCATCTTCCACTGTATTCCTTTTCACTCTTTGCATACTGTTCCCTCTGAAACTTTCAAAAACCTCTGGGTCTTGCAGCTCATCTTGGTTCCATCTCCCTAATTCACGGCCATTTCGCAGTTTCTTGAGTTTTAATCTATAGTTCATTACCAATAAATTGTGGTCAGAGTACACATCTGCCCCTGAAGACGTCTTAAAGTTTAAAATCTGTTTCCAGTATCTCTGTCCTACCATTCTATAATCAATCTGAAACTTTCTAGTGGCTCCAAGTGTCTTCCATGTATACAACGTTTGTTCATGAGTCTTATACCAAATGTGAGCGATGATTAAATTATGTTCTGTGTAAAATTCTACCAGATGTTTTTCTCTTTCATTCCTTTCCCACAGTCCATCTGTTTCTACCATTTTTGCTTATAAATGCAAGCAGTAAAACTGCAATGTCTACAGATATTAATGAACAGTACTTGTCAGACAGAATGCAAAAATTCAACTGAGAATTGAATTTGTACCTTCGGTCCGACATATACTGTTTATTGATATGTGCATGTACTACAATTTTACTACTTGTATTTATAAGTTCACAGTGCTTTATAAAGATGGCTGCGCAGTTACTGAAATCGATTTACAACAGTAATAAAGATTTCTACTTCAATGCCGGCCGCGGTGGTCTTGCGGTTCTAGGCGCTCAGTCCGGAACCGCGCGACTGCTACGGTCGCAGGTTCGAATCCTGCCTCGGGCATGGATGTGTGTGATGTCCTTAGGTTAGTTAGGTTTAAGTAGTTCTAAGTTCTAGGGGACTGATGACCACAGATGTTTAGTCCCATAATGCTCAGAGCCATTTGAACCATTTTTTTCTACTTCAGTGACCAGTGCTGACTCTCCTCACACATTTGATCAGAAAGCCTCAACACCCTCTGATCTCATCACATATTTTTTCAATCTCTTCACAATCTGCGGAGCTAGTTGGCATACAAACTTGTACTACTGCGGTGGGTGTTTGCTTCGTGTCTGTCTTGGTTGCGATAATTCGTTTATTACGCTGTTCATAGTAGTAGCTTACCTGCATTCCTATTTTCGTATTTATTGTTAGACGTACTTCTGCACTAACGCTATTTGAATTTGTATTAGTAGCCCTGTACTCACCTCAGCAGAAGTCCTCTTCATCCTGTCACCGAACTTCACTAACTCCTACTGTCTCTAACTTCAATTATTTCTTTTTTTAAAAATTTAGAGGATATAACATTCTGTGCTCTGACCCGTAGATCGTCAGATTTTCCGTAGGTCTAGCATCAAAATTACCTTTAGTGAAACATATTTTCGAAAATCTTTCATCACCTATTTCGCCTCCTTAGGATGAAATTTCGTTAAATCTCTCCATCTTTTGTATACGGTGTGTCCCATTTATTTTGCTCACCCAAAACAACTTTTTCTGATGCGTTAAAGAAAAATTGTTTCAACCAATGTTTTTCAACATCATTGTGTAGTTTTATTTACTCCCACAGATGTAGGAGATACGGGATAGTGGTTAAATTCTGTAAATGGATCCATGTACACTTCATTCAAGAATCACTCACACTCTCCAAGAGATATTAAAAATATATCACATTGTATCATTTTATCCACGAAACTGGTAGCTATGGAAATGATAAATAATACACAACTTATCTGATTTAGATAACACTTCAGCGCATTTCATCAACTAAATCATTTAACCATTTCAAGGTGCGTTTGAATATTTTAAAAATTACCAGTCAACAATGAATGCATCAATACTGCATTGTACAGTAATTGGCTCTTATTATCGTACAGTACCGTATTAAGGTTCTTACTTTGTAGTTAGTTTTACTGTGATACTACCACTACATAGAAAACAGAGCGTTTACATCACATGCTCAAAATCGTGACCATTGGTGTTCACACATAGGTTCAGTTTGTGGATGAAGGACGTCCTTCATCGTGCTACTGCTTCCTCTGTGATCACGGGAGAAGCATCAATAATGCGTTTCTGCATGTCCTCTGTTGTTGTTGCAACATTTTGGTAGACAGTACCTTTGTCTGGTCCCCAAGGAAAAAAATCCAGCATTATAAGGTCCGGTTATCGGGCAGGCCAACTAACTGGGCCACCACATCCAATCCACACCTAGGGTACTTACGGTCCAGAATTCGTCGTGCTTATTAGTCGTTATGTGGAAGGTGTCTATCATGTTGATACCACGTGATTCTCCTCTGCTTCAGAGATACGGCGTCCAAGAGAACAGAAAGAGTGTGTCTTAAAAATCGGGCATATTGTCTACCATTTTGGTTGCTATTTACAAAGAAAGGTCCGATAATAGTATCAATAATCACTCCGCTCCAAACAATAACGTTCCATGGACCAATAGTGCATTTTTCTCATACCGACAATTCCTTTGTTGGGGAATGACGTCTCGTCGGTAAAAAGAACATCTGAGAAGAAGTTACGGCTTGCCAGAAGTTGTTGCTGTGCCCACTGATAAAACTGAACCCTATTGTTGAAGTCATTTCCATGAAGTTCTTGATGTAAAGGAACATGATAAGGACGGAATTTATGACGTTGCAGAATGCGATGTGCGCTTGTTTTTGGATCTCCAACTTCATGTTGAATTCCTTGTGTGTTGGCTTGAGGATTCATGACTATGGTAGCGAGCACAACGACCTGAACAGCTTGGTCGATGATTTCTAGGTCTTGCATTTTAACACATTAGTTGTGTTGAACAGTATTTCGCCCGCCTACAACAAATTACAGTACAGGTACGCACACTGGACTCGCATTCGGGAGGACGACGGTTCAAACCAGCTTCCTGCTATCCAGGTTTAGGTTCCCTGCTTTCTCTAAATCGCTTCAGCTAAATGCCAGGATGGTTCCTTTGAAACGGCACTGCCGACTTCCTTCCCTACCCTTCCCTAATCCAACAGGACCTGTTTGTTTCCCCCCCCCCCCCCTCACCCCCCCTCTCCCATCGCTCCGAATCAACCAACCAACCAACCTACCAACAGTAGTACGCAAAGTAGAGTACAAGATAGACATAACAACATAGTGATCATTACGTTCTCAAAAAGTACTGAATATAAACAGACAAGTTACTAAATTATTTCCTGTCAACGTACTTTCTCCATAGATCAGCAGCATTTCTACCTTACCCTTATGCGTGTACATCACACATTTGCACAACAAAAACTGTATTCACATGGTGCATTACCGCCATGCAGTTACTAAGCTACTCTGATGCACGACTACACTGGCATGCAGTGCACTATACGGTAAAGCAACAACAGATGGGGTGCGCATGGGGAGGGGGTGGGGTGGGGGGAGAGGAGTACCTGTGTTTACACGAGTTGGAAATCATAAACAAAACTCACACCTCTATTGCAGCACTACATTGTGTATGTAATGTGTACAGTCAAGACTAGGTTTCTACACAGCATGTATACTCTTTATCGTTTGCACATCTACGTTTTATTGACAAAAATGGTACAGTCTGATAGATTTTTGAATAGCTCTTGGAGAGGTTAAGTTTATGATTGAATAAAATGTACATGGTTCCATTTAAAAAATTTAATCTCTACCCTGTGTCTCCTACATCTGTGGGGATACATAAGACGTGTACCGTCAGTAAGAACTATCCATTGAGGTTAAAAAAATTGGTTGAAACAATTTTTCATTTAACGCAACAGAAAAAAGTTATTTTAGGTGAGCCAGATAAATGGGACATATGGATATCTTTCTTTCATAAAAGACATAGGAGATATTTCCATTATAATGCTGTTCGATAATTTGTGAACTTCGACATAAGGTCTAAAAAGGCCTACTCATGACTTGTAGCGTCTGTGTGGGACTACCATTTCTGCACTACTTTTTCACGCATTACGACTTTCTTTTTCTCAGACTTTTACTACAGATATTTATTGCAGTAGAGAATTTTCCTTTGTCCACCCATTTAACCACGTGGCTTTCTTCATTCATAATGATGCGAGATGGTCTTATGTCACTTAATCCCATTTTCCTGCGCGGTTTTTCTGAAAGCAAATCACCTATTTGCTTTGCACACACCTGCTATATTCCGTAATTTCTTTCAGCAATCGGGTAAGCAGTGACGCAGTTCCTGAGATGCAGACTGGCGCGGCAGTGCGATAATTTACGGGCTAATTATTTGTTTAGCAATTTTTCAACTCATCTCTATCGCAGATGGCTTACACACTTGCTCTGCACGAATCGAATCTACAGGTCAAGATTCATTACATGTTTGATCTTTGGTTAGGCAGCGTTTATACGTAATATTACGTTGCACTTGCTTCATTACCTAAAGTTTGAAAATCAGATTGCGTTATCCAGGGTTCCATCGTTGAAAATTTGGCATAAAATTCAGGGTGAAATCTGTTCACAGTTTATTCGAACTTGCACTTTAAGTCTTACATGACGGGATTCACTGTCTTCTCATGGGAAGGAGGGCACGGCGTACCCGCGCGTTATCGCCCTGAAGACGAACCAAGTGCCGAAACGTTGACTGCCGCGCTGGACAGTTGGTTGAAGGATCTTGGACCGATACTGCTCATTCAGTTTTAAGTGGTGGACATGTGACCATAACGTGCAACATATGCTTCAAAATGTTTTGAAGAAGATAAGAAGTGTGTGCAAAGCTTGTCCTTCACACCTTTTATCCCGAACAGAAACGACGCGTAGAAGGTTTCTACGACTTGATTGAAATGCGGACAGTTCTTTTGTGGAACGAAAATCGCGTGTGGCGAGACTTGGTGTTAGAACCTACCGCAGAATCTAGGAAGTACATAAATTCACATGAACGATCAACGCTTTGACGTCATAAACGACATTCAAGGCAATATGGCGGGAGACTTGAACAACATCCAAAAGAAGATCTTTTCTGACAGTTTCACACGGTTGTATCAACGTGCTGTGCGTTGTACTCAAGTATGGGGGAGACTATGAAGGGCACTTGGTGCATGAAAATCACAGTCATACGTGTTCTGTTTATTTTATTTTTATTGATCCAGTTCTCGAAGCTTTTTGCACTGAAGGGATGTGGAAGAATTGGACTGGCACAAATGAAGAAAGCTTTCTGTAATAACAGAACTCCACTGGAACAAGATACAGATATGGACGTAACGAAGAAGTTCCTAAAAGTGTACAACCCTTGAGAACACATCATTGCATGGAAGTGAAATTTTAACCACTCTGAGAATCTGAGCCTGGGAGCATTTGAAACATAGTGCTGTCGAAAAATGTTAGAAAGTAAGAAGGGGTATGATGCTCGGAATGAAGGCGTTCTGAAAACAATAAATGAGGGAAGTTTTATGGAAGACTCTCAGTAGAAGATGGGACAGCTATGGGCATCCATGAATACTAAATATGGAGCTAGATAGAGAAGCAGAAGGTAAACATACGGACGCAGA
Organism: Schistocerca serialis cubense; assembly: GCF_023864345.2. Taxonomy (NCBI): domain Eukaryota; kingdom Metazoa; phylum Arthropoda; class Insecta; order Orthoptera; family Acrididae; genus Schistocerca; species Schistocerca serialis. Next base: position 15,805,257 of record NC_064646.1, read on the forward strand.
AAAGACTAGACAATACTAAATATTTTACTGAAGTTGTTGGGTGTACTTGCGACATCGAGATGAATTGGCGTAATAGCGTAACAGCCGACGGGCAGCATCCACCCACATGGAAGAATAATCTCAACAACAAGAAATGCAATTTTTGTAACATATGCCATGAGGTAATAAATTGTAAACGTGACGTACAGGATGTAGTCGTTAAAGTCGTGAATAAGATGCCGTGAGCACTGTTTCGTTGGGGTTACAGTTTTGTGACTAGCGATAAAAAAGAGGAAGGTCAAAAGAAGAGGGGGGAAGTGAGGGGAAAGTTAGAATAGGGAGAAAAAGAAGAAGGAAGAGTATTGAGCGAAACTAGAATGGGAAGGAGTAGAGATAGGTGGAAAGAAATCATGAGGAGATTCAGATCGGACTCAGACTTGTTCCGATGACCGCGCGTGTTAGCACGCCGCTTCCAGGATTCGGGGAGATGCGCCGATCCCGGATCAAATCGGCCTGGGGGATTAATGACGCGAGACATTGTAACGGTCGGTTAAAATGGCTCAAATGGCTCTGAGCACTATGGGACTGAACTGCTAAGGTCATCAGTCCCCTAGAACTTAGAAGTACTTAAACCTAACTAACCTAAGGACATCACACACATCCATGCCCGAGGCAGGATTCGAACCTGCGACCGTAGCGCTCGAGTGGTTCCAGACTGTAGCGCCTAGAACCGCTCGGCCACCCCGGCCGGCGTAACGGTCGGCCTGGATGCAGTTTTCAGGCAATTACCCGCATCCGACTAGGTGAATATCGAGCTGGTACACACGTACCGCTTCAGTTACACGAATCACAAACATTTCGAAAACGATCTCAGACTTTTAAGCTAGATGCAGACAGATTTGTTACGTAAGTTACGTCCAAGGAATAGGGGTGGGGGCTGGGGGGGAGGGGGGTAGAAGCTACGGGAAACAGGAAGAGCATCAGCCACCTCCTACCAGCGATGTTTCAAAACCAGAATATCACGCCGACCCCTTAAAGATACGGGAAACGGCCGGGGAAATGAAGATCTGAACTGTTGTTTTGTTTGTAACGGTCTTACTCACGTTGGCAATGAAACAATAAGGCAGGATCCATGTTGTTGCAATGTGATTTTGTACTCCGCATTTCCATTTTTTGAATTGCGCCATACAAGAAAGAATTATGAAGCAGTGCGGTGTCAATGAATTAAGCGAATAAACAGGTAGCGTAGGACAAGAATTAAAAAATGGGAGGATGTTGTCAGAGAGGGAGGGGGGGAGAGGGTAGTTCGGAATCTGCCCTAGGTGTGTTATCCTAGTTTCGATGCTGATCTTCGTAAAGTGATTCGACGACGTATACAGGGTGGTCCGTTGATCGTGACCGGGCCAAATATCTCAAGAAATAAGCGTCAAACGAAAAAACTACAAAGAACAAAACTCATCTAGGTTGAAGGGGGAAACCAGATGGCGCTGTGGTTGGCCCACTAGATGGCGCTGCCATAGGTCAAACAGATTTCAACTGCATTTTTTTAAAAATGGGAACCCCAATTTTTTATTACATATTCGTGTAGTACTTAAAGAAATACGAATGTTTTAGTTGGACCACTTTTTTCGCTTTGTGATAGATGGCGCTGTAATAGTCAAACATATGGTTCACAATTTTAGACGAACAGTTGGTAACAGGTAGGTTTTTTAAATTAAAATACAGGACGTAGGTACGTTTGAACATTATATTTCGGTTGTTCCACTGTGATACATGTACCTTTGTAAAATTATCATTTCTGAGAACGCATGCTGTTACAGCGTGATTACCTGTAAATATCACATTAATACAATAAATGCTCAAAATGATGTCCGTCAACCTCAATGCATTTGGCAATACGTGTAACGACATTCCTCTCAACAGCGAGTAGTTCGACTTCCGTAATGTTCGCACATGCAGTGACAATGCGCTGATGCATGTTGTCAGGCGCTGTCGGTGGAACACGACAGCAAATATCCTTCAACTTTCGCCACGGAAAGAAATCCGGGGACGTCAGATCCGGTGAACGTGCGGGCCACGGTATGGTGCTTCGACGACCAATCCGCCAGTCATTAAATATGCTATTCAATACCGCTTCAACCACACGCGACCTATGTGCCGGACTTTCATCATGTTGGAAGTACATCGCCATTGTGTCATGCAGTGAAAGATCTTGTAGTACCATCGGTAGAACATTACATAGGTAATCAGCATACATTGCACCATTTAGATTGCCATCGATAAAATGGGGGCCAATTATCCTTCCTCCCATAATGTCGCACCATACATCAACCATCGAAGGTCACTGATGTTCCAATTGTCGCAGCCATCATGGATTTTCCGTTGCCCAATACCGCATATTATGCCGGTTTACGTCACCGCTGTTGGTGAATGACGCTTCGTCGCTAAATAGAACGCGTGCAAAAAATCTGTCATCGTCCCGTAATTTCTCTTGTGGCCAGTGGCAGAACTGTACACGACGTTGAAAGTCGTCGCCATGCAATTCCTGGTGCATAGAAATATGGTACGGGTGCAATCGATGTTGATGTAGCATTCTCAACACCGACGGTTTTGAGATTCCCGATTCTCGCGCAATTTGTCTGCTACTGATGTGCGGATTAGCCGCGACAGCAGCTAAAACACCTACTTGGGCATCACCATTTGTTGCAGGTCGTGGTTGACTTTTCAAATTTGGCTGAAGACTTCCTGTTTCCTTAAATAACGTAACTGTCCGGCGAACGCTCCGGACGCTTGGATGATATCCAGGGTACCGAGCAGCATACATAGCACACGCCCGTTGGGCATTTTGATCACAAGAGCCATACATCAACACGATATCGACCTTTCCCGCAATTGGTAAACGGTCCATTTTAATACGGCTAATGTATCACGAAGCAAATACCGTCAGCACTGGCGGATTGTTACGTGATACCACGTACTTATATGTTTGTGACTGTTACAGCGCCATCTATCACAAAGCGAAAAAAGTGGTCCAACTAAAACATTGATATTTCTTTACGTACCACCCGAATATATAGTAAAAAGTGGGGGTTCCTATTAAAAAAAAAACAGTTGATATCCATTTCACCTATGGCAGCGCTATCTAGCGGGCCAACCATAGCACCATCTGGTTTCCTCCTTCAAGCTAGACGAGTTTCTGTGGTATCGATAGCTATGATGCCACGGCTTAGGTACAGGTTAAGTTGGCACTACGACACCGATACCGACGACAGCGCCCTCTAGCCGGCGCTTGAGAGCTCTACGGCCATCGCTACAGATTCTGCCCATTTGATGAGATGCAGGCAGCCAGGAAACTCCGCTTCAGCTTTGCTATACATACGACGGGTCTAAGACTTTGCATCTGTACAAAGTTATGTATTCTTTCTTGCACCAGTAAACCATTTTTACTTACTGCAGTACCGACGTATTTTTCCTGCTCCTGCTCCTACCCATGCGCCCCCTTCCAGGCGGGACACAAAAGTTTCGTTCTTTATAGTTTTTTTCGTTTGATGCCTATTTTGTAAGATGTTTGGCCCAGTCACTATTAATGGACCACCCTGTATACGTGTTCAAATGGTTCAAATGGCTCTGAGCCATATGGGACTTAACATCTGAGGTTATCAGTCCCCTAGAACTTAGAACCACTAACCCAAGGACATCACACACATCCAAGCCCGAGGCAGGATTCGAACCTGCGACCGTAGCGGTCGTGCAGTTCCAGACTGTAGCGCCTAGAACCGCTCAGCCACTCCGGCCGGCTGTATACGTGTCACAGATGTAAATAAAAGTAGATGAGGAGTGTTCTAACGGCAGCCGTGAGATGCATTGTTGCAACTTGCATTCCGCAACCAAGACCTTAGCAACCTCGAACTGAGCAACACGTCTTGGTGTTTGGCACCGCGACCTTGAAGCTAGTGTCTCTGGCGGTGGACGGAGGAGTACTGACCTGGCGGCTTCAGCCGGCACCGGAGCCGCGGAAGCTGCGGCGCATGCGCTGAAGAGCGCCGCTGCGAATGCGATGGCGACTGCAGGCGTCATTCGTGACCGACGGCGACCGCTTCTGGCCGCGGACTGCGCGGAAAACAATGTGCGCGCACGTGGCCGCCGGCTGTCACACACGCGGACGCAACGTTAGCAGGCGGGCCGGCCGCTGGAGCCCGTCCAGGAACCAGCTGCACAGCTGCTGCGCTTTACTGCGGTCGTAAAGGGCCGACGTGTTAGCGTGCTGTTTGCTTACGAGGCTTACGGCTGCTGCGGTACGTAAATAGTGCTGAGACATGTTTTACGTTCCGAAACCATGTTTATACTCGCTTCGATCCGCGGTACTTCAAGGTGCATGAGTTGTAATTAATGAAGTAGCATAATAGGAAAAGCTACGTAAATAGTGCCGAGACATGTTTTACGTTCCGAAGCCATGTTTATACTCGCTTCGATGCGCGGTACGTCAAGGTGCATGAGTTGTAATTAATGAAGTAGCGTAACAGGAAAAGCTGATGGTTAGCATTCATCCAACGAAAAATGCGATTTTTGTGACCCATACCGTGAGGCACGTGAACTGTAGACGTGACATACAGGATGTGGCTGTCTGTGTCGTGACTAAAATATGGCAGTCGGAGCGCGTGCACTGGGCATCATTTCGTTGCGGGTCACAGTTTTGTGACTGCCGATAAAAGTGAAGAAGGGCGAAAGAAAAGGAGGAGAGTGAAGGAAAAGTACTGGGGGGAACTAAAAGAGGAAAGGACGGAGATGCAGCATCTTTCCACATACCACGTCAAGTGAGGAACCAGCGATTTTTAAAAACTGATATTGTTTCGTTTGGTAACTGTTGTTTCCCTACCAATTTATTTGTTTTGAAGTCTTCACCACCTGGTGTGAAGGCAGCCTTCCACTTACTTTACGTTTATTATTTACATGTTTTGCCTGCACGAGTGGCCGAGCGGTTCTAGGCGCTTCAGTCCGGAACCGCGCGACCGCTACGGTCGCAGGTTCGAATCCTGTCTCGGGCGTGGATGTGCGTGATGTCCTTGGGTTAGTTAGGTTTAAGTAGTTATAAGTTCTAGGGGACTGATGACCTCAGATTTTAAGTCCCATAGTGCTCAGAGCCATTTGCCCCATTTATTTACATGTTTCTACTCCTTACCTCAAATTGATACATTTACCCCTCTTTTTCTTTCTTTCTTTCGATGGTGCTTTTTCCCGCAGTGGCAGGGTCGGCATGGTTAATCGGATTTGGCAATGTTAGTGGAAGGGGTGGCCGGATGCCCTTCATGCTGCCACCCCTTACCCGCCAGGACGGACGTAGTCTACCCCAACTGTCTGCGACTAGAGTAATCCATGGAATAGTACGAAGGTGATCAAATGTCTGCGAGCCGAGTAACTGAGGCGGGATGTGGGGACCAGCCCGATATTCACCTAGGGGGATGTGTAAAACCGCCTAAAAACCACATCCAGGCTGGCCGGCACATCGGCCGTCGTCGTTTATCTGCCGGGCGGATTCAATTCGGGCCCGGCGCGCCTACCCGAGTCCAGGAAGCAGCGCGTTAGCGCTCTCGGTTAACCTGGCGGATTACGTTTACCCTTCTCAATCACCCTATGTGTTAGTAACGTCATCATGGAATCACTCAACACACACACACACACACACACACACAAGATATGAAAAGCGGTATGACTTTTTTAAATGGCACCCTGCGTTTTTTATTCGCTAATTCATTTCCTCTCCTAAAGACCTATTCCAGAAAGTATCACTGTGTACCATTCACTGAAACACAACGTTATTAATTACATAACACAACACTGACTTTGAGCCTGGGATCACAAGCTCATCCACTTGCTGGAGTTGTCAGAAAACAAATGAAAACCAAGTAAAAACAACACAAAATTGACTTTGACTCTCCTGTACCATTGCCCAAGAATTGAACATTCAAAGGTGCTCAAAGTGGTGACACTGGACACCGATACACTGGTGCACTCGTTGAATAAAAGAACTTTTTGCTGCCTCCAATGTTGCCTGCTGAAGAGAATTACAAAAGTGGTTTAAATGGCTCTGAGCACTATGGGACTCAATATCTGAGGTCATCAGTCCCCTAGAACTTAGAACTACTTAAACCTAACTAACCTAAGGACGTCACACGCATCCATGCCCGAGGCAGGATTCGAACCTACGAGCGTAGCGGTCGCACGGTACCAGACTGTAGCACCTAGAACCGCTCGGCCACAGCGGCCGGCAGAGAATTACAAGCAAGCACGATACGTTCCTGCATGTCCTCTGGAGTTGTTGGAATATCGCGATGCACAACGTCTTTCATGCATCCCCAAAGAAAAAAGCCCAGCGGATTTAAATCAGGAGACTTAGCAGGCCAAGTAACTGTTCCTCCTCGAGCAATGCATCTGGCAGGATATCTTCGGTTCAGGACACGACGTGCACGCAAGGCATTATGTGCTGGACCTCCATCGTCTTGATACCACATAAGCAGACTGGTTGTAAGCGGCACTTCATCCAGTAGAGGAGGAAGAATTCGTCTGAGGAAGTTGGCATACGCTGTGCCGTTTAGACTACCATTGATGAAATAAGTGCTGATAATTGTAGTACCAAGCATCCCACACGAGACGTTAACTCTGCATACACGCTGATGTTCCATCTGTCTAAACCATCGGGGGTTGTCGCTGGACCAATAATGCATGTTCCTTGTATTTACCTGTCCTTTGTTTGAGAAGGGACATTGATCAGTAAATAGAACATTGGAGAAGAAGTTCGGGTTGGCGAGGATTTGCTGCTGTGCCCACTGACAGAACTGCAAAAGGTGATGGAAATCATTCCCATGCATTTTTTGATGTAGTTGTACATAGTAAGGATGGAACCGGTGACGTGTAAGAATACGATGTACACTGGTTTTAGGAATGCCAATCTCGTGTTCAAGCTGTCGTGTGCTCACATGTGGATCCCTAGGAACGGAAGCGAGCACAGAAACTACGGCAGCGTCGTCTGTGCGAGTGCTACGACGATTGCTTTGTCGTGGGTTGAAACTTCCCTTTTCCTGAGGCGTCGCAGCAAGACGAGAATACATCCGTCGGGAAGATGGGTTCTTGTCAGTATATCGCTTTCAGTGCAGTTCCGCTGCCTGCGTAGTATTTCGCCTACCTTCAACAACAACAACAACAACAACAATAAAAGAAACGTTATGTCGATGCAGTTTGTAGGTAAGACAGAGTTTACTTTATGCCTACTCTACACAACAGTATTTAAAAGGTCTAAACTACTGTACTAAATGTATCCATATATAAGAAAACAGTATTGCAATTACTGTTCTACTGACTCACATTCCTCATAGATGAGTAGCATTTCTACCTTCTCTAGGCACTACAGTCTGGAACTGCGCGACCGCTACGCTCGCAAGTTCGAATCCTGCCTTGGGCATGGATGTGTGTGATGTCCTTAGGTTAGTTAGGTTTAAGTAGTTCTAAGTTCACGGGACTGATGACCACAGCAGTTAAGTCCCATAGTGCTCAGAGCCATTTGAGCCAATTTCTACCTTCTCTTCGTTGGTGTACATTTTACTCACACAACTCTTCAAGTGACGATGGTTGACGGAATGACGGGTGTGCATTCTACTTATGTTTACATTTATCATCTTTCAACGTCAGCACGTCGATGTGTTCCATAACCCCGACAACCTGCACTAAGCGCTGGGAGCGTCAACGTCAGTGTTGTGTTATGTAATTAATAACGTTGTGTTTCAATGAATGGTATACTGTGATACATTTTTGAATAGGTCTTTAGGAGTGGAAATGAATTACCGAATAAGAAACAGAGGGTGCCATTCAAAAAATACATGCTGCTGTTCATAGCTGCAACGAAGGCAATCATGCTGATTGATGTCCCCCTGACGGCTAAAGAACATTTGCTTGGAACATTTTGTAATTTGCATCTGGAGAATATATATATATATATATATATATATATATATATATGTATATATATATATATATATATATGTGTGTGTGTGTGTGTGTACCACGTCATACACGGTAATTACTTCTGTTCGTCATTCTTTCGAACGGGGATTGCAAACATGCCTTTCAGTCCATGGTCAACAGCTTGAACATGTGTTTAAATAAAGTTATTTTTTGGAAGACAAAATATATGTCATGTGATATGGATGGTTATCAAATCATTGTTAGTAAACTGTATTTCATGCACGTGTGTACGAAATCACATTGTAATGTCAAATAAGCCGGCAGCATGTGTTGCATGTAGCTGGTAACACTGTCATTAAGCAATTACGTTCAAAATTATGGTTCAAATGGCTCTGAGCACTATGGGACTTAACAGCTATGGTCATCAGTCCCATAGAACTTAGAACTACTTAAACCTAACTAACCTAAGGACATCACAGAACACCCAGTCATCACGTGGCAGAGAAAATCCCTGTCCCCGCCGGGAATCGAACCGGGGAACCCGGGCGTGAGAAGCGGGAACGCTACCGCACGACCACGAGCTGCTGACAATTACGTTCAGCGTGAAATGATGTTTTATTACGAAGAATATTTATTTTCCGGTGTACAGCACCAAAGTATTTTTAATAAAATGTTTAGTTCAACGAATGTATCCCATATGAATAATTTCAAGCAGAGTAGGTAGAGACCGTTGTCCGACAGCATGCTTTTTACCTCTGAGAAGCACGCAGCCACGTGCAGGAAAAGAAAGGTCAAATATTCCTTCCAACAGTTAGATATTTAATACGATAGTTGCTTTTTGCAGAATGAACACTTGATTTCTCTGTTCCAATTCAAGTAAGTCTGGGAGGACACACAAATGTGAAATAGTTTTTCTAAGCCCTTTGTGATGCGCTTTGTGATAGCCTATGTCGTATTTCCATATACAACATTCGTAGGTGACCCTGCATCTAAATCGTAGTTTTTTTTTACGACGTGTTTCAAATCAGCATTAATAAACGCTGTATCACTGTACCATTCTCACGAGAACAAGTCGCGACGGCAATCAACAGGCTTAAAAACCGAAAAGCACCCGGCTCAGACAAAATTCTTTCAGAAACATTCAAATAAAGAGTAACAAAAATCTTTTCTTACTAAAATGTTCAACGAAGCACTACTAACAGGCAGAATTCCAAGCCTTTGGAAAACTGATAATGTAGTAATAATCAGGAAATAAAAAAGCAAAGAGCCAACAGACCCTAAAACGTACCGACCGATCTGCCTCTTAAACACTCTCGCCAAGGTACAGAAAAGGCTCCCGTGTTACCGCTTACAAACGCACAGTCGCCTCCTCGGCCTAACGCCCCATCAGTTCGGCTTCAGAGAAGGTAGATCAGTACAAGACGCCGTCAACCAAGCACTGACAGTAACAAATAGCATCAGCGACAAATACGTGACCCCCATACTAATCGACATAGCCGGGGCTTTTGACAACCTGTGGTGGCCGTCCCTCTTCGGCAGGTTAAGGGACGTGCGGCTGTCAGCTTCCTTCTACAATGGAATCGTCGACTACTGCAGAGGTGGAGTGAAGGGCTGGTACCTGCAAGGTTATCAAGAGAATAACAAACCTGTGGACCAATATTTTGGGATGTTGCAATCGAGCCCTTGCTAGAACGCCCTGGACGGCGAAGAAAGGGTAAGAGGTGTGATGGCGTTCGCAGATGACCTGCTCGTAGTTGTGTAAGCGAACTCGAGGCAGCACTAGTGGCGAAAGGAATGCAACTGCTTCAGAAAATGAACTGTCGATGGAAAGTAAATAAACTAAAAATAGCGCCCAACAAAACTTTATTTACTAATCAGAGGGGCACTACAGAGGAATCCAGTTCTAAAATTAGACAAAAGTAACATACATAGGAAGCAAGCCACACCTACTCTAGGAATGCATGTGGTCGAAAACCAGAGTTTCAACGATCGTATCAAACTGAAAATTGACAAAGCCTACAAAATTATGCACAAACTAGCAAGACTCAACACAACTCAGTACCAGTTACCTACTAAGGCCAAAAGGACCTACCAAATTCCGATATTTGAATCTATAGCTTGCTTCGCTGCAGGTGCTTGGGACCACAAACATAGACCAACAAGACAACTGCAAGACGAGGTCAACGTTGTGTACTCCTGAGAATGAGCGGAGCGTTCATCGCTAGATGACGATGATGTTTGGTTTGTGGGGCGCTCAACTGCGCGGTTATCAGCGCCCGTACAAATTCCCAACCTTTGCTCAGTCCAGTCTCGCCACTGTCATGAATGACGATGAAATGATAAGGGCAACACAAACGCCCAGTCATCTCGAGGCAGGTGAAAATTCCTGACACCTCCAGGAATCGAACCCGGGACCCCGTGCTCGGGAAGCGAGAACGCGACCACGAGACCACGAGCTGCGAGCTTCATCACTAGAGGCGCTTTGCGTTGTGATGGGGACCTGCCCCATAGACATAACAATTCGTTACAGAGCTGCACTTTACTGGCACCAAGAGGGACAGATACGATAAAGTCACCGAAATTACAGGAACCAACATTGTAAACCAAACAGAAATGAAACAATGGCGGATTCAAACATGGCAGAGAGAGTGGGAGGCATCCGACAAGGATCGCAGAGTACACTTTTTCTTTCCTGACGTACGCGAAAGATTACAACTAAACATTTTGACCCAAGCCGTGGGATGGTCCATTTCGTGACGGGCCACGGTCCGCACCCGGTACACTTAAACGGCGTGGGACTGATTAACGATGAAATATAGATTTGCCGTGAAACTGGGACACCAGAACATGTCACACTGCTATGCATCATGCTAACATACGGCTGACCTATTCAGAACGATAGTGACCGCGCCAGAATAGTACGTAACCCCGATGACTGGAACACAATAGATAGTGTAGGCGATATTGTATCGAACACACTGCACGAAGAATATAAGCGTCAAAAGAAGGAGGCGTAAACAAGCATAAACAACACAACAAACTACATGGGAGAACACTAGCACACCACAGATTCCGAAACCGACGGAGGAAACAAAGCACTAAGTGAACGTGACTCAGAATGGATCAACACGTAAGAGACTCAAACAAACAACACATGATACTGCATGCTATAACACAGTCACAAACTGTGGTGTCACCGCCAGACACCACACTTGCTAGGTGGTAGCTTTTAAATCGGCCGCGGTCCGCTAGTATACGTCGGACCCGCGTGTCGCCACTATCAGTGATAGCAGACCGAGCGCCGCCACACGGCAGGTCTAGAGAGACTTACTAGCACTCGCCTCAGTTGTACAGCCGACGTTGCTAGCCATGTTTCACGGAGAATTACGCTCTCATTTGCCGAGACGATAGTTAGCATAGCCTTCAGCTAAGTCAATTGCTACGACCTAGCAAGGCGCCATTTATCCTTTGCTATGTATCTAATGAAGCATGTACAGTAACAAGACCAATGTTCACCAATTGTGGATTAAAGTTAAGTATTCCAGAAGCTACGTACTTTTCTTTATAGCATTCATTACGTATCCTGTTTCAGACCTCACGCCAGCCTGCGTGAGTTTAAGCGCGTGCCTTTCGGTTACCCGTCACTGTGGACTGGCTGTCTTGTCAGTCCACAACACAAACAATACAATAGGCAATAACAATCTTAAAACAAACAAACACCGACACCAATTACTAAGACTAGTAATAAGGTAACGTCGCTTGTGAGGAGAAGGCTCGAAGAACTTTTATTCCGAGAATACTCCTCCCCAACGGCATATTGCTTACTGTTTAAAGTATACTGTACACACGCAGTACTGTATTGTTCGTCTTATGTCTAGACAGAAGTATATTCTCTTTATATAAAGCCACAATCAATGAATTTTATACATCAAATATATTTTCTGAATAAGCTATGTATAAAACTAAAAATTTAGTGTATTAAGTTATTTAAAGAATACTGCACTCAAGTAACAATGAACTACATTCTATTTCTACTAAATTATTCATTTACCAGTCAGTTACACACATCAAAAATAACATTGGTAATTACTGCACAAACAGCTGTGTCCTTGACCATGCAACATTCTTCATTTATTCCATGTATCAAATGCCCAATCACTATTTAATCTGTATAATACCAGGTGTATGTATCTAAGGCAGAATATAGGAGTGGCCGAGCGGTTCTAGGCGCTACTGTCTGGAACCGCGCAACCGCTAGGTTCGAATCCTGCATTCTCAGGGGTACGCAGAGTACAACCACAACCAGCCCTCCGGCCGCTGTGGCCGAGCGATTCTAGGCGCTTCAGGCCGGAACCGAGCTGCTGCTACGGTCGTAGTTTCGAATCCTGCCTCGGGCATGGACGTGTGTGCTGTCCTTAGGTTACGTAGGTTTAAGTAGTTCTAAAGTTCTAGGGGACTGATGACCATAGAAGTCGCATAGCGCTCAGGGCCATTTGAACCAACACAGAATATACCACAAGTACCAACAATAAGACAAACAAACAACTACTGAATATCATGAAGTGTCCTGACATACAACATCCCAAGTAATATATGAAGACATACAAACACAGTATACATACATAAATATAAAGCATTTCAGATGGGAACAGCTGGAGGTTCTGCCGAGACCTACTCACCTCAGATAGGTAGAAATAGGTTATTAGCAACCAACAGGCCACTTAGACTATCGAGACGTGTTACACATGCCAAGCTTCAACTCAATGAAGACAAGGTAATAATTATCAACGAAACAAACTCTTGCTTGTAATTGCCAACAGATTTTATTTAACAATTACATGGGAACAGAAAGCTGCTGTTACCCCAGAATAATACACACCTAGGGTTTGGAACATTACTAAACAGACAAAATGTCTACGGGCGTTAAAGCCCACCCCAAACAATAAATAATTTTAAAACCCTCTTTATATAAATCTTAAGAACCCTACAAACAATAAACGGTTTACTGAGAAAACTTCCTCATAAGCAGGATTCCTTTTAAGATATAACAGCAGAAACAACTCACAATTTCTATTTCTGAATAAGATATTAAAAATCCAGTACAATGGAAGGCATCTTTCAGGTATCACAAAATTTCAGTGACAAGTAAAGGCATATCAGAGGTGCGCGGAAACTACAACTCAGATCGAGCCTGAATGAAAGCTGAAAAGAAAGGTGAATATGGGAAGACGGACGCCGCAGCGTCACCAGGAACAAATAATAAAATACTCAAATTCGCCAAAGAACTGGAGTCTACTGGTAAACACAGCGACCGCGCTATCGGTTACAATTCAAACTGGCGTCGTCTCCCAGTTAAATGACCAGCTACAACGAACGAAGCACAGCGCTGGTTGTACCACTGAAACAACAACAACACCACACAGCAAGTGGGTAGTAACCAGAGTAACAGAATCCTTAAAACTTCACTAAAATTTCAGAACGGGAATACGGCCACAAGGGACCCACAAGCCATTCACATTCTGAATTAACAACTTCAAATATCTGCACTACCATGTTATTAATAATATGTGCAGACAGTCTTATTGCTGCCAGAGCAGGAAGTGATAATATACTCAAACATATAAGAAGCTGGTCATAGTGCTAAATCACGCCCCCCTAACTTAACTCATAACATAACCCCAGAGCCGATTAATTACATTACAAACATTCCATAAACACACACTTGATAATTACAATACTACAGGACTCTAGCACACAATAAATTTTCCATCATTAAGCCCCTGCGTTTTTACCTCTGAACACATTACCTAAATACCAGCGGACAGCAAGAAAAATCGAACCTGTGATTAATTCGGGGTGGACAGCCACGCACTTAGAAATACGCTCCTTGTCCGTATGTCAAGTGCTTCTAAAACAGGTTAACCTCATTCACACAGGCGAACTACTGTTAAATAAGTTGTGTACCAGTAGTCAATACGAAACAGCTAAAATAGGCGTCCAAACAATGGGAGAGCAGTTAACTGCAAACAGTAGGTATTAAAATCCATGGAGAAGAAATAAAAACTTTGAGGTTCGCCGATGGCATTGTAATTCTGTCAGAGACAGCAAAGGACTTGGAAGAACGGAATGGACAGTGTCTTGAAAGGAGGATATAAGATGAACATCAACAAAAGCAAAACGAGGATAATGGAATGTAGTCGAATTAAGGAGGGAATTAGATTAGGAAGTGAGACATTTAAAGTAGTAAAGGAGTTTTGCTATTTGGGGAGCAAAATAACTGATGATGGTCGAAGTAGAGATGATATAAAATGTAGACTGCCAATGCAAGGAAAGCGTTTCTGAAGAAGAGAAATTTGTTAACATCGAGTATAGATTTAAGTGTCAGGAAGTCGTTTCTGAAAGTATTCGTACGGAGTGTAGCCATGTATGGAAGTGAAACATGGACTATAAATAGTTTGGACAAGAAGAGAATAGAAGATTTCGAAATGTAGTGCTACAGAAGAATGCTGAAGATTAGATGGGTAGATCACATAACTAATAAGGAGGTATTGAATAGAATTGGGGAGAAGAGGAGTTTGTGGCACAACTTGACTAGAAGAAGGGATCGGTTGGTAGGACATGTTCTGCGGCATCAAGGGATCACCAATTTAGTATTGGAGGGAAGCGTGGTGGCTAAATATCGTAGAGGAAGGCCAAGAGGTAAATACACTAAGCAGATTCAGAAGGATGTAGTTTTCAGTAGGTACTGGGAGATGAAGAAGCTTGCACTGAATAGAGTAGCATGGAGAGCTGCATCAAACCAGTCTCTGGACTGAAGACCACCACAACAACAACAACAACCTTATTTTAGTTTTCTAACTACAAGTATATTATGTTATTTTGAATACTTCGCACCTTGACTCCGACTCCCACCTCGTTTTCTCTGCAATCTCTTCTTTTTGGCATTAGCTGTAACACAATTTCAAAATACAATAAATCTCTTTTCTTTTTCCTTTTCAAAAATTTTCTCTATTTCGCTAATGTATTGTTTTAAAGCTTAAATTTTTTTACTCTGTTGTAGGCCTACTTACCCCTTTCTCCTTTTTCTCGATAGTTAACTTTTATGTTCCTTCCTTTCCCTATCATACTCTTCCTTATTGAAATGTTTTCTGGGTTAATCTTATTTCCTACTGTTTACCTCTTTCCACGAAATAACGTGTTTCATGATTAGCTTAATAATTCAATTCTCTTTCGTAATTATTACCTCCTAACGACTTTTTATATTTATTCCCCTCATATCTTTATTTCAATAACAGTTTGTGGTACCCTCCACAAAACCTATCTGCTTCAGATATTCCCCCAAAATACTTCCTCAATTATTTGTTCACCGTCCTCGACGGGACAAATTAGAAATGG
Source organism: Schistocerca serialis cubense (assembly GCF_023864345.2). Taxonomy (NCBI): domain Eukaryota; kingdom Metazoa; phylum Arthropoda; class Insecta; order Orthoptera; family Acrididae; genus Schistocerca; species Schistocerca serialis. The sequence continues at coordinate 15,820,587 of NC_064646.1, forward strand.
CTATCTCCTTTTTACCTAATTCTTTATTTCCTTCCTACTTCTTTACTTCCTTTCGTCCACAAAAATCAACTTCCTTCTCCCTCACACCACGTCGTTAAGAGAGAATCTACTACCATTTCGTCAAACTATCTACATGCTGATCTCTATCTTCCTCCTTGCTTTCCACTCTTTCTCCAGAACACATTTCGTTTGTAGAAGAGTTACTTCAGTTGTTACTTTCCTGTCTTTTCCTCATAATATGCTTTTACCTTCCTACGAAGTTTGTTTTATTTATCTAACTGAGATAAGTACAAGTTAAAAATTTTATCTGTGTGCATTGAGTTAACTTTCATAACTCTTTGATTTCTGGACATTTAATACAACTAAATTCTCGTGTGGAGTTACCCTTTTGTTTCTTTTGTTTACTCTTTATACAATTTCAAATGACTCACATGGTACAAACCATATGATTTTCCTGTTTTTGGATTAATCAATTCGACTGCATTATCATGGACTACTTAACTCACTTCTATCGGGCCTTTGTATATATAAAAGAATTTATGGCTTTCGTGTTTTTTCTTGCTAGAGAGATGGTGAGTTTTGACTAGTACCTTTTGTCCTAGTGAAAATACTCGTGAGTTTGCCGTTCTGTCCGTTCGGTTCTTTCTCTTTAACGCCGCATTCTTCAAATTGTTCAGTGCTAATTTTATTATATGCTGACATTGTTCTCTGGGTACTTGTGGGAATTTAATTATTTCTCGGGTTCCGCTAAACGTACTTCAGAATCTTGCTGATCAAAACTAAGTCTATTTACATGTTTAATTATATAATTAACTCGTCAATTCTGTCTTTTAGCTGGGTTTGGTGGCCTCAACTCGACTTCCTGTACAGATTAATTTGGTGTCTTTTGTCCTGCTGAAGTCTGATTTTCTCAACCTTTCTGCGTTCTGGCCATTCCATTTCCACCTGAGTAACTTGGATTTTGTTGTTGAAAACCGTTAAACCTTCCTGCCTCGTTTGCACGATGATTATAACTCGGATCCTGGTTACCACCGTAGTTTGTAGGACAAAATCCACTATTGTAATTCCGCGGCCCACAAAAACCATAATTATTATTTGACCTCTGTGAGTTTCCAAAACCATAGTTAGTATTGTTACCCCATGGGCGATTACCATTCTTTCCTAAACGATTACCTCTTCCTACGTTATTATTGCCATTGTAACTATTATTAAATCCTATTCGGTTACTATTATTTCCTCTGCCATTGTTTTCTCTCACTGTGCGTTGTTTCTTCGCGTCATCTTCACTGAAGATGAATTCAGGTTCTATTAACATTCCTTTAAATGCTTGTTTATTATCTCCTGCTCCACCAACCAATGACAGCTGATAACGTAACGCTAACTTCATTGTGCACATACGTATCAGTTCCCCATCACTGTATGGATTATCTAAACATTGATTCTTTTTTGTCATTTCTTGGAAAAATCTAACTGATTTCTTTTCTCCTGAATTTTTGAATAACTCTTTGTGTAAAAATTCATACTTTATTCTATTTTGGATTTCCGTGGACCAGCATTGCTCCAAAAATGCGGATTTAAATTGCTCATACGATAGACGGTTTGCAGCTACCCTTTGCATGGTTTCCACTATCGCGCCGTCCATATGCCCACAAATGAAGTCAAATTTATATCTAAGTGGCCAACGCTCTGGTAAACCGACCAGGAATTGATTTATAAACGTGCGTGGGTGTAAGCCGTTCCCGCTTTCTTTGTAATGTTGGAATTTTCTGACTGACAAAAAGTGATCATTGTCAAATTTTTCTATTCCACCATACAGCGCTTGTGTTTTCTCAACCTTATCTGTTCCCTTCAACTGTGTCATGTTTTCTCGTGTTCTTTCTACCATATTTGGGCCCTGAGATGACAGATTTACGTCCCATCTAGCATCGTATCTACGCTGTGTTGTGCAGTTATCTAAACTGTACCGCTCCTCCTCGTATATCGGACTGAAAGATTCGGTTAAATTCCCCGTTACTGGATTAGTGGTTTGTCTTCCTATTTGATACATATTGACTTGCGATCTCTAACCTGTTGCACTATCACTTGAAAATTGAGAAATTCGTACATGTGTCGTTCCAACTTGCTTTGTTCTCGGGTCAATCGCGTACGTTCGGAGGGTCGGCTGCCGCTCTGTTGGAATGCGCACGTTTACTGTTTCTCGCTCCATTGTCTGTTGTGACCACACGTTGCCTGCTTCGCTCACCTATGTTAACGGTCCTCTTCCTATTTGCTTCTGTGTCGTTTCGGTAATTACTGGCGCAACCTCTTGTGGATATACGACTGGAATCTATGACTTTTTTGTATTTACCCTACTGCTACGGAAGACTGCACAACTGACTTGTTTACTTTTGGATTTCTGTCCATCACGATGTCGGATAATACTATCGATTCCGTTGCTTCAAAAATTTCTGCACGGCTCTCGATACACTGTATCAGTTCTGTACGAAGCTGTTCATACTGTTGCCGGCCGGTGTGGCCGTGCGGTTCTAGGCGCTTCAGTATGGAACCGCGTGACCGCTACGGTCGCAGGTTCGAATCCTGCCTCGGGCATGGATGTGTGTGATGTCCTTAGGTTAGTTAGGTTTAAGTAGTTCTAAGTTCTAGGGGACTGACGACCACAGATGTTTAAGTCCCATAGTGCTCCGAGCCATTTGAACCATTTTGTTCATACTGTTTCCGATTTTTCGAGAACATGATTTCAATGCGTGTGTTGAATCTTTTAAATGCGGCCCGCGTTACACGTTTTCTGTCATTGAGCTCTTTCACGATTTCTTGCGCCTTGCCAGACATCTTACGTGCTAAATTATCAACTTTTTTGATTAACATTAGCCACTGCATCCTTCACCTGGTGAACGTCGGAATGCATCTTTTGCTGGTCACACGTTAACGATTGTATAAGCTCGCGCGAGTCTCTCGCCTCTCTCCGGATTTCAGTAAACTGTTCATTAACTTCCGTTCGTAGTTTTTGCTGATCTTCGCGGACTTTTTCGAATCCAGCATACTTTTCAAATTTGAGACTATTTAAGGCTGCATTTGTCTCTGTTTTTAAATTCGCCGTTTCGGTCTTTAGATCCACCGCTTCAAAAAAATGGTTCAAATGGCTCTGAGCACTATGGGACTCAACTTCTGAGGTCATCAGTCCTCTAGAACTTAGAACTACTTAAACCTAACTAACCTAAGGGCATCACACACATCCATGCACGAGGCAGGATTCGAACCTGCGACCGTAGCGGTCGCGCGGATCCACCGCTCCAGTTTTCAAGTCTGCTAACCCTGCATTTGTTTCTGTTTTTAAATACGCCGTTGCGGTCTTTAGATTCGCTGTTTCTGTTTTCAAGTCTGCTGACCCTGCATTTGACTGCGTTACGACCATAGAGAGTTGCTTCAATATTGCGAACACACTATCTGACTCTTCGCCATCGCCACCTGTCACTATTTGATGTAAATTTTGCCGTTCGCGTCTTTGACGTGGCGTCTCACCGACTTCCGTACAAAGTGCGGACGCACTTACACACGTTCTTTCTATTGGAAACTGTCTCGTATGATTTTGACTTACTAGCGAAACTACCAGCATTCCCTCTGCACTATCACTACGTTCCGGTCCGTGACTCGCCCTCGATACTTATTGTCGTACATCATTCTCTATCCTGTCAAGATCTTCAGTTGGCGCTGTCTGCGATAATCTCCGTTCTTCCGCCATCTCCGATCGCACGAAGAGATCGTAAGGACAGAAAAATCACAAATAGAAGGTGGCGACTATTAAAGATACAGCAGTGATAAAGCAAATGATAAATATAACATGACGGAATAAGCTTATTGGGCAATACTATTTGGAAACGCCTTCGAGAGAACGTGTGGAGATACAACGGAAATTTGGGAAGAGAAACAGTTAAAAGCAATAAAAGTATAAAGAATTCTTGTTGGATGCTTGTCCACTGTAGGCATCGCCTGAAGGCAACACGTCAAAACGTAAGATCTACAGTTAGCACCATTGTTGAACACTAAATGGCCTAAGCTGGACTTGCAGTAGAGAACATGCAGTACAAAAGCTGTGCATAGAAAAACATAAAATCGTATTTGCTTAAGAAGCCCATGATGAGTCTGTGTTGTATTTTGTAATTTGACAATAGTATTTCAACTTGCTGAACACCATAACACTCAGGCAAAAGGAGATGATTTTGGTCACCTTCTGAAATTGAGTCATTAGAAGAAACTGTGGAATCTCTGACCCCTATACGATGGAGGTGAACAGGTACATGTTGAAGACAGAAGCACATCCATATGCGATACATAAACCTTGATACTCCAGTTCACAGCACACAATACCGCTCACGTCGAAGATAAACCATCATCACACTGCCAACCATCCCTCGTCACATTGATCATTACTCATACCTACTTCAGACTTAATGCAGTTTATTCTTTCGCTTTGTAAGCGGCCTCTGTGCCGTGTTAAATATGAGTGCAATGAGTGCATATAGAAATGTCAACAGAAAATTCCGTCATTGTAATTCCCCATTGTACCTATGAACAGTGAGTGACCCATTGAAAGTGCTGTTGTAAAGTGATCTGACTTTATTTCATCAACAAAGTAACACAAGAATAAAGCACTTAGTGCAACGGTTAAATAGCGCATGAAGAATGTTTAAATTCACTTTAATGGTCAAGTATCCAGCTGCTACCTCTACAATTTGATCTCTGAAATGTTAAATATACTCTACCTTATAGGTGAAACGTGTGCAGTGGTCATGCTTGTCTTACAATCGTAGCTTAAACATCTTTCTGTAAGGAATCTGAAAACACTGGACGATAGAATACTGTATGGGACAGAACATAGCATTTGGAGCTCCGAAGATCTCAGTGGAAACTTACTTTCTGGAAGCTGTAAGACTCGTACGAGAAATAGAGCTAGCAATCTTATGCTGACTAAATGCATGCAGCAGTGGAGAACAATTCTTACTGAATAAATACTCCAGTTGAAGGTGAGAGTTAACATCAGGATCCCTATTACTGAACAATATGAACATCTATGACCATAAGGCTCTTTGAAAAGAAACGTCATATAAACGCTCTGAATTTAATGAAAAAATACGAATATATAAATGTAGAAAAAATATGTGTAAGTTGTTAATACTGCAATCAAAAGATACTCATTTTACAAGAACTACATACATAAAGTTTCATGAACCACGTGGCATCTGTACCACACCATGAAAAAGTAGTCATGAAACCAACGAAAATGCAAAGAATCGTTAGATGAATGAAGCACGGATTTACGTAGCTCGCCTACGAAATAAATCCATAGCTCAGAGAAAACGATTTCCGGTCCAAAATAATCGGAGGTGCACGTCTCGCAATATCTCTCAATGGTAAGGCACCTCTCGCGCGCCTTTCTCTGGTGAAAGGGAAGACTTAGACTATTCTAGAGAGGAGTCGGAGCCTAGCCATGAAACAGTTCGGACGTGTGTAGTAGTAGTTCCGATGGAAATGATAAGTTGCCGGATCTAGCAGTGTTTCATGCATCAAAAGTGTTGTAAAGTGACGGCATAATTATTCCGATGTGTGTGTAGAAATCTCGGAATTTTTAAGTGAATTTTGTGACGAGAAAAGACAAATTCCGCGTGGCGTATTGAGCAGGTCGGTGGCTAAAAACTGTTACTACATTAGGTACCGACAGACTTGTTATTTGGCGAGCATTATCAATCAAAAACAATCCGTATTTTTGTAGCTATTACGTTTTCGGTCAATGCAACACCATAAAATTGCTAACGTGAGTGAAAGGGATTGTGAGTGAGTGTGTAAAGACTAGCACGGGCTTGGCAGTGATACTTGTTCACCTAAGTTTCTGAATATATTAATTAAGGACAAAATTTCCAACCTTTCATTTCGTGTGAAAACTTTCTCCCGAAATGTAGATTAGTGACTTTAATTGCAGCCTGGTTCACGTCGAAGTACAGTAGGTTTCGCTCGGCTTACCTACTGATGATCTGCCGAGACAATGTTCACAGGTAGGTGCAGGTTCGTCATAATGGGACGGAAGGAACCGCGCCGCCGCACGCTGTACTGGTGTACATGGAACATTCGCTGATTAAGTCACAGCATATTTTTTATGTATTTAACTTCGGTAGTGATGCCCCAAACAGCGACCATACGTATGTTCATTCACTCATTTATTAATTCATCGTGTTGGGTTGCGGTCATGGTTTGCATTAAGCAATAAACACACGATTATTTAATCAAAAAATGCACGGATAAAACTCCTTCAAACGTTTGATTAGTTTACAAATGAGTTAGTACGTTAAATATTTGATTTGAAGCATGTAAGTGAGAAATAGTTTCGAAAAAGTTTGAAATTGTCTTTAATGTTAGTCGGAAGTCACTAAGTGCTCTCATTGCACATAAAAGGAGATGAAAATCTAATGGTCATGGGGGACTGAAATGCGCTCGTAGGGGAGGGAGAAGAAGAAAGGGTTATAGGAGCATGGGTTTGGTAACAACAACGAAGGACAGGAAGGATTAATCGGGTTCCATGGTTAACATCAGTTAGTAATACGGAACACTATATTCAAGTATCACAAGAGTATTGAACTCGGGAAACGCCGGGAGGTGTGGGAAGCTACCATTTAGGTTACATTATGGTCAGGCAGAGATTCCGAAATCAGATAGCGGACTGTATGTGTGTCCAGGACCTGATATAAACCCAGATCGCAATTTGTGATGGAGAGTAGGCTGAAGTTTAAGATACTAGTAAGGGCCAATCACTGCGGAAGTACTAAGGAATAAAGAGAAGGCTTGAAGTTCTGTGAGACTATATGTACTGTGATAATCAATAGCTCAGCAGGCAGTTCAGTTGACATCCATAAAAGGGGCAATCACAGAAGCTGAAAAGAAAAACATGGGAACAACACGGGTAAAAGAAATGTAACTGCGAAGAACCATAGATATCACAAGAAATACTTCAGCTCGTAGACGAAAAAAGGAAGTACAAAAATGTTAAGGAAAATTCAGAAGTAAAGAAACACAATTCACTTAAGAATGAAAGAAATGGGAAGTGCAGAGAAGCTAAAGCGAAACGGCTGCATCAGAAATGCGAAGCGTGAAAGAAATGATTGTTGGAAGGAATGACACAGCATATGGAAAAGCCAAAACAACCTTCGGTGAAATAAAAGCAGAGCCGGTAACACTAAGAGTGCAACGGGAACTCCACTGCTATACACATGAAAGAAAGAGGATTGCCCTCTGTGAGGGGAAGGACTTGTCTCATGACGTGATAGAAGAAGAAACAGCAGTCGCAGGGGAAGAGATAGGGAATCCGGTATTAGAATCAGAATGTAAAAGGGCTTTGTACGATTTAAGATCAAATAAGACAGAAGGGATAGATAACATTTCAATGGAATTTGTAAAATCATTTGGGGAAATGGCAACAAAACGACTATTCACGATGGTGTGTAGAGCGTATGAAACTGGCTGTATACCATTAGACATTCGGAAAAATATCTGCCACACAGTTCCGAAGATAGCAAGAGCCGGCAAGTCCGAGAATTATGGCACAAACGGCTCATCCATCCAAGTTGCTACAAAAATAATATGTAGAAGAATGGAAAAGAAAATTAAAGATCTGTTAGATGATGATCAGTTTGGCCTTAGGAAAGGTCAAGGCACCAGAGAGGCAGTTCTGACGCTACGGTTGATAATGGAACCAAGACTGAAGAAAAATCAAGGAACTTTCGTAGGATTTGTCGACATGCGAAAAGCGCCCCAAAATGTAAAATTGTGAAAGATGTTCCAAATTCTGAGAAAATTGGGGTAAGCTATAGGGAAAGACGGGTAATATACAATATGTGCAAGAACCAAGCGGGAGCATAAGAGGGTAAGACCAAGAACGAAGTGCTCGGATTAAAATGGGTGCAAGACAGGGATGTGGACTTTTGCTCCTTCTGTTCAGTCTGTACATCGAAGAAGCAATGATGGAAATAAGAGAAAGGTTCCACAGTGGGATAAAAATTCAGGGTGGCAGGGTAGCAATGTGAGTTTTAAAATTTTCCTGGCGATCTGAATGTTCAAACAAATTTCGGGCTCGCAACCTGTCATCGTTTAATTCATCGCACAACTAATTTAACGACTGAATTTAACGACAACCAGCTGGAAGCCCCAAAGTTTGTTTGAACAGGATAAGAATGATGAAATCTGCTAATGACATTGCTATTCTGAATGAAAGTGAAGGAGAATTACAAGATCTGTTGAATGAAATTAACAATCTGATGAGCACAGAATATGGACTGAGAGTAAATCGAAGAAAGACGAACGTAATAAGAAGTAGCAGAAATGAAATCAGGATTGGCGATCACAAAGCAGATGATGTTAAGGAATTCTGCTACTTACGCAGCAAATTAACTCAAGACGGAGGGAGCGAGAATTACAGAAAAAGTACACTGAGGCAAAATAGGCATTTCTGGGCAAAAGAAGTCTACTAGTATAAACATAGGTCTTCATTTGAGGAAGAAATTTCTGAGAATATACTTTTGGAGCACAGGATTGAAAGGTGGTGTGACACAGACTCTGGGAAAACACTAGGAACAGAAGAGAATCAAACCATTTGAAATATGGAGCTGCAGAGCAATGCTGAAAATTAGGTGAACTGAGAAGGTGCATATTGAGAATGCTCTCCGCAGAATCGGAATATATGGGGGAACACTGACAAAGAGAAGAGACCAGAAGATAGGACATCTGCTAAAACGTCAGCAAATCACTTCGATGATACTAGAGGGAGCGGTAGACGGTAAAAACTATAGTGGATGATAGAAGTTCGATTGTGTTCCATTTTAAGAAAAAGCTACTTTTTGATGCACCGCAATGTTTATGACGACACATCTCACGAAATATGAGTCGTACAATGGTATAATTTTGTATATACGTTTTGTGATATATGCGAATACGGTCTGAAAACTGGATTGCGAATAGAGTTTAGTAGTATACAAGTAACAGATGAATCGTCATGTTTGATGCCGAAGTTTTACTGCGTGAACGAGAAAAATGTAGGAACCAATAAAATGTTATCCTTTCACAATTTTATGAGGCGTGACAGGGCTTAAAGTTTCGTAAAGATTTGAAATCTGGCATTAAATTTTATGAAGTTGCTAAGTGCTGAAAGTCTCAAATACTCGATTAGTAATAGTCTGCTTAATTAGCGCGCATTGAGTTATGATGCTATTGGTAACTGCAATATTTGGCTTACTATGTTTACCCTTCGGCATAAGATTGTGCCTCTTATAGAACATATTATGATGGAATTTTAAATTTGGTCAATAATGCTAGGATATTTTGAAAACCAAAATTTTGTTGTCCCTTGAAGTCGTAAGATAGGCAACCTGTAACTGAGATTTTGCACCATGATCCCGAATGGCCGTCAAAAATATACAGAGGGACCCAGAAAAATATAGACACTTTTTGATAGTATGAATGGAAAAGAAAACCGCATACCGTTACGATTGTCGCACAGGGGGAAGGTTATTTTGTGTGTTCAAAGTGACCCAAATTAGCAGCCAAACAACTGTTCACCGAACTACGGCTGTCAGTGCTGCCGGCGTGATAGCCGCACAGGACGCCTTGATGGTTTCTCGTAGCTCGTTCAGTGTAGCTGGCTTCTATGATAAACTTCATTTTTCATGGTCCCCCGTAGGTAGAAGTCAAGAGGTGTAAGGTCTGGAGACAGTGGTGGGTACTTAACAGCTTCTTTTAGACCTATCCGTCGTCCAGATAGATTTTCTTCCAAGCAGGCTCTGTCAGCTCTGTGGTAGTGAGGCGATGAGCCATCTAGCTGTAGATAAAATCTTTCACGTCCAGACACCTCTCGGATGGCAGGTACAGTATACGTTTGCAGCATATGAAGATACATCTCACCAGTTACAGCATCTTCAAATAAGAAGGGGCCGATCAAACCGCCTGATGGCAGAAACACACACTGACACACGGTAGATTAACATACTTGTGCAAGTGAAGGTGAGGGTTTTCAGGAAACCAGTACACTGAATTGTGGCAGTTTGTTCAATTTGAATTGCGCCTCATCAGACCAGATAACTATCCACGCAAATCGTTCATCCTCGCGGAACATGCCTTCAAACCACTCGCAGTATTCCATCCATCGATTCGGATCATCTTCGTTCATAGAGTGCAGCGATCTTGGAAAGTACACTTTCCACTTTACAGCCATCAGAATTCGTCGTACGCATTGACGTGTACCCCGCTTCACAGATTTTTGAGGTGATATAGTGAAACGTTGCAAGAGAGCAGGTCTGGAAGCTGTGCTTGTTGATGTTTTTGGTCGGCCAGACATTTCCTTATGCACATCCTGAACAGTAACGTCGGCTTCAAATTTATCCCGAATACGATAAAGGGTTGTACTTTCTATCAATCCTACCACAACAAAGGTAAAAAATTAATTGTGATTGTAGCGTTGCTCAGGCTGCTAAATATTGCATTTTCGGGCGACAAAAAATATTATGTGGCAGGTGTCAAAGAGCACAGTTAATAAAGTCATTTCTTGAAATAATGGATAAACTAGGCACTCATCTTTTCGTGTTTCTCACGCTCGTCTCGTTGTGAACTCATGGCTCAATCGTCGAAAATCTAGGTAGTGATGATTCCAAGCTCGGATGCAAAGAGGCCTAGGTGTTATTCTGCGATATTCAAAAGTTTTATAGATGTGTTTCATGAACCATTCTTGAAGATGAAACTTCTGCAAGTTAGGACAATGGTGACGTAAAAAAGTAATCAGCACTCCGAATTTAAGTTACACTTCTTTTTTATTACTTTTGTTGCAATATCACGTAACTCGTTCAAAACATCACTTCACAATATAAAACATACTTGAAAATATCTTCCTCACTGTTAAAGTTCACATTTGATAAACTGACTACAATTTGCGTCTTTTTAATATGACGACCAAAGCTTGACTCTAATAACAGCTTACGCCCCAAAAATCAGAGTTACAAGAACGTTAAAGATCATAGTAACAAAAGAAAGAATACACATAAGAATAATATCATTGCAACATATACATATCGATGTATCGAAGTATCTCTACATTAATGACATCAAATCTGAATGTTGTCACAGAAATATGTTAACTATTTTACAGAAACACAGTAGAATATTGCTGGTATCGAGAGGTTGAGGTGAGGTGCCGTAATGGTTACGTAATTCAAGTACCATTACAACGTGTTGGTGGCTCTGTACACATTACGCCACTGCCGCTGTACTCTATCACGTTGCCGTACTTCCAGTACCACTTCTGTACTGCCTTGCGTTACTCAAACGACATTCTTCCTTTATTCATTTGTGCACCGTTATCTGGTGCAAAACGCGCGCCATGATCTGTTGAGAAAAGAATGGACTGAACTACTCTTGAAAATTTGCAAAGATATGCCATTTTGTTCCAAAGATAGTAACTATCACAGAGTGTTAGATTTTTCTGGACCCCTCTGCAGTTTGCCAGGAAAAGTCACAGCAGGGAAGAGCTACGACCAGTGCTTATCTACTCGCACTGATGGTAGCTTACAAACCCGCACTGGATCGTTGCTTTAGTATTGCTCCATCGCTCTGGAAGCTTGATCAGAGATGACTGAAGGAGGAAATACAGAGATGTAAAGAGTAGCTTCGCGTTTCGTCACGGGTTCATTTAGTATGCGCGAATGTGTCACGGAGATGCTCGTACAAACCCAGTGGCAGAAGCTACACGAGAAGCGTTGTGCATGACGCTCTGATGTACTGCTAAAGTTCCGACAGTTTCCGTTAATAGACCAGTCAACTAATATATTGCTTCCTCCTGCGTGTATGTCGCGAAAAGACCACGAACTTAAAATTACAGGAATTCAAGCTTGCGTTCAAGTGTTCCAACAATCGTTTTCCCGAGCAGCATGTGCTACTGGAACAGAACAGGCTCGAAGCGACAAAGGGTACCCTCTGCTGCACACAATATAAGGTGGCGCGCGGAGTCAAGATTTTGATGTACCGCGAGTGTCAATGTCAAAAATTCCCCCTGACACTTCACTGGAATGCAAGTGTTTGATACTACAGGGTGCGACGCGGAAACTTCCTTACTTGAAAAAAAAAGGTTCAAGTGGCACTAAGAACTATGGGACTTAACTTCTAAGGTCATCAGTCCCCTAGACTCAGAACTACTTAAACCTAATTAACATAAGGAAATGACACACATCCATGCCCGAGGCAGGATACGAACCTGCGACCGTAGCAGCAGCGTGGTTGCGGACTGAAGCGCCTAGAACCGCTGGGCCACACCGGCCGCCTTTCCTTATTTGAAACGCGTGGCACACACCGGCTGTTACTCATTGTTGCGTGGGTTTCAGTACAATCAAAAGTGCGAGACTTAACCTTTTTTTAAGGTTAATTCAGTAGAGATCATAGAGTGCGCAAGAGAGGAGCGCGCGTTCGCCGTTGCGGCCTACTTTTCGAATGGACGTTCGCTCATCACAACTCAGCGTGCATTCAGGAAACAGTTCAACATCGCGCCTGCAGGTCGTGTTCCTGATGCGAATGGGAAGTAAATTGTTATGTGTGTAGACACCTTTATGGATATTGAAAGCTTGCAGAAAAAGAAACCAGGACCATCAAGAACCACGAGAACGCCTGCAAACATCGGGAGGGTGAGGATATAGATTTTGAATACCCCCAAGCGTTCTGAAAGCAAACATGCAGCTGTCCTTGCAATTTCTGAACGCAAAGTGACACGAATGCTTCAAGAAGAGTTGAAATTTCATCTGTATAAACTGTCAGTGGTGCACACACTTCGTCGACGTGATTTTGTTTCACGAAAAAAAGCGTGCTAAGTCTTGATCAATGAGCTGCCTTAGTGTTCTTCAGCGAAGTAGCACATTTTCGTTTGTCTAGCTGCGTGAATAAACAAAATATGCGGTATTGGAGTAGCACGAACCCCGGAGAACTTCAAGAGCAATCCCTGTTTGGTGTGCACTACCTAAAGTTGGCATTATTGGCCCATGGTTTTTCGAAGGGAACGATAAGGCAGTGACGGTCACTTCTGAGATGGCTGAAAAGTTTTTTCTTCCAGAAATTGAAGAAATGGATGCGGGTGATGTCTGGTTCCAACAAGATGGCGTCACAGCTCACACGGCACGAACATCGATGACCATGTTGCGTCAACATTTCCCCAATCGTCTCATCTCTTTGAGGGGCGATCTCCAGTGGCCAGCACGCTCTCCAGATTTAGCGCCATGTGACTTTTTCTTATGGGGCTGTCTCAAATCCTTGGTGTATACCAATCGTCTGCAGACCCTGGCTGAGCTACGGAACAATATTCGTGTTGCTGTTGCCAACGTCGACAGAGATATGTTGGAAAAAGTGGACCGAAACTTCCGATTTCGACTGTCCAAATGCAATGAACAGAACGAAGGCCACCTTCAAGATATTATTTTCAAAACTTAATAGAACACAACTTTAGATGTGATTCTTGAGTTTCTCCCGCCATATTTGATACTGATCGCCGAAATATTGTGCCCGTTGGACACTCTAGACCGGCAGTACACCCGTGCATTTTTTGACAACTTTAGATGTTACTCCTTGTAAGGAAAAAAATAATTAAATTGATTTCTGATGTTTTTAAATAAGGGAGTTCCCGCGCCGCACACTGTACTATCATCAGCCAATGTAAGTCTTTGGGGAATTCTTCACTGCACCATACATAGGGACGCTTAGCCTCTAGGAAAGTGGAACGAACGGGAGGCGTCGCAGCAGTGCGGCGCTTGAACCTCGCCGAGGTCGACGACCGGGCGGCCGCCTCGCAGACTGGTTCGGTGGGTTGAGCTCGCCACAGATGCGGCCGCCGTGACCTCCTCAAGGCCAGCTAGCGACACCTGCGCATACGCGTCGGCGGTTTCCGCACCATCAGCTCGAGTGCCTAACTCTGTCCCATACTGGGCGTAACGACGCTCTGTTCTTTGTCGTTTGCCGGCGCCAAAGTCACGACACTGTATGCGATTAGACCCATAATTCGCCCCCATATCGGCCCCATACCCGCAGTCACTGACGTGCTACACGACACAACAGGTTTGAATACTGGGGGCGGTTAATTATCATTATTAGACGTTGTAGAAAAACTACTAACTCTGTCTTTACGCTCTTCTACATATACATCTGCATTTTACGTATCCTGAACAAAAGTATCTGAACACCCCTATGTAACGCTGAAACCCCTATGTAACGCTGAAGTGATTAATTGATGTCGTCGTGGAGTATTGTATTGTCAGTATAGAAGTAGCAACGGGAGAACTGCGCAGTCAGAAGAGCGAAGTGAGTTCGAACCCCTATGCAAGGCAGAACTGACGACTATACAGGGTAGTCCATTGATCGTGACCGGGCCAAATATCTCACGAAATAAGCATCAAACGAAAAAACTACAAAGAACGAAACTCGTCTAGCTTGATGGGAGAAACCAGATGGCGCTATGGTTGGCCCGCTATATGGCGCTGCCATAAGTCAAACGGATATCAACTGCATTTTTTAAAAATAAGAACCCCCCATTTTTATTACATATTCGGGTAGTACGTAAAGAAATATGAATGTTTCAGTTGGACCACTTTTTTCGCTTTGTGATAGATGGCACTGTAATGATCACAAACGTATAACTACGTGGTATCACGTAACAATCCTCCAGTGCGGACGGTATTTGCTTCGTGATACATTACCCGTGTTAAACTAGACCGTTTACCAAATGCGGAAAAGGTCGATATCGTGTTGATGTATGGCTATTGTGATCAAAATGCCCAACGGGCGTCTGCTATGTATGCTGCTCGGTATCCTGGACGACATCATCCAAGTCTCCGGACCGTTCGCCGGATAGTTACGTTATTTAAGTGAACAGGAAGTGTTCAGCCACATGTGAAACGTCAACCACGACCGGTAACAAATGATGATGCCCAAGTAGGTGTTTTAGCTGCTGTCGCGGCTAATCCGCACATCAGTAGCAGACAAATTGCGCGAGAATCGGGAATCTCAAAAACGTCGGTGTTGAGAATGCTACATCAACATCGATTGCAGCCGTACCATATTAGTATGGACCAAGAATTGCATGGCGACGACTTTGAACGTCGTGTGCAGTTCTGCCACTGGGCACAAGAGAAATTACGGAACGATGATAGATTTTCTGCACGAGTTCTATTTAGCGACGAGGCGTCATTCACCAGCAGCAGTAACGTAAACCGGCATATGTGAACTATTGCGCAACGGAAAATCCACGATGACTGCGACGAGTGGAACATTAGCGACTTTGGCGGGTTAATGTATGGTGCGGCATTATGGGAGAAAGGACAATTGGCCCCCATTTTATCGATGGCAATCTAAATGGTGCAACGTATGCTGATTTCCTAAGTAATGTTCTACCGATGTTACTACAAGATGTTTCACTGCATGACAGAATGGCGATGTACTTCCAACATGATGGATGTCCGGCACATAGCTCCCGTACGGTTGAAGCGGTATTGAACAGCAAATTTCATGACAGGTGGATTGGTCGTCGAAGCACCATACCATGGCCCACACGTTCACCGGATCTGACGTCCCCTGATTTCTTTCTGTGGGGAAAGTTGAAGGATATTTGCCATCGTGATCCACCGACAACTCCTGACAACATGTGTCAGCGCATTGTCAATGCATGTGCGAACATGCGAAGGAGAACTACTCGCTGTTGAGAGGAATGTCGTTACACGTATTGCCAAATTCATTGAGGTTGTCGGACATCATTTTGAGCATTTATTGTATTAATGTGGTATTTACAGGTAATCACGCTGTAACTGCATGCGTTCTCAGAAATGATAAGTTCACAAAGGTACATGTATCACATTGGAACAACCAAAATGAAATGTTCAAACGTACCTACGTGTTGTATTTTAATTTAAAAAACCTACCTGTTACCAAATGTTCGTCTAAAATTGTGAGTCATGTGTTTGTGACTATTACAGCGCCATCTACCACTAATCGAAAAAAGTGGTCAACTAAAACGTTCATATTTCTTTACGTACTACACGAATATGTAATAAAAATGGGGGTTCCTATTTAAAAAAAAAAAAAAAAAAAAAAAAAAAAAAAAGCCGTTGATATCCGTTTGACCTATGCCAGCGCCATCTAGCGGGCCAACCATAGCGCCATCTGGTTTTCCCCCTTCAAGCTAGACGAGTTTCGTTCCTTGTAGTTTTTTCGTTTGACGCTTATTTCGTGAGATATTTGGCCCGGTCGCAATCAGTGGACCACCCTGTATATTGGCGGGGATAGTTATGTTGTCAGCAGAGAAGTAGTAACAGCCGTGTGGACCGGTCATAAGAGTTCAGTGACTTCGAACCCGAACTGGTCGCTGGATATCACCTGGGTAAAAGTCCAGCAGGGACATTTCAGCCCTTCTGAAGCTTCCCAAGTTAACTGTCGGTAACGCGACTGTGAAGTCCCGACGCGGAGGAACAACCGCAGGTAAAGCAAGAGCAGGCGCATGTCGGACAGGTAATGTGGTGCGTAGAAGTAAATATTCGAAGAAATCAGCGGAAGGAATCACTCGTGAGTTCCAAAGCGCTATCAACAGCCCAACTAGCACAGTGACTGTACATAGGGACTTAAAAGGAATGGAATACAATGGTCGCACAACTCCTCATACACTGTTGTTGTTGTGGTCTTCAGTCCTGAGACTGGTTTGATGCAGCTCTCCATGCTACTCTATCCTGTGCAAGCTTCTTCATCTCCCAGTACCTACTGCAACCTACATCCATCTGAATCTGCTTAGTGTATTGATCTCTTGGTCACCCTCTACGATTTTTACCCTCCTCGCTGCCCTCCAATGCTAAATTTGTGATCCCTTGATGCCACAGAACATGTCCTACCAACCGATCCCTTCTTCTAGTCAAGTTGTGCCACAAAATCCTCTTCTCCCCAGTTCTCTTCAATACCTCCTCATTAGTTACATGATCTACCCACCTTATCTTCAGCATTCTTCTGTAGCACCACATTTCGAAAGCTTCTATTCTCTTCTTGTCCAAACTGGTTATCGTCCATGTTTCACTTCCATACATGGCTACACTCCATACAAATACTTTCAGAAACAACTTCCTGACACTTAAATCAATACTCGATGTTAACAAATTTCTCTTCTTCAGAAACGATTTACTTGCCATTGCCAGTCTACAGTTTATATCCTCTCTACTTCGACCATCATCAGTTATTTTACTCCCTAAATAGCAAAACTCCTTTACTACTTTAAGTGTCTCATTTCCTAATCTAATCCCCTCAGCATCACCCGACTTAATTTGACTACATTCCATTATCCTCGTTTTGCTTTAGTTGATGTTCATCTTATATCCTCCTTTCAAGACACTGTCCATTCCGTTCAACTGCTCTTCCAAGTCCTTTGCTGTCTCTGACAGAATTACAATGTCATCGGCAAACCTCAAAGTTTTTACTTCTACTCCATGAATTTTAATACCTACTCCGAATTTTTCTTTTGTTTCCTTTACTGCTTGCCGAATATACAGATTGAATAACATCGGGGAGAGGCTACAACCCTGTCTCACTCCTTTCCCAACCACTGCTTCCCTTTCATGTCCCTCGACTCTTATAACTGCCATCTGGTTTCTGTACAAATTGTAAATAGCCTTTCGCTCCCTATGTTTTACCCCTGCCACCTTCAGAATTTGAAAGAGAGTATTCCAGTTAACGTTGTCAAAAGCTTTCTCTAAGTCTACAAATGCTAGAAACGTAGGTTTGCCTTTTCTTAATCTTTCTTCTAAGATAAGTCGTAAGGTTAGTATTGCCTCACGTGTTCCAACATTTCTACGGAATCCAAACTGATCCTCCCCGAGGTCCGCTTCTACCAGTTTTTCCATTCGTCTGTAAAGAATTCGCGTTAGTATTTTGCAGCTGTGACTTATTAAACTGATAGTTCTGTAATTTTCACATCTGTCAAAACCTGCTTTCTTTGGGATTGGAATTATTGTATTCTTCTTGAAGTCTGTGGGTATTTCGCCTGTCTCATACATCTTGCTCACCAGATGGTAGAGTTTTGTCATGACTGGCTCTCCCAAGGCCATCAGTAGTTCTAATGGAATGTTGTCTACTCCCGGGGCCTTGTTTCGACTCAGGTCTTTCAGTGCTCTGTCAAACTCTTCACGCAGTATCTTGTATCTCATTTCATCTTCATCTACATCCTCTTCCATTTCCATAATATTGTCTTCAAGTACATCGCCCTTGTATAAACCCTCTATATACTCCTTCCACCTTTCTGCCTTCCTTTCTTTGCTTAGAACTGGGTTTCCATCTGAGCTCTTGATATTCATACAAGTGGTTACCTTCTCTCCAAAGGCCTCTTTAATTTTGCTGTAGGCAGTATCTACCTTACCCCTAGTGAGACAAGCCTCTACATCCTTACATTTGTCCTCTAGCCATCCCTGCTTAGCCATTTTGCACTATGTAATAGTGCATACACTATGTAATCAAAAGTATCCGGACACCCCCAAAAACATACGTTTTTCTTACTAGGTGCATTTTGCTGCCACCTTCTGCCAGGTACACCATATCAGCGACCTCAGTAGTCATTAGACATCGTGAGAGAGCAGAATGGTGCGCTCTGCGGAACTCACGAACGTCGAAATGGTCAGGTGATTGGGTGTCACTTGAGTCATACGTCTGTACGCGAAATTTTTACTCTCCTAAACATCCCTAGGTCCACTGTTCCCGATGTGATACTGAAGTGGAAACGTGAAGGGACATGTACAGCACAAAAGCGTACAGGCCGACCTCGTCTGTTGACTGACAGAGACCGCCGACAGTTGAAGAATGTCGTAATGTGTGATAGGCAGACATCTATCCAGACGATCACGTATTCCAAACTGCAGCTGGACCCACTGCAAGTACTATGACAGTTAGGCGGGAGGCGAGAAAACTTGGATTTCATGGTCGAGCGGCTGCTCATAAGCCGGACATAACGCCAGCAAATGCCAAGAGACGCCTCGCTTGGGGCAAGGTGCGTAAACATTGGACGACCGAGGAGTGACGAATCACGGTACACAATGTGGCAGTCCGATGGCAGGGTGTGGGTATGGTGAATGCCCGGTGAACGTCATCTGCCAGCGTGTTTAGTGTCAACAGTAAAATTCGGAGGCGGTGTTGTTATGATGTGGTTTGCACTGCTTGTTGTTTTGCGTGGCACTATCACAGCACAGGCTTACATTGATGTTTTAAGCACTTTCTTCCTTCCCACGGTTGAAGAGGAATTCGCAGATGACGACTGCATCTTTCAACACAATTGAGCACCTGCTCATAATTCACGACCTATGTCGGAGTGGTTATACGTTAACAACATCCCTGTAATGGACTGGCCTGCACAGAGTCCTGACCTGAATCCTATAGAACATCTTTGCGATGTTTTGGAACGCCGACTTCGTGCCAGGCCTCACCGACAGACATCAATACCTCCACTCAGGGCAGCGCTCCATGAAGAACGGGCTGCCATTCCCCAAGAAACCTTCCAGCACCTGATTGAACGTAGCCCTGCGAGAGTGGAAGCTGTCATCAAGGCTGAGGATGGGCCAACACCATACTGAATTCCAGCATTACCGATGGAGGCCGCCACGAACTTGTAAGTCATTTTCAGTCAGGTGTCCCGATACTTTTGATCACATAGTGTTAGCCACACTTTTCTGCAGTCTGTGCTAAGCGAACCTCGAGGAGGTGTAAAGAGCGACGCCGATGGACAGTGAATGACTGGGAACGAGTGATTTTGAGTGACGAATCACGCTACACCCTTTAGCAATCATATGGAAGGGTCTGAGTTTGGCGAATGCCAGGGGAACATTACCTACCATCACGGCTACTGGTAAGGGTAGAGTACAGGGAGGCAACGTTAACATAGGAGGGTGTTTTTCGTGGACAGTGTTCAGTACCCTAATTGCGCTTAAGAAAACGCTTAATCCGGAAGGATAAGAATCCCTTTTAAAGCATTGTGTACTGCGTGAAATAGAGGAACAGTCTTAAGATGATGACTGAACGAGTGTGACAGTGTCACACCGTTTACGAGTATGACAGCGACACCCTTTCATAAAGCAGCATCTGTGAGGCGATGGTTTCTGGACAGTAACATCGCTGAAATGGAGTTGCCTGCACAGAGTCCTGACCCCAGCCTAGTGGAACACCTTAGGGATGACTCGACTTCACTCCAGAGCCTCACGCCCAGAATCACTACCTTCTCGTGTTTCGGCTCTTGCGAAGGAATGGCCAGCCATTCCTCCACAGACTTTCAGATACCTCTTCGAAAATGCTCCCAATAGGGTTCAACCTGCCATAAAGGCAAAGGGTGGACGCACCCAACATTAATGTCGACTACTAGATTGTCGGATACTTTATATCATATAGGGCGTATAAAGGGTGGCACAGTGTTCATCAAACAAATATTAGATATTTTTTATTCAATTTCATTCGCGTATTTAGTCATGAAAAAAAATATGTTTTGCTTGTAATGTGTCTATGTAACTGTTGATAGAACGAGCTATGTAACTTAAGTGTAGACCACAGTATGTAGGTATATATCTTTATTACTTGACTGCAGTTTCCATTTTGTTTGCAGAAAACGTGTGCGCGAAATGTTTGATCTGTGAGAGTTGCGGAGCAGCGCAGATGGTCTAATTATGGGAGCAGGGATGTAGTGGCGTGGGGAATGATGATGTAAGTAAGATTCCTCCTTAGTATTACACAGACTGTGCACCAGACAGTATAATAGCTGAAAAGGAGAAAAGAATTTACGCTCCTAAGAAGGATCTTCACATTCTAAGAAAGAATTAGAAAGCGTAGGAGCATAGAAGCTTTTGAAACGTAGTGCTACAGAAGAATGATGAAGATTAGATGGATAGATAACGCAACTAATGAGGAGGTACTGAAGACAAAAGGGGGAGAAAGGCAATTTGTGGCACAACCTGACTCGAAGAAGAAGGGATCGGTTGATAGGACATATTCTGAGACATCAAGGTGTCATCAGTTTAGTGCTGGAGCGAATTGTTTGTGTGTGTGTGTGTGTGTTTGCGGTAGGGGGTTAAAATGGTAGAGGTAGACCAAGAGATGAAAACAGTAAGCAGCATCAGAAGAATGTAAGTTGCAGTAGTTATTCAGAGAGGATGCGTCTTGCACAGGTTAGATTAGAGAGCTGCATCAAACCAATCTTCAGACTGAACTCTACAACAATTCCTTTCATTACTTATTCTATTTCTGAACATAAATTTAATGAAAGATGACTTCTTGGGGTTCTGTATCAACCATAAAATTTTTCTTATTGTTGAATGCTCCTGACCAGGTGCGCACTGTATGCAAGGTGTGATGAACAATTGTGCATTTAGTTCAATTTGATTTCTAGCCTAAATCTCGAGTCAGATAATAACGTATTTTCCTTTTCCTGGATCTTACTAATCAGTACCGAAATATTTCGTGCATGTTCATACCAACAGCTTCGATTCTGTTTGTTAAAACTGATATTCCATCTTAAGATTAGTATATTATTTCTGCGGTAGAGTTAGAGAATGTTGTTGTTGTGGTCTTCAGTCCAGAGACTGGTTTGATGCAGCTCTCCAGGCTACTCTATCCTGTGCAAACTTCTTCGTCTCCAAGTACTTAACTGCAACTTACATTCTTCTGAATCTGCTTAGAGTATTCATCTCATGGTCTCCCTCTAAGATTTTTACCCTCCACGTTTCCCTCCAATACCAAATTGGTGATCCCTTGATGCCTCAGAATATGCTCTACCAACCGAACTCTTCTTCTAGTCACGTTGTGCCACAGATTTCTCTTCTCTCCAATTCTATTCAATACCTCCTCATTTCTTATGTGATCTACCCATCTAATCTTCAGCATTTTTCTGTAGCACCACATTTCGAAAGCTTCTATTCTCTTCTTGTCTATACTGGTTATCGTCCATGTTTCGCTTCCATACATGGCTACACTCCATACAAATACTTTCAGAAACGACTTTATAAAGGCACATTTGCATGCCGTGCGTGAGTTTCCTCGGAAACGCGAAATCTTAATTAAATAATTAATCTCTGACAAATAAATAAAGCCTATGGCACAGAACTGCAACGCTATGTCGCTGATAAAACAAAAAACACAATTACGATACTCTTATGTTTCATTAAGAAGGGAGGTCTTGGATAAGTGGTGCGGGAAGCACGTATATTTCATTGACTGGCACACCGCCATATTTGATGTTATATAAGAACTCTGCGAGTTGCGATCTTACTAGGCACTCGATTCTGTAAAGAATTTATATTTATGAAAGTAAGTAGAATTATTTAACTGTAGGCTTATTGGTTGAATATATCTGATTTAACTAACTGTGTAAACTTTTTATGTTTAGTAGACAGTCACCTCTGTACGACGTATTGACATGGCTGGCAAAATTACTCTAATATTGAGAATTTAGATTTGAGTCCGCACCTACCGCAGCAGTCTTTGGAAACGATTTAAATACGAAGTCCGATTATTTGAGTCTTATTTCACGGTCAACTACGAATAACATTACATTTACGAAAAAGCCATTGTCAAGCGTCTGATACCGAATAATTAAACATCCACGTTCCAGATAAGCAAATATTAATTACAACCAATCAATATCATACAGATAAAATAATTAATATTTTATTTTATTTTATTTATTTTATATTGGCGACTGCGTGTCGGACTTGTTATTTTGTCATTTGTTACATTGTTCTCTTTGTTTCATGTGAAAAATCAACTTTCTGGACCTGGACTTGACTATATGAGAAATAACAAAAATCTGAAGATATTTGCCAATTATAAAATTTTGCGGGAAGACGCAATGAAGCTTCCAGCAAAATAAGGTAAGACGCAGCATCTTTGCATTGGCAGGCTTGACCAGACGCATAATTCTGTGTATTAGCTCTTCAGTTGATTCTGTAGTATTTCTTTCGCGCGTAGCAGTTTTCAGTGATAAATTGCATTCACAGTACTTTTCCTTAAACAATAACTTCTGCAACAATACCGATACACGAGTGTACAATATGGCCGACTTCTGTACGATACATTGTAACACGGACAGCAGCCATTAACAATAATCCCATATTCAGTTTACATTTCTAAATTAACAAACAGCCATTGTTGCTACGAGCGATTCATGCTCAACAGCATTTTATTTTAAAACCAGTGTCAAACATTACTTTCTTGAAACATATATCACGTGTGGCATGGTCATAACTAGAAAACAATACGCAAAGATGGAACAGCAAAGACATACTATTCAGACGAAATCCGACTCGGACGAGAGACAA
Source organism: Schistocerca serialis cubense (assembly GCF_023864345.2). Lineage (NCBI taxonomy): Eukaryota > Metazoa > Arthropoda > Insecta > Orthoptera > Acrididae > Schistocerca > Schistocerca serialis. The sequence goes on from NC_064646.1 coordinate 15,843,962, forward strand.
GTGTTAGAAAATGACTTTACGACAGCAACCGGTAGTGACGATTCATCAAATATTGACGCAAGTGTTAACGGAAATTTTGACAATAGGCCGTCCACCACAAAAATTTCAAAGTCTCAGTCAGAGCCCATGTTAATACATGACGTCACGACTAATGACGCGGCGGGGACAGAGACCTTGCAAACAGTAAACATTGCCAACATGTTACAAATGCTAATGAAACAGAACGCGGAAAACATGGCAACCTTAAAGACACAGTTAAAGACACAAAATGACGAAATTAAATCTGATCTCATAGCAATCAAGACAGGTAATGACACTTTATGTAAACGTGTAGAACTTATAGACGCCACACTGACCAAACAGATGACTGAGCTCAGAACGAAATTTTCCAAGCTTAATACGATACAAGAAAAGACTACAAATGACGTAGCATTTTACAGACACAATTAAAAAACCTTAATGTCACATGTGAAGCTCTTACTGAACAAATTCAAACATATCCTTCAGTACACGACAACCTTGAAAAACGAATTACTGACGTGCAGAATAAATTTGACGATGTTGAACAACACCTGACTGACATCTTACAATCTGATGCCACAGCTCATTTTCAAAATATTAATAAAGAATTTCATGATTGGGTAGAGAACAAAGACAAACATTTTGATAGATGCATACGTGAAAATTTACCAACAATTGTGCACGACTCCGTAGCGGAATACATCACTAATAACAAACAGCTGATTAGTGACGCAGTACAATCCGTCACTGCACCCATGAGACAATTCACCGATCAACCACAGTCTGAATGTAACGAAGATATCAGTCAAAATGTACAGTTCAGAAACCAATATACATTCGAGTATGACGCATACATACCGCACACGACAAACACACAAGAACAAAACACACCACGACTACAACACATACCACGACGTGCAACCACAAACACAAGCTATTATCATGGTAAACCACAGCAACATTATCGTAATTACTCGCCAGCTGAACATTGCAGTAATTACAGTGGAAGAAATCCATATCATAATGCAAAGGAAGAAGAAAGCTTAATAAAACACAGGCAATTTCAGGCTTTTATCCCAGAAAAACGAACCATTCATCCGGTGATTTTTCTTAAATCTTTTAGTAACGCATTTCCACGCACTTGGAGTGACCGGAAAAAGATTTCATATATTATCGGTTACATCCAAGGCGATGCAGCTGTCTGGGCATACAGTCAAGCTGACGTATGTACCACGTACAGTGAGTTTGAGCGTGCCTTTCTGAACAAATTCTGGTCGCAATCCGTCCAGGAGCGACTCAGGAGACAAATTTTAGAACCTGAAACTTTTAACAGTAAAAATGGTAACTTACGCAGATATTTTGAAAAATACTTGAATATGGGACATTTTTTAGACGAACCAGTCGCAACACGTGATATACTCCGTGCGTTGAAGGCCAAATTGCCTTTCAACATTAAAGAAAAACTCTTACACATTCCGGATGACGATCCAGATTATTTTTTAACAGCTTTAGATTCGGTCGACATGTTACTAGATGATCAGCGCTTCGCGCGCTAAAACAGCAGCCACAATGTTTATACTAGTGGTATGCAAAACATGCAGGCTTGCCAACTCAATTCTGGAGCGCCCACAGTTGGATACGCGGTACAGCAAAAACAGCAAACTCACATGCCGTCTCAATACGGAAATCAAAATCAACACGCGTATTCCAATACGAACAACAGTTACAACAGTAATAACACTCCATGCGGCAATCCATACAAAAGGCACCGCGGTAATAACAACAACGGTAACAACGGATACAAATGTAACAACAAAAACACAAACAGAAATAGAAATAATAATAACTACGAGCCAAGACAGCATCAAGGCTGGACTCGTAGCGATCAATACTTTCATTCAAACACTGCTTTACCACAGCAGCCACCAGGACAAAATTGGAGCATACCTTACGACCGACAGGTAAGTTATAATGCGCAACAGCAACAACAACCGCAAAAGTTTGGAGATCATAACGGGCAATATCCGAATGTGAATATAATAGAAATGACACCTGATACACAACCTCGATCTGTGTCAGTATCTAATACAAATGCTAATCCAACAAACTAGAAACAGTCACTTCTATGCCCCGGGTCGTGGCTGAAGAATTCTTGGGGGGCGACTTCAATGTTAATCAGTTATTTGACACCACAATTGAACAACAAAATATTGATATGCCTAATAATTCTAAACAAAAACTACCTGTTTTATTTATAAGATACAACCACAATGACAAAATATCAGATGAACTTTTGCAAGACAGTACACAATGTCGTTCAAACACAAATGAAATTGTTTTAGCATCTACTACTGGTGTAGTAGGTGGGATTCCAAATACTATTATCTTAGATACAGGTGCAGCTGTGAGCGTTTTGTCTTTTAATTTCTATAAAAAGATGTGTGAATTGGAGCCTGTGCCTGAGTTTCCTGCCCAAAACTGTAAAATAACTACTGCTCTAGGTAATAAGTCATGTAGGGTTACGAAGCAAGTTTTTGTAAACGTTAAAATAGGGAATGGAACCGTACAATGGCCATTCCTGGTTCTACAAAACCTTGTGACAAATTGCATATTAGGAATAGATATTATGAGCGAGAAGGACTGCATTATAGACTTCTCCAAAGGTAAATGCATTTTAAATGATAAAGGCAGTGTAATTATTATTGATTTGGACAGGAGAACTCTAAAGCATGACAAACACTGTACAGGGTACAAGGTTCAGTTAGTACTTGACAATGACATTCAAGACACGCACACACACTCATCTGACACAGAGCTAATGGACTTGAAAACATTGCTTGATCATAAGATAAATGAAGCTACAGCTTTCAGTGTACATGAACGTATAAAACTACAGGAAGTGTTATCCAAATATTTACAAGTTTTTACCAAACGATTAGGTGTTATCAACACGTATGTGTACAAGATTGAAGTTAAGCCTCACAAGATCTTCTACCACAAGACATATAACGTACCGTTATCTCAACGACCTGCTGTGTGGCAAGAATTAAAACAAATGTTAGACTGGAAGGTCATTGAACCATCCACCTCACCTTACTGTAGTCTTCTACTTGTTGTAAAAAAATCAAATGGTAGCATTAGGCTAGTGTTAGACGCACGAGCAATTAATGAAATCATTTTACCGGTTCACACAAAACCCGAAAATTTAGAAGAGCAATCACAGAAATTTCTAGATGCAAAATATTTTTCCACAATAGATCTCGCTAATTCATTTTGGCAAGTAGGTATCACTCCTGATTCTCGGAAATATACTGCATTTATGTTCGGGGGGCGAACCTATCAGTTTTGTGTTCTACCCTTCGGACTGAATGTCAGTTCTGGGGTATTCATTACAGCCCTGGATACCGTGCTTGGCGATGATTTAGTTGAGACAGTCACACACTATGTAGATGATATACTGATAGCTACACAGTCTTGGAATGAACACGTTGACACACTTCAAGGAATTTTAGAAAAGTTTGCACAAGCTGGAGTCACAGCCAATCTTAGAAAATCAAAATTTGGTCGCAGTGAGATAAAATATTTAGGACATATCATTAATTCACAGGGCATACGTCCTGATCCCAGTAAATTAGATGCTATCAGAAACTTTCCTAGCCCTCGAACTAAAAAGCAGTTAAAATCATTCCTTGGGCTATGTTCATTTTTCAGACGTTTTTTACCACAACCACTTTTGAACAGTAAACATCTGCTAAATCTACTCAGAAAGAATCAAGTTTGGATCTGGTCGGAACAGTGCCAGAATGACTTTAATACAATTAAACATGCTTTAGTGAATGCAAACATATTGAGCCATCCAGATTTTTGTATGACTTGTGACGCTTCACGTACTGGCTTGGGCTGTTGCTTATTTCAAGTTGTAAAGAATAAAGAAAAGGAACAGATAAGAATTATTGGGTTTGCAAGTCGTACTCTAACTGAATGTGAGCGTACATACTCCACTACTGAGTTAGAAACACTTTCCATAGTCTGGGCATTCAAGAAATTCAATTATTATTTATTTGGAAAACATACAGTTATTTGTACCGATCACCAGGCCCTGACATTTTTGTTAACTTGTAAACTTGTACATCCTAGACTATCACGATGGGCAGTTGCACTTCAGAACTACTCTTTTGAAATTAAGTACATAAAAGGTAAGGACAACACCATTGCCGACGCTTTGTCTAGACTTCCACAAGGTATGAATGAAACCAACAGTGACTTAGAAAATATAAATGACTACAGGATTCTCTTAATGCAAGACAAGCAGTATCACCAATATTATATTGATATGTGCAGAAACATGGCTAAATTACAAAAATCTGATCCTCACTGGTATAAGATAATAACATTACTGGTAGAAAAACACAATCATCCTTTGACTAGGTATTACAAGTTACACAATGATGTGTTATTTTATCGCCGACATCCAAATGCTACTAACTGGTGTGTATGCATTCCCAAAGAGTCTGAACGTAATCTGATTTGGCACACACACTTAGTTTGGGGTCATTATGGGACGAAAAAGTGTTTGGCAAAGCTCAGCACATACTGTTATTTTAGCAATATGAGAAGAAAAATTTACAGGGAACTGAAAACATGTGTCATATGTCAAAAATCAAAACCTCAGAATTTATCCACAAAAACAGATTTACATTCTATTTTACCGAGTAAACCCCTGGAAATTCTATGTACTGACATCAGTGGACCGCATCCTGCAAGCTCTGGAGGTGTCAAATATATCTTAGCTTTTTACGATATATTTTCTAAACATGTAAAATCCGCCACTGCAAATGCTATAATACGAAGATTCTCAAGTGATTACCTGACGCACGTGGGAAAACCTAAAGCAATTCTGTCAGATAATGCAGCATACTACTCTGGGTACAAATGGAGAAATTTCTTGAAGGACAATAAAATTAAAAGTATATTTATTTCAAAGTTTAGTCCACAATATAACGCGACTGAAAGACTTTTCCGAGAACTAAACCGATTCATGAGGACCTATATTTCATCAAAACATACTAATTGGGTGTCCTACCTAAGTCTTTTCGAAGACGTACACAATAACTTAAATATTTACAATACAAATTACACACCTAACGAGATCATGTTCAGTTGCAAACAGAACGATCAATGGATAGAACCATTACCTAAGTTGTCAGACAAGGAAATCACACCTGAACAGAAAATAAAAGAAGTATTGACTACACTGGCACATCACGCACAGATACGAAACAAACATCACACAAACATAATAAAAAGAGAACAAAAATTCAAGGTAGGAATGCTTGTACTACTTCGTACTCATCATAAGTCTGTAGCACTCAAACGACGCAATGCTAAGTGGCGTCTGCTATATGAAGGACCTTATATAATTGTTAACATCCCGCATCCTGGTGCGTATCTGTTACAACATCCTAGAACTAACAAAATTATTGGGCTATACGCACACCGAGATCTTAGAGCATTTCATGCTAAATAATGTCAAAGTCATACCCATGAAAACATTGCTAAGCAACTCGCAAAACTCTGTTTGCTACAACACAGATAATAAGTAGTATAGAAAATTTTCATTTCAGCGGTTCCAGTGACGCAGTTGAAGACAAAAGAACTTTTCTTTCAACGTCACGGCACCACCGAGAAGACTGAATATTAAAGTAAAATTTATGATTACGTAGCATTGAATGATATATTAATTTTTCAAGGAACATTTGTGACTGTAGGTACCACTGACTTGGTATGACACCTGACGAACCGACAGACGTCATCTGTGAAGCGATCTTTTACTTCGAGAAATAGATTAGACGCACATCTCTCAGCAAGAAAAGCATCTACCAGTAGCCAAGGCCACACAGACACTATACACACACGCACAAAACGCGAGGAATCTAACAGCTTTCCGTCTCTTATTATTTTGAATATTTATTGAGTAGTGAAAACGCCTGGTCTTGCCTACTGATGTAATGAATGTTGTGTCTAACCTATCTTAATTTCAGATGAAATCACAAAAAACATCGATAAAATCCCAGCAAAACCGTTAAAGAGGACGTAAATATCTGCAATTCATGTAATCAAATGTGACACAATGTAATAATTTATAGCTATGTAATGATGATGTAAACATGTTTATGTGTAACTGTATTATGTTTATGCTAAGAAAATATGTGACGTGTATATGTATGATTACTTATGTTTTTTTTAACTGATGTATAATGTAACTGTTACTATGTGAAAATTTGAACAATAACGAGTGCCAAAATGTAAAAAAAAAAAAAAAAAAAAACTTAAAAAAAAATGCGTAGTGAACCACTGTTTACGGACATTAACGTACATTACTAAGTCTGCAACTACGCAGAAACCTATGTGAAAGAAACTGTTAATGACATTCATCATGCACCGTACCTTTGTAAACGCGATGAACGATTTCTTTGATAAGTAACTACGAACATTTAGGTGAGCTATATTTAGCAAAAAACTGAAAATGTGAAGTGCGTAATTTGTGCATCGTCTAGTGACATTACTACAGTATCTAACTTCAAGATGTTAACTGGATTAAATGGTCACAACGTGCCTGTCCAGAAAACAACACGATGAGTGGAAGAATTTTGGTTGGAACTTCAGGGAATGGAATGTTCTCGAATGTGACGGACACACTTACCTGGACTATCCAAGGATCGACGCCAGCTATGTGCCGTCCGAGGTTCTGCAACCAAGCTTCCACGGAATATCGAAAACGAACTGCATATGGACCAATTACTCGACGGGTCACGTCTGACCTGTAATAAACAATGCCTTTTGTCACAACGAACTGCATCACAACGACTATAATGGAAATAGGAAATGGACATGCTTATGTATCAATCACGTTGTTATACAGCGATGTTACTGTGATCAAAAAACTTTACCACGACGACACTAACCTGTGAAAAATTATTGTGCAGCAGATGAATATAAACTGTAATAACGACACGATGTGTATAGGTCAACGCACCTGAAACATAAAGACATTTTTCTTTGAAGCATTTTAATGCAATACTATGTAACTAAGAACATTCAACAATCTAAAGTTGTACTGTATTATAACAAACATTGTAATTTTAAAACTAAGTTACCTGTCATAGAATGTAGTCTTCATATGTAATCTTGGTGGAATATTTTCTTTGTGCAACGACTAAGAAATGCGCGCGCACACGAACAATATGAACTGCAATACTGTGCCGCGTGATCTAAATTTACGATATAACGGCAGTGCCGGAGGCATACTGACGCTTCTGCGCATGCGCGCCCTCTATTTTGCCAACATAAGAACTTTTACGGCTCACGCGCGTCATTCAAATTTTGTATATAATATACTGTATAATGTATGTCATGTAAATAGTTGTAGATAACTTAGATTTTCTTGTGCCGTTAGGTGAATTGCTCGCCTGCAGGTGTGTCCTTTCGCCTCGCAATTCAGGGGGCAATATAAAGGCACATTTGCATGCCGTGCGTGAGTTTCCTCGGAAACGCGAAATCTTAATTAAATAATTAATCTCTGACAAATAAATAAAGCCTATGGCACAGAACTGCAGCGCTATGTCGCTGATAAAACAAAAAACACAATTACGATACTCTTATGTTTCATTAAGAAGGGAGGTCTTGGATAAGTGGTGCGGGAAGCACGTATATTTCATTGACTGGCACACCGCCATATTTGATGTTATATAAGAACTCTGCGAGTTGCAATCTTACTAGGCACTCGATTCTGTAAAGAATTTATATTTATGAAAGTAAGTAGAATTATTTAACTGTAGGCTTATTGGTTGAATATATCTGATTTAACTAACTGTGTAAACTTTTTATGTTTAGTAGACAGTCACCTCTGTACGACGTATTGACATGGCTGGCAAAATTACTCTAATATTGAGAATTTAGATTTGAGTCCGCACCTACCGCAGCAGTCTTTGGAAACGATTTAAATACGAAGTCCGATTATTTGAGTCTTATTTCACGGTCAACTACGAATAACATTACATTTACGAAAAAGCCATTGTCAAGCGTCTGATACCGAATAATTAAACATCCACGTTCCAGATAAGCAAATATTAATTACAACCAATCAATATCATACAGATAAAATAATTAATATTTTATTTTATTTTATTTTATTTATTTTATAACTTCCTGACACTTAAATCTATACTCGATGTTAACAAATTTCTCTTCTTCAGAAATCTTTTCCTTACCATTGCCAGTTTACATTTTATATCCTGTCTACTTCGACCATCATCAGTTATTTTGCTCCCCAAATAGCAAAACTCATTTACTATTTTAAGCGTCTCATTTCCTAATCTAATTCCCTCAGCATCACCCGATTTAATTCGACTACATTCCATTATCCTCGTTTTGCTTTTGTTGATGTTCATCTTACATCCTCCTTTCAAGACACTGTCCATTCCGTTCAGCTGCTCTTCCAGGTCCTTTGCTGTCTCTGACAGAATTACAATGTCATCGGCGAACCTCAAAGTTTTTATTTCTTCTCCATGGATTTTAATACCTACTCCGAATTTTTCTTTTGTTTCCTTTACTGCTTGCTCAATATACAGTTGAATAACATCGAGGATAGGCTACACCCGTGTCTCATTCCCGTCCCAACCACTGCTTCCCTTTTATGCCCCTCGACTCTTATAACTGCCATCTGGTTTCTGTACAAACTGTAAATAGCCTTTCACTCCCTGTATTTTACCCCTGCTACCTTCAGAATCTGAAAGAGAGTATTCCATTCAACATTGTCAAAAGCTTTCTCTAAGTCTACAAATGCTAGAAACGTAGGTTTGCCTTTCCTTAATCTATTTTCTAAGATAAGTCGTAGGGTCAATATTGCCTCATGTGCTCCAACATTTCTACGGAATTCAAACTGATCTTCCCCGAGGTGGGCTTCTACCAGTTTTTCCATTCGTCTATAAAGAATTCGCGTTAGTGTTTTGCAGCCGTGGCTTATTAAACTGATAGTTCGGTAATTTTCACATCTGTCAACACGTGCTTTCTTTGGGATTGGAATTCTTATATTCTTCTTGAAGTCTGAGTGAATTTCGCCTGTCTCATACATCTTGCTCACCATATGGTAGAGTTTTGTTAGGCATGACTCTCCCAAGGCTGTCAGTTGTTCTACTGGAGTGTTGTCTACTCCCGGGTCCTTGTTTCGAAATATGTCTTTCAGTGCTCTGTCAAATTCTTCACGTTGTATCATATCTCCTATTTCATCTTCATCTACATTCTTTTCCATTTCTATAATATTATCCTCAAGAACATCGCCCTAGTATAGACCCTCCTTCCACCTTTCTGCTTTCCCTTCTTTGCTTAGAACTGGGTTTCCATCTGAGCTCTTGATATTCATGCAAATGGTTCTCTTTTCTCCAAAGGTCTCTTTAATTTTCCTATAGGCTGCAGCAATCTTACCCCCAGTGATATGCGCCTCTACATCCTTACATTTGTCCTCTAGCTATCCCTGCTTAGCCACTTTGGACTTCCTTTCGATCTCATTTTTGAGACATTTGTATTCCTTTTTGCCTGCTTCATTTACTGCATTTTCATATTTTCTTCTTTCATCAAGTTAGAGAATGTACAGATTAAAATATGAAGAATGTTGAAAACCATATGTTCAGGAGCAAGCTGGTCCATTGTACGAGCACCGATTGCAAGGCGTCACTTTTCTTAATGGATCCCGCTGCGGCTAAAACCGCCTACCAACAAGATTGAGGGTAAATGGGTTCGCCTGGTTCTACAGGGTTGTTAGGGTGCTTCAGATGTGATTAGATGTAGAATAGTAGAGAAGGTACGATGGGTTGTCTTTATGCAGTCGAGTCGTTATCCCGAGTGTACTTTCGATTAAGGAATTAACTCTATTACGAATAATAATATTATCTTTTCTACACTTCTTGTGGGCTTTACTGGATAATCTTGTAGCGTATAAAGGAGCCAAGACGTTATTGCCGCTGCCCACGTCTACGTTGAACGCTGCCTGGTGGAGTTGCGGGATCGTGACGCGGCAAGGAAAGTATGTATGGGGAGGGAGGAGGCTGAGTAATCATTCCAGCGAGTATACAGGCCGAAGATGGGGTAATTCATTGATATAACCGACTTTGACAAAGGGCAGAGCGCGCTATAGTCTGGCTCCTGGGAATAGGCATCTCGGTAAGGTGGGTCGGCTGTCCTCGTGCTAATGTCGTGAGTGGTTTTTTTTTTTTTTTTTTTTTTTTTCCACGGCTACACAGAATCTAAATCGGCAATGGTGCGATACAGACGGGCAACATGTTCCTATGTCCTTGGAGTGTATTGCGAGTCTAAAGTGATACAAGATTTGAATCCCATCGAAAGGGAATTCTGTGAAGGAACTTTGCAACTTTGGAGAACGTTGCAGGTGTGGACGTGTTCGGAGGACGTTTTTTTCATTCTGGCACGAAGTCGTAAGTGTTACTGTCGTCGTCGTCTGACGTGAATATCATGTTTTATTTCATTTTCACGCATTGTGGAATGAAATGTCGTGAGGCTAGGGACTCCCGTCTGGTAAACCGGTCGCCCGGTGCAAGTCTTTTGAGTTGACGCCATTTCGGTGACTTGCGTGTCGATGAGGACGATATGATGATGAAGACAGCACAATACCAGTCCCCGAGCAGAGAAAATCTCCGACCTAGCCCGGAATCAAACCCGGACCCCTTGCATGGCATTCTTTCACGCTGATCACTCAGCTACCGAGGCGGACATATACTATGACTCACTAAGTTTTAATACGTACAAATGATCAAAACAAAGAAATATGGAATCCGATTTACAAAAATAATGGAAGTTTTCGACGTACCTTGGTGCATGCGTTGCAAACACTGTTACGGCAAGAAAGGAAAAATGAATTGATAGTTGGTGTTAGTAACGATCATCCTCCTTTACCTCCTCTGCATTACTGCTGATGACGTGTCACTGAGCACATTTGTACTGTGCATACAGTACACGTGAGGCGCCTAGTTTTTTCCACTGCACTGTGTGGAATACGAAGGTTCTGTTATAGTTCACTAACCTGCTGTCTTCAAGTTGATGTCCCCAGCGCAGAAAAACAGCACGCAGGTCGTAGGTTCTGTATCTTGAGGCTGAAACTGTCTTTTAGCGAGGTTCTGTTCTGAAATAATGCATGACTTCTTTGGAATGCCACTCGCGTATTTTGATATAGCCACACGAGAAGAATACGTGATCTTAATACAACACCTTCTGATACAGCAAAGTACATGATCGAACGCAATGTTTACGAAAATGTATCTTTACAATATCTGTGGCACGTGTCTGTGCCTCATGACTACCGGAGTGAATCTTTTAATACTGAATACTGGCTAACACATCCTGCCACAGACAACATGACTGTACATCTCGACTGCCTAATCCAGAGTGACGAACAGGAACTTATATAAAAATTGGAAACACATCCTACGACAGACAACATGTCTGTTCTTCTCGACTGCCTAATCCAGAGTGACGAACAGCCCGAAACACTTCGCGCGTCATACCAGGAAAGGCGTGACCCGAACGCTTCCGAATTGCTTCGCCTGCATTTTCGTCTGTCTTTTGTTTTTGATTTAAATGGTTTTTAATAATTCTAAAATGACTGATTGATAGTAAGCTGTTGAGAGATATTTATATTAAAAAGTGAAGTCATTCCATTGAGTAGTTTAACTAATAATAATAACTATACTTTAACTGTTTGGCGCCCTTGCTCCGAACACAGCAGCGAATCACAGAGCAGTAACATTACGAAGGCGGTCTTTCTCACAGGAATGGTACCGAATTAAACATTTGTCACAGGTACCTCACATCACATTTCGTCATCTGTATACTTCTTGCATCTCCACTGCTCTGGGAACAGCTTCTTGGAGCCTAATAAGATGGCTGACTAAGCCAGAAATATTACACTGTTGATGGATTCACACACTCCTGGGACATAACAAGATATACTTTGCTAAGAAATGTTGAAAGTAGACATGAGTCTTGTAAACGAATCTCCACTAGCAAGGTATCGAAGACTGGATGCAAGCGTCATGACTGATGAAATCGAAATTCTAAAATTCGTGTATTATTTACTGATTTTGCATCCATCCATTTGCAGAGGGTCAAAATTACTGGGTGTCATCCTTAAAAAATTGACAAAATCACTGTCATCTTCCAGTTTCAACGTATCATGGCGTGTTTCATTAGTAACAGTGAATAGCTTCCGTGTCCACCATCTTTTCCGTTTTCGTTTATTTAGATTTTTAATCAGAAATAAATGCGAAACAAACCTGCGTATGCTAGTCCCCTAGACATTTCGAGCAGAGCTGCCCAGTGTAGTTTGAACAAGAATCTTTGTTGTGGGGCTGTCACTGAACAGGTGCGAGGCACTGAATCAGGGCTGCACCGCAACAGAGAATCGCAACATTGTTCTGACGTGGACCAGGACTTAGACTCCGATGCTTCATTCCACAATATGGAGGACGGAGGCTTGTCACTCTATGAAGCAGGGTAGGGGGTGATCTGTGGTACATATGACGACAGATTACAATTCTGGTGCAGGCACACGTAGTTTTGGACCGCACCGTTCAGTGTATATTGCTAAAGATGGGGCTCTACAGGAAAATACCCCCACTTGTTCCCATGGTGACATCGCCAATTACGACTGCAGAGGGCAAGGAATTATCGAGACTGAACCAACGCAAACTCGACGCCTGATCGGATGAGTCACGTTTCTTGCTGCATCATTGTGATGTCTGGATACGCTGTCACCCAGGCAAAATGCTGCTCGAAACATGCACTGCTTCCCAGATGCAGACTGGTGGGAGCAATACTATGCTATTGGGGAGGGGAGGGGGAGCCAATAACATTCATCCGGGCCTCTGTGGGACATGTAGTAATAATCGAAGGCATTATGGCAACTGTGAATTACATGAACATTAAACGCAGATGTAGGGCAAAATTGTGAAAAAAATTAATTTTTTAAATTCCTAATTTATTATATTGATTCTTTAAGAATAGCTTTTCAAAGTTCCATAATCGAATTCTGGCTAGAAAGATGTTTTAAAAAAGTTTCTTGGGTGCCTACGCCTGCCACAGCCCCCTCTTTCTATGCTGTGATTCACACCTTCTCTAAGCTAGAAATTTTTTGTCAGTTAATTTTTCGTTCACGCCATTGAAACGAACGGCAGATGAGTTTAGAAGGCTGTGAGAAAGATTGTCTTTGCTTGCTCCTTCGTTTATAGCATGTTTTTTTAATGGTACGTGTTAAAAACTTATTTCAGTTTTTGGTTTTGAGTATATTAACCTGTTTTACTCGAAATGTGTCATAACAGTGGACGCATATTAAAAAAAGTAAGGAAACGTCGAATTTCACCCGTAAAAGGCACAGGGAACTTAAATAGCAGTGTTACAGATACTGCTCCCAAGTGCAAAGAACAATTTCTGACAAAGTCACTGACTTCAATGAAGAAGAAAATGAGTGAACGAATTGCTGATACTGTGTACAGTGCCAAAGACGAGTTTTCCAGCGGCACTGCTGAAAAAATGTACACATGAGAAAACACGGAACACAAACGAGAGATACAATCACCTTATATGGATGTTTTGTCCAAAAACAGTATTTGTGTCCTCAGTTGTCCTGAAGAAAGCTGCATAGTGTTCAGTAGTGGAAATGTACATAGGATTAAGTGCCTGCAGAGACTACGCTTCCATCAAGGTGCATTCATATTGAAGATACTCAGAAGCATCGATGAAATGCCACTGGACAAAGCCTAGGCGGCAGAAGAAAGAGTACAAACGTTGGCCAGGCAAAGGAGGCAGGGGAAGACATTAATTCAGGAAGACGAGAAAGAAAATAAAGATTATGTATACGGGTAACATTAGTCACTAGAGGTATAGCAATACTATCAAAAATTGAAATAAAAAAATTAAATGTGAATTCCTGTAAACTGACTTTTTTGAGCTGGAATATACCTTTCTCAGGAACTACAAAAGCTAACATTCTAAAATTTGGCATAGTTTTTAAGAGTTACTTATTGAATAATCCTATGCAGCACTTTTCAGTTATCTTTTATCCGAGAAATGTTCACCTTTAAAATTTGAAAAAAATAGAACAGTCTTGGCTAACATAAAACTGAAAGATTCCTTTGTTAGCAAATACGACCTTAAACAAAATTCTGTTCCACAATTTTTTATTAGACTCTTATGCACAAGTAAACTGTGAAATTTCAGTTTTATTGTTTGACTAGTTTACGAGAAAAGGTATATTACAGAAACAATAATTATTAAAAATTCAAATCCTTATAAATGTATATCGATGCAGATTTTCAATCAAAAATTGCACAGAATGTCGAGCAGTATGTTGTACATAATAGTCTCAAGTTTTACTATTTTGACTGTAATATTTTTGAAGATATATATGTTTAAGTATAAGAATGCATTTAGCCCTACATCTGCCTTTAAGATGGTATCTTCGAGATGGATATATGTTTGTGTCACAACGTCAGAATCTTGTTTCAGTAGTTTGAGCAGCGTCATAGTCAATTCACTGTGATGTGACAAATACCAAATTCCACAGCTCCATAGCCACAAACCACTAACACGTAATCTACAGGAATTGTGTGACCTGTGACATCTGGTGTCACATACCTCGGGAAACGTACCAACGACTTGTCGAATTCATACCACATAGAATCACTGCTGTACTGCGTTCCAGTGGTGGACAAACATGGTCTGCAGCATGTGTGCATGATATTTTGGTTCATCATGTACATATCAAGTTAAAACACTTGCCGATTGGTCCCAGAATTCTGAGCTAGTGGTCGTCGTTCTATCTTCTTCCCTCCATCTCTTTTACCGATGTTTCGATGGGAAGGAATCATTCCCTCTCGCCTTCATCAGTCTACGAGAGTGAGGTACGTCGTCGAAGACGTAGGTGTAAATAGAAGTAAATCAACGTTCGTTCATCGCACAGAGGATGGGGGCAGGTAAATCCTGTGGATATTCAGACTGTATGATGGTGGAGTAGTGTGGTATTGAAGTGCGATGACACGGCAAGGAAATAAAGAGAAAATACTTCATACATCAAACTATTAGGTAATTAAATACGTTTTTATTTACATTTCACATATACATACAGATCTTACGAAACATCAACACTTACGATTAATAGTTTACGTAACAAATGAGGAACCCAGTACATGAATAATCATTCGTTTTGTGATACTTATGATTAGATAAAGCGTCAGCTATTAATACCACATTCACAGCATATTTGCAGAGTGAATTTTAGAGAAATAACATGTCTTGTTGCAGTTGCTGTCAGATTAGGAATAACTGGATTAATTGGATCACAAGCGCTAAAGCGTCGATCAAATGCACACTGATTAGCTAAAACTGATTTTTGCTTTTAAAAATAGTATATTCATATTGCTGAACAGGCAAGCAAGCTCTCTGACTTTGTGTTCATTACACATAGCTTGATTCTCTTCCTTCGACATCAACAAAGAAACACGCCTCTGGTTATATACAGGAATTTATTGCCTTAAAAGTCACCCTGATATTACCGAAATGTTCAGAAAAGTGACAGTAATGAGAAACACCAAATGAAACGTCGTATAGTAATAGAATGTTATATAGAAGTGAGTCAATTGACATTATTAAAAAAAAAAAAAGGAACAGAAAGAAAATGTTTGTCTGCGGCTTTCAGAACTAATGGACATCAACGACATTTCAAATACCTCATCCAATTTGTACTTTGTACCATCATTTTTACTATTCCATTTTGCTTCGAATATTTTTGTTATTTTCATTTCTCTCACAGCAAAATTTTGGATGTCCTGAGAAGGGTGACAGTGATAATGCGGGTGATGGAATTTAGCTGTCTCGTCTCAATTGTCAACTGATATACAAAGTGATTGAGCTGTCACGTATTCATCCTGCTAGACAGGTCTAAACATCGACGTCATTATTACAAGTAGCCTGTAGGCCACAACGGTTATTTTATCAACGCTGGGACGATCTGCCGTTCGTGTAAATTACTAAATGCCTGATTAAACGTTTCTCTTTTATTACTGATCAGTTACCAGAATAACTTCCTGAAACTAAAAGTAATTTCATGAGGAACAGTAGCCTTTGTAATATATGTGGTACATTCTGCAATTCTTAAAATGAAAATGAATACTGTTGCTACGTTACCTCAACAGGTTATGAATTTGAGTCCGTTTATAGCAACGACAGTTTCACATATTGATGAATGTAGGACTGTGTAGAAGTTCAGTAACAGTGTGTTTGTGTTTGTTTGTTTGTGTGTGTGTGTGTGTGTGTGTGTTTGTGTGTAGAGCGAACAGTTGCATTCGATTATCGAAATGTAGGGGATAATTAGTAAGGTGGCATTTTGGGTTCTTTTGATTTACTGTGCTGACCAAAGTGAAGGTATCTGATAAATGCATATTGAACTATTTCATCCCGACTATTTCGAGGAAACGGTTAATGAATATGACAGTTTTCACAAGAGAGAATTTGTTTGGTATTTAGCCGAATTACACGTTTCATGTCTGCCCCAGTTATGTTCCTCAGGTTCTACGAGCAATAGATTTCAGTAACATTCGTTGTGTAAATACTAACTTATCTGTGAGAGTGCAAACTAAAACTTAATAGATGCTTAGAAAAGTTTCTGCAATATATTGCTCTAGGAAATCTTTTTAGCTTAGATGACAGTGTTGGTTTGTTATTTACGCTCTCACTTTAACTAGCCATGTATTGTTCGATCAAGTATTGGTGCACCTGGTGCCAATTACAGCAGTTTGGCAAGTACCATAGTAGTCCTTAGAATGGCAGCAGACGGAAGTCAGTAATGTACACAGGGAACAAATTTATAAATGCAGCTCACAGCTTCATCGTTTAGAGATAGTCTTTTTCCTTCTCTTTTGGGAAAGAACGTAAAAGAATAGGGAATGAAGCCGCTCTGGGTAGTTCGCTCCTCTAATAGTTACAAAACGGAAGGTCATCCCAGATACACACTTTTTTAGATTGAGCTAAAACCATGGAAATGAAAGGCAGTTCTTCATTATGGTTCTGTGTTTTTACAGAGGTATGACACCATTGTGAAACGGAATAGGATACATTGGTTCATGAAGTAGCATATTCACCAGCCAAACTGGGCAGCAGGGAAGCACTAGTCAGCTCTTGGCTTCAGCGATGCCTCTGTCAAGGAGAATACTCTTGGGTTGTTGACAACAATAACCAAGATGTTCACTAAAACGTTTGCGGGTCTGCGTCTGCGGCATCATGTTGTTTCTAAAACTAACGTTTCGGTCGCTGTTGGAAGTGGCCTTCATCAGGGTGACTTATTTACAGTAAACGACAAGATGATTTTCTCATATTTCCTGGAACGTTTTGTTGAAGACGATCGCGGATGCAGAAGCCTACACTCACATTCCTTCCTAGATAGTTTTTTTGATGATGAGATAGAGTGCACGGCATAGTTTTGCAGGAGAGTTGCTCTCTCTATTAGGTAATGGCGCAGAAAACATATCACTTCTTTTGTAAGGGAACGAAGCTAACGTTTAAGCTGTTAAGCAGAAGAAAACTTTCTAACCTGCTTTTAATCAAGTGGTCATCAACGTCCATATTTCAAGTACCTCATCCAATTTGTACCTCAGACCATCGTTTTTTCTATTCCAGTTTGATTCGAATATTTTTGTTATTTTCATTTCTCTCACAGCAAAATTTTGGATGTTCTCCGAAGGGTAATAGTGATCATTCGGTTAAGCAGCCTAAAGACAAACATCCCTCCATCTGTCTGGCTTAGAAGCTGCTGATACCTACTGTCCACGAAAAACGTCCGGAGTGTTGACCCTTTTTCTGGAGGGTTAGCCTGTAGAGGAGAATTCCTGCACAGTAACTACTTTTAGTATCAGTAATAGCAGGTATCGATATAACGGTATCAGATCACAGTGTGTACTTGCAGCATAGTTTATGTAGTAATTCATTCTTGAGCCGTGGTCACCGCCTGTAGTAGAAGTATCCCCCGCGTCCCCCCTGCGGCTGGTTCGGCCTGAAAGTCCTGGGCCTGATTGGGTAGTTGAAGGGGTTGCGCACCGGAGGCTCGTAAGAGTACCCTCCACTGGCCACGTCACCAACGCCGCCGCCCCCTGCAGACTCGAAGTCGAAGCCGCCGTTCTCCGGCTGTTGTGGTGGCGGCGGTGGGGGAGGTGGAGGAGGAGGTGGCGGTGTAACCGTAGTGGTGGTGGTGGTCGTGGTGGTGGTAGTGGGCGCTGGTGTCGTGGTGGTCGTCGTAGGCACCTCGGTGGTAGTCGTGGTGGCTGCAGCTGACGCCTCCTCGTCGGAGGCGGCGGGGAAATCCGGCTGCGGTGGAAAAACTGGTGCTGCAGGCGCTACGGGGACCACGGGGACTGCTGGCAACGCCGGAGGCAGCGCGGGGGCGGGAGCAAGGGCGGGGGCGGGCGCGGGGGCGGGGGCGGGCAGTGGCACGGGGAACGGCAGGGGTGCGGGGGCGGGCGCTGGCGCAGGCGCCGGGAACAGCACAGTGGTGGGGTGGTTGTAGGTGGAGAAGTAGTTCTGCATGCGCTGGACGAAGCCCTCCAGCAGCGGCGGGAAGCGCGAGAAGAGCAGCTTGAAGGGCGTGCCGCCGTGCACCGTGGCGGTCGAGGTAGCGCTGGCAGCGTACGGGATCACCACCGGCTGCACGGCTGCTGCGGGGGCCGCAGCGGGGGCGACCACGGGGGTGGAGTAGGCCGGGACGGCCGCTGCGGCAGGGTACTGGGCAGTGGCGACCGTGACAGGAGCACCAGCTGGGTACAGGGGCGCCGCCGCTGGATACTGCGCCGCGCCGACCACTGCAGGAACAGCTGGGTACTGGGCAGCACCGACTGTGGCAGGGACAGCTGGGTACTGGACCGTGCCGACCGTGGCAGGAACGGCGGCTCCAGCCGGGTACTGGACTGCGCCGACGCCCACCGCGGCAGGAGCAGCGGCCGCTGCCGCCTGCACGGGGTATAGCTGCACCCTACGGGAAACAAGCGTCGCATCACCCCAGGAATTATCTTACTTTTCCCTTCAGATGCTTAGATCATAGCTCACAGAATATTTTTTCTTAACCAACGATTTGTACATATAGGGTACCACGAGCAAATTTTCGTAATTTCTTGCTCCCTAAGCCAAACTGTCCTAAAGAAAAAAATAGATCAGCATTTTGTAGGAAATTTAATTTAGTTAAATGTTGCACTTTGATACGTTTTCAGTAGAATCCGTAGTTTTCGGGTTATTGAAGAAAAACGTACGAAACTGACCTTCAAACGCGATTTTATTGAATAACTTGAAAACCGTAGCCTCCAGCGAAAACTTACTTGTTGTGGTCTTCGGTCCAGAGACTGGTTTGATGCAGCTCTCTATGCTACTCTATCCTGTGCAAGCTTCTTCATCTCCCAGTACCTACTGCAACCTACATCCTTCTGACTCTGCTTAGCGTATTCATCTCTTGGTCTCCCTCTAAGATTTTTACCCTCCACGCTTCCCTCCAGTACTAAATTGGTGAGCCCTTGATGCCTCAGAACGTGTCCTACTAACCGATCCCTTCTTCTAGTGAAGGTGTGCCACAAATTTCTCTTCTTCCCAATTCTATAATCTCCTCATTAGTTATGTGATCTACCCATCCAATTTTCAGCATTCTTCCGTAACACCACATTTCGAAGGCTTCTATTCTCTTCTTGTCTAAACTGTTTATCGTCCGTGTTTCATTTCCATACATGCATTCCGTCTTCAGGCCACGAGTGGCCTACCAGGACCATCCGACCGCCGTGTCATCCTCGGTGGAGGATGCGTATAGGAGGGTCGTGGGGCAGCACACCGCCCTCTCGGTCGTAAGATGGTATTCTTGACCAAAGCCGCTACTATTCGGTCGAGTAGGAGGCTGAGTGCACCCCGAAAAATTGCAACAGCGCATGGCAGCCTGGATGGTCACCCATCTTAGTGCCGACCACGCCCGACAGCGATAACTTCGGTGATCTCACGAGAACCGGTGTATCCACTGCGGCAAGGCCGTTGCCCATTTCCATGTATAGCTACACTAAATACAAATACTTTTAGAAAAGACTTCCTGGAAGTTAAATCTATGCTGGATTTTAATAAATTACTTTTCTTCAGAGACGCTTTCCTTGCCATAGCCAGTCTACGTTTTATATTCTCTCGACTGCGACCATCAGTTCCTTTGCTCCCCAAATAGCAAAACTCATTTACTACTTTAAGTGTCTCATTTCCTAACCTAATACCCTCAGCATCACCTGATTTAATTAGGCCGGATTGTGAAACAGGACAGACAATCCCTTCATGGAAAAATGTTTGCTGGTACCTACACAATCAGGAATATACCCAAGCATGCACCTCTTCATCCAAAGCAAATTGACGACGACGAATGTCTTTTCAGGACTCAAAAAAGAGGAAACAGCACGGGGGGCATATCAGGACTTGTAACGCCGGAAATGCATATCCTCCTATTTCCATCTATTGTACTATAATTTGTTTTCCTTATTTTTGTTACCTGAATATATGACATTTCTGTGTCTTTACATATTGTAATTGTTTTACTATTTGTATATATATATTTATGCATTTATATCGATGTATAATTGGTTTGTTTCGTAAATATTATTTGTATTTTTACGCTGGGTCTTGCCTAGGGAAAACTGCTATCGAACGATTACATCGATAGGTCGTGTGAAGACTCAAAGTGTGTAGGATCTTTGGTAGTGTTAACTCTGCCGCGTGGAGCGCGGGCAGAGCTGTGGGAGTCTGGCTGGAGTAGCGAGTGGAACAGGTGTGTTGTGTGACGCTCCCGCGAGTTGCCGCGCTTTCGAGGTTTGGCAGCATGTAATTGCGCTCGACTCGCGATGATAGTTTCTGACATGGTGTCGCGGACGGAAGCATTAGCTGGCGCACATCAAGAGCCCGTTTCGCCTGGTGACCGTGTCGAGAAGAAGGCGCGCCAACATCCAGCTTCTGCAACAGCGACGGCCGACAATGAGTGACTGTCGCCACCTCCTCGATCAACGGCTTCAAACTTTCAATCAACCAACAAGGAAGACTAA
The DNA here is from genome assembly GCF_023864345.2 of Schistocerca serialis cubense. Taxonomy (NCBI): domain Eukaryota; kingdom Metazoa; phylum Arthropoda; class Insecta; order Orthoptera; family Acrididae; genus Schistocerca; species Schistocerca serialis. The sequence continues at coordinate 15,865,144 of NC_064646.1, forward strand.
AAGCACGTAAAGTTTCAGAACTGTATGGCAGACCTCAGCTTTTCAAATTGTTCAATTTGCCTCGCAAAATTACAGCAACTTAGCATGAACCTTTGTTGCTTATTGTCCCAATTGCATTGCCAAGCAGGGTCCCTTCCTTTTCCGAAATGAACCCAAGTGTCGTTGAAATTCAAACGCCAGCATAATTCCATTTCACTGCTTTAATTTCAAAGTTCAATTTAAGTATTCATAGCTGGCTACAATAGTTAGATTACACAAGCACAAATTAAGAGTGCGAGTTTTGTTACCGTATTTTAGCTTACCTGTGACTGCAGCTCAGCTTGGTACGTACTAAATTTTACTATTGTTCATTGTTCAGAATCGTTTAATTCAAGTTCAAAGTTAAATCTCTTCTTTCTAAATTGCGTAGATTCAAGTAGCTTTAGAAATGATTGTTGAGGTAGTCCAAGACTAACTGTATTTCGATGTGCTTCAGAAAGAAAGCTCACTATTAACTTCAGTCACTAAATTAACTTTCGATTTTCCGGTTTCATTAATTCTTTTGCTAAATTAAGTGTAGCGAAATTTATTACTTCTGACAAACTTTCAGTTTTCACACTACACGTGTCAACCTTCAGTTGCCACGCTTCTAGTGCTAATTATATGTGTAATAACCTTTCTTTTTCAGTTATTATAGTAATTGTCCATAGGACTGGCGACCGTAATTTCCCCCAAATCTCAAATATCTAATTACCGCTAGTTGATTGTTAACGTAACGGCCGCACATTTACTTTCTTTATTAACTTTATCCCTATTTCAAAATTAATTTCCACCAGTTTCACTTGCATTTTTCCTTTCATTTAGATGTAACCCTTTCCTCCCTCTTTACCGACAGGTTAACTTCGGTGACGATTGCTTTTCCAAAATTCCCATTAGGTACACGCGGTTTCATTTTTCACTGTCATTAAGGTCGATAAGTGAGGGGGAGGTTACAGACTGTACGTTAGGTGTGTAAGACCTTCTCAGAGAAAATTCTGCAGCAGCGTAATCGAAACAGTCATATTGCAGTACCTGTGTGTTTGCACTCGTGCAGTGTCCTTCAGACATGCATGCAGATATTGCTGCGGTCGACAGCTATAAGAAATAGATGAAATGCATTCGCAATTCCGAATATGATAATACTCCAGCTGCACAACGTATTGGTTACAATGAAAACTTGTGTTGGGCGGGGACTCGAATCCAGGTGTCCCACATTGGACATCCGATCACGTCTTCAGGACTGATCCAAATTTCCATATGTCACCGTGTGTCTATATTCGGTACTAGCACAATTGCTGTGATTCCTGCGCAGAGAGAGACATACGATTACTGTCAGGGCCTTGTCGTTGCGTGAAATACTATATTGCAGCACCTGTGTTTGACGATGTACTGTGCAGTGTGTTTGAGGCATGCATGCATGCGCAGATGTTTGAAACGGTTAAGGCGACAGCTCGCGTAAAGCGGGAAAATCAGGTTCGAGACCGGGTCCGGCACAAATTTTCACTGTCGCCAATATATTGTGCGGCTCGAGTCTGATCATATTCGCAATTGCGAATGCATTTCTTGTTATCGAAACGACCTTGGTAACGTGTAAAATCGCATCTTGGGAAATGGAGTTTTGCTTGATGGTGCCATTTCCACGATTACGTGAGTTTGGTGCTTTCGGACATGTACTTTTACGTGTCCCATGCAAACCGCCTGGAAGCAAACCGCACGGAAGCAGTGAGTCTTATCATTGTTGGATAAACAACTACACGGTCAAGTGTGCGACCGTCTGTTGCCCGGGTGAATTTGTGAAAAAGTCTGAGTGACGTGAAATTGCTATTTTACGTACACTAAGGTGACAGAAGTCATGTTATAGCGTTATGCCCATGTACAGATGGCGGTAGTATCGAGTCCATAAGGTATAACAGGGCGGTACATTACGGGGCTGTCATTTGTGCTCAGGTGAGTCATGCGAAAAGGTTTCCAACGTGATTATGTCTGCACGACAGGAATTAACAGTTTTTTTTAACGCAGAGTGGTAGTTGGAACTAGACGCATGGGGCCGGTCGTAGTGGCCGAGCGGTTCTAGGCGCTACAGTCTGGAACCGCGCGACCGCTACGGTCGAAGGTTCGAATCCTGCTCGGGCATGGATGTGTGTGATGTCCTTAGGTTAGTTGGATTTAATTAGTTCTAAGTTCTAGGTGACTGATGACCTCAGAAGTTAAGTTCCACAGTGCTCAGAGCCATTTGAACCATTTAGACGCATGGGACATTCTGTTTCGGAAATGGTTAGGAAATTCAATATTCCTAGATTCACAGTGTCAAGAGTATCCAGAATATCAAATTTCAGGCATTATCTCTCGGCGCGGACAGTGCACTTGAAATAATCGCAGAAATAATATTAAGAAAATGGTTCAAATGGCTCTGAGCACTATAAGACTTAACATCTGAGGTCATCAGTCCCCTAGAACTTAGAACTACTTAAACCTAACCAACCTAAGGACAGCACACACATCCATGCCTGAGGCAGGATTCGAACCTGCGACCGTTGCGATCGCGCGGTTCCAGACTGTAGCGCCTAGAACCGCTCGGCCACTACGGCCGGCGCAGAAATCAATGTGGGACATAATACGAACATATACGTTAGGACAGTACGGCGAAATTTGGAGTTGATTAGATTAGATTAGGTGTACTTTTTAATTCCAGCTAATCGATAGTGAGGAGATCCTCTGGGATGTGGAACGTGTCAGAAAACAAGAATACACAATAAATATTTGTAGAATAAGAACTGCTGCTAAAGTACCTTCCACAGATCCCAAAAGAAATTGCTCTCGTGGATGTGGAATCTTAAGCATATTTTCATTTAAAATGATATAACTTATCACCAAATGTTAAATGTTCAATACACTTAGATGTATGTGATAATTCTTAGGCTATTCAAACCATGCATCATCAAACAGAAAAATAAAATAAGAAGTATTTTCAGCTTTTATTTACAACGATCGTAATATTGCATAAAATCTATACAAAAGTCAGATTGTATACAATATTCACATTATGTGATGTTTTCAATAACATACACACATCACTGCTAAGAAATTCCTCAATGGAGTGGAATCAGCTGACCACCAATAACTGCTTTGCAATCTTCTCGAACTGAAATTTATTATTAATTAAACTTTTTGTGGTTGTTGGCGTGTCATTGAAAATGTGTATTGCTGGATTGTGGACACCTTTCTGAACAAAAGTAAGTGACTTTAAATCTTTGTGAAAGTTATTCTTATTGCTATTTTATCCATGTTGTAAACTCGGGGCTTGATACTTGACGCATGACGCAACCAATAAATACATTGCGAAACAGAAGTTAGTAACCCCAGTTCCTTAAACAGTCATCTGTAGCACGTTTTTGACTTTACACCACAAATAAATCGACTGCACGTTTTTGGGCTCGGAAGACTTTAGCGCGGATTGATGTGTTACGCCAGAAAATAATCCCGTATGACATTATGGAATGAAAATAAGCAGTGTACGCTAGCTTTTTTATTTTTGTATTACCTGTGTCTGACAGCATTCGCATAGAAAATAGAGATTTGTTTAGGCGCTTCGCCAGTTGTGTGGTGTGTTCCTCCCAGTTAAATTTATTATCGAGCTGTAATTGCAAGAATTTAACACTATCACCTTCTTCTATCTGCTTGTCGTCATATTTTAGGCATCTACTGGCAGGACACCTTTTACATGTTCTGAAGTCGATAGTGTGTATTGTTCATGGTTTAGTGACAGAGAATTGCGTAGGAACCATTTATGGAAGTCTATGAAAATTTCATTAGTCAACTTTTCTAAGTCTGTAATTGATTTTATGTTTATTGCGATGTTTATATCATATTAAAACAAAACTAATTTAGCACATGGTAATGTTATTGATGTATGTAATGTAATCGTGTGGCTAGGGCCCCCCGTCGGGCAGACCGTTCGCTGTGTGCCGGTCTTTCAATTTGACGCCTCTTCGGCGATTTGCAGTCGATGAGGATGACGGGATGATGATGAGGACAGCACAACACGGAGTCCCTGGGGGGAGAAAATTCCTGTACCCAGCCGGGAATCGAACCCGGGCCCAGAGGATTGACAATCCGTCACGCTGACCAATCAGCTACTGGGGGCGGACAAGTTACTGATGAAAGGTGATTGATATAGACAAGAAAAAATGAGGGCCCCTAAGGGGCAACCTTGGAGGACAACACATGTTATTGGTTCCCTGTTGGTTGACGCCTAGTATCTTAATATACCTCTCTTTCCTATTGACACTCATTGTTTTCTGTCAGAGTTAAAGGATTTGAACCAATTTGCAGCATTTCCTGTTGCACCGTAATATTCTAATCTACTTAAAAGTATGTTGTGTTTTACACAGTAATTGCCTCTGACAGATCACAAAATATGCCAGTAGCCTGTAATTTACTGTCTAATGAATTAAGAATATTCTCACTGTATGTGTAGGCAGCCTTCTCAATGTCGGAACCCTTCAGAAATCTTAGTTGTGACTTTGATAATATTGTATTTGTGAGTGCATGCTTTCTCGGCGAATTTCATATATGAAGTCTTCACGGGTTGTCAGTCGAGTAGCGTCGTCGTGTCGTAGCAACGTTTCGATGGAATGCGTCTCCATCATCTTCAGACGAAGTGTCGGGATATCGTCTGACTCACTCTCATCTAATACTTTCCCCTCTTTAGGGAAGTGTGTGGGCGAGTTTGTAGCCTTGCGGCCTTTACTACACTTTGTACTTGTGTGTATGGTCATTTCTGTAGGTTTTGGGTGTCTGCGTGATGTGATGAATGTTCTGTGTGTGTCTGGTACTTGCCTGAGGTTGCCGAGATGTTTGGTATTTTTGGGGGGACGGAGGAAGATTAGGAATTGGATATAGGGATGTTTTCTATGGACTCTTTGAATACTGAGTCCCAAAATCCGTTTGTACTGCATATTTTCTTTGTGTCCTCGAAATCGAAGGTGTGCTTCTCGTCAATACTATGTTCCGCCACAGCAGATTTGTTGGTCTGACCCAAGCGTACATGCCTAATGTGTTCACTGCGGCGCTGTCAGATGCAACGCTGCGTCTGTCCTATACAGGGTGAGTCACCTAACATTACCGATGGATATATTTCGTAAACCACATCAAATACTGACGAATCGATTCCACAGACCGAACGTGAGGAGAGGGGCTAGTGTAATTGGTTAATACAAACCATAAAAAATTCACGGAAGTATGTTTTTTAACACAAACCTAGGTTTTTTTAAATGGAACCCCGTTAGTTTTGTTAGCACATCTGAACATATAAACAAATTCGTAATCAGTGCCGTTTGTTGCATTGTAAAATGTTAATTACATCCGGAGATATTGTAACCTAAATTTAACGCTTGAGTACCACTCCTCCGCTGTTCGATCGTGTGTATCGGAGAGCACCGAATTACATAGGGATCCAAAGGGAACGGTGATGGACCTTAGGTACAGAAGAGACTGGAACAGCACATTACGTCCACATACTAACACCTTTTTATTGGGCTTTTTCACTGACGCACATGTACATTACCATGAGGGATGAGGTACACGTACACACGTGGTTTCCGTTTTCAGTTACGGAGTGGAATAGAGTAAGTCCCGACTTGACAGGCCAATAGATGTTCAATGTGGTGGCCATCATTTGCTGCACACAATTGAAATCTCTGGCGTAATGAATGTTGTACACGCCGCAGTACATCTGGTGTAATGTCGCCGCAGGCTGCCACAATACGTTGTTTCATATCCTCTGGGGTTGTAGGCACATCACAGTACACATTCTCCTTTAACGTACCCCACAGAAAGAAGTCCAGAGGTGTAAGATCAGGAGAACGGGGTGGCCAATTTATGCCTCCTCCACGTCCTATGAAACGCCCGTGGCCCGTGTTTGTTACAACACGCAAGTAAACGTCGGAGGTTTCAAGCGTCAACTTAAGGTTACAATATCTCCGGATGTAATTAACATTTTACAATGCAACAAACGGCACTGATTACGTATTTGTTTATATGTTCAGATGTGCTAACAAAACTAACGTGGTTCCATTTAAAAAAACGTAGGTTTTTGTTAAAAAAACATACTTCCGTGCACTTTTGTATGGTTTGTATTAAACAATTACACTAGCCCCTCTCCTCACGTTCGGTCTGTGGAATCGGTTCGTCAGTATTTGATGTGGTTTACGAAATATATCGAGCGGTAACGTTAGGTGACTCACCCTGTATATTGCATCGCACATTCGCGTCCGATCTTGTACACTCCAGGTGCCGTCAGACCTAGTGGATCCTTGGTTGAACCGAGATGGTCTTTGATTTTTCCCGCTAGAGGAAAACGGCCTTCACTTTTGTATCTTGAGAATTCTCGCGATCTTGGTCGTCGGAGGACCCGCGTATGGCAAGAACGCACGGCCAATTGCTTCGCATTCATCCAGTCTCTCTTCCCTGTTCTTGTGGTCGATCTTCAGAGCTCTCCTTATTTGTGTCTTACTGTCTCCATTTTTCTTGAAGGTGTCCTTGAGGTGTTGCAATTCTCCTGCCAAACTTGCCTTATCGCAGATGGACCTGGCCCTTGGACTGAACTTTGACGGTAATCCTTTATCTCCTTTCTTATACAAAGGCTTAATTTCAGCATATGTCAACATTCAGGAAATGTTCCACTGATAAAGGATTGGTTACAAAAATGACTTAAAATGTCACTAATCTCAGAGACACACTGTTTGAACAAATATGTTAATATATTGTCATAGTCACTAGAAGTTTTTGATTTTAGGGATTTTATGGCATGTCCAATGGAGCACGGAACGGCCACTTGTTGCCAGTAAGTGGACGCCCAGACGCGGTACTGGAGTGCCAATTCCAGCCTTCGTCGCCGATGAACAGTAGTCAGCACGGGTGCATGGACCAGGCGCCAGTTGCGGAGGCCCATATGCTAAAGCTTGAGGAGACACTTTGGCCGGTCACATGCTCAACAGCTACACCTCTATTTGCCCGTACGCATCTCCGCATCCATCGTTCATCCCTGACATCTACGGACCGTGGTGCACCACAGTTGCCTCGACGTGAGTTTTGGATAGAGCCATTTTGCCGTGCACGGTGTGATTTAAGTTTACAAACTTACCCGTTTTACATGTGATTCCACCCTTGGTCCGAAAGCCAATGATCGTCCCCTTTTGGATTTCAAACATATCGCTGCGTTTCCCCTTACGACAACGACTGTACTGTTTTCCGCATCCCTCTGACACTTTTTAAGTACTGTCTGCTGGTAGTCTACCATCTACCGTCTGTGAGTGTTTAGCGCACGTTAACGTCCAGAGTAGGGGGTGGTCCCATTAATGGAGACCGTGTATTAGTTAGTGCGGTATAATGCAGTGCTTAATAGTAACTGAATCTTAAGGAATAGACATCGTGGCTCCAATTGTTTTTCAGTGGCAAATAACTTTAGTATGCTGACGAGGGTATAGCTCCAAACCAATGTTATTCTTTAAGAATTAATTGACACACGGTAATAGCTCTATTGATAGAGAAGGGCTAATAGCCATAGCTAACTAAGGTGCGTTTAGTATCACAAGACTAGAGGTGGTGTTACACAGTATTAGCGAGATCAGTAGCTTTCGTCCGGTGTGCTTATCTGCGTACGTGGAGCGCCAACGGAGGACATGCAGGACGCTTTAGTTACACAAACGACTCACTGTCATGAAGATCAGTTGGGTCGAATCTTACAGGATTGTAAGGCGTCAGGCAAATTCAACACCTTCCATGAAAACCATGACATGACAGCAAATCCAGCAGTATGTCACATAGCTCCGTATAAATCCTGACATTAAATTAATCAAAGTAATAAGATCAACGAGTGAGCAAATGGAATACCACAGACTAAAACAAGAACGCCTAAATGCATGTCATACCTTCCCACCGTGAAACAGACGCAGTTCCGAGGGGAGAAATGAGAAGAGAAACCGAGAGCAGAATCGTGAAAGCTAGAAGGCCCTATGATAAGGCACACCCACATCGCCCGCCGACCGCCAAGACAACCCCTCAGCCCATGTTAAAAGGTAGAGCCCTCCAGAAGAACAGTGTAGATCTTACGATAACACTAAAAGGGCTACAGCAGCTGCAAGTTTTAGCGTGAGACTATACGCGTCTCTGTTACGTTGGAAACATTAAAAACATTGCCCCACGACGAAAAGTATAACGTTTCTCATTGGATAGAGAGAATTTTTGTAGGCGGAGCTTAACATTGAGACCCTGATTGGTCAGTTGAAAACACAGACTGATAGCTTTCCTTAAACCAACTTCGGTAAATTGTAGTAAGGAGAAGTTAGAGAGAGTTGCTTCCGAGACGGCGAGGTGTGTGGAGCTGCGCCGCCCGCCGCCCCCTGACGCTGACTAAAAACCGACAAGGTAATGAACGCACGCTATGCCGCATAAGAGTCGTAAGGCTTCACTCAGAACTGCAGAAGTCTTATCTGTTAACCCCCTTTTTGCGTAATACTAGTGTCGATCGTCAATTAAAGTTCATGGTATTCACATTTGCTGCGAGAAGTTAAATTCCGAAATGCGATGTTTTTTCTGTTATATAGTTATTGAGAAGCGAAATCAGCCACTGTAATTTACGACAAGTTAAATAAGCAATTAAAGATAATTGATGGTCACTATAGACCATTTTGATAGTTTTCTCTTTTACGAAACTTAAACCTAGATTATAGATGTGATAGGTCATCCTTCGATCCATTGTAGAACTTGGAAACCCATTCAGGGAATATTCGTTCACATCTTTGTTGAACGCAGTCGGTTTTTATCATCCTGTATTAAAACATTTCCTTTTATCAATAGTGAAATTTATAAACAATGTTTTGTGAGTAGAATAAAATTTCCAATGGTAAACTTAACTGCTTTTTCGACGTTATTTTACCAGCTAACTAAAAATAGGAAAGCCTTGAACCCCTTCCACTAAATTTATTTAGTATTAAGATTCTCTTACAGGGAGTGCAGTGGAGCTGACGCTGAAATCATTAAGTATTTGATTATATCATCGCTAGTCTCACTGAACTCTTCTGAACTCTACATGTCATGTGTGGTGTGGCGTCTCCTTACCAGCAACAGGTCCCAGGTTCAAACTAGTCAGTTCCCTAAAAAACACGCTCAGAGCGTCGTTGCGCGAAAGTGGTAGGGAGACACGACTTAGAACAAACAGAAACCACGCAGAATGTTAGAGGATTCCCCACTGACGTTTGTTAACTAGTCGGTTGGAGCGATCGCTCGGTGTTTTCTCGGTCTTTTACCTACGAGACAGCCAGGTGAGGTGGAATAGACAAACAGACAGACAGACGGACAGAGCGACACTCACCCGTGGACCTGCAGCGCCACAGGCTGGACCCCCTGCACGTGGTGCTGCTTCGGAGCCGGCGGCGTGTACACGTAGAACGGCTGCTGCTGGTGGCTGCTGGCCGCTGACACGCACCACGCCAGCACTGCCAGCACCTGAAACACCGCAAACGCACTTCTGTAGTCTGACTGGGAGTCTCAGGGAAGTTCTGGACACAGCAGCAGGTGTTCCTGTTGCAAGACTCTGACCCAGGTTGTGGTTTCAGCTACAAGACGATAGGATTGGGAATAACCCATTTTCCTCCATCACGATTTCTTGCAGGCATGGTTTAGAGCAGTCAACAGTCCGCGAGCCAGTTACTTATCTACGTAGATATTTCGATGCAGTGCGGTGTCGAACACCTTTGGAAAATCACGGAAATTAAAATCTGCCTCTTCAACTACGTCTTATGTTTGCATGATGGGTGGATAAAGCAACTGTGTTTCATACTGACGGTTTTCCTGAATTCGCGCCGTTTCTTTGAGAGATCCTTGTCTTCCTGCAGGAACTCCATAATATAAAACCTTAGGTATATACACTAGTGGCTATTAAAATTGCTACACTACGAAGATGACCTGCTACAGACGCGAAATTTAACCGATAGGAAGAAGATGCTGTGATATGCAAATGATTAGCTTTTCAGAGCATTCACACAAGGTTGGCGCCGGTAGCGATATCTACAACGTGCTGACACGAGCAAAGTTTCCAACCGATCTCTCAAACACAAACAGCAGTTGACCGGCGTTGCCCGGTGAAACGTTGTTGTGATGCCTCGTCTAAGGAGGAGAAATGCGTTCCCGACTTTGATAAAGCTCGGATTCTAACCTATCGCGATTGCGGTTTATAGTATCGCGACATTGCTGCTCGCGTTGGTCAAGATCTAGTGACTGGTAGCAGAGTATGGCATCGGTGGATTCAGGAGGGTAATATGGAACGCCGTGCTGGATCCCAAAGGCCTGGTATCACTAGCAGTCGAGATGACAGGCATCTTATCCGCATGGCTGTAACGGATCGTGCATCCACGTCTCGATCCCTGAGTCAACAATGGGGACGTTTGCAAAACAACAACCACCTGCACGAACAGTTCGACGACGTTTGCAGCAGCATGGGCTATCAGCTCGGAGACCATGGCTGCGGTTACCCTTGACGCTGCATCACAGACAGGAGCGCCTGCGACGGTGTACTCGACGACGAACCTGTGTATACGAATGGCAAAACGTCACCTTTTCGGATAATCCAGGTTCTGTTTACAGCATCATGAAGGTCGCATCCGTGTTTGGCGACATCGCGGTGAACGCATATTGGAAACGTGTATTCGTCATCACCATACTGGCGTATCACCCGGCGAGATGGTATGGGGTGCCATTGGGTACACGTCTTGGTCACCTCTTGTTCGCATTGACAGCACTTTGAACAGTGGACGTTACATTTCAGATGTGTTACGACCCGTGGCTCTACTCTTCATTCGATCCCTGCGAAACTCTATATTTCAGCAGGATAATGCACGACCGCTAGTTGCAGGTCCTGTACGGGCCTTCCTGGATACAGAAAATGTTCGACTGCTGCCCTGGCCAGCACATTCTCCAGATCTCTCACCAATTAAAACGTCTGGTCAATGGTGGCCGAACAACTGGCTCGGCACAATACGCCAGTCACTATTCTTGATGAACTGTGGTATGGTGTTGAAGCTGCATGGGCAGCTGTACCTGTACACACCATCCAAGCTCTGTTTTACTTAACACCCAGGCGTTCAAGGCCGTTATTATGGCCAGAGGTGGTTGATCTGGGTACTGATTTCTCTGGAATTATGCACCGAAACTGCGTGAAAATGTAATCACATGTGAGTTCTAGTATAATATCTTTGTCCAATGAATACCCGTTTATCATCTGCATTTCTTCTTGGTGTAGCAATTTTAATGGCCTGTAGTGTATATGTACAGGCCTCCTCGGCTGACGGACGCCAGGAATACTGGCCTGCAGTTGTGTGTGTCCGATCTCTCGTAAACAGCAGTAAACTGTGCTCTTTTCCAGTCTAGTGGGAATATTTGTTGCGTAAGATATCATCAGCATCGAAACAGACCACGCAAAAAAAGAACCATAGAGCAGTATAATTGTGTCAGACGTATGGAGAATGAGCTAAAAATACATAATTCTTTTTCACTATAGTCATTTCGTGTCCTTGCCTGTCATGAGAGACGGAGTGGGCTGACAGCCGTCCATAGTGTTGCTCTTCAGTCATATATAGTAAAATTACGGCTGCCGGTATTTATTTTCTTCAAGTTCATGAAATCTGATTATTCACTAGCCGCATAATAAGCTCTAATGTCTATTGCGTGGCCCGACTATATCTTTGACACATACCATAATCTTATAGATTTTCTTTCAACAGTAGTCCAATTACGCTGCTGAGGAACCGTATACAGGATGAACCAGAACTTTGACAAACTTTTAGAGGTGATAGTATAGACCAAAGCAACAAATAAATGTATACTAAACAATGGGACAAAACCAACAACAAAAAATGTCCAGTAAACATGGGTTCTGAAGTGTACACCTGAAGATATACTAGCAGCTGTTCATCTTCAGTACAATAAAACACATTTCTACTGCTAGCTCTTTGTTTAATTATTTTCGGAGGAGATAGTATGGACCAGAAAACACACACACACACACACACACACACACACACACACAAAAGATGCCAGATAAACGTGGGCTCTAAACTGGATACCTCAATGTCCAGTAAACATGGGCTATAAAATGCATACCTTCAGAGCTGTGATCACATGTTCATCTTCACTGCTGTGAAGCGCATCTGTTCTACTGCACAAGTGCTCATAAGTCTTAAAGTATTCATTTTAGAGCCCGTGTTTCCTGCAATTTTTTTGTAGTTGTTGTCTTTGCCCACACTATTACCTCTGAAAAGTTGGAAAGCAAAGATTTTCAGTCGAAGATATGTGTATCATAGTAGAGAAAATGAAAAACTGATCATAGCTCTTAAGGTATACAATTTAGAGCTCGTGTTTACTACAAATTTTTGTCCGTAGTAACACATCTGAAAATATGGAAAGCAAAGAACTTTCAGTCGAATAGATGTGTATCACAGTAGCGAACATGAATAAGCGCTCTTAGCTGTCAAGGTGTACACTGTAGAGACCGTGTTTGTTGAACACGTTTGTTGTTTCAATCCATACTCCCACCTCTGAATGTTTGTCGGTGGAGTTCTGGTTCACCCACTAGATGAGTTACCATTGAACGCTGATCAGGTGCTCCCATTTATTCATGTATTTACCAATGTTGACCAGCTTCGCTAATGCAAGACTCATTCTAAGGGATTAAGGATTAAAAAGCTGTCATTATAGTGAGAATACAAGAGAAATGAAGCATACCGTCAAATTTGTGGGAAAGAATACGCTACCATGAACTAATTGAAACAGTAAGAAACGCCGTACACTGTGAAGGATAAAATTAAGCTGAAACTTGTAGATGGTTAGATTTACATATCAGGATGATGTATGCCTTTTGATGAAGAATTGGGGGCAAGAGCTGCGGTCTTCCAGTTGCATGGACCGTGTCCCGGTTGCCGCTATGGAATTCTTGTGACGGCAGAACGGGTTCTAGCGGATGCTGTCGATTGACTGGCTCCGTTCGCGGGCGTTGAGCAAGCCCGTTATGCGGAACTAGCAGCGTAAACTTGTTCTCCCATTTCTACCGTTACCAATGATGGTGACTATGATTGTGCTTTCGTTCTGTTAATTCTATCATGTGAGTTTTGTCTTGTGAAGGAGTCCCTCGTCCGCAGTAGAATAGGCAACTAGTCCACATATTGGATTTCCTGACTACAAACACGCAGACAAATCAAAATCTAAAAGACTTAAGAATAGACATTTTCAGTAGCAACTGACTGAAAGGATTGGCCCTTCAGTCCGAGTATGCCATTTAGATATAGAAGGCATTAAGAATAGATCTTTTCAGTAGCAACTGATTAAAAGGATTGGCCCTTAGTCCGAGTATGCCATTTAGATATAGAAGGCATTAGCGGAGCTAAAAACTCATTGTAGATAATGATATTGACGTAGTTCTAATCTGGGAAGCACACGCGCTAACTATGTAAAACGTACTTGAAAGAGGTAATATCCATGGCTACGATCCTATGGGTACTACATACCACAGTGCGTACGGTGTCGCCACCCATTTAAGGAGCAATATCAAGGATGCTCGCCTCATTTCAACGAACAGAGAAAATGAGATCCATTATGTCTCGATTGAAATGGAGGAGTCCATTATACACACAAGCCACTAAATGTGCCGTGTTCACCGGATGTTTTGCCGATTACTGTTCAGCCATCGACTCATACTTGAGATTTTAATAGACTATGGTCATTGGAACTATTCACACGACATTGAATGTGGTACTGCGCTCAACGACTGGGCTGAACATGAAAATCTATAACTCGTTAATGATGCTAAGGATCTGGGGACTTTCATATCGGCAGCTTGGTGAAGAGATTACAACTCGGACCTTTGCTATTTGTGTCCCGGGACTGCAGCAGAGGGCACCCAGTGGCTATATCCTGAGAAGTCATACCTAATTTCAGAAACACCCGACAAAGGCCAGTAATACTCGATATGAGGCTCTCTGTCGCAATGATGAGATCTGTACCGCTACCCAGAAGGAAATTCTACAAGGCTGATTGGCGGAGTTCTACGGATCACAGAGATAAATATATCTGTTTTATTCCGTCAGAACCTAAAATCTACTCCTAAAATCTACTCCTAAAATCTACTCTCGATTTGTCGGGCTATTCTTACTGCTGCTAAGAAGTTTATTCCTCATGGACACAGAAAGGAATAAATACCAGGATGGAATGAACATTTCGGACAAATTTATAAAGAATATACCGAAACTGGCGACAGCGATATTGCAGACGACCTCCTCTTAATTCTTGACGCTGCTACTGAGTACGATGTTACGAGACGGTAGAAAATATAAACTTCAGACACTCAAGCAGAAAGACATAGAGCCTTCTGCGTAAGCCTGGGCAAGCCTCCAATAAACCGGGTCAGGACTCTGGTATTTCAGGTAACCAAATCGCTAACCATATAGCTGAAACATCTAGCTCATCAAGTGACATACAACATACTTCCAAAATAAAATGAGAACTCACATCTCTAAAAGTTCAATGCGCAGACAAATCCAATTTGTGTTCACCATTTACACTGACTGAATTGGATGAGACCTTAAAACAAGCTAAACAGAGTAAAGCACCTGGTCTGGATAATATACACCAGGAATGTCTGATAAACATGGGTAACGATGGAAGAAAAAATGACTGGACCGCAGCTTCTCCAACATCCTGGATAATGCATCACTGTCCAGCGAGCTAAAGAGAACAAAAATAGTGGCAATTTTGAAACCAGGTAAACCCTCAAAGTTTCCGACCGATTTACCTTTTGAGATGCACTTAATAATTGGAGCGGCCCATTTATAATAGAATTAGCGGCTTCGTTCTGAAATATATCCCAGCTGAGCAAGCAAGTTTCAGGCCAGTTGCTGCGACCAGGTACTGGCCCGAACAACTTTCATAGAGGCTGGTTTCCCAAAAAAAAAAAAAAAAAAAAAAAAACGTGAAGACAGTTGTCGTGTTGGTAGACATAACACCGGCATATGACACAGTGTGGAAAGACAGGATGTTATACAAATTACTACTAAAAGAATCCGACACCGAAAAACTGCAACACTCAACAATACCATGATAAACAATACGCATTCCAGCATTTACTTAGGAGAAAACGTGAAAAAAGAGAGGAAATTATGTAATGGTCTAGCACAGGGCTCCGTCTAAGCCCACCTTATATATCTCCGATCTCCCCAATAACAGGTCAACAAAATTCTGTTACGTATACGATATCGCTATTTCTTGTAGAACGAAAGATCTCGCCCAAGTGGAGACAATTCTCACAGAAGATCTAGCCATTATGAGCTTCTATTTTAGAAAATGGCGACTTAAACCCAGTACAAGTAAAACTTAAGTATGTACATTCCATCTGAACAACAAGCAAGCTAACACAGAGCTCAGAGTGAAACTTAGCGGAAACACTCTTTGTCATAACAATTACCCTCTTGATCGCACCCTTCCATAAAAAAATCTGAGAATACCGCAACCAAGATAAAAACTCGTAACCGTGTTATTCAAAAATTGTATGAGATGGGATGGGGAGCTTCAACAGATACCTTGCAAACATTATCCATTGCGCTGGTCTTCGCAGCAACCGACTACTATGCCCCGGTGCGATTAAACAGCTCTCACACCAACTTGATCGACGTCCAGTTGAACCACACTATGCGGACGATCCGACCATCACCCATTTACTAGCTTCCCCTGATGAGAAAAATCTATCCACGCGTGATCTTTAGAATTGATGCCTTGCTTAGGAAATACCACAAGCTGCAGGGGAACCTGGAATTATGCATACAGGGAGACATATCAGGTCTACGATGAAACAGACTTCGTTCAAGAAACCCATCGTTACGGCAAGGAGAATGGCTAGATGCCTGTAATATCGAGGCGAGAGACCTGTCGGATCGGAATTGTCTATTGAAAATCCTGAAGAGCGTGAGTTGTTCCGTAAATATAACAGTAATACTTCTGGCACAGAACTCGACAGGAAGCTATGGGTCAAACTGAACGCTGGACATGGTCGATGCGCAGACTCACTTTACAAATGGGGCGCTAAAGAGTCTACGGTTTGTGACTGTGGACCTCCGAACCAGACAGTCAAGCACGTTAGAGACGAATGCCCCTTGCGTTCCTATCAGGGGGGGATGGAGCGACCTCATTTTAAAGCTGGCCGATGCAGATCTTACACGGATTAGCAACTTAGATATTGACTTTTAGTTAGTTTTGTATGTAGTTTGTCTTTATGTATTCTAGGTATACATGTCTTGTGAAATAGCAGTTTTATCTCCACTGAAGTCCGTACTTTCACAATATTAAGGTCGTACATAGGCCGATATGTTGGAAGTATCACCTGCTATAACCACGAAATGAGTAATGTCTCGAACAGACGTGTTCCCTCTGGCCTTCCCACAGTCAGGGCTATGACTCTGTGCCCTTCAGGCATGTGAGAGGCAAGTTAATTGGGAAGGGATGGAGCTTGCCGATTAACTTTGGCTCAAGTATTCCTCTCAACACAGGAAAACCTATACATAGACCATGTCGGACACTGCTGCAGTAGACCGAGCGAGGTGGTGCACTGGCTAACACACTGGACTCGCATTCGGGAGGACGACAGTTCAATCCCGCGTCCGGCCACCTTTATTTAGGTTTTCCGTGATTTCCCTAAATCACTCCAGGTGAATGCTGGGATGGTTCCTTCGAAAGGGTACGGCCGACGTCCTTCCCCGTCCTTCCCTAATCTGATGAGACTGGTGACCTCGCTGTCTGGTCTCCTTCCCCAAAACGACCCAACCCCAACCCGGACTGCTGCAGTAATTTTCGTGAAAACTTACTATATATGTACTACAACGATATTAAATGAACCAATGTTAAAACAGTTGTCAGCCATAGTCAAATCAAAGTCTGGTTTCCCGCCGCCATACTCGATATGCCAGCTGTGTACAGTGGATATCGACCCTCTACCTCATCTTATGAGGGATCAGAGCTTCACTTTTTCAATGTTTCTGTCAACCCTCTCCAGTGAAGATCCTATATCGCACAACAGTACTCTAGAAGGGTTTGAACAAGCGTAGTGTTAACAGATTAATCTTGACCATACTGAGCACCTCAGCTGACACTAATATTAATGAAAGGTTTGTGCAACCACTGTAGCATGCTGTCTTCCATTGTAATTCAACACAAGTGGCTTGTAATTTACTAATAGCGTATTGTAACCATCAGTTTGGTTGCCTTAGCTCTTTTACATTTTCAAAGACAATACAAAGTTATTAATGACATACGATCATTCTGTGAGTTCTTAAGGACAATTCCTGTTATATGTTACATAACTGTTTTGACACTGTATATTTTCATTATTCAGTTACTGTCATAGCTGTCAAATCACGATGTAGTTTGGCGTAAGCTCCGTCACCTGTCCCTTTGTATTGTGGCTAACTGTGTTGTTAACTTCTGCTCGATTCTAATTTTCAGTTGTTTATATTAACTGTGCATCTTCAGTATCAGTTCTGTACTTAGGGTTTTGTCTTTTTTTGTATAGATTGTGGTAGCACAGTCGACTATAGCACTCGACAGAGGCCAAATACTATGTTCATTACCTCTGTAGTGGAGAAGCCAAAACGCGGAGTGGCCGCGCGGTTTGAGGCGCCATGTTAAGGATTGCGCGGCTCCTCCCGCCGGAGGTTCGAGTCCTCCCTCGAGCATGGGTGTGCTTGTTATTCATAGCATAAGTTAGTTTAAGGAGTGTGTAAGTCTAGCGACCGGTGACCTCAGCAGTTTGGTCCCTTAAGAATTCACAAACATTTGAACATTTTTGAGGCGCCCTGTCCTGGCTGTTAACTGTACGCATCACGCCATGTCTGCTCGCTATACTTCCTCCAGGCGGTGGGAAGAATGTTTATGATCAGTTTTTTCGGATTTAATCGGTAACATTACATACGCAACCAGATCATTTGTGTCATGACTTTAGCGCAACTCGACGAGGATTTAGTATAAGTCTGTTATCAGTGTGAGTTGCCTATTTTATTCGTTAAAATGCTGTAGCTTTAGCCTAATTTCCTGTTTTGTTTAACTGCAGACAACCTGAAGATGTTCAACGAACGAAGCCGGTGACAACACAATGAATGTGTAATAATACAGCTAAGGGGGTTTTCATTAATCGTTCACCTTAAGAGATTATTTTTGTGAATTTGCTGCATAATCTATGTGTTCTACCAATGAAATGCAGTCTTCGTCCTCCCTAAAACGTCGTCCTTATTTAAACTCCTCCCACCTGTAAGCCCTAGATAAAAATTTGAATAGGCAACATCTAAATATATGTCAGTTATCGCGTTATAGAAATTTAATGGAGGTCTCTTACTGCTCCTGTGCAGGATCTAACAATTCTTATGGCTCAAGGTCAACTGCCATAATTCGCGCCATGCAGATATCGTGCGTAAGTAATTTTGTAATTCGCTTTGACCTTCTGGTGGCTTTACTTAGCAGAAAACAGTGGCGTCATCTGCACAAAACTTAAGACGACTGTTCAAATTATATCTTATTTACACAAAGTGGAGAACATGACGTGATAATGGTAGGTCACAGTATAGAAAAGAATCTGGAAAATATTCCACCTAACGATAGGCAGGAAGTGCAGCGCTGTGGAACTACGACCACACAACGACAGCCAGTCACCTTGTCCCAGCTAACACACCTCATCGTAAAGAGTGCCGCAACTGATTAAATTAGAGGAACGTAAAGGATTCAACTGTACAAAGCTAGGCCAGCTGTAAATTCCTATCCACGGCTGGTTACGTTAGAAGCGATTTTCTGCATTGCATACCGAGTAAAGCTTGACTTTTAAATCATCCATGCTAAAAGCATCCTAACGCTATTAATTTACTGAGTTAGTAGTCTACAACGACAACAACTGTGTGTGGCTCAACGGCTGAGTGCATGTCGTTCAACTGGATGCCTTTTCGGCGACTAGCGTGTCCTTATCCTACCTCAGTTATCCGAGCTGGGCTACAGTTTAACGTGGGACCCGAGCCACGAGTCGCTCCTTGCGACTCCACACCACGTTCAGAGGTGAAGATTAGACTAAAATCCGAGTGAAAATTCCTGTAGACCGACCAGGATTCGATCCATGCAAACATTTTTCCGCTGGACATTATAAGGGAAATGGTCAATTATCCTTCTTTTCTCATTTACTGGAGCATTAGTTTTTTTTTCAAGTTGTCTTCTGACTGTTTTAATGCGGAACGCCACGAATTCCCCTGCTGCTCCAACCTCGTCCTATCAGAGCAGCACTTACACCTTACATAGCTATTTGCTGGGTGCGTTCCACTGTCTTTCTACCCCTACAAGTTTTACCCTCTACAGTTCCCTCTAGTACCCTGATGGCTTAACACACGTCCGCTCAACCTTTCTTCTTTTCAGTGATTTTCTGTATGTTTCTATCTTCCTCGATTCTGCGCAAAAGGTCCTCATTGATTGTCTTGGGGACTGGCTATTTGTGTTGTCCTCATCCTTACATCACCATCATCATTCGTGACAGTGACTAGATTTGACTGTGGAAAAAAAATTGGACTGTGTAAAAACTGGGACTTTGTACGGGCGCTGATGACCGCGCAGTTGAGCGCCCACAAACCAAACATTATCATCGTCATTGATTGTCTTATAGTCCACCTGATTTTCAACATTATTCTGCAGCACCACTTTTCAAACACATCGATTGATTCCTTTTCCGGTTTTTAAGTGTCCACGATTCATGAGTATTCGAGACGTGCGATAAATTCACGACACGGTCCTATAATGTTAAAATTATGATCAGAAATTTCATATAGTTTTAACTATTTTAATGAACTAGTTGTTCCCTTACATCTGAAGTATGTAATCAAATAAGAATGTGACGTAAATGATAATGAATTTTATTATTTTCCGTTGATTACTTATTATAAACTGTATTTATTTCGAAATTTAACTATTAGGGTAGGAATTTTTGGCGGTCCGCATCAACCGAGTCAGAAGATTGATCAAACAAATACAAATTATACATATAGGACGAAGAAAAATTTGCACAATCGGATTTCGCAGTGCGATTTCTCACATTCTCAGTTACTAGACACACAAAAATGTCTCTCGCAAAATTCCGGCAGGAAATGAACGTTAAAGACTGGCATTCTGGCAACACTGTAATCAGATGTACGGTAACTACCTCTGTTACGTACATCTGTAGCGTTGTGTACTTGGTGCAGTGAATAGCGTTTTGGGTTAACATGCAGGAGGACGAGGGTTCGATGCTGGAACGAGGTATATTTGTTTTTATTTGCCAGTTTCATTCTGACAAATAATACTGTAGTATATACCTTAACATAAGCCACATGTATCCGACATTTACATAGTACATTCCTCATGAAGTGTAGTGGACCTGAAATTGGCAAGAATAGGTGCTAATCGATGGCACTATTGGGTGAGGGTACACGGAAAACAGGTTTGGAATCTAGCAGACATAATGGTGCGAAACAATTCGCATCTGGCCGGCCGCGGTGGTCTCGCGGTTCTAGGCGCGCAGTCCGGAACCGTGCGACTGCTACGGTCGCAGGTTCGAATCCTGCCTCGGGCATGGATGTGTGTGATGTCCTTAGGTTAGTTAGGTTTAAGTAGTTCTAAGTTCTAGGGGACTGATGACCACAGCAGTTGAGTCCCATAGTGCTCAGAGCCATTTGAACCATTTGAATTCGCATCCACGACGTGCAGTTGGCTTTTTTGAAAGCTGACCAATGAAAAGATTGCACTTCTGTTCCTGTGCTCGTAGTATGTAAGCGCAAATATTTTGTAGAAGAACCACTATAATCGCTGTATGGCGATTAAGACACTAGGTACCGTAACACGCAGACTACAATTAGCAAATAAAAATAAATTCTCCTCGATGCAGAATCGAACCGTAAACCTCCCGCAGGGTAACCCACAGCGCTACCAACTGCATCAACTACACAGCATTACGTTTATATACTGACAGAGGTAGTTACCATACATGCGAACACAGTGTTGCCAGATTTCCAATCTTTGACGTCCATTTACTGCCGGAAATATGTGCAGGATAAAATTTTATAACAGACAGTTTTGTATTCTTAATGTGTGACGAATCGCGTTGCGAAGTCCGAGTGCGCAAATTTTTCTTCACCCTGTATATAAATCTATATATGGCAGTATATTTCAACAACGACTTCTTACTAAATGGAGTAGTTGTTGCCATATACTGCCTTGTTGTATTGTTGGAATTTTAAGTTTATACTTGCAAGTTAATTCCAATGATTCTGTGTGACGAAATTTGCCAGTGGAATTACGCACTGACGCCCTGTATTTCTTACTTTATCCTATTTAGAGAGATAATTTTTAATTTATCAAAACATTGTAACTGTCTGTTACAAAAATTTCTAATTTTGAAGACGTTGTGCGAACATGGAAATGGTTATTTGTGAAATGAAGATAATAAACGAACAGATTAATGCATTTCAACCACACGGTTTTATTTTCTGAAAATCAAAACCTGGATCATACTACCTGGACGCAAAATTATTCTTTCATCTAGCCTTGTTTTCGTCAAGCAGCCACAAGAATCAGGTGATGAGCAATAAAATGTTTGTTGTTAGAGCTTCCTTCTCACTCATTTTGGATGCACTACATTGTGAACAAAGTGCACCTGATTTAAATAGTATTTACAGACATTTGCCAAGTTAGAACGTTTAATTGTTTATGGATTAATAGAGGGGAGGGTCGTAACAGACTCCTGGTCGAACGTTTTATAAGTTCTGCTACAGAAATATGACTGCATGAAGATAGACAACATGTGATACGCAGGTTGAAACGTTATTAATAATGAAATCGAAGTGTCACATGTTTTAAATATTGATAATGTACATGCAGCTTGAATCAACATTTATGCTAACAAGTACATCAGATCAGTATGTGTGAATCAAGACAATAGCGAGAAGGAAAACAGAAGTCAAATTTTAAACGCACTTTCTTTCTCGCATCACATGTCCTACAATGAATGCTCGAAATCCCTGCCTTCAACATCCATAACTAGTACAGCATAACGCAGTAGCAAGTTAGTCGTACACAACGTCACTGCCTGGCACACACAAAGATCTTAATAATGTTGGGGTTGAAGCTCTTCCGTGTTTGGTTTAACAATACGTATGTTGTATTTTGCTAAAGGCGGACCCTATCCAAAAACATACGAACACCTTATCTAATCGGACAAACCTCCACGTGCTCGTCGCTGATTTTCTGTCGTTTTATGGCCGTACCTGCACCACACTGAATTTCCGACTTATACAGAATGTCTCAGGAGCAATATTCAATCATCAGAGATATGACGGGAACGATCATTCGAAGCAAAAAACTCTAGTAAATATGGGCTCTATAGTACGTACGTAAGAGCTACTAGCATTTGTTCAGTGAAAGAGAGGTGTTTCACAGTAGAGAACATGAACAAGTGCTCAGAGCTTTTACGTATGTAGTACAGAGTCCACGTTCACTTGTCATTTATTTCTTGTTTTGCTCCTTACTTCCATCTTTCAAAATATGGAAAGGAAAGATTTTCATTAGAAGAGGTTTGTTTCACAGTCTCGAAGATGAAGAGGTGCTCGTAGTTCCTGAGGTATGCATTTTAGAGTCCATGTTCACCAGAGGTTTTTGTTTTGAGTGAGCGTTCCAGTCATATCCAACGGAAAGTTTTGCTCGTTTAGACAATCCTTACCATGCCCCTGACCTTATTATCAGGTCGCTTTTCTCCATCCTGTGCAGATCAAGTAAAACACGTAACCTCTCACTCTTCCTAGGAAAACACCAGACATAGGTAATGAATTACAGTCAGTTTCCATGTACTTTTTAAAATCACGTATCAAGTTTCACCGCTGACACGATATTCTACATGCACGCAATTTGATTAGGAAAGATTTGCGATAAAAATAAATGTGTATGTCACGATTGGCTACGAGTCCCTCAAAAGGGATATTCAGCCGCATGTAACCAATTTCTTTCAATTAGCCGCTGTTAACCTATCCTAGTAATCCTATTGGCGAAACAGAACCTACATTTTAACGAAGAATTTGAGCCACGCGTCGTTTCTGGCACATCTTCACACCATTAGAAGGTTAAAGGCAGACTGCCCCGGGATTCAGTCTTGCGGTGATAAGTTTCCCAGGCACGCGACTTCACCCGTAGACCAACAAGCCCGACAGGTTTATGATGGACTGTGGAGAGATGTCGGCAGTCCTTGCAATACTCTGAAGTGACAAAGTTGTGGGATAGCGATACGCACATGTACAGATGGGGGTTGCACCGCTTACACCATGTGTGAAAGGGGCAGAGCATTGGCGGAGTTGTCATTTGCACTCAGGGAATTCATGTGGAAAGTTATCCAACGTGATTTTGGCGTGCACGACGTAAATTAATAGACTTTTAACTTGGAATGTTCAAATGTGCGTGAAATCTTATGGGACTTAACTCCGAAGGTCATCAGTCCCTAAGCTTACACACTGCTTAACCTAAATTATCCTAAAGACAAACACACACACCCATGCCCGAGAGAGGACTCGAACCTCCGCCGGGACCAGCCGCACAGTCCATGACTGCAGCGCCTTAGACCGTAATGTGGAATGGTAACTGGAGCTACATGCATGGGATATTCCATTTTGCAAACCGTGAGGGAGAGATCCACAAGCAGTGTGACGAGAATACCAAATCGTAGGTATTACTTCTCACCACGGACAACGCTTTCGCCGCCTGCCTTCACTTAACGACCGAGGGCAGCTATGTTAATGAGCTATGGCAGCAAACGACCGAAGAGTGCCTTTGCTAACAGCACGACATCTCCTGAGGCGCCTTTGCTACGCTCGTGGCCATATCGTTTGGACCTTAAACGACTGCAGAACCGCGGCCTGGTCAGATGAGCCCCGATTTCACTTTTCTAAGAGCTGATGGTAGGGTTCGAGTGTCGCGCAAACACCCCATGAGCCATGGACCCTAGTTGCCAAAAGGGCACTGTGCAAGCTGGTGGTGGCTCCATAATCTACGTCTACATCTGCATTTATACTCAGCAAGCCGCCCAGCGGTGTGTGGCGGAGGGCACTTTACGTGCCACTGTCATTACCTCTCTTTCCGGTTCCAGTCGCGTATGGTTCGCGGGAAGAACGACTGCCGGAAAGCCTCCGTGCCCGCTCGAATCTCTCTGATTTTACATTCGTGATCTCCTCAGGAGGTACAAGTAGGGGGAAGCAATATACTCGATACCTCATTCAGAAACGCACCCTCTCGAAACCTGGGCAGCAAGCTACACCGCGATGCAGAGCGCCTCTCTTGCAGAGTCTGCCACTGAAGTTTGCTAAGCATCTCCGCAACGCTATCACGCATACCAAATAACCCTGTGACGAAACGCGCCGCTCTTCGTTGGATCTTGTCTATTTCCTCTGTCAGCCCAACCTGGTACGGATCCGACACTGATGAGCATTACTCAAGTATAGCTCGAACGAGTGTTTTGTCAGCCACCTCCTTTGTCGATGGACTACATTTTCTAAGGACTCTCCCAATGAATCTCAACCTGGTACCCGCCCTACCAACAATTAATTTTATATGATCATTCCACTTCAAATCGTTCCGCACGCATACTCCCAGATATTTTACAGAAGTAAAATAATGGTACGGACTGTGTTTATTGACTGGAAATGTTTATGTTCGGGTACTTTGAGACCAACTGAAGCAATTCATGGACTTCATGTCCCCAAGAAATAATGGAATTATTTATGGATGACATTGTGCCATATCATCGGGGCACACTGTTCGCAATCGGTATGGAGAACATTCGGGAGATCTCGAGCTAATGTCGTGGCCACCCAGACGGCACGACATGAAAACCATCGAACATAATCGAGAGGTCAGTTCGTGCACAAAATCCTGCACCAACAACACTTTCACAGTTATGGACGCATGGCTTGGTATTTCTACAGGCGATTTCCAAGGTTGAGTCCATGCTATATCGAGTAGCTGCATCACGCTGGAAACAAAGGATGTCCAAGAGGATATCCCGTGAGTTTTGCGACCCCAGTGTAATGATTAGAGTGACTGAGGAGGATGCTACACGCTGGCTGGTAAACACAGTGCACGCTTTACCTTGAGCATCGGCGTCGTGTCTCTGTGGGCGGCCCTCATGGTGGGAGCAGTGCCTCCGCTGTGCTGTGGGGGTCCGGCCGCAGTCGCTGTGGACAGGCGTGTGCGGCCGCGACCCACATAGGCCCGTCTTATAGCGGCGGCGGCTGCCAGCCGCCCGCCGGCCAGCCTGCCCTACCACAGGGTCCACCAGGGGCGCGGGGAAAGTGCTGTGTGCCTCTCTGGCCCGCCAGTTTCGTCACATTTCTGCAAGTCCCGGCTCGTGCGACATCACGATACGGTAACATCCACAGTCACATACAAGCAGCACGTGCTGAACCTGCTGTCGATAAGGCTGGGTCACATATACACTACTGCCCATTAAAATTGCTACACCAAGAAGAAATGCAGATGATAAACTGGTATTCATTGAACAAATATACTAGAACTGGCGTGTGATTACATTTTCGCGAAGGTTGGGTGCATCCTGAGAAATCAGTAACCAGAACAACCACCTTTGGCCGTAATGTCTTGATACGCCTGGGCATTGAGTCAAACATAGCTTTGATGGCGTGTACCGGTACAGCTGCCCGTGAAGCTTCAACACGATACCACAGTTCATCAAGAGTAGTGACTGGCTTATTATGACGAGCCAGTTACTCGGCCACCACTGACCAGACGTTTTCAATTGGTGAGAGATCTGGAGAATGTGCTGGCCACGGCAGCAGTCCAACATTTTCTGTATCCAGAAAGGCCCGTACAGGACCTGCAACATGCGGTCGTGCATTATCATGTTGGAATGTAGGGTTTCGCAGGGGTCGAATGAAGAGTAGAGCCACGGGTCGTAACACATCTGAAATGTAACGTCCACTGTTCAAAGTGCCGTCAATGCGAACAAGAGGTGACCGAGACGGGTAACCAGTGGCACCCCATACCATCAAGCCGCGTGATAGGCAAGTATGGCGATGACGAATACACGCATCCAATGTGCGTTCACTGCGATGTCGCCAAACACGGATGCGACCGTCATGATGCTGTAAACAGAACCTGGATTCAGCCAAAAAAATGAAGTTTTGCCATTCGTGCACCCAGGTTCGTCGTTGAGTACATCATCGCAGGTGCTCCTGTCTGTGATGCAGCGTCAAGGGTAACCGCAGCCATGGTCTCCGAGCTGATAGTCCATGCTGCTGCACACGACGTCGAACTGTTCGTGCATATGGTTGTTGTCTTGCAAACGTCCCCATCTGTTGACTGAGGGATCGAGATGTGGCTGCATGATCCGTTACAGCAATGCGGATAAGATGCCTGTCATATCGACTTCAAGTGATACGAGGCCGTTGGGATCCAGAACGGCGTTCCGTATTACCCTGCTGAACCCACCGATTCCATATTCTGCTAACAGCCATTGTACCTCGACTAACGCGAGCAGCAGTGTCGCGATACGATAAAACGCTACAATCCGACCTATATCAAAATTGGAAACGTGGTGTTACGCGTTTCTCCTCCTTACACGAGGCTTCACAACAACGTTTCACCAGGCAACGCCGGTCAACTGCTGTTTGTGTATGAGAAATCGGTTGGAAACTTTCCTCATGTGTGCACGTTGTAGGTATCGTCACCGGCGCCAGCCTTGTGTGAATGCTCTGAAAAGCTAATCATTTGCATATCACAGCATCTTCTTTCTGTCGGTTAAATTTCACGTCTGTAGCACGTCATCTTCGTGGTGTAGCAATTTTAATGGCCAGTAGTGTATGAAAATCTCGATCATCATATGTCTTGACATTTCACTTTAGGGGAAAAACGGGTGGTGCGGGAGGGGGAATGGAGATCGCACACTCCTAATCGCTGACAAAGTTGCAGAATGAAATTGTAGTCGTCTAGCTGATATTTAAGAGCTTGGCTTCAATATCATTAGAGACGAAGCAGAAGCATCTCTAGACACGCCTTTGCTTGTGTTCGGAACTATCTTCGACGGGGAAGTCATTACTGAAGACCTACTTCAATTACGGTGTTTACAGGCCAAAGTTGTGTCCGGAGACGTCCCGGACAGCGGTTGGATACCAACCTAATTACCGCCCTCCAAATGGCCCGATAACCAGGAGTGGTCGTCGGGGTTGCCATTTCTTTACACAGCGAGACTCCTTTCATCCGTGGCTCTCTTACAGCACAGCCGTACGTCGGTAATATTCTACAATCTGTGTTCGTTGCCCTTCATAGCCATAATTTAATGCCCTCCCACATACGGCGACAGTTTTGTGTGCTTGTCTTTGTGCTTGCCAAACCGTACTTTGGTTAGCAAGGTCGCCGAATCTCTCCTTAATTGACAACGTTCTGACCATTACGGTCAGGGCCCCCCCAAGCATCTCGGTATTTTGACGATCTAATTCGTCGATTGGACAGAAAGCGTTTCCGTTTTTTTTTTTTTTTCATCAGTCTTCTGTCTCGTTTCATGCGACTCACCACGAATTCCTCTCCTATGCTAACCTCTTCATCTCAGAGTAGCACTTGCAACCTACGTCCTCAATTATTTGCTGGATGTATTCCAATTGTCTTCCTCTACAGTTTTTGCCGTCTACAGCTTCCTTTAGTACCATGGAACCCATTCCCTCATGTCTTAACAGATGTCCTATCATCCTGTCCCTCCTCCTTATCAGTGTTTTCCACATATTCCTTTCCTCTCCGATTCTGTGTAGAACCTCCTCATTCCTTACCTTATCAGTCCACCTAATTTTCAACATTCGTCTACAGCACCACATCTCAAATGTTTCGATCCTCTTCTGTTCCGGTTTTCCCACAGTCAATGTTTCACTTCCGTATAATGCTGTACTCCAGACGTACATTCTCAGAAATTTCTTCCTCAAATTAAGGCCGATATTTGATATTAGTAGACTTCTCTTGGCCAGGAATGCCTTTTTTGCCATAGATATTCTGCTTTTGATGTCCTCCTTGCTCCTTTCAGCATTGGTTATTTTACTGCCTAGGTATCAGAATTCCTGAACTTCATCTACTTCGTGACCATTAATCCTGATAATAAGTTTCCCGCTATTCTCATTTCTACTACTTCTCATTACCTTCGTCTTTCTTCGGTTTACTCTCAATCCGTATTGTGTGCTCATTAGACTTCAGCCGTATCTGCTCCAAATCCTGTGTCCGCAGCTCGAGGTCTAGGGGCTAGCGTTGCTGCCTCTGGATCACGGGGTCCCGGGGTCGATTCCCGGCCTTGTTGGGGATTTTCTCTGTCCGGGGACTGATTGTTTGTGTTGTTCCCATCATTTCATCATCATCATCATCATCATCATCATTTGTGAGAGTGACTAGATTGGTTTGAGAAAAGAAAATGGACTGTGTAAGGGAATTTGTACGGGTGCTGAGGACCGCGCAGTTGAGCGCCCCACAAGCCAAACATCACCAATCATCCAATATGCTGTTGTTCGTTTTATTTGTAAACACGTTTCAGACGTGTAAAAATGTTTGTCCCTATAAGGTAATCTGGGAAAATCTGCTCAAATGTAATAGAAAGGCAAAAGATAACATATCCAATAGGACAATAGTAAAACGCTGTGGTGCTGGCAGCATCTTTTATATTGGGAACAGCTTTACTCCATCATCATCTTAGATAGTTTCTAGCCTTAGGCTAGGTCTACTGGCAACACAAACCTCATCATCTTCTACCTTCCGATTATATCTGGTCGTCTCCATATCTCAGTTTATTCACTTCCACTCTACACGTTCCTGTACTCATTTCAGCAGCCTGCCTTTAGAGTTTCTTTTCGGTATCTTTAATCTTCCTTCGTATCCTCTCTTCCTCTATTCTTTCCATTCGTTCATACCACTTTCGAACTTAGTAGCTTAGTGGATTAACTTTCAAACGCGGAGCGAGCCTCATAATGAACGGACTTTATTTAGTGCACTTTTTTGAAGTTTTAATTCTTAGGACTAGCCAGATCTCCCGTGTTACTTAGCGTAGTTAATTCTACCGCACCATTTCAATAACTGCCATTACGCTTAAATGCTCTTTGGACTTGAGCTGTCTTCTTTTTCCGTTATCGTAGTCAAGGTCCTGGAAGGACTTGAAAGATCTGTGGAAATGAATGTATAGTCCTCAAAACTGGTTGTAAGAAGAACGTCAACAAACTTAAAAGATGGATAATAGCATATAGTCCCCTTAAATCCAGAGGTACTGAGGGAATTAGGTTAGGAAATGAGTGCGCTGGAACCAGTCAAAAAGTTCTGCTCTTTGAGCATCAATGTAAATGTAGACTGGCAATCTCAACAGAAGCATTTAAAAAAAGAGGAATTTGTTGAAATCGGATATAAACTTCAGTGTTAGGAAGTATTTTCCGAAGGTAATCGTCAGGAGTGTATCCATGCACGTAAGTGAAACGTGGGCGGTGAACAGCTCTTAGGGCAGTAGCTTCTGGAATGTTGCGTTACGGGAGATTACATGGGTAGGTCAGACATTTAATGAGATACTGGGTCGAATCATATGGAACAGAAATTTAAGGCACATCTTGATTAAAACCAAGGATTAGGTGATATGATACAATCTGAGACATCAAGGGACCATCGGTTTGACATAGAAAGGAAGTGCGGAGGCTAAAAATTGTAGAGATAGGCGAAAGCGTGACTACAGAAAACAAGTTGAAATTGGTATATTTTGTAGTAGTCAAGAATAGATTAAGAGTCTTGCACAGGATCGACTGTCTCGAGAGCAATAACAACAGCATCACAACGCCTTCCTTAGCCCTGCAGCAAATGAATTTTGGTAGTAACATGAGGAAACAAAATTCATCGGTTCCTCTAGAGTAACAAGTTGGTGAAGACGAAATGGGATATGGCATCTGGTTTTTCTGAGATAAGTAAGCTACTTTGACGTTTATCTTATCTTTCACGTAAAGTGAGGATAATTTATAGTCATGATGTTTCATTGGTTTGGCTGAGGAGTATTAACACTGCACAGCTATAAATATTCTGTACTTACGTCAAAACTGCTCGTATCGCAGACAGTTCGCTATTCGTGTTACCATCTGCGGAATGTATTCAGCAATTGAATCACCTGTGTTTGGGAATTCTGTATGCATTGAACTAAAAGCAATGTAGTGTAATGTGCCAGAACGCTTCCCAAGTGATCTATGACTACAAAGTCGACGTATGTAAGGCCAGGAAATTAATTTCATGTGGTTGATGTTGAAAATGAAAATAAAAATCACGCCTCAACTGTGATTATTACGTCTGAGCCGTAAAAAATTTGTTACTGTCAAAAAAACAATTTTCCTGCTGGTACGCTGATTTTCAATATCAGAGCTTGGGATTGACAATTTACGTTCAAATTTAAAATTATTTAAGGTGTTGGTGTCTCCCATTGCCAATGGGTCACAAGTTGTGTAATGACACACCAGCATATGTAGCCGACGTCTCCACTTCTTGATTAAAACCTGTTTCCTTTTTGGCACAAGAAATTATAGAATGGCTATAGGACACAAGGAGACACATTGTGTATTTTGAACAATAGTTTTAAATGCTGACGTTAGCATCTGTCATTTGAGCTTATCATTATCTTCCTAAACACATAATATTTTCGGTTAAGTTGTTGATGGTTTATCTACGCTATTGATGAATCGACAGATAAGATTATTTCAGCGACTTACTAATGCCAGTAGAAAATTTATTAAAGAACGAATGAAAACCAACATGTGTTTCATGAAACAGCCTGGAAACAATAGAAGTACTAGTATATGGCTGTGTAGATAATTATGTATGTCGACTGACGTATTTTCAGAACAGGGTTGAATATAACGTGTTTGCCTTGGAAATTGATTGATACATTAATATACAGATTTTAGATTCCTTTGAAAAAATTTTTTTAACATCACTCATGCTGCCATGGAAAGAATTATTGTTTTCAGATGAGGACATTTTTCAAAGGTTATTTAATGTATATGTGTCACAGGAAATATGTATTAATGCAACTTACTCGTTTGGATGTAAACTACCACAAAGCGTTGTTCTCTACCTTAAGGATAGGTAAGTAACTTGTACGTAGGGCCTAACTACATTCTTCCCAGCGATATAAGTTTAGATGTACTATCGAACTCAAGATGGGGAGCACCTTCGTCATTGCCAGGTAACTACCGTTTCGTTTTTATGGAATATATGGCTGCTAATTTAAGATCAAATTCTAATGAAAATAATCAATTGTCCTCGAAAATGATGTTTTCTTTCATTCGCGACCACGAGTGGTTATTTTAATCATAATCATATAGGGTGTCCGGAAATTCCCTCATTGAGATGTAGGGGGGAGTGAGTACATGGTATTCTGAAAAGGAACCCACGTTCGGAAACGTCATCCAACTACGTTACAGAGCGCCGACGCCTGTAAATGTACATATGTACAAGGTGATTCAGTGATGATGTTACAGATTTTCAGTGACGATGAAGAAGTATCAGTGTATCAATTTTCCTGTACCGGAAACGGGTGAGTCGAAAGTTATAAGTGAAAATCATTCTGATAGCTCTAACAGTGGAATGTATGTACAGGTACTGTTGTTGCTAAGGTTGTAGGATAGGCAAATTTCAGAGGTGGCAGTATGTACCAAAACAAATAAGAAGACTCAGTAAACGTGGGGTCTAAACTAAGTGCCCTTGTACAATAGAAGAGATCTGTTTCACACTAGCGAAGATGAACAAGTGCTCATTCCTCCTCAGGTAGGCATCTTAGAGGCCAAGTTTACTAGACATTTTTTCTTGTTTTGGTCCATACAACTTTGAAAGTGGTATACCCTACATTCTTAGCAACAGCAGTACCGGTAGATATATTACACTGTCAGAGGTTTCAGAACGAGTTTCGATTGTAACTTTCGACTCGTTCGTTTCCGAAGCAGGAATCCTTACCTTAAATTGATACATTTATCTGTCTCCATCATCACTGAATCACCCTGTACATACATACCTTTACAGGCGTCGGCGCGTATAACTTCGACGCTCTTTCTCTTTGTTGCTGAAATAATTAACAAATTCGCAAAACACGTAAACAAAATGTTTATTTCTTTAGAGATCAAACACGAGAAAGACGTCAAGGTCCAAAAGATCCTAAAAGTTTCATTACACAGGCATACCTCCAAAGGCCCTCTGACAGATTAAGTTCATATGTGGACCACCCTTAAATGGTTCAAATGGCTCTGAGCACTATCAGACTTAACATCTTAGGTCATCAGTCCCCTAGAACTTAGAACTACTTAAACCTAACTAACCTAAGGACATCACACACATCCATGCCCGAGGCAGGATTCGAACCTGCGACCGTAGCAGTCCCGCGGTTCCGGACTGCAGCGCCTAGAACCGCAAGACCACCGCGGCCGGCGGACCACCCTTAGTGAGGTATCAGGCATGACATATTACAGTATAAGAATAGAAAACTTAATTTATGTAGAGGAAAAACCCGATCCCCATCTAGAAAATTTCTGCAGAACAGAATAAATGTCGACGGTACGCTCTTTGCGTCTTGTTTGGAAAGAAACTTGTTCCTTTTACTCACGCTGATTACTGCCGACACCAGTAAAGTCCACTTTACTATTCGCTCTCTGTGTTTCTTTTAGTACTTCTCGATTCTGTCTGAGATTAGTTACTCCTATTGTATTAGTTGTGCACTAACGTTAACAGTATGGATTAGTTTACTGATGTAGAGTCTGGCAATATTTACTTCCAGTAAAAGGTCAGCAAATTCAATGGAAGAATGACCCTGCTACTATTTGTTCAGCTGTTACCACAGTGACGGCAATTGCATCACAGTAGATTTCATCTGCAGTTGCATTTCTCTGTTTTCTGTTGCATGTTTTGGTGCTCACATGTTACAGTTTGTTTCACTATTGTGGAGATGTTTTCACATAAACAATGGTAACTCGGTTAAAAAGTAGAATAAATATTAATTGCGTTATTACTCTGTAACGAGCTACATGAGAGACTGGGCCCTAATACAAAACACTCAGAAAATGCACCTGAACACTCTCCTAAATTATGTCAGCGGAGTTCAATTTTTTTGTGTCGTTTCGTTGACACTGTAGGCTTGTACCATGAGAAGCAGGGAGAGGATGCTGTTGGTGGCCAGTATCCTCTTCCTACGAGGGTTGTCCAGAAAGTAAGTTCCGATTGGTCGTGAAATGGACACCACAGTGAACACCCAATGAAGCTTTTCAGAGATGTGTTGCGTAGTGTCCCTAATATGACCGTCGATCCCATCAAGACGCTCTTTTGAGTTGTGAGCGCACTGTGAGAGAGTAAAGGTGCCTAGAACAACGATGTCTCCAGCCAAGTAGCAGGGCCCGCTGAGAGACTTCGCCTTAATGACTGCAGCCCGCCTAACACAACTGCCACGCACTTCCTTCTTCATGGCAATTCTCAGCCGCACTCTACAGGGGCAGTGAAGACGCTCCTGCAGCCTTTTCGATGGGAAGTTTTCGATCACCCACAACACAGCCCTAATTGGCTCGTCCTGAGTATCATCTCTGTTCACATGAAACCCTGGATATGAAGACAACACTTGGACGCAGGCTACACGCTATAGACCAGCGTAGAGAATTATCGGAAAGCACAGGCGGCTGCCTTCTATGACGATGGTGTTGGAAATTTGGTATAACGCTCCGACAAATGTCTACGTTGCAGCAGCGACTATGTAGAGAAGTATCTGGAAAGTGTAGCTAATTCTTGCAAATAATATGTTTCTCATTTTCACTGTGGTTTCCATTTAGCGACCGATCGGAACTTACTTTCTGGACAACCCTGGTATAACACAACTGCACACATGTATTAACAGGGTTCTTTATTAACTTAAACAGGAAGCTACTTAAGATAGTCCAGGTTTTGTGGTACAAGCTATTCTGTAATAGTCCATGTTAGCCTCACTGCTGGCGAGGTACTCTCGTCGCTAGGTACTGACTGACTCAGAGCTAGAGGCTGAGCTAAGTGCGGCTGCAACCCTAACTGGGCTGTGACTGATCACTCAACTCGTTGACTCACTGGATGACTGGCTGGGCCTCCAGTCCATGGTGTCTAATTACTGGCAGCCGAGAGGGCGTTGTCGGTACGTTTCTCGCGAGTCTGTCTTTGGCCTCTCTCCTGATAGACTCGCTTGCTTTAATGCCTACTATCAATCTTCTCTCAACCTCTTTGCCGATGTTAGTGCTGGCGACAGCCTATACCAGCACAAGTTTCACCCTACATACAGACATTTGCGTACTTACAGCTCTGTCCTGATTACGATGGGACGCATTGTCCGCCGTGAACTTATAGTAGGAACCATTCCAGCATCTGCCTGAGGCAACTTAGGGAAACTACGGAAAACCTAATCAGTGTCGCTGGAGAGGCTTCATAGTCCTGAATAGAAGGCCAGTCTGTTTAAAGCAACGCAACCTCATATGGCTTTTTCTTAGAGCTACACAATTCATTCCGTTTTCAACACATATCACCACATACTTTACATGCACTATCTGCTGACAACAGGACGGTAACGATGATGTTTGGTTTCTAGTTTGTTTACCACTGGTTACCATTTGCTTACTTGAAAAATTCACTCAGAAACACTACATAACGAGTGCACATTTAGCCCAGAAAGAGTTTACTTTCACATTCTGCCGCCCAGAAATAATATAAATGGATTACGGGACCAGGTGTCACAACATGGGTCGCGCGAGACATCGTCTTCTATTTTTCCGTCGAAGCTTCGTGGGCTCGCTCACATTCACTCCCATCTTGGACATTAATCTTTTGATGCTCTGCCGGCCGCTGTGGCCGAGCGGTTCTACGCACTTCAGTCCGGAACCGCGCTGCTCCTACGGTCGCAGGTTCCAATCCTGCCTCGGCTGTGGAAGTGTGTGATGTCCTTAGGTTAGATGGGTTTAAGTAGTTCTAAGTCTAGGGGACTGATGACCTCAGATGTTGAGCCCCATAGTGCTTAGAGCCATTTGAACCATTTTGATGCTCTTCTGTCTTCTGCCAGCTCTCATTTCATTCATGATCTCCTTCCTCGATCGTTCTCTGTGTCTGCTTCCCTTGAGCATTGCCTCGACCGCAGTAGTGGACTGATATCAGTGGCAGAGTAGACGGCTAGCGGTGACGGATTATTCTCCTTGTGTCTTCTGCTCTTCGCGACATATATTCGTTTAAGACTCTGCCAACACCCTGTATCTTCACTATTATACTCCAATACCATATCTCGACGGTGTACAACCTTTTCCATATTCCTCAGCGTCTATGTTTCCGCTCGATTTACGGATATATCCCAAATACAGATCTTTAAAAATTGTTTGCTAGTAGTCAAGGAGACACTGCTTCGCGTTAATTGTGTTGTTTTCCTGATAAGTATTTCTTTCGCCTAGGCTGTTAAAACATTAGTGTCCTTCGTACTTCCACCATAAAACTTCCGAGGTAACTGACGGTGGTCACTAGTTTAATATTTCGCCTTCAACGTGCACGAATACAGAGTGAATCACCTAAAACTTGCACGACAGATACTGCGGAAATGGAAAGTGCTACTGATGTGCGAATTTCACAGAAGGATTGGTACTCAGCCAATAAACAGATTGTAGTAATACCTAGAAGCTATATTTTTTTATGAAAACATACACTTTTTGAAATGGAACAATGCCTATTAACATTAATAAACTAAAAGTAGGGTAAATTAGAATGTCAGTTGCAGGATTATAGTGCCCCCGCCTTTTTTTTTGTGCCATTCTACCTGCATAGTTGCTAGGTACAATGTTGTTATTTTTGCTTACAGTGTGGTTATGTCCTCCTTGAGTGCATTGCGACTTATCACTCAGTTACCGTGTGATACTCCAAGCGGTATTTCATGAGTGGACGATGATATACCAGTGCAAAAAAAGCCGACATGGTCATAGTGTATGGAGAGCGTAGCAAGAATTCAGTTGGTTCTTGTACAGTGTATGCGGCAAGATATCCCAATAGTCGTCAACCGTCTCGGCAATTATTTATCAGTTTCTTCAACCAGTTACCTGAAAGTGGTAGTGTAACGTATAGGCATCGTAACAGATGGAAACAAGAGACGATAGAGAGGGAGAAATTAATGTTCTTGCTGCTGTTGCAGTTGATCCGCACGTTACCTCCCGCACAGTCGCACGATGAAGTGGCATGACTCAGGTAAGTGTAGTACGCATTCTCCATCGACGTACGTTCCATCCCTATCGCATCTCTCTCGATCACGAGCTGCATGGAAACAATTATGAGAATCGTGTTAACTTCTGTACATGGGAATTAGGACAGAATACTGCAGATGTATCACGTATCTTGTTTACTGATGTATTCACATTTCCCAGTCACGGCCTGGTGAATCGCCAAAACACACACTATTGATCTGTTGACAACCTCCCTTGGCTCAGACAGGGCGAATGTCAGCGAGAGTAGAGCGCAAACGTGTGGTGTGGGATAGCGAGCCATCAGCTCGTAGGCCCGTTTTTCATATATGGAACAATGAACTCTCACAAGTATCGCAGTTTCCTAACAGGTGATCTTCCACGGAAGCTGGAAGAGTTCCACCGCAGACTACGAGGAATGTGTGCTACCAACATTATGTCTGTCCCGACCATAGTGCGCGAAGTACTACAGCATGTCTTCACGAAATGTTTCCAAATCGTTGGACTGGATGCAGGTGATCTATATCTTGTTCGTCCCGTTCCCCACATTTGACGTCTGTGGAAGTTTTTCTCTGAGGAAATCTGAAAGACTATCTACAAGGACATACCACTGTACCGGATGAGATGGAACGACGTATTACTGCAGACTGTTCGGGCACCTGCGGTGAAATACTAGCACGTGTGCACCAGTCGCGCCATACCAGACTGGGATTGTCTACTGCCACTGCCGGTGGTCATTTTGAAAACAACCTGTGACGGTCAACTGTCTCGTTATCGGTCAGAATCCACATAACTGGTGTGTTGTTCGTTAGTGTGTGCTACCACAGGGATTCTACAGTGTCGGTGTGGGGACTTTGCAAAATACGATATCTTGTTAACGACTCGCACTAGAATCCTACAACAAACACCACTGACGTTCCAACTTAACCTATTTTTAGTTTGTTAGTGTTAATAGGCATTACTCCATTTTAGAAAGCGTATGTTTGCACAAAAAATATCCTTTCAAATTATTATCACAATCTGTTGATTTGCTAAGAAAACGAGCCCCTGACTATCAATCCATTGAGTTAAAACCGCACATCAACAGCACTTTCCATTTCCGCAAATTTTACGGTGCAATCTTCAGGTGATTCACCCTGTATATACTGTTTTCTTTTTTTCTCTCAATGATTTTGGTTTTACTTCTTGCGAACTACATATAGCACCTCTCTATTAAGATCTGATCTGTCTGGTGAATCACCTTCCGTAGTTCATCTTTGTTACGTAAGAATACCACTGTGTAAAAGGCTCCAACATGTGACTTAAAAAACAAATCACTATAATGTCATATTGCTATTTGTGAGAATATACGATGTGCCCCATTTATCTTGCTCACCTAAAATAATTTTTGCTGATGTGTTAAGTGAAAACTTGTCTCAACCAATGTTTTTAACATCATTGGGTGATTCTTTCTGAGGTTATACGTTTAAACGTTTTATGCGTCGCCACAGATATAAGGGATAGGGGTAGAGGTTAAATTTTTTAAATGAAACATTGTAAATTTTATTCAATAATACAGTTACTCCCTCTAAGAGTTATCCAAAAATTTATCACACTGCACCATTTTTATCAATAAAATGTAGATGAGCGAACAATGAAGAGTGAATAGGATTTGAAGAAACCGAGCTGTTTTCAGCCCTGATTGTACACATTACGTCCCAAATGTAGTGCTATAATATTGTTTATGATTCCGACTCATTTAAATATAGGTGCTCATCTGAAACCCCTCCCCCTCCCCGCGCACCTCATTTGCTGTTGCTTTGGCGTAATATCGTAACTGCAAAGCGGTAGTATATATTGTGAACACAGCTTTTGTTGTGTAAAGGTGTATGATGTAAGCTTACATTTTTATGTTCAGTGCTGTCAGAGAACTTTATTATTATTATATTATTACGTGTATCTTGTTCTCAACTGTACATACTTGTACTGTAATGTGCTATACAGGGTGGTCCATTGATCGTGACAGGGCCAAATATCTCACGAAATAAGCGTCAAACTAAAAAACTACAAAGAACGAAACTCGTCTAGCCTGAAGGGGGAAACCAGATGGCGCTGTAGTTGGCCCGCTAGATGGCGCTGCCATAGGTCAAACGGATATCAACTGCGTTTTTTTAAATAGGAACCCCCATTTTTATTACATATTCGTGTAGTACGTAAAGAAATATGAATGTTTTAGTTGGACCACTTTTTTCGCTTTGTGATAGATGGCGCTGTAATAGTCACAAACGTATAAGTACCTGGTATCACGTAACATTCAACCAGTGCGGACGGTATTTGCTTCGTGATACATTACCCGTGTTAAAATGGACCGTTTTCCAATTACGGAAAAGGTCGAAATGGTGTTGACGTATGGCTATCCTAGTGTCCGACACGTTCGCCGGATAGTTACTTATTTAAGGAAACAGGAAGTGTTCAGCCACATGAGAAACGTCAGCCACGACCTGCAACAAATGATGATGCCCAAGTAGGTGTTTTAGCTGCTGTCGCGGCTGGTCCCCACATCAGTAGCAGACAAATTGCGCGAAAATCGGGAATCTCAAAACCGTCGGTGTTGAGAATCCTACATCAACATCGATTGCACCTGTACCATATTTCTATGTACCAGGAATTGCATGGCGACGACTTTGAACATCGTGTACAGTTCTGCCACTGGGCACAAGAGAAATTACGGGACGATGACAGATTTTTTGTACGCGTTCAATTTAGCGACGAAGCGTTATTCACCAACAGTGGCAACGTAAACCGGCATAATATGCACTATTGGGCAACGGAAAATCCACGATGGCTGCGACAAGTGGAACATCAGCGATACTGGCGGGTTAATGTATGGTGCGGCAATATGGGAGGAAGGATAACTGGCCCGCATTTTATCGATGGCAATCTAAATGGTGCAATGTATGCTGATTTCCTACGTAATGTTCTACCGATGTTACTACAAGATGTTTCACTGCATGACAGAATGGCGATGTACTTCCAACGTGATGGATGTCCGGCACATAGCTCGCGTGCGGTTGAAGCGGTATTGAATAGCATATTTCATGACAGGTGGACTGATCGTCGAAGCACCATACCATATCCGCACGTTCACCGGACCGACAACCTCGGATTTCTTTCTGTGGGGAAAGTTGAAGGATATTTGCTATCGTGATCCACCGACAACGCCTGACAACATGCGTCAGTGCATTGTCAATGTATGTGCAAACATTACGGAAGGCGAACTACTCGCTGTTGAGAGGAATGTCGTTACACTTATTGCCGAATGCATTGAGGTTGACGGACATCATTTCTGAGCATTTATTGCATTAATGTGGTATTCACAGGTAATCACACTGTAACAGCATGCCTTCCCAGAAATGATAAGTTCACAAAGGTACATACATCACATTGGAACAACCGAAATAAAATGTTCACACGTACCTACGTTCTGTATTTTAATTTAAAAAAGCTACCTGTTACCAACGGATCGTTTAAAATTGCGAGCCATATGTTTGTGACTATTACAGCGCCATCTATCACAAAGCGAAAAAAGTGGTCCAACTAAAACATTCATATTTCTTTACGTACTACAATAATATGTAATAAAAATGGGGGTTCCTATTTTAAAAAATGCAGTTGATATACATTTCACCTACGGCAGCGCCATCTAGAGGGACAAACATAGCGCCATCTGGTTTCCCCCTTCAAGCTAGACAAGTTTCGTTCTTTGTAGTTTTTTCGTTTGACGCTTATTTCATGAGATATTTGGCTCGGTTACGATCAATGGACTGTTTATGGGCGAAATTCGGTTCAGGCACAACTACTGTACAGCACATGATTCCCTGACAAGCCATTGCTTTTCGCTGGATGTTTGGTCATATCATTTCTCGCCTACGTGAAATGTGAAGCTTAAATGCAAGACCCCGAAATCGTCGTAGAATACGAACATACTAAGCTGCTGAGGTCACTGTGCTCGCTGCCCGTAGCTGTGAATCCCCAAGTCAGCGCACGACCAATTCAACATGAAGTTGGACTCTCGAAAACAAGTGCACATAGCATTCTGCAATGTCATAAATTCCATCTTTACCACGTTGATCTACACTTAAAACTCCATAGAAATGACTTAAAAAATAGGACCTAGTTTTGTCAATGGGCTCAGAAAAAAATCTGACCAATCCTAATTTCTTCTCAGATGTTCTTTTTACTGACGAAGTGTCATTCTCCAGCCAAAGGGATTGTAAATATGAGGCTTATGCTGTATTAATACACCAACAATCCACGATGTCTCCGACAGGTAGAGCATCAACATCCATGGAAAGTTAACGTTTGGTGCGGAATTATTGGAGATACCATTATCGGACCTTCCCAGACAATATGCCTGATTTCGAAGACACTATTTCTGTTCTCTTGGATGCCATACCTGTGAATCAGAGGATGGTCATGCAGTATCAGGATGACGGATGCCCTGCACATAACTCCTTAGAGCACGAGTTCTCTCTCAGTCCGAAGAGGCCTCGAACGACCCCAAAGGTACTGACCGACCGCCGTGTCTTCCTCAGTCTACAGGCATCACTGGATGTGGATGAGGGGCGTGTTGTCAGCCTCACAAGGGCTGAGTTCACCCGCTTGCCAACAGCACTCGACAGACCGGATGGTCACCCATCCAAGTGCTAGCCCAGCCCGACAGTGCTTAACTTCGGTGATTTTGCGGGAACCGGTGTTACCACTGCGGCAAGGCCGTTGGCACAACGAATTCTGTACCTTAAATACTCTGTAAGGTAGATTGGACGTGGTTGGCCAGTTAGTTGGCCTGACTCATGTCAGGACCCTGCACCACTGGATTTTTTTTCTGTGGGGAGCAGTCAAGGATTCTGTCCACCAAAGTGTTCCAACAACAACAGAGGACATGGAGCAACGCCTTACTGATGCGTTGCAAGCCATCACAGAGGAAGTAGTAGCACGAGTAGGACATCCCTCAGCCACAGAGTGACCCTATGAATGAATGTCAATGGTTACCATTTTGAGCCTGTGATGTAAACGCTCTATTTTTCATATAGAGGTAATATCACAGTAAAAGCAACAACAAAGGGCCATGTTACTTCTGCACTGTCATGAGTACCATAATATGGTACTGTACAATAACAAGATCCATTTACTGTACAGTGAAGCAGTGTTGCACGCAATGTTTATAGGCAATTTGTAAAATATCCAAACGTTCCTTGAAGAGGTTGATTGATTTAGTTAATGAAATGCACTGAAGTGATTTTCAGATAAGAGAGGTTATGTATTATTTATCGTTTCCACAGCTACTGGTTTCGTGAATAGAACGGTACAGTGTGAAATAATTTTGAATAGCTCGTGGAGAGCGTGAGTGTACTGTTGAATAAAAGTTACATAGTTGCATTTAAAAAGTGTAGCTTCTACACCATATCTGCTACAACTGCGGGGACGCATAAAACGTATACACTTAGAACTACCCAGTGATATTAAAAAACATTGGTTGAAGCAATTTTCCATTTAACACACAAGAAAAAAAATTATTTTGGCGGAGCGAGATAAATGGGACACCCTGTATATTTGTTTGAAGTACTTGGGATCTTCATGAAGTGAGTTACAGATACCGTGCAACGCAAGACTACTATGCAACAAGAGTGGCGCATTGCCAGAAGAGAGTCCACGTTCCAGGTTTCCCGCACCACAGTTGTGCTGCGATACGTAGAACAGGTGCAGCACAGTGTGCAAATGAAGTGACAACAGGAAACGCACTCCAAAGTTGAAGTACGCGGGAAAGTAGTATTTTATGGATAAAATGTCTAATTCATGGTGAAGTTCTGGCGGTGTATGGACGAAATGCAACGTCTCATCCAGTCGTAGTGAGCACGTTCACACACAGCGGTTCTCCAATGGCTCCATGACCGAGGAGCGGATTTCTATAGCCGAGGAAATGAACGATCCACACAAAGCTTCGACTCTTGTTTACAGAGACTTGGTTACGTTTGTTGCTTTATAGTGTCCAGTACCTGTGTCACTCTGAGGTGTAGTACAGCATAAAATTAAAATTACTTGGCTTGCTATAATTATTGTGTAACTTAATATCAAAAGTCCCCTCATATGTATGTTCCCTTGTCTATTCCAAGGAGAATTAACCGATGCTCATCAGTGGCAGCAGGGAATGAAAGAAATGTATAATTCTGCACTTTGAAACCCATTAACGACGTAGCCTTCTCCTCGCTCAGCTATCTTCTTTCTGTCCGACAGCTATTTTTGCCACATTATCTAAGCTATAACTACTAATTTTCACCTCTGTTTCGGTTTGTTTTTTTCCTCCATCTCGTCTTCGTCTCCTAACCTTGCCCAGTTATATCTCGCTCTTCTTCAGATCACGAGAAATTATTTAAATATTAACTGGAGTCAAATATCTGAAGAGTCGTATATTCATTACTAGAGCTATTAACATTATTGGTATAATTTACTGATAATTATCTATGCATATTGTAATGACTACTGCATCCGTTATACTTGTTGTTACTATGTACTGCTCATGTGGAACATCTATTGTTATCATTCTGACGACGTTTTATTATACAGGGTGTAAGGACGCAAAAATGTAACAGGACATAGAGCATGCTCCACTGAACAATCCGAGGCAGAGAACCTGGGGTCGAAGAGCCAACTTCATGAGATACTAGCAATGACATCACGGTACTGTGTACTTTTTTATTTACATTAGTTACAGTTAGCTATAAACACCATTTGTACTGTATCTTACAAAATGTGCGCCGGCCGGTGTGGCCGAGCGGTTCTAGGCGCTACAGTCTGGAACCGAGAGACCGCTGCTGTCGCAGGTTCGAATCCTGCCTCGGGCATGGATGTGTGTGATGTCCTTAGGCTGGTTAGGTTTAAGTAGTTCTAAGTTCTAGGGAACTGATGACCTCAGATGTTAAGTCGCATAGTGCACAGAGCCATTTGAGCCATTTGAACAAAATGCGCTGTGACTGACGGCAATCAACCTCAATGCAAGCATGACATCGGCAAACAAGAGTCTGACACATCCTGACAAATATCTTTGTTGTCTTTCGAATCGCACCACGTGCAGCTATAATTCTGGAAACTAATTCCACCTCCGCATCCACTGGGGTCTCACGAGTGACTTTAGGCATCCATTTTTACGTAAATGGATCAGTATAATTGGAATTACAAAAAATCGTAATTTTTTTAGAGATACTGAAAAAAAGACATTTACATTGCACCTGGGAGAACATACACCGGAATCAGGCTACTGTTCAGGTCAAGCGAGCTCTCAGGCCATGGAATAGAACCTCTTCCTCCAATCCATCGACCAGGAAGTATTTCCTAGTAATCAGGCTCGTTGTCCTCGTTTCCTTGAAGGAAACAATGTACATGTGAATAAACAGCACAGTACTTGTGAAGTTGTGGGCATGCTATAGTTCAATTCTTTTATCTTGGCGGCTCGCGCACGCCCGCCCAGATGCGGGAGATTCCTGCGTTGCCAGTTGCAAACGACGCACGCGCCAAGAGAAGCAGCGCCATAGTATAGTATAAGTTCGCAAACTTACGCGCAGTTTATGAAGTAAAGCCACCACGGCCGTATTAACCCTTTCGCTGCTACAGAGACGTGCTCCCCACATTCCGCGCTGTGCGCGATTTTGTCATCACTGCACTGCTTGCCTGTGCTGACACACGGTGTTCCGACTACTTTGACATACCTATCATTCGATTTCACAAAAACTATTTGGCCCAAAAATTTTATTTTTACACATCTTCTTGGCTGATACCTTCCCCCATAAATGACTTAATTTTGTTTCGATGTTCAACGCAGTTATTGCAGCATCAAATGTAGTAATCCATTGCACGAAATTTTGAAGAGTTTGCAGAGGTAACATTCCATAGCGTATACTTTCCGTATGGTCGATTTTAGTTGCCACAATGTTGAGAATGAAATGTGGAGAAGATACCTAAGTTTCATATAAAATTTACT
This sequence comes from Schistocerca serialis cubense, assembly GCF_023864345.2. Taxonomy (NCBI): domain Eukaryota; kingdom Metazoa; phylum Arthropoda; class Insecta; order Orthoptera; family Acrididae; genus Schistocerca; species Schistocerca serialis. Next base: position 15,909,520 of record NC_064646.1, read on the forward strand.
GTATAACAATATCTCATTTAATTTAAGTACTAGATAGGTGTCGTATGTAATATTGAGAAATATTCAGTCTTTCGCGACTGTAATAAAACTTTTTTTATACCAGAGTCATTTCGCATTTTTCTAAAACGTTCTGATTAAAACAAAGTTGGCGAAATACACAAAACTGAATTGTGGACGTAATAAAACATAGAAACTAAAATATATTGTCAGTGAGGCGCAGTGCGCAAAGAATTTGTGTTTGTCACAACGGACACCAAATACTTGCCAAAACATAGTTCGACGAAAACATTAAATATGATGTTGCCAAAGCAGGGAAGTAAAGAATAGCGTCAGACAATGAAGTAGCTCGGCAACGTACAAGCCGAAATTCTGCTCTAAATAATACTTTCAATACTGTCGCAAAAGAATATATCTCAATATGAATAGTAAAACAGCGACTGCGGAAGAGAAGACATACAAACAAAACAGATAACATGAATATTGTATGTGTGCCTTTTCATTGTTTTTAATTGCTGTGAAAAGAAATATTGGAGGACAAAATTAGAAAAAACCGAAATCTTATTACGATTATAATGAAGAGACAAAGCACTAGAAATTTCAAAAAATTACATTCAAGAGAATAAAATTCATGTCGCAAGACACTTCGATATTGTTTTTAAATAAATAAAATATTAATCACCTAACAAGGTTTGAACTCTGAACCTTGCACTTTTTTTCTACCCCTACACCCCTTTTTTTAAATTGTTTTTCCTAACAAAAGAAATAAAACAAAATCATAGCCATCCCTACGGGGCACCGCCACTTTTCTCCCTGCCAAACAAAAAGGAACTCTTACCTCTTCAGGCGTTGCCTTCCTAACTATATGTAGCCAGCCCCCCATCGAAGATACTACACTATACGGGACTAACGTGTGTGCATCAACCCACAAAAACACGATGAAAGGAATCGGGGAAGGGTATTTCTAGTAGGGTGCGGAAGATATTTTTTTAAATTATTTTTTTATTGTTCTTTTTTAATTTTAATTTTAATTTTTTTTTTTTTCATTTTTTAAATTTATATGGATATCAATGTGCGAACAGTCATAGTTAATCAAGCCTGGAAAACTAAAACAGAATGAAGACGCCATCGAAGATAGTAAACATAAATAGCATGAAAATAAAGCCACCACTTCGTAGGTAGGCCGGCCGAAGTGGCCGCGCGGTTCTGGCGCTGCAGTCTGGAGCCGCGAGACCGCTACGGTCGCAGGTTCGAATCCTGCCTCGGGCATGGATGTGTATGATGTCCTTAGGTTAGTTAGGTTTAACTAGTTCTAAGTTCTAGGGGACTAATGACCTCAGCAGTTGAGTCCCATAGTGCTCAGAGGCATTTGAACCATTTTGAACTTCGTAGGTAGGCTTTACAGCGACTGCGCCCACTGATAAGGTTTGTTCAATATATGATCGTTTGCAGTTCGTTCTGACCTCATCTACCACTGCCTGGAACATTCCAGCTACACGGCGGGCTGTGAAAGGCACTCCAGAGGTAGTTTGCGAAGCATTGTCGATATATGGTATGCCCGGAAATAGCATGATGTCTTTCTTGCAAATAGAGCCAGAAGTCAAGTAAGTTCTTGTGTCCGTCACGACAGAGGTAATGGACCGCATGTCCACGTATCCAGGTGACAGACTTGGTTCGAGTCGTAGGCTAAAATGTCTCATCCGGAAACAATAACGTGCAAATCAAGTAAGTTCTTGTGTCCGTCACGACAGAGGTAATGGACCGCATGTCCACGTATCCAGGTGACAGAGTTGGTTCGAGTCGTAGGCTAAAATGTCTTATCCGTAAACAATAACGTGCGTGCAGATATATGCTCCGGCCTAATTCGCAAGAGATAAGCCAGCATCTGCCGCACAAGGTGCCAAACCGTACTTCAGGATATTTTAGTTCGACCACATTTTGGGGGCGGCGTTGCTGCATGTGGTGATATAGGCGTCGAGTTGTGGCCATTCGCGATGTCCTAAGCGCTACAATGCAATAGCTTTGTTCTAAATAGAGACGTCCTATATAAAAAAGGGGCGCTGGAATGTCCTGTAATGGCACTGGCGCTCTTAGTGAAGCAGGTCGTAGCGCCGTCAGAAGCAGACTCGTGAGGCTCGTAGGACAACGGCGCAGCAGACATAAATGTGAGCTAACATAGAGGGCAATGGCCCTATCATGGACGTTAACTGGACCGAGACCACCTTTTTCCTTGGGGAGGGTAAGAGATACGTATCTGATCTTCAGCAAGATACCAGCGGTGACGAAGTATCCTAGCGCTGCCATAATGCTGCGAGCCAAGGGTTTCGGAATGGGTAGCGTTTGGGCTACATGCGGTATGCGGGACGCAAGGTATACATTGCCATAATACGCCCGCTGTACCATGTTGAGGGGTCGCAAGCGCTGATTTGCAATTCCGGCCCTAATTTGGTTAAGAAGGCGTCGATAATTGAGCGTCGTCGCGCGCCGCATGTCGTTCATGAAATCTAAGCCCAAGCAGCGTACAGTATCACTGAAGCGTAAGGGGGCAATGTGTTCCTGCGGTAGCCCAATCCCGATGCTCAAGGCGACGGACTTGTCAACGTTGATTTGGCTACCAGAAGCTGTACCGTAGGTTGCAATCCAGTCCAAAGCCGCGGCCATGTCGTCAGCTCCACGTATGACGATCATCAAATCATCCGCATATGCGGTGCAGCGATAGATGGAGCCGCCGAACTGTATCCCAGTGAGCCTGTCTCGGAGACCACACAACAAGGGTTCTAAGGCCAATGCAAATAACAATGTTGATAATGGACATCCCTGTCGTACTGATCGGCGGATCGGCATGGGTGCCGTCAGTCTTCCATTAACAAAAACTCGAGAAGTAGCACCATGTAGAAGGCGTGTCAACACTGTGATAAAGGGGTCGGGGTCGGGGTATTCCATGCGCCGTAGAACGGTGAGGAAAGTGTGGCCCACACGGTCAAAAGCCTGGCTAAAGTCGATAGACGCGAGGGCTACCGGCAAACGTCTCACCCGTGCAAGGGAGATGAGATCTCTGTAACGACATAACGCAGTTCTGATGTTGTTGGGTCCCCCCAAGGACGTCTGATCGCCGGACAGGACGTGCAATAGTGTGCCGCGAATACGTTCTGATAGCAGCCTCGAAAAGATCTTGAAGTCGCTGTTCAATAATGTTAAGGGGCGATAATCGCGAACATGATTCCGTCCCTTCGGCTTATGGATGGGGACAATCAGACCTTCCAAGAACGGCGCAGGCAATGTTATACCCGGGGACATCAATTCCTGTCAAATATCAATTAAACACGGTACCAACAGTTGTTTAAAGGCTCGATGGAACTCTAATGGTAATCCATCGATTCCTGGTGATTTATGGGGAGCACCTTTACCAATGGCGTCGAGCACTTCCTCTTCTGTTACTTCTCCCAGTGAAGCCGGTGCCATGTCTGGTGGAACTGTACCGTGGACATGTGCTGAAACGGTGTCTACCGTCGCCATATCAGGGAGCACTGCTGAATAAAGTTGAGCGTAATGCCCATAGAAGGCTTCTGCGATATATGTTTGTTCTACCACGTGTCGACCGTCGTCCGTTATCATGTCGGTTACCAGTGTCCTACGGCGCCTCCTGCGTTCTAGGAGCACGTGGTGCATAGATGGCCTTTCTGATTGTATCATGTCTGGAACACGCGACCGTATAACAGAGCCCTGTAAATGACGGCGTGCTAAGGAGACGAGCTGCGCTTTCGCGCGATTGACTATGATCTGCCTGTCAGGTGAGGGCTCCATAGCAAGACATTCCCGTAGGACGGTGTAATAAAAGTTTTCCGTGCTCCGTCTCCATGCCGCCGCTTCCCGGCCGTAAGCCATGAAGGTGCGCCTAAGAGCAGGCTTCGCACATTCAATCCACCAACTGCTGGTCGATCGGTAACGACCACGATGCTGTAAGGACGCTTTCCACGACTCTTCGATAGCACCTTTACATGCCGGCGACATTCAGTTTCCAGGGGGGCCTACTGCGCCACACACGTGCAGGTTGGAGGGCAATGGTGCAAATATAGGCTGTGTGGTCGGTGAATGCAGTGAGCCAGAGCTCTGCTCCTCTCGTCGCCGTCGAAAGGGTGATTGTGACATAAATCCTGTCTAACCGACTTGACGAATGACTTGTATAATGGGTGTAACCAGGAGCTGGGCCGTGGATGTGGCGCCACGTGTCGATCAGGTGGAGGTCACGCACTAGCATTTCCAATTCCGCACGCGGGACGTGATGTGGCTGCTGATCAGACGGAGATAATGTACAGTTAAAATCTCCTCCGATCATCATATCGCCTATGCGGCCCATAAACAGATGCGTAATATCTTCCGAAAAAAAGCGGGCCCGATCTCTCCGCCTCCCTGATCCTGAAGGGGCATATACATTGATGAGTCGTACACCGTTGACAGTTACTGCCATGGCTCTTGCACTCGGTAAGTACAGTACGTCCGTAGCCGCCAAACCGTCCCGTAGCAGGACAGCCACACCACAATCGTTAGAAGAGGCGTGGGAGATGTGGGCGGTATATCCGTAGAAGTCAGGGAAACTAGCGACACATACTTCCTGCAAGAGGGCCACGTCGATATCCGCCGCATCGAGCATGCGTTGTAGCATTGTCAGTTTGTGTGGTGCCCTTATCTCGTTGATATTGATTGTGGCAAGGCGAAAGGTGTGCTGCCTACCTCTTCTCCTAGGGTAGACGCCATGGCAATCGAAGATAACCGCAAGAGATGCCGGACCCACCGAACAAATTATGAGTCTTTCACGCTAGGAGTGGCATCCCCAATGCCACCCCCTCCTCTGTCACCCGTGCCCTCTCCTGGAAGTTCCTCAACATCGTCCGACAACAATGCGTGCAACACGATGCTGTGTAGCTGATCGGCACCTAAATCTCTCTCACGCACGTCGTCTTAGCTAGAGGTAGACGGAGCGCCGTCCATCGACGCGACCTGCTGCATCTGTGGTGCAAGAAGTAACGGGGCACTCGTAGTATGGGCAAGTGAACCGTCTACACCACTTAGATCCTCAGCAGGCGCAGCATCCATGCCGTCTGACGAGATGTCGCCTTCTTGACCGGCCGTGTGTAGGAGGCAATCGTCAGAAGGGGTTCGCCGACGTCACTTGCGTCGTCGAGGCGAACGTTGCTTTCGAACGTGGACATCCGTATCCGAATGTGGGAGGCAATCCAGCGTCGTATCACCTTCCGCTAGGAAAGCCGCGGTCGGGACAATTTTCGCGTCCACGTCCATCGCGTTCTGAATGTTACGTTGCGTCTGGGTTCCGTGGGACTGTTGCTGCTGTTGTTGCTGTGGAGGGGGCGACATATGAGTTGGCATCTGGGGTCCTTCCACTTCCTCTCTTGGTCCTTCTGACGTCGATGAATGTGCCCGAGCGCCCGTGTCGTCCTCAACTATGGTGCGCGTCGTCGTCTGAGCGTACGTGAGGGGCAGGATTGTCGTCCCCGTCGGGGAAACGAAGAGTCCCACTGGTGTCTGCGTAATTCTACGTTGTAAGCAGCTCGATCGAACATGACCTTCCTACCCACATCCGGAACAGGTACGCGGTTGACCGTCGTACATGATGATTGCACGACAGCCACCGATGTTCAAATAGGACGGCACATGTTTCTTGAGCGCAAGTTTAATTTGGCGTACACCATTGTAGACCTTATACGTCGAGAAAGTTTGCCACTTTTCTGCAACGTGACTGATGACTTTGCCATATGTCGGAAGGCGTCCTTGACAACTTCCTCTGCGACCTCGAAGGGGAGCTCAAAAACCCTTACAGTCCTTAGGCCCATGCCTGCATGATCCACCGTCACTGCACCGATATGCCCGTCAGAATGTTTGAATCTGAGTGAGTTCGAGTAGTTAGACACCACAGTCGCGCAGACCTCTGCACTGGTCATTTTAACATAAACCACGCTCGCCGTTATAGAAAAATGTATTCCGTCGACAGTCGCCGGATCTAAACGTAGATCATCGCGTATGAACTGTTCTATTTCATAGGCTCGAGAACGAGCGTGATCTGGTTGGAAAGTAATTTTGATCGAATCGTGGTGCCATGTGTGTGCCATAGTCGCACTGAACTTGGAACAAATATAACTCGCGCCGCTAGAAGGTAAACACAAGCAAGCGCTCACGGTCGCGTACGGCGTGGCGCAGCGGACGTCCTCGCCCCACCGCAGCCGAAAGCAGACTGACTGTACTTACAAGGGAACCTCCCCATCGCACCCCCCTCAGATTTAGTTATAAGTTGGCACAGTGGATAGGCCTTGATAAACTGAACACAGATCAATTGACAAAACAGGAAGAAGTTGTGTGGAACTGTGAAAAAATAAGCAAAATATACAAACTGAGTAGTCCATGGGTGACATAAGCAACATCATGGACAAAGTGTGCTTAGAAGCGCCGTGGTCCCGTGGTAGCGTGAGCAGCTGCTGAACGAAAAATCCTTGGTTCAAGTTTTCCCTCGACTGAAAATTTTACTTTCTTTATTTTTGCATAGTTATTATCTGCCCGTTCGTTCATTGACATCTCTGTTCACTGTAATAAGTTTAGTGTCTGTGTTTTGCGACCGCACTGCAAAACCGTGCGATTAGTAGACGAAAGGACGTGCCTCTCCAATGGGAACAGAAAACATTTGATCGTAAGGTCATAGGTCAACCGAATCCTCCACAGGAAAACACATCTGATATATTCTATACGACACTGGTGACGGCATGTGCGTCACATGACAGGAATATGTTGTCGACCCACCTAACTTGTACACTTGGCGAATGGGTAAAAAGATTCTTCTACCTTGCCCGATTTAGGTTTCCTTGTGGATGTGATAATCACTCCCAAAAAAGTGACGAAAACATAAGAGTTTGTCACATAAACTGAAAATAAAAAATTAAAATTTACACTTGATGGAAGATTTGAACCTAGGACCTTTCGTTTCGCAGCTGCTCACGTTACCACGAGACCACGGCACTCCTGCGTTACTATGGTCCTTTTGTTGCTTATCTTCCCTTGAACTACTCAGTTTGTATATTTCGCTTATTTTTTCACAGTTCTACACAACTTCTTCCTGTTTTCTCAATTGATCTGTGTTCAGTTTTTCAAGGCCCATCCACTGTGCCAACTTATAACTAAATCTGAGGGGGTCCGATGGGGAGGTTCCCTTGTTAGTAGCCAAACACCTTAACCATTACGCTAACGCAGCTGCTCGTTCAACAAAACGCCTGGAGGACTATAAAACATCACGCAAAATACCGACAAACACTGTTGGTAGGACTACGAATTACTGACGTTTCCTCGAAGTACAATAGGAAATAAACAATTACCGCTGTTCTTTATTGCGAGAAAGCGGTTCGTTAGAATGATAGAAACACCTTTCCTTGCTATCGCCTGAATTAGAAGGCTTATTGCTTGTTTGGTTTAATTAATTAAGAGAATATGAAGCAACTGGTATAAAGAATGCTTTTTCCAAACTTTCTAAAAAAGAAAGTCTCTTATCAAGACATCGCTTTTGTTCAATTATTTTATTTATGACTGAACATTTGTAAAACTGAAGACACGCGTCCGTCCTCTGAACCGCAATCGAGCTCTGGCAACGTCGTTCTCTGTTCATTGGCTGACTGTGTTTTGTGACGTCAGATGCGCAGAGCGAACCTAAACTCGGCCGCCGTCGTAAATGACGCGCACTATAGTTGGAAATAAGCTGGAAAACAGTAATGCTAGACAGAGAGGTAGACAAATTTACTTCTAGATCTCCTTAAGCTGACTTCTCCGACCCCAGGTTCCCTACCTCAAATTGTTCAGTGGGGCATTCCTTATCTCCTGTTACATTTTTGCACGCTCTTACGGAAACACTTTGTATGCAGATGAGGATCCGTGGGGCACAATCCTGGAAACACAGGTGAATACATAGGTAAGTAAAATAAATAAGTTCCTCCCGTCTACTCCGTTACAGTACTTGAGAGCAGACTCCTGAACCACAAGCAGTTGCGGTTGGATCGTCTTCTAAATCAACGGCATGTGAGATGCCAGTGACGTCACCGTGCGTCCCCGGCCGGCGCCAGCGGTTTCGTATGGTCGCCCCCACTAGCTGGCGTTGTGTATGTTAACGCCGCGTGCCGACGCGTCACGCGTGGTCGGAGTTGTGGATGTGCAGCGTTACGCATGCAACAGGCGCGAGGCGCCCACAGATTGGGCAGTTTATACGCAGGACTCTTTTGAAATCCTTTATGAGAGTGCCTGAGTAGACGCTCATTTTCGCAAGGCAACCTCACGAGCTGAAGCCTTGGAAACGGCTGCCAAATGGACCTCGAATTTTGTTCGTCGCTCGTGCATACGTTCTCATCAGCAACCGCAACACCATTTATCGCGTTGCACAAGCTAATATTCAAAACGAGACAAGAACAGTATGGTCTTCTGAAATTTGATGCTACAGGAAAATGTTGAAGATTAAACGGGTACGTCGAACAACTAACGAAGAGAAACTGAATCGAACTGCGAGCAAAAGAAATTTATGGCACAGCTTGACTAAATGTAGGTATTGAAAGGACACGTTTGAGCCATCAACGAATCGTTAATTTGCTTTTATAGAGGTAAGTTTGGGGGGTAAAAATTACTACAGTAAGAAGGCTCAAATGAATGTAGGTTTCAATACTTATACAGAGAAGAAAAGTATTGTACAAGATAGACTTGCATGGAGGGCTTCATCAAACTAGACTTTATGCTGCAGACCACAACAACAACAACAACAATCAACAAAAATAAAAATTCATAAACTTTATTTTTCTTTTAGTGGTGGTACATGGTTGCATTTATTATTTTACATGACGTCCAATGTAGCCATGTATGGAAGTGAAACATGGACGATAAATAGTTTGGACAAGAAGAGAATAGAAGCTTTCGAAATGTGGTGCTACAGAAGAATGCTGAAGATTAGATGGGTAGATCACATAAGTAATGAGGAAGTATTGAATAGGATTGGGGAGAAGAGAAGTTTGTGGCACAACTTGACCAGAGGAAGGGATCGGTTGGTAGGACATGTTCTGAGGCATCAAGGGATCACCAATTTAGTATTGGAGGGCAGTGTGGAGGGTAAAAATCGTAGAGGGAGACCAAGAGATGAATACACTAAGCAGATTCAGAAGGATGTAGGTTGCAGTAGGTACTGGGAGATGAAAAAGCTTGCACAGGTTAGAGTAGCATGGAGAGCTGCATCAAACCGGTCTCAGGACTGAAGACCACAACAACAATGACGTCCAAAAAGCAGCATGAAATTGTGAGGGGTGTGATACATTTCTGAAAATATAGCATCTAGCAAAAGTATGAACATTAACACATACCTACGGGAAAATCAGTAGTGTACGAATCACAATTACACAATTAAATATTTACTTAAAGCGTCAAATAAAGTGAGTGTGTATATTGTGCTGACAGAAGACTTCAACTAACAAGTGTGTGGTTATCTTCTGTGTCTTTTTTCTCAATTGTCAGGAGACTGAATGAACACCAGTTCAATGCGTCTTAATAAAATACAAAGGATACTGATAAACGCAAAGGATAAATGCAAATGTTAAACCCAGGCGCTAACGTGTTATAGCCATTAGTACCCATAAAGTAACAATCTTGTTGAATCATTTTGAGTTGTTCAGATTTCTAAGTCTGAAAGCATTAAGCTGCATTGGAAGACTGACTAAACGGTAACTTACAACATTTAGTTGAGGATTTTGCTGGATGTGAAGTGGTCTTGTTGATCAGAGGCTTTGAGATTTAGAAAAACTTAGGTGCTGCTAAGACTACTTTGAGTATAGCTGAATTTGGATGTATGTGGACCATTTGAAAGTCTTGGATTATGTTACAGAACACAGCAAACATTATGAACCACTTTCCTTGAAATTCACGGAATTTAAGAAACTTTTAGACTAAGTTTCAACAAAAGGTGGGCTTCTTTGAGAAACAAGACATTGATTGAATCTACCTCAGCACACTAAAGAAACTATATTCCAATGCTACATCGTTCATTATATTTCATCGTTACAGTTAAAAACTCGGAACTGATAGACGATTTTGACAAGGGTATTTAATATCGCAGAACTATACTGAATGGTCTTAGAGGATGTCTTAAGTTTCTTAGAGTAAACGAAGAAGGAATATTTAGAAATCGAGCATACGAAAACCGTCATAATTTTGCTGATTTCCTTGCACTGTTTGGCTATAGTACACATAAATTTTAAAATCAGGTGGAATAACGTAAAAGATCAAGTTTGAAATTAGGCCTGAAAAATAATGGTAGCAAAACTGAAATAATGTAAATCACCACATGAAAGGAAAACTAGAAGAAATTAATGACAATGAAGTAATGAAACTGATGGATAGAGTTTCACATGTAGGGTAGTTGAAGGCAATGACTGAAGAAACATCAGAAGATATATACAGAAAGTGGACTAAGAGTGTTATTTGTAAAGTAAATGGAACCAACTTATAAGAGTTTGTATTTAGAGCTGTAGAAGATAACGTGCGGGTTTAGACATCTAAACAAAAAAGCAAATAAGTAGAAGAACAGAAAATAACTTGGGTGTTTCCAGTGTTACTGAAAAGGAAAGTTTCTAATCACTGTGTCTTACCGGTTACAACTAATAGCAATATGACAAGAACTTTTTGTGTGAAAACCGTTTAAGATCTCGATACTGTTCAGCGGAGCAGTGGAGAAATGAACGTTAAAATTATTCAAGAAATAGGAGAAGATAGAGATGCTGAATAACATGAATGTATGTAGTTGAAGACAATAATGCAAGAAAAGTGTAGAGGAGACGTTTATCGAGCAGCGGATGTCAAATGATTCCTGCTGCTGATGTAGGTGATAGTGATATGTTGATGATACATATAGCATAATGATCACAAGAGCTCTTTTTTCATCAGTCTTCTGCAGGTTTTGATGCAGCCCGCCACGAATTCTTCTCCTGCGTCAACCTCTTTATCTCGGTATAGAACTTACATCCTGGCCCCTGAATTATTTGCTGGATATATTTCAATCTCTCTCTTACCGTGAATTTTTCCCTTCTACAGCTACCATGGAGCTCATTCCCTGGTGCCTTAACACATATCCTATCATCCTGTTCCTTCTTATTGTCAGTGTTTTCTATTTGTTCCTTTCTTCACCGATTCTGCGGAGAACTTCTCATTCCTTATCTTTTGTCCACGTATTTTTCAACATTATTCTGCAGCACCACATCTCAAACGGGTCTATTCTCTCTTGTTCCGATTTCCCCACAGTCCATGAATCACTAGCATACAACACTGTGCTCCAAACTTACATTCTCAGAAATTTCTTACTCAAATTAAGGCCTGTGTTTGATACTAGTATACTTGTCTTGGCCAGACATGCTCTCTGTGTCTTTGCTAGTCTGCTTTTTATATCCTCCTTGCTTCGACCAGTATGGACTATTTCGCTTCCAAGGTAGGAGAATTCCTTAACTTCATTTACTTCGTTATTACCAATGCTGGTTTTAAGTTTCTCTCTTCTCTCATTTCTGCGGGTTCTCACTACTTTTTCCTTTACCTGTTTACCCTCAAACCATATTCTGTACTCATTAGACTGTGCATTCCCTGACACAGATCCTGTAACTGTCCTTCACTTTTACGGAGGATAACAATGTCATCAGGTGATCAGCGAAATTATTTGCTGGATATATTTCAATCTCTCTCTTACCGTGAATTTTTCCCTTCTACAGCTACCATGGAGCTCATTCCCTGGTGCCTTAACACATATCCTATCATCCTGTTCCTTCTTATTGTCAGTGTTTTCTATTTGTTCCTTTCTTCACCGATTCTGCGGAGAACTTCTCATTCCTTATCTTTTGTCCACGTATTTTTCAACATTATTCTGCAGCACCACATCTCAAACGGGTCTATTCTCTCTTGTTCCGATTTCCCCACAGTCCATGAATCACTAGCATACAACACTGTGCTCCAAACTTACATTCTCAGAAATTTCTTACTCAAATTAAGGCCTGTGTTTGATACTAGTATACTTGTCTTGGCCAGACATGCTCTCTGTGTCTTTGCTAGTCTGCTTTTTATATCCTCCTTGCTTCGACCAGTATGGACTATTTCGCTTCCAAGGTAGGAGAATTCCTTAACTTCATTTACTTCGTTATTACCAATGCTGGTTTTAAGTTTCTCTCTTCTCTCATTTCTGCGGGTTCTCACTACTTTTTCCTTTACCTGTTTACCCTCAAACCATATTCTGTACTCATTAGACTGTGCATTCCCTGACACAGATCCTGTAACTGTCCTTCACTTTTACGGAGGATAACAATGTCATCAGGTGATCAGCGAAAACTTTTTACAGGTCGATAATGAACGTCTCTTAATTTGTTTAAGGCTTGCCTCCATTATCAGCCGCAACATGAGAACTGCCTCTCTTACCTTTCATGAAGCCAAACTTATCGTCATTTAACACATCCTCAATTTTCTTTCTCATTCTTCTGTATATTATTCCTGTCAGCAGCTTTGATGCGTGAGCTCTTAAACTGATTATGCGATAGTCCTCGCACTTAATGGCATTTTGTTTTTTCAGAATTGTGTGGAAAATACCTTTCAGAACGTGTGATGGCACGTCGCCAGTCTCATATATTCTACACTCCAACATGAACAGTCGTTTAGTTGCCACATCTTCCAACGATTTAAGGAAGTCCGATGGAACGTTATCTATTCCTTCTGCCTTATTTGATCTCAAGTCTTACAGACCTCTTGTAAATTCTGTCATTAATACTGGATCCCAGAAGCCTTCCATATTGACTCCAACGTCTTCTTCTATCACGTTGTCAGACAAGTCTTCTCCCTCAAAAAGGTCTTCAGTGTACTCATTCCACCTACCCGCTCCCTTCTCTGCGTATAACAGGGGAATTGCCATTGCGCTGTTAATGTTACCACCCTAGCTTTTAGTTTCATCGAAGGTTGTTTTTACTTTTCTATATGCTGAGTCAGCATTCCGAGATCATTTCTTTTCGATTTCTTCACGTATTTGCTGCAGCCGTTTTACCTTGGTTTCATTGAACTTCCTATTTATTTCATTCCTAAGAGATTTATATTGCTACATTCCGATCTTTACCTGAGCAATTTTGTACTATCTTCTTTCGTAGATCAATTGAATTGTTTCTTCTGTTGCCATGGTTTCTCCGCAGTTACCTTCCATGCACCTATATTTGTCTGTCCAACATCAGCCTTTTGATAGATGTCCACTGCTCTTCAATTGAACTTCGTACTCTGGTACTCATTGTCGCAGTATCGACATCTTTAGCGAACTATAAATGTGGCTCGTCATTCTTCAGTACTTCAGTATCCCACTTCCTCCCACACTTTTATACCTCCTTTATTGTCGCATTTAAATTATATGATATATTTGGTGGCAAACGTCTTAAAGTAGATCGTCAGGGAGACCATAGTAGCGCATGACTGAATGTACTGAACGATAACAAAACAAGTCACAAAATCCGTGGGAAGTAAAAATTTACTTCAGCTCCCAAATATGAAACAGATCTTTTTCATCTCGTTTTGTTAACACATCAAGGTGATGCTGTCAGTTTTAAAGAGTCTCTCTCTCTCTCTCTCTGTCGCACCCACACACACACACACACACACACATATATGTGTGTGTGTGTGTGTGTGTGTGTGTGTGTGTGTGTGTATGTCTTTCGGTACTTCATCATGTAACCAGCATCGTTGAACGAAAACAAATTGGGGTGACAGAAATTTATTGCGCAGCAGGTAGCAGGACGAGTGACTTGCCTCACGCAGGTCTCTTCGGAGACTTCAGCCAATTAAATGCTTTCTCGCAAGAGTGCGATTCACAGCAATTAAATTTCTCCACTTCTTGTCTGTCGGTCCGTGGTCTCAGAGTCGGAGGTTATGTTATATTGGGTGTCCTTCTTCTGATCAGTGTGTTATATACACTATGTGAACAAAAGTATGTGGACACCTGGCTGGAAATGACTTACAAGTTCGTGGCGCCCTCCATCGATAATGCTGGAATTCAGTATGGTGTTGGCCAACCCTTAGCCTTGATTACAGCTTCCACTCTTGCAGGCATACGTTCAATCAGGTGCTGGAAGGTTTCTTGGGGAATGGCAGCCCATTCTTCACGGAGTGCTGCATTGACGACAAGTATCTATGAAGGTCGCTGAGGCGTGGCACGAAGTCGGCGTTCCAAAACTCCCAAAGGTGTTGTATACAATTCAGGTCAGGACTCTGTACAAGCCAGTCCATTACAGGGTGGTTATTGTATTGTAACCTCTCCGCTACAGGCCGTACATTATGAACAGGTGCTCGATCGTGTTGAAACATACAATCGCCATCCCCTAATTGCTCTTCAACAGTGGGAAGTAAGAAGGTGCTTAAAACATCAGTGTAGGCCTGTGCTGTGATAGTCCCACGCAAAGCAACAAGAGTGCAAGCCCCCTCCACGAAAAACGCGACCACACCACAACACCACCGCCTCCGAATTTTACTGTTGGCACTATGCTCGCTGGCAGATGACGTTCACTGAGCATTCGCCATACACACACCCCGCCATCGGATCGCCACATTGTGCACCGTGATTCGTCACTCCACGTAAGGTTTTTTCCACTGTTCAATCGTCCAATATTTACGCTCCTTATACCAAGCGAGGCGCCTTTTGGCATTTATCTGCGTGACGTGTGGCTTATGAGCAGCCGCTCGACCACGGAATCCAAGTTTTCTCACCTCCCACCTGACTGTCATAGCACTTGTAGTGGATCCTGATGCAGTTTGGAATTCCTATGTCTGGATAGATGTCTGCCTATTTCTCATTACGACACTCTTCAACTGAAGCCGGTCTCTGTCAGTCAACACACGAGGTCGGCCTGTATGCTTTTGTGCTGTACGTGTTCCTTCACGTTTCCACTTCACTATCACATTGGAAACAGTGGACCTAGGGATGTTTAGGAGTGTGGAAATATCGGGTACAGACATATGACACAAGTGACCTGCCCACGTTCGAAGTCCTTGAGTTCCGCGGAGCGCCCCCTTCTGCACTCACCAAGTCTAATGACTACTGAGGTCGCTGATATGGAGGAGTACCTGGCATTAGGTGGCAGTACAAAGTAGCTACTATGAAAAACGTTTGTTTTTGGGGGTCTCCAGATACTTTTGACCAGTGTATAGTCAACTTGCCTATATTCCTGGTGAGATCACTAAATGCTCTTGGCCTAGGGAACGCATTACATTCTGATTGAAACCAGAACTTAGATTTTATGAATCGGGTTTGGCCATGCGTCCAAGTGCACTGGGTTGTCCGCATGTTCCGTCAGCATCTATCTGCTCTCACACAATTTATAAATGCCCCCTGTCATTCTACAGGAAGTCAGTCTGACTCGCGGAAATAGTTATTTAACAACATTTTTTCAGTGTGAGTTGCTTATTTTTCTTAGGCTTCACTTGATACTTATGGTGTTGATGAATGACCAATAACAGGTATTTTACTGAGTTGGTGGAATTTTTTTTTAAAATTTGAGCCCATATATTTCTTTTTGCAGTGACTTCCTATTTTTTTCATTCATCAGGTATTTCAGTAAGCTCACAGCCTCCAGTAGACAACGCTATGTTCCCACTCCCTGTCCATCTGTGCCAGTCCCTACGAATGATCTGCATATTTTACAGCCTTTCTGGTATCCTTTCTGCAGTTGAAGGTAAGTCGTCGAACAGTAAAATTGTCAGTAGCTGTAACAATTCGGTGACTCTGTAAATATCGTCTCTCATCAAATATTCTATTAGTTGCCCTTTACTTGTATTCAGGGTAATTACTCATTCTGTGTGCTTCTGAAATGCTCATAGTTGTTCCACAATATGCAAACAGCGCCCACAAGTGCATGTTATGGATGGTTCCACTAAGGAAAATTCCATTTACACTAGAAACTCCTACTCCATGTTCTATGATTTGTGTACTGCGGTAGACAATCATTCTTGCAACTAAACAGTTCTGGTGATTCTTGGTAGACTGCGTTCTGTTGAATTAATGTTAACTTTTGTTGCCACATTATATCATCAGTTGGGCAATTAACTGCGTCTGCCGGGAAAATTGCTTCAATCATATTGCAAATGTTTCTACTTTAAGTCGAAATGTTAGAGAAAGTTAGTTTGCAAATAAAGTGTTGCAAAGTAAAGTTGTATGAGAGAAGGCATTTTGTACTAATGGAGAGAATGTTCGTCAGGTCCAAGACTTTCAGTTTTGTTAACATTCGTTAAGTCTATGAATTTAGATGAGTTGTTCCCTTGCGGCCTAGAACAGGTAGTAATAAAGCCTTCACCTGCTTACATAATATGAAGATAGTACAAGTTCATTACCTTTTTCATCTAAATGCAATATTAATAGTAATAATAAAAGAACAAAAACCTATGCAAAAAGCCAAAAAATAATAATAAAGTAGTAAGATAAATTCCTACGATTATGCACCAAATTAAAAGCCTTTATCGGTTCTCAACTTAAGCTCAAGCCTCATTAATCTCCGATTCTGCACCGACCTCGGTGAAACTCTATCCACGCCAACGTCTATACTATTTTCTAAATGAAACCCAGTGGTTTTATGAGAGCAGGAAGAACTGAGTGTCCAATTAGTTAATTCAATGATATGCCATATGATCGAAGATTACGAAGTACACTGACTCTGCGTATACAAGCTATAAATAACATACCATTTCGAATTACGAGCAATGAAGCAAGATATCAAATGAGATTCAAAACTGTTAAATAAATGTATTTAATAATGTTTGCAATACAGGATGAGGCAGCTAAGACAGGCCACTACTATCTGCAGGGTGTTTCTGTGACGATATTACAAACTTTGAGGGCTGATGAGAAGGGTAAATGTATCAATAAGAGCTAAGGTACCTTGGTCCGAAAACGACTGGGTCGAACGTTATATGCGAAAATCGTTCTGATACCTCTGGCAGTGGAATACATGTATCGTTACTGGCAATGCTGAGACTATAGGGTAGGCAACTTCACGTGGTGGTAGTACGGCCAAAAACAAGGAAATAAGTCAAGTACTTTTAGATAACGTTGTTTACATATTTGACAGTGATACATCATAAACTAGCAATTAATAAAACAGCCAAGATCGCAATAATCATTTAATTAAAATGATGACCGGTTCGGCATTTATGGTGACTATGTTGATATCTAACACCCTGAAAAGATATAAAGAGTGCCAAATAGAATAGGAAGGTGAGAAAAGAAAGGAAAGAGTTAAAATAACGTATAATTTTCCTACACGACTGCCGGTGTTGCGCGAAATAGTTGTGTGAAATCACAGTCTTTTACAGCTGCCGATGACTGATTTGCTACGGGTTAAAAAGAGTGGAAAACGTTCTCGTATGCTGTCGTACGTCAGCCACAACCAATGGGCAATGGCATACGTAAGATCCATTCAAATTAACGAATAAAATATGAAAGAAAATATAAAAGTATTTGTAGAGCATTGTACGAAAAGTATCTTACAAGTGACCATATCGTTTCCTTGATAATAATCGTGTGAACTAAAAACATTTCATATTGAAAGAGCCAACGTGATAGACTATACGGTAATCGATCGCCGCCTGTTGGCATTGGTTGATTCTTTCAGGGATGGTGTTTCCATAGAGACGTCGTCAAGCAGGCTGCTGTTAGTCAAGGATGTACCGTTTGGAGTGTGGTTATCTCTATGCACCGGCAAGGATGAAGCAGCCAAGCACCGAAAACTGTATTGGCGGCAGTGTACTGATACGTTGTTGCCAGCACCAGGACGGTTGTTGAATGTGGCTAAAAGGAGTCAGCAGGTTAGTCATTATAGTGATAATATTTGTTATAGGGTGGATAGCAATAAAAGCAACGTCTAAAAATGCAACACCGTAATGAATGATAATTATGCGTATGAAAACACTATAGGATGTGGCTATTTTTTATGAACATTCAACAAACGTGGTGCTGGAGACAAAATACAGACTGCTGCCGACGCTGCCTGCGGTGCCTCACCACTGCTTCCTCCTTCGTGGTGCGTAACAATAACCACACACTATCGTCATAGCAACATAATGTGTCCTCCTGGACGTCTTTGACTACCAGCAGCAGTCTTGACGACACGTGTCTGTGGAAACAGAGTCCATGAAAGTACCAACCAATGCCACCATGCAGCGGTCGGTTACCATATAGCTTATATCACCTTGGCTTCCTTTATTTGAAATGTTTTTAGTTTACACTAACTGATGTAGTCATTTGCGAGATACTTTTCGTATAATGTTATACAAATATTTTTACATTTTCTTTCAAATTTTACTCGTTCAGTTGAACTAATCTTGCGTAAGGCATTACCCATTGGCTGAGATGACGTGTACGGCATAACCGCTTTTTTTCCCAGTCTATTTAACCCGTGGCACATCAGCCGTCACCAGCAGTAAACGACTGTAATATGACGCAACTTTTTCGTGGAACGCTGGCCGCAGCTGTGTGGGTAAATGCTTCGTTATATTAACACTTGTTGTTCTCTCTTTTGTTTCTTCGTACACTATGCTATTTTCTGACTTCCCTATCCAATTTGGCACTCTTTATATCTTTACAGGGCGTTAGATATGAACATAGCATAAACCCCGAAACCGGTTATCATTTTAATTAAATGATTACTGTGATCTAGACAGTTTTATTAAAAGTCTGGAAAAAAAAAACCCTAGCTCTTCACGTATGTTAATTTGAACCAGTGGTCTAGGCGTAAAGAAAGGGATATCTTCTTTGACTAGCAATCAAAACATCGTGGGTCCAAGCTTCGCTCCTAGTCACTACTTAAATGTACAGAGGTTCAGAACACTCTCTTGCCCTTAGGGAAAGAAACTGCCCCTAAAAGTCATGAGGACGCAGAAGACAATAGCAACCAATGCGCTAACGACACACAATGTGTATCTACACGACAAGTGGCCTGTGATTGCAAAAGTGTCATGATGATCTCCCCATCGGGAAAAGATTCCGATCTGCGAGAGGGGACTGCCAAGGGGGGTGGGGGGGGGGTGGGGGGGGGGCGGGGGGGGGTTACTACGGGAAAAAGATTGAATAACGAACGAAAAGATAATATTCTCCGCGTCAGAGAGCGAAATTTATGAAATTTGAAAGTCGTTATAAAGCTAGAAAATCTGATAATGGAAATATGAAGTCTCAGTCTAGATACAGTGGGGGTCGGTGAAGTGAAATGGAAAGAAATAAGAATTTCTGGTTAGAAGATTACGGGGTAATATCAACAGCAGTAGAAAATGGTAGAGTGGGAATGGAATTCGTTACGAATAGGAAGGTAGGGTAGAGAGTGAGTTATTGTGAACAGTTCAGAATTTAGGGTTGTTCTCATCACATCCGACACCATATCAATTCCAACAACGATAGTTCAGGTAAATATGCCGACGCCGCAAGCACATATGGAAGAGATGTAGAAAGAATATGAGGATACTGAACGAGTAATTCAATATGTAAAAGGAGCTGAAAATCTAACAATCATGGGGATTGGAAGGGAAGCAATTATAGGAGAAGGAATAGAAGAAAGTGTTATAGCACGATATGGGCTTTCTGATAGGAATGACAGTGCAGAAAGACTCATTGAGTTCTGCAATAAATTTCGGTTTGTAATAGCAAATAAACTATTCAAAAAGCATAAGAGGAGGATATATACTGTATTTGCCAAAGGCCTGGAGGTACAGCTGTGTTTATTGCGGTTAGATAGAGGTTCCGAAATCAGGTACAGGAATGTAAGGCGTACCGAGGGCCAGTTATAGTCTCAGATTGCAATTTATTAATGATGGAGACGGACTAAAGTTTAAGACAATCGTACGGAAGAATCAGCGTGAAAGGAAGTGGATACAAAAGTAGTAACGAATAGTGAGACGCGTTTGAAGTTCGCTAAAGACGTAGATACTACACTGTGACTTCCGTGCAAGGCAGTTCAGTTGAAAAGGAACGGACACATCTAAAAAGAGCAATCCCAGATGTCGGACACACAAACCTAGGAGCAAGAAAGTTAACTGGGGAGAAACTTTGAGTAACAGAAGAAATAAACTGATAGCTGAAAGAGGGAAATACAAACAATGCTCAGGGAAAAACAAGAACACGGCAATATAAATCACTTAGAAATGAAATAAATAGTAAGTGCAGAGAAACAAAGGCAAAATACCCACAGGAAAAATATGAAGAAATCGAAATAAATATGATTGTCCGGAAGACTGACTCAGCATATAGAAAAGTCAAAACACAAAATTAAAGGCAAGGGCGGTAACATTAAAGAGTGCAATGGGAATTACATTGTCAAATGTAGAAGAGAGAGCAGATAGGTGGAAAGAGTATACTGAAGGCCTCTATGCGGGCGAGAACTTGTCTGATGACGTCATAGAAGGAGAACAGGAGTCGATAGGGAAGAGAGCTTTGGAAGACGGAAGCTCAAATAAGGCAGAATCGATGGATAACACTTAATCAGAATTTCTAAAGTGACTGAGCTAAATGGCAAACAAATGACTATTCACATTGGTGTGTAGAAAGTATGAGACTGTTGGCATACCATCAGACCATCAGAAAAGTACCAGAGATAGCAGGGGCAGATAAGTGAAAGGTTATCGTCCAGTCAGGTTAACAGCTCATCCATCCAAGTTTCTGACAAGAATAATATACAGAAGAATCGAAAAGAAAATTGAGGATCAATTAGATGACGATTGGTTATTGCTTTAGCAAAAGTAAAGGCACCAGAGAGGCAGATCCGATGTTGTTGTTGTTAATGGAAACAAGACTGAAGGAAATTCATGAAACGTGCATAGGATTTGCAGTCGTGGGAAAAGCGTTCGTCAATGTAAAATTCTGAGAAAAATAGTGATAAGCTATAGGAAAAGATGAGTAATGTACAGTATATAAAAACTAAGAGCTGGGACTATAAGAGTGGAAGATCAAGATGGTAGTGCACTGAGTAAAAAGGGGTTTAGACAAGGATGAAGTCTTTCGCCCCCATTATCAATCTCTGCGTCAAAGGAGCAATGACGGAAATAAGAGAAAGTTTCAGCAATGAGATTAACATTCAGGGTTAAAGGATATCGGTGATAAGATTCGCTGATGGCAATGCTATTCTCATTGAAGATGTAGAAGAATTACAAGATATATTGAACTGAATGAGTAGTCTGTTGAGTACAGAACATCCATTGAGAGGAAACCGAAGAAAGACGAAAGTAATGAGAAGCAGCAGAAACGCGAGTAGGGAGAAAGTTAACATCAAAATTGGTGATCACGAATTAGATAAAGTTCGGCAGTTCTAATACTTAGACGGCAAAATAACCCGTGGCGGACGGAGCAAGGACAACACAAAAGTCAGACTAGCACTGAAAAAAAGGACACACCCGTTCAAGAGAAGCCTACTAGTATCAAGTCTGGGCTTAATTTGAGGAAGAAATTTCTTATAACGTACGTTTGAAGCACTGCATTGTATGCTAGTGAATCAGAGACTTACGAAAAACCGTAACAGAAGAGATCTAAGCGTAGTGCTGCAGAAGAATCTTGAGAATTGGGTGGACTGATATGATAAGGAATGAGGAGGTTCCAAGCAGATTCGATGACGACAGAAACATATAGAAAACACTGACAGAAGAAGGATCAGGATGATAGGACGTGTGTTAAGTAGAGGGTAAAAACGATCGATGAAGAGAGAGATTGGAATACATGTAACAATAAGTAGTACTGCTTGATATGAAGAGGCTAGTGCAGGAAATGAATTCTTAGCGGTCCACATCATACCACTGATATCTACTCCTGCTTGTGTTTTATGAGGTCCTGCATCACCTGCCTGGAAATATTTGGTTGATAATGGATCATTTTGAATAATCATTTTTTAAATGTTGGAGAGAAAATAGGATCTAAATGTTCATTAGAAGAAGCAAGGCAGTTAATGGAAGAGGCCGTACCCACACCATTTGATACAATTGACATTCCACCCACCTCTCCTTCTGAAATTAGGAAGATAATAAACTTTCTCAAGAATGAAAGATCACATGGAATTGATGGCATTTCCAGCAGGATAATAAAAACTTGTTCCCAAGAAATAAGTGGGATTCTTAGCCACATACGTAATAGCTCTCTAAAGCAGGGTATTTTCCCAGATAGAGTATGCCATTGTTAAACCATGCCATTGCATAAAAAAGGGGATACGTCTGATGTCAACAACTACCGCCCAATCTCTCTCCTGACTGCCTTATCCAAAATTCTTGAAAAAGTAATGTATTGTAGAGTAGCTTCACACCTTTGTAAAAATAAAGTTCTAACAAACTGTCAGTTTGGTTTCTAGAAGGATTTTTCAACGGAAAATGCTATTAACCGGAAGTCACCCGTTGGGATTTTTTGTGATCTATCAAAGGCTTTTGATTGTGTAAATCATGGAATACTTCTAGATCAGATCAAGTACTGTGGTATGAATGGGACAGGGCTGAAATGGTTTAAATCACACCTAGCTGGAAGAGTGCAGAAAGTTGAAATAAACAGTTCAGGATAATATGCAAAAAACTGGCGATTTCTCAAACTGGGGAACAATCAAGAATGGGGTGACGCAAGGTTCGATTTTGGGTCCTCTGCTGTTCTTAATATATGTTAATGACTTGCCATTCTATATTCACGAAGATGCAAAGCTGGTACTTTTTGCCGATGATACAAGTATAGCTATCACACCCGACAGACAAGAATTAACTGGTGAAATTGTAAACGATGTTTTTCAGAAAATCATTAAGTGGTTCTCTGCAAATGGGCTCTCATTAAACTTTGAAAAAACACAGTATATACAGTTCGACACAGTAAATTGAATGACCCCATTAATAAGTATAGACATCGATCAGAAATCGGTAGCTAAGGTAGAATATTCAAAATTTCTAGGTTTCTGCATTGATGAGGGGTTGGACTGGAAAAAACACACTGAGGATCTGCTGAAACGTTTGAGTTCAGCTACTTATGCTATTAGGGTCATTGCAAATTTTGGCGATATACATCTGAATAAGTTAGCTTACCACGCCTATTTTCATTCTCTGCTTTCGTATGGCATCATATTCTGGGGTAACTCATCATTGAGTCAAAGAGTGTTCATTGCACAAAAGCGTGTAATCAGAATAATTGCTGGAGCTCATCCAAGATCATCCTGCAGACACTTATTTAAAGAGATAGAAATCTTCACTGTAGCCTCACAGTATATATACTCACTTATGAAATTTGTTATTAACAATCCGAACGAATTAAAAATTAAATAGCAGTGTACACGGCTACAACACTAGTAGAAAGGATGATCGTCACTACTCAAGGTTAAATCTAACTTTGGCTCAGAAGGGGGTAAATTATGCTGCCACAAAAGTCTTTGGTCACTTACGTAATAGCATCAAAAGTCTGACAGATAGCCATACAGAATTTGAAAGGAAATTAAAAGAATTTCTTAATAGCAACTCCTTCTTAGATGAATTTTTGGTTATAGTAAGTGGGTGATTTCCCAACCCCCACAAAAAAAAATTGTGTGTCATGTAATATTTTGGCTAACCCACATCATTACGAAATATCGTATTCATGATCTATGGAGCAAGTACTAACCTAATCTAATCTCTAATCTGATCCAGGAATCTACATTTATTAACTCAAAGGAAAGATACAATAGGGTATTATGACAAATATCCTCTCTCAGATATAGTGGCGGGAAACTGGATCGTTATTTTTGTCTGTAACTCTAACCGCTCATGAGCCCTTCCAGCGAAGGTGACGACGATTCGAGTTGGGTGCTGTGGGAGGACTTTTGGACGGCTCCCGCGTGCTTCTACGCTTCGCTGTCACTCTCCAGCCTGGAAGGCCACTTGTCCAGCCCCGGTGGCGCCTTTGGCAACTGACTCAGCGCGGTGGAAAGCCCTGGCAGCGGTTTTGGTGCACGCTGGCCGGAAACACTGGGCGTGGTGTAGCACTCTGCTGTCATTGCCACCGGGGGGTCGCTTTCCATTTCATCTGGCAGCCCCGTCTGCACCACCACTGCCACGGGTGGATGCGACAGGCCACATATATACCTCAAGAGCTTCTGCTCCCAGACATTATTGGCCTCAGATCGCCTCCAGAGGCTCCCCACTACAGACTTCGCGTTTGATGCTACTGGATGTAATAGCATTAAGCTAATAAAACGGTCAAAATGAGGAGTTTTGACTCTTGTAATACTATGTAACACGATTCTCATAGCGATTTTTATCAAGCTACTTCATCCCTCAGAGCTGCCCATTCTTCTTCTACTGTATTTCTTTCCCCCATTCCTGTCAATTGTTCCCTTATGCTCTCCCTCAAACTCTCTACAACCTCTGGTTCTTTCAGTTTATCCAGGTCCCATCTGCTTAAATTCCCACCTTTTTACAGTTTCTTCAGTTTCAATCTGCAGTTCATAACCAATAGATTGTGGTCAGAATCCACATCTGCCCCTGGAAATGTCTTACAATTTAAAACCTGGTTCCTAAATCTCTGTCTTACCATTATATAATCTATCTGATACCTTTTAGTATCTCCAGGATTCTTCCAGGTATACAACCTTCTTTTATGATTCTTGAACCAAGTGTTAGCTATGATTAAGTTATGCTCTGTGCAAAATTCTACAAGGCGGCTTCCTCTTTCATTCCTTCCCCCAATCCATATTCACCTACTATGTTTCCTTCTCTCCCTTTTCCTACTGACGAATTCCAGTCACCCATGACTATTAAATTTTCGTCTCCCTTCACTACCTGAATAATTTCTTTTATCTCGTCATACATTTCATCTATTTCATCATCATCTGCAGAGCTAGTTGGCATATAAACTTGTACTACTGTAGTAGGCATGGGCTTTGTATCTATCTTGGCCACAATAATGCGTTCACTATGCTGTTTGTAGTAGCTAACCCGCACTCCTATTTTTTTATTCATTATTAAACCTACTCCTGCATTACCCCTATTTGATTTTGTATTTATAACCCTGTATTCACCTGACCAAAAGTCTTGTTCCTCCTGCCACCGAACTTCACTAATTCCCACTATATCTAACTTTAACCTATCCATTTCTCTTTTTAAATTTTCTAACCTACCTGCCCGATTAAGGGATCTGACATTCCACGCTCCGATCCGTAGAACGCCAGTTTTCTTTCTCCTGATAACGACGTCCTCTTGAGTAGTCCCCGCTCGGAGATCCGAATGGGGGACTATTTTACCTCCGGAATATTTTACCCAAGAGGACGCCATCATCATTTAATCATACAGTAGAGCTGCATGTCCTCGGGAAAAATTACGGCTGTAGTTTCCCCTTGCTTTCAGCCGTTCGCAGTACCAGCACAGCAAGGCCGTTTTGGTTAATGTTACAAGGCCAGATCAGTCAATCATCCAGACTGTTGCCCCTGCAACTACTGAAAAGGCTGCTGCCCCTCTTGAGGAACCACATGTTTGTCTGGCCTCTCAACAGATACCCCTCCGTTGTGGTTGCACCTACGGTACGGCCATCTGTATCGCTGAGGCACGCAAGCCTCCCCACCAACGGCAAGGTCCATGGCTCATGGGGGGATAATATATATATCCTGAGCATATCCTTTGTCTACTGTTCGTCTCTGTGTGCTAATTTCTGACTTTCTGTTACAGGTCGAGTTTTCACTCGCACTTCTTCACTGTCAGTGTGAGTGCACTTTCCAGCTAATGAAATCGTACGTTGTCTCACAATAAAAAAGTAAAACATCCGGAAGATATGATTGGATGTCAATGTAACTACGCTTCATCGGTGGGTATGTAAATAAACACATCAAAAAAGTTTTGCATCACCTCGGTTCCGAGAGTTCCGCAACCTGTACGGAAAATTGAAACAGAGATCAACATAAACATCATTTCCGCCCCTTTTACTGCTAGTGAAAACCACACATTGCATGTTGTTCCACCACACAGCGAGACCTTCAGAGGTTGTGGTCCACATTGCTGTACACACCGGTCCCTTTAATACTCAGTAGCACGTGCTCTTGCATTGACGGATGCCTGTATTCGTCGTGGCATACTATCTACAAGTTCATGAAGGCACTGTTGATCCAGATTGTCCCACTCCTGAACGGCGATTCGTCGTAGAACCCTCAGAGTGGTTGGTGGGTCACGTCGTCCATAAACACCCCTTTTCAATCTATCCCACGCATGTTCGATACGGTTCATGTCTGGAGAACATGCTGGATATTCTAGTCGAGCGATGTCGTTATCCTGAAGGAAGTCATTCACAAGATGTACACGATGGGGGTGGAACTATCGTCCATCAAGGCGAATGCCAATCCAATAAGCTGCCAATATGGTTGCGTGATCGGTCGGAGGTTGGCATTCAGGTATCGTACAACTGTTACGGCGCCTTCCATGACCACCAGCTACGTACGTCGGTCCAACATAATGCCACCCCAAAACAGCAGGGAACGTCCACCTTGCGGCACTCGCTGAACAGTGTGTCTAAGGAGTTCAGCCTGACAGGGTTGCCTCCAAACACGTCTCCGACGGTTGTCTGGTTGAAGGCATATGCGACACTCATCGGTGAAGAGAACGTGATGTCAATGCTGAGCGGTGCATTCGACATGCTGTTGGGTCCATCTGTACCACGCTGCACGGTGTCGCAGTTGCAAAGATGGACCTCGCCATGGACGTCGGGAGTGAAGTTGCGCATCGTGCAGCCTATTGCGCTCAGTTTGAGTCGTAACACGACGTCCTGTGGCTGCACGAAAAGCGTTGTGCAACATGGTGGCGTTGCTGCCAGGTTTCCTCCTAGCCATAATCCGTAGGTAGCAGTCATCCACTGCAGTAGTAGCCCTTGGGCGGTCTGAGCGTGGCATGTCATCGACTGTTCCTGTCTCTCTCTATCTCCTCCATGTCCGAACAACATCGCCTTGGTTCACTCCGAGACGCCTGGACACTTCCCTTGTTGAGAGCCCTTCCTGGCACAAAGTAACGATGCGGACGCGATCTAACCGCGGTATTGAACGTCTAGGCATGGTTGAACTACTGACAACACGAGCCGTGTATCTCATTCCTGTTGGAATGACTGGAACTGATCGGCTGCCGGACCCCTCCGTCTAATAGGCGCTGCTCATGCATGGTTGTTTAGATCTTTGGGCGGGTTTAGTGACATCCCAAGAGTCAAAGGGACTGTGTCTGTGATACAGTATCCACAGTCAACGTCTGTCTTCAGGAGTTCTGTGAACCAGGGTGATGCAATACGTTTTTTCATTTGTGTAATTTGAGCTGTAATTCTTTGTGAGAGGTAGAACTACCACCAGCGTGCATTAGTGTTGTTGGTATTTTAATGTTGTTACCAGGCCTGATGGGGTGTATAATAGGTGTGTGAAGAGTCAGATACCGAGTGATAGCCGAGATGGACACAGAGATGTCGCATACTCGTCTCAGAAAGCGTTGTCGTCACCTGACAGAGTTTAAAGGGGCCTTATTCTTCGTCTCCATATGGCTAGCTGATGGGATCGTGCAATATCCAGAATTGTGGTTCATTAGTATGTGACAGTGACCCGTTTTTTGGTCTGCATGGCAACGCGAGGGGAGGTATGATCGTTGTTAAGGTTCCAGTCGGCCACGTGTGACCATCACTAAGGAGGAATGCCGCATTGAGCACCAGGCACACCCCCTTACACCCGAAACAAGTAATCTACTGTTTCCAACATTCTGTGTCGTCCTGCACTATTCGTCGCACGCTTGCAGCAGCATCGCAAAGGATACACAGTCCGACGCGTAGGGGCTGCTGGGAACACCACAACACAACCACCTGCGTATGGTTTGGTGCCGTGACCCGGAACCATGAACTACTGATGAATGGCGTCGCACTCTGTTCATCGATGACTCGCGGTTCTGCACTTCCGAGATGACCATCGTCGACGGGAACAGGAGAAGGCGACCTGAGCAGAGATCCCATTCTTCCCATGCTTCGCAGGAATACAGCGGTGTCATTCTTGACACTATGGGTGGGGAGCCATCGGGTCTGATGTGAAGCCACGTCTGGTGGTCACTGAGGCACAATGGTACTTCACCGACAACCTGCCTGCTCATATATTACAGCTCACGCGACAGTATCGTGCTGCTATTTTTCAGCAGGACAATGTGCGTCCACAAATGGTATGTGTCTCTATGAACTGTCTGCCTGATTTGGCCAGCAGGATGGTCAAATCTGTCCCTTATAGAACATATGTGGAACCAAGTTACCTCAGGACGTAGGGGCTTTATGACACCCATCGCAATCGAACCAGTGCACGTGTCCGTGCTTGAGTGCGTGCAATGTCATATCAATAGGTGGTTCATACTGCCAAGATTTTTGTGAAATTGACTCGAATTGGTAATCACTGAAGTAGCATCACATATCCTCTCAGACCGTGAAGTTAATTTCGTTTCCTTATCGCGTTGTGAGTACTTCATTGTCATGCAGTGTATATTGGTAGTGACGCAAAGTCTGCATCTAGCGGAATAGCGAAAGCGAACGTTTTTATAGCCTGTACTTCGCAACAAATTAAGTAAATTTTTTGATCAACTTAGTTGACACAAATACTAATCAATTGACACTTGCATACGTCTAATTCACTCTTAGAGTTTACACTGGAAGTGTGTAGCAACGTGTCATGGATGGTACTCATACATTTACAAAGTTCTAGGAATGATGTAGAAGAATAAGCTCATTGCTTTTTTTGTGTACGTTGTCTATTGTGGATAAGACGTGGACTATGACTGCTAGAAAGTGTACGGCAGTTAGCTGTAATTGGGTCCACACTTGTTACTTAAGATGGCTACCCAACCGAAGTCGGGCAGTGGTAGTGACTGCAAAATAAAATAATATTTTAATCGAACTAGCGAAAGCCAGCATTTGCAGGTTTATTAATATTAAGAATTAAAGTAATGATTGGAAGCTGATAGGCCTGCATCGAAGAAGGCGAAGCCTATTTCTTCTGCCAGACCGACCATGGTAGCCTTTTTACAAGATGCATATTGGATTTTCGTTATTATTTATTTAGCAAAGGGTAAGTCCGCCCCGATAGCTGAGTGGTCAGCGCAGCAGTCTGTCACTCCAAGGGGCCCGGGTTCAATTCCCGGCTGGGTCGGAGATTTTCCCCGCTCAGGGACTGGGTGTTGTGGTGTCTTCATTATCATTTCATCATCATCAGTGGAAGGCAACGGGAAACCACCACCTGAATCACTTCCCTAGACGCTCATGCGGTGGACCTCTCTGACGAGTCTTATCCTATGACCACACCTGCCGTAAGACAGAACACAAAGATTTAAGCAGAGGGTAAAATTTTAATAATTGTAATGGTGTGGTATGGAACATTCACAGTGAATATTAAAATGCATGACTCTACGGTATGGTGAATCAGTAGATGAATCTCCAGCAGAAAATTCATAATTTTTCATGGCGAAAAAAATCAATACTCTTAGAGAGTAATACACACGTGGTACTCGGAGCGTTTTGGCTACAGCGTGTGTTCTGGTGATGACACCTTGTTCACCTAATAAAGTGGCGCACTGGTAGAGACACTGGACGCTCTTCGGTGGAAATGGAGTTCAAATGCCTTTCAGGTGAATACCAGAAAACTCTCTTCAAAACGTTTGCGGTGGTCTGATGAATATTTTAAGCGCTGTCCGAACTGAGATCACGAAATTTCCATGGTAACCTTAAATAGGGGGAAAATGTATTTACCTTTCCTTCCTCTTTCTTCACTGGCAACTCAGAACTTCTGAATTATGCGAAAATCTTTCGCCCATTGATTCTGGTGATTGCAGCTTCGCAAATCAGGACATAACTAAGGTTTTATTTTGCGTTGAGACGTCATGGGGAAGAAGTCCTTCCCTACGCATTTCTTAATTTTTGCGTTAGTGTTCCTCGATGTTTGGGGTATCCATCTTGAGGGAACAAAAATGAACTCACCACATAAAATTAGGGCTGAAACCTAAGGAAGTCTAAGTCTTGCTTGAAAGAAGTGGCGCGCAAAACTCTCGGTCGACAGTCTGAGGAGGGTTAATAGAGGAGATACAGAAGATGCAAAGATGAGCGACACGATTCGTCTCACATTCGTTTCGTAAGCACGGAAGTTTTAAGGGACGGTGGACGCTCTTCCTTTTCGGCTAAGAGTTACAGTAAAAGCAACGCATACCCAAAGAGCTGAGAAACACTCACAGAGCGAAGCTATGCGGTTCGCATACGCAGCTCACATGACAACAGTCTTGTTAAATATTATTTACACTACTGGCCGTTAAAATTGCTACACCACGAAGATGACGTGCTACAGACAAGAAGTTTAACCGACAAGAAGAAGATGCTGTGATATGCAAATGTTTAGCTTTTCAGAGCATTCACACAAGGTTGGCGCCGGTGGCGATCCCACAACGTGCAAACATGAGGAAAGTTTCTAACCGATTTCTCATACTCAAACAGTAGTTGACCGGCGTTGCCTGGTGAAACGTCATTGTGATGCCTCGTGTAAGGAGGAGAAATGCGTTCCATAACGTTTCCAACTTTGATAAATGTCGGATCGTAGCCTACCGCGATTGCGGTTTATAGTATCGCGACATTGCTGCTCGCGTTGGTCGAGATCCAATGACTGTTAGCAGAATATGGAATCGGTGGGTTCAGGAGGGTAATACGGAACGCCGTGTTGGATCCCAGCGGCCTCGTATCACTAGCAGTCGAGATGACAGGCATCTTATCCGCATGGCTGTAACGGATCGTGCAGCCACGTCTCGATCCCTGAGCCAACAGATGGGGCCGTTTGCAAGACAACAACCATCTGCATGAACAGTTCGACGACGTTTGCAGCAGCATGGACTATGAGCTCGGACACCATGGCTGCGGTTACCCTTGACGCTACATCACAGACAGGAGCGCCTGCGATGGTGTACTCAACGACGAACCTGGGTGCACGAATGGCTAAACGTCATTTTTTCGGATGAATCCAGGTTCTGTTTACAGTATCATGATGGTCACATACGTGTTTGGCGACATCGCGTGAACGCACATTGGAAGCGTGTATTCGTCATCGCCATACTGGCGTATCACCCGGCGTGGTGGTATGGGGTACTATTGGTTACACGTCTCGGTCACCTCTTATTCGCATTGACGGCACTTTCAACAACAGACGTTACATTTCAGATGTGTTACGAACCGTGGCTCTACCCTTCATTCGATGCCTGCGAAACCCTACATTTGAGCAGGATAATGCACGACCGCATTTTGCGGATCCTGTACGGGCCCTTCTGGATACAGAAGGCCCTGGCTAGCACATTCTCCAGATCTCTCACCAACTGAAAACGTCTGGTCAATGGTGGCAGAGCAACTGGCTCGTCACAATACGCCAGTCACTACTCTTGATGAACTGTGGTATCGTGTTTGAGCTGCATGGGCAGCTTTACCTGCACACGCCATCCAAGCTCTGTTTGACTCAATGCCCAGGCGTATCAAGGCCGTTATTACGGCCAGAGGTTGTTGTTCTGGGTATTGATTTCTCAGGATCTATGGACCCAAATTGCTTGAAAATGTAATCACATGTCAGATCTAGTATAATATATTTGTCCAATGAATACCCGTTTATCTTCAGCATTTCTTCTTGGTGTAGTAATTTTAACGGCCAGTAGTGTATATTAGACGACATTTTCGACCAGAAAAAAAGCGGTAAGAGAAGACTGACTAGGAGCGGCCTCTGAAAAGCGGGAAAAAGACAGACAGAAGTCAGTAGGTGTTATAACCTTGTCGGACAGGACCGTATGATACATAGCTTGAATTGCATGTAACTTGAGGGCTGAAAGAATGACTGGAATGTATGCGAACTCAATAAAAATACTCCGAGACTATAAACGGTTATTAGAATCACTGGATCACCGAGGTGTGTTACGAAAGGCTTGTGCGCGGCGAACACGTAACACGCAGGCAATCGCCGCGGCTCAGTGCGGGGTGCATGGGTCCAGAAGCGCCCTCTGTTTCGCCGTCATCGGAACCCCAGGGCGGCGCGCGACGTCTGGACAGCTTCGAGTCGCTGCCAAACGGCTTGGAAGTCGAACTTTTCGAGCTGCCCTTCGTTCTCGGAAAGCCGGCTCTTCTCGAAATTAATCTAGAATCGCTTATTTTATCATACACACCTAGTAGTGAGACACGTGAATCAGTAAAAGAATGCATACTTCTCTGCTTCAAAATATAAATACACAACGTACCCAATCACTAAATTTTTAAAATTATTTACAATACAGTCAGAGACCTTGCTCCAGTCCTTCCTACATCTAGTGGAAGTCCCGCTGTTTATCTCAGAAGAAGGGACGGAAGGGAGATTAAAGTTTCGTCGACAACGAGGCCATCAGAGACAGATCACAGTATCTGGTTAAGGAAGGCTTTCAAAGAAAACATCCATTAATTTTCCTTATCCTTTGAGTTCCACTATCTTGCAAAAAAGAAGTATTTCTGAAATTTTTCCCAAAATTAGGCTTTATTATTGCACAAGAAAACAATGAGTACAAGAAGAAATTACTTGTTTTATGGAGGTGGTTTCATTTGGCCACTAGGACATCCAGTTTTCAGCTACCTGCCACTTCATATGGTATGTTTGAAAACAAGTTCGCATTTTTCCTAGACACAATCAGACTTCTCGAAACTGCCATGAAATCATAATGCCTAAAACAAAACATAGTCCTAAATAACAAACAAAAATGGATTTGAAAGTGTTGTCAATTTTGTATAAAAATTTGCTTCAGTGGTTTAATTTCGAAACCTCTCATAACAGCAGCAGTACAAACTCAGATTTACGTTACTTTACCTTTATATATACTTACGTTCACAGTGAATGTCTCCTCAGTGTGGTCACTATAGAGAAACAAACCGCATGTCAGAATCTCCTACAGTCATGTACCAAAATCTCCGACTGTTGCTTTGAACGCTGTGAGTGGTACAATGCACTGCATTCTTAGAAATAACTACAGTGTACCACTATCTGTTTGTGACTTGCATCAGCGTCGGTAGTTTCACGCTGAAAGCACAGGCGTTAAAAAAAGCATATAATGGCTAGACGGGGACTTTAACTGTCATCCTTATATATATATATCCTACAATCCTATATATATATATGAGAGCCGGACGGAGATTTTAACTGTCATCCTCCCGGCTGCCAGTCCAGAGTGCTAACCTCTCCGCCACCTCGTTTAGTTCATTTATCGCAGGGGCATCACTCCAAGTTATTCCAAGGAAACCAAATCTCAAAATCGCTATATTGGTTCAATATTATAATTCTGTTTCCTGAAAGCGTATGATAGTTTATTAAGAAATATATTTAGGAAATTATGAGTCATAACTTGCAGTTTCGTGCAAAATGAAGAAAGTTTCCTCTTATGTATAACTTTATAATAATCTTCGCATGTGAAAAGACGAAAAATAAACACATAATATCTCTGTAAACGAGTAGACGGCAAATACTTGTAATCCTTGATAAAGTTTATAAACATTATATGTGTTAATATCAGATACGGTGGTCTCCAGCGAAGTACGCGACGAAGATGTACAGGACTGCTGGTATGCCACATAAGTTCCAAAATACTTCTTTTTATTAATCGAACATACGAATTCTGCAATAATCTCATATATACCTGTAAGATAAACTCAGAGTTTTTTAATATATACTAAACTCCAGTGTAGTTTTTTCTATTTTGAAAAATCATGTACTAATGTATGTTAATGTTCAGCAGTAAATAAAATTATGTAGGAAAAATTTATATGAGGTGGTCTGAGGGATGAAACACATTTCGCTTAAGTTCTTTATTATTTTTTCGTTAATAATTTTATCCAAAATGACATGTGACGGCAGTTTTAGTTTCTGTATATTTCTGCGTCAATCAATTTTTAGTATTTATTTCGGCATCATCCTACAATCCATGCCGAGGTATTATGATTATGATTCATGAACAGATCTAGTGTTCCTTCCTGGTTTTGCTGTGTTAGCAGGCTAATTGTTGACTAAGATCAGAAAATTTCATATAAATTAAGTTACGGCGTTTTATAGATTACGCCATTTATGAAGAATGTCAGAACATAACAAAAACGCTTTCCACTGGAAACATCTCTGTCAAAGTATGTTTTTGTTTGCGTTTATGTGTTCAGAGTGTCAGGCGCCCCTTAGTACATAAGCCTTTGTTCTTCTCATATAGTTTATCAAACATGTTATCCGTGAAATCATACACACTAAGGTGAAAAAAGCCTTTGGATACCTCCTAATATCGTGTCGGACCTTTTTTTGCACGGCGAAGTGCAGTAACCTGACGTGCCTTGGAATCAACCAGTCGTTCGAAGTCCCCTGCAGCAATACTGAGCCAGGCTACCTCTATAGCTGTCCATAATTGCGAGAGTTTTGCAGTGCAGGATTTTGTGCACGAACTGACATCTCAATTGTCCCATAAATGATCGATGAAATTCATGTCGGGCGATCCGGGTGGCCAGACCACTCGCTCGAATTGTCCAGAATGTTCTTCAAACCAATCGTGAACAGTTGTGCCCCGGCGATATGACATTGTTGTTTGTGAACATCAAATCCATGAATGGATGCAAATGGCTTCCAAGTATCCGAACATAAACGTTTCCAGTCAGTGTTCGATTCAGTTGGACCAATGCATCCCGTTTCAACACAGTCCATACGATTATGGAGCCACCATCAGCTTACACAGTGCCTTGTTGACAACTTCGGTCCATAGCACTGTGGGATCTACGCTGTGTTCGAAATCCACCATCAGCTCTTACCAACTGTAATCGGGACTCGTTTGACCAGCCA
Organism: Schistocerca serialis cubense; assembly: GCF_023864345.2. Taxonomy (NCBI): domain Eukaryota; kingdom Metazoa; phylum Arthropoda; class Insecta; order Orthoptera; family Acrididae; genus Schistocerca; species Schistocerca serialis. The sequence continues at coordinate 15,944,391 of NC_064646.1, forward strand.
CGGTTTCCGTCGAGAAACGTCCAGCCAATATGGTCACGAGCCCACGTGAGGTGCTGCAGGCGCAAAGACACTCGCGTTGGTCATTTGCTACCATAACTCATTAACGCCAAATTTAGCCTCACTGTCCTAACGCGTATGTTTGTCTTACGGCCCATGTTGATCCAACGACATCGGCAGTTACGATTTCAGGGGCCACAGCATCACTGAACTTTCGATCGACAGAAACGTGCGGTCTGGTCGAATGAATCACATTTTTCGCTAGATAAAATCGATGGCTGTGTCCTTACATGCCGTCACCAGGCGAATGGCTGCTTGTAACATGTACTTCAAAGATGCAGGCCGGTGAGGGCAGAATTAGGCTATGGGGTACATTGAGATGGGCTTCCATGGGATCTGTGGTGGTAATCGAAGGCATCGTGACAGCAGTGAATGACGTGAACACTATTGTGGACCACCTGCATCCCTTCATGTTTGAAGTCTTCTCTGATGGCGGTGACATCTTTCAGCAGGATAACTCTCCGCGACACAGGGCCAGAATCTCGCTGCATTGGTTTGAGGAGCATGGTAGTGAGCTCACACTGATGTCTTATCTGGCAAATGCTCCTGATCTGCACCCATTGCAACACATATCGGGCACCAGCTGCGTACTCACAAACCACCGTTCTGTAATTTGCGGGAACTGCGTGTCCTGTTTGTAGGCATCTATTACCACATACTTCTGGAAATCTATCAACGAGTTATAGTACCCATGCCAAGCAGAACCGCTGTTTTATTGAGTTTGCAAAGTGGACCAACACGCTATTAAAGAGGTGGTCATAGTGTTTTGGCTCATGAGTGTAAATTCATTCTCCACTAGCTTTTGTTCTTCGTAATTGAGATGGAAAGTACCTTTGAAGGAAAGAGCGATGATTCCGTATAATGTCCGTTCGACAGTGAGGTCATTAAACATGTAGGCCTAAGGTTAGATCGTCTTAGTTCGACATGGAAGACATGTGTTGCATTCTGGGTATTGCCAAGGACAATCGGCCGTATGAGGGGAACTGAAGAGCTACCTGAAGTAGCGGTTCTGCTTCCAATGCAGGGGCAGTGGTGCATAACCAGATGTCCCTCCATAGAGATGCACACATAGATGACGCTGGGGATTGGCAGGCAGTGTTTGATTATAAAGATAGACGTGGTGATTTGAGTTTCAGGAAGGGCGTCGTTTTGTTGTGGTCTTCAGTCTGAAGACTGGCTTGATGCAGTTCTCGACGCTAGCTATGACGTGCAAGTCTCTCCATCTCCGCACAACAAGTGATACCCTCTGAACTTGCATACTGTAGTCAAGTCTGGGTGTCCCTCTAGAATTTTAACCCGTCTTGCCCCACCCTCCCACACGCACGCACGCACACACACACACACACACACACACACACACACATACACACACTACCAGCTGCTACCAAATTTACGATTACTAGATGCCTCGTGACCATCTCCATAGCTACATTCTCATCTATATCTACGTGATTACTCTGCTATTCACAATAAAGTGTCTGGCATAGGATTCAATGAACCACCTTCAAGCTGTCTCTCTGTCGTTCCACTCTCGAACGGTGCGCGAGAAAAAAGGAGCACTTAAATTATTCTGTGCGAGCCCTGATTTCTCTTATTTTATCTTGATGATCATTTCTCCCTATGTAGGTGGGTGCCAACAGAATGTTTTCGCAAGCGGAGGAGAAAACTGGCGATTGAAATTTCATGAGAAGATCCCGTCGCAACGAAAAATGCCTTCGTTTTAATGATTGCCACTCCAATTCAGGTGACCATGTCTGTGGCACTATCTCCCCTATTCTGCGATAATACAAAACGAGCTGCCCTTCTTTGTACTTTTTCAATGTCATCAGTCAGTCTCACGTGATGCGGATCCCACACTGCACAGCAATACTCCAGAGTTGGGCGGACAAGCGTGGTGTAAGCAGTCTCTTTAGTAGACCTGTTCCAGCGTCATACTGTTCTGCCAATGAATCGCAGTATTTGATTTGCTCTACCCACTACATTATCTATGTGATCGCTCCAATTTAGGTTACTTTTAGTTGTAATCCCTAAGTATTTAGTTGAATTTACAGCCTTCAGATTTGTGTGACTTATCGCGTAATCGAAATTTAGCGGATTTCTTTTAGTACTCCTGTGAATATCTTCACACTTTTCTTTATTCATGATCAATTGCCACTTTTCACACCATACAGATATCTAAATCATTTTGTAATTCATTTTTATCATCTGATGACTTTACAAGACGGTAAATTACAGCATCATCTGCAAACAATCTAAGACGGCTACTCACATTATCTCCTACGTCGTTAATATAGATCAGGAACAATAAAGGGCCTATGACACTTCCTTGGGGAACACTGGATATTAATTCTGTTTTCATATATGACTTTCCGTCTATTACTACGAACTGTGACCTTTCTGCCAGGAAATTACGAATCCAGTCTCTTGATTGAGGCGATATTCCATAGGCAAGCAGTTTGGTTAGAAGAAGCTTGTGAGGAAAGATGTCGAAAGTCTTCTGGAAATCTAAAAATATGGAATCAATTGGACATACCCTATCAATAGCACTCATTACTTCATGAGTATAAAGAGCTACTTGTGTTTCGCAAGAACGATATTTTCTGAATCCATCTGAGCATGTCAATAAATCCTTTTCTTCGAGGTACTTCATAATGTTCGAATGCAGTATATGTTCCAAAACGCTACTGAAAATCGACTTTAGTGATATGGGCCTGTAATTCAGCGGATTACTCCTACTTCCCTTTTTGGGTATTGGTGTGACCTGAGGAATTTTCCAGTTTTTAGGTACGGATGTTTCTGTGAGCGTGCGGTTGTATATAACTGCTAAATATGGAGCTATTGTATCAACATGTGACCGAAAACTACAGGAGACAGAGAAAACAGACATAAATCAGTGGATAGATCATCTCCGAAAGTTCTTAAAACATGTGACAGAAGCTCAATGTAAGCTCTTTTTGTGACTCGGCAAACGTCAATACGTGCGTCCAGTTGTCTGGGAAGGCGCGACAGCAACCCGCTATGCAAATGTGTTCACTGGGTTGCCTACTTGGATTGACGAAAACATGGAGTGGAGCACAGCAGAAGGTTAACAGCGAAACTTATTTTCACCACTTTTGAAATGTACTACAGTCTACAGAATATGTTTGCGCAGTTATGTATATATACCCTGTACTTCATTTTTGTATTCTTCTAGGTTTGGCAGTTCAATTTGAAAATGGCTCAAAGGCCGACATTGCAATTGTAAAATAAATAATTTGTACAGACAGCGGCCATGTCCTTTAAAACAATGTTTTCCTTTGATACAAATGTGTTTGTGTGTGGGAGGGGGGAAGGGTTGTGGTCTGTCAGTGAAAAGAAAGTATCGAAAAGGTTTAAAATTATATGTAAGGTTTGTTGGAAGTGCTCTAATTCTCAAATACTGGGTAATTGCGCACTGTGAGTTATGATGTCTCAAAACATGGACAAAATTTTTTACTTCAATACTTGAATTATTGTGTCAAACCTTTGACGTAAGATCATAGATCTTAATGAGTGTATTATGACAGCATTTTAAATTTTTTAATTTGGTCAATAATTATATGCAACAGTAAAACTGACATATTTGTTGCCCCCGTAAGCTGTTAGACGGTCAACCTGCAACTTGGAATGGGAGTTTGGGTGACCGTTTTATCCGTTTACTGTCGAACAGCCTATTTCAAAAATTCTGCTACAGGTTTCTAGGGAATGAAGAGTGGACTTAGTAGATCAAGCCTTCATAGGCTCGCACGCAGCAGGAATGCTGAATTTTTCGAATAATCGTCGTCCGGTTCTCTTCTGCTTGACGAAGAACGTGCTCCTCGAAGTCGAGAGTGCGGCGCGTTCGTTCTAATGCCTCAAACTGGTGAGCAGCATTGTTCTTATCTTACGCTTGAGCGACTTCATGTTAACCGTAGTAGCATACGGCTTCAATATGTTTATTTATATGATTTATGTAGTGAAAGTTTGACGTTTCATGTTTGTTTCATGTTGCTTGGACAAGATATTGGCAAGTCTTCATCGGTGTTCCATCGATGCAGGAAATCGGCAGTGCGGGTTACTATCACGAAAGCGCAGATGATCTGCGATGACGTGAACGTCGGGGCAACGTTGCTAGAATCATCTCTGCGCTCTGTTAAAAATTGATGTTTGAAATGAATATATAAAAATGTAAAAGTTCTACGTGAAGTCTAGAACTTGTATGACAGTTGTACGTTATCGACATTTGCAAAAGAAACCCAATGTTAACTACATTTGTGGTAAACTACGTCCACCGATCAACGTAGTGATTGTCCAGTAGAAGCCTAATGAAGTTATTAAAGTTGGATTTCTTAAAAGAAAATTGAAAGCGGCCTCTGACTGATGTTTATTGGAAGAACAGCTTTTCTGTTTTAATCTGGTGATAACTGACGGAACCAACTCTGAACTTATTGACGGACAAGATAATTTTGATAAATTACTGCTCGACGAGATGTCTTGCGAAAAGTGCCCAAATTAAGTTTAGGAAGTGTTATATCACTGAAAAATGTTAACGTTCTCTAAAGTAACAATTATGAGTAATGAGCGAAATAGTTTTGTTTGTTTACGAGACTTCAAAATTGATGTTGGGGGTCACTTAAGTAGTTGATATCGCTAAGCGAACTTTACCCATGAATTAGGGTCTTTGTTGTTTACTGATCAACACTTAAATTATAAAGCTGTTGGATGGCCAGGTGCACACAGGAACTTAGACGAAGAATTATTATTACAGTTTATTATTGTTTAGTGATGAGTATTTAAGAAGAAAATAATCGAAAGTGGTATGTTTTGGCGTTACGTTGCAGAACTGTTAAATAGCATCTGTGGTCAAGCGAATTTTATCAAGTCGATGTGTCACTGTTTTAGTGCACCGACAATTTAATCAAAATCTAGAAGACAATACATTCTCATCTAGAAAAATAAAATTAACCTGATATACATACATTTAACAGAAAGTGGAATGCACGTATTTACGACAAAGAGAGAGAAATGAAATTATTAAGCATGACATTTTCGTACGAGGTGTTGTCCCACCGACAAACATGGTCATTAATATTATCGGAACGATTCATTGAGAAATATGAGGCCATTATCTATTCCGGTCTGTTGACGTCCGGTGTTAATCGACTTCTAAAGGGCAGTCAGGATTCGTAGCTGCACAGTGGGCCACGTTTCCAACTGTAGAGAAAGAGCAACCTAACGATGATGCAATAATTAAGTTGTTTCAGATACATTATATCCTCATCAATTTGAACTATTTTTACACTACTGGCCAAAAAAATTGCTACACCACGAAGATGACGTGCTACAGATGCGAAATTTAACCGACAGGAAGAAGATGCTGTGATACGCAAATCATTAGCTTTTCAGAGCATTAACACAGGTTGGTGCCGGTGGCGACACCTACAACGTGCTGACATGAAGAAAGTTTCCAACTGATTTCACATACACAAACAGCACTTGACCGGCGTTGCCTGGTGAAACGTTGTTGTGATGCCTCGTGTAAGGAGGACAAATACGTACCATCACGTTTCCTACTTTGATAAAGGTCGGAATGTAGCCTATCGCGATTGCGGTTTATCGTGTCGTGACATTGCTGATCATGTTGGTCAAGATCCAATGACTGTTAGCAGAATATGGAATCGGTGGGTTCGGGAGGGTAATACGGAACGCCGTGCTAGATCCCAACGGTCTCGTATCACTAGCAGTCGAGATGACAGGCATCTTATCCGCACGGCTGTAACGGATCGTGCAGTTACGCTCGATCCTTCAGTCAACAGATGGGGACGTTTGCAAGACAACAACCATCTGCACGAACAGTTCGACGACGTTTGCAGCAGCATGGACTATCAGCTCGGAGAGCACGGCTGCGGTTACCCTTGACGCTGCATCACAGACAGGAGCACCTGCGATGGTGTACTCAACTACGAACCTGGGTGCACGAATGGCAAAACGTCATTTTTTCGGATGAATCCAGGTTCTGTTTACAGTATCATGATGATCGCATCCGTGTTTGGCGACATCTCGGTGAACGCACATTGGAAGCGTGTATTCGTCATCGTCATACTGGCGTATCATCTGGCGAGATGGTATTGGGTACCATTGTTTACACGCCCGGTCACTTCATGTTCGCATTGACGGCACTTTGAACAGTGAACGTTACATTTAAGATGTGTTACAACCTGTGGCTCTAACCTTCATTCGATCCCTGCGAAACCCTATATTTCAGCTGGATAATGCTCGACCGCATGTTACAGGTCCTGTACGAGCCTTTCTGGACACAGAAAATGTTCGACTGGTGCCCTGGTCAGCACATTCTCCAGATCTCTCACCAATTGAAAACGTCTGGTCAATGGTGACCGAACAACTGGCTCGTCACAATATGCCAGTCACTACTCTTGATGAACTGTGGTATCACGATGAAGCTGCATAGGCAGCTGTACCTGTACACGCCACCCAATCTCTGACTCAATGCCCAGGCGTATCAAGGCCGTTATTACGGCCAGAGGTGGTTGTTTTGGGTGCTGATTTCTCAGGATCTATGCACCCAAATTGCGTGAAAATGTAATCACATGTCAGTTCTAGTACAATATATTTGTCCAATGAATACCCGTTTATCATCTGCATTTCTTCTTGGTGTAGCAATTTTAATGGCCAGCAGTGTATTAGGGACAGACGGGACTGGAGATAGTGGATTGTATCATTGAAATTGGCTGTATTTAAATAAAAATAATGCTATTGTTGCTGCACAGTTCTTAGATGTCCGTCTCCTTAGCTGAAGGGTCATCGTGTCCGGAATGCAGCGGGCCCGGGTTCGATACCCGGTCGGTCGGAGATTTTCTCTGCTGGGAGACTGGGTGCTGTCTTCATCATCACTGCATCATCATCGACATTCAAGGCGCTTAGTATGGTGTCAGTTGAAAATACTTGCAGCTCGGTGGCCGAATTTCCCCAGGCGTGGTCTCCCGGCTGTCAGTTCCGTACGATCGTTTCTTTTTCAGCTCTCATATATCAGCAAAAGAAAAGGAGGTCTATTTGGGCGAAAGAACTCCGTCTCCAACAGACGACTGAACCCACCCCGTGGAAAATCCCAGCCAACAACGCTATACGACAGTAAAAAATGGTTCAAATGTGTCTGTGCATTATGGGACTTAACATCTGAGGTCATCAGTCCCCTAGAACTTAGGACTACTTAAACCTAACTATCCTAAGGACCTCACACACATCCATGCCCGAGGCAGGATTCAAACATGCGACCGTTGCGGTCTCGCGGTTCCAGACTGAAGCGCCTAGAACCGCACGGCCCCTGCGGCCGGCTACGACAGTCGCATTTTACGTCCACATCGGCACGACTCTAGGCTCTATCCGCAGACAGAGCAGGGACGCGGGTACCCACCAGCAGCAGCAGCGGACGGGACGGGACGCTTTCGTTTTCTGCTGGCAGGCTGACAGAAGCACCCGCCTCCTTTCTCCAGCAGCGGCCACTCGCGCGTCGCGGAAGTCGAGAAGCTAGGCCTGCCCGCCTACCCGCTTGCGGCCATGGCGTTCACGTCGCCGCGCCGCGGGTTACCCGCCGTTGCCTCACTTGTTACCGCCGCTACGCCACGGGCGCGCATGCGCGTGCTGCGTCCGTCATCAGGCGCGCACCGTGTCGAAATTACTGTCCGTCTCCCGCATTCAGATTCCTCTCGCTTTCCTGGTTCCGCGGATTACGCCGAGTGCGTACGAGACCACTGCGGAAACCTGGCGAGAGCGGTAAATGACTCACACACGATTTGCATGGAAGTGAAGCGCGCAAACGAATGTGAGAACGCACGTTGTCGATTTTTAAGGTTTGTGGAATAGGTGAAAGTGTGCTCACTGGTAGAAAAGTGGCACTCGTTCGTAATACAGGTGCATTAACAGACCGTTTACTGACCCTGTCAGAATTAACTGAGCGAAATAACGCATGACTATATGGAACAAGAGCTGCACTCAACTTCCATTTACTTAGAAACAGTATTTTCTGCCAGGGAAAAAAACTGTTTAATAAATACTGAAGGAGGTTAAAGAACTTGGAAAGTGAAAAACATTCATCTCAAGATGACTGAATGGTTGTCAGCCCATATATCGGGGCAAGGAGCCAACATAATCCAGGTGCAATGTCGAAACTTTATGCAATACTTACTAATACAAGAAATTTTCAATAACCACATCAAATATACACTTAAAACGCATTTTAATGTGTATGTAAACCCAAATATTCTATATTTTGATGGATTACTTGATAATACACAATAGGGGACTGGTAAAAAAATGTAATACAAATGCCGTCCGCGGTGGTCTCGCGGTTTTAGGCCCTCACTACCTAGTCGCGCGACTGTTACGGTCGCAGGTTCGAATCCTGCCTCGGGCATGGATGTGTATGATGTCCTTAGGTTAGTTAGGTTTAAGTAGTTCTAAGTTCTAGGGGACTGATGACCACAGATGTTAAGTCCCATAGTGCTCAGAGCCATTTGACCAATTTTTTTTGTAATACAAATAAGAATGATGATAAAACATCTAAAGTTGCACATAATACTTTCACACTATATTTTTTCCTTCTTTTTTTCCTTTTCTGAAAATAACTTACTCACAAAGCTATGCATTGTATAATACTAACACCTTATCCCCTTTCTGAGCTCAACATCTCACTCGTTACAGAGCTATACTCACTCAGTTTTCGAGGCTGAGAAATGGGAAGCTGCGGGGTACAAAATGGCCCTGTCATCAGCTTATGGTCAGTGTAGTACGTACAGTGATTGGGAGTGTGAAATGAATGACCAGTGTGGCAGTAGACGTTTACCATTATCAAATAACTTATTTTTTAAACAGTGCAGTAAGATACTCCGAATTCGGATATCACTGTTTTAAACGGAGGATCCTTGTGTTAGGGAGAGTGGAAGCTCCAAACTTCACCCTGTCACTCTGATTTAGGTTTTCCGTGGTTTCCCTAAATTACTTCAGGCAAATGCCGGGATGGTTCCTACCATAAGGCCACAGCCGACTACCTGTGTCGTCCTTGTTGTTCTAGGCGTGTAAGTCTTTATAAATATCAGAATATGCGAATTACTTTATTTTGTTGTTGTAAAGTTGCAATCCAAGTCATGTCCAATATCGTTGTTAAAGAGATCTACGGATGAATAAAAGGACTAGTACTACTACTACTACTACTACTACTACTACTACTGTTTGACTCGCAGTGGAGGGTACAGAAGTTCACGTTACCGCCTGGTATTCTGTGGCTAGTTTTTCTGTGCTTTCTTCAACGTAAACTGGTGCAAGATGTTTCAAAGTCTCAGTAGAGTTGGTATAAACTCTAGTGAAACCGGGTGTAAACTCACAACATGAACTCAAGAGGAAACAATGAGAATGGAGAAACAAGAACGAAGTGGGATTAAAAAGGGTGTACGACAGGGATGCCTTCTGTCGTCCACACTGTTCAAGATATACATCGAAGATGCAATGGCGGAAATAAAACAGTAGTGCTTAAATTAAGCATGAAAGGATATCAATGATACGATTCGTTGATGACGTTGCTATGCTTAGTGAAAACGGAGAATTATTTGTAGCATAGAACCAGTTGGATGGAATGAGCAGTCTAATGAGGGAAGAATGCGGACTGAGAGTAAGCTGAAGAAAGAGGAAAGTAATGACGACTAGCAGAAACCAGATAATTGATAAAATTATCATCGAACTTGGTGATCACGAAATCAAGGAATTCAACTAACTTGGAAGCAAAATACTAGTACTATGTGTCCGGAGGACATAAAAAAACAGATTTGTTTTTGTGATCGTGTTTCCAATTTACTGTTACGTTAGTGAAAATTTGTGAGCACTGGTCAGGAAAGCCAAGAGAGTCACGGAAAGGAAACAACTCAGCTCATCACAACGAGACTGCTACGCCTGAAGAACGAAGATAACCACACCATTTACGAAAACACTATGTAAACTCATTATGATCTTATTGCGAAATTGTTTTTGTAACGTTATTTAGACTGAAGACGAGGAATCCCCTCGAAACATGTCGCACAATAAATAAGCAATACAACAGTTAATAAAGTTTGTGACTGGTAGCGGTAATGTCCTGGCCAAAGGAAGTGTACTAGTATCAAAGATACGGTATAATTGGATATAGAAATTTCTGAGAATGTACGATTCGAGCACAGCACTATGGAAAAACCGGAAAAATGAGACTCAAAGCCCTTGAGACGTTCTGATACAGAAGGATGTAGAAAATTAGGGGATCCGATAAAGTAAGGGGAGAGAAGGCTGCCCACACAGTAAGCGAAGAAAGTTATATACTGTAGTAAACACTAAGAAGAGACAGGATGATAGAACATTTGTCAAAATACGAGTATAAGGGAATATCTTCAATGATAATAGAAAACTGGCGGGCAAAAACAATGGCTGGACAGAGGCTGGAATATTTCTAAAAAGTAATTGAGGACACGGGTTGGAAGAGCTATTCTTAGATTAGGAGAGGAAGTAGTGCCAGGCCACATCAAACCAGTCAGAACACTGAAAAAAGGAGTAGGTGTCATAATACCTTGTTCGAAAAGAACATGGCCGTTCTTCTCCGCCATCTAGCTCTAATCCTACCATTTTGTAGTATCTTATCTTCGTGATGCTTACGCGAAATGTTTGTTGGCACCAGTAGACTCGTTCTACAGTTAGCTTTAAATGCCGGTTCTCTCACTTTTCTCAATAGTGTTCCTCGAAAAGAACGTCGCTTTTGCTTCAGAGAGTCCCATTTCAGTTCTCGAAGCTTCGCCATAACACTTGCATGTTGTTCGAATCTATCGGTAACAAATTAAATTGGCGTTGTACGGATCCCAAACACTCCAGCAGTATTCAAGAACAGGTCGCACTATCGCCCGATATGCGGTCTCATTTACAGATGAACCCCATTATCCAAAAACTCTTCCAGGAAACCGAAGTAAACAATTAGCCTCCCCTGCCACAATCTTCATATCGTCGTTCCATTTTAAGTCGCTTTACAACGTTACGGTCAGATATTTAAACGACGTGAGCGTGTCGAACAGGACACTAGTAATACGAGATCGGAACATTACAGGTTTTTTTCCTACTCATCCGTATTGACTTCCCTTTTCTAAATTTAAAGCTAGCTGCCATTCATCACATCAACTACCAATTTTGTCTGAGCCATCTTGTATTCTGCTAAAGTCACCTTTCTTCGACACCTTCCTGTGCACTACAGTTTCATCAACAAACAATCGCAGATTGCTGCCCACCCTGTCTGCAGATCCTTTATGATTTTATACACATAGAAAATAACAACGGTGCTGGGACACATCCCTGGGGCACAACTGATGATATTCCTATCTTCGATGAACATTCGTCGGCGAGGACAACAAACTGGGCTGTCTTACTTAAGAAGTTGGCGAGCCACTCACATACCTGGGAACCTGTTCCGTTTGCTCTTACCTTCGTTAACAGTCTGCAGTGGGGATCTGCCTGTTGCCGTTCATCCGTAGATCACGGTATATCACCTGAGAAACAGACAAGTTGAGTTTCGCATTAGTCATGCTTTGTAGAACCGTGCTGATTCCTGGAAAATAAACTCCTCGGTCTCAGCAAAATGTTTTATACTCGAACTGAGAATATCTTCAAGGAATCTGCAGCAAACCGATGTTAGGGATATTGATCTCTAATTTTGCGGGTCCTTTCTTTTACCCTTTTTGTATTCCAAAGTCACCTGCGCATAACGTACCTTGAGCAAGGAAATGGAATCGTTTGCAGCAAGACAAGTATGCACACGGAGAGTGAGGTAGCAGGAATGTATTAAGCATTTGGAGACAGACTTGATCTTTACACGTCAGGTGCAAATGGTGACATCATTAGTAACTTTCGAGCATGAGCTCATGATGTGAAGAAGATCCTGGTGGAAGGAAATTTAAAAATACAACATGAGGATCTAACCCAATTGTACTAACAGAAAATTCACTAAATAAATAAATAATTTTTAAAAAACTAAAAAATTAAAACAAAATCGAAAGAAAGTCCAAACTGGCGGAACTAGCTCACTTGTGTTAGCGAACATTCCGATTCCCTGCTTACAAGTATCTGAGTGATTTAAGATCTGCGTTATGTTCAAAAACATGTTAAGATATTGACAATAATTTCAAAAATAGGTAACTTTCACATGAAATTTACATAAATTAGCCTCATATCCTAAAGTGTTCGTTTATTTATAAAAAAGTACGTACAGATATTGACAATACTAGTGTAACTTAGAACTAATGATTCAATTAATACGTTGAGCAGCACATGTCACTGTCTGTAGTTCGATCTCTGTACCACACTTGGTGTAAGGCACAACTGACACTCAAATTAAGTAACTCCACATGTGAATAGTTCTACGGAACACATGATGCTTGTCAAGTGTCATATTGCTTTTTCAACTCTGTTTCCAAAATTAAAATAAGGAATACAAAAACGCAATGTTTATGTCAAGTGTCGCAATGTCATTTCCACACACACAAACATAATCGAAACATGATTGTAGACTCTCAAATTAAGTGATAACAAGACACGTACTTCCTATAGCAAGTGCAACTACGTCATTTTAAAGTATAAAATGTACATCAAAATATTTACTTCTGTGACTACTATTTTTGTCAAACAATTATAGAAGTGTTTCAGTAATGCATCACCTCTCCAAGCTTCATTTCACTGACTAGCTAATATTGTTTTTCATTATATTTGCTCTTGGCGTATTCTTGGGCTACTTTTGGGGAAGGCTATAACATTTACCAATCGGAACTAGGGACCTAAGGATCTCTAAAATGTTTACATACTATTTTGCAATGATCTACTGCTAAATAATATTAAAATATAGTCTAAATGCTCCAAAATACAAAGTGTAAAACTTAGTCGAAGACAAACGAATTGACAAAGTACCATTTTAGCAAGGGAATTCTGATGAGATTTGTGTTGTATTTTAACCCTTAAACTGTATAATTTACTAACATGCAAGAACAGCTTCATAATCCATGGACTACGAATGTAAACATGTCCAAAGACAATACTGAGACATGGTTCCACGCACAGAGATCGCTTTCGATATTTCTTTGCCCCACAGATCTCTGATCATGAAAAAAAATTATTCAAATGAATGATAGTCGATCTTTCCACAAAAATAAAATTATTTCTCGAAAAATGTAAAATTTCGAGCACAAAACACAGATGACACTACTTTTGTAATTTAACTGTTCCTTAACATTCAAAAAAACACAGTTTTTGCATGTTGGTACTACTGATAAATTTTACAGATTATGATGCACTAGCGACAGTCAAAGTTTGATTATTTTACTATGCTTTTCAAGGCACACTGGACCCTCAAACTAATTGTTTCTACTTCTAAATTGTCTATATTACTTGTCAATGTGCTAACGGTTCACTTATAGGCAATATGGAAATAAACTGTAGGTTAGTTGATAACTGTAGTTTGATTTTTGTACAATACATTAAATTTATCAAAGTATACAAATATTTGTTCTATAACATTACAAAACACACATGGACACCACTGCTAATTTAAGCTTAAGTTACACTTGTTGAGAAGAATAGTTTGATATTTGTACCGAAATAAACAATGTTATTCCGACATTAAATTTTACAGACACTCGTCTTAGTTAATGTAAAACCAAAATTGTGTCACGCAAACATAATGCTGACCCCTGTACAAGGGTATTATCTTAAGCTTGCATTACAAAAAGTTTGTCGTTTTCCGTTAATAATGCTAACTTATGCTGTCCTACAAAGGAGAACACAAGTCTGTGATGGACAGCAGTAATAGACATTTCTTATAGGTAAGAACCTACTTTTCGAAGTCAGTGAAACATTATAGTGACCATAAGATAGAGCATTAATTTTGTGTAGGAATACAAAGCAATTGTCTTTTACAGTAAAATTTTAACGAAGTTTCCCGGGTTATAGAAACATTGTAAGAAATTGCCCCATACATTGCCACGTTAATGGCAGAAATCTAAGGAAATGCTTTATGTTACTTCAAAATTGTAACAAATTGTCCCATGTTACAACGTAATCTGTTGAGTCCATGTCTAATACATAATTCCTTGGACTTTCCTGTATTTTATTTGTGTTGAGAGATTCTTTTAGTGAGTCAGTGGCAGAGTAGTGTGCTCAGTCCCCAACTGTTTATAATATCCTTCTGTTTACAGACAAATATTCTTGGTTTGGCCGGGCGACATGGTAAATCCTCACATTCCATATTCAAGTTTACGGTGGCCGAAAATTTAGTCTGTGAGCAGCGACATTGAAGTGTCTCTGCCATGTCTTCTATATTTCTTAAGTAGAACTAGGGTTAGTCTGTTTCCAGCCATTGTTATTTTTTCTGTTGTGTTTTTAGCAAGTTTAATAGTTCATCTAAATAGATTTCGAGGTATTTTAGATGTGAGTGAGCACTGATTTCTTGTCCCAATAATCGAAGTTTAAATCCATGTGGTTCCTGAATTTGTAGCTTGATAAGGTGTCAGTGACGGAATAATACCAGCTGTAGTGTGCTGTGTGGTTAGATAGTATCCTTCACTTGCGTAACCAGGGCTGTCTGTTTATGAAGTCGATGGCCTGTTCGTTAATCCTTTCACAAGTTGGAGCATACCAACAATATGCGGTATGATCAATGTACAACGCTGTACTTTATTCCCTGTAGAGGTCTAGGAATGTGATGCATATAGATTGTGCATAAAAGTGGAGATGTGACTGCTCCCACAGGTACACCTGCATTTTAAAAATGAGCACGAACAGTCTCGACCGAAAAAAAAAATGTATTTTGTGGTAACCGGTTTCGGTCAGTTTTTGACTATCTTCCGCTCAATTTACCGCCACCGCCTGCCACCGTAGTGTGAGGTCTGAACATGGTCAAAAACTGACCGAAATCGGTTATCACAAAAGAAATGTTTTTTGCGGTCGAGAATGTTTGTGCTCATTTTGAAGTACTTTTTGCCAGACCGCTGTCCTCCACGAGAATTACTGACCTCTGCATTTGCTCTTAGACATGTCGACAATTAGTCATTACCTCGGACTTATACTTTTCTCTCACAGATGACGTTTGCTTTTAACTGCACGCTGGAAGTTGAAACTTAACATTTTAAAGAATGGCCCATCACCTTATAAGACATGCGTTCGATATCCAAAAGGAGTTCCGCTGCTACATCTGCCATATTGCACGCTGGTTAACATCAGGACCAGGTCGGCTGTGCTGCTGTTACTCCTGAATCCGGCTGATCATGTGGGATGATATCGTTGTCTTCCACGTACTGTGGTAGTCTGTGGTTAACAATTGTTTCGAAGATTTTTCCTGCACTGGGAGCAATTAATAGGTCTGTACGAGATCGGACTGTTTTTAGGTTAGTTCTCAAAATGATCCTGATTTTAGCTTGCTCATTGCAGAGCGACTACTGTTTTTGTTTTAAGGTCTTGTTGAATAAAGATTTTAGTTTGTTGGAGAAGCCATATTGCAGGAGTTGTTTAAAATGGTTTCGTATACCATCATTCCCAGGAGCTGTGAATGTACCACACAATAACGCAGAAGTTAGAGTCCGTAACATCCTGAAGTAGGGGATGATCAGGGGTTGTGTTAGAGTTTTGTACTCGTAGTAAAGAATATGATTACTGTACTGTAATTTCGTCGTGGTTTTTTCGAAATTTATGATCTTGTGGATGAACATATATATTTTTTTTCTAGCAAGTTGGTGAATAGCTCTACTTTCTCACAGTCTTCTGTAGTGATGTTACCGTCTGTGATTAAGGCCGGTTCTTGACAAATGGTGTGACCTATATGATTGTAGGGCTCCGTCCTTGAGACCCCCCTAGCCCATCTATTAGTTCTTAAGTGCGGAATTTCGGTGCTTTTGGGTTATTGAGTCTGTCCCTCCCAGCCTTTGCGTTCGTTTGGATGATCTTTTATTTGTCTGAAGAGTTTTCATTTCTTTCGTTTTGCCTGTGTCGGGAGACGTTCTATTCTTTTCTTCTTTGGTGCACTCTTTTCGAGAGAAGATTGTATCGCTTGCACATACTACTAGTTATAGTTTTCTAGTGTTTCTACGGTTTCGATTGCTGTTGTGTTAGATTCTGTGTTTAAGTATTGTAATCTGAAGCTTTCCACGTTCAGATTTTTTGAGTCAATAATAGGGTTAATTTTCTTTTCCTTAAGTATTGCGTGGTTAATAGCTGTGTTCGTATAGTAAGTGGTAAATGGTCGCTAGATATGATGTCCCCAATTCGAATCATACTGCAGTCATATGGTGTACATTTTATTGATCCAGGATTGAAATGCTACAGCGATTGATAAATTTCGGTGTGTCATTTCTGAGTCCGACGTGGTTATACGCAAGAGTCTCCGTTTTTGTTGTCTGATTTGTCAGCAAATACTGCGGATCTAGCATTGCAACCTATGGTGAGGATTTGAGTGAGGATTTGTAATGAGTTGGGTCTATAGCTTTATCGTGAAACAATGTACCATGTGAGGTAGGGGCTGCAACTTAGTTACCCTCCATTCCACTTCAAGAAAGTTTGCTTAAGCACAGACAGTTCCAGTTAGTTACGCCACGTAAGACTACCCCATATCGGCTTTATAAGGTGTGCTACCTCAACCCTGGACTGAACAGCAAAAGATTTTTAGAGAGACCTTTATCAGACAACTGGTCAGCACGCCTCCATAAAAGGCTCAGGAAACAGGTGTTCCTTCTTGAACCATTTCATGCAAAACAGGGTAGCATCCGCAGGTAATTTGAGAAATACTGAGACAAAACTCACCACTGGGACGACTCAGTTTCTCATAAAGTTGTGATGAGCATTCTAAAGATAAAGAGCAGGCCGGAGTGGCCGTGCGGTTCTAGGCGCTACAGTCTGGAACCGGGCGACCGCTACGGTTGCTGGGTCGAATCCTGCCTCGGGCATGATGTGTGTGATGTCCTTAGGTTAGTTAGGTTTAATTAGTTCTAAGTTCTAGGGAACTGATGACCTCAGAAGTTAAGTCGCATAGTGCTCAGAGCCATTTGAACCATTTTCAACCTAAAGGCAAGTATGCCTTTAGTCATTTGCGAGAGTTTGGCACATGTACCGGAATATAGCTGGAACATTTTATATTTGTACTTTACTCCATAGCACCTATCTGTGAAGACGCAAGGGCGATTCGTAACAACAGTAATGGATACAACAGCATGCCACAGTCAAGTCAGCTGAACACACAGATTCACAATTCAGGCCAGCTTAACAGATACCGCATTGCCCAAGTGAAATCGTCTCCTATGTCACCTGGGTGTGTTACGTGATGTGCTGATCACAGCCCGAAGGAACTGAATAATGACAGAAAGAGATATGATAATCGGTGTCGTCCTGGCTAACAGCGAAATAGGGGCAGATGGTTCTACAGCAAAAACAAGAATTAGTTTACTCATACTGAGTATGAAGGGGCGATCTGTATTTACTTTCCTGGCCATGCGCGGTAGCCGCGTGGTCTAGGACGTCTTGACATGGTTCGTGCGGCTTTCCCCCCGTCGGAGGTTCGACTCTTCACTTTGGCATGTGTGTGTGTGTCGTCCTTAGTGTTAAGTTAGTTTAAGTCAGATTAAGTAGTGTGTAAGCCTGGGGACCGATGACCTCAGCAGTTTGGTCCTATAGGAACATATCAAAAATTCCCAAAAAATTACTTTCTTAGTAGAAGAAAAAGCCAAAATCGTAATAAAACACTGTATTGTGGATAACCCGTTTCGATAAAACTATGTTGCCATCATTAGGTCTTCGTGTAGGTTATTATAAACATCTTGTGCCTGAAGCACACAATATGTTTCCATCCAGATGCACAACATATGACATGAATGACGTGTTGGCACGTCAAAAGTAAAAGTTAAAATTACTATGTACACAAATCTCCAAAACATTGCATCCATATGATCACACGTAATGCCTACTAGGACACCACAAGACTGTCAGTAACACACGTCTTCGGCCGGGAATCTTCAGTGGTGAGTCCCGCTTCGAACTGAGCCCCGATAACCTGCGTAGACGTGTCTGGAGACCCCCTAGACAGCGGTAGGATACCAGACTGACTGTCACCCGCTATACGGACTTACAACCAACAGTGACTATTTGGGGTGCCGTTTCTCCTCATAGCAGGACCCCTTTATTTGCCATCCGCGGCAACCTTACAGCATAACGATACATCGACGATATTCTACGGCCGACTGTGTTGCTTTTCATTGCAAGCCAATCTCGGCTTACATTGGAGAAAGATAATGCCCACCCACACATGGTCTTATGTCAAAGGGGTATGTGGATGAAAACAAAACGTCCAGACACTCTGTGACCAAAATGGATGAATACTAAATGTCTTTTCCCTAAGCTGTTTCACAGAGGAAGACTGTACTGTAGTTCCCTCTCTAGATTGTCGCACAAATGACAAAATGGTAGATATCGAAATAGACGACAGAGGGATAGAGAAACAATTAAAATCGCTTAAAAGAGGAAAGGCCGCTGGACCTGATGGGATACCAGTTCGATTTTACACAGAGTACGCGAAGGAACATGCCCCCCTTCTTGCAGCGGTGTACCGTAGGTCTCTAGAAGAGCGTAGCGATCCAAAGGATAGGAAAAGGGCACAGGTCATCCCCGTTTTCAAGAAGGGACGTCGAGCAGATGTGCAAAACTATAGACCTATATCTCTAACGTCGATTAGTTGTAGAATTTTCGAACACGTATTATGTTCGAGTATAATGACTTTTCTGGAGACTAGAAATCTACTGTGTAGGAATCAGCATGGGTTTCGGAAAAGACAGTCGTGTGAAACCGAGATCGCGCTATTCGTCCACGAGACTCAGAGAGCCATAGACACGGGTTCACAGGTAGATGCCGTGTTTCTTGACTTTCGCAAGGCGTTCGATACAGTTCCCCACAGTCGTTTAATGAACAAAGTAAGAGCATATGGACTTGAATATTGCTCACCAGTGTGGGATCCGTACCAGATAGGGTTGATAGAAGAGATAGAGATGATCCAACGGAGAGCAGCGCTCTTCGTTACAGGATCATTTAGTAATCGCGAAAGCGTTACGGAGATGATAGATAAACTCCAGTGGAAAACATTGCAGGAGAGACTCTCAGTAGCTCGGTTCGGGCTTTTGTTGAAGTTTCGAGAACATACCTTCACCGAGGAGTCAAGCAGTATATTGCTCCCTCCTACGTATATCTCGCCCACACAGAGGCATACCAACATGCTTTCTTTCCATTAACAATACGAGACTGGAATAGAAGGGAGAACCGATAGACGTACTCATAGTACCCTCCGCCACACACCGTCAGGTGGCTTGCGGAGCATGGATGTAGATGTAGATGTAGATGTAGAGATTCTACGGTTTATGTTCGTGCTTTCTAATCCCTATCTTGGCCAACTAGGTCGGTTAATCTCTCCTAAATTGAGTACATTTGGAGCATTACGGGTAGGACCATCCAACCATTGCACGATTTTAACGATCCAATAAGCCAGTTGGACGGAATATGTCACGATATCCATCAGGTGAACATTCAACAATCTTTTGTTTGTTTGTACATATACATCGAATCTCCCGATTTCCTACCCTTTCGCATAATTCCTTCGTGGTGCGTCGTTTTCTTGTCTCAAGGTGTATTTTGTCAACCGAAAAGAAGACAAGCTACATCACCTTTCTCAATATCTTCCGTGGTGTCTGCAGATGGCACCTTACATACTGCAGCACTGGATGTGATGCCAGCACACCTGCTGAGGTCGCAACACATGCACTTCCCTGTTTACTCGCAGTGGAAACGAATCATAAGTTCCACAGGGAGGTGGCAATACTGCATTTTTTGTCTGAAATGGAACAGAGAATTCTTCTATGTTAGCAGTCTTCTTTCCTACATACTCGCAAACATTTCCCGTTTATAGCGGTTGCTGCAGCCTAGCAATATAGACATTTTTACATTGCTTGAAGACATTTTCGGTGAGTAATAGTAGACACGTTATCTCGGTAGATTTGGTACTAGTATTATCAAACTTCTGTAGCTATTCATTAGCGAAAAAAGAAGAAATACGGTATAGTTTTCTATTTCAGTCACTTCTTCATATTTTTTCTCGAAACTAAGCTATGTGGCATACCCAGAAAAACATAATCTGCGGAACGAATATGTACACAAAAAGATAAATCAAGTAATGATATCTGGATGACAGTATCCTGAAGATTCCAGTATACTGTAGAAACGTACTGATTAATAAACAAAGTAAGTGAAGTAGAAAAGTGATAATTTTTTTACGATCACAAACTATTCAGTTTTTATGGATTAATTTAAAAGTACAAAATTTGATTTAACTGAAGTGAATTGATTACTTGTGGAGAGTAGATAAGAGGTAAATGATGCTTAAAAGATAGTATTTATGTAATGGGTATATATTGCATTAAAAGTTTGTAAGATGTGGTGCTCATGTGCTGTATTTATAATAAACCCCCGCCTTCGCCATAAGTATTTTTTATATTTCTTTAATTTTTACGCGTTTAAGCATTAAACTATTTCCAAAGAAATAAAATTCTATTGATGCAAAGTATCGCTTCAAAGTTATTCGCATTAACTTTGATGCGATACTTTGTATCAGTAGGATTTTGTTCTTTTAAATTCGCTTAGAGCTGAAAAGCGTAGGGATGAAAGAAATGTAATAAATACTTGTGGTCATGGTAAACGGTTTACTATAAATCAATGTACTGATTTAGAAATTAAATGATTCGAACTACCGCTGTACATCACTCGTAGATAAATATATGTTACTGTGCTGCATGAGCTCCTTTTGTTGAACCGACTGCCTCATCCGGTTAGTGGCACTCAGTGAAACATATGTCTCGTACTGCCATTGGGAAGCCTAATTACTATATTTTTAAGAACTAGTTTAATATGGAGAATCTGTTTTTGACACCTCGACATAAACCTTGTAGGTGATTTCTGTCTGTAACTGTAATGGTGGAACTGTTTTTCATGAATCCTATATCTGTAATGAAAGTGTGAGATTCAACAGAAATCTGTCATGGAAAATTCAAATCTAGAAACAAAATTCCGTGTCAGAGCTACTTTTGGACAAGTTTAAAGGAGTGGAGACGTTAAAATGAAATGAAATGAGCCTGTGGCATCGTTGGGCGGGAGGCCCCTATTCGGGGGAAGTTCGGCCGCCACATTGGGCGATTTGCGCGCTGCAGATGAGGATGAAATGATGATGAGGACAACACAACACCCAGTCCCCAAGCGAAGAAAATCTCCAACCCTGCCGGGAATCGAACCCGGGCCCGTTTGTATGGGAGGCTAGCACGTTACCATCCAGCTAAGCAGGCGGACAGTGGAGACGTTCTATAGGTTTCTCAAAAAGGGTTCGCAATCTGGTTTTGCTTTACAGTTGAAATGAAATGTTCGCTCTCCTTCTTGCGTACCCATCTTGACGGGAGAGAGCTCCGATGTCTTAAGGAAGTATAGTATATTTATTGGAACAGAATGGAAACAAACGGAAAATGTGCGGCGGCTTCAAGTAACTGCTATGGTACTGGGAATACAGCGAGGTTGGTCCATTACGGTATGCTGCTTACACCTTTCACATCATGCTTGACCTAATGAAACCGTAAAGAATCCATCTAATACAGTGAGTTTTCATATCGTAAGGATATATTTCCCCGTCATTCAGCTGAAAGTGAAAGGTAAGACGTATTTGAAAACTCACGAATCAAAGTGCTTGAGATAGATGAACTTTGGAAGCACCCTTAAGTTCAAAGGAAACAGAGCATTATTTCAAGACACTAACAGAAAACGTCGCTGGAAGACGGTATGCTACCTACTACCAAACGATGGTCCATGAAGTGGTCGAAGCATATCGAGATCTAGGTTCCAAAATACCCGTAGAAGCAGTATAAGATGAACTATCATTTGGGTTAGTTTTCAAAGACGAACGTGGTGAAATATTTCCTAAAGGCTTTTCTATCTCCTATATCGAGGAATGGTTTTTGAAGTTTATTTCGAGACAAGGAAGAAACAAAATACTGTAAACAAAAACGTGTGAGGTCTTACTTTGTGCAAACCCTTTGTCAATGTTTATTTAGAATAAATTCTTCAATGCGGATGCTATACGAGTACTGTATCGTATGCTTGATGCACAACATTGCAAAAAATTTGTCTTGAACTATGCCTGATACAGGTAAAAGAAACCAAACCTGTAATTACTCTGAAACTATCCCTGATTTTTAAAAAGATCTAATTAGAGATCAGTGCTCAAAAAGCAGCGATAGTCTCGCTGTAACCCTCCTATAAAAGATGTTTATTTATCTTTTTTGAATCTATGTAATTACAAACATTCGAGTCGAGTTACAACACTGCATTTAGTACTTTCAGTTGTACTAAAACTGACAATAACCGCAATGTGTGGACATTCTAGTACAGAAACACAAGTGAAAATTAGGAAAAAATAAAATTTTGAAGATTCGCAGACGATATATTCTTTTGCAAAAAATAAAGAGATGTGAACTATTTAGTGGACAAGCATGCTAACTTGCAGGGAATATGGCTGATGACGAACGAAGTGAATGGCATTAGTATTTAAGAGAAGTATGAGGCGAAATTAGGAAAAGATGCAGAAAAAGGTCAGGAATTCTATATTCTAGAGTGCAAGATTAAAGACGTATGCGGATCCAAGGACAAACATTGAAGACGGCATGTTACAAACAAATAATCATTATTTAACTAACTGCATCTCTTGAAACTAAAAATTGGCGTAGTTCGATGACGAAATCTTCGAAATCACTTCTGTACAGCACAACATTGTAACGAAGTGCTGATAACACGAAAAACAAAGGTAAACAAATCTTGAAGCATCTGAAGTACTGTATTAAACCGCAGAAGGATTCTAAAAATTAAGTGGATTTACAAAGTAGGAAACTGAGAGGTTCTGGAAAGAATAGGAAATACAGTTATTTCCTTAGTTCCATCTGTTTTATGTCAGATATGCTTCCAAAGATGCTAATATTTACTTGTTTCTAAAATTAACCTTCAAATTTTTCAGTTTTTATTTGATTCTTCTCATGGTTGCACACTGAAAATCACTGCGTTGTGCGTCAGAAAGACCCTTTCGAAAGTTGTAAAATGTTTTAGCATATAGAATTCAATCGTGAAATAATACTACATATATTTGGTAAGGAGATAAGAATTTGAATTTTCCATCTGCGAAGTACGCAGCGTCTGTAGGTTTTTGTTCAAACGAGGTTGCAACTGTGTCCTAAATGTTTAAATTTTTATGGCTTGTCCAATCAAGTAAACAGCTTTCTCCGTTAAAGGAGAGACTGGCATCAGAAGTAGAACAGGGAACAATATAATATACAGGATGAACTAGAACCCAACCGACAAGCTTCCACATGTCGTTCGGGGATATTTTCTGATTGTTTTAATATAAGGGCCTGTGATATCCTGTGCCTCGTTACAGAATAAAGAGGTTTGTTACCCCAGTTACATTCATTTATTGGAAAATAACTTCACAACATTGAAAAGTGTTTATTACGACAACACAAACAGAATGACTAGCGCATCAGAAGTACTTCGTCTCCCAGGCGCGCCAAAGCGACCGGAAGGTATCCGAAGCATTTCGGTTGCAATATCATTACTTTTATGTTTCTCACAACTAGTGAACTTTTAATAAACAAAAACGGTAGACTCGTAAGGTAACCACGATAGGTTATCGTACTGAAAACTGGGTTAAATACAATGAAAAGTATATAAATAACTAATAAGAGAAGTTAGGCGTTTTGGTGCCTAACACCCGAATGTGCCGACCAATCAGAAGCAAGTTCAGTACAACTGGCGGGCTCTCTCACAGGAATGGTACATACTGTACCATCTGTCTCCTTGTGCCTCACTCCACTTTTGTACTATACGTTACTTCACACGTATCAAGCTGTATGAAAGCGAGCTTCTAGCACGATAAAATACTGGCGGCCGCAGCCAGCAATATCACGATGTCCTGCTGCCACTAAACTGGCAGGTGACGTAAGACATTTTTACACTCGAAGATGGAGAGATGGAGCATAAGCCTTTGATATTATCGTCTTCTTTCTGTTTTTATTTACTGTTTCATCGCCTAACTATAATAACTACTGTTTTGATCAGCTGTAATCCAAGCTTAGCATAATTCTTTCTCTCTTTCTAATACCTTTATTTTTTTTTCGGGCGTTGGATGTGAACGGATATAACGAGTGCACATCGCCGCAAAGAATGTGTCTCAGTATACGTGACAAATTCAGTGGTTTATTTTTGGACTATCAATAACGTAAGAGCAGTTTATATAAATCGTAAATTGCACATTCTAGTCCAAGCGGTGCACTCCCGTCGTTTTTTCAAAGCTTTTCATGAGAAGCATACTTCTGGAATTTACCATTAAGAAATACATTTGATAACTCCGTTCAGTAAAATGGTTCTACAAACTACTGTCGCCATAAGATAGAATAGTATCGGAATTTGGAATAGCCTAATTCCTACCGAAATCTAGCAAGTAACTCTCTAAACGCGTCACTTCCCGTATTTTCACGCGCTGTTCACCTGGATGGCGACGGACGGCTGCCACTGTGCCAGTCAGCTTAATAAATTCCACTTAGCTTAGTGCTACCTCAGAACACTTCTACGCACTATCGCGTCTACGTAAGTATCCTCAGCACAGGGTACCGCGCGGCTTAGAACGAAACCTGCACGACACCGTATTGCCGTCAGCAACATGACAGTGCTTCCAAATGCTTCAAATGGCTCTGAGCACTATGGGACTTAACATCTGAAGTCATCAGTCCCATAGAACTTAGAACTACTTAAACCTGACTAACCTAAGGACATCACACACATCCACGCCCGAGGCAGGATTCGAACCTGCTACCGTAGCAGCCAACCTCGGGGAAGATCAGTTTGGATTCCGTAGAAACACTGGAACACGTGAGGCAATACTGACCTTACGACTTATCTTAGAAGAAAGATTAAGGAAAGGCAAACCTACGTTTCTAGCATTTGTAGACTTAGAGAAAGCTTTTGACAATGTTGACTGGAATACTCTCTTTCAAATTCTGAAGGTGGCAGGGGTAAAATACAGGCAGCGAAAGGCTGTTTACAATTTGTGCAGAAACCAGATGGCAGTTATAAGAGTCGAGGGACATGAAAGGGAAGCAGTGGTTGGGAAGGTGTAACGAGAATTATACGTATAAAAATTTTTTTCTTTATGAATTTAGATAAATTAATAATAGCAATGTGTTGAATTTCTTTTTCGATTCTTTTCGTGTCATGTTAAAGAAACTGTGAGTAACTTTTGAAACGAATATTATTTATGTTAGATTTCAAATAATGTGGTAATCAAAGGAAAGTGTATTTAATGTTAAAACTATTGTAAGATGTGAAAATTGTAATTTATACACTTGGTCCATACGTAGGTAATGCATTAGGATATGTGTAGTAGAAAACCTGTGGTGAATACCCTACCTGTAGGGGAGCGGGAAAAGGTGGAGGCAGGCGAGGCGGGAAAACGCACACTGGCGCGGTTCGGCACAACGGGCTCAGTAAGACAGTCGGAGGCGAGCAACAGTCGGAAGTACACGTACTGTACCGAGGAGACTACCCAGGAAAAGTGGATTCCATTGAGCCTCGGATGGACCGATTCCGACGACTACTTGGCATGGCTATATTCTGAGGAACAAAATTGGAAAGATTACGACGCTAAGAAGATGGAAAGTGCCGATGTTGTGTGAGCCTTAGCCGTGCTTGTATGTGTGCTGTGCTGCCCGCTATCTCGCAGCCCGCCAACCGCCGCACCGACTTGCACAGGTCAAACATTTATTTCATCTTTAGAAGTGTATCTGTGTGGACCAGTGTCGAAAATGTTTCTGACTGTTCAATAATAACGTGACTTTTACCAGAATTGCATTAGCCATGACTTATCCTGATCACTGACCTAGACAGGATCCTTACCTCGTATTGTGCAAACCGAGTATCCTAAACTGAAAGTTTACTGTTTGTGTTAATGAAAATTATCAGCAGATTAATCTATGCCATAGAGGGATCTAAAGTTATGTGCGTTGTTGCAAATGTTGGTAAAGAACAAAAGAGTTTTTTTTTAATTGAGTTAGCGATGTTATTTAATTAATTTGAGACAGAAATAATGACAGTTAAATTATTCAGAAGTAAGACAAAAGAGTAGTTATCCAGAGATTGATAAATTTTGAGTGTTAATTTGCCTTCAGTACTTAACAGTTTCAGTATAACGACCATAACAGTTTCAGGCCCCCCCCCCCCCCCCCCCTCCTTCTCTTGTCCATTCTTTCAAACCTTGATGTGTACTGATCAGATTTGACCAGTAAAGCTAAATTCTATATTAATCCTAAATGTATTATTGTTTTTCCATTATTCATAGTGATATTGTGTGTGTGTACTTTTAAGATTGTCGACGCTAGGGCAATCTATGCCCGATTTCAGTCGGCTCAACATACAAAATGCAGTTAGTAGTAATCATTACTGTGTGGTGTTGTGTAAAAATAACTCGTCCAAATTAGTACAAAAAGAGAAAACTTTAATTCAGTGGATTTTTCGGGTTCCAAACTTTGCCATATAACGCATCATTACTACGTGTTACTATGCTTGTACATGCACCCACTTGTACAAGGAAAAACTCACTAATTGCCTAACTAGGCTGGCGACCGAATTGTTAATTATAGGTAGCATTTACTGTGTGTACTTCTTGTCCATGCGAAAGAATAATTATACTGTACATTTACTTGATGCATCACTGTGGTTATTGACTGAATATATGTCCGATCTTGCTTCTATTAGGTACACGCGGTCAACTAATGTACTAAAATCCTTGTTTATAAGGTGAAGCCCGTGAACTTATTACAGTACAGGCTTTATAGAGCTAACCTACGTCCGAGTAGGGCGGTAGTGTTACAAGTGGCTTCCCCGTGACAGGACATCCATCTGTTGTCGGTTACAAATTAATGTAAATACCGAACAGTGGATGTTCAGTGGCACGAATAGCAATAAAGTTCAGTAAAAGAAACTGCAGTGTGAGCCAAGTATAATAGTGTGGTGTAGTTGGCATTTAGTATGGACAGAAACGTAGACGGGGTAGATGCGCCAAGTGAAATGGAAAATGCGGCTGGCAGTAGCCGGAGTTTACGCGGCCAGTTAACAGATGGCGTTAGCGAAAGACAGTTGGCGTACATACAATACCACGAACATGTCAATGAACAGATTGAAAGGTTGAGATCGCCTCGGAAACAGCAAGAGACAAAACAGGAAGCAGAGGGTGACTTTGTAGATGATAGTGGGTATGTGAATGAATCCACTGACATGTTTGATTCTCCACAGATAAAGAAAGAACCGAAAGAATCTTTTGAAGTAGGATCGGAACACACCGATTACGTAGAACAAAACAGTGTGAAAATTTTAAGCATAAACGATTTATTTGAACAATTAACCAAACAAATTTCAGGACAGAGTGAGCAGATCAAAACACAGAATGATCAGCTTCAAAAACAAGTCGGTAGTCAGGTTAATCAGCTCAAAACACACGTTGACAAGCAACTCAAAACACAAAATGAGCAACTTCAAAAACAAGTCGGCAATCAGGTTAATCAGCTCAAAACACACGTTGACGAGCAAATCAAAACACAAAATGAGCAACTTCAAAAACAAGTCGGCAATCAGGTTAATCAGCTTAAAACGCACGTTGACGAGCAACTCAAAACACAAAATGAGCAACTTCAAAAACAAGTCGGCAATCAGGTTAATCAGCTTAAAACGCACGTTGACGAGCAACTCAAAACACAGGTGGATCAAATTAAAGCGCAGGTCAAAGGACAGGGAATTAAAATTAGTAAACAGATAGAACAGGTAGAACAAAAAGTGGGTAATTTAAGTTCTGTGGTAAATACACTGAAACGTGAAATTGATACCATTAACAAAAATATGGATACTATGCAGGAGGAAATTGGAAACATTAATAGTAGATTCGAGGTTGAAATTCTCAACATCCAAGAGAAAGTAGAGCCTCTGGTTGAAACTAAGGTAGACGAAAAAGTTTTCGGTCTTAAAACTGAGATCGTGAACGAATGTCAACACGGGATATCACAATTGAAAAAGGTAGTTTTGGACACAGAAAGTGATTTAAGTAAAAAAGTAGCCGGATGTGTTCACAATTGTGAACAAAATACTACGAAAATTCAAGGCAGAATTTTCGATCTGGAGAGCAAAATTAAAGATAGGCCTGGTGTTGTCTGTAATGGCACACCAATTACGAAGCTGTTAGAAGGCGAGGAACGCTTCGATCCAGCCAAGAAACATAACGGGTGGCATCCGTTAGATTTTATTAAAAATTGCGAGAGAGTATTTCCTGAGCACTTGTCTGATCAGGAAAAGATAAACGTTGTAATTAGCGCCTTAGCGGGTGATGCTAAGCGCTGGGGAATAAATTTAAATATCGAACGAATGACGTTCGAAGAATTTAGGCAAAGATTTACGGAAGAATATTGGTCTGAACAAAAGCAGGACCATTTATGGCGGGAGTTCATCATGGCCAAACAGCATGATAACAGGGGCAGAAATTCTTTGAAAGATTTCTGTGAGTATTGGTACCGAAAATTGACACACTTAAGAGGTAGAAGATCAGATTCAGAAATTATCTGGGAGCTATATAAAAAGCTTCCAGAGGATTCCAAGAGGTACGTAGGAAGCAATCATCGTAGCTTCCAAGCATTTCTAGAAAGGGTCGAAGATGAAGACCATTGGCGCGAAAGTCGTGTCAATTATCAAAATTTTGGTAATCGTAATAACCGACACAATGACGAACGAAACGACGGCGATGGATTTCGCGTCAATGTAATACAGAGCGGAAGAGACAGAGGAAGAGGCAGAGGAAATAATCCAGGTCGCGGTAGAGGGTATACCGCGCAAAATAATAAAGACGCGGGAAACTAATTTCCGCGAACGTTGTGGGCCAAACGGAAGCGGACAATACATACCGGCCCCGATTCAAGAAAAGATACCGGACCGACCGTAATGTAATGAGACAGGCTAGGGACGAGCATGGAACGCCGCGACGTGTTGTGGCGAAACAAGCGTCAGGTGCGAGCCAGAATGAATCATCGCTGCCGCACAGAGCGCTATATGTTAACAGGCGAGTGGAGCATCAGAGGGCAACGGCCCAGCCTAGCCGAACATCTGTTCGGAAAGAAGCCGCTAGCAATACGGCAGCAGTAGGTACGAACGTAGGAGTCAGAGCTAATGAAAATTTTACGAGTGATAATTCCGTGGCAAAGGAAACAATAAATGAGACTGTGAGTACACAGAGAGGTGCGGTTAGCAGTGTTTGCAATGAGATAAAAGGCGAGGATGAACTAGCAGGAGTAACTGATTGGCGTGTGCAGATCGATGATCTGTACAAGGGCCTAAAACAATGTGAGTGGGAGGATTTTAAAAGGGAGTATGAGGCGAAGAAATTAGTTAGTGGAAAGAGAGATAGTAGGGACGTCCATAAAGTGACGTGGCCCAAATTTGAAGAGGGGAGAATAAATAGCGCCGCGCAAAGTACGCGTGCTGCCGATAGGAGGAAGGTTAATGATAGGAAGGATTTGGAGAATGAAATCCTCAGCATTGACGAAGAAATAACTTCTGATAACAGTCCGCCAATAGTACAAGCTGCTACCGAGAGGCACCGTGGAGAAGGGGTAGATGATTACCTGAAAGTAATTAAAGTCCACGAGGATTACACCGAATATGAAGTCACAGTGGATGTGAATAAAGCAGAGGATGAGGCCGTTTTCCAAAAGAGGAGATTGAATTGAAATCCAAGCCTGACGACAATACAGAGGAAGAACTTAGTGCCTGTCTCAGAAAAGCTTTTATGTTAGAACCTGAAAGCGATCCGGAATGGTCGGATTCCGACGATAGTTCAGATGATGAAAGATACGCAAATACAGACGAAAATGAATGTACTAACTCTCCCTATTGTGCAAAAGTAGCGTACTTAAGTGAATCTGAGGTTGAGGAAGAGTGTAGTGATGACTCTAGTGAAGATGAATTTTC
The DNA here is from genome assembly GCF_023864345.2 of Schistocerca serialis cubense. Taxonomy (NCBI): domain Eukaryota; kingdom Metazoa; phylum Arthropoda; class Insecta; order Orthoptera; family Acrididae; genus Schistocerca; species Schistocerca serialis. Next base: position 15,974,622 of record NC_064646.1, read on the forward strand.
AGGTGTAAAGGAAAATGAATATACTTTTACTGAAAGAGGGTATGAGAAAATCAGTGAAAATAAAGGGGATGCAGTTAATTGCGATATTGTACCTAACGATGACGACGTATCAAAACAAAATCCAGATGTTGAGACTGAACAAAGAAAGAAAGAGCCACCGGACGACTCAGTGTTTATTTTGCAAAGAGTTCAAGTAAGTAAAGACTTTGAACTCCAGAAACCGAAAAAGCCGCCAGATATAAATGGTTCACAGGTCAGGAACGTATCTTGTGGAAAAGACAGGAGGGGGCAGGGTGCTGTATTTGTATATATTATTATTATTATGCATGACTTTATTATTACTGTAACTCAGTGTTATCTGAAAGTGAATTATTGTTTTGTTGAATTAGAGCCTGGGGCAGGTTTATATCGGATTTTGAGAATGTCATGAACAAATTACATCATGAAACTACAGGATTTCCACCGGAAGAAATTTTGTTAGGCAGAAGTAGTAAAAGTTTAATTGAAGAAAAACTAGAGTTTCCACCTTGTACAAGTTTGGGATTGGATCAAAAGAAAGAATTGGTGATAAAAAGGGCAAAGCAAAAAGCTGAATCTAGATCTAAAAGACACAATAAAAATTTAAAAGTTTCAAAATTTAAAATTGGAGATTATGTTCTTTTAAAAACCCACGAAAAGTCTAGTGAACTAAACCATGAAATTTCAAAATTTAAATATATTTATAATGGACCATATATAATACAGAATATTCCACACGACAATGCTTACTACCTGATCTACCCAAAATCCAAAAGACCTTTAGGCGTAAGAAATATTGTGGACCTGAAACTGTATGTACCTAGGAACGAGTAAATGTGCTGTATCTTATGCTGAACCCAAGTTATTCTAAATGTATCTAATCTTGGTAAATGTCTGTATACCCTTGAAAGTGTGCTAATGTAGTTATGTGAGTTTCAGATTACCAATTGTACTGTAACTGTAAAAATGTATGGAGAAAAGGACTGAAAAGAAAGGATAAATGCTATCAGCCAGATAAAAGATGGGACTATCAAAATGAAAATGGGCAGTGTAAGAACCATAACATGAAGGACTAACAAATACCAATGAGGGCAGATAAATAATCGATGGAAAATTGTAAATATGATCCAGGAGATGTCACAATATGAAGTGAAAAGGACTGCCCAAATCCGCATAATAGGCAGCAAATATGTGTAATTAATTTTTTGAATATATGTGTGTGTGTTTTGTTTAGTAAGTAAGAAAATGGACTGCTATTCAAAGCAAGCAGCGACAAATTGTCTTATATTGTATACAAAATATGAAATTGTTTTTGTAGTTATATGTTTGTATTTCAGAATTTTAAATTATTTCTTTGAGAAATTTAGAAAAAATAAGTAAATTGCTATTTTAGTGAGGTTGTGATGGGAAGTTGGACTGTGCAAAAGGCACTTGAGTAAATGACAAGTCAGTATTCTTGAAGTGTTAAAAAAGTGTAAACCTATATACAGTGAGCAAAAGGAAATATGTAGTGTAAATCTTTTTGGGCAATTAAGTAAAGATTCAGAACCACTGTATAATTGTAAGCTTTAGTGTTCCCATAAAATTTGGACTTAAGAAAATTTTCTGGAAACAGGGGCATGTGTAACGAGAATTATACGTATAAAAATTTTTTTCTTTATGAATTTAGATGAATTAATAATAGCAATGTGTTGAATTTCTTTTTCGATTCTTTTCGTGTCATGTTAAAGAAACTGTGAGTAACTTTTGAAACGAATATTATTTATGTTAGATTTCAAATAATGTGGTAATCAAAGGAAAGTGTATTTAATGTTAAAACTATTGTAAGATGTGAAAATTGTAATTTATACACTTGGTCCATACGTAGGTAATGCATTAGGATATGTGCAGTAGAAAACCTGTGGTGAATACCCTACCTGTAGGGGAGCGGGAAAGGGTGGAGGCAGGCGAGGCGGGAAAACGCACACTGGGCGCGGTTCGGCACAACGGGCTCAGTAAGACAGTCGGAGGCGAGCAACAGTCGGAAGTACACGTACTGTACCGAGGAGGCTACCCAGGAAAAGTGGATTCCATTGAGCCTCGGATGGACCGATTCCGACGACTACTTGGCATGGCTATATTCTGAGGCACAAAATTGGAAAGATTACGACGCTAAGAAGATGGAAAGTGCCGATGTTGTGCGAGCCTTAGCCGTGCTTGTATGTGTGCTGTGCTGCCCGCTATCTCGCAGCCCGCCAACCGCCGCACCGACTTGCACAGGTCAAACATTTATTTCATCTTTAGAAGTGTATCTGTGTGGACCAGTGTCGAAAATGTTTCTGACTGTTCAATAATAACGTGACTTTTACCAGAATTGCATTAGCCATGACTTATCCTGATCACTGACCTAGACAGGATCCTTACCTCGTATTGTGCAATCCGAGTATCCTAAACTGAAAGTTTAATGTTTGTGTTAATGAAAATTATCAGCAGATTAATCTATGCCATAGAGGGATCTAAAGTTATGTGCGTTGTTGCAAATGTTGGTAAAGAACAAAAGAGTTTTTTTTAATTGAGTTAGCGATGTTATTTAATTAATTTGAGACAGAAATAATGACAGTTAAATTATTCAGAAGTAAGACAAAAGTGTAGTTATTCAGAGATTGATAAATTTTGAGTGTTAATTTGCCTTCAGTACTTAACAGTTTCAGTATAACGACCATAACAGTTTCAGCCCCCCCCCCCCCCCTTCTCTTGTCCATTCTTTCAAACCTTGATGTGTACTGATCAGATTTGACCAGTAAAGCTAAATTCTATATTAATCCTAAATGTATTATTGTTTTTCCATTATTCATAGTGATATTGTGTGTGTGTACTTTTAAGATTGTCGACGCTAGGGCAATCTATGCCCGATTTCAGTCGGCTCAACATACAAAATGCAGTTAGTAGTAATCATTACTGTGTGGTGTTGTGTAAAAATAACTCGTCCAAATTAGTACAAAAAGAGAAAACTTTAATTCAGTGGATTTTTCGGGTTCCAAACTTTGCCATATAACGCATCATTACTACGTGTTACTATGCTTGTACATGCACCCACTTGTACAAGGAAAAACTCACTAATTGCCTAACTAGGCTGGGGACCGAATTGTTAATTATAGGTAGCATTTACTGTGTGTACTTCTTGTCCATGCGAAAGAATAATTATACTGTACATTTACTTGATGCATCACTGTGGTTATTGACTGAATATAAGTCCGATCTTGCTTCTATTAGGTACACGCGGTCAGCTAATGTACTAAAATCCTTGTTTATAAGGTGAAGCCCGTGAACTTATTACAGTACAGGCTTTATAGAGCTAACCTACGTCCGAGTAGGGCGGTAGTGTTACAAAGGGAGTAAGACAGGGTTGTAGCCTCTCCCCGATGTTGTTCAATCTGTATATTGAGCAAGCAGTAAAGGAAACAAAAGAAAAATTAGGAGTAGGTATTAAAATTCATGGAGAAGAAATAAAAACTTTGAGGTTCGCCGATGACATTGTAATTCTGTCAGAGACAGCAAAGGAGTTGGAAGAGCAGTTGAATGGAATGGACAGTGTCTTGAAAGGAGGATATAAGATGAACATCAACAAAAGCAAAACAAGGATAATGGAATGTAGTCTAATTAAGTCGGGTGATGCTGAGGGAATTAGATTAGGAAATGAGGCACTTAAAGTAGTAAAGGAGTTTTGCTATTTGGGGAGCAAAATAACTGATGATGGTCGAAGCAGAGAGGATATAAAATGTAGGCTGGCAATGGCAAGGAAAGCGTTTCTGAAGAAGAGAAATTTGTTAACATCCAGTATTGATGTAAGTGTCAGGAAGTCATTTCTGAAAGTATTCGTATGGAGTGTAGCCATGTATGGAAGTGAAACATGGACGATAAATAGTTTGGACAAGAAGAGAATAGAAGCTTTCGAAATGTGGTGCTACAGAAGAATGCTGAAGATTAGATGGGTAGATCACATAACTAATGAGGAAGTATTGAATAGGATTGGGGAGAAGAGAAGTTTGTGGCACAACTTGACCAGAAGAAGGGATCGGTTGGTAGGACATGTTCTGAGGCATCAAGGGATCACCAGTTTAGTATTGGAGGGCAGCGTGGAGGGTAAAAATCGTAGAGGGAGACCAAGAGATGAATACACTAAGCAGATTCAGAAGGATGTAGGTTGCAGTAGGTACTGGGAGATGAAAAAGCTTGCACAGGATAGAGTAGCATGGAGAGCTGCATCAAACCAGTCTCAGGACTGAAGACCACAACAACAACAACAACCGTAGCAGCAGCGCGGTTCCGGACCGAAAAGCCTAGAACCGCTCGGTCACAGCGATCGGCCGACAGTGCTTTGCTTCCAAATCGTTTGTGTTTGCGCGTAGAGTTTGACTATCTGTGGTACGCCTCGCACACCGCTCAAGTGCCACCCGAATCGCATTGTTTGACAGTGATGTGTTCACTGAGCAGCATCGTCAGTGCTACAATCACACGCCGGGTACGGCTGAGCAGAGAGAGGGAGGAAGAAGAGATGAATATCTCTTTCTTTTCGTTTATTTTTTTATTATCTCAACCTAGTTTCGGCGACAAATATCACCATCATCAGTGGATTTTTGAAATATCTAAAACATGCAGAAACTGGTGTGGTTGTACAAACAAAGTAAAACATTATTACACTTTTACAAATCGTCTTTTGAAATATAGTGTTATATTGATACTTTCATACTGCCTTATTTATTGTATGCTACAGCATGTTTTTTGATTAAAAAAAACCACTGATGATGGTGATATTTGTCGCCGAAACTAGTCTGGGATAATAAAGAAATAAACGAAAAGCAAGGTGTTTTGCATCAAGGCGGCTCAATTTGTGATATTACTGTTTTCTATGCAAACACGGGCCAAATGGAAGAGTTCCAAGATAATATTATTATCTCTTTCTTTTCTGTCTTATGAGTTGGGTACAGATATTCCAATTGATTTCTCAATTTCGATGTAGCTTGAAACTGGATGACAATGAAACACTAACTCTGTTTCTTGTCTGCTGTGTGGTGGAGGGTACTTTGTGGACCACTGCCATTTCCCCCTTTTCCTGTTGAGTCGCAAATGATTTGAGGAATATCTGATTGCTGGTAAGTTTCCGTGTGAGCTTGAATCTCTCCAATTTCACTAGTCAACAGCCATTTTGCATCTGGGACGTGATACATGAACTAGTAGGTATTTTGGTGTACAGAATCGCAATGTACCGTTCAAAATATTCTAGCAAGTACCATTTTTGAGTCTTTAAAGGTTTTTTATTTTTCGTATTCAGTACTTCGCTTTTTGCAGTTCTTATGTTTTGAGGTTTAATTGTTTGTTTTTGATTTGCAGAGGAGAGCTAGAAGGCCTAAAAATCGTCGGTAAATGGTTGAAGTGGTAATCCAGTGGCAGTGGTATGAAAGAGATCCTCAGTGAGTGTTTCCTGTGAAAGATAGTGCAAACATTTTGTGTTTAAAACTTACACTAAGAACCAATCCGACAACTTTTGTTATGTGTGTGGGAAATTCGCTCCAAAAGCCCTTAGAAAATCAATCACTCATTTGGTTAAGAAAGCATGTAAATTGTATTTTGACTGTTCTTATGGTGACTTGTAAGCAGTACTACTGCATAATGGCAATGTATTTTCATTGGTACCTTTGGCTTAGGCAGTTGACATGAAAGAAACTTATGAAGCTATGGCTTTGCTGCTGGAGGCAATCAAATATAAGGATCATGAATGGCAGCTTTGCTGTGATTCTAAAGTTGTTGCACTCCTTACAGGTTTACAGGCTGGATTCGCGAAATACTACTGCTTTTTGTGCCTTTTGTTCAGCCGTGACACCAAGAACCACTACATAGTCAAAGAATCGCCTATAAGGAAGTCATACGTTGCTGGAAACGTAAATGTCAACAATACCCGACTGGTTGACTCCAATAGAATCATTTTGCCTCCCCTTCATATCAAGTTGGACCTTATCAAGAAGTTTCTAAAAGCTCTGGATAAAGTTTCCCAAATTAAATGAGGCAAAGCTGAAAGAGGGTATATTTGTTGGACCACAAATAAGAAAATTTCTGAAAGATCCAACCTTTGATTCCAAACTCACAGATATCCAATTAGCTGCTTGGTCTTCTTTTAAAGTAAATGTGAAGGGCTTTTTGGGTAACAGAAAAGACCTTGATTTCTTTACGGAAAATTTGGGAGCGATGAGCACGCTTTCACCAAGACATTCTTAACATGGAACACCGTTGCCAAGGCCATTGGAACCCTTCGATGATGGATGACTACTGCTGGGGTCTTGTCAGGGAGAGTGATGAAACAGCAAACAACAGAAGAGCTCTGTCGTCGCATTTTTCAAAAAACCAAAGTCGATTACAGGTGAAAATATCTTCTGAACAAATTTGGACCTTTAATTGGCATCATGCCCATACATACATTCAAAATAGTATTGATTTCAAACGTTCTGAACGTGTATTTTTGTTTGAATTAATTGTGTCAATTTTTGCTATTACCATTTTTTATTCAGATGTGTATCTAAGAAATGTGACGTCATAGAGAAAAACTGATTTTACCAGTGTTTTTAGTACCCCAAAATTAGGTAAATCCACCCACTTGCAAACCAGATGCAGAAAAAAAGTTTAAATTTTCTTCAGTCTATACAGTCTTGAAAATCCGTTATTCTGAATTCTTAATAGCTACGAAAATACTTGCAAGATTTAAAACCTAAAGACGTGGTGACCACACAGTCGGTATTGAGGTGAACAATTCATGCATCAATCGTGTATTGCATGCGCCGTACGTTTTTAGTTTTAAATCTCTCACGTATTCTCACAAGTATTAAAAATTCACAATAATAAATTTTCACGACTGTCTGCAATGGGTTAGGAATCTGTATAGTGCTAGGAGAAATTATTTTTTTTATTTTTTAGTCTCATTACATGAAAATTATATCATATAAAATATTAATTTTTATTTATATAATAATTCTGTGATAAAGCTAAACAAAAGGCGCTATCGAGGACTTTCTTACTACACTGACAATTTTTGGTAGATAACACACGTTATTAGACAGAAACTGCATTTAAATGTCGGTTGACGGCACGACATACTTGGAAAATTTCACGAGGCTTAGGAAATAAGTTACATTGTACTTTGGCAACGAAGAGGTATATCAAGAATTACTGCACGCTGGCACCAAGCTCGCTGAATAAAGAGTTCGCTATGTCTGAAAGAAGATCTAACAGCAGAGGTGTAAGCAATGATTATGCACCGACTTTATATTGCTGTCAATAGTAATGTACTGTACGTAAGCATTACGTACGTCATTGTCTTACTAAATATAAAGGGCAATTAAGGAATCTCCGTTGGCAAGCCGTACAGTCCGGAATCGATATCCCAGGCAGGCAAAATCGCCGGGAACATTGAGGCAATCATTAGTCCGCAACTGTCTGCTGCGCATGCTCGTCCGACAGGAATGGTCGACTCTTCCAGGCCTTTTTTAAGGGACCGAAGGGGTGATTATAGTGATTATCGCACGGCGAGAGATCAGGACTATAGGGCGGATGCTGGAGTGTCTCCCAGTTGAGATGGCTTAACTTCTGCGTTACAACATCTGCGATATGGGGACGTGCGCTGTCTTGAACCATTCAATGGTTTCCGACAGACATGCTGCCCCATACATTTTCTTCATTCTCCTATGGATGTTGTAAAGACATTGCTTTCCCCGAAAGTCCATAATTTTTTTTCTTTTGTGCATTACCTTGTCATAGTACGTATGTGTTATTTATTTCAACTATTCTTTATTTGTTAATACCTCACATTGTTTCTTCATTCATTTTGCTACTGTTTTATGTTTTATATTGTACGAATATGAATATTCGGGTTTTATATGCTTTGTAAATCTTTGGTTAGGCTAAGAGAAGTACTGTGTCAGAGAGAGAGCGAACGACTATCGATAGAGAGCGTGCGAGTTGTTGTGGTATCGTGGTCTGTTCGCGGGTGGAGAAACGTGGCAAAGTTCGGCGTGAAAGACGGTGATACGCAGAGGAACAATTAATTGCAGTGCGTCCGCTGTGTTAATAGGAGATCGTGCCTTGTTAAGTGAACAGGAAAACCTGAAAAGTATATCTTGTGTTTGCGGTGACAATTTTACGTACTGTGTGAACTCGTGACAATTAGCCGTGAACTAGACACCATTGTCGTGTGGAGACACTAACTGTTAGAATTGCGTGAAAGCAGAACAAACCAAAATGTGAAATAAAAGAACAGTGCTGTGATTTCATCAACAAACATTTATTATATCATCCAAACTGTCTTAAAGACGACGACGTAAATTGAACTGATGTTTAACGGACTGTTATAGTGATAAACACATGTGACTGTTTTCCTGTGGCAACACCGTGAAAGAACTGTGCGAAGTATTGACATTAACTGGCTGTATATCGTAAATACTAAAGACATTGCATAATTCCGACCTACCCGCATCGCGTGATTAATAAACTTTTAATAATAAAACGTCGCGCGTGTAACGACAACGCACACATTGGAACTATTATTATCGCGCCCGTGCTACCAGCTGATTCGACTACAACGGAGACGTGGACCACCGTCGTAACTGAAATATTAATGAAACAGGAGTATCCATCATTATCTTCACGCCACGAACCAGGATTAACTTCACACATCGTCCGCGCGGACCACCGCTGACGTCATCGCACTGCCTGCAGCAACAGGTAAGTCATTAAAAGAAAATTATTACGCTCTCTCTCATTTCTAAATTAAAGACGATTGCAATTAAATTATCTATTTTAAAAAAACCGTCACAATATCAAGGTTCAATTTTGTTTAGTTCCAATAAATATTCTTTCGTCTTGTTGACAGTGTTGAAAACCCGCCAAATCAAAGTTCAATTAATAATTTTTTCAAAATTCTTTTCAGATATTTTGCTGCTCATCATAATTTTATTTTAATGTTTGTGTGTAACTTCTTTTGGAGGGAGTACATATTTAATTTTTTGTGCAGTAAAATTAACTACCATAAAATTACGTATATTACCAGCTGATGCTGTCCGCCATTACTGCTTGAAAACTCACCAATAGTAATTTTGCACCTATTTTGTCATTGGCTGTCAGCTTCAAAACAAAATTACGTATTTCCTGGGCATCTAGCAGATGCGCGATGTCTATGTAGACCCCTACAATAGTTTTTTTTTTTTTTTACTTTTGCAGGTTTACTGGAATTATATTGACTTTAATTGCTCATGTGGCCCCCGTTAAAGTGATTTATCGCATATATATCATAATTGTACTGAATTACGTAACTTATTTTTTATAATGTAAACATTGGCATACCATATTTAGATTAAAATTGACGTCTTATTGGCCCCTCATAAGATTCTGCACGTTCTGACAAAGACTGTGCCAATAATTTTTTTTCGCCCATGACTAAAAGGGGTAGTCACATTCCTTGTATAGGTCATGTTTTATTATTGAAAAGGGGTTATTTTCAGAAGTAGAGAAACAGTTTCTTTACAATGTCTACCGGCGTTTTTCCTTCGGCAGCCAAGAGAAGAATAACACCTCTTTGGTTCCGTTTGGTCGCATTTGGTAATAAAGTCGCCGTAGTTCAGGTTTCTGCATTTACCGCACGCTCGTCGAAAAGAGACGAATGCTACACTGACCCCTTCTCAACATGTCGGTGCTTATACACTCGCATCGGAGTCGGGCCACGTTGCATATACATTGCAGCAGCGCCCTCAAACTGAAATTTCTTAGTCACTCCTTATATTATCTAAAGACAGTAAAACAACATAGTTGCCTCCTTTCTGTTATCAGATACTACAGTATTATGCGTCTTGTAAGGTTAAAAAAATGATCCAAACGTTGCACAGAGTGATAACTGTTTCGCCATACCTACTGCTTACTGCTTGCATCACTTCTGAGTGTCAACGTTATACTGGCATCGTATCGCTCACACCGTGAGATTCACCTGTGGCGTCACCCGCAACAGCCGCACGCGCCGAATGCGTTGGCGCCTCGACAATGCTGGCAGCGTTTCCCGGTGGTCGGGCAGTGCCGTGCGGCGCCACTGCACGCACTCGCATTGTAGACGCAGCACGTAATACGACAGCGGGACTCCTGCTGCTTTTGCGGCGAGTTTTAGCTCCAGTGAACGCGTACGCTGACCACTTGTTACCAAGCGGGGTACAAACATAGCTGCCATATTCCTTTTGTCATAACGCTATTATTAAAATATTTATGGGTTGCCAAAACGAGTCAGTAGTCTTTTTTTTCTCTTGCATACAGACACACATAATTAAGATACTGTATAATTATTAATGGTTCAAGAATCATAAAAGAAGGATCTATACATGGAAGAAGCCTGGAGATACTGACAGGTTTCAGATAGATTATATAATGGCCACACAGAGATTTAGGAACCAGGGTTTAAATGGTAAGACATTTCCAGGGACAGATGTGGACTCGGACCACAAACTATTGGTTATGAACTGTAGATTAAAGCTAACGAAACTGCAAAAAGGTGGGAATTTAAGGAGATGGGACCTGGATAAACTGATAGAACCAGAGGTTGCAAAGCGTTTCAGGAACGATTAACAGTAATTGGGGAAGAAATACAGTAGAAGAAGACTGGGGAGCTTTGAGAGGTGAAATAGTGAAGGCAGTAGACGATCAAGTTGGTAAAAAGACGAGGGCTAGTGTAAATCTTGGGTAACAGAAGAAATATTGAATTTAATTGATGAAAGGAGAAAATATAAAAATGCAGTAAATGAAGAAGCAAAAAGGAATACAAATGTCTCAAAAATGAGATCGACAAGAAGTGCAAAATGCCTAAGCAGGCATGGCTAGACGACAAATGTAAGGATGTAGAGGCATATTTCACTAGGGGTAGGATAGCTACTGCCTACAGTAAAATTAAACAGACCTTTGGAGAAAAGAGAACCACTTGCATGAATATCAAGAGCTCAGATGGAAACCCAGTTGTAAGCAAACAAAGGAAAGCAGAAAGGTGGAAGGAGTATATAGAGGGTCTATACAAGGGCGATGTTCTTGAGGACAATATTATGGTAATGGAAGAGGATGTAGATGAAGATCAAATGGGAGATATAATACTGCGTGAAGAGTTTGACAGAACACTGAAAGACCTGAGTCGAAACAAGGCCCCGGGAGTAGACAACATTCCATTAGAACTATTGATAGCCATGGGAGAGCCAGCCCTGACAAAACTCTACCATCTGGTGAGCAAGATGTATGAGACAGGCGAAATGCCCTCAGACTTCAAGACGAATATAATAATTCCAATCCCAAAGAAAGCAGGTGTTGACAGATGTGAAAATTGCCGAACTCTCAGTTTAATAAGCCACGGTTGCAAAATGCTAACACGAATTCTCTACAGACGAATGGAAAAACTTGTAGAAGCCGACCTTGGGGAAGATCAGTTTGGCTTCCGTAGAAATGTTGGAACACGTGAGGCAATACTGACCCTACGACTTATCTTAGAAAATAGATTAAGGAAAGGCAAACCTACGTTTCTAGCATTTGTAGACTTAGAGAGAAAGCTTTTGACAATGTTGACTGGAATACTCTGTTTCAAATTCTGAATGTGGCAGTGGTAAAGTACAGGGAGCGAAATGCTATTTACAGTTTCTACAGAAACCAGATGGCAGTTATAAGACTCGAAGGGCATGAAAGGGAAGCAGTGGTTGGGAAGGGAGTGAGACAGGATTGTAGCCTATCCCCGATGTTATTCAATCTGCATATTGAGCAAGCACTAAAGAAAACTAAAGAAAATATCGGAGTAGGGATTAAAATCCATTGAGAAGAAATAAAAACTTTGAGGTTCGTCGATGACATCGTAATTCTGCCAGAGACAGCAAAGAACCTGGAAGAACAGTTGAAGAGAATGGACAGTGTCTTGAAAGGAGGATATAAGTGAACATCAACAAAAGCAAAACGAGGATAATGGAATGTAGTCGAATTAACTCGGGTGATGCTGAGGGAATTAGATTAGGAAATGAGACACTTAAAGTAGTAGAGTATTGACATTTGGGAGCAAAATAACTGACGATGGTCGTAGTAGAGAGGATATAAAATGTAGACTGGCAATAGCAAGGAAAGCGTTTCTGAAAAAGAGAAATTTGTTAACATCGAGTATAGATTTAAGTGTCAAGAAGTCGTTTCTGAAAGTATTTGTGTGGAGTGTAGCCATGTATGGAAGTGAAACGTGTACGATAAATGGTTTAGACAAATAGAGAATAGATGCTTTCGAAATGTGTGCTACAGAAGAATGCTAGAGGTTAGATGGGTAGATCACGTAACTAATAAGGAGGTATTGAACAGAATTGGGGAGAAGACAAATTTGTGGCACAACCTGACTAGAAGAAGGGATCGGTTGGTAGGACATATTCTGAGGCATCAAGGTATCGCAAATTTAGTATTGGAAGGCAGCGTGTAGGCTAAAAATCGTAGAGGGAAACCAAGAGATGATTGCACTAAACAGATTCAGAAGGATGTAGGTTGCAATAGGTACTGGGAGATGAAGAAGCTTGCACAGGATAGAGTAGCATGGAGAGCTGCATCAAACCAGTCTCTGAACTGAAGACCACAACAACAACATAATTATTAATACCAGAAATCAGGGCGTGGTGTGTGCTTCCTACACTGTCATTAAAAAATCAAGGAACACGCACATAATGCCAGAACTCAGTACTTACGACAACAGATTTAAGGCTACATAGAATGTTGTGAAAGGAGAGACAGTACAACCAGCCACAGAACAAGACATTATCACTAATGAACTGAATGAAAGGGCTATAAATGATGAGTCACAGTTGACTGGAATCTTCTGCGACCACTCTCAGGCGTTTGACTGTATGAATCGCATTATTCTACTAGCTAATTGACATTTTATGGGACTGATGCTATGGCCACCCAGGATAATGTCATATCTAACCAAAAGAGTGCAGAAAGCTGTACATACTAATTCAAGCAATGTAGACCACAGACATAATTCTGACTGGGGAGAAATCACCTATGGGGTTCCCCAAGGTTCAATATTAGGTCCACTAGTGTTCCTCATATATGTAAACGATATTCCACGTAATATACAACCAGCAGAATTAGTTCTTTTTGCATATGACACCACTACTGTAATCAATCCAAGCATATGTACACAAACAGAAAAAATGGTAAACACAGTTCTTAAAAGTATCGTTGACTGGTTTTCTGTGAATGGTCTCACCATCAATTTTAAAACGACTCAACATAATCAGTTCTCCACATCTAGAGGTACTACACCAATTATAAGTGTAACACGTGGCGAGGAAATAATAAATAGGATGGAAACTTCAAAATTATTAGGGCTCAATATTGACAAGAATTTCAATTGAAAGAAAACACATTTTGGAGCTCCTGAAGCAACTTAGTCTAGCCACTCTGATCTTAGAATCACTGCAAATCTTGGGGAGAGACAAATCAGTAAGTTGACATATCCTGCTTATTTTCATTCAATAATATCGTACGGAACAATGTTCTCGGTAACTCATCTTTAAGAAAGAAAGTCTTTACTGGACACAAACGTGCTGAGAGAATAACATGTGGTGCTCAACCATGATCATCTTATAGACACCGGTTTAAGGAGTTGGGCATTCTGACTGCTGATTCACAGTGTATTTATTCCCTCATGAAGTTTGTTGTAAATAATCCACTACTGTTCAAAAGGAACAACGAGGTACATAATTACAATACCAGAAGGAAAAATGACATTCATTACTCTGTGTTAAGGTTATTTTTAGCGTAAAAAGGAGTTCACAATGCCTCAACAAATATGTTTGATCACTTATCCTGTGACATAAAATGCCTGACAGATGCAAAGTAAGGCGCGAGGGATTAGCCGAGCGGTCTCAGGGCGCTGCAGTCATGGACTGTGTGGCTCGTTCCGGCTGAGGTTCGAGTCCTCCCTCGGACATGGATGTGTGTGTTTGTCCATTGGATAATTTAGGTTCAGTAGTGTGTAAGCTTAGGGACTGATGACTTTAGCAGTTAAGTCCCATAAGATTTCACACACATTTGAACATTTTTTTTTTTGAACAGCAAAGTAAAATTTAGTAACAAACTGAGAAAGTTTCTCCTTGAAAACTCGTTCCGTTCCGTAGAAGAATTTCTGTTACTGGAATTTGTAAAAGTTCTTGGTTTGGTATTACTGACACACATCCGTTTGTCTTTTTTCTTTCTTGTAAAAAAAGAAATACAGTACTTAGAAATGTTCATAATGTAACCGTATGTACAAATTAACTTGTGATGTGAATGTAAAACGATACATCGTGCGAAATGATCCCTGGAACATGTAACTAACTAACCGACTAACTAACTATCCATAGACTATCCATAGAATTACGACACTGTATAATTATTAATACCAGAAATCAGGGCGTGACGTGTGCTTACACCGTTGCTGCTTATCTAACACTTATCTTCCTCATTTTTGTAACTTTTAGGTTATGGTTCTCAATCGTTTTCCTCTTCTTCTGAACTGTTGACTTCAAATTAAATTGTCCGCCGTAGAGGTGAAACGTAATTTTAGCGTTTTCTCTGTAGATATCTAAGTACCAGTGGATAGTGGTGAGATCTCCCTTCTGCTCTTGTTAGAAACCGAAATGTCGAAGAAGTGTTATGAAAAACCAAAGAACCGGGTTCGTCACAAAAGTTGACTAAAAAATAAATTGACGAAGCATTAAATAAAATACTGGATCATGATAATGATTCCGAACGATGGGTGAGTGAAGGGGAAAAGGATATTCGGGGGTCTGTAGGTATACGCACCGAGCGCAGAATAAGGATCCAGAACTTAAATTTAGAAAAACTAAATATAACAGCTAAGAATATGAAAAGATACCGCGTTATGTTCGATTTATAAGGGAGTTTTACTTCGAAAACAGGATGAGAAAAGGGATGTTCGGAGATTGCGTTTTACAATAAATAAGCTGAGAATCTTAAGGAATGTATACATGAAAGCTATGGATATTACGGGGGAAAGCCGTGTATGGAACTGTTAGATGAATATGTACATATTAATATGTTATCTAGGAGGGTACTAAAAACAACTAGTGGGATGTGACAGGTGTCCGAGGGTGAGCCATTTCACCGTGACTCAACCAGGCGAAATGCGAAGTTTTATTCCCAGTAAAGTGGAAGAACTATTGTCTGTGGACAGTTTCGAATCTCTGCCAACCGAACGCTATGACATGAATTATATATTTGTAAGCGTAGTTTAGGTATGCATGCCGACGTCGCAAGGTGAAGATGAAGACATATTCTCTATCTCTTCATATATGAGGATAATGAAAGTGTAACACAGAACGTAAAGGGAGATGAAAATCTAATAGTCATGGGAGGCTGGAATACAGTTGTAAGAGAAGGAGTAGAAGGAAAGTTTACAGGAGAATATGGACCTGGGACACGGAATGAGAGAGGAGAAAGACTAACTGAGTTTTGTAATAAATTTCAGCTAGTAATAGTGAATACTCTGTTCATGAATCACAAGAGAGGGAGGTATAGTTGGAAAAGGCCTGGTGATACGGGAATATTTCAGTTAGATTACATCATGGTCAGGCAGAGATTCCGAAATCAGATACTGGATTGTAAGGCGTACCCAGGAGCAGATATACACTCAGACCACAATGTAGTAGTGATGAAGAGTACGCTTAAATTTAAGAGATTAGTCAGGAAGAATCAACTCACAAAGAAGTGGGATACTGAAGTACTTAGGAAAGACGAGACACGCTTGAAGTTCTCTAAGGCTATAGATATAACAATAAGGATTAGCTCAGTAGGCAGTACAGTTGAATAGGAATGAACATCTCTAAAAAGGACAATCACAGAAGTTGGGAAGAAGTGCGAGAATTACCGCACAGTCAGCTTAACAGCTCATGCATCCAAGTTGCTGACAGGAATAGTATACAGAAGAATGGAAAAGAAAATCGAGGATGTGTAAGATGAGATCAGTTTGGCTTTAGGAAAGGTAAGGGCATGATGGAGGTAATTCTGACGTTGCAGTTGATAATGGAAGCAAAGCTAAAGAAATATCAAGACACGTTCTTGGGATTTATTGACCTGGAAAAAGCGTTCGACAATGTAAATTGGCGCAAGATGTTCGAAATACCAAGAAAAATAGAAGTAAGCTATAGGGAGAGACGGATAATGTACAATATGTACAAGAGCCAAGAGGGAATAATAAGCGTGGACGACCAAGAAAGAAGAGCTCGGATTAAGAAGGGTATAAGACAGGCATGTGGTCTTTCATCCCTACTGTTCCATCTGTACATCGAAGAAGCAATGAATGAAATAAAGGAAAGGTTCAAGACTGGAATTAAAGTTTGAGGTGAAAGGATAACAATAACAACATTCGATGAAGACTGAGTGAAAGCGAAGAAGAATTACATGATCTGCCGAATGGAATGAACAGTCTAATGAGTCCAGAATAGCGATTGAAAATAAATTAAAGAAAGAGAAAAGCAGCAGAAATGAGAGCAGCGAGAAACTTAACATGGGGATTGATGGTCACGAAGTAGATGAAGTTAACGAATTCTGCTTCCTAGGCAGCAAAGTAACCAATGACGGACGGAGCGAGGAGGACATCAAAAGCAGACTAGCACTGGCAAAAATGGCATTCCTGGCCAAGAGAAATCTGTTAATATCAAACATGGGCCTTAATTTGGGGAAGAAATTTCTGAGAATGTACGTTTGGAGCGCATCATTTTATGGCAGTGAAACACGAACAGTGGGAAAACGGAAACAGAAGAGGACCTAAGCATTTGAGATGTGGTGCTACTGACGAACGTTGAAAATTAGGTGGACTGATAAGGTAAGGAATGAGGATTCTGTGCAGAGTCGTAGAGGAAAAAAATATTTGGAAAACACTGACAAGTCAGTCAGGCAGCAGTTAGAGTTGACGGTAAATTGAGTTCATGGTTCACAGTAGTTGCAGGGGTAAGACAAGGCTGCAACCTGTCTCCACCGTTGTTCATATTATTTATGGATTGTATGTTGAAAACAATAGACTGGCTGGGTGAGATTAAGGTATGTGAACACAAAATAAGCAGTCTTGCATATGCGGATGACTTAGTTGTGATGGCAGATTCGATTGAAAGTTTGCAAAGTAATATTTCAGAGCTAGATCAGAAATTTAAGGATTATGGTATGAAGATTAGCATCTCCAAAACGAAAGTAATGTCAGTGGGAAAGAAATATAAACGGATTGAATGCCAAATAGGAGGAACAAAGTTAGAGCAGGTGGACGGTTTCAAGTACTTAGGATGCATATTCTCACAGGATGGCAACATCGTGAAAGAACTGGAAGCGAGGTGTAGCAAAGCTAATGCAGTGAGCGCTTAGCTACGATCTACTCTCTTCTGCAAGAAGGAAGTCAGTACCAAGACTAAATTACCTGTGCACCGTTCAATCTTTCGACCAACTTTGTTGTATGGGAGCGAAAGCAGGATGGATTCAGGTTACCTTATCAACAAGGTTGAGGTTACGGATATGAAAGTAGCTAGAATGATAGCAGGTACTAGTAGATGGGAACAATGGCAGGAGGGTGTCCACAATGAGGAAATCAAAGAAAAACTGGGAATAGACTCTATAGATGTAGCAGTCAGGGCGAACAGGCTTAGATGGTGGGGTCATGTTACACGCATGGGAGAAGCAAGGTTACCCAAGAGACTCATGGGTTCAGCAGTAGAGGGTAGGAGGAGTCGGAGCAGACCAAGGAGAAGGTATCTGGATTCGGTTAAGAATGATTTTGAAGTAATCGGTGTAACATCAGAAGCACCAATGTTAGCACTGAATAGGGGATCATGGAGGAATTTTATAAGGGGGGCTATTCTCCAGACTGAACGCTGAAAGGAATAATCAGTCTTAAATGATGATGATGATGATGATGATGATGATGATGATGATGACAAGGATAACAGACACTTCTGTGGTTCTAGAGGGAGCTGTAGAGGGTGAAAACCGTTGAGGCAGATAGGGATTGGAATACATCTAGAAAATAATTGGGAACGTAGGTTGCAGGGGCTACTCTGAGATAAAGAGGTTGGCACACGACAGGAATTTGTGGCGTGCTGCATCAAACCAGTCAGAAGACTGATGAATCCAAAAAATGTCGTAGATGTATCAGGTTACCACACTGTAGCCGGTCCGTAAGGCTAATAGCAAAATTCTGATTGCCGGACTGCAGACTTCTAACTTCTCGAAGGTAGTAAAAACAGAGAGATTATTGCCTGACAACGGATAGCAGTTAACTTCAAACATGTGGAATGAATTTATGACTAGATAAGTGACCAGGCATAGCGAAATATCTTTCTATAACTCGGTAACTAACCCCTGCGAGCTCTGTATGCGTGAGACTTGACGTTTGTGTCGAACCCATCCAAGTACTAAACATTCTAGATGGACGGAATATGTGCAATCGTTTGAAAATGTACTGAAAAGTATAAAAAGCAATACCACAGGTTACTCACCATATGAACTGATGATGGGTAGGAGCCGCGCGAAGTGGCCGCGCGGTCTAAGGCGCCGTGTCACGGATTGCGCGGTCTCTCCCGTCAGAGGTTCGAGTCCTCCATCGGGCATGGGTGTGTGCGTTGTTCTTAGCATAAGTTAGTTCAAGTCGTGTCTAGGGACCGATGACCTCAGCAGTTTGGTCCCTTAGGAATTCACACACGTTTGTGCATTTGAAGGATTGGAAGCCTAAGTTTTACATGGTGTGTTCAATGATTTTGTACAGTGTCTGGCTTCCAAAATTTATCTGGTTGTTAAATAGTTGTCTCTTATGTGTTGCTGCAGTTTCCGTGAAAAGTGAGGTGATGTCTGTTTTTACCAATTTTTATGACGCTCAAATGAGTTTTACTGTGCTTGGCCTATGATACTCCTACTTAAGGTGATCTGCGTATGTTGAATGGTTTCTACTATATATTTACATGTGACGGTGTACCCTTTATACCTTGTGTCGAACGTTCTACCTGTCACCCAGATGTACATTTTATCAAAAAAGTGGTTCAAATGGCTCTGAGCACTTTGGGACTTAACATCTGTGGTCATCAGTCCCCTAGAACTTAGAACTACTTAAACCTAACTAACCTAAGGACATCACACACACCCATGCCCCAGGCAGGATTCGAACCTGCGACCGTAGCGGTCACGCGGTTAGAGACTGAAGCGCCTAGAACCGCACGGCTACACCGGCCGGCTACATTTCCTCATATTTCCTGCGAATGACGTGGTAGGTACTACACTGTTGATATGTGTCTGGTTTTGCTTTCAGTTTTGGGATATGTTTCTGTATCGAATCAATCATTTTACACCCAGTGCTTCTATCACGTACTTTCTTTTGGTTGTGGTGCATGTTTTATTTTTGCCATCAATCGTATTCTGTGTTCAGTGTGTCTGCATGTATGTGATGGTGTGGTTTCGTTCGTTTGTTTAATCTGCTGAGTCTTTATTTTAGATATGCCGACTGTTTCAGGTATTAGTGGTGGAAACTTACTTCGTAAAATGTCCTAGGTGAGATAAATAAGTCTGCATGCACGTCAGACTCTCCAATAAAACTGTCAATTGTATAGTAATATAACAGCTGATTCCATGTCTCTCTTTAATTGTTATGAGCTTTGCGAACTGATCAAGTAGAAACACAGGACTAATGGAGTATACATAATATAACACCATTTCACGCTTCATATTGCTGTCATAGAATGTAGAACTGTGAATGACCACCACAGTGTTTTATTATGTCCGATCGTACTGGAGGTTGTATCCCGTTGCCTCCAACTGCAGGGACTCACAGTTTAATGTGACCTCTGAACTGCGGTGAAATCTGCCATTTATCAGGTACGGCGCGGGAAGGGTTAAGCGGCAGGAAAATTCTTGCACGTGAGTGGGATTGAAACCTCGTCTTATACGCTTATCCAACTAAACACACGCTTCACACGATTTACATGCTATAAATTAAGTTGAATGCATTTCATACTAGTCTTTAAGTTATTATAAGACCATTGCTAGGGTTTGTTGTCCACAAATACAACAGCCGTATCTCCTCGTAAATCTCACTTCGTTGTCGAATAGCTTTGCGTACTCCTTTAAAATCTGTCATTAAGAACTCCAGAAAATGAAGAGTCTATCTGCTTGCATTGAAAATTATGCTATGTGCAGAAATAATCGATAAGTTGTATCATAAATTAAAATTTTATCACAAAGTAGCGCGTGTACAACGCGCCCGGAGAGCTGTGCATATCAAAGCGCGGCTTCCGGAACGAGGAAGTTTTACCGGCCCCGGATCGAATCAGCCCTGTGGATTAACGACGACAGTCGGTGTGCCAGCCAGCATGGATGTGGCTTTTAGGCAGTTTTCCGCATCGCATTTAGGTGAATACGTGACAGGTTCCCAAGTCGTGCCTCAGTTGATTCACAAACGTTTAGAAAACTTTCGCCCACTTCCTCATGCAGGCAATTGAGGCACGCATATTACGTCCCGATGGGTGATGAGGTGGCGACGGGAACGGCATCCGGTCACCCCTTAAATTAACCCTGACAAATCCGTTCATAACGATTCCAATCATGCGTCGATGCAGAACAGAGGCACAAGAAATAGAAGAAGAAGTAAACAGCTGCTGCGGCATTATTATGGATCTCAGATTACTAAATTTCTCTTTGAATGAGACGTAGATAGTAACGAATTTCATTAGCAAAAATTTGTGTCACACAGTAACAACTTGTGTAAAGAAAACTTTGCCTCAGATTATTGACGAAATTATTATGGTACAGTACTCCAGGTCATTAAAAATTAGTATCAACTAATGAAACTCATTATGGGTATTTCTAGATGGCCAATGTTTTCCTGTATGCCATCTCGAGCCTCAAATTATTACTGCCGATATGATCTTGGACTTCTCTGACAATGATGACGCTGAGTTAAAAGTGAAAGAGTGGAAACCTTCATATCGCCTCAGAGCATCTAAGAGAATTCAGTCTAATTCATCTCAAAAACGTTATTTTCCATGGTTACCTGATCGGGCAATGGTTTCTTATAATTACAGATCGGCTAATTTAAGCATGCCAACATCTTCCCTGCTTGTAGGTACTCGTAAATCGCGAAGATAATCTACATAAGACTGCTTTAATACCAATGCGGGTATGGCAATGATGCTCGTAATGATACAAGTGTTTGATAAAAATACGGAAACACCAAAAACACGTCACATTGCCATATGTAATAGGGTCCATGAAACCCGTTGGCACTCAAAACAGCTTCCAGATGTCACATTTGGAGAACAAATTTTGTACCAGATAAGCCGAAATGGTCACATAATCCTTGGCAGTAATGTGAACTTGCAGAATAGCCATGGGATGCTTGGAATACCACGATACGGCTGCCCATATCATCACCGAACCTCCGCCATGTTTCACTCTTGGGACGTACGCTCGACCAGGAATTGTAAACAGAGCGAAACGAGGCCAACAGATCAAACGACTTTTTTCCATTGCTCCGTAACCTAGGTTCTGTGGCTTCGGCGCCACGTTTTTCTGTTGCGGGCATTTGAGTCACTGACAAGTGGTTTTGGAATTCCAGCTTGCCTTCCCATTCCCACCACATAGAGCTCCCCGCGTGTTGTTTTTGGTGCTGATAGGGTTTGCGAGCGCGAAATTTAGTTCTGTACTGAGTTTTCCAACAGTTGTGCTCTAATTTTTCGGCACATTCGTGATTTAGCGGATGATGTTTCTCCGCTTCCCCTTTATACAGTGTAAATCTTCGATTAGGTACCTCTTGAAACATCGAATACTTCGGCTACCTTGATTACGGAAGCGCCCACAAAACGAGCATAAACAATCTGCGAATGCTCGAATTCACTTGGCTCCGACATAACGCTCTCACGACTACTCACGGCACTACTGGGACCACAACTGACTTTTGCAACCTACTGAGGACACCGCACAGGTGCCGTTCGTCGTGAACAGCAACAGAACAAGCAGCAGGCTTGGTTAGCATCTGTATTTACGTTCAGGCAAGCATTCCAGAGGTATTTCCATATTCTTGTACAACTCCTCTACTTGGCGAATTATTACTTGCTGTTGTAGTAACAGAAATGTAAATATGTA
This sequence comes from Schistocerca serialis cubense, assembly GCF_023864345.2. NCBI lineage: Eukaryota > Metazoa > Arthropoda > Insecta > Orthoptera > Acrididae > Schistocerca > Schistocerca serialis. Next base: position 15,996,822 of record NC_064646.1, read on the forward strand.
AATCTGTTCCATTATAACTGTACCTTAGATCATGAAGTTTTCGTTGTTATATTACAACAATACTTCTATCTTTAGTTATTACATCAAACACTGTTGTGGTATTCTTGGGTAGTTTTTTGAGTATACGATAATATCTGGAGAGTGTAGTACAACTGCACCTATTTGGGTACGTTAGTCTTCCTTTACAAACTGTTTTGGCTGATTGTTGTCTGTATCTGGGTGGTGTCAAGTCTTATGTTTATTACTACCCACTTGCGCATTGTGAAACATCTCAGCTGCATCCAAAATTCAGTTGTTCCATAAGTGTATAGCTTTACTGAAATTTTTCATGTACTTAACAGTAATCCTCATATATGAAGCATTTCCTTCGGTCCTCATAGTACAGTATCATTGTTCTTTTGTCCGCCCCCGGTAGTTGAATGGTCAGCGCGACAGGATGTCAATCCTAAGGGCCCGGGTGCGATTTCCGGCTGGGTCGAAGATTTTCTCCGCTCAGGGACTGGGTGTTGTATTGTCCTAACCATCATCATTTCATCCACATCGACGCGTAAGTTGCCGAAGTGGCGTCAAATCGAAAGAGTTGCACCCGGCGAACGGTCTAACCGACGGGAGGCCCTAGTCACACGACATTTATTTTATTGTTCTTTTCTAAATTTTTATTAAAAATTAGCTGGTCGTATTACTTTGTATATAGGCTGCATCACTGCTACACACTAAAAGTCCTTCATCGTTGTGTCTTGGTAAGAGCCCAGAGAGTGTTAAAATGGTTCATGAGCCTACACAGTTCTGCCTGCTAACGGACACAGAAAACCTCCTCAATGTGAGCGCATGTTTCTCCTAACATGGGATACTTCCATGTGCCTCCTTGCTTGAGGCCCTTTGCCGCTTGCTGATGGACGAGTCACACGTGACTTTGTCTGGGGGTGCAAGCGATGACATTCAGTTATGAGTCATTGTTGCTAAAGGAGGACTGCCTGCACCGCTCCATGCTGACCGATGTGCACATCGAGGGACGCTGCTTACAAATCTGGAATTGGCATCTGCTACAGCTCTCGCTACTGAAAGTCCATTGTTAATGTTTATTTTGTAGTCATTATCATCATTAGATTAACAATATTCTTTTGTCAGACAACAACGTAATAAATCCATAACCACAAATATTAGTTCCAAAGTGAGCCAACAACTAAATTGAGCATTTATGAGTGTCAGACACAATGGTTACTTCGAGGATGTCTTCCTTGGCAGCAAAGATGATGAGTATCGCATTTGTTTTTTCCTAAATTTCTTTTTTCATCTTCTTCACAGGACTCCGTCTTTTCAGATATGAAATATACTTTATTTTCAGTATTAGAAACAAACTCATACTCTTATTTCCGTTTCACTTGCTATTTATCCTGTAGCTAGAGTATATCCATATCTTGCCTTTTGGCTGATTACAAAAGTTTGATGTACGGGCAAATTTAGGATGACCAGGTGCCAGATGAAGAATAACAACAAATTAAAGTAAAGTATTAAGCACTGTATAGTATATTTCAAATACTGAACTCGATAGTAAAAGTAATATGTGAATGAAAGAGTGTGGCATCCCTGATGAAAATTCCAAAGGTTGAATGAGAGCTTAAAATATAGAAACTGTTATTTATGCAATTACTACCTAGTATTTCGTGTGTTGCACATCATTTAACGGCACTTACGCGAAAAACGATTTTTGGCCCGCCAGAGAGCAAAAGAAATGAATGACTGCGGAATAATTAGAAGTAAATACCTAAATACCATTTTAACGACCCCCAAATATCTATCGAAATTTGTTTCCGCGGAGGGAGCAGATCGCAGCTGACTGCAGGAGAACCTAGCAAGACAAAAATACGATAATACTGTCTAGAATTTTCAGGTACCATACTTTCTGTCTGTGACTGTAGATCCACAGAACACGCACCTCAGTTCATTATGATTTCGAACGTAATGTTACGGGCTAATGGGTGTATCTCAGCACAAGATAACTTTACAGCACAGTTTACTGTGGTCAGCATGAATTAGTAGATTGTTGTTTTACAAACAGCTGAATTGAGGACACATTTCGCATCAGATAAATGCAGTGATTAAGAAGAACGTTAGTAACAACACTGTCTAAATGTCTAAAACGATGTGCAAGGTGGGAGATGATTTGTGCTGGCGGCCATTAATGTCTCCTGTACTTCTATAATTTTTACGCGAGAAATTTAGCACAAGGTACATTCATAGATAAACAAAATGTATCCCTTTATCGAAGCTAAAATATTTCTATATTTGCAAGTTCTCCGGGAAAAAATGTTTACATTACGCAGCAAAGCAAACTTGTTGCTTTCGCACCACATAAGTGGGGTAAGATATTGTTGTGAGAAGTTAGTATACAAAGTTTTATTGGTCAGTAGGAATAGGCAGGCAATACGTTTTTATGGTAGAGGAGATAGCGAATTTGATATAAAGAGCAGATAGAAAGAAACAACTGTTTTAGCATTTAGCAACAATTTTATTTAAGATTTCACACGCCACTATAGTAACGTCTGAATTACAATTTTCACTCTCACTCAAGCTGCAATATTCACAATAAAAAAGTATAAATAAAAGGTGCTTTCTGACAGCAAAATTTCTAATGAAATCGCAACAGCTGATGCAGTCTCCACACAAAGTAAGTCACACAGTTCGTCTTCCTGTGTAGTAAATGTCAAATAGTCGCTACGTGATGACAGTCATCTGTCGAAACGGAAGTCACTCCCTGTTAAAAATACTAAGATGTCATTAAAAGTCACAAACGTCACAAGCTGTCCTGTCCTGACCGAGAGCTGAGGTCCTGTCATAAGTTGAGACTGCAGGTCAGCTGCAGTGGCTGCGGACTGCACCCAAATAGGAAGCACGTTTAGTCGAGGGCCATCTCAGAGCACTGGACTATCATGAAAGCTCGACATGGGATCGTGTATGGAAGGAATATGGGGCTGGAAAGTTGCTGCTGTCTAATGAACATAAAAACAATTATTGAAATGAAATTTACAAAACTTGTAGAACACCATTTCAGTTGAAAAGAAGCAAAACTACTGAGAGTTGAACGACAATTCGTGTATTTCTATAAACAAGACACGTCAGAAGTAAGGAACTCAGATTTCATGTACTCGCGGTTAAGGAGAATAACAGTAAGTGTTTGTTTCAATTCTCACGCCTGAAGAATACTGTGTGTCCTTTGTTTGACTGACGTGGATACAGAAACTCCAAGGCAGTCATTTGTACTGTTAGGTGGAGTGGAAGGGTCTCCGGTCTACTACTAACTTTTTTGTCAGATATTTTTGTGCGAACGAATTGTATTCTGACACAAGTACAGTGGAGACTTCGATGCTTCGTCAGGAAAGGAACCTTAGTAACGCAGGGCATCGATATATCAATGATAACAAAGGCATGTGTGTGGATCTGTGGGGAGGGTGGTAGGGAGGGGGCGGCATTTTAACACAAATAGCAACTTTCTGTTAAGGAATTTCGTAGGATTCAGTGGTTAAATGGACTAGGAAGCCTTCAGAAGTGTTATGTTGATTCCCTTTCGTATGCTCTACGCGTTGTATGCGATGAAGGCGGGTCTACGGTTCTGCTGTTGCTGCTGCTGCTGCTTCCTGTGGTTCTCGACTACCTTCTGGGCCTCCAGGTACTGCTTGTAGGCCTGCGACGCCGGGACTATCCCGATGGGAGGGGTGCCGCCCGCGGGGCCGGCGATTGCGGTGGCGGCGGGGGCGGCGACGGCGAGTCCGCCGGGACCGACGAGCGCCGTGCCCATGGGGGCGGCGGCGGCCACGCCCCCGGGTCCGGCGAGCGCGAGCGCCTGCGGCTTGACCTGCGCGACGCTGGGGCCCGGCGGGTCGGCGCCCACCACCTGCTCGGCGTCCTCGCTCTCCGTCGGCTTCTCCTCGCTGCTGCCCGACTCGTCGGAAGCCGGGGAGTCGCCGCTGGCGGCGGCGATGTCGCGCAGACGCTGCGACAGCAGTGCTCCTTGCTGGCTGTACCTGGCGTATACAAAAAATTTAGCCGTGGCATGTTTCCTGATAACTACAATATTTAAAAACATAAAACAGCTTGCGCAAATGGCCATCACAAAAATACAGGACACAGTAGCTCACCTGTTTACATTATCTGGACGTATTCTGAAAGCTAAATATAATTCTGTGCTGGAAACACAAGAAAAGAGTACGAATTGATATTACCATGTTTACGTTGTTTGTTTAGTGAGATATGTGTATACATGAACAGGGAAGGAAATGTTACCTTTGACATTATGTAATTAATCTCTATGGTTTTTGGCAGATATTACTCTGTTCTGTTTTTCCTAGTGACAACGATCAGTATACGTTCGTTCTTATTGTGTCTGTGGTAATACAAAAAAAAAGTCAATTTAACTGGATCTAGACTACCATTTCGTACTGAAATCTGAATCTTAAGGGGGGTAGGACATCAAACGGGCCGACTTGGAGCAGGAGAGGCACCACAGGATATTTTAATTTCTACTGTCTATACTTTTACAAATAAATTCATAAAACTTTGTCAGCATGACCAGGAAGGATTCAGGATTCATACTCATAGTAGTGGAAGCTCAAAAACGTAGCAAAATACCTTTTTTTACATGTGGAATTTCGTCATTTTTTTCACTTACTACAGGCTGCATTTGTTTCTGTAGGTACACTTTTCTTCCTAAGTAAGAGAGATTCTTCGGTGAATTTTGCACAGCATACAAGCAGTACTTACAGATATATGAAACTCTAGAATTTTCCAAATCTATTAAAAACTATGGTAAAAATTGAAATAATTAACTGTAAAATTTGAGTTTTTTCTAAACAAGAAGTTTAAAACGTAACAGTTCATTCATTTTTTCATAAATTAAATAAACTCTAGAGTTTCATACACATGTAACTATAGCAACAAATACAGCCAGTAGTAAGTGAAAAAATGATGAAATTTCACATGTAAAAAAATGCATTTTGTTACGTTTTTGAGCTTCCACTACTATGAATATGAATCCTGAATCCTTCCTGATCATGCTTTCAAAGTTTTATGAATTTATTTGTAAAAGTATAGAGAGTGGAAATTAAAATGTCCCGTGGTGCCTCTCTTGCTGCAAGTCGGCCCGTTTGACGTCCTACCCCCCTTAACATAATTTAATTTACTGAGGATTGGAAAGCAACTTGAATACCAGTTCGTTTTGTGGTCTGGTACTATGAAGACGCCTTGTTCTATGGTGTAATATAGTAAACATGTTTTCGATTTATCCTTAACAAAATGTACCTGAATTTAACTACATACGAAGTCTGATATCTGAGAAGTAAACCCAATTTATCCTTGACATGCTGACGTAAGTTTCAGATTGTTTGCATCGTGCTACGTATCGTGCTAAGAGCTGGTCAATCATTTATTGTCTTGCTCGGAAACAAATAAGCGAATTTTAAATTTGGCCATTCAGTACCATCGTTAGATTGGTGGCAACAAGTATAATATACCTTTAGCAAAACTTGTAAAACTTGTTTTTGCTATGTCTTGACGCTGCACGCCTGTGTGATCCGCCTATGTCTGAGATGCAATTAAAGCAAAAGTAAAAGAACAATATTTTCGTAGAAAAAGGCGAGATTATAACGGTCAGTCTCACCTCGAAAAAAAAAATGGTTTTAGAGATTGGACAGCATCATTATATAACACTAAAACGTCTGACCCACTCGCGTTTTTACTGTCTTTGCAGCGGTCCCACTAAAGAGGACCAACGACGCTTCGATTGTTGTTGCTTTGGTCCTTTTCAGGGAGACTGACTGCTGGCTTCTGTTGATGATCTTCCACTATATGCTGTATGTAAGTGTTACGTCGATGGTTAAGTTGTTTTAGTGTTCTGTGATGGCGCTGTCTAATAATCGAAATGGTTTTACTTGAAATAGTCATTCTGTTGTTGCAGTCTTTGTAGGTTTGCTGTAGCTCTACTACACACTACTTTATCCTGTGCACGTCTCTTAGTTGCTGTATGACTATTGCAGGTGAAGTCGTCTTTAACTGGAGCACTGTAGACAACCCTGAGTCTTCCTCTGCAACTCTGTCCCCTCCTTACCTCACACGTGCACTTACTGCTGGTGGACAAAAATATGGAAACTCCAAAAACGCTACACATTACCGTGTCCAACATGGTGTAGGAAAATCGTTTGCGTACAAAACAGCTTTCAGTCATCTCTGAATGGATAAATACATGACCTGTTTGTTTTCGGGGGAGGCATGTTCAGGCAGCGATGACAGAGGTGGATTGCCATCAAGCACCGTTCTCTCCACAGTAGACCAAAAAGACTCAACAATTGTGACCTGGTGACTGTGGTGTCAGGGAGGACGCGACAGTTCATAGTGGTGCGCACAAAACCAGTCCTGGACGATGCGAGCTATGTGAACAGAAGCCCTACCATCTTAGAACACAGCACCACCATTGATGAACCAAAACTATGCCAAAGGATTAGCCTGATGAGCCAAAATGTTCACATAATCCTTGGCAGTAATCCAGATTTCTCATGGGCCTCAAGGAATACCAAAATATGATTGCCCAAATCATCACCGAACTTCCTAAATGTTTCAGTCCTGGGACATAAACTTAGCTATAAGTTTGAAACAGTGTGAAACAGGGCTCATCCGACCAAATGGTTTTCTCCCATTGCTCCACAGTCCAGGTTTTACGTCTTTGGCACAACGTTTTCCGATTACGGATATTTGCATCACTGACAAGTGGTTCGGAAATTGCAGCTCGCCCTGCAGTTCCCAGCTAACGAACTCACTTCATGTTATTTTGGTGCTGTCAGGGTCCGCGAGTGCCACATTCAGATTTGCAGTCAGGTTTGCACTTGTCATCCTCCTGCTTTTCGTCAAATCCGCTTCAATGATCGTTACGATCACGCAACACACATTTTCGTCCGCGTTGTGACTTAGCACTTGGTGTTTTTCCGCTTCCCCTGTATGCGATATATAGCTTTGATATGGTACTTCTTGAAACACCAAACACTTCAGCTATCTGGTTCCAGAAGCACCCAGAATACGATCACCAACAATTTTCCGACGTTCGACTTCAGTGAGCTCCGATATAACGCATCCACAATTAATCAGAGCAGTGTTCTGACCGGACTGACTCCTGCAACGTATTGAGGACATTGAACAGGTACCGTTCATTGTCAAAAACAACAGCGCAACCAGCAGGCTTTTGTAGCGTATGTATTTATGTTGAGGCAAGCATTCCTCCAGATGCTCCTATATTTTTGTCCAACCCCTCAGTTGCCTTCATTACCAAATCAACTATTACTTGATATCTCAGGGTGCGGCCGTCAATATATATATCTTCGTTTAGTCAAGTTGTGCCATAAAACTCTTTTCTTTCTCCACCAGCCTAATATTCAGTATTCTTCTTCAATACCACATCCTACTCTCTTCTAGTTTCTTCTTGTCTATACTGTTTACCTGTCACGTCTCACTTCAAAGCAGTTGTAATATTATTAGTAACTTCACAATGGTTAAATGAAGGATTGAGGTGTGACTTCGTCAGTACAGAACAGAATCGTTATGTCTTTCATGTATGGTATACTTTTTGACTGTATTCATATTGAAAAATTTATGCTGTTAGCAGCTCTTAATAAAAACAGATTAGTAGAATAACTTCATGAAGAATTAATGCAGAGGGAATTACTCCTTGAAGTTTATAATTAATGATGTACTGGACGATACACAGTTACATGTCCACCGGAATATAAATGTGATTACACAGTTAAGTGTTAATGGTCCCCTTTATCAAAATCCGCCAGAAAAGTTATATTTTTGTACCTACACATCTACTAAAAGAAAAAGCACCTAAATTGAAACAATCACTCTTGAAATTCGAATCAGACGTAATTGCATTTCATTATTTTACTATCACTCTCCAATCATATTTGCTCCTGAAATTAGAAAAAGCAACCACGAGAAATTAAGAACTTAGTCATGTATACTGATTAATAGTTTCGTAATTATTAATATGTAATGTTTACTGATACACTATTTCATTTGTGGCGACTTAAAAAAGGTCATTATGTACTCTACTTTTCCTTCAGGTTATTTTTCACACTAACATCAATAAAGATAAGTTTCAAAATGAATGAACCATATTCTCGAAAAGACATCAAAAAGTAATTTACCTACTGAATTATCTTTACTTGTATATAAAAGGCAAAAGCTGTAACAAAGAGAACTATCTGGATACGTTTGATGCAACTGTGTTCGAATACAGCAGTTTAGCCTGAACAGCTCTGTCCAGGCTACCCGCCGTACAAAACTGTCAGATTGGTAGTCACCGCAGAAGGCGCTGTCTCTGAAATAATGTTCGTAGGCTCAGAAGTACTACTGGGTTATACCAAAAACTTTATCACAGGAATACTATCATTTCCATATTACACAATTAATATGATTTATTCTAAAAATAATTTGATTCGATAATACAATATTTGGAAGCTTTAGTAAAATAGTGTATATTATTTATAATTGTTAATACAATCTTTTTCTTCTGCTGCACATCCACTAATGGATGTTTGCGATCGCATTAGCCCAGTCTTCTCTATCTCTTCGAGTATGGGTCAAATCTCCAGCATTTATTATGCCTGTATACTGTCTGACGTTGCGGAGCCATGACATTCTTCTCCTGCCAATTCATCTCTTGCCTTCAATTTTCCTCTCGATTATCGATTGAAGAAAGTGAACTTCTTATTTTGTATCACATGATCTAAGTACGCTGTTTTCTTACAATACTGAGTATTAACGACAGACACGGTCACAGAACGCAATGCCTATTTTTTAATTACTGTGAACATTCATATGAACATTTAAACGTTACGGTGTTGGAGAAATAGTTAATTTATGAGCTCCTTCTGGATTCCATCCAGTTGCCACAACCATAACAGTAACAGCTACAACATTTCACAAGGTACAATTAGACAAGATAAATTTATTAGTTATAATTACAAATGTAGCAAAATATATTTAATTTCTAAATTATTGGTTACGTCAATTATTGAGGTGGCGATTCAGGGGAAGTCTATGTTTAGCGTGTTACAGAACAGTGAAATTTAACATTAGAAAGCCGGTCTCAAAAAGGTCCATTTCTAGTACACTGGTAATAAAACCAACCAACTCAAATTAACCAGTTTGTGCCTTAGATAAGACAATGTACTCTAGAGAAGTGATATAAATAAACAGATGTTGTTTGCATTGTGTTGGAAGATCAGTTACTGTGGAATCTTCGAATTTATTATCACTGTGTTTCTCAAAACGTAAATTTGGTTAATTATTAGGGAAGAGTGAAAATTTCACCTTCTAGCACAGAAAAGGGGTCGGTATCAATAAGATTATGTTTTTGTCATGTTGAAATATGTTCCACAATAACGTATTTGTCGACATGGTTTGAGGTGTAATAACCTTTATACTGTATTGTAAGGCAGATTTGTATTGTTTAATAGATAAACAGGAACACCCTTTCGATTGTTTAATAGAAAAACAGGAACACCCTTCCGTCATAAAACTAGTGGAAGTTAGTAAGGAGTGTGTTCGTTGATGTAAAACAGTTAAGAAATGGCGGCTTAATTGAGATATGGACCTTGTTGTATTGTAGATAATTTAATGTCACTTAAACTAGTGATGAAAAGTTTGGGAGAGGGAGAGAGAGAGAGAGAGAGAGAGAGAGAGAGAGAGAGAAGCAGTTGCGGACGATCGACAACCAAACATATGGAATAGCTTTCGCTGCAGACATATCAGAAGAAACTTACTTCTCACGTAGACAACTGACTATAAGCGAACTAAATACAAAATGGGTGCGGCGTGTGATAAACGTCAAACAAATGCATGTGTGTGAAGCAGAAATTTACTCCAATGTTTGGATAGAAAGAAAAATTTAATTTGTGAATATGTTTATTTTATGACTGAGACGGTAATCTACTACGGACACGGAAAATGAAACAGCAGTCGATGTTGTGGGTGGAGATCGGTAGTTCCTCACCAAAAGGCACAAATTATGTTTAATATTTCGCTAAGATTTTATAGATGTAAACGGGCTAAACAATTGGCGAACACTGAAAAACCTTCTTCGCCCATGTAAAGAAATGAAATGAGACTGTGAAACCGGAAAAACCATGAGAATCCATTATCCCTGAAAGGTGGTTTGATGATGAAAGAAATAAGTGACTGAAGTATGAATGGAGTGAAAATTGACTCATCAACTGATGTGGCACTCCTTGATGCCTTCCTGTTACCATATCTAAATAAATTTATGAACAGAAAACGTTTTCAGTACAATATAGAGATTCGTTCACGGTAGCCTGTAAACCTTCCAAAACTGCTCCTCAGCAGTTCAGATACATGAATATGAAGATCGGATTTGTGAAGTACTTGTGTTTCTTAAGGAACATCTATCTGACACTTCGGAGTTGGTGGTACCACCATGAAAACAAAACAAAATTATCTGTGATGCGTCCACATATCATTGTTGACAACTCATGATTAATTATGGAAGATTTATCGTTACAGGAAGATGGTGACACAAGATGTACTGCCGAGAATCCAGACTGAATGTATAGGGAAAAGCTTCGTAAGTGGCGCTATCCATATTGGATAAAAGGTATCAGCTTGGTTAGAAACTTAAAGTAACGGAATAATTCAGCGCTCTGATAGCTGGGAAAAATTTTCGGCAGAGAATTGAGGAACTGGAGGAAATGGTATTGTATCTCGTGGGAGAAAATTTATCAATATTCATCCGACAGTCACCTCATTAAATGCACACACAGAATAATACAGTGTGTAGGGAGTGGTGGGGTTGCAGTTACACTCTAACGTCCACAAGGGATTGCGCCAGCGGGAAAGAGAGTGTGACAAAATATTATTGTCAGGTGTAACGCCTGAACCGTAACTGTCGTTTGTCTCTCAGAACTGTTGCTCTCCCTCGACATTTTTAATACGTAGCATAAGTTATTTATGTCAGTTGGAAAGTTGAATATTCGTTTACGGTCATGCATTCGTGTCTCAAACTATTCTGTTTAATGTGCTCTTCTATCTGCGTATTGTCGGCCCTGTATAGTACTGCTTTATCTCCGAATAATAGCTGGGCTACACTTATGTGGTTCGTAAGAGAAATGTATGAAGCCGTCTGGATATGGTTCATTCAATGAAATCGTGAATTCTTCTAATTAGTTTCGTATTTAATCTTAAACTTGTGGTGTATTTCTCAAAAGGTAAAGGCAACAGAGAGATAGTATTGACGTCGAGCTTGATAATAGAAGCAAGACTTGGGAAATCAAAAAACTATTTCATTGTACTTGTGGAGCTAGACGTAACGTTTTATAATTTAAAGGGGATCAAGATGTTTAAAATCATCGTGAAAATTGCGACACGATGTAGGAAAATGGGTAGGAGGTAATAGAAAATATATTCTATGAAGAGTTTACTACAAATCTGTCACAGTTGCCGCAGCTGTATTTTGGCTACTATTTCCGAGCCGACTAGTTCATTCTCAGGCTTGGCGTATTGAGGTTGCAGTGAAAGTGCCTGATCTTAATAACAACCATCTAAAGTCGAGTGACTAGGTTCTCCCGTCGCGTAAACCGTTCGTAGGGTGCAAGTCTTTTGATTTGAAACCACTTCAGCGACTTGCTCGTCGATGGGGATGAAATGATGATGAGTAGGACAACACAACACCCAGGCCCTGAGCGGAGAAAATCTCCGACCCAGCCGGGAATCGAACCCGGGCCCTTAGGATTGACATTCCGTCGCGCTGACCACTCAACTACCGGGGGTGGACTTTTTTGATACTGAATTTTGATCGTTTGAAAGAAGTGATTTGTAAAACATAGTGACAGGCACGTCCCGTGCTGCAATTGGAGAATTAGTTTCGGTTTTAAAGGATTCTAAAGGGTTCAGCGTAAAAATAAGTAACTATCTGAAATTTTATAAACACTTGAATTTTCGACTGAGCTTTCGCTAGTCTAATGACCGATGTCTCTCACATATTTTTCATTAACTGTAATACAACACGATGAGTTTCATAAGTTTTGTCCTTAACGGGTCCGCAGCTGGTGGTCGTGCGGTAGCCTTCTCGCTTCCCGCGCCCGGGTTCCCGGGTTCGATTCCCGTCGGGGTCAGGGATTTTCTCTGCCTCGTGATGAATGGGTGTTGTGTGATGTCCTTAGGTTAGTTAGGTTCAGGTAGTTCTAAGTTCTAGGGGACTCATGACCATAGATGTTAAGTCCCATAGTGCTAAGAGCCCATCCTTAAACGGACTAGCCACCGAAATATACCATTTCATAATTGCCATAGACGAGATGAATAGAAACTCAAATTGGATAAGGACGGAAGTGCAACATCACTATATGAGGATTTAAAATCATCTTTGCTGGGAGCTGCAGAGGAGGCTCTTGGAAGAGGAGGAGGAGCGAGAGGCGTCCAGTGGTTGGCTCAGGCCTTAAGAGAGAGCAATGAAGGAAAGAAGACTGCTTACCAGAAATGGTTAAGCTCGAAAAAGGCAGGAAGATAGAAGTAACTACAACACATTTAAGAGAGAAGCGAAAAGGGTGGTTGTCCGGGTTAAAAGCGAATAGTGGGAGAAGGGATGTGCCGACCTAGAACATTTAGTTCGATAAAACAAGGCATTAGAAGTTTGGCGGTTTATACGCAAGTGAGAGCTCCTGTTAAAATTGGAAGAGTAGCTAGAATGATTGCCATTTAGCAGTCGAAGATGTGTTTTAAGGATATTCTTACAGAAAACAGAGAAGAGTTTCGAGAAGAGCGGAATGAAGTGGAGATTTATCTTGTGGAAGAAGTGGCTGACACTGAAATTTATCAGGCCTTTCAAAAATCAAAAAATTGGAAGGCAGCCGGTGCTGGAGGCACAGTAAAGAAATTATTTAAACATGGAGGACCTAAACTGGTAGCAGTAGTAGTAATTATTCTTAACAAAGTCGTTCAAGGAGATGAAGTACCCCAAGGATGGAAGACATCACACGTTACCGCCATACATAAGAAAGGGAGCAGGAAAGACACGACGAATTACAAGGGAATGAATGTAATGGCTTCGGTGAGTAGGTTGTTTGGCAGTATAGCAAAAAAAAAAAAAACAATTTGGATTGGAAAAGCTGCAAATGTCGTTGTATCTCAGGAACAGATGGGTTTTACTAGTTGCAAAAGCTGTGTTGACATCTCTTAGGTATGATAGATTTTTCAGAAGATGATCGCAAAGATCAAGATCTGTATCTGGTGTTTGTTGATTTGGATAACGACCATAAATCTGTGCCTCGGAAGCTACTATGGACACCACCAGAAATAGAGTTGGCGAAAATGATATACCACGAATACGACGCAACTTTGACGGTTGGTAAGAAATCCCAGAGCCTTAAAGAGAGAAATGGATGTTCTAGCCTTATTTAAATTGGATGTTATGGCCTTATTTAAATTGTATTTAGAAGTCGTCATTGGTTAGTGGAATAGACACTGCAGAGTATGGCGTCAACGTTTACATTCATACTGTTTGCCGACGTTTAAGTATTTATGGGGGAATGATCCTTTTGGATCGACTGAGAAATGAATGTGTAAGACTGAAGATGGGTGCTGTTGAAACAGTCACAGATGCGACTGACGTTCGAGCACTAAGATGGTAGGGACATGTCAGGTGGAAATACAGCGATGGCCACAATGTTTGCTCAACTGGTCTCCGCCAGGGAGAAGGAACCGAAGGAGGCTCAGGGTATCATGGAGGGGTAACTATGGGAACTGTAGCCGAAGCCTTGGAAAGGAGAACTCTTTCGGAGGAAGACTGTCAGGATACAAGTTTGTGGCATCTGAGAACAGGCAGCTGTTGATAAGCGGAAAAAGTAAGTACTTATAGTTTTCAATAAATAGCAGCTTCACAATAGTTAATAAAATTTGCTAACTAAATTAATAGACATAATTATACGTTATCCATTTCGGAGCTATTAGTCCAGCATTGCAAAGTCCCGAAAGATATTTCCATTCTTTCGATTCACATTCTTCTGGATTGTTGTCTTATCAGAAAATTAGGTACAACGTAATCACGGCCAACTGTAAATATACCGAAGGTTACTCCCCAAAGTTTATTCTCTGAGATACAAACGTCATAGCACAGCGATATGCACATATACAGATAGCAATAGTACCACGTACGAAAGGTATAAAAGGACAGTGCATTGCTGGAGCTGTCATTTTTATTCAGGCGAGCCACATGAAATGTTTCCAAAGTCATTATAGTCGCGCAACGTCGATTAAAAGATCCATGGGACATTCCACGCCGGCCGCGGTGGACTAGCGGTTGTAGAAGGTTCAGTCTGGAACCACGCGGTTGCTACGGTCGCAGGTTCGAAGTCTGCCTCGGGCATGGCTGTGTGTGATGTCCTTAGGTTAGTTAGGTTTAAGCAGTTCTAAGTCTAGGGGACTGATGACCTCAAATGTTAAGTCCCATAGTGCTCAGAGCCAGTTGAATATTTATCTTTTTTTTTTGAACATTCCACTTCGGAAATCTTTAGGGAATTCAGTATTCCGAGATCCACACTGTCGAGGGAGTTTCGAGGAAACCAAATTTCAGGGATTAACTCTCAGAAGTGGCCTTCACTTAACGAACGAGAACGGTGTTTAGATAGAGTTGTCAGTGGTGACAGACGAGTAACGCTGTGAAAGCAGTGTTGCACTTACAAGGAACGTACACTACTGGCCATTAAAATTGCTACAGCAAGAAGAAATGCAGATGACAAACGGGTATCCATTGGACAAATATAATACAATAGAACTGACATGTGATTACATTTTCACGCTATTTGGGTGCATAGATCCTGAGAAATCAGTACCGAGAACAACCACCTCTGGCCGTAATAACGGCCTTGATACGCCTGGGCATTGAGTCAGAGCTTGGATGGCGTGTACAGGTACAGCTGCCCATGCAGCTTCAACACGATATGACAGTTCATCAAGAGCAGTGACTGGCGTATTGTGACGAGGCAGTTGCTCGGCCACCATTGACCAGACTTTTTCAATTGGTGAGAGATCTCGAGAATGTGCTGGCCAGGGAAGCAGTCGAACATTTTCTGTATCCAGAAAGGCCCGTACAGGACCTGCAACATGCGGTCGTGCATTATCCTGCTGAAATGTAGGGTTTTGCAGGGATCGAATGGATGGTAGAGCCACGTTGCCCACCCAGGTTCGTCGTTGAGTACACCATCGCAGGAGCTCCTGTCTGTGATACAGCGTCAAGGGTAACCGCAGCCATGGTCTCCGAGCTGATAGTCCATGCTGCAGCAAACGTCGTCGAACTGTACGTGTAGATGGTTGTTGTCTTGCAAACGTCCCCATCTGTTAACTCAGGGATCGAGACGTGGCTGCGCGATATGTTACAGCCATGCGGATAAGATGCCTGTCATCTCGACTGCTAGTGATACGAGGCCGTTGGGATCCAGCACGGCGTTCTGTATTACCCTCCTGAACCCACAGATTCCATATTCTGCTAACAGTCATTGGATCTCCACCAACGGCAGCAGCAATGTCGCGATACGATAAACCGCAATCGTGATAGTCTACAATCCGACCTTTATGAAAGTCGGAAACGTGATGGTACGGATTTCTCCTCCTTACACGAGGCATCACAACAACGTTTCACCAGGCAACGCCGGTCAGCTGCTGTTTGTGTATGAGAAATCGGTTGGAAACTTTCCTCATGTCAGGACGTTGCAGGTGCGCCACCGGCGCCAACCTTGTGTGAATGCTCTGAAAAGCTAATCATTTGCATATCACAACATCTTCTTCCTGTCGGTTAAATTTCGCGTCTGTAGCACGTCATCTTCGTAGTGTAGCAATTTTAATGGCCAGTAGTGTATGTGATTGCAAAAAAAAAAAAAAAAAAATAAAACAACTAACTCCCTGAAGTAGTTGTTACACATTAACGTACCAACGAGCACAGTATATGTACCTATACCCCTAACACCTTGCATAATGGTGGTTTTAATGGCCAGTAGTGTATTTCTATGGATGACAATGCGCCCTGTCACCAAGTCAGAAGAAGTCTGAAGACAGTTCGAGTGACTGACTTGGTCACCCATCGAACATTTGTGAGACATAATCGAGAGGTCAGTTCGTGCACAAAATCCTGCACCGCATCTCTTTCGTAGTTACGGACGACTGTAGAGGCAGCACGGCTCAGCAATTCCACTTGCTGAGTCGATGCCACGCCGAGTTGCTGCAGTACGCCGGGCAAAATGAGGTCCGGCGCAATATTTTGGAGGTATCCCCCGACTTATGTCACCTGAGTGTAGCTGGTGACTTTACTCGAAGTGGTCTCAACAGTAGAGGGGCCGCGTACCTCTGGAATCCACTGTCCGAGGAATCGGCGGCTGCGGGGGCGGCGGCTTCGGGGACGGCGGGGGCGGCGTCGGCGGGCTGCCGCTGCTGGAGCTTCTCGGGGGCGGGCTTGCCGCCCAGGTGGCGGGGCGGCAGCAGAGCGGCCGGCGTGAGGGCGGCGCCGCCCGCCAGCAGGCCGCGCGTGCCGATGTTCTGCAGGCCGAGCTGGCGCAGCACGTCGTAGTTGCCGAAGAACTGCGGCTGCCCCACCAGCACGAACTTCTGGCCCGGCCGCGGCGCCAGCGGCGACAGCGGCAGAGGCAGCGGGCTCAGGCCGGGCTGCTGCGGCTGCTCCGCGGGGGGCAGGCCCTCGTCCAGGTCCTCCAGGCGCGCCGGCGCTGCAGCTGGAGCCTGAACTGGAGCTGGAGCTGCCGACCCTGCAGCCGACTCTCCGCCAGCCGCCGCTGCGGGGGACGACGCCGGGTTCTCCACCTTCTGCGGCTGCAACAGCACAGACCCTACTGTAAGACTTGAGCGATCACCGGTTCTTTGGCGGCGTGAGACACGGTACCTAGGAACCGTTGTTGTTGTTGTGGTCTTCAGTCCCGAGACTGGTTTGATGCAGCTCTCCATGCTACTCTATCCTGTGCAAGCTTCGTCATCTCCCAGTACCTACTGCAACCTACATCCTTCTGAATCTGCTTAGTTTATTCATCTCTTGGTCTCCCTCTACGATTTTTACCCTCCACGCTGCCTTCCAATGCTAAATTGGTGATCCCTTGATGCCTCAGAATATGTCCTACCAACCGATCCCTTCTTCTAGTCAAATTGTGCCACAAACTTCTCTTCTCCCCAATCCTATTCAATACCTCCTCATTAGTTATGTGATCTACCCATGTAATCTTCAGCATTCTTCTGTAGCACCACATTTCGAAAGCTTCTATTCTCTTGTTGTCCAAACTGGTTATCGTCCATGTTTCACTTCCATACATGGCTACACTCCATACAAATACTTTCAGAAACGACTTCCTGACACTCGATGTTAACAAATTTCTGTTCTTCAGAAACTCTTTCCATGTCATTGCCAGTCTACGTTTTATATCCTCTCTACTTCGACCATCATCAGTTATTTTGCTCCCCAAATAGCAAAACTCCTTTAGTACTTTAAATGTGTCATTTCCTAATCTAATACCCTCAGCATCTCCCCACTTAATTCGACTACATTCCATTATCCTCGTTTTGCTTTTGTTGATGTTCATCTTATATCCTCCTTTCAAGACGCTATCCATTCCGTTCAACTGCTCTTCCAAGTCCTTTTCTGTCTCTGACAGAATTAAAATGTCATCGGCGAACCTTTTTATTTCTTCTCCATGGATTTTAATACCTACTCCTAGGAATCATCATTGACGAAAGGTGGAACTTCGGGAAACACATTGACACCGTAACCCAGAAAGCCCTTCAAACACTAAACAATCTCGTCTCCTTCGGACACAAAAGATTTCATCCTTACCCTAATGTCACAAAATTATACCACAACAGTATCTTAACATCAATAGTGGGTTACGGCTCGGGAGTCTGGGCACACAGGCTTACTAGGGTTGTGCCCGCCATGACAGTGAGAAGGGTCCAGAGAAGCATGATACTCAGATCTGTGGGGGCCTACACAACAAAAAAATGGCTCTGAGCACTATGGGACTTAACTTCTGTCGTCATCAGTCCCCTAGAACTTAGAACTACTTACACCTAACTAACCTAAGGACATCCTCCACACGGCTCCAAACCAGAGGACCGCGATCGACTCTGGGCACTATGCTGCAGATATTAAGCTCAGCTTGCACTCCGCGTGCGATGCTGGTTGTCTTCACCAAATCAGCCAGCCGCCGGAGGGAACCAAGGATGGCCTCAGAACCCAAGCGGCAGGCGTCATTCGTTCCGACATGTGCTACTATCTGCAGCCGGTCACACCCAGTGCGTTCAATAGTTGCCGGAAGGGCCTCCTCCACATTACGGACGAGACCCCCCCCGGCAAGCACACCGAGTGCACACTGGCATTCTTCCCCGACCTACCCGCTATTTTCCTGAGGGGCTCCATAACCCGCCTAACGTTGGAGCTCCCTATAACTAATAGGCCCGCCCTCTGTGACTGTCGGGAACTTGCCGGAGAATCGGCCACTGGCCCAACAGGCGAGGCATCCTGTGGTGGCTCGGAAACGATGTCATCACCACTAGGAAGCACCCCGTACCTGTTGGAAAGGGGTAAGGCAGCTGCCACGCGGCCAGATCCCACCTTCGCCTTTCGGCCAGGCACGCGCGAGCCCACCACTGTCCGCCATTCACCCTGGAGTGATGGCTGACCGGTAAGATGCTCACTGCCGGAAGACGCAGCGACATCAGGGGTTCCATGTGATTCCAAGGCCACCGAAGTAGGCATAGGTCTCACCACAGTTGCCCCAACGCCACTAGGAGCCGACGCCTGCGCCTCGAGCTCGATGAGCCTAACAGACAAAGCCTCCACTTGCCCCCGAAGAGTGGCCAATTCTCCTTGCGTCCGCTCACAACAACCACAGTCCCTACACATGACTATGTTTGCCCTACTCTATACGGTGACAAATTCCCAAGATAATCTTCTGATGAGCTACTCTGATAATCAAGAAACACTCACTGAAATACGAGACGCGAAAACTACGCTAGGTTTTCCCAGAAAAACTATTTAAAAGCTAAGCGCAGCAAATAAGTACAAAAACGCTTTATACAAACAGTACTCGCTGCTGCTGGTGCTCTCGCTCTGGCTGTCACAAGACAACTGCTGATTCAAGTGACTAGTGGCTAACGGCCGCGAAACAAACAAAAGACGGTTTTAGGGCGCTTTCTGTTCTAAACGATCAAGAAAACACTAAGAAATCTAACACGAAAACTACGTAAAGTTTTATCAAGAACTGTTAGTTACTATGCAGAGCAGATAAACACAAATAGAATCCCTTCCTTAGTGGAAGGTCGTAAACAAAATGCAAAATAAACGCTTTATACAAACAGTACACGCTGCTGCTGGTGCTCTCGCTCTGGCTGTCACAAGACAACTGCTGATTCAAGTGACTAGTGACTAACGGCCTCGAAACAAACAAAAGACGGTTTTAGGGCGCTTTCTGTTCTAAACGATCAAGAAAACACTAAGAAATCTAACACGAAAACTACGTAAAGTTTTATCAAGAACTGTTAGTTACTATGCAGAGCAGATAAACACAAATAGAATCCCTTCCTTAGTGGAAGGTCGTAAACAAAATGCAAAATAAACGCTTTATACAAACAGTACTCGCTGCTGCTGGTGCTCTCGCTCTGGCTGTCACAAGACATCAATGTATAAAATCATGGAGAGAATACTGTATGAGCGAAACCACCCTAAAATGCTACACCTTCGACAGCATCTTATATAACTGTGATAGTGAAACTGATAGTAAGGTGGTTGTATCCTGTTAAGCTAAGTACTGAAAGAATGAGAAATGATTATAGACAGAATGAAACCAACGGTTTGTACCAAGGGTACAAATATGTGCTTATGAAAAGGCAATATGATCGCCAGTCCAGAGGGGGCAAAAGTAATTTCAAGGAAATCTATTGTAATGGTTTCCTGGTTTAAAAGAACTGCTGGATCATGTCACACTTCAATAATAAGAAAGGTTGTAATCGATATGAACACACTCACAGGCTCTTACAATAACGACTGCCTGACACTATTAATGCGGTCGCGCGGTTCGAATCCTGCCTTGGGCATAGATGTGTGTGGTGTCCTTAGGTTAGTTAGGGTTAAGTAGTTCTAAGTTCTAGGGGACTGGTGACCTCAAAAGTTAAGTCCCATAGTGCTCAGAGCCATTTGAACCATTTTTACATGTTTTGCACGTCGGAGCTCAAAATTTGCTATCAATTGGATCTGGTATTTCAGTTCAAGCATTTAAATACACATAATCCTCAAGAATAAACACATATACTTTCAATTAATTTTCACTGTTAATTTACTAATACAATTACTGTAGCATGGGGTGACCTCGAATCTGTTCTATCTTGTAACTTTTTCAATAGCCAACACACTCAATAGTGAACATTAGCAGCATATATACATCAACATAAATAAACATTTTTCATTGATTACGAACCTTAATCTATTATGGCCAGTAACCTTAATAGTAATCTCGGTATCTAGTCAGAAGTTTAAATCGTGTGAAATAACTTCTGTATAACTTTTCTTTTAATAGACCTTTAAGTACCTATGTGACTACTATTAAGTGAAATTACAGTCTTTAATTAACACATGGAGCACTTTGAAGTAAGGCCTACTTCCAAATTACTAAAATGATTCCTGTTGATGTAACACTTTATTTTTCATAGGTTTTATATAACACCTTCAGTTTGATGCAGTTCTCGGACTGATCATGGAATCCATGTAGGATCTTAACAAGGCTGGTAAATCAGTACAAAGCAACGAATGTAACACAGCACTACACTGTGACGATTATACTGCAGAAACCTTACTAAACTCTGCTTCATGGACAAAACTAAAACGTAACTATGCGTGAAAGTGTACTACTCACGCTTCAAATGTTAGCCACACAATCGTGCCTCCAGAATCACATCGCACCGTAACTTCTTCTGACTTCGCGCGTTAAGATTTCTGTTATGGAGGTGCTTCCCTCAGTCATTTCCTACTACTAACAGTACTGTGGTTCCTATGCATGAACCAGGTACATTAATTAATAATTATCAGTATAGAGTGAGCAGCAATGAAATGTACAAATTGTTGGGGCGGATTCCTGACTTGAAATGGAGGTACTCTCAAAGTTTATCCTGAAATGCATCGTTGCCTCGGTAGATGGCGTTGACGAATGACAGTACCTCTAACCACGTGCTGTGTGTTCCTTGTGTGTTGCAGGTTGTGTGACTGAAGCAGCAGAATGGTCGGGTATTCACGTCGGGAACAAGGCGAGATGATGTCTGGTTATACCAAAACGAGTACCCTAAGGGACACCACCAAATCGCGCAACATTTCAAGGCATTATTGGGCGTTTGTGTGATCATGGGGCCTTTCAGGGAGACGAACGTGCATGGAGTTGGCGGACTGTGGGTTCAGCAGATTTGGAGGACTGGATTCTACAGGGTATTGAGACGAACTCTAGCACAAGCTCCAGGCACGTGGCCCACCAACATATTTTAAGCCGAAGTACGATTATGTGTATCCTGCATGACAACCACTACCATCTATATTACCTGCAATCCGAAGAATTCTACTCGAACGTCTTTTGTGACGTGGATGCAATGGAGCCCTATACTGTGTTCTGGGACGATGTGTTGTAGTTGCACGCACGCCGTCGATTTTCGGGCACATTTTCATAGGAATATTTTTCCTCCATTTCCAGTCAAGAAGCCGTCCTAGCATTTACACTAAATGACATAATTTTAAAATAACATTTACACAAAATTAAAACATCACAGAAATTTTAAATAATCTTGAAATATTTTCATATTCATTTGTAAGTCAATGAATTTAACGGTTACAGGTATTACACAATCAGTATTCTGGGTAGTTATAATTAAAATGGACCTACTCACAGAGGTCCAGTGTGGGCTGTAATTAAAAACTTGGTATATACAGAGAGTCCCATTTATCTGGACCACCCTAAATAACTGTTTGTCCAGATGCAAGTTACAAAATGTTTCAAGCAAATGTTCTTTAGCCGTTAGGGGGACATCAGTCAGCATGATTGCCTTCGTTGCAGCTTTGTTTTTTAGAAAGATATGAACAGCAGTATGACTTATTTAAATGGCAACCTGTATTTTTTATTCGGTAATTCATTTCTCCTCCTAAAGATCTAGCCGGCCGTTGTGGCCGAGCGGTTGTAGGTGCTTCAGTCAGGAACCTCGCTGCTGCTACGGTCGCAGGTTCGAATCCTGCCTCGGGCATGGATGTGTGTGATGTCCTTAGGTTAGTTAGGTTTAAGAAGCTCTAAGTTCTAGGGGACTGATGACCTCCGACGTTAAGTCCCATAGAACCCCTAGAACCGCTCGGCCACACGGCCGGCTCCTCTTGTGGATGAAGTGCCGCTAAGATCCAGACTGCTTATGTGGTATCAACACGATGGATGTCCAGCACATAATGCCTTGCGTGCACATCGTGTTCTGAACCGAAGGTATCCTGCCAGATACACTCCTGGAAATTGAAATAAGAACACCGTGAATTCATTGTCCCAGGAAGGGGAAACTTTATTGACACATTCCTGGGGTCAGATACATCACATGATCACACTGACAGAACCACAGGCACATAGACACAGGCAACAGAGCATGCACAATGTCGGCACTAGTACAGTGTATATCCACCTTTCGCAGCAATGCAGGCTGCTATTCTCCCATGGAGACGATCGTAGAGATGCTGGATGTAGTCCTGTGGAACGGCTTGCCATGCCATTTCCACCTGGCGCCTCAGTTGGACCAGCGTTCGTGCTGGACGTGCAGACCGCGTGAGACGACGCTTCATCCAGTCCCAAACATGCTCAATGGGGGACAGATCCGGAGATCTTGCTGGCCAGGGTAGTTGACTTACACCTTCTAGAGCACGTTGGGTGGCACGGGATACATGCGGACGTGCATTGTCCTGTTGGAACAGCAAGTTCCCTTGCCGGTCTAGGAATGGTAGAACGATGGGTTCGATGACGGTTTGGATGTACCGTGCAATATTCAGTGTCCTCTTGACGATCACCAGTGCTGTACGGCCAGTGTAGGAGATCACTCCCCACACCATGATGCCGGGTGTTGGCCCTGTGTGCCTCGGTCGTATGCAGTCCTGATTGTGGCGCTCACCTGCACCGCGCCAAACACGCATACGACCATCATTGGCACCAAGGCAGAAGCGGCTCTCATCGCTGAAGACGACACGTCTCCATTCGTCCCTCCATTCACGCCTGTCGCGACACCACTGGAGGCGGGCTGCACGATGGGGCGTGAGCGGAAGACGGCCTAACGGTGTGCGGGACCGTAGCCCAGCTTCATGGAGACGGTTGCGAATGGTCCTCGCCGATACCCCAGGAGCAACAGTGTCCCTAATTTGCTGGGAAGTGGCGGTGCGGTCCCCTACGGCACTGCGTAGGATCCTACGGTCTTGGCGTGCATCCGTGCGTCGCTCCGGTCCGGTCCCAGGTCGACGGGCACGTGCACCTTCCGCCGACCACTGGCGACAACATCGATGTACTGTGGAGACCTCACGCCCCACGTGTTGAGCAATTCGGCGGTACGTCCACCCGGCCTCCCGCATGCCCACTATACGCCCTCGCTCAAAGTCCGTCAACTGCACATACGGTTCACGTCCACGCTGTCGCGGCATGCTACCAGTGTTAAAGACTGCGATGGAGCTCCGTATGCCACGGCAAACTGGCTGACACTGACGCCGGCGGTGCACAAATGCTGCGCAGCTAGCGCCATTCGACGGCCAACACCGCGGTTCCTGGTGTGTCCGCTGTGCCGTGCGTGTGATCATTGCTTGTACAGCCCTCTCGCAGTGTCCGGAGCAAGTATGGTGGGTCTGACACACCGGTGTCAATGTGTTCTTTTTTCCATTTCCAGGAGTGTATATTGGTCGAGGAGGAACAGTTACTTGGACTGCTAGGTCTCCTGATTTAAATCCTCTGGACTTTTTTCTTTGGGGACGCATTAAAGACGTTGTCCATAGCGAATAGCAGGAAGCAGTAAATAATTCTTTCATTCAATGAGGGCAGCAGTGTATCGGTGTCCAGGGTCATCATTTTGAGCACCTTTGAATGTTATACTCGCGGGCAATCATACAGGAGAGTCAAAGTCAATTTTGTGTTATGCCTTTACTTGGTTTTCATTTGTTTTCTGACAATTCCAGCAAGTGGACGAGTTTGTGATCCTGGGCTCAAAGTCAATGTTGTGTTATGTAATTAATAACGTTGTGTTTCAGTGAATGGTACACTGTGATACATTTTTGAATAGGTCTTTAGGAGTGGATATGAATTACCGAATAAACAATACTGAGTGCCATTTAAAAAGTCATACCGCTGTTGATATTTTTCTAAAAAACAAAGTTACAACGAATGCAGTCATGCTGGTTGATATCCCCCTGACGGCTAATGAACATTTGCTTGAAACATTTTGTAACTTGCATCTGGACAAACACTTATTTATTGTGGTCAAGATAAATGGTTCACCCTGTGTAGCAATGCGTTAACGCGGAACCGATTTATGCTGAAAAAAAATTAGTTCGAATTTTGGCCACCAGGTTCAAATCTGGAGCTGTGAATGGAAGAAAAATGGCTCTGAGCACTATGGGACTTAACATCTGAGGTCATCAGTCCCCTAGAACTTAGAACTACTTAAACCGAACTAACCTAAGGACATCATACACATCCATGCCCGAGGCAGGATTCGAACCTGCGACCGTAGTGTGAATGGAAGAAAGGCATATAGAAATGTTTCCATATGAAGGGTGCTGGGAAAAAAGGATGAGGATCCACTTTTTATGAAAAATGAGCTTGCAGTGAATTTGTATAGATGTCCTACCATCCTGTACCTTCTTCTTGTTAGTGTTTCCCGTATATTCCTTTCCTCACCGTTTCTACGGAGAACCTCCTCATTCCTTACCTTATCAATCCACCTTGTACTTTTACGGCTACCAATGTAAAACTTTCCGTACTCTTGACCATGGGATGGTCTATTCTGGTTACACTGCACGAGCAGTAGCACATGCTGGATTGTCAGTTACACCAACAGCAACCTCGTCAATAGCTTCAACCGGCTTAGGACGCCTTCCTCTTCCAGGTGCCACGCCAGGCTTAACAGTGTTTTCGAATTTCGTTATAATCTTTTTTAAACCATTTAATGACATCAGGCTTCGCCTCAGACCTCTCAGTCGGCGATATTTTCTCAATGCAGCGCTGTAGCGGCTGCCACTCACGTAAAACAGTTTCACTAACAGCACCTGGTATGTATTCTCGATAGCCATACGGTTCGTTGACGTTATGGCTTGTCAAATGACGGCGTGGATGTCATATCTTTATACAAACAGCGTACAGCGCCAAATTTGAACCTGGTGGCCAAAACTGGAACTAATTTTCTTGGTGCCTAACTCGGTTTTGTATTAAAGCATTAGAATATGAAGGGCTTATTTCAATACTGATACAAGTCTATTTTTGTTCATTCTGAGATACAGAGTCCTAAAGTTAAAAGTATTTATACTTGAATATTTCTGGTACCTCAACTGCAGATTTTTCAGCGCTCATTTAGCTTTAGGACTCTGTATCTCAGAATGAACAAAAATGGACTTGAAACTTCCTGGCAGAGACTCGAACTCGTTTCCCGCACACAGTTTTAATCTGACAGAAAGTTTCATATCAGCGCACACTCCGCTGCAGAGTGAAAATCTCATTCTGGAAACATCCCCAAGGCTGTGGCTAAGCCATGTCTCCACAATATCCTTTCTTTCAGGAGTGCTAGTTCTGCATGGTTCGCAGAAGAGCTTCTGTAAAGTTTGGAAAGTAGGAGACGAGATACTGGCAGAAGTAAAGCTGTGAGGATGGGGCGTGAGTCGTGCTTGGGTAGCTCATTTGGCAGAGAACTTACTCGTGAAAGGCAAAGGTCCCGAGTTCGGGTATTGGTCCGGCACACAGTTTTAATCTGCCAGGAAGTTTCATATCAGCGCACACTCCGCTGCAGAGTGAAAATCTCATTCCGGAAAAATGGACTTGTACCACTATTGAAATAAGCCCTAAATAAGTCCTAAAGTTAAATGAGCGCTGAAAAATCTGCAGTTGAGATACCAGAAATATTCAAGTATAAATACTTATTTTGAAATAAGCCCTTCATATGTACCGAGTTTCGCTGCTATGCGATGATTAAAACTCACACTGGACCTCCTTGAGTAACTGTTCATTAATTATAACCACCCAGTGTAAACAGGTCGGCTTTTCGAGCTAGTTTGAGTCTGTAACAGCTTTCAGAGTCATTGAAGCCTCTGATGATGTCTCCAGCATTGGAAGACGAAACGTTTGCAACGGAATAATTCGTACCTTGTGGACCACTGCCTTAAGCTAATAAGTATCAGCAATAACGCAAATATGGACGGTGAAAACATGCGTTCTATAATCGTAGGTTTGTTCATGAGGCTGTGTTCAGAGACAGCAGATTAGTGGAAATCTGCGATATTAAATGTGCCAGCGTTCTGAAATCTTTACTTATTGTCTGCCCAGTGTAGGTGGGATGTGCTAGCAATATTTGGTCAACATCTTGATGGATACAATCATTCTGAAGGTTGCATTTCTAACAATTTGAAAATATTACATACTGTGCCAAAAGGACCACTGCTAAATACTTTAGAAGAAATTGAAATCTTTTCACTTCACAAAAGTAATCCATTATCTGTTTTAAACGAACAACTTCAGTTCAAAGACAAACATTTCTTTGAACTTTTCGATGATCTGCTTTAGAACGTTTACTCTTCTGTCCTTTGTTTTTTTAAAATTATTGAGACTTTTAGAAAATATTTTATCTTTACATTGTAATTTTATTTCACCAAACATTATTTTATGACTGACTATCTGTTTTAGAAATTTTGCTTATATGCTTTTAGACTGCATATTACTAATTCACATCCTTTTATTTTTGACACTATGGCTCATAATATTAAAATTTTAAATTCCTTCCATTTTCATTATTTTTATTTGTTTATAAGACTGGCATATAACTTAAGGAATAGCAATTCCTTTTATAAAATGTCACATGTAATTTACATACCAACTTCATAGACAATATTTTATATATATGGACAACTACTTCATATCGTATTTGTGCAGTATGTAGTATACATGTCAGCTAAAGATTATTGCAGCCTACTCATTGAAAATCGTTTCAATAAAGACATGTTGCTGCTCAATAATACATCGTCTGACGTGATAGTCTTCGCTATTCCACTTCCGCAACAACTTCGTTGGAAAGAAGCCTGCTGCCACATCTTTGCATTGGCGTTTTTCCTCACCATGGCAACCACTAGTTCGCCTATCGACTTTACAACTTCAGTGGAAAGAAGCCTGCTGCCTCATCTTTGGAACGGCATCCAACTTCACCATGGCAACCAGTGGTTCCAAATGGTTCACTAACAGGCCTTGAGAGGGCAACCCATGTACTGCCAAACCGAAGTTCATTTATCCTACATATTTAAATATTTTTAACGCTTGTTAATTGACAACAGCTGTTTCATAAGCTAAGTTTAGTGTGTATTTATTTTTAATTCTTGACAATGTTCTTTTAACTAAGAAATTTTAAATTGTAATTCGACTTATAACTCATTGGTTAGTAACGACATCATGCCGTCAGAAGTGGGTAGAGCCTCCATTATATATAATAAGACGTGCACTGGTTTCTCCAGTAGTGATTCTCTAACAGAAAGAGTTTCCTACTCAATGGTAATTCATCGTTTTATTGCTTTATAACTTTATGTATTTTCTGTAATGTATTGTTGTTGTGGTCTTCAGTCCTGAGACTGGTTTGATGCAGCTCTCCATGCTACTCTATCCTGTGCAAGCTTTTTCATCTCCCAGTACCTACTGCAACCTACATCCTTCTGAATCTGCTTAGTGTATTCATCTCTTGGTCTCCCTCTACGATTTTTACCCTCCACGCTGCCCTCCAATACTAAATTGGTGATCCCTTGATGCCTCACAACATGTCCTACCAACCGATCCCTTCTTCTGGTCAAGTTGTGCCACAAACTTCTCTTCTCCCCAATCCTATTCAATACTTCCTCATTAGTTATGTGATCTACCCATCTAATCTTCAGCATTCTTCTGTAGCACCACATTTCGAAAGCTTCTATTCTCTTCTTGTCCAAACTATTTATCGTCCATGTTTCACTTCCATACATGGCTACACTCCATACGAATACTTTCAGAAATGACTTCCTGACACTTAAATCTATACTGGATGTTAACAAATTTCTCTTCTTCAGAAACGCTTTCCTTGCCATTGCCAGCCTACATTTTATATCCTCTCTACTTCGACCATCATCAGTTATTTTGCTCCCCAAATAGCAAAACTCCTTTACTACTTTAAGTGCCTCGTTTCCTAATCTAATTCCCTCAGCATCACCCGACTTAATTAGACTACATTCCATTATCCTTGTTTTGCTTTTGTTGATGTTCATCTTATATCCTCCTTTCAAGACACTGTCCATTCCATTCAACTGCTCTTCCAAGTCCTTAGCTGTCTCCGACAGAATTACAATGTCATCGGCGAACCTCAAAGTTTTTATTTCTTCTCCATGGATTTTAATACCTACTCCAAATTTTTCTTTTGTTTCCTTTACTGCTTGCTCAATATACAGATTGAACAACATCGGGGAGAGGCTACAACCCTGTCTTACTCCCTTCCCAACCACTGCTTCCCTTTCATGTCCCTCGACTCTTATAACTGCCATCTGGTTTCTGTACAAATTGTAAATAGCCTTTCGCTCCCTGTATTTTACCCCTGCCACCTTTAGAATTTGAAAGAGAGTATTCCAGTCAACATTGTCAAAAGCTTTCTCTAAGTCTACAAATGCTAGAAACGTAGGTTTGCCTTTCCTTAATCTTTCTTCTAAGATAAGTCGTAAGGTCAGTATTGCCTCACGTGTTCCAGTGTTTCTACGGAATCCAAACTGATCTTCCCCGAGGTTGGCTTCTACTAGTTTTTCCATTCGTCTGTAAAGAATTCGTGTTAGTATTTTGCAGCTGTGACTTATTAAGCTGATAGTTCGGTAATTTTCACACCTGTCAACACCTGCTTTCTTTGGGATTGGAATTATTATATTCTTCTTGAAATCTGAAATCTTCTTGAAATCTGTAATGTATATAGCCCTCTAATTAAAGCTTTGTATACAACTTGTAGGTCTGAAGATGACCACAGTAGTGGTCGAAACCAGTCACCTTGATAAATAAATTGTGATCAAGACTGTTTTTAATAGTAAATATTTGTAAGACATCGATCACTGCCACTCCCATAATGTATTCAAAAGCACCTTCAGTAGTTTGGGCCGGGCGCCGCGGGGCATCTCGCTCCGCTTGGCTTCAGTCCGGTGTTTATTCGCGAACTCCACGTCCAGGAAGGAGTCTGCGGGCGCAGTGGGCAAACATTGACAAAGAGCGGCGGCGTCGGCAAGCAGGCGGTCACTGCCCCCAGCGTCCCTATCAGAGCGGGCTGCCCGCCACGTCGTGCTGCGCTGTTTCTTTTTCGCCGCCACCAGTTCTGCCACCTCGTCACGCAGGCCGTTCTGCGGCCCGCTCGCCGACTGGTCCGGAATGCGAAGCGGCTCCGCCGTGCCGGCCGTTGACCCGTTCCGCTTAATGGTGCTCGATTTGGGATGGAAATAGCAGATCGAGGCAAGTTTACGAGTATTCCAGCAGCTTGCGGCGAAGAACGCGGACTGCGTGTAACTGCTGACTTCGCATTCAAATTACTGTAACGGCATTCATGTTCACAGGTGTAGCGGAATAGACTCTATATTCTAGCGCGCCTGCCACCTTGTGGATTACAGTGTGTACGTCTCTCCACACATACTGTTATCCATTTCGGAGAGCTGTGTACCACTCTGGGATTATAGCTTCACACGTACACCTTACAGTCACTGTAGAGTATCTTGCACTGTTCTCATTTACGGACAAGTAGAACGACTGTAGTTAACATTTTGAGTACCAGCCACTTACACTGAGATGAATAAGTCATGGGATAGCGCTATGCACATATACATATGGTGGTAGTCGTCGTCGGCTGATACTCGTATCCGAGTTTCCATTTCTCGCCTGAGATTTCCTCTGTCACGGTTCAGGCGTGGAAGTGTCGTTGATGGCTTAGCAATCCAATCCTAGCATGGAACAGGCGGCCACAGGCACTACAGCTGATGGAAGGTGGAGGACGTGGCTGAGCCTGGAGGAGTTTACGTCTCCGGCGTTTGTCATTTTCCATTCTTCGACGTTCCAGCTCAAAGTTATGAAGACCATTTGAGGTAACCGAGCGCCAGCGACTTCGATCTTCTGCTATTGTGGACCAGTTACTCGGATCGATGATTTTCTTGTACTGATCCTTATAATGTTTGAGAGGGGCACCTCGTGGCCTTTTACCTGTGCTCACTTCGCTGTACAGCATTTGGCGTGGAAGTCTGTCATTTTTCATCCGCTGGACATGTCCGACCCATCTCAGTTGATGCCCAATTTTGGTTTCTCAAGAACAGAAGTCATCCCATTTCAGGTTCATGATATATCTTAGCTTCTGCTGGTTGAAGCGTTCTAGCTTCTTCAGATCAAAGCAATATAACGTCCAGGTTTCGCAACCATATAGCAGGGTGGAAATGACTACAGCTTTGTACACCATCAGTTTGGTGTACAGTGTTAGGTCTTTATTCAGGAAGACACGCTTTGTAAGACGTCCAAATGCTACATGGGCAGCACGTAATCTATTCTCCACATCTTTTCCAGATGAGCAGTTAGATGACAGTATGCTTCCTAGGTAAAGGAAATGGTCCACTTGTTCCAAGGGTGTATCATAAATGGATATGCTGACATCAGGAACGGAGGAGCCAGGAGATGGCTGCGCCATCACCTTTGTCTTTGGAATATTGATGGAGACACCAAATCGTTGCATGCCCTGCTGAAGGAATCAACTGACAGATCCAACTGTGCAGGTGAATGAGCTGGAGAAGCATTGTCATCAGCATACTGCAGCTCTGTCACACGAGTGGTTGGGTTGGGTTGTTTGGGGAAGGAGACCAGACAGCGAGGTCATCGGTCTCATCGGATTAGGGAAGGACAGAGAAGGAAGTCAGCCGTGCCCTTTCAAAGGAACCATCCCGGCATTTGCCTGGAGCGATTTAGGGAAATCACGGAAAACCTAAATCAGGATGGCTGGACGCGGGACTGAACCGTCGTCCTCCCGAATGCGAGTCCAGTGTGCTAGCCACTGCACCACCTCGCTCGGTCACACGAGTGGTACTGGTGAACCTTTTTGAATGGAGTCTGGACTGGTTGAATATACCTCCATCGAACCTGTACTTTAGTTCTATTCCTGCATTGTTTACGGATGTCTCGTAAAGCATAGCTGCCAGATACAATGCAAATAATGTTGGTACAAGAACGCATCCTTCTTTAAGCCCACTTGTTATTGGGAATTCACCAGTTGTTTCATTCTGGTAGAGGACCTGTCCAGTCATATCATCGTGGAGAGCTTCAGTCAAGTTAATAAATTGTTCAGGGCAGCCGAAGCGTTTTAAGACCGTCCACATGGCTTCTCTGGGAACTGTATCAAAGGCCTATTCTACATCGTAGAAAATAAGTAGTAAAGGCTTTTGCTGTTCTCTGCACTTCTCCTGTAGTTGTCGTGCACAGAAAATCATGTCAATTGTCCCTCTTGAAGGGAGGTATTTTCGGAGCTGCCATTTGTACACAGGTGATTCATGTGGAAAAGTTTCTGACGTGATTACGGCTGCATGACGAGAATCAACAATCTTTGAATGCAGAATGGTTATTGGAGCGAGATGCATGGGACGTTTCATTTCGGAAATCGTTAGGGAATCCAATATTCCCAGATCAAAGGGGGCTCTGAGCACTATGCGACTCAACTGCTGAGGTCATCAGTCGCCTAGAACTTAGAACTAATTAAACCAAACTAACCTAAGGACAGCACACAACACCCAGCCATCACGAGGCAGAGAAAATCCCTGACCCCGCCGGGAATCGAACCCGGGAACCCGGGCTATTCCCAGATCCATAGTGTCAAGTGTGCGGCGAGAATACCGTATTTCGAACACTGACTCTACCACGGACAACGCAGTAGCCGTTGATGTTCACCTAACGACCGAGAGAAGCGGCTTTTGAGTAGAAGACAAGCAATACTGCTTGAAATAACCGCAGAAATTTATGTGGGTCGTACGTAGGACTTATCCGTCGGATAATGCGGTGAAATCTGGCGTAACTGGGCTACGGCAGCAGACGACCGACGCGAGTGCCTTTGCTAACAGCACGACATCGCCTGCAGCGCCTCTCCTGCACTCGTGACCATATCGCTCGGCCCCTAGGTGACTAGAAAACCATGGCCTGATCAGATGAGTCCAGATTTCTGTTGGTAAGAGCTGATGGTAGTGCTCGGGTGTGCCACAGATCCCTCAAAGCCATGGAACCAAGTTGCCAACAAGGCACTGTGCAAGCTGGTGGTGGCTTCATAATGGTATGGGATGTGTTTATATTGAATAGACTTTGTCCTCTGGTCCAACTAAACCGATCCCTGACTGTAACTGGTTATATTCGGCTACTTCGAGACCGTTTCCAGCCAGTCAGCAATTGAATTTTTGTGGATGACAATACGCTTGTCACTAGGCTACAATTGTTTTCCATTGGTTTTAAAAATATTCTCGACACTTCGACCAAATGGTTAGGCCACCGAGGTTGCCTGACATGAACTCCACCGAATATTTATGGGACATAACTGAGAGGTCAATTCGAGCACAAAATTCTGCACCAGCAGCACTGCTATATAGGCAGGATGTCTCAATGTCTCTTCAGGGCTACTTGTAACGACTTGCGGAGTGAATTCTGCACTACACTGGGCAAAAGGACATCCGAAACCATGTTAGGGGGTGTCCCATGACTTGTTTCGGCAACGGCCTTACCGCAGTGGATACACCGGTTCCCGTCAGATAGCTGAAGTTAAGCGCTGTTGGGCGTGGCCGGCACTTGGATGGGTGACCATCCGGACCACCATGCGCTGTTGCCATTTTTCGGTGTGCACTCAGCCTCGTGATGCCAACTGAGGAGCTACTCGACCGAATAGTAGCGGCTCCGGTCACAGAAAACCATCATAACGACCGGGAGAGCGGTGTGCTGACCACACGCCCCTCCTATCTGCATCCTCAGCTGAGAACGACACGGCGGTCGGATGGTCCCGGTGGGCCACAGGTGACCTGATGACGAAGTGCTTTTATGACTTGTTTCACCTCAGTGTACGTAAATCTACTCACTCCTGTGCTAGGCTGTTATCTCTATTTGATTTATTCAATGCACGGCATTTTCACTGTACTCGTAGTTCAAATTCTGGTACAAACTGAAGAAAAAATGTGAAACTAATTTTCTTACTAAGAAATAAAGCTTATTAATTACCTGTTGACCCATTTGAGTACCAGTGGCTTCTGCCTGAAATCAATTTTTTTTTTTTTGAAGTACCAGTGTCTTTCCCATGAA
Source organism: Schistocerca serialis cubense (assembly GCF_023864345.2). NCBI lineage: Eukaryota > Metazoa > Arthropoda > Insecta > Orthoptera > Acrididae > Schistocerca > Schistocerca serialis. The sequence continues at coordinate 16,030,445 of NC_064646.1, forward strand.
ATAACCGAAGCTATTTGCAAGACATGGACATCTAGTGATGCACTGAGTTACTTCTATGAATGTAGTGCATTGTAGCAATCATTTCAGAGCAGCAGTCGACGCGGATATTGTGCTATGTGATTGGAGGAGATTACGAAATGTGTTTTTTTTTTTTTTTGTAGTGGTCATATTGGGGAGCTCATTGATAGTGAAAGTAAGTACATCTGAAGTAATGGCAACTTAAGTTTTCTGCTGCTTTAATGAACGGTTTTGAAATGAAACCACTGGAGCAGTTTGTACTTTCTGATATAAATTTATTAAATTTTAGGCCTATTTATGTTTGTTATTTAGCATTGTAATTTTGTAGGCAATATGACTTCATGGGAATTTCGAGATGAGGGATTGTTTCCTGGAAAAATACGAAACTACTTTGAAACAGCCGGCCAGGGTGGCCGAGCGGTTCTAGGCGCTACTGTCTGGAACCGCGCGGCCACTACGGTCGCTGGTTCGAATCCTGCCTCGGGCATGGATGTGTGTGATGTCCTTAGGTTAGATAGATTTAAGTAATTCTCAGTTTTAGGGGACTGATGACATCAGCAGTTAAGTCCCATAGTGCTCAGAGTCATTTGAACCATTTGAACTTTGAAATATTTCTCATGAAACGATAAAGTATTGAAAATTGTACGCCCCAATGGTTCTATTTAAAATAATTTATTGTTTACTTTTTGACAATTTTATATTACATTCGTTACTTACTATGATGATAAAGGTCAATTTTGTGAAAACTTCAATTTAAAAAAAAAAAAAAAAAAAACATTAGTGGTTCTCAAAGGATTAAGCAAATTTTAATTATGTTGTTATTTTACTAAACCTCTCAGTGTCACAGAGCTTGAGAAAGGTTGCCTTCTTCAGGAGAAAAAAGTTTATTTTAGGATATCCTTTACAATTTACAAGGAAAAAATTTGTGTGTAAGTCTCTATACACAGTGAAAGGAAGAATATTTCAGAAAAACGTTTCAGTATTACAGATAGAACTCATTTGCATACACTGAATCGATGAACATTGTACTCTAGCGATCTGCAGTTGATGATCACACGAAAAATGGCTGCAAAAAATTTGCGACTGGCGTCCAAGGTGACTGTTTCCTTCCCTCAATAAGATAAATTGTAAGATCTTCATCCGCATCATCAGCATCAAAATGGCCGCTACGATGATCCTTAGATTTTTCGAGAGTGCGAAGAAATCTGTGCGTGACTGAGTGGAATATTGCAAGACATGTTGCTTCGAGTACACAGTCGTGTCTCTCACTCAACTGATTGGGTTCGTTGTTTCGACTGTCACACTGTATTGTCGTGAACGAAACTGAGAGGAACGTGGTCTAGGCGTACTAATACGCCTTCTCTTATCTGCGGGACAGCTAATACTACTCTCGAGAGCTAACAGTTGAATGAACAGCGCTGCCTGCAATGTTACGGGCGTGGCAGCCTTCACTGAGATATTGCGCCCGTAATATTAGGGCGCGGCGTTCTGTCCAACATTGAAAACAGTTCACTATTATGGACATGGAACCAAAATTGTGAAGATTTTTGAGTTTTCTTCCCCAAAGGTTGTCTTTGTGGAGTGAAATCAATAATGTATAAATCTTCACAAAGTGTATAAATGGAAGGAAGGTCTCAATTTGAATCAATTACACTGGTGACGAGCAAACACCGGAAACAGTAACAACCACAAAGTATTAAGCAGTTCGCCTAAAGACGAAATATTGCCTAAAACTAGTTGCAAAAAAGACAGATATCAAGTTGAGAATCACAGGAAGAATCCTACGGAACTTCGAGTCTTCTTCTACCTTTCACAGATTAGGCCAATTTACCTGTTGTGATTAGTTCCACCTTATGTTCTACTTTCCTTTGGGTTTGTAAGGGAAGGTCACCCTCGGATTGCTTCTTTTCCATTTGTTACAGATTCTCCTTGCAGTTATGTTTACGTTCTTCTGTTTTGTCATTCACTGCGAAAATATTCAGTTTCTGGTCTAGTGTTTTGATCAGGAATCTTGTCCGATTTACTGCTACCTTTGCTGCTCGTAAAAATTTCATTTCAGTCAAGTGACCGTGGCTACAATGTTTCCTCTTTATAACCCTGGTTTATCTGACACATCGCAGACTAGGTACTCCCATTACGGTGTAGAAATGTAATTAATTGACGAAATAGTTGCAAATAACCTATTTCAGGCAACTGTTGGATGCTCAGCTTGGAAAACTTACCTGGTAGCATTAACAGAGATTATAGGAAAGATCCTAAGACGAACGAAATGTTTCGTTACGGGTTGGTTTAATATGGATACTACGCATCAAACTCTGTTGGCAGACACTAGATAGGCGTCGGGCATGACAGAGATTAAAACTGAGATAGCGTATGTTCGAAGAGTCAGCTCGCAAATCGGCGATGTTGCGGAAGATACAGAAATTAGACGTCGTACGAAAGCTTGCCAAAGTCGTGCTTCTTGCGAAGTGCGTAACAGGGAAATGGTGAAGATATAGTGGCATCAGAAGTAATATCCTCTGCACACCGTAAGGAAGCTTCAGAAGTACAATCTGTAGAAAAAGGTAGAGTCAAACTTTGAGGAAATATTTTTCACACTTAGAAGAATAAAACGTGTTATATGGACATGGGTCTGGAAACGCTTTATTTCAACTTTAGGGCTCATTTTCTACTTCTCTTCACAATCACGTTTATCATGGGAATCACACAGAAGTAGAACGTACCAACATTACATGTTTAAAATACCCTGTTGGTTATAATGAATGTGTAGTACGTTGCAGTTCTTAGGTTCACAGCCATCGTTTGTTGTTCCAATGCAGCAAAGATAATGTTGACGTGTGACTCACTTCAGTGCTTGTGTTGACATGTGACTAACGTAACTGCTCTACGAGCATCAAGCACGTAGCATCAACTGTTTAATCACAGAATATGCAAGCACTTAGCGCGAACTGTTTAGTGTTCGTCACCGACATGGTTTGCGGTACAGTGCAATGGAAGTGTTCTCAAATGCGGGATTGGCAAATGACTATTTTCTGCGCGGATTAGCAGATGGTAATGGCAGCAGCCCTCAACGTTTATAACGGAAGTTATTTCCAGAACGATGATGGTCCAGCAGTAGAACGTTTGTAAAACTGATCGCGGTCTTAGGAAGCATGAGACGTTTAAGCCTACTTGTTGCGACTGGAGGAGGCCTAGAGAGATGAAGACACCTCAGCTAGAGAAGGTACATCTTCATTCAGTTGTCAACAATCATAGTGTCAGCGTAAGAGAATTAGGTGTAACAAGTAATGTCGACCACAGGACTTTCTGGAGTGTGCTACCTGAAAACAGTGTTGTATCTGCGCCATGTGCAGCGTGTGCGGGCACTGTCAGTAGCAGGTGTTTCTGCTTGTGTTCACTGCTGCAAATAATACAGCTGGAACATAATGCCACGAAGGACGTGTGCGGCCATAATGAAAAACATACGTGCAGTTGTGCAGTCTGAAAATTGCTGAATATATCGCTGAGGAAACAGTAATTGACTGTATGTAAGCTGCCTTAAGTATTTCAGCATTACGCATTTCGGACAATGCCATCATCAGGTATCCTGGAACATCACCATGCACGTAGATACAGAACTTACATATTGTAGCAGTAACTTTCGTAAGCCCGCCCGGTTACCCGTGCGGTTTAACGCACTGCTTTCCAGACGGGAAGGCGTGCCGGTCCCCAGCACGGATCCGCCATGCGGATGTGTCTCGAGGATGGTTTTTAGGCGGTTTTCCATCTGCCTCGGCGAATGCGGGCTGCTTCCCCTTATTCCGCCTCAGCTACACTATGTCGGCGATTGCGCTTCGCCAACACCGTTTCCACGGACGCGTACACCATGATTACTCTACCACGCAAACATTTGGGGTTAGACTCGTCTGGTGTGAGACGTTCCCGGGGGTCTACTGGGGACCGAACCGCACAATAACCCTGGGTTCGGTGTGGGGAGCCGGTGGGTTGAGTGGGGTTGTGGTTTTGTGAACCACTGAGGGCTACGGCGGGGACGAAGCCTCTCCGTCGTTTCTAGGTCCGCAGTTCAATACAGTACAAGTATCACAATGAGACTGCTTATGATCGTTAATACTACAATGTGTAAGTTTTGTATCTATGTATAACATGATGTTCCAGGATATCTGATGATGGCAATGTCCGAAACGCCTAATTTTGGAATAATGAATTCAGGGAAAAGGAAGCAAGCAAGGAAGGGATTTCAGAACCAGGATGGCGTGATGGACGATACAATATGCAGCAGCTATATGAAGGAAGCAATGGATCGCAGAAAATGGAGAGGCAAAGGACCTGCTAATATAGCAGAAAACTGGTGATGATGAATTCAGCTTACTTACTGCCGATAATTTTTCCTCAACAACCTATTCAGCACTTTACAGACAGTACATACTTCTGCTAGAGATTCATTCAACAATTCGTCAACCCGTATTTTAGTGTAAAAATATTTTGGCAGCTTCAGTAAATTGCTGTGTCGTACAGTGCATGTTCTCGTCTTACCTTGGAGCCCTCGACGGGCGACGGTGAAGGCGCGGGGTTGATGATGGGGATGTGCGGGAACCAGGAGAGGATGGTGTCGACGAAGCCGCCGCCCACGCCGCCCTCGGCGCCGCCCCCGGAGCCGCCGTCCGGGTTGCTGCCGTCGGCGCCGTCGCGTAGCAACACGGCGCTCAGGCCGTTACCCGGCGCGCCGCCCACGTACACCACCGGCACCGCCGACGACACGCTGCAACGACACACACACGCTCTCACCTGTCTACTCCTCACACTGCGAATATGTGAGAAAAGCAAGCCACGTCCTAGAGTTCCTGTGAGTTAGTATGGGCAGAGGTCGTTAGCAACCGGAATAAAATAATAATTGGATCCTTTAACCGACTTCCCAATTCAGATGATACAGTTGCTGAAAGGTTCAAAGAAAACTTGAGTTTAATTCCGGAGGTACGCATAAAACATCATTCTAAATTGTGCTAAACGCATTCTCTGAAAACTATTTCGAGCAGTTAGTTCATGAGCCCACGCGAATAGTAAACGGCTGTGAAAACGCACTTGATATCTTAGCAACAAATAATCCTGAGTCAATAACGAGCTTCCAAACGGATTAAGGGATTAGTGAACACAGAGCGGTCGTTGTTGTTGTTGTTGTGGTCTTCAGTCCTGAGACTGGTTTGATGCAGCTCTCCATGCTAATCTATCTTGTGCAAGCTTCTTCATCTCCCAGTACCTACTGCAGCCTACATCCTTCTGAATCTGCTTAGTGTACTCATCTCTTGGTCTCCTTCCATGATTTTTACCCTCCACGCTGCCCTCCAATAGTAAATTGGTGATCCCTCGATGTCTCAGAACATGTCCTACCAACCGATCCCTTCTTCTAGTTAAGTTGTGCCACAAGCTCCTCTTCTGCGCAATCCTATTCAATACCTCCTCATTAGTTATGTGAACTACCCATCTAATCTTCAGCATTCTTCAGTAGCACCACATTTCAAAAGCTTCTATTCTCTTCTTGTCTAAACTATTTATCGTACACGTTTCACTTCCATACATGGCTACACTAAATAGAAATACTTTCAGAACCGACTTCCTGACACTTAAATCTATACTCGATGTTAACAAATTTTTCTTCTTCATAAACGCTTTCCTTGCCATTGCCAGTCTACATTTTCTATCCTCTCTACTTCGACCATTATCAGTTATTTTTCTCCCCAAATAGCAAAACTCCTTTACTACTTTAAGTGTCTCATTTCCCAATCTAATTCCCTCAGCATGACCCGACTTAATTCGACTACATTCCATTATCCTCGTTTTGCTTTTGTTGATGTTCATCTTATACCCTCCTTTCAAGACACTGTCCATTCCGTTCAACTGCTCTTCCAAGTCCTTTGCTGTCTCTGACAGAATTACAATGTTATCGGCGAAGCTCAAATTTTTATTTCTTCTCCATGGATTTTAATACCTACTCCGAACTTTTCTTTTGTTTCCTTTACTGCTTGCTCAATATACAGATTGAATAACATTGGGGATAGGCTACAACCCTGTCTCACTCCCTTCCCAACCACTACTTCTCTTTCATACCCCTCGACTCTTATAACTGCCATCTGCTTTTTCTACAAATTGTAAATAGCCTTTCGCTCCCTGTATTTTACCCCTGCCACCTTCTGAATTTGAAAGAGAGTATTCCAATCAATATTGTCAAAAGTTTTCTATAAGTCTACAAATGCTAGAAACGTAGGTTTGCCTTTCCTTAATCTTTCTTCTAAGATAAGTCGTAAGGTCAGTATTGCCTCACGTGTTCCAGTGTTTCTACGGAATCCAAACTGATCTTCCCCGAGGTTGGCTTCTACTAGTTTTTCCATTCGTCTGTAAAGAATTCGTGTTAGTATTTTGCAGCTGTGACTTATTAAGCTGATAGTTCGGTAATTTTCACATCTGTCAACACCTGCTTTCTTTGGGATTGGAATTATTATATTCTTCTTGAAGTCTGAGGGTATTTCACCTGTTTCATACATCTTGCTCACCAGATGGTAGAGTTTTGTCAGGACTGGCTCTCCCACGGCCGTCAGTAGTTCCAATGGAATATTGTCTACTCCGGGGGCCTTGTTTCGACTCAGGTCTTTCAGTGCTCTGTCAAACTCTTCACGCAGTATCGTATCTCCCATTTCATCTTCATCTACATCCTCTTCCATTTCCATAATATTGTCCTCAAGTACATCGCCCTTGTATAGACCCTCTATATACGCCTTCCACCTTTCTGCTTTCCCTTCTTTGCTTAGAACTGGGTTTCCATCTGAGCTCTTGATATTCATACAAGTCGTTCTCTTATCTCCAAAGGTCTCTTTAATTTTCCTGTAGGCGGTATCTATCTTACCCCTAGTGAGATAGGCCTCTACATCCTTACATTTGTCCTCTAGCCATCCCTGCTTAGCCATTTTGCACTTCCTCTCGATCTCATTTTTGAGACGTTTGTATTCCTTTTTGCCTGCATTTACTGCATTTATATATTTTCTCCTTTCATCAATTAAATTCAATATCTCTTCTGTTACCCAAGGGTTTCTATTAGCCCTCGTCTTTTTTCCTACTTGATCCGCCGGCCGTGGTGGCCAAGCGGTTAAAGGCGCTACAGTCTGGAACCACGCGGCCGCTACAGTCGCAGGTTCGAATCATGCCTCGGGCATGGATGTGTGTGATGTCCTTAGGTTAGTTAGGTTTAAGTAGTTCTAAGTTCTAGGGGACTGATGACCTTAGAAGTTAAGTCCCATAGTGCTCAGAGCCTGCCTTTACTATTTCATCCCTCAAAGCTACCCATTCTTCTTCTACTATATTTCTTTCCCCCATTCCTGTCAATTGATCCCTTATGCTCTCCCTGAAATCCTGTACAACCTCTGGTTCTTTCAGTTTATCCAGGTCCCATCTCCTTAAATTCCCACATTTTTGCAGTTTCTTCAGTTTTAATCTACAGTTCATAACGAATAGATTGTGGTCAGAGTCCACATCTGCCCCTGGAAATGTATTACAATTTAAGACCTGGTTCCTAAATCTCTGTCTTACCATTATATAATCTATCTGATATCTTCTAGTATCTCCAGGGTTCTTCCATGTATACAACCTTCTTTCATGATTCTTGAACCAAGTGTTAAGAGCGGTCGTAGCGAGACTGAATATTGTAACCCCCAAATCCTCTAAAAATAAACGAAAAATATACCTATTCAAAAAAGCAGATAATATTTCACTTGACGCCTTTCTGAGAGACAATCTCCCTCCATCCAAGTTAATGATATAAGTATAGACCAGGTGTGGCTTGAATTCAGAGAAATAGTATCGACAGCAATTGAGAGATTTATACCAAATAAATTAACAAACGACGGAGCTGATACTCCTTGGCACACAAATACGGGTCGGAACACTGTTGTAGAAACAACGAAACAAACATGCCAAATTTAAAAATGCGCATAATCCCCAAGATTGGCGATCTTTTACAGAAGCTCGAAATTTAGCGCCGCGTATATAAAATTAAAATAGAAAAGACATTTGGAGCAAAAAACAAGTAGCCGTATGTATATGAAAACCACAGACGGCACGCCAAAACTAAGTAAGGGAGGGAAGGCTGGAAGGTGGAAGAAATGCGTAGAAATGGGAAGAGGATTGACAAACGACTTGAACATAATGTTAAATTTCTGTGAACTATCTGAACACACAAGGCAATGCTGATCCTACGACAGACTGCAGAAACGCGGACCTGTGTTTATAGCAGTTGTAGATTTAGAGATGAGGAGCAGAATGAATTTACGAAAATCGTCCGAAAGAATCGATGTGGAAGGAAGTGAGATACTAAAATACTGAAGAATGACAAGACGCTTTTTAAGTTCGTTAAGGATGTTGATCCTTCGATAAGGAAGATGAGAGTAAGCAACTCAGTTGAAAAGGAGTGGAAATCTCTAAAAAAAAGGTCCATCACAGATGGTGGACATACAAACACAGGGGAAAGGAAAGAAAATCCGAAGAAACCTTATAGACAAATGAAGGAAGTACAAAAATATTCAGGGAAATTCAGGAACGCAGCAATGCAAGTCACTTAAGGATGAAATAAATAGCAAATACAGGGCAACCAAGGCAAAATGGCTGCAGAAATGATGTGAAGAAATCGAAACCGAAATGATCGCCGGGAGGACCGGTTCAGTACATAAGAAAGTCAAATTAAAGGCTAGGGCGGTAACATTAAGGGTGCTACCGGAATTTCACTCTTAAACGCAGAAGACAAAACAGAAAGGGAACACTGAAGACCTCTATGAGCGGGAAGGCTTGTCTCATGTTATAAGACGAAATTGGAGTCGATGGGATGACATAGGGGATCTAGTATTAGAGTCAGAATTTAAAAGAGCGAGGGAAGACTTGAGATCAAATAAGACAGAATGTATAGATAACATTCCATCGGAATTTATAAAATCGGGAAATGGTAACGAATCGTCTACTCATGTTGGTGTGTTGAGTCCATGAAACTGGGGAGGTACCAACAGACTTCCGGAAAAATATCATCGACAAAATTCCTAATATAGCAAGGGCAGACAAGTGAGGAAACTATCACAGAATCAGCTTCACAGCACATGCATCCGAACTGCTGACGGAAAAGGAAATTGAGGATCAGTTATATTACGATCAGTCTGGTGTTACCAAAGGTAAAGTCACCAGAGAGATGATTCTGAAATTGCGCTTGATCAGGAATCAAGGCTGAATAAAAATGAAGACACACTCACAGCATTCGTCGACCTAGAAAAAGCGTTCGACAATACAAAACGGTACAAGACGTTCGAAATTCTTAGAGAAATAGAAGTAAGTTGTAGGGGAAGACGAGTGACATGTAATATACATAAGAACCAAGAGGGAACAGAGGAAGACAGAAAGCGAAGTGCTCGGATTAAAAAGGGTGTAAGACAGTTTCAAAAATGGTTCCAATGTCAATACTGTGTAAACGACACCAAGTTCAAATCCAAAAAAATTCGTTTGAGATGTTGTTGTTGTTGTTGTGGTCTTCAGTCCTGAGACTGGTTTGATGCAGCTCTCCATGCTACTCTATCCTGTGCAAGCCTCTTCATCTCCCAGTACCTACTGCAACCTACATCCTTCTGAATCTGCTTAGTGTATTCATCTCTTGGTCTCCCTCTACGATTTTTACCCTCCACGCTGCCCTCCAATACTAAATTGGTGATCCCTTGATGCCTCAGAACATGTCCTACCAACCGATCCCTTCTTCTGGTCAAGTTGCGCCACAAACTTCTCTTCTCCCCAATCCTATTCAATACTTCCTCATTAGTTATGTGATCTACCCATCTAATCTTCAGCATTCTTCTGTAGCACCACATTTCGAAAGCTTCTATTCTCTTCTTGTCCAAGCTATTTATAGTCCATGTTTCACTTCCATACATGGCTACACTCCATACAAATACTTTCAGAAATGACTTCCTGACACTTAAATCAATACTGGATGTTAACAAATTTCTCTTCTTCAGAATCGCTTTCCTTGCCATTGCCAGCCTACATTTTATATCCTCTCTACTTCGACCATCATCAGTTATTTTGCTCCACAAATAGCAAAACTCCTTTACTACTTTAAGTGCCTCATTTCCTAATCTAATTCCCTCAGCATCACCCAACTTAATTAGATTACATTCCATTATCCTTGTTTTGCTTTTGTTGATGTTCATCTTATATCCTCCTTTCAAGACACTGTCCATTCCATTCAACTGCTCTTCCAAGTCCTTTGCTGTCTCTGACAGAATTACAATGTCATCGGCGAACCTCAAAGTTTTTATTTCTTCTCCATGAATTTTAATACCTACTCCGAATTTTTCTTTTGTTTCCTTTACTGCTTGCTCAATATACAGATTGAACAACATCGGGGAGAGGCTACAACCCTGTCTTACTCCCTTCCCAACCACTGCTTCCCTTTCATGTCCCTCGACTCTTATAACTGCAATCTGGTTTCTGTACAAATTGTAAATAGCCTTTCGCTCCCTGTATTTTACCCCTGCCACCTTCAGAATTTGAAAGAGAGTATTCCATCGTTTGAGATAAAAAATGTAATATTTATAGAAATTATGGTTCAAATGGCTCTGAGCACTATGGGACTTAACTTCTAAGGTCATCAGTCCCCTAGAACTTAGAACTACTTAAACCTAACAAATCTAAGGACATCACACACACATTCATGCTCGAGGCAGGATTCGAACCTGTGACCGTAGCGGTCTCGCGGTTCCAGACTGAAGCGTCTAGAACCGCACGGCCACACCGGCCGGCTGTAAGACAGGTATGCCGTATTTCGCCCCTACTGTTCAATCCATACATCTAAGAAGCAATGACGGAAATAAAAGAAAATATTCGAGAGATTATGACCCCATATCATTCCAAGCATGTGTGTCAATTTTTATCTCTCTGTCTACATTATTCCGTTGTTTATTAAGTTTTCAAATTTATATCGACTTTTTGATCACCCGGTATATTGTGACATTTATCTATTCTTACTGTGTAACTCATGTATTGTTAATTTCAGACGGTTGCCATTAAGATCAAGCTCTTTCGGTGCAGCCTCACTAGGTCAGTCTTGAGAAAGAACCAGTTTCCAACTACTCGTCAAAATATGCTTACTGTAACTGTGACAGTTTTGTAATAAACTCTTCTAAACTAAGAGGCTGCCGGTTCTACATCAACAAAATGTTGAAACTGCATAGAACTCATGGCACTTCAACATCACATAATCTCAATTATTAAGTGCACATATTATAAATAAAGTTTTTAATGCGTTACCTTTTTTTTAAATGCCTGACTGTCCCTCTTTTCTAACTCAATTACTGACACATCAGGTTGACTATCTGACATTTGCATTGGTAATCTGACACCGTCCGCCCCCGGTAGCTGTGTGGTCAGCGCGACAGAATGTCAGTCATAAGGGCCCGGGTTCGATTCCCGGCCGGGTCGGAGATTTTATCCGCTCAGGGACTGGGTGTTGTGTTGTCCTAATCATGACCATTTCATCCCCATCGACGCGCAAGTCGTCGAAGCGGCGTCAAATCGAAAGACTTGCTCCCGGCGAACGGTCTACCCTACGGGAGGCCCTAGCCACACGACATTTACATTTATCTGACACCTGCCCATTTGACCACACACCCTGAGGCATGGTGTGGTAATTTGAGAAATCTTGATTACAGAGATGTTGCAACGCAATACCGTGTGATACGACTTCTCCAAGAAAGTTGCTAATTTTATACAGTGAAAGGTGGAAAGTCATGGGATGGCACTGGATATGATGTCTATCATCAACTGCTGAAATCTATGAAGTGCGTCTGTTTCCGTATAGTACCGGTAAGGCTTGTTCACGCCCCGGCGACACTTGTGGTCGTCCAGTGCGGCGGTCTGCTAGTGTGTAAACATTACTTCTGCGCTACTGGAGATTAGTTGTCATATTTATCTTAGAAGGCCGTGTTCTTTTGTAAACTTTGATATGCTATGACCCATGCGTCTCGTGCCGATTGTCGTCTGACGTTCAAAGTCGGTTAACTTGCGCCGTGTTGCCTCGTGCACTGGACATCCGAATGTAACAGACTGCACAAGTATCGTATCAAATGAGACTACTCTTCCAGTGAATTTTGGCAACTCACTTTATTTTAATGCATCTGTAAAACATCACGTCAGCTGCTGTTAAGAAATGCTTTAGTACCCGTTGGTAATTACGTTCATTGGACATACTGAGATGGTCTGTATTATGTGATAGAGACGTAAATTAATAAGCATAAAAAAGTCAAAGTATTCGCGTACATAGGGAATGGATTGAGGGCAGCAGATGTACGAATACAGCGTCGGCATTGTAGACAAGGTCCTAGTGGAAGTCGGTTTTGCGTTTTCTTCCTCTTACCTGTTATGACGTGTCAGGTTTATACCTGTATTGCATGGATGACTTGGATGAGTGGTTGTACAGTGTAGTATTGGGTGCGCGTGTGTGTTCTGGACGAAGGGAAGCGGGATAGTGAAACCTGCTGCCGGCACACGACCTGCTACTCCCGAACAGCACCAAGGCGGGGCGTCAAGCTGAACCGTCCCTATCCGGAGCACGGATCACACCATCAGCAGTGTCAAATGCCCTCATTCAATGAGAAACTGCGGACAGATCTGAAATTCAATCCAGGACACTGGGGGCCCACTCTTCGTGAGACGCTGCAGACTGGTTTGAAATGTAATCCGGGACATTGGTGCAAAGGCTGGTGATTAAGAACTTTACACCACTGCGTCTCCTCCTCTTTCCGGCCAAATACTGGCAGTGAAAATTTTCCACCGTCAGGATTCGAACCATCTTACCTCCGAATCGAGCACCAGTGACTTCAGTCGCGTATGCTGGTCAGTAAACATAAGATAAATACATTTATGAAGCCTTCAGTACACGTGCGAAAGGGTTCAGTAATATCTGGTTTTACGCTAGCCCTCATTATAGATTACTAACAAATACAAATCCCACTGCTGTACAATGAGGAAGTGCGAAGCCGAAGGGATGCAGCTACGCATCGTGCCGACCCAGAACCAGTGACGAGTAGCATTCCGTGTTCGAATACGTAGAAGAAAACCGAGATGGACTCGTATTTTATATACAATGGAATAGTACACTGAAGTGACAAATCACACCCAGATGGCGGTAGTACCGCGTACATAAGGTATAAAGGGGCAACGCGTTAGCGAAGCTGTCATTTGTGCTCAGATGATTCATCTGAAAAGACTTCCCACGTGATTCTGGCCGTACGACGGGAATTAACAGTTTCTGAACGCGGAATGGTAGTTGGAGCTACACGTATGGGACATTACATTTCGGAAATTGTTAGGGAATTCAACATTTAGAGATCTGGAGTGTCAGGAGTGTGCCTAGAGTGCGAAATGTGAGGCATTACCTCTCACAACCTACAACGCAGTGGCCGATGGGTATTAGTCGATTGTTTGGGCGTGCAGACTCCTGCTTACAATGCCATCAAGTACAGAATATATTAGGAATATGGCCAACAAGTGAAAAACACAATATCAGTTGTAGTGTAAAGCCATTTGTAGCACACTTTTGATATAAAATTGATATGAAAATTAATTGAAATGACCACTTCATCACCCCCACATACCCCAGCCCCCGACCATGCCCAACCGCAACCCCAGATGATGCCTCGTGTTTTCTCAGCCTGCACGTGTGCCCCAGCCCCCTCCTCCCCTTCCCCCCTCCCCTACGACCACACCCACCAACCTTCCCTATTAGTGAGAATTTAGAATTTTGGTGGGAAATTGAAATTGGCGGTATCCTTTCTGGGACTCGAACCCTCCTTCTCCTGGGTGGAAAGCTCAAGTGTACCCCCTACTACCCCCTACCCCCGTCCCCAAACACAACCAAACCACCGGAGGTTCTTGGAACTGATGGGAAAATTAAAACTCGATGTGCCCTTTCTGGAACTCGAACAATGGTGCTCCTGGATGGAAAGCCCAAGTGCAAGCCCTAACACATGGAAACTGTCCAGATGCGGGAGAGGAGCGTTGGTTTAGCGTACTTTATTTCTTTTGGTCAGAAAACTGACACAAAGTTCGAAGCTAATTACGTAATTAACCACAAAGATTGGGCCTAATTACACACCTATATGCATAGCACTTACACAAGGATGGCATAAAAGCGCAATATAGCCGCAAAAACTGACGAAACCATACAACTGATGTTACCTTGCTCGGAAAAAAATTTCGCAGTACCACTCGAAACTGACACAAATATCGACCGAGAGCAGCGGCGTTTGCGTAGATTTTCAGTGCTAACAGACAAGCAATACTGCGTGCAATAGCCGCAGAAATCAATGTGAGACGGATGGTGAACGTGCCCGTCACGACCGTGCAGCGAAACGTGGCGTAAATGGCCTGTGGCAGGAGACGACCGGCGCGAGTGTCTTTGCTAAGAGCACGAGATCGCCAGCAGCGCCTCTCCTGGACTCATGACCATATCAGTTGGACCCCAGCCAACTGGAAAACCGTGGTCTAATGAGTCTCGATTTCAGCTGGTAAGAGCTGGCTGTAAGGTTCGAGTGTGAAGCCGTGGACGCAAGTTATCAACAAGATAATGTGCAAGCTGGTCGTGGCTCCATAATGGTGTGGGCTGTGCCTGTATGGACTAGACTGCGTCCTCCGGTCCAATTGAACCGATCTGCACGGGCCTTCAAACGTCTTCAGTCCATGACACGTAGAGTTTCTGCACCATTTCGAGAAAATGTAGGTTCGACGTGACATTAGGAGCATCCCATGACTTTTGTCATCTCAGAGTATGATTCTGAGTTAAGTAATGTTTGGGAACGTCCGGAAAAAAAGGCGTACCTTTGTCAGGGTTTACGAGGCAGTAACCTACAGCTGCTAAGTAATTTGTATTTTCATCATTGAAGCAGCGAAAATTTAATGAAAACATACTTTGGGAAAATGGAATGAGAGAGAGGAAGTGGGGGAGGAGGGGTGTTGAGGAAAGAGAAAAAGAGATTGAGACTTGTAATACTGCAATGTGACGGTATAAAAGAACTCGTTTCTCTGGCAGTTCTACAACGACCTTTCTCTGAAACTGCTTCTAAATCATACTTTCTATAGCCGGTCGCGGTGGCCGAGCGGTTCTAGGCGCTTCAGTCCGAAACCGCGCTGCTGCTACGGTCACAGGTTCGAATCCTGCCTCGGTCGTGGATGTGTGTGATGTCCTTAGGTTAGTTAGGTTTAAGTAGTTCTAAGTTCTAAGGGACTGATGACCTCAGATGCTAAGTCCCACAGTTCTCACAAGGGAACCTCCCCATCGCACCCCCCTCAGATTTAGTTATAAGTTGGCACAGTGGATAGGCCTTGAAAAACTGAACACAGATCAATCGAGAAAACAGGAAGAAGTTGTGTGGAACTATGAAAAAATTAGCAAAATATACCAATTGATGAGTAGTCCATGTGCAAGATATACAACATCTAGGAGAGTTCGAGTTCAGGAGCGCCGTGGTCCCGTGGTTAGCGTCAGCAACTGCGGAGCGGGAGGTCCTTGGTTCAAATCTTCCCTGCAGTGAAAAGTTTTTCTTTATTTTTGCAAAGTTATGATCTGTCCGTTCGTTCATTGACGTCTCTGTTCAGTGTAATAAGTTTAGTGTCTGCGTTTTGCGACCGGACCGCAAAACCATGCGATTAGTAGCCGAAAGGACGTGTCTGTCCAATGGAAACCGAAAACATTTCATTGCAAGGTCATAGGTCAACCGATTCCTCCACAGGAAAACACGTCTGATAGATTCTATACGACACTGGTGACGGCATGTGCGTCACATGACAGCAATATGTTGTCGACCCACCTAACTTATACACTTGGTGAACGGGTAAAAAGATTCTTCTACCCTGCCCAATTTAGGTTTTCTTGGGGATGTGATAATCACTCCCAAAAAAGTGTGAAAACATAAGAGTTTGTCACATAAACTGCAACAAATGAATGCAACAGTTTCACAGTCGCACAGTTTTGTCTGTGCTCTGTCAAAACACGTTTTTAACCTTTTCAAATTTCTCCGTGTGTAGACCGTCAAATCCTGCATATGTCCAAGCAAATCCGAACATGTCCTGGAATTTTGGAGAGCGAAGTTGATTTTATGTGAGTGCCTGAACTTTGATAATTGTCTGAAAATAGAAAATTAAGATTTTCTACTGAGGGAAGACTTGAACCAAGGACCTATCGTTCCACAGCTGCACACGCTAACCACGGGACCACGGAGCTCGTGAGTTTATACCTCCCTGGATGTTGCCTATCTTACACATAGACTACTCAGTTTGTATATTTTGCTTATTTTTTCATAGTTCCACACAACTTCTTCCTGTTTTCTCGATTGATCTGTGTTCAGTTTTTCAAGATCTATCCACTGTACCAACTTATAACTAATTCTGAGGGGGGGGGGGGGGGGGGGGCGATGGGGAGGTTCCCTTGTCAGAGCCATTTGAACCATACTTTCTATAAATATTACATTTTTTATCTCAAAGGAATTTTTTTGGATTTAAACTTGGTGTCGTTTACACAGTATTGACATCGAATTTGGACGTGACGATATTAATAGAATAGTGAATATATTAAGGGCGCCGTACGAACGCTGTCAGTCAAGTCAGGTCACGCACGCGAGAGCGGTCCCACCGGACGTTCCCGCTATGGCGGCCGACGCAGGCCGCATTTGTAAGTCGACTACACGTAACAGCTCACAGCCATTCCAAGATCGAACGACACAGAACAAAGACATTCTGGAATTCTGAATTAAAGCGAGAGCTCCACCACTTTTTCTGAATGATATAAAATGACGGCTGCTATAAATCCGCGAAAAAGTGATCCCTTCTGTAGTCCATAGTTGTAAAGCAAACGCTTCACCACATAATTGTCTTGCCACTTGTCAGCGTCTGTTGATGCGAATAACTTTGTGTTACAGTGTTTCGACATCAGACCATCGTTTGTAGCTTAGCTAATTTCGCATTTTTCTTTCCCCACGCGCTTCTGAACTTAGAAATCACGTCGCGTCGACAGCACACGTAATGTTTCTTACATTTCGTTCACGATTTTTATTAATATGTTTTAAACATTTTCTTGTCTTTACGTTATTTTTTTATTCCCATTTATGTTGGTACACAAACATTTCCATCATTTTCCTTGAACCCTAAATTACAGAAATTAATTACATCTTATCTAACAGTAATCCTTTCAAAGACTGCAACTTTCTCCCCGCTCTTTCAGGTCCTTAACAACTCAGGAAAGAAAGTGAGAAGCTAAGAAGATTCATAGAGTTAAGAATGAATATCTCAAAGTCTCAATACCGTGTGATACGAGACTTTTTTTGTATGGTATGATCCACACCGATCTCGCAATGGTGTCTCGAAGTGCGAATTGAGTCTAGATGGTGGCTGACAGCGCCTGCGACAGAAAATCCCCAGCTAGCGACCCATTATCTGGCTTTACGTGGTTTCCATAATTCGAGGTCGAACATTGTGACCATTTCTTTAAGAACCAGTGGACGCTAAACATTAGCCGACTGCAAAAAAGAGGATCCGCTGGTAGAAAAATGAGAAGTTCTTTACTGGCGACTCATATCGAAGGGAAAATAAAATCAGTAATACCCTTTTGCCACGATATCCACCTCTAGGCACGCACTACAACATGACACCTGAAAATTTGGGGCATACTCGTACATGCTACTCCAAACCGGGCCGTAATATTATGGTTTAAAGTTTCGTCGACGGCGAGGTCTTAATACGTGGATCACAGTTTGGACTGGGAGAAGGAAACTGGCTATGACCCTTTCAAAGGGTACAATGAAAAACAATGATTTTTCGTGGTGGATACAAACCACCGACCTCCTTGGTGCGAGTTCATTGTCTTACCGTTGTGCCACCCCGCTCGGTCCACCTTCGTAAATACCCGAAAACTGTGCTCATTGTGATCGGACACACGTCAAATGTGATCGGACACACGTCTCCAGTGGCGAGCTATAAGCGACTAATTGGAACCAAAATATCTGCCTATACGACATTGCATCATTTGACTGCGACAATAACAGTCACCAGAGAAATCGCATCGACCGTAAAGGCCCCACGTGATACGATTACCTGCTTAATGAGGAGAGAGAGACATGTAGACTTGCATTTTTTTTTTCGCAGTGGTGCAGTCATCCAACTTGAAGTGTCAAGGAACGTTCAGCGTTTTGGCCAGCCTCTGTTGGAAAGAGAGGTTTTTGGATATACCAACAGATTCCGCAATTTGTGATGAACAAATCGTTGTAAGTATTAGATATCTCGCAACTGGGTCCAGCGCTGAATCGTTGATAGAGCTGCAGTAATGAAGCCCGACTATTCACTGATGTAAGACTACCCGATGACGACCCATGTCATACACACACTGTTGACCAGGGCAGCTGAAGTTGGTCTCGACGATTACATTTAAAGCGTTCATAGTAAGCCTTTATGCGGTTGCCCTTGAATAGTATTGCTATTAGACGTGCCGGGATTTTGAATCTATTCCAACAACAGATCTGGTGACACAGTGATAACACGGCGTTCCCATTAGTAGCCGAGCGTGTAAGAACAACGTACTCATAACGCCAGTTCTAGTGCGTAGAGGGGTCTGCAACAGAATGATGACTTCCATCTGTTGTACCCTTCAACGTTACCATGCAGCAGTAACCCACAGCGGAATGCTAGAGACAATCTGGAACAGTGGCATATAATCTGTATGGTGATATTCTTTCCAACCATGAAGTGAGATGATCGACCCATGCAGTACAGCTACATATATCGCATACACCATGAGTCACTGAAATGAGAGCACTATAACTGCCTTTCGCCTGAAATCTATGCATTTGGTTGTGGTTACAGACTGATCTGTGGCGTAGCCTCAGGCTTAGGTTAGGTTGAAAGGTGACAGTCTGGTTGGGAGTTTGTGAAGCCAACGAATGTGAATGACAAATAAAAGTTGAGATAACACATGGACCTGTAGCGTAGGCTAATGTTTACGTTAATGCCATATGTAATGGGTCGATTTCATCCAAGCGCCAGTTGTACCGAACTCATTGTGGTTGCTCGTTATACCAGCCAGCAAGAAGAGTCAATATTTTCATGGGTGGACAGAATGACATCGCATGTCACCTAGATTAGGCAGACTCTCCCCTTCTCCGATGCACTTGGACATAACTTCAGAGGTTCTCAGGGGTGACGCAACCACTAGGGTTTTTTAGTAACAATGTTTAAGTAACACTTTTAAGCCAGCTGTCCAGATGAGCGTCGGAAATGTTTTTCTTTTAGCTTTGTTCTCCACTATAATTTTCGCCCTATTACCCTGAAAGTTACATACACCACTGGACATTAAATTTGACACACCACGAGGATGACGTGCTACAGAGGCGAAATTTAACTGACAGAAAAAGTTGCTGTGATATGCAAATGATTAGCTTTTCAGAGCATTCATACAAGGGCGACACCTACAACGTGCTGACATAAGGAAAGTTTCAAGCCGATTTCTCGTACACGAACAGCAGTTGACCGGCGCAGTTTACCGGCGTTGCCTGGTGAAACGTTGTTGTGATGCCTCGTGTAAAGAGGAGAAATGCGTACCATCACGTTTCTGACTTTGATAAAGGTCGGATTGAAGCCTAAGGCGATTGCGGTTTATCGTATCGCGACATTGCTGCTCGCTTTGGTCGAGATCCAATGACTGTTAGCAGAATATGGAATCGGTGGGTTCAGGAGGGTAATACGGAACTCCGTGCTGGATCCCAACGGCCTCGTATCACTAGCAGTCGAGATGACAGGCATCTTATCCGCATGGCTGTAAGGGATCGTGCAGCCACGTCTCGATCCCGGAGTCAACAGATGGGGACGTTTGCAAGACAGCAAACATCTGCATGAACAGTTCGACTATCAGCTCGGAGACCATGGCTGCAGTTACCCTTGACGCTGCATCACAGACAGGAGCGCCTGCGACGGTGTACTCAACAACGAACGTGGGTGCACGAATGGCAAAACGTCATTTTTTTCGGATGAATCCAGGTTCTGTTTAAAGCATCGTGATGGTCGCATCCGTGTTTGGCGACATCGCGGTGAACGCACATTGAAAGCGTGTATTCGTCATCGCCATACTGGCGTATCACCCGGCGTGATGGTATGGGTTGTCATTGGTTACACGTCTCGGTCACCTCTTGTTCGCATTGACGGTACTTTGAACAGTGGACGTTACATTTTAGATGTGTTACGACCCGTGGCTCTACCCTTCATTCGATCCCTTCGAAACCCTACATTTCAGCAGGATAATGCACGACCGCATGTTGCATGCCCTGTACGGGCCTTTCTGGATACAGAAAATGTTCGACTGCTGCCCTGCCCGGCACATTCTCCACATCTCTCACCAATTGAAAACGTCTGATCAATGGTGGCCGAGCAACTGGCTCGTCACAATACGCCAGTCACTACTCTTGATGAACTGTGGTATCGTGTCGAAGCTGCATGGGCAGTTGTACCTGCACACGCCATCCAAGCTCTGTTTGACTCAATGCCCAGGTGTATCAAGGCCGTTATTACGGCCACAGGTGGTTGTTCTGGGTATTGATTTCTCAGGATCTATGCACCCAAATTGCATGAAAATGTGATCACATGTCAGTTCTAGTATAATATATGTGTCCAATGAATACTCGTTTATCGTCTGCATTTCTTCTTGGTGTAGCAACTTTAATGGCGAGTAGTGTATATCCCATCAGCAACCTATCCCTTCTTCCACTCGGTTTTTTCTTATATTCCTTCCTCGCCGGTTCTGATGACAACCGCTTCATTTATTATCTTGTCAGTTCACTTACTGCCTTCCACTGTAAGCGAGGTCGCTAACTCACGACTGCGCTGTGGCGCTCGACTCTGCAGCAAGCAGGTTCAAATCCTGATGATGAATGAAGTTTTCACTGCCTGACTTGTCCGGAAAGGGGAGGTCGTGGTGTAAAGCTACTGATCAAGAATGTTTCTGCCAATATCGGGGGTTAGATTCCAAACTCTCTGCAGTGTCTCATGAAGTTAGTGCGTGTGACACTGTTGGTAATTTGTTCATCGGGTGGGGACCTCAAGCTCGGCGGTCGCTTTGCTGCTCTTCAAGAGGAGCAGGCACCGGATTTCACCCTCCGCCCTCTCTCGTCGTAATCATACAATACTAGAGTACACTCACTTGCACTCTAGAAATAAACATACAACACACCTCTCAATTATCCGCAAGACAAAGGGGCCAACAGCGCGCAGAGGAAGTACAGCGTTTCCGATAGGTAGACCAAACCACAGCGAGGGATGTCCCAGGCAACAATGGCATATGACATTTAGTTGTTTACCAAATATTTGATCAGACGAACATTTTGAACCAAGCAAAATATTAGAAGAGTAATAATTCGCTTCAGTCTCTAGTAATTTGTTATTTATTACTCGACCAGTTTCGAAGCCTAAAGCTTCATCCTCAGATGTCACGTCAACTGTCGAGGAGGACATCCAGGTTGCTAGTCCTACGCTCCCATGCTATTGTTTAGCGTGGGTGTGACTCCTCAGGACTAACTGGCCGTTTGTGTTTCCATAATTATTTGGTTGCACCTGTAGATGATACTTTAGATCTCGAAAACTGGCGTGTAATAAATACGAAATTACTTGCAACTGAAGCGCATTTTGATCTATTAATATTTTCATTTTTAGCCCTGTTAATTGACCGCATACTTGTGTGACACCACGTCTCAAACACTTCGATTCTCTTCCCTTCTTGTTTTCTCACAGTCCACGCTTGTGTGCCATACAATGCTCCAGACGTACATTCTCAGAATTTTTTTCCTCTAATTAAGCCTATGTTTGATACTACTGTATTTATTTTAGGGAAGAATGCTCATTGTAAATATGCTAATCTCCTTTCTGTAACATTCTTGCTTCGTCTTATCGTGCGTTATTTTCCTTCCAAGACAATAAAATTCCTTGACTTCGTCTTTTACAGGGATTTATTAGGAGCATAAATATTGTTGTTGTTGCTGCTACTACTTTGTGTGTGTCTATGTGTGTATGTGTGTGTGTGTGTGTGTGTGTGTGTGTGTGTGTGTGTGTGTGGGTATGTATGTGTATGTGACTAAAATTGTTGTGAGACAGTGAGGAGGAAACCTAAAAAATGAGACTCGTTCAATCACTCCCATCTCACTTAAAAGCTGGAGAGAGATTTCTCCTTTATCGTACGCGTCATCGATGCTTGCATTCCTCCTTTTGTTACCTAGCACTCTGTCGACGGTGCTGTCATTAGCGGCAGAAGTGGCCGCGCGGTTCTGGCGCTGCAGTCTGGAACCGCGAGACCGCTACGGTCGCAGGTTCGAATCCTGCCTCGGGCATGGATGTGTGTGATGTCCTTAGGTTAGTTAGGTTTAACTAGTTCTAAGTTCTAGGGGACTAATGACCTCAGCAGTTGAGTCCCATAGTGCTCAGAGCCATTTGAACCAATTTGCTGTCATTAGAGACGCAGCACAAGTTAATGGCAATTAATGACAAGGAATGAAATACAAGTAGGCCTATAATTATTTAGCCAACTAATGCCGCAATCAACATGAGGCAACTTAGGTTAAAAAAAAAATTGGCTACCAAGATAGGATCGTAATCGGGTTTCTTCCAAATGAGAGTCTACTGTAGAAATCAGTGCTTAGTTGTTTAGGGAAATTCTATTTAGGGTGAGGTATCGGAGGCTGGAGTTATCAGTGATCTTCGTGAGAGTGTCAGTCAGAAACAGAATAAAGCTTTCGAAAGTGCGGACACATAGCTTGCATCACACATAAGTGTGGGAAGATGAAAGACTGGTACAACAGGAAAAAGATAACTTATTGTTGGCGATAATGTCAGCAGTATTGAAAGCCTACCACTAGAGAGGCAGATAACTTCTTGTTGAAGGTATTGGGTAACAATTTCGAAACCCTTGCATAAGAGGAGACACTACGACAACTGGACAAAATAATTTGGGCATGTGTGTACCAGCAGTACTCAAAGAAGAACATGTCGTGTCCCTCCACCCTCTAGTTTACACACGGCCTATTATTAGCAGTGATTTCGGTTATTTTCAATGTTAAAACTTGATTATTTATGACCGCTCAGTTTCTGAAACTTGTATGATTGCTAGTGCTTGTCTTAGCTTCTGCAATGAAAGCGGCCATAGTGTGATCGTCGGGGCAAGTACCGAGTAGAGTGTAACGGAGTTAACACTAAACAGCGGAAAAGATCATAATCCAAGCTCCTTGAAACTGGCAGAAGATCTGTGAAGTGGGTATGTCCAGAAAACTCGAGACAACTGCATATCGTGCCACTGTCTCCACACTAGTCTGAAGCGTGGTTAAGCTTCAGTGATGGGCTTGACCACTTTTGCTGAATCGATGGATTTGCCGGAAAGAAGGAACTATGAAACAAGCTGAGCTACCCGGTTAACGACAACCTAGGCACTAAGACGAAATGTTCCCATGATCACTTCTGGAACTATCCGAGACTAGTTTAATGGATTCGATGATGAACTTAGTGTACTGTCTTCAGTTCCCTGATCTCTATATGACTGGAACTTTGTGGAGTAGTTCAAGGACACAATGAGAATTTGCGGGTTTTTTGGTGGAAGGGTGAGTATGTAAACCTTCTGTTGTCACGACATCTGTTTCTGTCTGTTCGAGATGGAATGGAAACAGTAAATAAAAAAAAGGAAGGGAGACAACCTACTAACAAAGATTTAGTTTCTTTTCACATGTGTTCATATTATTTTCCCCATTTACTGCGTATAGATTATCCCATCGTCCACTAACAGAATTTCAGAAATAGTCAGAGATGTTTTGTAAGTGTTTTTGTATAAGGGACCAGTGGTGTGCAGTGGCGCGTTACAAAGTAATACTGAAATTGTTGAGCATTATTACTGTCAAAGGCAAGTACTGTGAACGGATGGAACAAGTTTGTTTCGAAACAAGAAATGCAATGCAACCCATCGACATTTGCGCTGTTGTACTCATATCTTCAGTGTGGTAGAAACAGAAGGAAAAGTAACAGTAAGAAGTCAAACGAAATACAGTCAATCAGTAACCAGCCACTGGAGACCACAAGTCCCTCATAATAAAATATTCAGAAAATTTTCCTGAAAACTCTCGCTATAAATACGTTCTGAGTGGAAAAAAACGAGACAACACGTTGGAACTGTCCGAACAGGACAGAAATCCGTAGTGTGATGTACATACAGAGACAAACAAATTCAGAAATACTGGATGATTTATTCAAGAGAAAGAGCTTTACAAATTGACCTAGTCAGTAAGGCGTTGAGCGACCTCTGGCCCACATGCAAGCAGTTATTCGGCTTGGCATTCAGTGGCGGAATTGTTGAATGTCCTCCTGAGGGATATTGTGCCAAATTCTTTCCATTTGCTCGACAGGTCGTCAAAATCCCGAGTTGGCTTTACGACTCTGTCCGTGACACTACAAACGTTCTGAATTAGTGACCTCACTGGCCAAGGTAGGGTTTGGCAAGCGCGTAGAAAACCTGTAGAACCTCTCGCTCTGTGTGGGCGGACAGCCGGCCGGGGTGGCCGAGCGGTTCTAGGCGCTTCAGTCTGGAACCCGAGCTGCTGCTACGGTCGCAGGTTCGAATCCTGCCTCGGGCATGGATGTGTGTGATGTCCTTAGGTTAGTTAGGTTTAAGTAGTTCTACGGGACTGATGACCTCAGAAGTTAAGTCCCATAGTGCTTATAGCCATTTTAACCATTTGTGGGCGGACATTACCTTGCTGAAATGTAACCCCAGGATGGCTTGCCATGAAGGACAACACAACGGGGCGTAGAATGTCATCGACGTATCACTGTGCTGTAAGGGCATCGCGGATGACAATCAAGTGCTATGAAAGGAAAAGACACCTCAGACCATCGCTTCTGTTGTCAGGCTATACGGCAGGCGGCAGTCAGGTCGGTATGCCACCGCTCTCTGAGGCCTCTGCAGACACCTCTTTGCTGGTCACCAGGGCTCAGTTCGAGGCGGGAGTCATCAGCGAACACAATTCTACTCCAGTCAATGGGATTCCAGGACAAAGACGTGTGTGGAGACGACTCACACAGCAGTGGGATACCAATCTGAATGTTGCCTGCCACATGGCTGGAGAACTAGGTGTGATGGCCTGAGTTATTTCATTTCACAGAAGGACCGCTTTCGTTGTCATCCGTGGCACTCATACAGCACAGAGGTAAATCAACGATGCTCTTCGCCCGCTTTGTTGCCCTTCATGGAAACCCTACATGGGTTTACATTTCGGCAAGGTAGTGACCTCCTGCACACGGTGTGGCTTTCTACTGATTGTATTCGTGCTTGACAAACCCTTCCACGGCTCTTGACCAGAACGTTCGCCCGGTCTCTCCCCAACTACAGGGTTATGGGCAAGGCCCTCTAACCATTTCGGTATGTTGGGGACATAACGTGGAAACTGGATAGAATTTTGCACGATACCCTTCAAGAGGACATCCGACGAGTCTGCCAATATGTGTCAAGACAAATATTGGCTAGAAATGGATCTATGCATTATTGAATTGGGCAATATGAGGAGTGAGGAGCTGTATTTCTTGAATAAGTCATCGAGGGCTTTTTTTTTTTTTTAACTGTACAGGGTGTTAGTAATATGAGTGGAGATATTTCTATTGATGACTGAGGACAGTGTATGGACCACAGTAAATCAGTATTTACTTCATTTGCAGACTAATAATTATAGCTATTACGAATGGTATGTCTTTATCTTGATTAATATCTCCAAGCATGCATGGTACAAAGAAGCCATTAATGTTTATTTTCCTCTGGGCCAGCAGGTCAGGTATTGAATTATGGACATGTGGGCTATATTGACAGGCATAGTCCAATTCACGGTGCACTTACGACTGTGGAAAGAACAACAGGCAGTAAATTACACTACTGGCCGTAAAAATTGCTACACCAAGAACATATGCAGGTGATAAACGGGTATTCATTGGACAAATATATTATACTAGAACTGACATGTGATTACATTTTCACGCAATTTGTGTGCATAGATTCTGAGAAATCAGTACCCAGAACAACCACCTCTGGCCGTAAAAACGGCAGCCGTGGTCTCCGAGCTGATAGTCCATAGTGCTCTAAACGTGCATATGGTTGTTGTCTTGCAAACGTCCCTATCTGTTGACTCAGGGATCGAGACGTGTCTGTACGAGCCATTACAGCCATGCTGATAAGATGCCTGTCATCTCGACTGCTAGAGATACGAGGCCGTTGGGATGCAGCACGGCGTTCCGTATTACCCTCCTGAACCCACCGATTCCATATTCTGCTAACAATCATTGGATCTCGACCAACGCTAGCAGCAAGGTCGCGATACGATAAATCGCGATAGGCTACAATCCGACCTTTATCAAAGTCGGAAACGAGATCGTACGCATTTCACCTCCTTACACGAGGCATCACAACAACGTTTCAACAGGCAACGCCGGTCAACTGCTGTTTGTGTATGAGAAATCGGTTGGAAACTCTCCTGATGTCAGCACGCTGTAGGTGTCGCCACCGGCGCCAACCTTGTGTGAATGCTCTGAAAAGCTAATCATTTGCATATCAGAGCATCTTCTTTCTGTCGGTTAAATTTCGCGTCCGTAGCACGTCATCTTCCCGGTGTAGCAATTTTAATGGCCAGTAATGTGTGTGATTGCAAAAAAATAAAACAGCCAACACCCTGAAGTGGTTACACATTGATGTACCAACGAGCACAGTATATGTGGCTATACCCCTAACACCTTGCATGATGATGGTATTGCTATTAGTTAGCAATACTAACGAAGAGGGGGACTAAAACCTGTTGCTGATGGTGGTGTCGAGTAGCAGTGTAGAAACACTAGGTCGAGAGGAGGTGAAGTGTGAGAGGTACAGGTGTGATGGGAAGCAACGACTAGCCAGTGGCACAGTAGCGGGCAGAGCGGACGCCGCGGCGTTACCTGGCGAGGTTGGCGGTGCTGCCCTGCGGGACGAGCACGACGCTGGCGGAGCCGGGCAGCAGCTGCTGCGCCTGCGCCGCGGTCCCGTAGTAGGCGACGCCCGCGCCAGCGCGCTGGACGCCCGCCAGCAGGCACAGCCACGCGATGGTCGCCGCCAAGGTCAGCCGCTGCAACACCGAGGGACGGCGGACAATGACACAACGGCCGGCGGGCGGCGGGCGGCGTGACGCGAATAGCTGGCGTTGGCGCTAGGGCGGGGGCAGAGCGCGCCCACGCAGACGTCCCCGACTCCTCGGACACCTGCTGCTGTCACTGCCAGCACGGGCGCGCAACCAGCTGGCGGCAGGCAGCCGGGGGCAACAGCTGTTACTGATAACTGCACTGCTACACATTAGAGATGGCCAAACTCGTTCATCCTTGGAAACTAGCTCACTGTTGATCGTTCTTTTTTGGGAACCGTTCGTTTTTACTCGTTCACCGCCCATTTGTGCTTGGTATATGGTTCTTATGAAAAACTGAAAAGTAGTAGTGTAGGTGACTGAAGGATGGAGGGCACCAAGAGGGGGCACTTGCCTCCCCACCTGGAGTATAGAGTTTTTATTCATTAAAAAATTCTTACACACTTTTAGAAGTAATTTCTGTGATTGTGCAGGACCTCTCGTTTAGCCAACTGTAGCCTTGGGTGGCTGATCGCAGGGAAATAATATACACTCCTGGAAATGGAAAAAAGAACACATTGACACCGGTGTGTCAGACCCACCATACTTGCTCCGGACACTGCGAGAGGGCTGTACAAGCAATGATCACACGCACGGCACAGCGGACACACCAGGAACCGCGGTGTTGGCCGTCGAATGGCGCTAGCTGCGCAGCATTTGTGCACCGCCGCCGTCAGTGTCAGCCAGTTTGCCGTGGCATACGGAGCTCCATCGCAGTCTTTAACACTGGTAGCAAGCCGCGACAGCGTGGACGTGAACCGTATGTGCAGTTGACGGACTTTGAGCGAGGGCGTATAGTGGGCATGCGGGAGGCCGGGTGGACGTACCGCCGAATTGCTCAACACGTGGGGCGTGAGGTCTCCACAGTACATCGATGTTGTCGCCAGTGGTCGGCGGAAGGTGCACGTGCCCGTCGACCTGGGACCGGACCGCAGCGACGCACCGATGCACGCCAAGACCGTAGGATCCTACGCAGTGCCGTAGGGGACCGCACCGCCACTTCCCAGCAAATTAGGGACACTGTTGCTCCTGGGGTATCGGCGAGGACCATTCGCAACCGTCTCCATGAAGCTGGGCTACGGTCCCACACACCGTTAGGCCGTCTTCCGCTCACGCCCCAACATCGTGCAGCCCGCCTCCAGTGGTGTCGCGACAGGCGTGAATGGAGGGACGAATGGAGACGTGTCGTCTTCAGCGATGAGAGTCGCTTCTGCCTTGGTGCGAATGATGGTCGTATGCGTGTTTGGCGCCGTGCAGGTGAGCGCCACAATCAGGACTGCATACGACCGAGGCACACAGGGCCAACATCCGGCATCATGGTGTGGGGAGCGATCTCCTACACTGGCCGTACACCACTGATGATCGTCGAGGGGACACTGAATAGTGCACGGTACATCCAAACCGTCATCGAACCCATCGTTCTACCATTCCTAGACCGGCAAGGGAACTTGCTGTTCCAACAGGACAATGCACGTCCGCATGTATCCCGTGCCACCCAACGTGCTCTAGAAGGTGTAAGTCAACTACCCTGGCCAGCAAGATCTCCGGATCTGTCCCCCATTGAGCATGTTTGGGACTGGATGAAGCGTCGTCTCACGCGGTCTGCACGTCCAGCACGAACGCTGGTCCAACTGAGGCGCCAGGTGGAAATGGCATGGCAAGCCGTTCCACAGGACTACATCCAGCATCTCTACGATCGTCTCCATGGGAGAATAGCAGCCTGCATTGCTGCGAAAGGAGGATATACACTGTACTAGTGCCGACATTGTGCATGCTGTGTTGCCTGTGTCTATGTGCCTGTGGTTCTGTCAGTGTGATCATGTGATGTATCTGACCCCAGGAATGTGTCAATAAAGTTTCCCCTTCCTGGGACAATGAATTCACGGTGTTCTTATTTCAATTTCCAGGAGTGTAGGGTCGGCACGGGAAACTGCCCCCGATTACAGACTGCTCGCCAATTACGGACGATGTGTTGCCCGTTACGAGCTGATACAACAAACAGACAAACATGTCATAATTAGGCAGTGAAGAAATATCAAGCTAATGCAAGCAACCACTGCGAAACAATCGATGACAATGTGTAGAGAGCTGGAGAAGAGAACATGAAAATCTCACGCGACGCGCATGGGCTGTAGCACATGTAGTCTTGTAAACCTGTTGGTGGCTGTTTCCCAACTTAATAGACCACAAGTGTCTTGTATAAAATTCTTCGTTTCGACTTCCACTACATAGCTATGCTACATTGTAAACAATAATCGTTTACACCCTGTATATACTTCACGTTGTCTCTGAGTTCGTAGGCGAAGTAGACTTCATGGAAACATAAAATAAAAAGTGGTTTTCTGATCATACTTGCGTCATATGCTTAGTAAAAATTATGTTTTTATGTTGCATTATTAAAGTTAATGCAGCAATAATAATTAAGTTCGCAGTAATAAAGTTTTTGGTTTGAAAGCTCCTTCTGAACAAAT
This sequence comes from Schistocerca serialis cubense, assembly GCF_023864345.2. Taxonomy (NCBI): domain Eukaryota; kingdom Metazoa; phylum Arthropoda; class Insecta; order Orthoptera; family Acrididae; genus Schistocerca; species Schistocerca serialis. Next base: position 16,060,203 of record NC_064646.1, read on the forward strand.
GTTTTTGAGATAATGAGTAAATACAATTTTATGGCAATCTATGTCTTTTCAACTGGAGAGGCACCGCTTTTCCTACTGAGCCAAAATGCCAAAATGACCCACAATCCAACTTTCTTTTTTTTTTCCAAAGAAACCAGACTAGCAGGTAATGCAAATTGGAAACAACTAAACTTAAAAATAATTAGAGTCTTCCTAAATGTAATGTATTTTATATGAAAGATATAAGAAATTCGTTTTATATGAATTTTCTTACACTAAAAATTAAGCAAATTATTGAAAGTTAGTTGCTAAATCGAGTCGATGAAACCAAAAAATATATGAATAACAAAAAAAAATTGCCTTGTTATAACTATATCTTCTGCTGTACATCGATATAATGAAGTGAGTTGATATGCCCTTTTGTTACCTAAAATGACGTACCTATTACATACAACGAATTTTTATGTAATTTACATAACTATAAAATACTTTTTGATTACCGGTCGTGGACGTTGAATAGCCAGACCAAAGTGCAGAACAGTTTGGAACACATGTAAAATAGGGGAGCGCAGTGAACGAAACAAACAACTGGATTCTGAACTAACTAGGAGCAGTCGGCAGTGGAACTGAGACAGGTGGTCATGCGAAGAACGACGAGTGCGGCCGAGGGAGACCGAGACTGAGACGGGCACGCGACCGAGGCTGGAACGAGAACTGACGAAGTCACCACCGCGACCGAAGTGAACCAGTGAACTATGAACCGATCGTTCCTCGTTCCCGGGAACTATAAGTAGACCGCTCCGACCGAAGTGAACTATGAACCGATCGTTCCTTGGAATTCGTTCCTCGGTCATTTCGTTCATCGTGTTGAACCGTTCTCCCCTTTGTACCCGTTCGTTTGCGAACTACCCATCTCTACTACACATACACTGAGGTGACGAAAGTCATACCTCAGTCTGTGCAGCCTGGTCACAAAGAGCTGTTGCAGGACGGATTGATTCACGGATCCAGTTACATGGCTCATTCCGTGCATAGTGATTTTACGACTATGACGAGTGGGGTCTGAAGATGGCATCAATATAATGCCGTAACTGGTAGCACATAGAAGTTCATAAAATAAAATAAATTTCTACAATACATACGGCTGTTGGTAAATTATTAGATTAGATTAGATTAGTACTTGTTCCATAGATCATGAATACAACACTTCGTAATGATGTGGAACGTGTCAGGTTAATAAAAGGTGTCTATACAAGATATTACATTAGACAAAATATTACATGATACTCAATATTTTTAACTTTTTTGTTGTTGTGGGGGTTGGGAAATTACCCACTTACTATATCCAAAAATTCATCTAATGAGTAGAAGAAGTTGCCATTCAGAAATTCTTTTACTTTCCTTTTAAATGCTATATGGCTATCTGTCAGACTTTTGATGCTATTAGGTAAGTGACCAAAGACTTTCGTGGCAACACAGTTTACCCCCTTCTGAGCCAAAGTTAGATTTAACCTTGAGTAGTGAAGATCGTCCTTTCTCCTAGTGTTGTAGCCATGTACACTGCTATTGCTTTTGAATTCGTTCTGGTTGTTAATAACAAATTTCATAAGTGAATATATATATATATATATATTGTGAGGCTACAGTGAAGATTTCTAGCTCTTTAAATAAGTGTCTGCAGGATGCTCTTGGATGAGCTCCAGCAATTATTCTGATTATACGCTTCTGTGCAATGACCACTCTTTTACTCAATGATGAGTTACGCCAGAATATGATGCCATACGAAAGCAGAGAATGAAAATAGGCGTGGTAAGCTAATTTACTCAGATGTGTATCGCCAAAATTTGCAATGACCCTAATAGCATAAGTAGCTGAACTCAAACGTTTAAGTGTGTTTTTTCCAGTTCAACCCCTCATCAATGCATACACCTAGAAGTTTTGAATATTCTACCTTAGCTACCGATTTCTGATCGAAGTCTATATTTATTAAAGCTGTCATTCCATTTACTGTGTGGAGCTGTATATACTGCGTTTTGTCAAAGTTTAATGAGAGCCCATTTGCAGAGAACCACTTAATGATTTTCTGAAAAACATCGTTTACAATTTTACCAATTAATTCTTGTCTGTCGGGTGTATCATCGGCAAGCATCGGCAAGCATCGAGAAGCTCTTCATATCGCGTCGGACCACCTTTCGCCCAACGTAGCTCAGCGAGTTGAAGTGGCATGAAATCAACAACTCGTTGGAAGTCCACTGCAGAAATATTGAGCCTAGTTGCCTGTACAACGAAAATGTTGCCGGTGCAGGAGTTTGTGCACGAACTGAACTTTCAATTATGACCCACAAACGTTCGATGTCGGGCGATCTGTGTGTCCAAATCATTCACTCGAAATGTCCAGAGCGTTCTTCAAACCAATCGCGCACAACACTGTTGGCCGGTGACATGGCGCAATGTCATCCATAAAAATTCTATCGTTGTTGGCTCGGAATGGTCTGCAAGCAGCCGAACATAACTATTTCCAGTTAATGATCGGTTCAGATGGACCAGAGGACCGAGTGTATTCCGTGTAAACGCAGCCAGCACCATATGGAGCCACCGCCAGCTTGCACATTGCCTTTTGAGATCCTGAGTCCATGGCTTCGTAGGATCTGCGCCATCCTTGAACTCTACCGTGAGCTCTTACCAATTGAAATCGGCACTCAGCTTAACAAGTCATGGTTTTCCAGTCGTCTAGGGTCCAACCGATATGGTCTCGAGCACAGGAGAGCCGCTACAGGCGCTGTTAGCAAAGGTAATAGCGTCGATAGGCCGCTCCCATAGCTCATTAACACCAAATTTAGCCTCAGTGTCGTAACAGATACGTCCGTGGTACGTCCCTCATTGATTTCGGCTGTTATTTCAGTCACGTCAGTTAACACTGACATCTAGGCAAAGGCCCCGAGTTCGAGTCTCGGTCCGGCACAAAGTTTTAATCTGCCAGGAAGTTTCATATCAGCGCACACTCCGCTGCAGAGTGAAAATCTCATCCTGGAACACTGACATCTGTATGCAAACGCCACTGCTCTCTATCATTAAGTGAAGGCCAGCGGCCACTGCGTCGTCCATGCTGAGAGGTAATGCCTGAAACCTGGTATTCTCGAAACACTCCTGACACTGTGGATCTACGAATAATTCCCGAAGGATTTACAAATGGAATGTTCCATGTGTCTAGCTCCAACTACCATTCCGCGTTCAAAGTCTGTTAATCCACTTCGTGCGGCAATAATCAAGTCGCCATTTATACTTTGCTTATGCGAGGAGTTATATGAATTTTCCTATCCCATGCCTTTTGGCACATCAGTGTACTTTACCTGGCAGAAGATATCGATACGAAGACTCGTATCTGTACTATCTGATCCGGACACCAATTAGTGGATATTAATATCGGTGGGTCCACCCTGCGTCTTTATGGCTGGCTCTGAGCACTATGCGACTTAACTTCTGAGGTCACCAGTCGCCTAGAACTTAGAACTCCTTAAACCTAGCTAACCTAAGGACATCACACACATCCATGCCCGAGGCAGGATTCGAACCTGCGACCGTAGCGGTCGCTCGGGTCCAGACTGTAGCGCCTAGAACCGCACGGCCACTCCGGCCGGCGCCTTTATGGCTGCTTGAACCCTGAGGGCAAAACTTTCAATGAAGTCTTTAAATGTCTCTGGAGGAATGGCAACACATTCTTCTGAAGAGCCGAAACTGGAGGACGTAGTGATGTTGGACGCCGGGGTCTGGACCGAGGTGATCCACAGCTTGAGTTCGGGTCTCCGAGCAGGCTAGTCCGTTTCGGGAATGTCACTGTCAACAAACCATTGCCTCAAAGATGATGCGTTATGACAGGGTGCTATTGCCATGCTGAGACAATAATAGTCTCCGAATCGTTCCTCCAACGTACGCAGTTCACACCGCTGGTGTTCATATGATTCTCAATTTAGCTTCTTCTTTAAGTGCAGTTCCGTTGCACCACCTCATCTACACTGTTCGCTCCACATCTGACGCCAGGTGGCGTTCTGCCGCCGTTCACCAGTCCTAAAGCTTTCTGTCGGATTGGCAGAGGCTACAGTGTGAGTCGTCACTCCAAATACTCCACAGTGCAGTGGCACCCCTCTTTACACCACCTCAAGCGTCTCTCAGAATCAACTACACAAGTGTCTGGCTTATGAGGAAAGCTCAATCATCGCACACCATTCGTTTTGACTGCCTATGCAGTGGACTCCCGGTAGCACTTTGGAATTAACAAGTGATTCATTCCGCAGATTTCACGCAATTCTTTTTACAATCGTCCTCCGCGATGCTCCACGATTTCTGTCCGTCTGCACATGAGTTATGTCTAGTCTTGGTTTAGCCGTTGTAGCTCCTTTCCGTTCCCACTCCACAGTCCCTTCAACAACAGTCGAGTTGGGAAGCTTTAGAAAGGTTGAAATGTCCCTCATAGGTATGTTAGTCATGTGACGTGTGATAAATAGGCCACGTTAGAAGTTGTGAGCTGTCCTGATCGACCCCTTCTGCTGTTACTATTTGTCTACTGACAAGATACTACTCCAAGACTTCTTGTACATGGTAGTCCATTGATAGTGACCGGGCCAAATATCTCACGATAAAGCATCAAACGAAAAAACTACAAAGAACGAAACTCGTCTAGCTTGAAGGCGGAAACCAGATGGCGCTATGGGTGGCCCGCTGCCATAGGTCAAACGGATCTCAGCTACGTTTTCTTTAAATAGGAACCCCCATTGTTTTTACATATTCGTGTAGTACGTAAAGAAACATGAATTTTTTTAGTTGGACCACGTTTTTCGCTTTTTGATAGATTGCGCTGTAATACTCACAAACGTGTAAGTACGTGGTACCACGTAACATTCCGCCAGTGGGGACGGTATTTGCTTCGTGATACATTACCCGTGTTAAAGCGGACCGTTTACCAATTGCGGAAAAGGTCGATATCGTGTTGATGTATGGCTATTGTGATCAAAATGGCCAACGGGTGTGTGCTATGTATGCTGCTCGGTATCCTGGACGACATCATCCAAGTGTCCGGACCGTTCCAAGGATAGTTACGTTATTTAAGGAAACAGGAAGTGTTCAGCCACATGTGAAACGTCAACCACGACCTGCAACAAATGATGATGCCCAAGTAGGTGTTTTAGCTGCCGTCGCGGCTAATCCGCACATCAGTAGCAGACAAATTGCGCGAGAATCCGGAATCTCAAAACGTCGGTGTTAAGAATGCTACATCAACATCGATTGCATCCGTACCATACTTCTATGCACCAGGAATTGCATGGCGACGACTTTGAACGTCGTGTACAGTTCTGCCACTGGGCACAAGAGAAATTACGGCACGATGACAGATTTTTTGCACGCGTTCTATTTAGCGACGAAGCGTCATTCACCAACAGCGGTAGCATAATAATATGCACTATGGGGCAACTCAAAATCCACGACGGCTGCGACAAGTGGAACATCAGCGACCTTGGCGGGTTAATGTATGGTGCGGCATTATGGGAGGAAGGATAATTGACCCCCATTTTATCGATTGCAATCTAAATGATGCAATGTATGCTGATTTCCTACGTAATGTTCTACCGATGTTACTACAAGATGTTTCACTGCATGACAGAATGACGATGTACTTCCAACATGATGGATGTCCGGCACATAGCTCGCGTGCGTTTGAAGCGGTATTGAATAGCATATTTCATGACAGATGGATTGGTCTTCGAAGCACCATACCATGGCCCGCACGTTCACCGGATCTGACGTCCCCGGATTTCTTTCTGTGGGGAAAGTTGAAGTATATTTGCTATCGTGATCCACCGACAACGCCTGACAACATGCGTCAGCGCATTGTCAATGCATGTGCGAACATTACGGACGACTAACTAATCGCTCTTGAGAGGAATGTCGTTACACGTTATGCCAAATGCATTGAGGTTGACGGACATCATTTTGAGCATTTATTGCATTAATGTGGTATTTACAGGTAATCACGCTGTAACAGCATGCGTTCTCCGAAATGATAAGTTCACAAAGGTACATGTATCACATTGGAACAACAGAAATAAAATGTTCAAACGTACCTACGTTCTGTATTTTAATTTAAAAAACCTACCTGTTAGCAACTGTTGGTCTAAAATTGTGAGTCATATGTTTGTGACTATTACAGCGCCATGTATCACAAAGCGAAAAAAGTGGTCCAAGTAAAACATTCATATTTCTTTACGTACTACACGAATACGTAATTTAAAAATGGGGGTTCTATTTAAAAAAAACGCAGTTAATAGCCGTTTGACCTACGGCAGCGCCATCTAGCGGGACAACCATAGCGCCAGCTGATTTCCCACTTTAAGCTAGATAAGTTTCGTTCTTCGCCGTTTTTCCGTTTGACACTTACTTCGTGAGATATTTAGCCCGGTAACGATAAATGAACCACCCTGTATACTAGCGGATTCTCTTCTCGTGAGATATAGCGCTTAATTCCTCATAACACAGGTGTGTTCGGATACTTTTCATCGGATGTGCGCATCTGTATCTATATCTATGTCTACGTGACTATCTTTAATGATTTCTTGGCAGTTACAATGTCGAATAGCACATGGTAAAAATGAGCATCTAATTTTTCCCCGTGCGAGTTCCACTCTCAAATAGCACATGGAAAAAATCGAAACACAAGTTTTTTTCCGTGAGACCTGTCATTTCTCGTGTTTGTTACCGTGATAATTTCTCTCTATGTAGATGACAGTCAACAAAATATTTTCGCATTTAGAGGAGAAAGTTAGTGAAAGAAATTTCGTAACAGAATTTCGTCGTATAGAAAAACAATGTTGTTTTAATAACCGCCACCCCAACCAACGTATCATATCCGTGACATTCTCGCCCATATTTAGCGACAGTACAGACAGAGCTGCCCTTCTTTGAACTTGTTATGATCTCGGTCAATCCTATCCGTTGAGAATCCTACGCTGTGCAGAAATACTGTAGCTTGGGAGGACAAGCATAGTGTACACAGTCCTTTTAGTGGATTTTTAAATCTTCTAAGTGTTCTGCCAGTAAAAAACAGTCTCTTGTTCACCTTCCTCATAACATTTTGTATGCGTTCGTTCCAGTTTAAGTTGTTCGTTATTTTAATTCCTAGGTATTTAGTTGAATCGAGAGCCTTTGAGTGTTTGTGATTTATCATGTAGAAGAAATATAGCGGATTTTTTTAACACTCATGTGGAGAGCAACATACTTTTTATCGTTTGTGGCTAATTGTCACTGTTCACGCCATACAGATGTTTTATCTGAATAATTTTGGAATTTATTTTGATCTTCTGATGACTTTGCTAGACGATAAAAGACAGCATCATCTACAAACAATCATATAGGGCTGCTCGGATTATTCTAAATCGTTTATGCAGATAAAGAACAGCAGAGGCCTATTAATACGTCGTTGGGAAACCCCTGATATCACTTCTGTTCTACTCGAAAATTCAGTTAATATGAACTGTGACCTTTCTAATAGGAAATCATGAATCCAGTCACAGGCCGAGGCGATTCTCCTATAATTATGCAAATTGATTAGAATTCACTTGCGGGGAATAGTGTTGAAAGCTTGTTGGTCTAAAAGTATGGAATCAACTAAGATCCCCTGCCAATAGCTCTCATTACTTTGTGTGACTTAAGAGCCAGTTGTATCTCACAAGAGCGTGGCATAAAATACACAGAGAGTAGCCAAACTACTCAGTGGGATCACTACAGGCAATAAGTGGGGCCATCTGGTTCACGAGGTGGTACAGTCAGACAGCGAAGTGTTTTCAGCCCTCCTTTAAGCAACTGAAGGGCCTCAGCAATTGGCCCCCTTGCTGTTTCTTCTTGCATGCAGACGATACTCCTTTCTTTGCCCTTCAGCCAAAACTTTGTGATTCCTCAGCTCAGTTACTTCTCAAAATCAGTTCTGTCAGAAGCAATGCAAAAATCATAGTCATTTCTGTCTTCTCTATTTCCACTTCACCATCCATAATCGTGCCATTCAGCTCAAAAACACACGTGGTGATTCTTGACGGGAAGCGAACTGCACTTATCATGAATTCAAGATGCTCACAACAGACAAAGGTAATTAAGCTAATAACAGGCCACACTTCCAACCGACAAAGCCTTATCTGATCCATCTTCACCTTTGCTAACATATCTAGCATCTTAAAGTTTTAAAGCTGGCTGCGTGGTCAGCGACCGTTTACAAAGTAAAATTAAAGCAATAACAGCCCTGGATCACAAAAATTAAGTGTTTTGACCTGGTTTCGGCACTGCTATAAGTGCCTTACTCAGAAGTAAAACATTCAAACTGGCCTATGACCTAAGTACAAAAATTTTGGAAATTTTTTTTATGTAGGTGTAAGTACTGAGTAAAAGTACAAGAAAGAAACAGTACTTACGTGTCACGTTTAAAATAAATATCAAGCGATAAAGCTTGTCTTCCATGAATCATTTTTTTAAAATTTTTGTGACTAAAGCTTTATCGCTTGATATTTATTTTATACCTGACATGTAAGTATTGTTTCTTTCTTGTACTGTCAGTCAGTTCTTACACCTATATATATAAAAAGAATTCCAATAACTTTTGCACTTATCTTACAGGTCAGTTCGAATGTCTTACTTCTGATCAAGGCACTCATAGTAGTGCCGAAACGATGTCAAAATACTTAATTTTTGTGAGTGAGGGCTGTTAGTGCTTTAATTTATATCTAGGATCACCATAGCCCTAGAGTTCTATCACTCCTTACAAGTCCTTGAACACCAAGCACTCCGTCTCACACTCCATATTCGTACTCCTCCTCGTGCTATCATTACTTACCACCTCGTGAAATAGCTTAAATTGTCCCTCCCATCCCAAAGCCCCCTTCTCCGGCCAGTTCCTGGAACATGTCCAAAAAATCCTATACACTTCATAACGCTGAAGAACAAAACCCCATGGTCCACCTAGTTTTCTTCAACCTTGGACAGTTGTTGTGCCTACACCAACATACACAGATCCCACCAGCTTCAACCCTACATCTTCTACCCCAAGGGAACTGCAGCAACGTCCCTCTCCCTAATCCAGAACGCCATACTGATACTTTCCTTCACACATGGACACACATTACTCCCGCTTCACTCGCTGTACATCCTATCCTAAAGACTCTTCAACAAGCTCCCTCTTCCAGAACCCCATGCTGATACTTCTCCACACCAATATAAACACCCTACACATCCTATCACAAGGAAACTTCAACAAGCCTCCTCTTCCTAATTCAGAACGCTGTGGTGACATTTGTTAACCCTACCAGCTACGGACGTTGACTCGATATCTTTCCCTAATAACCTTTCTAAGTACCACAACCACTCTCTCGCGCTTCCATTTCAGACCATACTTCCCAGCTATAATGTCATTCACCCGCCACCACCACCTCCTGTCTCTCCACTAAAGAGTATAGCTATCCGTCCATACTGCTCCTCAACCACCCTTCTCCTGTCCTATCATTTTTACATCTGCATCCACATATATACAACAGAAGTCATTGAGCGCTTCTCAGAGTTCGCTCAACGTCTGCTGCTACGCCAACTTGATAAAGATTCCAAACACTGGAAGACGACTTTATAATTGGCTACGAAGTCTTTCGCGACGTATTTCTTGAGTAAAAATCTCTCGGTGTACATGCCGCGTCAATTCAGGATAAAACTCCAAGCTTTCGACCAGTAGGCTCGTTCTTCTTTCATGGAGGACTTTGAAGAACGAGCCCTGAGCAGTGCTCACCTCTGCCCATCATGCTTCTACAGATACGTCGACGATACTTTTTTAATCTGGCCACACGGCAGCGACACGCTGCGGCAGTTCGTCGAACATCTGAATGGTGTACATCCAAACATAAAAATTTACATTGGAGGTAGAGAAGGAAGGGAAGTTACCTTTTTTAGATGTGTTGGTGGAGCGAAAGCCGGATGGACGACTGGGCCATTCTGTGTACAGGAAGCCAACCCATACGGACTTATATCTGCATAGCCATAGCTTCCATCATCCGTCTCAGAAGAGAGCTATGCTGAATACTTTAGTACACAGAGCCAGGACTATTTCCGACAAGGACCACCTCGGTCCCAAGATTAACCATTTGACGACTGTTTTCAAGAGGAATGGTTATTCTGCCGGCGAAATTAAATCAGTATTGACCAAGAAAGTAAGACACGATGCCGGCCACATACAAGACGAGGACCAACACACAGCGCGGCTTCCTTTTTGCGGTGCTACAACGAGCAAGATAGCCAGGGTCCTGAAGAGGCAAGGAATAAAACCAGTTTTCCGACCACCTAGGAAAATTAAGGAAATATTGAGATCAGTCAAAGATAGTCTCGGCTTAAGAGTGCCGGGAATTTATACTATTCCTTGCGAATGCGGCAAGAATTACGTGGACCAGTCTGTAAGAACCGTTGCCGACCGCTGCATCGAGTACCAGCGCCACCTGAAATACAGGTATTTGGAAAAATCAGCGGTGGCTGAACATAGCCTGCTTAACAAGCATCAGATTTTATTTGAAGGAACCAGAGTAATAGCCCAGGCATCGAATTACTGGGACTCTGTGATCCGGGAAGCAGTCGAAATTAGATTTAGCGATAATAACTTTAATAGAGACAACGGCTATGCACTTAGCAACACTTGGAAGAGTGCACTGGATAAAGAAAAATCGCAGAGAAAAAACTTCTCGCACTTTACCTCCTGATTCAAGGGATGGCGCTGCAAGCAACGCGGGATAGTAACTACATCTATGGAAGTAGAGGGCACCACTTCACTACGCGCCATATCGCTCCTGCTATGACGTATTCCAGCCAATCAGAAGCCGTCCTTTGCATATAAAACTGGGAACCTCGCTAGTTCACGACCCCCCCCCCCCTTCCATCCTCTTTCTTCCACACCTCCCCTCTCTTTGCCCCCTTCTCTCCCCCGAGTCCCTTTACATTTCCCTCCTCTGCCTCCTCTCATTCCGTCTCGCGTCTGCCCTTCTCCCCCATTATTAGTCCTCTCCCTCCTTGGTTCCTCCCCCTTTTCGTTTTTTCCTCTCCTCCCTACTTGTTTTTCCCCCTCCTTCAGGTCCCCCTCCCCCCCATCTGCCTTGTGCCGCCTTTTTCGTGCTGTGTTTTACAGTGTGTTTTTCTAGTGCGTGCTCCGTGTTGTGTCTTTTGGGAGGTGTAGCGAACAGCCATCATACTGTCGCTGGGTGTGCTTTTTATCACTTGCGAACAGAAACCAGACTGTCGCCATGTTTTTTAATTGTCTGTCTACTATGTTACTTGTCTGATTCCTGTGTATTTTATCAACATTGCCGTCCCCATTTGCTTTCTGTTTTAACTTTCCGCATTTTTACGCCATTTTCCACTTTAAATCACCATTTTATCGCCTGTTTTTTCTTGTTTCTTTCTTCTTCCTTTTTTTTTTTTAAAAAGTCTGTAGGCTGTAGAGCAGCGTAGTAAGCTGCTGCCAGCCCGCCCCCTTCGGGGGGAATTGAAAATCAATAAAGAAAAAAAAATTGTTCACGACAGTCAGTTTTAGCCCTGACGACGACCACGGAGGTAGTGGTCGAAAGCTTGGAGTTTTATCCTGAATTGACGCGGCATGTACACCGAGAGATTTTTACTCGACTTTATAATTGGTCACTCTATCATATCGTGTGCGATTTACCTTACAGACATTGCATTTTCCTTAGAATTCTTCCAGTAAATCCGTCTTTCTCCTGAAAACGTATTAAAATCTGTCTTCCATTCCTTTTCTCCAATACTGAACTTACGAGATTATCACGTATAGAGTCCCCCCCCCCCCCCCCCAAAGTACATAAAAGGTTTGACATGCTCAAGGCTTTCGCCACTAACCTTGTAATCATATTACATCGTTTTTTTCTTTTTTACGTGTGGTAATTTACATTTATCCACATTTAAGGAGAACTGTCGTTCATTACGCCAAAAAGTAATTTGGTTCAAGGCTTCAAGCGATTTCTGGCGATCGCCCAATGGCGACATTTACCTGGACCTAACACTCTAATAATGCTGCTGGTCCTATTTGATAGGTCACTTGGGTGTATACCTAACTGGGCACTGGCCTACATGGAATTGCCAGAAGCAACATCGTCATGTATGTCGTTGTTCCAGCCACACTGTAACCATCCATAGTTTATATACATACAGTGTGTCTCATCTAACTTTGCCACCTCATTGACTCTCGAAATGAAACAAAATGTGAAAAGTGCAATTGACCAGGGAAACACCTATGACAGGCGCTCACACAATGGACAGGAATGCACAATCCCAACAAGTACACAAACATTACTTTGAACACAAAGTTAGCTTCTTTTAAGTGGCACATGTACATTTTTTTTCTACCGAAATGAAAATTAGAGGTTATTAGGATTATCGGTGAGTGACTTAGTTTCACTGGTCTAAACCTTATACTTTAAGGAATACTTAGATTTCAAATAATGGAAAAGGTGTCATAGTTTCTGCCACCATGGTGTAATGCCGTATTGTGGGTTACCTGCACCGCCCTGAAGCCTGCTGTAGGCAGTCCTTGCTCTTCGTATTACTGCGGAAACTGTGGCGCTGTTGTCATCCTTTAAAGTGTATGTACTACAAAAGATATGAGGTTTAGAACATTGAGAACACTGTCTGTCGTCACTATTTGTACCTCTAGTTTACATTGCTGTAGAAAAAAAGTACATGTGTCATTTGGAAAAAACGTAACTTCGTGTTGGAAGTGTCGTTTGCTTACATTAACTGATTGTGCATTCCTGCCCAGTGTGTGAGCTTCTGACACATATATATCTCTAATCAACCTTATTTTTCACATTTTGTTTCATTTCGGAAATTTGTTTTATGTGTATCAATTGAAACAATACCACCAAAAGCAAGAAGGTGTTAACGACAGAGAAGGGTGGCTCGTTATTGACAGCTTCACAGAAACAGTGAACTGACGACCAGTTTTTTTTCTCTGTTTCACCAAAAGATGGAGGAGGATTGGGAGGAGGGGGAGGGGCAGGCTGGCAGTAGCCATATTGCTGTTTTTCTGTATGGTTCTGCTAAAATATGACGGTTTCAAACGAATTAAGTACTGAGATTAAAACACAGGCAAATATGGTAAGCTATACTGGATGAATCACCTAAAACTTGCTCCGCAAATATTGCAGAAATGGGAACTGCTATTGATGTGAAGTTTTCACAGTTGGTAGCCAGGGGGTCGTATTCTTAGCCCATCAACAGATAGTAAAAATAATTTAAAAGAGAATTTTTTGTGCAAACATATACTTTTTAGGTGAACCAATGCCTATTGACATTACTAGACTAAAAGTAAGAAAAATTAGAACGTCAGTGGTGTTTGTTGCATGATTCTAGTGCGAGTCGTTTACGAGCTACCGTATTTTGTAAATTTCCCACGCTGACACTTGTACGATACCTGTGGTAGCACACACGAAAAGACAACACAGCTTTATCAGGAGTTACGTGGATTCTTTCCTAGAATGTGACAGTTGCCCAATAGAAGATGAGTTAAAAATGACCACCGCAGCGGCAATACACGCTTCCAGCGTGGTAAGGAACGACTGCTGCATACGTGCTTCCAATTCAGCAGAGGTCTCCTAGCAGGCTGCAGTAATAAATCGTTGCATATCATCGGGTTTAGTTGGTATGTTCTTATAGACAACGTCTTTCAATTTTCCCCACAGAAAAATATCCACAGGCCGGTGTGGCCGAGCGATTCTAGGCACTTCAGTCTGGAGCCGCGCGACCTCTACGGTCTCAGGTTCGAATCCTGCCTCGGGCATGGCTGTATGTGGTGTCCTTAGGTTAGTTAGGTTTAAGTAGTTCTAAGTTCTAGGGGGCTGATGATCTCAGATGTTAAGTCCCATGGTGCTCAGAGCCATTTGAACCATCAGGTCCGAGGAATGGGCCGTCGAGGGTTCAGGTCCTCTGCGACCTGTGAAACAATTTGGAAAAATTTGTGAAGACGTGCTGTAGTACTTCTTGCACTACGCGCTGGACAGCCATCATGTTGGTACCACAGATTCCTCCTAGTACGCAGAGGAACGTCTTGCAGCATCTGTGGAAGATGTTCTGCGATACCTGTGCGCGTTCAGCATTCCATCTATGAAAAACGGGCCTTTGAGCTGATAGCTCAGTATCTCACACCACACGTTTACACTCCATGGACTCTGACGTTCCACCTGATGAAGTCAACGGGGACTGTCAGCAGACAAAAAGTGCATGTTTCGGCAGTTTACCTGACCATCGTTAGTAAATCAGGCTTCATCACTAAACAAGGTACATGATCGTCTGGAGTATCCTGTCATAATGCCCACTGACAGAAGTTAACACGATTCTGATAACCGTTTACATGCAGCTCTTGGTGGAAAGAGATGTGATAGGGACCCAACCAATGGCGAAGGAAAATGCGTAGGAAGCTTGTCCGACTTATGTCACTTCCTCGTGTGGTTGCACGGGAGCTAACGAGCAGATCATATGCAACACCAGTAAAAACATTAATTTCACCCTCTTCTGTCATCTATTGTATCTTTCTGTTACGTTGTCTAGGTGTCACACTACCACTTTCACGTAACTACACTCCTGGAAATTGAAATAAGAACACCGTGAATTCATTGTCCCAGGAAGGGGAAACTTTATTGACACATTCCTGGGGTCAGATACATCACATGATCACACTGACAGAACCACAGGCACATAGACACAGGCAACAGAGCATGCACAATGTCGGCACTAGTACAGTGTATATCCTCCTTTCGCAGCAATGCAGGCTGCTATTCTCCCATGGAGACGATCGTAGAGATGCTGGATGTAGTCCTGTGGAACGGCTTGCCATGCCATTTCCACCTGGCGCCTCAGTTGGACCAGCGTTCGTGCTGGACGTGCAGACCGCGTGAGACGACGCTTCATCCAGTCCCAAACATGCTCAATGGGGGACAGATCCGGAGATCTTGCTGGCCAGGGTAGTTGACTTACACCTGCTAGAGCACGTTGGGTGGCACGGGATACATGCGGACGTGCATTGTCCTGTTGGAACAGCAAGTTCCCTTGCCGGTCTAGGAATGGTAGAACGATGGGTTCGATGACGGTTTGGATGTACCGTGCACTATTCAGTGTCCCCTCGACGATCACCAGTGGTGTACGGCCAGTGTAGGAGATCGCTCCCCACACCATGATGCCGGGTGTTGGCCCTGTGTGCCTCGGTCGTATGCAGTCCTGATTGTGGCGCTCACCTGCACGGCGCCAAACACGCATACGACCATCATTGGCACCAAGGCAGAAGGGACTCTCATCGCTGAAGACGACACGTCTCCATTCGTCCCTCCATTCACGCCTGTCGCGACACCACTGGAGGCGGGCTGCACGATGTTGGGGCGTGAGCGGAAGACGGCCTAACGGTGTGCGGGACCGTAGCCCAGCTTCATGGAGACGGTTGCGAATGGTCCTCGCCGATACCCCAGGAGCAACAGTGTCCCTAATTTGCTGGGAAGTGGCGGTGCGGTCCCCTACGGCACTGCGTAGGATCCTACGGTCTTGGCGTGCATCCGTGCGTCGCTGCGGTTCGGTCCCAGGTCGACGGGCACGTGCACCTTCCGCCGACCACTGGCGACAACATCGATGTACTGTGGAGACCTCACGCCCCACGTATTGAGCAATTCGGCGGTACGTCCATCCGGCCTCCCGCATGCCCACTATACGCCCTCGCTCAAAGTCAGTCAACTGCACATACGGTTCACGTCCACGCTATCGCGGCATGCTACCAGTGTTAAAGACTGCGATGGAGCTCCGTATGCCACGGCAAACTGGCTGACACTGACGGCGGCGGTGCACAAATGCTGCGCAGCTAGCGCCATTCGACGGCCAACACCGCGGTTCCTGGTGTGTCCGCTGTGCCGTGCGTGTGATCATTGCTTGTACAGCCCTCTCGCAGTGTCCGGAGCAAGTATGGTGGGTCTGACACACCGGTGTCAATGTGTTCTTTTTTCCATTTCCAGGAGTGTATTTGAAGAGCTTTCTTTATAAATAGTTGCAGAGATTACTGACGTCCATTGGGATATTACCGCACACACCGTACAAGAGCGAACTGCATTCTTCGTACACACTCAATACGCCACGAGCATGTCGATTTTTTCTGTGTTGGTAAATCCCATCGTTCACTTAAGGCCTACTGCTCTGGCTGTTACACTAACTACTAGCTCATGGACTGTGCGGCTGGTCCCGGCGGAGGTTCGAGTCCTCCCTCGGGCATGGGGGTGTGTGTTTGTCCTTAGGATAATTTAGGTTAAGTAGTGTGTAAGTTTAGGGACTGATGACCTTATTACTTAAGTCCCATTAGATTTCACTCACATTTCAACATTTTGAACTACTATCAAGTCGATATACACTCAAGGAGCACACAACCGCACTGTTAGTAAACATAACAACATCGTACCTAACAACTACTGGGTTCACTGGCACAAACAAGTGTCGGTGTGGAAGCTTTTCAAAATACCATATCTCGTAAACGACTCGTGCTAAACTCCAGCAACAAACACCACAGACAGTCCAGTTTACCCTAATTTTAGTGTGTCAGTTTCAACAGGCACTGTTTCACTTAAAAAAGTGTGTGTTCCCATGAAAAATACATTGTCTAAATGTTGTTATGATTGTTGATTGGCTCACAATACGAACCCATGCGAAACAACGCATTCTGTGATAACCGCACATCAATAGCGCTTTTCATTTCCGCAATATTTGCGGTGCAAGTTGTAGGTGATTCATCCCCCATTTTGTGGTTATAAAATAATAATAATAATAATAGTAATAATAAAACAGGTCTTCAATTCGCTGTTTCTATTAAGCTGACAATACCGAGACGTTCTTCTCAGTCGTTAAGATCTTTCCTGTTTTTACCGGTTTTTTTTTTTCGATATGTATATGGTGTTCCACCTTATTCGACCACCTCACATATTTCTGAAACGAAACGAAATGTGAGAAATGCGATTGGCCTTAGATGCACCATTCTCAGGGGCTCACGCAATGGACAGGAATACAGTCCATAAATGTAAACATACGTCGCTTTCAACGCACAGTTACTTTTTTTAAAGTGGGATATGTATGCTTTTCCTACAGAAATGAAAACTAGAGGCGCGATTATTAATGGCCTTCTTGTTTTTATTGTTCTAAACCTCATACCTCCTCAGATGCGTACTCTTTAAAGGTGCCACAGTTTTTTTACTATGAAGCTGTACTTCCGTAATGCGGTTTGCTTGCACTGTCCTGGAGCCTGCTGTGAGCAACGCTTACTACGTGCAACAGGGCAGAAACTATGGCGCCCTTGCCATCCTTTAAAGTGTACGCATTTAAAAAAAAAAATATGACGCTTAGAACAGTGAAAACAAGTCTGCCGTCACTAATTATATCTCCAGTTTTCATTTCTGTGGAAAAAACATACTAGCGCCATTAAAAAAATATTTTATGTTAAAAGCGATGTTTGCTTACATTTATGGACTGTGCACTCTTGTCCATTGAGTCCCTGATGTAGGTGCATTCCTGACCGACTGCAGTTTTCACATTCGCGATCTTTACAATGACGGTATCAACTTGAAGTTCATGTCAGTTGCGAGCGAGACTTTAGGCGTGACTGATGTATATGTGTATGCTGGTCCGAGTCGCTGTCTTGTGAGAAATTCAGTTTTAAAATTGAAGCTGAGACCTAACCTGGTCGGATTACAAGTAGCGACAAGCTTTTGTACATCAAAATCAAATCCGTACATGGAAAGAACCCAACGGAATTTTACAACGCCTTGAGAGTAGTGTGTGGGAATAATGCAGTGGATCATAACACAGTAAGAAGGCTATCTTCCGGTTTCCGTGAAGGTCAGGTAAGCACTGATGACAACCCAAAAAGTGAAAGGCCTTCAATTGCAACAGACTACAGCTCTCCGGTTATTGTTAATTTTTGAGAGAGGATCGACGAAAAACATGCGAGGAAAGCGCATATGAGGTCACAATGTCTGCCACTTCAATTATAGAATCATAACTGAAAATGTTGATAAGAAAAGTTGCTGCCAGTTACGTTCCCCACGGACTGAGTGAAGAGCAGAAAGCAGTTCACAAAAGAATCTCAGAAGCATTGCTTCAACGTTATCGAACACAAGGAGAACAATGTCTGTAAAGAATTGTTGCACTTGAAGAAACTTGGATGTGGTATTTTGAGTAATGACTGAAATCTCATTAGTCGTCACAGTGGAAAAGTTCCATCCCTCCGCACGCGAAAAAGTTGCGCCACTAACAATCAAAGGTGAAACTGATGATCTTTGCATATGACATGAACAGAATCATGACTACACACGGAGTGCCTCAGGCGACGTTTGTAACAGGCACGTACTACGAGCTGTTTCTACAAAATGTTCTGCGCCCGAAGATTCTTCAAAAAAGGTCTTACATGCTTGCAGTTGGTGTCGTCATTTTGCACCATAATGCAAGACCACGTATGGTCCTACCAGTGAGAGGAACTCTATACAAGTATGAATAGGAAGTAAATCGCCACCCACCATACAGTCTTGATGTAAGCACACTGGACTGAATTAGTTCTCAAATTGAAGGAACAGCTCCATGGAAAACGATCCGATACAAATGATGAAGCTTCCATTGAGGTGACCAGAGTAATCAGACAGCTCAACAATGAATGTGCACTATTTGAAACACACAAGTTGCCAAAACACTGGAAGCTGTCATCAGCAAGTACGGAGATTATATTGAAGGCCTGTGAAAGCATTTTGTGGAATAAATTATTTTATTCAATTCTCTCTTATGGTGGGCAGAACTTTTGAAATGAAACTCATTTGGAAATCTCGATCATGGTATTAGCAGGCGTTGCGGGTTGCATAAAATCCTTATGTAGGGGCAGCTGAATCACTCTTTGTAAGCCACAGGATGCAAAACTTTTCAAAGGACTTTTAAGTCCCCGATCTCCCGCAGCAGCTGAAATGAACACATATTCTACTGAAGAGGCGTTGTCTGCTGGGAGTGTGTTTCTAGGAGACTGTAAGTAAAGAAGCCGATGAAGCACAAGTATTAGCAATACCGGTAACTGCGATAAGAGATCTGCTACCTATGGTACTTGACAGTAAATGTTGGCAGCCATCAGTCGCGAACGGCATTTTAATTAGTACGTTGGGGGATTTGTCACTGACAATCGGTCGAACAAGACTCCGTAAGGGACAGTCCTCATGCAGTCCTCACGAGGCTTAAATGCCCACCGACGCCTATGCAAAGACACGTTTTATGACAACCAGAGTTTTAACAGCTCCAGACAAATCGAAAACTGGGGGAAATACGAGGTCTGTTCGGAAATTTAGGTCCGATGGGTCAAGAAATGAAAACCACAGCGAAAATGAAAAACTTTTTATTAGTAACAGTTGGCCACACTTTCCTGCTGCCTCTCCAAGTAGTCGCCGCTCAGACGTTCGTCGTGGCGTTCTACAAACTTTCCAGTACCCTCGCCATAGAAAGCAGCCGCCTGTGCTTTCTGCCAGTTCTCTACGCTGGTCTGCCATTCGTTGTTTGCGCCACAATGTTGTCTTCGTAGCCATCGGTTCATGTGAGCAGAGATGAACAACGGAGGGAGCCAAGTAAGGGCTTTATTGTGAATGATCAAACACTTCCAATTGAAAACGCTACAGGAGCGTCTTTATTGCTCCTGCTGAATGCGGCTGAAAATTTTCTTTAACAAAGAAACGCGTGACATTAATGTTATGTGGGCTGCATAGGTTCAGGCGAAATCTTTCACGAGATCTACATACCTGGCGGGAGACACTGTTGCTTTAGACATTTCTACGTGATCACTTTGCGCTCTGAACTTAAAAGAGCGACGTGAAGCGGTCGACGGGCCCATTATAGACACTGCCCAACACATATGTGCGAATTTCCAACGGATTTTCACAGTAGTTTCCATTTCGCGCCTAATTGGACCTTACTTTGAGAATAGGTCTCGTAAGTAACTTCACCCTTCCCTTAAACTGACCAAACTGAAAAAGCCTAAATTTTAATACATCAGCAGAGGACACTGTGTAAAGCAAATGAATCTTTTTGCTACATAAGGCTATAAAAGGAAATGAAGAAAACCTGAAACAGCGTCTCCAACAGGTGAAAAAATGTATTTTTTTGTAAAATGTGAGGTGAAAACTAGCCTTACAAAACATAGCGGAAACCTTACACTATGATACGGCTTACGTATAAATAATTACTTGCAGTAAAAATCACAATCCGCATAATCGCCCCTCGAGGGCGAAAGCTTTCACCAAGTCCTGAAGGTACTATTCCATGGCCTGTAGGTCCACCGGATGTTGTGTCTACTTTAATTTGAAAAATGTGGTAATTCGCGTATTGACTCACACGAAGCAACTGCAAGTGATACGCGAACTGAAATCCAAGCAACAAGCATATACCAGCAGAGTTGCACGTTTTCGTTTGAAACGACTATCAGTACGAGAAGTTCGTTACTCATTCTCGCTCTAGCACAGAGGGGGGTAATATGGTAGATTTGATGTTAAGTTCTGTCATTCACGTGTATTGCTGGTCCTTACATGTGGGGCAAACTTCTCTCGTGTTGTTCAATATGACCTACAATTTATGTTCTGAAATGAAATAAAAGAAACGAAAACAATCTCGTGATTCTATGTATCCATTAGCACTAGCTTAATAAATAATTTAGTTTTTTTTTAATTATTGTTACTACAGGGCGTTGCTCCATAATGTACCTAAGCACAGACTAAAATATGCAACAGAGAAAAATCCATTTCGCTTCCTCTCTCAGTAAGCTTTACTACTTCTACAGTAATCAACGCCAGTCATATACCATTTATCAGAGCTATCCAAGTAAAGACGCTTGTTGAGCGTTGTTTACGGAATAAAACTCTTTCTACAGGTGCTAAATAGTACAGCAAAAATGAACGTTTTTAACTGAACCGAAAGTATTCGTCGTTAAATTACAAGAAAGGCAGACATTATAACAAAAAAGAACTGCCACTGGAAAATTTATTTTCAGTTACAGTTCCAGCCATTTCGAGGTTTGCATATTGATAAAATCAGGAAGTATCGATGCTGAAAGATCGAAAACAAATAGAAAAGGACTAACAGAGTGTCTACATTTCATACACTGAACGCCAGTGACTTGCTCGTACAGCGTAACGCACAGCGCGCTAGTTTGTGAGCCACAGAGGTGAGTCGGAGCCGGATCGACACCGTGCGACGAATTAACGACTGTGAGTTGGGACACCGGTGAGGTTTACTACGCCGCTTTAGGCGAATGCTGGGCTGTTCCGCACAATACGTCGCAATACGACAACACAGAGAATAGAGATTAACCGTTTCGCCGACTGATAATGCACACGACTTTCCTCCCTTTGGTTACCTAAGGGTAACTATACCATACTAAACACGTAATAAGATTTGCCAAATCCCGGCAAAGCAGATCCCGTACTGGACGGGATAAACGCAACGGAATACCAGATGTCGGTAAACGATGATAACTGGAAAAGAATCCTCTAATAGTGGGAAAAAAGAAAACGTTTATACCCGATTACAAGATCAGTGATACATTTCCAGAATCACCACATAGTTTGGGGTTCTTAATAAGTAGGCATCGCAACAGATATTGAACTACTACAGAGACGCGTTGCTATGATCGTAACAGTCGATTTAAGTCTACCTGTATACAACAACATGACGGGGTTGCAGAGGGAACTTAAATCTACGTCTAATCAGTACTCGGCAAACCACCTGACTGTGTGTGGCGGCGGGTACTTCTCGTACCACTGACTGATCTCCCCCTTCCCTGTTCCCTTCGCGAACAGCGCCTGGGAGGAATGGTTGTTGGCAGGCTTCTGCACTAGCTGTAAAGTGTTGAATTCCATTTCCTTAAGGGGAGGCTTACTATCTTTACCCCGAAAAAAGCATGATCTTTGAGAATTTGTTTCTCGCATGAGTTATAGATATCAATGTCAAATTTTGTCAAAATGTTTATTGATATGTCCTCTACAAACTGGAATTTTTCGACCGGAAACGACGGAGAGCAAAGGCAGAAGTGCCGTCTGAACGAAACAAAATTTCGATGTAGACCTCCACGCGCGGTATATCACAGCTCAGCCGGCTCGTATGAAATCAAAATTGCGTTGACGTTAGCGAAGTGTATAAAATTCTTTAGGATTTGTACCTCGCGTAAGTTATTTGGACCATAGGAAACAGATTGACGGCTATTTGAAAAAAAAACGGGTTTTTTCATCGATTTTTTGGATTCGTCGGCCAAGTAAAACATTTATAGTTGATGGATCGGAATAAATGTGGTACAACTCCTAGACAATTTAGTTAGCATCATCGAAAACAAAGAGTCATGGCACTCGGTTCAGTAGATTTGAAGTTACCATACCGCGCGATAAAAGAAAAGTCGTTTCGAGAAAAACGCGTTTGAAGTTTTGACTGCATATAAGATCAATATCATGCAACTTACGTTCAATCTGCTATTCCGGGTCCATAAATTAGTCCTTCCTCTACCTCATAGAGGGCGTTCTGCTCGACCTGGGCCATCCTGCGCTGCTCCAGAGCCGCTCGTACGGCCGGTGACAAGCGGTTTTCGGCCGCTTGATTCCGGTGGTTGTCCGAACGCTTGGCGAACTGCGTCGAAAAGAGTCCCAGGGTGACGTCCTTCGTTGTCATGGTCTTCAGAATTGCTGAATACCCTTCTTCGAAGCTGCTCACTGCCAGGAAAGTCGCAATCTCCACAGTCTTATCACCAGAATGCAAATGCTTGGAGGTTAACTTCCTAACACACGCGTTCAAACTTACATTTGAATTTTGTGTGTTTCCTCCGAAGCACGGGTACAATAACTCGTCCTCCGAAAGAAAAAAAACTGGTGCGTGAAAAAGGCCGATTTCAGGCAGATGCGTTTTTTTGTTCAACCGCGAATAACAAACATTCCCGATCCGTATTCGGAAAAACCGTTTCAGGGGTGGATTCTAAACATTTTTATGGATCCAAATATGCAATTAAAAAAATTCAATTTTTTGAACCAAAAGATAATAAACCTCCCCTTCAGATTCTTGCTATGAATCCCAGTCTAGTGTCTG
This sequence comes from Schistocerca serialis cubense, assembly GCF_023864345.2. Classification (NCBI taxonomy): domain Eukaryota; kingdom Metazoa; phylum Arthropoda; class Insecta; order Orthoptera; family Acrididae; genus Schistocerca; species Schistocerca serialis. The sequence continues at coordinate 16,083,357 of NC_064646.1, forward strand.
CTTTTCCTACTGTTGGTTAAGTGCCCACTTCACTTAACTGTCGCTCCAGATAAACATTACTGTTTCCAGCAGTTTTTTCAGTAGTGTATTTTTACAGTAGTGGATTTCTTGTCTCATGTATGCGCAATATGTTTTTTTTCCTTTTTCTTTACGTTCAAGGTCATCTGCCGTCCCTGCACCATCCATAAATCCTCTCTCGTGTGTCCTTCTGAAAATCGACGTCTTCTGCTATTGTTACTTCCTTATTTCTTATAAAGAACCGCATCATCTGCGAACAGTCTTTAACAACTTCCGACGCATTCTACTAGATGGTTAATATGTATTATAAACAGTGCCGGTCCTATCACGCTTCCTTGGGGTACTCCCGAAATTACCTTTGTGTGTGTGTAACTGGAGGAAAAGCAATGCTGTTTTCACGAATTCTTGTTGGGTATATACAGAGAACTGGTATTCGAGGAAGACTGTGCAAGCGTTCAGCTATCTTCATTGCATACCCCACCTGTGGTCATTTCTTCTTTTTGACCGCGTTTACCTCGCATCTGCACGGGGTCGGCATGTTAATCAGGATTTGACTATCTTAGAGGTAGACGATGGCCGGATGACCTTCATGTCGCCCCTTCTAGTAGCACGTAGAAGTAATCAGCAAGAAGAGATTATAAAAACAAAGAATAACGCTATATTGGAGTTCGAAAGGTATCTGTAACTGCTTACAAAAGATGTAGGCCCTTTAAACTTTACAGTGAGTAAATACTCTGGAACGACATCTACTCGCGACAGTTATGTCCTATCTATGAATACACCTAATGACGCACGTAAAACAAACTAGGTGATGAAATGATATTCATCCATTTTGTCGTATCCAACATGAAAAACCTTTTATAAACACCAACAGCCTATTAGGAACATGTTCAATCTTCGTAATACGATTTTCATTAGCAAACGGAACTCCAGCCTCTGTTTTGTCAGTCTTTTATTGTACAGGGAAGTAGAGTCAGCGTTCACAAAAAAAAAAAAAATGAAAAACCAATTTGAACCATACAGGCTACACTCAATCCATACTCTAGAACGGGAGAGATCAGCGTTATCACCGGTCCTCTTCAAAGTTCTTCCTCCACATTTGGCATTCCCTGTTCCTGCGGCAGCGCCTGATTAAAGATTCACTGAAGTGCGCGTTACGATGTCGTATTCCCAGCTTCTCTGCCCTTCTTCCTACCGAGCTGTGTCGTTCTGCTTGGCTGGAGAGCGTAGCAGCTGTTCGGAGACCTGTTCACCATGAATGCCAATTCTCAACCTCTGTTCTGCGGAAACCTTCTTTGGCACAAACGTGTACTGTTTACTGGCAGAGTTACTGCGTACAGACTGTTGAAACGTGGCCGCTTGTACGTATGAGAAGCAAATATATAATATCGAAATTGGGCTCTTTATTCCGAAAATAATGCTTCATTTTTGCTATTTGTAGCAGATCCGTTATAATTCGTCTACATTATAATAAAACTTATGAATGTTGTCCTTAACGTTTATAAAATCTCTTGGAAAGCATATGGTGTAGAAATATCACGTGACTATCAAAAACATAACATAAGCTACAAAGATTATTCACTTCTTCTCTTCGACGCTCCGATTTTTTAATCGTATTCTTCACTTTCTGGTTTTATTTTAGGAGCTCATATTAATTACCTGCAAAATTCTTTCACATATTACGTGTTACTTACTTCCTGTGTATGTAATCTAAGAAAGTTGGAGTTTTAATACGAGACGACGGCGCCTCTTGCTAAATGTCGGTGTTGGCGAACCCTGTAGTGCTATTCTCGTTTACATGGAATTTCGTGTGGATATGTTACTCGGTAAAGAAGCATGTAGCTTAATGCAAGGGATAAATGTGTTTCTCACATTACTAAACAATATGCCAGCTCCAAATGGAAAAAAATAGAAAATAATAAAGAAACTCCTTTTAGTGCTCCGACTCTCCAAGACTTGGGAAAGCGAGGTTGGAATGGAGACGTTACGCAGTATTTATCAAATTCGGTTGGAATACGATCGCTATAAGATCTAAATAAAAATATCACAATTGCGATTTAAATAGACCATTTTTCAGGTGCAGCTCTCTTTTATCGATAAGCATAAAACAATTTTGTTGCTGTTGTGTTCTTCAGTCCGAAAATTTGTTTGATGCAGCCCTCCACGCTGCTCTATCCTATGTAAGCCTTTTCATTTCTGAAAAGCAACTGGATCCCACATTCAATTGAACCTGATTACTATACTCATCTCTTGGCCTCCCTCTACTATTTTTATCACCCATAGTTCCCATCAGCACTAAACTGGTGGTCCCTTGATGTTTCAGAATGTGTCCTATCAACCTATACCTTCTTCTAGACAAGTTATGTCACGAATTTCGTTTCTCCCCAGTTTTCCTCAGTACCTCCACCTCAGTTACGTGATATACCCACCTAATTTTCAGCATTCTTCTTCAACACCACGTTTCAAAAGCTTCTATTCTCCTCTTGTATAGACCACTTATCGTCCACGTTTCACTTCCGTACAAAACAACACTCCAGATAAACGACTTCAGAAAAGACTTCCTATCACGTAAATTTGTATTACATGTTAACAGATATCTATTGTTTGGAACCTCGTTTCTTACCATTGCCAGTCTTCATTTGATATTCACTGTATTTCGGTCATCATCTTTTAATTTACTGCCCAAACAGAGAAAATCATCTACTACTTTTAGTGTCTCATTTCCTGATCTAATTTCCTCAACATTACCTGATTTAGTTCGACTATGTTCCATTTTGTTAGTGTTCTTCTTCTGTTCTCCTTTCAAGACACCGTCCCTTCCGGTCAACTACGCTTCCTAGTCCTTTGCAGTCTCTAACAGAATTACAATATGATCGTCAAACCACAAAGTTTTTATCGCTTCTCCAAGTTTAATTCATTCACCAACTTTTCCTTTGGCTTCCTTTAATGCATGGTCAATGTACAAACTGAAAAATATCCGAGATAGGTTACAACCTTGAATTACTTCCTTATCAACCACTGCTTTTCCTTCATGCGCTTCGACTCTTATAATTGCCGTCTGGATCCTGTACAATTTGTGCGTAACCATTCTCTCTCTGTATTTTATCCCCCGAAACCTTCAAATTTTCAAAGAGTGTATTCCAATCAACACTGTCAAAAGTTTTCTCTACATCTAAAAATGATATAAAGGTGGGTTTGCCTCTCTTCAACCATGTTACAAGATATGTCGCAAGCTTAGACTTTACAGAAAGAAAGAAACTAAATAAAACAGTCATCATTTATGACTTGAACTGAATTCAACTGAAATGAAGTGAATGGAGGTAAGGAATGCAATGAGTGAAAATCCGTGACAGGAAGTGACACCAGTGAAACCTGGTCTGAAAGTGTCAACCTGCAATTTGATGGAGGAGGAAAAATCCGTGACAATGAAATTTTATGAAGGAAAAATTAGCAACAACGAAAATATGATGTAGGAAACACCAGCGAGAATGAAAATTTGACTGAGAGGGGCATCAGTACAATGGAAATTTGATGGGAAAACACCAGCAACAATGAAACGTCAGCAACAGTAAAAATGTGAAGGAGGAAAAGTAAGTGACAACATCAAAAATTTGAATCGGTTCTGGAAATATGCTCAGGTACCCTAACTCCTAAGACTGTTGCTCATGATAAGCAGGAGAACCGAGTTCGATTCCCAATTTGTCACAAACTTTCATTAATCGCAACATATCCTACTCATTTAACTTTGCTCATGACCCCATGCAGACTATATTTCAATTCTCCTCCTTACTGGAGCTAGGAAGCTTTTTAGTACGCACTGATATGCAAGGAGACAGAGAAAACGTCATTAACCTGCTAAAAATGTGGCAAAAAAATCAAGTTTTTTCATTGCTTTTGTAAATGTCTTTCAGTGTGTTTGATGACCCGTACACCGAGAAAATGCCAAATTTGTAGGCTGGTAATATGTCTCCTAAACTTTATTTACACACGGAAGAAACAGAACATGCTGAAAAAGGAACACTTCCTACATTAGCAAATGTTATTACGACTGATGTGCGTTAGTACTTAAGCAATACACTGCACGGGGACATATTATTACAACAAAATTTCTACGATTTGTGGTTGCAACAGCGATCACAGCAACCGCAAATTACCTGAATGATAATATTTTACCACTACGACTGTCGTTAGACGGATCAGGACATCATTTTATTTCCATTCTTGGAACTGTGTAGCCGTTTTAGAATTTTTGCATAAGTATAACCCACCAAGAAGGTCATTCATACGTCAGGTTTGATAGGTTCTTGCTTTTTGGCCCAAAAATGGCTATTTCGGAGTGCCAATATTTGAAAATGGCTACACCGTACAGTAATAGAAACAATAAAAGGAAATTTTAATTCATTTAATAACAACCGGTGTAACAACATATTATCTTCAAGACAATAATTTCTAAGCCACGGTTCAAACTCAACAAAAATATTTAGCTACAACATCTATGACATTTTTGTTATTGTGACTATCCGACTAATGGAACATATCGGTTAATACGAAATGTATTGAGGCAGCAAAATATACTTTGGTTGCAATGATTGGTTGCAATGTTAATATTTCCAGCTACTTTTCCTCAGGATTTTAACCATTATGGTTGGGACTGTCAACGATATCACTTATGAAGAAATAGTCATGATGGCAAATCATCATTTACTTAAAATGACCGGTTTGGGCACATACAGCACGCCAACTTCAGATCGATTGCACCATTTGCTGAAGATGGTGACGTGCTGAGCAGCTGTGTATTGTCAAGAAATGGTGGAGTCGATCTGAAGTTGGCATACTATGAGTGCCGAAACGGTCGTTTTAAATAAATGATATTTTGTGATCGTGAGTGTTTCTCCATTAGTAATTCTTCCTCGGTTCTACTTTAGTTACGTTTTTCATTCAGATAAGATTGTTCGTCTTTTGAAACCTAATGTTATTTCATTTTTAACAATTAGATCTACATGATTACTCTGCAATTCACATTTAAGTGCTTGGCAGAGGGTTCATCGAACCACAATCATACTATCTCTCTACCATTCCACTCCCGAACAGCGCGCGGGAAAAACGAACACCTAAACCTTTCTGTTCGAGCTCTGATTTCTCTTATTTCATTTTGATGATTATTCCTACCTATGTAGGTTTGGCTCAACAAAATATTTTTGCATTCGGAAGAGAAAGTTGGTGACTGAAATTTCGTAAATAGATCCCGCCGCGACGAAAAACGTCTTTGCTTTAATGACTTCCATCCCAACTCGCGTATCATATCTGCCACTCTCTCTTCCCTATTAGGTGATAATACAAAACGAGCTGCCCTTTTTTGCACCCTTTCGGTGTCCTCCGTTAATCCCACCTGGTAAGGATCCCACACCGCGCAGCAATATTCTAACAGAGGACGAACGAGTGTAGTGTAAGCTCTCTCTTTAGTGGACTTGTTGCATCTTCTAAGTGTCCTGCCAATGAACCGCAACCTTTGGCTCGACTTCCCCACAATATTAACTATGTGGTCTTTCCAACTGAAGTTGTTCGTAATTTTAACACCCAGGTTCTTAGGTGAATTGACAGCCTTGAGAATTGTACTATTTATCGAGTAATAGAATTTCAACGGATTTCTTTTGGAACTCATGTGGATCACCTCACACTTTTCGTTATTTAGCGTCAACTGCCACCTGCCACACCATACAGCAATCTTTTCTAAATCGCTTTTGAACTGATACTGGTCTTCGGATGACCTTAACCAGAGATGTTTCACCTATTACTACTACTCACCATCAGAGGTTGTTGTCTATGTTGATTTCGTATACCTAATGGCTCTTAACGAGCGAGGTGGCGGAGTGGTTAGCACACTGGACTCGCTTTCGGGAGGACGACGGTTCAATCCCGCGACCGGCCATCCTGATTTAGGTTTTCCGTGAGTTTCCTAAATCGCTCCAGGCAAATGCTGGATGGTTCCTTTGAAAGGGCTCGGCCGACTTCCTTCCCCCTCCTTCCCTAATCCGATGAGACCGATGACCTCGCTGTTTGGTCTCTTCCCCCAAACAACCCAACCCAACCCCTAATGGCTCTTGTGTGGGGACTAAATGAATTGGAAACTTAATGGTATTAATCTAGTGCCCACAAAGGAGACAACTGGCACCGAAAAGAATAGGATACGTACACATCACTGATAGTGCCTAATACAAATACGTGAAGCATGTTTGTTTAAAATAAAATCCACTAGTTGCAAAGAACAGATAAAAGACAGTTTGATATTTAAGGGAAGTGGTGGGGGTATAAACTGTAAAGGAGACAACAGTAAGCAGATTCAATTAGACATAGACTGCGGTAGCTATACAGGGATGAACAGACTATCACCACTCTTGAGAATGGCCACAATAAGAACAAGTTTTTCCCCTGAGCTACCACTCGTTTTCCTCTCTCGCGGCGCTGAATGACGATTTGGTGCTAACATCGCGAGGAACAGGTGGGCCTGTCGCGTTGCCGGACATACAGACAAACGCACTGTTAGCCCACACCGGCGCGCTGGCCTGTTTGTTTACCAACACGGTGCGGCGGCGGCGGCCACTCACCTGTTGCAAGTGTCCCATGGTGCTGGCGGAGCGGCAGTCGGTAGCGGATTGCTGCAGGCGCGCCGGCGGGCCGCCTTTATAAAGGCTGCCCTGGTGGGGCGCGCAGAGCCGCCGAGCCGCGCTGAGGTGGCCTGGATCCACCGCCAGCCGTGGCATTGACACGACCGGCCCCTCCCTGCCGCCTCTGCCCACAGCGGGCGGCTCACATGCTGGTCCGTGGCTGAGGCTCCACAACCTCAGCTCTTGTGAAATACCGAGCGTCTCAGGTACAACCCTCAAAGACCTTACGCCGCTACTTGTCCATTAACTGTGAGCTTTTTGACGGACACTAAAAACTGATGATGTCGATCCGTTAATTTATGTGATCTACGGCATTTGACAGTGTAATTTACAATATCCTCCAAGACAAACTGAGGTTTTTGTGGAATTACTGGTATAACTAAAAAACTGAAAATATCACATCTACCCAAAGGAAAGTAGAAAATTAGTAATGCAATCTACGTGACCAGGGACTGGGAAATGACTAATGGGGTTCCTCCAGGTTCAATCTTAGATCCACTATTGTATCTCACACATATAAACTACCTTTCTGTCTACTATAAAAAGTGCAGAATTGGATCTTAACAGCCCAAACACACTAATAAAGCACTCCGTCTTCAGACCACAAGTGGCCCATCGGGACCATCCGACCGCCATGTCATCCTAAGTTGAGAATTCGCTAGGAGGAGCTTGTGGTCAGCACACCACTCTCCCGGTCGTTATGATGGTTTTCTTTGACCGGAGCCGCTACTATTCGGTCGAGTAACTCCTCAATTGACCTCACGAGGCCGAGTGCACCCCGAAAAATGGCAACAGTGCATGGCAGCTGCATGGTCACCCATCCAAGTGCCTGCCACGCCCGACAGCGCTTAACTTCGGTGATCTCACGAGAACCGGTGTATCCACTGCGGCAAGTCCGTTGCTCAAACACATTAATAAGGGAATTATATTTTCCTGATTGAGGCTGCAGTCACTGTGAATATTCTGTGGATAGAACTGTCTAAATCGTTACAATATTACGTTATTTATAATGTCGTTTCGGCTACTTCCATCATCAAATTAAAACACAGAACCTGTAAACCCACGTTCAGTGTGAGTCAGCGTGATCTGTTTCCAAGATGGCCTAGCTGGCATCCCACTTAGACGTTGTTGTTGTTTTGTGGTCTTCAGTCCTGACACTGGTTTGATGCAGGTCTCCGTACTAATCTATCCTGTGCAAGCTTCTTCATCTCCCAGTACCTACTGCAACCTACATCCTTCTGAATCTGCTTAGTATATTCATCTCTTGGTCTCCTTCTACGGTTTTTACCCTCCACGCTGCCCTCCAATACTAAACTGGTGATCCCTTAATGCCTCAGACCATGTCCTACCAACCGATCCCTTCTTCTAGTCAAGTTGTGCCACCAACTTCTCTTCTCCCGAATCGTATTCAATACCTCCTCGTTAGTTATGTAGTCTACCCATCTAATCTTCAGCATTCTTCTGTAGCACCACATTTCGAAAGCTTCTATTCTCTTCTTGTCCAAACTATTTATCGTCCATGTTTCACTTCCATACATGGCTACACTCCATACACCTACTTTCAGAAACGACTTTCTGACACTTACATCTATATTCGATGTTAACAAATTTCTCTTCTTCAGTAAAGCTTTCCCTGCCATTGCCAGTCTACATTTTATATCCTCTTTACTTCGACCATCATCAGCTATTCTGTTCCCCAAATAGCAAAACTCCTTTACTACTTTAAGTATCTCATTTCCTAATCTAATTCTCTCAGCATCACCCGACTTAATTCGACTACATTCCATTATCCCCGTTTTGCTTTTGTTGACATTCATCTTATATCCTCCTTTAAAGACACTATCCATTCCGTTCAAATGCTCTTCCAAGTCCTTTGCTATCTCTGACAGAATTACAATGTCATCGGCGAACCTGAAAGTTTTTATGTGTTCTCCATGGATTTTAATACCTGCTCCGAATTTTTCTTTTGTTTCCTTCACTGCTTGCACAATATACAGATTGAATAACATCGGGGAGAGGCTACAACCCTGTCTCACTCTCTTCCCAACCACTGCTTATAACTGCCGTCTGGTTTCTGTAGAAATTGTAAATAGCCTTTCGCTCCCTGTATTTTACCCCTGCCACCTTCAGAATTTGAAAGAGAGTATTCCAGTCAATCCCACTTAGATATACTTTATAAAATACGTAAACCAGCTGACAAAAATGGCACTGCCTGGGTATTCATTTTGCCAATTTTCTATTAGAAAGGCAAACGAAAAATGAACTGTGTAATATCGAAAAAAATTCATTTCCATGTATGCGAGAAAATGTATTTGAAATTATGAGGCAGTCGTACAAAGACTTATGCAAAATGCTTCCTGTGTCCCTAACAGGAATTTGTAAACTTCATTGTGGCAATGCTTCTTCATAGCTCCATCGACGGTTTCTGTTTTCAGTTACAGCTATTTGTCAAAAGCGCTGCCAGATATCAGGGATTTCCTTTAGTGTACCTGACTGCAGGAGTGTCTTAGTAATAAGGAATTTGTATTTAAATTTCGTGAATGGTGCGGCATTTTTCCAGACATTTCACTGTTTATGATGTCATAGCTCTTGGACTATGTGGTGTAAAGTGATGTATTTGTGTAGCTACATTTAGCGGAAAACGTGGATAGTGTCTGCAATATATGTTGCAGACAGAATTAGTAGCAAATGAGTAATAAATTTAAACATCGCATATCGTATGACACTATTTCTCTCATCCCATTGTGTATGACGTCATACCTCCTGAGCTGCTATGATAGGCAAGTGGTTCTTACTCCGACAGTGATTGTTGGCTGACTGTAAGGAATATGTGGATATGTGTACCATGTTTGGTTGAAATCGGTCCAGAGGTTTACAGGAGATGTCGAACCCACACACACACACACACCCACACACCCACACCCACACACACACACACACACACACACACACGCAGACACACATAAATTTTTTATGTATGGATTATAAAACAAAACATGGTCCATAGTAGTCTGTAATGTAGACATTCTTTATTTAAATTGATCGGCTAGCTAGTTTCGACCATAAGTCATTTTCAAGCACATGTGTGATTCTACAAATTTCAAATTATAATTATCATATTCTTTTACCTTACATAAACAGATACATTAAATTAGACATAAGTTTTATTCTTGACACTGAACGTTGTTTGAAGAGTTGTTAAGTCCTGATGATGGCAGTAGCTGAAACGAAGTTAAAAATAAAGTAATATACGAGTGTTGCTGAGAAAGTAATGCACAGCAATTTTTTGTTTAACAATTCTTTATTGAACATAATGAGAATTACACACACGAAAGAATGTTGTTTTATCTACACGTGTAATCTCCATCCTGTTCTATGGCCTTTCTCCAGCGCGACACAAGGGCGTGTACGCCCTGTCGTTACAAATCCTTGTTCTGGTGGCGGAGCCAGTGCTTCTCTGTGTGAATCACCACCTCATCGTTCTCAAAATGCCTTCCCTCAGTGAGTCTGTCCTCGCGAATGGCAACATCAGCTCGCTGCAACACCTCGGGTGTGTCAGCTATGGGTGGTCTCCCCGACCGCTGCGAATCGTGGAGCTCCGTCGAACCGCCTTCTGATGACCTCACTCTCCGTACCCGACGACTAACTGTACTTCTGTCGACAGCAGATGTTCCATAGATTTGAACAAGCGTTTGTGCATATTCCGCACAGTTTCTTTCTCTGCAGTGAGAAATTCAATGACGGCACTTTGCTTGTAACGTACATCACCTATCGACGGCATTTTGAAACTCTCCCGTAGCTACGCTACCTGTCGGAAGTGACGGAAACTTGGCGCGCTCACACAGGAGACTTCAGATAATACATACGTAACGTTTCGCATTCGCAGCATTGTTTTCGGCTGAGAAAAAGAAATGCGATGCTTTACTTTCTGGGCAACCCTCGTATTATGTGAACCAACTGTTTTATTCACGATACAAGATTACAGTCTGAAACGGAAGAAATGATAAATAATATTGTTACGAGTGTCTGAAGCGGCTTGGTGCAAAATGTCACACACTTGAATTGAATGCGACACCGCATATTCAGTTCTGCAGATCTAGAAGTACTGCGTGTATGTGGCACATGGTAGGGGAAATAGTAAGTAGATAAAATTTTCTCCGTATTGATGAGAAACTAACGTGTAAGTAACAAATTTTTTAACTCATAGTTCAGACACATCTACATTTCGAATCACTGCATATTTTGAGGGAAGCAAATGATTATGTTGAAATACTTCGTTATTTCCATTCAATTGAAAGGGTACAGTACAGTACATTGAAAATGGGTACAACATACTTCATTATTTTTGTCAGAACAACATATTTTTTTTGTAAAATAACTCAATTTCAATTAATACAGCGAAGCCAGATACTAGTGTGGGAAAGAATGACAATTTATTTATTTAATTGATCACATGTGCACTCCCACAAAGTAAATCCCTACATCCAGTTTGGTGAGATCTGTGAAATGAATGAATGTATGGTCGTTTGCTAACCGCAGATAGTGAATGTGAATATATGATCATCTTTGAGTCGATCCTTTGGCCACCTTTGATGGGACGAAAGAGATGAAATTTACCTGAGCTTTGAGCGCCTGAAATGTGGCTGACCAATACGGTAGCATGGTCTTCCCCCACCTCGAGATAGGTGTGAGATGACCTGGAGAACGGCCATGTTTCAGCACTCTGCCGCTGGATCTTGTGGTGTTAAGACCTGTTTTAGTTGTGCTCCGTAATGACGAAAGAGTGGAGACATGGTATGCATGTAGAATATTTAAGAGTAGCTTGAAATAATAATTTCTCTATTTCAGGAACTTTTGTGGGGAGAATTAAATGTCAGGCAGGTAATATTAATGGGATTGTAGTAATCTTCGGAAGTGACCAATGGTCACAATGAAACCACGTGTAGTAATTAGTTGAAATACTACCGTGTGCTTAAGTTAAGCTGAATTACTAGCGTGTGTACAATAAGTTGAAATATTTAAGAAATAGCGGGTGTACCATAAGTTGAAATATTTAAGAAATGGCGTGTGCAGGACTTGAAATTAGAGACGAGTACTTCCACGTGGTGAGTACTGTGTGAGTCTCAATCTGTGTATGAGACAAAAGATAAAGAGAAGTACTCGTCCATGGTATCAGTTGAGGACTCGCGTGTTTGATGAATATGTTCTTAATATTACTTTGCGTTATATGATTCCGTGTGACGCTAGATTGGAACTCTGAGAGAGAAGCAAGGTGAGTCGGCCGTCTATCCAGCAACGCCACTTGGCTTGCATTGCACAGGAAGATGGGCATATATCTCCAGAGTTCATAGTAGGAAAGTGGAATTATGAAGTGGGGCAGTGTCGTGTGAAAATGGGATAAATATTAATTGAAGTGGGAAAGCTGAAAGTGATAATGTTGTGACTATTCTCTGTGTAGTATTTCATATTGTTGTGTGGTGTATGTCATGTAATTTGGGTATGTGTGGTTTGCGTGGGAGAGTAGCGAGGTAGTTTTAAAAGATTAGTGGGTTATGCTAGTTCCTTCGGTACCGCTCGGTCTGGAGGAAAGTTTAGTGATGATGATTGTGAGAATCGAAGTGTGAGGTATAATAAAAGATCCACCATCCTATCCAGAAAGTGCACTGTAGCGTTAAAAATAATTACGAGACCATAATATAGAGATTCACCATTGTAAAGCCATGCCCACTGGGCGGAATTTCTCATGTGTTATTGTTGTAGGTTATAGAATTTGTGTGTTTAGGTTAGGGAATTTATCGGAATAAATAAGATAGTGAAAAGAAAAAGATTGGTGGACTTTTCCTTCGAATTGTATGTTGTCATAATGTCCCAAATTTATAATGTGTGCGCCATTCATATTCAGTGCGGTGGTATTGCCAGTGCGTAGTGTATAGTCAGAGTTCTGTAAATTACTGATAGTCAGATGCGTGTTTCCGTTGCGTATCAATCATATAGGAGGATAACTTGTAACTTAAGTGTGAGTACTAGAGTTCATGTTACTCGATAAGTAAGTATGAATCCACTCGCTTGGCAGACCACTCATCTTGCAGGCCTGACTGCTTGATGCCACAATATGCGCAAGGCATGTGGGTGCCTCTCACAATTACGTCGTGTGGTAAAATGTTCTGGCCGGCCGGTGTGGCCGAGCGGTTCTAGGCGCTTCAGTCCGGAACCGCGCTGCTGCTACGGTCGCAGGTTCGAATCCTGCCTCGGGCATGGATGATTGTGATGTCCTTAGGTTAGATAGGTGTAAGTCGAGGGGACTGTGACCTCAGATGCTAAGTCCCATAGTGCTCAGAGCCAGAATGTTCTGGGGCAACTCATTCTGAAGAAAGAACGTTGTCATTGCCCAGGAACATGCTGTCAGAGCCGGTAAGAGCGAGAACCATCGCACAGCCAGCATAACGCTTCATAGATCCCAATTGCTGTCAAGAATATTCTACAGAAAAATGGAAAGGAAACTGAGGATCTGTTAGATGACGATCAGGTTGGCTTTAGGAATGGGAAAGGCACCAGGGAGGCAGTCCTGACGTTGCACTTGATAATGGAAGCAATACTGAAGAAACACCAAGATATATCCATAGGGTTTGTCGACCTGGAAAATGCACTCGACAACGTAGAATGGTGCTACATGTTCGAAATTTTGAGAAAAATAGGGTAAGTTGTAGGGAAAGATGGGTAACGTAGATATGTAAAAGAACCAAGTCGGAACAAAACGACTGGAAAACCGAGAACGAAGTGTTCTGATTAAAAAGCGTATAATATGGATGCATTCTTACGACCATAGTGTTCAATCTAGAGATCGAAGAAGCAGTGACAGTAATTGAAAACCTCCTGGAGTGTGTAACATACGGCATGAGTATATGTGGTTGCCAAATGTTGTCTCCACAATAGCATTCTTACGCCTACAAATAATTAAGATGAACCTGCTTTTCACAATCTACAACTAGGGATTTACTTAAAACGAAGTTATCGTGTTGTGATTTTACTTCCCTTCAGTTTAGCACAACAAACCAACCATTCATGTGGGGACGATAATAGAATGACTCTCAACGTGGATACTGTAAATTGTTTTATTCGCAAAAAAACATGTAGAGTGCAAAAACTGTATGAATATTAACAGTATAATGAGTAGCCCGCAGAATACGAACTGAAGGTAAACAGAAGAAAAACGAAAATAATGAGAAGTAGCTGAAACGAGAATAGCAAGAAACTGAAAACCAAAATTGTTTATCAGGAATTAGATGCAGTTGAGAAATTCTGATACTTTGGAAGGAAAAACCTATGATGGACAAAGTAAGAAGGACATAAGAAAAGACTAACACAAGCAAGGAGAGTATTCCTGGCCAAGGTAAGTCTACTGGTGTCAAACATACGTATTCCTTAATTTAAGAAAGAACTTTCTAAGAATGTAAGTTTGGAGCACAAAACTGTATAGCAGTGTAACATGGACCGTGTGGAAACCGGAACAGAAGACAGTCGTACCATTGGAAATATGGTACTACAGAAAAATATTAAAAATAATATAAACTGATAAGGTAAGAAATGAATAGGTTCTCCGCAGAATTGGCGAAGAAAGGAATATATGAAAATCACTGAAAAAAGGTGGGGCTGGATGATTGGACATAGGATATCAGTGTATAACTTCCATGGTGCTGGGAGGGGGGAGGGGATCTGTAGAGGGTAAAATTGCAGGGGTAGAGATATACCGAAATACGTAACTGAAGACGTTGGTTGCAAATACTACTCTGAGATGTAGAGATTGGCGCAGCAGATTCCGTGGTGGGCCACATCAAATCAGTCAAAAGGCTGATGACATGGAAAATGTGCTGCCCATGCACGATCATCTTGTAAACAGTTGTTTACGGAATTAGGCATTCTTATTACTGCTTCACGGTATCACTATTCCCTCATTAAATTCGTTGCAAATAACTCACTACAGTGCAAACGGAACAATCATGTACATGACAATTAAATACGTTTATTATTCCGCAGCAAGGTTAACATTCGCCCGAAAATTGCTCAACAATGCTCCCCCAGTCAATGATATAAAATATCTGACAGCGAGTAATCTTTAATTTAAAAACAAACTGGTAAAGTCGTTCCTTGATAATACCTTCAGTCCTACAGAGAATTTATGCTTATGTAATATGAAAAGGTGGTGCATAGGAATTACTAATTTACATCTTTATAAAAGAAAAACGATAGAAGGTATCAGCAATTATGCATATTTACGTATGAATGTGTCCTATTAAACTAAAATTACTCGTTGTACATCATTACGATTAATCGTGCGAATTACCCGTGGAACAAGATACCTATCAATGACCGGGGCCATACTCTCTTATGTTGGACCTCCAAACTCCAGTTATAAAGAACGGTGTTCATAGTGTGTACTGTAATATGACTAATTTCTTAAGAGCGCTACGGCACTGGAGACTAGCCTCTTGCATGTTTAATTCCTTCCAGAATCTCCCACCGAGTTCTGTATGGCTAAACTTGGACAAGCGGCTGTTTCTAGTACGCCTACGGACATAAAAAACTACTGATTCAAAACTAATATTAGTCATTTAGGATTATTTTTACATTTAACCTC
This sequence comes from Schistocerca serialis cubense, assembly GCF_023864345.2. Lineage (NCBI taxonomy): Eukaryota > Metazoa > Arthropoda > Insecta > Orthoptera > Acrididae > Schistocerca > Schistocerca serialis. The sequence continues at coordinate 16,098,675 of NC_064646.1, forward strand.
ATCTGCACCCGCAGTGGCACGGAGGTGTCATAAACCCGCAAAATTTTTCCTTAGATGGTAAATCACATGAGAGCTCGTTTAAAATTTCTCGAAGAATTACAGAGCTACACTTCACACGTCACCTGTCCTACCACGATCCCAAATCCTAGGGGTTAAATAAAATCAAGACAATCACCAGTGAGCCCAGCACCCAAGAAAATTGTGGATTCGACACAAAAATAGCTCATCACCGATTATTTTTAGGTATCATCCCATTGGAACAGACAACCCATCAACATCGGTAGGCCTATATATATATATATATATACACTACTGGACATTAAAATTGCTACACCAAGAAGAAATGCAGATGATAAATGGGTATTCATTGGACAAATATGTTATACTAGAACTGACATGTGATTACATTTTCACGCAATTTGGGTGCATAGATCCTGAGAAATCAGTACCCAGAACAACCACCTCTGGCCGTAATAACGGCCTTGATACGCCTGGGCATTGAGTCAAACAGAGCTTGGATGGCGTGTACAGGTACAGCTGCCAAAGCAGCTTCAACATGATACCACAGTTCATCTAGAGTAGTGACTGGCGTATTGTGACGAGCCAGTTGCTCGGCCACCATTGACCAGACATTTCAATTGGTGCGAGATCTGGAGAATGTACTGGCCAGGGCAGCAGTCCAACATTTTCTGTATCCAGAAAGGCCCGTACAGGGCCTGCAACATGAGGTCGTGCATTATCCTGCTGAAATGTAGGGTTTCGCAGTGATGAAATGAAGGGTAGAGCCAGGGGTCGTAACACATCTGGAATGTAACGTCCACTGTTCAAAGTGCCTTCAATGCGAACAAGAGGTGACTGAGACGTGTAACCAATGGCACACCATACCGTCGCGCCGGGTGATACGCCACTATGGCGATGACGAATACACGCTTCCAATGTGCGTTCCTCGCGATGTCCCCAAACACGGATGCGACCATCATGATGCTATAAACACAACCTGGATTGATCCGAAAAAATGACGTTTTGCCAATCGTGCACCCAGGTTCGCCGCTGAGTACACCATCGCTCCTATCTGTGATGCTGCGTCATGGGTAACCGCAGCTATGGTCTCCGAGCTGGTAGTCCATGCTGTTGCAAACGTCGTCGAACTGTTCGTGCAGATCGTTGTTGTCTTGCAAAAGTCCTCATCTGTTGACTCAGGGATCGAGACGTCGCTGCGCACGATCCGTTACAGCCATGCGGATAAGATGCCTGTCATCTCGACTGGTAGTGATACGAGGCCGTTGGGATCGAGCACGGCGTTCCGTATTACCCTCCTGAACCCACCGATTGCATATTCTGCTGACAGTCATTGGACCTCGACCAACCCGAGCAGCAATGTCGTGATACGACAAATCGCAATCGCGGTAGGCTACAATCCGACGTTTATCAAAGTCGGAAACGTGATGGTACGCATTTCTCCTCCTTACACGAGGCATCACAACAACGTTTCACCAGGCAACGTTGGTCAACTGCTGTTTGTGTATGAGAAATCGGTTGGAATCTTTCCTCATGTCAGCACGTTGTAAGTGTCGCCACCGGCGCCAACCTTGTGTGAATGCTCTGAAAAGCTTATCATTTGCATATCACGGCATCTTCTTCCTGTCGGTTAAATTTCGCGTCTGTAGCACGTCATCTTCGTGGTGTAGCAATTTTAATGGCCAGTAGTGTAGATGCCCTCCACGATGACAACAGCATATTCTAGCAGGATTAACTGTCTATGTCACAAGACCAGTATCGTGCTATAACCGTTTGAAGAGCATAATATTGAACGCATATTAATGTCTTATTCACATGTTACAGGTCCTGTACGGGCCTTTCTGGGTACAGAAAATGTTCGACTGCTGTCCTGGCCAGCACATTCTCCAGATCTCTCGCCAATGGAAAGGCTCTGGTCAATGGTGGCCGAGCAACTGGATCGTCGCAATACACCAGTCACTACTCTTGATGAACTGTGGTACCGTGTTGAAGCTGCATGGGCAGCTCTACCTGTACACTTCATCCAAGCTCTGTTTGACTCAATGCCCAGGCGTATCAAGGCCGTTATTACGGCCAGAGGTGGTTGTTCTGGGTACTGATTTCTCAGGATTTATGCACTCAGACTGCGTGAAAATGTAATCATATTTCAGTTCTAATATAATATTTTTGTCCAATGAATACCCGTTTATCATCTGCATTTCTTCTTGGTGTAGCAATTTTAATGGCCAGTAGTGTATTTCGCTGGCGTAGGCGAAACGCACCACCTTGCGATATATATCAACCTTAAACCAACGGTCGTAGGAAGACTGGCAAACGGATATATAGGCAAGCACGGGCCGAGAGCCATAATACAAAAACGAAAGGAGTTTTCGCATGATGCGCCCCTGCCCATCATTCTAGCTTGACCATGCATAGAATGAACTTAATAGGAATGAAGAGAACAACTACATGGAAGTTACTGCGCTTTATGATGATCCCCTGAAAGCTATAAAAGGCGGGACATGATTCTCAATGATGTGCGTGATTAATACGGACGGCAATGCGTGCTGTGCTACGCGCTCCCCTGCTGGTCATAAGGCTGGTAAGGAGCCGGTGTGGAACGGTTGGCAACTGCTGAATGGTCGTTGGTGCATACCTCTCCCCAACGCATGTCACATGTGCTGGATGACCTTTAAGTCGAGAGAACGGAAAGGCCAGTCCATTCGCCGACTATGCTCTCGTTCCAAAGGAAGTTGTACCTGCGCTGTACGATTCGGTCGCTCATTCTCATCCATAAAATAAAGTCAGAGCTGACTGCACCACTCAAAAGCCGCACATGGGGAAGGAATACAGTATCACAGTAATTCCCATCGGTGAGTGTACCGTGTTCAAAGATTTCAAGGTCAGTACGCCTTTGTAACGTTATGCCTACTCACCCCATCTGGACCACCAAAACGATTATGTTCGACAGTGCTGGACGTAGTTTCATTGGACGAGGGATGGGAACTCATAATACAACCACAGACGTGATGGTTTTAGTGACCCAGGTGTTATGGGGTAGCGACGCGTAACTTGCGTGGGCTTCCTGCCTTCGAAATCTTTGAACGTTGTGCACTCACCGGTCAACGTTATTGTGGCACTGTACTCCTTTGCCATGTGTGTCTTATCAGGTGTGCATTTAGCCCTCACTTCACTTTTATGGATGACAATGCGCCACCGCATCGAACACCGCGCTTGGAGGAGTATATTCGGTGAATGGGCTAGCCTGCCCGCTCCCCGACTTCGACAACGTGTGGGGTACGTTGGGGAGACGCACTACAGCACGCACACAAGCACCAGCGACCACCGTGCAGTCGTCAACCCGTGCTGGTGGAGGGATGGAAGGCCCCACCACAAGAACTCCTTACTACTGTCGTGGCCAGCACAGGAGCACGCTGTAGAGCCTGCAATGGCGTCTGTGGTGATCACACATCCTATGTCCCGGATTCTTTAATGCCCATGGGACCATCACAGATCGCGATGACTTCGGAGTAATCATTCTCTTTGAATAAAAGTATCATTTCTGTTTCATCTCATCGCGTTTTTCTTTCACTTACCTTCTGTACTAGAGCAATCCTTACTTCGTATGCGCGAAATTTCATCGAGATATGATACTTGGCACTGACACATAACGCGAAACCTACTTTCGCTCTTAAGTTCTGCCCCGCAGTGTACAATTTACACATCTACATCTACATCCATACTCCGCAAGCCACCTGACGGTGTGTGGCGGAGGGTACCTTGAGTACCTCTATCGGTTCTCCCTTCTATTCCAGTCTTGTATTGTTCGTGGAAGGAAGGATTGTCGGTATGCCTCTGTGTGGGCTCTAATCTCTCTGAGTTTATCCTCATGGTCTCTTCGCGAGATATACGTAGAAGGGAGCAATATACTGCTTGACTCCTCGGTGAAGGTATGTTCTCGAAACTTCAACAAAAGCCCGTACCTAGCTACTGAGCGTCTCTCCTGCAGAGTCTTCCACTGGAGTTTATCTATCATCTCCGTAACGCTTTCGCGATTACTAAATGATCCTGTAACGAAGCGCGCTGCTCTCCGTTGGATCTTCTCTATCTCTTCTATCAACCCTATCTGGTACGGATACCACTCTGCTGAGCAGTATTCAAGCAGTGGGCGAACAAACGTACTGTAACCTACTTCTTTGTTTTCGGATTGCATTTCCTTAGGATTCTTCCAATGAATCTCACTCTGGTATCTGCTTTACCGACGATCAACTTTATATGATCATTCCATTTTAAATCACTCCTAATGCGTACTCCCAGATAATTTATGGAATTAACTGCTTCCAGTTGCTGACCTGCTATATTGCAGCTAAATGATAATGGATCTTTCTTTCTGTGTATTCGCAGCACATTACACTTGTCTACATTGAGATTCAATTGCCATTCCCTGCACCATGCGTCAATTCGCTGCAGAACCTCCTGCATTTCAGTACAATTTTCCATTGTTACAACCTCTCGATATACCACAGCATCATCCGCAAAAAGCCTCAGTGAACTTCCGACGTCATCCACAAGGTCATTTATGTATATTGTGAATAGCAACGGTCCCACGACACTCCCCTGCGGCACACCTGAAATCACTCTTACTTCGGAAGACTTCTCTCCATTGAGAATGACATGCTGCGTCCTGTTATCTAGGAACTCTTCAATCCAATCACACAATTGGTCTGATAGTCCATATGCTCTTACTTTCTCCATTAAACGACTGTTGGGAACTGTATCGAACGCCTTGCGGAAGTCAAGAAACGCGGCATCTACCTGGGAACCAAGGTCTATGGCCCTCTGAGTCTCGTGGACGAATAGCGCGAGCTGGGTTTCACACGATCGTCTTTTTCGAAACCCAAGCTGATTCCTACAGAGTAGATTTCTAGTCTCCAGAAAAGTCGTTATACTCGAACATAATACGTGTTCCAAAATTCTACAACTGATCGACATTAGAGATATAGGTCTATAGTTCTGCACATCTGTTCGACGTCCCTTCTTGAAAACGGGGATGACCTGTGCCCTTTTCCAATCCTTTGGAACGCTACGCACTTCTAGAGACCTACTGTACACCGCTGCAACAAGGGGGGCAAGTTCCTTTGCGTACTCTGTGTAAAATGGAACTGGTATCCCATCAGGTCCAGCGGCCTTTCCTCTTTTAAGCGATTGTAATTGTTTCTCTATCCCTCTGTCGTCTATTTCGATATCTACCATTTTGTCATCTGCGCGACAATCTAGGGAAGGAACTACAGTGCAGTCTTCTCTGTTAAAAAGCTTTGGAAAAAGACATTTAGTATTTCGGCCTTTAGTCTGTCATCCTCTGTTTCAGTACCATTTTGGTCACAGAGGTCACATCCACACCCATTAGTCCACGCTTCAGTAGAACTCTTGTCCCTGTATTAGTACATTGCGTGTTGAGGTGTACACTTACTTAACGACTGTTTAAACCTGTCTCCTGATACAAAATGAAACAGTCCTCGCATCGGTTTTACATATTTCATCACCTTCCAATCCTTCACATCTGGAAGCAGCTAGTGAGCTCTCCTGCTAATTTCAAAATTATCTTACGTTCTCTGTCTTTTGTTACCTATTGAAATACGTAATTCATTCGTTCTCTTAAAATGCATCCTGTAACCACCCCTGCTTTACCCACGTTTCCTTTACGGCTCCAGTCTTCTTGCTTTCAGATAAGTTGAATGAATACCGAGGACTCTTAGCAGAATTTCTGCAAGCGTTGTTTTGTAAGCCTCAGACGTTTTCCTCGCTGCATTCAACGTAGGGCTTCCATGGTGAAATGTCCCTAAATTTATGTGTCTATTTACCTGGAATTACTATTTCTCTTTGCCATGCACTTATGGAAAGGGGGGGGGGGATGTTGAGTTGTTTCGGGGAAGAGACCAAACATCGAGGTCATCGGTCTCATCGGATTAGGAAAGGCAGTCGGCCGTTCCCTTTCAAAGGAACCATCCCGGCATTTCCCTGGAGTGCTATAGGGAAATCACGGAAAACATGAATGAGGATGGCCGGACGCGAGATTGAACCGTCGTCCTCTCGAATGAGAGTCCAGTGTGCTAACCACTGCTCCACCTCGCTCGGTCTTATGGAAAGTAGCGATTCTATACATTAGACTGAACATCTCAGAAAAAAATTATTAGTATTATTTTATACAGCAGTATTTTCACTTACGTTCCGGCCATCGTCTTGGGAGATGCCCCAGTTCCTTTTTACCACTTTCTTACGAGCTGCCGCATCCTCTGTTTTTATGCTTGAGTTTCTTCTCTTGAGTTTCGGTCCTTGACAGCTTTTAGTATCAGTTAGGCTGTATTATTCGCTGCCAGTCTCAGTTTATAGTGATTTGTAATGCGTCTCTCAAAAGAATGAACGACTAACAAAATGATTGAACTTTAATCCTCCGAAAAATAACTGTTCGGAGCATCACAATGATCACAGCAGAGGGCACATTAAAAACATGAATAATCCGATTTTTAATGTTAACATGTTTTAAAATTCCTTCTTTGCCGAAGGCGGCTCCGTTACCTGATATTTTTGGACTTGAGTGCAGAGTTGTAATTGGGGAGCGGAAAAGCTTGGTGACCGTGGACCGCGATAATGTGAAGTATAATGAAACAAATGATTTGTATTACGCAGAAATAGTAATCACACTTCGTAATAAGAAATTTAGATTGCAAGCTTCGAACTGTACAAAACCGTTAATGTGTAAATGATGCCATGTCGAGGGTGCACAATTGACAGGTCACCAAACCAATCGCTCCCCATAATTAAATAGCTGGAGGACAAGCAAACGCAGCGTACATCATTAGTAAGGGAAATATAGACCAATTACTTCTAAATAAAAACGTGAATGAACCTAAACAAGAATACTATTGTAACTACACTCCTGGAAATTGAAATAAGAACACCGTGAATTCATTGTCCCAGGAAGGGGAAACTTTATTGACACATTCCTGGGGTCAGATACATCACATGATCACACTGACAGAACCACAGGCACATAGACACAGGCAACAGAGCATGCACAATGTCGGCACTAGTACAGTGTATATCCACCTTTCGCAGCAATGCAGGCTGCTATTCTCCCATGGAGACGATCGTAGAGATGCTGGATGTAGTCCTGTGGAACGGCTTGCCATGCCATTTCCACCTGGCGCCTCAGTTGCACCAGCGTTCGTGCTGGACGTGCAGACCGCGTGAGACGACGCTTCATCCAGTCCCAAACATGCTCAATGGGGGACAGATCCGGAGATCTTGCTGGCCAGGGTAGTTGACTTACACCTTCTAGAGCACGTTGGGTGGCACGGGATACATGCGGACGTGCATTGTCCTGTTGGAACAGCAAGTTCCCTTGCCGGTCTAGGAATGGTAGAACGATGGGTTCGATGACGGTTTGGATGTACCGTGCACTATTCAGTGTCCCCTCGACGATCACCAGTGGTGTACGGCCAGTGTAGGAGATCGCTCCCCACACCATGATGCCGGGTGTTGGCCCTGTGTGCCTCGGTCGTATGCAGTCCTGATTGTGGCGCTCACCTGCACGGCGCCAAACACGCATACGACCATCATTGGCACCAAGGCAGAAGCGACTCTCATCGCTGAAGACGACACGTCTCCATTCGTCCCTCCATTCACGCCTGTCGCGACACCACTGGAGGCGGGCTGCACGATGTTGGGGCGTGAGCGGAAGACGGCCTAACGGTGTGCGGGACCGTAGCCCAGCTTCATGGAGACGGTTGCGAATGGTCCTCGCCGATACCCCAGGAGCAACAGTGTCCCTAATTTGCTGGGAATTGGCGGTGCGGTCCCCTACGGCACTGCGTAGAATCCTACGGTCTTGGCGTGCATCCGTGCGTCGCTGCGGTCCGGTCCCAGGTCGACGGGCACGTGCGCCTTCCGCCGACCACTGGCGACAACATCGATGTACTGTGGAGACCTCACGCCCCACGTGTTGAGCAGTTCGGCGGTACGTCCACCCGGCCTCCCGCATGCCCACTATACGCCCTCGCTCAAAGTCCGTCAACTGCACATACAGTTCACGTCCACGCTGTCGCGGCATGCTACCAGTGTTAAAGACTGCGATGGAGCTCCGTATGCCACGGCAAACTGGCTGACACTGACGGCGGCGGTGCACAAATGCTGCCCAGCTAGCGCCATTCGACGGCCAACAGCGCGGTTCCTGGTGTGTCCGCTGTGCCGTGCGTGTGATCATTGCTTGTACAGCCCTCTCGCAGTGTCCGGAGCAAGTATGGTGGGTCTGACACACCGGTGTCAATGTGTTCTTTTTTCCATTTCCAGGACTGTAAAATTACAGAGAACAAGGAAATGCAGTTTTACATGGAGACAGGTGACTTTACACCTTGTTTTTTTAAAAACAGAACAAGAGCTAAAATCAGACATAGATACATTTCGTACAACGATGTGAGCTGGGTTAGAAAATTAGTATGATTGGATAGCTGACATTAGGAATACAGTGATTTGCTATAGATTGCACCGCATAAGTACATAGGTGTGAGCTTAATCGCATGTCTATTCCAGATCTGCTCTATACCGCGCTGTAACGATAATCATCTTCTTATGCGAGAACTCCTACCACAACGTTACTGACCTGCAGCAGTCCAAGCAGTGGCCCCGTTACCACGTCCTAGCACACAGTCCTACTGACACATCTTTGTGGGCAGCCTCTGTTAAATTTTGACATGAGTGTGTGTTCACATGCCAATTTTTCCACTCTGTATGTGCACTACTCCATGAAGCACAACCAGAGGCATTTTATTTAGGTTTCTGTGTCTGGCACTGCTGGAGGCTCCCAGAATTGTCTAGAACGAGAATGGCGCATTGCAACATATGGATTAATATCAGAAGGAGAAGATTTATTACGGTTAAGTACCACTTTATTGTAGCCTCTGCTTTTGCTGCGCTGTAGCATCTTACGTAGTACTCTTCTCATTGTCATTTGTGGCTTCACCGCTCTCGGTCTGTTTGTGAACACTCTGTAAAACTGACGCAATGTAAATATGAAAGTAAAATAAATAAACAAAAATAATAATACATCCTCTGGTCACAGGCTCCATGCCCGGTCGTGTTACATCATATACACCATCACACTTCGTAAACGGTGAAAGGAACAAAGGTGGCGTCTGCAATCTAATAAGTGTAAATAACATATGGCTGTTTGTACCTCAATATCACCTCATCACCTCAGATATCTACGGAAGCTTAGGACTTTTGACCATGAACACATATATTATTATTATTATGTGCGATTGGACCCATACGGATCACGCAAAGCTTTTCCGATTCAATTTTTTAATTCTCCAAAGTTCTCTCATTCTTTCCCCATGAATTCTCTTTCTTTCCTCTGTCCATTTTGTCCCCTGTCTCTTGCAAACTTCATTTTCGGGTTGTACTTTCCAACTATTGATTTTTTGCCTGTATACATTTCTGTTTATAACTTCTGAAGAATTTATTTGTGCATTTGCTAGATCTGTTTTGGTTTCTTGTATCCAGGGTATGGTTTTCAATTTTTCAATGTATATTAAAATTTTGTGGGAGAGTCTGGGTGTTGGGAGTCTGTGGATATGACCGTAAAATTTTAGTCTTCTTTTCCGGATGTCTGCGGCGGGGTTAGATAATTTTTCTGTAGTTTTCCGAGACTGTAACCTGTATCCATCTTCCGTTCTTTTTGCGCCAAGAATCTTTCTGATAATTTTGCGTTCCTCTTTCAGGATGCCTTCCAGGTCGCCTTTTCTATGGAGTGTGAGTGTTTCGCTGTCATATAGTGCTTCGGGCTTGATTACTGTATTGTAGTGTCGTATTATTGAGTGAATGGAGAGACACTTTTTATTGTAGATGTTGTGGGTTTTCCAGTATGCTCTTTTCAGTTTTTGCAGTCGAACTTTTTGTGCAGTTTTCTCTCCCCCTGTGGGTTCTAGGACCTCGCCTAAGTATTTAAAGAATGGAACTCTCTCAATTTGTTCATATTTTGTAGTCAGTTTTTGAGTTTCAAATTTTGAGCAGATGAATTTGGTTTTTTGGAAGGAAATTTGTAGCCCAATTTTTTCGGCGCATTCTTTGAGAATGTCTATCTGTTTAATTGCTGTGGTCTCGTTTTCTGCTAGAATGGCCACGTCATCTGCAAATGCCAAGCATGAAATTTTAATACCATCCTTAGATCTTCATAGTTGTATAGGCTTCCAGTAATTTTGATTCTTCAGTTCTTTTTCCCATTCTCGGATGACTTTGTCTAAGACAAGGTTGAAGAGGAGTGGAGACAAACCGTCACCTTGTCTGACGCCGGTTTTGATCAGGAAGGGCTCTGATATTTCATCCAGGAATTTTATCTTAGAAGTTGTGTTTGTGAGCGTTTCTTTGATAAGGTTTAGGGTTTTCGGACCGAGTCCAAGCTCCTCAAGGATAATAAAGAGAGATTGCCTATCGATTGAATCATAAGCCTTTGCAAAATCAACAAAGGAACAAATGATCGGACTGTTTCTGACTGCTTTGTATTTTAGTGTTGTCTTCAAATTGAAAATTTGTTCTGCACAGGATCGGTGAGGGCGAAAGCCAGCTTGGTATTCAACAATACTGTGTTCGAGTTGTTCTTGTGTTCGTTGAAGAAGACAAGCTGAGAGGATTTTATAAGTGACTTGGAGAAGGGAGATTCCTCGATAGTTGTTTATATCTGCCATGTCTCCCTTTTTATGCAGTGGATGAATTAGGGCGCATTTCCAATCTTCTGGTAGTTTTTCTGTCTGCCAAATGTCTGTGATGATTTGAGTGAGTTCTTTGAGGGAATTTGGTCCAAGATTTTTAAGTAGTTCTGCAGTGATATTATCTTCTCCGGATGCCTTGTTGTTTTTCAGTCTATGAATATGTCTTTGGATCTCATCTAGTGTAGATGGTGGGGATTCTGGATTTGTGTAGATAGCAGTTTCTTGAGGGAATCTTGAAGAAGGTTCAGGGCAATTGATGAGTCCGGAAAAGTATCTTGCCAGCTCCTCACAATTTTCCCGATTTGTGAGCGCTAGTTTTCCATCTGGTTTTCTGAAACATACACTCCTGGAAATTGAAATAAGAACACCATGAATTCATTGTCCCAGGAAGGGGAAACTTTATTGACACATTCCTGGGGTCAGATACATCACATGATCACACTGACAGAACCACAGGCACATAGACACAGGCAACAGAGCATGCACAATGTCAGCACTAGTACAGTGTATATCCACCTTTCGCAGCAATGCAGGCTGCTATTCTCCCATGGAGACGATCGTAGAGATGCTGGATGTAGTCCTGTGGAACGGCTTGCCATGCCATTTCCACCTGGCGCCTCAGTTGGACCAGCGTTCGTGCTGGACGTGCAGACCGCGTGAGACGACGCTTCATCCAGTCCCAAACATGCTCAATGGGGGACAGATCCGGAGATCTTGCTGGCCAGGGTAGTTGACTTACACCTTCTAGAGCACGTTGGGTGGCACGGGATACATGCGGACGTGCATTGTCCTGTTGGAACAGCAAGTTCCCTTGCCGGTCTAGGAATGGTAGAACGATGGGTTCGATGACGGTTTGGATGTACCATGCACTATTCAGTGTCCCCTCGACGATCACCAGTGGTATACGGCCAGTTAGGAGATCGCTCCCCACACCATGATGCCGGGTGTTGGCCCTGTGTGCCTCGGTCGTATGCAGTCCTGATTGTGGCGCTCACCTGCACGGCGCCAAACACGCATACGACCATTATTGGCACCAAGGCAGAAGCGACTCTCATCGCTGAAGACGACACGTCTCCATTCGTCCCTCCATTCACGCCTGTCGCCACACCACTGGAGGCGGGCTGCACGATGTTGGGGCGTGAGCGGAAGACGGCCTAACGGTGTGCGGGACCGTAGCCCAGCTTTATGGAGACGGTTGCGAATGGTCCTGGCCGATACCCCAGGACCAACAGTGTCCATAATTTGCTGGGAAGTGGCGGTGCGGTCCCCTACGGCACTGCGTAGGATCCTACGGTCTTGGCGTGCATCCGTGCGTCGTTGCGGTCCGGTCCCAGGTCGACGGGCACGTGCACCTTCCGCCGACCACTGGCGACAACATCGATGTACTGTGGAGACCTCACGCCCCACGTGTTGAGCAATTGGGCGGTACGTCCACCCGGCCTCCCGCATGCCCACTATTTGCCCTCGCTCAAAGTCCGTCAACTGCACATACGGTTCACGTCCACGCTGTCGCGGCATGCTACCAGTGTTAAAGACTGCGATGGAGCTCCGTATGCCACGGCAAACTGGCTGACACTGACGGCGGCGGTGCACAAATGCTGCGCAGCTAGCGCCATTCGACGGCCAACAGCGCGGTTCCTGGTGTGTCCGCTGTGCCGTGCGTGTGATCATTGCTTGTACAGCCCTCTCGCAGTGTCCGGAGCAAGTATGGTGGGTCTGACACACCGGTGTCAATGTGTTCTTTTTTCCATTTCCAGGAGTGTAAATTTCGTGAGCCGTATCCATTGATTCTCCCAGCAAAGGTCTTATAGAAGTCTCGTACATTACAGTTACGGTAATTTTCTTCAATAGACTCACACTGTTCCTTGAGGTACTTCCTCTTGACTTGTCTGATTGTTTTTGCCACTTGTCTTCTGGTGTTGTGGAAGTGATCTAGATTTTCTGGGGATTTTTTACTGTTATACTTCAGAAAGGCTTTCTTCCTTTCTTCCAGCGCTTTTTCACATCCAGAGTCGCACCAGGGGTGTTTTGTGTTCTTTTTCAATGGGATTAGTTCTTTTGCCTTCTTTGTAATTTTTGTCCGAAATTTTTCCCAAGAGTCAGCTGGTTCCTTTTCCCACTCCTCCTTCAGATTGGTTTTTTTGATTGTTCGTGTGTCAAATTTCATCATGTGTGTTTTTTTCGGATAGAATTTTTTTGGGGTGAATTTCACTTTAATGCGTGTTAAGTAGTGGTCTGAGTCAATGTTCGCCCCTCTGCGGACTTGGACATCATGGATCTCTTTCTGTACGAAATAGGAGATGGCAATGTGGTCAATCTGATATTCGCCGATCTCTTGTATGGGGGACCTCCAGGTCTTTTGTTTTCTAGGTTTTTCTCTCAAAGATGTAGACATTATTTTTAGATTATTTTGTTGGCATAGTTCAATAAATCTCAGTCCGTTTCTGTTGGTGAATCTGTGTGCTGGATATTTTCCTACAGTTTTTTGGTGTTCTTTCCCTTTGCCAATTTGTGCATTGAAATCTCCCATTAAGATTTTCATATCATCCCGGGGAATTTTGGCCATGACATCTTCAAGTTTAGTCCAGAATTTTTCAGTTTGTAGTTGGCGTTTTTTGTTGTCTATGTTTGTGGGTGCATGAACATTTATCAATGTGTATTTCTTGTAGGCGCACTGGATACGCATGGTCATGAGGCGATTATTTATGGAAGAGACCTCTCTAATTGAGCCTAATATATTTCTGTGCACCGCAAATGCCATGCCCAGGAGTGGCGTACCATTGGCAATTCGTTTGTCAGTCTTGCTCTTGAAGATGCGATAGTTTCCATAGTCTATTGTATTTTCATCCGTGAATCTAGTTTCTTGTAACGCTAAGATCTTAATTTTTTGTTGGTCTAGCTCTGTTACTAAGTTGTGTAATTTTCCAGGTTGAATTAGGGTCTGAATCTTAAAGGTACCAATGTACATGGGAACCTTGGGACGAAGTTTGCTTGAGAACTCTGATCGTGATGGCCCGGGTTCCCCAGAATCCGAAAACCTAGTTGTCGTCAGTCGACGAGTGGATTGGTTTCCACCTGGGGTAATTCTGTCATTACTCTCACGAATCATGATAGCTTGTAAGTTTTGGCCCAGTGTTTCCACTGGGTGTTTAGAACCAGGGATTGTCAGTTCCTGGACCATATAATACAGCCGCACCTACTAGATGGACAGACGCTGACCTCGCTGCCGCTTGACTCGAGTACAGACGCATTGAGGATTTGGAATGTGAGATTTTTTTTCAAGGTTTTCTCCTATAGATCCGCCGTGTTCTGCGTTAACAGGGTCACCTCGTGTAGGATGAACACACACACACACACACACACACACACACACACACACACACACACACATATATATATATATATATGTATATATATATATATATATACACCCACGTGCGATTTATATATGAGTATCTACTAATAATTAACTTAATTATAAAAATAATACATTACTTTCTGTTTTTATTTCATATTCCACAGACGAGAACAACAGTTCCAAATTGAATTTGAAACATTTTTTATTCTCGTTTTCCGTGAAATGAATGCGACCGAAGAAAGGAAGATATTAGAAGTTGACTGGAATAGGTGAGGAAAACTTTCTACATTAAGAGAGCTCTTCTGGTGCCAGATATTGGTGTACAGATGTGAAAAGATTTCCGCAAAGTGAACGCCTGCAGCACTGCATTGTACGGAAGAGAAATACGGATTGTCGAAAATTTTGGGAAAAAGAAACAAGTAGCATTTAAAATTTGACGCTAACGAACATTGTTAAGCATTAAATGGACAGACAAGCACAGAATCGAGGAATACTGTAAATAATAGGTGAGGAAAGAAGTCCGTGAAGGACCCTATAAGGAGAAGAAACATGTCATGGGGCATTTCACGGGGCTTATGAAGAGTAGAGCAGCAAACGTTAGAATATGGAAAAGAAATTTTACAGGATGTTTTGAGTGTAGTATTTTCACAAAGATAAAAAGATTATTAGAAAATAGGAAACTATGAAGAATAACACAAAAGCAGACGAAAGCCTGTAAAAAAAAATTATAATGGACGTTATTATAGATGGAATACTATCTCGAATTACACAATGTTAAAAGAAGTAATCACCTTTGATCTTATTAATAGTCATGCAAAATCATGGGAGAGTATTTTTAAATGATCGAGCTCTTCCGAAAATTATTTCAGTTTTTTGATTCACGCATAGTCATCCTCACTAGACGTTTCATGGACACTTTTGTCTAGTTCTCCGAAGACGGCGGGCAGACATCAACATAACTTTACCACTAGTGAGGTAATTAATTGCAGTACAAGGTAGTTATCATTGAACCTGTGCTACTTGAGAGTGATCGTAGGATAATGAAGCATCCGGGGCACGTTTCTAAGGACGTGCGGACGAGAAATAATGAATAAACCATTGAATGACTGGCAATTCATGACACTAACACTACTGACAACATACTGTCTGCACCTCACTCCTATGAAGTTGGGTACCCATACGGTAAACAGCTTTCCATCTACAACGCCTCAAGTAGCCAATGTTTAATTATAACCATACTGTATATCACTATTACGACTAACATGTGAAACGTCAAAGAATAGCTACATTTATATTTCTTTAAAGTTCATGCCTGCAAACAATTTAGTCATTTACAGATATTATTATTATTTTATTTTATTTATTGATTTCTTTATCAAGGCAAGATTATCTGAGATCACTGACTGCCATAAAAATACATGAAAATTATTCATTCGAATACTGAAAAATGGGTTTTTCAAATGACCATCTTTTCTGTCTAAACGGATATCCCGACTTTTATTTATTTTACATCTCATTTTTGGTAATGTTTAACTTTATCTGTCTGAAATCGAACATTTATTTTATCTACATGTGGGTGCTTTATGAAATTTGTTATTCCTTCTGTGACAGGAGTTGGATATACACCAGAGAACTAACGATGGGCTGGGATTCGTATTTTTGAATGCAAGAGACTAAGCGAAACTAGTTGTTTACCAGTAGTAAATGGTTTTCAGCGAGATGTAATCTGGATTAGTTGCTCGTAACCAACATCTGAGAAACCGCACTGTAAATTTGCTTAGGATTCAGGACGTAGAAACGACAGTTCTACCGTAAAAGAGCCGAGATGTTTGGAATCGATTGCAAGCTAGCGCGCACCTGCGCTTGGCGTGCCCGATGTTACTACATCGCAGGGAGGTCGAAGGCGCATGTCTCAACTCCGCCGCATACGTGGATGGCAAGCTCCCACCCGAGGCAACGTGTGGGAGGATGAACGACGCGGGCTTCGCGGGCACTCGCGTGTCCCAACGGCGCCCAGAAGACGTTCGCGAAATGCAACCCACTGCGAGACTGCACACTGGAGATTTCAACGCAGCGACAGGACAGCAACCGAAACGTTGCGTCCTCTCAGCCACCGTGTAACCACTCCTCGTTCCGCAGACACAGGGCTCCCGCACGGCGCGAATGTACTTATCACGGTGCACCTGGCGCCGCCAAGTCGCTGCCAAGATGTCCCAACTCCCGGCTGACGCCGTCCAGTCACAATTATTACCCCACAGCCTCGCGCGCGACGCTTGGCTCCACCGTTACCTCCACTCACTCGGCTGCCAGCAGCGGCAGATAATTGTCGCTCTGTGACATCCTTTTGGTGTACCGGTACACACTAGATCTAAAAACGCGGTATTACTTCTATCAGTGAAACATATTATCAGACAATTCTGCTCTTTCTGCTATGTTCGGACTCGGAATCGTCGGCCCCAATACTGGACACTTGTTGGAGGGTAAGTACCTGTTTCAGTGCTTTACAGCTGTAAGGCCCAGTGTATTAAATATAAATGGCAATAGATTTTTGCTGAATTTTGTGTATTTGTCGATTTTCGTGCACGTCATTAAGATTATATAGTATTTTGTGAGTTTGGAAGTCTTTGTATTTTCGAGAGAGCGGAAGCGCAGAAGGTCGTATCCAAAACAGTTCAGTGTCCAGTCGAAACTGGATAAAAGATAGCTGAATAAGTGGGGAAGCTCTATGAGATTAATAGGCAGGTCGCTCGTAAACTTCTGTAATTAAACTCACTAGAAATGATAATTCTTCAAATATGAGATCCGTTTTATATGTTCGAACCGAAGTGAGACAATCTGATTATTGACGCCTACAAGCGAGAGTAATTTTCTGAGAAAACGGGGAAATAGTTTACGCCCGCTCATTTCACCCAGAATTTTAAATACGTAAATTGCAGTGGTTAAAAAGGGGACTACTTTGCATGCGAAAGGCGTTACCATTTGAACCACTGTAATTTATATATAGCTGCTGAGAAAATGGCGAGCACAACAAGACACACGAGCATAATACTCATTTCCAAGTTTAGATGTATCGTAAATTGGTGGCTAAACCGATTGTTTAGTTACTTGTTTACACCTAGGAAAATATAATGCCCTGTGTGGATCCTGACAGTTCGAACACACACACACAGACGCGCTAGTGTTTACTGTTTCTCTGCATTAGGAAACAGAGACACATTGTTAGGTGAGTGTAGAGGCAGGTTCGTCGCGTCTTCGATATGTCTAGATGAAATAAAAAAAGATGATTTCTCTACTTGATTAACTTACATTTGTGGGTGCGCCTGAGAATGGGAAGTCGTAAAATGAGAACCAAGTCATTTCAGTTGGCTTCTGTCCACTTTTTACACGACTTTAGGGATCCTAGGAATAAAAGTCAGTATTCTGGGATATGACAAAAACGATCGTTCGAAGTGAAAAAGTCTAGTAACCATGGGCTCTACAATGGATACCGTAAGAGCTATACTGGTGGCTCTTCGGTTTCCATATTTTGAGAGATGGTACTATGGACCAAAACAAGAAAGAAATGTCCATTGAACATGGGCTGTAATGTGATTACCTTAAGAGCTATGGGGACTAGTTCTCCCACGAAAACGTGCTCATAGCTTTTAAGTTATGCATTTTAGAGGCCGTGTTTACTAGCCAATTTTTTCATGTTTTG
Organism: Schistocerca serialis cubense; assembly: GCF_023864345.2. Taxonomy (NCBI): domain Eukaryota; kingdom Metazoa; phylum Arthropoda; class Insecta; order Orthoptera; family Acrididae; genus Schistocerca; species Schistocerca serialis. Next base: position 16,116,493 of record NC_064646.1, read on the forward strand.
ATCCATACTACTTTCTCCCAAAATATGGAAAGCAAAGAGTTTATGTAGCTGTATAGAAGGCGAAGAAGTGCTCAGAGCTCGTAACAAATGCATTGTAGAGCCCATATTTACTAGACTTTCTCACTAGAATCATCGTTCCTGTAATATCCCTGAATAGTGAAATGCCTGCTGGAACAACATGCATAAAAGACAACGCTTCCATATCGTCGTAGTACTCTGAGGGACACGTAAACATGAAGAGAAACCGAGCTGTTGAATTTGCGAAGCTGAGGCGTGTCTTGTCGAATGAACAAAAAAATACCCTTCAAAAAATATTCCCATAGTTAGACCTTTAGTGACATTCAAGACTAAGAATTCAGAAATTTTTAGCTATAAGTGCTTGGTTAGAAGGCTTCAGAAAAACACTACTTTTATGTTAAGAAAGTGACCAGGAAACGAAAATTTGTGGATCAGATTGTTAGTCTAATGAGACGCCTTAACAGCCGTAAATTTTTCAGAATCGTATAACCCAGAAGACAGAAATAAAGTGGATGCGAATGAATCACTTTTCGAGTGTTTTTCGGATAGAACATTTATAGACAGGGAAGACATGGATATCAACGTTGTTGCAGTGTCTCCTCCAAGGACAGAAAAGTTAACAATGATGATGGTAATGAGGCACACAGCTGTTTTAATCGGAAAAATGACCTTCTCAAGAAAGGATTTAGATTAAAATACGCTAGTGGCAAACACGACCTTTGTCAATTTCTGAGTGATAGCGATCAGTAAGTGATTTATAACACATATGAAGTTCAGAAACATGTCAAAAATAGCAAGAAAGAAGAAAAAGGAAGCTTACAACTCCTTAAAATATGACTGTACGTACTGATATTTTAGAAAATAATAAGTTATTACAGTTTTCAACCGTAGCAAACAAATTCCTTATCACCTTTCCCTCGTTTCTTAAATATCTCCAAGCGATAGACTTAGCTGCTAGAAATAGATGGATAGCACCTAGAATGGAAATTAATATGTCATCAAAAATCTAACTCTACAATGTTTTTCCAGTTTTATTGAATGTTTCCCTGTGTATTTTTTACGCTTTAAACATTCCTCTGTTTATTATACGTAGAGGTGAGTTGGCATTAAAACTGTTAGCGGTATCAGCCATTACAAAATACTTTATTTTTAGTAATTGTTAAAAGGTTAAACAGCTGGCCGGGGTGGCCGAGCGGTTCTAGGCGCTACAGTCTGGAACCGCGCGACCACTGTGGTCGCAGGTTCGAATCCTGCCTCGGGCATGGATGTGTGTGATGTCCTTAGGTTAGTTAGGTTTAAGTAGTTCTACGTTCTAGGGGACTGATGACCTCAGAAGTTACGTCCCATAGTGCTCAGAGCCATTTGAACCATTTTAAAAGGTTAAACATCTACATGTAGACTTATTTTTTAAGGAAGGAAAATGAGCAGTAATTGAATGAATGCTGTGACTGCAGAAGTAACAATTGGTATAATAAATTTTTTTATGATTTCTTTTTCCATGTGTGTGTGCTACTTGACTGTGGCTGATCATTTGTTGACGCAGAACTTGCTGACACACTAAAACTACACTGGGATCTAGATATTATCTGTGGGTGCTACTTAGAAATGCGCCGTCAAAATTAGGATTAATAATGAATAAGTTGTGATGTGTAGTAAAGGTACTAAATATCCTGACTGTGTAAGCAAACGAAATGGTTCCGCTGATTTTTCTAACGATCTTCTGAACACGATGTAGGAAACGTTAATAGTGAGTCACCTCTGGCTGATAAAAACTTCAGAAACATACTTTCTTATCGCAGCATGAGAAGGGCGAGGTACGCTGAGAATGAAGAGCACAACTATGTATGAAAAGTTTGTGGTGCAGAAAAGGGAGTGGTTCAAATGGCTCTGAGCACTATGGGACTCAACTTCTGAGGTCATCAGTCCCCTAGAACTTAGAACTACTTAAACCTAACCAACCTAAGGACATCACACACATCCATACCCGAGGCAGGATTCGAACCTGCGACCGTAGCGGTCTCGTGGTTCCAGACTGCAGCGCCTAGAACAGCGTGGCAGGGTGGGAGTGGTAAATGGCTATATTGAAATTTATTTTTCAACCAGTTTCAACAGCTCTAAGCACATATATAAAATGATACAAGTAAGGTCTGGGGCAAGAAAAATTGTGCCATAAATAATCACATTTCTAAGAGAAGAACAAGAAAATACACAAAATCAATCCAAAGCCTAATATATACCCAACCAAAGCTGGCATCCTACTAACACTAAACAGGCAATAGCCAATCACCAATAGAATACACTATTCCAAGTTACCCTCTGGTGGTAGAATGAATGAGAAAAGCAAGGCAAAGAATGCCAGCAACAGGGAGAGATTAAAATTTCATTGAACACAACAGTAAAATAAAGCTGTCGAACACTAGGTCCTACACCAGCGTCGTCATATTTGAAAATTTCGATCTCTCGCTAACTTAATTTGGCCAATCCAGACACACAAATCTGGGCTATACTACTTCATTATTCACAAAAGGCATAATTTCCTTTCATTGTAGTAGCCAAAAACATACCATTGAGCTAAAGATATTAGACTCCTGGCTGCACTGTTTTTCCTGCATCCACAAAGTATTAAATAATAAAATCGCGCCGGCTGGTATTTTTTGCGATATACCTAAAGGATTTGACTGTGTCGATGTTATAGCCAACCAGTGGATGATGGCATATCCAACCAAAAGAATTAAAAACGTTGTTCTTAGTAATTTAACCAATTAGTCGGGTGACTCTATTCTAGCTGGGGAGGTGTCACTTATGGTGATCCACAAGACTCAACCTTAGGTCCACCAGTGTTTTACATATACGTAACGAGTTTCTGTCTAACATACAACAAGCAGAAATAGTTTTTTTGCAGGTGATACTAATATTGTAATCAATCCAATTTTGGGTACAGAAAGAAACAAAAGAAATAGGAAACGATGTTCTTAAAAGTATTATTGATTGGTTTTCTGCGAATGGTCTCACCCTGAATTTTAAAAAGACACAACATATTCAGTTCTACACCTCTAGGGGTGCTACACCAATGATAAGTGTACCACATGGCGAGGAAATGATAAATAGGGTGAAAACTTCAAAATTCTTTGGTACTGATACTAATGAGAATTGAAAGGGAAAAAGCACATTTTGGAACTCCGAAAATAGCTTAGATCATCAGCAATTGCAGCTAGAATTATTGCATATCTTGGGAAGAGGGAAATAAGTAACTTGACATATTTTGCACATTTTCTTTCAATTATGTAATGTGGAATAATGTTCTGGGGTAACTCATTTTTCAGAAAGAAAGACTTAATTACTCAAAAATGTGCTATATGAATGGTATGTGGTGCATAACCGCGATAATCTTGTATACATCTGTTTAAAGAGTTGAGCATTCTGATCATTGTTTCACAGTATATTTATTCCTTCGTTGAGTTTGTTGCGTTGTATACATGGAAGAACCCTGGAGATACTAAAAGGTATCAGATAGATTATATAATGGTAAGACAGAGATTTAGGAACCAGGTTTTAAATTGTAAGACATTTCCAGGGGCAGATGTGGACTCTGACCACAATCTATTGGTTATGACCTGTAGATTAAAACTGAAGAAACTGCAAAAAGGTGGGAATTTAAGGAGATGGGACCTGGATAAACTAAAAGAACCAGAGGTTGTACAGAGATTCAGGGAGAGCATAAGGGAGCAATTGACAGGAATGGGGGAAATAAATACAGTAGAAGAAGAATGGGTAGCTTTGAGGGATGAAGTAGTGAAGGCAGCAGAGGATCAAGTAGGTAAAAAGACGAGGGCTAGTAGAAATCTTTGGGTAACAGAAGAAATATTGAATTTAATTGATGAAAGGAGAAAATATAAAAAATGCAGCAAGTGAAACAGGCAAAAAGGAATACAAACGTCTCAAAAATGAGATCGACAGGAAGTGCAAAATGGCTAAGCAGGGATGGCTAGAGGACAAATGTAAGGATGTAGAGGCCTATCTCACTAGGGGTAAGATAGATACCGCCTATAGGAAAATTAAAGAGACCTTTGGAGATAAGAGAACGACTTGTATGAAAATCAAGAGTTCAGATGGAAACCCAGTTCTAAGCAAAGAAGGGAAAGCAGAAAGATGGAAGGAGTATATAGAGGGTCTATACAAGGGCAATGTACTTGAGGACAATATTATGGAAATGGAAGAGGATGTAGATGAAGATGAAATGGGAGATATGATACTGCGTGAAGAGTTTGACAGAGCACTGAAAGACCTGAGTCGAAACAAGGCCCCCGGAGTAGACAATATTCCATTGGAACTACTGACGGCCGTGGGAGAGCCAGTCCTGACAAAACTCTACCATCTGGTGAGCAAGATGTATGAAACAGGCGAAATACCCTCAGACTTCAAGAAGAATATAATAATTCCAATCCCAAAGAAAGCAGGTGTTGACAGATGTGAAAATTACCGAACTATCAGCTTAATAAGTCACAGCTGCAAAATACTAACACGAATTCTTTACAGACGAATGGAAAAACTAGTAGAAGCCAACCTCGGGGAAGATCAGTTTGGATTCCGTAGAAACACTGGAACACGTGAAGCAATACTGACCTTACGACTTATCTTAGAAGAAAGATTAAGGAAAGGCAAACCTACGTTTCTAGCATTTGTAGACTTAGAGAAAGCTTTTGACAATGTTGACTGGAATACTCTCTTTCAAATTCTAAAGGTGGCAGGGGTAAAATACAGGGAGCGAAAGGCTATTTACAATTTGTACAGAAACCAGATGGCAGTTATAAGGGTCGAGGGACATGAAAGGGAAGCAGTGGTTGGGAAGGGAGTAAGACAGGGTTGTAGCCTCTCCCCGATGTTGTTCAATGTGTATATTGAGCAAGCAGTAAAGGAAACAAAAGAAAAATTCGGAGTAGGTATTAAAATTCATGGAGAAGAAATAAAAACTTTGAGGTTCGCCGATGACATTGTAATTCTGTCAGAGACAGCAAAGGACTTGGAAGAGCAGTTGAATGGAATGGACAGTGTCTTGAAAGGAGGATATAAGATGAACATCAACAAAAGCAAAACAAGGGTAATGGAATGTAGTCTAATTAAGTCGGGTGATGCTGAGGGAATTAGATTAGGAAATGAGGCACTTAAAGTAGTAAAGGAGTTTTGCTATTTGGGGAGCAAAATAACTGATGATGGTCGAAGTAGAGAGGATATAAAATGTAGGCTGGCAATGGCAAGGAAAGCGTTTCTGAAGAAGAGAAATTTGTTAACATCGAGTATAGATTTAAGTGTCAGGAAGTCATTTCTGAAAGTATTCGTATGGAGTGTAGCCATGTATGGAAGTGAAACATGGACGATAAATAGTTTGGACAAGAAGAGAATAGAAGCTTTCGAAATGTGGTGCTACAGAAGAATGCTGAAGATTAGATGGGTAGATCACATAACTAATGAGGAAGTATTGAATAGGATTGGGGAGAAGAGAAGTTTGTGGCACAACTTGACCAGAAGAAGGGATCGGTTGGTAGGACATGTTCTGAGGCATCAAGGGATCACCAATTTAGTATTGGAGGGCAGCGTGGAGGGTAAAAATCGTAGAGGGAGACCAAGAGATGAATACACTAAGCAGATTCAGAAGGATGTAGGTTGCAGTAGGTACTGGGAGATGAAAAAGCTTGCACAGGATAGAGTAGCATGGAGAGCTGCATCAAACCAGTCTCAGGACTGAAGACCACAACAACAACAACGAGTTTGTTGCAAATAATCCACTGCAGGAACAATGATTTATGTAATTACAGTCGTTGTTGTTGTGGTCTTCAGTCCTGAGACTGGTTTGATGCAGCTCTCCATGCTACTCTATCCTGTGCAAGCTGTTTCATCTCCCAGTACCTACTGCAACCTACATCCTTCTGAAAGTGTATTCATCTCTTGGTCTCCCTCTACGATTTTTACCCTCCACGCTGCCCTCCAATACTAAATTGGTGATCCCTTGATGCCTCAGAACATGTCCTACAACCGATCCCTTCTTCTGGTCAAGCTGTGCCTCAAACTTCTCTTCTCCCCAATCCTATTCAATACTTCCTCATTAGTTACGTGATCTACCCATCTAATCTTCAGCATTCTCCTGTAGCACCACATTTCGAAAGCTTCTATTCTCTTCTTGTCCAAACTATTTATCGTCCATGTTTCACTTCCATACATGGCTACACTCCATACAAATACTTTCAGAAATGACTTCCTGACACTTAAATCAATACTGGATGTTAACAAATTTCTCTTCTTCAGAAACGCTTTCCTTGCCATTGCCAGCCTACATTTTATATCCTCTCTACTTCGACCATCATCAGTTATTTTGCTCCCCAAATAGCAAAACTCCTTTACTACTTTAAGTGCCTCATTTCCTAATCTAATTCCCTCAGCATCACCCGACTTAATTAGACTACATTCCATTATCCTTGTTTTGCTTTTGTTGATGTTCATCTTATATCCTCCTTTCAAGACACTGTCCATTCCATTCAACTGCTCTTCCAAGTCCTTTGCTGTCTCTGATAGAATTACAATGTCATCGGCGAACCTCAAAGTTTTTATTTCTTCTCCATGAATTTTAATACCTACTCTGAATTTTTCTTTTGTTTCCTTTACTGCTTGCTCAATATACAGATTGAACAACATCGGGGAGAGGCTACAACCCTGTCTTACTCCCTTCCCAACCACTGCTTCCCTTTCATGTCCCTCGACTCTTATAACTGCCATTTGGTTTCTGTACAAAATGTAAATAGCCTTTCGCTCCCTGTATTTTACCCCTGCCACCTTTAGAATTTGAAAGAGAGTATTCCAGTCAACATTGTCAAAAGCTTTCTCTAAGTCTACAAATGCTAGAAACGTAGGTTTGCCTTTCCTTAATCTTTCTTCTAAGATAAGTCGTAAGGTCAGTATTGCCTCACGTGTTCCAGTGTTTCTACGGAATCCAAACTGATCTTCCCCGAGGTTGGCTTCTACTAGTTTTTCCATTCGTCTGTAAAGAATTCGTGTTAGTATTTTGCAGCTGTGACTTATTAAACTGATAGTTCGGTAATTTTCACATCTGTCAACACCTGCTTTCTTTGGGATTGGAATTATTATATTCTTCTTGAAGTCTGAGGGTATTTCGCCTGTCTCATACATCTTGCTCACCAGATGGTAGAGTTTTGTCAGGACTGGCTCTCCCACGGCCGTCAGTAGTTCCAATGGAATATTGTCTACTCCGGGGGCCTTGTTTCGACTCAGGTCTTTCAGTGCTCTGTCAAACTCTTCATGCAGTATCGTATCTCCCATTTCATCTTCATCTACATCCTCTTCCATTTCCATAATATTGTCCTCAAGTACATCGCCCTTGTATAGACCCTCTATATACTCCTTCCACCTTTCTACTTTCCCTTCTTTGCTTAGAACTGGGATTCCATCTGAGCTCTTGATATTCATACAAGTCGTTCTCTTATCTCCAAAGGTCTCTTTAATTTTCCTGTAGGCGGTATCTATCTTACCCCTCGTGAGATAGGCCTCTACATCCTTACATTTGTCCTCTAGCCATCCCTGCTTAGCCATTTTGCACTTCCTGTCGATCTCATTTTTGAGACGTTTGTATTCCTTTTTGCCTGTTTCACTTACTGCATTTTTATATTTTTTCCTTTCATCAATTAAATTCAATATTTCTTCTGTTACCCAAGGATTTCTACTAGCCCTCGTCTTTTTACCTACTTGATCCTCTGCTGCCTTCACTACTTCATCCCTCAAAGCTACCCATTCTTCTTCTACTGTATTTCTTTCCCCCATTCCTGTCAATTGCTCCCTTATGCTCTCCCTGAATCTCTGTACAACCTCTGGTTCTTTCAGTTTATCCAGGTCCCATCTCCTTGAATTCCCACCTTTTTGCAGTTTCTTCAGTTTTAATCTACAGGTCATAACCAATAGATTGTGGTCAGAGTCGACATCTGCCCCTGGAAATGTCTTGCAATTTAAAACCTGGTTCCTAAATCTCTGTCTTACCATTATATAATCTATCTGATACCTTTTAGTATCTCCAGGGTTCTTCCATGTATACAACCTTCTTTCATGATTCTTAAACCAAGTGTTGGTTATGATTATGTTGTGCTCTGTGCAAAATTCTACCAGGCGGCTTCCTCTTTCATTTCTGTCCCCCAATCCATATTCACCTACTATGTTTCCTTCTCTCCCTTTTCCTACACTCGAATTCCAGTCACCCATGACTATTAAATTTTCGTCTCCCTTCACAATCTGAATAATTTCTTTTATTTCATCATACATTTCTTCAATTTCTTCGTCATCTGCAGAGCTAGTTGGCATATAAACTTGTACTACTGTAGTAGGTGTGGGCTTCGTATCTTTCTTGGCCACAATAATGCGTTCACTATGCTGTTTGTAGTAGCTTACCCGCATTCCTATTTTCCTATTCATTATTAAACCTACTCCTGCATTCCCCCTATTTGACTTTGTGTTTATAAACCTGTAGTCACCTGACCAGAAGTCTTGTTCCTCCTGCCACCGAACTTCACTAATTCCCACTATATCTAACTTCAACCTATCCATTTCCCTTTTTAAATTTTCTAACCTACCTGCCCGATTAAGGGATCTGACATTCCACGCTCCGATCCGTAGAACGCCAGTTTTCTTTCTCCTGATAACGACATCCTCTTGAGTAGTCCCCGCCCAGAGATCCGAATGGGGGACTATTTTACCTCCGGAATATGTTACCCAAGAGGACGCCATCATCATGTAATCATACAGTAAAGCTGCATACCCTCGGGAAAAATTACGGCTGTAGTTTCCCCTTGCTTTCAGCCGTTCGCAGTACCAGCACAGCAAGGCCGTTTTGGTTATTGTTACAAGGCCAGATCAGTCAATCATCCAGACTGTTGCCCTTGCAACTACTGAAAAGGCTGCTGCCCCTCTTCAGGAACCACACGTTTGTCTGGCCTGTCAACAGATACCCCTCCGTTGTGGTTGCACCTACGGTACGGCTATCTGTATCGCTGAGGCACGCAAGCCTCCCCACCAAAGGCAAGGTCCATGGTTCATGGGGGGGGGGGGGTAATTACAGTATCAGAAGGAAAAACACATTAACTGCTACACGTTAAGGTTGTCTTTAATACAAAAAGGGCCGCACAATGCTGCGACAAAAATTTTTGTCAGCTTACTCAGGGATATAAAATATCTGACAGATGGCAAAGTAAAATTAGAAAAAAAAAAAAAGAGTTTCTCCTCAGCAACTCCTTCTATTCCATAGAAGAATTTCGGTTTAAAAATTAAGTTTTGATATGTATGTGAACTGACTCTTTCAACATCATTACGGTCTATCGTGCAAATGATCCATGGAACATGAATATAACTTTGTCCACTACTCCAGACCTGAATGATATCCTGTGTTGATTGAAGGCAACCGCCGGACCTGACTACTAGCCCTTCAGGCTACCACGCTGCTTTGCTCCATGACTTCCTGCTACGCTACAACCAACTGGCATTTCTCATGTGAAGCTGCTAACTGTCTTGCATTCTGGTTGGCTGTCTTCCAGCTACTGTTTACATTGAAGCTCTCCTCTGACGATGACAGCATTCCCTCTGCTATCACAGATGTGGAAAGGGTTTAATGTCCAATCGAATAGAGGTCATTAAAGATGGAGCACAAGTTCTGATTGCATATAGAATCGGGAAGGAAATCGGCTGTATCCTTTCAAAGGAACTATCCCAGAATTTGCCTGGAGCGTTTTAGGAAATCATGGAAAACTTAAAGCTGGATGACTGGGCGTGGGATTGAACCCCCCGTCCCTTGTGCTAATCACTGCGCCACCTCACTCGGTTTTCTTTAAATACATAATAACTTACTGCAGAATAGGTAACCTGCTTCATCCTCTTTCCATTGATTGGATTATTACGCTAGGACTTTCACCAGGATGTTAGAAGGCTAGGTTGGCCATGCACTGAAGCTATTTCCTGTTCGTTAATAACTGGAGTAACAACCATAACTCTTCAGGAAGGCCCTTGTCAGAGGAGGTGCATGTTAGTCATCACCTATGGCATCCACGAGTAGTTAACCTGGTGGCACAAGGTTGGGAGGTGGGCGGTGGGGGGGCGAAGACCAGGGAATAGCACGGGCAGTCAAAGAACACAGAACAAAAGAAATATATAGAGAGTATTAAATGTAGAATTATAACAATAGAAATTATAGAAAGTATTGATTGTAGAATTGTTGTCGTTGTGGTCTTCAGTCCAGAGACTGGTTTGATATAGCTCTCCATGCTACCCTATCCTGTGCAAACTTCATCATCTCCCAGTACCTACTGCAACGTACATCCTTCTGAATCCGCTTAGTGTATTCATCTCTTGGTCTCCCTCTACGATTTTTACCCTCCACCCTGCCCTCCAATAGTAAACTGGCGATCCCTTGATGCCTCAGAATATGTCCTACCAACCGATCCCTTCATCTAGTCAAGTTGTGCCACAAATTTCTCTTCTCCCCAATTCTATTCAATACCTCCTCATTAGTTATGTGATCTACCCATCTAATCTTCAGCATTCTTCTATAGCAACACATTTCGAAAGCTTTGATTCTCTTTTTGTCTAAACTGTTTATCGTCCACGTTTCACTTCCATACATGGCTACACTCCATACAAATACTTTCAAAAAAGACTTCCTGACAGATCTATACTCGATGTTAACAAATTTCTCTTCTTCAGAAACGCTTTCCTTGCCATTGCCAGGCTACATTTTATATCCTCTCTACTTCGACCATCATCAGTTATTTTGCTCCCCAAATAGCAAAACCTATTTACTACTTTAAGCGTCTCATTTCCTATTCTGATACCCTCAGCATCACCCGATTTAATTCGACTACATTGCATTATCCTCGTTTTGTTTTTATTGATGTTGATCTTATATCCTCCTTTAAAGACCTGCCCGACTAAGGGGTCTGACATTCCACGCTCCGACCCGTAGAACGACAGTTTTCTTTCCCCTGATAACAATGTCCTCCTGAGTAGTCCCCGTCCGGAGATCCGAATGGGGGACTATTTTACGTCCGGAATATTTTACCCAGGAGGACGCCATCATCATTTAACCATACAGTAAAGCTGCATGCCTTCGGGAAAAATTACGGCTGTAGTTTCCCCTTGGTTTCAGCCGTTCGCAGTACCAGCACAGCAAGGCCGTTTTCAAAAATGATTCAAATGGCTCTGAGCACTATGGGACTTAACAGCTATGGTCATCAGTCCCCTAGAACTTAGAACAACTTAAACCTAACTAACCTAAGGACAGCACACAACTCCCAGTCATTACGAGGCAGAGAAAATCCCTGACCCCACCGGGAATCGAACCCGGGAACCCGGGCGTGGGAAGCGAGAACGCTACCGCACGACCACGAGCTGCGGACCAAGGCCGGTTTGGTTAGTGTTACACGGCCAGATCAGTCAATCATCCAGACTGTTGCCCCTGCAACTACTGAAAAGGCTGCTGCCCCTCTTCAGGAACCACATGTTTGTCTGGCCTTTCAACAGATACCCCTCCGTTGTGGTTGCACCTACGGTACGGCCATCTGTATCGTTGAAGCGTACAAGCCTCCCCACCAGCGGCAAGGTCTATGGTTCATGGTGGGGAATGTAGAATTATACAAGTTGAAAAGGCTAACACAAATTAGAAAAATAAGAAAGGTAGCATCAAATCCGAGAAACGAAATAATGGCTTAAAACAGAACAAAAAAAAAAAAAAAACACTGTAGACGTCACTGAAATACTGGACTTGGTTCTGAAACAATTAAATTCAAATCAAGACCCTGACACATTGGCCGCAGTACTTTGCAGTACTTGGAATGTACAGGATGATTGACAGTAACAGATACAAACGGAAGGGGCGAGTAGAGGCTGTGAAACCAACCAATAATCCCAATAGACATAGGTCTGGGTATGAAAGGTTTCCCCGTTACAACGCATTACGACTGAGTAGACGAACATCTCATAACAAAGTCCCCAAAGATCAATACTTCAGACAAACAGATTGCAAAAAGTGTTCCACATGGCCCTGGTCCATGTGAAGTGGAGGATCCTGGTAGACTATGACACTGACGGGCGTAACCAGTACTTTTCCTATCGGAGATACATGCTGTGTGTTCCTGAACACTCACATAATGGTGTGCCAATGCTGCATCATGTACGTGCCATATTTTCCACTACAAGGAACATCATCGAAAACGGAATCGTAGACTTCATATGACTGCATTTTTGTATTCACCGTATCTGGTGAAACATTTTTTGAGGATCTATGTTTGTTAGGTTTGTTTGCTTGTTTCATTGATCTCCACTCGCCCCTTTCGTTCTACCTGTAATAATAAAGCACCTTGTACATAGGAATGATTACGACAGTGGTTTCTTTATCTGTATCTAGCTGCGGTAATGTCTGTGGCGATTTCGTTGCAGCAGACATCATAAACTGTGAAACTTCCTGGCAGATTAAAACTGTGTGCCGGACCGAGACTCGAACTCGGGACCTTTGCCTTTCGCGGGCAAGTGCTCAAGACTCACGCTCCGTCCTCACAGCTTTAGTTCTGCCAGTACCTCGTCTCCTACCTTCCAAACCTTACAGAAGCTATCCTGCGAACCTTGCAAAACTAGCACTCCTGAGAGAAAGGATATTGCAGAGACATGGCTTAGGCACAGCCTGGGGGATGGATTTTCACTCTGCAGTGGAGTGTGCGCTGATGTGAAACTTCCTGGCAGATTAAAACTGTGTGCCGGACCGAGACCCGAACTCGGGACCTCTCATTCTCTGACTGTGGCAAGTGTGTAACGAATGTGTGTCGTTTGAGTAAGTAAAGAAAGTGATATACAGGGTTATTTTTCCCGCTGTGTACAAACTCTAGGGATTGATCGATGACAGAACACGGAAAAAAAATGGTCTAATGAACTTATGTCCGGAAATGCATGGTTTCCATGCTTGGGACCATTTATTCAATCATACATTGTTACACAGACGCGGACTAATACGCGCTGTACTATGAAGGCACAGTTACAGTATGCATGGACTCCTCCTAGAGGGTGGTACCGTTCCTCATACGTAATGCCCTAGTGCTCTTTACTGCCATAGTAACTGGAAATTTTATGTCCGATTTACTTCTGTTGCTGACTGAACTTATAGTGGCTCTGATACAGCGTTGAATACAACGATTCAGTATTCGAATCGACACGATATTTACTTATGGAACGGCAAATGGCGACAAGCGGAGGGCAGCAAGATTGTATCTGGAGACCTATACCCGCCGACAACAACCACACAGCATTCAATGTTTGCAATAGTACTTCGCCGTTTGTCTGAGACAGGGTCGTTTCAGGACGCAGGAAATCTTGAAGGACGTATCCGAAATGCCCGGACACCAGACTTGGAGAAAAATGTGATTAACTCTGTGGAAGGCGACCGCAGTGTCTGTACCAGGCAGTTGGGCTGCCAGTGCAGAGTAAGCCAGACGACCGTGTGGAACATTCTGTATGACAATTGTTACTACTCTTATCACTTACTACATCTAAATCTACATTTATAACCCGAAAGCCACCCAACGGTGTGTGGCGGAGGGCACTTGACGTACCACTGTCCTTACCTCCCTTTTCTGTTCCAGTCGCGTATGGTTCGCGGGAAGAGCGACTGCCGGAAAAAATATAAGTAGGGGGAAGCAATACATTCGATACCCACCAGAAACGCACCCTCTCGAAACCTGGACAGCAAGAGCGCCTCTCTTGCAGAGTCTTCCACTTGAGTTTGCTAAACATCTCCGTAACGCTATCACGCTTACCAAATAACCCTGTGACGAAACGCGCCGCTCTTCTTTGGATCTTCTCTATCTCATGCGTACGGATCCCACACTGATGAGCAATACTCAAGTATAGATCGAACGAGTGTTTTGTAAGCCACCTCCTTTGTTGATGGACTACATTTTCTAAGGACTCTCCCAATGAATCTCAACCTGGTACCCTCCTTACCAACAATTAATTTTATATGATCATTCCACTTCAGATCGTTCCGCACGCATACTCCCAGATATTTTACAGAAGTAACTGCTACCAGTGTTTGTTCCGTGTACAGAACTTAATAATGACAGACTTTTGATATGGGGAGCAGTTCTGTCACTGGTTTTTTCACAAGGGGCGTGGGTTGTTTGGGGTAGGAGACAGCGAAGTCATAGGTCTCATCGGATTAGGGAAGGACGGGGAAGTCCGTGCCCTTTCAAAGAAACCTTCCCGGGATTTGCCTGGAGCAATCTAGGGAAATCACGGAAAACCTAAATCAGGATGGCTGGACTCAGGATTGAACCGTCATCCTCCGGAATGCGAGTCCAGTGTCTTCACAAGGCAACCACTATTCCGGGATAGGTATCATACACCATATTTACAGATGAGGCCACCTTAACGCGGGGTCGTATCTTCAGCTTTCATAACAGTCATCTGTGGGATAGTATGGAGAAACTACAATGGTATGGCGACAGCGAATCATCAGCATCTGTGTAGCCGGAATCTGTTGGCCGGTGTTACTGGCGACCCTATATTGGGACCAGTCTTCCTTCCACGTCGCTTAACAGGCCGGAACTATCGGCGTTTCTTGCGGGTGACTTTGCCTCTGCATTGGAAGAACTGCCATTCATGATTCGAAGGGTTATATGGCTGCTACACGTTGGCAGTCCAGCCCACTTCGCCGTTAACGTTCGGACGCATCTGAATTGCGTCTTCTCTCGTCGATGTATCGGGAGAGGGGTTCCAGATGCATGGCCCGCTCGTTCACCGAAACTCAACCCGTGCAATTTCCGGTTATGGGGCCATCTCAGAAATATCGTGTATGCAGAGCCCATTCCAGATGTGCAGACAGTGGAGAAGCGTATTCGTGATGCCTTTGACACTGTTCGGATGCAGCCTGGACGATGTGAACGTGTGAGGTAAGACTTGCTACTGCGCGTACGTTGAGGTGCATGGGAACCACTTTCAGCACATACTGTAATTGTGGCTGCATGGTATAGCGCTTATTAGACCACAGAGTCTGTGGTCTTCAGTTCTGAGACTGGTTTGATGCAGCTTTCCATGCTACTCTATCGTCGGCCGCGGTGGCCGTGCGGTTCTAGGCGCTCCAATCCGGAGCCGCGCTGCTGCTACGGTCGCAGGTTCGAATCCTGCCTCGGGCATGGGTGTGTGTGATGTCCTTAGGTTAGTTAGGTTTAAGTAGTTCTAAGTTCTAGGGGACTAATGACCACAGCAGTTGAGTCCCATAGTGCTCAGAGCCATTTGAACCATTTTTTGTTACTCTACCCCGTGCAACTCTCTTCATCTCTGAAAAACTACTGCACCTACATCCTTCTGAGTCTGCTTAGTGAATTCATCTCTAGGTGTCCCTCTACGATTTTTACCCTCCACGCTTCCCTCCAATACTAAATTGGTGATCACTTGATATCCCAGAACGTGTCCCACCAACCGATCCCTACTTCTAGTCTAGTTGTGTCACAAACTACTCTTCTCCCTAATTCTATTCAACACGTCCTCATTAGTTATGTGGTCTACCGATCTCATCTTCAGCATTCTTCTGTAGCACCACATTTCGAAAGCTTCTATTCTCTTCTTATCCAAACTATTTACCGTCCATGTTTGACTTCCATACATGGCTCCACTCCATACAAATACTTTCAGAAACGACTTCCTGACATTTAAATCTATACTCGATGTTAACAAATTTCTCTTCTTCAGAAACGCTTTCCTTGCCATTGCCAGTCTACATTTTATATCCTCTCCACTTCGACCATCATAGCAAAACTCGTTTACTACTTTAAGTGTCTCATTTCCTAATCTAATTCCCTCAGCATCACCCGACTTAATTCGACTACATTCCATTATCCTTGTTTTTCTTTTGTTGATGTTCATCTTATATCCTCCTTTCAAGACACTGTTCATTCCGTTCAACTGCTCTTCCAAGTCCTTTGCTGTCTCTGACAAAATTACAATGTCATCGGCGAACCTGAAAGTTTTTATTTCTTTTCCATGGATTTTAATACCTACTCCGAATTTTTCTTTTGTTTCCTTTATGCTTGCTCAACATAAAGATTGAATAACACCGGGGAGAGGCTATATCCCTGTCTCACTCCCTTCCTAACCACTGTTTCCCTTTCATGTCCCTCGACTCTTATAACTGCCATCTGGTTTCTGTACAAATTGTAAATAGCATTTCGCTCCCTGTATTTTACCCCTGCCACCTTCATAATTTGAAAGAGAGTATTCCAGTCAACATTGTCAGAAGCGTTCTCTAAGTCCACCAATGCTAGGAATGTAGGTTTGCCTTTCCTTAATCTGTTTTCTAAGATAAGCCGTAGGGTCAGTATTGCCTCACGTGTTCCAACATTTCTACGGAATCCAAACTGGTCTTCCCCGAGGTCGGCTTCTACCAATTTTTCCATTCATCTGTAAAGAATTCGCTTTAGTATTTTGCAGCTGTGACTTATTAAACTGATAGTTCGGTAATTTTCACATCTGTCAACACCTGTTTTCTTTGGGATTGTAATTATTATATTCGTCTTGAAGCCTGAGGGTATTTCGCCTGTTTCATACATCTTGCTCACCAGACGGTAGACTTTTGTCAGGACTGGCTCTCCCAAGGCTGTCAGTAGTTCTAATGGAATGTTGTCTACTCCCGGGGCTTTGTTTCGACTTAGGTCTTTCAGTGCTCTGTCAAACTCTTCACGCAGTATCATATCTCCCATTTCATCTTCGTCTACATTCTCTTCCATTTCCATAATATTCTCCTCAAGTACATCGCTCTTGTAACGATGTACAGGGTGTTTCAAAAATGACCGGTATATTTGAAACGGCGATAAAAACTAAACGAGCAGCGATAGAAATACAGCGTTTGTTGCAATATGCTTGGGACAACAGTACATTTTCAGGCAGACAAACTTTGGAAATTACAGTAGTTACAATTTTCAACAACAGATGGCGCTGCGGTCTGGGAAACTCTATAGTACGATATTTTCCACATATCCACCATGCGTAGCAATAACATGGCGTAGTCTCTGAATGAAATTACCCGAAACCTTTGACAACGTGTCTGGCGGAATGGCTTCACATGCAAATGAGATGTACTGCTTCAGCTGTTCAATTGTTTCTGCATTCTGGCGGTACACCTAGTCTTTCAAGTGTCCCCACAGAAAGAAGTCACAGGGGTTCATGTCTGGCGAATAGGGAGGCCAATCCACGCCGCCTCCTGTATGTTTCGGATAGCCCAAAGCAATCACACGATCATCGAAATATTCATTCAGGAAATTAAAGACGTCGGCCGTGCGATGTGGCCGGGCACCATCTTGCATAAACCACGAGGTGTTCGCAGTGTCGTCTAAGGCAGTTTGTACCGCCACAAATTCACGAAGAATGTCCAGATAGCGTGATGCAGTAATCGTTTCGGATCTGAAAAATGGGCCAATGATTCCTTTGGAAGAAATGGCGGCCCAGACCAGTACTATTTGAGGATGCAGGGACGATGGGACTGCAACATGGGGCTTTTCGGTTCCCCATATGCGCCAGTTCTGTTTATTGACGAAGCCGTCCAGGTAAAAATAAGCTTCGTCAGTAAACCAAATACTGCCCACATGCATATCGCCGTCATCAATCCTGTGCACTATATCGTTAGCGAATGTCTCTCGTGCTGCAACGGTAGCGGCGCTGAGGGGTTGCCGCGTTTGAATTTTGTATGGATAGAGGTGTAAACTCTGGCACATGAGACGATACGTGGACGTTGGCGTCATTTGGACCGCAGCTGCAACACGGCGAACGGAATCCCAAGGCCGCTGTTGGATCACCTGCTGCACTAGCTGCGCGTTGCCCTCTGTGGTTGCCGTACGCGGTCGCCCTACCTTTCCAGCACGTTCATCCGTCACGTTTCCAGTCCGTTGAAATTTTTCAAACAGATCCTTTATTGTATCGCTTTTCGGTCCTTTGGTTACATTAAACCTCCTTGAAATCTTCGTCTTGTTGCAACAACACTGTGTTCTAGGCGGTGGAATTCCAACACCAGTAAAATCCTCTGTTCTAAGGAATAAACCAAGTTGTCTGCAGCACACTTGCACGTTGTGAACAGCACACGCTTACAGCAGAAAGACGACGTAGAGAATGGCGCACCCACAGACTGTGTTGTCTTCTATATCTTTCACATCACTTGCAGCGCCATCTGTTGTTGAAAATTGTAACTACTTTAATTTCGAAAGTTTGTCCGCCTGAAAATGTATGTTGTCCCAAGCATATTGCAACAAACGGTGTATTTCTATCGCTGCTCGTTTAGTTTTTATTGCCGTTTCAAATATACCGTTCATTTTTGAAACACCCTGTATGATTGAATAAATGGTCTCTAGCATGGAAACCATGCATTTCGGGACGTCAATTAATTAGACCTCTTTTGTTCTGTAGCCTCTCGTCGATCAGTCCCTAGAGTTTGTACACGGTGCATAAAGTCAGCCCGTGGAGAAAGGGTGTTTTGCAACCATACGCTGGCGCTCGCCGAACAGGAGTCACTTCTGGTTTCGGGTAGACTGCTGTGGCAGCGCACTTTTAAATGTCGCCGCGCGGACCGTCTGCGGTCTATTAACAGCGAGGCGTCCGGCGCAGCCGTGAACTCTGGCGGAACGCACAAGGTCGCCGGCGCCGAGCCGTTCTGCGTCGCCAGCCTGCCGGCTGTGGCGGGGACGTGGCTGCGGCCCGTTACACACGGCCGGCGGTCGACAACCGGTTGGCGGCGCTGCGCCTCTCCGAACGGGGGCAAGCGGAGCGCGAACCCAGGCGGCGCCGCCGCGGCGGAAAGTTCAAGAGCCAGCGGGCGCAAGGCGCCGGTTCCAGGGGATCGGTCTACATCTACGTCTACATCTACGTCCATACTCCGCGAGCCACCTGACGGTGTGTGGCGGAGGGTGGCTTGAGTACCTCTATCCGTTTCCCCTTCTATTCCAGTCTCGTATTATTCGTGGAAAGAAAGATTGTCGGTGTGCCTCTGTGTGGGCTCTAATCGCTCTGATTTTATCCTCGTGGTCTCTTCGCGAGGTATACGTAGGAGGGAGCAATATACAGCTTGAAGGTATGTTTTCGAAACTTTGACAAAAGCCCGTACCGAGCTACTGAGCGTCTCTCCTGCAGAGTCTTCAAAACAATGGTTCAAATGGCTCTGAGCACTATGGGACTTAACTGCTGTGGTCATCAGTCCCCTAGAACTTAGAACTACTTAAACCTAACTAACCTAAGGACATCACACACACCCATGCCCGAGGCAGGATTCGAACCTGCGACCGTAGCGGTCACGCGGTTCCAGACTGAAGCGCCTTTAACCGCACGGCCACACCGGCCGGCTGCAGAGTCTTCCTCTGGAGTTTACTATCATCTGCGTAACGCTCTCGCGATTACTAAATGATCCCGTAACGAAGCACGCTGCTCTCCGTTGGATCTTCTCTATCTCTTCTATCGACCCTGTCTGGTACGGATCCCACACCGGTGAGCAGTATTCAAGCAGTGGGTGAACAAGTGTACTGTAACCTACATCCTTTGTTTTCGGACTGCATTTCCTTAGCATTCTTCCAATGAATCTCAGTCTGCCATCTGCTTTACCGACGATTAATTTTATATGTCATTCCATTTTAAATCACTCCTAATGCCTATTCCCAGATAATTTATGGAATTAACTGCTTCCAGTTGCTGACCTGCTGTATTGTAGCTAAATGATGAAGGATCTTTCTTTCTATGTATTCGCAGCACATTACACTTGTCTACATTGAGACTGAATTGCCAATCCCTGCACCATACGTCAAATCGCTGCACATCCTCCTGCATTTCAGTACAATTTTCCATTGTTACAACCTCTCGATACACAAGAGCATCATCTGCAAAAAGCCTCAGTGAACTTCCGATGTCATCCACAAGGTCATTTATGTATATTGTGAATAGCAACGGTCCGATGACACTCCCCTGCGGCACACCTGAAATCACTCCTACTTCGGAAGACTTCTCTCCATTGAGAATGACATGCTGCGTTCTGTTATCTAGGAACTCTTCAATCCAATCACATAATTGGTCTGATAGTCCATATACTCTTACTTTGTTCATTAAACGACCGTGGGGAACTGTATCGAACTCCTTGCGGAAGTCAAGAAACACGGAATCTACTTGGGAACCCGTGTCTATGGCCCTCCCAATTTCGTGGACGAATAGCGCGAGCTGGGTTTCACACGATCGTCTTTTTCGAAACCCATGCTGATTCCTACAGAGTAGATTTCTAGTCTGCAGAAAAGTCATTATACTCGAACATAATACGTGTTCCAAAATTCAACAACTGATCGACGTTAGAGATATAGGTCTATAGTTCAGCACATCTGTTGGACGTCCCTTCTTGTAAACGGGGATGACCTGTGCCCTTTTCCAATCTTTTGGAACGCTACGCTCTTCTAGAGACCTACGGTACACCGCTCCAAGAAGGGGGGCAAGTTCCTTCGCGTACTCTGTGTAAAATGGAACTGGTATCCCATCAGGTCCAGCGGCCTTTCCTCTTTTGAGCGATTTTAGTTGTTTTTCTATCCCTCTGTCATCTATTTCGATATCTACCATTTTGTCATCTGTGCGACAATCTAGAGAAGGAACTACAGTGCAGTCTTCCTCTGTGAAACAGCATTGGAAACAGACATTTGGTATTTCGACCTTTAGTCTATCATCCTCTGGTGCAGAACAATTTTGGTCACGGAGTGTCTGGACATTTTGTTTTGATCCACCTACCGCTATGACAAAAGACTAAAATTTCTTAGGATTTTCTGCCAAGTCAGTACATACAACTTTACTTTCGAACTCGTTGAACGCCTCTGGCATAGTCCTCCTCACAATACATTTCGCTTCGTGTAATTTTTGTTTTTCTACAAGGCTTTGGCTATGTTTATGTTTGCTGTGAAATTCCCTTTGCTTCCGTAACCTTAAGTCATCCTCACGCGGGACGTAAATGCTGATGTGGACGTGGAACTGTACGAGCTTTGTGATGTCAGTTCCCATTGTTTCAGGTTCGGAAGTGCAGGTGCGTGTGAAACGCTAAATACGTTCTGCGATATTTCGGCATAGTGCAACGAAACGTTTAACCTACAATTGGCAAGTACGTCTTCTTCCTCATAAGTAGAACTTGGGAAGCGTCATACTTGGTATCGCCATTTTGAGTTGCAGCCCATATTTCGTGGATTTTATAACTTACGTGCTATGAATATACAGGGTGGTCCATTGATAGCGACCGGGCCAAATATCTCACGAAATAAGCATCAAACGAAAAAACTACAAAGAACGAAACTTGTCTAGCTTGAAGGGGGAAACCAGATGGCGCTATGGTTGGCCCGCTAGATGGCGCTGCCATACGTCAAACGGATATCAACTGCGTTTTTTTAAAAATAGGAACACCCATTTCTTATTACATATTCGTGTAGTATGTAAATAAATATGAACGTTTTAGTTGGACCACTTTTTTCGCTTTATGATGGAGGGCGCCGTAATAGTCACAAACGTTTAAGTACGTGGTATAACGCAACATTCCGCCAGTGCGGACGATATTTGCTTCGTGATACATTACCAGTGTTAAAATGGACCGGTTACCAATTGCGCAAAAGGTCGATATCGTGTTGATGTATGGCTGTTGTTGTTGTGGTCTTCAGTCCTGAGACTGGTTTGATGCAGCTCTCCATGCTACTCTATCCTGTGCAAGCTTCTTCATTTCCGAGTACCTACTGCAACCGACATCCTTCTGAATTTGCTTAGTGTGTTCATCTCTTGGTCTCCCCCTACGATTTTTACCCTCCACGCTGCCCTCCAATACTAAATTGGTGATCCCTTGATGCCTCAGAACATGTCCTACCAACCGATCCCTTCTTCTGGTCAAGTTGTGCCACAAACTTCTCTTCTCCCCAATCCTATTCAATACCTCCTCATTAGTTACGTTTGAAAGAGAGTATTCCAGTCAACATTGTCAAAAGCTTTCTCTAAGTCTACAAATGTTAGAAACGTAGGTTTGCCTTTCCTTAATCTTTCTTCTAAGATAAGTCGTAAGGTCAGTATTGCCTCACGTGTTCCATTATTTCTACGGAATCCAAACTGATCTTTCCCGAGGTCGGCTTCTACTAGTTTTTCCATTCGTCTGTAAAGAATTCGTGTTCGTATTTTGCAGCTGTGTCTTATTAAACTGATTGTTCGGTAATTTTCACATCTGTCAACACCTGCATTCTTTGGGATTGGAATTATTATATCCTTCTTGAAGTCTGAGGGTATTTCGCCTGTTTCATACATCTTGCTCACGAGATGTATGGCTATTGTGATCAAAATGCCCAACGGTCGTGTGCTATGTATGCTGCTCGGTATCCTGGACGACATCATCCAAGTGTCCGGATCGTTCGCCGGATAGTTACGTTATTTAAGGAAACAGGAAGTGTTCAGCCACATGTGAAACATCAACCACGACCTGCAACAAATGATGATGCCCAAGTAGGTGTTTTAGCTGCTGTCGCGGATAATCCATACATCAGTAGCAGGCAAATTGCGCGAGAATCCGGAATCTCAAAAACGTCGGTGTTGAGAATGCTACATCAACATCGATTGCACCCGTACCATACTCTTATGCACCAGGAATTGCATGGCGACGACTTTGAACGTCGTGTACAGTTCTGCCACTGGGCACAAAAGAAATTACGGGACGATGACAGATTTTTTGCACGCCTTCTATTTAGTGACGAAGCGTCATTCACCAACAGCGGTAACGTAAACCGGTATAATAGGCACTGCTGGGCAATGGAAAATCCACGATGGCTTCGACAAGTGGAACATCAGCTACCTTGGTGGGTGAATGTATGGTCCGGCATTATGGGAGGAAACATAATTGGCCCCCATTTTATCGATGGCAATCTAAATGGTGCAGTGTATGCTGATTCCCTACGTTATGTACTACCGATGTTACTACAAGATGTTTCACTGCATGACAGAATGGCGATGTACTTCCAAGATGATGCATGTCAGGCACATAGCTCGCGTGCGGTTGAACCGGTATTGAATAGCATATTTCATGGCAGGTGGATTGGTCGTCGAAGCACCATACCATGGCCCGCACGTTTACCGGATCTGACGTCCCCGGATTTCTTTCTGTGGGGAAAGTTGAAGGATATTTGCCATCGTGATCTACCGACAACGCCTGACAACATGCGTCAGCGCATTGTCAATGCATGTGCGAACATTATGGAAGGCGAACTACTCGCTGTTGAGAGGAATGTCGTTACACGTATTGCCAAATGCATTGAGGTTGACGGACATCATTTTGAGCATTTATTGCATTAATGTCGTATTTACAGGTAGTCACGCTGTGACAGCATGCTCTCTCAGAAATGATAAGTTCACAAAGGTACATGTATCACATTGGAACAACGAAATACAATGACCAAACGTACCTAAGTTCTGTATTTTAATTTAAAAAACCTACCTGTTACCAACTGTTCGTCTAAAATTGTGAGCCATATGTTTGTGACTATTACAGCGCCATCTATCACAAAGTGAAAAAAGTAGTCCAACTAAAAAATTGATGTTCTTTTACGTACTACACGAATATGTAATAAAAATGGGGGTTCCTATTTAAAAAAACGCAGTTGATATCGTTTGACGTAAGCAGCGCCATCAAGCGGGCCAACCATAGCGGCATCTGGTTTCCCCCTTCAAGCTAGACAAGTTTGGTACTTTGTAGTTTTTTCGTTTGACGCTTAATTCGTGAGATACTTGGCCCGGTCATGATCAATGGACCACCCTCTATTACCGGAAAAAATAGTACATCCTTTTAGAGGTTTCGAATTCACTGAAGATTTATTGCTGCAACAGTGCCTGTGCGTGTGGCGTACATGAAATGATTACGTTTACAGACCAATAGCACAAGCGGTTCTGAGATACTAGATATCGATCCTACGGGCGGCAATGCAGTCGGTGACTCTGGCATCCAGTCGACCGTACAGATGGCGAATGCTGTTCTGGGATACGTTACGCCACACCTGCTTGATCTGTTCACGTGGTTCTGAAAGAGTTTTTGGCTGACGAGTCGCGCGAGTCGCTTTTCGCCCCACAATATCCCACACGTACTCGATTGGACACAAGTCCGGAGATCGTGCTGGCCAGGAAAGTTTCAGCTCGTCTCGCTGAGCACGTTGAGTTTCACAGGTAACGTGTGGGCGAGCGTTACACTGCTCGAACAAAACATCACCTCCTTGTTGCAGGAACGGCAGAAGAACCAGTCTAACAACAGACTGCACGTACCGGGTGCTGGTTAGCGTCACCTGCACAAACAGCATAGGTGGACAAAAGTTGTGCCTATCGCACCCCAGACCAAAAGGCCTGGGATGGGGTAAATATGTCCTGGACGACTGTATTCTAAGAGATAGCGTTCACCAGGTCTACGTCGTACGCGCAAACGACCACCACTTACATAGACAGGATCTGCTTTCATTGCTGAAGACTACGGCGTGCCATTCCATCATCCAAGCAAGTCTCTGACGGCACCAATCGAACCGTGCACATCGCTGATGTTGTGCGATTGAAGATGGCTAGATGTGTGCGTGCAAGTAGTCCCACTATTAATAACTGGTTCGCAGCAGTTCGTGTTGATGCATTTGGGTTCACGAGCCCTGTTATTCATGCTATAGTTGGTGTACGATCTTCCACTGCTGCCCTTCCAATACGACGATCGTGGCTGCGTGGACGTCAAAAACATAGTCTACGAGTGAGAATATTCACGCTACCTCAGATACTAGCGACGTTGCACAACTGACGCAACACATCCAACTTGTGTGACACTTCTCCGAAGACCATTCCGCCACTCGGAAGGCCACAATTTGATTCCCTTCAAACGCACTCAATTGGCTAAAGGAAACATGACTGAGTCCCTTGGCATTGTTCATGGTTGCCTGCTTGCTTCGCACGTTTGCACCACACTGAATCTTCTGACTGTGAGCATTTCCTACTAAAAGGTAGACACAGATGGCGCTCTGGTAGCGATGGCACTAAGCTATCTGTGGGTGGAAGCCGTTGAAACCATATCGGAACATGTACTTTCTCCCAGGTAGTATATACCGTCATCGGATCAAAATAGATATTGTCTTTCCAGGTGTATTAACTTTTTCTTCGCCATTGTATACGTGTTGTCAAAATAGAACATTGCATATCGCTCAAAAAAAGGTTTCTATTGTTACGATTTGTATTAAGAAAATGATAACAAACGTCATACTAGTACCTAAAAATTTTCGTATTTCGTTACAGTCACATTACAGCTTAGGTGTTATGGAAGTATGCCATTTCAAGGCAACGGAATTGTGAAGATGTCAAAGAACACTGACCAACAAATCGTAATCTTGCTTTCTACGTCACTGCCTCATTCACTCGTAATTCAGTATTTGTTTATTCATCCAAAAAACGTTCTAGATTTTGGGATATTTAACTCTTTTATAAATATTTCTGATGATTGCGTGTGCATATGCAGACACACACACACACACACACACACACACACACACTTACATGAAGTAAATATTGCAGTGTAATATTTTGCACCTCCTTTCACCAAATCTAGTATTTCACATGCTCTAAAAGTTCTGCTGTCGATTGAAGAGAGTTATAAAGTAAGAATTACTTTCAGATTTTACTAAAGTGAGACTAATGATAAGATTTTTATCTTACGTTGAAGACTGTTTCAAATTTGTATCTTACTACTTGTAATAGAACTTTTACAAGCTGATGACCTTACTGTATTCATGTGGAACGTTCCTTTTTGTCTTACGTTCATGGATACTGAAGTTTCAATTTAAGTATACCACAGACGGAACAACATGACTAACATACGGACCAGCAGGGAAATGTATATTTTAATACAGCTAACGCAGCAGTTTTGAGCCTGTCCATTTTCATAAACAAGCAGTGTTTTACGAGCCAGATACAGACGATATCTGCCGCTGGAGAACGCTGCAGTCGCGTATTGTGATTAGGAGTACGTTGTGTGTGTAGCAGCAGCTCGTTTCTAAGCGTGCACTGACCGCGTTGCAAACCACGTCTGTAGTGTCTAACGTTGAGAAACACGGCTTTAGGGGCAGTTCACTAAGGGGTGGGATGTTAAATGCACATCTGAAAGATCAGGGAACTTTGTCCCCATCAGAAAAAATGCAAGCTGTTTTACAGACGTATATTCCATTTCGCAAGGGTGTATAATCTTCTACGTGAATGAAAATAGAAACTTCTGGTGACTTTTCGTATAGGACTGTTGTGTTGTTGTTGCGGTCTTCAGTGCGAATACTGGTTTCACACTCTTCTCCATGCTAGTCTATCCTGCCCAGATCTCTGTGCAACTTACATCCACGTGAATCTGATTATTCACGCCTAGGTCTGCCTTTACACTATTTGGAAGTCCAGGTAGCAAGTTCAGACAGAATGCAGGCTGAGAGTTCACGTAACAGCGTAACTCATAGTACCTGTAGAAGACGACTGGGTCGATTGTCGAAATGCTGTTTGTAAATGGAAATATGATCTCCGCTGAATACCCGGAAGTAAACCACTATCAGTCAAACACCTTCTATACTTTCGTGAGCACGGTTGGAGTCACTCTCGTGTTGGTATGTCATACCGCAATTCACAAAAAGTTGTTGACTGTGGAGGCACTC
Organism: Schistocerca serialis cubense; assembly: GCF_023864345.2. Classification (NCBI taxonomy): domain Eukaryota; kingdom Metazoa; phylum Arthropoda; class Insecta; order Orthoptera; family Acrididae; genus Schistocerca; species Schistocerca serialis. The sequence continues at coordinate 16,143,261 of NC_064646.1, forward strand.
CCACAGTTAACACATGAAGTGCGGTCAGGCGACCGCGAAGGCCAGTTGTGCAATGCGAGATTCGTACACCCCTTACGTCTAATCAATTTTTAGAGAGCTCATTGTTGAGAGGCAGGTACCAATGCCGTGGTGTTACGTTCTGTTGAAAAACGAAATTTGCGATATGTTTCGTTAGAATTCCTTCAAACTTAGGCGCGTGTTTCCGGGAACCACCCTGTACCGTAAACAAGAAATGGCGTTAAATCTTCTTTCGGGGTATTGTGCAAGAAGCTTGAAGTTTTGTAAAGCCGCTCTCATGATCATCTATGTATGTGGCTGTTGTGTTTCCCAGCTCTTGCGACGGTTCAGTTTTCCATTTAAGTGGACTGCAGTCTCTTTATGAACACTAAAAGTGAAAGGAAATTATCTACCATTTCCAGGACCAGAATTAAAACACTACACATAATTGTTTATCACCATAATGAAGTGCGTGAAAAGGTATGAATATATTTTTATGTGAAGAACGATCAAGAACTTTCCGTTCGGAGCCCGTTCAGTCCAGAATCGGTATTACAATCAGGCAAAATCGCACTCCTCAGTTATTTGTTGGATGTATTCAAATCTCTGTCTTACCCTACAGGTTTCATCCTCCAAGCTCCCATTAGTACTTGAAACGCCCGCTAAACCTGCTGCGCAAAGCAGGTGATTAGGATTGTGGAAAGGGCCAAATAAGGTTGGGGTCAGTTTCACCTTAAAATTCTAATTTATTGTGATTTAATAACACATTTACAACCTAAAAAGACACACAGCCGAACCTTTACAACTACGAGTTTCAAAATGCAATTCTTTCACGGCTGAAGGCCTCGAAACAAGAAATCTTAAAAATCAGCAAGATAAAAATGCAGTTAAAATAGAAAATGAAATAATTAATAATATCCATAAATCAGAGCTAGGCTGAAAGCCTCAAGGCAAAAGTGGATAAACAAACATAAACAAGATGCAATACAAACGGCTGAGGGCCCACAATAAAATTTTAAAGCTCTTAAAATAAATTACCATAACCTTTCAAAGGCAGAAGGCCGCAACGTTTAAGCTTGAAAGATAATATTAAGAATAAGATTCCAAGGCTAAAGGCTCACAATTAATTTTTCAAAATTAAAAAAAAATATAACCATATGCCTTAAGTTTTAAGTAGCTGAAACCGGACTAAAACGGCAATAACCTTTCAGCAAATATCCACTTGCCGGAATTCAAACTTACTTAGCAAAAAAAAAAAAAAACAGTAAAAAACAAGAATTTTTTATCATTGGCTATGATAGATTACAAACAGACAATTAAACACCGGTGAGAAAGACAGTAAAGACAACAGCACTCAGAAGCCTCCAGGGGGTCGGTCTGCCTTCGTTCACTTAGGTGAGAGAGGTGGTGAGCCCTACTACACTTGATCCGTCGGAACCCAACCATGGGAAAGCCACGGACCGACCGACAAGCGACTTGCTTGCCACCAATCGGTACATGAGAATTCAAACACAAAATGTTATGGGGGTGATTATCCACAATCAAATATGTATATGTATTAAGCTGTCAAAACTACACACCGTGTTAGACAGCGACAACAGGTGAGGAAAGGACACTGCCTGAAATTACGTTGGTGGCGAGGGCAGGTAACCGGAACACTAACGGCCACAAGGCATAAAATTCCGCTGGTGCACTTGAATTGCAGTCAACCAATATAGTCAACTCTACCATACAACGGCTAAATTTCAGCAATACAAACACTCAGTGTTGCTCACAGGAAAAGCACCCCAACAGCGAACCACCGTAACGAACCACACAGCATGAATGGATGTGGCTTGGGTACTGGAAACCACTACTTCAACTTTGACGTCGTGGGTCGGTGAGCCACGAAGCTCGTAGCGATCGGACAGCTCCTCGCACGCTCTGACACTGCCCAGGGACCGCCAGTGGACCCAGCCGACTGCACCGCGCGGAGATAACTTCCCCGGTCCGTAGCAACCAACCGACTGCCCGCAGAATGCTGACAACATCTAAAAGTCGTCAGAGGAAACAACACCAACAACACACACAACCTGACAAACACACGAAGACCTGAATGATACCCAACAGTAACTAAGCACGCACGAAGACAAATCGGGAGTAGATGCACGCACGCACGCACGCCCACCCACCCACCCACCCACTCACCCACCCGGCCCGAACTCGCGACCCGAACTGACCTCTTACGACAGACAACGACCGGAAAGTAATAGCAGTCGAGCAAAGATACTACGAGAGGGGATGTATCGATACGCGCTGGCCAGCGCCGGTCACTGTCAGGCAAAGCAGCAACTCAGTGGCAGCAGTAATTTAAATTAACGTAATGAGGTGGAAGTACGTTAAAAACATGGTGTAAAATACATGACGGCGGGAACGCGAGCCACGCACGGCTCAGCACTAAAGAGGTTATTCCCCGACGTCGTAACACGTGTCCTATCATCCTGTCCCTTCTTATAGAAGAGTCTGGAATCTCCGTCCAAACCTTCTCTCTTAACAGCACTTTACTGCCAGTTCGCCGAGTCAGACGCTGTGCAGCTCGTGTGTCTCCTTAGATGTTATGGCAGACTTCGACGATTACCACGGTTTGGTATCTGAGACGGACCAGAGAGGGCAATATTTTGCATGTGGCTCTTCTTACACGGGAGCCTGACCACCGCTGTCAGGGTTGCCTGTGTACCGTCCTGGTAGTGGTAGACAAATGCTTAGAGTGATTATCTACAGCACTTTTTGTGAGTGATTATCAAGTAGAAAACGCACAAGCTTTTATGGTTTTCTGGAGCGCAGCATTTCGTGCGTGATTCTGGCTCTGACAATACATCTGTGTAGCATTCACAATCAGGATCTAAATTGACGAACGACTGGCTGTCGTAATTTTAACACGCCATTACATGGCGGCACCTGTGCGCTCTTTCTGTGGCTACTGTCTACGACAGGGTCGGTTTCTGGGGAAACGAGCATTTTCAGCGTGGAGGTGAAGTGTAGGATTTTTCCTAATCCTCCTACAGGAGTAGTGACAAGGACTCAAGAGACCGACACAAAGCCGAGTGATTTCCCCTGCACAACAGAAAGCGTAACCTTACAAAAACACTACAAATGATAGCACGAAATGTCCAATAGAAATGCCCACATCATGATAATTTTGATAGGCTGAAAAGCTTAAACTGACATAATTTCGTGGAGCGATTTGGAGCTCACAAAGTCGAAGAATGGACTGGGAGCCTTCGTACGGTATTAAAGTCTTGTGCCCTCTGGGAGGGAGGTGGCGTTTTCGTAGAGTACGGTACTTCAGAAATCGGGACAAGGTGATCCTTTCGTGATCAAACGATTTATTTTTTATGTCCAGCCTTGCGATTGGAGGTATGAGGGACATTGGCTGTTCACTTCTGTAATAAACCCACAGCCGTCCTTACGATATCATTTATTTATTATATGGCTACCAGTTTCGGTCCTTCAGTGACCATCTTCAGGCCTTACCGCCAGCGTCAGCTAATGACTAAGGACGGTGCACTGAAGCACCGAAACTGGTAGCCATACAATAAATGATATCGTAAGGCCGGCTATCGGTATTCCATTTTATTACACAAACGATTTATTTCTTCCAGCATGGAAATTTGTGAGAATTCGAAAGTACGTGTCCGCAAGCGAACGTGAATTTCGGATTGAGTCATTCTGATTTTTCCAGGTGAGTGTTGTCGTTTAACTAGTATAAGGACGGCCAATACGCACAGAAGTCAGATTAGGTTGTGGAGCAATATACCTAGCTCGATGGTGGTGTTTAGAGAACGAGATGGACGATTCCGTGGAAATATGAGTCCGGCGTTTTTGTGTCACTTTTTCCCTATTGGCTTTCAGAAGCATTCCTGTTATATTGTGGGAGTTCCTGGGAATAAATTCGTGGTAATGTATGAACTGTTAGCGGCGCAAATTTTCTTTCCAGCCCCGTAGTCGAAAGTCAGAATCTTTGGGATCACTAATTATTAACTCTGGAGTAATGGGAAATTTAACCCTGTTTGACGGATCAAAGCGAGATCGGTGATTATTATTTGAACTTATTTTGCATGTCTGGCATTACAGAGGATAAAACAGGGCCACCGATTGAAAGTGTGGAGCAGTAACCGCGCAATTTGTCTCGTGTGCAGCACATTTACAGCCGCATCTACATTTAAATCTGCGTCTTCATACATGCTCCGGATGACACCTTCTCGTGAAAGGAGGAGGGTACCTTGTACCACTACTAATCCTTTCCTGTTCCGGTCGTGAATAATGCGAGGGAAGAACGACTATCTATACGACTTCTGTACGAGCCCTAATTTCTCTTATATTGTCTTCGAAGTCCTTACATAAAACGTATGCGTTAAGAATTCGTGGATTCTGGCCGTGTCTGCGAGTGTGATTTCATGCAAAGCTTCGGAAGCTTCGAGGCACGGGCGAAATGAGCGGTTCACAGTGTTGCCATTTGGAGGAATGCACAATGAAGAGTGGACAAGGTATCTTAGGGGAACTGAGGGCTGCGGTCTACTTTGCTCCTTAATGTTTGGAAGAAGTGCATATGCACTATAACACTCAGATCTACGGAATGACTTCCCGGATTTCGAGCTCCCATGAATTAAAAACGTAGATGCGATCACAGGTTTTGTCAAGTACGTGACCAGGAAACAACAAACAATAGAATCAGCCTTCCATCTTCGTCTGTGCTCCACAAACCATCCTAGGCGTCTGGTGGAGGGTACATTAGGTGCCAGTCTATGTACGGGTTGTTCTATCTACGGGCTGTAAGCGGGTGGAAAGCTCTTTGCTCTGAACCCGAATTTAGCGTAATTGTCACCATGAGTAGTATATTTAGAAGGAAGCGGCGTATTTCTGGGACGATTTATAATATGAGCTCTCTGAATTTTGAAAGGTTCTCCATGACAAAAGCCTTTTCGTTGAGCAGCGCTGCCATTCTTACCGGCTAAACAAATCCGTACGAATCGCGTAGCAATTCCTCGAAACTATTTTATTTATTGCATTGATACATCTATGTCAGAGTTTCACATCGACGAGCATACGCAAACCACGTCGTTACGATTCCTGCAATAAATCGGACGCTGGTGCGTCTGCCTTTCCCACGTGGATGTTTCACCGTAAATGACTCCGGACAGATACTCCTAGACATTTGAAGCTTGTGACTGATTCCTCTGACTGATGGCCACGCATGTAATAGGTGCTACTTATCTACAAGTGCGCTTGTGTTTTCGTTTAAGTTTCTTGCGATGTCCTATCCCTGCACACAAGTGGGTCGACTGAAAAACAGTCTCAAACGGCTAGAGACGTTATCCGCCAGGTGATTTATAGGCAACGTAAAAAAAAAAAAAGTTTCCTACATGTTGAGAGTTGGTCATGAAAACGAGTCCAATTAACATGGGTTTGGAAACACATACGTTCTGAGATATGAAGATGTGTTCCTCTTAACATGACGTTCATTTATGACACTCGTTCAGTGAAAGTGCGGAATGTAACACCCATTCATAGCATCGCTCTGCCTTTCACCATAAGGAATTACGCAGTTTGCAGTACAGTAATTGTTCGCTGTATCTCACGGGTGGCGATTAGTCACAAACATCCTCAGTAATCCAGATAGGTATTGATATATTTGTCACTGTCATGAATCTAAAAAGACCGCTACGGTCGCAGGTTCGAATCCTGCGTCGAGCATGGATGTGTGTGATGCCATTAGGTTAGTTAGGTTTAAGTAGTTCTAAGTTCTAGGGGACTGATGACCTCAGAAGTTGAGTCCCATAGTGCTCGGAGTCATTTGAATCATTTTTGAATCAAAAAATTCCTATACTACGCCGTTAATTTCGATTATTAATGACCATCTTCGTCGCATACTTGTTCTAGGGTTTTCATCCTCCCTCCATGTCAGGCGTGCTTACTGAGTGAGGCCTTCAACTGTTGGGGTAGTAGAGAACCTTGAGACTCTCAGAAAAGGAAACGTACTGATACATTCTTACGTAGAAACAGCACAATAATAATGTCAAGTCATTTATGTAAGTAGTTAAGAAACCACGGCACATATCTGGAGTAGTAATTTACTGCAACAAACACACACACACACACACACACACACACACACACACACACACACACACACACACACACACGCAAGCACTACCAAGTCTCTGGTCCCACGGAAGTCTAACAACATGACTGACTGAAGATTACCTAATGCTCAGGCTCAAACGTGTCAGTGATACAGAATGTCATCAAAGCACTTCGTTTACCTTGCACGTCTACGCTCGTATCCGTAACGAAAGATCTTTCAGCCCCTGATAAGCACAAACAGAGTCTCAGATGTTATATGTTTCCTGGATCACGTTTATTGAACCATCTTTTTGCAATTTCGATTACTACTACTACCTCTCAAAATATTTGGCGCTTCTTTTTCTAATTGCTGATATTCACTACTGGCCATTAAAATTGCTACAGCCTGAAGATGACGCGCTACAGAGGCGAACTTTAACCGACAAAAAGAAGGTGCTGTGCTGTGATATGCAAATGATTAGCTTTTCAGAGCATTAATGCGAGGATGTCGCCGGTGGCGACACCTACAACGTGATGAGATGAGGAAAGTTTCCAACCGATTTCTCATACAAAAACACCAGTTGACCGGCGTTGCCTGCTGAAACGTTGTTGTGATGCCTCGTGTAAGGAGGAGAAATGCGCACCATCACGTTTCCGACTTTGATAAAGGTCGGATTGTAGCCTATCGCGATTGCGGTTTGTCGTATCGCGACATTGCTTCTCTCGTTGGTCGAGATCCAATGACTGTCAGCAGAATATGGAATCGGTGGGTTCAGGAGGGTAATACGGAACGCCGTGCGGGATCCCAACGACCTCGTATCACTAGCAGTCGAGATGACAGGCATCTTATCCGCATGGCTGTAACGGATCTTGCAGCCACGTCTCGATCTCTGAATCAACAGATGGGGACGTTTGCAAGACAACAACCACCTCCACGAAAAGTTCAACGACGTTTGCAGCAGCATGGACTATCAGCTCGGAGACCATGACTGCGGTTACCCTTGACGGTGCATCACAGACAGGAGCGCCTGCGATGGTGTACTCAACGACGAACCTGCGTGCACGAATGGCAAAAAGTCATTTTTTCGGATGAATCCAGGTTCTGTTTACAGCATCATGATGGTAGCATCCGTGTTTGGCGACATCGTGGTGAACGCAGATTGGAAGCGTGTAATCGTCATCGCCATACTGGCGTATGACCCGGCGTGATGATATGGGGTGCCATTGGTTACGCGTCTCGGTCATCTCTTGTTGTCATTGACTTTGGACAGTGGACGTTACATTACACATGTGTTGCGACTCGTGGCTCTACCCTTCATTCGATCCCTGCGAAACGCTAAATTTCAGCAGTATAATGCACGACCGCATGTTGCAGATCCTGTACGGACCTTTCTGGATACAGAAAATGATCGACTGCTGCCCTGGCCAGCACATTCTCCAGATCTCTCGCCAATTGAAAACGTTTGGTCTATGGTAGCCGAGCAACTGGCTCGTCACAATACTCTTGATGAACTGTGGTATCGTGTTGAAGTTGCATGGGAAGCTGTACCCGTACACGCCATTCAAACTCTGTTTGACTCACTGCCCAGGTGTATCAAAACCGTTATTACGGCCAGAGGTGGTTGTTCTGGGTACTGATTTCTCAGGATCTATGCACCCAAATTGCATGAAAATGTAATCACATGTCACTTCTAGTATAATATATTTTTTCCAATGAATACCCGTTTATGATCTGCATTTCTTCTTGGTGTAGCAATTTTAATGGGCTGTAGTGCATTTCATGATAACATCTGTCTAACTACACTACCTAGAAGAACTGCCGTGAACTACCTTCGTCTTTGCGTTCCTCATTACGTACACTTTCCTACACTCTGTTCAAAATAACTTTAGGATTGAGTCTTCGTGAGCAGCACATGTTGGCGCAGAGCATGGTTACCATATCCTGCATGGAACACAGGCTTAATGTAACACCTTATTGAACTCGAAGACTCTCACAAACTATTCAATGTGCAAAGATATAACTTATTTCAGTGTATTAATTATTTTTGTAAACATTACTGGGAATACCAACGATCAAAATACAATCTTTGAAACAATTACAACAGGCTAGATCTCAAGGCGCATCGTCATTCAGCAGTTGCTGCTCCATGCACAGCCATTGTCTATTAAAATCGATGTAGGTCTGTAGACGTCATTGGGTCTGTTTGCTAGGAAGTGTTGAATCTAATAATCTTTTCGTGTGTTCCTGATAAACATATTTTGTTTGGAAAGCGACAGTACGCAGCTGTATGAGACAATTTCTGAAAGTCAAGTTAAAGAACATCAGCTTGATGTCAACGGATGTAAGGAACCTTTGACAGGATAGCACAGCTGGAATTTTCTCGCTCAGTAGAACGTGCCGAAGCGCACCCCTACCTCGGAGGAAGCTCGCGTTAGTTTTCTAAACACGCGTGAACTTTCGCTGCTTTACTATCACCTCCATTGTTTTCCATGTTGCATCGGTTGTAGCCATCTCTTTAGCAAACTCATCAGAGGTCGCCTGGCATGCCCGTGCGAGTCCTTTGCAAACTTTCCCCCGTGTCTGCGCGGAGTGAAGACGCGCCTGTGAATCGCTCCAGTCCTCCTATCCAACCCACCGTCGTCATAGCTCCTACGTAACCAGTACCGTACTTGCACCTTCACTCTTCTGTCGAGCTTTTGTTTCCATGAAGCAGTGGCTTTGAGTTATTTTCTTGGACGCTGATGATAATACACACCACCATCTATGGTACACTTTATAAGAAAATACATGAAAAAATCGCGCCAAGGAGGAGTTATCCGAATGGGACTGAAATCGGTAAATGTGATGCACCTGTACAGACAAACAAATGACTAGAATTTCAGAAAATCGGAGTGGTCAAGAGAAGGGGCTTCACCAACTGAGGAAGTCAATAACGCCTGGGCAACCTCCGGCCCTTATGAAAGTACACTACTGGCCATTAAAATTTCTACACCAAGAAGAAATGCAGATGATAAACGGGTATTCACTGGACAAATATATTATACTAGAACTGGCATATGATTACATTTTCACGCAATTTGGGCGCATAGATCCCGAGAAATCAGTATCCAGAACAACAACCTCTGGCCGTAATAACGGCCTTGATACGCCTGGGCATTGAGTCAAACAGAGCTTGGATGGCATGTACAGGTACAGCTGCCCATGCAGCTTCAACACGATACCACAGTTCATCAAGAGTAGTGACTGGCGTACTGTGACGAGCCAGTTGCTCGGCCACCATTGACCAGACGTTTTCAATTGGTGAGACATCTGGAGAATGTGCTGGACAGGGCAGAAGTCGAACATTTTCTGTAACCAGAAAGGCCCGTACAGGACCTGCAACATGCGGTCGTGCATTATTCTACTGAAATGTAGGGATTCGCAGGGATCGAATGAAGGGTAGAGCCACGGGTCGTAACACATCTGAAATGTAACCTCCACTGTTCAAAGTGCCGTCAATGCGAACAAGAGGTGTCCGAGACGTGTAACCAATGGCACCCCATACCATCACGCCGGGTGATATGCCAGTATGGCGATGACGAATACACGCTTGCAATGTGCGTTCACCGCGATGTCTCCAAACACGGATGTGACCATAATGATGCTGTAAACGGAACCTGGATTTATCCGAAAAAATGACTTTTTGGCATTCGTGCACGCAGGTTCGTCGTTGAGTACACCATCGCAGGCGCTCCTGTCTGTGATGCACCGTCAATGGTAACCGTAGCCATGGTCTTCGAGCTGATAGTCCATGGTGCTGCAAACGTCGTCGAACTTTTCGTGCAGATGGTTGTTGTCTTGCAAACGTCCCCATCTGTTGACTCAGGGATCGAGACGTGGCTGCATGATCCGTTACAGCCATGCGGATAAGATTCCTGTCATCCCGACTGCTAGTGATACGAGGTCGTTGGGATCCAGCACGGCGTTCCGTATTATCCTCCTGAACCCACCGATTCCTTATTCTGCTAACAGTCATTGGATCTCGACCAACGAGAGAAGCAATGTCGCGATACGACAAACCGCAATCGCGATAGGCTACAATCCGACCTTTATTAATGTCTGAAACGTGATGGTGCGCATTTCCCTCCTTACACGAGGCATCACAACAACGTTTCACCAGGCAACGCCGGTCAACTGCTGTTTGTGCATGAGAAATCGGCTGGTAACTTCCCTCACGTCAGCACGTTGTAAGTGTCGCCACCGGCGCCAACCTTGTGTGAATGCTGTGAAAAGCTAATCATTTGCATATCACAGCATCTTCTTCCTGTCGGTTAAATTTAGCGTCTGTAGCATGTCATCTTCGCGATGTAGCAATTTTAACGGCCAGTATGTAGTTATTCGGCATGGTGCTGATTGATAGAGATGTTGATTGTCCTCCTGAGGGATATGGTGTCACACTTTGTGCTATTGTCGCTTTGTACAGTCAAAATCTCGAGATGATTTGGCGTTTCTATCCATACTGCTCTCAACGTTCTCAATTTCGGAGAGATCCGGCAACCTAGCTGGCCGTGGTAGGGTTTGCAAGCACGAAGACAAGCAGTAGAAACCCTCGCCGTGTGCGGCGGCCATTATATTGCTGAAATGTAAGACCATGATGGCGTGCCAAGAAGAATATCGTCAGCGACCCCTGTTCTGTCAGGGTACCACGGATGACAACCACAGGGGCTCTGCTATGAAAGGAAATGGCTCCCCAGACCATTACTCCTGGTTGTCGGGCCGTACAGGGACAGACAGCTTTGTATCCCACCATAGCCCTGGGTGTCTGTCACTGACTGCAGTAGAACTGAGCCTCGATGACCAGAGGAGACATATCTGGTGATGCCCCTACAGCCTTTGGATACCAACCTTTCTACAGCCTGTCATACGGTCCAGCAAACAGTTTTCCTGTGGCACCATTTATTTTCATAGCATCCACGGCACCTTGCAGAACAGCTGTATGTCGATAATATTCGACGCCCTTTTCTGTTGACCTTCATGGCAAGCCATTCTGGGCTTACATTTCAGCAAGATAATACCCACCTGCACTCGATGAGAGTTTCTGTGGCTTGCCTTCGTGGTTATCAAACTTTGCCATGGCGTGCTAGTTCGCCGGATCTCTCCCCAATTGCGAACATTAGGAGCATTACGGGCAGAGCCTTCCAACAGCCTCGGGATTTGGATGATGTAACGCTCCTATTGGACAGAATTTGGCACGGTATCCGTCAGGAGGATGTACAATAACTCTCAATCAATGTCAAGCCGAATAACTGTACGTATAAGAGCCAGAGCTGGTCCAAAGTGTTACTGACTTGCTCAGTTTGTGAAGCTCTTTCTCTTGAACAAGTCATCCAACTTTTCTGAAGTTGTAATTATTTGTTTCCCTGTAATTGAACATCACTTGTACGATTTCCGTCCCACTGGGATAATTCCATCGTGGTGTTTTCTTGTCTTATAGCGTATATGTTTCAAACTGATGTTTCATAGTATCACGCCAAAACATAACGATAGACTTAAAGAAAAAAGGTAGAACTTAAGTAATATTCTGGTTCTTTGGTGATTTACTGTCGGATTACTGTGAGACAACTCCGATGTGGTATTAAAAAGATGATAACTGGTAAAGGTCAACGGTGCTTTAGGACAACTCCAGCATTCTCGTGAACTCAGATGGCGAAACGGAAAACTCTGCTTTTTCTCGTAGCCGAAATGTTTGAAATCCCTATAAAAATATTGTCTGTCAGCTGCTATATATATATATATATATATATAAACAAAGTGTAGGAGATGCAGATGCCTCACTGAGATTCATTGGAAGAATCCTAAGGAAATGTCCAGCCTCGAAAAGCGTTAACTCACAACACCTTCAATCTACCTATTCTTGACCATTGTTCGTTAATCTGATACCCTTACCAGCTGGGATTAATACAGAAGGCAGAGAAAAGTCAAAGAAGAGTTACGGGTTCTCTCGTTGGTTCGTTTAGGAAGCACTCATATAACCCCAGTTGGCACGCTGTACAAGAGAGTTGTTGTCCTCCAGGGAAGTTTCTGTTGAAATTCCGACATAAGAGGTTCCAAAAAGAGGCACACAATATGGAAATTCCTTCTACATACATTTGGCAAACTGACCACGATAAGAAAATCAAACAAAGATACTCGTTATTGCCACCAACCATTTCCTAATGGAACATGAAGTGCGGGAAGTAGTAACGGTACTGGAACAGCTCTCTGGCACACACCGTAAGGTAGCTTGTAGTGTATGCATAAAGAAAATATGATAAATGTACAGTTTGTGTGAAATGTATCAAAAACTGTCATTTCCAGAACGTTAGGTTTGCAGAAGTAACGCCGATAGAACTGGTTGAAAATGGCACGTAGCGCGCGGTGAAGCATGTTTGATGATGCTAAAGAAAATGTAGCAGACCTGTTAACTCGAATGGACAATATACTTAGAACTGAATATGAGTAAAGGATAAATAAAGACGGAAGTGGTGTAAGACATGCGAAACGGGAAACACGCAGAGGAAGGTAAGTCACATAATATGAAGGAAGCGAGATACACTCATGCTCATAAGTTAAGGATAATTGCAGAATGTGGTGCCACACAACGTGGCACTACACAAAACTGGCGCTAATAGCATAGGCACATAGGGAACACAGATCTGTAAGTCCACAGTATTGGTGGTAAGTTGAGAAAACAGTCCCGAAACACATGTGTTACAAAACGCCACTGTTTCCTGCGCATGTACCCAGACATCAGTATGGGATATGATCACCATGCACACGTACACAGGCCGCACAACAGGTTGGCATACTTTGGATCAGGTGGTCGAGCAGCTGCTGGGGTATAGCCTCCCATTCTTACACCAGTGCCTGTCGGAGGTCCTGAAGTGTCCTCGGGGTTTAAAGACGTGCAGCGATACGTCGACTGAGAGCATCCCAGACGTGCTCGATGAGGTTTAGGTCTGGAGAACAGGCAGGCCACTCCATTCGCCTGATGTCTTCTGTTTCAAGGTACTCCTCCACGATGGCAGCTCGGTGGTGCCGTGCTTTATCATCCATCAGGAGGAAGGTGTGACCAACTGCACCCTGAAAAGGCGGACATAGTGGTGCAAAATGACGTCACGGTACACCTGACCTGTTACAGTTCATCTGTCAAAGACATGCAGAGGTGTACGTGTACCAATCATAATCCCACCCCACACCAGCAAACTATGACCTCCACACAGGTCCCTTTCAAGGACATTAGGGGTTGGTATCTGGTTCGTGGTTCACGCCAGATGAAAACCCGGCGAGAATAACTGTTCAGACTATACCTCGACTCGTCCGTGAACATAACCTGGGACCACTGTTCAATGAGCATGTACTGTGTTCTTGACGCCAAGCTTTACGGGCTCTCCTGTGACCAGGGTCAGTGGAATGCACCTTGCACGTCTCTGGGCAAATAAACCATGTCTCTTCAGTCATCTGTAGACTGTGTGTCTGGAGACAACTGTTCCAATGGCTGCAGTAAGGTCCCGAGCAAGGCTACCTGCAGTACTCCGTGGCCGTCTGCGGGCACTGATGGTGAGATATCGGTCTTCTTGTGGTATTGTACACTGTGGACGTCCCGTACTGTAGCGCCTGGACACGTTTCCTGTCTGCTGGAATCGTTGCCATAATCTTGAGATCACACTTTGTGGCACACGGAGGGCCCGTGCTACGACCTGCTGTGTTCGACCAGCCTCCAGTCGCCCTAGTGTTCTACCCCTCATAACGTCATCAACATGTGTTCTTTGAGCCATTTTCAACACACACTACCCACTAGCACGTGTGAAAACGTCTGCACACTTACTCGCTGCACCGTAGTCTGACATGCACCAACACACCTTGAAACACGTATGTAACATAGCAGCGATGGCGAGGCATTGTAGCATCTGTGACCAGAGAGTATGCGCTTGACCGCGCGAGTGTTGCGAGCGGTTCTCAGTCTGTCAGTCAGTCGTTGCGAGTCTGTAGCTCTGTCTAGTTGAGGGCAGTACTCTGTCAGTAGTCGTCGCGTGCAGTACGCTAGTAGTCGTCATGCAGAGCGGTCGGTCAGTGGTAGCAGCCCAGTGGGGTTGTGTGATGTGGTCTGTCGGCAACACTGGTCAAGATGCTGAATGAGGTATACTGTTAATTAAGATAATCATCGGATAATGTAAAGTTTAACTATTGTAACTAATTTTCAACAAGTGCCCCCAATAATAACTTTGATTTCAAAAGCAATTTTACATAAAATTTTCATTTAATTGAAGTAACTATTTCGTTCCACTTCCCTTAAACAAAAGTTTCAGTTTTCAATTAGATTACAAAAAAAAAAAAGGGGAATATTATTATTTGCAATGCAGTTCGTCCAAGTGGTGCGCAACAATAAGAGCAGAAATTTGACTAGGTGTTGCAATGAGGTACGAATTCAATTTTGATTTTTGCACAGGGCCAAAGACCGATATTTCGGTTTAATTGAATTATCATTATCACTGAGATTTTCTTATCACTGAATGGACTTTAACTTTTTTGTGAAGAACTTATACCTGAGTCAGATCGCGATTCTAACTTTTATTGTCATTAAATTTAATTGCAGGGAGGTTACGTTTGGGTCCCATTTCTATTAAGTATTGTCATTACATTCTTGTAAATTTTTGTGGGGAGGTTACACTTGGCGACACCCAGTCCAGGATCGAATTTCGTTGAGAGTCTTTTGAGCGACAGTCAGATATCTGCTCTTATTTGCTTAGATATAATTAGGATTTGGCGCAACGCTTTTATTAACTTGTGACTTTCTTTCTACAGGTCAACGGCAATTTGTTGCTCTATTGTATTTGTGTGTTGCCTTTGCATTTGTGCTTATTTGTTTTTGAATAATTGTGACTACTGTAAAAATGCCGCGAAAGACTGTGAATAGTGTATCGCGAGGTATTACGAACGAAACTACCGATTTAAACAACTTTACCGATAGGACATGTGACACGCAGTGTAATGATGACAATCCTGCGTTCACTAACAATCAGTGCATTCCAACCACTAGTGATGACTTTTACCCTGATAATGAACAAACGAACTCAATTGTCTCGTCTGTTAATTTGACGACAATTGATGACGCAGAACGCTCTATAGTAATGAGCGCTGCCGAGCTTAACACACCCGATTTAGAAAATCCAAGTAATGTACAGACAAATTTTTCGAATGAAAATGGGCAGTGTAGTGAAAGTACGACGGATTTATTTAATTCCGAAATAATGTCTGACAGTGTACATCCGACTGACAAACGTTTTTCTAAATCTGACAATAACCAAATGGTTACAGTAAGCGAGAAAGTTCCAGATCCACCACTAAACAGCACAGAGAGTATAAACGCTAACTTTGGCTTTGAACAAATTATGGCAAGATTGCTCAAACAACAATTTAGTGAACAGGACTTAAAATTTAATAAAATTAATGAAAAACTTGACAATAATGACGAAAATCTCAAACAAATTAATGAGCAGGTCAAACAACAGAGTGAAGATTTCAGACAACTTAGGGAAGATAACAAACAAGGTAACGAAAAACTCAAACAATACTTCAATGAAAAATTAGACGACAATTCCAGACAGCGTTGCCGCGCAGTGTCATGACACAAACAAAATTAAAGAATTAGTAAACTTCCCTAAATGTCGTCGACTAAGACACCACGAAATAATTGACATTGCGCTGAACAACATCAAACGTGCCGCAGAGCGCCGGAGAAGACAGCAAAAACAGGTTTGTACACGCCGAGACTTTCACGTTGGACAGAAAATATTAGTACGTACACATTATTTATCCAGTAAATTAAAAGGTAAGTGCAGTAAATTTGAACTTCTATACGCAGGTCCATATCGGATTCGCAGCATCCCTCACCCCAATGTTGTACACGTCGAAACTTTGAGAACTAGAAAATCGAAAGGCAACCACCATATCTCAAACATTAAACCGTTTATTGAATGAAGACACTTTATGATTCAACACACTATGATGTCATTTATTAATGCAATTATTTCACCTAACTAATTACTGATGATTATCGTATTTTTTTTTGGCAAGTGCCTGGCAAGGTAAGGTTAGCAGGTCGCTTTTCTTGTCGTTACACATCAGACCGTGCACATTTTCCACTTTTTTTTGTGTATGTGATTGTACTCCAGTTTTGTTTGTATGCACTGTGAAATAGTTAAGGTATAACACACACCAGTTGACTTTGACATTTTTTTTGCCTTATGACATCTCAACATCGTGACTGTTTTACATTTTGCTGCTGCATTGTATTATTCTGTGTACATTTTGCATCTGAACACTGTCAATGCCTTTGACATATTACGTTTTCTGTCATGTTATGCTGTATGGTTAATCATGTTACCATAAACCAGTCATTATTTAATGGGTATATGATTTAAATGTAAGACATTAATCTCTGTTCATCAATTTCAGAAAGAAATGATGCATGTAAGAAATAAATTCAACAGAAATGGGAATTTCACCTACGGAATAAACGAAAGAAGATGCAATAACTTTATGAGGAAGAGTAAATAGATCAGGATTAACAAGCATTAACAAGAATATACTATACTCATCATAGAATAGCAGCCTTAACTAAATTTTTCTTTCAGAATACAAGGTGATTGATGCAGGCTGTCAGACTGAACTACACATCTTAGTTTTAGTGATGAAATATGATAGAGATAAGGAATAGTTGTATAATGAGTAATGAAGTGATTTTTTGCAGATGATAATGAATGCTGATGAATAATGATGAAGGATATGGTATTATGAATAATGAAGTTTTTCTTTACAGGTGATGATAATAATGAAGTTATGATAATATGGATAAGGAAGTGATTGATAATGAAGTTTTTTCTTTACAGATGAGGATAATGTTGGAGTTTTATATTTATGCTATGTAGTTATTTAAGTATTTGTTGCAGTTTGTTTTGACAGCAGGTGTTATATTGCATAGTAGGATGACGGAAAGTTTTGGAAAGGACAGCTATGGAACACATTTTATACACATTTCACTACTTGTTAATTCGAAGTTCACTACTTTTCAGCATAGTGTGCGTTTCTTCTTTCAGGTCAATAATCCATTTTGTATTTTTTCCAGGAGATGCTTGTCATGATAGTTACTAAAACTGTTACTTATTATACCTGTTCTAGTACTTGCATTTTTATTTTTTTTTTACCCGTTTGTGTTTACCATTTATAAATGTAATCACATATACTGCCTTGTTACATAACCTTGCTACAGCTGACTCGTGACAAATGACGTTACCTATCCTCATTTGCAGCAATAGGTCAAAAGCAAAAAGTGTTATGCCTCAGCAATTAATTATCGATCCCATCGCAATGCATTGCTAACAAAAAAAAAAAAAAAAAAATGTATTAACAGTCCCAAATAGTGATATCAGTTTGAGAAAATTCTGAATAATACTGATTAGCTCTGAATAGTATGTCACTTGAGTAATGACTTCTTAATGAGACAACAAAAATACACATATATATAAAATAATGCTTAGTAACTGGCTAGTAATTGCCACTGTTATTGTAATGAGACTACTTATAATCCCCATGATTATTAATGCTATGACTATAATTAACTGATTTTAATAATGACTTCGTAATGATCTGAATAATAATGAATGAGGAACAATGCTTTATACTATTCAATACCTGATGGCCACTGAGTGCCAATAATTAGTGTCACATAATGAATTGTTATTAATTATGCCATTAATTAGCTCTTGTTTTCAATGTTCATACTTTATAATTGGAAATGAATGTGACTGTTTAATAATGCTTTGTAATTAGGAAAAAACTAATGATTATTACTATTGAAATGACAAATGATTAATTAACTATGCCATACTTTGTAACTGGAAAAGAATGCGATTGTTTCATGATGCTTTGTAATTAGAAGAAGGCTAATGATTCTTACTAGATTGGAATGACACATAATTAATTAACTATGCTATTGTTTCATAATGCTTTGTGATTAGGAAAAAGCTAATGATTATTACTATTGGAAGACAAATGATTAATTAATTATGCTATACTTTATAACTGGAAATGAATGCGATTGTTTCATAATGCTTTGTAATTAGAAAGCTAATGATTCTTACTATTGAAATGACAAATGATTAATTAACTATGCTTCATAATTGGAAATGAATGTGACTGTTTAATAATGCTTTGTAATTAGGAAAAAGCTAATGATTATTACTATTGAAATGACAAATGATTAATTAACTATGCCATACTTTGTAACTGGAAAAGAATGCGATTGTTTCATGATGCTTTGTAATTAGGAGAAGGTTAATGATTAATACTATATTGAAATGACAAATGATTAATTAACTATGCTTTATAATTGGAAATGAATGTGACTGTTTAATAATGCTTTGTAATTAAGAAAAAGCTAATGATTATTACTATTGAAATGACAAATGATTAATTATGCTTTATAATTGGAAATGAATGTGACTGTTTAATAATGCTTTGTAATTAGGAACAGCTAATGATTATTACTATTGAAATGACAAATGATTAATTAACTATGCCATACTTTGTAACTGGAAAAGAATGCGATTGTTTCATGACGCTTTGTAATTAGGAGAAGGTTAATGATTAATACTATATTGAAATGACAAATGATTAATTAACTATGCCATACTTTGTAACTGGAAAAGAATGCGATTGTTTCATGATGCTTTGTAATTAGGAGAAGGTTAATGATTAATACTATATTGGAATGACAAATGATTAATTAACTATGCTATACTTTGTAACTGGAAAAGAATGCGATTATTTAATAATGCTTTGTAACTAGGAAAAGAAGATTACTGATTCTATGTAAAACAATTAATGAACATTTTTCTGTAATACTACATACATGGTACAGAAATGTTCAATAACTGGGCTATGAATGTCGCAAACTACTACTGTAATTGACAATATTATGTGACTTAATGTCCTTCACCTTATGAGCTAACTACCCTGAATTACTGCAATGTCCATTTGTCCTGTTTATCCTAGTGATCATGGAGGACTATCTTTGGTTTTGCACTAATTCTACGTTGGCGTGCCTTATAAGAGAGTGGTGTTGATACGACATGCTGTCCACCACCGTGAGCGATGAAGACGTTATTATGGTCCCACTGTTTGGTGTACCTAATGTACTGCCAAAATGAAAACATGAAACATTAATACGACAGTTCAGTGTCTTGGCTACACTGATAAATTCTGAGGGGAAAAGAACTTCAAGTTGTGTCACTTGGTGTTGTACTTCTGTGGAAAGATATGGACTTTCAAAACAGCTGTGTGCAATCTAAAGTGCTACAACCATGATGCAATCCTTCCCTTTCCTATCCTAATTCTTGTCACATAGTGAAAATCATTTTTGCTAACATTATTTATGTTCATGGCTATACATTTTTTCAATTCGCTAAACTCCAGTGCGAGTACACTTATGTCACTGGTCGACATGATTTTTTTTTGCTATTATGTTTATTTATTGCCAAAATGCTAAAGACATTTTTTTTTATTTGTTCTCAAGTACAGTATATGTGCACTTTTGTATTTTATATTGTATATACATTTTTTATTTTCTGAACTACAGTGCATGGGCACTTCTGTTAGGTGTTAATATGTTTTCTACTGAACTTCAGTGCCTGTACACTTTTCTCATTTTTCAATATGATTTCTACTATCCTGTATATTCAATACTTTAATGCGTATGCACTTATGTCATTTGTTACTAATTGTACATACATTTCATCAATTACTGATATATTCTCAACTGCAGTGCATGTGCACTCATGTCACTTGTCAACATAATATTTTTTGCCAGTCTGTTTATTTGTTCTGAATATGCTAAAGAATTTTTTTCAGTGCCTGTGCACTTTGTTATCTGTCAAATAATTTGTATATACATTTTTCTGATTTGCTACTATGTTTTGTACTCACATTTTGTCTTTGTCTGATATATTTTGTACTTAGTGCGTGTGCACAACATTTAAATATTCTGTAAGTTGTAGAATTTTGTTAATTAAAGAAAAATTTTGCCGCGCTTGGCAAGTCCAAATGACTCACCATCGCTGCCAAATTTTTGCCCCCCCGGTGGAGGGTTATGAAACACGTATGTAACATAGCAGCGATGGCGAGGCATTGTAGCTTCTGTGACCAGAGAGTATGCGCTTGACCGCGCGAGTGTTGCGAGCGGTTCTCAGTCTGTCAGTCAGTCGTTGCGAGTCTGTAGCTCTGTCTAGTTGAGGGCAGTACTCTGTCAGTAGTCGTCGCGTGCAGTACGCTAGTAGTCGTCATGCAGAGCAGTCGGTCAGTGGTAGCAGCCCGGTGGGGTTGTGTGATGTGGTCTGTCGGCAACACTGGTCAAGATGCTGAATGAGGTATACTGTTAATTAAGATAATCATCGGATAATGTAAAATTTAACTATTGTAACTAATTTTCAACAAGTGCCCCCAATAATAACTTTGATTTCAAAAGCAATTTTACATAAAATTTTCATTTAATTGAAGTAACTATTTCGTTCCACTTCCCTTAAACAAAAGTTTCAGTTTTCAATTAGATTACAAAAAAAAAAAAAAAGGGGAATATTATTATTTGCAATGCAGTTCGTTCAAGCGGTGCGCAACAACAAGAGCAGAAATTTGACTAGGTGTTGCAATGAGGTAAGAATTTAATTTTGATTTTTGCACAGGGCCAAAGACCGATATTTCGGTTTAATTGAATTATCATTATCACTGAGATTTTCTTATCACTGAATGGACTTTAACTTTTTTGTGAAGAACTTATACTTGAGTCAGATCGCGATTCTAACTTTTATTGTCATTAAATTTAATTGCAGGGAGGTTACGTTTGGGTCCCATTTCTATTAAGTATTGTCATTACATTCTTGTAAATTTTTGTGGGGAGGTTACAACCTCTGCGTACGTGGACTGCTGCCAGCGGCACCGTGCGACGACCGCAGGTCAAATGCACCGCATGGTTGTACCCCGAGGTGATTTAAACCCACAAACTGCCCATCAGAGCGTTGTTTCACCATGTATCAGCATTATCCTTAATTTATGTGTATGAGTGTAGATGTCAGTATCAAATTGGCGCTGGCGAAGCAAACTTCCTTCAGCAACATAAATCTGTTTAGATAAAAAAATGTGGCATAAAGCTGGGTTAAAAGTTCCTTGGAACGTACACCTGGTGGACAGCGTCCCATGTTAGTGAAGCTTTGACTGTATGGGAACTAGAGAAGAAACTGGGAGAAAATTTTAGTTGCTTCTGTTTTTGATACTCTCACATTGTTTTTGTATCCGTAATTAAGCCATAATCTTCGCAGGACTGCGAACGTATTATTCCACTTTTAATCTGTCAAGTGCACGTGGGATTTTTCTTTGTTCTTCCTTCCATAAGGCAGAACATCAGGCCAGGTAGCAAATGGTACCTCACCTCTTAAAAGGAAAAACAAAAGGCCGACTATGCATTCTTCTGTTTTATGAAGCTTAAACTTTATAAGTAATGTAGTCGCTGACATATTTACTTATAGCGCACATTCCGGGTACGCACAATGTTTTTTGCTTGCTGTCAGTAAATGAGGAATGTCGGGCAACTTGCTCTTTTTTCTTTTCTTCCTCCTAGAACCCCTTCATCCCGTTATCTCTGAGGCAGGAAGCAATCAACAGGGACACGAGAGCCAGCGACGAAGGTGTTGCGATAACAGCGCTTTGTGTATGCTCTTGGTGAAACCGTAAGTTGCAAGGATACATTATTCACTGACGTGTAGCAATCAGTACCTGTATCCGGCGAACAACCACTGAGGGCAAGAAGGCAAGTTCAGAATCAATTATTTTACCAACCGATGGGTACCTGCGCTACAAGGGTTGTGATAATTATTCCCCGACTTGACAGATCATACTAACAACGAGGAAACCTTCTCCAAATCAGTTTTGACCAACTCTACGTCAACAATTTTCCCCCACTGGGTTTTAATATTCACAGATTTATGTAATAACAGAACATTCGTTTCTACTCAGGATGCCAAAAGATCAGTGTGGTGACCAAAGTATTCTGAGCCAAGAATTTGTTCTCATTTTTAAGGAAGTCTCCAAACCCATGAGTCACTTGAATAGATAAGCTTAAAATCCGCCTGCAACTATAATAATATCACCAACAGCAAATAAAAGCTTTCGTAGAGACACGGATACGTTACACAAATGTACATCCTGAAATATAAAAAAAAGCTTTCGTAGAGACACGGATACGTTACACAAATGTACATCCTGAATCTGAAACAATAACGCATTGTCTCATCAGCATCTTCATCAGCATCATTATCCGGCATTTGACATCCACTGCTGAAAAAGGCATCCTCTATATTTTTCCACGCACTTTGGTCATCAGGTACACAGATCAATATCAACACTTCGGTTACACGATAAATAACACAGATCCAAAGGCTGTCAATTCAATTACCGGATGACAGTTATTGAACTATTTGAAGTAAAATCATCATAACTTCTGAACGGTTTGGGTTAGGACGATCAAACTGCACGGTTGGCCGCGGAGCATGAAGGGGTTAGTATGGTTTGATTTAGTGACGAAGCCCACTTTCATTTGGATGGGTTCGTCAGTAAGCAAAATTGGCGCATTTGGGGTACTGAGAATTCGCATTTCGCGATCGAGAAGTCTCTTCACCCTGAACGAGTGACTGTGTGGTGTGCAGTGCCCAGTCACGGAATAATAGGTGCGATATTCCTTTATAGCACGGTGACTACAGAACGCTACGTGAAGGTTTCGGAAGATGATTTCATCCTCATTTTATCCAAAGTGACTCTGATTTCGAGAAGATAAGGTTCACACAAGACGGAGCTCGACCCCGTCGAAGCAGGAGAGTGTTCGATGCCCGGGAAGAACACTTTGAGGACCGCATTCTGGCTCTGGGGTACCCAGGGGACACTGGCATTGTCCTCGATTTGCCGCCATATTCTCCGGATCTGAAGACATCCGACTCCTTTTTGTGGGGCCAAGGAGAAGGTGTACAGTAGTAACCCCAAAACCATTGCTGAGTTGAAAACAACTATTCAGGAGGTCATCGACAGCATAGATGTTCCGATACTTCTGAGGGTCATGCAGAATTCTGCTCCACATTATCGCCAATGATGGAAAGCATATCGAACATGTCATAAACTAAATCCGAATATCTGTAGTGACGTTTACATGTTGAATAAAGTGTGCACAGGCCGTAGTTCGTAACTAATTTACGTTTTCTTTCATGTAGTTCAGTAATTGTCACCAGGTAAATACCTAGGGATTACAAATACGATCAATTTAAATTGGAACGACCACATAGCTAATTTTGTGGGGAAGACGACCAAAGACGGCGATTTTTTGGCAAAAAGAAGATGCAACAGCTGTACTCGAGAGACTGCCTACACTACACTTGTCCGTCGTCATCTAGAGTACTGCTACGCTGCATGGGATCTCGACCAAAGAGGACTGACGGAGGACACTGATATGGTCCGGATACGGCACTCGTGTTGTGGTGGCTATCATTAAATCAAAGGAGTTTTTCATTGCGGCGAGAACCTTTCATGAAATGTCAGTCATCAACTTTTTCTTCCGAATACGAAAATATTTTGTTGACGTCCGCCTACATAGGGAGAAATCATCGTCGTAATAAAATAAGATAAACGAGAACTCGGCACTGAAAGATTTAAGTGTTTGTTTTTCCCACACGCCGTTCGGGAGTTTTCTGAAGGCGGTTCGGTGAACACTCTGCCAGGAACTTAACTGAAAACTGCAGAGTAAGTATGAAAATATACACTCCTGGAAATTGAAATAAGAACACCGTGAATTCATTGTCCCAGGAAGGGGAAACTTTATTGACACATTCCTGGGGTCAGATACATCACATGATCACACTGACAGAACCACAGGCACATAGACACAGGCAACAGAGCATGCACAATGTCGGCACTAGTACAGTGTATATCCACCTTTCGCAGCAATGCAGGCTGCTATTCTCCCATGGAGACGATCGTAGAGATGCTGGATGTAGTCCTGTGGAACGGCTTGCCATGCCATTTCCACCTGGCGCCTCAGTCGGACCAGCGTTCGTGCTGGACGTGCAGACCGCGTGAGACGACGCTTCATCCAGTCCCAAACATGCTCAATGGGGGACAGATCCGGAGATCTTGCTGGCCAGGGTAGTTGACTTACACCTTCTAGAGCACGTTGGGTGGCACGGGATACATGCGGACGTGCATTGTCCTGTTGGAACAGCAAGTTCCCTTGCCGGTCTAGGAATGGTAGTACGATGGGTTCGATGACGGTTTGGATGTACCGTGCACTATTCAGTGTCCCCTCGACGATCACCAGTGGTGTACGGCCAGTGTAGGAGATCGCACCCCACACCATGATGCCGGGTGTTGGCCCTGTGTGCCTCGGTCGTATGCAGTCCTGATTGTGGCGCTCACCTGCACGGCGCCAAACACGCATACGACCATCATTGGCACCAAGGCAGAAGCGACTCTCATCGCTGAAGACGACACGTCTCCATTCGTCCCTCCATTCACGCCTGTCGCGACACCATTGGAGGCGGGCTGCACGATGTTGGGGTGTGACCGGAAGACGGCCTAACGGTGTGCGGGACCGTAGCCCAGCTTCATGGAGACGGTTGCGAATGGTCCTCTCCGATACCCCAGGAGCAACAGTGTCCCTAATTTGCTGGGAAGTGGCGGTGCGGTCCCCTACGGCACTGCGTAGGATCCTACGGTCTTGGCGTGCATCCGTGCGTCGCTGCGGTCCGGTCCCAGGTCGACGGGCACGTGCACCTTCCGCCGACCACTGGCGACAACATCGATGTACTGTGGAGACCTCACGCCCCACGTGTTGAGCAATTCGGCGGTACGTCGACCCGGCCTCCCGCATGCCCACTATACGCCCTCGCTCAAAGTCCGTCAACTGCACATACGGTTCACGTCCACGCTGTCGTGGCATGCTACCAGTGTTAAAGACTGCGATGGAGCTCCGTATGCCACGGCAAACTGGCTGACACTGACGGCGGCGGTGCACAAATGCTGCGCAGCTAGCGCCATTCGACGGCCAACACCGCGGTTCCTGGTGTGTCCGCTGTGCCGTGCGTGTGATCATAGCGTGTACAGCCCTCTCGCAGTGTCCGGAGCAAGTATGGTGGAACTGACACACCGGTGTCAATGTGTTCTTTTTTCCATTTCCAGGAGTGTAGATATAACTTTAGATGCTGGTACATGTTTCCTGGCGTTAACTACTCACCTTCCATTAGGTTGCCAATTCGTACTTTCTTATCTCTTGGGATCGACGAATGAAATTCGTTTGTTTGATAAAATACAGTACATTTTATTCAGTCATAGCTTTTCCGGAGTGAGATGTGGCATCATACCGAGATAATATGGTAATAGTCTATTCCTTTATTAATTCAATTTTTACATTCCCTTATCCATTTTCTATTTAGTCTTTTCAGGCGAACGTGTAAACGAATAAACTACAAAAGGAAAAGACGGGAATATAACTTTTTAAATTTTTTTTCCTTTAATAAGCTTTCATCGCGTTAAAATCTTTTTTTTTCTTTTAATGTGTCTTGTCCTCATTTGTCAATGTCTTCAAATATTCGTAGACTTCTCTTACCTCTTCTCCAAAATGTGAGCACGCTGGTGTAGGAACGCTAATGATTTCGAAACCTTGAAGATGACTATGAATCAGCAACTATATAAATTTGAAGAGGTTGAAACAATCGGCCAACCAGTTGCAAACCAAAGATTTATTTAGCCCTTGACCTAGGTTTCGATATTAAAAATACCTCCTTCAAAAAATTCAGATGGTTCAAATAGCTCTGAGCACTATGGGACTTAATATCTGAGGTCATCGGTCCCGTAGACTTAGAACTACTTCAACCTAACTAACCTAAGGACAGTACACACATCCATGTCCGAGGCAGGATCCGAACCTTCGACCGTAGCAGCAGCGCGGTTCCGGACTGACTCGCCTAGAACCGCTCGACCACAACGGCTACCTATCTCCTTCACATAGTGGTAAATTACACTACCATGTGATGTAACAAGGACCCCTCCATCTGAAGAAGACAGTTTTAGAAATATCGAAACTTAGATAGAGAGGTAAATAAACCTTTAATTTGCAAATGATTGGCTGATTGTTTCATTTTTGCAATACGTTTATCTCACCTCATATTCCTTCAGTATCCTTAGTGTATTTTCCAGTTCGCTTCTCAGAAACATTGTGCTACAGCGTAAAGTAAAGCGCCCGACGATAGTCGGGACTATAGAGCGGAGAGGACTGTGACAAGACGTCAGCTACTTGCACGCTGACCGACCCCTTTCGAGGACGACAACGCGACAGCAGCGATCCCTATGTGAAGCGGACGTAAGCGCCGCGACCGACTGGTGGCGATCCAGTCGAAGACTAGCTCCAAGATTAGCGAGTCCTATAGCAGCATCGACACTGGTTACTTCTCTTGTAAAATCTACACTACTGGACATTAAAATTGATACACCAAGAAGAAATGTAGATGACAAACGGGTATTCATTGGACAAATATATTATGCAAGAACTGACATGTGATTACATTTTCACACAATTTGGGTGCATAGATCCTGAGAAATCAGTACCCAGGACAACCACCTCTGGCCGTAATAACGGCCTTGATACGCCTGGGCATTGAGTCAAACAGAGGGTGTGTACATGTACAGCTGTCAATGCAGCTTCAACACGATACCACAGTTCATCAAGAGTAGTGACTGGCGTTTTGTGACGAGCCAGTTGCTCGGCTACTATTGAGAAGACGTTTTCAGTTGTTGAGAGATCTGGAGAATGTGCTGGCCAGGGCAGCAGTCGAAAATTTTCTGTATCCAGAAAGGCCCGTGCAGGACTTGCAACATGCCGTCGTGCATTATCCTGCTGAAATGTAGGGTTTCACAGGGATCGAATGAATGGTAGAGCCACGGGTCGTAACACATCTGAAATGTAACGTCCACTGTTCAAAGTGCCGTCAATGCGATCAAGAGGTGACCAAGACGTGTAACCAATGGCACCCCATACCATCACGCCGGGTGATACGCCAGTGTGGCGATGACGAATACGTGCTTCCAATGTGTGCTCACCGCGATGTCGCCAAACACGGATGCGACCATCATGATGCTGTAAACAGAACCTGGATTCACCCGAAAAAATGACGTTTTGCCATTCGTGCACCCAAGTTCGTCGTTGAGTACACCATCGCAGGCACTCCTGTCTATGGTGCAGCGTCAAGGGTAACCGTTGATCGTCCCTGCTACTGCAAACGTCGTCGAACTGTTCGTACAGATGATTATTGTCTTGCAAACGTCCCCATCTGTTGACTCAGTGATGGAGACGTGGCTGCACGATCCGTTACAGCCATGCGGATAAGATGCCTGTCATCTCGACTGCTAATGATACGAGGCCGTTGGGATCCAGCACGGCGTTCCGTATTACCCTCCTGAACCCACCGATTCCATATTCTGCTAACAGTCATTGGATCTCGACCAACGCGAGCAGCAATGTCGATAAACCACAATCGCGATAGGCTACAATCCGACTTTGATAAAGGTGATGGTACGCATTTCTCCTCCTTACACGAGACATCACAACAACGTTTCACCAGTCAACGCCAGTCAACTGCTCTTTGTGTATGAGAAATCGGTTGGAAACTTTCCTCATGTCAGCACGTTGTAGGTGTCGCCACCGGTGCCAACCTTGTGTGAATGTACTGAAAAGCTAATCATTTGCATATCACAGCATCTTCTTCCTGCCGGTTAAATTTCGCGTCTGTAGCACGTCATCTTCGTGGTGTAGCATTTTTAATGGCCAGTAGTGTACATTATGCATCCTGGTGCTATGTTTCTCCCTCTAAATTCAACATCAACAACACAAATACCCTATACCCCACAAACACTGTTCGCAGCAAACTGCCCTTGGTGCTACGTTTCACTCTCTCTATTCCCCACCAAACGAGGTGACGCAGTGGTTAGCACACTGGATTCGCATTCGGAAGAAGGACAGTTCGTACCCGGGTCCGGCGATCCTGATTTAGGCCAGTAGTGTATGTAACATGGCCTTGGAATTGTTTATACAGAAGAACATTGCTTTTTTCGTATGTAGCTCTTTCATTAAGACACCTGTGTAACACAAAGTCAAGTATTGCATTTTTTTCCTTTTGTAATAAAACTCATTAATACGGTTTGATTGAATGTTGTCTAGAGATCCGAAAAAGAAGGTTACCTAGATTCCTCATTTTTGACGATTAGGCAGGATTTAACAGTATGTTAGTGACAGAATAACGAGGCCTGTTATAAAAGTAAGCAGAAGACATATCACCGATACACGGAAACCATTCGAGTCTATATGCCGACATGCTTATACTCTGAAAAGGAAGAAGAACGATAAAAAGATCATCCCCGTATATCTGAGCATATTAAGTGGTGATATACCGTCATTGGCAGCAGCAGCAGCAGCAGCAGCAAAACGGGTGAGGTACGTTGGCTACTAACAGGCAGAATCGGCACTAGCCTAAAGCATATCTATTTAATGTAGATAACTGTGAAGGGTTTTTGTGTGGTGTTGTTGTTGTGTATGGGGAATAGAGGTTGGTTGGTTCATTTCGCAGAGGGAACCAAATAGCGAGGCCATCGGTTTCATACGATTACTGAAGGATGGGGAAGGAAGTCGGCCGTGCCATTTCAAAGGAATTAACACGGCTTTTGCATGAAGCGATTTTGGGAATTGACGGAAAAACCTAAATCAGGATCGCCGGACCCGGGTACGAACTGTCCTTCTTCCGAATGCGAATCCAGTGTGCTAACCACTGCGTCACCTCGCTTGGTGGGGAATAGAGAGAGTGAAACGTAGCACCAAGGGCAGTTTTGCTGCGAACAGTGTTTGTGGGGTATAGGGTATTTGTGTTGTTGATGTTGAATTTAGAGGGAGAAACATAGCACCAGGATGCATAATGTACACTACTGGCCATTAAAAATGCTACACCACGAAGATGACGTGCCACAGATGCGAAATTTAACCGACAGGAAGAAGATGCTGTGATATGCAAATTATTAGCTTTTCACAGCATTCACACAAGGTTGGCGCCGGTGGCGACACCTACAACGTGCTGACATGGGGAAAGTTTCCAACCGATTTCTCATACACAAACAGAAGTTAACCGGCGTTGACTGGTGAAACGTTGTTGGAATGCCTCGTGTAAGGAGTAGAAATGCGTACCGTCGCGTTTCCGACTTTGATAAAGGTCGGATTGTAGCCAATCGCGATTGCGGTTTATCGTATCGCGACAATGCTGCTCGCGTTGATCGAGATCCAATGACTGTTAGCAGAATATGGAATCGGTGGGATCAGGAGGGTAATACGGAACGCCGTGCTGGTTTCCAACGGCCTCGTATCACTAGCAGTCGAGATGACAGGCATCTTATCCACATGGCTGTAACGGATCGTGCAGCCACGTCTTGATCCCTGAGTCAACAGATGTGGACGTTTGCAAGACAACAACCATCTGCACGAAAAGTTCGACGACGTTTGCAGGAGAATGGACAATCAGCTCGGAGACCATGGCTGCGGTTACCCTTGACGCTGCATCACAGACAGGAGCGCCTGCGATGGTGTACTCAACGACGAACCTGGGTGCAGGAATGGCAAAACGTCATTTTTTCGGATGAATTGAGGTTCTGTTTACAGCATCATGATGGCCGCCACCGTGTTTGGCGATATCACGGCGAACGCACATTGGAAGCGTGTATTCGTCATCGCCATACTGGCGTATTACCCGGAGTGATGGTATGGGGCGCCACTGGTTACAGGTCTCGGTCACCTCTTGATCGCACTGACGGCACTTTGAACAGTGGACGCTACATTTCAGATGTGTTACGACCCGTGGCCCTACCCTTCATTCGATCCCTGCAAAACACTACATTTCAGCAGGATAACGCACGTGCGCATGTTGCAGTTCCTGTACGGGCCTTTCTGGATACAGAAAATGTTCGACTGCTGCCCTGGCCAGCACATTCTCCAGATCTCTCACCAACTGAAAACGTCTGGTCAATGATGGCTGAGCAACTGGCTCGTCACAATACGCCAGTCACTACTCTTGATGAACTGTGGTATCGTGTTGAAACTGCATGGGCAGCTGTACATGTACACGCCATCCAAGCTCTGTTTGACTTAATGACCAGGCGTATCAAGGCCGTTATTAACGGCCAGAGGTGGTTGTTCTAGGTACTGATATCTCAGGATCCACGCACCGAAACTGCGTGAAAATGTAATCACATGTCAGTTCTAGTATAATATATTTGTCCAATGAATACCCGTTTATCATCTGAATTTTTTTCTAGGTGTAGCAGTTTTAATGGCCGGTAGTGAATTTGCACCTAAATCACCGCACGCCGTTGATTCTCTCGCTGCTACGAAGTCGTCGGTTTCGTGGAGAAGCTGTCGCGATGGCGCAACCGTACCTCGGGTCACCAGCGTAACCAGGTGATTACTGCACGCTAAAAATTGTTCTACAGTTTCTTGGAAACCCGGCTACAGGCGCGAGTCGAGTCACGACGCACTTCTTACGATGTACGCAGAGAAAATAAAGATATTACCCAGCGTGCGTGGCTAATTTGTCGGATTCGCACATAAGACGAAGAAAATCCCGACTTGTTCCTACTTACTTACCGCGCATGTGCAACATTGCGTCTAGTCACGACCGACACGACGAGGGCACCTTACGGTGTTGTCGTTCCCTGTACCTCTGCCTTCACGGGGCTCTCCGCTTAATTTCTTTTCGTCGGGCTGTGCTGCAGACCTGTTTCCCTACGGCAGCGCCTTTCAGTTCCGTCCCTCCCACAGCTCGTGAAAGCGGCGGCCCCGCCCTCTTTGCTGCCGCGGCCCGCTGCCGTGTCCTGCGACTGACGTGCAGTCTGTC
This sequence comes from Schistocerca serialis cubense, assembly GCF_023864345.2. Taxonomy (NCBI): domain Eukaryota; kingdom Metazoa; phylum Arthropoda; class Insecta; order Orthoptera; family Acrididae; genus Schistocerca; species Schistocerca serialis. The sequence goes on from NC_064646.1 coordinate 16,174,395, forward strand.
TCACGACTTGGGCGGTCCGCCCGTCATGTCGTCCAGTGATGCCCACCTGGGCCGCTCGTCACTCCCAGCTGTCTGGAGCGTGGCATATGGACGACCTGGGAGCGGCGCGGGCCATTGTTTCCTGCGCTGCCTTTACGGATCACTGGGCTGCGTCTTGAATATTCCGTACAATCCTTTTGCGTACGATGAGCATACGAATGGAGATGACATCAGAAAAAAAACGTGGCACGGAGCAATTACGTCCTCCAGCTCTTCAGCAGGTATTTCACTCCCGTCAAGGACTTTCACTGCCACTGTACTACAATGCTTGTAGAACCGTTAGGGATGGTTCAAAATTTCGCTGAAGCTGCGTTCCGTGAAGTGAATATTTTAAATGATGTTATTAGCTATCTCAGTCAGGGTTTTTAGTTAAAATTCCACTGCTCTGGCTCTAATACTTTTGAAGATTTAATTATTTCCGCTATGTAAATAGCGTTTAAAAAATCCTTTTTTTTCCTACTAAAATATTTTCTTTCTCTAAGACTGCTAGTCATAGGCAACGACCTTGCCGCAATGGATACACCGATTACCGTGAGATCACCGAAGTTAACCGCTGTCGGGCATGGTCGGGACTTCGATGGGTGACCATCCAGGTCGTCAAGCGCTGTTGCCATTTTTCGGGGTGCACTCAGCCTCGTGATCCCAATTGAGGAGCTACTCGACCGAATAGTAGCGGCTTCGGTCAAGAATACCATCATAAGGACCGTCAGACCGGTGTGCTGACCACACGCTCCTCCTATCCGCATCCTCCACTGAGGATGACACGGCTGTCGGATGGTCCCGGTAGGCCACTCGTGGCCTGAAGACGGAGTGCTTAAAACTGCTAGTCATACAGCTATACAGCTATGAAACTTGTACTGCCGTTTGCTTACATCGAATCAATCATAACAATAATAATAACAAAACCTGGGAAAAAGGTTCTTAATTGGTCGCCTCTCCAACTAAATTTCTTGGCTTTTAAATTTGGTGGTAAAATTAGTTTGTTACTTTCAGCATTAACAGCTGCAGAGGTAGAACTGTCTAAATGCTGCCAATCGTGATAAATCAGTTCTTACTGTCTCCAGAATGAGATTTTCACTCTGCAGCGGAGTGTGCGCTGATATGAAACTTCCTGGCAGATTAAAACTGTGTGCCGGACCGAGACTCGAACTTGGGACCTTTGCCTTTCGCGGGGAAGTTCTCTACCATCTGAGCTACCCAAACAGGAAATTTCATATCAGCTGCAGAGTGAAAATCTCATTCTGGAAACACCCGCCAGGCTGTGCCTAAGCCATGTCTCCGCAATATCCTTTCTTTCAGGAGTGCTAGTTCTGCAAGGTTCGCAGGAGAGCTTCTGTAAAGTTTGGAAGGTAGGAGACGAGGTAATGGCAGAAGTAAATCTGTGAGGACGGGGCGTGTGTCGTGCTTGGGTAGCTCAGATGGTAGAGCACTTGCCCGCGAAAGGCAAAGGTCCCGAGTTCGAGTTTCGGTCCGGCACACAGTTTTAATCTGCCAGGAAGTTTCGTTTGATAGTATAACATCAATTCTTACGGTGGAGCTGTTTCCTCTGTGTCTTCTTTCTGATGGATTTGCAGTCAGAATAAGACTGGGTGTTGCCAGTCTGGAGTTGTGTAACAAAACTCCACAAGTTTGCCACCGAATTTGTTGTGTAAAAAAGTTTGTTTGAGAGGCGACCAAAGGAAAAGGATTTTCTCCCAGGTTCTGTAATTATTTTTGTGATTGCTATGGTGCAGTAAAACGTCATAAAAATTCCACAGCTGTAAGGCTAGCAGTTTTCGTGATCGAAAACATTTTAGTCAGAAAAACAGTACTTTTTTTAGTCTTGTTTACAAAGGGGGAAAACGTTCTTATCTCTTAAAGTATTGAAGCTAGAGAAGTGAAATTTTAACTGACTATCTATAAGTAAGATGTCTAATAACATAATGCAAAACGTTCACCGAACTGTTGTTTCTTAGGGACGCGTGTTGATTAAACGAAATTTAGACCTGACCCTAAAATTCATGCAAGCACTGGACATGAGAATACAATAGATATTCTCAGTAAATCTGGCCCCACCCTCTTTATGTACCTGCTCGCCAAATTCTCATTAACTGCCGATTACTGCCGATGGATATCTCATTCGCCATAGTTTGAGCGTACTTAACCAAATCATACCATTGAATGAAACAGGAGGGAGCGTGGGAGGGGGGAGTGGTACGTGCTGGTGATTTTGCTGGACAAATTTCAATCAGTTATTAACAGAAAGCAAATCTGACCGTTACACCTCATTGTAAGAGTGATATCACCCTGGTTGGTCACAACAGTTTGATCTCAATGTATACGGTGACGGAAAAAAATCGGAAGTTCATAGGCGTGTTTTTACATCTGAAAGATGATACATGACGGCCACGAGAATGTAAGATCGCAAGAAGACCTATTCACGAAACTGACGAACTGAAATCTGACACCTGTACAACGCAATGCTTGACCGTTTTTATGCTTGCAATCAACATTCTAGCACTTATCAATGGAAGACATAAAGTCTGAAAATGAGTCCGTGATCATTGTAGCCCTTACTCCGGTTACTGATGTATCAGTATTTAACATTTGCGATGGCCTGTCTTGCGCTTACATTAACCTGTGATGTTGCAGTGTTAATCACTGAAATATGTTACCTAGGTAAATTAAATCCTAAAATTTCATTGCTCCACTTTAATTATATTTTAGTATTACGATTTTTTTTCTGTCAGAGTATTAGGAATTGAACGCCGTCAGTTTGTACGACTTTTACCGCACGAACACTTGAATCCTCAGAGCGTATTTCCAACTGTGAAGCATTGAGGGAGTTCTGTCATGGTTTGGCCGGCTGGGATGACCGAGCGGTTCTAGGCATTACAGCCTGGAACCGCGCGACCGCTACGGTCGCAGGTTCGAATCCTGCCTCGGGCATAGATGTGTGTGATGTACTTAGGTTAGTTTGGTTTAAGTAGTTCTAAGTTCTAGGGGACTGATGACCTCAGAAGTTAAGTCCTATAGTACACAGAGCCAATTGAACCTTTTTTTTTGTCATGGTTTGGGGATCTTGACTAAAGTCGGAGGTTTCGTGTAAGTTGATGGAAAAATGACCGAAGTGGATTATTATGCCTTTCTCCAGCGACGTGCTAAGACATCTGGTTTGCGTCTGATTGGGAAGGGTTTCTCTGACAGCAAGGCAGCGAACCGTCCTCGTCAGAACTACGCGAAGTCTCTAGAGGTTCATAAAACTTTGAAAAACATGGAATGGCCACCCCAGTCCCCGGATTATAGCCTAAACGAGCTACTATAGAATTAATTGGAGAAGAGGATCCGAAAACGGGGAATCGTGAGGGGGACGCACTTGTGGGAGGTCATGCAGTGAGAATGGAAACTAATTCTAATTGAAACCATGGCAAAATAGGCGCATCGAATGCCGAGAGTGTGCAAACAGCTGAGCAAAACTGAACGTACTCAGACATTTCTCTCTTTAATTATTCTGATCATCACTATACTGACACACAAATTTTTTTAACGGAACGCAGTCTGACTTTCAATAATCTCCACAAAAGAATGGCCCTGACTAACAATAACCTATACCTTTCATGAATCATTTACCTCACAAAAATCTTCGTTACTTGAACTACTGCAATACAGCGAGCGCCATACTGCCAGCTAAATAAAAGATTCTAACTACTGAAGGCACTAACTACTGATAGGCATAGCAAATGAAAGATTTTGATAGAGAACAAACAATGTATTTACCTTAATACTGTTCAAAAGTCATCAAATATATATATCTATCAATTCATGACATCCATCTTTACAAATTTCCTTTTTCTGGCGGACACACGTCCAGATCGTCCGTTCAAAACTCTGGCAGTTCTCTCCCCACATCCACCACTGCTGGCGTCTCACCTCCAACTGCACAACGCTACGCGCTGTTCACATCCAACTGCCCAACACCGCAATAGCGAATATTCCAACAATGCCAACCAGCCTCAGACTGCACACAGCACATCCAGTGATTTTCATACAGAGCGCTACGTGGCGTTACCAACATAAAAACCTAAACAGTCTCCTTACAACTAAAGCAATGGGCGGCTATTCTGAGGAATCTAAAACTTAATAGTTGCATTTACCTGTGGAGTATTTGAGCTTAATAACCACTTAGACAACAATAAAATATAATTTTATATGCATTTCCTTGCCATTGCCCGTAAACAGCTGGTATTACTAAACTTATGGACGTTAGTGTACCTCCAGATGTACCGCGGTCAACCATTGGACTTCAGGGACGTCCCTGGTTACGGCACACAACATGTAGGAAAAGCCGCTGGTGTACACAAGACTACTCCAGGCAGCTGTACCTGGTCGCCATCGTAACCAAGTCCTTCGCACACCACCACTTGTAGTTCAAGTACCGACTGCTCTGTACGGCTTGGCCACTGGTCAGTCCTAGACTCCCGCCGGAGTGCAGGTGAGCCCAAGACACCATGCTGCCGTTCGTGGTGCACCATCTAGGCTCGGAGTGGCGACAGCAGCGCCACGAACTCCGCCGACCGTGCCCTCTATTCCAGCGATAGCGCGAGAGCAGGGATAGTGCGTTGGCTAGGCAGACAGGATACAAGACATGCCGTAAATGACAGAATCTCAGCACAAGCCGAAACGGGAGGTCAAAGTACCTCACATCTGACAACTTGTTTCACGTAAAACACGAAGTTTTAATTTCTATTTATCAATTAAAACATCGATAAAGACATATCAATCACTTTCATTATATTTTACCCAGAAGAAACCTAATCACAGTCTTCCAGTCCTGTGATCAAACGAAAAAGTTTGATGCACTTCAAGATAACAGCCAGTTAGATATTTATTTTGGTACTTTTCTAATAAATTTTGCTATTGGCAGGGGGTGATTCAACATTCCTTGTACACACGTTGGTACATCAAGAATTCTGCCTACTTGACTTTCTTTCTTTCTTTTCTTTTTCTTGCGCCGTTTTCCCGCAATGACGCAGGGTTAGCAAGGTTAATCGGATTTGGCAAGGTGTCCTTCCTGCCACCACCCTGTATCCCTCAGGACGGAATCAGTGTACCCCAACTGTCTGTGTCTAGTGTAATCTATGGAATAGTGCGAATGTGTTCAGATGTCTGTGAGCCGTGTAACTGAGGCGGGACGTGGGAACTAGCCCGGTATTCACCTAGTGGGATGTGGAAAACCGCCTAAAAACCACATCTAGGCTGCCCGGCACACTGGCCTCCACCGATAAGCTGCCGGGCGGATTAGATCCGGGGCTGGAGCGCCTACCCGAGTCCAGGAAGCAGCACATTAGTGCTCTCGGTTAAGCTTGAGGGTAATTCTGGCTACTTGACTAAACCCTCATAAAATTTATGATTGCAGTTCGTACTGTGATAAACCTTTTGCGTTTCCTTTATGTTTTCGTCTTCCTTAATGGCAAAGAGACAAGATGAAGCGGTAGCCCATCATAGAGCCTATGCCTACCGTCATGTATTTTTTGACTTTCAGTTGTTAATAAACAGAGGATTTTTTCTGGTACCGGTAGGAGGAAGGAGGGATTAGCGCTCAGCTAGTGAAAGAGTGAGAAGCACGTCAATTTTTTAGCGAGTAATTGTAGACCGCCATTTTGGGGTCGCTATGAATTAAGTGAGGAGTATGTATTTCATATGTGCACCGTTTAGAAAAATACAGTATTGTTTTATTAACAGAAAGGTCGTGTGAGTTGTTATTTCAAATAGTACAATAATTACAAGAACTGAAGCCCACCTGTGTACTTTGGAAAATTACGAAGATCCGATAAGCTTAATGGGAACACGGTCAAGACTTTCAAGGTGAACACGGCGACCAAACGTAGCATTGTAAAGAATGGTAAGCACAAATCTACAGCGGAGGAAGAAACTACTTCGTCCTGCAAAATAATATGAACTAATACGAACTTATTTCCAGGCATAGCTCAGCTTATTGTGCTTGTCATTCATGCCGAAAAATTAATCTCATTAATTCAATACATTTTAAAAAGCCACGCATTTCAACATTTTATTATCATCTATTCCATTTTTTTATTATACTATAGTACTGATTCGCGGTTCCCGCCAATCTAACATTGTTAGAATAGGATGTAAAACAGGGAATTTTACAGTTATTTTGAATGTTGACATACTATTGAAGACCTTATAATTTCAGTTAACTAGTGCGTAAGCCATAAATTCAATGAATATGATGTAGTAAAATTTACGATGGTCTAGTAACAATGTAGCATTTCACCCTTTTAGCGTTCAAGGGTTAAAGAAATCGTCATGGACACATCGAAACGTTATAGCTTCTCACTGGTATTTCGTCAGGTCTCCACATATACCCTATTTACTGTGACTTTTCCACGTAGCCATCTTGAGCATAGATACTATTTCAGTGTCAGGAATTATGTCATAGTTGGACGGTCACGTGAGCGCCTGCTAGGAAGTGCTGGCTCTACACCATCTACAGCATCCCAAAGCGACAAGTGTGCTCTTTTAAGGCGATTCTAATATTGTGCGCTCTGAACTTACGAAGGGTGACCCAGAAATGTTACGGCAATCATAGAGAAATTAAAGATATCATAGAGGGGTTCTAGAGAGTGTCTTGAGGAACAAATCGAGAACAGCCGGCCGAAGTGGCCTAGCGGTTCTAGGCGCTTCAGTCTGGAACAGCGCGACTGCTACAGTCGCAGGTTCGAATCCTGCCTCGGACATGGATGTGTGTGGTGTCCTTAGGTTAGTTATGTTCAATTAGTTCTAAGTTCTATGGGACTGATGACCTCAGCTGTTAAGTCCCATAGTGCTCAGAGCCAATTAGAGAACAGGAAAATGTGCCCAGTAATGTCATCCAAAGACGCTACTGAGCGTCGAAGTTATAGGCGCCGGCCCCTTCCACTAGGCCACCCTTGTACTGCAAACGTGACTTTCTACGCTGACGGACCGTGAGTGGGACGTCTCTCAGGGTTGTGTATTATTCAGTGAGCCACGGTGGCAGTGGAGAAGGTGGTGCTAACTGCTGTGTAGCAAGGCATTGTCTCCTGTGAATAAAACGCGCTGTTGCCCCAACAGATAACGATTTCGGATACAGGTTTCCATCTGCAGTTTTTGCTTGCTCATGGAACCTTATAAAATCTCCATTGTTTTTTGGCACACAGGAGAAAAGTAAACTGCAGATGGAAGCCTGTGCCCGAAATAATCAGCCACCAAGGCAACAGGGCATTTAATTCATAGGAGACAAGGCCTACAGCTAACACCATCTTCTCCACTGATGAACCTGACAATCAGTCGTTATCACTGAATAACAACCAACACTGCGAGACGTTTCGCTTACCGTCTGTCAGCGTACAAGTCATGTTTGCTGCTGAAGGAGTGGCATTGTGACAGGAGCCGGCGCCCTTAGCTTTCGCGCTCTGCAGCGTCGTTCTATGATGTTTCCGAACACGATCCTCGATTTGTTGCTCAAGACACCCCTTAAACCTCTCGAAATTTTCGTAACTATCTGCGAAACTCCGTGTATTGGGCTTGTATATAAAACGCAGCAGAAAATTTTGAGTGTGTAGTTATGGGTCACCAATTTAGTATTGGAGGGATGCGTGGAGGGTAAAAATCGTAGAGGGAGACCAAGAGATGAATACACAAAGCAGATTCAGAAGGATGTAGGTTGTAGTAGATACTCGGAGAGGAAGAGGCTTGCAAAGGATAGAGTTGCATGGAGAGCTGCATCAAACCAGTCTTTGGACTGAAGACCACAACAAAATCAAGAAAAACAACAACTTATGGATGTTTTGTGGTACGCCTTTACTGCATTGAAATGACTCAGACCCCTTATTTCCACTGCTCCAACTCGTCAGAAGGTGACATTTATTACACTGAAGAGCCAAAGAAACTGTTACACCTGCCTAATGTCTTGTAGGGCCCGTGCGAGCACGCAGAAGTGCCGCAACACGATGTTCATGGAGTCTACCAATGTCTGAAGCAGTGCTGGAGGGAAATGACACCACGAGTCCTGCAGGGCTGTCTATCTGTAAGAGTACGAGGGGGTGGAGATCTCTTCTGGACAGCACTTTGCAAGGCACCCCAGATATGCTCAATAGTGTTCATTGTCTGGGGAGTTTGGTGGCCAGCGGAAGTGTTTAAACTTAGAAAAGTGTTCCTGCAGCCACTCTGTAGGAATTCTGGGCGTGTGGGGTGTCGCATTGTCCTGCTGAAATTGCGCAAGTCCGTCAGAATGCACAATGGACATGAATTGACGCAAGTGATCAGACAGGATGTTTACGTACGTTTCACTTGTCAGAGTCGTATCTAGACGTATCAGTGATCCCATATCACTCCAACTGCACACGCCCCACATCATTACAGAGTCTCCACCAGCTTGGGCAGTCCCGTGCTACCATGCACGGTCCATGAATTAATGAGGTTGTCTCCATACCCGTAAACGTCCATCCACTTGATACAATTTGAAACAGGACTCGTGCTACCAGACAACATGTTTCCAGTAATGAACAGTCCAATGTCGGTCTTGACGGGCCCAGGTGAGGCGTAAAGCTTTGTGTCGGGCTGTCATCAAGGGTACACGAGGGGCCCTTCGGCTCCGAAAGCCCATATCGATAATGTTTCATTGAATGGTTCGCACGATTACACTTGATGACCCAACATTGAAATCTGCAGCTATTTGCGAAAGCGTCAAGTTGAATGATTCTCTTACGTCGTCTTTGGTCCCGCTCTTGCAGGATCTTTTTCCGGCCGCAGCGATGTCGGAGATTCGATGTTTTACCGGATGCCTGGTATTTACGGTACACTCGTGAAATGGTCGTACGGGATAATCCACACTTCATCCCTACCTCAGAGATGCTGTGTCCCATCGCTCGTGCTCAGCCTATAGCAACACGTTCAGACTCACTTGAATCTTGATAACCTGTCATTGCAGCAACAGTAACCGTTCTAACAACTGCGCCAGACACTTGTTGTCTTATATAGACTTTGCCGACCTCATCGCCGTATTCTGTCTTTTTATATACCCTTGCATTTGAAAACGCATGTCTATACCAGTTTCTTTTGCGCTTCAGTGTGAATCCTGCTTACAAGCCAGAAAAAGGGAAAGAAGCAGATGACTATTTTTTCCTGCTGTACCACCTAAAAGAACTTTCCAAAAGTGCTCCTGTTCTGCTGCCTTTGGAAAAGTCTGGCATTAACGATGAATGTTTTAAATAATTGCTGTGAGCCAAGATACGATTATAGTTACAAATGATGGGTTGGAACTGTTCAAATATTCTTTGCAAGGCTATATGTTATCTGATTCCAAACAAATTATGGTCTGAAAGTAGCTCAATCTCTGTAACTTGGCAGCGTTATTGCATTATCTTTACATCTATTGTTTTTGTATCAAATATTTCTTTTGATAAATCTGCTCTTCCACACTGAACTGATCACTCAATTACTGTTTTCATATTTGTCCATTAACCAAAAGTACTTTCACCGACCATACCCTCTCAGAAACTGATAATGTTATGTATTTCGTAGGTCACCTAAGGACCACACGAAGTCGGTAAGTCATCTTTACACTTTTCCAATGTTCAGTTTGATCCCCTATGGACGAGAGTGATTCAGTTCGTGTTTATTTATTTATTTACTCGTCAAGTTCTGTAGGACCAAATTGAGGAGCAAATCTCCAAGGTCATGGAACGTGTCAGTAGATGAAATTACAACATAAACATAATAACAGCTAAAAATAAATGTTCCGTAACCTTAAAAATGTCAGTCCGTAGGTTCAAGTAAACGCTATCAGCAATACAATAAAAATCAGCTTAATTTTTCAAGGAACTCCTGGACAGAATAGAAGGAGTGACCCATAAGGAAATTCTTCAGCTTCGATTTGAAAGCGCGTGGATTGCTGCTAAGATTTTTGAATTCGAGTGGCAGCTTATTGAAAATGGATGCAGCAGTATACCGCACACCTTTTTGCACAAGAGTTAAGGAAGTCCGATCCAAATGCAGGTTTGATTTCTGCAGAGTATTAACCGAGTGATAGCTTCCTATTCTTGGGAATAAACTAATATTGGTAACAACAAACGACAATAAGGAATATACATAATGAGAGGCCAATGTCAAAATACCCAGACTCGTGAACAGAGGTCGACAAGAGATTCGTGAACTCACACCACTTATTGCCCGAACCGCCCTTTTGTGAGCCAAAAATATCCTTTTAGAATGGGAAGAGTTACCCCAAAATATAATACCATACGACAATAGCGAATGAAAATTAACAAAGTAGACTAATTTTCGTGTAGAACGATCGCTTGCTTCTGATAACGTTCGAATAGTAAAAATGATAATATTAAGTCTTTGAACAAGATCCTGAACGTGGGCTTTCCACGACAGCTTACTATCTATCTTAACACCTAGAAATTTGAACTGTTCAGTTTCACTAATCATATGCCTATTCTGTGAAATTAAAACGTCAGGTTTTGTTGAATTGTGTGTTAGAAACTTTAAAAACTGAGTCTTACTGTGATTTAGCCTTACTTTATTTTCTACAAGCCATGAACTGAGGTCATGTACTACACTATTTGAAACCGAGTCAATGTTGCACACACCATCCAGAAATATTTTAGTTACCCGTAATACTAGAGCGCACATCGTTTATATAAATAAGGAACAGGAGTGGCCCCTACACTGATCCCTGGGGCACCCCCCACTTGACAGGACCCCACTCAGAACCCACATCACAGCCATTATCAACAATGTGAATAATGACCTTTTGCTGCCTGTTCCTAAAGTAAGAGATGAACCAACTGTGAGCTACTCCCCGTATCCTGTAATGGTCCAACTTCTGGAGCAGTATTTTGTGATCAACACAATCAAGTACCTTAGTTAAATCAAAAAATATGCCAAGCGTTCGAAACCTTTTGTTTAACCCACCCAGTATCTCACAGAGAAAAGAGAATATAGGATTTTCAGCTGTTAAACGACTTCTAAAGCCGAACTGTACATTTGATAGCAAGTCGTGTGATACAAAATGATCAATTATCCTTCCAAATATAGCCTTTTAAATAACTTTTGCAAACACTCATGGCATAGAAATAGGTCTAAAATTATCTGCTTATCCCTTTCTCCCTTTTTATAAAGCGGCACTGCCACTGCATCCGAACCGTGGTTGTAAAGAGATCGTAACTGAGGCGAAACAGAGACAAGTATCGCAGTCTTGCAATGACAATCGGTTTCGAACGAGACAGGAACTGTTACTGTCAGCAAATGCAGGTCCATTCCAACCAGTCTCTGAGCGAACACTGCGAAGGTGACTGCACGTAATGGATATTTGGAGACGAGTACTTCTCAAAAACTCAGTATCAGATAAACGTGCACGAGTTCAACAGGCACAGATAGGAACTCGACAATAGGTATCATCAGAGCAGTCGGGATTCTGCCTCCTTCCAAGTGATGCAAACCGTCGAGTGCACCGAATGCCCAATGAGGCCTGTATGGAGAGTACTACTGGACCAAAAAGTGGTTCTGTGATGTTTTTGAGGTGTTTCCATATTGTAACCGAACTCACTTAGTCATGTTAAAGAGATCATGAACCAGGATGTTTATTTCAATATTCTCGACGTCGAGGTGCTGCCGTTTCTTCTAGATCTTCTTGAGAAGTATTCTGTAGAAACTTCCATCTTCCAAGATGACAACATCCGTGGTCACAGGACTGGACGTATTCTCTCGTGGTTTGATGAACTTTCAGGCATGAATCGCACCTCGACAGGTTCTATAAATCGCCAGGTCCTGGTCACACAGGAAAGGTCTGACTTTTTTGCAATAGCAGATGAAACATAGAAATAAGATTCGCGCAACTTGGTAGCTCCGTGGGACCTAAGCATCAATGATTGGCTTCAGCAGAGTGTGGTATACCTAAAGAAACTTGTCGTCTCTTATCCTCTTTGTATCCAGCAAGGCTAGAAGCAGTGTTACTCATGAATCTGCGTGGCGTATCTTGGGGGTGACTAGCTTTGTTCCCTGGGGTTGTCGATGTTCAGCTTGTAGTCTGCGGACGTCAATACTCCGAGGCCCCACATGGGAGGCCAGATCGGTCAGTCAGATCACGGACTCGTCGCGCTGAGTCAGCGAGCTCATCCCACGCCTTCGTGAGCAGCTCTGGATTTCCACGCGAGCCCGCCGCGCACCTGTGCTTGCGGCCTATACAGTGTACAACACCGCCGCTGCTCGGCTACTCACAATGGCAACGGCCGCGAGCCTTCCTTTCCTCTCGACGTGAGTCACTGGCCCGCCCAGCCAGGGAGCCTCCACTCCTGTCAGCGGGAACACCTTGCGGTCTGCGGCTGGACCCAACATCCACTCACTGGCTTCCCTGGTGACACAGGACTGACGGTGGCAATGGCAGTCAGCTACTGCCTGCCAACTGCTGCTCTCTTTTCTTTCTGCATCACGTGGTCGCAAATGCTTTGTTTAGTCCTTTTATTAAATTTTTGACTTTCATTCTAATATATCACCAATATGGCACAACGCAGTTTTGTAAAGTTTCAGCACAAAACGCCTGAAACAGATAAAATTGCATACGATATCAAAATTTGATACTGTAATTTAACACGCGTGGCTCACAAGTGATGTGCACTCGATTTAACATCTCTCACCTCCCGATCAAACATTCTTTGATTGTTGAGACATTCGTTGTTTCTAATGTTTGGTTGCTCTCTTGTCGACACTAGACGGTTTTCTGATGATCGCCCAACAAACTGAAAACCGGTACGACATAAACAACTATAAGCAGAGAAAAACTTTTAAGTTGTGGGATTCTTATACACAACTGCACATTAAAATTGCTACACCAAAAAGAAATGCAGATGATAAACGAGTATTCATTGGACGAATATATTGTACTAGAACTGACATGTTATTACATTTTCACGCAATTTGGGTGCATAGATCCTGAGAAATCAGTACCCAGAACAACCACCTCTGGCCGTAATAACGGCCTTAATACGCCTGGGCATTGAGTCAAAAAGAGCGTGGATGGCGTGTAGAGGTACAGCTGCCCATGCAGCTTCAACACGATACCACAGTTCATCAAGAGTAGTGACTGGCGTATTGTGACGAGCCAGTCGCTCGGCCACCATTGACCAGACGTTTCCAATTGGTGAGCGATCTGGAGAATGTGCTGGCAAGGGCAGCAATCGAACATTTTCTGTATCCAGAAAGGCCCGTACAGGACCTGCAACATGCAGTCGTGCATTATCCTGCTGAAATGTAGGTTTCGCAGGAATCGAATGAAGGGTAGAGCCACGAGTCGTAACACATCTGAAATGTAACGTCCACTGTTGAAAGTGCCGTCAATGCGAACAAGAGGTGACCGAGACGTGTAACCAATGGCACCCCATACCATCACGCCGGGTAATACGCCAGTATGGCAATGACGAATACACGCTTCCAATGTGCGTTCACCGCGATGTCGCCAAACACGGATGCGACCATCATGATGCTGTCAACAGAACCTGTATTCACCCGAAAAAATGACGTTTTGCAATTCGTGCACCCAGGTTCGTCGTTGAGTACACCATCGCAGGCGTTCCTGTCTGTGATGCATCGTCAAGGGTAACCGCAGCCATGGTCTCCGAACTGATAGTCCATGCTGCTGCAAACGTCGTAGAACAGTTCGTGCAGATGGTTGTTCTCTTGCAAACGTCCCCATCTGTTGTTGACTCAGGGATCGATACGTGGCTGCACGATCCATTACAGCCATGCGGATAAGATGTCTGTCATCTCGACTGCTAGTGATACGAGGCCGTTGGGATCCAGCACGGCGTTCCGTATTATCCCCTCTGAACCAGCGATTCCATATTCTGGATATTGGATCTCCACCAACGCGAGCAGCAATGTCGTGTTACGATAAACCGCAATCTCGATAGGTTACAATCCGACCTTTATCAAAGTCGGAAACGTGATGGTACGCATTGCATTTCTCCTCCTTACACGAGGCATCACAACAACGCTTCACCAGGCAACGCCTGTCAACTGCTGTTTGTGTGTGAGAAATCGGTTGGAAACTTTCCTCATGTCAGCACGTTGTAGGTGTCACCACTGGCGCCAACCTTGTGTGAATGCTCTGAAAAGCTAATCATTTGCATATCACAGCATCTTCTTCCTGTCGGTTAAATTTCGCGTCTGCAGCACGTCATCTTCGTGGTGTATCAATTTTAATGGCCAGTAGTGAAAATTATCATTTATTGGTCAAGATCGCAAGAATTATTTATAATAATTGATAACTATTTTCCACTAAACCAGCTTCCCATTTTCTGCGTCTAATTAGCAGGTCGGTGGCAGACACCTTGTCGTCACTGAAAATGATCTGAAGATGGCTAACTGTGTTTTGGCTGAAACTAGTTATCAGTGATTATAAATAATTATTTATAAGAAACCAACAACTTTTAACATTCATAGATCGCTTGTCTACACGTGACTATGTCAGGAACATCAAAAACACTGTTTGCTTTCAACCTTAAGTACGAAAATAGTTAAAAGACATTCTAAACAGATTGTCCAAAGTCACGACAAGAGATGATGTGTATGAATCCGGGTAATTGCTGCTAGATGAGGTTTATGGCGCTCGTGTAGACACAATATCTGAGCAGTGTCTCACAGACAGGTGTGCAGTGAACGTCGCAGCACGTCGGAAATTAACCAAATTTGGCTATTGCCACAAGCGTCATGTGCCATGGCATATCAGAGATTGCGTAACAAATCCGGTTTCCGAAGTCAATAGTGAACAGGATGGATCTTCACTATCGCAGAGACAAGGTTTTCACACGCGTGGATCGTCACAAAGGACGACCACACGTCTGGTGAACTTACTTTACGTCTTCTCCGCACAGGCGTGCAGGGTGGTCGGCGGTCTCTTCTACATTTACATCTATATCACATCTACATGACGATAACTCTGCAGTTCAGAATGAAGACCCTGGCAGAGGGTTCGTCGAACCGACGCCAAGCTATTTTTCTACCATTCCACTCTCGACTGTACCGCTCGAAAAACAAGCACGTAAATCTTCCTGTGCGAGCTCTGATTTCTCGTATTTCAGTATGATGATCATTTCTCCCTTTGTAGGTGAACGCCAACAAAATATTTTTGGAATCAGAGGAGAAAGTTGTTGATCGAAATTTCACAACAAGATCCTGCGGCAACGAAAGACATATTTGTTCTAATGATTGCCACCCCAAATCCCGTATCATATCCGTGGCGCTCTCTCCCCTATTTCGCGATAGTACAAAACCAGTTGCCCTTCATTGGAACTTTTCCGACGTCCACCGCTAGTACCATCTGACGCGGCTTCCACACCGTATAACAGTACTCCAGAAGAGTGCGGACAAGCATAGAGCAGGAGGTCTCTATAGTAGACCTGTTGGACTATCTATCTAACTGAAAATAAATCGCAGTCTTTGGTTCACTTTCCCGGATTTTCCAATTTAAGTTATTCAAATGGCTCAGATGGCTCTGAGCACTATGGGAGTTAACATGTGAGGTCATCAGTCGCCTAGAACTTAGAACTACTTAAACCTAACTAACCTAAGGACATCACACATATCCATGCCCGAGGCAGGATTCGAACCTGCGACCGTAGCGGTCGCCCGGTTCCAAACTGAAGCGCGTAGAACCGGTCGGCCACAACGGCCGGCAATTTAAGTTATTCGTAATTGTTATGCCTAAGTATTTAGTTGAACTCACAACCTTTGGATTTGTGTGATTTATGGTGTAACCGAAATTTAGCGGATTTCTTTTAGTGTTCATGTGGATAACTACACAGATTTCCTTATTTAAGGTCAATTGCCACTTTTAGCACACTATAGATACCTTGCTAAATCATTTGCATTTGGTTTTCATCATCTGATAACTGTAGAAGATGGTAACTCAGAGCGTAGTTTGCAAACGATTTAATATGGCTGCTCAGATTGACTCATATGTCATTTGTATAGAACGGGAACTGCAGAGGACCTATACCACTTCCTTGGGGAAAGCCGCCGATTTGAATGTGGGGTGGCAGGAATCCATTTCTTGTAGCACTAGATGGAGAGAAATGCAATACATTGTTTTCAGCAACCCATGAACAGCTCGTGCCATAGCGTCTTCCCATGACTTTTGACGAATCAGTGTATAAGATTTATCAGCCACTTAACGTAAGTTTTAGGCATTATTGTTTCTTGCCTCCCCGGTTTCGACCGGTTTGTTCATCTTCATCTTCAGATGTCTGCAAGTACTTACGCGATTAACTATTAAGTAGTAATTCAGTGCAACACAGTGCTGTAGTGCCGTGCAGTGAATTTTGAATTGAGAAATGTTCTGTGTAGAAATGAGTGTAGAAAGCAAGCAAATGAAAAACAATTAGGTGAATGTATTGTCCATACACTTACTAATAAAAGCGTTGTAGTTATTTCCTAAAACGGGGCCACCACAGCAACCTAAACGTAATTGTAAAAGTACTCACAATTTATAGGCACATGCAAGTAAAAGATGTACCTCTGTAAAAAAGAATAGTTTTTGCAAATAAAAACTTAGTAACCTCAGGTTCCAATCCTGCCTCAGGAATGGATGTGTGTGATGTCCTTAGGTTAGTTAGGTTTAAGTAGTCTAGGGGACTGATGACCTCAGATGTTAAGTCCAATAGCGCTTAGAGCCATTTGAACCATTTAGTAATCCTATGCCTACGTTAAAATCCACGCTTAGTTTCTTTCTTCATTCAAGTAGAAATGTGAATTGGAAATCGGGTAAATATTTTCGAAACACCCTGTACTTAATGCACTCGTAATGAACTGCGAAAACAGAAGTAGACTAATTACAGAGCGGAGTGGAGGACTTAGGCTGTCAGTCATCCCACGCTCCCATCACGGATGGAACGGAAAGAAACTGTGTGGTAGAGTAGGAAATACCCTCTCCCCTACACTTCGTTGTAGCATCCTGAGTGTGGATGTTCATATAGCTGTAGATGCTGTTCGTGTGTTTAGGAAATGGAAACAACGAAAACTTGTCCAATTTTTTTAAAGACGTCATATTCGCCTTTGACTGTCCTTTCAAAATTCTATACGACTTTGAACTCCGACTACAAGAAGTTAATCACTTGTTCAGTTTTTTAAGTCACTACAAGTATCATTCTTGCTATGACAACCACGATTTCATAAAGTTTCTTATCTTCCTCAGAAATTTCTCTGACTTACCAAACTGCCTATTCTACACCCAACACATCTGACATTGAACCACATTATCTTATATCCGAGTATTTTTCCCAAAGAGTACAGCTTGCTAGCTTTCACTTGGTTCAGGGAAGACCACGAATCCGTCATTCACACCTAGCGAAGTCTGGCGCTCGCACAGCGGGTGCGGCCAGCCGGAAGAAGAGCAGTGTTTTCCCGGTTTGAGTAAATGTCAACCTAGGCACGTAGAACCTAGTCTGACGCCATCGCACCTAGGTTGCCATGCTGCCAGCGAGATCAGTCGATTCCATTAAATGCATATTTCATGTATAGCGGTGCATACCATTACACGTCGATTACGCATGCGTTTGTTGCTGGCTCAGGCGATTCAACTGTCAAGAAAGATACAGAAATCGTTATTCAGCACTTTGCAAGAGTGCTGAATGAATAGCAGATCAAATTTTGGCGATATGAAATAACCATTCGTTTTCCAACAGCTTCCGCAATTCTTCTGACATCATTTTGTGAGACATCAGTGTTTCTCAATGTTTACTGAGAGAGTTCATGTGCGTTTCTCCATCTATTTCACGGTAGGGAAATAATGGACTCCACTACTGAAAGCTTTCAACCTAAGCGGGTGACAAAACAGAAGGGTCTCAAAAGTATAAGGTCGATGATATTTAATGACAGGGTATTATGGGGCCCACCTTAATGCGTCTAATCACAGAAATATTACAACATTTCACCAGGCAACGCCGGTCAACTGCTGTTTGTGTATGAGAAATCGGTTGGAAACTCTCCTCATGTCAGCACGTTGTAAGTGTCGCCACCCGCGCCAACCTTGTGCGAATGCTCTGAAAAGCTAATCATTTGCATATCACAGCATCTTCTTCCTATCGGTTAAATTTCGCGTCTGTAGCACGTCATCTTCGTGGTGTAGCAATTTCAATGGCCAGTAGTGCATAATTTAAGCGTTAGAAAGTCTTTTCTGAGTGGGTTTGACTGGAGTGTACCCTTGTATGGAATCGGAACGTCGATAACAAACAGTACCGCTAACGAAAAAAAATTAGAAACCGAAGGTTGGTGTTATCCATCCGAAATACGCACTACTGAGACTCATGCGGAAGTAAGTGTACAATAACGCTTACGTCATAAGTCAGAAAGAATTATACGTACTGAAAGAGACGCTGTGAAAACATTATCTCGAGAAACGTGAAGAAATACAACGTTGTTTTAAAAAGGTTTTTGGTGGTTATTCGGATCACAGAGAGCAGAAACAAAAGTGGAAGTAATTCAGACGCTAATGTTTTTATCACTTCATTCGTTCCTTTGGAACTAGTATTCACAGATAATCTCTTACGAAAGGAAGTAGTGATACCGAAAAACACTGCACCTTCATCATTTCGTTTCTGTAGGTTTACAAGGCTGCAATGAAAATGTTGAGTCTACTTTAAATGAGAAGACGTATGTTGAAGACAAAACTGCGTCTTTGCGTCCGTTTCAAACAGTTTCTGAGGGACAAGAAGTAACAATACATTTTGAAATGGCTTTCACAATGAATGATGGAAAGGTCTCCACTACATAATCTTTTAGCTGCTACGTGAGCAGTTCAATGTCAAAACAATTCTATTTGTAAGAAATATAAAGTGATTGATGTTTTCAATTTACGTTAACATTTACGAAGCTTACCTGCATGGATTCGTTGCTTTGAGTATTTACTTCATCTTGGAAATAAACTTGATACTAGAAAACGGCAAACGCGGTGAACGAAAAACAAATAGCATTTTGAGATTTCTGTAAAACAACTCAAACGGAACTAGGGCTTGTTGTTGGTAGCGCAAAAGTTGGATGCGGAAATTCCAACGATGGCATTGCTGCTTGTCGTTTTTTGAGAAATCAGTGTCTGCTCAAACCTGGGACTGGACGAAAATTTAATTCTTTTATTTCATGTTATCTTGCAGGTCATGCCATGCTGCTATAACGTGAACATCGAAAAATTTCGAAAATATTATCATGATATATTGGAAATATGCGTAGAAAATTTTCCCTGGTATTACATAACTACGATACATCATTCAGTCTTAAGGGACGGTGCTCAGGTTATAGAATAAGCGATATTACGAATAGGCAAATTACTTGAAGATGCTCAGGAAGCCAGAAATAAAGATATCGAAAAATATCGTGATGGGTTTTCCAGAAAAGTTCAGACTCAGAGACAGTGGAAGATGTATTTAATTGGCTCCAGGTATCTTCAGATCCTCTTATTTCGAGCTTGAGAAAAATGAAACCTAGAAAAAATAAAAATTTGTCGATGGACACCCGAGAGCATTTGCTTTTTCTGATAATGAGACTGAAAATTTTCTAGCAAATTCAGAGTTTGATTACGAACATAATAACTGTCCCGAGATGAACCGTCTGATTTTTACGATGTTTTCTTACTTACAAATTTTTTCAACTACACGTAACTGGTACTTCAACAAGTTTCAAAATAAAAACCAAGAAAACGCAAACTGTCTTTTATTTCGCGATTGTGTTATTATAATCGTTATTTGCCATTATTAACTTTGGAATTGATGCAGACTCCGCGTAGCATGGACACAAGTTGTCAACAAGGCACTGTGCAAGCTGGTGGCGGCTCCTCAATGGTGTGGGCTGTGTTTACACGGAACGAAATGGATCCTCTGGTCCAACTGAACAAATAATCGATTGGAAATGGTCATGTTCGACAGCTTGGAGACAATTTACAGCTACTCATGGACTTCATGTTCCAAAACAACGATGGCATTTTTATGGATGAAAGTGCGCCATTTCACTGGACCACAATTGTTCAGACTGGGTTGAAGTACACTCTGGACAGTTCGAGCGAAAGATTTGGCCACTCAGATCGCTCGTCTTGTATCCCATTGAACATTTATGGGGCATAATCGAGAGATCAGTTCGTGCACAAATCCTACATCGGCAATACTTTTTCAGGTATGGACGGCTGTAGATTCAGCTAGGCTCAAAATTTCTGCAGGGTAATTGCAACGACTTGTTAAGTTGACGCCACGTCGAGTTACTGCACTGTGCAGGGCAAAATAAGGTCCAGCGCGCTGTTCATCTACATCTACATTTATACTCCGAAAGCGACCCAACGGTGTGTGGCGGAGGGCACTTTACGTGCCACTGTCATTACCTCCCTTCCCTGTTCCAGTCGCGTATGGTTCGCGGGAAGAACGACTGCCGGAAAGCCTCCGTGCGCCCTCGAATCTCTCTAATTTTATATTCGTGATCTCCTCTGGAGGTATAAGTAGGGGGAATCGATACCTCATCCTGAAGCGCACCCTCTCGAAACCTGGACAGCAAGCTATAACGCGATGCAGAGCTCCTCTCTTGCAGAGTCTGCAACTTGAGTTTGCTAAACATCTCCGTAACGCTATCACGCTTACCAAATAACCATGTGACGAAACGCGCCGCTCTTCTTTGGATCTTCTCTATCTCCTCCGTCAACCCGATCTGGTATGGATACCCCACTGATGAGCAATACTCAATTATAGGTCGAACGAGTGTTTTGTAAGTCACCACCTTTTTTGATGAACTACATTTTCTAAGGACTCTCCCAATGAATCTCAACCTGGCACCCGCCTTACCAACAATTAATTTTATATGATCATTCCACTTCAAATCGTTCCACACGCATACTCCCAGATATTTTACAGAAGTAACTGCTACCAGTGTCTGTTCCGCTATCATATAATCATACAATAAAGGATCCTTCTTTCTATGTATT
Organism: Schistocerca serialis cubense; assembly: GCF_023864345.2. Classification (NCBI taxonomy): domain Eukaryota; kingdom Metazoa; phylum Arthropoda; class Insecta; order Orthoptera; family Acrididae; genus Schistocerca; species Schistocerca serialis. The sequence continues at coordinate 16,195,414 of NC_064646.1, forward strand.
CGTAATACATTACATTTGTCTATGTTAAGGGTCAGTTGCCACTCCCTGCACCAAATGCCTATCCGCTGCAGATCTTCCTGCATTTCGCTACAATTTTCTAATGCTGCAACTTCTCTGTATACTACAGCATCATCCGCGAAAGTCCGCATGGAACTTCCGACACTATCTACTAGGTCATTTATATATATTTTGAAAGGTAATGGTCCCATAACACTCCCCTGTGACATGCCAGAGGTTACTTTAAAGTCTGTAGACGTCTCTCCATTGAGAACAACATGCTGCGTTCTGTTCGCTAAAAACTCTTCAATCCAGCCACACAGCTGGTCTGATACTCCGTAGGCTCTTACTTTGTTTATCAGGCGACAGTGCGGAACTGTATCGAACGCCTTCCGGAAGTCAAGGAAAATAGCATCTACCTGGGAGCCTGTATCTAATATTTTCTGGGTCTCATGAACAAATAAAGCGAGTTGGGTCTCACACGATCGCTGTTTCCGGAATCCATGTTGATTCGTACAGAGTAGATTCTGGGTTTCCAGAAACGACATGATACTGGAACAAAAAACAAAAATTCTAGAACAGATCGATGTCAGAGATATAGGCCTATAGTTTTGCGCATCTGCTCGACGACCGTTCTTGAAGACTGGGACTACCTGTGCTCTTTTCCAATCATTTGGAACGTTACGTTCCTCTAGAGACTTGCGGTACACGTCTGTTAGAAGGGGGCAAGTTCTTTCGCGTACTCTGTGTAGAATCGGATTGGTATCCCGTCAGGTCCAGTGGACTTCTCTCTGTTGAGTGATTTCAGTTGCTTTGCTATTCCTTGGACACTTATTTCGATGGCAGCTATTTTTTCGTTTGTGCGAGGATTTAGAGAAGGAACTGCAGTGCGGTCTTCCTCTGTGAAACAACTTTGGAAAAAGGTGTTTAGTATTTCAGCCTTACTCGTGTCATCCTCTGTTTCAATGCCGTCATCATCCCGGAGTGTCTGGATATGCTGTTTCGATCCACTTACTGATTTGACATAAGACCAGAACTTCCTAGGATTTTCTGTCAAGTCGGTACATAGAATTTTACTTTCGAATACACTGAACGCTTCACGCATAGCCTTCCTTACGCTAACTTTGACATCGTTTAGCTTCTGTTTGTGAGAGGTTTTGGCTGTGTTTAAACTCGCAGTGAAGCTCTCTTTGCTTTCGCAGTAGTTTCCTAACTTTGTTGTTGAACCACGGTGGGTTTTTCCCGTCCCTCACAGTTTTACTCGGCACGTACCTGTCTAAAACGCATTTTACGATTGCCTTGAACTTTTTCCATAAACACTCAACATTGTCAGTGTCGGAACAGAAATTTTCGTTTTGATCTGTTAGGTAGTCTGAAATCTGCCTCCTATTACTCTTGCTATACAGATAAACCTTCGTCCCTTTTCTTATATTCCTTTTTACTTCCATATTCAGGGATGCTGCAACAGCCTTATGATCACTGATTCCCTGTTCTGCGCTTACAGACTCGAAAAGTTCGGGTCTGTTAGTTATCAGTAGGACCAAGATGTTATCTCCACGAGTCGGTTCTCTGTTTAGTTGCTCAAGGTAATTTGCGGGTAGTGCACTCAGTATAATGTCACTCGATGCTCTGTCCCTACCACCCGTCCTAAACGTCTGAGTGTCCCAGTCTATATCTGGTAAATAGAAATCTCCACCATGCTGAGAAAATTTATGTGGAATGTATTCTAGATTTTCTCTCAGTCGTTCTGCCACTAATGCTGCTGAGTCGGGAGGTCGGTAAAAGGAGCCAATTATTAACCTAGCTCGGTTGTTAGGAGATATACCATGATTTTTGTGACCTCAGATTATTCATACAGTATTGAGCATAACAGGTGGAAAATTTCCTATAATTATATGCCTGGAAGCCAATAGCTGTTGTTGTGGACCGTTTTATTTGTGAGGAGTAATGTGTATATTCGCTGGTGTGATTCAACATATTGTTGTAGTTCACTGGGGGAGTCTGTATGATCGTAACATGTTGTAACCTGAAAGACACTGGGACTGTCGCTGAACGCATCATAGCAGTGCAGTGATCTGCTGCATCACTCAGTTGAGTTTGTGCCGCTCGTGCAGTATGTTGGCACAACTATGTTATTATTCCGTGCACTGAGAACAAAATCTACCGAAGACTCTACAGCGGGGTCTACTACTTCACGAAGGAAATGGCAGACATGGTATTACGTAGTGGAACAGCTCATAGTAGTAATCGCCAGGCCCGAGAACTATGTGACGAACACCATACCCATTCGTCTGCCAAAGCGTTCAGCAGTGCATTCGAGTGGCTTGTAGACTCTGGATCACTCGCAGCAAGGAAAAGGGACCGTGGTAAGCTTCGCACTTTTCGAACGCCTAAGATGATGGAGCAGGTACTGTGAATGTAGAAGGTGATCCTGAAACAAGTGTGCGATGAATCGTAGATGCTGTAGGTTGTCGGTTATTCACGAGCAGTTGCTTTATCACTACCATGAACAACGAGTGCAAAGTCTTCGGCCAGAAGACCACCATGCCCGATCATAGTTCTGCCAGTGGCTTCTACAACAGATTGCTGAACATCCGCTACATTTTATTTATAGGTGACGTGAAAGTCACAAGAGACGGCACAGTAACCTATCACAATACGTGTCTGTGAGCAGGTGCAAATCCTCGAGCAGTCATGAAGATGAACCATCAAGGACTCTTCAGTGTCAATATATGGGCGAGAATTGTCGATGACACACTCGTAGGACCATAATGTTTCGCAAACAGATTAACAGGTGCTGTCTACCACCGATTTCCGTGCTATGAATTACGAGCGATTTTGGAAAAAGTTTTCTTTCAAAAAAGACGACTGTGGTTTATACACGACGGGACACCGTGCCATTCTATGGATGGTAAGGCGGGGCCTCACTGCAATGTTTCATGGGCCATGGACTGGTCGAAGAGTTCCGCTAGCGTCGCTTCACCGGAACTGAATCCGTCGGATTTCTGTCGATGCGGACAGTTAAAGCCGTTGGTGCACGTCCAACCCATCGACAGTGTTCAAACGTTGGAGGAGAGAATGGGCAACGCATGCGACGCAATCTGATGTGTGTCAGCTATATTTGAGAGAGTTGTGACGCACTGCGAAGACGGCCTGAAGGTGGTAACCAACCACATACAGCGCTGCATATACACTCCTGGAAATGGAAAAAAGAACACATTGACACCGGTGTGTCAGACCCACCATACTTGCTCCGGACACTGCGAGAGGGCTGTACAAGCAATGATCACACGCACGGCACAGCGGACACACCAGGAACCGCGGTGTTGGCCGTCGAATGGCGCTAGCTGCGCAGCATTTGTGCACCGCCGCCGTCAGTGTCAGCCAGTTTGCCGTGGCATACGGAGCTCCATCGCAGTCTTTAACACTGGTAGCATGCCGCGACAGCGTGGACGTGAACCGTATGTGCAGTTGACGGACTTTGAGCGAGGGCGTATAGTGGGCATGCGGGAGGCCGGGTGGACGTACCGCCGAATTGCTCAACACGTGGGGCGTGAGGTCTCCACAGTACATCGATGTTGTCGCCAGTGGTCGGCGGAAGGTGCACGTGCCCGTCGACCTGGGACCGGACCGCAGCGTCGCACGGATGCACGCCAAGACCGTAGGATCCTATGCAGTGCCGTAGGGGACCGCACCGCCACTTCCCAGCAAATTAGGGACACTGTTGCTCCTGGGGTATCGGCGAGGACCATTCGCAACCGTCTCCATGAAGCTGGGCTACGGTCCCGCACACCGTTAGGCCGTCTTCCGCTCACGCCCCAACATCGTGCAGCCCGCCTCCAGTGGTGTCGCGACAGGCGTGAATGGAGGGACGAATGGAGACGTGTCGTCTTCAGCGATGAGAGTCGCTTCTGCCTTGGTGCCAATGATGGTCGTATGCGTGTTTGGCGCCGTGCAGGTGAGCGCCACAATCAGGACTGCATACGACCGAGGCACACAGGGCCAACACCCGGCATCATGGTGTGGGGAGCGATCTCCTACACTAGCCGTACACCACTGGTGATCGTCGAGGGGACACTGAATAGTGCACGGTACATCCAAACCGTCATCGAACCCATCGTTCTACCATTCCTAGACCGGCAAGGGAACTTGCTGTTCCAACAGGACAATGTACGTCCGCATGTATCCCGTGCCACCCAACGTGCTCTAGAAGGTGTAAGTCAACTACCCTGGCCAGCAAGATCTCCGGATCTGTCCCCCATTGAGCATGTTTGGGACTGGATGAAGCATCGTCTCACGCGGTCTGCACGTCCAGCACGAACGCTGGTCCAACTGAGGCGCCAGGTGGAAATGGCATGGCAAGCCGTTCCACAGGACTACATCCAGCATCTCTACGATCGTCTCCATGGGAGAATAGCAGCCTGCATTGCTGCGAAAGGTGGATATACACTGTACTAGTGCCGACATTGTGCATGCTCTGTTGCCTGTGTCTATGTGCCTGTGGTTCTGTCAGTGTGATCATGAGATGTATCTGACCCCAGGAATGTGTCAATAAAGTTTCCTCTTCCTGGGACAATGAATTCACGGTGTTCTTATTTCAATTTTGAGGAGTGTAGTTTCTACTTCTACATAACAGACAGATATGAGAGAGAGGACAGATTTGCCTTATATGAATAGATATTGGGTCTGGACATGGTCATAGTTGACGTAATGTAAATGAAATGAATTAAATGCACTTCAATAAAATGAATGGAACGCTGGATATAAAATAAATGAATATTCAGCGACATGATACACGCAAATCATAAAGGTATGTGAAAATTGTAATGTAAGGAATGTGGGGGTACAACTGAAAATTAAAGCAGACTGGGACTTCCAACGACTCTGTTCCCCCAATGCTGTTGTTCCCACATAAACCGTGGGAGAACGTAAGACGTTAATGTTCAGAAATGATACATGGAAACTACATTGAGAAAGACAGTTTGAGGCAGGTCTGAGGGTATAATCAGATAGCTAAATAGTTATGGTGACTGCCTGTGATAAGCAGAAAATCCGGAAACGCCGCACAAATTTTTAACTTTTACACTTCGTCGAGAGTTCAGTGTATATGAACTACTTGTATAGATATTTCCTGTTATAGCTTCACTTTGCGCTCCACACACTATCTAATAAAGAGAGGAACATTAGAATTTAACGTCCCGTTGAGATCGATGTCATCAGAGACAGAGCACAAGCTCGTATTACCGAGCGAGCCGGCGCATTGGCTAGCGCACTGGACTCGCATTCGGAAGGCGACGGTTCAAACCCGCGTCCGGCCACCTTGATTCACGTGATTTCCCTAAACTGCTTCAGGCAAATACCGGGATGGTTCCTTTGAAAGAGGACGGTCGATTCCCTTCCGCATCCTTCCCTAATCCGAGCTTGTGCACCGTCTCTAATGAACTCGTTCTTGACGGTAACTTAAACACTGTCCTCCTCCTCCAAGACAGCATTAGGAAAGGATGGGGTAGAAAATGGGCGGTGCCCTTTTCAAATGAACCATTCCGGCACCTGCCTGGAACGAGCTCGCGAAATCACGGATAACCTAAATCTGGTTGGCAGGACTGGGATTTGAACCGTCATCCTCCCGAATATGAGACCAGTGTGCTGACCATTGAGCCGTCTCTCCCCTGGAAACAGGCCATTTGGGAATGCCTGGAGACGTTACCTGCCATTATGGTTCAAATGGTTCAAATGGCTCTGAGCACTATGGGACTCAACGTCTGAGGTCATTAGTCCCCTACAACTTAGATCTAGTTAAACCTAACTAACCTAAGGACATCACACACATCCATGCCCGAGGCAGGATTCGAGCCTGTTACCGTAGCGGTATCGCGCTTCCAGACTGCAACGCCTAGACCTGGCATTATGAATAGCGAGAACAGTGAAGTACGGATAAGGTGATTTCTTTGGTATAGGGGTGTTTTTCGCATCCAGGATGCGGCCCCTTAATTAGCTTAAGACAACGCTAAATGCGGAAGTATAGGAATGCGTGTTAAGAGCTACACTACTGGCCATTAAAACTGCTACACCAATAAGAAATGGAGATGATAAACGGGTATTCATTGGACGAATATATTATACTAGAACTGACATGTGATTACATTTTCAAGCAATTTGGGTGCATAGATCCTGAGAAATCAGTACCCAGAACAACCACATCTGGCCGTAATAACGGCCTTGATACGCCTGAGCATTGAGTCAAACATAGCTTGGATGGCTTTTACAGGTGCAGCTGCCCATGCAGCTTCAACACGGTACCACAGCTCATCAAGAGTAGTGACTGGCGTAGTGCGAAGAGCCAGTTGCTCGGCCACCATTGACCAGACGTTTTCAATTGGTGAAAGATCTGGAGAATGTGCTGGCCAGGGCAGCAGTCGAACATTTTCTGCATCCAGAAAGGCCCGTACATGACCTGCAACCTGCGGTCGTGCATTATACTGCTGAAATGTAGTGTTTCGCAGGGATCGAATGATGGGTAGAGCCACAGGTCGTAACAGATCTGAAATTAAACGGCCACTGCTCAAAGTGCCGTCAATGCAAACAAGAGGTGACCGAGATGTGTAACCAATGGCAGCCCATACCATCACGCCGGGTGATACGCCAGTATGGCGATGACGAATACACGCTTCCAATGTGCGTTAACCGTGATGTCGCCAAACGCGGATGCGACCATCATGATGTTGTAAACAGAACCTGGATTCATTCGAAAAAATGACGATTTTCCATTCCTGCACCCAGGTTCGTCGTTGAGTACACCATCGCAGGCGCTCCTGTCTCTGATGCAACGTCAAGAGTAACCGCAGCCATGGTCTCCGAGATGATAGTCCATGGTGCTGCAAACGTCGTCGAACTGTTCGTGCAGATGGTTGTTGTCTTGCAAACGTCCCCATCTGCTGACTCAGGGATCGAGACGTGGCTGCACGATCCGTTACAGCCATGCGGATAAGATGCCTGTCATCTCGACTGCTAGTGATACGAGACCGTTGGGATCCAGCACGGCGTTCATCCCAAATGTGTTCCACAGGGTTTTGTGTAATTTTTTTCAAGTGAGGAAGAATAAGATAAAAACTTTAAAAGCAGTTTTTGGATTCCTGCCATGTCAACTCGTAATATATTTTGAGTTCACACACTCTCTTTGGGAGTTATACACTGCTTCGGAGGTCGTTTTCCTCGGTGAGTATATTCATTCTGCAACGTCCTAGATACACAGAGTTCCTGCAGAGACATTACTATTAGATTCTACTGCACTGATACACTGCGAGAACTTTCACTTACATACAGTATGATACTGTTTTTTACAATTCTGGATAAATATACCGATACCTTAGCTGCAATTTAAACACTGAATGTAAAAATGGTTTCAATGTTTTCTGTCAACGATAGTTTACAAGAAATAACAGTTTCTATTTTATATTTCTGGCTTGAGTCAAGATGGATCGATTGCCATTCGAGGAGCATTTCAGTTTTTATGATACTCTTAAGACTGTCACATCAAGGGAGTTTGAAAATAACGTTAAACAGTTTTCTCGTAGTACATGCGCACCTCAACTGAGTCCACTCTAATATTCACTTCGCTATGGTGGTTTTCTTAATGCGTTGATCAGGAAGAAGGATGAAGTTACGTTTGGACATGCCGCTTATAGGATGTCAAGGCACACTAATTTGCAGCTGTATAGTTGTCACCATACTGGTCGGTGTGAGACGGTACTTTGTACCTTGTTTCATTGGGTTCAAATCTTTCGGCTGAGTTAGTCCCGCTTTGCTTACTTTTCTCCAGAATGGATATAGTGAGAGACAGATCAGCCGTGAACTGGATGAGTGAAAAGAGTAACGAAGTGGCACCTGAGTCTTCAGCTTTCTTATGCAGGTAGTATTTCCAGCACATTTGGTCATATTATGAGGAAACGCAGAGTGTAGGTTGTTTTTTGACCATCTATTAAGATTAGTATAATTACTGTGCCGCAATATGCCCCACACCATGCACAACGAAATCGCAGAGTGTAGATAGATATGTACTTTATTTTTATTTTATTTTTTGGGGAGCATTCAATGAGTTATGTTTCCTTCTGCTCATTCGGGCCTCTTAATTTCTTTTCCTCCAAAGCGGTTATTTCTATGTGTGAAGTTTTCTGTTGGAAGCGAATGTCTGTTATTTATAACTGGTCTCCCTCGTCGACACCTGTTTGGCTGTAGATTCATAGCTATATGATATGCAGCAGCGTACGCATAAATAACTGCTAGGAATTAATCGTCAAGGCAGCAAGACGTTATATTTCATTTTGTTAATGGGATTTCTTAGTTTCCACTCTATTAGCGAGTGCTGCTTTACAGTTGTGATACAGAGAAAGGTTTTGGTCGAGAGGAAGCACAATTTAAAATTTTAGAACGCATCCTTGACTGGAAAACAGCGATCGGTATAAAGAGCTAAAAGTCAATAAAAACAGTCTCAATGGCGTTTCCGGATTTTTGTTTGCCTCAGACCATCTTCAGGCTTATCATCGCGATTATGTCGGCTGGTGGTGGCAGACGGAGTGAGCTCCGTAGGAGTACGTTGTCACTGCTCATAAACAAACAAATAAAAAAAAACCTGAAAACGCGATCAAGTCTTGTTTTCAGAATGCGTTTGGAAGGTAGGAGACGAGGTACTGGCAGAAGTAGAGCTGTGAGGACCGGCCGTGAGTCGTGCTTCGGTAGCTCAGATGGTAGAGCACTTGCCCGCGAAAGGCAAAGGTCTCCAGTTCGAGTCTCTGTCGGGCACACAGTTTTAATCTGCCAGGAAGTTTCAAATCTTGTTTTATTTATTCTTAGAAGCATAATTTTTATACTGGCTTTTCTCGTTATTTCTGCTGTAATATTTAAATAAGGAACAGTTCTTCGTAGGCTTTCGTCGATAGATATCAGGTAGACACAACGCCATGTTAAAGCAAAGCAGTCTGGGATGTTATAAAAAAAGGAGACAGGGAGAGGCAAACAAACGCAGAAAACATACTGATAAGGGAAGGGGATAAGGTAATAAATGAGCGACAAACAGTTAGCAAACTATGTAAACGAGCATTTTTCAATTATTGTAAAGAAGTTACAGCAAAAATTCCCCAAAACAAATATAACACCTGTAAATAATGTTGCACTAAATACAATGATGTTACTTCCAACCACAGAGAATGTAGTCAATAAAACTGTTCAAAAACTAAAGAATAAAAAGTCAGTAGCCTTAGATGAAGTACCAATGTGTATACTGAAACAATGCATAGAAATTATACACTGCCCCTTAACAAATATAATAAATGAATCCTTCATATCAGGGACATTGCCAGAGCAGTTGAAACGGGCAAGAGTTGTACCTTTGCTTATGAAAGGTAATGCAGAAGACATAGAAAATTACCGGCCCATTTCCCTGCTGTCACCACTCTCAAAAATAGTAAAAGTAACTATGAAAGACAGATTGATGAATTACCTGAACAAATAAAATCTTTTAAGCGAATCACAGTTTGGTTTCCGAAGCAGCTAAAATTCGCAGTCAGCCATAGTAGAATTCACAAAAGTTGTACTTGATGCTCTTGACAAATATGAGTGTGTCATAGGCACATTTTTGGATCTTTCTAGGTTCTTTGATACAGTCGACCAAAAGATTCTATTAAATAAATTGGAAGCATTATGAATAATAGGGATAGCTAGTGACTGGTTTCGATCACACCTAGCAGATAGGGTGCATAGAGTTGAGGTAACACATACTTCAAATAGATCCAAACATTTAGTACAACACTTATCAGAATCAAAATACAAATGTGTGTGTTTGTATGCGTAGTGATTGAAGTGTTATGAAACAATATGTGTCTAGTGTGTGCAGTGACTGATAGCGAGATATGAGTGAACAAGGTGGCATTACATTATTTAATAATTTATTTGTAAAAAAAAGTATTGTATACCAGGAGTATAACTAATGATCGTCTCTGACTAGAAGTCTGTAAATGTATGTGTATACGAATTAGCTTATTTTAAATTGGTCTAAACTTGTAAATACGTTGACATGTCCTATATCCCTGTAAAAAGAGATCTACGGATGAATAAAGCTACTGCTACTGCTACTGCTACTACTACTACTACTACTACTACTTATTTGTACATAGCCTTTGTTTTTCCAGTGTGATTTCTTGTAGTTACATCTTGTCTCTTAAAACAGCTGCTAATTCTTACTGAAACTCCTGCTTACAATCAAGAATAGAGAAAAACCATAAGTTACATGTGAACGCAAACTAACGGCAGGAGGAGGTGTACAGTTAATAAAGAAAGGGCCACCATCCAGTTTCGCTAAGGAACCAACTGCGCTACAGTGCAGTGGGTAACCGAGCAGAGGGAAAGTGAAAGAATAGCTCCTGATCTAGAGAAATATTGCTCATCTAATTAATTTTTTAACTAATATTGGTATTAATATGATCACTTGGTACAACAAACCAGCTTGACCATTTGTTGGTTTACCCTTTTGTGTGGTGTAATCAATCGCTGTTAGTACTTTACTTATCCCAAACAAAGGATGGAACATTTTTGTGTTGGTGTCACTTATTAACATTTCTGTGTGGCAAGAATCGTAGTCCATGTACATTAAGTTATAAACCATGGACATGAGGAGTGTACTGTAAACAGTATATTGCTTGACAGCGTGGAAGATAATCGCACACCTCGTTAGTCCCTAACAAGACGGTGCCATTATGGCCGTATCACTTTAGGACATGGTGTAAAAAAGGTACGTTATACCATAATTTATCTGTACATTTCCCTGGTGTGTGACAGTATATTGTATTACATATTGCTGTTTTATGTTCAAAGACACACTGCTCACTAGATGTATATATTTATATATTTTAGACCTGAAGATGGTCATTACAGGCTGAAACCGGTCATCGTCTAAAGAATTCATTTGTGATCAGAGACTGGAATAAAAAAGCATTCTAAGAAGAAAGTCTACAGAAAGTTTCAAAGAGTTGCAAAGCGTTTCGAGTTCAGATGATCTCAGGAAATGACCGCAATGTATCATAAGTCTACATTCTACAATGTCTGCAGTATCTCTTGTAGTGAGTAGAAATGACATTATTGAAGTAGCTAACCCATCCACGGTACGGGGACGTAAGGCTGCTGATCCCTTGGGATATTTTCAAACTTGCCAGAGAAAGGTTTCATTATGTTTCTTTCTTTCAGTCTGTTCTCATTATAACACAAGTTCACAGGCATATATTACAGCGCCCGTAGAATGCATCATCTATCCGAAACTAACTTTCGTTATTCAGTGGAGGTAGAACCATTTGAAAATTTCTTGAAATTTAAAATTTTGTGACTGATCAGGATTCACAACGGACCCTGATATATTGTGAGAAGTGCTTTTACCAACTGCGTCACCCACCCACGACTCACAAAATGGCATTTCCTGTATCGCTCGCCTACCTTCCATACTTCACATAACGTGTCCTGCACAAGTTACTGGACAAATACAGATGCACAAGATACTGGACAAATACAAACGGGATTGCAGTGAAATGGCTTATCTGCAGATTAGCAGAGTCTTCTAGACTAAGCATTACATTTTGCGGGCTTATACACCGTTTTACAACTTTCTAGACCCACACCTAAATGATTACTCTCGGATGTTGTTGTTGTGGTCTTCAGTCCAGAGATTGGTTTGATGCAGCTTTCCATGCCACTCTATCCTGTGCAACCCTCTTCATCTCTGAATAATTACTGCACCTACATCCTTCTGACTCTGCTTGGTGTATTCATCTCTTGGTCTTCCTCTACGATTTTTACCCTCCACGCTTCCCTCCAATACTAAATTGGTGATCACTTGATATCTCAGAACGTGTCCCACCAACCGATCCCTACTTCTAGTCTAGTTGTGTCACAACCTACTCTTCTCCCCAATTCTATTCAACACCTCCTCATTAGTTATGTGGTCTACCGATCTCATCTTCAGCATTCTTCTGTAGCACCACATTTCGAAAGCTTTTATTCTCTTCTTGTCTAAACTATTTATCGTCCACGTTTCACTTCCATACATGGCTACACTCCATACAAATACTTTCAGAAAAGACTTCCTGACACTTAAATCTATACTCGATGTTAACAAATTTCTCTTCTTCAGAAATGCTTTCCTTGCCATTGCCGGTCTACATTGTATCCTCTCTACTTCGACCATCATCAGTTATTTTGCTCCCCAAATAGCAAAACTCCTTTACTACTTTAAGTGTCTCATTTCCTAATCTAATTCCCTCAGCATCACCCGACTTAATTCGACTACATTCCATTATCCTCGTTTTGCTTTTGTTAATATTCATCTTACATCCTCCTTTCAAGACCATGTCCATTCCGTTCAGCTGCTCTTCCAGGTCCTTTGCTGTCTCTGACAATTACAATGTCATCGGCGAATCTCAAAGTTTTAATTTCTTCTCCATGGATTTTAATTCGTACTCCAAATTTTTCTTTCGTTTACTTTACTGCTTGTTCAATATACAGATTGAATAACATCGGGGACATGCTACAACCCTGTCTCGCTCCCTTCCCAACCACTGCTTCCCTTTCATGTCCGTCGACTCTTATAACTGCCATCTGCTTTCTGTACAGATTGTAAATAGCCTTTCGCTCCCTGTATTTTACCCCTGACACCTTCAGAATATGAAAGAGAGTATTCCAGTCAACACTGACAAAACCTTTCTCTAAGTCTACAAATGCTAGAAACGTAGGTTTGCCTTTCCTTAATCTATTTTCTAAGATAAGTCTTAAGGTCAGTATTGCCTCACGTATTCCAACATTTCTATCCAAACTGATCTTGCCCGAGGTCGGCTTCCACGTTTTTCCATTCGTCTCTAAAGAATTCGTGTTAGTATTCTGCAGCAGTGGCTTATCAAACTGATAGTTTGGTAATTTTCACATCTGTCAACACCTGCTTTCTTTGGCATTAGAATTATTATATTCTTCTTGAAGTTTGAGGGTATTTCGCTTGTCTCATACACCTTGCTCACCAGATGGTAGAGTTTTGTTAGGCCTGACTCTCCCAAGGCCGTCAGTAGTTCTAATGGAATGTTGTCTACTCCCGGGGCCTTATTTCGACTTAGGTCTTTCAGTGCTCTGTCAAACTTTTCACGCAGTATCATGTCTCCCATTTCATCTTCATCTACATACTCTCGGATAGCAAGTGAGAAAAATGAACTCCTTAACCCTTCCGTACAATCTCCGATTTCTCTTATTTTATTACATGGTAATTTCTCCTTATGTAAGTAGTTGTCAACAAAATATTTTCGCATTCGGAGTAGAAAGTTCGTGACAGAATTTTCGTGGAAAGATATGGCCACAACGAGAAACTATTTGTTTTAAGGACTACCACCTCAATTTGCATGATTCTCTGTCCCCTATTTCGCGATAATACAAAACGAACTAGCCTTCATTGTTTTCGATGTCAACAGTCAATCCTACCTGTTATGGATCCTACACCGTGTAGCAATACTCCCTTTGGCCTCTGATAACCGTGAGACTGTCTCTCCGGTTTCGCGATAATACAAAACAAGTTGTCCATCTTTGAAATATTTCGATACCCAGCTTCCATCTTATTTGATAAGGATTCTCTACAGTGCAGTAGTATTCCAGGAAACGAAAGATAAATATAATTTAAACAGTGACTTCAATAAATTTATTGGATCTTCTAATTATTCTGTCAGTAAAACGCAATTAGTTCGTGTTCTCCGTGTGATGATTCTAGTCTAAGCTGTTCGTAGTTATAACCGCTAGATGTCACATATATTATTTCTCAAGTCAACATTCCTTTTTCTCAGTGGATAGTAATCGTACAGAGATGAATGAAGTATCATTAGAAAGAGTTTTTTTAACCGTCTCCTGACACTGCATACCAATTTTGCTCTAAAACTTACTATTTTTGGAAAATTTTAGCATAAAAGAGACTTTTAATTATCACAGGCAAAAGAGCATCATGGATGTCCAGCTTCATACCTATATTTTACGGAGATAACTTACTAATAACGAATAACAGACTCCCTTGCTACTACAGTCTAACTTTCTTATTGTAATTGAAAATGTTTGTTGAGTTAAACTTATATATTATGTGGCCCTAATGACAGTTCCTGATCTCTGCCCGTCGTACAAGCCGGAGAAAATTTTCTGAGCGGAAAACATATTTGTGGACACATGGAAATGTATAAACAAGGATGTGTCATAAATTCATGATTATTATTTCATGTCGTTCGGCTCATTTTTTAAAATGTCTCCTCTTCATTCCCAAGACTACCCTTATTTCAACGACCACACTTATTCCAAAGACTGTTATTACATAAAATTACGGAAGTGCGGAAGTTTCGCACGGGTCCCTTTGCTACAGAAGAATCGACAACCTCTAAATTTGTGTGATTTATCGTGCAAACAAAATTTAACGCATTTTAATTAGTAGTCATGTGGAGGAGTACATACTTTTTATTGTTCAAGGTCAAATGACACTTTTCTCACTACACAGATATCTTGACTGAATCATTTTGCAATTTTTGGAAGACGAAATCTGCGAACGGACCAGAACACGAAGTTGGAGCGTTTTATGTAAACTACTCTATATACTGAGTTATCCAGGAACTCTCGCTACTTTCCCTCCTCCACTGTTTCTATTCTGGGTTGTACCTCTTTCCTAAATTCAAAATTTTACGGAATTTATACCTTACTGGACAGCATTAGATCATGTCGATAAATACTTCAGCGATGTTGTTGTTGTGGTCTTCAGACCAGAGACTCGTTTCATGCAGCTCTCCATGCTACTCTATCCTGTGCAAGCTTCTTCATCTCCCAGTACCTACTGCAACCTACATCCTTCTAAATCTATTTAGTGTATTCATCTCTTGGTCACCCTCTACGATTTTTACCCTCCACGCTGCCCCCCAATACCAAATTGGTGATCCCTTGATGCCTCAAATTATGCCCTACAAACCGATCCCTTCTTCTACTCAAATTGTGCCACAAATTTCTCTTCTCTCCAATTCTATTTAATACCTCCCCATTAGTTATGTGATCTACCCATGTAGTCTCCAGCATTCTTCTGTAGCACCACATTTTGAAAGCTTCTATTCTCTTCTTGTCCAAAGTATTTATCTCCCATGTTTCACTTCCATACATGGCTACACTCCATACAAATACTTTCAGAAACTACTTCCTGACACTTAAATCTATGCTCGATGTTAACAAATTTTTCAACAGCGCTATAAGAACCACAGAAGATGAAGATTAGTCACCCACAGTAGGCATGACACTGATAATGTTTAATGCCATTTTAGGAAGGAAAGGAATCCACACGTTTCTTCAGGAGTGGCGTAATCAGCTAAAGCCACCCACTGACGGTTGTATCATGCAGAGCTGCCAAACGGCGCGTATGTTGATTTGTTGATTGCTAAGTTTTACCCACTGCCCCCACCCCCTCCCTCGGCGTTGTCCATAGAATTACGATCAGGTCAACTAGCAGACTAGTAAAAATGTACAAGTTGTGACACAGTCACGAAATAGTTTTCAGCGATCCAGAAAAATATTTGATTCATTATAATCCCAGTCTTGGATCACAATGTTTATCTCTATTGAGGTTATTAATTTCGATTGGTAAAGGCCGTCTTCAGAGACGAGGAGAAACGTGTTGCTTGCATAATGCAATACGTTTATACTCAAGCCTGTAGATGGCCATTACCAACCAAAATTAATAGCCTGATTAAAAATAAGCATTGTGATCCAAGACTGAAATAATAATAAAGCAAATAATAGAGGTGCGACTGTGAGGCTGAGTGATCCTGAAACCAGGAACGTGTGCTTGAAGATGTGTGAACACTGCTGTCGTTTTCTTGGAAGACGGGAATGTTCACAGCCTAACTTTATGATGTTGGAAAAAGTGGAGCACTTGGTCACCGAGAAGGTTGAAATAAACCTGGTTCATGTTCGTGATTGTTCGAAAATCACCCCAAAAATCGCATACTTCTGACCTGAAGAACACGCTCCCTGCATTACAAGATGAACGCTTCATTAGGGAATTGGTCCAATAGACACCCTGCATCATTTGTAAAGAGGATCACACCACACATTTCCAGCCAACTAATGCCCAGTTTCTGCGTTGTTAGGCCCCACTGAAAACCTGCAGCATTACTTAAGGTTGTGATCCATGGCCTTTTGCATACAGTTCTCCTCGTTAATTGGTTGGGAAGACCGTGCATTCATTGAGTGCAGCACTTCCTGTTGGTGCTCAAATGGATTTCCATTGACATGGTGTACGTTCATCTCAGTTCCCTCTTGGCAAGCTCCTATCTACGTTCATGTTCATATGCCACGTTACATTGCTGCGAACGATGACCATTCCTTGTAGATGCGTTTGACAGCCCGTGTTGATGGACCAAGACAGAGAGCAGTTTCATTCACGATAATGTCATGCACACGTCGAGATGCGACAGATCCTTTCTTCCATTTTGTCGCGACTCCACATCGACCTGTCCTACTACGCTGGTTCCATACAACGGACTGGCGCGTACACTTCACATTGGAATGTCCAAAACTGTCCAGGAATTCCACATGCGCGCCACGTCACTCCTAGGACTTAAAGCCAGAAGTGGAGGGTCACGTGACAATCTAGCACCAGCTCTGCACTGCCTACAGCGCTCCGGATCACCCAGCGTGCTTTATCAAAAATGGCTCTGAGCACTATGTGACTTAACTGCTGAGGTCATTAGTCCCCTAGAACTTAGAACTAGTTAAACCTAACTAACCTAAGGATATCACAAACATCCATGCCCGAGGCAGGATTCGAACCTGCGACCGTAGCGGTCTTGCGGTTCCAGACTGCAGCGCCTTAACCGCACGGCCACTTCGGCCGGCGTGCTTTATCAAAGTGGTGACTGACACTGACCGGCAAGCTGCTTTTCAAACTGAACCAGCTGTCAAGAAATTTCCACCATCTATTTGATTTTCAGCCAGCGATATTTTTATTGATTTAATGAAGCTAACCACTAATTCCTGTCTTCTCATAGGGAGGAGGGGGGAGGGGCGAATCAGATTAGTTAAACATTTTTAGTTTGGGACCTTTGTTTCTGTATGATGTCTTTTTTAGCCCTTTTGCCACTTGCCTGTTTTTGACTTTCTTCTATTATGTCAATTGGGACTGACATAGAGTCGTTTTTTAACTTATCTCTGTCATCGTGTTCTATAGTTTTGACTTGGACGCGTATGGCCCCAACATACATCTCGCGTATTGACCGCGAGGGGAAAATTCGAGAAATTAGAGCCAATAGAGAGGCTTGCCGACAATCATTCTTCCCACGCACTATTCGCGAGTGGAACAGGGTTGAAGGGATCAGATAGCGGTACCGAAAGTACCCTCCGCCTCACACCAGTAGGTGGCTTGCGCAGTATGATGCAGATGTAGATGTTTTTTGCGCCCTAAAGCAGAACAAAACCAAACCAACGGATTGTGATGGGTGTTAGGTATGTCGTAGAGGGAGCTGTCTCGAGTACCTGGTTAGCAATTTTCCACGCGACGGCCCCTAGTGTCCGAGAAAATGGATGTTGAAATTTTATGCTTACCTCCTTTACCAGTAAAGATACACACGTTTCCAACAAGCGAGCTTAGAGCAGCGGCTAAAATTCATGGCTACCACGCTGGCTGTACTGGCTCAAATGCTGCCTCTATAGTTACTTTATTTTTTTCAATTTCATAGGACACAATATCATTAAATTGTATTGTCATGTCAAATTACGCAAAACTAGGCTTTTTTCGAAATAGTTATTTCATTATTAAACCACTCATAGCGGCATACTTCTTTCAAATGTGTAATCCGTTTGTGGTTCACAACGATCGACGAAATGTTAACAACTGCGGAAGGACCCCAGACCCCAGATACAGTGCTCATCCCTTATTTTGACATCGATTACGCAGTAAATGTCTATCAAATCAGTTGCCAATACCAATCGACGTACAACAGGTCCCTTGCAGAACAAGCAGCGAAAACCGTCACTGCGCAGAAAAAAGATTTGAACAAGATTAGTCATTCCTTCAGAGAACTATATGGCCCCAACATACATCTCGCGTATTGACCGCGTGGGGAAAATTCGAGAAATTAGAGCCAATAGAGCTATAACTGCACCGGGAATATTTCCTTGTGTATGCAAGAACCATTCGGGAAATTTTTTTGGATTGTTGACGAGTTAACTCACAAGTTAAAAAACGGAATTGTGACAGGCACGAAAGTGCTGAAACGAAGAGTTTTTAAAATCTGTGGTTCTTACGTGCGCTGAAGAAGAAAAATTTCCTTGCATTATTAACTCGTGGGGAGAGCTGACTGATGAGACACTTCAGGTTCAAATGTTTAAAGATGAAAAATGGCCATGTCTGTGATGTTTATTTTTACAAGCAGGTTAAACTTTTCACGAAAAAAACTCATAATGTTCCCAATATACTGATGATTAATAGAGAAATCGCTTCGAGGAAAGAGTCCATAAAATACATCTTTAATTCTGCAACAGTGTAGCGCATCTGCTTTCACAGGTATCATCAAACAAGCATGAATCGAATCGAAATTGACCGAAGAGAGAACAATCATTCTCAATCCAAACGAACTTCGTCGTCCGGTATCGCTTCTGGAAAATCCACGTGCGTGCAAAGGCAGTGGCTCCCATTAAATGTGCGTGGTGCCCTACGAATTTGTATTTCAGTTGCTTCTGCGACAAATTTCATGCGCTATTCAGTTATAGCGCAGCAAGCGATAGCGACTGAGACAGTTCTGTAGTCTACTCTGTAAAAAATGGAATACACATTTGAAGAAGGCTTGTGTAATGATTGATTTACTAACGAAATTACTATAGCAAAATTTACTTTTTTGAATAGTTTTCGACGAGATACGCTATTCAATGATCTCTGTACGATGAAATTGAAGGAAAAAAAAAAACTAGACTTGGACATCATGGTAACCGTGAACCTTAGTAGCTACAGCATACTTGCTTGGCCTAGACAGAAGTAACGATAAGGGTACAGAAGGTACGCATGGAACTTCACATCGAAACTAGGAGCTTCGGCACGGAAAGCTGCTAGCCAATTACTTAGGAAAGCTCCCTTTGCAACGTGCTAAGTCTCGTCAGAATCTGTGATTAACAGGTCTGATGGGTCCCTCGTCAGAACAGCACATGCACCCCAAGTCCTCAGTTATTTCTTGCAAATGGTCAAATCTCTGACTTCCCATACTATTTTTACCCTCTACATTCCGTATGTACCATGGAAATTATTCTCTGATGTCTTAACATATCCTTTAATTCCGTCCCTTATTCTCAGTGTTTTCCAAATGTTGCTTTCCTCGCCGATCCCTTGGAGAATATCCTTACTTCTTGTCTTATCAGTCCACCTGTGCAATCTTACACACGGCAGGTTTTAGATCTTACTAAGCATGGCGAGGACGGCTTCGAGAAAGTTCCCCGAACTGAGATCGCCTTATGACACGATAAACATGAGACTTCTCCCAGAGGTACAGAATACTACCAAAGATTAGGTTTGAAGATGACTGCACAGCTACTCTGCAACAGAAAATCCAATGTTAGCTTTCAAAACACCAAACGTCTGTGTCTGAAGACAAAAAATGGTTTTCCCAAGGACGCGTTCTTGCTACCAGTTTGTTTAACTAGAACACCAACGACCTACCACATAAAAAGTCTTCATTTATTTATGCCGACGATATGACCTTCGAGACGCAGCGTAAAAAGTCTGAAGGCGTTGAAAGGCAACTTTCGTACGCTCTTGACGACCTTTCAGAGGTTTGCGAAATCAAAAGCATCCCCAAATACTAAGAAAACAGTACTCAGTGCCTTCAACCACTGCAACAAACATTCCAACTACAAGTTAAAAGTCTCATGGCTGAGAATTCCTCTCTGTCATAGTTTTACCCCTAAATACCTCGGGGTTATTCGTAAAGAGGAGACCGAGTGAGGTGGCGCAGTGGTTAGCACACTGGCCTCGCAGTCGGGAGGACGACGGTTCACTCCCGCGTGCGGCCATCCTGATTTAGGTTTTCCGTGATTTCCCTAAATCGCTCTAGGGAAATTGCGGGATGGTTCCTCTGGAAGGACATGGCCGACTTCCTCCAGCGTCCTTTCCTAATCCGATGAGACCGATGACATAGCTGTCTGGTCTCCTCCCACAAACAACCCAGCCCCTCGTAAAAGGAGTATGGCATCGAAGGACTAATGTGGCATCGTCAGACCGAGGGTCACAGCACGAAACGAAATCTTAAGAACACTCAAAGGTACAAGTTGAGGAGCAAACTTGTATGTGCTTAGGACGTCGGTACTAGCCTTGGGACAGTCGGCTGGAGCATACGCTTCCCCTCTGTGGTACCGATCTTACCATTCGATACAGGTTGCGGTTGCTCTTCACCAAACTTGCCGCCAGGTGACAGGATACGTGGTGCCAATGGCGAAGATCCAAGTACTGGCCGGAATTTCACCGCCTGACATCAGAGGGATTGTAACAGCGAGGTCTGAAAGGAGTAAAATCGACGCTCGTGACAGATACCCACTCCGTCGGGATGGACCTGCTGGTCAAAAGTTTTGCATCTATATGTCAAGTACCGTCTTCCAAAGGCAGAAGAGAAGCTGCCACGCTGGCAGGACACAGCTACACGTGGTTGGGCACCACCAGAGAAAACAACCTGTCATGGCCGACATGGAGATCACTTAACCGTCTTCGTGTGGCAGTTGGCCGAAGTAAAACTGCCGTGTTCCAGTGGTTACTCTGCGATAACTAAGACTTGTCCTGTGCGTGTGGTGCTGAGCAGACAATGAACCATTCGCTGTCCCGTTTCCACCATCTCCTCAGGCATCGTGAGGCAGGAGGATCTGGCATCAGCAAATCTAAGAGCAGTGCCCCTCACTGAGGCGTTTCACTTCACTCATATTTTTACAATAGAAGCTCACCTAATTTTCTACTTCTGCGTCACAGCATGTCGAACGCTTCGATTCTCCCCTTTCCCGATTTTACGACTGTTCATGATTCACCAGCACAGAATGCTGTGCTCTAAACGTACATTCTCATAAAATGTCTTCCTCAAATTATGGCCTTTGTTTGATACTCGGCCACGAATGCCCTCGTTCCCTTTTGTTTGTGTTGCAACAGTTTGCTTCCAAGATGGCAGAATTTCTCCTCTTCATCTTCTTTGTAGTCTTTAAATTTAGGTAGGCTTTATCTTGACTGTTACTGATATCGAGTGCGAAAACAAGTTTAATGTTACCAGTCACTGTTCATTTATATACACAACGCGTTTCGAAGGTTTAAATGTCCATCACCATGTGCATTTATATGTGTTAGTACAACAGGCGTGTTTGTGTTAATTTTAGGGGTAACTTGTGGCACTATCTAGTGGAGAAATAAAGACTCTATTTCAGAACATGGTTTTGGTGAGTCTTTTAACTGAAAACTAAACATGTATCTAAATATGAAAATACAACAGTTAAAGTAGGATACCTCCAGTGGTCACAGTCTTCTTAATCTGTCATAGTACAGCACTTGCAGTTAGTTCCACAAGAAAGTTTACTCCGTTATCTGTATCAAATGAAAAACACTATTATAAAAAATATATTTACATGAGAACACATGTTATTATTAATTGCACAATTACCTAATAGTTAATCCAGTGGCTGCCATTATCGATTATAGCTTGGCACCTATTTGGCATGCTTTTCACGAGATTTTCTGCATATTCTCTCGGTAACGATCTTAATATCGTCCTGGTTTGATATGGCACCTGCTTCATAGTATATATTGGCTTTCCTTTAAGCTTAATCTTAATATAAGACCAAACAATTCGATCCGATTTGCATCCGTAAGAAATTCCAGGCCAATCCATCGGGGTCACCCCATTGTCTTCTTTCCACACTGTACAGAGATTGCTAAGATGTTTTGGATTATTATCCTCTTGAAGTACCTAGTTTTCCTAGTTCGAACCAAACACCTTCTTAACGAACCTCAAAAGACAATTTTGATAAATGTATAAATATAAATATAAACAAGTGACACTTCAGATCTTTTGCACTCATTTTAAAATGCAGCCGACAAAACAAAACATTTAACTACCACACTGTTCATCTACACACTGGGCAAAATCACATTGATTACGGATTCAAGACCACTACCAGAGATGTCGCTGCGGACGTTACATTATAAATTATGGCGTACACTTTCTTCTGGAAATGACAGTAGAAACTGTCGTACTTTAGAAACAAAGATGTCTGAAAAGAAATACAACAAAGAACATGTAGCAAAACAAAAATTTTTTCTCGGAGTACAAAGAATATATAACAAAACAGCAGTACTATTTCAGACTAAGTTTTTAAGGGTTGTGAAGGTGCTTGGTTGAGTTGATGAATACATGCTTTAGATTAAATATCTCAAATGGTATCAAAATACATTTTTGTCAAATTTATATAGCTTAAATTTCGTAGACGTTAATATAACCAGGTGTCATGTTGCAACCTTAAGTACAGTAATTACATTACCAACTATGGTAACACTATACATGAATAGTAATTTTGTCTGGGGTTCAGAGACAGGGACGAAAGGGTTACAAGAACGAGAGATAAGTTTTGGATATGCTAGAGTTGCGTGTTTGTTGAATTTTAGCCTGTTACGTGTTGTAACTAAATAAATGCTGAAGTAGCATACTGAAACCGAGTTAAAAGATATGCAGATAGATATACTCCTAATGATATAAAGAGAAATACAGGGTGGTCAGAAAATGTGTGAAATGCTTGTAGGGATGTTACAGGGCAGGTTTTACTGAGACATAGATGTTAAGAAAGAAATTTGATACGTTGTTCCATTTCCAAGTTATTTAGCATAGAATTTACCCAATCGGGGCGTCGCGTGCTCACACTCAAGCGACCTGCCAGGGGTGGTGTTGCCCAGCGAGTGCTTTCTTTGTCTCGTTAGCTGAAACTTGAATTTACGCGCGCAACGATCTGATTGGCTAAACTTCAACGTAATATCGGACTGATATGGGTGCAAACTGTTGATTTCATTCCGGCAGGCCTATTGATTTTTGAGAATTGGGAAAGTTATTGTTCGTTGGAAAAAATCGAAGGAAACATCCAAATAACTAAATTAATTAATGGAAAATATCAAGTGGAGGATGGAGACAGAGAGTAAATAACTAGATTAATGCACGGAAAATATGAAGGGGAAATGGAGACAGAAAGAGAAAGAGAGAGCGGTGGGGGTCGCGGGGTAGAGGGGGGGGGGGAGAGTGGTTCAGGCACAGAGGGTGAAAGGAGTGTTTGGAGAACAACCTTTTCAGAGTGGGAGTCCTTAAGATTATATCTGTTACATGTTATAACTGATTGGGGTAATACCTTTGTTATGCTCTAAAAATATGTACTTAGTTGATGTACATATAGTCTCAAGCTGACAGGGGATGCGAGCCGGTATATTTGTAAATAATGCCATTCCACTACCTCTACATCTACATACATACTCCTAAATCCACCATACGGTGCGTGGTGGAGGGTACCTCGTACCACAACTAACATCTTCTCTCCCTGTTCCACTCCCAAACAGAACGAGGGAAAAATGACTGCCAATATGCATCTGTACGAGCCCTAATCTCTCTTATCTTATCTTTGTGGTCTTTCCACGAAATATAAGATGGCGGCAGTAAAATTATACTGCAGTCAGCCTCAAATGCTGGTTCTCTAAATTTCCTCAATAGCGAATCACGAAAAGAACGCCTCCTTTCCTGTAGAGACTCCCACCCGAGTTCCTGAAGCATTTCCGTAACACTCACATGATGATCAAACCTATCAGTGACAAATCTAGCAGCCCGCCGCTGAATTGTTTCTATGTCCTCCCTCAATCCGACCTGATATGTACCCCAAACGCTCGAGCAGTACTCAAGAATAGGTCGTATTAGGGTTTTATAAGCGGTCTCCTTTGCAGATGAACCACATCTTCCGAAAATTCTACCAACGAACCGAAGACGACTGTCCGCCTGCCATTAAATGCTTGTCCCACTTCATATCGCTCTGCAATGCTACGCCCAAATATTTTATCGAGGTGACTGTGTCAAGCGCTACACTACTAATGGAATATTCAAACACTACAGGATTCTTTTTCCTATTCATCTGCATTAATTTACATTTATCTATATTTAGAGTTAGCTGCCATTCTTTACACCAATCACAAATCCTGTCCAAATCATCTTGTATCCTTCTACAGTCACTCGACGACGACACCTTCCCGTACACCACAGCATCATCAGCAAACAGCCGCACATTGCTATTCACCCTATCGAAAAGATCATTTACGTAGATAGAAAACAACAGCGGACCTACCACACTTCCCTGGGACACTCCAGATGATACCCTCACCTCCGATGTTCATTTGGGCAATGTCACGGTAATATAACTAATTACTTGTGGTGAATATGAAGGGGAGGGTAGAGGTTCTCTCTCCCTCTCCCTCTCTCTCTCTCTCTCTCTCTCTCTCTCTCTCTCTCTCTCTCTCTCTGTGTGTGTGTGTGTGTGTGTGCGTGTGTGTGTGTGTGTGCGTGTGTGTGTATGTGTATGTATGTCATTCTTAGTCATTAATTTTGAGTTTATCGCTATTCTCCTTTCTGCAGCTCCGCATTACTGTAGTCCCCCTTCTTCCATCATCCAGCCTGGCAACAAGCAGGCCGTAGCATTCGCGCGCCGCTGCGGCTGTGGAAGATTGGCGAACGGTGTCGCCGCGCCGTCCTTGCCGAGGCGCTGTTGCACGGCCCCCTGACGAAACGGCGCCGGCCGCGCCCAGGGTATGCGACCCGCGCTCCAGCCTCTCTGTCTGCGCCCGCAGGTACACACGGGGCTGCGGCGGCGTCCGTGCCCGGCGTGGCTAACAGGTGGGCGGCGCTCCGGCGGGCCTGAAGTTGCCACTGTTCCTGTTGGTGCGGAACGGCTCTCTTGTAACTCAAAAGTTCATGTCAAACATGAGTTGCACGCGGCGTTCTTGATGTTCAAATACACTACTGGCCATTAAAATTTCTACATCACGAAGATGACGTGCTACAGACGCGGAATTTAACAGACAGGAAGAAGATGCTGTGATATGCAAACGATTAGCTTTCCAGAGCATTCACACAAGCTTGGCGCCGGTGGCGACAACTACATCGTGCTGACATGAGGAATGTTTCCAACCGATTACTCATACACACACAGTAGGTGACCGGCGTTGCCTGGTGAAACGTTGTTTTGATACCTCGTGTGAGGCGGAGAAATGCGTACCATCACGTTTCCGACTTTGATAAAGTTCGAATTGTAGCCTATCGCGATTGCGGTTTATCGTATCGCGACATTGCTGCTCGCGTTGGTCGAGATCCAATGACTGTTAGCAGAATATGGAATCGGCGCGTTCTACGGAACGCCGTCCTGGATCCCAACGGCCTCGTATCACTAGCAGTCGAGATGACAGGCATCTTATTCGCATTGCTGTAACGGATCGTGCAGCCACGTCTCGATCCCGGAGTCAACAGATGGGGACGTTTGCAAGACGACAACCATCTGCACGAACAGTTCGACGACGTTTGCAGCAGCATGGACTATCAGCTCGGAGACCATGGCTGCGGTTACCCTTGACGCTACATCACAGACAGGAGCGCCTGCGATGGTGTACTCAATGACGAACCTGTGTGCACGAATACCAAAACGTTATTTTTTCGGATGAATCCAGGTTCTGTCTACAACATCATCATGGTCTCATCCGTGTTTGGCGCGATCGCGGTGAACGCACATTGGAAGCGTGCATTCGTCATCGCCATACTGGCGTATCACCCGGCGCGATGGTATGGGGTGCCATTGATTACACGTCTCGGTCACCTCGTGTTCACATTCACGGTACTTTGAACAGTGGACGTTACATATCAGATGTGTTATGACCCGTCGCTCTACCCTTGATTCAATCCCTGCGAAACCCAACATTTCAGCAGGATAATGCACGACCGCACGTTGCAGGTCCTGTACGGGCCTTACTGGATACAGAAAATGTTCGATTGCTGCCCTGGCCAGCACATTCTCCAGATCTCTCACCAACTGAAAACGTCTGGTTAATGGTCGCCGAGCAACTGGCTCAAAAATGGCTCTGAGCACTATGGCACTTAACATCTGAGGTCATTAGTCCCCTAGAACTTAGAACTACTTAAACCTAACTAACCTAACGACATCACACACATCCATGCCCGAGGCAGGATTCGAACCTGCGACCGTAGCGGTCGCGCGTTTCCAGACTGAAGCGCCTAGAACCGCTGAGCCACACCGGCCGAGCAACTGGCTCGTCACAATACGCCAGTCTCTACTCTTGATGAACTTTGATATCGTGTTGAAGCTGCATCGGCAGCTGTACCTGTACACGCCATCCAAGCTCTGTTTGACTCAATGCCCAGATGTATCAAGGCCGTTAATAGGGCCAGAGGTGGTTGTTCTGAGTACTGATTTGTCAGGATCTGTGCACCCAAATTGCGCGTAAATGTAATCACATGTCAGTTCTAGTATAATATATTTGTCCGACGAATACCCGTTTAACATCTGCATTTCTTCTTGGTGTAGCAATTTTAATGGCGAGTAGTGTAATTTGTCGTAATCCAGACGGGTAACGGCGTCGACAACCGCCGGCGTTAAACACACTGCCACTTTCAATGCGCAAATGGAATGACATATCGCCGTACATTGCTTCATTCGTTCCATGCCATCTCCGCCCTTGAAAGTTTGTCAGCTGAGCTATTCCAGTTTGATATTACTTTTCGCAAAAATCGATATACCGAAGGAGTTGATACGGGCGTTGTGCTATCGATCAATCGTGAATAGAGTGGCTGACGAGAGTGTGCAGTTGGAACCTACGTCTACATCTTTCTTGTCATACAAAGACCAATGCATGATACTGGTTAGCGTGAGACTGCCGTCTGTCGTATCCCTTGCGATTGTCGCATCTGTTAGACCATTAGGACTGTGGGGGAACAGTGCACAGTCACACATGATTACAATAGATCCGTAAATCTGCTAGTGCAGAAAGCTACCTTCCTACTGGTCGTCCGATGGAATGTAACAAAACAGAGATTCTATGACAGGGGGCCGATGACGGATTGCTTGAGAACATGATGGTCTTCGTGCTCGTACTCAGTGTTCCAACACCACGTCTGACCGCCACAAGGTAGGATCGTCGTATTGTGCACCAAGGACGTTGTCATGCCTTCACGTCTGTGCTACCATCCGAGAACAAGTAATGCAACATTCTTTTTCATTCCCCACCATTAGCAACAGCCAGAATAGGGAATTTCCGTCCCATTAGAAACAACCCTCCTTCCCTCCCCCCCACCAACCGCACCCCGCTGCGTCGCGGCTGTGACCGCAAAGGGTGGACTGAAGAAGAATGGAGTCGAGTTGTGTTCAGTGTTGAAATGCAGTAGTGTGGCGGCGACCTGGGGAGAGATCCCATTTTTCAATGTTTTTGATAGGCATAGCGGTAGTGTCTCTGGTGTCATGGTATACCTTGGGTAAACAGATGGCACAAACGGTGGGTCACATAAGCTTTGTGTTTTCAAGTGTTACACTCATGCGTCAGTTAGGTGGTGCTACTTTACAACAGGTTAATGCTCGTCCACACATGGCAACTGTGTCTACATCTAGATACATACTCCGCAATCCACCATACGGTGCATGGCGGAGGGTACCTCGTACCACAACTAGCGTCTTCTCTCCCTGTTCCAAACCCAGACAGAAAGAGTGAAAAATGACTGCCTATATGCCTCTGTACGAGCCCTAATCTCTCTTATCTTATCTTTGTGGTCTTTCCGCGAAATATAAGTTGGCGGCAGTAAAATTGTACTGCAGTCATCCTCAAATGCTGGTTCTCTAAATTTCCTCAGTAGCGGTTCACGAAAAGAATGCCTCCTTTCCTCCAGAGTCTCCCACCCGAGTTGCTGGAGCAATTCCGTAACACTCGCGTGATGATCAAACCTACCAGTAACAAGTCCAGCAGCCCGCCTCTGAATTGCTTCTATGTCCTCCCTCAATCTGACCTGATAGGGATCCCAAACGCTCGAGCAGTACTCAAGAATAGGTCCCATTAGTGTTTTATAAGCTGTCTCCTTTACAGATGAAACACATCTTCCCAAAATTCTACCAATGAATCGAAGACGACTGTCCACCTTCCCCACAACTGCCATGTCTGTGAATTGTCTGTATGCTGTTCAGGTACTCCACAGATCTGGTCCCGATAGAGCATGCGTGGGACCTTCCTGGAAGTCAGCTGCGTCAGGGTTCCAGAATCGAGGATATCAAAGACCATTTACGATACTTGTGGCCCACCTTGCCTCAGGAGATGATACAACAGCATTACAACACCCTTCCAAAAGTTAGTAGATGCATCCAGGTCAGAAGGAGAGCTAAGTCATACTGATAAATATGCTCATACTGACAATTTCTGTGTAAATCTGATTCCATTTTGTAATCACTGAATTAACATCACATATCGTGTCATCCTGAGGAGCTGCATACCCTCCCTCTTACATGTTTTGCTTTTCTTGTTGAGTTGTGTACTTCGCTGCCCATTAATGACTTTGGTTTCCTTTCATTGTCTCGTGGCGTTAGTTCTTTTCAGTGTGTTGTCTCTGATTACGTCCATTTGTGATTCATGGTTGGTGTAGCCCCGCCGCCGAGTGTTTTCGTTTGGCATTTGCTGCGATCGTCTGTTTCTTGAAAATGACAGAGCCTTACCGGACACACGAACGTAGCTCGCGATGGCATTTACTACGAGAGTGCTCCCCCACCATTGTGTGATTCGCATTACATAGCTATATCCCTATTATACCATCTTTGTCTGCTCATGACAGAAGAAGTTGTGAACTGTAAACTGTTAACTTTTACGGCCTTTCGTTAAGTACGTTACTGACTGCAAATGAAAAATGCTGAAAAAGCGGAGTATCGCCGTAACCTACAAACCTACCCGGAAGGTACAAGATCACCTACGATCGGCCAAGGATGCTCGCCAACCACTTGGAAAAAAAAGTAGGAATTTATAGGATTCCGTATAGTTGCGTGGAGATGTAAGTGGGTACTACAAACAGAACGGTCAAGAAAAGACTAGAAGAGCACAAGGGGAATTACAGAAGTGGGGAGACTTACAGACCAGCTGTGCGGAATACGCTTTGCAGTGGAGAGACCACCGTATTCATTCTGATGGAACTGAAGTACTGGCAGCCACAACTGGATACCATGAAAGGCCATACAGTGAGGTCATAGAGATTGTAAAACACCCCAAGAGCTTCATTAGGAAGTAGGAGGGCGTAGAACTGAATGATATCTGGATTTCCCTGCTGAAGAAGACGTGTTCCAGTCTTTCACCATAGGCTGATAGCAACAGTGGACGGCCAATTACGCTCGCGTATTCAAAACATGTGACGTTACGACATGGCCAGGAAGCACGCGTAAGCGGAATTTTGCTGCATTCAGTAGCGAGCCAGGGTGTGAGTCGGACATTCAAAGAAGCTTCGATCACCCTTGACAATGTCCTCCACAGATGGGGACGAAACGTTGGATTTTAAGGTGAAATTCATTCGACCACGGCACTATAGTCCGGAACACAGGATAGAGTAGCATGTTGACTACATCAAACCAGACAGTACAACAACAATATTTACTTTCTTTTTTGACAATTCGCCATCACTTACAAGTACCCTGTGACTCACTTCCAACACAGGAGAATAACAGAATAATAGACTGAAATCATTCTCCGCGAACATCCGATGTATTTCTTCATCGTTGATAACTGAAAATAATAGTATGATTGTTGACGTTACACCAATTTGTCTCCTAACAGTCGTTTTACATACAGCCAAAAAATTACATCAGTCTGGGAGTTTCCTCGCTCAAAGTGGAAACACTACTGTTTACACTGTAAAGGAAATACAGAGAAAGCTTCGAGGATGCAACCTAACGTACACGTATGTATACTTAGAACTTCGTTGTCTGTTCTGGTCGACATAATAAATAATTTTACTGAAACATACATAAATCAAATACATGCATCTTTTAAAGCATTAAGAGCAACTAATAAAATAAATCAGAGGTGCAGAATAACGTATTATTTCGAAATACCTATGGAACACCTGCTTTAGCCGGACATTCTGTTGAGTCGTATCTGCAAACTGTCGTAAGTAGCAGCGGAAGCAGTGAGTCGCGTGATGTAGCAGCACAAACTGAAGATGCGCAACCTACACAAATATGTCTTGAGTATGTAAAAACAGTTTATTAATTTAACAAACTCGAAGCACACGTACACTATTGGCCATTAAAATTGCTACACCAAGAAGAAATGCAGATGGTAAACGGGTATTCATTGGACTAATATATTATACTAGAACTGACATGTGATTACATTTTCACGCAATTTGGATGCATAGATCCTGAGAAATCAGTACCCAGAACAACCACCTCTGGCCGTAATAACGGCCTTGATACGCCTGGGCATTGAGTCAAACAGCGCTTGGATGGCGTGTACAGGTACAGCTGCCCATGAAGCTTCAACACGATACCACAGTTCATCAAGAGTAGTCCCTGGCGTATTGTGACGAGCCAGTTGCTCGGCCGCCATTGATCAGACGTTTTCAGTTGGTGAGAGATCTGGAGAATGTGCTGGCCAGGGCAGCAGTCTAACATTTTCTGTATCCTGAAAGGCCTGTACAGGACCTGTAACATGCGGTCGTGCATTATCCTGCTGAAATGTAGGGTTTCGCAGGGATCGAATGAAGGGCAGAAAAAAAAATGGCTCTGATCACTATGGGACTTCTGAGGTCATCAGTTCCCTAGGATTTAGAACTACTTAAACCTAACTAACTTAAGGACATCACACACATCCATGCCCGAGGCAGGATTCGAACCTGCGACCGCAGCGGTCGCGCGTTTCCAGACTGAAGCGCCTAGAACCGCTCGGCCACCACGGCCGGCGAATGAAGGGTAGAGCCACGGGTCGTAACACATCTGAAATGTAACGTCCACTGTTCAAAGTGCCGTCAGTGCGAACAAGAGGTGACCTAGACGTGTAACCAATGGCACCCCATGCCATCACGCCGGGTGATACGCCAGTATGGCGATGACGAATACACGCTTCCAATGGGCGTTCACCTCGATGTCACCATACACGGATGCGACCATCATGATGCTGTAACCAGAACCTGGATTCATTCGAAAAAATGACGCTTTGCCATTCGTGCACCCAGGTTCGTCGTTGAGTACACCATCGCAGGCGCCCCTGTGTGTGATGCAGCGTCGAGGATAACCGCAGCCATGGTATCTGAGCTGATAGTCCACGCTGCTGCAAACGTCGTCGAACTGTTCGTGCAGATGGTTTTTGTGTTGCAAACGTCCCCATCTGTTGACTCAGGCATCGAGACGTGGCTGCACGATCCGTTCCATAATCTACTAACAGTCATTGGATCTCGACCAACACGAGCAGCAATGCCGCGATACGATAAACCACAACCGCGATAGGCTACATTCCGACCTTTATCAAAGTCGGAAACGTGATGGTACGCATTTTTCCTCCTTACACGAGGCATCACAACAACGTTTCACCAGGCAACGCCGGTCAACTGCTGTTTGTGTATGAGAAATCGGTTGGAAACTTTCCTCATGTCAGCGCGTTGTAGGTGTCGCCACCGGCGCCAACCTTGTGTGAATGCTCTGAAAAGCTGATCATTTGCATATCACAGCATCTTCCTCCTGTCGGTTAAATTTCGCGTCTGTAGCACGTCATCTTCGTGGTGAAGCAACTTTAATGACCAGATGAAAGAGCTTGCCAGTATGAAAGTACAAAGTGAACATTGTTAGAACAATCAATTTTTGGATGTCTGTTAGAGGTGTTAAATTATGAGATACAGACTTTTTTTACGAACAGAA
This sequence comes from Schistocerca serialis cubense, assembly GCF_023864345.2. NCBI lineage: Eukaryota > Metazoa > Arthropoda > Insecta > Orthoptera > Acrididae > Schistocerca > Schistocerca serialis. Next base: position 16,227,415 of record NC_064646.1, read on the forward strand.
ATGAGGTTTATTCCTTACTCGGGAACGCCAAGGATGGTTTTTAAGGCGCCACCCGTCATTGGCGGGGTCAAGAGAAGTGGCTTCAGAAAAGTGTGACTATAGTCATCAAAGGAGTTAGGAAGCGAACGGCCTAACACAGCCGGTGCCAGAGAGAGAGAGAGAAAGAGAGATTGTGGCTTCGAGTCAATGACTTTCGGCAGCGGCCAGCAGTGGACACGTGACTACGCCCCCACCATCACTATTAGCTACAAACAGCTCGTAGGCCACAATGAATTATACTTGACCGTCACCAGAAAATACTGAAATGAAAAATTCGAGATGAATGTCAGAAGGGTTGGGCGATCCGTACACCCCTCCCCCTTCCATAAGGTCCTAGTACAGTGGAGGTAGGGGTGCCTCTGAAGAGATCTTGTACCTAAGGATCGCATGATACAGAATTTCCCAGATTGTCGGATGGTTTTTTTCACAGTTTGTTGTCTTACTAGCCTGGTATTGGTGTTTTTGTTGAAGGTGGAAGCGAGAGGCTGTCTGTGTGTCTCTCGTAGCTTACGTGTACCCCTCAGGATTCGCTCCTTTAACATCACCGGTCTTTTCGAGATTACTTCACCTTTGGGCCACCTACGTCTGTTGCTTTTGCTGAGTCCGGTGCGACATAAGTACACCCATCTTGAAGAGTACCACTGCTACTCGAAACTATAATAAACATAATTAGTTTCATGGTACTTGCGAGTTTCAGTCACCTTTGACGCTACTTTTTTTTCTATTCTACCCACATCCAACTCGCCATACACCATGTGACATAGATCCATAACTTCGTTCACTCCTAGCGTCGAGTGCTGACAGTGGGTCAGTGACATGAGTGAATATCTCAAGAGCTATGTCCTGTCACTTTTAATTGATTCGACGGCTGCCGCTGGATTTAGTCTAACTTTGAGGAAACTGCACACGTCAACCATGTGAATCGCTGACTAAAGAATACTCTCTCCAGCTGCTAGATCATATTAAAGTGGGGAAAAAATTGCGCAAAGCGGATATCAGGATGCTTGAGAGAACAGAATTAACACACACGTGTGTTAATAAATCTAAAATTCATTACATCATAGAGTGAATAGCAACGTCACAAGCAACGAAGTCTGGCTATGTTTCTTCCATAGTCCAATCATGGAAAAAAGAAAGGTTGTTGGTATTTCAGGGCGTGTGATGGTGTGAGAAGGAAATACTGGAAACCGATCAAACATAGAAAAACATGTTCTCAGAATTTTCTGGAAGAGGGTATAGACCGTCGTCAGTCCGTATTAAGGAAACTGCTCGTTAACGAAATCAGCCTCATCAGCCTCTTCATACCACATACTTCTCTTTTTCTTTTTAGTTATTCGAAACGTGTAACAAATTTTAAGTCAAACTAACAAGGCGGATTGCGTAGTATTACTGGATGAAATGTACGTTTGAGGCCCGAGGAATGTCTGTAAATGTCTTCTTGACGCTGAGGTGCTCAAGAAAGCGCTGAAACATTTTACTGAAACGGGTTTTACATGGTCGTTCCGTTTTAGTTACTCCTGATGACAACATTTTCTATTTTCTATTGTCTGCCCACGACACAAATTAAGAATAGGAAGCAATCATAAAAAGTAGTCTGCTAATGTTTTGTGGCATCTGTCTTGTGACAGCCAGAGCGAGAGCACCAGCAGCAGCGAGTACTGTTTGTATAAAGCGTTTATTTTGCATTTTGTTTACGACCTTCCACTAAGGAAGGGATTCTATTTGTGTTTATCTGCTCTGCATAGTAACTAACAGTTCTTGATAAAACTTTACGTAGTTTTCGTGTTAGATTTCTTAGTGTTTTCTTGATCGTTTAGAACAGAAAGCGCCCTAAAACCGTCTTTTGTTTGTTTCGCGGCCGTTAGCCACTAGTCACTTGAATCAGCAGTTGTCTTGTGACAGCCAGAGCGAGAGCACCAGCAGCAGCGAGTACTGTTTGTATAAAGCGTTTTTGTACTTATTTGCTGCGCTTAGCTTTTAAATAGTTTTTCTGGGAAAACCTAGCGTAGTTTTCGCGTCTCGTATTTCAGTGAGTGTTTCTTGATTATCAGAGTAGCTCATCAGAAGATTATCTTGGGAATTTGTCACCGTATAGAGTAGGGTAAACATAGTCATGTGTAGGGACTGTGGTTGTTGTGAGCGGACGCAAGGAGAATTGGCCACTCTTCGGGGGCAGGTGGAGGCTTTGTCTGTTAGGCTCATCGAGCTCGAGGCGCAGGCGTCGGCTCGTAGTGGCGTTGGGGCAACTGTGGTGAGACCTATGCCTACTTCGGTGGCCTTGGAATCACATGGAACCCCTGATGTCGCTGCGTCTTCCGGCAGTGAGCATCTTACCGGTCAGCCATCACTCCAGGGTGAATGGCGGACAGTGGTGGGCTCGCGCGTGCCTGGCCGAAAGGCGAAGGTGGGATCTGGCCGCGTGGCAGCTGCCTTACCCCTTTCCAACAGGTACGGGGTGCTTCCTAGTGGTGATGACATCGTTTCCGAGCCACCACAGGATGCCTCGCCTGTTGGGCCAGTGGCCGATTCTCCGGCAAGGTCCCGACAGTCACTGAGAGCGGGCCTATTAGTTATAGGGAGCTCCAACGTTAGGCGGGTTATGGAGCCCCTCAGGAAAATAGCGGGTAGGTCGGGGAAGAATGCCAGTGTGCACTCGGTGTGCTTGCCGGGGGTCTCGTCCGTAATGTGGAGGAGGCCCTTCCGGCAGCTATTGAACGCACTGGGTGTGACCGGCTGCAGATAGTAGCACATGTCGGAACGAATGACGCCTGCCGCTTGGGTTCTGAGGCCATCCTTGGTTCCTTCCGGCGGCTGGCTGATTTGGTGAAGACAACCAGCATCGCACGCGGAGTGCAAGCTGAGCTTAATATCTGCAGCATAGTGCCCAGAGTCGATCGCGGTCCTCTGGTTTGGAGCCGTGTGGAGGGTGTAAACCAGAGGCTCAGACGACTCTGCGACTATAATGGTTGCAAATTCATCGACCTCCGTTATTGGGTGGAGAACTGTAGGGCCCCCCTAGACAGGTCAGGCGTGCACTACACACCGGAAGCAGCTACTAGGGTAGCAGAGTACGTGTGGCGTGCACACGGGGGTTTTTTAGGTTAGAGGGACCCCCCCTTGGGCGAAACGATAAAATACCTGACGGCTTACCAGAGAGGACATTATCATCGTTGATAAAGAACGTCCGTCCTCAGAGACCAAAAACAGGAAAAGTTAACGTAATATTGGTAAACTGCAGGAGTATCCAGGGCAAGGTTCCTGAATTAGTATCTCTTATTGAAGGAAATAGTGCGCATATAGTATTAGGAACGGAAAGTTGGTTAAAACCGGAAGTGAACAGTAACGAAATCCTAGACACAGAATGGAATATATACCGCAAGGATAGGATAAACGCCAATGGTGGAGGAGTATTTATAGCAGTAAAGAATTCAATAATATCCAGTGAAGTTATTAGCGAATGCGAATGTGAAATAATCTGGGTTAAGTTAAGTATCAAAGGTGGGTCAGATATGATAGTCGGATGCTTCTATAGACCACCTGCATCAGCAACCGTAGTAGTTGAGCGCCTCAGAGAGAACCTGCAGAACGTCGTGAAGAAGTTTCGTGATCATACTATTGTAATAGGGGGAGACTTCAATCTACCAGGTATAGAATGGGATAGTCACACAATCAGAACTGGAGCCAGGGACAGAGACTCTTGTGACATTATCCTGACTGCCTTGTCCGAGAATTACTTCGAGCAGATAGTTAGAGAACCAACTCGTGAAGCTAACGTTTTAGACCTCATAGCAACAAATAGACCGGAACTTTTCGGCTCCGTGAATGTAGAAGAGGGTATCATTGATCATAAGTCAGTGGTTGCATCAATGACTACAAGTGTAATAAGAAATGCCAAGAAAGGAAGGAAAATATATTTGCTTAACAAGAGTGATAGGGCACAAATCGCAGAATATCTGAGTGACCACCATCAAACGTTCATTTCTGAGGAAGAGGATGTGGAACAAAAATGGAAAAAATTCAGAAACATCGTCCAGTACGCCTTAGATAAGTTCGTACCGACTAAGGTCCAAAGCGAGGGGAAAGATCCACCGTGGTATAACAATCATGTACGAAAGGTACTACGGAAACAAAGAAAGCTTCATCATAGGTTTAAGAGTAGTCGTATCATAGCTGATAAGGAAAAGCTGAACGAAGCGAAAAAGAGCGTAAAGAGAGCAATGAGAGAAGCATTCAACGAATTCGAACATAAAACATTGGCAAACAATCTAAACAAGAACCCTAAAAAGTTTTGGTCATATGTAAAATCGGTAAGCGGATCTAAATCCCCTATTCAGTCACTCGTTGACCACGATGGCACCGAAACAGAGGACGACCGAAGAAAGGCAGAAATACTGAATTCAGTGTTCCGAAACTGTTTCACTGCGGAAAATCGTAACACGGTCCCTGACTTCAGCCGTCGCACGGACGCCAAAATGGAAAATATTGAAATAAACGATATCGGAATTGAAAAACAACTGCTATCACTTAGTAGCGGAAAAGCATCCGGACCAGACGAGATACCCTTAAGATTCTACAGTGATTATGCTAAAGAACTTGCCCCCTTTCTATCAGCAATTTATCGTAGATCGCTGGAAGAACGTAAAGTACCTAGCGACTGGAAGAAAGCGCAGGTCGTTCCCATTTTCAAGAAGGGTCATAAATCAGATGCGAATAATTATAGGCCTATTTCGCTTACGTCAATCTGTTGTAGAATAATGGAACATGTTTTGTGTTCTCGTATTATGACGTTCTTAGATAATACAAATCTCCTTCATCATAACCAACATGGATTCCGCAAACAGAGATCATGTGAAACTCAGCTCGCCCTATTTGCCCAAGAAATTCACAGTGCCGTAGACACTGGCGAGCAGATTGATGCCGTATTCCTGGACTTTAGGAAGGCATTTGATACGGTTCCGCACTTACGTTTAGTGAAAAAAATACGAGCTTACGGAATATCGGACCAGGTTTGTGATTGGATTCAGGATTTCCTAGAAGAAAGAACACAACATGTCATTCTTAACGGTTCAAAATCTGCAGATGTAGAGGTAATTTCGGGAGTACCGCAGGGAAGCGTGATAGGACCTTTATTGTTTACAATATACATAAATGACTTAGTTGACAACATCGGTAGCTCCGTGAGGCTATTTGCAGATGACACGGTTGTCTACAAGAAAGTAGCAACATCAGAAGACCCGTACGTACTCCAGGAGGACCTGCAGAGGATTAATGCATGGTGCGACAGCTGGCAGCTTTCCCTAAACGTAGATAAATGTAATATAATGCGCATACATAGGGGCAGAAATCCATTCCAGTACGATTATGCCATAGGTGGTAAATCATTGGAAGCGGTAACGACCGTAAAATACTTAGGAGTTACTATCCGGAGCGATCTGAAGTGGAATGATCACATAAAACAAATAGTGGGAAAAGCAGGCGCCAGGTTGAGATTCATAGGAAGAATTCTAAGAAAATGTGACTCATCGACGAAAGAAGTAGCTTACAAAACGCTTGTTCGTCCGATTCTTGAGTATTGCTCATCAGTATGGGACCCTTACCAGGTTGGATTAATAGAAGAGATAGACATGATCCAGCGAAAAGCAGCGCGATTCGTCATGGGGACATTTAGTCAGCGCGAGAACGTTACGGAGATGCTGAACAAGCTCCAGTGGCGGACACTTCAAGAAAGGCGTTACGCAATACGGAGAGGTTTATTATCGAAATTACGAGAGAGCACATTCCGGGAAGAGATGGGCAACATATTACTACCGCCCACATATATCTCGCGTAATGATCACAACGAAAAGATCCGAGAAATTAGAGCAAATACGGAGACTTACAAGCAGTCGTTCTTCCCACGCACAATTCGTGAATGGAACAGGGAAGGGGGGATCAGATAGTGGTACAATAAGTACCCTCCGCCACACACCGTAAGGTGGCTCGCGGAGTATAGATGTAGATGTAGATGTAGATGACTTGGCGTTGGCTTCAAAGCAACATACAGCGTTAAGTCTGTAGCACCATCTCTGTCTTTTCAACTTAGGACTTTAATACCTTTAAATGTATAATAGATATTAACCAATGGTTTTCAACATGTGGTAAGATAAAACATAGAGTTTTGATTCCTCATTCCTACACCCCAGTGTGTGCAACGTTATAGGCACAGATAATGTGTACAGGATGATATTTTCATTCTGCAGCGGAGTGTGCGCTGATATGAAACTTCCTGGCAGATTAAAACTGTGTGCCGGACCGAGACTCGAACTCGGGACCTTTGCCTTTCGCGGGCAAGTGCTCTACCAAATGAGCTACCCAAGCACGACTCACGCCCCGTCCTCACAGCTTTACTTCTGCCAGTACCTCGTCTCCTACCTTCCAAACTTCACAGAAGCTCTCCTGCGAGCCTTGCAGAACTGGCACTCCTGGAAGAAAGGATATTGCGGAGACATGGCTTAGCCACAGCCTGGGGGATGTTTCCAGAATCAGATTTTCACTCTGCAGCGGAGTGTGCGCTGATATGAAACTTCCTGGCAGATTAAAACTGTGTGCCGGACCGAGACTCGAACTCGGGACCTTTGCCTTTCGCGAGCAAGTGCTCTACCATCTGAGCTACCCTAGAACAACTCACGCCCCTTCCTCACAGCTTTACTTCTGCCAGTTTGGAAAGTAGGAGACAAGATGTTGGCAGAAGTAAAGCTGTGAGGACGGGGCGTGAGTCGTACTTGGGTAGCTGCGATGGTAGAGCACTTGTCCACGAAAGGCCAAGGTCCCGAGTTCGAGTCTTGGTCCGGCACACAGTTTTAATCTGCCAAGAAGTTTCACAGATAATGTGTAGTCAGAATTCTATTTCTTCCCACGTACGATAAAAAACCTCCATGATCATATGATCCAATGCGTTGCGAATGCGGGGCATCAAGTCACGTACCTTGGTTCGATACACCAAATCCTTTACAAAACTTGACAGGGAAGAATCTAGTAGTGTTAGGTCATGGGATTTTGGCGGCCACTGTATTGGACCATCTCGTCCAATCCACCTTTCCAGAATCTTTTCACCTCGAAATTCATAGACACTTAGGGACCAGTGGGGTGGTGCGCCATCCTGCTGGAATATAATGTCCGGTTGCAGGTGTTCCAATTGTGGCTCGGCAAACTCTTGTAACATGTCCAGGTAAACACTACCGTTGACGGGATGCTCGATGAAAAGGAACGGGCCAATGATGTCACTGCATTTCAGTCCTTACCACGCACTGACCCTGGGACTGCTCTTTCCATTTCACGTGGACCGAGCGAAGAGGCGCAGTGGTTATCACACTGGACTCGCATTCGGGAGGACGACGGTTAAAACCCGCGTCCAGCCATCCTGATTTCGGTTTTCCGTGATTTCCCTAAGTCACTTCAGGTCCGGCCGACTTCTTCCCCATCCTTCTCAAATCCCATGGGACCGATGACCTCACTGTTTGATCCCAACCAACCAACCAACCATCCATTTCACGTGTAATATGCGGATGCTGTTAACCTCATTCACTAAAGTTATGACGATGCAGTTTGCCGGATACATGAAACGTTGCCTCATTGGAGAAACAAACCTTTTCCTAAAAGTCATTGTTTGTGCTTAGCATATCCACTACAAACTGTTCGCGCCTGAGTTTTTCCGTAGTCTTTAATGCCTGATGTAGCTGACCCTTATAGGGATATAGCCGTAACCTCTCATGCAAGATAGTTTGCACTGTTAAATGTCTTTTCCAACTATTTGGCCGCATTTAGCACCGATGTTGTCGGACTCTTTGCAAATGCCTGCCGCGCTTGTCCACGCTGACGTATGAAACACATGGGCGACCGGCCCTCTTGTTATGGAGAACTTAAGCTATTTCTGTAAATGATATATGTCAAGCCCGAATAGTTGATCGGGATGACGGTTGCCTTCCATACTGGGTTCGAAAGTTTCGTTGCACTTGGGTATACGACGTCGTCTGTATGAACCAGGCCACACAATGTGCTTTCTCCTGCGGCCTCCACTTTTATCAGGTTTTCAAGTACAATTTTAAGTCGAAATTATGGCAACTGGTGGACAAAAATTAAAAACTTTTATGATTTATCTTGTCACATGTTGAAACCCCGTTGTTAATATCTAGTATAGTTCAACTTAAAAACAAAGTTACATTAACGAGGAGCAATGCGTCGTGTTAGTTGATAAAATATGCGTTTGAGACCAGAAGAACGTCTGAGAATACCTTCTTGACAATTAAGTTTTAAAGTTAATTTACGCACACTCTTTATGTGTGACACATTGATTCATACTGTAACAGAAATGCACAAATACCTCGTATGACAAAAGTAAATAATAACTGAAAAATAACATTTAAGTTCTTAGAGGGTTGTCCAGAAAGTAAGTTCCGATAGGTCGCTAAATGGAAACCATAGTGAAAATCAGAAACATTTTATTTGCAAACGTTAGCTACACTTCCCAGATACTTCTCTATATAGTCTCCGTTCCTACTTATACATTTGTCGTAGCGCTGTACCAACTTTCCAATATCTTCGTCATAGAAGGAAGCCGCCAGTGCCTTCCGCCATTTCTCTACTCTGGCCTACAGCTCTTTGTTTGTGCCAAAATGTTGTCTTCATAGCCACCTGAACAGAGGTGAAACTCAGTGGGAGAAAAGTACGTTCTGTATTGTGGGTAATCAAACATTTCCAATTGAAAACGATGCAGGAGCATCTGTATTGCCCCTGCAGAATGCGGCTGAGCATTGTCTTGAAGAAGGAAACGCACGACAGTTACCTAATGTTGGCTGCATAGCTCAGGCGAAATTTCTCACCAGGCCCTCATACTTGGCGGGAGACACTATTGTTCTAGGTATCTTTATGTGCTCCCTGTGTGCTCAGAACTAAAACGAAAGACGTAACGCGATCGACGGGGATACTAGAGACACTGCCCAACACACCTTTGCAAAACTTCTTCGGATTTTCACTGTGGTTTTCAATGCTAACAACAGCTTTATTGTGTCTCGCTACTGCTTGAAAAGGAGTCATCGCTCTAAACCGTTAACAGTAAATAAAATACAAATTAAAAAATGACCGGGTGGATTATTATTGCAACAGTATGCATTTCACATACTTTGTTGAAGCTGCAGAACAGCATACGCCAGAAATAAATGTAACATATTGGGCATAGGACAAGAAATCCTCTACTGTGTAGCTACACTATTGACGACAAACCACTGGAAGCAATATCTAGGAGTAGCTTATCCGGAGCGACCTTAAGTGGAATGACCATATGAAACGCAGATGGAAATGCAGATGGCAGATTAAGATTAATGGGAAGAATCTTAAGGAAATGTAACTCTCCCACGAAGGAAGTGGCTTATGAGGCGCTTGATCGACCCATTTTTTAGTATTGTTCATCTGTGTGGGATCCCTACCAGATAGGTCTGATAGAAGAGAGAGAGAAGAGCCAACGAAGAGCGGCACTTCTCGTCTCGGGATCCTTTAGTCGGCTCGAGAGCGTTACGGAGATGCTCAACACATTCCATTGGCAGGCGTTACAAGAGAGGCGTTGTGCATCACGGGGAGATTTACTATTGAAATTTCGAGTGAGCACTTTCCGGGAAGAGTCGGACAGCATATTGCCTCCCCCTACATACGACTCCCGTAATGACAATGGGGAGAAAACTCGAGAAATTAGAGCCAATGCAGGGACTTACCGACGATTATTCTTCCAACGCGCTATTCGCGAGTGGAGCAGGTTTGGAGGGCTCAGTTAATGGTACAAAAGTTCCCACCGCCGCACTCCATTTGGTGTGTTTCGGAGTATGACGTAGATGTAGGTGAAATATATATGACATATGGTTTTGTACACTGTGTATGTTGCCTGGCTCTCCTTGGAACGTACCATCTCGGAATTTCAACAGCAATCCACTCTGTGTCTTGCAACATAGCTCTTGTAGCGTCTGCCAACGGAATCTGACGAGAGACTCTCTAACGTTTTCGTGCCCACTAAACAAACCCATGTCGGAAGGCGACCACATTCCTCGTATCTTCTCCATGCCTTTATTAATTCCACCTAGGGAGGTTCCCAGACCAAAGACCGATATTCGAGAATCTACCGAACGATTCTTTTGTAAGCGATCTCTTTCGTGGATGAATTACAGTTTGGTAGGATCTTTCCAGTGAACGTCATCCTGGCATCTACTTTTTCCTATAATTGATTTTACGTGATCTTTCCAGTTTAGTCGCTCTTGACGATAACCCCCTCATATTTCAACTCTGTAACTTTTTCCTATGATTTACCGGTGACAGCGTTATTGAGCACAGTTGAGTATTTCCGTCCTCTGCACTCAGTGTATTTAATTTATTTAAGCTGTTGATCAATTGGCGGTCCATACACCAGTAGCCGATCCTCTGCTGTTCTTCCTACAATTTGATACAGTTTATGGCGTTGTAACTTTGTCATATACAACAGCATCACAACATTAACCACACGATTCTTTATGTGTATGGAGAACACTGACGCCGCTAAAACACTTCTGACGCTGAAGTTACTTATACATCTTACGATTTCGCCCCATTAAGAGTTCTGTCTACTGGCAAGCCCTGAGACCAACCAGCACGTCGTCCGAAATTGCGCAGTTTCGTCCTCGTACCTTTATTGATAATATGAAACTGTCGATTGCCTCTCCTAAGGTAAGGAATACGATGTCAACATCGATGCTTCTGCCTACTGTGCTCTGGATCTCGTAGGCTAATAGAACGGTCTGAGTTTCACAAGATTACAAGATCTCCTTGTTGGTGCCTATGAAACGGATTTTCGTCTTCAAAGACATTGATGATGAAGGATCACAAAACGTGTTCAACAGTTCTACCAGTAGACTGACGTTACCGATGTAGATAGTAACAATGTGCGAGTCGTGGGACCTAGGAAAACGATAGTCAAGTATATTCGCGTGTGTTCAACACAGGCAAGAGTCTTCCAGTTTCTTTAGCGGGCGTATGTTTAGGAGTCAGATACCGACATTTAATTTAGAAATAAGCTACTGTTCTTTTTGCAGTTGGCAGCTCCTTATGCCAGTATCATACACAGTTGTTAGTATACAATCGCAACAGCATTCACCTAGTACTTGAATTAGTCATGCGTTTACCTCCGACACTACAATTGAAATGAAATTACATTTAAAATTCGATCACATAGTTTTGTGAATGAAACCGTCTATATATCAAAATAAAATGTCTTTACTGATCAGGACGTTTCGGCACCTCCCATCATCCGATACAAAAAAAATTTTGAACTTACGAGACGAAGTTCAGTGTCGATATTGAATTCTATACCTAATCGGGGCCTGAGTTGAAGCCCCGATAAGGTATAGATTTTAATATTGACGCTGAACCTTGTTTTGTACGTTTAAAGCTTTTCATATCTGATTATGGCAGATACAGGAACTTCATGATAAATAACATTACTGTATCTAGTGATCTAGACGGTTTCATTTACGAGGATTGCACAGAAACTAATGCACCGCATCTTTTTCCTCAGCCGAAAACAATGCTACGAATGCGAAACGTTACGTACGTATTATCTGAAGTCTCCTGAGTGAGCGCGCTGAGTTTCCGACACTTCCGACAGCGTAGCTGCAGAACAGTTTCAAAATGTACATCATCTGTAGATGATGTACAGTCGTGCTCAAAAGTATCCGAACGCCTTAATTGCATTTCGCCAGATTCGCATGCAACCCACATAACGCAGCTGTCTAGCAGGTCATCTTATCGCTCCTTGGTACAGTCGTTTGACTATTGAAAATGGTTCCAACAAGTCACCACTAGAAAACACTACTCTGTATCGTAATAACTCTAGATGTAAAGTAATACTATGATACTACAAATATCAGGGAACACCTCATCACAGGTAAGACTGTCCTTAAGGCTCGTGAGCTCATATTTATTACAATAAATGACATACCTGAAATGTTACCACTCTCATTATTACGTCAGATAGGTAATGCACGTAGTAAGTTCGTCGTATTCATGATTTCCTCTTCAAAGTAACATACCGTACTTATTATTTAACACGAAATGACATTAAAAATTTAAGTTATTCACGAGCAGCTAGTTGAGAATATGTATGAACTTCAAATGACACGACGAACCGTCTCGTTCTGCATATGGATTCAAACCCAGGTCATGCAGACTAAGCAAAGATTTCGTGATGGCGGAAACTAACAGTCATTCCTGATTAGGCATACAGAGAGTGATATACCTCGATTTTAGACAGTATCAATTAGCAAATACCAACTTTAAATTACATAACGCAAACATTTTTAACGGACCCGAATTCCTACCCAGCTCCTATTGTCCCCGTTAACGAACTACGAGAGATGTTAAATATTGCTTCTTAACAAATAACTTATTTGAAATGCCGTGAGGTAAAGCTTTGTGTTGGACAGGGATTCGAACCCAGAACCTAATAAGATAGATATCGAAGCACAATCAACTGTGACATATCGCATTCTCTCGGCAGTAGCTAGATGTTTTAACTGATATGACGAGACGAAACATTAATTTTTTCCTTTCTAGGACTCCAACCCCGCACCTATCGCTGTTATATTCTAGAGAAAACGAACGTTAAATGTGGGTTTGTTGCACCAGCAGCGACATGTGAGCATGTTTGAACTAGAAATAATATGACGAAAAGTTCAGTGCTGACTGGGAATAGAGCCCAACACATATCGTTGTTGACTACACGCAAAGAGACGTCAGCTACCGAAATTTCTCCACCAGCAGCTCGGAATAACATCTTGTTGAACTTACAGTGATCTCGCAAATAGTTCTGTGTCTCACTGGGAGTCAAAAACGTCAAATATCGTTAGTGTTGACAACGAATGAAATTACGTTAAAAATCGAAATTATTATCCACCAGCAGATAGGTGTTCTCATGCTAGATCTTGGTAATACATAGTGAAATGGGCCAGGATTCGAACCCACTGACGCGCAACATGTGGAGATGTTGCGGAATCTGCAGTTTTGAACAAACAACAAATTGTAGCCGACGTGTATTGTCACGAAGGGAACAAATTTCGCGTTAAGGGCGGTCTGAGTTGCATTCCCAGTTCAGAACAAATTTTATAGACATACAGAAGCTCAGATAAAAGATGAATTAAGTGTCCTGTGAGCCTACATAGCGTTTGTTTCGTCACTAGAAGTAAATAACTAGTATAAGAAAGGTTACTGGTGATAGAGTTTCTACATGTCGCCACTCCAGACTTTATAGTGGTTCAACCTTACGTCTACTTGGTAGAGAAGAAATATCATTTTTAATGTGAATTTAAGACCACAATGCCATTATATATTCTTCACTTGGTGTAGCCAGAAGAGAATGGAATCTCTCTCTCCCCATCTAAAATCACCGACCGAAGTGGGAATCGAACCCAGACCATAGACATAGGAACCTTTCATCAGCCCAACAGACCACCAAACCCTCTTGTTAGTGGCTCATATTTCTATCATAACGCCATTGTGCCACACTGGCTGAGAATTCTGACACACAGGCTCCTTGTATTAATTTGCAGCATGTTCAGTAAGTTCATTTACTTGGTTGACCGAATCACCATGAAGTAGCTGCCTCGGCTACCCAGTGCATACATTCAACTTTACTTTGTAATCACCAAAATAAAATCACGTAACTGCCACCAAAACAGAACTGCCAACAGTGTAGGATGCAGAAATTTAAATAGGTAGTGTTACTTTCCACTTGAGCTACTCTATTGCGTTATCTGTTTGTTGATTACGTCGTGCAGTGCAAAAGAAAAGGCATAACTGTCTGTCTCTCAGAAGTCTAGATCCGGCCATATGCATTATCCCACAGCGCTGTGGAATGCAGAAGTTCTGGGGGAATCGTTTTTGACGTCTGAAGCTGTGGTAGCTATGTGTCAGCTAGTAGCGTAATGGGAAGTATCGCGCACGGTAGATAAGATGTCGGGAGTTCGAGTACATTCACTGCTATATTTTTTAAAACGCAATTCTGCTGTCTGCTAAAGTTATCGATCTAATGGAACTTGTAACATAATTCCCTTCACTTCTCAAACCAAAATAGTCGTATGTGGAAAAGGGGCTAACTTCTGCGACATTTTGTTCATTTCAGGTTTAACCGACAGCCAGACTGTAGATGCATCTCGAAACTTTTGTATTTTGTATGGGTAGAGCGCACCGTGCCAAAATACGTCGGAAAAGTATTTTCTATATTAGCTGTCGTCTGGTAGTGGCATTTTATTCTTCTTCAAACGTTGTTTGACAGCTTTAACTCAGAACAAGTTTTCTACATGCATGTAATCAATAAACGGCATGTGTATTTTTAGACTGTTATAGATAACATCAGAGAATTCCCATGTATCGTTGATGATTCATTTCTGTCTCATGTTTACTATTGTTTAACAACACTAAAGGAAACCTTACGAAAATTGTGAGCTGTATTATAAGAAATGAAATAAAACTACCCACGATAACCTTACGACGAAAGTCTGTTTTAATAAAGCTGAGTATCTGTACACAAGCGTGCCTCTATCGACACGAATTGGTAAAATACTACTCACTTAGATTTTGATTGGATTTGTATTTAATTTGTATGCTGTGACATACACAAGATGTATGCAAATGTGGCATTTCATAAATAAAGTTATGTATTCCAGGAAACCCAAAATTTGCTTGTCAGCAGCGGAAAGAGGCGTTACCTGTTGTGCAACATTGTACGTTTTTCACTATTTCACTATGAGCCGAAATTATTTTCTTGCGATTTCCTTATCGACGTTTGATCTGACTGTTTGTAGCTCTTTCATAGAAGGGATAAAAACGCTACACTCAGTGAGACTGGAACTGTGAACCATAACAGACGCTGTTTCACAGGTCAGTACGTTACCACAGAGCTTGCGAAGAAATATGTGTCTTAATATCCTCTTACGAGACCAGTAGTTTCTAGAACTCATAAACCACTGTTTGAAGGACGAGATCAGTTGCGATTTCCACGTGCAACGACTTTCCTGGTTTGAAAACCGTAAATTTACAATCTCTTGTTACACCTCAAGCGATAACAACTCAAATTATTCAATGAAAATGACAGGTAAAATCAAGTAAACTTTGAGGCTTAATTCCGTGCACACAAGGAAGCAACTCGTCGATCACAGTGTTGCCAAACATACATTGCCTTGTTGCCAAAACTCAGTTACAATACCAGCAGGAAGAAGACGAACCGATGTGATCTTACAGCGGGCTGGGAAGTGACCATAGCTGGTGTCTTCAAGTCGCGGCTGCTATGGCCTGGAATACGTAATGCGTCTGATTCGCATTTCTGTAACTAGGTTTAGGGACTGGAGTGTAGTTACTAATAATAGTCAGAACTGACTGCAAACTAAGCATCATAAATCAGTAACTCTCATAGTTGCTTTTATATTTTTTTCGTAATCGTACTCAAAACTAAAAAACTCATTCACAGACGTTTTCGTGCCTCGGCGATAGTCGAGCACAACAAACAAATAAAAATAAAAAAAGAATGTGTGTGTGTGTGTGTGTGTGTGTGAGTGTGTGTATGACAGAGAGAGAGAGAGAGAGAGAGAGAGAGAGAGAGAGATAAAAATAAAAAAGAATGAGAGAGAGAGAGAGAGTAAAAAATTGTAAAGAAATTGGATCATGGTATGTAACGTAATCATTCATTAAAATTACACGTTCCACATCATTACGAAATATCGTATTCATGATCTATGAAACAAGAATTAATTTAATGTCATCTAAACATATTGGTGACTAACCATGAAGAGTCATGAATTACCGAAATTTTTGCCAATACCAGTAACCAAATCTAAACTTGAAAATAAAAGACGACAATTTTTGTAATAAACTGGGACTTTTATCAAGACCCTTTCATCCCTGTTAACTAACCACGAAAGATATCTGATAAACCTCTATTCTGAAGTAACAAAGTGTGCATTCATTTAAAGATGAAGTGCATGATGTGAAGTTCTGTGACGGAGATACGAACCCAACACGTAATCGGATTGTTAACTAAGTAAAATCAAATGTTTCTTATCGGTTTTTCTTACCAGCTGCTACATGTTTGAATCTAAAATAATAATACAAAATTTTGTGCCTAAGCGACAATCAAACTGCACACCTACTGTGCATCCACGAATATTGCTTAAGTATCAGGTGCTTACTCACCAATAGTAAGATGTGTGCGTGTTTGACCAGAAATAACGACACCTATTGCGATTGTTGGCAACAGATGAACAGACATTGAAAATGTACGTTAATTTTCACTAACAGGCCGGTGTGTACGTTATAGAGCTTGAAATGAAATTATGGATATTTTTGTGCTGGATCAGGATTCGGACCCACATACTTACCTGTGGAGGAGACCTAGAGAAGATTGCAGTCTTGAGAAAAGGAACGAAATGATTGAACTATACTGTTCCGAGAGATTCAGATCCTCGAAAGAGGAGTTACGAATTCGAATCACAGACCAGCACCAAATTTTTCAACGTCTCTAGTTGAATCAAGTACAAGTAAAGGAAGAGCCCTGTTCCTTTTAATGGCTATCGGTTCATCAAATAAAATAAAATTTTCTAATATAAGTAAGTTTACTGGCGACTATATTTCTGTTTACCATGACTCCCGCTATGTCATTTCCCAACGTAAACCGTCTCTGCCCAGTTGGTAATGAAGGAACGTGATGTTTAATGAGGATTCTAGATTATAACGTCTTTCTCTATACCACGGGTAAAGTAAATCTGTTTGTGCAGCTTAAAAGTAAATACCTGAACCCATCCATTACACCTGCGATAGTTCGTTCCACCAGACCATTGTGGCCACATTTGCCAGCCCCAGGAGTGTGCTGTAACAGATGATTTGCTTAGCTTACGAAATTCGTCACGGTGGAAAAAACACGAGTCTATTAAATGGTTAAGTAGAATCAAGCTTCTGAAGCGGAGATTATGCTATTCTCAAGTCACCAGGATGTAAAGACTCTCCTAGGCATTTTGAAATTTTCACAAATTCAGCAAATTTCTTAGTGTGAGAAAATCCACTGGGAAGTGTGAAGTTACCGGATAATTCGATTATTACCGTCATTATTACTATCATTTTCTTCCTACCGCTGCTGGAACACTGTACTTGAAGATCATGTGATGCCTTTTGGTCACTATAGAAGTAGTTTCCCAAGAACAGGTTCTTTCCCTGTCTACGGAATCCTGTTCATGTTAATATCAAACATCAGTAATTACTCGTAGATTACATTAAAACTAAAGTAATTGATGAAGACGTTACTTGATAACAAAAACGCGCTGCCTTTCTTCATTTACTTGCGCCTAGAAATGGCTATGGAGTACTGCCAAACCCAAAGGCAAGAGATCTTACTGCCTTCCGATATACATCGCTGTCAGTTCTTCCATACGATTTGGTCGACATGACCTGTTTCAAGTTGTGTATGACAGACAATGTTTTAGAAAATCAATTGTTTTCCTTTACAATAAACAGAAAGATTTTCGTTCTAAGTATTCAAGTACAAAATTTTCGCAATATTAGTTCAAATTTAATATTCGCTTCTATAATGTAGGAAAGTATTTCACAGTTGCAAAACTCGCATCCGACTCATTGACCTTACACTTAGTCCTGACCATAAATTCTAGCTCAGAGTGACACCAGATTAAGTAACTTAAAGTAGCGAAGACTGTTTGCCAGTGCTCTTTCTCACCGGAAAATACGCAATTCACTCATTGGGCTCCATAAGTACACTGAAACAGTAATTTCTGTGTGTATGCAATGCATTAGAATTTAGTGGTGCTCTCACTTCCACTTCTGTATACAATATGCCTGACCTAAACGTGCCCTTTATCATTGCAGGCCCTGGGCAGTGCAACATTATACTGACAACAGTAATGTGCTTATACTGACAACCTGACAGTTCGTTTTACCTGATTTTGTAATCATTTAAATAAAACAACATGACCTTCCAGTGGGAGACATTTCGTCCCCCTTTTCCTTCTGTGAAATTTGTCAGTAAGCTTTATGCCTTCCAACCAGTGAACTGCGGCAGAGTACGGCCGATAAATGATTCACAAACCACGATTTAGTGCCGTTAAGACGATTTATTTAAACGTCACAAGACTGCACATAGGTGCAATCGATTTTGGGGAGCGAAGTGTTTGTTATCTTACTTTTGTGACAGGTGGGCATAAGTGATTTCCGAAGACTTTTTATTGTACTGAAATAATCTTTTGTCACAAAGTAACAAGGTAAGTGTTTTATTCGTATATATTTTGTAGGAAACTGTAATCGTGATGGAAGATTATACACCTGAATCTTTGACACAACTGGTAGGAGAAAACGCTGCATATTAACCAAACCCCGCGCCTCCTCTCCATATCCCCCAATGACACGAGCACGGGATTCTCCTCGCATACCGCTACAGAGCTGTTCCTAGCACAGCTGAGAATTGGCAACATCGTCACAAACATCAGGCAACACTGTGACAGTGCAATCACTTCCGCGTATGGTACTGAATTGACTCGCTAAATTCACTTGATATTCCCTTTCTATTTGAATGACTCGTGCTATATAATCCTCATGTAAACTAAGACACTGAAACAGAAAATTTAATTTTTTGCCTAAAGAAATACTATTCTTCACATAAGTGACACCTTTTATTATCTTTCACGATGCGTTATAAGGCTGAGCGACAAATACCGTGATGAGAGTGGCGTTCAGGCAGCAGTGTGTCCGTAGCCCGGTGGTACCGCCCGTGTCTCGGGTCAGAACGGCTCAATCAGTCGTCAGTTGTAACCGTGGTAGGGGCCAGAGTATGCGAGATTTTTCTTCCTGATACATTTTATGGAGCTGCGAGTTTCCAGAAAAAATTCTGTATCGAAATCGGAAGAAAACCTTTAGACATCAAATCCTCTTGGTAGCTCGACTCAGTAAGTTGAGTTAATGGTCATAGATCTTGTCTTTCTGACTGCCAGGCTGCTTCGCAATACCAGCGTCTCTGAAGAAATTCGAATCGACCATCAGCGATACGAATTTCAATATTGTTCTTCACTTAAGACTCACATGCCAGGGTGATAAGTATGAAGGAAATAAACCCCTTTATTACTATAGGGCCTCTATGCTAAATTTCCACAGAAGCAATTAGGAACTCCCTGCAGATATTTGCTAACAGCGGCTCTAGCAACTTACTTTTTCTCTGGGTAGCTTCAAATATGGGCAATTTTGTCGCCTTAAATCCAATTGAATGTTTTAAATATCACTTGTGAACAGCGTTCACTTCTCCATTAATTAAGGTGTAGACCTCAAAAACAAGCAATTTGCCTGAGTAGCTATAGAGCAGGTTCTGATAGGTATTGACACAATCTTTTGCATCCATTTACCATAGAGAATCAAAGAAAGAAATCAAACACATTACATTGCATTTACACTCTGTGCTTTGACTAACACATATGAATCCATGACAATAATAAATTATTTGAGGAACCTCCCGTGACAGGAAAAAGAACAGAATGTGACGCTATAATTGTAGTGCACTGGATCAGAAACAACGAAATTAATTCTGTGCATGGATGTATTGCATTCTAGTGTAATAAAATAATCATCAAATAAAAACGGTTTTGTGCCTCCTTTGCTATCAAGAGTGAAACAAATCGTAGGCACTTCAGTCTGGAACCACGTAACCGCTACGGTCGCAGGTTCGAATCCTGCCTTGGGCATGGATGTGTGTGATGTCCTTTGGATAGTTAGGTTTAGGTAGTTCTAAGTTCTAGGGGACTGGTGACCACAGATGTTAAGTCCCATAGTGCTCAGAGCCATTTGAACAAATCGTAGACAGATTTTATGGGTCACCACTCAACAACATTAAAGCATTTTACATGGTCGAGAGTGCGGAGTGGAGTAGACATTGTCGGCAGAAGGCGAGACAATCCAGTGTCTCAGCCCCCGCCGGTAGGCAGAAAACGGGTCCCAGAGAACTCAGACGCATGCGGTGTTTAGAGGCAGATGTTCGGCAAAGAAATCTTTCGCTAAAACATTGTTGGACCAAACTGTTATTACCAGTGTGACAGAAAGCGAAATCTGTTGTAGATTCGCTTGAATTACACTCACAGCTTCAGCACCGAGAAGAAAGGGGCGATAAAAACTTTGTCGACCTGTGCTTTTAGTTACCAGACGTCGTATTAGCTAGTCTCGCGTTTTACCTCAAGGCTACGGTCGTAATCAAGAATAATGTACTAAGACTGAAGTCAAGACTTCCTCTGGGAAGTGCCGCAGTCTACAATGTTGCCAGATCGAGCATACTGCCGGACATAGGATTCTGAGAGGAGCACGACTGTATTGCTCACTTTACGTGAACGACTCGGCGATCAATTTTTTGCTCTAAGACTGTATGTACAACACATATTGCACGCTGAAGACCCAGAAGAATTAAAAAACAAAAGTAGTTTATGAGAGCAACGTTAACTATAGCGTCCGAAGTATTCATAGTATTGTATACGTGAATGTAAACGCCTTCCAATGGCCACTCAAGGAAGACAAGGATATTATAAATTCGCCTCAGTTTGCGGATGAACTCAGGTTGATAACCATTTAGAATATTTAGCAGTACTGTACCTATTGGTGTTAAACCGTTTACGACCAATAATACCCACAGCTACAGGAACACTACTTGTGATACCTCATAGACCAAATACTTACACAGTGCTATCAGACTAAAAGATCAACCTGACACAAACTGCGGGAAGTTTGTTTTACAACCTTCGTACCTGGATAATGAGCTTTTTCCTATTTGAGATGTCTGTGAACATTGCAGATTGAGACGATTTAAGACGAAACTAAATTCCTTCAGCTACGAGTAGGTATTAAAATCCATGGAGAAGAAATAAAAACTTTGAGGTTCGCAGATGACATTGTAATTCTGTCAGAGACAGCAAAGGACTTGAGAGCAGTTGAACGGACTGGACAGTGTCTTGAAAGGAGGATATAAGATGAACATCAACAAAAGGAAAACGAGGATAATGGAATGTAGTCGAGTTAAGTCGGGTGATGCTGAGGGAATTAGATTAGGAAATGAGACACTTAAAGTAGTAAAGGAGTTTTGCTATTTGGGGAGCAAAACAACTGATGATGGTCGAAGTAGAGAGGATATAAAATGTAGACTGGCAATGGCAAGGAAAGCGTTTGTGAAGAAGAGAAATTTGTTAACATCGAGTATAGATTTAAGTGTCAGGAAGTCATTTCTGAAAGTATTTGTATGGAGTGTAGCCATGTATGGAAGTGAAACATGGACAATAAATAGTTTGGACAAGAAGAGAATAGAAGCTTTCGAAATGTGGTGCTACAGAAGAATGTTGAAGATTAGGTGGGTAGATCACGTAACTAATAAGGAGGTATTGAATAGAATTGGGAAGAAGAGAAGTTTGAGGCACAACTTGACTAGAAGAAGGGATCGGTTGGTAGGACATGTCCTGAGGCATCAAGGGATCACAAATTTAGCATTGGAGGGCAGCATGGACGGTAATAATCGTAGAGGGAGACCAAGAGATGAATACACTAACCAGATTCATAAGGATGTATGTTGCAGTAGGTACTGGGAGATGAAGGAGCTTGCACAGGATAGATTAGCATGGAGAGCTGCATCAAACCAATCTCAGGACTGAAGACCACAACAACAACAACGACAATGTTTAATGAAATCGTCTTAACGGCACTAAATCGTGGTTTGTGAATCGTTTACCGGCCGTACTGCGCCGCATTTCGCTTGCTAGAAGGCAAAAAGCTTACTGACAAATTTCACAGAAGGAAAAGGGGGACGAAATGTCTCCCACTGGAAGGTCATGTGGTTTCACTTAAATGATTACAAAATCAGGTAAAACGAACTGTCAGGTTGTCAGTATAAGCACATTACTGTTGTCAGTATGATGTTGCACTGCCCAGGGCCTGTAATGATAAAGGACCCGTTTAGATCAGGCATATTGTATACAGAAGTGGAAGAGATAGCACCACTAAATTCTAATCCGTATGCATTGCATACACACAGAAATTACTGTTTCAGTGTACTTATGGAGCCCAATGAGTGAATTGCGTATTTTCCGGTGAGAAAGAGCACTGGCAAACAGTCTTCGCTACATTAGGTTACTTAATCTGGTGTCACTCTGAGCTAGAATTTATGGTCAGGACTAAGTGTAAGGTCAATGAGTTGGATGCGATTTTTGCAACTGTGAAATACTTTCCTACATTATAGAAGCGAATATTAAATTTGAACTAATATTGCGAAAATTTTGTACTGGGTACTTGGAATGAAAACCTTTCTGTTTATTGTAAAGGAAAACAATTGATTTTCTAAAACATTGTCTGTCGTACACAACCTGAAACTGGTCATGTCGACCAAATCAAATGGAAGAACTGACAGCGACGTGTATCGGAAGGCAGTAAGATCTCTTGCCTTTGGGTTTGGCAGTACTCCATAGCCATTTCTAGGCGCAAGTAAATGAAGAAAGGCAGCGTGTTTTTGTTATCAAGTAACGCCTTCATCAACTACTTTAGTTTTAATGTAATCTACGAGTAATTGCTGATGTTTGATATTAACCTGAAAAGGATTCCGTAGACAGGGAAGAAACCGTGATGGGTTCGTGTCTCTGTCACAGAACTTCACATCATGTACTTCATCTTTAAATGCATGCACACTTTGTTCCTTCAGAATAGAGGTATATCAGACATCTTTCGTGGTTAATTAACAGGGACGAAAGCGTCTTGGCGGAAGTCCCAGTTTATTACAAAAATTGTCGTCTTTTATTTTCAAGTTTAGGTTTGGTTACTGGTATTGGCAAAAACTTCGGTAATTCATGACTCTTCATGGCTAGTCATCAATATGATATGATTGGATTAGGACGTGGAACGTGCCATTTTAATGAAAGAGTTCTTTACATACCATGATTCAATTTCTTTACATCTTTTTACTCTCTCTCATTCTTTTTGATTTTTATCTCTCTCTCTGTCACACACACACACACACACACACACACACACACACACACACACACACACACACATTCTTTTTTTTTATTTGTTTGTTGTGCTCGACTATCGGCGAGTCACGAAAACGTCAGTGAATGAGTTTCTTAGTTTTGAGTACACTTACGAAAGAAATATAAAAACAACTATGAGAGTTACTGATTTATGATGCTTAGTTTGGAGTCAGGTCTGAGTATTATTAGTAACTACGCTCCAGTCCCTAAACCTAGTTACAGAAATGCGAATCAGACGCATTACTTATTCCAGGCCATAGCAGCCGCGACTTGGAGACACCAGCTATGGTCACTTCCCAGCCCCCTGTAAGTTCACATCGGTTCGTCTTCTTCCTGCTGGTATTGTAACTGAGTTTTGGCAACAAGGCAATGTATGTTTGGCAACACTGTGAACGACGAGTTACTTCCTGGTGTGCACGGATTTAAGCCTCAAAGTTCATTAGATTTTTCTTGTTATTTCCATTGAATAATCTGAGTGGTTAACGCTTGAGGTGTAACAAAAGATTGTAAATTTACGGTTTTCAAACCAGGAAAGTCGTTGCACGTAGAAATCGCAACTAATCTCGTCCTTCAAATAGCGGTTTACCAGTTCTACCCACTATTGGTCTCGTAAGAGGATACTAAGACATATTTCTTCGCCAGCTATGTGGTACGGTGTTGACTTGTGAGAAAGCGTCTGTTATGGTTCACAGTTCCAGTCTCACTGAGTGTAGCGTTTTTATCCCTTCTATGAAAGAGCTACAAACAGTCAGATCAAACGTCGATAAGGAAATCGCTAGAAAATACTTTCGGCTCATAATGAAATGGTGAAAAACGTACAATGTTGCACAACAGGTAACGCCTCTTTCCGCTGCTGACAAGAAAATTTTGGATTTCCAGGAATACATAACTTTATTTATGAAATGCCACATTTGCATACATCTTGAGTATGACACAGCATACCAATTAAACACAAACCCAAACAAAATCTAAGTAAGTAGTATTTCACCAATTCGTGTCGATAGAGGCACGCTTGTGTACAGATACTCAGCTTTAATAAAACAGACTTTCGTCGTAAGGTTGTCGTGAGTAGTTTTATTTCTTTTTTTATAATACAGTTCACAATTTTCGTAAGGTTTCCTTTAGTGTTGTTAAGTCAATAGTAAACATGAGAGAGAAATTAATCATCAACGATATATGGGAATTCTCTGATGTTATCTATGAAAATGCACATGCAGTTTATTGATTACATGCATGTAGGAAACTTGTTCTGAGTTAAAGGTCTCAAACAACGTTTGAAGAAGAATAAAATGCCACTACCAGACGACAGCTAATATAGAAAATACTTTTCCGACGTATTTTGGCACGATGCGCTCTACCCATACATAATACAATAGTTTCGAGATACATCTACTGTCTGGCTTTCTGTTAAACCTGAAATGAACAAAATGTCGCAGAAGTTAGCCGTTTTTCCACATATGACTATTTTGGGTTGAGAAGTGAAGGGAATTATATTACAAGTTCCATTAGATTGATAACTTTAGCAGACAGCAGAATTGCGTTTTAAAAAATATAGCTGTGAATGTACTCAAACTCGCGACATCTTATCTACCGTGCGCGATACTTCCCATTACGCTACTAGCCGACACATAGCTACCACAGCTCCAGAAGCCAAAACTATTCCTCCAGAACTTCTGTATTCCACAGTGCTGTGGGATAATGCATATGGCTAGGTCAATACTTATGAGAGACAAACAGTTATACCTTTTCTTTTGCACTGCACGACGTATTCAACAAACAGATAGCGCAATAGAGTAGCTCAAGTGGAAAGGAACACTTCCTATTTAAATTTCTGCATCGTACACTGTTGGCGGTTCTGTGTTGGTGGTAGTTACGTGATTTTATTTTGGTGATTACAAAATAAAGTTGAATGTAAGCACTGGGTAGCCGAGGCAGCTACTTCGTGGTGATTCGGTCAACCAAGTAAATGAATTTACTGAACATGCTCCAAATTGATACAGGGAGCCTGTGTGTCAGAATTCTCAGCCAGTGTGGCACAATAGCGTTATGATAGAAAAATGAGCCACTCAGAAGAGGGTTTGGTGGTCTGTTGGGCTGATGAGAGGTTCCTATAGGTATGGTCTGGGTTCGATTCCAACTTCGGTTAGTAATTTTAGATGGGGAGAGACAGATTCCATTCTCTTCTGGCTACACCAAGTGAAGATATAATGGCATTGTGGTCTTAAATTCACATTAAAAATGATATTCCTTCTCTACCAAGTAGACGTAAGGTTGAACCACTATAAAGTCTGGAGTAGAGCTTCTGTAGGTCCATAAAATGGTTCTGACCTGGGAATGCAACTGTAATGGATCTGAGAGATGTTATTTTTTTTACCGTATTTGTCGATACCGAATTGTAAATGTTTCCTTATATTTTTGTCAGAATTTATTATAATTTGTCTTATTATATGTTAATTTACTTCTGTTTTTGAAAGTAAAAGCATATTGATTACTATTAGAAAATGTATCGAAGAATAGCAAAGAGACATTACAAGTGGAAGCTTGTGCATTGTGTAAAATATCTTTGACGTTTGAGTCGTCTTTGACTATACTCAGTCGGCAGCTAACTCTTGGTGTGTGTTGATGGAAGAACAATGTGAAGGTCGCAGTCATAAATAATTTTGAATTATGTTACTATTATTTTTGTATTAACTAAAAAGAAGAAACTACATTTGAAGAAACTGTATTTGAAACACCAAAATGAGAGGAACACGTTGAAACACGTCATTTCTGCAGCTGACATAGATGCATTGTGGAATCATACTTAGACAACTGAAGCCAAGACTAATATCGCCTTGCAAACGTCTAACGGAAAAGGTACTGTCACGAAATATGCCAAATTTAAGTAAATAAAAAATAATGACCATATTTTCATCTTGTGTCTTAGCCGGGAAGCCATATTTCACAACTCAGACTGCCCTCAACGCGGAATTTGTTCTCTTCGTGACAACACACCTCGGCTACAATTTGTCGTTTGTTCAAAACTGCAGATTCCTCAACATCTCCACATGTTGCGCGTCAATGAGTTCGAATCCTGGCCCATTTCACTAAGTATATCAAGATCTAGCATGAGAACACCTATCTGCTGGTGGATAATAATTTCGATTTTTAACGTATTTTCATTCGTTGTCAACACTAACGATATTTGACGTTTTTGACTCTCAGTGAGACACAGAACTATTTGCGAGATCACTGTAAGTTCAACAAGATGTTATTCCGAGCTGCTGGTGGAGAAATTTCGGTAGCTGTCGTCTCTTTGCGTGTAGTCAACAACGATATGTGTTGGGCTCTATTCCCAGTCAGCACTGAACTTTCCGTCACATTATATCTAGTCCAAACATGCTCACATGTCGCTGCTGGTGCAACAAACCCACATTTAACGTTCGTTTTCTATAGAATATAACAGCGATAGGTGCGGGGTTGGAGTCCTAGAAAGGAAAAAATTAATGTTTCGTCTCGTCATATCAGTTAAAACATCTAGCTACTGCCGAGAGAATGCGATATGTCACAGTTGATTGTGCTTCGATATCTATCTTATTAGGTTCTGGGTTCGAATCCCTGTCCAACACAAAGCTTTACCTCACGGCATTTCAAATAAGTTATTTGTTAAGAAGCAATATTTAACATCTCTCGTAGTTCGTTAACAGGGACAATAGGAGCTGGGTAGGAATTCGGGTCCGTTAAAAATGTTTGCGTTATGTAATTTAAAGTTGGTATTTGCTAACTGATACTGTCTAAAATCGAGGTATATCATTCTCTGTATGCCTAATCAGGAATGACTGTTAGTTTCCGCCATCACGAAATCTTTGCTTAGTCTGCATGACCTGGGTTTGAATCCATATGCAGAATGAGACGGTTCGTCGTGTCATTTGAAGTTCATACATATTCTCAACTAGCTGCTCGTGAATAACTTAAATTTTTAATGTCATTTCGTGTTAAATAATAAGTACGGTATGTTACTTTGAAGAGGAAATCATGAATACGACGAACTTACTACGTGCATTACCTATCTGACGTAATAATGAGAGTGGTAACATTTCAGGTATGTCATTTATTGTAATAAATATGAGCTCACGAGCCTTAAGGACAGTCTTACCTGTGACGAGGTGTTCCCTGATATTTGTAGTATCGAAGTATTACTTTACATCTAGAGTTATTGCGATACAGAGTAGTGTTTTCTAGTGGTGATTTGTTGGAACCATTTTCAATAGTCACACGACTATACCAAGGAGCGATTAGAGGACCTGCTGGACAGCTACGTTATGTGGTTTGTATGTGAATCAAGCGAAATGCAATTCAGGTCGTTCGGATACTTTTGAGCATGACTGTACATTACAAGCTACGTGCCGTAATTGAATTTCTCGCTGCAGAGAAAGGAATTGTGGAGAATAATCACAAACGCTTGTACAAAATCTATGGAGCATCTGCTGTCGACAGAAGTACAGTTAGTCGCTGCTCACGGAGGGTGAGGTCATCAGAAGGCGGTTCGGCGGAGCTCCACGATAGACATTTTGAGGACGATGAGGAGGTGATTCACACAGTGAAGCACTGGCTCCTCAACCAGTATGAGGACTGGTACCGACGAGGGATACACGCTCTTGTTTCGCGGTGGAGGAAGGCCATAGAACGGGATGGAGATTACGTGGAAAAGTAGGGTGTGTAACTACAACATTCTTTCGTGTGTGTAATTCTCATTATGTTCAACTAAGAATTGTTGAAAAAAATGCAGCGCATGACTTTCTGGGCAACCCTCGTAAAACACTATTCATGATGATCGCAGGCAGGTGCCGGAAATTTGTCTCCTTTATTAACAACAATCACGTAGTAATGCTAACTATTACATCAGAAACGTGTATTGTAATAAATTATGTAAGTAGGCTGTTTATGTTTTCTCTATGTAAGTAGGCTGTTTAGGTTTTTTTATTGGTAACGCCACCTGTGTATGAAAATCACTGGCTGTGCTGTGTGCAGTCTGTTGCTAGTTTGCATTGTTGTCTGCCATTGTAGTGTTGGGCAGCGGCAGCTGGATGTGAACAGCGCGTAGCGTTGCGCAGTTGGAGGTGAGCCGCCAGCAGTGGTGGATGTGGGGAGAGAGATGTCGGAGTTTTGAAATTTGTCACGAACTGCTATATTTATATATGATGATATCAAGGTAAATACATTGTTTGTTCTCTATTAATATCTTTCATTTGCTAACTATCCCTATCAGTAGTTAGTGCCTTCCATAGTTTGAATCTTTTATTTAGCTGGCAGTAGTGGCGCTCGCTGTATTGCAGTAGCTTGAGCAGCGAAGATTTTTGTGAGGTAAGTGATTTGTGAAAGGTATAGTTTAATGTTAGTCAGGGCCATTCTTTTGTAGGGAATTTTGAAAGTCAGATTGCGTTGCGCTAACAAAATATTGTGTGTCAGTTTAAGCACAGTCATGTATAATTGTTGAAAGGGGACGTTTCATATGGCGACCCTGCCATGATACCTCACTGGAATCTTCTGATTTTTTGTTGTAGTTTGTGTAATTAGTGTAGATTTTGTTTATTGCTAGCGCGTAACTGTAGAGAGAATCTCCTTTGTAGTTGCAGTCTTTCATTGTTGTACAGTAAAACAGTTGTGGCATGCATGTAGATTTGCACCAAGTATTTCGCAGCTGCAGTTAACTAGATATTATTTTCAGTGCTATTTTAATGTGTTCTCTTATTTTTGATCTTCAAATTGTGTTTTTCTGTGTTGTCGTGTGAAATACTGTGACAATAATGGCGTGTGTAAAACGTAATACTAGGCTCCAAAGTAAACTGAGAAATGACAGTGAAAATGAAAGCAGTGTGTTAGCGCCACCGAGTAATGAATTAACTGATGTTCAAAGTAGTAATTTGGTAATTGTGCATAGGGAAATGGAGCGGGCGGCAAACAATGGCGTGGACAGTGAAACAATTAGTGAAGAGGGAAGCATTATCGATCGATCGGTCGGCAATAGCTCGCCTCAGGAAGCCGAAATGACACGACACGATTTCGCAAATACTGTAGATTCAGGTTTTGGATCCTCACCGTTTTCTCAAATAAGTCAAGACACATTTTCTGCTTGTCAAAATGTGAATGTTTCCGGTGCAAATTCACTGCCGAAAAGCACTGAGGAACATGTTTCAGACACCAATGCATTGTTATTACAATTAATACAACAAATGGGACAAACACAGCAAAAGCTTCAAAAGTTAGACACAATGGAACAAAATCAGAGACAAACACAGGAAAAGCTTCAAAAGTTAGACACAATGGAACAAAATCAGAGACAAACACAGCAAAAGCTTCAAAAGTTAGACTCAATGGAACAAAATCTTAAAAAGTTAGACGCAATGGAACAAAATCTTCAAAAGTTAGACTCATTGGAACAAACTCTTGAACAAACACGTGAGGGTTTAACTACTGAGTTACATCACATTGAATCGAAATGTCAAAAAGTCTGTAATGACGTAAAAACACAAATTTGTGAGCATTTCCAACCTATTTTTTCGCGTCATGAAAATGCATTACAGAATCATGAAGCAGCCATAAAAGAACTGCAAACTATTGTTCATGAAAATCACAACACCTTGCAAGCTAAAATTGACTCAGTTGCATCTACCGATTCGGTTACGCAACTTGCAAAAACTCAGGAAAACTTAAAGGACACAGTAGATACTCTGAAACCTGGTTCAGAAAAACATACAGAGGAAATAATTTCACTATCGGATAAAGTAGCAGAACTTTCAGATCAGTTCACTAACTTAACTACAAAGGTAGATGATGATCTGAATAACACAACACCTGTAGCCTTCACTGACACTGAAGAGTATGTAGAAATTAGAAAATTCAAACAAAATCAAAATCAAATCAATACACTGTACAAAAGAGAAATCCGGGAAGTGCAAGATCAGTTGGCACAAGTAGTACAAGAATTACGTATTTCAGAGGACACTCGCGCCCCAATACGGGAAGAGGGACATAGAAATACGGAACAGCCACAAAATAATAACACAGCGCATTTCGGAAATTATGAAAGAAATTGGCAATGTGCACCGAATTTTGAGATTGAACAGCCGACACGACGTAACAATGACCGACATGCGACTCGCCGACATGATGATTTTGACTATAAGCTGTTCATTACTACACGTAAATTCAAAACATTTAAGAATTCTGGCAACGACATTCATCCACAAGCATGGCTCCATCAATTCTCTCATTGTTTTCCTCCCAACTGGTCGTTAGAACACAGATTATAATTTATGTGTGGCTACTTAGAGAATGAACCAGCTGTAAGAATGCGATCGGTCGTTCACGATTGCCACAGTGAGGGAGAATTTTACCATGCCTTCCTCTCAGCATATTGGTCTCAAGCCACACAAGACCGTGTAAAACATAGCATCATGATGATGAAACACTTTGAACAATCTGAATTTTCCAGTCTTGCCAAATATTTTGAAGACATGTTGCATAAGAATCAGTATCTTTCAAACCCATACAGCCCCTCAGAACTCATCCGCATTTGCTTACTCAAATTGCCTGAACATTTACGGCATATTATTTTAGCAGGACGTTGCAAAGACGACATTGAAGCCTTTCAGGGACTGTTACAAGAACTGGAAATTGACACTGACAATCGCGGAACGCGAAAACAGGAACACAACAATTACAGGTCACATCTGTCACAATTCCGTGACGACAGAAACGATAACTGGACGCGATAAGGCTATTCTCACAACACAAATAGTGACCGAAACAGACACCACCCGTATGACAACCGTTGGCAGAGTAGTAATAATTACAGAGAAAGATCATCTCTCCGCGGTAATGACTATTACAGAGACAATCAGAGAAACAGACAATATGGGAACCAAAATAATTATTATTACGGGAGACAGAATAACTTTAGACGCAATGGTCCAGCGCGCAGTTACGATTCCGGGAGAAATTCTCCACCACTTAACCGACAAGAAAGAAACTACAGGAACTACCAACATGACGACAGACGATGTGATCGTAACGACAGACCTGAATTGAATCAGAACTGGCGGAATTTAAACAGAGCAGGGCCCTCTCGTCACGGTGAATTTGTAGAAGTTAGGTCTCCAAATCCCAATAACGACGCGCGCCAACAAAGAGACAATAGGCAATGACTCATACCGCAGGCAGCCACAAAACGCACGTATGAAACTAACGACGCAGCTGCCGTAGCTAGTAATTACGTAAAAATGGAAGACATTAGGGACATCTTACTCCAAGAACACGACGTAAAACATAACAACATTGCATATCCTGTGATTCACATTACAGTAAATGACGTAAAATTTACGGCAGTACTTGACTCTGGCAGTCCCATTTCAGTAATCAGTGAAACAGCCTTTAGCAAATGCAACAAATCGAACGATTGTCCCACACTTCCGTTACGTAAGATTAAATTACAAGGTGCAATCTTTGGAAAAAGTGTAGATGTACGCCAACAAACCACCTTAGGATTCTTTTGTCAAAGCCACAGCTTCTCTATGAACTTTCTTATTGTTCCATTATTGTCGACGGAAATTATACTGGGAGTAGACTTTTTGAATGAATACAAAGCAATCTTAAACTTTCACGATGCTGAAATAACTTTAGAAAAAGAAGGTAAGTCAATAGCTTTGAAATTTGAAGATTGGCTCTCAAACCATGATGAGGAAATTAATCGGCTTTACGTTCTGTTAGACAACAGTTCGGAATTTTCTACGGAACTAGACACTAACAATCACTCTGCAAGTACTGACAGGGATGACATCGACGGCATATTTGAAATTAATGAGTTAATTCAGAATAAAATTCAAACAATTGAGAATTGTAATGACACTGATAGGCAGGACCTTTTTGAGATTTTACAAGCACATTCCACAGTTTTTACTCACAAAACAGGAACAATCAAGGGATTTCAATACCAATTTCGTGTTCGTGAGCATACTAAATTTTGTGTTAGACCATACGTAATTCCGGCGCATTATAGGGACCGTGTTAGAACAGAAATACAATCTATGCTTGACGAGGGCATTATTGAGCCTGCAGTAAGCTCATACAACAATCCGTTACATGTTGTTGAGAAGAAAAATGGATCGATCAGGCTTGTCTTAGATTCGAGACAAATCAATACTATCATTATTCCTGAAACAGACAGGCCGCAGACGATGGAAGAACTTCTTCAAAATTTTAATGGTGTAAAAGTGTTGTCTTCCATTGATCTCAGATCCAGCTTTTATCAGATCGAACTTCATCCAGAATGTAGAAAATACACAGTTTTCCTTTGTTTCGGCGTTTGTTATCAGTTTCGGAAACTTCCTTTTGGTTTGAACATTTCTTCAGCAGCATTCATTCGCGGGCTAAATTCCATATTACCTGAATTCTTAAAACGTCACATCACCTAATATGTAGACGATATTCTGATAGCAGAAGCCTCATGGGAACAACACAATCGCATCCTCAACAGCGTGTTACATATTTTTGCAGAATCTGGAATTACAGTTAACTTGGAAAAGTCTGAATTCGGTAGGTCAAAGGTGAGGTTTTTGGGACATATTATTTCTTCTGAAGGCATTCAGCCGGATCCTGAAAAGTTAGAAGCAATCAGAGCCATTCCAGTTCCATCTACAAAAAGACAAGTCCGCAGTTTTCTAGGTCTCGTAAATTTTTACCGTCGTTTTCTGAATATGCAAATTCTTGTTACACCAAAACTTTGTTCTCTCACTGGAAAAAATACTATTTGGAACTGGGACGAACAAGCACAATTGGAATTCAATTCTTTGAAAGAAGCGTTACTTCACGCGCCAATACTAGCTCATCCTGATCTGTCACAAGATTTCTGCCTTAGCACGGATTCTTCTAAAGTCGGTCTTGGTGCCCATTTATTTCAAGAAGCCATAGGAAATGACACTACCGTTCAGAAAACCATTGCTTTTGCTAGCCGAGTGCTAACAAAATCTGAAAAAAATTATTCCGTTACTGAATTAGAAGCTTTAGCTATCGTTTGGGCATTTAACAAATTCCGTTTCTTTCTTTCTGGTAAGCACGTAAAAGTATACAGTGATCATCGTGCATTACAATTTCTTATGTCTTCAAAATTAAATCATGACAGGTTAAAACGTTGGGCATTGTTTCTGCAAGAATTCCGCTTCACAATAGTCTACATTCCCGGCAAGGAGAACATTGTTGCGGACGCACTGTCACGCGCACCGGCTGGGCTTGAGAAAAGTAACAAAGAAGGCAACCTCGAGAAAAATTTCAGTATTCTTTACATTCAGAAAGTCGCCTTTGAAAACTTCATCACCACATCTTTAAAAGACATTGCTCATGAACAAGATAAAGATCCGATTTGGAAAGACATCAAAAATAAATGGCATGAAAAGACACACACTCAGATTCGGCATTATTATCTGGTTAGAAACAACATACTGTTCAAACGCTGCACTGTTGATGACAAGCTATGGGTACTTTGCATTCCTGACGATTTTGTTAATAAGCTCATTTGGTGCATTCATTTCAGTTACGCACATTTTGGCCCACGAAAATGTTATCATATTCTTCGAACGACTTGTTATTTTAACAATATGGAAAAGCGAATTCGAAGAGTCTTGTCTATTTGTAAACTTTGTCAAAAGGCGAAACCATCTACTATCTCACATCGTGCTCCGCTGTTTCCTATCATTCCTTCTAAATTAAAAGAATTTGCTGCTGTTGATCTCTTGGGACCCCTTGTCAGAACATCCAATGGATTTTCGTACGTTCTAGTCGCTGTTGAACTTACTTCAAAATTTGTTTCTTTCACTCCGTTACGTAAAGCCACTGGACGATCTGTATCCAACGCCTTTGTTAAAAATTTCTTACGTGAAGTTGGCCACGTTGCTAAAGTCATTTCAGATAACGGACCGCAATTCAGATCTGCTGTTTGGTCACGCATGCTTCGCAACCATAAAATCAAACCTGTTTTTATTTCATTGTACTCACCACATTGTAACCCGTCTGAACGGATTATGAAAGAAATCCATAAGCTTTGCAGACTTTATTGTCACAGAAAGCATCAGCATTGGGACAGATATTTACACTTATTTCAAAATGTGCTGAATGAAATGCCTCATGATTCCACTGCTTTACCACCTACTCTTGTACTAAAGAATGAAGAACCACCGAACAGAATCAGAGAGCTTGTACCTTTCCCGAATACACATAAACTTCGACACAAAGACATAATTGATTTGGCTCTTAAAAATATAAAATCTGCAGCAGACAAAAGGAGAAAACTACACGGTAAAGCAAATGCAAAGAAATTGTATATTGGTCAGAAAGTTCTCATTAAAGCTCATTCATTGTCACATAAGAAGAAACACTTGAGTCACAAATTCTTTCTAGTTTACAATGGACCTTACAGAATCCGACGTATAACACATGATAATTGCGTTGAAGTTGAAACTCTGCGTACTAGGAAGAGTAAAGGTTTACACCACATTTCACATGTAAAACCGTTTATTGAAAGATAATCTGCTTTTTAACTTTGTCTTTGCCATATAACTTTTCCCTTTACATTACTAGTATGCTGTGTTAGACTTAAGAAACTGTTAACATACAACAATGTTTGAAGTTAAATATCCAGTCTAGAACCTAGGGAACATTTTTAAACAGAAATTACGAATGGATTGTGATAGTGAACAGATGACACAGTGTTGTATTTGTACATTCTTGCTTGTTAGTTGCACGATTACGTAACGACTATCAGGCTTACATACTTAGGACACATACTGGTACTGCTAATGAGATTTTAATGCAACATTTTGGTTTACTTGGAAATACATTCTGGGTTTAAAGTACTTTCTGTGAGATATCAGAGGACACAGTGGTTCGTTTATGTGACAGCTACACGATGTTATCACGACGCTACTAATGAGTGACAATTTACAATGTTGCTTTTGCAGTGTATCTGTTTTATATCTGCACAGTTTTCTGAATTCTTCCAGGAAGAAAAACATGTTTTAGTAGTAACTTTTGTGGTATAGCAACAATGAGACAGCCTTTTTCGTGGCATCACAATACGTTACTGTACAGTACTTTCCTCATCACGGCAATAAGCGTAATAACTAAGATATCTATACGCAAAGCATTTCACTTTTGTGTATCATGAGGTAAGTACATTGACTTTAGCAGAACTTTGCTTATGGAGGACGATAATTACGACACTTCCACAGAATTATCTTACAGCAAGACGCACATTTAGCGCTACAGGACACGCATTTGAGTGATTAATCTTATACTTAAAACACTTATTTTCAAAGATTTTTTAATTACAAAGAAAGTTTTCCGTGATACATTTCATTCCATTGCTGTAATTTGTAACACCTGAGGGTATAATTACATTTATCCTCAGGGGGGTACACGCTTACTTTGTGTACCATGTGTGTGGCAACCACAAGGAACCCTAGCTAATATGGTATTTGCTTATACAACTTTACACATCGGTACCATATTTCTCTAACACACAAATTACACAGCTATCTGATCATGTAACAGAGAGAGACAAACATTTCTTTTACTATATCAGTGATAGATGTTTACGTAATTACACAGTTGGATACTTCACACTTATGAAACTGTATTTTGTCTGTACTTTGTAAACTGTTCATATTTTTTTGGAACCATTGTGATACTATGAGAGCTTTGAATGATGTATTTGGTATGGGATCATGATTTTTAAAGTACGTTTGAGGCAGATGACACTATTGACTTGAGCAGAGAATTTTTTTAGGTTTTGAAATTATTGCAGAAAGCTACGACGATTTTGAGATTTGACTGAGGTGTTATGATGTTATTATTACGACGACGATGTGTATTATGTTGTTGAGGAATGTTTATTGTGCTACGTATTTCTCATGATGAAATATTGAAGAAGTGTCGATGAATATGTATATGTATAATGAGGTAAGGAATAATGAGTAGTGTTTAGGGACTCTGATTTGTGGAAAAGGTTGTTGGAAACCAAGAACCGTACTTTAAGAGTTATGAAATGTGTATATGCGTGACTGTATTACAATGCTGGCGAAAATTTTTTGGACGCTGTTATATTTATAGGATTTTCTTTCTACAGATTTGCAACGCTAATTCTTGACCTGTGAAATATTTTTATGTGAGACTGTCACTGTAGCGGAAACTGGTGTCGTAAATATTTCCGTAAGAAAGTTAAGTGACCACCTGCACGTAATGCGTCGCGGGCACCCAGCTGTGTCAGACGCCTGGAGAAAAAGCCATTATTGCGAGCCCTTTTCAGCGGCACAGGTAGAACAAAAACAAAAAAGGGGAGGCCATTATCCTCGGAAATATTCTTACATCTGCACACCTGATTATGACAAGCGTCTTTCTACGAGAATTGAGAGCTACTGACTTACGAAATGCCACATAGCTATTGAATGATGTTTTTATGCTTTGGTTTGCGTAATTGCTTATTTCATTTGATATCTGGTTTCCAGCTGTGTTGCAGCATTGCTTTTATAAAATGAAATGCATTTGCTAATGTGAACACTTTCTGTCAACAGATCTATTAAATAATTATTTTATGATCCACATTCTTTAAAAAAAGGAGCACTTGGAAAGGAAAGAACAATAAGAAGGAACTAGTAACAGTAACACATAATTTTCTTTTCAAGTACATGGTAATATTTCTTTTTACAATCAGTTGTTGTGGTGCACCACTTTAATTACTTAGACATTGAGATGTGATTATACATTTCCCTTATCTGCATTGTTATCTTTAGTGTACTATTTTTTCTGCTTGAGCTATGTCATGTTTAGATATAAGTTATTTCTGCTGCTATTTGCCAGGCATAGTGCTACTAAATTTCACTTTGTATTACTCTGTTAAGCTAGTTTTACTATTGATTTATTTTTATTTTTGCTGCTCATTGCATTATATCAGTTGTAATTTATGCTGCTTGCTTTGCCTTTTGCATTTTTTATCATTGCTATTTGTGTTACTTATTTTGTGCTGCTGCATTGCCTTGTCCCTTAGTTTAGCATCTGAGCTCAGTAGATTTAAGTTAGCTTAAGAGGGGGTAGACTATAAAAGAGAATGAGTTGCGATGAATTGGAAGAAATGCATTGAGAATCTATACGAAAAACGTAAAGAAAGCAGGTATAGGTAGGATTTTCTTGGAAATAAATAATGAGGTAAGAAATATGTGAAATAAATACAGAAAGCATGCTTGGATAGGATTTTTTTGGTGGAAACAAAGGATGAAATAAGAGGAAAGATATCTGAAGTTTGGGGTTGGACTGCAGTACCAAATGTTACACTGAAAACGAACCCTGTCCTTTCCTATTGGTGTTATCCCACTATGTGTGTGTGTACCCTTGTGTATTTGTTTTCTTCCTGTCTCTGTGTAGTTTCATAGAATTTTTTCTTCTTTTAATATTAAGCTACATTCACTATGATGAGGAATACTGTTATCCTCGAATATAATTGGCATTAATAATATGTTATTTACTTTGTAAAGATGTTAGACATTATTAATTCTGTTCTGTTTAATGCCCATGTGTGAAGTTGATGTTTCAAAAGTTATTGTGATCTTTTATGTATGTACTCATGTCATAATTCCACTGATGTGTATGTTAGTTCGATTCTTTTGTAAAGCCCATATTACTACAAATGTTATCTGTATTGTTATGTTTTTAATGATGTATTTTGTACCTTTTGTAATTATATTTTCGTGTTATAATATTGTAATTGACACCAGTTAATCAAATTAAGTAACTTGTAAGTTACATTTCACTGCACACGTTTCTGTTGGTCATAGTATATGGACAATATGTGAGAAGTAGGGACTGATAGTGTTTGAATGTGTGTTAATGATTCAGCAAGGGACTGGATAACAGCATTGCTCGTTCTAAGGACAATTCCAAAAAACTTTGTGAGTGCACAAGTGGTGGTTTATGGACTTGCTATATTCTCCGCAAGACTCTTCGATGGTGAATATGCACCTGCACAATCGCAACAGATGGCTGCTGGCCATCTCTACAAGGACTACAGTGGGTCTGCACCTCTGGTGGCCCACCAATACCATTATTTCTACAAGGACTGCAGTGGGTCTGCACCTCTGGTGGCCCACCAATATCGTAATCTCTACCAGGACTACAGTGGGTCTGCTCTGTGATGACCTACCTACCAATATTCATCAAAACTTCGACTGACTCTGCAGTGGGTTTGCTCTGTTGTGGCCCATTACCTGTCAGCATGTCGAGAGTCAGCTCTGTCTTTCCGTTGGATGGACAACACTACTTCTTCAAGACTGCATGGAAATCCACTACTTCCGTGTGCATTTTCTTTTACTGCTCAGACTTTGAGAAAAACACTGCTATTCTACTGTTATGTACGATTAGGACTGTCTTTATGGACTGTGAGAAAATTTGAGCTTTTGACCAACGTTGTATCAATAAGCGTGTGCATTTGATTTCTTTGTTATCGTAATTATGAAAATTTTTTTTCAAATCTGTATTGGCCACTGCCCAATCCAATTTGTAAAAGTTTTTGTGGGGAGCATGGGGGCTATGTAAGTAGGCTGTTTATGTTTTCTCTATGTAAGTAGGCTGTTTAGGTTTTTTTATTGGTAACGCCACCTGTGTATGAAAATCACTGGCTGTGCTGTGTGCAGTCTGTCGCTAGTTTGCATTGTTGTCTGCCATTGTAGTGTTGGGCCGCGGCAGCTGGATGTGAACAGCGCGTACCGTTGCGCAGTTGGAGGTGAGCCGCCAGCAGTGGTGGATGTTGGGAGAGAGATGTCGGAGTTTTGAAATTTGTCATGAACTGCTATATTTATATATGATGATATCAAGGTAAAGACATTGTTTGTTCTCTATTAATATCTTTCATTTGCTAACTATCCCTATCAGTAGTTAGTGCCTTCCATAGTTTGAATCTTTTATTTAGCTGGCAGTAGTGGCGCTCGCTGTATTGCAGTAGCTTGAGCAGCGAAGATTTTTGTGAGGTAAGTGATTTGTGAAAGGTATAGTTTAATGTTAGTCAGGGCCATTCTTTTGTAGGGAATTTTGAAAGTCAGATTGCGTTGCGCTAACAAAATATTGTGTGTCAGTTTAAGCACAGTCATGTATAATTGTTGAAAGGGGACGTTTCAGTTAAACAGGGCTGGTTGCTGTAATTCTTCAAGTGAAGATCAGCTGCTTTTGTCACCTGTTTAATTGTATATATATTAGTACATAAATGATAAACACTTGTAATAATGCAAGAACACTGAAGTATATTACACTAAATCTTCATCACATTTCTTGAAAGAGTTTTATTTAGTTACAGAATACGATACACTGCTAAATTTGACTGGTGACCGCCCAGTACAAACATCAACGTAAATTGACACTGTTGGGAGTATCGTTGTATTTGATGAGCGAATCACTTTGTTTTTATCGCAATGCAGCCTCAGCAGATCTTGCTGACTGTGTATAAAACCTCTTTTTCACGGTTTCAGAAGGAATGTCTGTGTTATTCGCTACAGCAACGGGGTGGTGTCTCTGTAGGGCACTGCCGGGAGCACGCTACGTGAAAGCTACTTTCATTACACGAGAGATTGGTTGGGTGCCTGCTCCCAGGCGCACCAACTAACATACCGATGGTTTTTGTACGTGTTTCACCTATCCGAATGCATGAATATTAGGTGAGAAGGAATGAAACCATTGTTCGTTATGGGATATACCTTATTTAGTGTTGGCTAGTTTAGATTTGTATTCATTATCAAGAAACCTATAAAATGCATAATAACAAATATAGAATAAGACATGTAACGCATATAAAAACACCAAATGACAGCGTTGTCAGTTTAACATAAAATTAGTACTTACATTCAGATAACGTTAATGCAACATCTCACAACGCAGGTAGCGTGCTAACAATCCACCATCCCACATTTGTACCCTCTTACAAACACAAGCGTCATCTCTATCAATTACGGTCAGAACATTTACCATTCATGTCGGAGACAAATGCACAGTATGACTGGTGTACTTATTGAACAGCAAATAACTAAGAGAATCCACGTCGTTTCATGCAACGACATCAAACTTATTCTCATGGTATACCGAAATTCACACATGAATCTGTCCCAAAGTATAAAAAAGATATAGTGAACGACTTTATAACTCAAAGACTGTAAACTGACAACGCTAGTATATGGTGTTTTTGGTATACGTTACGTGTTTTATTCTGTCTGTTTTGCATTTTTGGAAGGGTAGTGATAAAAAAATCGAAATTGGCCAATAGGAAATAAAATTAGAATATTATGCCGCTCATGACAGACAATTTTTTCATCTGAAAAAATATAGATACTGTGGTCACGTGTGCAAACAGAATTATCGAAAGGGAATGAATTCTAGTTGGGTTGTATTTATCAAAATAAGCCATTGGTGCTTTTTACATGGACATATAGAGACGGAATGCAGCCTGCGATAACGAATGACCATTGATATAATGTCATTTCATGGTGAAGGCAGATCTACCATCTGCTGACACACTATCTCTAATGACCTATACGTACACAAGTACTAAACAGACTAGATAAAGCATACGACTCGTGCCGAATAAACCATGTCGAAATTCTAGTCTGGTTGTTATTATTTGGATTCGTTGTAGCCTGTGCAAGAGGTTACCGACAAACTTTGATGAAAGAAAGGGCACACGCACGTGCTGTCGCCCGCACACACACACACACACACACACACACACACACACACACAGTCAAAAAACGATCTTTTGTCTGAGAATGAATAACGACAATTGTATACAAACTCATACGAAATGCATGAAAAATCAGAATATCTTGGTAATTCCACAACAATGAAGATGTAACAATTACCTGCCCTCCCCCCACCTCCCTTTTGTGTTAGCGGAAGAGCCAACACCGTGTTAGGAGTGGAGGCGGAAATGCACGCATTTTAGCTCACGCAGGCTGGCGTGAAGAGGGAAGAACTATACCGACGTGAGGTCTGGAACATGACAAGGAATGAGAATTCAGAAAACGGACGTAATTAGTTTGATACTTACTTGTAATCCATTAATGATGAACGTCGCTCTTGACGGTACATGATTCACAATATTATCTGTTCAGAATACATTCTTGAAGATAGTAATTATAGTAACTGAATATGGCGCCTTGCTAGGTCGTAGCAAATGACGTAGCTGAAGGCTGTGCTAAACTGTCGTCTCTGCAAATGAGAGCGTATGTATGTAGACAGTGAACCATCGCTAGCAAAGTCGGTTGTACAACTGGGGCGAGTGCTAGGGAGTATCTCTAGACTAGACCTGACGTGTGGCGGCGCTCGGTCTGCAATCACTGATAGTGGCGACACGCGGGTCCGATGTATACTAACAGACCGCGGCCGATTTAAAGGCTACCACCTAGCAAGTGCGGTATCTGGCGGTGACACCACACTCCCCAACACCAAATGGAGTGAAATATGATTATGAATCTTATATCCTACATTTGGAAATGTGGTAACAAGAATTCAGGCGCAAATCGATTTATTAAGTTACCTGGTTTCGAGGACTCTGTGAAATATTCGTCATCATCTCAAAAGTACCATAATTTCCATTCGTTATTTTGACACAAATGGGTAGATGTGGCATACGATGCAAGGGGTCGCTAGAGGTTAATGAGAGAAAAATCTGAAATGGAGTGCAGTACCCTGTAGAAAGAACAGCTCAGCGCCGGTTCCTCTTTAGATCAAGACGTTGAACCCAGAAAACAAGATTTAGATTTTTTTCTTCGCAAAGTGAGCTGGGTGCTAGTAACAAGTTATTAAGGTTCGGTTCTGCGTTTTCCAGGCAGCGACGGTCGTGCTAATGAAGCCACGCGCCCACATTCGCTGGTGCCGAGATCCGGGTACGCGGTGACTCCCCCTACCCCCCACTCCCCTTGCCAAGGAGTAGTGTGGTGTGGGGTGGCGGTCAGTGGCTGCGACTACTACTGTGCGTGGGCGGGGCGCGATGTGGGCGTGGCCACTGCCGGGGTCACCAGCGGTCACTGCCAGCGCAGTGCCTTAGTCACACACCACTACCCGCTACCTGCTACTTCCAATCGGGCGCCGTGCGTGCGATTCCTCGCCAGCACCTCCGCGCAGCTCTGGTTTTTGCTAGAAGCAGAAGATTCCACCACAGCATTTCTTCCTGCCGCGTCGTGTTTCGTGCCGAGCTACGGCGTGCTATACGGGCAGTAGCACTGGCCCTGTTACCTGGTGTAACACTTTATCACTAGCCGATTTCCTGGCGTTGTCCAGTGCTTGTTCAACGCAATCTCTTACTACATAAGAGCACGAATTAGGACTATCTCAGACTGCATTTGAAAGTACGCAGTATGCAAATTATCAGGTAATTTTTCTTTCATTGAGGTATGTTTCGTCTTTGCATCTAAATAAAAGGCAGCTTGCTTTTTGGCGTACACATTTCGCTTCTTTCATTTATGAAACATCTTCAAAAATGGTTCAAATGGCTCTGAGCACTATGGGACTTAACATCTGAGGCCATGAGTCTCCTAGAACTTAGAACTACTTAAACCTAACTAACCTAAGGACATCACACACATCCATGCCCGAGGCAGGATTCGAACCTGCGACCGTAGCAGATCGCGCGGTTTCGGACTGACGCGCCTAGAACCGCTCGGCCACCGCGGCCGGCGAAACATCTTCAGTGTCATATATATATATGGGTCCCATTTATCTTGACCACCCTAAATAACTGTTTGTCCAGATAAAAATTACAAAATGTTTCAAGTAAATGATCTTTAGCCGTCAAGGGGACATCAATCAGCATGATTGCCGTCGTTGTAGTTTTGTTTTTTTACACAGATATGAACATCGGTATGACTTTTTTAAATGGCACACTGTATGTTTTATTCAGTAATTCATGTCACTCCTAAAGACCTATTGAAAAATGCATCACAGTGTACGATTCACTGAAAAACAACGTTATTAATTACATAAAAGATCATTGACGTTATGATCCCAACGCTTAGTGCAGGTACTCGGATAATGGCACACATCCACGTGCTGATGTTGACAGAGGTCAAATGTAAACATATTTACAATGCTCACCCGTCATTCCGTCAACTATCGTCAGTTGAAGAGTTGTGTGAGTAGAATGAACACCAGTAATTCTACTCATCTATGGGGAATGTAAAGTAGCAGAACAGTAATTGCAATACTTCTTTCTTGCGTATGGGTACATTTAGTGCAGTAGTTTAGTCCTTTTAAATACTGTTGGATAGAGTAGGCATACAATATAGGCTGTCCTTCCCAGAAACTGCATCGAGATAACGTTTCTTTTATTGTAGTTTTGGGAGGTAGGCGAAATGCGAAGTGCTACTCAGGCAGCGGAACTGTACAGAGAGAGATATCCTGACAAGAACCCACCGTCTCGACGAATGTTTTCTCGTCTTGCTGCGACGCTTCAGGAAACGGGAAGTTTCAACCCACGACAACGCAGTCGTCGTAGCACTCACAGAGACGAAGCTGTCGAATTTACTGTTCTCGCTTCCGTTGCTATGGATCCACATGTGAGCACACGACAGCTTGAACACGAGATTGGCATTCTTAAAACCAGTGTACATCGTATTCTTACACGTCACCGGTTCCACCCTTACCATGTACACCTACATCGAGAATTGCATGGGAATGATTTCCAGAATCGTGTACAGTTCTGTCAGTGGGCACAGCAGCAAATCCTCGCCAACCTGAACTTCTTCTCCGATGTTCCGTATACCGATGAATGTTCTTTCTCAAACAAAGGACAGGTAAATACAAGGAACATGCATTTTTGGTCCAGCGACAACCCACGAAGGCTTAGACAGGTGGAACATTAGCGTCAATAGAGAGTTAACGTCTCGTGTGGGATGCTTGGCACAATTATTGGCCGTTATTTCATCAATGGTAGTCTAAACGGCACAGCGTATGCCAACTTCCTCAGACGAATTCTTCCTCCTCTTCTGGATGAAGTGCCGCTAAGAACCAGAATGCTTATGTGGTATTAATACGATGGGGGTCCAGCATATAATGCCTTGCGTGCACGTCGTGTTCTGAACCGAAAGTATCCTGCCAGATGGATTGGTCGGGGAGGAACAGTTACTTGGCCTGCAAGGTCCCTGATTTAAATCCTCTGGACTGTTTTCTTTGGGGCTGCGTGGAAGACGTTACAGCAACTCCAGAGCACATGCAGGAACGTGTCGTGCTGGCTTGTAATTCTCTTCAGCAGGCAACACTGGAAGCAGTAAATAATTCCTTCAATCAATGAGTGCACCAGCGTATCGGTGTCAAGGGTCACCACTTGGAGCACCTTTCAATGCTCTACTCCTGGGCAATGGTACAGGAGAGTCAGTCAATTTTGTGTTATGTTTTTACTTGGTTTGCATTTGTTTTCTGACAACTCCAGCAAGTGGACGAGTTTTTTATCCCGGACTCAATGTCAATGTTGTGTTACGTAATTAATAACGTTGTGTTTCAGAGAATGGTAGACTGTGATACATTTTTG
This sequence comes from Schistocerca serialis cubense, assembly GCF_023864345.2. Lineage (NCBI taxonomy): Eukaryota > Metazoa > Arthropoda > Insecta > Orthoptera > Acrididae > Schistocerca > Schistocerca serialis. The sequence continues at coordinate 16,272,124 of NC_064646.1, forward strand.
AATAGGTCTTTAGGAGAGGAAATGAATTACCGAATAAAAAATACAGGGTGCCATTTAAAAACGTCATACCGCTGTTCATATCTTTGTAGAAAACAAAGCTACAACGAAACATGCTGATTGATGTCGCCTTGACGGCTAAAGAACGGTTGCTTGAAACATTTCGTAATTTGCATCTGGGCAGTTATTTAGGGTGGTCAAGATAAATGGGACACACTATTTCTGACGTTGAAGTCAGGCAATAAACGTTGCACTATTATAAATGCACATGCACCTATCAACCAACATAACAGAACAAATGTTGACAAAGTGGAAGATTGTTGGGAAATGCTAGAACACGAAAGATCCATATTACCAAAAGAACATAAAAAAATTTTGGTGGCTGACTTTAATGCACCAGTTGGCAAAGAAATAAAATTTAAATCAGTAGTTGGAGATTATCCAGCACATGCAAAAACCAACAGAAATGGGGAAAGACTCATAGATTTTTGTAAGCAATTTAATCTAAAACTAATGTCGGCATGTTTCAGGAAACTTGCAAGAAAGAAAAAAAACGTGGGTATCACCTAATCCAAATCAAGGTGAATATCAGTTGGACCATGTGGCAATAACGAATCGCAACTACAAGGAAATCTTGGATGTCAGAGTGTGGAAGGGCCTAAACATAGACTCAGACCATTATCTGACTGAAATAAAGACCATGTTCCAACCGAACAAACCCAAACCAAAACCAAGAAGATTTCCAAGAGTAAACACTAAATTTCTCATGCAAAATGAGGACAAATTCTGTGATATACTAAACACAAGAAAAATGTATGATTGGGAAGAAATTAAAGAAACAATGCTAGAGTCAGTTAAAGAAATGGGACAACCACGAAGAATGCTAAAACACAGAAGGTGGAACGAGCTGTGTGATGAAGCAATGACAATAGACTTTCTTTCTTTTGCTACTGCCTTTATCCCGCATTCTACGCCGGGTTGGCAGGGTTAAGTACGTATTTGGCATGGTTAATTTGAAGGGGTGGCCGGATGCCCTTCCTGCCGCCACCCCATTACCCCCAGGAAGGAATTAATGTACCCCAGCTGTCTGTGGGTAGCGTAAATCGTGAAAGAGTGTGAATGTGTTTTCAAATGTCTGCGAGTCGTGTAACTGAGGCGGGACGTGGGGACCAGCCCGCTATTCACCTAGTAGGATGTGGAAAACCGCCGAAAAACCACATCCAGGCTGGCCGGCACTCTGGCCGTGGTCGTTAATCCGCCGGACAGATTCGATCCGGGGCCGGCGCGCCTATCCGAGCCCAGGAAGCAGCGCGTTAGCGCTCTCGGCTATCCTGGCGGGTAAGCAATTGACAATCGACTAAAGGCATGGAAAAAATGGAACAATAATACGGAACATGAATACTGGGAAGAGTTTAAAGAAGAAAGGAAAAAGACAGCAAAAATCATCAGATCAGTGAAAAGAAAATATGACAAAAGACAGATTAGAATAAATGGATTCAGACTTTAAAAGGAACAACACTAGAGACTTGTATAAGACTTTCAGAGAATTTTTAACAGGATTCCAGTCACCAAGTTTACATTTTAAAGATAAAAACGGAAAAGTGGTTTTAAGCAATAAAGAGAACTGCCAAATTTTAGCTGAATACTTTGAAAATCTATTAAATTGTGAAGAACTTAATGACAGATTACAATTTCAAAAACCACAACATGAAAATCCACCATCGGAACCACCTACAGTAGGAGAAATAAAAAAAATTATCAAAGCATTGAAGAATAACAAAGCACAAAGCTGAGGGTGGGATAGTAGCAGAAATGTGAAAACTAGGGGGCTTCTCCGCATGACAGAAAATTCACAAAGTAATTAAAGACGTTTGGACAAAAGGAATCATACCCAGTGATTGGAAACAAGCATTGATACACCCTCTTCATAAAAAGGGAGATAAAACAGACACCAACAACTACAGGGGTATATCCTTGTTACCAGTGACATACAAAATACTTTCTAAAGCACTTTTAAATAGAATAGAGGAACAAGCAGGACCTAATATAGGAGATTATCAAGCAGGATGTAGAAAAGGTAGATCATGTGCAGAACAGATTCATAATTTAAAAACAATTCTGAGAGTAAGAGCTATACAAAATAAAAATACAGTACTTACTTTCGTAGACTTGAAGAAAGCCTACGACTCAATTGACAGACAAACACTATTCCAGATACTTTATGAATCAGGGATAGATGAAAACACCAGAAGACTTGTTGAACAAACGCTCACAGATTCAACATCAAGAAATCAAAACGGAGTTCGACAAGGAGACGGACTGTCTCCAATTCTCTGTAAGTTGGTTTTAGATAAAATAGTAAAAACATGGGAAAACACATTAAAAAACAGAGGCACAAAGGGTGTAAGCATGGGCCAAGGAAAGAACAAATTTGAAGTGAAATGTTTAGCCTTTGCGGATGATAACTGAAAACCGAACAGACGCAACAGTTATGCTTGATCTGTTACACGAGACTGCTGAAAAGACTGGGCTAAAAATATCCTATGAAAAAACCGAGGATATAGAACACAAACATAATACAGAAAAGTTTATGAAAACAAAGTATGGAAAAATTAAAAGAGTTGGTAGATTCAATTACCTGGGGGGCGGATATAAGCCATTGGACTGGATAACACAACAAATACAGAAAGAATAAAAAACGTTAGAATTTGCATATAAATTAACACAAAACTATTACAATAAGAAATCAATATCCATACAAGCGAAGATTAAACATTATAATTCAGTTAGTAGGACACAAGCAACGTATGTATCAGAGTGCCTCACATTGAATAAGAAAGGCGAATTAAGAGAACCAGAAAAAAGAGAGAGAAAAATACTAAGAAAAAGTCTAGGTCCTGAGGAAAAGAAGGAAAATAGGTGGAGTAAAAGGACAAATGAAGACATATACAAAAATACAGAAAATATAACAGATAGAATGAGGAAGAGACGGCAAAACTTTTATGGGGATTTAGAAAGAATGGAAGAAACAGGGATCATAAAGAAAAATTTTAATTACGTTAGTAAGCTGAAAAAAAAAACTGTAGGATGGATAGAAGCAGTAAAGAAAGACGCCAACAAAATAGGTGTTACAGAAGAAATAATACGTGACAGCAATCACTTCAGGCTACTGACAGAAAACGCAAACTATGAAGAAGATGAGCCAAAAACTCGACCCAAGAGAGTGTGGTCAGATGAGCAGGGACGAGCAGTTGGCGAGAAAATGAAGAACTACTGGGAAGAACGGAAGAAAAAGAAACACCATAAATCTTAAGTTGTATGCGGTCCATAGCTGGCCAAATTCATATGTATATGTGGATGCATTTTCAGGCGATTTTCCATCTACCTCGGCGAATGCGGACTTGTTCCCTTATTTTACCTCAGTTACATTGTGTCGGCGATTGCTGCGCAAACACCGTTTCTACGAACGCGTACAGCATAAATATTGTACCATGCAATCATTTGGGGTTACACTCATCTGGTAGCAGACGCTCCCGGGGGGTTCCACTAGGGGCCGAACCGCACAATAACCTGAGTTCGGTGTGGGGTGGTGGTGGGGTGGGTGGACTGCTGTGGCCTGTTGTCGGGTTGTGAACCACTAAGTGGTATGGCGGGGGACGAAACCTCTCCGTCGTTTGTAGGTCTCCGGTTTAGTATATATATAATCAAGCTCATAAATGACGGATGATTGCAGAATGTGGTAACACACAACGTGGCACTACACAAAACTGGCGCTAATAGCATAGGCACACATGGAACACGCGCGACACAGATCTGCATGTTGAGAAAGCCGTCCCGAAACACACGTGTTACAAAAATCCACTGCTTCCTGTGCATGTACCCCGACATCAATATGGGATATGATCACCATGCACACGTACACAGGCCCCACAACGGATTGGCATACTCTAGATCAGGTGGTCGAGCAGCTGCTGGGGTATAGCCTCCCATTCTTGCACCAGTGCCTGTCGGAGTTCCTGAAGTGTCGTAGGGGTTTGAAGACGTGCAGCGATACGTCGATCGAGAGCATCCCAGACGTGCTCGATGGTGTTTAGGTCTGGAGAACAAGCAGGTCACTCCATTCGCCTGATATCTTCTGTTCCAAGGTACTCCTACGCGATGTCAGTTCTGTGGGGCCGTGCGTTATCATCTATCAGGAGGAAGGTGTGACCCACTGCACCGCTGAAAAGGCGGACATACTGGTGCAAAATGACGTTCCGATAGACCTGACCTGCTAGAGTTCCTCTGTCAAAGACATGCAGGGGCGTACGTGCACCAATCATAATCCTACCCCACACCATCAAACCACGACCTCCATACAGGTTCCTTTCAAGGACATTAAGGGGTTGGTATCTTGTTCCTGGTTCACGCCAGATGAAAACCCGGCGAGAATCACTGTTCAGACTATACCTGGACTCGTCCGTGAACATAACCTGGGACAACTGTTCCAATGACTATGTACTGTGTTCTTAGCACCAGGCCTCATTGGCTCTCCAGTGACCAGAGGTCAGTGGAATGCACCTTGCAGGTCTTCGGGCGAATAAACGATTTCGGTTGAATCGTCTGTAGACTGTGTGTCTGGAGACAACTTCCAGTGGCTGCGGTAAGGTCTTGAGCAAGGCTACTTGCAGTACTCCGTGGCCGTCTGCGGGCACTGATGGTGAGATATGGGTCTTCTTGTGGTGTTGTACACTGTGGACGTCCCGTACTGCAGCGCCTGGACACGTTTCCAGTCTGCTGGAATCGTTGCCATAATCTTGAGATCACACATTGTGGCACACGGAGGGCCCGTGCTACGACCTGCCGTGTTTGAGCAGCCTCCAGTCGCCCTAGTGTTCTACCCCTCATAACGTCACCAATATGTGTTCTTTGAGCCATTTTCAACACACAGTCACCATTCGCACGTCTGAAAAAGTGTGCACACTTACTCGCTGCACCGTACTCTGACATTCACCAACACACCTCTGCGTATGTGGACTGCTGCCAGCGCCAATGTGCGAGGACCGTAGGTCAAATGCACCACACGGTCATACCCCAAGGTGATTTCAACCCGCAAACCGTCCACCAGAGCATGTATCAGCATTATCCTTAATTTATGAATATATATATATATATATATATATATATATATATATATATATATATATATAATAGCAGTGCATAGGAAGAGCTGTCGTTTGTACTCAGGTGATTGATGCGAAAAGGTATCCCACGTCGTTATGGCCGCACGAGGGCTATTAACAGACTTTGAACGCAGAATGGTAGTTGGAGCTAGACGCATGAGTCAGTCCGTTTCAGAAATCGTTATGGAATTCACTATCCCGAGATCCACAGTGCCGATACTGTGCCGAAAATGCCTCATTTCAGGAATTAACTCTTATCACAGACAATGCAATGGCCGACGACCTTCACCCAGCGACCGAGAGCAACAGTGTCTGCGCAGAGTTGTCAGTGCTAACAGACAAGCAACACTGCATGCAATAACCGTAGAAATCAATGTGGGACGTACGACAAACGTACCTGTTAGGACAGTGCTGCGAAATTCGGCTGTAATGGGCTAAGCAGCAGACAACCGACACGAGTACCTTTGCTTACAACATGACATCGCCTGCATCGCCTCTGCTGGGTTCGTCACAAAACCGCTTGGTCCCTACACCACTGGAAAACCGTGGCCTGGTCAGATGAGAATTTCTGTGGTAAGAGCTGATGGTAGCTTTCGAATGTGGTGCAGATTCCGCGAAGCCACGGGCTCAAGTTGTCATCAACGCACTGTTCAAACTGGTGATGTCTCCTTAATAGTGTGAGCTGTATTTACATGGAACGGACTGGGTCCTTTGGATGTTCGGCTACTTGGAGTCCATTTGAGGCCATTCATGGACTTTTTGTTCCCAAACAACTGTTCAGTTGTTTTGAATGACAGTGCACCATGCCACCCAGTTGCAATTGTTCGCGATTGGTTAGAAGAACATTCTGGACAGTTCGACTAAATACACTTCTGGCCATTAAAGTTGCTACACCAAGAAGAAATGCAGATGACAAACGGGTATTCATTGGACAAATATATTATACTAGAACTGACATGTGATTACATTTTCACTTAATAACGGTGCATAGATCCTGAGAAATCAGTACCCAGAACAACCATCTCTGACCCTAATAACGACCTTCATACGCCTGGGCATTGAGTCAAACAGAGCTTGGATGGCGTGTACAGGTACAGCTGCCCATGCAGCTTCAACACGATACCACAGTTCATCAAGAGTAGTGACTTTCGTATTGTGACGAGCCAGTTGCTCGTCCACCATTGACCACACGTTTTCAGTTGGTGAGAGGTCTGGAGAATGTGCTGGCCAGGGCAGCACTCGAACATTTTGTTTGTCCAGAAAGGCCCGTACAGGACCTGCAAAGGACGTGCATTATCCTGCTGAAATGTAGGGTTTCGCAAGGATCGAATGAAGGGTAGAGCGATGGGTTGTAACACATCGGAAAAGTAACGTCCACTGTTCAAAGTGCCGTCAATGCGAACAAGAGGTGACCGAGACGTGTAATCAATGGCACCCCATACCATCACGCCGGGTGATACGCCAGTATGGCGATGACGAATACACGCTTCCAATGTGCGTTCACCGCGATGTCGCCAAACACGGATGCGACCATCATGATGCTGTAAACAGAACGTGGATTCAACCGAAAAAATGACGTTTTGTCATTCGTGCACCCAGGTTCGTCGTTGAGTACACCATCACAGGCGCTCCTGTATGTGATGCAGCGTCACGGGTAACCGCAACCATGGTCTCCGAGCAGATAGTCCATGCTGCTGCAAATGTCATCGAATGTTCGTGCAGATTGTTGTTGTCTTGCAAATGTCCCCATCCGTAGACTCAGGGATCGAGACGTGGCTGCACGATCCGTTACAGCCATGCGGATAAGATGCCTGTCATCTCGACTGCTAGTGATACGAGGCCGTTGGGATCCAGCACGTTCTAGGTGTCGCCACCGGCGCCAACCTTGTGTGAATGGTGTGAAAAGCTAATCATTTGCATATCACAGCATCTTCTTCCTGTCGGTGAAATTTCGCGTCTGTAGCACGTCATCTTCGTGGTGTAGCAATTTTATAGGCCAGTATTGTAGTTTGGCCACCCGGATGTGCCGATATGAATCCCATCGAACATTTATTGGACATAATCGAGAGGCACGAAAGCCCGCTCCGGCAACACTTTCGCTGTTATGGACGGCTATATACGATGCATGGCTGAATATTTCTGCAGGTGACTTCCAACAGGTTGTTGACTCCATCCCACATCGAATTGCTGCAGTAAGCCGGGCAGAAGGAGGAGCGACAAGATATTAGGAGGTATCCCATGACCTTTATCACCTCAGTGTTTCCTCACGTTGTCGTCTTGTTTCTCAGGTTAGAAATAACTTTTGCAGCAAAATTTTCGTGAGGATAAGTTATCGTTTATTGTTACTTATGATTTCTTACGTTGTTTGCTCGTGCATGTCGTCATGAAGATGTGCTTACTCGGTCTCCTGCTCCAGATGACCTATTTCCAGCATTTTTTCACCCGAATTAATTGCAATATTTCACTTGCAGTTTTCACTGCATACAGTGTGTAGTGTTGGCAACTGTCGCTCTGTGTTTCACTTCCGTATTTTGTTTGGGTTGGGTATGTATTGTTTGATATTTGTTCATTTGATTTGTGTGTGTGTGTGTGCGTGAGAGAGAGAGAGAGAGAGAGAGAGAGAGAGAGAGAGAGAGAGAGAGAGAGAGAGTATTCATTAATTTTTAGTCTTTTTATGTTTCAAATTTATGTTTGTTATTGTTTTAGTGTATAGCATGATTAGTGAGCTATTGCTTATATTCATTTGGTCACTATTTATCTTCTTTTCATTGCACGGTCTCTTCGTATTTGAAAGTTTTCCTGTTAATTGAGAAGTCTTCTTACAAATTCATTTTGCTGCCCATTTAAAGCAAAACCTAATTGTCCACGTGAAAGAGTTATCAATCAGTTTGTCGCACCCGAAATCTAGGTACGAATACACACGATAACGAATTGTTTCATAAGCACAGAAGTGATACAGAAGTGCTCATCCCTTCTAGTGCCAGATGCTTAAAGAGAGACGAGGTGCATCAAGCTGCGGTTTACTCTTAAAATTCCGCGACTGTACGTTCCAAGAAGAGTCAACCAATATATTGCTTCCTTCTACGTATACATTATGTGATCAAAAGTATTCGGACATCTGGATGAAAATGACTTACAAGTCCGTGGTGCCCTCCGTCGGTAATTCTGGAATTCAATATGGTGTTGGCCCCCCCTTAGCCTTGATGACCGCTTACACTCTCGCAGGCATACGTTCTGTCAGGTGCTGGAAGGTTTCTTGGTAAATGACAGCCCTTTCTTCACGGAGTGCTGCACTGAGGAGCGGTATCGGTCGGTCGGAGAGGCTTGGGACGAAGTCGGGGTTCTAAAACATCGCATAGGTGTTCTTTAGGATTCATGTCAGCACTCTGTGCAGGTCAGTCCATTACAGGGATGATATTGTCGTGTAATCATTCTGCTACAGGTCGTTCATTACGAACAGGTGCTCGATCGTGTTGAAAGATGCAATCGACATTCCGGAATTGCTCTTCAACAGTGGGATGCAAGCAGGTGAGTAAAACATCAATGTAGTCCTGTGCTGTGATAGTGCTACGCAGAAGAACAAGGGGTGCAAGTTCCCTCCATGAAAAACACGACTACACCATAACACCACCGCCTCCGAATTTTACTGTTGGCACTACACACGCCGGCAGATGACGTTCACCGTCATTCGCCATACTCACACCCTGCCATCTGATCGCCACATTGTGTACCGTGACTCGTCACTCCACACAACGTTTTCCCACTGTTCAGTCGTCCAATATTTACTCTCCTAACGCCAAGCGAGGCGTCGTTTGGCATTTACCGGCGTGATGTGTGGCTTATGAGCAGCCGCTCGACAATGAAATCCAAGTTTTCTAACCTCCCGTCTAGCTGTCATAGTACTTGCAGTTGATTCTGATGCAGTTTGGAATTCCTGTGTGATGGTCTTGATAGATGTCTGCCTATTCCACATTACGACCCTCTTCAACTGTCGGCGGGGCGGTCTCTGTCAATTGTGAAGACATTGTTAATTACGCATATAAATTTTTTTTCGTGATTATCTTTAGATTTCTATTCTTTTTCTTTTGTTCATATGGGCATTTCTAATTGTGAATATGTAACATTCTACTGTGGTTTTTTAAATGTAAAGATGTAATTGTGTTTATTTCGTTTGCCAATGGATAAATATGTTTCTTGCTTTGTTCCTGTGGTAAAGTTTGTAAAGTTCTCTTTTGCAATACTATTAATTGCGAAAAATGCAGTCAATAACATTTATAAAGGTTTATGTAATTTACGATAACGATATAACATCTATAGACAGGGGACAGCGATAGTGATATCAAGAGTCGAAAGTTTGTTGTGTCGTAGAGGGGATGGTGGATGGTGTGTCTGTTAAGCATGCGCGGGAAAAATAATACTGCGTTTTATGAAAAGCATACGTAATTGTATGGACAGTGATATCGACCTATCAGATTGCTAATTCTCTTTACCACTGCGGCATGTAATGCCATCGCCAGCGAACTTTAAGAGTAAATAAGCAGGACTGTGAAAGTGCCGCTAACATTACTTTGTTGTGGCCGACACGAAGTGTGCTTTTATGCGAATGAACTTTGCTGGTATTGGTTTTGGGTGGTGGAACTGTTGTATATCACATTCTGTCAAGCCGTGAAAGTGAAGACTTTAATTAACCGTGCAATATTAATGACTTTCAGTGACTTTGTCGAAGTTCGAAATGCGAGAACAGAGTGGACATTGTTTACGGTGTGCTTCACACACATGAACAATTCTATGAACTGTGTATTTGTGGCTACGACTATATGAATGTGACGAACTGTGTAATTATGGACGATAGCGTCACGGACAGTGCATAAAGTGTAAAAACGAGCGATGTCTACGTAATGTACTTTGAAAGAGAGGACATGTCAACAACGGTCGTATACTGGCGTCTTGTGGTTTGTTAATCACCACGGGGTTAATGATACAGCTGTGCCGGAACTTTATTTGCGTTTCGCTGGAGAAGATTAACCAGCGGAGCTGCCTGTGTCCCGCTCTCATCATCGTAACCCGCCGACATCGTGCTGCCCAACGCAACGCTTCGTATGCAACAAAAAGTTAAGAGATTTTGTCGAACGTTATCCCCCGACCAAGAAACTTTCTTTCTCTATTAAAAGTATAAGAGTTACAGACTCTATTTAAATAAATTCTTTGTTTAATTTATGTTTGCTTTCTGCTAACAAAAATAAAATTACAATCAGTGAATTAAAAGTTGCCTGGTAGTCATTGTTGAAACACCAGTAAATATAAACTTCTTCCTCTCATTAGAACTAATTCTCCTTGCATGTCAAAATTATTGTAGTTATTTTATGTAGTTTTATGTATTGTTATGAGACTAGATATATGACTGTGACTAATAAAAGTATTTTGTCGCGAAATATGGCGTCGCGCGAAAATTACGGCGACCGCCATAATTGCTTGCGTTCTGACCAATAACGTAAAAGCTGCTATTCCCTTATTGGTGCATTTCCTGACGTGAGCGTGAATTATAAATGTCAGCTGTCAAATCACGTAGGGACGTTTTACCCAGTAATAAAAGTTTTTGATATTGTATTGCTACGAGTCGTAGTATTAAGAGACACTGGTTATACTCAAATGTAGGTAGATGTATGGAGAAACCCCCCAGTGTTCATGCGATTGTTAACAGTATTGTGTGTGATTCAAGAAATTTTGTCACTTTTTCTAATTCCTTTCAGATATTGTCTTAGATGTCTTTGAAGTTTCAGAGAATATATACACAATTTTGTCGGTTCAGGATAATTTCAGAGCAGTTTCTCGTGAATATTAGAGTTTCAGTTCATAAACAAAGTGGGATCGTGACCAATTGAGAAGTATAACAAAGAGTGTGGTTTTCCGACTGGAATTTTGGATGACTTCACAGTTCAGGTTTTGATAATTATTTTTCCTGTGGGTTGAGGTCATCACACAATCAACAGACGACGTCGGCCTGTACACTTTTGTACTGTACGTGTCCCTTCACGTTTCGACTTCGCATTTACATCGGAAACAGTGGACCTACGGATGTTTAGGAGTGTGGAAATCTCGCGTACAGACGTATGACACAAGTGACCGTGAGTTCCGTGGAGCGCCGCATCCTGCTCTCTCACGATCTCTAATGACTATGGAGGCCGCTGATATGGAGTACCTGGCAGTAGGTGGCTGCACTATGCACGTATGTTTTTGGAGGTGTCCGGACGCTTTTGATTACATAGTGTATGTAGCGACAAGACAATTCTAGCTCACACGGATGTTTACCAACTGTCATTCTTTCCTCGAACTATTCGTGACTGCAACAGGGAAGGAAAGAGGTGTGGATAATTCTCAAAGTATCTTCCACCAGACACCATAACATGGTTAGCGAAGTGTAGATGAAGAAGATTAGATTAGATTAGATTAACTTTCGTTCCAATTGATCCGTAGTGAGGAGGTCCTCCAGGATGTAGAAAATATCAGAAAAACAACAATAAATGACAAATATTTACAACTGAAACAAATAAGCTAATGTACCATTCCACAGGTCCCAAGTGGAATGATCATCATTTTTTAATGGATACTACATGAAAGAGTCATTTTACAAATACTAATGCACTTAATTTAAAATAAAATTGTTTTATATTTATTTATAAGGTAATAAACGTGTAATACAACTACTATAATACTTATTTACAATGAACACATTACTGCACTGAAATTGTGCAGAAGTTATATTGTACTTATATATATATATATACACTCCTGGAAATGGAAAAAAGAACACATTGACACCGGTGTGTCAGACCCACCATACTTGCTCCGGACACTGCGAGAGGGCTGTACAAGCAATGATCACACGCACGGCACAGCGGACACACCAGGAACCGCGGTGTTGGCCGTCGAATGGCGCTAGCTGCGCAGCATTTGTGCACCGCCGCCGTCAGTGTCAGCCAGTTTGCCGTGGCATACGGAGCTCCATCGCAGTCTTTAACACTGGTAGCATGCCGCGACAGCGTGGACGTGAACCGTATGTGCAGTTGACGGACTTTGACCGAGGGCGTATAGTGGGCATGCGGGAGGCCGGGTGGACATACCGCCGAATTGCTCAACACGTGGGGCGTGAGGTCTCCACAGTACATCGATGTTGTCGCCAGTGGTCGGCGGAAGGTGCACGTGCCCGTCGACCTGGGACCGGACCGCAGCGACGCACGGATGCACGCCAAGACCGTAGGATCCTACGCAGTGCCGTAGGGGACCGCACCGCCACTTCCCAGCAAATTAGGGATACTGTTGCTCCTGGGGTATCGGCGAGGACCATTCGCAACCGTCTCCATGAAGCTGGGCTACGGTACCGCACACCGTTAGGCCGTCTTCCGCTCACGCCCCAACATCGTGCAGTCCGCCTCCAGTGGTGTCGCGACAGGCGTGAATGGAGGGACGAATGGAGACGTGTCGTCTTCGGCGATGAGAGTCGCTTCTGCCTTGGTGCCAATGATGGTCGTATGCGTGTTTGGCGCCGTGCAGGTGAGCGCCACAATCAGAACTGCATACGACCGAGGCACACAGGGCCAACACCCGGCATCATGGTGTGGGGAGCGATCTCCTACACTGGCCGTACACCACTGGTGATCGTCGAGGGGACACTGAATAGTGCACGGTACATCCAAACCGTCATCGAACCCATCGTTCTACCGTTCCTAGACCGGCAAGGGAACTTGCTGTTCCAACAGGACAATGCACGTCCGCATGTATCCCGTGCCACCCAACGTGCTCTAGAAGGTGTAAGTCAACTACCCTGGCCAGCAAGATCTCCGGATCTGTCCCCCATTGAGCATGTTTGGGACTGGATGAAGCGTCGTCTCACGCGGTCTGCACGTCCAGCACGAACGCTGGTCCAACTGAGGCGCCAGGTGGAAATGGCATGGCAAGCCGTTCCACAGGACTACATCCAGCATCTCTACGATCGTCTCCATGGGAGAATAGCAGCCTGCATTGCTGCGAAAGGTGGATATACACTGTACTAGTGCCGACATTGTGCATGCTCTGTTGCCTGTGTCTATGTGCCTGTGGTTCTGTCAGTGTGATCATGTGATGTATCTGACCCCAGGAATGTGTCAATAAAGTTTCCCCTTCCTGGGACAATGAATTCACGGTGTTCTTATTTCAATTTCCAGGAGTGTATATATATATATATATATATATATATATATATATATATATATATATATATGTGTGTGTGTGTGTGTGTGTGTGTGTGTGTATATACAAACACAAATCAGTTTCTTTTACTGAGAAATTCATCAATGGACTAGAAGGAATTGGCCACCAATAAATCCTTTAGGCTTCGCTTAAACTGAATTTCATTGGTTGTTAAGCTTTTTATGGCTGCTGGCAAGTTATTGAAAATGTGTGTTCCTGAATAATGCACACCTTTTTGTACAAGACTAAGTGACTTTAAATCCTTGTGAAGATTATTCTTATTTCTAGTATTGATTCCATGAATTGAGCTGTTGGTTTGAAAAAGTGATATACACTCCTGGAAATGGAAAAAAGAACACATTGACACCGGTGTGTCAGACCCACCATACTTGCTCCGGACACTGCGAGAGGGCTGTACAAGCAATGATCACACGCACGGCACAGCGGACACACCAGGAACCGCGGTGTTGGCCGTCGAATGGCGCTAGCTGCGCAGCATTTGTGCACCGCCGCCGTCAGTGTCAGCCAGTTTGCCGTGGCATACGGAGCTCCATCGCAGTCTTTAACACTGGTAGCATGCCGCGACAGCGTGGACGTGAACCGTATGTGCAGTTGACGGACTTTGAGCGAGGGCGTATAGTGGGCATGCGGGAGGCCGGGTGGACGTACCGCCGAATTGCTCAACACGTGGGGCGTGAGGTCTCCACAGTACATCGATGTTGTCGCCAGTGGTCGGCGGAAGGTGCACGTGCCCGTCGACCTGGGACCGGACCGCAGCGACGCACGGATGCACGCCAAGACCGTAGGATCCTACTCAGTGCCGTAGGGGACCGCACCGCCACTTCCCAGCAAATTAGGGACACTGTTGCTCCTGGGGTATCGGCGAGGACCATTCGCAACCGTCTCCATGAAGCTGGGCTACGGTCTCGCACACCGTTACGCCGTCTTCCGCTCACGCCCCAACATCGTGCAGCCCGCCTCCAGTGGTGTCGCGACAGGCGTGAATGGAGGGACGAATGGAGACGTGTCGTCTTCAGCGATGAGAGTCGCTTCTGCCTTGGTGCCAATGATGGTCGTATGCGTGTTTGGCGCCGTGCAGGTGAGCGCCACAATCAGGACTGTATACGACCGAGGCACACAGGGCCAACACCCGGCATCATGGTGTGGGGAGCGATCTCCTACACTGGCCGTACACCACTGGTGATCGTCGAGGGGACACTGAATAGTGCACGGTACATCCAAACCGTCATCGAACCCATCGTTCTACCGTTCCTAGACCGGCAAGGGAACTTGCTGTTCCAACAGGACAATGCACGTCCGCATGTATCCCGTGCCACCCAATGTGCTCTAGAAGGTGTAAGTCAACTACCCTGGCCAGCAAGATCTCCGGATCTGTCCCCCATTGAGCATGTTTGGGACTGGATGAAGCGTCGTCTCACGCGGTCTGCACGTCCAGCACGAACGCTGGTCCAACTGAGGCGCCAGGTGGAAATGGCATGGCAAGCCGTTCCACAGGACTACATCCAGCATCTCTACGATCGTCTCCATGGGAGAATAGCAGCCTGCATTGCTGCGAAAGGTGGATATACACTGTACTAGTGCCGACATTGTGCATGCTCTGTTGCCTGTGTCTATGTGCCTGTGGTTCTGTCAGTGTGATCATGTGATGTATCTGACCCCAGGAATGTGTCAATAAAGTTTCCCCTTCCTGGGACAATGAATTCACGGTGTTCTTATTTCAATTTCTAGGAGTGTACATTGAATGACAAATTTCATTAAGAAATAAATATATTGGGAAGCAGTAGTTAGTATCCCTAGTTCCCTAAACGTGTTTCTGCAGGATGTTCTTGATTTCACACCGCATATAACTCTTACTGCACGTTTTTGTGCCCCGAAAACTTTAGCTTGGCTTGACGAATTACCCCCAAAAAAAATCCCATACGACATTATGGAATGAAAGTAAGCATAGTATGCCAGCTTTTTAATTTTTATATCACCTATGTCTGACACAATTCCAGTTGCAAATAGAGATTTGTTAAGGCACTTCAGCAGTTCTGTGGTGTGCTCCTCCCAGTTCAATTTATTATCAAGCTATGATCCCAAGAATTTAACACTGTCCACTTCTTCTATCTGCTTGTCATCGTATGTTAGGCATATACTCGTGGGACACCCCTTACAAGTTCTGAACTGCATATAGTGTGTTTTTTCAAAGCTTAGTGACAAAGAATTGGCTAGGAAACAGTGATTAATGTCCAAAAATATTTTATTAGCTGATCTTTCTAAGACTACACTTGATTTGCTATTTATTGCAATGTTTGTATCATTGGCAAACAAAACAAACCTGGCATCTGGTAATGTTACTGATGAAAGGTCATTGATATACACAAGAAAAAGTAAGGGCACCAAAATGGAACCTTGTGGGACCCCACATGTAATTAGTTCCCATTTGGATGATGCCTGATAGCTTGATACATGTCTCTTTCCTAATAACACCCTTTGTTTCCTGCCAGAGATATAAGATTTGAACTATTTTGCAGCATTTCCTGTTACACTATAATATTCTAATTTGTTTAAATGGATATTGTGATTTACATAATCAAATGCCTTTGACAGATCACAAAATATACCAGTTGTCTGCAATTTTTTGTCTAATGAATTGAGCACATTTTCACTGTAAGTGTAAATAGCCTTCTCAATATCAGAACCCTTTAGAAATCCAAACTGTGAATTTGACAGTATGTAATTTGAGATAAGATGGTTATAAAGCCGATTGTTCATTACTTTTTCTAAAATTTTTGAGAATGCTGGAAACAGTGAAATTGGATAGAAATTTGATGGTATTTCTTTATCTCCCTTCTTAAACAGTGACTTAACTTCAGCATATTTCAAGCATTTAGGAAATATTCCGCTGATAAACGACTGGTTACACAGACAGCTTAATATGTTACTTAGCTCAGAATCACATTCTTTAATTAACTTTGCTGATATTTCATCATACCCACTATATGCTTTCATTTTAAAGATTTTATGATGGACATTATTTTTGTTAGGGTAGTGAGGGTCAAGTTAATATTATGGAAGTTACTTGAAATGTCTGGTCTGAGGTATTCCATAGTAGCATCTACCGAACCTGACAAACCCATCTTTTCAGCAACACTTATAAAATGTTTGTTGAAAAGTTCTGCAACACTATACACATCTGTCACCAATGTATCATTTACTCTTAATGCTATTTGTTGCTCTTCATGCCTGGTTCTACCGGTCTCCTCCTTCACTATATCCCATATTGTCTTTATTTTGTTATCTGATATGACTATCTTTTTCTTGTAATGTGTTTGCTTTGATGTCCGTTTTATAGCCTTTAATATTTTGCAGTATTTCTTGCAATGTGCTATTGCATCAACATCGGAAGTGTTTCGGATTAACAGATACAGTTTTCTTTCTGTTTTGCAAGATACCACTATTCCTTGAGTAATCCATGGCTTCTCTGTAGACTTTGCTCTAACCTTGGTTAGTTTTGGGGGAAAACAGTGTTCGAATAAGGTAAACACTTTATTAGCAAAAGTGTTATATTTTTGATTCATGCCATGAGCACTGTAAACATCAGCCCACTGAATGTCCCTGAGGAGTGTCCTAAAATAATCAATTTTTGGCTTATTGATTAACCTCTTGAGCTCAGATTTAATAGATTTTATATCCTGTTCAGTATTAACATTTTACAGAAGGAAGTGCATGTCATGGTCTGAGAGGCCATTGACTATTGGTTTTATAATATAATTTTGTTCATTGGACTTTTCTATAAAGATATTATCAATGGTTGTTTGTGAGCAATTGGCTACCCTGGTGGGGAACTTTACAGTGGGAATTAAGTTGAATGATAGTGTTAATAACTCAAATAAGTTCTTCTTGGGAGAGTCTTTAAGGAAATCTACATTGAAATCACCAGCAACTACTATTTATTTGTTTTTGGTTGTTAAATGGGCCAGTACAGCTTCAAGGTACTTTACGAACAGATTACAGTTACCTGCAGGTGCTCGATATACACTTAATATTATGAAGAACTATTTGCAAAATTCTACTTCTGTTGCACATGCTTTCATATGCTGTTCTAGACAAAATTTATGAATGTCTATGTTATGAAATTTATGACAGGTCCTGATGAATGTGGCAACTTCTATTTCTCCAGTTCTGATCTACAAAAGAGAGATGCTAACCTAAACCCGTGAGAGAGGCAGATTATGTCAGACGGGTTTGAAGACTCTCATTCATCTATGCAGAGAGTTAGTTCATTAATTTTATTTCTCATTCCTCGAATATTTTGATGCAGTAAAGATAGCTGACATTTCACAAGGACTGAGTTAAAATTGGATAGAGTTAAAATATCTGCTGACTGTTGGAAATTCTTAACCAATAGCTGTTTATGCTGATGTAATAAGCTAGAATTATGTTTTTTAGTTTCTTTCTCAAACTGAAGGTTTGTCTCAGTTCTAACCTCTCTTAAAATTTGGTTTCTTTCTGTCCTCCCTACCCTAAAAAAGAACCTTTTCTGAACCCTATAACCAGTGGTATTTTACCACTCATGACAGTGTCTCCCCCCTTTAAGTTTCCTGCCATTTTCCCAGCTAATTTACCATTCCCCTTCCTGTTGAGGTGAAGGCCATGCCTAGTATAATGCCACATATTGAGAGAATCAACAGGAACCACATCAGTGTGTGACCCTGCACCCGACATAAGCAGCCGTTCCAGCTCCAAATTGACTCTCTTGACAGAAGAGTTCAAATGATGTCGGCCATGGCGCCCAACAACAGACACAAACTCAACACTAGTATGCTTCGATGCTGATGCAATCTTTGCCAGGTCACACTCTATACTGTACCCAGGATCTCTGTCAGTACTGTTACCTGCCCCACCCACAATAAGCACTGTGTCGTCCTTCGTGAAATCTTTGCAAAATGATCCTAAATTCTCTGTCACCTGCTCCAGACCAGCACTAGGTTTAAAAAATATGGTGACCTGGTATTCTGATGCTAGTTCATCCTGCAAAAGTTGGCCAACACCTCTTCCATGGGAACTACCTAACAACAACACTTTCTTTCTCTTTATTGATTTCCCTACATTCTTACTTTTCAATTTGCTGCTGAAAGTTTGTTGTACCCTGTCTACACCTGGAACTGCTTGAGGCTCACCAGCTTCTAACTGAAGCAACAGGTCAAATCTATTTTCCACATTCACCATGAAGCTGTCAGACAAAGCTCTGGGCCTGTTCCTCCTGTTGCCTGTTGCCACTTCCCACCTCTATTTACCCTTCTCCCTCCTTAACCTGTCAAGATCTCCCCTGGCCTTGTTTCACTCAGCCTGAAGGGCGGCAATTTTCCCCTCCTGTTCTAGTATCTTCCTATATCTACTACAAATCCTACAAAACCACTGATGCGTCTCATTTACGTCCCGTATTCCCCACGCCACTACAGTCACCCACATGGAAAAAACTACAGCACCCATCACACCAAAGCCCCGACCTAACAATCCTACGCCAAGTTAAGCACTTTTCACCCATGATAAACGCAATAGCTCCTTAAGAATAAATCAGTTAAATTACAGATAAACACGAAAATATGGTTCCACAAATTTGGCCTACATGCAACTGTGTGTAAAAAAAAAAGTGCAAAGTTTCTGAAACAACAACTTAAACTTTACGCTCCTTTCGGAAATGTTAGTTAAATAATGAAGAGCTACGCTGAGTTGAATTGCTGGAGAGAGCAAAGAACAACTCAGCGAAATTCTATAGACTTTGAACATAGATGCTAAGGTTCAGTGACCGTGTCAGAATTATATTAGAACAAATAAGCCCTCGGTCACAAATATTAAGTCAAAATTGACCAGGTTTCGACGCTACTATGAGCGTCGTCTTCAGAATTAGACTAACTGTTCTAAAACATATTAAGTGTATAATACATTAATAAAATTAAATCTTGTACTGATTGGAAAAAGACGCAGTACTTACAAGTCACATATTAAAAAAGACCTAAGCCGGAAAGGAGACGTCATGAATAGTTGTAAGTAAGATGGCGAGCCGCTAAGGGCTGCTCGTACTTTAGTGAACAAGGGTTGCAACAAGTCTTCTTGCAACAAGTCTTGTTGCAACCCTAGTGCCCAATTGAAGGAAGGTAATGTTGACTTCGGAGCTTGTGTTGACATGCGACTCATTGCTCTACAGTACTAGCATCAAGCACATCAGTACGTAGCATCAACAGGTTAGTGTTCATCACGAACGTGGTTTTGCAGTCCGTGCAACGTTTACAAATGCGGAGTTGGCAGATGCCCATTTGATGTATGGATTAGCACGGGGCAATAGCCGTGGCGCGGTACGTTTGTATCGAAACAGATTTCCAGAATGACAGTGTCCCGACAGGATGACGTTCGAAGCAATTGATCGACGTCTTAGGGAGCACGGAACATTCCAGCCTATGACTCGCGACTGGGGAAGACCTAGAAAGACGAGGACACCTGCAATGGACGAGGCAATTCTTCGTGCAGTTGACGATAACCCTAATGTCAGCGTCAGAGAAGTTGCTGCTGTACAAGGTAACGTTGACCACGTCACTGTATGGAGAGTGCTACGGGAGAACCAGTTGTCACGGGTACACTTCTGCCAATGGTTCATCCAACAATGTGTCAATCCTCATTTCAGTGCAAATGTTCTCTTTATGGATGAGGCTTCATTCCAACGTGATCAAAATGTAAATTTTCACAATCAACATGTGTGGGCTGACGAGAATCCGCACGCAATTGTGCAATCACAGATTTTCTGTGAACGTTTGGCCAGGCATTGTTGGTGATGTCTAGATTGGGCCCCATGTTCTTCCACCTACGCTCAATGGAGCACGTTATCATGATTTCATACGGGATACTCTACCTGTGCTGCTAGAACATGTCCCTTTACAAGTACGACACAACATGTGGTTCATGCACGATGGAGCTCGTGCACATTTCAGTCGAAGTGTTCGTACGCTTCTCAACAACAAATTCGGTGACTGATGGATTGGTAGAGGCGGACCAATTCCATGGCCTCCACGCTCTCCTGATCCCAACCCTCTTGACTTTCATTTATGGGGGCATTTGAAAGCTCTTGTCTAAGCAACCCCGGTAACAAATGTAGAGACTCTTCGTGCTCGTTTTGTGGACGGCTGTGATACAATACGCCATTCTCCAGGGCTGCATCAGCGCATCAGGGATTCCATGCGACGGAGGGTGGATGCATGTATCCTCGGTAACGGAGGATATTTTGAACATTTCCTGTAACAAAGTGTTTGAAGTCACGCTGGTACGTTCCGTTGCCGTGTGTTTCCATTCCATGATTAATGTGATTTGAAGAGAAGTAATAAAATGAGCTCTAACATGGAAAGTAAGCGTTTCCGGACACATGTCCACATAACGTATTTTCTTTCTTTGTGTGTGAGGAATGTTTCCTGAAAGTTTGGCCGTACCTTTTTGAAACACTCTGTATATATATATATGTATATATATCATGCTGCTGTGAAGCACCAAATCGATATTTAGCAAACTTGTCAGGCATGTTCATCACATACCGAGAGTTAAAAGATGTAACTTTCATTCCATTCTTAACTGATTTCCATCGGTATCAATACGTGACAACGTGACTATTTGAAGAGCGATCGTATGATGTACATAATTCTAATTTAATTTTCTTGGTCGCACACATTTTTAAATAGAATAACCGGTTTTGTCGACACAATAGCTATCTTCCGAAACTCACATTCTGTTGCATTGCATTGTAAAATCAATATGAGTTAAAATCGCAAGGTAGCAAAATGAGAGATACTGAAGATGGATACTGGCTAGCCGAAACCGACAATTCTGTTCAAAAACTGCGGGATCACGACAGTTAAATAA
This sequence comes from Schistocerca serialis cubense, assembly GCF_023864345.2. Lineage (NCBI taxonomy): Eukaryota > Metazoa > Arthropoda > Insecta > Orthoptera > Acrididae > Schistocerca > Schistocerca serialis. Next base: position 16,293,420 of record NC_064646.1, read on the forward strand.
CAAATTATGTACATCGGTATGTCTTGTGACCCTCACGTTCTGGAATGAAAACGAACAGCCTTCGAGTGTCATCTGGACGTATGTCCTCCATTACTTTTTATTTAAAACACAATTACATGGAACTTGCCTAGGCAGGAGTGGTTGGTACACCGTATTTTTCGGAAGATTTCACCTTTTACAGCAAGTCTTTCTTCCCTTTTACCTATTTATAAAGCTCCATGCAAGTCAGATTTTGTCAAACTGGTAGTGTAAGACTGATCCCACAATTCCTCATAGTAGTCGAGTTCTTGCATCAGCCCACTGGGGCGACATCAGCAAACATATTCTTTCCACAGTGGAATTGTGTGAGGGAAACGAAAACAAATACTCGCATAATTTTAGCGGTTGACACTGCGTTCAGGATTTTAAGTTTCCTTCAGAAAGTAAATCCACCTTTCTTCCGAGTCACGATTAGTTTCTAAAAAGCTTTTCAGATACATATATTCCTGGAAACAATTGTCGCCTGAAATATTCATACCGTTTTTAATCAGGCATAATTGTATAATAGTGGTTTCAATCATCAGCAACCTGGGGTTTCAGATAGCGTCATCCAATCAAATACTTGATATTTACTACAAGAAATAGACCATTTCACTAACTACTCAAATGCTGAGGTACAGAAAGCAATTGTCCCTTCCTCAGATTCCGAAATCAAATTGATTACTTCTTGGTAAGGGTTCCGTTGTTTAATTGACAGTCTTCGCTTTATTCAGACGTCTTTGGATGTCATTAATGCGTTTCATATTTCAACTGTCGAGACTTTACTCTTCTCAACTCTTTTTATATTTTTTTCAAACCGAGTGAAGCTTGACCGCAGGAATGTGAAGAAAATTTCTGTTTCCAGTATTTCCTCCAAAGCCCTTTACACTAATTTGATCCAGAGTACTTTGGTTCTCTTGTTCATAAGAAACTCCATCATCTGATGCGCCAACCTCCGCCTGAGACATTCTAAGGACGTGTCCGATGAAGATGATCGTTCTTCTGTTGACAGAGTACTACATTCTCTTTATCTGGTTGCATATTTCTTGGTTCACTCTTCAATAGTTCGTCTCCTGCCATTATCGTTCTGAGAATCCTTCATTCGTCAAGTTCTAGACGCTTATGTAAACCTGTTCTTACGAGGTTCAGTCTTACAGTTGCGTATAAGGCTTCAGGGCGGAAAACTATTTGTAATATCTCAATTTAATCATATTATAGATCAGCATATTTCATTGACTACCATGTTTACACAGTTTGTAAGACTGGAGTCATTCTGCATTCAGCAAGCGTGCACTGATGAGCAAGCGTACAGTCTTGTAGAGGACTACTTTACGAAATGGTTCAAATGGCTCTGAGCACTATGGAACTTAACATCTGAGGTCATCAGTCCCCTAGTTGCTACCTTGGGCATACATAGGATTATAATTGATTAAAAATTTCTGTTCAAGAATTCCCGATTATTATAAAGAGAGTGGTTAAGGAGTAACAAATTTAATCTATATTTAAACACGCTTTTCCTTTCTGTCAGGCATTTTATTTTCATTGTACATATACTTTTATATCTGTATATTTATGTTCCTTCTGTGGCAACATTTAAGTCACTTGAAGATAGTGCAAATTATTTTCCCCTCTAGTATTGGATAAAATTGATATTAATGCATATCAAACGATAGCCTTTGTTGTACAGAATATAAATTTGAAATCAAATGTTCTTTAGTGAACATGTATGAGAAGTTTTCCTTGTTTTCATTTTGATGTTTCAGTTTATGTTAGTCAAACTATTGTCCTGTATGACAAACTAGCTGGTCTTTGCCTTTAGCGTCGACTGGGGTAGCTCAGGTGTTTCAAACGGCTGTTTCTCGAAAGTATATAAAATAGCTCGGTGCAAAGCTTGCATATGAGGCTTGGTGGGATTAGCATCTCACTTTGAATAAAGTGTGGCTCATAATACTAATAAACGTTAGAGTTGTTGGAACAATTTCTCAAAAATAAACATAAAACGAAAACTTGAATTAGATGACGACCCATGATGTAAAAACCGTAAAAGTAAAGCGACTGGTATGAATGGAGGGAATTTGAGGTAACATAATCCTATAGTTGAAACTGTATGTCACATAAGAATTAGACTATAACACTCAATCATTTACAGTAAAAAATGAAATAAAATAAGCAACCTCATCGCATATAATTGAAAAATGAAAGCAGCAGACTCCACAAAACTATAATACAGACTCAGTGTACTGTACTTATGCATAAGAAAGACCCACGGAAGAGAAGTTTGTGAATAACGATCAGCTACGGCGACTACTGAACTGCTGAGAGAAAACATATAGCCGGCCGGAGTGGCCGTGCGGTTCTAGGCACTACAGTCTGGAACCGCGTGACCGCTACGGTCGCAGGTTCGAATCCTGCCTCGGGCATGGATGTGTGTGATGTCCTTAGGTTAGTTAGGTTTAAATAGTTGTAAGTTCTAGGGGACTGATGACCACAGCAGTTAAGTCCCATAGTGCTCAGAGCCATTTGAACCATTAGACAACATATAAGTTGAAATTATTCGGGAAGGTTTTTCGGTCAAGTGCAAGGAAAGTCAATATAAATTTGAATAAAGTGCACATAGAAATTTTAAGATTCGTTGTTTGAGGAGATGAAATAAATTATAACACATACGCCTTACAAGTAACGAAAATGATGGTGTTGGGAGCATCTGCATCTGCATCTACATGGATATTCTGCAAATGACACTTAAGTGCCTGGCAGAGGGTTCATCGTACACATCTTCACAGTAATTTTCAATTATTCCAGTCTCGAACGGCGCTCGGAAACAACGAACACCTGTATCTTTCCGTCCGCGCACTGATTTTCCTTATTTTGTTATGATGATCGTTTCTTCCTATATACGAGGTGCATTCAAGTTCTAAGGCCTCCGATTTTTTTTCTCTGGACTGGAAAGAGATAGAAACATGCACATTGTTTGAAAATGAGGCCTCCTTCATTGTCAATACGTCCCAGAGATGGCAGCACCGTACAGCAGATGGAATTTTACCGCCAGCGGCGAGAATGAGAACTGTTTTAAATACTTAAAATGGCGACGTTTTCCTTACTTGAACAGCGTGCAATCATTCGTTTTCTGAATTTGCGTAGTGTGAAACCAATTGAAATTCATCGACAGTTGAAGGAGACATGTGGTGATGAAGTTATCGATGTGTCGAAAGTGCGTCCATGGGTGCGACAGTTTAATGAAGGCAGAACATCGTGTGACAACAAACCGAAACAACCTCAGGCTCGCACAAGCCAGTCTGATGTCATGATCGAGAAAGTGGAGAGAATTGTTTTGGGGGATCGCCGAATGACTGTTGAACAGATCGCCTCCAGAGTTGGCATTTCTGTGGGTTCTGTGCACACAATCCTGCATGACGACCTGAAAATGCGAAAAGTGTCATCCAGGTGGGTGCCACGAATGCTGACGGACGACCACATGGCTGCCCATGTGGCATGTTGCCAAGCAATGTTGACGTGCAACGACAGCATGAATGGGACTTTCTTTTCGTCGATTGTGACAATGGATGAGACGTGGATACCATTTTTCAATCCAGAAACAAAGCGCCAGTCAGATCAATGGAAGCACACAGATTGACCGCCACCAAAAAAATTTTGGGTAACCGCCAGTGCTGAAAAAATGATGGTGTCCATGTTCTGGAACAGCGAAGGCGTAATCCTTACCCATTGCGTTCCAAAGGGCACTACGGTAACAGGTGCATCCTACGAAAATGTTTTGAAGAACAAATTCCTTCCTGCACTGCAACAAAAACGTCCGGGAAGGGCTGCGCATGTGCTGTTTCACCAAGACAACGCACCCGCACATCGAGCTAACGTTACGCAACAGTTTCTTCGTGATAACAACTTTGAAGTGATTCCTCATGCTCCCTACTCACCTGACCTGGCTCCTAGTGACTTTTGGCTTTTTCCAACAATGAAAGACACTCTCCGTGGCCGCACATTCACCAGCCGTGCTGCTATTGCCTCAGCGATTTTCCAGTGGTCAAAACAGACTGCTAAAGAAGCCTTCGCCGCTGCCATGGAATCATGGCGTCAGCGTTGTGAAAAATGTGTACGTCTGCAGGGCGATTACGTCGAGAAGTAACGCCAGTTTCATCGATTTCGGGTGAGTAGTTAGTTAGAAAAAAAACCGGAGGCCTTAGAACTTGAATGCACCTCGTAGGTCGGCGTCAACAAAATATTTTCACATTCTGAAGAGAAAAATGGTGACTGAAATTTCATGGAAAGCTTTCACCGGAAAGAAAAACGCCTTTCTTTTAACGATGTCCACCCCAAATCCTGTATCACATCAGTGACACTCTCTCCCCTATTTCGCGATAGTACTAAACGCGTTGCTCTTCTTTCAACATTCTCGATGTAATCCGTTAATCGCATCTGGTAAGGATCCCAGATCACGCAGCAATGTTCAAAAACGTTCAAATACGTATGAAATCTTATGGGACTTAACTGCTAAGGTCATCAATCACTAAGCTTACACACTACTTAACCTATATTATCCTAAGGACAAACACACACACACCCATGCCCGAGGGAGGACTCGGACCTCCGCGCAGCAGTACTCGAAAAGAGGGCGCACAAGAGTAGTGTAGGCAGTCTCTTTAGTAGATCTGTTACATTTCCTAAGTGCTCCACCAATAAAACCCAGTCTTTGGTTTGTCTTCCCCACAACATTTTCTATGTTCAGAAATGGCTTTGAGCACCATTGGACTTAATTTCTGAGGTCATCAGTCCCCTAGAACTTTCAAACCTAACATCACACACACCCATGCCCGAGGCAGGATGCGAACCTATGACCGTAGCGGTCGCGCGGTTCCAGACTGTAGCACCTAGAACCGCTCAGCCACCCCGTTTGTTCATTTTCTATGTGTTCTTTCCAATTTGAGTTGTTCGTAATTTTGATTCTTAGATATTTAGTTGAATTAACGGTCTTTAGATTTGATGATTTGATTGTTTTGTCTTGTAACCGGAGTATAACGGATTGCTTTTAGCACTCATTTGGATGACCACGTACTTTTCATTATTTTGGGTATATTGTCAGTTTTCGCACCATACAGATATCTAAATTGTTCAGCAATTTTTTTTGATCTTCCGATGACTTTACTAGACGATAAACGACATCATCTGCAAACAACGTAACACGGCTGCTCAGATTGTCTCCCAAATCGTTTAGACTAGGAAAGCAGAGGGCCTGTAACACTACCCTGGGGAATTACAGAAATAGTTCTCTTTTAGTAGATAGCTTTCCGTCACTTACTGCGAACTGTGACTTCTCTGACAAGAAATCACGAATCCAGTCAGATAACGAAGACGATATTTCATAAGCATGCAATTCCACTACAAACCACTTGTGCGATACAGTGTCAATCTCGAAAAATGAAATCAATTTGAAACCCTTTGTCAATAGCACTCAGCACTTTGTGTGAGTAAAAAGCTAGTTGTGGTTCACAAGAACGATGTCTAAATCCGTGTTGATTGTTGTCGATGGACCGTTCTCTTCGAGGTAACTCATGATGTTCGAACACAATATATGTTCCAAAATCCTGCTGCATGTCGGAGTTAATGATATGGACATGTAATTTAGTGGATTACTCCAACTACCTTTCTTGAATATTGGTGTGAGCAGAATGGGTAATAATGTGCGATCAGAATGACGACTGCGGCCGGTCTTTTACTCGTGTCTCGTTCGCGGCTCCCCGTGGCGTGCTGTGTGTGGGTGGAGGTTCCCAGTGCGCCGATGCGCTCCAGGCACACGCGCGACTGTGCGCGGCTCAGTTCCAGCTCCAGCGCGAGCCGCTGATTGGCGGTCGGGTAATTTCGCGGCTAGTTTACTGCTGGGCCCCAGAGGTTTACGACCCTGCGCGTCCAACACCCAAGAGAGGGACGTCTGTAAATCGCGAAGACGTACACGGCCATTAATTTTCTGCTCGTTTGGAAATAAGGTATCAACCAACGACCGGACTCCTGGAGTACCTATAAACATCCAGCTGTGTTTGCTGAAGTACACGTATCTCTTAAGTAGAAAACGTGCAACCTCAAAGTCAGAAATGTTCGTCTATGAGAATGAAATCTGCGTGACGTTAATGGCTGATAACGGAATACAACAAATGCTTATTAAAAATCACATCTTCCAAAGATGGATGTAGGCACTGCACGCACACCCTAAGAAGAGTAACGGTGAGTTGGCTGATGGGAGCACCTGAATCGACATAAAACGAATGCATTAGATGTACTGAATGCTTTCCGGTCACCGTTAACTTTATCTAGCAGAAAACATACTGTTTAATGTTTGGAACGACTTCAAAAATAACATGTCCTACAACTACACTACTGACCATTAAAATTGCTACACCAAGAAGAAATGCAGATGATAAACGGGTATTCATTGAACAAATGTATTATACTAGAACTGACATATAATTACCTTTTTGACGCTATGTGGATGCATAGATCCTGAGAAACCAGTACCCAGAACAACCACCTCTGGCCGTAATAACAGCCTTGATACGCCTGGGCATTGAGTCAAACAGAGCTTGGATGGAGCGTACAGGTACAGCTGCCAATGCAGCTTCAACACGATACCACAGTTCATCAAGAGTAGTGACTGGCGTATTGTGACGAGCCCCAGAAAGGCCCGTACATGACCTGCAACATGCGGTCGTGCATTATATTGCTGGAATGTAGGGTTTCGCAGGGATCGAATGAAGGGTAGAGCCACAGGTCGTAACACATCTGAAATGTAACGTCCACTGTTCAAATTACCGTCAATGCGAACAAGAGGTGACCGAGGCATGTAAACAATGGCACCCCTTACCACCACGCCGCGTGATACGCCAGTATGGCAATGATGAATACACGGTTCCTATGTGCGTTCATCGCGATGTCGCCAAACACGGATACGACCAACATGATGCCGTTCGTGCACCCAGGTTCGTCGTTGAGCACACCATCGCAGGCACTCCTGTCTGTGATGCGTCAAGGGTAACCGCAGCCATGGTCTCCGAGCTGATAGTCCCTGCTGCTGCAAACGTCGTCGAACTGTTCGTGCAGATGGTTGTTGTCTTGCAAACGTCCCCATCTGTTGAATCAGGGATCGAGACGTGACTGCACGATCCGTTACAGCCATGGGGATACGATGCCTGTTATCTCGACTTCTAGTGATACAAGGCCGTTGGGATCCAGCTCGGCGTTCCATATTACCCTCCTGAACCCTCCGATTCCACATTCTGCTAACAGTCATTGGATGTCGACCAACGCGAGCAGCAATGTTGCGATACGATGAACCGCAATCGCGATAGGCTACAATCCAACCTTTATCAAAGTCGGAAACGTGATGGTACGCATTTCTCCTCCTTACACGAGGCGTCACAACATCGTTTCACCAGGCAACGCCGGTCAACTGCTGTTTGTGTACGAGAAATCGGTTGGAAACTTTCCTCATGTCAGCACATTGTAGGTCTCGCCAACGGCGCCAACCTTGTGTGAATGCTCTGAAAAGCTAGTCATTTGCATATCACAGTATCTTCTTCCTGTCGGTTAAATTTCGCGTCTGTAGCACGTCATCTTAGTGGTGTAGCAATTTTAATGGTCAGTAGTGTAAATTACATATCATTAGCTCTGCATTACACTTCCGCATCTGCAGATACACAAAGATCGTAATATTGTTTGTCAGCTACCGGTGGAGGCTAACAGACAGATAGTGGATGACTTTAGACTTCTATTGATACAGGTACGCCGATTAACCGCCTATCGAAAGGTAATCTTAGTGTTCCCGTGTGGAAAAGAACTTTGTAGTTAAACCCTGACAACTGTTCATCAACCGTTAAATAGTCCTGAATCAGGAATAAAATTTCTACATTTTTGTTGTGGTCTTCAGTCCTGAGACTGGTTTGATGCAGCTCTCCATGCTATTCTATTCTGTGCAAGATTCTTCACCTCCCAGTGCCTACTGTAACCTACATCCTTCTGAATCTGCTTAGTGTATTCGTCTCTTGGTCTCCGTCTACGATTTTTACCCTGCACGCTGCCATCCAATACTAAACTGGTGATCCCTTGATGCCTCAGAACATGTCCTACCAACCGATCCCTTCTTCTTGTCAAGTTGTGCCACAAACTTCTCTTCTCCCCGATCCTATTCAATACCTCCTCATTAGTTATGTGATCTACCCATATAATCTTCAGCACTCTTCTGTAGCACCACATTTCGAAAGATTCTACTCTCTTGTCCAAAATATTTATCGTCCATATTTCACTTCCATACATGGCTACACTCCATACAAATACTTTCAGAATCGAGTTCCTGACACTTAAATCTATACTCGATGTTAACAAATTTCTCTTCTTCACAAACGCTTTCCTTGCCATTGCCAGTCTACATTTTATATCCTCTCTACTACGACCATCATCAGTTATTTTGCTCCCCAAATAGCAAAACTCCTTTACTACTTTAAGTGCCTCATTTCCTAATCTAATTCCCTCAGCATCACCTGACTTAATTCAACTACATTCCATTATCCTGGTTTTGGATTGTTGGTGATGTTCATCTTATATCCCCCTTTCAAGACACTATCCATTCCGTTCAACTGCTCTTCCAAGTCCTTTGCTGTCTCTGACAGAATTGCAGTGTCATCGGCGAATCTCAAAAGTTTTTATTCCTTTTGTTTCCTTCACTGCTTGCTCAATATACAGATTGAATAACATCGGGGAGAGGCTACAATCCTGTCTCACTCCCTTCCCAACCACTGCTTCCCTTTCATGTCCCTCGACTGTTATAACTGCAATCTGGTTTCTGTACAAATTGTAAAAAGCTTTTCGCTCCCTGTATTTTACCCCTGTCACCTTCAGAATTTCAGAATTTGAAATAGATTATTCCAGTCACCATTGTCAAAAACTTTCTCTAAGTCTACAAATGCTAGAAACGTAGGTTTGCCTTTCCTTAATCTTGCATCTAAGATACGTCGTAAGGTCAGTGTTGCCTCACGTGTTCTACGGAATCCAAACTGATCTTCCCCGAGGTCGGCTTCTACTAGTTTTTCCATTCGTCTGTAAAGAATTCGCGTTAGTATTTTGGAGCCGTGACTTATTAAACTGATAGTTCGGTAATTTTCACATCTGTCAATACCTGTTTTCTTTGGGATTGGTATTATTATATTCTTCTTGAAGTCTGAGGGTATTTCTCCTGTCTCTTACATCTTGCTCACCAGATGGTAGAGTTTTGTCAGGACTGGCTCTCCCAAGGCCGTCAGTAGTTCTAATGGAATGTTGTCTGCTCCTGGGGCTTTGTTTCGCCTCAGGTCTTTCAGTGTTCTGACGAACTCTTCACGCAGTATCATATCTCCCATTTCATCTTCATCTACATCCAAAATATTGTCCTCATGTACATCACTCTTGTATAGACCCTCTATATACTCCTTCCACCTTTCTCCTTTCCCTTCTTTGCTTAGAACTGGGTTTCCGTCTGAGCTCTTGATATTCATAAAAGTGGTTCTCTTTTCCCCAAAGGTCTTTTTAATTTTCCTGTAGGCAGTATCTATCTGACCCCTAGTGATATAAGCCTTTACATCCTTAAATTTGTCCTCTAGCCATCCCTGCTTAGTCATTTTGGCCGGCCAGTGTGGCCGAGCGGCTCTAGGCGCTTCAGTCTGGAACCGCGCGACGGCTACGGTCGCCGGTTCGAATCCTGCGTCGCGCATGGATGTGTGTGATGTCCTTAGGTTGGTTAGGTTTATATAGTTCTAGGTTGTAGGGGACTGATGACCTCAGATGTTAAGTCCCATAGTTAAAGCGAGGGGAAAGATCCACCGTGGTATAACAATCATGTACGAAAGGTACTACGGAAACAAAAAAAGCTTCATCATAGGTTTAAGAGTAGTCGAATCATAGCTGATAAGGAAAAGCTGAACGAAGCGAAAAAGAGCGTAAAGAGAGCAATGAGAGAAGCATTCAACGAATTCGAACATAAAACATTGGCAAACAATCTAAACAAGAACCCTAAAAAGTTTTGGTCATATGTAAAATCGGTAAGCGGATCTAAATCCCCTGTTCAGTCACTCGTTGACCACGATGGCACCGAAACAGAGGACGACCGAAGAAAGGCAGAAATACTGAATTCAGTGTTCCGAAACTGTTTCACTGCGGAAAATCGTAACACGGTCCCTGACTTCAGCCGTCGTACGGACGCCAAAATGGAAAATATTGAAATAAACGATATCGGAATTGAAAAACAACTGCTATCACTTAGTAGCGGAAAAGCATCCGGACCAGACGAGATACCCTTAAGATTCTACAGTGATTATGCTAAAGAACTTGCCCCCTTTCTATCAGCAATTTATCGTAGATCGCTGGAAGAACGTAAAGTACCTAGCGACTGGAAGAAAGCGCAGGTCGTTCCCATTTTCAAGAAGGGTCATAAATCAGATGCGAATAATTATAGGCCTATTTCGCTTACGTCAATCTGTTGTAGAATAATGGAACATGTTTTGTGTTCTCGTATTATGACGTTCTTAGATAATACAAATCTCCTTCATCATAACCAACATGGATTCCGCAAACAGAGATCATGTGAAACTCAGCTCGCCCTATTTGCCCAAGAAATTCACAGTGCCGTAGACACTGGCGAGCAGATTGATGCCGTATTCCTGGACTTCAGGAAGGCATTTGATACGGTTCCGCACTTACGTTTAGTGAAAAAAATACGAGCTTACGGAATATCGGACCAGGTTTGTGATTGGATTCAGGATTTCCTAGAAGAAAGAACACAACATGTCATTCTTAACGGTTCAAAATCTGCAGATGTGGAGGTAATTTCGGGAGTACCGCAGGGAAGCGTGATAGGACCTTTATTGTTTACAATATACATAAATGACTTAGTTGACAACATCGGTAGCTCCGTGAGGCTATTTGCAGATGACACGGTTGTCTACAAGAAAGTAGCAACATCAGAAGACTCGTACGTACTCCAGGAGGACCTGCAGAGGATTAATGCATGGTGCGACAGCTGGCAGCTTTCCCTAAACGTAGATAAATGTAATATAATGCGCATACATAGGGGCAGAAATCCATTCCAGTACGATTATGCCATAGGTGGTAAATCATTGGAAGCGGTAACGACCGTAAAATACTTAGGAGTTACTATCCGGAGCGATCTGAAGTGGAATGATCACATAAAACAAATAGTGGGAAAAGCAGGCGCCAGGTTGAGATTCATAGGAAGAATTCTAAGAAAATGTGACTCATCGACGAAAGAAGTAGCTTACAAAACGCTTGTTCGTCCGATTCTTGAGTATTGCTCATCAGTATGGGACCCTTATCAGGTTGGATTAATAGAAGAGATAGACATGATCCAGCGAAAAGCAGCGCGATTCGTCATGGGGACATTTAGTCAGCGCGAGAGCGTTACGGAGATGCTGAACAAGCTCCAGTGGCGGACACTTCAAGAAAGGCGTTACGCAATACGGAGAGGTTTATTATCGAAATTACGAGAGAACACATTCCGGGAAGAGATGGGCAACATATTACTACCGCCCACATATATCTCGCGTAATGATCACAACGAAAAGATCCGAGAAATTAGAGCAAATACGGAGACTTACAAGCAGTCGTTCTTCCCACGCACAATTCGTGGATGGAACAGGGAAGGGGGGATCAGATAGTGGTACAATAAGTACCCTCCGCCACACACCGTAAGGTGGCTCGCGGAGTATAGATGTAGATGTAGATGTAGATAGTGCTCAGAGCCATTTGAACCATTTGAACCCGCATTCCTATTGTTTTATTGATTATTAAACCTACTCCTGCATTACTCGTATTTAATTTTCTGTTTATAACCCTGTAGTCACCTGACCAGAAGTCTTGTTCCTTCTGCCACCGAACTTCACTAATTCCCACTATATCCAACATTAACCTATCCATTTCCCTTTTTAAATTCTCTAACCTGCCTGCCCGATTAAGGGATCTGACACTCCACGCTCCGGTCCGTAGAACTCCAGTTTTCTCTCTTCTGATAACGACATTTCTACATTATGAAGCCATTCAGAGGATGAATTTGATTCTGACATGTATAGTGGACATACGTATATTGTGACATTTATCTTCTGTTACTGTGTGACGCATTTATTACCAAATTGAGATGGCTATCATGAATCTCGGCCTATTTCAGTGCAGTCTCAGTAAATTAGGCTTGAGAATGAACCATTAGGTTCGAAACAAGTCGCCAAAACGTAGGCACTGCAACTGTGAGAGATGTATGATAAACATTTCACAAAATAAAAAAAATTCTGATTCCTAGATCATCATAATGTTGAAACTGATTCTTTGTTATATTACTACTTTACGGGTATTGTATGGCTACCTTCATTTTTAATATGTTTCATACACTAAAAGTATAGCCAAGTCATCGAGACAGTTATCAGTGAGGCTGGGCATTAAAATGCATTTTTTATGAATTCAGATATTGTAATCTTCTTCAGTACGAACTCTTGAGTAATGTCATTGGTATGATGATATGACTACAGATTAATGCTGTCTCAGCAACTGAATCATATGAAGAAGACAAAACTTTCATTATTTTAGTGTCGTAAAGTCTTTGTGTATTTCAAAATGTTATAAGATGACCTATCCCTGGATCTTGTTGGTCGGACATTAACCTTCCAGGATCTGAAGAAGTTTGAAACTTGCCCGTCACGAATCCCCACCCATCCTAACGTTAGAATATATCAAATTACCGGAGCCTCCTTTGTGATAACAGACAACAAATGGTGGTACAACGATTACAACTTTCCTAAGAAATATTTTCTGACGTCCGGAAGGTTAGTCATTTTCTTCTGATATTATGTCAGCCATATTCTGTAGTTTGGGAGGAAGTAAATGACATCATTTCCCTCTCCGCTTGGGAAGTTCTCGAGCTGTGTGTAAATTTGCGCCAACTGGGAGTGATACGGGTTTAATCCCACGGTATGCAATCGCCACAGTTCAAAATGTTTTGCTCAGTAACACGCGTTTTACTAATGTTATTACTTGATTCATTAGATAATGTCATAAATGCCTGAAATCCCAGTTTTTATAATGCTTATGGTCGTTCACCGTGTCACAGATCGCGGTGGAGCAATATTTCTGACTCAAGTGCTCAAGACATTCTGCAGCGTGTTCTGAACGAGAGAATGTGTGTGCTAAGTCCATCTGTCCCACCAATACTGCCTGCCGAAAGAAAAAAAAAAAAAAAACAAAACAAAAAAAGCTGATGCGTTGACGTCTGCCATGATTTGAAACGTAAAATACGGATAATTATGTTAAAAAAGTTGCGCGGTTACGACACTTGATCTAATAAGTGCGAATCTACCACAAAACGATAAAGAACAGAAATTAACATAAAGACGCAACCGTTTGATGACATATCCGTTATTCAAGCCATTGTGACTTGATCATTGAGCAACATCCCAAGGAACGACTTTATTGAGGCTTTCACATGTTTCTATGAACTTCCTGTGCGTTGTGCTCTAGCATGGGAGGGTATGTAAAATAGTTGAAGCATTAAAATCACCATCTTAACTTTTCTCTATCTTTTATTAATTCAATCCCAAATTCTTACGGATTGACTCTGTAACTCATTTGGTTGTAAATAAATTTTTACGACACTGAAAACAATAGCTCCAAATCTGAAATGTTTAACTATAATTATGTCTTTTTAATAGGAATGCACACACTGAATGACGCTTTCAGACATTCATTATACTCAGGTGGCAAAAGTCATACCATTACCTACTTTACTTTTTCGTGTCCAGATCAAATTTTATTTTTCCAGAAGTTAGCCACCGCTACGGCTTTGTCGTTGGCTTGTAGCAGGTCACTAAAACTGCAGGGCTCCGGCAGTAGTCGGCACATGAGCAGATGTGCCTCGTCTTGTAACTCTCCGCATCCGCAAAGAACGTCGTCATCGTTAGTCAGCAGTCCCCACCTGCACAGGTTAGTTTTGCATCTGGGTACACCAGCCCTCAGCCTATTTTGTGTTCTCCACACTGTATAAGGAAGTTTGTTTCCAGGTGCCATTTGCTCTTTTGGTATTATCTGCAGTGCGGTTTGTTCATTCTCCCATTTACGGACTCTATTATCTTCCTGTGAACCGTCAAGGATCTTGGTTCTTGCAATAAAGCTATTTCTAGACTTAAGCCTCCGAGCCTGAGTGACGTGCCCATTCAGTGGGTGTCGAGAATCTGTTTCTTTCTTTGTTCTCTCAGCGTCTGCTGCCACCTGCCTTCTGATCTTGGATGGGGCAATTCCAGCAAGCAGGTACAAATTACCCGTTGGTGTGGGTCTGAGACAGCCTGTAACAATTCGCATTGTCTCATTTACACTTACATCAACCTGTTTAGCATGTGCAGATGCTTCCCATACTGGCGCTGCATAGTCTGCTGCAGAAACACACAGAGCAGGTGCTGATGTTCTCAGTACTGATGGTTGAGCTCCCCATTCATAGTTTGTCAGCCTGCGGATGACGTTATTCCTGGAGCAGAATTTAGCCTTGGTGTTAAAGTCATACCATTTACAGATGTCAGTAGCAATCCGTACACAAGGTACAAAGTATAAAAGGGCAGTGCAGCGGAGGAGCTGTCATTTGTACTCAGGTGATTATGATCGCACGACCGGAAACGCGGAATGATAGTGGGAGATGGAAGTATGGGACATTCTATTTCGCGCAAATCGTTACGGAATTCAATACTCCGAGATCCAAAGTCTCAAGATTGTGCCGAGACAGTGGTGAGAGGTGATGGCTTTACTTACAGACTGAGAGCAGCGGCGTTTGCATAGAGTTGTTAGTGCTAACAGACAAGAAACCCTGCAAGAAATAACCGCAGAAATCTACATCTACATGGTTACTCTGCAATTCAAAACTTAAGTGCCTGGCAGAGGGTTCATCGAACCATTTTCATACTACTCTCGAATGGCGCGTGGGAAAAAGGAACACCTAAATCTTTCCATTCGAGCTCTGATTTCTCTTATTTTATTATGATGATCATTTCTCCCTACGTAGGTGGGTGTCAACAAAATATTTACGCATTCGGAAGAGAAAGTTGGTGACTGAAATTTCGTAAATAGATCTCGCCGCAAAGAAAACCGCCTTTGTTTCAATGACTGCCACCCCAACTCGCGTATCATATGAGTGACACTCTCACCCCTATTGCGCAATAACACGAAACGATCTGCCCTTCTTTGCACTTTTTCGATGCCCTCCGTCAATCCTACCTGGTAAGGATCCCATACCACGGAGCAATATTCCAGCAGAGGACGGACAAGTGTAATGTAGGCTGTCTCTTTAGCGGGTTTGTCGCATTTTCTAAATCTTCTGCCAACAAAACGCAGTCTTTGTTTCGTCTTCCTCACAATATTATCTATGTGGTCTTTCCAATTTAAGTCGCTCGTAATTGTAATTCCTAGGTATTTAGTCGAATTGACAGACTTTAGATTTGTGCGATTTATCGTATACCCAAAATTTATCGGATTTCTTTTAGTACCCATGTGGATGACCTCGCACTTTTCTTTTGTTTACTGCTAATTGCCGCTTTTCGCACCATACAGAAACTCTCTCTACATCATTTTGTAAGTGGAAGTGATCGTCTGATGATTTTAATAGACGGTAAATTACAGCGTCATCTGCAAACAATCTAAGGGGGCTGCTCAGATTATCACCTAGATCATTTATATAAATCAGGAACAGCAGAGGGCCTATGACACTACCTAGTTGAACGCCAGATGTCACTTCTGTTCTACTCGATGATTTACCGTCTATCACTACGAACTGTGACATCTTTGAGAGGAAATCGCGTATCCATCCACACAACTGAGACGATACTCCACGTGCAGGCAATTTGATTAATAGTCGCTTGTGCGGAACGGCATCAAAAGCCTTCTGGAAATCTAGGAATATGGAATCGATCTGAGATCCCTTGTCGACAACACTCATTATTTCATGGGAATAAAGAGCTATCTGTGTTACACAAGAACGATATTTTCTGAATCCGTGTTGGTTATGCATCAATAAGTGATTTTCTCCAAGGTGATTCACAATGTTCGAGTACAGTATATACTCCAAAATCATACTGCAAATGGAGGTCAGCGACATGGGTCTGTAATTCATTGGGTTACTCCTATTTCCCTTCTTGAATAATGGTGTGACCTGTGCTACTTTCCAGTCTTTAGGAACAAACCTTTCGTCAAGTGAGTGGTTGTATATGATCGTTAAGAAAGGCGCTATTGTGTCTGCTTAGTCTGAAAGGAACCTGATTGGTATACCATCTGGACCGGAAGACTTGGCTTTCTTAAGTGATCTACATCCGTACTCCGCAAGCCACCTGACGGTGTGTGGCGGAGGGTACTTTGAGTACCCCTATCGGTTCCCCCTTCTAGGTTCTCGCAACACCTAAGATATGTACTTTTATGTCGCTCATGCTAACAGCTGTTCTGGTTTCAAATTCTGGAATATTAAGTTCGTCTTCTTTCGTGAAGGAATTACGGAAAAATCAATGTCGTACGCACCGCGAACGTATTTTTTAGAACAGTGTGTCGAAATTTTCCGATAATGGGCTATGGCAGCGGATGACCGACGCGCGTGCCTCTGCTAACAGCACGACGACGGCTGCAGTGCCTCTCCTGGGCTCGTGGCCGTTTCGGTTCGATCCCAGGCGTCTGGAAAACCGTGGTCTGCTCAGATGAGTCCCGACGCCAGTTGGTACGAACTGCTGGTAGGGATAGTGTGGGGCACAGATACCAAGAAACATTGGACCCAAGGTGTCAACAAGGGACTGTGCAAGCTGCTGGTGACTCCATAATGGTGTGACTGGAAACGGTTATGTTCAGCTACTTCGAGACCATCTGCAGCCACTCATGGACAGGGGAGCAGTTGTGAAGCTGCCGTAATACATTTCAAGACTTCTCACTCACTGTTGGTTCACGAAATTTTGCATGCATGTTTCTGCAGTATAGCTTATGCCTATCTTCAAGCCTCTACCATTTCTGATGGTTCAAATGGCTCTGAGCACTATGGGACTCAACTTCTGAGGTCATCAGTCCCCTAGAACTTAGAACTACTTAAACCTAACTAACCTAAGGACATCACACACATCCATGCCCGAGGCAGGATTCGAATCGGCGACCGTAGTGGTCTCGCGGTTCCGGACTGTAGCGCCTAGAACCTCATGGCCACTCCGGCCGGCCCATTTTGATGTTTCAGCATTTCCGTGGCGCTCTTCCGTGGGACATACATCCTTGTAGTTATTTGTGGTGCCCTTCTTCATTTACGATGAGTGTCCCATGTTAGATATATGTGGTGTAGATGACACACAGATGGGCAGTATTCTAGGTTGTGTCACACGAGGGTTTCGTGAGTAATCTTTCTAGACTCTATTTCGCCAGAATCCAACCTATCAAACTGCCTACCACCAGCTTTAGCTCCATTCCAATTCATATTCCCACAAATTCGTATATAACAGGCATTTCAGGACCTGAGAGAGACCAATTGAGTCTTGGCTTGTGTTACCAGCTTTTACAAGTACCTTGCGTCAATTTTTATAAATCCGTTTGAGACACTGTTTACTAACAAAAAAGTATCATGACAGTATAAAATCGTGCCCGCTTAATGTAGTAAGAAAATTACGCAACATCTATGGAAGGTCTCATTTCAATATCCATTGATCAATTTAACTTACTTAGTTTCTCAAGCTTAAAGTAAAACTAATAAGACAATATCAATAACTCTATTTCTATCTAAGAAGCTTCGTTAGTTTTATTGCATAAATGAATGATGCTAAATGTCTTGGTAATTTCATTCTGGTCCTAAAAGTAATTCTTGCGAAGAAAACTTCAATGACTACTTCACGTTCAATCAAAGGCCTATTTAGAAAATTTGTCCCTTTATTATTCATTTTCAAAGGGAAAATAGGCAATGTGAGTATGTACTGGTTCCTGAACTTCTTGTAAATGTTGGCACTGTGGTTTAGTGGAAAATGCTGCATTATTAATTAGAACAACTCCATCCCCCTAAAATCCACTAAAACGCCAGCAAATGTTGTACATATGATGTACTTTTATTAAAAATTCGATTTCCTTAAAAGAAATTCTCATAAGTGTCGAAGCGTGAATTTCATTAGTCTTCTCGACTGTGTAACTTACGCTACGGTAATATTGTTGGATGTGAGGTCCGCAGGTTTTGCAAAACACCGTTTTCCTCAGTATCCAAACACGTTTCGGCACCACTGTGCCATCATCAGTGGGTATTCTTTTTTTTATTTATTCTGCAATGTGAACATTTTTGTTAAATGATTATAAAATTATGTGCATTTTTAGTTCAAACAACGGATCGTTTCTCGCATTCGGAAGGACGACGGTTCAATCCCGCGACCGGCCATCCTGATTTAGGTTTTCCGTGATTTCCCTAAATCTCTTCAGGCAAATGCCGGGGTGCTTCCTTTGAAAAGGGCACGGCCGACTTCCTTCCCTAATCCGATGAGACCGATGACCTCGCAGTTTGGTCTCCTCCCCCAACACAACAAAACCAACCAACTAACAGATCGTTTCTTTTTGTAACTACCTTTACATTTGGTATGCACGAATTTTCTGGATCACTTGTGTGTTAATTGCTACAGGTAGCTTGTCATCTGCAACTAAACGATGTTGATGAGAAAGTTTTTTGCTCGGAGTTAACCCGTCTTCTAGAATGTAATTTAGTTTTTCGCTATGTTTTCGCGCCTATATTCATTTTTACTTACGTTTTCGTGGGGCAGGCACTTCCATTCTCCGCATCATGCTGAGGTGTTGTGATGAACACGTAACTATAACAAGTATTTTCCACAAATAACGTAGTAAACACTTTTCACTTCACCAGAACACAGTGTGATTGTGGTTTTTTATGTGTCCCAGCCCAGTCATTGTTCATTTGTTCACGAGAGAGTTCGGTGCCAAATTTGAATTTTGTTATTTCTCTCTCTCTTCGTGGATGGATCACTTAGGACCACGCATAATCAACATTTGTTGGCCTTCCTTTTCGCCCAGTATTCCTTCATAAACAGCGAATGGGCTAGCTTTCGTTGCGTAGACCACGTATGTCTGTTAGTTATTCTCTCTTCTTCCTCAAAACCCCGTGTGTTTGTGATTTTTCTGATTTCATTTCTATCGTGTAGATTTGGAGACCCTAATTGTCTTAGGTCTTTTTCCGTGAGTTTGTACCAGTTGCGTCTTGTAGTTTTGTTCTTTAAAAATGTATGGATTTTGTGCGTTAACCTGTTTGATTCCATTCTTTCTAAATGCCCCATTAATTGGATTCTTCTGATGCGCATTGTGTCTGTTATTTTGGAGATATTTTTATATATTTTTGCATTGGGTTTTGGATAATGCATACCATCTTTAGTTCTTGGTCCTAGGGATTTTCCTCATTATTTTACGTTGTTTCACTTCTATTTCCTCTTTTAGTGTTCTGTGTTGAAGCTTTAGTGTCTCAGATGCGTAGAGAGCTTCGGGTTTTAATTACTGTTGTGTAGTGTCGTATTTTGCAGTTCCACGAGAGACTCTTTTTGTTGTAAATGTTTTTTGTTAACTGAAACGCAGTCTCATTTTCTGGACTGTTGATCTGACAGATTTCTTTTCATTACAATTTTCTGCAATCCATTCACCTAAGTATTTAAATTCATTTACTCGAGTGATGTAGTTATTACCAATTTTGAGATCAGAACGTGCATCTTTGATGTCAGTCATACATTTTGTTTTTTCAAATGAAATTTGTAATCCTGTTTTTGCTGCCTGCTCTTGTAATAATTCTAGCTGTTTCTGTGCATCCGTAATGTCTTGTGCGATCAGTGCCATGTCATCAGCAAATGGTAAACAGTCTAATTCTATGCCCTTACGTCTTTGTTATTTGTTATTTGAATTTTTTGATATTTGTGGAAAATACTTGTTATAGTTACATGTGCATCACAACACCTCAGCATGATGCGGAGAATGGAAGTGCTTGCCACACGTAAACGTAAGTAAAAATGAATATGCCTCGCGGGATTAGCCGAGCGGTCTGAGGCGCTGCAGGCATGGACTGTGCGGCTGGTCCCGGAGGAGGTTAGAGTCCTCCCTCGGGCATGGGTGTTTGTCCTTAGGGTAATTTAGGTTAAGTAGTGTGTAAGCTTAGGGACTGATGACTTTAGCAGTTAAGTCCCATAAGATTTCACACACATTTGAACATTTTTAAAAACGAATATAGGTGCGAAAACTTCGCGAAAAACTAAATTACATTTTAGAAGATAGGTTAACTCCGAGCAAAAAACTTTCTCATCACCATCGTTTGGTTGCAGATGACAAGCTACCTGTAGTAATTAGCACAGAAGTGATCCAGAAAACTGATGCACACCAAATGTAAAGGTAGTTACAGAAAGAAACGATCTGTTGTTTGAACTAAAAATGCACATAATTTTATAATCATTTAACAGAAATGTTCATATTGCGGAATATATAAAGACGAAAACCCACTGATGATGGCACAGTGGTGCCGAAACATGTTTGAGTACTGAGAAAAACGGTGTATTGCATAACTGGCGGACTTCACATCCAACAATTTTAACTGCAAACACGGCCAACACAAGGAGCTGCAAATCAAATGATGGCTACGGTAACATCTAATGGTCGTAACAAGGTCACTCAAGTTTGCAGATGTGACTAAGCTAATGCGAAGTAGCCGACAAAAATTCGAGATATTTAGAGAAAACATAGAGCAGTGTCGTTACAGGTAGACGACATTCCCGATGTCTGGTAACGTGCGACGATCTGTCCATCGCAACAGGGAAGCAGTGCTTGACTTTCAGCTTACAGTAGTTCAGTCATGTGTTCCTTTGTCTGCTCTGGGAATGTTGGAGACTTGCAAATTCGCGGTCCTGCACGAGAAACAAATCGTTCGGGTCGCTTCGGGGAAGAGAATTAAGCAGCGATACGTGGAAGGCACAGCCAGGGGGTCAGACCGCAGGTGCGGTAGAACGGAATTCCTCGCGGCCCGAGCGTTGCCAGGGACCCACCGACTGAGTCAGCGCTACGCACGACCGCGCCTCACCTCGGGCCGTGATCGTCCGACACGCCACGCCCACACGTCTGCGTCCAGAAGCAGTCACGCACTCACGAGTGCACGCCGCTCACTGCCCGTAGATTGCTCCTGAGGAAGGGGTAATTTGGATCGCCACGTCAGCTAGCTTCTTCGTCTGATTAATGAAATAATACTTATAAAAGAAGAACACACTTAATCCACCATAATGTAAACTCAATTGATGTTCCAGTTGTATAGAGGTGTGTTTCTTTCTGTGTTACTTTACGAGAATGTGAAAGCCGTTATTAGTGAAAGACTAGAGCTCTTCGTTCCTCCTACGAGAAATTAGATGGAAACTAAGCTACTGTGGCGTTCGCTGTGTTACTCATTGGTTTGGTATTTAACTAATTTGTAAATGAAAATGATAATCGTATTTTATTACAGTGAGTAATTACTAAATAGTTATTCTCCCGGCTAAGGATTTGGTCAAGATGCTAAAGAGCTCCAAGTTGACCTTGTGTTAAAGTGTTGTCTGTAAGTTGTGTGTCACTAAATCACAGTTCATACAACAGATTCTATACAACTATTGATTATGATGGTAACAGTTATCTTCGGCAAAATGATCATTAAGACCACCGAATATCAGCCGCGCACAACACTAACGTATGTTACCTGAAACAATATTCTTCGCAACTAGTGCGTAATTTTTTTTCGGCTCCATACATCAGCAAGAAGAAGATTGTTATATGGATCGTGCTATGAGCACTGTTTTTAAAGAACCAATCTGATTCGAATTATTTTCATTAAAATGAGTTCAGGACCAATGGTGCACATTTATTTTTACACATTTTTGTTACCTTCGGTATTTATGTCTGCAGAGTTGCGTAATTTGAATTTGCCGCTGAGATAACTGTTAAGATGGTGGCAGACAATTGACAGAGACTTTCTATTGTTGAGCAAATTTACTTTTAACAGGATAAGTATACGAACTGGTGCCGATCAAGCTTTACTTTTATATTGTGCACTATTTAGACTAATTTTCATTAAGCAAACCTTTGATACTTTCGTAAGAAACACTGATAAAAGCGCGATTCAAATCGCTATCATGAATGGCTGCGCTCCTTGCAGCGGAAAGAAATAATCAACACAGATAATGCTTATTGAGAGCGGAATTAAAGTGACAATTAATTATTCACTCATATTTATAATAATAATGAACTCTATTTTCAAGTAATGATTAACAAATAATTACAGTTTCTTAACAGACCTCAGTTTGACATACGTCTTGCGTCCGCACCCTACAAAAGCCAACCAACAAAAGGTAAAAACAAAGGAAGACAAACGCAGATCATGAAAGGAATTTACAATTATCATTGTCTTTGTATGATACACGTCCATATTTCCTATTACATCATGAAATTATTAATTAAATAATTAATATTTATCATCGCTTTATTTAACTGTTTTTTTTTCATATGTCGGATATATAATGTTTATAACTGTTAGAGGCATCATTTCCTCTCGTCGCACTGTAGCTAAAATTTATCTCGTGGATGTTACACGACGGAAGGCTGTCATGTTCCGCGTGTTTGTTGAACGCTTGTTGGCTTCCACGGCCGTAGTAAATTTCATTAAAATTCAAAAATGGCTCTAAGCACTATGCGACTTAACTTCTGAGGTCATCAGTCGCCTAGAACTTAGAACTAATTAAACCTAACTAACCTAAGGAAATCACACAAATCCATGCCCGAGGCAGGATTCGAACCTGCGACCGTAGCGGTCGCGCGGCTCCAGACTGAAGCGCCTAGAACCGCTCGACCACTCCGGCCGGCCATTAAAATTCCTATGATCGAAGTGTCGCACCAATATATCAATTGTTATTATAAAACAACCGACGTTTCGTTCATGTTACCGTGATTTTCACAGGGAGCAGTCTTAAAGTGGGACGAGTATTTTGATCCGTCACCTGTGTCTGGATTGGTGATATTATACATGAGGTGTACCACAAACATGATTAATGGCGTAAACACGTATTCATGAAAGTACATGACACTAGAAATAAAAAATTCTCCGGAAAAAGTGGCTCTAAAACCTATACCGTAAGTTCTACGAGCATTACTTCGTCTTCGCTAGTGTGAAACGCAAGTGCTCATATCGCTCAAGGTACGTAGTTTAGAGCCCATATTGACTGAACATTTTATCTTGTTTTGGTTCGTACTACCATCTCTACGGCCGGCCGCTGTGACCGAGCGGTTTTGGGCGCTTCAGTCGGGAACCACGCCACTGCTACGGTCACAGTTTCGAATCCTGCCTCGGGCATGGATGTGTGTAATGTCATTAGGTTAGTTAGGTTCAGGTAGTTTTTAGTCTAGGGGACTGATGACCTCAGATGTTAAGTCCCATGATGCTTAGAGCCATTTGAACCATCTCTGGGAGTTTCCCACCCTACAATCTTACCGAGATAAGTACCAGTACATATATTCCAGTGTCAGAGGTATCAGAAAGGTTTTCGCCTATAGCTTCGACTCTTTCGTTTCCGGTACAGGGGCCCTTACCTCTACTTGATACTCTTATCCTTCTCCATTATCCTAGAAGGTTTGTAAAATCATAACGGAATCACCCTATATACAGGGTGGTCCATTGGTAGTGACCGGGCCAAATATCTCAAGAAATAAGCGTCAAACGAAAAAAGCTACAAAGAACGAAACTCGTCTACCTTGATGGGGGAAACCAAATGGCGCTATGGTGGGCCCGCTAGATGACGCTGCCATAGACCAAACGGATATCAACTGCGTTTTTTTAAAATAGGAACCCCCATTTTCAATTACATATTCGTGTAGTACGTAAAGAAATATGAATGCTTTAGTTGTACCACTTTTTTCGCTTTGTGATACATGGTGCTGTAATAGTGACAAACGTACAAGTACGTGGTATTACGTAACATTCTTCCAGTGCGGACGGTATTTGCTTCGTGATACATTACCCGTGTTAAAATGGACCGTTTACAAATTGCGGAAAGGGTCGATATCGTGTTGATGTATGGCTATTGTGATCAAAATGTCCAACGAGCGTGTGCTATGTTGCTGCTCGGCATCCTGGACGACATTACGTCATTTAAGGAAACAGGAAGTGTTCAGCCACATGTGAAACGTCAACCACGACCTGCAACAAATGATGATGCTCAAGTAGGTGTTTTAGCTGCTGTCGCGGCTATTCCGCACATCATTAGCAGACAAATTGCGCGAGATTCGGGAATCACAAAAACGTCGGTGTTGAGAACGCTACATCAACATCGATTGCACCCGTACCATATTTCTAAGCACCAGGGATTGCATCGCGACGACTTTGAACGCCGTGTACAGTTCTGCCACTGGGCACAAGAGAAATTACGGGTCAATGACAGATTTTTTGCACGAGTTCTATTAAGAGAAGAAGCGTCATTCACAAATAGCGGTAACACAAAAATGGTTCAAATGGCTCTGAGCACTATGCGACTTAATTTCTGAGGTCATCAGTCGCCTAGAACTTAGAACTAATTAAACCTTACTAACCTAAGGACATCACACACATCGATGCCCGAGGCAGGATTCGAACCTGCGACCGTAACGGTCGCTCGGTTCCAGACTGTAGCGCCTAGAACAGCACGGCCACTCCGCCCGGCTAGCGGTAACGTAAACCGGCATAATATGCACTATTGGGCAACGGAAAATCCACGAGGCTGCGACGGGTGGAACATCAGCGACCTTGGCGCGTTAATGTATGGTTCAGCATTATGGGAGGGAGGATAATTGGCCCCCATTTTATCGATGGCAATCTAAATGGTGCAACGTATGCTGATTTACTATGTAACGTTCTCCCGATGTTACTACAAGATGTTTCACTGCACGACAGAATGGCAATGTACTTCCAACATGATTGATGCCCAGCACATAGCTGAATAACATATTTCATGACGGGTGGATTGGTTGTCGAAGCACCATACCGTGGCCCGCACGTTCACCGGGTCTGACGTCCCCGGATTTCTTTCTGTGGGGTAAGTTGAAGGATATTTGTTATCGTGATCCACCGACAACGCCAGACAACATGCGTCAGCGCATTTTCAATGCATGTGCGAACATTACGGAAGGCGAACTACTCGCTGTTGAGAGGAATGTCGTTACAGGTATTGCGAAATGCATTTATTGAGCATTTTGAGCATTTATTGCATTAATGTGGTATTTACAGGTAATCACGCTGTAACACCATGCATTCTCAGAAATGATAAGTTCACAAAGCCACATGTATCACATTGGAATAACCGAAATAAAATGTTCAAACGTACCTACGTGTTGTATTTTAATTTAAAAAACCTACTTGTTAGCAACAGTTCGTCTAAAATTGTGAGCCATATGTTTGTGACTATTACAGCGCCATCTATCACAAAGCGAGAAAAGTGGTCCAACTAAAACATTCATATTTCTTTACGTACTACACGAATGTGATTAAAAATGGGGGTTTCTATTTAAATAAAAACGCAGTTGATATCCGTTTGACCTATGGCAGTGCCATCTAGCGGGCCAACCACAGCGCCATCTGGTTTCCCCCTTCAAGCTAGACGAGTTTCGTTCTTTGTAGTTTTTTTCGTTTGAAGCTTATTTCGTGAGATATTTGGCCCGGTCACGATCAATGGACCGCCTTGCAGACATACATATAAAGGGACCAACGCCTGTAACTCTGACGCCGTGTAGTGTCGCTGGATGGAGTTTCCAGACAAGGGTTCCTATGCAAAACTTGATGTGCTAATTCCCACTACAATCTCTAGAAGTGTGTAACACGAATTATGGAACACCCTCCATATACGGTTCAGTCATCTAAAACTTGCACCTCATATACTACACAAGTGGAAAGTGCTATTGATGTGCCGTTTCACAGAATGGATTGGTGGACATAAGCTCCTATTGTTAGACAATTAACAGATTCCAGAATGAGATTTTCACTCTGCAGCGGAGTGTGCGCTGATATGAAACTTCCTGGCAGATTAAAACTGTGTGCCCGACCGAGACTCGAACTCGGGATCTTTGCCTTTCGCGGGCAAGTGCTCTACCATCTGAAGTACCGAAGCTCAGTGGTAGAGCACTTGCCGGCGAAAGGCAAAGGTCCCGAGTTCGAGTCTCGGTCGGGCACACAGTTTTAATCTGCCAGGAAGTTTCATATCAGCGCACACTCCGCTGCAGAGTGAAAATCTCATTCTGGAAACATCCCCCAGGCTGTGGCTAAGCCATGTCTCCGCAATTCCTTTCTTTCAGGAGTGCTAGTTCTGCAAGGTTCGCAGGAGAGCTTCTGTAAAGTTTGGAAGCTAGGAGAGGAGGTACTGGCAGAAGTAAAGCTGTGAGTACTGGGCGTGAGTCGTGCTTCGTTAGCTCAGATGGTAGAGCAGTTGCCCGCGAAAGGCAAAGGTCCCGAGTTCGAGTCTCGGTCGGGCACACAGTTTTAATCTGCCAGGAAGTTTCAATTAACAGATTGTAATAATACGTAGAAAGACTATTTTCTGTGAGAATATATACTTTTTTAAATGGAACAATGGCTATTACGTTAACAAAGTAAAAATGGGGTAAATTACGCCGCGCGGAATTAGCCGAGCGGTCTGGGGCGCTGTAGTCATGGACTGTGCGGCTGGTCCCGGCGGAGGTTCGAGTCCTCCCTCGGGCATGGGTGTGTGTGTTTGTTCTTAGGATAATTTGGGTTAAGTAGTGTGTAAGCTTAGGGACTGATGACCTTAGCAGTTAAGTCCCATAAGATTTCACTCACATTTGAACATATTTTTGCAGCTCCGTCAATGCACTGCCCTTCTATACCTTGTGTATGCGATACGCAAGACGACCGCCGTCTGTACTGTGCATACCGTAATCCCATAAGTATAGTCTCCTCAGTGCGTGTCTGGTCTACATCTACATCCATACTCCGCAAGCCACCTGACGGTGTGTGGCGGAGGGTACCTTGAGTACCTCTATCGGTTCTCCCTTCTATTCCAGTCTCGTATTCTTCGTGGAAAGAAGGATTGTCGGTATGCTTCTGTGTGGGCTCTAATCCCTCTGATTTTATCCTCATGGTCTCTTCGCGAGATATGCGTAGGAGGGAGCAATATACTGCTTGACTCTTCGGTGAAGGTATGTTCTCGAAACTTCAACAAAAGCCCGTACCGAGCTACTGAGAGGCTCTCCTGCAGAGTCTTCCACTGTAGTTTCTCTATCATCTCCGTAACGCTTTCGCGATTACTAAATGATCCTGTAACGAAGCGCGCTGCTCTCCGTTGGATCTTCTCTATCTCTTCTATCAACCCTATCTGGTACGGATCCCACACTGCTGAGCAGTATTCAAGCAGTGGGCGAACAAGCGTTCCTTTGTTTTCGGATTACATTTCCTTAGGATTCTTCCAATGAATTTCAGTCTGGCATCTGCTTTACCGACGATCAACTTTATATGATCATTCCATTTTAAATCACTCCTAATGCCTACTCCCAGATAATTTATGGATTAACTGCTTCCAGTTGCTGACCTGCTATTTTGTAGCTAAATGATAAGGGGTCTATCTTTCTATGTATTCGCAGCACATTATACTTTTCTACATTGAGATTCAATTGCCATTCCCTGCACCATGCGTCAATTCGCTGCAGATCCTCCTGCATTTCAGTACAATTTTCCATTGTTACAACCTCTCGATACACCACAGCATCATCTGCAAAAAGCCTCAGTGAACATCCGATGTCATCCACAAGGTCATTTATGTATATTGTGAATAGCAACGGTGCTACGACACTCCCCTGCGGCACACCTGAAATCACTCTTACTTCGGAAGACTTCTCTCCATTGAGAATGACATGCTGCGTTCTGTTATCTAGGAACTCTTCAATCCAATCACACAATTGGTCTGATAGTCCGTATGCTCTTACTTTGTTCATTAAACGACTGTGGGGAACAGTATCGAACGCCTTGCGGAAGTCAAAAAACGCGGCATCTACCTGTGAAACCGTGTCTATGGCCCTCTGAGTCTCGTGGACGAATAGCGCGAGCTGGGTTTCACACGACCGTCTTTTTCGAAACCCATACTGATTCCTACAGCGTAGATTCTGGTTTCCGGAAGAGCAACGGCAAGGGTTGTAGGACGTTCTCCTTGCTGTCGAATGCTCTGAGCAGTATGGGACTTAACATCTGAGGTCATCAGTCCCCTAGAACGTAGAACTATTTAAACGTAGCTAACCTCAGGACATCATATACTTCCATGCCCGAGGCAGGATTCGAACCTGCGACCGTAGCAGTCGCGCGGTTCCGGACTGAAGCGCCTAGAACCGCTCAGCCACCGAGGCCGGCTTCTCGCTGTCAGCTTAATCGTTATTGCCAACTCTGCGTTGGCGATCGCGCCTCCGCTGCAGGCGTTTGGGTCCGGCGTGTATGAAATAAGACGGCCAGAGCGGCAGGTTGGCCAACGCGGGCCTTCAGCAGCCAGGACGCGTACGTAGCCTGGCGTTGCCCGCGTTGGCTGCCGTGGCGCAAGGCGGTCGCTGCCTCTGGACGGACGGACCGCGGCCGGGCGTGGGTGAGGCGGCGTGGCGTGGCGTGGCGTGCTGCAACCCGCAGGACGTGTCCGGCAGGGCTGCTCTGCAGGGCTGCCCAGCACCTGCAACGGCTAGCAACTAGAGCGTTCGCTAGTAAACAAGTGCGACAGAGTGGCAGGCAACAAGCGTGTAAACCAAAATTTTTGGTGTTTAAATTCAGAAGGATTCGAATTATTTCACAGAAGCTGTGAGAATGCTGATAAAATAGCTCCATATTTAGCAACTACATACAAGTACTCGCTCGCAGAAAGATAGGTACCTGTTGTTGTTGTTGTTGTGGTCTTCAGTCCTGAGACTGGTCTGATGCTACTCTATCCTGTGCAAGCTGCTTCATCTCCCAGTACGTACTGCAATCTACATCCTTCTGAATCTGCTTAGTGTATTCATATCTTGGTCTCCCTCTACGATTTTTACCCTCTACGCTGCCCTCCAATACTAAATTGGTGATCCCTTGATGCCTCAGAACATGTCCTACCAACCGATCCCTTCATCTAGTCAAGTTGTGCCACAAACTCCTCCCCAATTCTATTCAATACCTCCTCATTAGTTACGTGATCTACCCATCTAATCTTCAGCATTCTTCGGTAGCACCACATTTCTTGTCTAAACTATTTATCGTCCATGTTTCACTCCCATACGTGGCTACGCTCCATACAAATACTTTCAGAAACGACTTCCTGACACTCAAATCTATACTCGATGTTAACAAATTTCTCTTCTTCAGAAACGCTTTCCTTGCCTTGTCTACATTTTATATCCTCTCTACTTCGACCATCATCAGTTATTTTGCTCCCCAAATAGCAAACTCCTTTACTACTTTAAGTGTCTCACTTCCTAATCTAATTCCCTCAGCATCACCCTAGTTAACTCGACTACATTTCATTATCCTCGTTTTGCTTTTGTTGATGTTCATCTTAGATCCTCCTTTCTAGATACTGTCCATTCCGTTCAGCTGCTCTTCCAAGTCCTTTGCTGTCTATGACAGAATTACAATGTCATCGGCGAACCTTGAAGTTTTTATTTGTTCTCCATTGATTTTAATACCTACTCCGAATTTTTCTTTTGTTTCCTTCACTGCTTGCTCAATATACAGATTGAATAACGTCGGGGAGGGTCTACGTACGTAAAGACTGGAAAATTGCTCAAGTCATACCAATACCCAAAAAGGGAAGTAGGAGTAAGCCGCTGAATTACAGGCCTATATCACTAACGTCGATTTGCAGTAGGATTTTAGAACATGTACTGTATTCGAACATTATGAAGTACCTCGAAGAAAACGATTTATTGACATATAGTCAGCACGGATTCAGAAAACATCGTTCTTGTGAAACACAACTAGCTCTTTATACTCACAAAATAATAAATACTATCGACAGGGGATGTCAAATTGATTCCACATTTTTAGATTTACAGAAGGCTTTCGAAAGCGTTCCTCACAAGCTTCTTCTAACCAAGCTGCGTGCCTATGGAATATCGCCCCTGTCGAGAGACTGGATTCGTGACTTCCTGTTAGAAAGGTCACAGTTCGTAGTAATAGACGGAAAGTCATCGAGTGAAACAGAAGTGATATTCGGCGTTTCCCAAGGAAGTGTTATAGGCCCTCTATTGTTCCTGATTTATATTAACAACATAGGAGACAATCTGAGTAGCCGTCTTAGATTGTTTGCAGATGTTGCTCTCATTTACCGTCTTGTAAAGTCATCAGATGATCAAAACGACTTCAAAAATGATTTAAATAAGATGTCTGTATGGTGCGAAAAGTGGCATTTGACCCTGAATTGAGAAAAGTGCGAAGCTATTCACCGCTAACAGAAATCAGCTAAAATTCGATTACACGGTAAGTCCCACAAATCTGACGGCTGTAAATTCAACTAAATACTTAGAGCTTAAAATTACAAATAACCTAAATTGGAACGATCACATAGGTAATATTGTGGGTAGAGCAAACCAAAGACTGCGATTCATTGGCAGAACACTTAGAAGGTGCAACATGGCTACCGAAGAGACTGCTTACACTACGCTTACCAGCCCTACTCTGGAGTACTGCTGTGAGGTGTGGAATCCGCATCAGGTGGGACCGACGGATGACATCGAAAAAGTACAAAGAAGGGCAGCTCGTTTTCTATGATACGAGGATTGGAGTGGTAATCATTAAAACATAGGCGTTTTTCGTTGCGACGGGATCTTCTCATGAAATTTCAATCAGCAGTTCGATTGCGAAAACATTCTGTTGACACCCACCTACACAGGGAGAAATAATCATCACGATAAAATAAGAGAAATCAGGGCTCACACGGAAAAATTTAAGTGCTCGTTTTTCCCGCGTGCCGTTCGAGAGTGGAACGGTAGAGAGACAGCATAAAGGTGGTTCATTGAACCCTCTGCCAAACACTTTATTGTGAATAGCAGAGTAATCACATGGATGTACATGTAGATGTAGACGTATTAGCTGAAATTGCCCTCGTGATGACGAATGTCAACGACAGTTATCGCAAAACATTTTTCTTGACAAACGTCAATCGCAAACAAAATGTGCAGTTATTACCATTTTCGTCGGTTGTGGTTTTATCAGCGAGGAGTAACGAGGGCGAGATAATCACTACTAAATCTTAAGGAAAGAAAGCCGGCCGTTGTGGCTGAGCGGTTCTAGGCGCTTCAGTCCGGAACCGCGCGACTGCTACGGTCGCAGGTTCGAATCCTGCCTCGTTCATGGATGTGTGTGATGTCCTTAGGTTAGTTAGGTTTAAGTAGTTCTAAGTTCTAGTGGGACTGATGACCTCGGATGTTAAGTCCCTCAGTGCTCAGAGCTATTGTTAATGAAAGAAGTGTATGAGAGACAGCCTTTGTGCAACATGAGAGTATGAATAACGAAGACCTGTGTCACAGATTAAAATTGTCTGTTGGATGGGGACTAAAACGCGGCACCTTGCTTTCGCGAGCAATACTATTATCGACTATGTAGGTACGATTCAGAAAATCTCCCTCGTTTCCCCTTAACCTCTTCGCCCCACCTCTGTCCTCTCAGCTTCACTGCCACTATCTCTTCTACTGCTTTCCAAACTTCATAGACGTTCTCCCGCATACCTCAGTCGAGTAGTACTCGTGAAACAAAGGAGAAAATGCTTAACAGAAGCGTAGGATTTCGGAAGATAAAAGACTGTGAAAGCCGGCCATCTGTGGTCACAAGATACTGTGACCCAATTACGGCGTTTGAGTTTTAATCTGCTCGAAAATTTCAGATGAATGCAGTATTCCTCTACAGAGTACAGTTTCTTTCTAAAGACTAGACCAGCTGAAAATGAAATGTAAGCAGCAAAGCTCTTTCACAGAGGCCTAGCTGAACTACATGTTACAGCAGTTGCTTTCATGATTTCTATTCTTATCAGCTCTCTAAAACCAGTGACAGTTTCCTCAAAGACTATGTCGTTATGCTGAAAGCTTTTGCATATTACTTTACGGGGGGCACTGACTTTCAGTCTTCTATGCTCTTTGTTCTGAAATCTGCCACGTACATGCATGGAAACTTTTTTTTTTTACATTTCTCTTTCTAATGTCTTCCTTCTGCAGTACACAAGTGTTCCCCTTTAAGCTGAAACAAGGATCGCAAAAGAGTCGTTTTTGTCTTTGAGGAAATAATCATCCTGGCAATCGCCTTACAGTTTTATCTTTTATTTTTTCTATAAGAGATTTGATTAACATGAAACGTCCCCTTAGAAAAATTTATGAATTACTGTGCTGATAAACCCCTTACATTATTTGATTTTCAAACAGCTCAGCAGAACTGAACCTACTCAGACATTTCTCTCTTTACTTATTCTGACCAAGACTTGCGCAACGCAATCTTGCTTTCAATAATCCCTACAAAAGAATGGCCCTGACTAACAATAACTTATAACTTTCATGAATCACTTACCTCACAAAAATCTTCGATACTCAAACTACTGCAATACAGCGAGCGCCAATACTGCCAGCTAAATAAAAGATTCTAACTACGGAAGGCACTAACTACTGATAGACATAATCAGAAAATGAAAGATTTTGATAGAGAACAAACAATGTATTTACCTTAATAATGTTCCAAAGTCATCAAATACACTCCTGGAAAATGAAATAAGAACACCGTGAATTCATTGTCCCAGGAAGGGGAAACTTTATTGACACATTCCTGGGGTCAGATACATCACATGATCACACTGACAGAACCACAGGCACATAGACACAGGCAACAGAGCATGCACAATGTCGGCACTAGTACAGTGTATATCCACCTTTCGCAGCAATGCAGGCTGCTATTCTCCCATGGAGACGATCGTAGAGATGCTGGATGTAGTCCTGTGGAACGGCTTGCCATGCCATTTCCACCTGGCGCCTCAGTTGGACCAGCGTTCGTGCTGGACGTGCACACCGCGTGAGACGACGCTTCATCCAGTCCCAAACATGCTCAATGGGAGACAGATCCGGAGATCTTGCTGGCCAGGGTAGTTGACTTACACCTTCTAGAGCACGTTGGGTGGCACGGGATACATGCGGACGTGCATTGTCCTGTTGGAACAGCAAGTTCCCTTGCCGGTCTAGGAATGGTAGAACGATGGGTTCGATGACGGTTTGGATGTACCGTGCACTATTCAGTGTCCCCTCGACGATCACCAGTGGTGTACGGTCAGTGTAGGAGATCGCTCCCCACACCATGATGCCGGGTGTTGGCCCTGTGTGCCTCGGTCGTATGCAGTCCTGATTGTGGCGCTCACCTGCATGGCGCCAAACACGCATACGACCATCATTGGCACCATGGCAGAAGCGACTCTCATCGCTGAAGACGACACGTCTCCATTCGTCCCTCCATTCACGCCTGTCGCGACACCACTGGAGGCGGGCTGCACGATGTTGGGGCGTGAGCGGAAGACGGCCTAACGGTGTGCGGGACCGTAGCCCAGCTTCATGGAGACGGTTGCGAATGGTCCTCGCCGATACCCCAGGAGCAACAGTGTCCCTAATTTGCTAGGAAGTGGCGGTGCGGTCCCCTACGGCACTGCGTAGGATCCTACGGTCTTGGCGTGCATCCGTGCGTCGCTGCGGTCCGGTCCCAGGTCGACGGGCACGTGCACCTTCCGCCGACCACTGGCGACAACATCGATGTACTGTGGAGACCTCACGCCCCACGTGTTGAGCAATTCGGCGGTACGTCCACCCGGCCTCCCGCATGCCCACTATACGCCCTCGCTTAAAGTCCGTCAACTGCACATACGGTTCACGTCCACGCTGTCGCGGCATGCTACCAGTGTTAAAGACTGCGATGGAGCTCCGTATGCCACGGCAAACTGGCTGACACTGACGGCGGCGGTGCATAGATGCTGCGCAGCTAGCGCCATTCGACGGCCAACACCGCGGTTCCTGGTGTGTCCGCTGTGCCGTGCGTGTGATCATTGCTTGTACAGCCCTCTCGCAGTGTCCGGAGCAAGTATGGTGGGTCTGACACACCGGTGTCAATGTGTTCTTTTTTCCATTTCCAGGAGTGTATATATCAGTTCATGATATCCAATATTTCAAATTTACTCTTTCTGATGGACACACGTCCAGATCGTCCGCTCTCAAAATTCTGCCTTTTCTCTCCCCACATCCACCACTGCTGGCGGTTCACCTTCAACTGCGCAAGTCTACTCGCTGTTCACATCCAACTGCTCAAAACTACAATGGCGACTATTCCAACAATGCCAACCAGCCACAGACTTCACACAGCACAATCAGTGATTTTCACACAGAGCTCTACGTGGCGTGACCAACATAAAAACCTAAACAGCCTACTTACAAACATAGTGTAGATATAAAAATTATTCCCAGTCCCCAGCATTTATATGTAGTAACCGTAACGGCTCCCACTGAAAAAAGGTAAAATCATTACTCATTCAAACAAATCTAAACGAGCGGCGTTGAATAAGTAATGCAACACTTTTTTTTGTCGGTCATTTCCGACTGAAAAAATTTGGAATTTCTTGTAGGACATCACAGAGTATGATGTCCATTATAATTGTCCGGGCTGTTATGCCGTGGTCGGTTGATGAATTCTGTGTCGATTCCCAACGTTTCGTCTCCGACTGCGGGAGACATCTTCAAGGGGGTCCGTAGCTCAATGGAAGTTCCAACACACCCACTGGCTCGCTACTGACTGCCGCTAAATTCCGTGTCCGCGCGCTCCCACGCCGCGGCGTGACGTCACGTGTTTTGAATACGTCAGTGCAATTGGCCGCTGTCCGTCGCCGTCGATCGCCGTTGACATCACCCAGTAGTGGGTGGGTGGTACACATCTTCTTTAACACCGGCATCCATATGCCGTTTAATTTCACACCCTCCTCCTTACGGTTGAGTATTCCCACTTCACTCCCTGTTGTTTCATGAAGTTGCGATAGGTGGCTGCGCTTCAGAACGGCGTCTGTAACGGAGGTCCGTTTCAAGCAGAGACCTGTCATTGAGTTTATTTTGGCAGAAACCATAGCATCACAGACATTCATACGTGCTTGCAGTGAAAAAAAACACGGTGAGTCGCTAGGCGAGGGGTCTGTCATCATTACGCATACCTGTCCGATCTCCCGCGTGATGGCCATCCGCACACAGTAGTTACTCTTGCAACGCTGGAACATGTAGTTACTTGGAACGTGTGGATGACAGACTCCTCCCTGCTCAGCTGGAAATCTCTGTTGCTACCCGAGAAGTGTTCATAAAACTTCATTCGACTGTTCTTCCTTGATCATCCTCGGGAAGAAGTGGATGATTGGAGAAATTATTGATGTGGCAGAGCACTGGCTCCAACATCGACCAGTAGAGTTGTGTACCATGCGGTTATGCAGACCCTCGCAGTGAGGTGACGTTAGACCGTCGCATTGAACGGAGATTACATTAAAATATTAAGTTTTGCAGCCAGAAGAGTGGGGAATAATATGGTGAGTTGGAAACCGGAATAAATCCAAACGGCTTCCAGTAAAAAAATAGTTAAAAAAATGGTTCAAATGGCTCTGAGCACTATGGGACTTAACATCTGTGGTCATCAGTCCCCTAGAACTTAGAACTACTTAAACCTGACTAACCTATGGACATCACACACATCCATGCCCGAGGCAGGATTCGAACCTGCCACCGTAGCGGTCACGCAGTTCCAGACTGAAGCGCCTAGAACCGCACGGCCACACCGGCCGGCAAAAAAATAGTGTTTCTCTAGTTATTTGACTGCCCCTCGTAATAGCACGTTCGCTAGTTTTGTTCCGAAATGTGACAGCACTAGCGCAGTGGGCCATCCACAAATTTTTCCATCATTTTTGTTCGATCTATTTTGTCCTTACGTCTCTGCGACCGTTACGTAAAATTATGTCCTGAAAGCTATTACTATGTAAGTACAGTCTTCGCTGTTTTGGCGTCTGAAGTAATCGGGTGCACTGCACAGGGTCGCCCAGTGCGTGTGTGTGTGTGTGTAAGCAATTCTTCTGCACGGCGAGGAGATCCAGGAGTAGGACTGAGTTTCGAAGGAGCCATGTAGAATTTTTATGCACTGCTTTGTTTCGATAGTGGAAAGCTCCGCTCTCTCACAGTACAGTAATCACTAGTTTCTCGATTTGTGAACAATTTAGATATCTTTTATTGTACGAGAGGTTGATAGAGGTCGCACTACAATTAGAGAAGATCAGTGTCCTGCAGCTTTTTACCTCTTTACTCATTTCTGCTCCTCCCTTCATTACCGCTATTCATGGACTTAACGGTGATGATTCTATCTACATAGTTCGCTCTGATTCCAGTGAATGTTTTGTACACATGTTCGATCCATTGATACACTATGAAACGTCCCCTTTGAAAAATTATATATATGACTGTGCATAAACTGACACACAATATTTTTTAGCGCAACGCAGTCTGACTTTCAATAATTCCTACAAAAGAATGGCCCTGACTAACATTAACCTATACTTTTCACAAATCACTTACCTCACAAAAATCTTCGTTACTCAAGCTAGTGCAATACAGCGAGTGCCACTACTGCCAGCTAAATAAAAGATTCAAACTACTGAAGGCACTAACTACTGATAGGCATAGTAGCAAATGAAAGATTTTGATAGAGAACAAACAATGTATTTACCTTAATAGTCATAATATATATATAGCAGTTCATGACATCCAGTCTTCCAAATTTCAAAACTCCGCCATTTCTCTCCCCACATCCACCACTGCTGGCGGCTCACCTCCAACTGCGCAACGCTACGCGCTGTTAATCGCCAACTGCCCAACGCTGCAATAGCAAATTCCAACAATGCCACCGAGCCACAAACTGCACACAGCACAGCCAGTGATTTTCATACAGAGCGCTACGTGGCGTTACCAATAAGAAAACCTAAACAGCCTACTTACATAGTAGCAGCTCGTCCCACTATTTTTCCTGGAGCAATGCAAATCAGACGACTAATTACGTTC
This sequence comes from Schistocerca serialis cubense, assembly GCF_023864345.2. NCBI lineage: Eukaryota > Metazoa > Arthropoda > Insecta > Orthoptera > Acrididae > Schistocerca > Schistocerca serialis. Next base: position 16,330,578 of record NC_064646.1, read on the forward strand.
CTAGTGATTGCAGAACAATTTTTCCAGAATTTCTACAAACAAATTTCTCTTTACTTTATACAGTATGGACGAAGAGAGTCATTTCGGGTGTTCGACAACGCAACGTTGGTGACGGAAAGTCTCCACATTTCTATGGAATATTGAAGATTGTAGAGGTCTAGAAACTATTGGGTATCCAGTACTGATTGTGGAAAACTATCGATATGAGAAACGTGCGAAGCAGAAAATGGGAGACTAACACATGGGAGCAGGACTGGTGAATAAGGAATATCAAGAATTAGAGGAAAGTGATGTAATGACAGTATTGTGAAGGCCGGTTTCGCGCTTTGCGTGGATAATTTAGTTTGTAATAGCATGGACCACGTAAGAACAGGTTTCGACTTCGAAACTCAGTCTGTCCTCGCAATCATAGAGTTAACAGAAAGACAAGTTAGGTACAGCTTTGAAATATAAAAAGGTCTTGATCGCAAAATGTCAAAATTTCATCATCAGACTGAAGCTGTGGAATGAAGTGTACGAGTAAATTAACAATGGAAAATATCTACATGAGTATGCATCTAACTACTCCAACATACAGAAATTTCAATTAGTGCCGTACTCGCCGGCCGTGGTGGCCGAGCGGTTCTAGGCGCTTCAGTCCGAAACCACCCGGATGCTACGGTCGCAGGTTCGAATCCTGCCTCGGGCATGGCCAGGGAAGTGATGACCTCAGATGTGAAGTCCCATAGTCCTTAGAGCCATTTGAACCAGTATCGTACTCACATTAAAAACAAACTTTAGTTCAAAGATCACGAAATTGAGCACACAGATTGAATAGAATAAAAATCTCATCTCATGTAGGCATATTTTTGATAGCGCTGTTGTCTACTCGAATAAAACCAGTGCTAAACAGATTGTGACGATTAAGCTATCAAAGAGGTAAACGAAGGCGGGAAGGTGGTGCTAGGTAGCAAGTCAAGTCGAAGAGTAGCTTTACAAACTTCCATGCTATGTGATTAAGCAGACGTCAGCATATCGTGAACAACTTGACAAAATACATGTGTGCTACTTTTAGGGAGTACAAACTCATATACTGACAGCATGAAATGTGCGTCGTTAGGTAACTCCGTGAACCAAGTTACAGAGATAGTCTTTAGTCAATAATCAGAACAGAAGACAATTGCAACCAATAACTGGTGTGGTATACTACAAATATAAAACCGATAGGCATAATAAAGAAAATTTAAGTTGTGAAGGTATATGTTTACGACCATTACTAAATAAAATGTTACATAAGTATCACCAAATTTAGGTAAGCCTAGATGACTGGCAACAGTTTCAAATAAAATATTAGAATTTTTCCTTTATTATATATTAAAAACGTAAAGGTCTTTGGTAAGTTTTCGGAGTTAGATAGTTACGTGCTACATAGATCATCTGAACGATTCTTTTATCGAAATGATGTGGAACGAGTCAGTTTAGAGCATGTGTATACGTGATAAGTGTTAACATTCATGAACACATTATTTTTAGTCCTACTCATGCAACTACACTTAAAAACCAGTTATGTGGCCCCAGATTGGAGGTTTGGAACTTTGATAGTGGCAAATATTTATTTGCAGCTCCAACAAAATAGATACGTGTTTCAATGTTTTACTGATCTTCAAAGTAGTCACCAGCGTAGTGTATAACCCGTTGCCAGCGATGTGGAAGTCGTAGGATACTCTTAGCAGTGCTAGTTGTGTTGATGGTTCGAGCGACGCAGTCTATTGCCGGACGAATTCGTAGTAGTTCTGAAGCTAATGCCGTGAAGTGTTTCCTTTAGTCTAGAAATCGAGTTGAACTCATGAGGACTTAACTAAGCGGAGTGCAGTAGGTGGCATAGCACTTAGCAGCCCATCAGTCAAACAAATCAATAACAGCTTGCACTGTACGTACTTGAGCATTGTCCTGCAAAATGATGGTTAGGTCCTGCAGAAAGTGTCATTACTTCTGTCTCTACGCTGTTCATTTTTGGAAGACAAACTACGACCAGCTTAGAGACAGAAGTGATGCCACTTTTTGCAGGACCTGACCATAATTCTGCAGGACAATGCTCAAGCACGTACAGTGCAAGCTGTTACTGATTCGTTTGACTGATGGGGCTCGTGCAAAGACACGATGCGTACATAGAGGAATGTCTCTGTTGTATCGGCCGCCGCACAGCAGCCGTCAACTCGGCACGGCGTGCTACAACACGCGCGGCACACAGCGAGTACTGCTGGCGCCACACACGATGTCAACAACTGGCGCAAGTGAACGCGTCGTCACGGGGCTAGCGGCAGCGTACACACCACTATCGATACGGATTACCCTGACGGCGCTGCCCTTGCCACCAGAGTGAGCAACCGTATAAGGGCGCCATCTACTAACACACTGGTTGCCCGGACCTGCGAATTTAAGCGAGCTCCCTGAGCCCGTTTAACCAGTTCAATCTTCGCCGATGACTGTGAGAATTTTTCCTTTACTATATACTAAAAACGTAAAGATCTTTGGTAAGTTTTCGGAGTTAGATAGTTACGTGCTACATAGATCATCTGAACGATTCTTTTATCGAAATGATGTGGAACGAGTCACGACGACAGAACCGTACTGTGGCCTCCCTGGCTGGAAACTTGCGACGCGTCGGTATCGACTTGTTGGCAGTGGTTTGGACGTGTATTCTCTACTAGTGACTCTGATTTCTCCTTGGCGCTACAGCCAGCGAAGTGTTGTGCAGTCGAACTTAAGTTTCGTTTTGAGTGACAGAAGGTCAAATCAATTTGGTTATCACGGAATATTTGTTGTGTTATAGTGCGGACATAACACAACAGTCTCCTTTAGTTAATGACAGCGGCGGTTGTCAGTTTTCCGTGGGAACCGCAAGACGCAGCTTCTCTACGGCTGCTCTGGAACGTGGCTAGAAAGGCGGTTAGCATCTGCCACAAAGTAAACAAAATGACTCGCACTTGCTGACGCTCTTTCAAAATCTTGAAATTTCAATGCGGGGTTGGTTACAAACTCGGTAAACCTTGGCTAGAGATTGGATGGCATGTAGATTCACTACCGTCATTGGTGGACGAGTTCGAGCTTTTCCAAAAGTTGGGGAAGAAGCTATAATCTTAGTTTAGACACACTCTGCCCTGTGCCTCCACGAATGGCAGTTCTGTTGGCATCCTCGCAGGCCGTTCACGCGAAGATGGACCCAGTATGCTGTTAATCGCCACTCACAGCCGGCGCGCGGGCAGCCGAGTACTAGAAATTTAAGTGGTGAGATTCTGCAAGCAATGGTTTTCTGTGGAATAGTTCAGGGGAAGGTGTATTTGTTAACTTTTCTGAGTTAGTAGTTTCCGTAACTGATGATATCAAATAGTTCTTTGATTTGCAGGATGCACTTTGCAGCCGGCCGGAGTGGCCGAGCGGTTCTAGGCGCTTCAGTCTGGAACCGCGTGACCGATGCGGTCGCAGGTTCGAATCCTGCCTCGGGCATGGATGTGTGTGATGTCTTTAGGTTAGTTAGGTTTAAGTAGTTCTAAGTTCTAGGGGACTGATGACCTCAGATGTTAAGTCCCATAGTACCCAGAGCCATTTGAACCATTTGCACTTTGCATCTCTGAGCTTTCTAACATGCTCTTCACTTGACCATTGGCAGTATTCATTACGTCATACGAAATCATGTGAAGAATCATAACTGTTGCCCTACCTTTGTATTCATTGCTGTCTTGCTGAAGGTGTTCCTGCCTGAATGCTCGTCAAGGGGAATAAATAGGATCTAATATAAGTGGGCATTTTAACTTGATAATCGGATGCCTCCGCTAACTAAAATATGTTATCATGTGGTGGTTGAACTGTGTGTTTCATGCGTTACTCTTAACTTTTAAAGGTTGGCTTATTCCTGTTAAATTCAGTCTTCGTAAGGCGTGATCCGTTGCACGACTTGTTTCATTACTTTTTAAAAAGTAAATCTTCATGACTGCATCGGGAGGTTCATATCGTATTCCAATCACGGGGACCTTAATTTGGCGTCTCAGGGGTACACAGACTATAGCCACAACCAGCCCGCCGGCCGCTGTGGCCGAGCGGTTCTAGGCGCTTCAGGCCAGAACCACGCTGTTGCTACGGTCGCAGGTTCGAATCCTGCCTCGGGCATGGATGTGTGTGATGTCCTTAGGTTAGTTAGGTTTAAGTAGTTCTAAGTCTAGGGGACTGATGACTTCAGATGTTAAGTTCAAAAATGGCTCTGAGCACTATGGGACTTAACTTCTGAGGTAATCAGTCCCCTAGAACTTAGAACTACTTAAATATAACTAACCTAAGGACATCACACACACCCATGCCCGAGGCAGGATTCGAACCTGCGACCGTAACGGTCGCGCGGTTCCAGACTGTAGCGCGGCGTGCTACCTCCTGTCACGTTGACATGGCCAGCCCCTTGTCGGTGGAAACATGAGGTTTGAAGCAGCATCGAAGCTGAAGACCACTTAAAGGTACATGTTAATTTCTGTGTGCAAAGGTCGAATGCTTGCGTCCCTCCGACTTCTCTCTCTTAGGCTGATGTTCCGAAAAAACGGAGAAATATAGCTTCTCACAAACTGAAGTGAACATCTAATTGAATTACTAGCTTGACAGTAGTCAAAATATGGAATTACATTTGCATTTTGCAAGTAGTATTACAAATTATGAAAAGAACATCTCAGTTACCTATTCGTTACGTTAGTAGACATGGGGAGTAGTATTAGAGTATAAAAATATGAGTAAAAGATGTAGGATGGCGCTACACGAAAAATTAAGCCACCTTACACTAGGGCCAGTCCAAAAAACGCGATTACAACTCTCCTACACACGTTACTGTCTCCATTGACGTGTTGCTCTAATTTTACGTTGATATTAATTCATCTGTAAGTAACAGAAAAGTTGCACGACAGATACATACGAGTACACAATATTTAGACACATATAGGCTCCTGAAAAAAAAAACTTAGAACGTCCATTCCAAGTTTACGAATTAATTCAAAATTCATAGTAGAAACAATAAATGTGGAGTATACGGAATTTACTGATCAATAGCTTAGGCGTTTCTCAGGTGCCAGGCATGGACCCATATTAAAATACGCATATTAGTACACACTGAAGCCTTCACTGTTGACAATGCACACATTTACTCTGGCTAACCATAGTCTCACTGGTAATAACCGGTTCACAGCAGTTCGCTTTGACCTTGGGCTATCTCATTTGCTGTTAACTCTGCTGTGGTAGCTGTACGATATGCTGCACCTAAAATGTGACGATGTTGGGGTGCGTCTGTGCTGCCTGGACGCCCAGAACCTCGCCTATCGGTATGAGAATGCTCACATGTTTACTGTTGCCCACATCGCTGGACAACTGGCCTAGAACATCCAGCTTGTGTGGCAGTTCTTCAAAACGACCCACTACTCATAAGCCACATTTGACTCCTCTAAATTGGCTGTAAGAAGCACGAGTGTGTCCTGGTGGCACGGTGCCTGCTTGTTCTACACGCCTCCAACACTCTCAGCATAATGGCCATGGACAATCCCTGTTAAACGGTAGATACAGGTGGTGCCGTGGTAGCTATGTTACTATGTCATCTGCTGGCGGGAGACGTTGAATTTGTTGCCAGTGTTTCGATCATAGCGATGGCGGCTATCGCTGAAACAAACGGTTTTCGGTTATATCTATTGGTTCCAACGGCAACGCTCAAAAAACCGATTTTTAAAATGACCTAGTTTTGGTTTCTTATTCCTGTTGTTTGCTGTAATAAATGTTGATATCGAACATAGACTCAAAAATTTTGACTTTTACCGAATATTTCTCGAAAAGTGATAACAGGCCGACTACTACAAAAAATCACCACTATTCTTCCACTGATTGTAATTTTCTAAAATTCCGCTCATAAATCAAGTTGTAATCGGGAATCATAGTCAGTGCTAGAGGGTGAAAACTGAGGTTCAAAAACTCTATTGTTTGTTTTTATTTGTAGGTATTCAGATAAAGGCATCTTGTGTATACACAGGCACTAGATCAGTTTCTCTCTATTTTTATAGTATACTATGAATGAACTTTAAGTTTTGAGTTACCTCTTCAAATTATATCGAAAGTTTGTTGTGGCTCCTCTCGTTTTTAATCTTTTCAAGGAAATGGAGCATTGTACTTCACTCATACCACACCAAGGATTGGTGTTATTCTGTAATACTACTGATCTCTCACGACGACAGCAAGAAACTACCATACAGTCCAGATGGGACAGTATTGCACGTTGCATGTACACACGTACCTTCTAATAGGCCGCTCTACATGGTAACAGGTACATTACTGAGTCAGCAATGAGTTTCCAGTTCTTATGTCATGTATTTGTTGCTCTTTCCTGTCGGCATTGTTATTAAAGTATCGGTAATCTCTTTTCCCCGTTTTCTATAACAACGCAATATTTCAATGCAATACATATTTTACGAACAAAAATTACTCGTTCCTTAAAGATGTTTATTCAAAATTGGAAATTATACTGCTGTCGCTATTGCTAATTAATATTTCTTTTATTTACCCGGTTATTAGAAAAAATTAAGCACCTGTTGTAACCGATACCAAAAAAATACCGAAAAGTACTAGTTGTTCAAAACTAAAATACCGGTATTGGTTATAACCGGTCGGCTTTTCCCATCACTATTCGACTATCTCCCAGGTGGTTTATTCTGTTTTTTAATCATAATCGCCATCGTCTTTCAAGGTGTTCTAAATTATTTCTGGCAGCTTATAAAATATACATATTTCAAATAATGTTAGCAGAAATTCATAAATTAACAAACAGACAGAGAGAATTCATCTCATACAGTTTTACCTTGTACTAAGTGGCACCCCACAATTATTACAAACTATTGTCAGGACACCAAGATCACAAAGTAATAGGCGCTCAACATATGAACAGCAAAAGCAACACCTTGTCATCTTAGGCTATCTATACTTCGAATACTGAACAAATTCCGTATAACTCGATGCATCAAAAAAGGATGCAAACGGTGTTTCAATGATCCGTAAATGACAACTTTATGTTTTACTTGAACCGTAAATAAACAAAGAATTTAAAAAGTTTTCCCTCTCTACTTTGGCCTTCCGTTTCCATAATGACAAGTGTAAATAACGTGGAAATAAACAACTAAGGAAGAAACGAGCCATGGGAAATGTACCGGGTGATCAAAAAGTCAGTATAAATTTGAAAACTTAATAAACCACAGGGTAATGTAGATAGTGAGGTAAAAATTGACACACATGCTTAGAATCACATGGGGTTTTATTAGAACAAAAAAAAACCAAAGTTCACAAAATGTCCGACAGGTGGCGCTGGACAGCAAAACGTCAGTGACTGCGCATGCCAATCGTGTATAAAAGGAGCTGTAATGAGAGAGAGAGAATCAGATGCGCCAGCAGTCGCAGCTTGTTGACATTACCTGAAAAGGCGCTTTTAGTGAAACTGTATTATCAGAATGGGGAAGATCTCTTGCGCACGTCGTTTGGTGATGATCGTGTGCTCAGCCGCCACTTTCGTCATGCTTGGCCTCCCAGGTCCCCAGACCTCAGTCCATGCGATTATTGGCTTTGAGGTTACCTGAAGTCGCAACTGTATCGTGATCGACCGACATCTCTAGGGATGCTGAAAGACAACATCCGACGCCAATGCCTCACCATAACTCCGGACATGCTTTACAGTGCTGTACACAACATTATTCCTCGACTACAGCTATTGTTGAAGAATGATGGTGGACATATTGAGCATTTCCTGTAAAGAACATCATCTTTGCATTGTCTTACTTTTTTATGCTAATTATTACTATTCTGATCAGATGAAGCACCATCTGTCGGACATTTTTTGAACTTTTGTATTTTTTTTTTGTTTCTAATAAAACCCCATGTCATTCCAAGCATGTGTGTCAACTTGTACCTCTCTATCTACATTATTCCGTGATTTATTCAGTTTTCAAATTTATACTGACTTTTTGATCACCAGGTAAAACTGAGAATGGATGAGAAATACAAGAGGAGGAATGTGCGTGGTTTGCTGAGACAATCGATTTTTCACATAGAATTCTAAATCAGGTACAATTTGAATCACAAGGTTTGCTTTCCTGATTTCTAGTAAAGCTCATAACGTAGGACTTTTTCTCTGCACCGGGATGAGGATGAAAACGACCTCTAAGTGGAAATCTGATTTTCTTACTGCGTGTTTGTGTTCATCTATTTCAGACTCTATTGAAATGGACGATGGAGACTCACACAGTTAGCTTGCAGAGGCCTCTGTATTCAGCGTGCTATTCGAAGAGTAGAAGCTGCGACTGGATGGCGCCTCCAGCGGACTCTCGGATGGCGGACACGTCTCTCGGTCCAGGAACTGGCTGCTCCGCTGCGTCCATTTCTCTCTGAGAGTGGCTGGGATTAGTCAGCTGTGAGCGAGGCCGCGTGCAGCCGCCCTGCCTGCATTTTCGCCTCGCGGCGGCGCAGAAATCTGCGTTTGCGGCATAGCTGGCTCAGCTTCAATGACGAGAGCGTCCACGGTATCGGTTCACGACAGCGCTACACACTCTGCTTCCAAAAAGCTTTGGATCTCGAGCTAGTCGCAACACGCTGCACACGTACCGAAGTCAGCGCCTGGATTACTACTGAACCTAGTGGGCATATCGGCCTACATCTTTTAGGGGCCTATGCACTGGTGACAGAATTCTCGAACGGGAAGAGGAATTGGAGGAAGATGATCACTGAAACAGTTAAGTTGAAGAAATGGAAGTAGACGATATTTCCATAGCACTACAACTAATGCTTGCCTTACGTAAGGGGAGGAAGAAGCGAAACAAAACTTAATATATCGGACAGACCGGCAGGCCTTCAACATAATATATTTGGAAAACTTGTTAGCAAAGAATGGTACCAATGTTCACAATAGCAATTTCACAGAGCACTTATTAATGTGGAGTCACAGTCTAATATAATTAGGCTAAGTGACTATTCTGCATAGAGGGAAGAAATGATGGAAGCTTGTTGTCTTGGAAGAACTTGAGTCCTTTATACATACGAGAGATGGTTTCATTTTAATTGAACAACTACAGTTCGGAAACGAAAGTTTCTTTAACGCTTTTAAGCTGTTGCTTCCAACTGCGTGATGTTGTGGTTCTGAGCACTATGGGACTTAACATCTGTGGCCATCAGTCCCCTAGAACTTAGAACTACTTAAACCTAACTAACCTGAGGACATCACACACATCCATGCCCGAGGCAGGATTCGAACCTGCGACCGTAGCGGTCACGCGGTTCCAGACTGAAGCGCCTAGGGCCACTCCGGCTGCCGTGATGTTATGATTCATGTTTCTTTTCGCTTTTGTGTCGGAAACGTTATTTATTGTTCCTTACTGACAGCACGCTAGACGGTACTATTATCTATTTATGCAGGATTTAAATAAATAATACTTTTCCTTGCTTACGTATAGTAATATCTTGTTAATATCCTGCTAAAGAACATTCTTAACTATTTTATTCAGCACGTATATGTAATTAAGCATTTTATTCATTTTGTGCTACGTATTGTGGCAGTCATTACAAAAATCACTTTATTCCCTTTATACCCTCTTTTATAACGTCCTTCCTTTTTCATTATGTACAATTTATTCAGTTTAAGGACTTACATGTACGTTACAATGATGTTTTACCGCTTCAATTACGAATTTCACACGGCTGACCGATTATCAAGGTACGAGCAGCCAGCAGGTGGCGTGCTTTATGCTACCTTAATTTGGCTCCGCAATTAGTTTGCAAGTGTTTAGTCCATGGGCTGTTCTTATAATGAACTGCATCTGTGGAATAATTCTTGCTGTTTTGCACGGAGCAATTAGCCTATGACTTCTGCCATTTGACTGGAGCGTTTCGTCTCATAGTGTATGATTTTAATTGTAACGTAATGTAAATTAAGTAACTGTCATTTATTCCATGTACTTGAATCCAGAGCTGTAGTGTATTGGGTGTGTTTAATGTTTATTTTATAATTGTTTAAAACTTGATTCATGATTTTATTCAATATAAGGAATCTACTCTTTGTGATATTGAAACCTGATCAAGGCTTATTACAATACACTTTCTGCAATTGATTGGCTGTATAAATCATTTATTGAAAGTAAGCCATACTGCTGCCTTCAGTCATGTTTAAAATTGTGAGAATTCATGATTTGAGAGAATATGTGAAGTTATCTTATTGATTACAAGACAGAGTCAAATTTTTGTAAATTTTGAAATTTGTGGTAAGTTCCTACGAGAAAAAATTGCTGAGGTCATCGTCTTTAGGCTTACATACTACTTAATCTAACTTAAACTTACTTACGCGAAGGACAAGACTCACACCCATACCCGAGCGAGGACTCGAACCTCCGACGGGGGGATATAGTCACAGTTTTAATGAACGTTGCAGTATGAACCCTTTTATGAAGATGACGTTCCATCCCTTCCGGCCCAGATGCACGCACTAGTTTGTTGGGTAGGGTCTCATAAAGTCGTTGTATCCAATCCTGAGGGAAGCTGGGCCACACCGTTACAACTAGTCGTTGATATCCTGGATATCTGCAACGGAGTTGACGTCCGAGCTGATGCCACACGCTTTCTGTCGGGGACAGATCTGGGGAACTTGCTGCTCACCAAGTACCTCAACGTCACGCAGACACTTCGCAGAGGCCCCCATGACGTATGAGGACGTGCAATGTGCAAAATGGCAAAACGAAATTTTCGCATGGGAGGTAAGACCATACGACGAAGGAAGTCCGTGCCATACCGTTATGCCGTCTGTTTCCCTAAACCACTACCGTCTCTGACCTGTGGCTCCCCATACCACGCGTCCAGGAGTAAGACCTCTTCGTCTCTCCAAACCATTGGAACAATGGGACCTCTCGCCAGGTAGCCGCCGAACTCGCCGACGATGGTCATTTGGGGTAGAGAAGAATCGCGATTCATTCTTGAATACAGTGTAATGCCGTTCGTTAACAAGTTATGTTTTCTGATCACTGTACCACACCAAACGCAGCCGTTTGTGATGTCGTGTTCACGGCGGCCAACCTTTGCGACGGTAATCCCTAATCCTACTGTTACTTCTTTCCGACCAATAGTGCCGGGTGACAGAGAATGTTGCAAGGAGCCCATTACTTGTTCTCGGGATGGCAGGCAATGTTGTGAAAGAGTTACGATGTGCTTGGTCCACGATACGACAAGGCTCTCTTGTGGTGAAACTACGTTTCGTTAGATGATATATTATTTTAGGTACATTCGGCGAAAGCTGTGAATACTGTCTGCGAAAAGTGTTGCAAATGTCCTTAGTCAGCAACAAAGTAATAAATTTGAACGTCTTGCATCCTGCGGCATTTTTTCGCGCACCTCAGTGATTATGACGTCATATCTCCTCAACTATAAATCGTACAGTGATAAAAGCTTTCCGGTCATTCGGTGCTATATGTGAAATGTCTGCCAAATGTGTCGCGAGTGCAGTTAGTAGTGGAGAAATAGTAAATTAAAACGTCTTGCTTCGTGCGGCAGTCATACTGCTTGAAGAGTGAAAATGTAGTAAGCGACAGACTTTTTTCTTTTATCGTTTTATGGGGGTCGTCTGCGGGAAGAAGTTTCGTAAAGGCTTGAAATTATGTGTAAAGTTTGTTGAAAGTCTCCAAGTGCTCTCATTCTTAAATACTGGATGACTAAAATATGGGTATTCGCTCGTCTTGGGCTACTCTGCTCTTCACCTCACGCTTAACCCTTTGTTAGGTAGGTGCTTCTTACTACTACAACGATGATTCTCATACGGTACCTGGTTTGGTTGAAATCGATCCAGTGGTTTATAAGGAGATGTGGTAACTGACGCAGATACGTACATCCATTTTTATAATATGTGTGGTTTTCACTCGTTCATGTTAGGAGCGGTGTAATGGACGAAAGATAAAACCTTCTGAATTAGATGTGAGTCCCTTGAAACAATAGTTACCTGGGGTGGTGAGTATAAATTTTTTTCTCTACTCTCTTAAAGTATCAAGTGTCGCTTGATCGCCTGTCAACAATAAATGATAGGAGCTCACGGTTTTGCAACAAAAAACTGGCTATCCGCAGTGTATACTTGATATTACACCTAGAAAAATGTTTCTAAGCGATGTCTTGATGATACAAACGATGTATGTTAAACTATGCAGTGTATTAACGTATAAATCGATACGTAAAGTAGCCGAGCAGTTCTAGGCGCTTCAGTCGCGAACCCCGCTGCTGCTACGGTCGCAGGTTCAATCCTGCCTCGGGCATGGATGTGTCTGATGTCCTTAGGTTAGTTAAGTTTAAGTTGTTCTAAGTTATAGGGGACTGATGACCTCAGATGTTAAGTCCCATAGTGCTCAGAGCCATTTGAACCACTTTGATGCGTAAATTCTAGATGTAGAAGAATTCAGACATCCTTTCTTACTGGATCTGCTCGCAGTTCATTGTTACGAGTAATATTGAGAAGTGTTAGATGCGTTGGCTAAAAGGGCGGTTACAATAGGGGTGCAATCCAATAGAAAATGTGGGGTCCGGATGGTCCTGCCATTGTCCCAACAACTAGCATGGCCGCTTCTATTATAACGCAACTGCAACCACTCTATACTTGAAGCCAGGAATAATATGATAATTTCTATCGAACGGTCCTGGATGAGGCATCAAGCAGAAGCGATATGATCAGGTGACTGGTCAGTTATCAGATTAGACACAGCATGTCCAAATCCAGACTCTTACGCAGCGTCGTATTCAAAACGAAGCTCTTACCTATCAGTGGGCTGTCTTTGCAAGCTGCGTCAACTAAAAGTGTGTTACGTGAAAACTTTCCTCCGTTTCATGAAATGCTTACTAATGGTTCGAACAGTAACAGCGTCAGTTAATCATTTGGTATGTTTATAGCTGTAGCCACCAATATTTAAATTGCGTTATTATTCGCGTATGCAAGCAGCGAATTTTAAATTTATAGTCAGAATATTACTGCATGTTCTACCTATAGCCTCGTTGTACGTGGACGAAGCTTAGTGTTATCTGTCAAGTTGCGATAGTACACGCTACGATTTTGCTTAGTGTGTATCAGCTAAAATTCGATTACGTGATAAGCTACACAAATCCGATGGGCTGTGAATTCAACTAAATACTTAGGCATTACAATTACAAATAACCTAAATTGGAAAGATCACATAGATAATATTGTGGGTAGAGCAAACCAAAGACTGCGACTCATTGGCAGAACACTTAGAAGGTGCATCAGGTCTACCAAAGAGACTGCTTACACTACGCTTGTCCGCCCTATTCTCGAGTACTGCTGTGCGGTGTGGGATCCGCATCAGGTGGGACTGACGGATGACATCGAAAAAGTACAAAGAAGGGCAGGCAGCTCATTTTGTATTATCGTGAAATAGGGGAGACAGAGTCACAGACATGATACATGAATTGGAGTGGCAATCATTAAACCAAAGGTGTTTTTCGTTGCGACGGGATGTTCTCATGAAATTTCAATCACCAGTTTTCTCCTCCGATTGCGAGAACATTCTGTCGGTACCCACCTACATTGGAAGAAATGATCATCACGATAAAATAAGAGAAATCAGGCCTCGCACAGAAAAATTTAAGTTCTCGTTTTTCCCGTGTGCCGTTAGAGAGTGGAACGGTAGAGAGACAGCATGAAGGCGGTTTATTGAAATCTCTGCCAGGCACTTTATTGTGAATAACAGAGTAATCACGTAGATGTAGATGTAGATGCACAGCTCGTGCGTCGTGTAATGTACGTCCCTAAAGACCAACAAAGAAATTCTGGTTCAGCATTACAGGTATTTAACAGCAGAACGCAGTCCCACTATATGTGTTGTTGTGTGACATTATTTACTGAGTAATGCGGTCGGGTACCAGTCTTCATTCTATTGCCGGCCGGAGTGGCCGAGCAGTTCTAGACGCTACAGTCTGGAACAGCGCGACCGCTACGGTCGCAGGTTCGAATCCTGCCTCGGGCATGGATGTGTATGATGTCCTTAAGTTAGTTAGGTTTAAGTAGTTTTAAGTTCTAGGGGACTGATGACCTCAGATGTTGAGTCCCATAGTGCTCAGAACCATTTGAACCATTTTTCGTTCTACTATTGATCGTTGTAAGTTTGCACATTAGCTTATTAGAAATTTCTTTCCAAGATCTCGAGGGCAAGCTAAGGGAGTTTTTATACCATCACAAAACGCTTTGCATTATTTCACTCGTTGTATACGAAATGTAATATAAGCTCTCATTTGAATGTTATCATTACAGGCGAAAATTATGCTTAAGGTCTGTAACCTACACAGCACTGATATGGCGTCTGTTTGTCAAGCCGGACCCTGAAAATATTACGTTCAATGTGAAAGACTTCAACAATGCCATTCAGTGAGTAATCTTGACCAGAAACACTCGTTTTGGCTGTACCCACAAAGAATCATGTGTCAAGGACAGTGGGGCAGTTTGTGCAACCAATGAGGAAAGATGAATGATACTTAAAATCAAAGGTAGAGCAATGAACAACACAAAGGAATAAATGTCGCACGAGACTGGTAAACAAAACGTATGAATTCAGTAGTGAAATAACACCACAAAGAAAGAAGAGATCTGAGATTGAGTCTAGGGATAGGAACGAAAGGAAACAAAGAATCTAACAGAAACGTGGGAATAAGATGACGCAGAACTAGAAAACAAAAGAACCATGTAAATAATCTCATAAATTTGCACTGAACATTTCTGCTTTATTCTACCAACGAAGAGAGAGAGTAGAAAACCATATAAGTATTGTCATATTACCCTTTTATGAACACCATAACTTCTTCTTTCTTATCAAGACGTCCATTCTTACTGAAGACCAAATAAAACTATGTACGCGAAATGTTTTAAAAATATATTGTGTAGTGTGTTATTTTATAGAAATAAATTAAGTAAAGAATATATACACACTCTCTAATGCATGAGCTTTTCAAACAGAACTTGCTGTTCTCATTTAGAAGCATTAGACACAAAGAACCATTGGATGGGGTACTGGAACAACAGAAAATGAATGGTTTATTCTCTCTCTTTCATGCTCCCAACTTTGCTTCATATTTCTTGTTGTGACTTTTTTGTCGTCCCGTATCAGTCGACGGTGGTTGAGACCCTGACACACATTCCTCGGCATCGTTGTAGCTCCCGCCATCTTGCGATCTTCCTCTTTTCCACATTCACAAAGTAATTTAACGGGTATAAGATAAATTAGTCCAATACTACTTGATAGATTTCCTCGATTGGTCTGTTGATTGCAACACGAAATATTACCGGAACTAATTTCAGCTAACACCGTCGTTCCTCTCTAGTAATAACCAGCATTGTCTATTGGATCCTAATGAGTCACATTCCTTATTTGTCAAATTTACAGTTACGCCGAAAAATTCATGAATCACATAGGCGGCGGTCAGAGTAAACGATTAACAAATGCTCTAAGATATGGAAATGACTGAATTTAAAAAAAATGGAGTAAACAGCAGAACAGCAAAATCTATGAACTCCTGTCGTAATTTGCACTAAATGTAGAGTTAAAACAGCAGTTCAATATTTTCCACGTCATTGACTAAAAATGTCTGAAGGGAAAACTTACGTAATATTGTGCAAGTAAGCCTTCGTCAAAAAACGTGCGAGATGAGGCCTGAAGATATAAGGAAAATGTAGTACTAAGAAGTTTTGAATGTAAGGGAGGAAAAGCGCAAAGAAGCGAGAGCAGAAACTGCAAAATTTACCTTAAACACACCAGCACCCGCAGTTGTTGTCTGTAGTCACTAATGAAGAAGATTAGTTTCTCTTGAGATAATACTCATGGTAAGTAATGTGGTATTTTAGAACGCAATCATTTCAGTGTTGCGAAATAGACTGTCGAAATGTCAGCCTGAGTACATTTCGGGTACCATTGCCTTCCGTGTAACGGAACTGTTGCTATCACCGAATAGCAATTACTTCTCGCTACGATAAAGAAAAATTTCCTTCTTGTGGGTGCACGCACGTCAACTTCTGTGAAAGAATTCCTGTACCTGTACTGTTGTCATGCACGCAGTTCGTTACTATTCCGCTGTCGAATCGCTCTGAACGGAAATACACTAGTCGTTGTCACAAACATAACTTTTGTTAACATCTCATCATCACACGTTTCGCCGTACTTCCATCACAAATTCTGCCAAAAATCATATACAGTCTTTGTCGCCTTATACAACTGATCGTCTGCCACATTATACACCATCTGATCAAAAGTATCCCGACACGTATTAGTGGGCATTAATATGATATGTGACCATCCTCTTCCTTCGTAAAACACTGCTGGATACGCATTCTGTGAGATGTCTGAATGTATGTGGAGAATGTGGTAGCCTCAAGATCCGAAAACAGAGAAGGTAGTGATGAGTGATGTTGGACCCTGGGTATCTGGAGCGAAGCGTCTGGAGCGTTCTAACTCATCCCGTAGGTATTCCATTGTGCTTAGGTCGGTACTTCGTCCACACAGTCCATTTCAGGAACGTTACTATCCACAAACCATTGTCTTGGCGGGTGAGCATGGGGTCACCTGAAATGTGTCGTGGTGAGGTGTTAATAAAAATTATGTTGGTGACGAAGGCTAGTGTATTTCCATTCAGAGCTAAAGATGGTCACAGATCTCCGACGAGACTTCTTGTCAGAAGTGTTACTGCTTTATTCGACAAATGTGTGCGGAGTAGCTTACTATCACTTCTGGTACATCTACTCTCAAAAGAAGCAAAGACGTTATCGTGATGGAGCTGTTGCGTCATTCTAACCTCCCTGTTACAAAGAAACTACAGGAAACTGCTGTTCTACAACACAGAAGGTTAAGTAACTGCGAAAGGAACTTTCTGTAGATGTTCTGTGACACTGTTCATTATTCTCCTTTCTAAAACTGGTCATCACTTCCGTCTTCGTTTATCTTAAAGCTCATCCTGCGCTGAACGTGCCGTCGATTTGTATCAATAGGTTCTCTAAGTCTCCCAAATACGTGCCAAATCAGCTGCATGTGTCATCTGCGGACATTAGCATTCGTGTCTGTTCTCTTTGAACTTCTGTCTCTGTTTCGAAATTTTTTTTTTGCTGTTTTCTTAGTATCTTTGACGTTGCGGCTAAACCGTAACACTGCCTTAAACTCTTCTCAACAGGGATTTGTCTTTCTTGAACTTAAACTTTTGTTACCTCCACTTAAGATTTGTGTATGAAGTACATTATTCATCTGTCTCTGTATTTAGCGCTAAGAACGGTGAACATCTTATTTCACCTTTCATTGTCGAAGTATTTCTCTTACGTCCACAAATGACAGAAAGATATCCTGACTTTCTTTCTTCAACCTACCTTGCATTGCTAAGCACAAGTCTAGTTTACTTCTCTCGTACTTATTACATTCGTGAAAGTAGTAGTAGTTGTAGCTTTATTCATCCGTAGATCTCTTCTTACAAGGATGTAGGACACGCCAAAGTACCTTAAGTGAAGAACCGAGCCACGATATTTTGATCTTATTCAGATTTGGTGACTGTCAGTTTTCAATATGAGGAGTAAAACGAGATAGCACTTTGATTTATGTCCTTTCGGAAAGTATTTCAGCGAATCCCTTCCAATAAGCCTGGTTTGGAAGTCAACTTCTATTTATATTCTACCTGTTAGCCAAGGTGTAGATAAGCCACACGCCTTGTACGGGCGCCCTCCAGCGGAAGGCGAAAATTTTGCGGGAGGTGGGTAGGAGACCTCAATTGCAGATGGCCTTGAAGTGGCTTCTCAGATATCTGAGAAGCGATGTAGCGGCGCTGACTGCGCGCTGACTCATCACCACAGGTGGTCTTGTTTGTTGCCGAAACTCGATAAATAGCTAAGAGGGAAAATGACTCTCTCGCAGAAGGTCCACGATGACAGTGGCACGTAAAGTGCCCTCCGCCACACGCCGTTGGCTGACTTGCGGAGTATAAATGTTGATGTAGATGTAAATGTATTATCCAGTAACTGTAGCAGTCGTTCTTAATCCGGATTTTAATTGCAAGTCACGTGTCTCACGTGTGCTGTGGCGACGTTCAGTAAACAGACCTACTACTACTACTACTACTAGTAGTAGTAGTAGCTTTATTCATCCGTACACCTTTTTTTACAAGGATATAGCACATGTCAAAGTACCTTTCCTGAAGAACCAAGCCATGATATTTTGGATCTTACTCAGATTCGGCGGCTGTCAGTTTTCAATATAAGGAGTAACACGACATAGCACTTTGATTAATGTCCTTTCGGAAAGTATTTCAGCGTTATCAGATGATTAAGTCGCATAAGAAACAGGGTTATTTGAAAGCTGAAGGACAACGTTTTTACAGAGATGAATGTCTTTCATAAGACTCGCGTGTAGTCTCCATTTTTCTTAAACACAAGACTTATGGCTTCCGCATGTCAGTTCACTTTTGCGTTCCATTTTTCATTTCAGGACTGAAGAAATTTTGAATTTAGGATTGCAAACAGCTAGCATATTTATCAACTCATACCCCCAATTGATATGTATCTAAAATTATAGAGTAATTATGAATTCACAATGTAATTAAAAATTTCAATTTCAGGATTTTAAAGTTAGGAAAACACGGTAAAGTTCGTAGAGTTTTAGTGCTTATGAGATCTATTAAAATCATGCGAACGAGTTCAATTAAATGCCTGAACTGATTATAACATAAGTGGGATCAGAAAAAAATCAGTTCTTCTAAAATTGACTGCTGCTTCAAGCCGATGATATGCACACGCAGTGATTTAATTCTGGAGAAACTGATGATATAGATTTAATTTGAAGAAAGAGATATGGGAATGTGCAAAAACATTAGATACCACACGGAGATGTCTGCCGTACTTGAACTGAACTGCTGAAACTGTCAACGTTCTTGTAATTCTACCAGTAGCAATAATTCCACACAAAACGTCTATTTTATCTTTTGTATGTTTTTACTGTTTAATATTTTTATGTGTCTTTTCCCTTTCATCGCGCGTTTCAAGCATTTTATTATACTGTACTCTGCTATCTGAGATAATAAACTATAGTTTTCTTTTAAGGTATAAGCATTTGAATTTACAGGCAATATTCGGTTTGTACACGTAACTGTAGATTTGTTATTAGTCTTTCAAGGTGTCTACATTATCTGGTAGACTGCAAGGTCATGGGGATTCCTACTCACTGACTCTGTAAGTAAATTTTATGACGTGTTCCTTCTTTTTAATGGCGCCAATGCTTCACAGTGTTTCTTAATTTAATAAAATTTAAAGTTTTTAGTACCTATTTACGTAATCTATAGCCGTCAGTAACAGTTATTTACAGGATAATAAATGTTAGTCGTGTATTAACAAAAGAAATTTGCAGTATTTAAAATTAGTGAAGTGATTTCAGCACCTACTATCGGCACGAAAATTATATAATTGTTAATCGCTTTGTCGAAGAAAAACGTACATTGCTGACGCTTATGTTTTTGGTGTGCAGATGTGAATTATTTTGTCGTTAATAACACGTGTGAATTTTTATGCAATACAACATTTGATACTGCGGAAGTAAATTACTTCCTCTTCCTCTAAGAAACGTCATTCCGGACAAATCTTAACATTTATTCTTTATACAGAAGCTTTCACAACGATGTAGCTACGCTCACACACACACACACATGAAAAATCATATTTACGACATCATCTTGTAAGAATTATTTCCCGCAACATGCCGTGCGCAAGTAAATTCAAAGACATAAAAATCGTGACTGGCAACAACAGGAGTATTGACGTTTAATATGATCTAATTGGGTCTAGAATAGAAAGAATTATTTTATAGTGGGCATAAAAAATGTAGTTGGCGACACATGTTATTAAGGAAATGATCAAGTATATGAGTGATGAAACAGAGCAACGGTGAAACAGCAAGATAACGATAAATAGTAATATTCCGTAACTCGAAATTCCACAAAGATTTTTTTCTATTAAGTATGTAAATATTTCTATTGCGATGTCTGCAACTTCATGCAGAATTAGGACGGGAATTTGTACCGCCTTCGCACGTAAACATCAACAGGCCTGAGGATACAACAGCCAGTGGTTTCATTTTGTTACATTTCTCATATGTCAATAGACGGATGGTATTCGTACGTGCAAATCAAATTACTATGGATAATCATCTCAGGTGATTATTTTGTATTGGCTACACTTGTTTTTACAATACGTCGATACTAGTTAGCAAAACAACTCAATATTAGAACTGTTGTTGTTGTTGTGGTCTTCAGTCCTGAGACTGGTATGATGCAGCTCTCCATGCTACTCTATCCTGTGCAAGCTTTTTCATCTCCCAGTACCTACTGCAACCTACATCCTTCTGAATCTGCTTAGTGTATTCATCTCTTGGTCTCCCTCTACGATTTTTACCCTCCACGCTGCCCTCCAATACTAAATTGGTGATCCCTTGATGCCTCAGAACATGTCCTACCAACCGATCCCTTCTTCTGGTCAAGTTGTGCCACAAACTTCTCTTCTCCCCAATCCTATTCAATACTTCCTCATTAGTTATGTGATCTACCCATCTAATCTTCAGCATTCTTCTGTAGCACCACATTTCGAAAGCTTCTATTCTCTTCTTGTCCAAACTATTTATCGTCCATGTTTCACTTCCATACATGGCTACACTCCATACGAATACTTTCAGAAATGACTTCCTGACACTTAAATCAATACTGGATGTTAACAAATTTCTCTTCTTCAGAAACGCTTTCCTTGCCATTGCCAGCCTACATTTTATATCCTCTCTACTTCGACCATCATCAGTTATTTTGCTCCCCAAATAGCAAAACTCCTTTACTACTTTAAGTGCCTCATTTCCTAATCTAATTCCCTCAGCATCACCCGACTTAATTAGACTACATTCCATTATCCTTGTTTTGCTTTTGTTGATGTTCATCTTATATCCTCCTTTCAAGACACTGTCCATTCCATTCAACTGCTCTTCCAAGTCCTTTGCTGTCTCTGACTGAATTACAATGTCATTGGCGAACCTCAAAGTTTTTATTTCTTCTCCATGAATTTTAATACCTACTCCGAATTTTTCTTTTGTTTCCTTTACTGCTTGCTCAATATACAGATTGAACAACATCGGGGAGAGGCTACAACCCTGTCTTACTCCCTTCCCAACCACTGCTTCCCTTTCATGTCCCTCGACTCCTATAACTGCCATCTGGTTTCTGTAAAAATTGTAAATAGCCTTTCGCTCCCTGTATTTTACCCCTGCCACCTTTAGAATTTGAAAGAGAGTATTCCAGTCAACATTGTCAAAAGCTTTCTCTAAATCTACAAATGCTAGAAACGTAGGTTTGCCTTTCCTTAATCTTTCTTCTAAGATAAGTCGTAAGGTCAGTATTGCCTCACGTGTTCCAGTGTTTCTACGGAATCCAAACTGATCTTCCCCGAGGTTAGCTTCTACTAGTTTTTCCATTCGTCTGTAAAGAATTCGTGTTAGTATTTTGCAGCTGTGACTTATTAAGCTGATATTAGAACTAGAACAAAGAATATCATATGGACTTTCTGGGAGTTATTTGCAAACCTGTCGAAGAAAAACATGTTTACATCTAATTTGGTCACTTTAATTTTGTTTTTCCTGGGCACTATTCAGTTTTAACTAAGGGTGCAGTTGGCTATAAAGCAACAAAGTATTTTAGTCCCCTTTCTTTTAAATCCCACGTTTACGTCTGTGATTTGTTAAAATTGCAGCTGGGATACGTAAGTCCTATGTCACTCTGATGAGTGTATTTTAAGAGAAAATTTGAAGAACGGAAATACTCGTTGGGCATTGGTTTGATATATCGTTCAGTGTTACTGAGTTTTAGGATTATTTTCCATACCTATTTCTCAACCTCGTTTACGCGAATAGCATGTCGTGTTTCCGTTTCCCAATGAGAAAATTTTTACCCTAAATAGTTAAAAACTGTAAAAAAATATAACACAGTAAAACAATATTAATAAACCGTAGATAGATGGTTTGCACTTCGTCCTATCCATTAGATTGCGACGACGTGCAAATGAATGTGAGGATCGTTGAATTGACTGTTTTATATCTTGTATCTAGATACAGACTTTTAAAAATCAGAAGGTACTGGGCAACGATTATCCTGTATTCATAAATGTTGTTGCACGTATGCTATGGTTATCCTGGATTCAGAAAGGTAACTGTACCTAGAAGCAAATCTAATTGTTCGATTGACAGTGGAAGTGGAAACAAAGAACAGTGAATAAAACTTAATAGAATCTGCCTTTATGGGGGATCATCCCACTCTCCAGTCCTTTCTAGGTGTTCGCTCTCATTTGTTATATAACTTAGAATTTTATCATTTAGAAAAAAAGGTGTAGTTGTTCTTCTCTAATATCTTGATTCCTTGATGGGTCTTCCGTTTTGGAACCCTTAACTCTTCTCAGGAATCTTGTATCTTGTGCCTGTATTTCGGTATTCACTCAGTCTCGCTTCCATAGACAAACGGAAACTGATCAACGGATACATCAATATAGACGCCAGGAATGTTACAGCAATTTGTAAAGAAGAGATAGAATTTGCAAGTATACTAGAAGGCATGAGTATTGATGTTGTAACAATCACAGAAACGAAAATGGAAATGAGAGGCATCAAATATAAGCAGATTCCATTATTTTCTATAGTAGAGTTGAACAAAGGAAAGAGAAAGCTAAGACGTAGCACTACTCCTGCACAAGAAATGGGAAAAAGAGATCTAAGATTGAGTATGTGAAGTACAAGAATATACTTAGACTCAGATTGAAACTGAGCGGCGTCAACGTCACAGTTAGAAGCGTGTTTGCACCAGAAGAACCTTCTATGAAGAATTACAGAAAGGATATAGTATACTGATCAGATTATTATGATGGATTACTTCAGTGCTACAGTAGAAAATATCCCACTACCCAATATTATATGACCTTTTGGAGAAGCTGTACGTAATATAAATAGTAAAATACTGAGAGATTTTGCCTCTTACATTAATTCAAAAATAAAGAAACTCCTTTTTTGAGAAAAGGGACACACATAAGCCTATGCAGCAACTTCAGAGGTATAAGTTTACTGAACTCGACATACAAGATATATACTAAGATTTTAAACACCAGACTTAAAAACATAACAGAAGTAATATTGCTTGAGAAGAAAATATTTTTTTGGAAAGGACGGTCCACGATAGATGCAATTTTTATTTTACAGTAGATCATACAAAGTTGGTGAGAATATAATAAACAAATTGCTTTTATTGGTTTTAGAAAAGCTATTGACAGTAGTAATAGACAGAAGGTTTTGAAGATAGCGACGAACCGCGAATGTCCGATACATCCAATCAATGCAGTAAAAGGTTTATATCAGAATATGACTATCGCTCTAGATCTCAACCTAAAAATGATTAAGGAGATACCAGCTAACAAAGGAGAGTGACAAGGCCGCTGTAACTCCTCAACTGAATTCAGTGTTCACCCATATGACGTAAAGCATATACGGAAAACAGAGTCTCAGAAAATATATACCACGAGAGGAGAAATATTTTCAATGAATTAATGTATGCTGACATTGCAGGGATTCTCGCAGATACGTAAGCAAGCCTTCAGAAAGAATTTACTTACTGAAACATGTAAGTGTGAAATTCGACATGGAGATCTAGACAGAAACAAACTAATAAAATTGCCTTCAGGGGGAGAGAACACATTAGAACCAGTAGAGTGAGGTAGCACAATATTTTAGAACAATTAAACAACTTTACTTACCTAAGATATGAGGTGACGTATGGCTACGACACAGATATAGAAATTAAACTTAGTAAACTGAGGCGGACATGCGGAACTATTAACAAAAACATTAAAAATAAACCTAGGGAAGGTACTCAAATCAGTTTCTATCAAAATTATGTCTTGAAATCAGCATTCCACCCTCGATATAACCATGCCTGATAATCCACTGTAGCGTTCAAAAGAACTTTGAGGTTATCTGATGGTATACCTCTTACCTTGATGGGAAGAACCATCGTTTTTTGAAAAAAAAAACGCTATTAAATCGAATAGCGTGCAAAAGAAAAGAGAGAATGATATCAAGACTTCCCGAAACTATTTCTGAGAGACTAAACAAGGAAGAAACGTGGAAATAGGTAGACGAGTAAGAATATAAAATCTAGATGTAGCAGAAACAGTAAAGTGTTTGCGCGATCAGATAAAATGGGTTGATTGGAATAGCTCAATTTGCCTGTTCTCTAAATGGAGGTTATTATACACGCTATTTTTAATTAATTCCTGCAGCCTTTTATGGTACTCATTTTTCTCGAAAGTTTTTTCTGTTTTCGATGCTCTATTTAAAACCATAGATGAATCTTACTTCTTTTTTAAAAATTAGAATATCCAAATTAAGATTTGTATCGTCCGGTTCAGTTCAGAAGATCCTCACTAGCGGACCATCGGTATGGACAGCACTTAGGAATCTATTAATTACTACTCGCCGTCGATAGAATAGTCACTTACGACACACTTTGCGGCCAACGACAGGAAAAGATGTAATTTATCGAAATTTCTGCTGTTTTTATGCTTTAACGTTTTGTTCTTGATTGTCTCTGGTTGTAATAGTATTTACAGTCAATGTTCCCAGACACTTAGCTAATATCTGTATTCGTCTTGAGTGTATTGTTTGTGTTACAGATCCACCGTCGATATATGTTTGTCATGCTGACATATTTAATACTTAATTATCTTAATTATTGTCTTGTTACGTCTGTATTATGTTCTACCCTCCAGTTTCGCTATTAGGTGGGAGATTGGGCTTTGGACTGATCATAAGGGTATTCTGTGTGTGTGTTTGTGTGTGTGTGTGTGTGTGTGTGTGTGTATGTATCTGATGAGGGTCTATAAACGGAAGGGCCTTGAACTGCAATGAGACGAGCTTAATTACATGGTATATCTCTGAGACAGGCCACATATCAGGCGCAAAAGTTTCATTAACTACATGATCTGACCTAGTAACTTCCTGTCAAAAAACCTGAAGTGAAGCTCCATTCCAAAAGGGCACAGAGGCTTCGCAGAACATGGTATGATATTATTGCGAGTTTCACTAACGTTCATAAAATACGCGGCCCTCCTATCTCTAACAGGCATCGTAAATAAACAAAGCAGTCACTCCACGGCTCTTGTAGGTCTACAACTACGATTTTACGGACTAAATATATCTGTCTAGAGTGCATCATAAGAGTAACAGCAAAATTTTATTATGGTTGATATGAGTGGTCCATCCTTAGCATTAATTTTTTCAGAGAACAGAAGTTCAAAGACTTACATACACGCAGAATGAATGTACAGGGTGTTTCAAAAATGACCGGTATATTTGAAACGGCAATAAAAACTAAACGAGCAGCTATAGAAATACACCGTTTGTTGCAATATGCTTGTGACAACAGTACATTTTCAGGCAGACAAACTTTCGAAATTACAGTAGTTACAATTTTCAACAACAGATGGAGCTGCGGTCTGGGAAACTCTATAGTACGATATTTTCCACATATCCACCATGCGTAGCAATAATATGGTGTTGTCTCTGAATGAAATTACCCGAAACCTTTGACAACGTGTCTGGCGGAATGGCTTCACATGCAGATGAGATGTACTGCTTCAGCTGTTCAATTGTTTCTGGATTCTGGCGGTATACCTGGTCTTTCAAGTGTCCCCACAGAAAGAAGTCACAGGGGTTCATGTCTGGCGAATAGGGAGGCCAATCTACGCCGCCTCCTGTATGTTTCGGATAGCCCATAGCAATCACACGATCATCGAAATATTCATTCAGGAAATTAAAGACGTCGGCCGTGCGATGTGGCCGGGCACCACCTTGCATAAACCACGAGGCGTTCGCAGTGTCGTCTAAGGCAGTTTGTACCGTCACAAATTCACGAAGAATGTCCAGATAGCGTGATGCAGTAATCGTTTCGGATCTGAGAAATGGGCCAATGATTTCTTTGGAAGAAATGGCGGCCCAGACCAGTACTTTTTGAGGATGCAGGGACGATGGGACTGCAACATGGGGCTTTTGGGTTCCCCATATGCGCCAGTTCTGTTTATTGACGAAGCCGTCCAGGTAAAAATAAGCTTCGTCAGTAAACCAAATGCTGCCCACATGCATATCGCCGTCATCAATCCTGTGCACTATATCGTTAGTGAATGTCTCTTGTACAGCAATGGTAGCGGCGCTGAGGGGTTGCCGCGTTTGAATTTTGTATGGATAGAGGTGTAAACTCTGGCGCATGAGACGATACGTGGACGTTGGTGTCATTTGGACCGCAGCTGCAACACGGCGAACGGAAACCCGAGGCCGCTGTTGGATCACCTGCTGCACTAGCTGCGCGTTGCCCCCTGTGGTTGCCGTACGCGGTCGCCCTACCTTTCCAGCACGTTAATCCGTCACGTTCCCAGTCCGTTGAAATTTTTCAAACAGATCCTTTATTGTATCGCTTTTCGGTCCTTTGGTTACATTAAACCTCCGTTGAAAACTTCGTCTTGTTGAAACAACACTGTGTTCTAGGCGGTGGAATTCCAACACTAGAAAAGTCCTCTGTTGTAAGGAATAAACCATGTTGTCTACAGCACACTTGCACGTTGTGAACAGCACACGCTTACAGCAGAAAGACGACGTACAGACTGCGTTGTCTTCTATATCTTTCACATCACTTGCAGCGCCATCTCTTGTTGAAAATTGTAACTACTGCAATTTCGAAAGTTTGTCCGCCTGAAAATGTACTGTTGTCCCAAGCATACTGCAACAAACGGTGTATTTCTATCGCTGCTCGTTTAGTTTTTGTTGCCGTTTCAAATATACCAGTCATTTTTGAAACACCCTGTAATATCTGCTTTTAAATAGAGACGTATTGTCTACCAGTAGGCACACATTGCCATATTGCTCCCACAGAGCTTGTATTCGTATGCGGGGTACTAAAAACAGTAGCAACAGCCGCGTTATAGAATTCATAATCGTGGAATCATGTTTCTCGTGCCGTACAAATAAATGTCTTCCCACCATAAATTAGAACCCATCGATTAAAGACAGCCATAAAAATATAGTAAATGCATCAGTGTCACAGTTATACATTCAACTCTGCTTCTGTGTTGTTCTTCATTTCATTTAAATTAATGTGCATCAATATGTCAGTATGATTATGAGGTTTCGTTGCCCAAGATGCTTCCCTAAAGCAAGGCCATCATCTTTCCTGATTAAGTAAGTCAGAAAATAATTAAACAGATAAAGGTGACATTAATGGAAAAAGTTTCAAAGAGAGAATAAATATCTGCTGCAGGCTTGGTCATATTAACACTGTGTTCCTGAAATAATCTGTAAATTCACATTCATTAAGTTCTCGGACAAAGCGCTGATGATATACAAACCAATTAAAAAATATGTAGTCTTTCTGAAAGCAAGCAATCTCTTATCCTGGGAGTGCCTGGGAGTTTCACTGCGTTTTAATAGGTTTTTGGGATCCCGTTGTGGCCAACTTGTTACAAAGGGCAGATAATCTACGAGCACATTACTTTCTTCAGATTACTTCCCTTTTTGATTCAAAATTGTAGTAAAGGAGGTCTTATTAATATTCCGTACTATTACACTCCTGGAAATTGAAATAAGAACACCGTGAATTCATTGTCCCAGGAAGGGGAAACTTTATTGACACATTCCTGGGGTCAGATACGTCACATGATCACACTGACAGAACCACAGGCACATAGACACAGGCAACAGAGCATGCACAATGTCGGCACTAGTACAGTGTATATCCACCTTTCGCAGCAATGCAGGCTGCTATTCTCCCATGGAGACGATCGTAGAGATGCTGGATGTAGTCCTGTGGAACGGCTTGCCATGCCATTTCCACCTGGCGCCTCAGTTGGACCAGCATTCGTGCTGGACGTGCAGACCGCGTGAGACGACGCTTCATCCAGTCCCAAACATGCTCAATGGGGGACAGATCCGGAGATCTTGCTGGCCAGGGTAGTTGACTTACACCTTCCAGAGCACGTTGGGTGGCACGGGATACATGCGGGCGTGCATTCTCCTGTTGCAACAGCAAGTTCCCTTGCCGGTCTAGGAATGGTAGAACGATTGGTTCGATGACGGTTTGGATGTACCGTGCACTATTCAGTGTCCCCTCGACGATCACCAGTAGTGTACGGCCAGTGTAGGAGATCGCTCCCCACACCATGATGCCGGGTGTTGGCCCTGTGTGCCTTGGTCGTATGCAGTCCTGATTGTGGCGCTCACCTGCACGGGTTGCGAATGGTCCTCGCCGATACCCCAGGAGCAACAGTGTCCCTAATTTGCTGGGAAGTGGCGGTGCGGTCCCCTACGGCACTGCGTAGGATCCTACGGTCTTGGCGTGCATCCGTGCGTCGCTGCTGTCCGGTCCCAGGTCGACGGGCATGTGCACCTTCCGCCGACCACTGGCGACAACATCGATGTACTGTGGAGACCTCACGCCCCATGTGTTGAGCAATTCTGCGGTACGTCCACCCGGCCTCCCGCATGCTTACTATACGCCCTCGCTCAAAGTCCGTCAACGGCACATACGGTTCACGTCCACGCTGTCGCGGCATGCTACCAGTGTTAAAGACTGCGATGGAGCTCCGTATGCCACGGCAAACTGGCTGACACTGACGGCGGCGGTGCACAAATGCTGCGCAGCTAGCGCCATTCGACGGCCAACACCGCGGTTCCTGGTGTGTCCGCTGTGCCGTGCGTGTGATCATTGCTTGTACAGCCCTCTCGCAGTGTCCGGAGCAAGTATGGTGGGTCTGACACACCGGTGTCAATGTGTTCTTTTTTCCATTTCCAGGAGAGTAGTTTGATGAAATTAACAGGAATCCTTCGATTAATATTACGAGAGGGAGACGTTGCAGATTATGGTGTTATAAAAGTTGATTTGCTGGAGAAATTAACACACAATAGAGTAAAAACACATTGCCTAATATTTGACAATGACGAGTATCAAAGTGGGAAAGGGAGAGTTCTTTCTTCCATGTAACAATGATCACATTAGGACAGAAAAAGAGAATTGCAATGTTTACAGGACCATCACCTTTCTCTCTCATACCGCGAAATTCATTGCAGGCTTTGCATCTAAACGTTTGGAAAGTAGCAGGGAAGCGGTGATCGAAAAATGTGTCAGGGTTCAAAGAAGTAAAAGTGATACAGGACGCCTCCGGATCGTTGAGACTCTAAAATAAGAACGGGTTTTAGAGATATACGTGGCACTGTGTGCTCCCTGAAAGCAAAAGTTTTTAACCATGCCAGTTATGCCAGATTCCTGGAAACAGAAAAAAATGGGGTAGATTTGAGAGAGTGAAGACGTATTAACAATCAGTATATGGAAAAAAAGTAAATTCCGACTGACTGTTAGAGGCACTGATAGGGTTGTAACTATGAGTGGGCTGAGATAAGGTTGCTGTATGACTCCTAAGCCAATCGATGCATATGGAGGACATTTTATGAGAGAGTTATTGGTAGAAGTTGGTGATTATAGAATAACAGGGAGAGTTACAAACAAAGTGAAACACGCAGATACTGCAATATTTACAGCCAAACTTGTAAAAACCTTACAGGAGCTGACAGAGAGGGTAGTTGATATTGATTGAGAATATGGTATAAAATTAATGTAAGGAATACAAAGGACATGGGAAATGTCAAAAAAATATGCCCCCGAACGTAAGAGTGAGACCAATCAACCTTCTTGAGAACGTTAAACGAGCCATGATACCTGAGAAGTCTGAAAGAAAGTGGTGCTTAACCTGGCAATGAATCCGACGTCGAATTTCCAGTGCCCAGTATGTATTCACAAAAAGACTGAGTAGGAAAAGTTGTAGTCGAGCAAAGTAAATAGGTGAAATGTTACATGTGAAATATGGCACTGTATGAGTCAATGATTTTGGAGAGATCTAAGATGTACTGTAGAAGGAGAGTAAAAATAAAATGGACAGACGGAATAATGAACCTAGAGATACATACACGAACTGGTGAGAGGAAACTTATTTCTACAAATATCTGTCACAGAAAATTAATTGAGTATGCGATGTTTTGGGTGGATATGCCATATTTTGAGATAAAAAAAATTTCTGCAGGTCTTTATAAAAGAAAAAATAAAGAAAACACAGAGAATAAGAAGAAAAGGGCTATTGATTAGTGGATCAAACATTAACAGAATATACAGAATGTAACGGATGTAAGTGTAGATATATCTGACGGTGGCTGAGGACAGTGTACTGAACAACATTACATCAATATCTACTTCATCTGGAGGCTAATAAAAATATGTACCAGGTGGAGCGCATTTTTTGGTTGGTTAGTACCCTCAGTTCAAGTGGCAAGAGCAAGCCATAATGCTTATTTTTCGCTTTGGCAGTACGTCAGGTGTTAAAGTGTGAAAGTGTCAACGCAAAACTGTTACTCTTCAGTGACAGGGGTAGTCCACTTAGTGGTGAAGTTGGGACCGAGCAGAAAACATCAAATAGTTAATTGTGCGTTGTGTCTGTGGGAAGTCTATTAAACGCAGAGAAAAAACAACCAACAAATTAAGATACTACATAAAAATATCTGCATTTATATCCATTAAACCCCATGTAGGAAGTACCACGAAGAAAGTGAAGATGTAGATCAATGGAAAAAAAAAAAGGAATTTTCGGTAGGTCACTGGTGTAAATAAAGCTGTGAAAGCTGTGAGGACAGGTCGTGAGTCGTGTTTGGGTACCTCAGTCTGTAGAGCACTTGCCTGTGAAAGGCAAAGGTCCCGAGTTCGAATCTCTGTCCAACACACAGTTTTAATGTGCCATCTGGAAATGTGTAAGAGACAGTGTTGGTTCAAATGGCTAGCACTTTGGGACTAAACATCTGAGGTCATCAGTCCCCTAGATCTTAGAACTACTTAAAGCTAACTAACCTAAGAATATCATACACATCCATGCCCGAAGCAGGATTTGAACCTGCGACCGTAGCGTTCGCGCGGTTCCAGACTGAAGCGCCTAGAACCGCTCGGCCACACCGGCCGGCATTTAACGTGTTCACGACAATTAGTATTGTATCAGACATTTAGTGTTTCTTAAAAGAAATTTATTTCGGAAAGAAAATTTTGTAAATGTACATTCTGTGGTAACACTACGAACTGCACAACATATTCTGTGTTTGAATTAGATCGATAAGTCGAAAAACATGACATGAATTGTTATGCCAATGTCCTAATTTTCCATCAAGGGAACTTCTGTTGGATGAATGCGTAGCTTAGTGGACATTTAATTATGTCAGAACATTCATTTGCGCTTTGTCTGCTTGTCATGTGGAAGAATTCTGCAGGACGGCGTTGAGTATGCCGCACGTTTCACAGCGACGTGCGAAGTGTTGCCTACAGGGCAGGGACTAGTAGTAGTAGTTGAGTGGAAGCAGGAGCAGCGGCTGCGCCGCTTTAGAGACGGAACTGGGGATGACGCTGTACTTCCCGGCGGCACCCGCCACCCCCGGCCCCACGGCCAGCTCCTGCGGGCTGCTCGAACTGACGCGGGTGCGGACCTTGTACCTGCACAGAGCAACAGTAAAAATGGGCGTTATTATACTCGAGATAGAAGGTGCAGTTAGTCACTGAGGAATGCCAACTCCCTCGTCAGTTTTTAGTAAACGTGAAATGAACAAGTTTATTTATATAGTACTGGAAAATCTACAGATCAGGTTCCCACAAAGAAAGGACTCGAGTGCGCAGTGTTACACCACTATTTAATAAAAACATACGCTACATGTCTGAAACATGGAAAACTGAATGGGATTCCGAAAATTTGAAGGGGGAAAATACATAGCTGAATTGTAGACACTATGCTGGTGATCGAAACATCGTAAATAATACCGTTTTGACTGTAAACATGAATATAAAATGGAAAATAAAAAACTTAACAAAGAAAATAACATTTCATGGAAAATAATTAATAAAATCAAACATTATTATTGAAGATAAAAAATGGTAATTTTGATGGTAGAACCAAAAATGGAATACATACTGCAAGAGACTATTCACGAAAATATCAGATGATACGAAATTTTTAACGAGTGCGTTTGAGTATACCTTATTAGAAGCAAAGAGAAAAATTTATATTAGAAAAGAAATTAATATGGAACCATTAGCTAAACTAAGAAACTGAAAAGGGGGGTGAACATCTGTACTTGGTACCCGGGCACAGATGTCCCCTTCAAGTGTGCCTCAAAAGAAAAACGGAGGGTATGGAGATTTGGGAAGCAATAGGTACAGGAAAACACTAAGTAGTATAGTAATTCCTTAAAAAATATTATAAAACAACAGATTACAACGAAGAATGATCTATAAAGTTTTTGCACAAAGTATGGACTAACAATTTTTCAAAGCAATTTGTTTATTTTATCAAACACATAATTATTTTGGAGGTTACAGATGACCTCATTCGTAAATTATAACTTTGAATCTGGTAACTATGTACATTTAAAGACGTTTCCTAAACATCCATTTGGAAGTTTGAATCTCAGAGTCATCGATTTAAGTACGATTAATTGTGCTACTTATGCAACTTCTCTGATTCTCTTCCTTACGAACCATACAGCAATCGAAATTAGGTAGGAAATTTTACATAGCAAAACGAGAAAAAGACTAGTATTCATAACAAAATTCGTTTTTAACTTTAACATTAGTCCTCTTGAGACAATTAATTGCTGTTAGAGCTATCGGTTTCATGTCAAATGCAGATTTCATTGCATTGTATCGCTATTTGGAGAGTAATAAGCTTTAGTTCTCTAAATTCATGTTAACATTAAAATAAAGGTCAAAAGGCTTCATATGTAAAATGCGTTCAAGATCAGGAAACTATTTTTAGCACATTCATTTACTCATTTAAACTGATTACATGAAGAAGTTCAGGTCCTCTGTTACACTGGATCTGGCTCTTACGCATCCAGAACGTCTTCACAAAAGTTTTCTTAAGAGTGATAATACTTATAATATTTTTGCGGATTTAAGTAGAAAGAATAGTCTGACGCATCTCTCCGTGCTTATCTCTCGGGCTAAAGTCTTTTCATCTCTTCGTAACTACTCTTAACCAATGCCCATTGCAACCTGTTTCCTGTAATTAGTCCCTGTTCTCTGTCTACAATTTTTATCCCACAAAATTTCCTTCATTAATAAACTACTCCTTGTTGATTCAGGATGTGTCCTGTCAGCCTATCCAGTCGTTTTTTCAGCTGTGCCATCAATTTCTTTTCTCCCAATGAGATTCATGTCTCCTTGTTGGTTAATCGATTTATCTACCTAATTCACAGCATTCTTCTGTAGCACCATAGTTGAAAAGTTTCTGTGCTCTTCTTGGTTGTACTGTTTATCATTTATTTCTCCCTTTCATATAAGGCTATACAACACACAAACACTTTCAAAAAAAATCCTTCCTGACATTGAAATTTGTATTACATGTTAACATATTTCGTTTTCTCAGAAAAGATTTTGTGGTTGGTGCCAGTATGCATGTATAGCCTGTTTACTCCTACCATCATTAGTTATTTTCATGGTCAAATGGCAAAAGGCGTCAGATACTTTTAATGACTGTCCGTAATTTGTTTCCTGATCAACACGTAATTTAATTCCATTGTATTCAACTAGCGTTGCTTAACTTTTGTTGATATTTGTCTGAAAATCTCATTTGAAGGCAATGTCCACTGCAACAACTGATGTTACAAGACCTTTGGCGTTACTCGCAGAATTACAGTTTCGTCTGCAATGTTTAAAAATTGTATTTCCTGTTTTTAGCTCCTTTTGCAAATTTCTCCTAGGATTTCGTTACCGATTCTTCCATATAGAGACTAACATGCAGGTATACTACAACCCTATCTCACTTTCTTCTCAAACGCTGAAGCTTTTTCTTCTCCTTCAACTTTTATAACTGCATCTGGTATCTGTACTAATTGGATACAACCTGTCACTCCCTGTTGTCATTCTTCATAACTTCAATATAATAAAGAATGTATTTCAAACAACATTCTGAAATTGTTTTTGTATGTCCATCCTTTTTACTGGAGATCTGGGGGACCACGGCCTTTCAGTACTGAAAGGACGGATGTAGGTGTCTCATTTTCATACAGTAAAATTATTTTCTAAATCAACGTCTGCAACAAATGTGAGTTTCCATTTAGTCGACTTATCTGCTACCATAAGTTGTGAAGCCAGTATTTCTTACGTGTTTCTACATTTCTACAGAACCGAAACTGTCACCTAGCAGCACCTGTGTTCTTTGGTATTGGGGTAATTATATTCTTGTTGAATTCTGAGTGTATTCATATATCGCATATACTATGTAGAATAGTTTTCACATGTTTGGTTCTCCCAAGAATCTTATAACTCTGAGGTAAATCGTCTGATTCGGGTCCTTGTTTCGATTTAAGTCTTGCAGTGCTCTGTTAAATTGCGCCTGCTCTATCTTATACCTCAAATTCATCTTCACCCACTTTCTTTTCCATTTCCATAATATTATTTTCAAGTTTCTTCCCTTTATGTAGACCTTCTTAAAACTTTCCCTTTTTGCTTGGCATTTTCTTGCCAATCGAGCTCTTGATACACTATTGTTTCTATTTTCCCAAATGTTCCTTTAGTTTCTTATACATGATATATCATTCACATATACATGCACGTACCAACAGCTCACAATTTTCCCTATAGTTACTACTCTAGTGAATTTTTCAATTTTCAGTCAATCTCACTTTTTAGACATCTGCATTCTCCTTTGGATACTTCATTTACTACATTTTTGTATTTTCTCCTATCATGAATGTAATATTTCGCCTACTATTCGAAGAGTTCTATGGGCTTCGCCTTTTTGATCTCAAGAAGCTCCCAATTCATCTTTCGGTGTATTTCTTTCAGACATTTCACTCAGTCCATGGCTAAGGTACCTCTTAAACCTGTGAGTAGCCTCTGGCTGTTTCAATTTCCTAGGTCTCACCTTCATTGTTCAAATTTTCAGCAATTCCCATACCTTTAATCAGCATTGTAAAACTAATAAATCAGGTCAGCCACTTATACTTCTTCATGTGTTTTATATTTCAATATGTAATTTCTAAATGACTGTCATACCTGCCAGTGTCTCAATAATTCCTACTCCTGCGCTTAACCTAAAGGACTTGTGTTGATAACTCCGTACTCAGCTGACCAGAAAACTTATTCATCCTGTCACTTCACTAATTCCTACTAGATCTAAAATGTTTATAACTCTATAAACTGTAGTATAAATGGTAGCAACGCAAATGAAACATGTTTTGAACCGTAATTTGTATGCATCTGTGGCTTTTTGAATAACAAGACTGATAATAAAGTAACAGCAATAATAATTCTGCTACTACTAGTACTACCGCTAATAATAATAAATGTAATAAAAAGAAAAATAGTTACAGTGAGTGGAAAAAAAGTGAAATATAATGACACAACGAGTATTAAGACAGAGAAACTTATATATATTCTTTTGGCTAGGGACTTCATGAATGAGAAAGATACAGTGGAAAAAGGGCATTTAGTTTTAAGGGAGTAAGGAGTGCTTTAAACATAGAACAGATATTAATGCGGCAATAGGTGACATAAAATCATTATACGAGTCGATAAACGTAACGGCACTAATAAAGGTCTTCGTGGAAATCACTGTCGCTTTTCATTTTCATGAACTACGCAACCTAAGTCGTTTCGGCCTCAGCCATTATAAGAAATCCATTTAAAACGACCTTTAAAAACCTGACCAAACAACGCCTGATAACGCAAATTCTCTAAAAGCAAAGTAATTATAAATTCATTCTTCTGTCATTGTATTTCTAAATCAGTACAAAAACAACAACCAACACACATAATACTTTTGTGTCATTTTTTGTTTACATATTGCCAATCTCGCGTCCTTGACAAATTTAAATCATTCTTTAAACTTAATTATTCTTTCGAAACTGACCATGAGTGAGAAATGTGGGAGCTGTTATAAGGTAGTGAGTAGAGGGATTTGTTGCCAATCTTGTAGGAAATATTTTCACTGGGGTATATGCAGTGGGGAGACTGTTGGGAGAACAGAAGAGGTTCTCTCCTGGAACTGCAGAGTATGCAGAAGGAACATTTTGGTTGGGGAACAGGAAAGGAGGAAGCAAGGAAGGAACACTTAAGGATCAAGGGAGATAGGGGGGGGGGGGGGGGGAGGACGGTGGCTGGGAACTGGCAGGTGGTAGGAGGATAGGAAGAAAGAGAATGCGATCTGACAATTTTATCATCAACACCAAAAACAGGTATCTGCCACTGCCAGAGTTAAGTGGAGAAGAGCCTCAGGCAGAAAGAGTAGCAGGAAATGTGCAGCACACTTCAACCGTGGCCAAGAAGCTTAGGAATGTACAAAGTCTTAGGAACAAGAAAGTGCCGCTGCTAGGTAGTAGCCATGGGCGAGGTGTAGGCCCTCAGTTACAGGAAAGTTTAGGGGCAGTGTACCAGGCCATCAGTATCTTCAAGCCAAATGCAGGGCTAAGTCTTGTGATAGAGGACCTAGGGTCTATATGTAAGGACTTTACAAAAGAGGAGCATGTAGTGATAGTGGTTGGGGTGGGAGACAGTTAGGACAGGGATGGGGCATATGACATAGATGGTTACCTGGGCAAGATAGCTTTCCTGACTCATGGCACCAACGTACACTTTGTTGAGCTGTTCTAGCGTCATGATCGATCACACCTTGATGGAACTGTGAGGTAAATCAATGTGAGATTAGGGATGGCTCTAAGGACAGCCAACTTTGCTCATTTTTCTCTGGTGCCCATCGAGACTATCAACAGATGGGGTTTCACTAGGCATGGCCTAAACCTAAACAGGACTGGGAAGGGAAGATTGGTACAGCTGATTGATGAAAGTACAGGGGGTGGGTCTCTGGCCATACATGGTCAAATACCTGTTGTCATAGGTAGGAAAAGAAGGTATTTTTTTGGAATAAATCCAGACAACCGGTTCCCCTGTCTAAAGAGTATCTCCAGCACTTTAAAAAATACTGAAACAATCACTCACAAAACAGATTTTAACACTTCAAATATCACATATACCAGATGTCACAAAGAAAAACATACCATTGGAAAGAGTAACATGAGGCATTTCACAGACTTAACAATCCTCCATCAAAACATACAGTCAATAAAAAATAAAATACAACTATTAGAAGTTGAGCTCCATTCTTTGAACTGCACAGTAGTTTCTATTACTGAGCACTGGTGTAGAGACACAGAAGTCCAAGTTGTAGTAATATCATTGTATGAAAAGGCAAACTCTTACTGCAGAACTACTTCAAGGGGTGGAGGATCATGCATTTATACAGGAAAGGAACACAGTTCAAATCAAGACATGACCTCAGTGCAGTAAGTGAAGACAAACACTTTGAAATATCAGCTATTGAATTAATGGGGCTTGATATCACCAAGAAATTAATCATTTTGTGCGTATATAGATCTCCCAGTGGTAGTGTGGTCACTTTTTTCAATCAGTTAACAGATGCTCTGGATAAAGTGTCAAGTACAAAGGTCAACATAATTCTGTGTGGGACATTAACATCAACACTAATATCATAAATGAATCCAACAGCACCTTCATAAACATCCTTCAAAGTTTTGGCATGTCACTATTGGTCAATAGTGCAACAAGGGTTACTACAACGACTGCATCAGTAACTGACCATGTGGCCACAAATATGGACTGGGAAAAATGTGATGTAGCTGTAAAAGGTCTCAGACTATCAGACCATCTCTGCCAAATAACAACAGTAAAATCAGGCATCAAATCATTCCATCTACTACAAGCCTAC
Source organism: Schistocerca serialis cubense (assembly GCF_023864345.2). NCBI lineage: Eukaryota > Metazoa > Arthropoda > Insecta > Orthoptera > Acrididae > Schistocerca > Schistocerca serialis. The sequence goes on from NC_064646.1 coordinate 16,368,526, forward strand.
AAACGACATTTACCAGAAATCAGAATAAAAGATTTTTCAAAAGAACTAGAGAAACAAAGCTGGGATGAAGTGTATAAGGAAACCAATGGGAATATGAAATTTTCTAAACTCTCCACATTGTTTAAATTGCACTTTGGGAAAGCATTTCCAAAAGTATGCAAGTCTGTATCAATATCTCACAAAAACAGATGGATAACAACAGGTATAAAGAAGTCCTCCCAAACACTTTAACACCTGTTCCATGGAAAAGTTTCGCAATGATCCAGAATTCTTAAATTTCTGTCATAGATACAAAAAGATCTGTAGGAAGGTGCTGACTGCTGCAAAAAAGTCATTTAATGACAACATAATATATATTGCAGAGAATAAAAGCAAAGCAGTCAGGGATGTTATAGAAAGGAAACGGGGAGAAGCAATAAAACGCAGAATAACATACCGCTAAGGAAGGGGGATAAGGTAATAAATGATACACAACACTTAGTAAATTATGTAAACGAGCAAATTTCAAGTATTGCATAGAAGTTACAGCAAAAATTCCCCAAAACAAATATAGCACCTGTAAATAATGTTGCACTAAATACAATGTTACTTCCAACCACAGAGAATGAGGTCAATAAAACTGTTCAAAACCTAAAAAATAAAAAGTCGGTAGGCTTAGATGAAATACCAATGTGTGTACTGAAACAATGCATAGGGATTATACAAGGCCCCTTGAGAAATATAATAAATGAATGCTTCACATCAGGGACATTCCCAGAGTAGTTAAAAGAGCCAAGAATTGTACCTTTGCTTAAGAAATGTAATGCAGAAGACACAGAGAATTACCTTCCAATTTCCCTGCTGTCACCACTCTAAAAAATAAGAGAAGCAATTATGAAAGACCGATTAATGAATTTCCTGAATAAATACACTCTTAAGCAAATCACAGTTTGGTTTCCAAAGTGGCAAAAATACGGAGTCAGCCATAGCAGGATTCACAAAAGTTGTACTTGATGCTCTTGATTAAGATGAGTGTGTCGCAGGCATATTTTTGGATTTTTCTGACTTTTGATGTAGTTGACCAAAAGACCCTATTAAATAAATTAGAAGCATTAGGAATAAAAGGGGTAGCTCATACCTAACAGATAGGGTAAAAAGAGTAGATATAACACATACTTCAAATAGATCTAAACATTTAGTAAAACACTTATCGGAATCAAAATACATTAATATAGGGGTTCTGTGAGGTAGTATATTAGGACCAATACTATTCCTGATATACATCAATGACTTTACCAGTAGTGTTACTCATTGTGAAAAAATTCTCTTCACTGATGACAGCAATATTGTAGTCACTGAGAAAACAAGAGAATGTCTTGCCGAGAAAGCACATGAAACTCTCAAGGAAGTTTATGATTGGTCAATAAGCAACGAAGTGACATTGAACATAAAGAAAACTAATGCCATGAATTTGAGTTTGAAGAAGAAAAATGACAATGTTAAATTAAATGTAGATGGCAGCTCTGTAGACTGTGTAACAAATACAAAATTTTTAGGAATGAACATTAATTCTCAGTTGAAGTGGTGTGAACACACAAAGGTACTTGCAAACAGAATGTCATCAGCAGGTTATTCCCTTAGAATCCTATCATCAGTGTGTAACATGCAGTGTGTTTTAGTTCCATGTTATTCACATGTACACTCAATTCTTAGCTATGGTATTCTTTTTTGGGGAACAAATGCACAAAATATGAACACAATTTTCAAACTCCAGAAAAGAGCCATAAGAATAATAACCTAAGGTACTAGTCGAGCTCATTGTAAAGATATGTTCAAAACACTGGGGATTTAAACTCCTCCATGTGAATACATTTACCAGTCAGTTGACACATCAAAAATAACATTGGTAATTACTGCACAAACAGCTCTGTCCATGACCATGCAACAAGAGATAGACTCAACTTACATTTACCACGAAAAAATAAACATACAACTCAAAATAGAATTTTCTACCAAGGAATAAAACTGTAAAATAAATTACGAAAAGAGATTAAAGAAACTGCAAAAATACACATTTAAAAAGGCACCTAAAAAGTACCTGTTATCCAATACATTTTATACATTGAAGGATTACTTAGATAAAACAGAGTAGGGGTTTGATAAAAAAAATGCTATGCAAACAAATAGCAATAATAATAATGATTATAAAACATCGAACATTCCACATAACACATTCACTTAATGTTTTTTCCTTCTTTTTTCCTTTCTAGAAATACTTACTCCCAAGCTACTCGTAGCACAATACTAACACCTCTTCCTCTTTCTGAGATCAACATCCCACTCATTATGGAGGGATGCTGACTCAGTTTTTCAGGATAGCAAATGGGAAGTCGCAGTACAGAAAATGGCCCAGAGATCACCAGTGTCTGTATGTGTGTGTGTGTGTGTGTTTGTTTTTTGTTTGTTTGTGTGTGTGTGTGTGTGTGTGTGTGTGTGTGTGTGTGTGTGTGTGTGTGTGTGTGTGTGTGTGTGTGTGTGCGTGTGTGTGTGTGTGTAGTGAGTGAAGTGTTATGAAACAACGTGTGTATAGTGTGTGCAGTGACTGATAGTTAGATACGAGTGAATAGTGTGGCATTACATTATTTAATAAGTTATTTGTAAAAAAGTATTATATAACAGGAGTAAAGCTAATGATTGTCTCTAACTAGAAGTCTGTAAATATATGTGTATACGAATTAGCTTATTTTAAATTGATATAAACTTGTAAATACTTGGATATGTCCTATATCCTTGTAAAAAGAGATCTACAGATGAATAAAGCTACCACTACTACTACTGATATTTCGTCAGATCACACACAAACGCAGCATGGGCGTTAGTGTTGTTGTAGTAGAGAGAGTGAGTCTTTTAAAGTGTGGGATGTGATTAATTAATCCTGTTTAGTATGAGAGTATATCCCAAAGTCCGGCTCCAGCTGCCGAGAAAGAGTCAGAGAGGGCGGTCTGTGATTGCGTGACAGAAAGAATTTTACTTTTGTTAGTCTTTTTCGATATGAAGGTTAACATAGAAGGCAGATTTAAGGGTCTGTACATGCTAGTTAGACGTTAAATTAGAGTGTGTGGAAATCTTTGCATGTGTCTGTACTTAAGTGGGGTAACCGAGGTAGATGATGAATGATCGAAATGACATACATCACACGTATGAAGTACTCAAGCCTTCACCAGCTGCAAGCACTGTGAACTTTCATGCGTTACTTAGTTCATGTTACATGGATCATTTTTACGATAAGTTGAACTGATGCGCAACGAGTCATTTTACATTCACATCCCAAATTAATTTGTAAATACGGCTACATGCTGAAAACTTATTAGTTGTTTTCCATACACAGATGTAGTTTGGTAATTCCTACTCGCCACCTTATACACATTACACTACTAGAAATTCTTCTACAGAACAGGAGGAGATGTCAAGGAGAATCGTTTTCAGTTTGTTTTCATATTTCACTTTGATATCTGTCAGACATTTTACGTTACTGAGTGTTTATAAATAGTTAGAGTTTCAGTGCTGTGGAAACGTTTTTGTGTTAACTGAAATCTTAATGTGGAGTAATGAACGTCACTGTTCCTTCTCGTATGTAATTATGTGCATTATTGTTCCTTTTGAATTGCAGTGGATTATTTACAAGAAACTTCATGAGGGAAGAAATGTAATGTGAAGTGGTAGGCCGCGCGGGATTAGCCGAGCAGACTAGGGCGCTGCAGTCACGGACTGTGAAGCTGGTCCCGGCGGAGGTTCGAGTCCTCCTTCGGGCATGGGTGTGTGTGTTTGGCATTAGGATAATTTAGGTTAAGTAGTTTGTAAGCTTAGGGACTGATAACCTTGGCAGTTAAGTCCCATAAGATTTCACACACATTTGAACATTTTGAAGTGGTAGTCAGCATGCTTGTCTGCAGAGCAGATGTCTACAATAATAATAATAATGTCGTGTGACGAGGGACTCCCGTCGGGTAGACCGCTCGCCTGGTGCAAGTCTTTCGATTTGACGCCACTTCGGCGACTTGCGCGTCGGTGGGGGTGAAATGATGATGATTAGGACAACACAACACCCAGTCCCTGAGCGGAGAAAATCTCCGACCCAGCCGGGAATCGAACCCGGGCCCTTAGGATTGACAGCCTGTCGAGCTGACCACTCAGCTACCGGGGGCAGCCAGATGTCTACAAGACGATTGTGGGTGAGCACTATATATTATTGTTACAGTATATTTCTGAGCAATGAATACTTACTTTCCTCAACATGAGTAACCCCAGAACATTGTTCGATATGACATTACTGAATGAAAACATGCAAAATATGTCAACTTACTGATTTGCTCATCTCAAGGGTTACAATGATTCTAAGTGCTAATGGGGCTTAACTAAGTTGTTTTAGGAATTCTAAAAAGTGTTTTTTCCTGCTTAAATCGTCATTATTACGGCAACCTAAAATTTTTGAAGTTTCCACCCTATTTAGTATTTTCTCGCCATGTGTTACGCTTCCCATTGGTAACGTGAGAGAGCCCTTGCAAGACAACACTACTGAAAATGACATTTAAAAGTACTAGTGTTGTACAAGATTCTTTTTCGAGTCCAAAAGGAAGAGATCTTAATATCTATGTAGGACGTAGAGAGATGAGAATGTTTTCTTAGATGCAGCTGAGTATTCAGTTCAGTTAAGGTTTTCTACATGGCTATTTGCTATTGGCATGGAATTTATTTAGGAATAAGAATGGGAGGGATTCCAAAAATTTCTGACTAGTGAGTCGTAAATGATCAACAAACCCAACAAGGACCACTTGGGCTTTTTGTTAAAATGAGACTTAAGATTATATTATAATCCAGTTTGGGACTGCACATTGATCAATATTAACATTGTCGATACTTGTTCTCAGATTAGTTACTTTGGACCTAAGTATACTGACGGCAACTGGGACTGAGTGCTTCAAATTAACGCAATTACTGGAAATAGTCGCAAACATTTTGCTGATGCAGTGAGATGAGGTGATCGAAAAACAGTGAGCATTCCTTCCGGAAGCAGCAGAATAGCAGCTGTAAACATGGACACGGAAGGTATTACTGTATTTGCTGTATTTGTTGTATTTCAAGACGAGAACTACATTTGTTAGCCTAATTCCTGATACATGGTTCAGAAAACGCCGACGAGGCTGCTTTAGAGTCGTTCTTATACCAACGAGAATATAAATCTCTATAAAGTGCTCTCGCTGCGACGTAAATCGTGCGATAGTCTTAGCAACCCACACTTACACACGATGCGAATAATTTTAATTCAAGGTCGCAGGAGATTGCAGGAACAAAGCGGTTGTAAAATGTATTATTCACCTAGAGCCACCTTCAACTGTTCTACAAAGTCATCGATGCACTGAGCGAAGAAGATTGTCAAGTGACGTGGGATACGGCAGTTCGATGGTGTAGTACCATTGGAAATGAAGCACCTGATCTAGAAATTAATATGCACAGCATATGGATCTTGAACAACAGCCTTTTGTGCCACTCTTCGTGCCAAAAGTACTCAATTTCGCGAAGGAATGAATTGTATTTTCCCATACCCCCTCCAACAAACGCAAGTATCCCATTGGTCTACCGCACTATAGATTCTATATGTTCGTCTCATTTCATATGACATATTTGTGGGGCTCCTAAATATTCCAAATGGCGTGACATGCTCCAGATACACAGTGTGTCCCAGATATATCACTACAAACTTCGAGGTGTTGTGAACTGTGTCTTAAGAAGCAAATCGAGGAAAGGTATCCGTGTCCAGAAATGTCATCCGACGACGCTACAGGGCGTCGAAGTTATAGGCTGTGGCGCTTAACACTAGGCTACCGCTTCAGCAGCAAACGTGACGTTGTAAGATGACGGACCGTAGGTGGAAAGTCTCGCAACGTTGCTTGTTATTCAGTGATAGCGACTGATTGCCACGATCGCCAGTGGAGAAGACGGAGCTAGCTGCTATGCACAAAGGCATTGTCTTGTATGAATGCGATGCTGCGTTGCCCTGGTGGATGGTGGTTTCAGACATGAGTTTTCATCTGCAGTTTATTTTTATCCTGGAATCCTTTAAAAATTTCCAATGTTTTTCGGCAAACAGGAGAAAAATAAACCGCAGATGGCTACCCATGTCCAGAACCATCATCCACCAAGACAACAGATCGCAGCATTCATAGGAGGCGAGGCCTGTCTACGCATCAACTAGCTCCATTTTCTCCACTGGCGATAACAAACAACATCGGGAGGCATTCCGCCTACAGTCCCTCAACGTACAGAGTCACGTTTGCTGCCGAAGGGGTAGCCTAGTGGCAGGGGCCGCAGCCTATAACTTCGACGCTCTGTACCATCGTGGATGACGTTTGCAGATAGGCGTTCCTCTCCTCTATTTGCCCCTCAAGACAGCCTCTACAACCCCTCGAAATTTGTCGCAACATTTCTCGGACATTCTGCAGATCGTAATTGTGTAACTTTCTACTATTGCATCTTTTCTTGCTCTCATTGAATTTGGATAAGTGCAAGATAATGACTATAACTAAGTGAAAACTTTGCTCAAGCCTTGCTGCATCTCTTTATGATCTTTCAACGGCAGCATTTTCATGTCTGCAATGGATCTAATAGTACTGCTTTTGTGTTTACTGTGAACATTAGTTGTCCTATTACGATTCCCCGGGAAACGTCCGATGTTAATTTCCCTGCCGATGAACATGCGCTGTCGATTAAAAGTAATCGATTATGTTAAGTCAACAGTTCACAGAACCAAAAGCATATCCGTGAAGATTCTCTGCACGATTGTATATTCGCTAAAAACTTACACTATTTCTAGAAATTTAGGAAGCTGTGCTGTACCTCGTCGCTGGTATCTACTATTTACATGATATCGTGCGTGAATAAGGCAAGATTTATTTCTGACAAGCAGCTGCTCTAAAATCCGTGCCGTCACCATAAAAGAAGCTTGGAAATTGCATCTCGTCTGTTCTTGAGTCTCAGGTATTTAAGTACATGGGAATGTGTGTGATAGATAGTACTGCTATCGAATAGCTGAAGACTGTGGTGGGGTAGTGGAGAGGAGATGGCTGTAATAATTTAATAGTGGGTGGCTTCGTGGTCATTTTACATTTTGGTGCGACGAAACTTCCGATATTACATGAATACCGAGACCTTTTAGTTGGACAATGTTGTTAAGCAGGTGAAGTATCAGAGGCCATCGTCAAGTAAATATTTAGGACAAGGTAAAAACAATGGCGGTGCTCTCGTGTAGTATACAAAAGATACTTTTTATATTGTTGTCTTTTATCTTTGTTATTCGTCCCGCAGTATTGTCTGGGAAGCTACTTAGTGCAAGTCGCGATTACATAGGAAACTACACGAACGCTAAGCGCTGTAGTGCTAGGAAAGAGACAGTTATCCCCTCATACGTGTGCTATACTTAAAAGAGAAATGCCTTAGCTCTAAAGATTGAAAATCGAATACACGAGATCTGTCTGCTCTACCACGTATTAATTTTGCTTATCTTTAAAGCCTTGCATTCATGTGAAACTTGTCTGAAGATTACTGAAGCACAAGTTGGTGTCCAAGAAAGACAGTTATGACCATCAGATTCAGAAGGGTCAGAAATGTTCTACTAACAGGGGAAAAGTTGAAAACGTGCTTGAATCAGTGCATGTTAACACACGCAGAACTAAAAGAACCGTGTTTCACGAAACAGTTACTGTGTAGTCGAGCGTTTCAGTCCCATGCCAGTGGCACAGCTTCAGTAAAGTGATTAAAACAGAACGAAATGGAAGAGTTCGTGGAAATGATATTGATAATGTGATCACTATGGTATTAAATGGTGGATTACTACAGCGTGTACATATCGAAAATGATGTGGCTCGACCAAGTGTGCGTAGTGTCCATTCCGTGATGTTTTAATCATTTCACTGAAATTCCAAATTTGTACAGGGTCACCGAAAAGTCCTTTGATGTTTGAAAAGGCACTAATTGACGTAATGATGTAGTCACAGAGGTAAACAGTGACACTCATGTCTGAAATGACATGGGCTATTATTAACAGCAAAAACGAGTGTATAAATCGGCCAGCAAATGACGATGGACAGCCCGACGTCAGTGATGCCACATGAGAGCAGTATATAAAATGAACTGTAGTGAGATAGACAGATTATTCCTAGCCTGGCTGATAAACACCTGCTGGAAGCTCCGACTTTTTTGCAGGATGGCGCTCCACCCGATACTGGTACACGTGTGAAAGATCTATTGCACACATCGTTTGCTGGGGACCGCGTGGGGAGCCGCCACTGCCCTCATGCTTGGCCTCCCACAACTCCAGACCTCAAACGGTATGACTATCGGTAGTGGGGCTACCTGAAGTCGCAAGTCTATCGCGATAGTCCAATCTCAATAGTGTCGCTAAAAGACAATTTCCGACGGCAGTTTGCCGCAATATCTTTGACATATTGTTCAGTGTTGTTCACCACATATCCCTGGACTATAGGTGTTTTCGATGAATGGCGGCCAAAACGCTGGGAATTTGTCGGAAGGAAAATGGCCTTTCATAAAAATAAATTATTATGCTGCTTATTACTTTGTATGATATGAAGAAGTAGATCATTTTGTGCTCTTTGGTTTCGTTAAAATTTTATGTCATTCCTAGCACTGATGTGAATTTTTACTTCTCTAACTACATTATTCCGTGAAATGTTGAATTTTCAGATGTTAAAGGACTTTTGGGTTACCCTGTACTCCGATGGCGGATAAGGGGAGAAAGTACACAAACGCAGTAACTTCAATTTTCAGAAACGCGTTCTGAAACTTGCGCATGCGTTAATATATAGTTCTTCGACCAAATGTTCAATATTTTCTCAAATAATATATAATTTATATCTCTTATAAACCAGCTGGGTAGGATCGTTACACGGTATCGTTTCATCAGAAACATGCGCTGCTGTAGTCCATAGATTTGAAAGCCTTCGGATTTTACACACAACAGAGTTTTATAGCTAAATAACTTTGATGGGCTGCAGAATACACAAATCTCCATATTTAGATATAATTTTCATTTGGTTTCAACCGTTCGAAAGGGGCAGCAAGTCGGCGCAGTCTTAGGTGTGAAGTACGGGAGGCGGCGCCATAGCCACTACTTGCGGCAGTTAGTACCTGGAGCCGCTGCCAGCGCTGCCGTCGCCGTCGTCCCCGCCGCTGCCGCCTCCGGTGCCGCCTCCGCCGCCGCCCACGCCCGCTCCGGGGCCTACGATGGCCTCACCCACGGGGACGCCGGCGATGGCGGTGGCGACGGGCCGCGAGATGGCCAGCCCCCCGGGGCCCACCAGCGCCATGCCCTGGGGGCGGCTCGCCGCCACGCCGCCGATCCCAGCGATGCTCAGCCCCACGGGGCGAGCCTCCGCCACCGAAGAACCTGCAACCACGGGCGGCACTCTCAAGGGTGACACATTTCTGCCTTACCACACACACACACACACACACACACACACACACACACACACGTATATATACACTCCTGGAAATGGAAAAAAGAACACATTGACACCGATGTGTCAGACCCACCATACTTGCTCCGGACACTGCGAGAGGGCTGTACAAGCAATGATCACACGCACGGCACAGCGGACACACCAGGAACCGCGGTGTTGGCCGTCGAATGGCGCTAGCTGCGCAGCATTTGTGCACCGCCGCCGTCAGTGTCAGCCAGTTTGCCGTGGCATACGGAGCTCCATCGCAGTCTTTAACACTGGTAGCATGCCGCGACAGCGTGGACGTGAACCGTATGTGCAGTTGACGGACTTTGAGCGAGGGCGTATAGTGGGCATGCGGGAGGCCGGGTGGACGTACCGCCGAATTGCTCAACACGTGGGGCGTGAGGTCTCCACAGTACATCGATGTTGTCGCCAGTGGTCGGCGGAAGGTGCACGTGCCCGTCGACCTGGGACCGGACCGCAGCGACGCACGGATGCACGCCAAGACCGTAGGATCCTACGCAGTGCCGTAGGGGACCGCACCGCCACTTCCCAGCAAATTAGGGACACTGTTGCTCCTGGGGTATCGGCGAGGACCATTCGCAACCGTCTCCATGAAGCTGGGCTACGGTCCCGCACACCGTTAGGCCGTCTTCCGCTCACGCCCCAGCATCGTGCAGCCCGCCTCCAGTGGTGTCGCGACAGGCGTGAATGGAGGGACGAATGGAGACGTGTCGTCTTCAGCGATGAGAGTCGCTTCTGCCTTGGTGCCAATGATGGTCGTATGCGTGTTTGGCGCCGTGCAGGTGAGCGCCACAATCAGGACTGCATACGACCGAGGCACACAGGGCCAACACCCGGCATCATGGTGTGGGGAGCGATCTCCTACACTGGCCGTACACCACTGGTGATCGTCGAAGGGACACTGAATAGTGCACGGTACATCCAAACCGTCATCGAACCCATCGTTCTACCATTCCTAGACCGGCAAGGGAACTTGCTGTTCCAACAGGACAATGCACGTCCGAATGTATCCCGTGCCACCCAACGTGCTCTAGAAGGTGTAAGTCAACTACCCTGGCCAGCAAGATCTCCGGATCTGTGCCGCATGAGCATGTTTGGGACTGGATGAAGCGTCGTCTCACGCGGTCTGCACGTCCAGCACGAACGCTGGTCCAACTGAGGCGCCAGGTGGAAATGGCATGGCAAGCCGTTCCACAGTACTACATCCAGCATCTCTACGATCGTCTCCATGGGAGAATAGCAGCCTGCATTGCTGCGAAAGGTGGATATACACTGTACTAGTGCCGACATTGTGCATGCTCTGTTGCCTGTGTCTATGTGCCTGTGGTTCTGTCAGTGTGATCATGTGATGTATCTGACCCCAGGAATGTGTCAATAAAGTTTCCCCTTCCTGGGACAATGAATTCACGGTGTTTTTATTTCAATTTCCAGGAGTATATATATATATATATATATATATATATATATATACACAGTCATGCTCATAAATTAAGGATAACTGCAGAATGTGGTGCCACACAACGTGGCACTACTCAAAATTGGCGCTAATAGCATAGGCACATAGGGAACACACACGACACAGATCTGTAAGTACACGGTATTGGTGATAAGTGGAGAATACCGTCTCGAAACACATGTGCTACAAAACGCCACTGTTTCCTCCGGATGTACCCCGACATCAATATGATATGATCACCGTGCACGCGTACATAGGCCACACAACGGGTTGGCATACTCTGGATCAGGTGGTCGAGCAGCTGCTGGGGTATAGCCTCCCATTCTTGCACCAGTGCCTGTCGGAGCTCCTGAAGTCTCGTCGGGGTTTGAAGACGTGCAGCGATACGTCGACCGAGAGCATCCCAAATGTGCTCGATCGGGCTTAGGTCTGGAGAACAGGTAGGCCACTCCATTCGCCTGATATCTTCTGTTTCAAGGTACTCCTCCACGATGGCAGCTCAGTGGGGCCGTGCGTTATCATCCATCAGGGGGAAGGTGGGACCCACTGCACCTCTGACAAGGTAGACATACTGGTGCAAAATGATGTCCAGATAGACCTGACCTGTTACAGTTCTTCTGTCAAAGACATGCTGGGGTGTACGTGCACCAATCATAATCCCACTCCACACCATCAAATCAAGACCTCCATACAGGTCCCTTTCACGGAGATTAAGGGGTTGGTATCTTGTTCCTGGTTGCCAGACGAAAACCCGGCGTGAATCACTGTTCACACTATACCTGGAGTCGTCCGTGTACATAACCTGGGGCCACTGTTCCAATGACCATGTACTGTGTTCTTGACACCAGACTTTATGGGCTCTCCTGTGACCAGGGGTCATTGGAATGCACCTTGCAGGTCTCCAGACGAATAAACAATGTCTGTTCAGTCGTCTGTAGACTGTCTGTCTGGAGATAACTGTTCCAGTGGCTGCGGTAAGGTCCCGAGCAATGCTACCTGCAGTAATCCGTAGCTGTCTGCGGGCACTGATGGTGAGATATCGGTCTTCTTGTGGTGGTGTACACTGTGGACGTCCCGTACTGTAGCGCCTGGACACGTTTCCTGTCTCCTGGAATCGTTGCCATAACCTCGAGATAACACTTTGTGGCACACAGAGTTCCCATGCTACGACCTGCTGTGTTTGACCAGCCTCCAGTTGCCCTACTATTCTACCCCTCATAACATCATCAGTACGTGTTCTATGAGCCATTTGCAACACACAGTCACCATTAGCACGTTTCAGAACGTCTGCACACTTACTCGCTGCACCGTACCCTGACGTGCACCAACACACCTCTGAGTATGTGGACTGGTGCCAGCACCACCGTGCGACGACCGCAGGTCAAATGCACCACATGGTCATACCCCGAGGTGATTTAAACCCGCAAACCGCCCACCAGAGCGTTGTTTCACCATGTATCATCATATTGTAACAACGATAGATATTGAAAAACAACTTTCGCATGTATGGATGTAAGGTAGGGGTTCATGAAGGTAGATTAAAACTTCGAGCCGGACCTTTGCCTTTCGCTGACAAGTGGTCTACCGACTGAGGTACAAACGTAGTAGCCGGCCGCGGTGGCCGTGCGGTTCTAGGCACTTCAGTTCGGAACCGCGTGGCTGCTACGGTCGCAGGTTCGCATCCTGCCTCGGGCATGGATGTGTGTGATGTCCTTAGGTTAGGTTTTAGTAGTTCTAAGTTCTAGGGGACTGATGACCTCAGATGTTGAGTCCCATAGTGCTCAGAGCCATTTTGAACCAACATAGTACCTCGTCTCCTACCTTCCAAAGCTGAGGTGAAGATGTCAAGAGAGGTTGTCAGTTGTGCATGGGTAGCTCAGTTGGTAGAGCACTTACCCGTGAAAGGCAAAGGTCTTGAGTTTGAGTCTCGGTTCCGCACACAGTCTTAATCTGCCAGGAAGTTTCACATCAGCGCACCCTCCACTGCAGAATGAAAACTGGATCCTGGCATATGAGACGTTCTAAAACGTAAGAAAATATTATTTTCAACGAAAACTTAAGTTTTTTTAATGGACACCCTGTATTATTTCTTACACAATCAATAGCACGAAAAATCAGAAAAAGAATGGCGTTAGTTGCGTCGCAATACGTCAGTTACATACTGAGAAACTGCAGAGTGAAGCTGACGCTCGAAAGAAACGAAAAGCGCGGTTACTGCACATCCCTAGATGTAAAGTGTGAATCCCACGTTGCTCGTGATCGCGAGGCAATTGACTTACTAGAATGCAACAAAAGCTGCACTTACTGTTGCTTACACTGTTAGTAAGTGGAATCGAAACGATACATACATCCTGTCACAGAATTACGTACAACTACCATTTACCTCTCTGTTAGGTCTTGGTCTGCCATTAATTATGTGTACCCTGGCTGATGATATTGGGTTCTTCGTTACCGTTAAGTCCATTATACTACTGTAGTAAGATCAGTAAACCACGCAAAATCTTTCCTTATTTGCATTGTGTATGATTGGACATTTGTATTGTATCCGGTTCACTTATTAACGGTGTAAATAGCAGTAAGTACAGAATTTGTTGCATCGTAATACGTCAGTTACATCACCATTACGAGCAACGTGGGGTTCAAGCTTCCGTGTCGGGATGTGCAATAGTGGCGCATTTTGTTTATTTCAAGCGTCAACTTCGCTTTGCAATTTCTCGCAATGTAATTGAAGAATTTCGATACCATCAACGCCATTCTATTTGTGATTTTTCATTTTATTGATTGCGTAAAAAATAATATGGAGTGTCCATTTAAAAAGAACCTTAAATTTGTGTTAACAATAATATTTACTTACGTATTATAATGTGTCATATTATTTTCTTTCATGACCCTATGCCTTACACTCATACCTGTGAAAAACGTTTTCAGTATCTGTTGCTGTTCCAGAGATATTTGCCGTGCTGCTTCCATAGCCGTGCATAATTGCGTAAGTGTTGCCGCTGCACGATTTTGTGCACAAACCGACCTCTGAACTACAGCGCATAACTGTTAGGTGAGATTTATGTCGGGTGATCTGGGTGACCAAACCATTCGCTCTAACTGGCCATTATGTTCTCCAAACCAGTCGCCAATAACTGTGGCTTTGTGACATCCCATAAATGGCTGCAAATGGTTTCCAAGTAGCCGAACATAATAATTACCAGTCATTCATTTGGACCAGAGGACCCACTCCACTCCATGTAAACATAACCGTACCACAATAAAGCCACCAACAGCTAGCACAGTGCCTTGCTGACGACTTGGGTCCATGGCTTTGTAAAGTCTGCACTAAACTTGTACCCTATCATCAGCTCTTAGCTATTGGAAACTGATAAGGCCCCGGTTTTCCAGTCGTCTAGGGTTCATCCGACATGGTCACGAGCTCAGGAAAGGTACTGCAGGAAAAGTTGTGCTTTTAGCAAAGGCACTAGCGTCGATCATCTGTTGTCATACCCCATCAACGCGAGATTTTCCCGCATCGTCCTTGGTGGATATGTTCGTCGTACATCCGACATTGATTTCTGTGCTTATTTCACGCAGTGTTGCTTGTCTGTTAGAGCTCAAAACTCTAGATAAACATTGCTGTTCTCGGTCGTTAAGTGAAGGCCATTGGCCACTACGTTGCCGTGGTGAGAGGCATTGCCTGAAATGTGATACGAGGGCAGTTCAATAAGTAATGCAACACATTTTTTTTCTCGGCCAATTTTGGTTGAAAAAACCGGAAATTTCTTGTGGAATATTTTCAAACATTCCCGCTTCGTCTCGTATAGTTTCATTGACTTCCGACAGGTGGCAGCACTGTACGGAGCTGTTAAAATGGCGTCTGTAACGGATGTGCGTTGCAAACAACGGGCAGTGATCGAGTTTCTACTGGCGGAAAACCAGGGCATCTCAGATATTCATAGGCGCTTGCAGAATGTCTACGGTGATCTGGCAGTGGACAAAAGCACGGTGAGTCATTGGGCAAAGCGTGTGTCATCATCGCCGCAAGGTCAAGCAAGACTGTCTGATCTCCGGCGTGCGGGCCGGCCGTGCACAGCTGTGACTCCTGCAATGGCGGAGCGTGCGGACACACTCGTTCGAGATGATCGACGGATCACCATCAAACATTTCAGTGCTCAACTTGACATCTCTGTTGGTAGTGCTGTCACAATTGTTCACCAGTTGGGATATTCAAAGGTTTGTTCCCGCTGGGTCTCTCGTTGTCTAACCGAACACCATAAAGAGCAAAGGAGAACCATCTGTGCGGAATTGCTTGCTCGTCATGTGGCTGAGGGTGACAATTTCTTGTAAAAAATTGTTACAGGCGATGAAACATGGTTTCATCACTTCGAACCTGAAACAAAACGGCAATCAATGGAGTGGCGCCACACCCAGTCCCCTACCAAGAAAAAGTTTAAAGCCATACCCTCAGCCGGTAAAGTCATGGTTACAGTCTTCTGGGACACTGAAGGGGTTATTCTGTTCAATGTCCTTCCCCATGGTCAAACGATCAACTCTGAAGTGTATTGTGCTACTCTTCAGAAATTGAAGAAACGACTTCAGCGTGTTCGTAGGCACAAAAATCTGAACGAACTTCTCCTTCTTCATGACAACGCAAGACCTCACACAAGTCTTCGCACCCGAGAGGAGCTCACAAAACTTCCTCATGCACCCTACAGCCCCGATCTCGCACCGTCGGATTTCCATATGTCTGGCCCAATGAAGGACGCAATCCGTGGGAGGCACTACGCGGATGATGAAGAAGTTATTGATGCAGTACGACGTTGGCTCCGACATCGACCAGTGGAATGGTACCGTGCAAGCATACAGGCCCTCATTTCAAGGTGGCGTAAGGCCGTAGCATTGAATGGAGATTACGTTGAAAAATAGTGTTGTGTAGCTAAAAGATTGAGGAATAACCTGGTGTATTTCAATGCTGAATAAAACAACCCCTGTTTCAGAAAAAAATGTGTTGCATTACTTATTGAACTGCCCTCGTACTATCGGCAAACTCTTGGCAGTATGGATTTCGGGATATTGAATTCCTTACCTTTTTTCTGAATGAAATGTCCTATGCGTCGTTTCCCAACTACCATTCCGCGTTCAAAGTCTGTTAATTCTCGTCGTGCGGTCATAGTCACGTCGAAAAACTTTCCAAAAGAATTACCTGAGTTGTGCAAACGAAAGCTCCGCCAATGCATCGTCATACCGGGTGCACACGACACTACCATCCCCCGTGTATTTGCCTACCGCTGTCCCATGAATTTTTTCACTTCAGCGTAAGTGTTGTCACTGTGTTACCCTCACGTCGTTGGGGTCA
This sequence comes from Schistocerca serialis cubense, assembly GCF_023864345.2. NCBI lineage: Eukaryota > Metazoa > Arthropoda > Insecta > Orthoptera > Acrididae > Schistocerca > Schistocerca serialis. Next base: position 16,384,844 of record NC_064646.1, read on the forward strand.
TTAATTTTTTGTCCGGCGCGCTTATATTCCAGAGCTCAAAACCACTCGTAGATTTAATCATGGAAACCGTACTCACTTGTACCTAAGAACACTTTAGAAAATGTTTAGGTATCTTTTTTCAAGTTCCTGCAACTCAAATGATCTTTGAACATTCCCGCCGACGTTTTCTGTGCTTACGTTCCCTATCCCATGTCACTTTAAATCGATAACAATCTACATACTTCAGCAATATTCAAGTATGGGTAGTATAAATGTTCTGTAGGCGATATCTAACAAATCTTCAGCGATACCAGAATATCCTTCCTCTGCACATAAACCTTGTATTTTTCATACCAATGACAGATCTACTGCAACGTTAGCACCTTGTGTTCTCGCACACTGTTGTATTTTTCAGGCTTTAGTTGTTATTCATTAACAGGCAGTTGTCGATGTGTGTTCAATGGAGATATTTTGCGGAGATCTCACTGGATATTTTTGTATTGCATTTTATAATAGCATTTAATCATCTCTCCAAAGTGTTAGATTCGTATTAACGTTATTCGTTACGCCAGCGGAATAGAACACTATCCTGAAGAACACACGAGATCATCTTTCGTCTTTGTTCCTCACTGTCCACCCATGAAGACGTAATGTACCGTCATTATCTCGAATCTCAACTTTGTGAGCTATACACATGAGTATTTGGGGAACATACTTAAGTACTGGCTATGAATTTGAAAGTGTGCATCAGTACCATGAAGGTGACTGTGGCTAGTGCAGTGTTGTGTTTATTGTGCTACGTTGTTGTTGTTGTGGTCTTCAGTCCTGAGATTGGTTTGATGCAGCTCTCCATGCTACTCTATCCTGTGCAAGCGTCTTCATCTCCCAGTACCTACTGCAGCCTACATCCTTCTGAATCTGTTTAGTATATTCATCTTTTGGTCTCCCTCTACGATTTTTACCCTCCACGCTGCCCTCCAGTACTAAATTGGTGAGCCCTTGATGCCCCAGAACATGTCCTACCAACCGATCCCTTCATCTAGTCAAGTTGTGACATAAACTTCTCTTCTCCCCAGTCCTATTCAATACCTCCTCATTAGTTAAGTGATCTACCCATCTAATCTTCAGCATTCTTCTGTAGCACGAAATTTCAAAAGCTTCTATTCTCTTCTTGTCCAAACTATTTATTGTCCATGTTTCACTTCCATACATACGCCATACAAATACTTTCAGAAACGTCTCCTGACACTTAAATCAATACTCGATGTTAACAAATTTCTCTTCTTCAGAAACGATTTCATTGCCATTGCCAGTCTACATTTTATATCCTCTCTACTTCGACCATCATCACTTATTTTGACCCCCAAATAGCAAAACTCCTTCACTACCTTAAGTGTCTCATTTCCTAATCTAATTCCCTCATCATCACCCGATTTAATTCGACTACATTCCATTACCCTCGTTTTGCTTTTGTTGATGTTCATCTTATGCCCTCCTTTCAAGACACTGTCCATTCCGTTCAACTGCTCTTCCAAGTCCTTTGCTGTCTCTGACAGAATTACAATGTCATCTGCAAACCTAAAAGTTTTTATTTCTTCTCCATGGATTTTAATACCTACTCCGAACTTCCCTTTTGATTTCTTTACTGCTTGCTCAATATACAGATTGAATAGCATCGGGGAGAGGCTACAACCCTGTCTCACTTCCTTCCCAACCACTGCTTCCCTTTCATGCCCCTCGACTCTTATAACTGCCATCTGCTTTCTATACAAATTGTAAATAGCCTTTCGCTCCCAGTATTTAGCCCCTGCCACCTTCAGAATTTGAAAGAGAGTATTCCAGTCAATATTTTCAAAAGCTTTCTCTAAGTCTACAAATGCTAGAAACGTAGATTTGCCTTTCCTTAATCTTCCTTCCAAGATAAGTCGTAAGGTCAGTATTGCCTCACGAGTACCAACATTTCTGCGGAATTCAAACTGATCTTCCCCGAGGTCGGCTTCTACCAGTTTTTCCATTCGTCTCTAAAGAATTCGTGTTAGTATTTTGCAGCTATGACTTATTAAACTGATAGTTTGGTAATTTTCACATCTGTCAACACCTGCTTTCTTTGGGATTGGAATTATTATCATGCTAGAGATAACCAAATAAAGTAAAGTATCGAGAAGACGGAAACCCTATGATTGTACTGGTAATAACCCATATGTAATGCAAGAGAAATACCAATAGAAACACATCATGAAATAAATAGTGGTGTACACCGTAGTATTTGAAATAACGTTCTGAATGCAGAGAAGAATGTTCTAATGTTAGGATCTGTAGACCATGAAATATAATACAGACTAGTTTTTCCTGTTACATCTTCTGAAACATGTTCACTTAGTTACGATTCTGCGGATAATCGTACGTGAGGAGTATGTTATATTACATAGCCTGAATTAGTGACAAGTATGCCAATATTGTTAAAATGTTGACAATATATCTGTGATAATGGTAGGAGAGTAAGTTGCGGCCGATAGCGTAAGTGCTCACGGCCGCGATATTGCGGTCATGTTGACGTCCTTCCAGGTAATGACCGAGAAAAGCGTTTGAGCTGATTTGTATTTAGCCTGTTTGGTTGATGGAATACAGAGCTCTTCCGGTAGAGACACACTTCACCAGTAATTGTCAAAAATGCGGTGAGAGGAGCCTTAGGAAGGTAATAACAACACGGAACCTTTCTCGACGCCGGACATCTCCATAGCGAAGGTCCCCTTCACTGCGTGAAAGGCAGCCAAATTCATAGCTGTGGCCAGCTGAACTCTACGGGACTCCTGGGAGAGAAAGGCTGTTTTTGTAATTACAGCAACGGATGTTGTTTTGACGTGCAGTCAATGTCGCAGGATTTGAGATGTACTGATACTGGAACGCGACAATCGTTTGGTGTGTTCAAAATGGTTCAAATGGCTCTGAGCACTATGCGACATAACTTCTGAGGTCATCAGTCGCCTATAACTTAGAACTAATTAAATCTACCTAACCTAAGGACATGACTCACATCCATGCCCGAGGCAGGATTCGAACCTGCGACCGTAGCGGTCGCTCGGTTCCAGACTGTAGCGCCTAGAACCGCACGGCCACTACGGCCGGCCTTTGATGTGTTTCAGGACCCGTAATTCAGACTGTTTCATTTTCTAAATGTGACAAGTCTTGTTACGGCTATACTTGCTTTATGTAGTTTTATTTCATTCTATTTGCTAGGGGACGTTTTCTAGACGTTTATTACTAGTGCTACAAACGCAGATGATTACAAATAACACGATATTGCGTACTTCTGATTTCAGGAAGCTATAGGACAGTGAGTGGAATCTCCTGCATGAATTGGGGCTAGACACAAGAGGCGGTTAGAAATCTCTACATTATTCCTTGACGCAAATCTTTCACTGTCCACTGCTGTATGAGCATGGCAATATTCAAGTGATAACCTCGCAGTCAAAAAGTGAACAAATATCCAAATGATACGCTGAAAGTCAGCAAAAAGTTAATTTTATTAAAAAGTAATCGAACTGATAAAAGGATTTACGCAGGCAGCAATACATGTATCAGTTGCAGTTTGTATGACCAGTCCAGGTTCTGGCTTCATAACGGAAGGTAGAGTTAGTTAGGAACTATGTCAAATGTCCAATCAGGGGACTATCCTTGATACATCGGATGTTTACATACGTTTAAATACTTCTTTTCTTTGCGTGTACCGCTGTCATTATCCAAGTCCCTATGATGAATAGTTGCTGTGCAATCCTGGTAATCGAAGGACGGAGATCTACTGAGTGCACCAGAGCTAATCTGAAAATAGAATATTTTCAGGCGCGCGGGATTAGCCGAGCGGTCTAGGCGCTGCAGTCATAGACTGTGCAGCTGGTCCCGGCGGAGGTTCGAGTCCTCCCTCGGGCATGGGTGTGTGTGTTTGTCCTTAGGCTAATTTAGGTTAAGAAGTGTGTAAGTTTAGGGACTGATGACCTTAGCAGTTAAGTCCCATAAGATTAATAAAAAAAAATCTTTTCAGTGTGAAAGAAACACAGAATGTTGCCAGCATGAAATGTTAGACTGTCATCCATGGAAAGATACAAACTGACAAAATTTCATAGTCACGCAAAATTTCATGAAGATGAAAGTTATTTCACACGATCATGAAACAAGAGGATTTTCTCCTATATTCATATTTACTACTATATGACATAAATAGTGGCCCCACCCGGCTTCACACGGATAGCACTAAGTATCAACAGCCGGATAACTTGTTTCTAATACGTAATTATACACACAAACCTTTATTGTGAATTATTAGTGAAAACCGTATCAAAATCCCTCCAATAGTTCCTGAGATTAGCATTCATACATAGACAGAAATGCGGCGAAGGACTTAAATTTATAGCGAGCATGGCTATCCAATTGTGGTTTTTATTTTCTGGCAGATTAATAATTACTGTATTAAATAAATTAGTAAAAAGGTGGTGTAGCAGTTGTTCAACACATGAATTGAATATGAAAACGCTTTTAGCAGACATCGCTCCACAGTTGATGAGATTCCTTTGGATTCAAGCTACCATTCATTTATAAGTTGCGAATGTATTTATAAGATGGTGTAAAACCTAGACCGTACTGTTCACTATTTCATTTTCTTACCAGTCTTCTTTCTGGTTTGTTGTGGCACTCCACGGCTTCCTCTCTTGGGTCAATCACTTCATCTGAGTAGCGCCGGCATTTTAGATGTGAACAAATATTTGTTTGTGATTGAAGTCAGATTCCAGAATTGAACGCAAAATTCAAAATTAAATGACAAATGATTAAGGCAGTGGTCGATATACCAAACTATTGACTGAAATTTCGTTACCATCTACGGGAGACATCTTAAGAGAGAAATCGACAGATGAGGACGAAACACTATGGTATAGTTTTATATTCGGACCACGGCCTCTCAGTCCAGAAGTTCGAATAAGAGAAATCAATTTAACACCAAAATACCATGTGGTTATAATTTAGGAACAGGCACTCACGGAGGTCCATTGTGGACTATAATTATCGTATAGCAATGAAACTTTGGTAGATACGGTACTGCATTAATGCGGAACCGATTTACACTGGAAAAATTCAGTCCCAGTTGTGGCCACCAGGTCCACATCTGGCGCTGTACGCTGTTTGTATGACGGTATGAAATCTGTGTTGTCATTTAACAAGCCGTAAAGTGAGTGAACGGTGTGTTTATGGAGAATAGAGACCGTGCATTGTTAGTTAAGCTAATTTATGTAAACGGCAGCAATTACAAGCAGCGTCGAGAGAGTATCGCTAACTGAAAGGTCTCAGAAGAGGGTCGGTGTTATTAAATGGTTTACAGAACATGACAATGAAATTTGAAAACCACTTTCCCCGGGTTGTGCTAGTTCTCGTACCATGTCACGAGAAATGTCCGGAAGGTTTTGAGGTCTGTTTTGCACAGGTACCCACATAAGAGCCAGACAGAGCAGCAACTAAAGTCTCATGATCTGCGGCAACGTGGAGGTGGCTTACAAAACACTCGTTCGGCCTATACTTGAGTATTGCTCATCAGTGTGGGGTCCGTACCAGGTCGGGTTGACGGAGGAGATAGAGAAGATCCAAAGAGGAGCGGTGCGTTTCGTCACAGGGTATTTAGTAAACGTGATAGCGTTACGGAGATGTTTAGCAAACTCAAGTGACAGACTCTGCAAGAGAGGCGCTCTACATCGCGGTGTAGCTTGCTGTCCAGGTTTTGAGAGGGTGCGTTTCAGGATGAGGTATCGAGTATATTGCTTCCCCCTACTTATATCTCCCGAGGAGATCACGAATGTAAAATTAGAGAGATTCGAGCGCGCACGGAGGCTTTCCGGCAGTCGTTCTTCCCGCGAACCATACGCGACTGGAACAGGAAAGGGAGGTAATGACAGTGGCACGTAAAGTGCCCTCCACCACACACCTTTGGGTGGCTTGCGGAGTGTAAATGTAGATGTAGATGTAGAACGTCCTGAGTTTGCTCTTCGGTCTCTGGCACGGATAGTATTTGGCCGGGCACTAGTGTATAGAGTTGCAAGGTGCATTTTGCATTACAGGGTGCAGTGAATACTGTTAAACCACCTGTTGTGCACTAAGAGCCATTGCACTCCCCACACACGGCTGCGTGAATTGAGAAGCACCTTTGTAAAAAATGGCTCTGAGCACAATGGGACTTGACATCTGAGGTCATCAGTCCCATAGACTTAGAACTACATAAACCTAACTAACCTAAGGACATCACACACATCCATGCCCAAGGCAGGATTCGAACCTGCGACCGTAGCGGTCGCGCGGTTCCAGACTGTAGAGCCTAGAACCGCTCGGCCACTCCGACCGGCGCACCTTTTTAGTCGTTCCGTTCTTCTTTGAAGAGAATACACGCAGTAAGCCTGACAGGTATACCGTGCCGTCTGCACGTTATCTAGACCTCCTTGTACAGCATGTGATTCCTGCTTTGGAAGAGCGCAACTATGTGGAAACCACTGTTTTCATGCAAGATGGATAAACGTTTCATGTCGCTCGCCCAGCAAAAGAACTGCTTAATGCAGTCTTCCACAAAAGTGTTATCTCCAGAGGTGTTCCAGATACATGGCCTGCAAGATCACCTTATGTGAATCAATGTGACTTTTGTACTTGTGAATATCTGAAAGATTGCCTTTACCTGGTCGCATTCACTCTTTACCAGATCTGAAGGCCATTATACAGGAACGCGTTATTCACATTGCACCGAACTGCTGCGAGCAGCTGTTGATCACTTCGGATGCAGCATCTCATCAATGTCTCTAGTAGTGCATGTTGTAAGCCGGCCGTTGTGGCCGAACGGTTCTAGGCGCTTCAGTCCGGAACCGCGCTGCTGCTACGGTCGCAGGTTCGAATCCTGCCTCGGCCATGGATGTGTGTGATGTCCTTAGGTTAGTTAGGTTTAAGTAGTTCTAAGTTCCAGGGGACTGATGACCTCCGATGCTAAGTCCCAGAGTGCTTAGAGTCACTTGAACCATTTTTTGCATGTCTCAGGTGCTTATACTGAACAAATTGAGAAAACGGTAATCATCTTGGGGTTGAAGCTCTTTTCTTCCGTGTTTGCTTTAACAATATGTATGTTTTCGGATAGGGTCCGTCTTTAGCAAAACACTTTTTTTGGTTTTAGCCCAAACATTTTTCACTGCAGTTGCAGCTTCTTCAGTGGGCTTTTATTTTCCATCTGTTAAAGATAACGAGTATTCATTGCTGTTTGTATACATGTAGCTATTAGTTTTTAAATTGTAATTACAGATATTTGAAAAAACACATAAATTACGAATTCATACCTTTTTACCACACGGTGTGGTTTTTCTGATGTGTTGTGTTTCTACAGTGACCGTTATTTGCACAGTCTGTCATCTGCAGCCACTTATAGCTTAAAGTAGACAAATTGTTTAAGCCAAAATTACGATTTGAAAACTTGTTATTTCTATGTCTGAAATTATTTAATTCTATGTGTGTGTCTATTTACATAATGTTTCACTTACGTTTTCCTTTTAATCATCTTCATCACTGTCGAACACTATATGTTGAGTTGTCACTACCACTGTCACTGTAAAACAAACATGGCGGGCAGTGGAACAATTCTACATCTACATCTACATTTATACTCCGCAATCCACTCAACGGTGTGTGGCGGAGGGCACTTAACGTGCCACTGTCATTACCTCCCATTCCTGTTCCACTCGCGTATGGTTCGCGGGAAGAACAACTGCCGGAAAGCCTCCGTGCGCGCTCTAATCTCTCTAATTTTACATTCGTGATGTCCTCGGGAGGTATAAGTAGGGAGAAGCAATATATTCGATACCTCATGCAGAAACGCACCCTCTCGAATCCTGGACAGCAAGCTACATAGCGATTCACAGCGCCTCTCTTGTAGAGTCTGCCACTTGAGTTTGCTAAACATCTCTGTAACGCTATCAAGCTTACCAAATAACCCTGTGACGAAACGAGCCGCTCTTTTTTGGATCTTCTCTATCTCCTCTGTCAACCCGACCTGGTACGGATCCCACTCTGATGATCAATACTGAAGTATAGGTCGAACGAGTGTTTTTTAAGCCACCTCCTTTGTTGATGGACTACATTTTCTAAGGACTCTCCCAATGAATTTCAACCTGGCACTCGACTTACCAACAATTAATTTTATATGATCATTCCACTTCAGATCGTTTCGTACGCATACTCCCAGATATTTTACAGAAGTAACTGCTAACAGTGTTTGTTCCGCTATCATATAATCGTATAATAAAGGATCCTTCTTTCTGTGTATCCGCAATATATTACATTTGTCTATATTAAAGCTCAGTTTCCACTCCCTGCACCAAATGCCTATGCGCTGCAGATCTTCCTGCATTTCGCTGCAATTTTCTAATGCTGCCACTTCTCTGTATACTACAGCATCATCCGCGAAAAGCCGCATGGAACTTTCGAAGGTGTAAAAACAAGACGACTGACAGTGGAGCTATTGGATGTGTTCCTGGCGGTTGTTCTGAATCTTTCAGAGGTGTTAGTGATTCTTTTTTCTTTATGTGTGTGAGTGTGTGTGTGTGAAAAGAGAGACAGACAGAGAGAGAGAGAGAGAGAGAGAGAGAGAGAGGGAGAGAGAGAGAGAGAGGGAGAGAGAGGGTGACAGTAGGTTTAGGGATTTATTTTATTTTTATTTTGTGGTTGGTTGTTTTTGGGGAAGGAGACCAGACAGCGAGGAAGTCGACCGTGCCCTTTGAAAGGAACCATCCCGGCATTTGCCTGGAGCGATTTAGGGAAATCACGGAAAACCTAAATCAGGATGGCCGGACGCGGGATTGAATCGTCGTCCTCCCGAATGCGAGTCCAGTGTGTAACCACTGCGCCACCTCGCTCGGTTTTATTTTGTGTGTGTGTGTGTGTTTGTGTGTGTACACACCCTGCCCTAATAACATCCCTAATCCATTACATATGGAAACATTTCATACCTCTTTCTTGCATCCATTGCGCCAGATTTGCGCCTGGTGGCGAAAATTGGAAGTAATTTTTTTCCAGCATAATTTGGTTCTGCATTAATGCGTTAGCATGTATGCTAAGTTTCACTGCCATACTATAGTTATAGCACACACTGGACCTCCGTGAGTAGCTGTACATTAATTATAGCAACCCAGTAGTAAGGAAATAATAAAATTAAATAGACAGTTTGAAACTTGCAAAAAAAAAAAAAAGTAGTATCAGTTGCTGTTTGGTAGTAGAGACCTGTGGCGCGACTCAACTGCCCCAGAGCCTGCTGCCCCCTTGCTGGGACACTTCCAGACGCTTCGCCGCCCTACCTTCTGGAGGCGGCTGGATGGCGACCGTGTCGGACGGCGCCCTGTGCTCCTCTATGCGCCGCCCAGTGGTCGGGTCCCAGATGCCCGAGGCGCCGCCGTAATAGCGCAGCGGCCCCTGCTCGTCCTCCTCCTCTTGCTGCTCGTCCGCTACGCTGCGGTGTTCCTTCCTGCACAGCCAGCCAACACATCGCGATTACCACCAGTGCTGCAACGCAACTCTCCAGACTTTCAAATACACTGCCGGCCAAAACAAGTGAATGACCCAGAAGACACGCTCGTATGTCAGTGCAACTTGTCAGTCGACACAACATTAGTAAATACACTACTGGCCATTAAAATTTGCTACACCAAGAAGAAATGCAGATGATAAACGGGTATCCATTGGACAAATATATTATACTAGAACTGACATGTGATTACATTTTCACGCAGTTTGGGTGGATAGATCCTGAGTAATCAGTACCCAGAACAACCACCTCTGGCCGTAATAACGACATTGATACGCCTGGGCATTGCGTCAAACAGAGCTTGGGTGGCGTGTACAGTTACAGCTGCCCAAGCAGCTTCAACACGATAACACAGTTCATCAAGAGTAGTGACTGGCGTATTGTGACGAGCCAGTTGCTCGGCCACCACTGACCAGACGTTTTCAATTGGTGAGAGATATGGAGAATGTGCTGGCCAGGGCAGCAGTCGAACATTTTCTGTATCCAGAAATGCCCGTACAGGACCTGCAACATGCGGTCGTGCATTATCCTCCTGAAATGTAGGATTTCGCAGGGATCGAATAAGGGGTAGAGCCACGGGTCGTAACACATCTGAAATGTAACTTCCACTGTTCAAAGTGCCGTCAATGCGAATAAGAGGTGACCGCGACGTGTAACAAATGGCACCCCATACCATCATGCTCGGTGATACGACAGTATGGCGATGACGAATACACACTTCCAATGTGCGTTCACCGCGATGTCGCCAAAGACGGATGCGACCATCATGATACTGTAAACAGAACCTGGATTCATCCGAAAAAATGACGTTTTGTCATTCGTGCACCCGGGTTCGCCGTTGAGTACACCATCGCAGGCGCTCCTGTGTGTGATGCAGCGTCAAGGGTAACCGCAGCCATGGTCTCCGAGCTGATAGCCCATGCTGCTGCAAACGCCGTCGAACTGTTCGTGTAGGTGGTTGTTGTCTTGCAAACGTCCCCATCTGTTGACTCAGGGATTGAGACGTGGCTGCACAATCCGTTACAGCCATGCGGATAAGATCCCTGTCATCTCGACTGATAGTGATACGAGGCCTTTGGGATACAGCACGGCGTTCCGTATTACCCTCCCGAACCCACCGATTCCATATTCTGCTAACAGTAATTGGATCTCGACCAACGCGAGCACCAATTTCGCGACACGATAAACCGCAATCGCGATAGGCTACAATCCGACCTTTATCAAAGTGATGGTACGCATTTCTCCTCCTTACACGAGGCATCACAACAACGTTTCACCAGGTAACGTCGGTCAACTGCTATTTGTGTATGAGAAATCGGTTGGCATTTTTCCCCGTGTCAGCACGTTGTAGGTGTCGCTACCGGCGCCAACTTTGTGTGAATGCTCTGAAAAGCTAATCATTTGCATATCACAGCATCTTTTTGCTGTCGGTTAAATTTCGCGTCTGTAGCACGTCATCTTCGTGCTGTAGCAAATTTAATGGCCAGTAGTGTATGAATATGATTAGAGTTTCAGTTCTTTGTGACAAGTATAACAGCATTACTGTGGTTACCAGCCCTGTAAAGGTGTATAAGAGACGTGACCAATATCAGATATTGAGTTATCCCTGTGAAGGACACGAATACGCAACATGCTGATGTGAGACAGCGACGTCAGCACCTTTGGGCTGTGAAAGGTGGATCTCCATTTGGCCGGCTGGCCGAATTGTGCACTATTCAGATCCGAAGTGTTTTCATACGTGGCACTGGGTTGATGTTCGACTGTGCGGGAACGTGAAGGCAGACATTCTCGTCAGGGTTTCATCCTACCATGTCTGACCACCGTCGTATTCTGAACCGAGCACGTCGTGATCCCTCCGTATCTGCAATGGACTCCCTGTAAACTTGTATGTCGTCTTGTAACAGCAGGGAATTATCGTTCCGTATGTTGGCTGCCATTAACACCACAACACAAACGGAAGCATTTGGAATCGTGCTATGACCAGCGAGCATGTAATGCTGGTGAATGTCGTCGCATTGTGTTCAGTGATGATTCGCGGTTCTGTAATATCCCGGATGGCGGTCGTCGGCGAATATGGGAGCGACTTGAGGAGAGGTCCCATCCTTCCAATGTTTTGAAGAAACACAACAGTTTTACTCCTGGCGGCAATGTGTTGGGGGCCATGACGTTTGACTTCAGGCCACGCCTAATGGCGACTGAGTGAACTCTGACCGCATAAGAGTACGTCACGGACACGCTGCGTCGTCTTGTGTTATCCCTCATGTGACAGGATTATGGCGCCATTTTTCAGCTGCTCAGTGCTTGTCCACAAATGGTCGTGTCTCTACAAACTACCTCCGCGATGCTGAGGTACTTCCACGGTGAGCATGATCCTCGGATCTGTCTACAATAGAAAAAGAAGAGCTTGAAAAAACCAGCCAACCAGTTGCAAACTAAAGGTTTATTTAGCTGTTGACCAAGGTTTCGATAGTTATAAAATTATATTTTTCAGAAGGATTGAACCCTAAAAATGTATATAAACGGTTCAAAGCCTCTTTTACAGACACAACAAAATATTAATAATAGAGAAATACTTATGAGGTAAGCGCATTCAATTGTTACATAACATGATGTTAAATTGTATTAGCTGAGGCCGAGCGGCTCTTGTCACACATAAAACCGAAACAAAAGCCAGAAACATCACATACGACAGCAGACAGATTACACTCACCTTACGTCAGAATAAATGCACAAATGTATTCGCCTACAGGTAAAGGCTCTTGTCAACATAAAATTATAACAGGAGTCCAAAGCATAAAATATATGCATAACGTAAATATTCGTCATGCCAGAGGCAAAGGCCAACTGCTCACAGGTGCAGGCTCAAGCGATAAGGAAAAATCGGGATGCAAAGGGTGCTAAATACATGCACGTAAGAACTACGCCTTGCTTGTGCTAAGTAACAGCATTTTTCATTAAAGCAAGAATGAAAAATTCATCTGCAAGGCTACTCATAATGCAATCAATTTACAGTTATACATTATGTATAAAATCTCTTAATGCATTTGCTGACAGAGTAATACTGTACGTAAATTCAGCGAGCAGAAGGTAGAGTTCCATTTACAAAGGACCACTGTTAGAAATGCATGGGGAAAGAAGAACAAATAGGAGCTAAAACAACGTCACTAGAAAGGAAACTTCTGCTTAACAGTACGGAAGCTTAAGCTATAACACTATCACTGCCTCTCGTTCATGTTCTGAAACTATTTTGTCAACCGATAATGGTATATAGAAGCAGTACAAGGTTACCCTCTATAAGGATTTTCCTAGTTTTAACCGTGAAATGCCTAAAGGAGGTAGCCTATCGGATATAAAATTTAGAATTACGTAAATATACAACTAGAAACAGATACTGTTTAGAAACTGTTTTCAGTAATCAAATTGCTCTAATGATAAAGAATACGGTCGCCAGCCTAATTAGGAATAGAAATGTGTGACATTCCTTTTTAAAGAAAAAGTAAGCAGTTTTCTTAAGTTGGCATTCTTTAGATTGTTTATGAAAGTGTTCAAATGGCTGTGAGCAGTATGGGACTTAACATCTGAGGACATCAGTCCCCTAAAACTTAGAACTACTTAAACCTAACTAACCTAATGACATTATATACATCCATGACTGAGGCAGGATTCGAACCTGCGACTGTAGCAGTCGCGCGGTTATGGACTGAAGCATTATGAAAGTGTGTTTAATTTGCATTACTACAGTGGTCAAGATTAAAGGCCCCCCCTCACCCCCATTGAAAGTAGCTGAAATACACTAAATTACTTGATTATGAAAAGTTATAACTACCTTTGATATTTATGTTGAGTTCTGTCTGTGATCATTGTGTTCTAAAAAAGTGTAATATCAATTATGAGTACTCACTTACTGTTTTATCCTCACTGAAGGTAAAGTGGCTAGGAATGTCATTATCCATGAGAAAAGTTACTTCTTTGACTTTAAAGATTGGTGAGAATGTTACTGCATGTGAATTGTATTTAAATTTGTACTGTACAGAAAATATCTGTTGAAGGAAGACTAGACCATGGCCAATTTCTAGTTCAACAGTGACTTGCATGTGTAATGTGACTGAATCTATTTAGTTTGACTAGGCCTTGAATACTAAAGTGTGTTAGTATTAATTGTGTTTATGAAAATAGGTTTGTTTTGTTATGACTGTTAGTACCTACTTTACCATTTCTATATGCTTGATATGCTTGTGGCTGGGTTCATTGCACTTTCGTACCTGAAAAGTATCAGCTATGTCTTTCCACTAAAACTGCTTACTTTTTCTTCAAAAAGGAATGTCACATATTTCTATGCCTAATTAGGCTGGCGACCGTATTCTTTATCATTAGAGGAATTTGATTAATGAAAATAGTTTCTAAATAGTATCTGTTTCTAGTTGTGTATTTACGTAATTCTAAATTTCATGTTCGACAGGCAACCTCCTTTAGGCACTTCACGGTCAAAACTACAAAAATCCTTAGAGAGGGTAACATTGTACTGCTTCTATATACTATACTTGGTTAACAAAATAGTTTCAGAACATAAACGAGGGGTAGTGATAGTGTTACAAAGCGACGATGAAAAATTGGAATGCAGTGGGCGCTATTCACATGCGGGTGAGCACTGCTTCTTGAACGTGGTAAGTGACATAATTTTAAATTAAAGCAAATAAAAATTTCTTATAGAAGGCCAGTAATAAGTGCAATAAATTTAAGAAGTATACATTGAATATGAAATTATCTGTAAAAATTTTATGAACCAGAGTGACATTGCCGTGAAATTTAGCGTGCATAAGGTAATAACTGTAAACCAAACAATTAGTTCTGTCACAAAAATGTGGAAGAAAGAGTAAAATGGGTAAAGTTACATCGAACATAAAAAATGAGAACCTTTTGCTTAACTGTACTGAGGCTATAAAATGTAAATCATAGTACGAAATGAAATTTTCTTTCAATACCAACTTTAGCAAGATGTGCTAAAAAACGAAACCCAGTGGTATGAAACGCAAATAGCTCAGCTGTTGAGAGGAAGTATTCTGAGGAAAACGGCACATTCGTCGATCTTAGCGGAGGTCGGTAAACACGTGTTATGTGACCGTTAGCAGCGGTTTCAAGCCATTAAAGAAGTGATTACTCGCGAACTGCAATTGATCGTTCAAAATGTTTGGCTGACTTTTTTCAGTCTCTTCAAATCCCTACAGTCGCTGAATCGCAACCATGCTTTAGATTTGGACAATGAAAAACGTGTCAGACCACCTCGAACGTCAACACCAGTCCAGCGCCTGTATACAGCATTTCCATGACCAGCTGCATCAGTTGTGGGCCATCATGCCTCAGGAGAGAATACAACGGCTTTATAACTCCCTCCGCAATCGAAATAGTTCATGCATCCGTTACAGATGGGGTGTGGTAAGTGGTAAGTGCGTTCATCCTGCCAAATTCTTTGCACATTTGACTCTGTTTTGTAATCACTGAAATAACATCGCATAACCTGTCAACCGTGAAGATCCATTTCGTTTCTTCCTCTCTTTCAGGGTGCTTCGCTTTTTTTTTAATCATACAGGATGGTATGGTGACACCAACAGCTAAACAGCTGAATGTGTTACAGATGGAAAAATTATTTCCCTCAAACTTATAACGTAAATACCTTGCTTTCGCAGATGACATTGTAATCTTAACCAACAACTCTAAGGATGCTGTCACTACTGTCCAAGCCCTGCATGAGATAGCTGTGAAGTCAGGGTTACAAATATCGTATGACAAGACCAAATACTTTGAGAACCGGCACTCCAGTACCATCCCTTTGACGACTATACATGGAACGATTGGGAGGGTCAATCGCTTTCGTTATCTTGGTGAATGGGTCCACCCCATTGGTAGAGACGGCACCTCCATCTTAGAAACGTGTAACAAACTAAACGCAGCATACCATCTGTCCCACAATCTGTAGGACAAGAAGTGCGTTTGGAAGAATGCTAAGGTCTGTCACTACAGAACTACTGTCAGACCACAGTTTCTGTATGCCTCAGAGATCCTCTTGATGAACAGAAAAGGCACGATGGATGGCCTGGAGAGAGCCGAAAGACGTATTCTCAGAAAAATTCATGGCCAGAGATTGTTTCCAGATGGAACATACCGACTGAAGTCTAATTTTGAACTGTATCAACGGTTAGAATCAGCCAACACCAGTATGTGACGTCTGAGGCTCAAGTTCTATGGGCACCTATAACGAATTAACAACAACAGGCTTACCAAGAAGATGTTCTCATTGGTTAAAAGCTACAAGACTGGAAGTCTGTGGCTTAATGAAGTACTAAAGGACCTGGATTCGGCTAGGATCCCTGATCTTGAGGTAGAATGCTTAGAATGGTTCAAATGGCTCTGAGCACTATGGGACTTAACATCTGAGGTCATCAGTCCCCTAGAATTTACAACTACTTAAACCTAACTAACCTAAGGACTTCAAACATATCCATGCCCGAAACAGGATTCGAACCTGCGACCGTAGCGGTCGCGCGGTTCTAGACTGAAGCGCCTAGAGCCACTTCTTGAGGCAGAAGATCGAATTTTTGTGCTACGGTAGAGTCTTGGGCCCCAACACCTAGCGTCCATAAACGACGGAAGCCCCTTTCACAGGAGAGGAAAAAGAAATTGAAATTATCAGCAAGGCTCAAGAAATATTCGAAACAGAAGACAGCATCGAAGAAGAACTAGTCATAAGCGCTCCTTAGTGGGCTTAAATCAATAATACAATATAAATTTATTATTTTGAATAGATAAATGACGAAGATGACAAAGTAAGAAATGTGACAAGTAATATGTAAAGCTTGTGTATCTTCATGCTTGTGATTGGAGGGTTTAGGGACTTCGGCCGTTCGCTTATGTAATGAAATGGAACACCTGCAGCCGTCCTTACGACGTTATTGATTATATGGTCAAGAGTTTCGGTGCTTCAGTACACCATCTCCAGGTCTTAACGGACGCTGAGGGGGTTAACATCAATAGTCTATATGGTTCCATCAGAGGCCAACGACGATGTTGTGTCTCCTACCATCATCTACCAATTTGCCTGCGAAAAAGGTTCATACATGTTGTCCACTGATGGAATCTGTATATGATTGGAATTAATCCCTTCACTGTGAGCTACGGCCAGAAGATAGTGTACTAAAGTACCGGAGGCTGGTATCCACATAATAAATAACATCGTAAGGACGGCTAGAGGTGTTTGATAATACGTAAGTTACGTGTAGCACTATAGACATACCACTGGGAGACCAAACGTCATATGAAGGCATTAGATGTATTGTTAATACCTTATAGTTCTTCCTTTTCTGAAGCTTATGTGGATCATTTGCTTCAGTTCAATCCTTAGAATTAACGATTTGAAGGCACATGGGCCGGTAGTTGGAGGGTTCGATGGGACGTTTTCCTTATGGGCTAATGACATGAGTCCCTGCTTCCAGACTGTTGGGAAGATGCTTGCGGTCAGACGGTAGTTAAAGATGTTGTTTTGGACAGTAGTGCATTCAAAGTGGTTTTAATAATATGCGCTATTAAGTCCTTCAGCTGTCTAACGAATTATAGGCATACTTTATAGCCACAAATTTCGCTTTTAATTCTACTTCTTTCTTTCAAGGAATGTATGGTTCTCATCTTCGCGTGTTGGTAAAATAAAGACGCCGGCATGGTAAAATGTTGCTTCAAAAGGAACTTCAGGTTCAGCTATAGGTCTAAGTCTGCCCGTTCCTAGACCACATAGATTTTTTAACTGGACGAGGGATCTGTGATCGTTCTCCGTAAACGAGTGAGCATATACACACATCAAAAAAAGTGTTGCGTCACCCCGGTTCCCAGAACTCTTGAAGATAGACGTTGACTCTGGATATTGTGTCACACTCACAGTCGCTTTGAGTCTTCAGAGGTGTCCTAAACACTCTCAAAGATGTAAACAACAATGCATGAGCAGCGCCCACTAGACGGAGGGGGTCCGACAGCGGATCAGTTCCAGTCATTCCACCAGGAAGGAAGAACACGGCTCGTGTTGTCTGTCGATGTTGTTTGGACATGGAGGAGATACAGAGAGAGACATGAATTGTCGATGTCATGCTTCGCTCAGGCCGCCCAAGGGCTACTACTGTAGTGGGTGACCACTCCCTACGGATTAAGGCTCGCAGGAACCCTGACAGCAACACCATCATGTTGAATAATGATTTTCTAACAGTCACAGGACGTCCTGTTACGACTCAAACTGTGAGCAACACCACTCCCAACGTCCATGGCGATGTCCATCTTTGCAAGCACGACACCATCCAGCGCGGTACAGATGGGACCAACAACATGTTGAATGGACCACTCAGGATTGGCATCACGTTCTCCTCACCGATGAGTGTCGCATGTGCTTTCAACCAGACAATCGTCGGAGACGTGTTTGGAGGCAACCCGGTCAGGCTGAACTCCTTAGACACACTGTCCTGCGAGTGCAGCAAGTGGAGGTTCCCTGCTGTTTTGGGGTGGATGGTGGACATGGAAGGCGTCGCAACGGCTGTGCGATACTTGAATGCCATCCTCTGACCGATAATGCAACCATATCGGCAGCATACTGGCGAGGCATTCGTCTTCATGGACGACAATTCGCGCCCCTATCGTGCACATCTTGTGAATGACTTCCTTAAGGGCGACGACATCGCTCGACTAGAGTGGCCAGCATGTTCTCCAGATATGAGCCCTATCGAACATGCCTGGTATGGATTAAAAAGGGCTGTTTATGGACGACATGACCCACCAAACACTCTGAGGAGGCCGGCCGGTGTGGCCGTGCGGTTAAAGGCGCTTCAGTCTGGAACCGCGTGACCGCTACGGTCGCAGGTTCGAATCCTGCCTCGGGCATGGATGTGTGTGATGTCCTTAGGCTAGTTAGGTTTAATTAGTTCTAAGTTCTAGGCGACTGATGACCACAGAAGTTAAGTCGCATAGTGCTCAGAGCCAACCACTCTGAGGGATCTGCGCCGAATCGCCGTTGAGGAGTGGGACAATGTTACCAACAGTGCCTTGATTAAGTTGTCGATAGTATACCATGACGAATAAACGTATGCATCAGTGGCATCAGTGCAAGAGGACGTGCTACTGGGTATTAGAGGTACCGGTGTGTACAGAAATCTGGACCACCACCTCTGAAGCTCTCGCTGTATGGTGGTACAACATGCAATGTGCGGTTTTCATGAGCAAAAAAAAGGGCGGAAATGATGTTTATGTTGATCTATATTCATATTTTCTGTACAGGTTCCGGATCTCTCGGAACTGAGGTGATGTAAAACTTTTATTGATGTGTGTATAAGACATGCAGATTGACTACAATATTTTACGTTCTGACGTGGTTACGATAACACATAGACATATCTGCTTGACAGGATTTTTATTTGAATGTCGCATTTTTGTAAGCAAAGACCTCCGGATGCATTCATCGACAATCAACGAATAGTGTTCACGTATTATATTGATGTATCTTGACATTTTGCTACTGATGCCTCCCAGGTTTTAGTGACAAAAGCCTGTAGTATCTTGACGTTTGTCTAATGACCGGATTTTTTGACATTCTAAGGCAATATTTTGTGAGAACTAACGTATTGGTTCGAGCATCGTGTTTAGTGTTTCCAATGTTAAATGTTACAAAAAATTTAATAATTCCGGTTATGTTGAAAAAGTACTAACAAAGGTCTAAGCTCTATAGTTTCAAAATTGTACTGAAAAATAAACATTAGAGTTAATGATGGAACGATCACGTATTCCAAAACATCTGTTTAGTATTTCCCTTGAATTCATATTTGACCCTACCGTTTTATTTTCTCCCGCTATAGCAGTCCTTACTTCGCCTGTTATGGTGGGTGGTCCTGTATCATCCTAATCCATATCGTCAAAATATTCGAGTTTTTATCTCATCGAACAGCTTTCAAGAAGTCTCTACATCCTTGCAGGATCTCCTTATGGTTTTAGTAAAATTCTTTTGCATTTTTCTAATAATTTACTTAGTACAAATACAATTATTGGCTGAATGTCTTAAGAGCTACAGTTGTTTCAGCTGAGTCCCCTTGTGGGATGAGTATATTCTCTACAATTCGATGTTTAGACTTCCATCTCCTCTTCTTTAAACCCACTGTTATCATTGAGCTAACGGATGAAATAGACGCAAATAATTCAGTACTGCATACGTTATTATTTAATATAAACGAACCTTAGAAACGTAATGGTGTCGAATGCTGAATTTCCGAGCGTTACGAAGCAAAGGAATAGCAAATAAATTAAGCGAGTCTGTGGTTGCCGATGCGGTTATAACGACGGCGTACACAGCAGTGGCTCCGTAATTGCCGGCTGTGTGCTGCTGTACATCATCGCTAATGTCCCTCCAGACTGGCTTCACTTCTTCTTCAGTTAGATGTGGCTTCTGCTGTGCTTGTATTGAACACCCCCTTCTCAAAGAAACTACGCACGGCTTACCGAGCGAGATTACAAAGTGGTTAAGGCCCTGGCCTCGAACTCGAGTCCGGGAGTATAGCGGTTCAAATCCCTGTGCGGCGCTCGATGTAAACGTTTAATGTGGCTTCGCTAAAACCCTAAATTTATGCCAGGACGGTGGTTCCGGGAAGGTCGATGATTTTTCTAATTATCCTTCCCAGTTTTTGTGGTATGTTGCTGATGACCTCCGTACACCCCCGGTCTTGGACCCAGTGACTACCATCTGTTCCGGCACTTGAAGAAACACCTGGGCGGTCAGCGTCTTCAAGACGATGACGAAGTCTAAACAGTGGTGATGCAGTGGTTAACAAGTCAGGCGGCAGACTTCTACGAGGAGGGTATTCAAAAACTGGTACAACGTTATGACAAGTGTCTCAATATAGACGGAAGTTATGTAGAAAAGTAGACTAAGGTACAGGCTTTCATGTAAAAATAAAATTATTGAGATATCTTAGCACGTCTTTTTTAAATTCCAAAACGGTACTTACTTACAAAAAACACGCCTCGTACTTCCTCCCACATGACCACTACGGTAAAAATTATAGCTTTTGCGGATGTTGACTAATAGGCGTTCTACCCAAGGACCACTCGTGAGTGGAGCGGGAAAGGGATGAAATAATAGTGGTACCAGAACGCCGGTCCGTGTGTTGCTTTAGGGGGGTTTCGAAGTACACTCCTGGAAATGGAAAAAAGAACACATTGACACCGGTGTGTCAGACACACCATACTTGCTCCGGACACTGCGAGAGGGCTGTACAAGCAATGATCACACGCACGGCACAGCGGACACACCAGGAACCGCGGTGTTGGCCGTCGAATGGCGCTAGCTGCGCAGCATTTGTGCACCGCCGCCGTCAGTGTCAGCCAGTTTGCCGTGGCATACGGAGCTCCATCGCAGTCTTTAACACTGGTAGCATGCCGCGACAGCGTGGACGTGAACCGTATGTGCAGTTGACGGACTTTGACCGAGGGCGTATAGTGGGCATGCGGGAGGCCGGGTGGACGTACCGCCGAATTGCTCAACACGTGGGGCGTGAGGTCTTCACAGTACATCGATGTTGTCGCCAGTGGTCGGCGGAAGGTGCACGTGCCCGTCGACCTGGGACCGGACCGCAGCGACGCACGGATGCACGCCAAGACCGTAGGATCCTACGCAGTGCCGTAGGGGACCGCACCGCCACTTCCCAGCAAATTAGGGACACTGTTGCTCCTGGGGTATCGGCGAGGACCATTCGCAACCGTCTCCATGAAGCTGGGCTACGGTCCCGCACACCGTTAGGCCGTCTTCCGCTCACGCCCCAACATCGTGCAGCCCGCCTCCAGTGGTGTCGCGACAGGCGTGAATGGAGGGACGAATGGAGACGTGTCGTCTTCAGCGATGAGAGTCGCTTCTGCCTTGGTGCCAATGATGGTCGTATGCGTGTTTGGCGCCGTGCAGGTGAGCGCCACAATCAGGACTGCATACGACCGAGGCACACAGGGCGAACACCCGGCATCATGGTGTGGGGAGCGATCTCCTACACTGGCCGTACACCACTGGTGATCGTCGAGGGGACACTGAATAGTGCACGGTACATCCAAACCGTCATCGAACCCATCGTTCTACCATTCCTAGACCGGCAAGGGAACTTGCTGTTCCAACAGGACAATGCACGTCCGCATGTATCCCGTGCCACCCAACGTGCTCTAGAAGGTGTAAGTCAACTACCCTGGCCAGCAAGATCTCCGGATCTGTCCCCCATTGAGCATGTTTGGGACTGGATGAAGCGTCGTCTCACGCGGTCTGCACGTCCAGCACGAACGCTGGTCCAACTGAGGCGCCAGGTGGAAATGGCATGGCAAGCCGTTCCACAGGACTACATCTAACATCTCTACGATCGTCTCCATGGGAGAATAGCAGCCTGCATTGCTGCGAAAGGTGGATATACACCGTACTAGTGCCGACATTGTGCATGCTCTGTTGCCTGTGTCTATGTGCCTGTGGTTCTGTCAGTGTGATCATGTGATGTATCTGACCCCAGGAATGTGTCAATAAAGTTTCCCCTTCCTGGGACAATGAATTCAAGGTGTTCTTATTTCAATTTCCAGGAGTGTAGATCGTCTGGAGACAGATGTGTGTGTAATAACAGCCGAAATAACAGTTGTTCAGTTCGGTGACCTCCAAGTCCAGAATTGTTGAGGTGTGATTTCCGCAGGTGCGATGCTGATGCTTCAGAGTACTTGTCGTATACATGCGCGACCGCTGCCATTACGTCCCCGTGTGAAGCACCGCGCTAGGTGATTGCTGGCGCCAGATCCGGGAGAGCAAAGTTGGTTTACGAGCAGCCCGCCCGGGTGGCCGTTGGCAGGTCGCTGATCCGCGGTGTCAACGCCCCGGCGGCGCTCCTGCGGTCTCCTAACGGCAGGGCGTGGTCCGCACTTGACTCTGACCGCCAAGGCCACGGACGAGCTCTATATAAGCCTAGGCCAGGGAACACTCCGCGCCCACACGGCCAGGTGGCTGACTACCCTCTGGGTGCAACGTGGACACTTGGACTGCTTTCAAACAGCTACGAGGGCGGATATTAGGCTGCGGATGGTGCACTGGAGACGCTACAATAAACATCTAAGAATACACGGCTAACCGCAAATATATCAGTTGCGTGCACGGCGCTAGTTGGCTACCGTGGAGCGTGGAGTGGGCGTCGAACGGTGTTTAGTGAGAAAGGAAGGCACTTACCTGTGGTAGAGGGATACAAATTTCGTTTCCATCGAACTTTGGTGAAATTCAGCGATGAAATACCGTGAGCGAAGAGTTGGCCGATATGTTATTTCCTCCTACATGCATCCCGTGAAATGACAACTCGCGGCTATTCATTTTACTCTTCTCGGTATTTGGCCAAAATCATGGGATGTCTCCTAATATCGTGTCTTTTTCCCGGCGTAGGGCAGCACGTAAAGTTCTGTGTACTGACTTGGCAGAAAATCCTAAGAAATTTTGGTCTTATGTCAAAGTGGTAGATGGATCAAAACAAAATGTCCAGACACTCTGTGACCAAAATGGTACTGAAACAGAGGGTGACAGACTGAAGGCCGAAATACTAAATGTCTTTTTTCAAAGCTGTTTCACAGAGGAAGACTGCACTGTAGTTCCTTCTCTAGATCGTCACGAAGATGAGAAAATGGTAGGTATAAAAATAGATGACAGAGGGATAGAAAAACAATTAAAATCACTCGAAAGTGGAAAGGCCGCTTCACCTAATGGAATACCAGTTCGATTTTACACAGAGTACGCGAAGGAACTTGCCCCCTTCTTGCAGCGGTGTCCCGTAGGTCTCTAGAAGATCGTAGCGTTCCAAAGGATTGGAAAAGGGCACAGGTCATCCCCGTTTTCAAGAAGGGACGTCGAACAGATGAGCTGAACTATAGACCTATATGTTTTAGAATTTTGAAACACGTATTATGTTCGAGTATAATGACTTTTCTGGAGAGTTGGAATCTATTTTGTAGGAACCAGCATGGGTTTCGAAAAAGACGATCGTGTGAAACACAGCTCGCGCTATTCGTCCACGAGACTCAGAGGGCCATAGACACGGGTTCCCAGGTAGATGCCGTGTTTCTTGACTTCCGCAAGGCGTTCGATACAGTTACCCACAGTAGTTTAATGAACAAAGTAAGAGCATATGGACTATCAGACCAATTGTGTGATTGGATTGCAGACTTCCTAGATAACAGAACACAGCATGTCATTCTCAATGGAGAGAAGTCTTCCGAAGTAAGAGTAATTTCAGGTGTGCCGCAGGGGAGTATCGTAGGACCGTTGCTATTAACGATATACATAAATGACCCTGTAGATAACATCGGAAGTTCACTGAGGCTTTTTGCGGATGACGCTGTGGTATATCGAGAGGTTGTAACAATGGAAAATTTTACTGAACTGCAGGAGGATCTGCAACGAATTGACGCATGGTGCATGGAATGGCAATTAAATCTCAATGTAGCGAATACATACAAAGAAAGATCCTTTATCAGTTAGCTACAATATAGCAGGTCAGCAGCTGAAAGCAGTTAATTCCATAAATTATCAGGGAGTAGGCATTAGGAGTGATTTAAAATGGAATTACCATATAATATTAATCGGCGGTAAAGCAGGTGCCAGACTGAGATTCATTGGAAGAATACCAAGGAAATGCAGTCCGAAAACAAAGGAAGTGGGTTACAGTACACTTGTTCGCCCACTGCTTGAATACTGCTCACCGCTGTGGGATCCGTACCAGATAAGGTTGATAGAACAGATAGATAAGATCCAACGGAGAGCAGCGCGCTTCGTTACAGGATCATTTAGTAATCTCGAAAGCGTTACGGAGATGATAGATAAAATCCAGTGCAAGACTCTGCAGGAGAGAAGCTCAGTAGCTCGGTACGGGCTTTTGTTGAAGTTTCGAGAACATACCGTCACCGAGGAGTCAAGCAGTATATTGCTCCCTCCTACGTATATCTCGCGAAGAGACCATGAGGATAAAATCAGAGAGATTAGAGCCCACACAGAGGCACACCGACAATCTTTCTTTCCACGAACAATACGAGTCTGGATGAGAAGGGAGAACCTATAGAGGGACTCAAGATACCCTCCGCCACACACCATCAGTTGGCTTGCAGATTATGGATGTAGATGTAGATGTAGATGTAGATCTCGGAGTGGCTTGGACTTAACAAGTCGTTGGAAGTACTCCTAACAGGTACTGAGCCCTACTGCCTGTGTAGCCGTCCATAGTTGCGTAGGTGTTGCCGGCGCAGGATTTTGCACAGGAAGTTACCTCTCTTTTATGTCCGGTGCATGTTCGATGGGATTCATGTCGGGCGATCTGGGTGGCCAAATCATTTGCTCGAACTGTCCACAATGTTTTTTCAGTCGTGAACAATTGTGGCCCACTGACATGGCGCGTTGTCAACCATAATACCGCTGCTGCAGGTCGTTAAGTAAAGCCGTCGGCCACTGTCTTGTTCGCGGTGAGAGATAATTCCTGAAATTTGATATTTTCGGTACACCCTTGACGCTGTGGATCTCTAAATACTGAATTCCGTCAAGATTTTTGAAACGGAATGTCCCATGCGTCTAGGTCTAACTACCATTTCGCGTTCAGACTGTTATTTCCCGCCGGCCGGGGTGGCCGAGCGGTTCTAGGCGCTACAGTCTGGAACCGCGCTACCGCTACGGTCGTAGGTTCGAATCCTGCCTCGGGCATGGGTGTGTGTGCTATCCTTAGGTTAGTTAGGTTTAAGTAGTTCTAAGTCTAGGGGACTGAAGACCTCAGAAGTTAAATCCCATACTGCTCAGAGCCATTTGAACCATTTTTTGAACAAAACGACAGGTGCGCCAGTGAACTGTGCCCTTTTATACCTTGTGTACGCGTCACTATCACCATGTGTATAAGTGCATATCGTTATCGCATGACTTCCGTCACAACTGTTTCGCCGCTGTCTACTGCTTTCTGCGTGCCGTTGAAGAAACAGAGCGACCTGGATTATATGCGAACGTTGTTTTCGGAACCCATGTCGATTCCGACAGAGGAGATTTTCGATTTCCAGGAATGTTATCACACGCAAGCATAAAACATGTTGCAAATATCGTCGGTGGATGGATGCAAGACGAGCATCAAAACCTTAGTCGAGAATTTCCACTTCGGTGCAGCTTACTTGAGCTGGGGATAAGTACAAGAATATAAAGATAACTTCGGGAAAGAATCCGATGTTATCCTATTACAAAAAAAAAAAAAAAACGGTGAATATCGTTTCAATCTTTAGTGGCAATACTAAGATGCGACTTCAGATGAGACAAATTGGTTGAGTAAAGAGTAGATAGGGCAGATGTAATACTTAGTTTTATTCATAATCTTGGAAGAAAGTGAATGAATCTATAAAGGATATTTCAACTCACTAGTAAGAGCAATTCTACCATATTCTTCCAGCGTTTAGAGGCGCTAATAAATAGGAAAGATAGTAGGAATCAGAAGGATACAAATAAGCGAAGCTGGGATCGTAGCAGTTGGGAACAGCCTATCCGAAAATGTAAAACAGATGTTAGGGGAAAATGTAGTGAGCAGTTTTAGCTAGAAAGGCGATGTTGATGATGGCTCTGAGCACTATGGGACTTAACATCTGAGGTCCTCAGTCCCCTAGACTTAGAACCACTTACACCTAACTAACCTAAGGACATCACACACATCCACGCCCGAGGCAGGATCCTAACCTGCGACCGTAGTAGCACCGCGGTTCCGGACTGAAGCGCCTAGAACCGCTCGGCCACAACGGCCGGCAAAGGCGGTGTTATTCTAGCACATTCCTGTACGGTCTATTTAGAATACAGGACGTTTTAGGAAAACTGAATGACTATTCAGCCGATACCACACTGGAACATTCATAGGGGCCATAAGAGGATGTGAGGAGATGAAAGCGACAATCGTTTTTCTCCCTCGATACCGGAACAGAACAGGACAGAAATACGTTAACATTGGTACAGTGTACCTACCTACATGCACTGTACGCTGGCTTGTTGTACGATCAAGAGTATCCGATCATCTTTCACGGGGTACGAACATCTGATGTGTCTACCCTTCGCGTTTATGAGAGCTTAGAATTTGCGGGAAGACTTTCAATGAGGTTTCTGAATGTTTGTAGAGGAATGGCAGCTCATTCGTCCACAAGAGCCAGAACCGGAGAACTTACTGATGTTACAAGTTGGAGTCAAGAGTGAAGTGGGCGTTCTAACACATCCCAAAGGCGTTCCATTGGGTTCAATGGTGAATATGGGTAGGCCAGTCCATTTCAGGACTGTTATTGTCTACAAACCATTGCTTCACAGATGCTGCTTTATGACATAACGTCACTGAACCATTCCTCCTCTGTGCGCAGTACACAGTGCTATAAAACGTGGTGATATTAATCCGAATTTAGCATTTTCTTCAGCACTAAGAGGGAACGACACCGTAAGACGGAAAAGTACAGCAAGACCATCTTCTCCGTACCACACCGTTATCACTATATACACTATTGGCCATTAAAATTGCTACACCAAGAAGAAATGCAGATGCTAAACGAGTATTCATTGGACAAATATATTATACTAGAACTGACATGTGATTACATCTTCACGCAATTTGGGTGCTTAGGTCCTGAGAAATCAGTACCCAGAATAACCACCTCTGGCCGTAATAACGGCCTTGATCCGCCTGGGCATTGAGTCAAACAGAGCTTGGATGGCGTGTACAGGTACAGCTACCCATGCAGCTTCAACACGATACCACAGTTCATCAAGAGTAGTGACTGACGTATTGTGACGAGCCAGTTGCTCGGCCACCATTGACCAGACGTTTTCAGTTGGTGAGGGATCTGGAGAATGTGCCGGCCAGGGCAGCAGTCGAACATTTTCTGTATCCAGAAAGGCCCGTACAGGACCTGCAACATGCAGTCGTGCATTATCCTGCTGAAATGTAGGGTTTCGCAGGGATTGAATGAAGGGTGGAGCCACGGGTCGTAACACATCTGAAATGTAACGTCCACTGTACCCAAAGGGCCGTCAATGCGAACAAGAGGTGACCGAGACGTGTAACCAATGGCACCCCATACCATCACGCCGGGTGATACGCCACTATGGCGATGACGAATACAAGCTTCCAATGTGCGTTAACCGCGATGTCGCCGAACACGGATGCGACCATCGTGATGCTGTAAACAGAACCTCCGAAAAAAATGACGTTTTGCCATTCGTGCACCCAAGTTCGTCGTTGAGTACACCATCGCAGGCGCTCCTGTCTGTGATGCAGCGTCAAGGGTAACCGCAGCCATGGTCTCCGAGCTGACAGTCCATGCTGCCGCAAACGCCGTCGAACTGTTCGTGCAGATCGTTGTTGTCTTGCAAACGTCCCCATCTGTTGACTCAGGCGTCGAGACGTGGCTGCACGATCCGTTACAGCCATTTGGATAAGATGCCTGTCATCTCGACTTGTAGTGATACGAGGCCGTTGGGATCCAGCACGGCGTTCCGTATTACCCTCCTGAACGAACCGATTCCATTTATCAAAGTCGGAACGTGATTGTACGCATTTCTCCTCCTTACACGAGGCATCACAACAACGTTTCACCAGGCAACGCCGGTCAACTGCTGTTTGTTTTTGAGAAATCGGTTGGAAAATTTCCTCGTTTCAGCACGTTGTAGGTGTCGCCACCGGCGCAAACCTTGTGTGAATGCTCTGAAAAGCTAATCATTTGCATATCACAGCAACTTCTTCCTGTCTGTTAAATTTCGCGTCTGTAGCGCGTTACCTTCGTGGTGCAGCAATTTTAATGGCCAGTAGTGTATGATGACAGGTAGCGACGTTTACGCATTCCTCAAGCCGAAACTCGTTGTCAGATTGCCACAGGGCACGTCATGATACGTCACGCCAAATCACTCGTTTCCAACCATCCACTGTCCAGTGGCGACGCTCTTTGCAGCACCTGAAGCTTAGCTTAACACTGACTGGAGAAATGCGTCCCTTATGAGGAGGTGTTCGACCATTGAACCCCACTCTGTTTAACTCCCTACGCACAATAATGGTGGTAACTGGACTGCTGTTAGCGCCTTGGAACTCAGGACGGATTCCTTCCGCTGATTTCATGCGAGGTTTTCCAACCACCCTCCGCATTGCTCGACAGTGCCCGACCGTCAGCGCTACTTAAGGTCTGCCTGGTCTCGCTTTACCTGTGGCTTGTTCATCAGAGCTTCCACTTCACGACCACTTCCTCAACAGTTGTCTTGCGCCGTTTTGGAAAGGTTGAAATGTATTTGTTACTCAGGTGACATCCGGTGGCCAGTCAAAGATCGAAATCACTGAGCTCTCGTGACCCCCATTCTGCTGGCGGTACTTCTCTGTTGACAACGCAATACTCTCCGCCTCCTTTTATCCCGGATACGTTTGGTCGCTTGGTTTACGTTACACAATCAAAATACAGACAGACACACAACAAAGTTAACACAAGTCACGAACAAATGATGCACGCGACTTCCCCCCCCCCCCCCCCCCCCCCCCGACAGGTAACTAAGCACTGAGACGACAGCAGGAAGAGGAGGGTCAGGCAGAAGAATGAAATGAGATAAAATTGCCGAAACTTCAGTACAGCGGAGCCCCTCCTACACGGCTTAAACGCTAACGAAGAGAAGAAGAAGAATACCTTGTGTCAAAGTTCTCAATTTAGGATCCCGTAGAAATTACAAAAGTTTTATCCTAAAAGTTTGGAACACCCTGAGTTAAGTTTCTGCTTTGCTATAGTAATTCAGAGTGATAAGGATTTACGAGCACCTGTTGTCATATGCAGCGTTTCCTCTTACATATGACGCTATTTCACTTTTCTCGCGTTGTAAAGTAGGAAGTATGGCAGATTTCTTTTTAATTCTTCCATGTCTGAAGGCTACTACTGTGGAGGTGGTACCAGTGTCAAAAATTCTTGTGATTTTGACAATAACAGATTACAAGTATGTAGGGCTAAGTTCAGTAAGAGAATTTTGGTACATTAGAGCGTACCTACGAAAGAATTACCTTTTCTGGCCTTGGGAAATATTCGCCTATGTGGAATCTTCAGCAGTTGAAGTGGATAATTTATTTCGAACATTTCTGCGAATTTCGAGGCATAGAATTAGAAGAACATTACACTGCCTGAACGGTTTCAACCACTCGATGGAAATCTTCAGATTCTATAAGATAGACGTAAAACAGAAAAAAGTGGTTGATTCTGTTTGGTAACGCGAGGATGCTATCGAGATAACTAATAAATACCAACGGGATGATTCCAATCAAGAACAACTGCCAAGATGAGAAACATAGAAGTAGATATCCTCGGAGTAACGAAGCAGCTTAAATCACTTAATAAAGGCAAGGCTTCCGGTCCACATTCTATACCAGTGAGGTTTCTCTCAGTGTATGCTGATCAAATAGCTCCACATTTAGCACTTATATACAACCACTCGCTCCCAGAAAGATCCGTACCGAAAGACTGGAAAATTGCTCAAGTCACACCAATACCCAAAAAGGGAAGTAGGAGTAATCCGCTGAATTACAAGCCTATATCACTAACGTTGATTTGCAGTAGGGTTTTGGAACATACACTGTATTCAAACATTATGAAGTACCTCGAAGAAAACGATTTATTGTCACATAGTCAGCACGGTTTCAGAAAGTATCGTTCTTGTGAAACACAACTAGCTCTTTATACACATGAAGTAATAAGTGCTATCGATAGGGGATGTCAAATTGATTCCATATTTTTAGATTTCCAGAAGGCTTTCGACACCATTCCTCATAAGCGTCTCCTAACCAAACTGCGTGCCTACGGAATATTGCCTCAGTTGTGCGACTGGACACGTGATTTCCTGTCAGAAAGGTCACAGTTCTTAGTAATAGACGGAAAGTCATCGAGTAAAACAGAAGTAATATCCGGCGTTTCCCAAGGAAGTGTTACAGGCCCTCTATTGTTCCTGATCTATATTAACGACATAGCAGACAATCTGAGTAGCCCTCTTAGATTGTTTGCAGATTACGCTGTCATTTACCGTCTTTTAAAGTCATCAGATGATCAAAACGACTTGCAAAATTATTTAGATAAGATACCTGCATGGTGCGAAAAGTGACAACTGACCCTGAATAAGGAAAAGTGTGAAGTTGTTCACATGAGTACTAAAACAAATCAGCTAAATTTCGATTACGCGATAAGTCACACAAATCTGAAGGCTGTAAATTCAACTAAATACTTAGGGATTACAATTACAAATAACCTAAATCGGAACAATCACATAGATAATATTGTGGGTAGAACAAACCAAAGACTGCGATTCATTGGCAGAACACTTAGAAGGTGCAACAGGTCTACTAAGGAGACAGCTTACATCACGCTTGTCCGCCCTATTCTGGAGTATTCCTGCGCGATGGGGGATCAGCATCGGGTGGGACTGACGGATGATATCGAAAAAGTACAAAGAAGGCCAGCTCGTTTTGTATTATCGTGAAATATGGGAGATAGTGTCAAGGACATGATACGTGAAATGGAGTGGCAATCATCAAAACAAACGCGTTTTTCGTTGCTACGGGATCTTCTCATGAAATTTCAATCATCACTTTTTCTCCTCGGATTGCGAAAACATTCTGTTGGCACCCTCCTACATACGAAGAAATGATCACCACGATAAAATAAGAGAATCAGCGCACGCACAGAAAAATTTAAGTTCTCGTTTTTCCCTCGTGCATTTCGAGAGTGAAACGGTAGGGAGACAGCTTGAAGGTGCTTCATTGAACCCTCTGCCAGGCACTTTATTGTGAATAGCAGAGTAAGCTCGTAGATAGATGTAGAAAGCCCAAGAATTGCATCAAGAACCCCATCAAAAGTGTCTTAGAAAATTTCAAGTGCATTAGTGTTTTTCTGCTCGTATCACTTAACACCCCTAGTACTGTAATACGGTACTTAGGAATCGTAGACACTTTTACTTTGCAGCTTCCGTGACTGGTACGGGAAGACAGCCGAATGACGTTTGGATCTGCGGGATCCACAACCCAAAGGATGCTGGTGACATACAGTGTTGACACAGAGGTGACAATCAACTCTAACGCAGAGAACACACGCTGTCTACTTAGGAGTCATTCGGCGAGAGGCCGTTCGGGTGACGCGATATCGCGGTGGAATGACGCAATGAACTGTCGGTGCTTACCGAAACACGGAAAAACTCTCATATTCCACTGGCGCTGTCCGTCGGGAACGGCGGTCCTGCATGCAGAGCCGACTCATTGTAGGACGGTAGTCTTCCTAGGTAGGCACAAGCAAAGCCACCCACGTACCTGAGGGTGACCTTCACTGAATGTCTGCATCATATCGTGGGAGTCCAGTGATGCGAAAAATCAGTTGTGCATGGTTATTAAGTCTCAATAGCTGGTCACTATTCTCTAGTGAGTACACTACTGGCCATTAAAATTGCCACACCAAGAAGAAATGCAGATGATACACGGGTATTCATTCGACAAATATATTATACTAGAACTGACACTTGATTACATTTTCACGCAATTTGGGTGCATAGATCCTGAGAAATCAGTACCCAGAACAACCACCTCTGGCCGTAATAGCGGTCTTGATACGCCTGGGCATTGCGTCAAACAGAGCTTGGATGGTGTGTACAGGTACAGCTGCCCATGCAGCTTCAACACGATAACACAGTTTATCAAGAGTAGTGACTGACGTATTGTGACGAGCCAGTTGCTCGCCCACCATTGACTAGACGTTTTAAATTGGTGACAAATCTCGAGAATGTGCTGGCCAGGGCAGCAGTCGAACATTTTCTGTATCCAGAAAGGCCCGTACAGGACCTACAACATGCGGTCGTGCATTATCCTGCTGAAATGTTGGATTTCGCAGGGATCGAATGAAGGGTAGAGCGACGGGTTGTAACACATATGAAATGTAACATCCGCTGTTCAAAGTGCCGTCAATGCGAACAAGAGGTGACCGAGACGTGTAACCAATGGCATCCCATACCATCACGCCGGGTAATACGCCACTATGGCGATGATGAATACACGCTTCCAATGTGCGATCACCGCTTTGTCGCCAAAGACGGATGCGACCATCATAATGCTGTAAACAGAACCTGGATTCATCGGAAAAAATGACGTTTTGTCATTCGTGCACCCAGGTTCGTCGTTGACTACACCATCACAGGCGCTCCTGTCTGTGATTGCAGCGTCAAGCGTAACCCCAACCATGGTATCCGAGCTGATAGTCCATGCTGCTGCAAACGCCGTCGAACTGTTCGTGCAGATGGTTGTTGTCTTGCAAACGTCCCCATCTGTTGACTCAGGGATCGAGACGTGGCTGCACGATCCGTTACAGCCATGCGGATAAGATGCCTGTCATCTCGACTGCTAGTGATACGAAGCCGTTGGGATCCAGCACGGCGTTCCGTATTACCCTCCTGAACGCACCGATTCCATATTCTGCTAACAGTCATTGGATTTCGACCAATGCGAGCATCAATGTCGCGATACGATAAACCGCAATCGTGAGAGGCTACAATCCGACCTTTATCAAAGTTGGAAACGTGATGGTACGCATTTCTCCGCCTTACACGAGGAATCAGAATAACGTTTCACCAGGCTATGCCGGTCAACTGCTCTTTGTGTATGAGAAATCGGTTGGAAACGTTCCCCATGTCAGCACGTTATAGTTGTCGCCTCCGGCGCCAACCTTGTGTGAATGCTCTGAAAAGCTAATCATTTGCATATCACAGCATCTTTTTGCTGTCGGTTAAATTTTGCGTCTGTAGCACGTCATCTTCGTGGTATGGCAAATTTAATGGCCAGTAGTGTATTATGGCTTCCACACTGCTAGGTTCCTGTGTAAGTTCGTAGCGTTTTTCCATAAGTTTATCAAACACAACAGATACACGTAACAGAGACTTTAGTCATCAGTAATATATTCTCATTCACTATTTACAAAAATCTGGCAACTCTAGGATAACTTTCTGATTCCGCCACTATGGAATACTGAAAACTCGTCGAGCCATGTTCGGATCGCATCTTCATCCGGAAAAGAAGTTCATTGAAGGCTGTTCGATAGAGAGCGGGAAAGGGCAGAATCTGAGTGTCCAAGATAAGGCGAATATGTAGGTGCGGAATGACTTGGCAACCTAAATGCTGTACAGTGTTTTTTTGTCAGTTTAACAAAATTCGGGAGGGCGTACCGTGCCAAAAGTTTTCTTCACACAATCTTCGCGGTCGTTGTTCTTAGACTGCGTCTGCAAGACGTCTCAGTTTTTGACAATAAATGTAAGCAGTCACGATTACACCCCGCGGAAGCATTTCGTTGTACACCACACCACCGCTGTTCCACCAATTGCATAACTTTATCTTTTGTGGATTCGCGCAAGCCTTTGTACGGGGAGCTGCTGCTTTGTTTGGGCTTAGTCTTTCCATTCTTTTCCTATTGTTAGCATAAACACACAATTTCTGGCCATCAGTAACGATACACGGTAGGAACGGCCGGTGTCATTCACGCGCCAGTTGATAATGACCAAGAGGAGATGCACACATGGCCACCTGATGATTTTTGTGATTTTGGCTTAGAGCATGCGGCACACATACACCCGGTTTTTGAACTTTCTCCGCTGTAGGCAAATCTCGCACGATATTGGAATGATCACAGTTCATCACGTTTGCCAGTTTTTGAGTAACTGACGTGGATCATTGTGGATTAATGTGTTTAAACGGGTTTCATCAAACACTGAAGGTTTTCCTGGACGTGAAGAGCCACTTACGTCAAAAGATACTACTTAAAACGAAAAAAAAAAACATTTTCCTAACGTGCTCCGTACAATGGCATTATCCCGTACACGGCACAAATTTCTGACAGCCTCCGCTGCTGCCACCGTTCTACTGAACTCAAATAGAAGAATACGTCGTAAATGTTCCGATTTATCTACTTTGGTGCTCCATTTTCTAGCGCCCACAGCTCCACTCACTATCTCCAAATGACAAATTGACAATATGTAAAATAGTATAGCAACAGTGAATTACAAATAAAAAATAACAATCTACAAAAAAACCGCAGCGACCGGGATACCAATGCGCAAAACACAAACGCTTGGAACTTACGCAATAACTTAATAAATGAAAGAAAGTTTATTTTTAAAAAATACTGTAAGGGAAAAGAAGTATTTCATGTAGAAGCTATCCGTTATCTGTAAACAACAAACTCTATTGCATACTTTTTACTGTTAAACAGTAGGTCACTTTCAGTTGCAAATGTGATAATTTTCATGCAACAAAATCGTAAGTTGGTTGCTTACTAGTTTCCAACACAGTGACGTACCAGACTGAACAGCGCCGTGTTTGCGTCCTGTAGCGGTGATGCTCTTATATGCAAGAAATTGATAATAAGAAAATTAAATTGTTAATAAAACAATAAAATGACCATTGAAGTTTCCTTAACAATGAAACTTCAGGGATGCGGATTGTTAGTGTGGTGTCACCGCCAGACACCACACTTGCTAGGTGGTAACCTTTAAATCGGCCGCGGTCCGGTAGTATACGTCGGACCCGCGTGTCGCCACTGTCAGTGATTGCAGACCGAGCGCCACCACACGGCAGGTCTAGAGAGACGTCCTGGCACTCGCCCCAGTTGTACAGCCGACTTTGCTAGCGAAGCGATGCTACACTGACAAATACGCTCTCATTTGCCGAGACGATAGTTAGCACAGCCTTCAGCTACGTCATTTGCTACGACCTAGCAAGGCGCCATTATCAATAGATATATAACTTGTCATGCCTGTACCGTCAGACCGATGTACACCACTTCTGGATTAAAGCTAAGTATTCTACCAGTTACCTCCTGTTTTGCTAGTCTTATTTCTCTGACCTGTTCCAGACCTCACGCCAATCTGCGTGAGCTTAAAAGCGTGCATTTCGGCCTCCTCTAGCAACACGGTGTTGGCTCTTCTGCCAACACTTCAGTTAGTCCACAATCCCCCAGTGCTTTGCGGGGCTGCCACGTATTGGCCTGAGCACATACCATTCAACTAGATGGTCATCAGAAGTTCCTTCCCTCCCTTCCATAACCTGTCAGATACACTTCATCACGCCCCTCTGCCACGGCCTGTCCGCCTTGGGTGGGCCTATCACATTTTTTCGTCGCAATTAAACTTTGCAGCTAATTTATCTCGTAAGTATCATCTTGGGCTTTCTACACTTTCCCAGTATGAGCACTATATCAAGTGTCGCTTTTCACTTCTAAATTTCGTAATTGTTATTTTTCTGGCCGTTTTATCTGTGTAGCGGTAATGGAAGTAAACTCCGTGTCATGTGGCTGAACTACAATGGCAGCTTAGTGATCCTCAATTGTGGTGACCTCACCTGCTTTAAATAATTTCCGTAGTAGAAAAAAAGGTTTGCCTCTCTCTAACATACCGTCCTTCAAACGTCACAGTGACTTGTAGTATTAAGGAAATGTCCTCAAGAAACGGATATTTTGTTTTGCAAAGTACAGCACTTTTATAATGCGGCGTACGTGCAAAATTAATACAGTTTTTCGAAGCAGTGTTGCCAGCAAAGCAATCTCTATAAGTGAAGTGCCATCAGAATATCTGACTCGTGAAGACTTCGCCTCGTACACGTCATACATCTGTGACGATAAGGTGTGTTTGTGCGCGCGCGCATGTATGCATGTATGTGTGTGTGTGTGTGCGTGTGTGTGTGTATGTATGTGTGTGCGTTTGTGTGTGACTAATTATGGAACAGGAGTGGGTTATACGCTGTGCTTTAGTGTTACCTCATCCATAAATATACTATTACAAAAAATGATGTAGACCCGGAAGATATGGTCGGATGACAATGTAGCTTCGTACACATTCATACTACTGACAGATATGCAAATTACCGGAGTTGCAACTCTCTTTGACGGGTGGAATGGTCATCAGAGTTGTTCGTGTTTATCGTTGTACCCAAGGATGAGAGATGCGTAAGGCGCTTGAGCAGCGTCAGGTGTTGATCGATAGTCGTGAAGGAAATGGAGTTGCTCCGTACGCGTATGAGACAGCGTTGTCAGCACGTTATTGAATTTGAAAGGGATCTCTTTGTGGATGTCCATGTAGCTGGCTGGTCCAGTTTTGCAATTTACTGATTTGATGCACGTTCTAGTCTGACAGTGGCCCGATGTATGACTATACACGGTGGTCCATTGATCGTGACCAGGCCAAATAACTCACGAAATAAGCGTCAAACAAAAACCTACAGACAACGAAACTCGTCTAGCTTGAAGAGGGAAACCAGATGGCACTATGGTTGGTCCGCTAGATGGCGCTGCCATAGGTCAAACGTATATCAACTGCGTTTTTTTAAAATACGAACCCCCACTTTTATTACATATTCGTGTAGTACTTAAAGAAATATGAATGTTTTAGTTGGACGACTTTCTCTCTCTTTGTGATAGATGGCGTTGTAATAGTCACAAACATATGGCTCACAATTTTAGACGAACAGTTGGTAACAGGTAGGTTTTTAAAATTAAAATACAGAACGTAGGTACGTTTGAACATTTTATTTCGGTTGTTCCAATGCGATACATGTACCTTTGTGAACTTATCATTTCTGAGAAGGCATGCTGTTACAGTGTGATTGCCTGTAAATACCACATTAATGCAATAAATGTTCAAAATGATGTCCGTCAACCTCAATGCATTTGTCAATACGTGTAATGACATTCCTCTCAACAGCGAGTAGTTCGCCTTCCGTAATTTTCGCACATGCATTGACAATGCGCTGACGCATGTTGTCAGGCGTTGTCGGTGGATCACGATAGCAAATACCCTTCAACTTTCCCCACAGAAAGAAATCCGGGGGCATCAGATCCGGTGAACGTGCGGGCCATGGCATGGTGCTTCGACGACCAATCGACCTGTCATGAAATATGCTATTAAATACCGCTTCAACCGCACGCGACCTATGTGCCGGACATCCATAATGTTGGAAGTACATCGCCATTCTGCCATGCAGTGAAACATCTTGTAGTAACACCGGTAGAGCGTTGCGTAAGAAATCAGCATACATTGCACCATTTAGATTGCCATCGATAAAATGGGGGCCAACTATCCTTCCTCCAATAATGGCGCACCATACATTAACCCGCCAAGGTCTCTGATGTTCCACTTGTCACAGCCATCGTGGATTTTTCGTTGCCCAATAGTGCATACCGCTGTTGGTGAATGTCGCTTCGTCGCTAAACAGAACGCGTGCAAAAAATCTGTCATCGTCGCGTAATTTCTCTTGTGCCCAGTGGCAGAACTGCACACGACGTTCAAAGTCGTCGCCTTGCAATTCCTGGTGCATTGAAATATGGTACGGGTGCAATGGATGTTGATGTATCATTCTCAACACCGACGTTTTTGAGATTCCCGATTCTCGCGCAATTTGTCTGCTACTGATGTGCAGATTAGCCGCGACAGCAGCTAAAACACATACTTGGGCATCATCATTTGTTGCACGTCGTGGTTCACGTTTCACATGTGGCTGAACACTTCCTGTTTCCTTAAATGACGTAACTATCCGGCGAACGGTCCGGACACTTGGATGATGTCGTCCAGGATACCGAGCAGCATACATAGCACACGCCCGTTGGGCATTTTGATCACAATAGCCATACATCAACACGTATCGACCTTTTACGCCACTGGTGAACAGTCCATTTCAACACGGGTAATGTATCACGAAGCAAATACCGTCCGCACTGGCGGAATGTTACGTGATACCACGTACTTACACGTTTGTGACTATTACATCGCCATATATCTCAAAGCGAAAAAGTGGTCCAACCAAAACATTCATGTTTCTTTACGTGCTACACGAATATGTAATAAAAATGGGGATCCCTATTTAAAAAAAAAAACCGCAGCTGATATCCGTTTTACCTATGTCAGCGCCATATAGCGGGCCAACCATAGCGCCATCTCGTTTGCCCCTTCAAGCTAGACGAGTTTCGTTCTTTGTAGTTTTTTAGTTTGATGCTTATTTTGTGAGATATTAGGCTTGGTCACGATGAATGGACCACCCTGTATATGCACGTCATAGCAGGCATAATCGTCGTCAGGGTTTCACTCTACCACATCTGACCACAACAAGACAGTATCACCATATTGTGCACCAACGATATCGTAGCCCTTTCGCATCTTCTCCCGCCTTCCGAGAACAAGAGTGGACTTCTTGCAACATTGTGTACCATCCCGCATCATTATTCGGAGTCACCGTGACATGCTGAGGCTGCCGCTAACACAAACGGCTACGTCTGGCATGGTACCGTGACCGGGAAGTGCTGGCGAATGGCACCGCGTCGTGCTCAGTGACGAATCGCGGTTCTGCGCGACCCCAGATGACCACCATCGGCGAGTATGGTGTTGCGAGCCATAGGGTATGACTTCAGGTCACAGCTGGTATTGACTGACGGATCGCTGGTGGTACGTCACGGACATCTACGTCCTCTTGTATTACCTCTCAAGCGACAGTGTCGTGATGCCGTTTTTCGGTAGCAGAGCGCTCGTTCACACACGCATGTGTCTCTACGAACTGTCTCCGTGATGTGGAGATACTCCCGTGACCAGCAAGATCCTTAGATGTCGGCAAAACACTTAGCAAGATGCGAAAAACCCAATAAAGAGACAGCCTACATTACACTTGTCCGTCCTCTGCTGGAATATTGCCGCGCGGTGTGGGATCCTTACCAGGTAGGATTGACAGAGGACATCGAAAAAGTGCAAAGAAGGGCAGCTCGTTTCGCTGTATCGCGCAATAGGGGTGAGAGTGTCACTGATACGATACGCGAGTTGGGGTGGCAGCCTCTGAAACAAAGGCGGCTTTCTTTGCGGCAAGATCTATTTACGAAATTTCAATCACCAACTTTCTCTTCCGAATGCGAGAATATTTTGTTGACACCCACCTACGTATGGAGAAATGATCATCATAATAAAATAAGAGTAATCAAAGCTCGAACGGAAAGATTTAGGTGTCGAGAGTGGAATGATAGAGAAGTAGTATGAAAATGGTTCGATGAAACCTGTGCCAGGCACTTAAGTGTGAATTGCAGAGTAACCATGTAGTTGTAGATGTAGACATGCAGATGTAGATCTGTCCCCATTAGAACGTGTGTGGGACCAGCTTGGACATCAACTCAGTCGAAGTGCCAGTATCCAAGATAGGCCTATCAAGGACATGTTACAACTGCTGTGGGTCACCATACTTCAAGAGAGGATAGAACGTCTTCATTACACTTTTGGGTTTACATCACTCTGATAAGTGACTCATACAGACGAGTGTAATCACTGAAATAACGTCACATGCGCTCATGACCATGGAGTTTCGTTTCCTAAGCCTCTCTTCGTGGGTGCTCCTTTTCTTCTCAATGCACTTAACCTGACGCAGGAAAACGTCTAAGGGAGACAAATTCTAGAAATAATAAGTGTAGTCGAAATGGAAAAGATGGACACAGCAAACCAATCGAAAGACTGATCTCTACGAAAAGTTTTGTCTTGGTGAAATGGAGTTATGGCATGTGTTGCAGGGGGACGTTCAACCACCGAAAGATCCGACTACCAGCAACAGCCATCTGGTGTCTCGCTTCTGGACATGACACACGCTCCACAGCACCCGCTAGATCCATGATCGCCGAAGACATCCTCCACAGCCGAGATCTCTGCCAGTGGCAGAGGTCATCTCTGCTGTAGGCGGCTGGAGGTGGTTACGGCACTGCGTCACAACGGCAGGTGTCTGGAAGATCGCCACCTGGTGACGCACTTCCTCCTCCATCAATAGACAGGTGGGTGGAATCTCAATAGTTGTGGCTCTTCTTTCTTATTCCGTACTGTTTTAAACGATCTAGCGTGCTGTGAGAGACAAGATGGGCTTTGTTCCTTATGAGGGGTGAGGCCACAGGCTCCAATAGTCATCTGCCTGATTCGGTGACTCGCGTCTCATGTGAAGTGCGCTCAATCTTTTAACAGTAAATTGATAGTGAACATTTTTGTGGTGCTCGGTTCAAATGGTTCACATGGCTCTGAGCACTATGGGCCT
Source organism: Schistocerca serialis cubense (assembly GCF_023864345.2). Classification (NCBI taxonomy): domain Eukaryota; kingdom Metazoa; phylum Arthropoda; class Insecta; order Orthoptera; family Acrididae; genus Schistocerca; species Schistocerca serialis. The sequence goes on from NC_064646.1 coordinate 16,425,548, forward strand.
TAAATTCTGAGGTCATCAGTCTCCCAGAACTTAGAACTACTTAAACCTAACTAACCTAAGGACATAACACACATCTATGCCCGAGGCAGGATTCGAACCTGCGACCGTAGCGGTCGCGTGGTTCCAGACTGTAGCGCCTAGAGCTGCTCGGCTATCCCGGCTGGCGTGGTGCTCGGAGTAGAGGTGTGGTGTGCGTACTGTAAGACCTTCGGTACACACACCCTCAGATTATTTGACTTTTCGCTGTAACGAAGTAGGCGAGTGTCAGCAATATGTCTCGTGGTCTTATCGTGGCGTGTTTATCTTCTGCCGTTAGGTCAGATGATAGAAATGCCACTTGCACGCTTAGAGTAGCAGATTGACGATGACCAACTTTAAACAGAACTTGAATAATTTTCACACACATTTGTTAAAATAATAAAAAAGCATAGACGTCACGTAACTTGATTCTGGATGCCGTTTACAATTGACAATCTGAAGTTCCTTGGGTGTTGGTACGTTAATCTTATTCTCACGTATCTCTGATATTTGACAAAGTGTCTATACATTTATCTTCATGGCTATGTACAGGAATATGATAATCTTCTTAGGTGCAGACTGAAACTTGACTACAGACTGGTGCAGACAAATGCAGACTGACGAATCGGAGGTCTGTACACTCGTTATAATACCTCGCGCGTTCAGGTATCACTGCGCGAGTGTGATCCGCGAGGAGAAAAGGTTCTACGTTAGCAGCAATCTCATTGGCTGCATTACATATTAATACGCGGATCGGCGGAACCAGAATTTGGTCCGTCTCTAAGGCAGCGCCTTGTCATAGAGTGGAGACAAACGAGCGCTGCGCCTGCGCTGTTGTGCCTAGCGCGGCGCGCTCTAGTGGGAAAGTTGTGTACATGCTGACTACGCGGAACTATATGCACAACAAGAGGATTCTGCTATAATGTATATACCGTATTGTGTGATATTTGACCACGGCGCTGATAAATTTTATGTTTGTGATGTTATCTTGCATGTATCTAATTGAAGTTCACAATATTTAGGTTTATGCAGTTTATGTACCTACTTCCAAAAGTAGTACCAAAGGCTTCAAAGTAGCCTTTAGCCCAAGTAGGTAAAGGGCTCTTGTGTGTGCTCGCTAGCAGCTGGTTCGACTTCTGTTGGAGGATGACTATTTAATTAATAGGTCTTTGTGAACGAATGAAGAAAGGTGGTGTTTAAGAAGCTGTTATCAACAAGCTGTGCCCCAGTGTCTTGGGTTAAATTCTGAACTTCCCACAGTGTTTCAGGGCGTTGCACTTAAACGACATTTCGTATAGCAACAGGAAAAAAGTTCAACAGGGCGTGAATACAGAAGAGCATGCTTGCTTAATCTATTGTGTCCTAATAGAGTAGCAGCAAATGCATCCGTATAACAAATTTACACAATCCGCTGACAATAGTTAAATACTTTTTGTATCTAATACAATGCAGTTACGGTTGTGGATTAAATAGATCCGTATAACAAATTTACATAATTCTCTGAACATAGTTGAAACACTTTTTATATTTAATACAGTGCAATTTCGGCTGTTGATTCGTAAGGAAGTTGTAGCTGATACCCAAGATTTTCATGTAAACATTTTCATTTAGTATAACGGTCTCTTTCCTTCCGCTGCTTTTTACAAGCTTGTCGTATTAAACTCACAGAGCTCAGCTGTAGTATACACACATTTAGACATAATGTAGCTCACCCGAAAAGTGGGATGGGTTTCGTTTTAAGCGCACACATGCATCCGCTCGACGTCTGGGGACCATTATGGAAGTCTACAATGATGTTGAGTCTTTACGGCAGGTTCAAGGCGATTATCTAAAACTTCGGAACACGGCTTGTATCATACGAACTGAAAACTTCACAAGTAATATAGGATATATGCCTTCTTTTGCGGCTGTAATGAAAGCCTTACTTACGTCAGTGTAACAAAAGTCTTATTTAGTCCAGTCGCAAAAGACGTTACATACCTATGTTACTTACATAACTGCGAGGCATAACAACGAAGACAAAGTAAAAAAAACTTCAGTTTATCATCACATTTCTTTTCTTCTAACCACTGCACACTTCATTTGCATCATAGCATTGAACATTTCTGTCTTGAATGGCACAACGAGGCTCATTTTTTTGTGATTATATGCAACAGATTAAAATGTGTGTAGCACCAGGATCTCAACCCGGATCCCTACTTTACGGTGGCAACGGGACAAGAGTTACGCTATCTGAGCATGACTCGTGTTCCATCACGGAGCTTCATGTTATGATGGGATCATCTGCTTGTGAACATTTCGTAGCCAGTGATGAATGAAACTATCATTTGAAGTACATACGAGGGGCGTTCAGAAAGTAAGCTCCGATCGGTCGCGAAATGGAAACGACTATGAATATCCGATAAAGCTTTGCACAGATGTGTTGGGTAGTGTCTCTAGTATAACCCCAGTTAGCATCACGTCGCTCTTCTCATTTCTGAGCTCGCAGTGAGTGCGTAAAGATGTCTAGAAAATAGTGTCTGCCGCCAAGTACGAGGGCCTGGTGAGAAATTTCGCCTGAAGCTATGCAGCTAACATTACATAACTGTCGTGCTGTTTCTTCTTCAAGACAATTCTCAGCCGCATTCTGCAGGGGCAATGAAGATGCTCCTGCATCGTTTTCAAATGGAAATGTGAGATTACCCACAATACAGTCCGCAATTGTCTCCTCCTGAGTTTCATCTCTGGTCACATGAACCGCTGTCTTTGAAGACAACATTTTGACACAGACAACGAGGTGTAGGCCAGCGTGGAGAATTGGCGGAGAGCACTGGCGTCTGCCTTCTATGATGAGGCTATTGAAAAGTTGGTACAACGCTATGACAAAAGTCTAAGTCAGAACGGCGACTACGTAGAGAAGTAGCTGAAAGGTGTAGCTAATTGTTACAAGTAAAACATTTCTAAAGTTCACTGTGGTTTCAATTTGGCAATCAATCGGAGCTTACTTTCTGAACAGGCCTCGTACATCCCTGTACTACCGTTTCCTCTATCGTTTTCTGAATAGCCAAGTCCAGCAAAAATTTAAAAGATGATTGATGTCTCGTGGTACTGTCTGAAGGTTTAAGTGGACGTTTCTTCATTTATGTCCGAGTTGGTCCGTTTGATTTCGAAAAATCAATAATGGGCAACAGTTTCAAATCCAAATTTGTGTTGAAAGTGACAGTCCGGTGTGTGGTGAAGGTCAGACAGTGTGGCCATCATGTCTCCATATCTCTCTCGAACCTTCCACTCCGGCACTGAGAATAGCTCACGGGAAGAACGACTGAAAGCAAATTACTATAGCAGATCCAATTTCTCTTATTTTAACGCCGCTGCCATTACGAGATATGCATGAAGGACGTTGACATTTTGAGATAATCATTGAATTCTTTCGGGAGGTAATTGACTGGTGTTTTAAAAATAATCCGTATCATAATTCATTAACTTCTTATTTTTACTCGTCTCCTCTGGAGTTTTTCAGGCATAACCAACACCTCAGGACCTAAGAAAACAAACTCGTACTCTTTTATTGTTGTTAAGTTATTCCCACAGAAAATGAAGGTAAGTGGGGATAATAAACCAGAAAATCAAAATCGCGTTAATACTCTGTATCGAGCCACCACAGACCGCGTTTCGCTTGTAACAAAATACAGGGGATGGTATCCTTAAACATTCTCCGGAATTCTGCCGTAGAGTTGTGGGTTCATCCTGTATAATTATTTTCTTTGCCTGTAGTCACATCCACTACAGATCTTGTTTATCTGGATAGCAAAGAGGTACTCCGCTAACATAGCGAAACCTACATCAGAGCTGTACCAGACTGACAGCCCTTGGCCTAGTGCTCTAAGCAGCCTGAGAGCGGTTTGTAAGTGAGATGGACGTGGAGTTAACGTCTCGACTAAGCGAGTAAGAGTGAGGGCTTCTTTTTCTGCAAGAAAGGTTTGTCACACTAAAAAGTTCAGTCCTCTGTATCTCCTCAAAGGCGCTTGTAAGCTCCAATTATGAACTGCTCATTATGTTTGTCTCTGAAAAAAAAAAGAAAGAGGAACGACGCGCCACTAAGGAATTATCAGAATTCGTAGGAAATCGGTAGATGAGTACAATTTCAGAAAAACTGGAAGATTTATTCAAGAGAAAGAGCTTCAGAAATTGAGAAACTCAGTAACGTGTTGGTACATCTCTGATCCTTATTTGTTTTATTTATTTATTTACACGTCGAGTTCCGTAGGACCAAATTGATGATCAGATGTCCAAGGTCATGGAGCTTGTCAGTACACAGAAATTACAACATAAAACTAATAACAGACAAAAATAAAATGCTTATGAAACCGAAAAATATTAAGCCGTAAGTTTAAGTAAACGCAGTCAACAAGAACCAGCTTAATTTTTCGAGGAACTCCTCGACAGAATAGAAGGAGTGAACCATGAGCAAACTCTTCAGTTTCAATTTGAAAGCGCGTAGATTACTGTAAAGATATTTGAATTCTTGTGGTAGCTTGTAGTATGCCGCGCGCCTTTCTGCACAAGAGTTAAGGAAGTCTGATCCAAATGCAGGTTTGATTTCTGTCGAGTATTAACTGACTGGAAGCTGCTTATTCTTCGGAATAAGATAATATTGTTAATAAGAAATGACAGTAATGAATATATATATTGAGAGGCCAATGTCAAAATACCCAGACTCGTGAACAGTGCTCGACAAGAGGTTCGTGATCTTACACCACTTATTGCCCGAGCCGCCCGTTTCTGAGACAAAAATATCCTTTTAGAATGGGCAGAATTACCCCAAACTATAATACCATATGACATAAGTGAATCAAAATAAGCAAAGTAGACTAATTTTCGTGCCGAACGATCATTCACTTCAGAGACCATTCGAATAGTAAAAATGGCAGCATTAAGTCTCTGAACAAGATCTTGAACGTGGGTTTTCGACGACAGTTTACTATCTATCAGAACACGTAGAAATTTGAACTATTCAGTTTAACTAGCCATATGCCCATTCCGCGAAACTTCAGGTTTTGTTGAATTGTGTGTTAGAAACTGTAAAAACTGAGTCTTACAGTGATTTATCATTAGTTTATTTTCTACAAGCCATAAACTTATGGCATGGACTGCTCTATTTGAAACTGAGCCAGTGTTGCACACAACATCCTTTGCTACCAAGCAAGTGTCATCAGCAAACAGAAATATTTTAGAGTTACCTGTAATACTAGAGGGCATATCATTTATATCAATAAGGTACAGGAGTGGCCCAAACACTGATCCTTGTGGCACCCCTACTTGACTGTACCCCACTCAGACCCCACATCACAGCCATTCTGAACACTGTCAATAATGATCTTTTGTTGGCTGTTACTGAAGTAAGAGGTGAACTAATTGTGAGCTACTCCCCGTATTCCGTAAGGGTCCAGTGTCTGGAGCAATATTTTGTGGTCAACACGAACACAATCAAACGTCTTAATAAATAAAAAAAATACCTAGCGTTGTAAACCTTTTGTTTAACCCATCCAGTACCTCACAGAGAAAAGAGAATATTGCATTTTCAGTTGTTAAACGGCTTCTAAAGCCGAACTGTACATTTGGTAGCGAATCTTGTGATATAAAATGGTCAATTAACCTTATGTACACAAACTTGTTGCCGGCCGCGGTAGTCTAGCGTTTCTAGGCGCGCAGTCCGGAACCGCGTGACTGCTATGGTCGCGGGTTCGAATCCTGCCTCGGGCATGGATATGTGTGATGTCCTTAGGTTAGTTAGGTTTAAGTAGTTCTAAGTTCTAGGGGACTGATGACCACAGTAGTTAAGTCCCATAGTGCTCAGAGCCATTTGAACCATTTGAACAAACTTGTAAATAACTTTAGCAAACACTGGTGGCATAGAAATAAATCTAAAATTTTCTACATTATCCCTTTCTCCCTTTTTATAAAGCTTCTTTACTACTGAGTACTTTAATCGTTCAGGAAACTGACTGTCCTTAAAGGAAAAGTTACAAGTGTAGCTAAGTACAGGGCTAAGATGTGCAGTGCAATACTTTAATATTCTGCTAGGCACTAAATCCTATCCATGAGAGTCCTTAGTTTTTAGTGATTTAATTATTGACTCAATCTCCCCCTTGTCTGTATCACTGAGAAGTACTTCAGACCTCAATCCCGGAAAGGCATTTGCCAAGAGGGTTATATGATCCCCAGTAGAGACTAAATTTTTATTTTATTCACCAGCAATGCTCAGAAAATGATTGTTAAATACTGTACATATTTCTGATTTATCAGTAACAGAAGTATTTTTACTACGAACTAACTTTATATCGTCGACCTTCTGTGTTTGGTATTGATTGATAGAGCTGTTTGATGTCCTCTTGAGGGATGTCGTGGCAAATTCTGCCCAATTGGAACGTTGGGTACTCAAAATCCAAAGCTGGTTGGAGGGACCTGCCGTAATGCTCTAATCGTTCTGAGTTTGCGAGGAGATCCGGAGACGTTGCTGACCAAGCTAGGGTGTACAACGCACGAGGACAAGCAGTAGAAATTCTGACCATGGGCGGGTGTACCGGCATAACGTTCCTGAAATTTTTAGCTTAGAATGGCTTGCGATGAAGGGCGACAACACCGGGAGCAGAGTATCGTCGACGTACGTCTGTACTGTAGTGGTTTTGCGGATAACAAACAAAGGGGCCGTGCTATGAAGTAAAACGGCACCCCATACCATCATTCCAGGTTTCGGGCCGTATGCCCGGCGACTGTCAGGTTGGTATCCCACCCATGTCCGGGTTGTCACCGAAGACACATTCCACCTGTAATATCAGTTACTGGGGTAGGTGAATGAGATTACAGGCCGAATGTGTCCGACACCACTGCCAACGGGCTTGTTGGCATTCAGAGGGCAATACAGTAGACGCAAGGTGGGCCGTGAACTCAGCCCTATTTGAATGAGCCGCCTATTAATGATCGTTTTGGTCACTGTCGAACCCTACCATAAGCTCTTACCATCTTAAATCGAGACTCATTTGATCACGCAACAGTTTTACTGTCATCTGGGGTCTAAACAATATGGTCACGAGCCCAGGACAGGCGCTGCAAGCGATGTCGGATAGATGATAATGGTGAATCCGGGCCGGCCGTTGTGGCCGAGCGGTTCTAGGCGCTTCAGTCCGGAACCGCGCTGGTGCTACGGTCGCAGGTTCGAATCCTGCCTCGGGCATGGATGTGTGCGATGTCCTTAGGTTTAAGTAGTTCTAATTCTAGGGGAAATAGAATTGGGGAAAAGAGGATTTTGTGGCAGAACTTGACTAGAAGAAGGGATCAGTTGGTAGGACATGTTCTGAGGCATCAAGGGATCACCAATTTAGTACTGGAGGGCAGAGTGGAGGGTAAAAATCATAGAGGGAGACCAAGGATGTAGGCTGCAGTAGGTACTGGGAGATGAAGAAGCTTGCACAGGATAGAGTAGCATGGAGAGCTGCATCAAACCAGTCTCAGGACTGCAGACCACAACAACAACAACAACAAGAAGTCTAGGGGACTGATAACCTCAGATCTTAAGTCCCACAGTGCTCAGAGCCATTTGAACCATTTGATGAATCTGGGACTCTGAGTGCATCTCTGACGATTGCTCAGTGCTCTTGTTCTGTCGTCTCTCTATGTTGACTGCTTCCTTCCTGACACTGTGTTCGGCGACGGTTCATCCATTTCTGCCAATCTCAAATGTTGAGCGATTCACCGGTTACTCCAACCGGTTTCTTTGAACCCAACTACACGTCCTCGCTCAAAGGCCATGTAGGGATACTATCCACGCGCCAGTCAGTTGCTGTCCAACTGAGTACACGGAATGAAATTCGCAAAGACTTCATGCCATGGTATCGACATGTCCCCTGTTTACTATTCTTGCCATCTGAATGGCGAAATTGAGCTGCAGGGTCACAAGTTCTTCCATCGGCCACCATAGTTTACAGTTTTACATTTTCTCTCAAAGCCTATACGAATATCCATTTGTGACTAATTTGCATAACTCCGTCGTGGTGCATAGCTTTTTATTGTTAGAGTGTATTTTCTGCACATGTAGTCGCATCCTCTATAGAACTGGTTTATTTGGAGTGCAAAGAGACGCTCCGCTGGCATTACGAAAGACACCTCGATGGGTCCCGCAAGCAAAACCTATCGGATGATCAAAAAGTCAGTATAAATTTGAAAACTGAATAAATTACGGAATAATGTAGATAGAGAGGTACAAATTGACACACATGCTTGGAATGACATGGGGTTTTATTAGAACCAAAAAAATATAAAAGTTCAAAAAATGTCCGACAGATGGCACTTCATCTGATTAGAATAGTAATAATTAGCATGACAAAGTAAGACAAGGCAAAGATGATGTTCTTTACAGGAAATGCTCAATATGACCACCATCATTCCTCAACAATAGCTGTAGTCGAGGAATAATGTTGCGAACAGCACTGAAAAGCATGTCCGGTGTTATGGCGAGGCATTGGCGTCGGATGTTGTCTTTCAGCATCCCTGGGGATGTCGGTCGATCACGATACACTTCAGGTAACCACAAAGGCAATAATCGCACGGACTGAGGTCTGGGGACCTGGGAGGCCAAGCATGACGAAAGCGGCGGCTGAGCACATGATCATCACCGAACGACGCGCATTTGTCGGACATTTTGAGAACGTTTTTTTTTTTGTTCTAATAAAACCCGATGTCATTCCAAGCAGGTATCTCAATTTTAATCTCTCTATCTACATTATTCGGTAGTTTAGTGTTTTCAGATTTATACTGACTTTTTGATCACCCGGTACATCGAATGTGTGCCAGTCTGGCGGTCGTACGCTAAGAAGCCCACGAGTGTTTTGTAAGTGAGGTGGATGTGCAGTTTAGGTCTAGAGTAAGAGCGAGGGTTTCTTTTTTTGCAACAGAATTTTTCATCCATTTATACATTCACAAAGGCACTTTTATTGAAAAATTATCGACTACGTCTCGTATTCGTCCCAGAAAAAGAAAAGAGCCCACTAAACGCGAAGCTACCGCCGGGAACGAGACTTGCTGTTGAACTAAGAGGATACGTGCAACTCAACAGTGCTGATTTTAGCCACTAAGTGACTGTACAGGGATGAATGTACAGGGAGATGAATGTTTCGGCTACGATAAGCCCCTGTTAACAAAAAGAAACCCTCCAAACTTAAACTCAACATCCACCTTACGTAAATTAAATAAATGTTATTATGCATACACTATCTATTAAAATGTGATACACAGACTGATACTGTAGACAGGGTAGTGTGACTGACTGATCACTGATCATGAGATGACCACCATAATAGAGTCTTAGAATTGAGTTTCCTACCAAAACGCGCTCACACGACATACGAACTTTTATAAATTATCTGCGTCTTTCGTCTCACGGTTAGCCAACAAAGAGAGGACTGATCAACAAGAAAACCGACGAAAGACCTGTGAAACCAAGTTACATTGTTCAAACTTTCGTTGTGCCGTTTCATACTGTACGAAATGTTGCTCTTAGTCTGATCGAGAGTAAGTCATGTCAGTGGAGACGTCGTGTCCTGCATTCGCCCCACGCGCCGTGAATCACGCGTTAAGTGTAGGCGGTTTGACTCACATCTGCGCCTTAGCGGAAATTTATGCCAGCCCGATGCCAAGTGTGTAGTAGTCAGAACGGCCAGACATGACATGTATTAACTAGACACCTGTTGCGGAAGGAGCATAACAGAAGACGGTAGCTGTAGATTTATCATCAAACACTTGTAAACGTCTTCCGTGTGCAGAACGCAAACGCATGTTTCCGCACAACAGTAGCGTTTTTGCAAAGAATATCAATTGATACAAAACTTAGAGAGACTAAGCTGTCAGTTCAAAAACTTAAGAGTTTACTACGCAGTTTTAAGAAATCAGTCCTTTTGTAGATCACACTAGTATTGTAACTGAACTGGAAATGGAAATGCCGTGTGGCTAGGACCTCCCGTCGGGTAGACCGTTCGCATGGTCCAAGTCTTTCAAATTGACGCAACCTCGGCAACTTGCTTGTCGATGGGGATGAAATAAAGATGATAAGGAAAACACAACACCCAGTCCCTGAGCAGAGAAAATATCCGACCCAGCCGGAAATCGAACCCGGGCCGGTAGGTATGACATTCCGTCGCGCTGACCACTCTTTTTTTAACTTTTTTTCCACAAAAACAGTAACAAAAATGACTACAATGAAACTCAGCTAGCAGCGGCGGACAGTATTGTAATTAATCCAAGCATACATACAGAAACAGAGAAAATGGTAAGCAACGTTCTTGAAAATATCATTGACTGGTTTTCTCCGAATGGTCTCACCGTCAGTTTTAAAAAAGACACAACATATAGAGTGCTGCACATTTAGGGGTATTTTACCGCTGGTAAGCGTAACATGTGGTGACGAAGTTATAAATAGAGTGGAAAATTCAAAATTCTTAGGCGTCGTTAATGACGAGAATTAATGTGTATTAGACCTGATTCGTACCACATGGCCACAAGCACGACAGCAACGATAGAAAAACGATGAAAAATTCATTCTGCACCTATAACGATCTGTGACCGTACCCATCTCGTTGATCTATTTGCCTACCGCTTCGTCAATCCGTATCAGCTCCACATTTACATTATAAAGTGGCCTACCTTGCATAAAAAGGTCTCTGTTTGCTTGCCGTGTCAAATTTGGATGAAATCCGAAGCTTTCGATGACAACCTCCAAGACTGACTGTTGTGGGCCACTTTCACAGGGTAGTATCAACGCCACTAGTGTCGCAAACTTTCTCCAGCGAAACTGGTGGGTCCTTCCACTGCCTAAATACACTACTGGCCATTAAAATTGCTACACCAAGAAGAAATGCAGATGATAAACGAGTATTCATTGGACAAATATATTACACTAGAACTGGCATGCGATTACATTTTCACGCAATTTGGGTGCATAGATCCTGAGAAATCAGTACCCAGAACAACAACCTCTGGCCGTAATAACGGCCTTGATACGCCTGAGTATTGAGTCAAACACAACTTGGATGGCGTGTACAGGTACAGCTGCCCATGCAGCTTCAGCACGATACCACAGTTCATAAAGAGTAGTGACTGGCGTGTTTAACGAGCCAGTTGGTCGGCCACCATTGACCAGACGTTTTGATTTGGTGGGAGATCTGGAGAATGCGCTGGCCAGGGCAGCAGTCAAACATTTTCTGTATCCAGAAAGGCCTGTACAGGACCTGCAACATGCGCTCGTCGATTATCCTCCAGAAATGTAGGGTTTCGCAGGGATCGAATGAAGGATAGAGCCACGGGTCGTAACACATCTGAAATGTAACGTCCTCTGCTCAAAGTGCCGTCAATGTGAACAAGAGGTGACCGAGACGTGTAACCAATGGCACCCCATACCATCACGCGGGGTGATACGCCAATATGGCGATGACGAATACACGCTTCCAATGTACGTTCGCTGCGATGTCACCAAACACAGATACGACCATCATGATGCTGTAAACAGAACCTGGATTCATCCGAAAAAATGACATTTTGCCATTTGTGCATCCAGGTTCGTCGTTGAGTACACCATCGCAGGCACTCCTAGCTATGATGCAGCTTCAAGGGTAACCGCAGCCATGGTCTCTGAGCTGATAGTCCACGCTGCTACAAACGGCGTCGAACTGTTCGTGCAGATGGTTGTTGTCTTGCAAACGTCCCCATCTGTTGACTCAGTGATCGAGACGTGGCTGCACGATCCGTTACAGTCATGCGGATAAGATGCCTGTCATCTCGACTGCTAGTGATACGAGGTCGTTGGAATCCAGCACGGCATTCCGTATTACCCTCCTGAACCCACCGATTCCATATTCTGATAACAGTCATTGGATCTCGACCAACGAGAGCAGCAATGTCGCGATACGATAAACCGCAATCGCGATAGGCTACAATCCGCCCTTTATCAAAGCCGGAAACGTGATGGTACGCATTTCTCCTCCATACACGAGACATCACAACAACGTTTCACCAGGCAAAGCTGGTCAACTGCTGTTTGTGTATGAGAAATCGGTTGGAAACTTTTCTCATGTCAGTACGTTATAGGTGTCGCCACCGGCGCCAACCTTGTGTGAATGCTCTGAAAAGTTAATCATTTGGATATCACGTGGGGCGTGAGGTCTCCACAGTACATCGATGTTGTCGCCAGTGGTCGGTGGAAGGTGCACGTGCCCGTCGACCTGGGACCGGACCGCAGCGACGCACGGATGCACGCCAAGACCGTAGGATCCTACGCAGTGCCGTAGGGGACCGCACCGCCACTTCCCAGCAAATTAGGGACACTGTTGCTCCTGGGGTATCGGCGAGGACCATTCGCAACCGTCTCCATGAAGCTGGGCTACGGTCCCGCACACCGTTAGGCCGTCTTCCGCTCACGCCCCAACATCGTGCAGCCCGCCTCCAGTGGTGTCGCGACAGGCGTGAATGGAGGGACGAATGGAGACGTGTCGTCTTCAGCGATGAGAGTCGCTTCTGCCTTGGTGCCAAGGATGGTCGTATGCGTGTTTGGCGCCGTGCAGGTGAGCGCCAGAATCAGGACTGCATACGACCGAGGCACACAGGGCCAACACCCGGCATCATGGTGTGGGGAGCGATCTCCTACACTGGCCGTACACCACTGGTGATCGTCGAGGGCACACTGAATAATGCACGGTACATCCAAACCGTCATCGAACCCATCGTTCTACCATTCCTAGACCGGCAAGGGAACTTGCTGTTCCAACAGGACAATGCACGTCCGCATGTATCCCGTGCCACCCAACGTGCTCTAGAAGGTGTAAGTCAACTACCCTGGCCAGCAAGATCTCCGGATCTGTCCCCCATTGAGCATGTTTGGGACTGGATGAAGCGTCGTCTCACGCGGTCTGCACGTCCAGCACGAACGCTGGTCCAACTGAGGCGCCAGGTGGAAATGGCATGGCAAGCCGTTCCACAGGACTACATCCAGCATCTCTACGATCGTCTCCATGGGAGAATAGCAGCCTGCATTGCTGCGAAAGGTGGATATACACTGTACTAGTGCCGACATTGTGCATGCTCTGTTGCCTGTGTCTATGTGCCTGTGGTTCTGTCAGTGTGATCATGTGATGTATCTGACCCCAGGAATGTGTCAATAAAGTTTCCCCTTCCTGGGACAATGAATTCACGGTGTTCTTATTTCAATTTCCAGGAGTGTACATAAACGAAATTTGCTACTGCTCTTATTTGAGCTATTTTGGAGACCTGTCTACAGCTCGAGCACGGGTGAAGTCCTATTTAGATGAAATTTCGCATTTCGCTTGAGGGAGCTGGGAAAGGATCTAAGCTACCCTCCCACCCAAATGTGTTACTCTCACATGGTAGGCGTCATATAAAAAATGCTGCAATTGCGTTTCTACGAAAGGAGGGGAGTCACGGAGGCAGCGGTTGATAAAACTACTTACATAGCAGACACTCCCTATTGCTACAAGTTGCAAAATACTTGTATACAGCGTCAATAGAAACAGTGTTATTTGTTAACTGTTATGTTGCACGTATATCAGCTTGACTGGAACAGAGTCGTCTCACTGTGTCGGTCACGTTGTCATAAGATTTCTGAATAATGGTAGTCTAGACAGTGTTGCACAATGATTTATATTCGGCCATCATAGAGACATTCGGGGACGGTTCTTGCCTATCTGCATAGAGGAGCTGCTCATATGCCAGACATGATGTGACAGGTGAGAAGGTGTGTTGAACATGTCTATGTATTTTGTGAACGTTTTAAGAAAAATAAAGTTCATAATTTGATATATCAAAACCGGGGCGATTTTTTAAGAACCCTATACATAGTGTTCTAAGAGATCTTGCTATAAAAAATATTTCTTTTTATGATGGTTGAATGAAGGATTACTTCAAAGTTTTACTCGTATAATCTTCAAGGCTTAGGCAGTCTGACCTGTTTCAGTTTAACAGTTCACCTCTTTCTGGAACAACTTACACCGCGTCTGTCTGAAGGGGTACAGTTAAGAGTAAATTTGGTATGTAATTTTTTTCCATTGTCAACATATTATTGAAGACTTTATTTTGACACTCTACAATGTTGTCTTTTTCATACGCATAGCCCTTTTCTTATTCAGTATCTCCTGGAGTAGGAGTTAACTGCACGTATCATTCTCATACCAGCTGCTTGGTAGCTCTTATTTAGTAAGCGTCTAATACTCATTAAGGTAAATGACTTGGTAGCTTACAATCTAAAGTAAAATTTAGAATGCCGTGATAACACTGTTTATTCGTATAAAGTCAACGGTTATAAAACTTTGTAAATCAGAAGACACTGAGAGTATAAAAAAGAAACCATGTGAATGAAATATAAAAAAATGTCAATTTTTTACATTATATTGTAGATGGTAAAAAGTATAATAAAAGTAAATAAAAGTATATAATTTTGATCTGCCAAAAGAAAAATAAATCGCATCCTTGGGGGCAAGAACGTTTTTGCAAATGCTAATGTAGACTTCTTTCTGTCCACGTAAGGTGGACTGCTGTCGATACTTTAAAACGAAAAACTAAAATTAGATTGACCTACATAAATTGCGTAGCTAATTAAAGATATTGCACACTATTCACAGTAGATAGGAACTCTTTTATAAAATACTTTTAGATATATAGCCTTCATCGATACAATATTGAGCAATTGTCTTCCCTCTAGCACTATTAGGTCATCGACATTTGAGTAGAATTGTCTCTCATTATATTACAGAGTCTGAGATAATTATCACAACGTTAGTGAACGTGTAGTCTTTGCTAGCATATTAAGCCGCTCGATAAAACGAACCAAATGATCTCGCTTTCATCTGACACGGATAAAATAACAGCTAAAACTGTTTGTTCTATTTATTGTTGCTACTTCTTGCAGTCCTCAGTTTACATTACGCAATGACATTTGCTTATCCAGATATTGACCAATTCCCACACATGTGTAATAACACAGATACATGGCATATATCTGAGAGAACAGAATGGAAGGAATGCCATACATCTGAGAAAACAGAAATGAAAGAGACCTGAGCTTTCTGTCTTTTCCGGTAGGCGGGAGAAAAATTTCCAGATAGCCATCTGTGTGGACACAGGATTTTTTCCGATTTTATTTCACATCTTTTTGGCGGCTGTCCCAACTGCCGTCAGTAAATGGTCTTAAACACGCTTGCTTCCTATACGCCAATCAGGATGTGAGACACTCTTTTCTCAAGACCACAACAACGCCATTATTTACACCTTAAATCCATTCTACTTTCGAATATAGCTCTAGAGTGCTTCTATCATATCCAGCCGTCTTGGTACACTTATGAGCTCCAGAGCACAGTTGTCTTATTTTTGGGGATAGGACGCTGGTGACAGTGTGGATAACTCTGGAATATTAGGAGCAGTTTAAATCAAATTAGTTATTGATATGACTTACTGTGTGAAAAATATTTTGTTCAGGTAGGGGTCGTTTATGGTAGGATAAGGGCTGAAGCAGTGACAACAAAAAATAGTAGAAAACGAACTGTATTAGTGCCAAGTGCATTGTGTTTGGAGTTTATAAGCTGATTGGTGACAGTGCTGATGACATTTAATCAGTAGGGATGTTGGTGATTGTACAGAGTGACATGTAGCTCATGAAATCGAAACGCTTGGAGTTATTTTTATCAACTTTGCTACACATACGACTTACTGATGCAAAAAATATTGTGGGCTTAGCACACTCCTTGCGCTGGAAGGAAAAAAAAGTGTAAGCATAACCCTCGAAAGCTTAGAGAAACTGCAATCAGTTTTACAACACATTTGGGCACTATATAAGAAAGGCAACCCTAGAATCGCTAGGAATGGAAAGTCAACTGATGACATTCAAATCGCTAGGAATGGAAAGTCAACTGATGACATTCAAAGTAATCGAAGACATATTCCTTTCCTTTTGCTTTTTAATGTAATACTAGAACGAGTAAGTAACTGGACAACGGCAGTTAATCACACGCTGTCTTAATGAATTGATTACTGGGTTTTCTAGCATTCTTATTTGAATCTCGACTGATTAGGTATCCAGACAATTAAGTTTCGAGACACTTTTCTTTTGATCTAAGTCAACAGAGCAAGAGAGAGCTTGGTCGAAAATGGAAATGGATCTAGGACGTAAACAGAGGCTTGTTGCCAGCAAACCTCACAACCTGACTGGAGTCCAAGGAGCAGGCATGTCTACAATCATGCTTAGCAGCATCTGAGTACACCGGTGATAAAAATGCTATACAGAGCAGAAGAACCACGAACTCTGAGGAATGCCGACCATATTGTTATAAAGAAATGTTTCTCCTTTGATCATGAGTAATTATGAGTTGGATGTCTGTAGATCTTCACTGTCCTTCACTAAACACTGGCATGTGTTCACGAGAACTCTTGCTATACATCCTGTGTCATGCCGTAAACTCGCAGCTGGAGAGAGCTGGAAGTGTTTTCGGACCTTTCAGATGTAGGCTCTAATGATAACGTCATTTGTACATAGCTTCTCCTAAGGACGGAAGGAATCACGCACATTTCGTCGTCGTCGAAACATCAGTTCGGTGAGGACGTGGTGACGTCTTCGTCGGATTCCTCACTCACAGCTGCTGCTACAAAGGACACGACCAGGTCTGAATGCGCCTTGGCTTTTCCGCCGGGACCAGCCACCGCCACGGCCCTGGGTTCGAAGTGGACGTCCACCGGTTGGCCGATGGGCACCACGGCGTGTGAGATGGGGTTCGCTATGGCGGTACCATTGCAGCCAGCCACAGCCTCCGCCTCCGGCTTCAGAATCAGCGTCGTCGTGCCAGGCGGTCTGTTCGGATCGGTGTGGTTCTTGCGCCAGTCCATGAGGTCTTGCGAGTCATTCCACTCTGGCCGTCGGTCGAGGATCTCACGTAGCTTTGACAGGGCGGGTCCCAAAAGAGCTGGCTGTTTCTGGTTTGTGACTTCTTTGCTGTCATCAGGCAATTTCTCTGTTTGTGGTACTAGTCCCTGATCCATTGGATGACTAACGTCTGTTGATGTATCAGATTTATTGGACGTTTTCTCCAACTTCACTTCAATCTCAGAGCTTTGATTAGTGAAACTTTTTTCGTTCAAGTTTCGTTCTGCATCACTTCCTTTGGAAGGGCTGGGTCCTCCTGACGCCACGTAATCTGAATTTGTCGGTACATCTGAATTCCTTACTATAGCCTCTAACGGTTTGGACTTTTGGAATATGTTGCCAAACCCATGTTTCCCCAGAACACCAAAATTGCCCACACGGTGCGGTGGGCTTTGGGCTTTTGTGTAATCGTACCTTGCTTCATTAAATGGAGTAAATATCCCTCCAGATGCGAGTGGCACTTCACTCTGAACGGAGCCCCAGTTTGCTGAACTTTTCTGAATTGCGGAGGATTCACTTAACTGCTTCAAGGGACCATCGTTCTCATGCTGGCTATAGATCGTAGATGGAAAATGGGAAAATGGAGACCTGTTAATCGGTAACCTGGAGGTAGTGAGAGGTACGTGATACACTGGGTGTCTGACGGGAGTGACTAACTCCCCGTTGACGATGGTGTACAGGTTGGTGTATCCTTCGTCTCTGGGGGGATTCCATTGGAAACTCTGTGCAGCTCTCGTTGGTTGCAGCGCGAGCTGCGGCTGGTAGACGGACGGTATTCGGTGGATGACAGTTGGGATCGCCACCGGCTGTTGAGCTCTGAACTGCTGTGGTGCGTGGAGGAAGCCCCACGGCGGTGGCTGCGACCTGGGGAACAACAGGCACACGTGTTCCCTTCACTGCGTCAGCGCGCCAGAGGGACTGAACAACTCTACCCTTGCCACATGGAGTTAGACTACCACTACGGATGCAACATGCTTGACATGCGCTAGTCTTTCCTTTTACGAACTCATGCTGGTTATTGTAGCAGATGTGAGGACGAGGAATGCAAGTCACAAAAAAAAAGGCCACAATGTACAAGGAATAGACAATTCTTTATTCCTGAAGCAAATTTTATATAATAAAGCTATGCTATTAAATAAATACAATTAAGTTATATTTACAAAATTAAAATCAATAGTCGTACAAATAGAGTATTTTACAGTATTTTAGAAGATAGATACACTTCATTTTTCGCACTTGTATAGTATTTTACAATCTGAGTCTAGCATTATGAAGTACTTCTCAGATTTATTACGTTTGAAATATCCTGAGATATGTTGGGGAGGGAGTAGTGACAGAATTGGGCCTGTCACAGAGAGCATTGCCCGCTTAAGGAAAGACGCTGAGTATTACCCCCAGTCTATACCCCACTGCAATATGAAAGATTCATCCTGGCCATTATATTCTTGCTATCACTAAAAAAATTCGAAAAACAGTAGAGATAGGCTATCTGCTGTACTAAACTGCGTTTTGCACTCTAGTTTTGCCCAGCACTTGCATTGGTTTTTCACGTTGATATTAACGCAACTCGCCCTTTTTTCACATGACATCTTGTGAACCATGGATGAAGGGTATCAGACGGATGTCATATTCCTTGACGTCCGGAAAGCGTTTGACTCGGTGCCCCACTGCAGACTCCTAACTAAGGTACGAGCATATGGGATTGGTTCTCAAGTATGTGAGTGGCTCGAAGACCTCTTAAGTAATAGAACCCACTACGTTGTTCTCGATGGTGAGTGTTCATCGGTGGTGAGGGTATCATCTGGAGTGCCCCAGGGAAGTGTGGTAGGTTGTTTTCTATCTACATAAATGATCTTTTGGATAGGGTGGATCGCAATGTGCGGCTGTTTGCTGATGATGCTGTGGTGTACGGGAAGGTGTCGTCGTTGAGTGACTGTAGGAGGATACAAGATGACTTGGACAGGATTTGTGATTGGTTTAAAGAATGGCAGCTACTTCTAAATATAGATAAATGTAAATTAATGCAGATGAATAGGAAAAAGAATCCTGTAATGTTTGAATATTCCATTAGTAGTGTAGTGCTTGACACAGTCACGTCGATTAAATATTTGGGCGTAACATTGCAGAGCGATATGAGGTGGTACAAGCATGTAATGGCAGTTGTGGGGAAGGCGGATAGTCGTCTTCAGTTCATTGCTAGAATTCGGGGAAGATGTGGTTCATCTGCAAAGGAGACCGCTTATAAAACACGAATACGACCTATTCTTGAGTACTGCTCGAGCGTTTGGGATCCCTATCAGGTCGGATTGAGGGAGGACATAGAAGCAGTTCAGAGGCGGGCTGCTAGATTTGTTACTGGTAGGTTTGATCATCACGCGAGTGTTACGGAAATGCTTCAGGAACTCGGGTGGGAGTCTCTAGAGGAAAGGAGGCGTTCTATTCGTGAATCGCTACTGAGGAAATTTAGGGAACCAGCATTTGAGGCTGACTGCAGTACAATTTTACTGCGGCCAACTTACATTTCGCGGAAAGACTACAAAGATAAGATAAGAGAGATTAGGGCTCGTAGAGAGGCATATAGGCAGTAATTTTTCCCTCGTTCTGTTTGGGAGTGGAACAGGGAGAGAAGATGCTAATTATGGTACGAGGTACCCTCCGCCACGCACCGTATGGTGGATTGCGGAATATACATGTAGATATAGATGTAGAACGTGAAAGAGAATCATTCCTAGTGCAACCTGCTCAACAGCTGAGCAAACAATGAAAGGAAGAAGAGACCTTTGACGATGATGTTTCTTCCATATACTTTAACTGTGAATTTCATCAACTAAGAGACACTTCTGATTGATTTACGGTGCACTTTATGTGAGTACCAGTTTTGGCTTTATTTTTGGGATATAAGGATTATGTGCAACTGACGAGGGAGTGATAGAGAGCGATGGGTGAAGAAGCTATTACTAAATCCAACCCTTCTTCCAAATCAACTCTCCCTGCGGCAGTGCCGACATAGTATGTTACAGAAGAATTAGTCCCAAGATGATGTTTATAGGTGATGCAGGAATGAGAAAGATTGGTGGACAAGTACCAATGTCGCTAGGAATACGCTACATCCATCACCAAAGTAATTGTCTTCGTTTTCCGATGTTAAGAGAGAATTTCTATGATTTCTTTTTTTCTGAACAACGACAAAATTTTGAAGAAACATTTATTGGGCCTTAAAATTCAAAAGAGGGGAATGCAGAGAGCGAAATCCCCGGTTTCCTGAAATGTTGTTCACTCATTTACGATAACTTCAAGCAAGCAATTCTTTCACTCAGTTCCACAGGTAGAAACATAACGGAAAGTCGTCGTCTACCTGACCAACAAAAGCATCTGAGGCATTAGGTGTGTGTTTGAAACACAAAACATGAATTTTGGAGATACAATTAAACGCATCAGTAACTATCTTAAAGATGATACGATAAAGAGACTTCGGAATATTCGTCAATGTTCTTCAGTTGTGAAAACTAAAGAAACTATTTTGACGTAAAAGTAAAAAAGAATTGGAGGCCAATAAAGTTATCAGGGCAGTGAACAAGCGCCAGGAGGCAGTCTGAACTGAATCCACAGTTATAAGTACCAATAGCTATGTCTGTTGATACCCGCAGCAGCGATGAGTTGGTTGGTATTGGGAAGAAAACCTCATGCACATGGCAAAGATGTTAAAGGAAATGGAAATTTGTTGTACGTTGGCACGACAGGTAGAGCAGAAAACACGTTGATGAAGGACCTGCAGCAGGGATCACTATTGTCCCACGAGTTCTTCAAACATGTGTATTTCAAGCACGGTACGCCAGAACTCAGTTTCGGGCATATACGTAAGCTGATTATCTGGCCATAGCGGCACAGACAACGACATCTGACGACACTGAAATGCGTCTTATTAACTCCATAGAACCATTAAAAAGAATCGAACCTAACAGTGAATTTTACTCTGTACTCAGTGACGCACATGAGTAACGGGGAAATGGACAGAACTGTCAAGAGCGAACCAATCGCTCATATTTCAGTCATATTATCTGAGGGTTAAATTAAAGTGCACACCCTAGTAGAGACACCATGTGGAAGGCGCAAGTCGAAAATGAGAAAGAAAATATTAAACAGTGACAGGGACGATTCGACGCAGTATTGTTAAGACCCTGAGAACATCACTTAGGCTAAAATATTAGGGAATACTGGGCTGCCGTCTGGATACGCAACAGAGATGCTAAGAACACCAACATACACTTCAACGAAGTGACACGAATAATCTCTGTGGCTCTCTCATGTACGCCTAGTGATGGTACACATAAGTTCTCATCATCTCAGACGTCTAGCAACACTGACAATACATAAAAATTGTGAGTCACCAATCCATATGTTTCTACTGCAAAGTAACCACTCAACCTCGTGAGCCATTTTTTCTATAAGATGAGGAGGGTTCGTAGCTTCATGTAGATTTATGATCGAGCTATGACAGTGTCCGAGTTTGGATTACATCAAAGACTGTGGGCTCATTGGATAGTTTCGAGTTACAGTGGGAAGATTTAGATGGCAAAGAAGTGTGGCCTTACCGAAGAAGCAGGGTGTGACTCCAGGCAGGTGCAGAGTTCACTAGTGGTTTACTGAGTTGGCACTAGTTAACAGACAATGCCAAAGAACAGCTTAATGACTTGAAAGTTTAGATTTGGTATTAACGGACAAAATTTAAACTTTCAGGTATGAAGTTTCAAATTTAATTTTAATTATTATACATATTCGAACGAAACCCGTGCACTATATACGAAAGGCACCCCTAGCATCGCTAGGAATGAAAAGTCAAGTGATGACATTCAAAATAATCGAAGACATATTTCTTTGCTCTTGCTTTTACTATAACGAAAAATATAGGTATGGAGTAAGACACACCTAACACCCCTAGGAGTGAAGTAACTGGGAAGCAGGTACAAAATGAGTTGTTATAAAGGAGCTTCCAGATGAAAGTGTAAAAACCTCGCTCTCTTAAGCACACTTTTTGAGACTATTTAAACTTTTAGCTTTGGCTGATATGTAATGTTCTGCTGAGTATACTTAAGACGAAATTCCGTGTTTTTATGAGTGTGTAACAAATATAAGATGAACATCAACAAAAGCAAAACGAGGACAATGGAATGTAGTCGAATTAAGTCGAGTGATGCTGAGGGAATTAGATTAGGAAATGAGACACTTAAAGTACTAAAGGAGTTTTGCTATTTGGGGAGCAAAGTAACTGATGGTGGTCGAAGTAGAGAGGATATAAAATGTAGACTGGCAATGGAAAGGAAAGCGTTTCTGAAGAAGAGAAATTTGTTAACTTCGAGTATAGATTTAAGTGTCAGGAAGTCGTTTCTGAAAGTATTTGTATGGAGTGTAGCCATGTATGGAAGTGAAACATGGACGACAAATAGTTTGACAAGAAGAGAATAGAAGCTTTCGAAATGTGGTGCTACAGAAGAATATTGAAGATTAGATGGGTAGATCACATAACTAATGAGGAGGTATTGAATAGAAATGTGGAGAAGAAAAGATTATGGCACAACTTGACAAGAAGAAGGGACCGGTTGGTAGGACATGTTCTGAGGCATCAAGGGATCACAAATTTAACACTGGAGGGCAGCGCGGAGGGTAAAAATCGTAAAGGGAGACCAAGAGATGAATACACTAAGCAGATTCAGAAGGATGTATGTTGCAGTAAGTACTGGGAGATGAAGAAGCTTGCACAGGATAGAATAGCATGGAGAGCTGCATCAAACCAGTCTCAGGACTGAAGACAACAACAACAACAACAAATGTTACGTCAAGTGCAATTATAGCATAGTGACTGGCATTTATTAAAATAGTTGCTCTTAATAAATAACATTCTCTTGTTGAAGGCACAGTTGTGAATGTTTATGTACAGGGATTGATATACCAGTGTAGATTACTAGAGAGTGGCTGAATGGAAATACACAGTTGGGCCGACGGCGAGTATTCTTGCTCCGGCAGGCAGGGGATCCCTGGCACTTCTGGGTTCCGAGGACCCCACGGGCAGGCTGATCACTTTGGCTCCAGGACCCAAGATTGCGAGTCCGTTGGGCCTGGCATAGACGATCCCTCCGGGTCCTACCACGGATGTCCCTCCAATCCCGCTGTCTGCAGAGCCTCCTGGCCCGGCAATGGCCACACCTCCCTTCTGCACTAAAAGCCTGGCCACCACGGGTCCGTACTGTACAGTGGACAGCTCCACTGGCTTCGGGACCTCCGCGCTGCTACCCTGCGAGCCAGACCCTTCTTCCTCGCCAGTGAAACTGGTGGCATCTGCGCGACCGGTCCTCCCTCGGTGTCTGCCCTTGCCGTTCTTCTTGCTCTCGTCCCGTTCGTCCCCAAAGTCTCCTCCGCAGACGTCCGACTCTGGTCCGTACTCGACCATGGTGGTGAAGGCGTTGTAAAAATGGTTGATCGGATCTTTAATAACAATGGGGAAGTAATCGGAAAACGGCCAACTGATGCGTCCCTGCACGCCACTTTCGAGTCTGTTGCTGTCTACGGCTGATGCGTACGGATACGGCTGCCCTGCAACGATCGACGGGTAGAAATTCATGGTGGTAAATAGGTTAACGTCAGGCACTTTCCCATCGTTGCGTACGCTGCCAGACGGTTGACTGGTGACAGGATACGTTTGTCCGCTTTGTGCGATGAAATTCTGGCTACTCGGGCTTTGAACAGGAGAACCAGTGGCAGGGTAGCTCTGTGGAGGAACCACCTGCATGTTGGTGCCGAAATTATTCTGCCCTGTACTCGGAACTCCAGAAATTTGTGGGCCGACTATCTGCCCCTGTGGAACACCGCTCACTGCCACGGGGAATGGCTGCCTTGGGTCAACTATAGTCTCCTGGTGCGTTATCCTTCGCCGCACACCCCCTCTAGAGCCACTTGAATAACCAGTACTGTTGGTGTTCGCCCTCTGCAGCAGGTAACTGAGGATCGGGTTCTGTCCAGTTCTGTCGGGCGGCAGCTGTCTTCCGGATCGGTGATCCACCACCAGATTTTCGCCGTCGCCCTCCAAAGGATGGAGTGTTGTGACCTCCTGATAACCTCCAGCATACCGCTCACCATTCTCCGCTGATTCGACGTGCTGGGAAGCCATCTCCTGAACGTTATGGTCCATCACCGCATCGACTCCGCTGCAAGCAACGGAGAAACATTGATTTACTATAGAAGTTTCAGTTCACTTCACTGGTCGCTATATGTGAACGAGAACAGTGGAGAAGAAGCGATAAGGTAGATAGAAATCAAAACCAACAGACTTTAACTACAAATGTCAGCT
Source organism: Schistocerca serialis cubense (assembly GCF_023864345.2). Lineage (NCBI taxonomy): Eukaryota > Metazoa > Arthropoda > Insecta > Orthoptera > Acrididae > Schistocerca > Schistocerca serialis. Next base: position 16,449,856 of record NC_064646.1, read on the forward strand.
TAAAAGTGATTATAAATAATTCAACACAGAATTGATTATAAGATACAGAATTCATTTTCCTGTGAATCGAGTCATGATGTGTCCTACACATTCAGTAAGAATCTTTCATACTCAAGAAAGTAAATTTATCGATTATATTTAGCAAAACCTTTTGATTACGACTTAACGAGTTTTTGTTTCGTGCAAACCCTAAGGGTTGGCAGAAAATGAAACAAAATACACAAATTCAAACAGTGCAAGATCTTATGATTATGACTTAACGAATTTTTCTTTCAGGTAAACCCTAAGGATTGACAGAAAAGGAAACAACGTGCACAAATTCAAACAGTGCGTGTTATGTCTGGTGCCAAACGAGGGCTCTTCCTCTTCCGCAGTACTTCTGAATGGCTGGAACTCAAATATAAATTTCTGAGGGTTGCTTCTGACGCGAGAGTTCAAAGTCGTGAAAGTAACGAAGATTTTTCTAGAGGGCAAATGAGAATGTTTTGAGATACAGAACTTGACAGTGATACAAGTAGAGTTAGAAGAATTAAAAAAGATCTACGACCTTATTGGACAACATAAAACAGACCAAAATCTGAAGAGTGGAGGACTGTTGTAGGCCGATACATCATCTGTCTGTCAAACACGTAATCTTTGTTTCGCGTTTTAAAGAATTACTACGTCTAACGCATAAGGTATCGAGGAAGAGATGTGTTTGCTCAGTAGGTTTGAGCACCTAGAAAATATCACATTCACGTCGGCAGATGAAACAAATTAGTGATTTTTATTTCGTTATGGTTGACTTCCCAATCTTTTAATCCAATGCTTTGAATTCTTCACTGCTCGAACATGTGTTACTGGACAAATAACTGAGGAAAGAACAGTAATCGATCGCAAAATCCATCGTTTTATAGCAACAGATCACTATTTCAACTTTTGCTGTGCACAACGGCATCATATGGATTCGAATCTAAATGAAATAATTTGTGGAAAATTCGAAACACTTTGAACCAACAAAAACAAAAATTAATTGACGTATGTGAATTTTTATGGTAACGATCGACAGCAAGGGTTCCTTACTTCAAAGACGCAACGAACAATCCTTTTTAACTAGTCGAAGCCGGCCGCTGGTGGCCGAGCGGTTCTGGCGCTACAGTCTGGAACCGCGCGATCGCTACGGTCGCAGGTTCGAATCCTGCCTCGGGCATGGATGTGTGTGTTGTCCTTAGGTTAGTTAGGTTTAAGTAGTTCTAAGTTCTAGGGGACTTATGACCTCAGCAGTTGAGTCCCATAGTGCTCAGAGCCATTTGAACCATTTTTGAAGTAGTCGAAGTTTCACGGTAAATGAAGACTCATCAAGTGCATTTCTTTCATAAGTTACGAAGTAGAACAGGTCTTTAACTAGAACAGATTTTTACCGATAACGTGTTTATTGTCTGAATTACGCATATCTTGAATGGTGACAGGCACTAATGGGTGCAGTAAGTAGCTTCGGTGAATAAAAGCATCTACTGTACGCGCGATCAATTCATCACCTACACTAACTCGACTGCAATAAATGTTACGGTTTTGTCATGCGTTTACAATGAGATCTCGGCGAACGCTCGTCTGACTGAAAACATGTGGTCTATACACTGGGTGACTTTCCAGTTTATGTATATTCGCTTGAAATGGTATCGCTATGGCAATAAAGTGCAATATCCCATATAAGGTATCAATTTAGAAACTGGGCTTTGTTGCAAATTCTATCTTGTATGATGTTGCAGAACAGATGCAAGAAAACTACGCTCTTGGTTCGTTGGCTAAGCAGGTAAGAGTACCGCTTAATTTTACCTCTAACTTTGTTTGTGTTGTACTCTGTATCTAGTGAATACTAAAGTTGTAAACGAATTGGGTCGATCACCTGAGGCACTATGGCGAAATCCGTGTAACCTTTTTCGTGTAGGATCATCAACAAAGATCTACCTTCGTAATATGAAAGATTCTTACTCGATAAGTATTTGGAAGTTTATTTCGTTAAAGACAGTCATTATCAGCTACTCCCTGATGCATGAATGGTGATGCAAATCGATGTATTTCATAAGGAAAACCCCAAAATATAGAAAATAAGAAGTAAGAGACAGTTCTCCGAATTCCTGTTAGTTCTGCATGAAAGTTAGATGTTAAATTTACTGCAAACGTCAACCACAACTCACCTTTAGTGTTAAAGATCTTCCGTGTCGACCGATACCCTGGTGTGTTACTGGATGTATATGGTCAGCGACAGAAACAAAATTTGTCGTTGTTTAACGTCATCTCGAAGAGCAGCCCCAGTGAACTCCGACAGAAAAAAATCTGTTGTGCCATTCACTTTCCTCCGGTACTCATTCGAGAAATCCGGCGAAAATGTGTGTCAACAGCATTCACGCAGTTTAATCGATAAACAAGAGCATTATCCGGTCGTCCGTTCGTTCCTGTATTCAATTAAAAAGTGTTACATCGATTGTCTATTTTGTAATGCTATCTGGTATTTTAATCAATGATTCGTTCAAATAATCCTGTGAACAAATTGTAGAAAAAATACGCGATTCTATGAACATTGTATGAGTGTATGGAAAGGAAGATGGTTCAGTTTTGTTTTTTCTTTCAGCAAGGACATTGTTAATGGTAATTATATTCACTTAGTAAGTTTTTGGACGGAATATTCAGCAGATACATCCCAATAACCAAATAACTGAAACGCTGATTGCAGAAATGGAAGTAAGTCCGTGTTTGTACATTTTACAAGAGAACGAAGAAACTGAATACCTTTTTCCGGTGTGAGAGAGTATTACATATTTTTATATACACTCGTCCTATAGACAAAACAGCTCTGAGACGATCAGCTTATGAATTTAGTTTCAATTGAAGTTTCTAAATATAAAAATTCGGATAAAAGTAATGACGTTTCGTGCAGTCATCAGAGTCATTTATGGGCCTATGTCTTCGAGCCAAGCTGCTGAACTCGTGTGATTGTTACACACATCATGTGTCTTAACGTCAGTCAAATCCATTACTGCTATAAAATGTGTTACGAAAGATTTATGGTCTTGAAAGTCTCTTCGGGTTTGCTGCCGGATCCTAAAATCTACTTGACTCGACAATTCGGCGATCCAACTGGTCGCCATCTTCAGTAAAATGCTGCTTCTGCTGATGAGTCCCGCTGAGAACTGACGCCACGTTGCAAATCGACGTCCTATATAGGCCGCCGTTCAGTACATGGCGCATGCGCCGCCCATCACGGTTTCTGCTTTCCTAGACAGGGAGGTGACGCCGCCATTAGTGAAACACTGCTGGCAGCGATATATCGCAATAAAGGCCGCACCGAAGAACGTTCAGCTTTGGTGCGAGATAATACAGGATTCCACGTCTTGTTAAGAGGAAACCCATTGTCTCTGTTGATTAAATAATCAGCCAACCTAATTTCAATCGCCTCTTTATAGACAGTGTTCCAAAAACCGGAAATTTTGGCAACCACAAGAGTTTGCTCAAATTTCATATTGCGTCCCTCATTTAGGCAGTGTTCTGCTACCGCCGATTTTTCCGGCTGTTGTAGCCTCGTATGACGGCGATGTTCCACACACCTGTCATGCACTGTGTGAATAGAACGGCCACTGTAAGCCAATGTAAGACAGCATTTTCCTGAAGATGGCGACCAGTTGGATCGCCGAAATATCGAGTCAAGTTGATTTTAGGATCCGACAGCAAACCCGAAGAAACTTTCAAGACTTATTACGCCGGGAAAGCCTACGTAATCACATCAAGATTCATGGTACGTGTGGTTCTGCAATCATCGATCCAGTTAGTTAAGACACATGGGTTACACTGTTACCTCCTGTACTACTGGAAGCGTCAGTTCAAGCAATTATATCCTACTATCTCAGATCATACTGCACTGGAGGAGTCGACTAGCAGCGCATAATACCAACTAACAGCGTCAGCCTACCGCCCAGACGAGCCGCCACCGGCCGTGGGTTAGTACGGTTAGTTCGTCCATCGTCCGCTTGAGGGAGAGCTTACTTGAGGCTGCCGTACTGCGCTCTGGCGGTCCTCGTGGGAGGCTCCGGCTCTTCAGCAGCGTCCTCGGCAGGTCGGGCCCCCACCGCCGCCACAGCCACCAGCGCCAACAGTAACCACCGCTGCAACAAACACGTCACATTGTCACCACTCGTCTGCATCGAACAAGATACGTCACTTCTTAAAACAATGCTATAAATATATATCTGCAGTGCTTTCATCGAAAAGCTATATGTACACACATAAAAATATCTACCCATTAACACTTTCGAACTCTGCACATCCTCACATTTGGCGATGCATCTTTCCAAGGTCACCTGAATCTCCGGTTTGAGTTGTGTAACAGCTGTAGAGAAGAAAAGAAAAGCCACCATCTTTGGCCACAACACTCGACGATTCCATTGTCCCGAATTCCATCTTTCCATCTCCAGCCATACCACTCCCTTAACTTGCACAGTAAAGTAGCTAGAACTAAACTGTTAATTCATAGGCCGGCCGGGGTGACCGAGCGGTTCTAGACGCTCCACTCCGGAACCGCGCGACCGCTACGGTCGCAGGTTCGAATCCTGCCTCGGGTATGGATGTGAGTGATGTCCTTAGGTTAGTTAGGTTTAAGTAGTTATAAGTTCTAGGGGACTGATGACCTCAGAAGTTAAGTCCATCGTGCTCAGAGCCATTTGAACCATTTTTTTGTTAATTCATACTTCCTCACCATGTACCATAAAGCACAAAACGTACTAAAATTACTGACACCTATACCTACATCTTTCTGTCATCCTCAACTCTTTAATTTCTCATCTGTCCCATCATATCCTACGTCAGTGTTGCCTAGACCTTTGCCCCTACAAAATTTTACAAATCCTTGAAATTCTCGAGAGACACGCAGTCGGCTTTGCATTCTGGACACGATTGTCTTCCTCGATTCGCGCCCTGTACTAAAGCACCCTGCGGGACACTTCCTCCGTCCAGAATGCTTCCGAACCCCGCATGTGAACTATAGAACCCAATTCCAGCATTATGCGAGGCGTGTTTTTTAAGTACGTACCGTTTTGAAATTAAAAAAAGACGTGCTAAGATATCCCAATAATCTTATTTTTACACGAAATCCTGTAACTTAATCTACTTTTCTACATAATTTCGCCGGCCAGGGTGACCGAGCGGTTCTAGGCGCTACAGTCTGGAGCTGCGCGACCGCTACGGTCGCAGGTTCGAATCCTGCCTCGGGCACGAATGTGTGTGATGTCCTTAGGTTAGTTAGGTTTAAGTAGTTCTATGTTCTAGGGGACTGATGACGTCAGAAGTTAAGTCCCATACTGCTCAGAGCCATTTGAGCCGTACATAATTTCCGTCAACATTGACGCACTTGTCATAACGTTGTACCAGTTTTTGAATACCCTCCTCATAGAAGTCTGGCGCCTAACTTGTTAACCACTGCATCGTCACTGTTTTGACTTCGTCATCGTCTTGGAGACGCTGACCGCCCAGGTGTTTCTTCAAGTGCAGGAATAGATGGTAGTCACTGGGCGCAAGATCTGGGCTGTACGGAGGATGATCTAGAGTTTCCCACCGAAAAGATGTGATGAGATCTTTGGTCTGATTCACCACATGCGGACGGGCATTGTCTTGCAGCAAAACGATGCCCTTGCTCAACTTCTATGGACTGTTGCTTTGATTCTGGTGTGACGTAGGCCACTCATGTTTCATCGCCCGTAAAAATTTGGCTTAAGAAATCATGCACATTCATCAACCCAATGTGCGCACAATTTGCGGTAATTCAAGTGCTCGGTCAAAAAGCCATTCAAAACACTACGAGAAACATTAGGAAAGTAATCCCGCAAGGAGGAAATCGTAAAGCGTCTGTTTTCTCTCACCTTATTGTCCACTTCCTGCACCAAACATTCATTAACGACCGAAGGGCGCCCACTCCGTTGTTCATCATGCACATTTGTGCGGCCATCTTTAAATGCTCTCACCCACTTTCTTACCATTCCATCAACAGTAATGTTTTCTCCGTAAACTGCACAGATCTCACGATGAATATGATCGCTTTTAGGCCTTTAGCACTAAGAAATCTTATAACAGCCCCGTACATCACTGTCGGCGGGACTCACGATTATCGGAGGCATCTTAAACACTCAGTACACAACGTAAACAAGGAAGAATCAGACTGTAATGGCGTCAGTGCGTCGATTAAGGTACAGGCTTTCATGTAAAAAGAAAATTATTGCGATATATTAGCACATCTTTTTTTAATTTCAAAACGGTACTTACTTAAAAAACACGCCTCATATATTCTGCGTCTCTAACCTAGGTACCCATATCACATCTGTAATGGTCCTGGATGCTTGCCCATTCTCTTCAACCGAAACATCAGATAACTTCCATTTTAAAACCATTTAGTATGTCCGAACTTATACTTTTCTTAGCAGTTATAATCTACAACGTCCCTTCAAATCACTTTGAGATGCCCCTTACGGTTTTTTTATTGCCCCATTACAGAATCATCTTTTCACTTATATCATAAACTTGTTATTTTTCCATACATGATCAAAAACACAATTTCAGACCAGGATTCATATCATTTTCACTACAAGATTTTAACTAGTGTACAAATTACCAGTCTTCTTAGTCTTTTTTTTTTTAACACATTAACATATTGAAAATGTTAAACGTTTCTTCCATGTACAGATTTAAAGCAATAATTTTATTCCATATTTTAACATCATTGTAATAGTCAGAACAATTTTGACTGAAGAACGGCCCTTCTCCTCAGTAGTCCACCCACACTGAAGGAAATCGAAAAATATAAATGAGTATCGACTCCAGTCGCATTAAATGCTGCGTACCTGTTACTTGGACATTAAAGTAACAAGTTGTGCACCATCAGCCTGCCTCGATAATATGTTGCTATCTGGCTATATATTTCATGTGGCCGACAGAGGCTACAGGAATAAACATCGTAGATCGTCCCTGGGACACCAGAGCTAGAGCTAAAGGAAGTGGACAGGTATTGACAGCAAATACGGTTTAGATGGTTGGGTACTCATAATGTAAAGCAGCTTCCAAGCGAATGAGAAGCTTCCATTGTCGCACTATGATCTCCTCTCTCTTTGTTAGTAAAGAATGAACAGATTTTCCACTTCCGCGCCATTCATTAAGTTGTAAGCTGCCGTTATTATAACGGCACTGGCAGCCATAGAGTGGTGTTTCAGCACCTAACGGACTCCACTACGGCGCTGTCCCTTTGTCTGTTTGACATACGTGCTCGCATACTACGCTACGTCGAAAACATCGGAAATTTATCACTCGGGACCATAAGATTTTTGAGATACCCGCCAGGTTAGCCGAGAGCGCTAATGAGATGCTTCCTGGACTCGGGTAGGCTCGCCGGCCTCGAATCGAATCCGCCCGGCGGATTACCGACGTCGGCCGGTACGTCGGCCAGCCTGGATGTGGTTTTTAGGCGGTTTTCCACATTCCGCTAGGTGAATACCGGGCTGGTCCCCACGTTCCGCCTCAGTTACGCGACTCGCAGACATCTGAACACATCCGCACTTTTCCATGATTTACACTAGTCGCAGACAGCTGGGGACACAAATTCCGTCCCAGGGGGTACGGGGTGTCGGCAGGAAGGGCATCCGGCCACCCCTTAAAACTAACCTGGCAAAATCCGTTCCTAACCGTGCCGACCCAGCGAAACTATGGGACAAGGTGCCAGCAAAAGAAAGAAAGAAAGAACCATAACATTTCTAAGATCCGTTTATGAGACACCGAACGAAAAATTAACCACCTCCCATAGATATTACTCAAGTACTGAGTAACAGACTGGCTAGCTAAGATAACGGTCTAAATTCGGCGAAGCGGAGTTGACAAATTTCTCTCGGTTTTCCATATTCCGCTAAAGCCACACATTGATGGTTGGATACCGTACAGCCACAGAATGTTGGGTATGTTGATTACAACTTTTCACCAGCTGCTCGAATGGGATTCCGATCTGGTGAGCTAGTGGACCTGTCGACGCGCGATTGGATGCCTGTTTGTAAAACAAAGAACTCATGCCTGCTGCCTTCTGAAGACGGCTGTTCTCGTCTTAGAGGACAGGAGTGCCTGCAGCATCACGATGCTGTGCAAGAAAGGAGTAACACTTTGACAACGATAATGCAAATGTAAAAAATGTAATTCATGTGTGCGGTAACCTGAATTAATGAGTCCAAATAATGTTTCGAAACTCATAGAACCACCTCCGGCCTAACTTCTTCGCTCCCTCGGTTCACATCCATGGACTTTTATTCATTTTCCTTTTCTTGCCTCTATGAATAGGCGTATTTTTCCGCTTATAGACCGATGGTCCGAGAGCATGGACGTACAGTTTCTAGTTTTAAAACCAAAGCGGAGAACCTTGGAAGGTTAGTTTACAGCTTGTCGTGCGCAGACAATGGTTACCTGCACAAATCGAAAAAGTATGTAAGTAATTACTGTGCCTAAATATTAGACTGACAATCTATATTTTTTGCTAACGTACGCTGACTTTTCTAGCTATTGAGAATTAGTTCAGAATTCCATTCATTTTGTTCGTTGCCATGAAATAATCCATTTTCGAATGTCCTCATATGTGGACCGCAGGTCACAATGCATTCTTAATAATTTGAATTTGGTCTTCGGTAATGGAATACTGAAATAACTGTTTCTTTTACACTCAACAAAAATGCATAAAATATTAACTGATGAGCAATTAGAAGCTCTTTTCAATGATAGAAATATGGAATTATGTGATTAGGAAGATGGCGAATTCTCGTTTTTGACTGAAGATTGTCCTACTAAGCTTGAAGAAACTGCCTTGTATGCATTAAGAGCGTTAAGGTGTCGCAGCATTAGCTAGGATGTCCTTCTACATTGAATTCCTCTGACAGTGACGATGTAGATTATGAAGAAAATGTGAAAAAAGGCCAAGAAAAGCTGTGCTGCAGCCATTTACAAAGTTAGGTTGGCCAACTTCCAAAATTTGTCGAATCAATAAATACCTCAAAATAAAGGAAACCTGTCCGCAATTTCAAGATAGGGGCATGTCGGTCAAATGTGGAATGTATTCATGAATTGTGAAAAATAGCCGGCCGAAGTGGCCGTGCGGTTAAAGGCGCTGCAGTCTGGAACCGCAAGACCGCTACGGTCGGAGGTTCGAATCCTGCCTCGGGCATGGATGTTTGTGATGTCCTTAGGTTAGTTAGGTTTAACTAGTTCTAAGTTCTAGGGGACTAATTACCTCAGCAGTTGAGTCCCATAGTGCTCAGAGCCATTTGAACCATTTTTTTTTTTGGACCATCAAAAAATCTTTCATTTACGTTTGTGTCATGTTTCTTTATTAGTTTGCTGACGCACATGAAAAGAAAACTTCAGACATTGTGGGGTAAACGCATTATTGGTCCGTCGCTCGACTGCACTCGTTGCTACGTTTGAACAGATGCAAAATCATGAATTGCTGGATCCCAATAAACGCATCCAATCAGCAACTGTCCAGTTGTTGAGTTGTTGAGCCCATTGTAACCGTGCAGTTATATGTACCACTGTGAGCAATGGCCTTTCGCGAGATACCCGATTGCGAATGTCCATTGCTCAAAATGGTTCAAGTGGCTCTGAGCACTATGCGACTTAACATCTGAGGTCATCAGTCCCCTAGCCTTAGAACTACTTAAACCTAACTAATCTAATGACATCACACACATCTGTGCCCGAGGCAGGATTCGAACCTGCGACCGTAGCAGCAGGGCGGTTCCGGACTGAAGCGCCTAGAACCGCTCGGCCACAGCGGCCGGCGAATGTCCATTGCATTGCGTTCCATTTGCAATGTTCGCTCGGGAGCTGATTCACATAGACGTGTGCTGGGTTCTCTGACAGCGCCAGTTCCTGTCTGGTTCGAGAGAGGGTTTTACTGACAATTCCTCCGGTCCCTGTCTGTTAAGTACTTTTTACGACTATTAATCTTCTACCGCGTTACATTTCTGAGAGCGGTACTCCGTTCCGAGTAGAAGCTTTGGACAGTCTGAGTTGATTCACCAACAGATCGGGCAAATTCATTCGCGGTGTGGCCATGAACACTTCCAAACATGTTAGCTCCTGTTAAAATTTGATTTGAAAAAACTCTTTTTAATGACTGGATCGACTTTACATAAAAATATTAAAATTAGTTGCAAATAAGAGCCATATACATATCTGTAGACAAGCAAAATACAGAAAATCGCCTTAAAACCTCTTCACAAAATAATATTAACTACAGAAAGGTGTACGTAGAAACATTTTCATTATTTGCACTAGTGCATAAAAGTTTTCTCACTGAACTTACCTTCCATAAAATTTGCGAGTTAATGCTTGATGTGATTTTTAGTTGTACAACCAGTTTCTCAGGTCTGCGTCTTATATGAGGATGATATGCTCTTAAATTTTCAGAGCAACAGTGGAATCTTTGTATTCATTTACAGATGACAGTTCCATCGTATATTAGTTCCGTAGGTGACACGTTGACATTTTCACGATGAAAGATAGGTTTCTAGCTTTGTTCCCTCCATTCATTTAAAAATTTTTAATTTTACTTGTATGTAAAAAAATTGTTAGAATATTTGCTTGTTCTCGTGTATTCCTACAGTGTACAGCCAGGCTCAACTGTGTCGTTGCGTTCCACAGAAATGCAAGTCACCGCATGGTGATTGTTACTGGCACTTTGGGACACCCAACTTGCGTTCATTCTTTTGTTTAGTATGAGCATGGTATGTTATACCGAAAGTTCAAAATATTTTGTTGTTGTAACATTGTATAGCCGACTGTAAAATGGGGCGAGTCAAAGTTATACCAACATTTTTATTCCAAATTGTTAAAATCCGAGGCTGACAGACATACAATGGAGCAGAGAAGAGTGATTGCAAAATTATGGAAGCTGTGCAGTCGGCAGCAGAAGTGCGATTAACGTTTGTGGAACGATTTCCAGATAGACGGCCTCCAACTCATTTAGGAATTTTTCGCATTTACCAGAAGTTTGTAGCAACTGGGTCAGTAGCAGCCAGTTATTACTGAAATGTGGGTCGACAAGGAGCTGGAAGAAGTGAAGCATGCATTGGTTAAGTGCAGGAGGCCATGCTACGGAGTCCATCAGAATCGACGAGACGTTGCAGTCTGGAAAGAGGGATTCCACAGCGGACAATGCGACGCAGCAAGGCATTGTTAGACGAATTATTGTCACTCACCAAGCTACCTTTCATACCAGTGGTAATACTAATCGTCATAACACAATTTTCTGGGCCATTTAAAATCCACGTACCGTTCATCGTTCGAGATCATGAACGTATATCACCGAAGGTAAATGTGTACTGTGCCGTGACCGCTACTGTTGTACTTGGCCGATTTTGCTTTGCAACCCCATAGGAGAATGCACGTGACTACTTGCAAATGCTGAAAGAGTTTGCCATCGATAACATGCTCCAGCATCTTAAACGAGAAGGGTATTTCCGTGATGATAACCTCGGTGTTGCTCCCCCATAAGGTCCTCCTCCAAGGGTACCATGATGGTACACCGCCGCATTTTACTCGTTCCGTTCGTGCTTATCGTGATCAAACGTTCCTAAAGTGTTGGATTGGTCACGAAGTATGACTGTTATGGCCTCCCCAATCTCTGAATCTCACAACCTGTGGCTTTCTGTTATGGAGTATGGCGAAGGATCGCGTGTGTAGTACAAAAGTGACAGACCTCAAAGAAGTCAAGGACAGAGTAAAAGGCGTGACATCCAACATTTACACAAAACTGTGTGTTTTATGGCACTAAATTGTACAGTTGAACGCTAGTTTGAGTGCGTTAATCGTGGTGGTGGTCAGGTTGACACTCTGTGTAACGAAAACTCTGAGTAAATGCTTTCTCTGAAATAGTGTCCACGTAATTTTAGCTCACCCTGCATGTATATGCTTTTCACCTACGTTCTTATGTACTGCCATTTTTACCAGAGTAGTAGGTTTCACTTTTGTATTTTGGAATTTCTTCGAACATTGCTATCTTGAATATTACTTTTTAAAGAGGTTGTAAGGCGACTTCCTGTATTTCGCTTGTTTACAGATCTGAAAATAGTTGTTGCTTACAACCAAAATTAGATAGGCATCTTCTTGCGTAAACACATCTACATCTACATCCGCAACCATATTCCCCAAGCCACCTGACGGCGTGTGGCGGAGGGTACCTTTAGTACCTCTATCGGTTCTCCTTTCTATTCCAGTCTCGTATTGTTCGTGGAAAGAGAGATTGTCGGTATGCCTCTGTGTGGCCTCTAATCTCTCTGATTTTATTCTCATGGTCTCTTCGCGAGATATACGTAGGAGGGAGCAATATGCTGCTTGACTCCTCGGTGAAGGTATGTTCTCGAAACTTCAACAAAAGCCGGTACCGAGCAACTGAGCGACTCTCTTGCACAGTCTTCCACTGGAGTTTATCTATCATCTCCGTAACGCTTTGGCGATTACTAAATAATCCTGTAACGAAACGCGCTGCTCTCCGTTGGATCTTCTCTATCTCTTCTATCAACGCTATCTGGTACGAAACCCACACTGCTGAGCAGTATTCAAGCAGTGGGCGAACAAGCGTACTGTAACCTATCTCCTTTGTTTTCCGACTGAATTTCCTTAGGATTGTTCCAATGAATGTCAGTCTGGCATCTGCTTTACCGACGATTACTTTTATATCATCATTCCATTTTAAATCACTCCTAATGCCCATTCCCAGATAATTTATGGAATTAACTGCTTCCAGTTGCTGACCTGCTATATTGTAGCTAAATGATAAAGGATCATTCTTTCTATGTATTCGCAGCACATTACACATGTCTAGACTGAGATTCAATTGCCATTCCCTGCACCATGCGTCAATTCGTTGCAGATCCTCCTGCATTTCAGTACAATTTTGCATTATTACAACCTCTCGATATACCACAGCATCATCTGCAAAAAGCCTTAGTGAACTTCCGATGTCATCCACAAGCTCATTTATATATATTGTGAACAGCAACGGTCCTACGACACTCCCCTGCGGCACACTTGAAAACACTCATACTTCGGAAGACTTCCCTCCATTGAGGATGAGATGCTACGTTCTGTTATCTAGGAACTCTTCAGTCTAAATCTAGACTTTAAAAGATTCTTGAAAAATGTTTTATATTTCAATAAATTACATAAAGATCGATTTCGCCACTTTGTATAATATTAAGAATTATTAATCAAACGATGGAAAATGCGGGATCGAATGTAACTGTATTAAGAAAAGGGCAGTTGCTACTCACCATATAGCGGAAATGCTGAGTCGCAGATAGGCACAACAAAACCTTTGTCGAAAAAAGACGACATACACACACACACTCACACACACACTCACATGTACACATACACACACGCACCCAAACGCAACTCATAGCAGATAGGCACAACAAAACCTTTGTCGAAAAAAGACGACATACACACATACACACACACACACACACACACACACACACACACATATACACATACACACACGCACGCAAACGCAACTCATAGACACGACCACAGTCTTTGTCAGCTGAAGCGTTGCGTTTGCGTACGCGCGCGCTCATGTTTGTACGTGTGTGTGTGTGTGTGTGTGTGTGTGTGTGTGTATGTGTGTGTGTGTGTGTGTGTCTGTGTATTGTCTTTTTCGACAAAGGTTTTGTTGGCCGAAAGCTCATTTTTTGGCAATTTCTTTGTTGTGCCTTTCTGCGACTCAGCATGTCCGCCATATGGTGAGTAGCAACTATCCTTTTTATAATATTGTTGGTTCATTTTTGCTCTTCTGTCTCAGCGTCATACCGACTCACGTTGCTGCGCTGAATCCATCCAGCCGACTGACACAGCCACAGCACTAGAGTGCTATGACTTCCCTCAGCAGTATAGCGGCTCACACAGCATGGCACGAGTGCTGTACTATTTGCAGCGTTAGCAAGCGAATAATGGAGTCTTTAAGGGGGGTAGGACGTCAAACGGGATGACTTGGGCGGGAGAGACACCACAGGAATTTTCAAATTCCACTGTCTACACTTTTAAAAATAAATTGATAAAACTTTGTCAGAATGATCAGAGAGGATTCAGGATTTACCCTTATAGTGGTGGACGTTCAAAAATATAAGAAAATAATTTTTTTTTTGCATTTGTATTTCACCTTTTGTTCACTTACCATTGGCTGCATTTGTTGCTCTAGGTACACTTTCCTTCATAAGTAAGGGAGATTCTTCGATGAATTTTGTACAGCATGCAAACCATACTTACAGGTGTATGAAACTCTAGAATTTTCCAAATCTATTAAAAACTGTGGTAAAAATTAAGATAATTAACTATAAAATTTGAGGTTTTTCTAAGCATGAAGTTTAAAATGTAACAGCACATTCATTTTTTCATAAATTAAATAATTTCTAGAGTTTCATACACCTGTAAGTATGGTTTGTATGCTGTGCAAAATTCATCGAAGAAACTCTCTTACTTATGAAGAAACGTGTACCTATAGCAACAAACGGAGCCAACAGAAGTGAAAAAATGATGAACTTTCACATGTAAAAAAATTTATTTTGTAATTTTTTTGAACTTACACTGCTATGATTGTGAATCCTGAATCCTTCCCGGTCATGCTGACAAAGTTTTATGAATTTATTCGTAAAAGTATAGACAGTGGAGATTAAAATGTCCTGTGGCGTCTCTCCTGGTCCAAGACGGCCCGTTTGACGTCCTGGCCCCCTTCCCCCCCCCCCCCCCCCCCCCTTAACGCGGTGACCAGCATGTTGTCTGGGGAGGTTCCCTGTTTCTTGGCAGTCCTTTACTGCGCATATATTGCAGTTCGCTCCTTGAGATAACCATGCGCTGCTGGGGCAGGCAGCAGCTGCAGAGTCGAACATCAACTGCTCTCGCTTCGCCTCGCGCCATTAGCACGAGGCTCGGTCACCGACCCAGGAGTTCGACCCTCGCCAAGGCCGGCGCAACGGCCGCATTCCCCGCAGGTGAACGCCACGGCTCACCGCTCCGCATCCGCGCTTCTGCTGCTAACGGCTGTGCCCGATGCCCAAGGACGCGTTTTTAGTCAGCGGCAGAACGGAGAACCAGAGGACGCGCCCTCTACCGCTGTTCCGGTACATCGCGGATAAGGCAGGCTCACATTGGGCTGTAAGTATAGTAGAAACGATACAAAGTCCTGGAGTGACTCTTGCTCATACGAACTTCGCTAATTCGATTTTCACGATAAATCGAACCTGTTGTTACGTCCTTTGGAAAAACCTTATAAAACTTGAAACAGTCCTGTGTGTTTTGGTACACTCGATAAATCGATACTCCTTTGTTCAAATGAAACTGTCCAAACTGTCTCCAGGTCGCTCTCTTTTGTTTCCACAATACCCCTACACTACTGGCCATTGAAATTGCTACACCACGAAGATGTGCTACAGACGCGAAATTTAACCGACAGGAAGAAGATGCTGTGATATGCAAATGATTAGCTTTTTAGAGCATTCACACAAGGTTGGCGCCTGTGGAGACACCTACAACGTGATGACGTGAGGAAAGTTTCCAACCGATTTCTCATACACAAACAACAGTTGATCGGCGTTGGTGGTGAAACGTTGTTGTGATGCTTCGTGTAAGGAGGAGAAATGCGTACCATCACGATTCCGACTTTGATAAAGGTCAGATTGTAGCCTATCGCGATTGCGGTTTATCGTACCGCGACATTCAGCTCGCGTTGGTCGAGATCCAATGACTGTTAGCAGAATATGGAATCGGCGGGTTCAGGAGGGTAATACGGAACGCCGTGCTGGATCCCAACGGCCTCGTATAACTAGCAGTCGAGATGACAGGCATCTTATCCGCGTTTGCAAGACAACAACCATCTGCACGAACAGTTCGATGGCGTTTGCAGCAGCACGGACCATCAGCTCGGAGACCATGGCTGCCGTTACCCTTGACGCTGCATCACAGACAGGAGCACCTGCGAAGGTGTTATGAACGACGAACTTGGGTGCACCAATGGCAAAACGTCTATTTTTCGAATGAATCCAGATTCTGTTTACAGCATCGTGACAGTCACATTCGTGTTTGGTGACATCGCGGTGAACGCACATTGGAAGCGTGTAATCGTCATCGCCATACTGGAGTATCACTCGGCATGATGCTATGGGATGCCATTGGTTACACGTCTCGGTCAACTCTTGTTCGCATTGACGGCTCTTTGGACAGTGGACGTTACATTTCAGATGTGTTACGACCCTTCATTCGATCCCCGCGAAACCCTAAATTTCAGCAGGATAATGCACGACCGCATGCTGCAGGTCCTGTATGGGCCTTTCTGAATACAGAAAATGTTCGACTGCTGCCCTGGCCACCATGTGCTCCAGATCTCTCACCAGTTGAGAACGTCTGGTCAATGGTGGCCGAGCAACTGGCTCGTTACAATACGCCTGTCACTACTCTTGGTGAACTGTGTTATCGTGTTGAAGCTACATGGGCAGCTGTACCTGTACACGCCATCCAAGCTCTGTTTGACTCAATGCCCAGGCGTATCAAGGCCGTTATTACGGCCAGAGGTGGTTGTTCTGGGTACCGATTTCTCAGGATCTATGCACCCAAATTGCGTGAAAATGTAATCACATGTCAGTTCTAGTATAGCTCTGTTTGACTCAATGCCCAGGCGTATCAAGGCCATTATTACGGCCAGAGGTGGTTGTTCTGGATACTGATTTCTCAGGATCTATGCACCCAAATTGCGTGAAAATGTAATCACATGTCAATTATAGTATAATATATTTGTCCAATGAATACCCGTTTATCATCTGAATTTCTTCTTGGTGTAGCAATTTTAGTGGCCAGTAGTGTAGTTACGACAGTAAAGTTTCAGTTCCGTATCCGGCGGGTTACTATCCAACTTAAAAAATTATCTGAAGATCGATGGGCAGCTGACCGCCGAACCTGTCTTGTGTAAATAAGGGAGAGCGATCTAGAGACTGAATTTCGACAGTTCTACACAGATAACAATCGCGGACACTACCTGAAGACGAACTCAGTAGTATGCTCTACAATGTATTACTGCAGTACATAAATCACCTGTTCAAATAGCTTCTGGCTCACTGCCTTCCCAACCACTGCTTCCCTTTCATGCCCCTCGACTCTTATAACTGCCATCTAGTTTCTGTACAAATTGTAAATAGCCTTTCGCTCCCTGTATTTTACCCCTGCCACTTTTAGAATTTGAAAGAGAGTATTCCAGTCAACATTGTCAAAAGCTTTCTCCAAGTCTACAAACGCTAGAAACGTAGGTTTGCCTTTCCTTAATAATTCTTGTAAGATAAGTCGTAAGGTCAGTATTGCCTCACGTGTTCCAATATTTCTAAGGAATACAAACCGATCTTCCCCGAGGTCGGCTTCTACCAGTTTTTCCATTCGTCTGTAAAGAATTCGTGTTAGTATTTTGCAGCTGTGACTTATTAAACTGATAGTTCGGTAATTTTCACATCTGTCAACACCTGCTTTCTTTGGGATTGGAATTATTGTATTCTTCTTGAAGTCTGAGGATATTTCGCCTGTCTCATACATCTTGCTCACCAGATGGTAGAGTTTTGTCATGACTGGCTCTCCCAAGGCCATCAGTAGTTCTGATGGAATGTTGTCTACTCCCGGGGCCTTGTTTCGACTCAGGTCTTTCAGTGCTCTGTCAAACTCTTCACGCAGTATCTTATCTCCCATTTCGCCTTCATCTACATCATCTTCCATTTCCATAATATTGTCCTCAAGTACATCGCCCTTGTACGGACCCTCAATATACTCCTCCCACCTTTCTGCTTTCGCTTCTTTGCTTAGAACTGGCCTTCCATCTGAGCTCTTGATATTCATAGAAGTGGTTCTGTTTTGTCCAAAGGTCTCTTTAATTTTTCTGTAGGCAGTATCTATCTTACCCCTAGTGAGACAAGCCTCTACGGCCTTACATTTGTCCTCTAGCATTCCCTGCTTAGCCATTTTGCACTTCCTGTCGATCTCATGTTTGAGACGTTTGTATTCCTTTTTGCCTGCTTCATTCACTGCATTTTTATATTTTCTCCTTTCATCAGTTAAATTCAATATTTCTTCTGTTACCCAAGGGTTTCTACTAGCCCTCGTCTTTTTACCTACTTGATCCCCTGCTGCCTTCACTACTTCATCCCTCAGAGCTACCCATTCTATCCGAGGAGACTACTATGCATTATTGCATTATTACGTAAGGAAGGTGGTACATATCACGGTGGCACATGGGAGCGTCCGGTATGCACCGTGTGGTGGCTGGCGGAGTTCGTACGTAGACGTACGGTAGGGGGCGCGCCTGCCCTGGACAGTGGATCGCTGCGTCACGCGCGAGGTCCCGCTTCCTGCAGGCAGGCGGCGGCCGCATTGGCAGGCGATGCTGGTCGTCTGCTACTATCCCGGCAACCGCCGCACGCGAGGGCGCCGCGGCCGGTTCGCGGAACTTTGCCGGTGGCGGCGGAAGCGCGCCGTGCTGCATCCCGATACTCCGAGCTGGTGCAGCGCAGCCCACCGCGTCACAGCATACCTACTCACTATTCTGACACCTGTCCCTTTTCCCTACTTTCAAAAGGGAGAAAGATTACAGTTTAACGTCCCATCTACGACTAAGTAATTCCAGAGCCGGCCGGAGTGGCCGAGCGGTTCTAGGCGCTACAGTCTGGAAGGGCGCGACCGCTACTGTTGCAGGTTCGAATCCTGCCTTTGGCATGGATGTGTGTGATGTCCTTAGGTTAGTTAGGTTTAAGTAGTTCTAAGTTCTAGGGGACTGATGACCTCAGAAGTTAAGTCCCATAGTGCTTAGAGCCATTTGAACCATTAATTTCAGACTGCGTAGGATTTTTTTTTCTTTATTGTGATTTCATTCCCCTGCCCCATATGGGCAGGGGAGGGCTGTCAGCGGCACAATCCGTCGCTCTTCAGTCGAGTGACATGGCAACTAATATAAGAATAAAATGTTACATACAGAAGGCGATAAAAAAGGGGAACATAAAACAGAGCAATGGCAGAAAATGGAGCTAAAAATAGACTGACATGGAGACGTTCATGGGGGACAGTTAAAAAAGTCACCAAAAGTTAAAAAAAAAAGAAAAAGACAGTTGGCGATTCTTAAAACACAGAGAAGACACGGAATGCGCAGGCATAGGGTAAAAGTCGGCCACAGTAGTAAAAACACTCCAGAACAACACACTTAAAACCCACCTGGAGCACACACGACGAAGGATAAAACTGCCAGGTGAGACGTGCTGAGGGAAAAGGTAAGAGAGGATGGAAAAGGAAGGGAGACCAAGGGGCAGCTGGGGAGATGAAGAGAGGAGGGGCGTCAGTGGGTGCACCAAGAGGCAGGAGGCACGTGGGGCGGGAGAGGAAGAGGGAAGACAGGGCAGGAGGGAGCGCAGAGACACTGAAAGGAGGCACAAGAGATGGAGGGGTAGTAGGAGGGGAAAGCCGCTCAGAAGGAGGGAGGGGGAGGAGAGGGAGCCCTGAGGAGGAGGCAGGAAGAGGGGGTTAGAGTTGGTAGGAAGGTTAGATGTCAGGGCGAAGCTCATCATCCTGGAGGGGTAGACAGTGGAAGTTGCGTTGGGAAAGGAGGCGGAGGCTGTGGAGATGGAGAGAGGGTGGGACACAACGGTAAAGGCGCGGCAACTGGTTGGGGGTGGAGAGGAAGGGAGACACCAGGGGGTGAGGGGGATCAAGGCGGCAGACAATATATAGTGTGCGGATGTGTTCAAGGAAAAGGAGAAGGACTGTGTAGGACATCGCATTGGGAAAAAAGGGGAAGGAAACAATTCTTTTGATAAGAGGATCATGTCACATTCGCTTTAAGCGATTTCAGAGAAAAATGGGAAACTGAATCTGGGTGGTCTACTGAAATAAAGGATGCTACATTGATTGTGACTGGGCCAAATATCTCACGACATAAGCGTCAAACGAAAGAACTGCAAAGAACGAAACTTGACTAGCTTCAAGGGGGAAACCAGATGGCGCTACGTTGGCCTGCTAGATGGCGCTGCCGTAGGTCAAACGGATATCAACTGTGTTTTTCTAAATAGGAACCCCCAATTTTTATTACATATTCGTGTAGTACGTAAAGAAATATGAATGTTTTATTTGGACTACTTTTTTCCGCTTTTTGATAGATGGCGCTGTAATAGTCCCAAACATATCGCTCACAATTTTAGATTAACGGTTGGTAACAGGTAGGTTTTTTTAAATTAAAATACACAACGTAGGCACGTTTGAACATTTTGCTTCGGTTGTTCCAATGTGATACATGTACCTTTGTGAAATTATCATTTCTGAGAACGCATGCTGTTACAGCGTGATTACTTGTAAAAACCACATTAATGCAATAAATGCTCAAAATTATGTCCGTCAACCTCAATGCATTTGGCAATACGTGTAACGACATTCCTCTCAGCAGCGAGCAGTTCGCCTTCCGTAATGTTCGCACATCCATTGAGAATGCGCTGCCGCCCATGAGTGACCGAGTGGTTCTAGGCGCTAGAGTCAGGAACCGCGCGACCGCTACCGTGGCAGGTTCGAATCCTGCCTCGGGCATAGATACGTGTGATGTCCTTAGGTTAGTTAGGTTTAAGTAGTTCTAAGTTCTAGCGCACTGGTGACCTCAGAAGTTAAGTCCCATAATGCTTAGAGCCATTTGAACCACAATGCGCTGACGCGTGTTTATATATCTTCTGCACGTCTGTAATACGATAACAAGACGTGTAGAAGATAAATATACATCTGACACCACATAGATCCACGAATCAATAGTCAAATCGAAACCAACTGTATTCGACCGCCATCTTGTCCACTGCACTACAGTTTTGTGATTGTGTTTCCACGTTACTGTTATGTTAGTGAAAATTTGCGAACAGTGACCAAGAAAGCCAAGACAGACACGTAAATGGAAACACGTCAGCGCCTCACAACGAGACTGCCACGCCAGAGGAACAAAGTGAGTGACCATTACATAACATTTAGTGCAAACGTCAGTCCAGCTTCCAAAGTGATATGACCTCTTACTAAGTTTCCTCTTCTTCCAAAGCATGTCCACAGCATTTATAAAAAGACTATGTAACATCAGTATGACCCTATTGTAAAGTTGTTTTTGTAATGCCATTTAGCCTGAAGATGAGGTATTCCCTCGAAACATGTGCTAAATAAATAAGTAACAGAATAGTTGTCAAAGTTTGTGACTGGTATCGGTAATTTAAAAGAACCTTTACATAAGGCATCACTACTACATAAAGAAAACAAAGTAGACCAAGAATGCTATATGTGTGTCACACATTGCTAGTAATAATACAGGCAATTCCCTTCACGCATAATTTCTTGCTTGGATTTGAAAGTGTCGTCAGGAGCGTTTAGTTTCGGCTAAAAGCAAAGCTCAGTTATGTTCTTCGTTCATCCGTAGACGGTAGTGGCATTTTGAGAAAAGGGAGCGAAAGTGGTTCTATACGAACTTTTCATGCAGTTACAGACTACACAGCTGAAAGATATGTGTGTAACACAAACTGTTGTCTATCGTTGTTCAATTAGAACTAGCGGATAGCCTGTGATTAAAAATTCGTCCACAGAATATTAGCTGCCAAAATTACTCTTTAAAAATCAAGAAAGATGTCGGTAATGGTTTTGTGAGATGATATTCAGCGCGCCTGGATAGCAGCGCATCGACTGCGGTAGAGAGTCAGGACGCGCGGCTGATGCTGCATCTCCGCCAGGAACGAGAGCGAAAGTGAACTTTTCCTGCCTCCAAACAGAAAGGTGGCCGTCCCTTTCTGTTGAGCGGGACTCACAAACGCTGTGCTGCCATACAAGGCGCAACTCTCTCTTTTTCAGCAACTGTTCGTGACTTTCATGGTAATAATCAACCACGCCTCGTCTTGCTTTTGTGAATCTGCGGCTTTCCAAACAGCTCATGAACGTTTTGCGGCTCTTCCTTATCTGCTATCTTGTGTGGACTAGGGGCTGCAAGAATAAATCTTGTTTTCGCTGCGTTCTTCAATTCGAACACTGCTTTCATCAGCACTCGACGATAGTCTGTACTGTGCAAGGTTCTTAATCTCCGCATGAATAATGCAACCTACATTGTATTTTCCAGCCTTGGTATTCCACACTTGCCTCCAGTACCAAATTACTGATCCCTTGATGGCTCACAATATGTTCTATCAACAAATATCTTATGTTAATCAAGTTGTGCCACACATTTGTTAACTCTCCAATCTGATTCAGTACTTCCCCATTAGTTATTCGATCTACCAACCTAATTTTCAACATTCTTCTGTAGCACCACATTTCTGAGCCTTCTGTCCTCTTCTCGTCAGAACCGCGTATCGCCCACGTTTCAGTTCCGTTCAAGACTACACTCCAAATATTTTCATGAAAACTTCTTAACATTCAAATTTGTATTCTATGTTAACAAATTTTTCTTCATTATGAACGATTTTCTTACTGTTCTCAGTCTGAATTTTAGGAGGGTAATCCCCAAAGGTCTCCTATTTTTTTATAAGTACGTAGACCTGTTTACGGCTTGAACATTTAGTTATTTTTCGACATAATCACCATTACTGTCGAAGCATTTTTGTACACGCTGTGGCAGTTTTTGTATGCCCATGTCGTACCAGCTCGCCGCCATGCTGTTCAGAAAAAGTTATGAACCACTTCTTGCACCTCGTCGTCGGAGATGAATCGCTTTCCGGCCAAATGCTTTTTTAACCTATGGAACAGGTGATAGTTACTGGGAGCCAAGTCACGAATATAGAGTGATTATGTTCCACTGCAACTGTTGCAGGTGAGAAACGGTTTGCCGAGCGATGTGTGGGCGAGCGTTGTCATGGAGAATGTGTACGCCCTTGCTCAACATTCCTCTTCTACGGTTCTGAATTCCCCATTTGAGTTTTTTCAGAGTCTCACAGTACCTGTCAGCGATAATTGTCGCCCCAGCGATTCAGCTCCGACGACGAGGTGAAAGAAGAGGTTCATAACGTTGTGAACAGCATGGCTGTGAGCTGGTATGACATGGGCATACAAAAACTGCCACAGTGTCTACAAAAACGCATCGACAGAAATGGTGATTATGTCGAAAAAATAGCTAAATGTTCAAGTTGTAAACTGATGTAAACCGCTGTAGAAATAAACATTTCTATGTACTTATAAGAGAAATATGAGACCTTACTTTTGGGATTACCCTCGAATATCCTCCATACTTTTCTCACCATCATTTATTTTACTGCCCAAATAGTGCGGACTCATGGGCAGCTTTCAGTGTCTCATTTCCTGGCATAATTCTATCAGCATCAGCTGATTCAGTTCGGTTACATTAGATTTCTTTTGTTTTATTTTTATTGCTTTTCATCTTATAACCTCTTTTCAAGACACTGTCCATCCCCTTAAAATGCTCTTCCAAGTCTTTTGCCGTCTTTGGCAGAATTACAATTTCACCAGCAAAGTGCAATGGTTTTACGTCTTCTCCTTGAATTTTAAATTTCTTCTCGACGTTCTATACCGAATGCTCAACCTACATATTGAATAGCATCAGGGAAAGGCTACATCCATCTCTTACACCTTTGATTTTATACCATCTAACTCTTGAAACTGCAGTCTGGTTTCTGTACATTTTGTAGATAATGTATCCCTCCCTGTATTTTACCCGCGCTACCTGGACTATTTCAAAGACAGTATTGGAGTCAACAGTGACAAAATCTTTTTCTCTTCTACGAATGCAATAATCGTAGGTTTTCGTTTCATCAATCACACTTCTGAGAAATATCGTATGTTCAATATGAACTCGCGTGTTCTTGCATTTTTTCGGAACCCTAACTGGCCTTCCTCGAAGCCGTTCGAATCAGCCTTTACATTCTTCTGTAAAATATTCGAGACGGTGCGATACTAGAAACATGTTTCTGTAAAATAAAAACCTAATGAGATACCGTTCATTATCATGTGCTTGGATCCTCCTCCTACAACAGTAAACAGGCATCAAATAAATCCAGCACTTTCAGTGAAGATAAGCGGATGCCAATAATACAAGTTCTAGTCTAGGTCTTTCCTTACCAACGTTATTCGCGCACCACTGTTGAAGGGCCGGCCGGAGTGGCCGAGCGGTTCTAGGCGCTACAGTCTGGAACCGCGCGACCGCCACGGTCGCAGGTTCGAATCCTGCATCGGGCATGGATGTGTGTGATGTCCTTAGGTTAGTTAGGTTTAAGTGGTTCTAAGTTCTAGGGGACTGATGACCTCAGAAGTTAAGTCCCATAGTGCTCAGAGCCATTTTGAACCACTGTTGAAGGTGATTTGTACCGTTGGTCGAAATGAACTCATAGAGGCCAAATTGATCGTTCGAAGGCGACTGCGTACTTTCTAGGTTGGCGTAGCCCTCGTAACTGTCTCCAAAAAGATAGTACGCAGCTCTGTTGCCTATATCTGCGAGCCATTATTTTTACCTATTTGTCACCAGTTGGTATTTTAGAGTATGCACGAGCGTTACGACAATACTCATTGTTTCGTGTCTGGCGATAACGTCTGAGCCGGCCGGAGTGGCCGAGCGGTTCTAGGCGCTATAGTCTGGAACCGCGAGATCGCTACGGTCGCAGGTTCGAATCCTGCCTCGGGAATGGATGTGTGTGATGTCCTTAAGTGAGTTAGGTTTAAGTAGTTCTAAGTTCTAGGGGACTGATGACCTCAGAAGTTAAGTCCCATAGTGCTCAGAGCCATTTGAACCATTTGATAACGTCTGAGTGTTCGAGTGACTCGACTGCAATGTACCCCATTGCGACGCGCTACTGTGCATTGTCGGCGCTTATTGCCGTAAAGTGAAAATTCGCGCGTAGTTCAAGCTGTGAAAAATCCATCGAGGCATTTTGACAGCCAGAAAACTGCACACAAGGCGCATTGTGTGGCTCGAGATGCACCGCGCCACTATACTGTAGTGGCAATGCAAGTAGACACTATCTGCTCTAAAGTATCCGGACGCCTATTAGTGGACACTAATGTGGACTGTGCCCACACTTCGCCTTGATAACGGCTTCAGCTCGGCTGGGGACACTTTCAGTGAGGTGTCTGAATGTCTGTGGGGGAATGGCGGCGTATTCTTCCTCAACATCAGAAACCAGAGAAGTGAGTGATGTCGCACTGTGGCATCTGGACCGAAGTCGACACTCGATCTCATTGCAGAGATATTCCATTAGGTTCTGGCCAAGATTCTGGGCAGGATAGTCGATTTCCGGAATGTTTTTATCCACAAACGACTGCCTCACAGATGCTGCTTTATGACACGGTGCATTGTCATGCTGATACAAGGAATGATAGTCTCCGAACTTTTACTCTAATCTACTCAGTTCAGAGTGCTGTAAACGTGTTACTACCTTTCCGCATTGACGTTTCCTTAAGCGCCATGACGGACAGCTACATAAACATGAAAAAAGGGCTCCATAGCGTAAGAATACCTCCGTACTTCACTGTTGGCACCGCACATGACCTCCGGCAACACTGTCCAGGCATTTGCCAATCCAAAACCCTCCCATCGGATTGCCACTGGATATAGTGTGATCCACTCCAAAACACTCGTTTCCAATCTTTCCCTGTCAAGTGGTGTCACTCTCTGCAACATCTCACTGTCACTCAGCTTTGGCTACAGAAATATGTGAGTTATCACGAATGGCTATATCGTTGTAATCCATTCTTTATAACTCCCTAGACACAGTCATTGCGCTAGCTGGACTGATCGTAGCATTTCGGAAACTCGTGAATGAATGCTTTCGCGGGTTCACGCTGTTTCTTTCATTCACCCTCCGCTATGCTGCACAGTCTCTGGCCATCAGTACAAGACGTTTGTCTGTTCTGGGTTAAGCTGTGGTTGATCCTTCTTGTTTCTACTCCATAGTCACATCTCCAGAAATCGACATGGGCACCTTTAGATTGGCTGAAATGTCCCTGATGGATTTGAAACTCGAGTGACATCCAATTACTTGTCCACTTTTGAACATACTGAGCTCTAATGACCGACCCACTCTGCTCCTACTGCTTCTAGACTGACGTGCTTCGTTTTATACTGGCTTGTTCACCTCAAATGACATCTACTGGTCAATTCCCGTTAAACTGACGTGTATGGTATTTTTGATGGGACAGTGTACGTTAGTACTATATTTGACGATCACAAAAAATCTATTTTACACAGAAGCGCCAAAGAAAATGATATAGCCATGCGTATTCAAACACAGAGATGTATATACGGGCAGAATATCGCGCTGCGTAGTTGTTAGATCGCTTAAGGCTGCTACAGTGGCAGGTTATCAAGAGTTAAGTGAGTTTCAACGTGGTGTTACAGTTGCCGTACAAGCGATGGGACACAGCATCTCAGCGGTAGCGATGAAGTGGGGATTTTTCCGTGCGACCATTTCCCGAGTGTACCGTGAGTAACAGGAATCCGGTAAAACATCAAATCTACGACATCGGTGCGACCGGAAAAAAATCCTGCAAGAACGGGACCAACGACGCTGAAGAGAATCGTTCAAAGTGACAGAAGGGCAACCG
The DNA here is from genome assembly GCF_023864345.2 of Schistocerca serialis cubense. Taxonomy (NCBI): domain Eukaryota; kingdom Metazoa; phylum Arthropoda; class Insecta; order Orthoptera; family Acrididae; genus Schistocerca; species Schistocerca serialis. Next base: position 16,476,475 of record NC_064646.1, read on the forward strand.
TTCCGCAAATTGCTGCAGATTTCAATGTTGAGCCATCAAGAAACGTCAGGGTGTGAACCATTCAACGAAACATCATCGATATAGACTTTCGGAGCCGAAGGGTGACTCGTGCACCCTTGATTACTCACGGCGCAAAGCTTTACGCTTCGCCTGGGCTTGTCAACATCGATATTGGATTGTTGATCACTGAAAACATGTTGCCTAGTCGGAGGAGTCTCGCTTCAAATTGTATCGTGCGGATGGACGTGTACGAATATGGAGACAACCTCACGAGTCCATGGACACTGCATGTCAGCAGGGTACTGTTGAAGCTGGTGGAGGCTCTGTAATGGTGTGGGGCGTGTGCAGTTGCAGTGATATGGGACTCCTGATACGGGTAGATACGACTTGACACGTGACAGGTACATAATCATGCTGTCTAACCAGCCGCCTCCATTCATGTCCATTGCGCATTCCGATAGACTTGGGCAATTCCAGCAGGACAATGCGACACCCCACAAGTACAGAATGGCTCCAGGAACACACTTCTGAGTTTAAGTACTTCCGCTGGCCACCAAACTCCCCATGTTTTCAAAGTGCTGTTCCGAATGCATAAATATTTTGTTGAGCCCAACCTATATAGGTAGGAATGATCATCAAAATAAAATAAGAGTAATCAGAGCTCGAACAGAAAGGTTTAGGTGTTCGTTTTTTCCGCGCGCTGTTCGGGAGTGGAATGGTAGGGATATAGTATGATTGTGGTTCAATGAACCCTCTGCCAAGCACTTAAATGTGAATTGCAGAGTAATCATGTAGATCTAGATGATTGCTTTTCCAACGCGCTGTATAGCCGGTGTCTCGTGAAAAATTCTGTGGGCGATACGTTCGCAGTAGCAGAGGCAGCCAGGGTAAGAACCTCCTAGGGCTCTCAGCCAACACGTAACGTCCGACATCACACTCAAGGAAGCCGGGTGAAGGGTGGCCCAGCAATCCGAGTTGCGTAAACGCTTGCAGTCGTGCGTGCGGACCGACTGCAGACTGACGAACGGGGGCCAACTCGAGACGCACGGCGCGGTTTCCCAACCCGGCAGCGGCGCAGCCAAAACATAGCAGCACGCCCACGGAGGACAGTTGCCACACTCCGCTACGGCTCATCCGCCCCCATAGCGGCAAATGCCATATGCGGCGTCCTGTGACGACAAAACTTAGCAGGGCTAGTCGGAAAGTAAGAAACGATCGGTCGGGAAAAGGAAACACCAATGAAAATCTAAACTGTTTTATTTGCAACAGTTAGCTACACCTCCCTCATACTTCTCTGTATAGTCGCCGCTCCGACTTAGACATTTACCGTAGCGTTGTACCAACTTTTCAGTACCCTCGTCATAGAAGGCAGCCTCCTGTGATTTCCGACAATTATCTACGCTGGACTGTATCTCGTTGTCTGTCCCAAAATATTATCTTCATGGACAGCGGTTAATTTCAAAAGAGATGAACTCTGAAGGAGCCAAGTCGGGGCTTTATGGTGGGTCATCGAACATTTGGCATCTGAAACGCTGTAGGAGGTTCTTTATTGCCTCTGCAGTGTGCGGCCGAGCGTTATCACGAGAAAGGAACGCATGACACATATGTTATGCGGGATTGCATGAAATCAGGCGAAATCTCTTACCACCATACATACTTGGTGGGGTACAATACTTCCTAAGCATCTTTACGCGCTCACTGTGGTCTCAGACCTAAGGAGAGCGACTTGACGCCATTTATGGGCATACTGGAGACTGACCAACACATCTGTACGGAGTCTCATCATTTGCGGTTGGTACTACTTACCCTCTCCCCGATGTTATTTAATCTGTATATTGAGCAAGCAGTGAAGGAAACAAAAGAAAAGTTCGGAGTAGGTATTAAAACCCATGGAGAAGAAATAAAAACTTTGAGGTTCGCCGATGACATTGTAATTCTGTCAGAGACTGCAAAGGACTTGGAAGAGCAGTTGAACGGAATGGACAGTGTCTTGAAAGAAAGGGAAACGTGGACGATAAATAGTTTGTTCAAGAAGAGAATAGAAGCTTTTGAAATGTGGTGCTACAGAAGAATGATGAAGATTAGATGGGTAGATCACGTAGCTAATGAGGAGGTATTGAATAGAATTGGAGAGAAGAGGGGTTTGTGGCACAACTTGACAAGAAGAAGGGACCGATTGGTAGGACATGTTCTGAGACATCAAGGGATCACAAATTTAGCATTGTAGGGCAGCATGGATTGTAAAAATCGTAGAGGGAGACCAAGAGACGAATACACTAAGCAGATTCAGAAGGATGTAGGCTGCAGTACGTACTGGGAGATGAAGAAGCTTGCTCAGGATAGAGTAGCATGGAGAGCTGCATCAAACCAGTCTCAGACTGAAGACCACAACAACAACAAACTACTTACCACTTGCAGTTCACGTCCTCATGTACGCCTACACCCTACTAGTGACCTTATAGTGTGTGGCGGAGGTTACTTGTGGCACCACTGCTTTTTCCCTCATTCCGTGTTCCACTGGCGTATGGTGTCGATAAATCTCCCTAGGAACTCTAATTTCTGTGATTTTTTTGTCTTTTTCATTTCGCAAGATCAGTGCGGGAGACAGTAATATGTTGCCCGACTGACTCTTCTTGCGACAGCGAACCTCTCCGTGACGCAGAACACCTCCCTTGTAGCGTCTGTCAATAGAACCTCTCTGTAACGCCCTCGCACTTACTTAAGAATGCCGTGACGAAATGTATCGCTCTTCTTCGAATCTTCTCTATCTCTTCCATTAAGGCTACCCAGCATGTATCTCTGCCTAATAGCAATACTCAGCAATCTGTTGTCCTTATATTTTCTAAGCCTCTTCTTTTGAGGATGAAATACATTTTCTTAAGATTCTTCCAGTGAATCTTGTAATGGTTCTTTATTTACGTGACCATTACGGCACTCCAACCCCAGTTCTCAATACCAGTAATATCCTAATACTTTACTGCGAAGTAAAAAAAAATATAAATACTCCGATGTATCGATATATTACAGTGATATGGTTCTTGTGTGTATTCATTTCTGTGAGACTGTCATAATCTTTGACTTACTTGTAACCGTTTTGGCGCGAATGCGCACAGAGCAGTCTTTGTTTCACTTTGCAGAAGTTGTTATTTCGCTTTGTAAAAGAACACTTAAGTCTTGTGTTTGGTTAAAGTGGAAATTAGATGTATAAAGATTGATACAAAACTGTTTTCTTGATGATGTGACAATTAAGAACAAGTATATGTTAATTTACAAGAGTTTAATAAAAATGTGGATCGTGAACAGCAAGTCAAAAATTATTTATACCATACCATTGTTCTGATCTGGGATTCTTTGATCATTAAGATTTTCCTGAAAAACACATTTGTTAGGTCTTCAAATATTGCTAAAATACAGATCTGGACCTCCTAGCAGTGAAAGTGGAATCACCCTAGAATCAACAAGAGCCACAACATCTTCGACGAATTCTACGTGAGAATCCATTCAAGATAAGTGCCAAAATTAATGACTTTTTTACAGTGACATCATTATTTCCATTCAGACGATACCATCCACAGTCAATAACTTTGTTGTTGCACGATAAAGCGAACATAAGCTACGTGAGCAACATTATTAATCTAATTTCTAACCTACTTTGCAAATGGTGATATTGTTACAATCTCAACCCAACATGTTCTTTCTTACACCTGTTTTTATGTGTTCATTGCACTTAACGTCTCTTCGGACGGCTATTCCCAGATATTTGATGGTTCTTACTATTCCTAGTGAATTATCGCCAATAGCGTAGTGGAAGAGTAATGGATCTCGTCGCTCGCTTATTCGTGTTCAGCAGCGTCTGGCGAAATGGCTCTTGAATCATGTTTGATACAGTCATTGTTCTTTCGACTGTTTTGGTTCTTATCTCCAACTTGTGCTGTCGTGTGTATAGTCATCTACAATTTGTTTTGTTTAGTTTGTTCTTGGTCTGTCTTTAATATTTTTCCCCTCTACTTATCATTGCAAGACCAAGTTAGTTATTTCTGGATGATGTATAGGATGCCACACTGAGTTGTCCCTTCTTGTGGTAAGGATCTTCCAAACACTTCTTTCCTCAGTTGTCCCTTACAGTTCTTCCTCGTTTCGTAATTTATCTGTCCGATTAATTTGTAACAATTCGAAACAATACTACATTTCAAATGCTTCCGTTTTTTCTTCAGCTTTACGAAGTACGAGCTTTCACCTTCACGCTTTGCTCCAGATGCACAATTTCAGGAAATTGTTAATGATATCCATTCTGATATCTGATATCAATAGAGCCATTTTATTGAAGAAAATATCCTTCGGCCGGGATAATCTAAATCTGATAGGTACGTTGTCTTTTCGGCCTCCCCGCTTCGCCTTACTTCCTGGGTATGAGAAATATTTCACCTTTTCCACTGTTGTGCCGTTCCATTTTTTGATATTAAGCAACCTGTCCAGAAACTGAACAAGCTCTATGCTCTGTTTCTCTGACTAGCTTGCTTGTATGGTTTTCCAAAAGGAACTCCCGATCACGTAAATTTGAGTGCCATGTATATATCCATTTGTCACCTGTAGGATCACAGGCAAGTAGAAACGAAGTTGAAACAGAGTTAAAGATAAATGGACCCTACTTCAAATTACAGCAGATACCGTGTCCAAAACAGCTCTACATGGCTTTGCAAAAGAACTTAATTGACTACTGTACAATTAATGGCAATTAGAGAAGGTCCTATGGCTGCTTCTGATACTCCAATGATTGTCAGTGATTAATGAGTGGAGGGGCACGAATAACAATACCGTCGACAGGCAGCAACTAGCCGCCAGCGAAATCGTAGTATGATCCTGCGCCAAGAGTGTCAATTTCCATTGATTCTATAATGATAATTGCACTGGATGGTGGCAGTATGTTGTGATAACAGCTGAAATTGTTGTTATGTGTTGGTTTAGATCGTGTAGGATAACAGGATGAAGTGGCGATAACTTGCATTAAAGACTCTCCCTAATAGCGCTGGAAATCCGTCCTTTGCAGAAAAAATTAAAGGATGTTTCATAAAGATGTCGGCAACGACCTTGCCGCAGTGGCTACACTGGTTCCCGTGAGATCACCGAAGTTAAGCGCTGTCGGGCGTGGTCGGCACTTGGATGGGTGACCATCCAGGCCGCCATGCGGGTTCTCATTTTTCGGGGTGCACTCAGCCTCGTGATGCCAATTGAGGAGCTACTCAACCGAATAGTAGCGGCTTCGGTCAAGAATATCATCATAACGACCGGGAGAGCGATGTGCTGACCCCACGCCACTCCTATTCGCATCCTCCACTGAGGATGACACAACGGTCGGATGGTCCCGATGAGCCACTTGTGGTCTGTAGACGGAGTGTTTGTTTTTTCATAAGGATGTAGGATATTGTTAAATAAAAGAATGTTAGATCTTTCAACAGTGGAGAAAGCTTCCATCAAGCTATTTCTCGTGTATAGCTTTGCTTGGACATAGGTGTAATGGGAGAAGTACAGTAGCTCAATATGATAAATTTGTGGGAAGCTATGCTTACCGAATTGCGGAATGACTCATTCGGAATTCGCCTGTGCTACTGACCGGGAAACCCAAATCAAGTTGGCTGGGAAAAGAATTGTAAAGGATTTGTCGACAATACGAAACCGCAGTTTACCACAGGGACAACTGGTCTGTAGATTCAATGATTGACATCTCAAGTAGTTGACTACCCACCAAACTTATTTTATCTGCGGGGGTCAGTGGGCTCTTGTCGAATGGCTAAAACGTATGTTCAGTAAATTAATCACAGCGTAGCTACATTTAAGATGCAACTGACTCACTGTAAAATGTAAATTTTCATGGCCGGAAATGTCACAATTAATAAAATGTTTTTGCCGGCCAGTGTGGCCGAGCGGTTCTAGGCGCTTCACTTCGCAACCGCGCGACTGCTACGGTCGCAGGTTCGAATCCTCCCTCGCGAATGGATGTGTGTGATGTCCTTAGCTTAGTCAGGTTTAAGTAGTTCTAAGTTCTAGGGGACTGATGACCTCAAATGTTAAGTCCCGTAGTGCTCAGAGCCATTTGAACCATTTGAAATAAAATGTTTTGGGCTATTATGCTGTGGTCAAATAGATTCCGCTTTAAAACCAGACCTTTCGTTTCCAGCTGCGGAGGAAATTTTCAAGGGGGATCGTAGCTTTGTTGATTGTCCGATTCACACCTTGTCTCGCTACTGACTACAGCAAAATTCCACTTCGAGCTTATGTGCAGTGGCGCGACGTTACATATTTTGAATACGTGAGCGCAATCGGACGTTGTCGACTGTTGTCGTCCACTGTTGGGACATTCAATAAAGCTACGATCCCCCTTGAAAATGTCTTCCGCAGTTGATACGAAAAGTCAGGTTTTAATCTGAAATCCATTCGACCACGGCGTAATAGCCCGTAACATTTCATTAATTGTAACTGACTCATTGATGCTTACTTCACGTGACGCAGTTACATTCTTGAGTAGCCGCTCATTGGCTGACTTATTTTACATGTGATGTAACGTCTTTGAATTGAGCTTGAAATAACTGTGATGGAGTGAACTACGTCTGATGCTGACAGTAATGATCGAATAGAGTAGTTCCTAGGGTTAATAGAAAACGCTAGTCTGACGGACGAATAAAATAAACGTATTGTGTTATCACATTAAGTGATTATCGCTTGAGGCTCCAAATAGCTCGTTCGGTAATGAGCCACTGACGACCTTTTTTGGCTTCGCTTAACACGTCAAATGCAAAGGTGTACAGTGAGTCTGCGTTCAATGTGCACATGATTAGCATAATATCAGTTTGGTGTTATTATGTTCTTTCAGTTACAGGATTTGACTGGTATATCACTTGCAAGGTCTGAAACCACCTTGTTGAGGGATAAGTTTCAGATCGATACAGTCTACCATGCAATATAAAATGATGATCACATCCTCTCTTTGACACTACGTGCGAGATTGGACGACTCAGATCTCGTAGAAGATACTTAAGTATGACCATTGAAGAACCAACACATGACAGTCCAACACATAGGTAGTGCCTGGCGACAGCGCAACAAACTGGAAGACATAGGACCCTGAACTGCATGAGAACAGGGGTGGCCCCAGTGGAAACAAACATGATCGCGTGGAGTCAGGGTAACGTGAAAGACGACAAGTGCGACTGTGGTGCTGTGCAAGATATGTAACACCTCCTGGCCTGTCAAAACTGTCCCTACATATGCAACCTCGACGATATATCGCTGGACGAGGAAGAAGCCCTGGTCGTAGCCCAATGCTGGGCTGAAAGACTATGATTGATTTCTGGACACGAAAAGGTAAAGAAACGTTACTATCGATGAAACAGCGCACACAGCACACGAAAGAAACAAAAAAATGGCTCTGAGCACTATGGGACTTAACATCTGAGGTCATCAGTCCCCTAGAACTTAGAACTTCTTAAACCTAACTAACCTAAGGACATCACACACATCCATCCCGAGGCAGGATTCGAACCTGCAACCGTAGCGGTCGCGCGGTTCCAGTCTGAAGCGCCTAGAACCGCTCGGCCACACCGGCCGGCACGAAAGAAACCATATGGACCACAATGTCCTGTCCTCAAGGGTGGATGTATATCGACGCACCTTATTTCCTCAACTCAGATCCGCAATCAGCACGGCTGCCATTCAGATCCTCTTTCGTCCAAAACGCTTGCGCTTTTCGGCATTTCCCACAATCACTCAAGGCAAATACCGTCGTGCTCCAATCTGAAAGAGAAAGCCGACTTCATTCCCCTAGCCAAGTTTGTACTCTGTTCCTAATGACCCTATCGTCGACGGGACTTAACACTCTAGTATTCCACAGTTCACCCGAATTAGTGGACTGGACATACTGGTAAACACACTCTGTGTGTAAAGAACTCCACGCGAACCTCTCTTATCAGACCAAATCCACCAATGACGATGCATTTCTCCTATTCGACAGAGCTTTCTACGTCGTGAGAACTTCAGCGTCATCAGTTTCTTTTTGCATTATGTAACTCTAATGAAGTGTTACAATGAATGCTGCTTGAGTCTTTTCGCGGATATCCATGGAAAATGATACTTCCCTGGGTTTGAATTTTAGCTATACAGCATAGCGTCGGAGGTTTTTTTAGAAGCATCACCATTGTCATCATCACTAACAGAAGCAGAAATTCGACATGCACCGCTGTGTACCACACACCGTGCACTTGCAGAGTACAGATTTACGCCAACTGATCAAAAGTATTGAGAGACCTACTAGTGGAGATTAATATGGTGAGCCCTCCCATCGGCCTTATTACGGCCTGAACTCTGCTGGGAGGTGTCTGTAAGTATCTGGAGGAATGGCAACACAGCCTTCAATTCTAAACCATAGTAGATTCTGACGTTGTACCTTAGAGTATGGAGGAAAGTCGACGTTGTAACTCACGCCGGAGGCATTCGGTTGGATTCTCGGGTCTCTGGGAAGGCCAGTCCATTTTAAGAATATTGTTGTCCACAAACCTTGAGTCACAGATGTTCGTTTATGACAGGTTGAATTGTCATGCTGAGACAGTTGTCGCCTTCGAATTGTTCCTCTACTGCACACAGTACTTAATGCAGTAAAATGTGTTCGTATCATTCCACATTTAGTGCTCGGTTCTTTTGCCTTAAGCTCAGTATGTGGTTCACATCTGACCACTTAAAACACATCAGTACGTTAACAGAACCAGTTCTATGCTTCATTCTTGGCACTGTGTTTGATGGCAGCTAACGTTCTTCAGGCACACTTCAAATGCAAACAGATCCATCGGATTCTCACAGGCTATAACGTGATCCATGGCACCAGACCACTCGTTTCCAGTCATCCACTGTCCAGTGGCGTCAGTCTTTACACGACCTCGAGCTTCACTTAGTACTAACTACAGAAATGTGTGGCTTGTGAGGAACTGTGCGACCATTGTACCTCTAAGGGTAGTCATATTGCTAGCAGGTCTGTTGCTAGAACTTTGGGACTCACGAGTGATTCCTACCGCTGGTTTCATGCGATTTTTACAAACAACTTTCTGCCACATGCGACGGTCCACGTCCGTCAGTATATGAGGTCGGGTCTTGGTTTAGCTACGGTTGTACCTTCGCGTTTCCACGTCCCCGTCACATCACCAACAGTCGACTAGTGCGGATCTAGAAGCGTTGAAATATTCATGGTGTATTTATTACCAGGTGACATCCACTGACTAGTCCCCATTCGAAGGAAGTGAGCATTCCTGTCCGAGCCGGCCGCAGTGGCCGAGCGGTTCTAGGCGCTACAGTCTGGAACCGCGCTGCTGCTGCGGTCGCAGGTTCAAATCCTGCCTCGAGCATGGATGTGTGTGATGTCCTTAGGTTAGTTAGGTTTAAGTAGTTCTAAGTTCTAGGGGACTGATGACCTCAGCAGTTAAGTCTCATAGTGCTCAGAGCCATTTGAACAATTCTTTTGTTTTTCTCCTGTCCGTCCCACCCTGCAGTTACTTCTTCTCTGCTGACAACAAAATTCTCTCCCACTCCTTTTATACTGTCGTATACGACTCTCCTAACATCTGATCATAAATTTCGTATTTCATAAGGGTGATCAGATACTGCAGATGTAGAAATGCCTGCTTTAGAATTTACTATATATTACAGTCTTGTGCTGCACGCATTCACGTTGCACCAGCGTTTTTTCTTCTAAAGTCTTCTGCTCACCTGCCATCAGGTTGTCGTCTCGTTATTTCTTTATACTTATGTCAATCTAGTACAGAACTTCATTGATGCGTCTAACGTACATATCCCGACCATCTCAGTTTCCTTCTCCATACGGTCACAGTCATGTCTGTCAGTGAAGCCCGTTCCCTTATACATAAACTTGTTTTCCAGATTCGCCTACTAATTATCAGCATGAGTCTTTCACTTACTCCTCGACGAAGCCTCAGTTTTTGAGATGACTTCGAATTGGCATCTGATGTTGCACTGTCATAAGTCAAAACTTGAAATACACACAGGTTGCAAGCTATTCTTTGTTTCGAAAACCATATTTAGGTATAAAAAGTACAGTAGGTCACTTTCATCCTTTAATTCTTTTCTCATGCACAGAATCGTTGTATTCAGTTATGCTAATTAAATGTTCAAATGTGAGTGAAATCTTATGGGACTTAACTGCTAAGGTCATCAGTCCCTAAGCTTACACATTACTTAACCTAAATTATCCTAACGACAAACACACACACCCATGCCCGAGGGAGGACTCGAACCTCCGCCGGGACCATATACTAATTACAGAAACCAGTAATCTGGGTATATGACTTCGTTGTTAATCTGTACTTACTGCTGAAAACTTTATTTTACAAGATGCCGCTACACGGAAGTCGCAATTGCTGACAATTATGAAGATGATATCACCGTACTTATGAAGCGAGGCTTTTGGGTAACTATCTCAAATATAGCTTCCCTGCAAGGATACTAATTCTCTGGGGACACAAGATAGTCTCAAATGTAGCTTCCCTGCAAAGATACTAATTCTCTGGGGACACAATAGTCAAGCCCACACAGTGGAAGCTTTAATGTCATTGAAAGAGCCACATTCCTGAACAGTATTTCTTTTCACGAAAGTCCCTGATTAAAAGAAGGCGAGCGGTCTGGAGCCAAACACAAACACTTTCTTTTAGGTGGTCTCAATATTACCGACTGACCTGTTGAGTAACACATCAATGTTTTCCTTTGCCAGTAACTTCTTCCTAGATTCCAAACTCCAAAGAGTTTCTCCAGTTTGTTTTAATGAACTCGGAGTCCGAGGAAGACGTTGACGCTTAAAAGCGAGATTCGAGATGTTCCTTGTTTGCTCATTCGGTGACATAACGGCCGGTGAAAAGAAAGTGTCCGGATTCACATAGTGAGAATATAGTTTCAATGAGCTTTTCCCTAGTTCAACAAAACTCGTGAAGCCACAGTGTCAATAATTTGTGCATGTAACAAAGATGAACGGAAGAGGGAGCAACGTCGTGTAATTGGGATTAAAGAAGCCGGCCGGAGTGATCGGCGAAACGCTCGACATTTGAAGAGGAGAGATGCCACTGTTCGATAGTGCTGTCTGGGAAGGCTGAACCATGGCCGAACACAGCATCAAAAGGAAGCGGCCGACCCACAGAGACAACAGAGAGTGAAGACCGAGCATTCGTCAGAGAGGCAATCAGAGCCCCCGAAATTCATCATTGTCGTCGATCCTACGTGCAGCTGGTGCTTTAGTGACCACAAGGGCCATTAATAGGCGGCTCAGAGAAAAAGGGCTGGACACACGGCTTCCCTTGCGCCTACTACCACTGACCTCAACACATCGACAAGCGCGTTTACAGAGGTGTCGAGCACATTCGGCCTGGAATCTTATGGACTGGAGTAGACTTGTCTTCATTGACGAGTCCCAGTTCGAATTGAGTTCCAATGACAAGGGAAGACATATCTGGAGACGCCCCAGATAGTGGTGGGATAGCAGCCTAACTGTCGTTCACCATACGGGACAACCAGAAATGGTAGTCTGCAGTATACTTTCATTTCATAGCAGCACCCATTTGGTTGTCATCCGCGGGAGCCTTACAGCAGAGCGGTACGTCGACGATATTCTACGCCCCGGTTTGTTGCCCTTCGTGGCAGACCACCTTGGGCTACATTTCAGCAAGATAACGCCCGCCTGCACACGGCGAGGGTATCTAGCGTGCTTGCCAAACCTTACCCTGGCCAGCAAGGCCGCCGGATCTCTCCGTAATTGCGAACGTTCGGAGCATTATGGGCAAGGCCTACCAACCAGCTCGAGATTTTGACGATTTGATGTGCCAATTGGACAGAATTTGGCACGAAATGACTCTGGAGGACATCCAACAACTCTGTCAATCAGTGCCACGCCGAGTAACAGCTTGCATGAGATCCAGAGGTGGACCAGCGCTTACTGACATCCTCAAGTTTGGAAGCTCTTTCTCACGAGTGAGTCACCCAATTTTCTCAATTGTAATCATTTGTTTGTCTGTACATGTACATCATATCTACCGATTTCCTTCCCATTCGTATAATTCCTTCGTGGTGCTTATTTTTCATTTTTATTTATTTATTGTCTATGAGTGTAGTTACTGTCCGTTACCCTGCAACTACAGAGACGTGAAGATATTTGTGATCAGGAAGACAAGCTTATTGTTTTGTCGAGAGCTGTCATTAATGACAGACAAACCACTTAACTGGAAGTGGACAGGGGTAAGTATACTGAACCATAGTACGAACTACCTAGAATATTTTCACATTTGCGGTAAATTTCTTATCGTAGTGAGCATTACATTTAAAAAAGTCCCTCAGATTACCCACAAAAGAAATGGAAGCTAGCTTACTACGCTTGAAGAGAAGCTGGACAGATATCTTTCCTGCGAAAAACATTAAATTTATTAAAAATGTGAATTGATGTCATGTGCTATTGTTTTAAAATTATATTTTTAAATAGGTTTAAAGCTCTCTAATCATTATAATTTCTAGTGCAAGATTTCAATTCTAAAGAGTGCAAAATATGTAATATTAGTACTTTTTAAAGACCGCGAAAGGAAAAGGTGTAATACTGTATATTCACGTGGTGACCACGTTTTCCGACGATGGAAAAATGCTACGTATCCAATGAGATGCAAGCAGGTGTCCTTGTGTTGTAAAAGCCAGTTTGCCACGTAACAACATTAATGTGCTGTATGTAGATAAGAGATTGTATATGGAAGTCTAAATACGTCTTTGGAATGTCAGAATATTGTTATTTCTGTAGTTGAGAAATTTTATGACAATTTATTGTAAGTGGGATTTTGAACCTATATAAAAGTAAGAAGGGACGTCAGTTTCCTTTATTTAGCTATAACTGGTATGCAAAATATACGTGTTTCAGTGAGCCAACTCATATTTCTCTATGACCATTTAATCAGCCGAATACGTACACAGAAGCCGTGATCAGCTGGTTTTGTGTGACGTATGGACAAATGAATACAGCTACACGAAGAAAACAATACATTGTAAACAAGTGTGTTGCCAAAGGTGCAACTGCGGTTAATTTATTTAGCGACGGGCTTACCCACAAATTATAAATTACAAGAAAAGGTTTCACAAGACTGATAGGTAATCAGTAAAATTATTACGCATCGGCTGAAAAGCAAATAAGGGAATTCATCGCTCTTAGAGCGATTATGTTGTATAATAAATTTTGTCAGAAATTCGTAACAAATTTTAAATATTTCTCTATCTGTGTGCCACACTACGGAGCTTTGGAGTTCTCTGTAGACACTTATATGGAAGAAACTCAGTGAGATATACTGACGAGTAAGGAAGGGAGCCCTTACCTGTATCCCCATGGCAACGTGTAACCCCTACGGGAATGTGCTCCTTGACGTCCTTGGTCCTGCGGACAGCAGAGTTCGTGCGCTGCAGTGGCGTGCGAAGTCCTTGCTGGTCGGGAGATCCTGCTCGCAGACCGCACGCCAATATTGTGTCTAGCGCGACGGCTGGCCTAAAGCTTTTAAAACCCGTTCCTCGGTTCGCCGTTTCGTAAAACAAGAGTAACAAGGTGGCGCAGGGCAGTGGGTGCCGCGGAGGGTGGGAGGGGAAGGGAAGGCTCGCCGCCGCCTCTCCGTCTCCTTCCCTCCCGGTTCGGCGCACCTCGCCCCGTCTTGCTCTTCACTGCCGTCCTCCTCCTCCTCTGCCAGCAGGTGCCGGTGGGCGCGCCCACCGCTCGCTCCCCACACCGGAGTCGGAGCAGCAGCGGGCCTCACACCAGAGGGGTGGGGGAGGGGGGAGCGTTGCCTTGACACCCGCTGTTGCCGGCAGCAAGCGGCGGTTATTCAACCCGGCGCTGACACAGGCGTTCGCCGCCAGCCGCTAAGGAGCTCACAGCTGCTACCGGCGGCCTTCCGCAACTCACGTGTGCAAAGGGGCTCAGCAGACGTGCCCTTAGCGCTAGGATTTCACCCGGAATAAGTGCCGCCCATTCACCCCCCTCCACGCCTGTCCATAGTGTAAGGCCCTCCCCTAAACAGCCGCCAGTTCCACAAACTGGAAGCTACATCGAAGTTGTTATCGTCACAGTCCATGCTACACTGTGATGAGATTCAGTTTTGATAAGATATTTAAGTTTATCTGGATAGTAATATAATATGAATGTGCATTATTAAAGAAATAAAAGTATTTACAGAGAATTGAAAGCATCGCCAGCAATAGAAAACAAAAAATAACGTGATGTTATTTAAGGGCAATAAGGACAAATTTTCATTAACTAATTCACTTATTATAACACGTTTATTTGAGGGAAACAGTAGAGCAAGCATACAGTACGAAAACAGTGGTCTTGAATCCGTCATGTCGGTAGTAAAGCCACGGATGCAGTCGACTAACTCTGTTGTCTAAAATCAGCGTTATATAGAAATAAGTGAAAATCGTTTTGTTTATGTAGGCCCTCATAGTACCTCACGAAAATTAAAGAGTATAAGAATGCCATAAAGTAGAAATGCCTTATGAAAGCAGTAAGATATTTGCTTATATGCCGTATTTCGTTAGTATTTGCATGGGTAGTGGGTGAATTTTAACTTGTAGATTCCTCCAATGCCATACCTCCGCATTATAAACCAGGTTATAAAGAATTGTGGCTGTTTCTGTGTGATTAGTGGCCTATATGCTGTTGCAAACGTCTCAGGAAAATAATCTGTCAATTCTTTGTCCTATCTGTTTTTAACCAAAATATTTATTAATTTCGTAAATGTCATTCAAACCATAAAAATTATAATAATGATGACGTGTATGTTTGTCACAGAGCAGTTATGGAGGAAATAAATGCTGCAGTGTTTCACGGCTGTAAAAGGTCCTTCATGCTGTGCTAGTTCTTCTTCCACCCCTAAAACTTTTCCGCAAAACTATTCAGTGAATAACAGCTTGGATCGATCTAGCAAGAACAAAGTAATTTTGATGCCATCTGGAAGTGTAGTGAACATTGGTGCTTGTTTCACATATACTGTCTGAGCTCTGAAACTTAAGTGTCAAGTATACTGTGGTTCCTGTTGTAGCTTTGGGAGCTTTTTCTCACATAGAAGTATGTTTCTTCATAGGCTATTCATCTGAATACTGAGTTCTCGTATTTAAAGAATTCAGTGCTAAATTGTTTTCTCTTGTGTTTGCTGTGGAAGTACCTGGCACAGCTGAGGCCAATTGTGCACGTTTTTTGTAACGTGTCTTTTAACTATGTGGCAAAATTTAAGACCTAGCAAGATATTAATTTAACATTCACTACAAGTGCGGGTGAAATTCTAGCGCTAACGATTCCTGCTCAGCAGACTCCCACAGGGGTAGACCAAGCACTAAGCTCTCCAGGGCAACAGAAACTGTGCCTTACCCACCTCCCTCTCCCCTCAAAGTTAACTTCAAATTCGATCTTTATTTCTACAAAATTTATATCAACAAGTAGAAGCTGTATGATAATTAATATTGAAAACAGGCATGGTTGAAAGTATACGATAATTTAAGCGAAAACGATCCAGTATACATGAATCTGCAAAAGAGCTATTAATCACTAGCGAATGTTTAGTTATGAACTACCACTGACTTGACTGTCAAATATTTTCCTATTTATAATAAATGTACTCGATATGTAAGGTTTCCCACAACTGGCCATCTAATGGAGCACTAATTTCACTAGCCGGCCGTTGTGGCCGAGCGGTTCTAGGCCCTTCAGTCCGGCGGAACCACGCTGCTGCTACATCTACATCTACATCCATACTCCGCAAGCCACCTGACGGTGTGAGGCGGAGGGTACCTTGAGTACCTCTATCGGTTCTCCCTTCTATTCCAGTTTGGTATTGTTCGTGGAAAGAAGGATTGTCGGTATGCCTCTGTGTGGGCTCTAATCTCTCTGATTTTATCCTCATGGTCTCTTCGCGAGATATACGTGGGAGGGAGCAATATACTGCTTGACGCCTCGGTGAAGGTATGTTCTCAAAACGCCAACAAAAGCCCGTACCGAGCTACTGAGCGCCTCTCCTGCAGAGTCTTCCACTGGAGTTTCTCTATCATCTCCGTAACACTTTCGCGATTACTAAATGATCCTGTAACGAAGCGCGCTGCTCTTCGTTGGATCTTCTCTATCTCTTCTATCAACCCTATCTGCTACGGATCCCACACTGCTGAGCAGTATTCAAGCAGTGGGCGAACAAGCGTACTGTAACCAACTTCCTTTGTTTTCGGATTGCATTTCCTTAGGATTCTTCCAATGAATCTCAGTCTAGCATCTGCTTTACCCACGATTAATTTTATATGGTCATTCCATTTTAAATCACTCCTAATGCCCATTCCCAGATAATTTATGGAATTAACTGCTTCCAGTTGCTGACCTGCTATATTGTAGCTAAATGATAAAGGATCATTCTTTCTATGTATTCACAGCACATTACACATGTCTAGACTGAGATTCAATTGCCATTCCCTGCACCATGCGTCAATTCGTTGCAGATCCTCCTGCATTTCAGTACAATTTTGCATTGTTACAACCTCTCGATACACCACAGCATCATCCGCAAAAAGCCTCAGTGAACTTCCGATGTCATCCACAAGGTCATTCATGTATATTGTGAATAGCAACGGTCCTATGACACTCCCCTGCGGCACATCTGAAATCACTCTTACTTCAGACGACTTCTCTCCATTGAGAATGACATGGTGCGTTCTGTTATCTAGGAACTCTTCAATGCAATCACACAAGTGGTCTGATAGTCCATATGCTCTCACTTTGTTCATTAAACGACTATGGGAAACTGTATCAAAGGCCTTGCAGAAGTCAAGAAACACAGCATCTACCTGTGAACCTGTGTCTATGGCTCTCTGAGTCTCGTGGACGAATAGCGCGAGCTAGGTTTCACACGATCGTTTCTTTTGTAACCCATGCTGATTCCTACAGAGTAGATTTCTAGTTTCCAGAAAAGTCACTATACTCAAACATAATACTGTAAGATGATAAGAACTATGCCCCTTACATGAAGTCATTAAAGATCACCTAACTCACGTTGAGCGAGCAGTAGGGCTGAACAAAATGACTGACAAGGCACAATGCATCTTGTAGACGGTATAGCATGGACATAGTGGAATAATAAATGTCGGGTGATGGTTTTAAAGTAATTCACATGACATGAAAACTTTGTGGAAGCGAGTCGATTTACTGGACGCTAGTGTACCCCAGGGAAGCATTTAGAGTTGAATGGCCGGCCGGGGGAGCAGCTAAGGGAAGCAACAATAGGCAGCTTAGGGCGGCTGAAGCTCTGAGAAAGTGGTAACGATGCGCGGCCTCCAGCTGCCTTAAGATGAGTGACATTGAGTGGGTGGTTGACCCCGACTCCATGCTGCTGTACAGGGAAACAGACGGAGAACTTTACGCCTGTTGATAAATGTCCGTCGTCCCATTTTCTGTGAAACATGCGAGGAAGCCGTGCAAAGCTACAGTGGAGCAGTCAACAGAGGACAAAATGTGCATGTTCATGACTGTAGCAACTCCATGGTGAATTCATGGTCTGCAGAGCCTGAAGTAAATCAGGTGAAGAGCGACAGCATGAAATACGCTGGCCTCCGATGGGAACGTAAGACCAAGGAATTTGAAGTACTCTCCTGGGAGTCAGAATTCCGGAAAACTTGGTGTTTGAGCAGATGCTAATCTTGATTGGTGGCCTGGGGGGGAGCTAAATAGAAGTTGAGAGGAAGGGAGATTTTGTGGGAATTTGTTCACTTCCCAGAGCAGGCACTGGTTGGCGCTGGGAAGCGACGCATAATTAATGCGACTTGTGCTGCAATTGGCGTAAGTGATTTTGCTGGAGGGGAAACCGAGGTGAGGAGCAGACTGGCAGAAGTCTAAGTAGACGTCTTCCGTTCCCAGCTTGCCTAGAGTGCAAACATGGCGTTCTTGACTCAGCTTGCCTGAGAAAGAGTGAGCATCTCTGCAGTTTAGGACTTAGCAAAGGGAACGATTGGGCTTGGAGATAGAAAGTTTTGGTTCAGCTATGTACTGAGCAAGATAGCTAGGAGTGAATAGATGAGCGCAGCCTTGCAGCACCACGAGGTCGGCCGACATTCACACAACGACGCCGCTCCGCCACGCTGAATTCAGTGGTATTGCGCCCGCTCTGGCCACTGACTAATTTGTTGGATCACGTCGGCAAAGTTTCCACGAGGGTTTCATGGGCCGTGTACTGTAGAATTCTTCTCGCACTTCGCATTATGCCTGGGTCAGTCGATAGGAATTACTTTTGAGTTATTGAGCTTTACTTTATGCAAACGCAATTTATTACCACTGCCTGGTAGGAGAGTCATGTAATGTGATGATTGAAGGTCGTGAGTTAAAATAAATTTGTGATAATCGACTGCATCTGTTTTCAATCAAGTAGTGGAAATCCCAAGTCACGTTCTTAATTAATTTTATGTTCAACATTTGCATCTGGTGTTCAATAGCTGCATATAACATCAATGTGCACCCCTTTTTAATTAAAAGTGATCAATTCTGAATCAATTAATGTCAACACTGCCACCGCAGTTCAATCAGGAGTCACAGGGCCTTATTAGTTTCTTTGCGTAATCGATATTGCGGCAGTTTTGCACTCTCTGTTGATCTGTTAGTCAATTAGCTTGGGTGAACACACGCGAAAACCAGGTAAGTGACGGGTGGGGTGTTACAATACGTGCTCCAAAATTCTACGATCATGTCTTACCCACCCCCCGAGCACGTAGAAGTGCAGCAATACAGCATGGCATAGACTCGACTGATGTCTGAATTAGTGCCAGAGGGAATTCACACCATGAATCCTACAGAGCTGTCCATAAATCCATAAGAGTACCAGGGGTTGAGATCTCTTCTGAAAAGCAAGTTGCAAGGCATCCCAGATACAGTATATAATGTTCATGTCTGAGGAATAGCGAAAGTGATTAAACTCAGACGAGTGTTCCTGGAACCACTCTGTAGCAATTCGGGCCACGTGGGGTGTCGCATTTTCCTGCTGGAATTGCCCAAGTCATCCAGGATGGACAATGGACATGAATGGATGCAGGTGATCAGACAGGATGCTTACGTATGTGTCACCTGTCAGAATCGTGCCTAGACGTATCAGGGGTTCCATATCACTCCAACTGCGCACGCCCCACTCCATTGCAGAGCCTCCACCAGCTTGAACAGTGCCCTGCTCAGCAGGGTCCATGGATTCATGAGGTTGTCTCAATACCCGTACACGTCCATCCGCTCGATACAATTTGAAACGAGACTTATCCGACCAGGCAACATGTTTCCGGTCATCAAAAGTCCAACGTCCGTGTTGGAGGGGCCCAGGCGAGAGATAAAGTTTGTGTCGTGCAGTCATCAAGGGTACACTGACATTTGTTGCCGGGTCAGCATTGAAAACTGCAGCAATTTGCGGAAGGGTTGCACTTCTGTCACTTTCGGCGATTCTCTTCAGTTGTCGTTGGTCCCGTTCTTACAGGATCGTTTACCGGTGGCAGCGATGTTTGAGATTTGATGTTTTACGGGATTCCTGATATTCACGGTACACTCGTGTAATCGTCGTACGGGAAAATCCCCACTTCACCGCTACCTCGGAGATTTTGCGTCCCATCGCTCATGCGCTGACTATAAAACCACGTTCAAACTTACTTAAATCTTGATAACCTGCCACTGTAGCAGCAGTAACCGATTTAACTACTGCGCCAGACACTCATTGTCTTATACAGGCGTTGCCGACCACAGCGCAGTATTCTGCCTGTTTACATATCTCTGTATTTTAATACACATGCCTAAACCAGTTTTTTTGGCGCCTCAGTGTAGAATAAATGCACTTGAAATGTAATGTTTCCAACAAGTGACCTTCTAACTGTGCTCTGATTTCATTTTTTGACAACTTCAACAAGAAATACAATGGCACCTTATGACGTTACATGTTACAGTTTACTGTACTCTCATAACTGTACTTTTTTAAATTTATTTCGATGTAATGCTGCATTCGTCCCAGGAGTAAGTTACGAACTCTGTCAAACACCCCCAGATGATCTCGTAGATCTTCACTAGACTACAGTTTGCTGCTCCAGTTCTTCTACTGTGTCAAGTGGAGTGGTGTGGACTTCTTTGTTTGGATGACGCCACAGTGTTAACTTAAGTGTCTTCTGAATAAATCTCTACCAATTGCAGTTACCTTCAAACTCCTCAACGATGGGTCTAAAGTAAATTGGACTTTGTCGTATAGAGTTATATGACGAGGATGCCTTGTACGTATCATGTCAAGAACTGATAGATACATTTTAGTCTTCCTATTTTCTATTCCACGAAGCTGTTCAGTGTTACGATCAGCAAGTTTTCCGTGTATGAGGTCTCTATGGGAAATGGGCCCTAATATGCACCGGATAGACAGAAGGTTTTTGACCACCGACCGTCTATGGATACAACCCATCCAGGTGACAGTAGTGTCAACTGATGAGTAATGACTGCTAATGAGACACACGTGCGGTCTATGTAGCAACAGTGAGCATGCTGTCCCTGTGCAGAATGGGGAAGGATCACGATTTATCTGAGTGTGATCAAGGTCAGATTGTGATGGTCCGGCGGCTCAGCACGAGCATTTCAGAAACAGCACGGCTTGTCAGGTGTTCAAGGAGTGGTGTGGTGAGTGTCTTCAACACGTGAAACCAAGGTGAAACCAGGTCCAGACATTTTGGGGTTGGGAGAGCACCCATCAATACATATGTCGGACGTCGTATGCTGGGAAGACTTGTAAAATGGGACAGACGGCTAACTGTGGCGCATCTAACATCAGAATTTAATGCTGGGCAGAGTAAAAGTGTGTCTGAAGACACACGGCACTGAACATTACTATCGATGGGCCTCCGTGTCCGGCTACCCATGCATGTGCCGATGTTAACAAGACGAAATCCGCAACTACTACTGGAATGGCCAGTTGACCATCAGCTCCGGACGTTGAAGCAAAGGCAGAGCATTGAATGGTCTGGTAAATCCCGATCTCCGGACGTTGAAGCAAAGGCAGAGCATTGAATGGTCTGATAAATGGTTCAAATGGCTCTGAGCACTATGGGACTTAACATCTTAGGTCATCAGTCCCCTAGAACTTAGAACTACTTAAATCTAACTAACCTAAGGACATCACACACATCCATGCCCGAGGCAGAATTCGAACCTGCGACCGTAGCAGTCACGCGGTTGCGGACTGAAGCGCCTAGAACCGCACGGCAGGTCTGATAAGTCCCGATATCTTCAGCATGCCGATGGAAGGGCGCGGATCCGTCGTCTTCCAGGGGAACAGCTACTTGACACCTGTAGTGCGGGACAGAGACAAGCTGGCAGTGGCTCCATTATGGTCCGGGGAACACTCTCATGCGTATCCAAGGATCCAGTGGAGCTCGTGCAAGGCACCATGACAGCCAAGGAGTATCGTACACTGGTTGCAGACCACGTACATACCTTCATGACGATCATGTTTCCCGACTGCAGTGCCATTATTCAACAAGATAATGTGCCATGTCAGAAGGAGTGGTTCGAGAAACACAGTGGTGAGTTCCAATTGATGTGCTGGCCCCCTAACTCGCCAGATCTGATGCCGATCCAACACATCTGGGATGTGACTAAACTTGGCGTCAGAGCTCATCGCACCCCTCCCCGGTATTTACGGGAATTAGGTGTCTTGTGTGTGCAAATGTGGTGCCAACTCCCTCTATCGAGCTATCAAGGCCTGATTCTTTCCATGCCACGACGCTTCACCACTGTTATCCATACCAAGGTAGACATATTGGCTATTGGGTAGGTGGCCATAGTGTTCTGGCTCATCGATGTGTATAGTCAAGACACTCGTGTACTCAAAGAGTGGACGTTTCCGTTATCGCATGCTAAAACAGCTTAGAGCCTGAGAAATGGACCAGTTAAAACCAGAGTCAAGTATGTAGATACTTTATTACCCTTACAATATCATAGAATAGAGTACCGCTTCGTTAAAGCTCACACGTAGGAAAAAAAAAAAATTAAAGCTGTGTTGGGAGTGAAGTATTGTCCGCATTCTTAGCTGAGTGTTCAGCTAATCTGAGTGCCATGCAGCAAACCTGGGTTCGATTCCCAGCCAGGTCGGGAATTTTCTCCTCTCGGATACTGAGTGTTGTGTTTCCTCATATCATTTCACCATCGCCGACACGCAGTTCTACCAATGTGGCGTCAACTTGTAAGGGGTCCGTAGGCCCTTACTATAAGTTTGCACTCGGCACAGGTCGACAGGGCAAACAATCGATAGTGTGTCGTGTTGCGAGAGCGAGTGTAGAGTTGAAGTCAGTTTCCCAGGTTGCGGGCCGAGCGGTGTGGAGGCCGGTTGATGTATACAAGGCTGACCGACAAAGGGAGTGGCCATCGCCGCGGTTTAACCCCTTTGTGTTAGAATAATACGAGAAAGTGAAGAAGTACAGTTACGAGAGTGATCAGTGATATTTCTGTGCCGATATTTGTGGTTTCGCGTCTACCGCGCCGGCATCATTTGGATTGCAGTGTTGGATTGCAGTGTTGGATTGCAGTGATTGTATTTAGCGTGTGACAATAATGAATAGCGAGGAAGCCTGTGCTGAGATTAGCCGTAATTAAATATGTATGACGAAGGCAGTGGCTGTCTCCTTTTGCTTGTGTTATAGAGACGAATATAGGTTCTTGATTAGTGAAGCTGTGTTGTTGTTCTCCTTGTTACCAGACATTTCATTATTACAGCATTTGAGAAGGACAAAATGGAATGTAACAACTCCGTAGCAGTCTATTCCGATTGCCAGCCATTAGGTACACGGTCACATTAATTAATTATTGTTTGGACTGCTATCAGATCCCGATCGAGCGGGATACATAAAATATCGGAGGTGTTACAAACTGAAAAAGACTTGCAACTCGGCGGTCGAACTTCCCCAGATGGAACTCCTGGCCATGAGTACCGTACGATCATTTCATTTTGTACAATACTTATTTTGTATTTCATGCATATGATCATATTGAATTATTTTCATCATTTTGATTTAAAAAAATTATTATTTGGTATTAAGGGGACGAAACGATAAAATACACTAATTTACAGATGCGTTTCTTGTTTTATCTTTGTAGGTCATGGCCTTCAGGCCCTCTCTCATGCATAATCCGGTACTTCAGAGATTCACTTTACAACTAACGTTGTAGTGTGTGGAGAAAGTAAGGTAAGCACGATAATAACAACAAATGTAAATATAACAACGAACACAGGTATTATGAACGAAATCTAACTTTTTCTTTTCTCCTTGCATCTATATTTACGGCCCTTCTGGATGAGCCTATATAGCCATCTAAACACTGGAAACACTGTCCGCCCCCGGCAGCTGAGTGGTCAGCACGATATATTGTCAATCCTAAGGGCCCGGGTTCGATTCCCGAGATTTCCTCCGCTCAGGGACTGGGTGTTGTGTTGTCCTAATTACCATCATTTCAACCCCATCGACGCGCAAGTCACCGAAGTGGCGTCTAATCGAAAGACTTGCACCCGGCGAACGGTCTACCCGACGGGAGGCCCTAGTCACACGACATTCACATTGACTGAAAACACTATTCGACAGTGTGTTGCGATAATTTAAAATAATCAGGACGGCCGAGCCGTGCCGTGGAACGTAGTTACATAGGCTGAGACAGCGGTTTTTGTGTCGATTATGTCGGTACGAAAGTAAGGACAACACAGTACCGAGTCCCCGAGGAGAGAAAATTTTCCGACCCGACCGGGAATGCAACTTAGGATCCTTCCGTTACTGATCCACAGTGCTCTTCCCGCAGCTACCGAGGCGGGATCTTTATTGGTGTTATGTTCACACACTACTAATTCGAATTATGCGCCTAGATAGGACTTGTGTGTCATTAAAGATGAGTAAAATCAGTGTCTCACACAAACCTGGGTTATTCATTCCTGACAACCATACACCAACTTTATACGGCAGTGATAAAACAATAAAATTGCAGAACAATACAGGAAAATAGTATTTTCCGTTACCATTTTCAGTTTAACTTCGCATTGCTTTCATAAAGTCTAAATGGGAACTAAATTACTGACCTAGGCTGCGTATTCTTGACTGTACCCACATAGGTTACATAGTTAGATGAGAGCCTCATTTTGCTAGAGTTGTTAGTTCATAATTTGGTAAAATGTACTCACATTCTATTAAATACGTGCTTTACTCTTAATTACATTTAATCGCCTGTGTCACGATCTGGTACTCTCCTTTCTACGCCGATGAGCCCAGACATTATGAGCGCCTGCATAAGAGTGTGTTGGTCCGCATTTGGTATGCAACACTGCAATAATTATGCGTGGCATGGACTCAACAAGTCCGACAGCGTCCGAGTTGAGTTCCATCGTGTTCAGATCAGGCGACGTAGGTGGCCAAGACATAACGAGCTTCTCAGACCACTGACACACGATTCTGGTCTTGTAACACGGACAATTATACCGCCAGAAGCAGCCACTGTGGTCGGTGAATATATCGAACTTAATGGGATGTAGGTAGTGCGCTATAAGGAGGTCACGTGGTTTGCCTCTGTCATGGTGCCTTCAATTACTACCGCAGATCCCATAGAAACCCAGGTGAATGACCCCCTATAGCACAGGTCAGTGTCCATTTCGCAGTTCATGTTCTGAGCAGAAGTTCGCTTGGACGACATCGCATCCGGACATGATCATCGACCTGGTCCAACAAGGAGTGTGGTTTATCCAATAAGGCGACGCTTTTCCATAGGTCATCCGTCCACTCTCCATGATTCCATACCCACCACAGTTATAACTGATGACGCCTTTGAGGCAACACGGGAACTCGTAGCGTCGTTTGTTAAGGTACCCTGTGTGCAACGACGTTAGCAATCGGCGGGCTCAAAAACATTTGTGTCTGCAGCAACATTGTACTCTGTCGCTAGATCTACATACCACAGATCGCCGACTATCCTGCTGAACGGAGCAGCAACCCTCTGATCTCAACAGTCTGTGATTATGCATTGATGTCCAACAGCTTTTCGCAGTCTCGTGGTTGCACCATACTTAATTGCTTTCCTTAGATTGCTCTTGACATTAGCAGATGTACGGTTGACAGCTAAAGGAAGTGGGTCGCTGCTGAACGCAACCGGCGTAATGTAGCTGTGTCGCAGGTCCTCTAAGCGCTGATACCATGTGGGGTACAGTCGTTTGATTGTACACAATAGCTGCCACAAGAGACTACTAGAGAACACTGCTCGTTATGGCAGTCAGTCCTGATGTAAAGAAATACCGTCATGCAACAAATATTAGAAAACACGTCATTAGAGGTGAGACAGCCCTTAATGATTGTAAATTAAACTTCATTACAATACGTGACACTTCAGAAGTCTTATCACGCCAATTAAATGATACGACCAGTTCTTCTTCGTGATCCGAATTTAAGCCAATGTTAACCAAACAAGACTTGGGTATCTGACCGATACTCGACTAAGCAGAAAGAGACGTAAAATATTGAAGTTTTCACCAGTCTCAGTTCACAACGCCGAATGTCCACTGAGCGAGGTGGCGCAGTGGCTAGCACACTGGACTCGCGTTCGGGAGGACGACGGTTCAGTCCCGCGTCCGGCAATCCTGGTTTAGGCTTTCCGTGATTTCCCTAAATCGCTTTAGGCGAATGCAGGGATGGTCCCTTTGAAAGGGCACGGCCGACTTCCTTCCCCGTCCTTCTCTAATCCGATGCTATCGATGACCTCGCTGTTTGGTCTGCTCCCCCGCACAATCCAACCCAACCCAAAGTCCGAACCGGGAAATAAATGACGATACTTTAGCACTGCAGCGGGAACCCCATAAAGCTTATATTGCCTCTGAGAAGTAACCATGAAAGGTATCTAATAAAGTGCAATGCTTAAATTTGAAAGGCCGTGAAGCAAAATTGTGGTGACGGATTAGGAGTAGAACCCGTTACCTTCATGAATTGTTAACTAAGCACAATCAGATGTCAGATATGAAACATGTTTACCAATAGAGTTATACTAGAATCTGAAACGACGAAACAAATGATTTTTGTCTGGCACGAACTCGAACCTGTCACGTTTGCTGTGGTCTTATAGCTACGAATAGATACAAAATATTTATTGTTTCTCCACCCTTAGCGAGGTGTGTACGTGTTCGGTTAGAGCTAACACAACGAATAGTTCTGTGCTGCCTGGGACTCCAACCCCGCGCATATCGTCGTTGCTGACCCCACACAAATAGACGTCAACTAATAACTTCCCTTTCACGGTTAGCTAGGATCGCGCCTTTCGTAGAGACGTAGAGGGGTTTGGCATGACGAGGAAACAACAAGATGATTGGACAGTATCATCTCGAACGGGTCAAATCGAGAGAAAAATTGGAAACGGAGCTCAAATCCCAGGCTACTGCCAATGTTTTCAAAATCTCAGTGCCATTTAAAATAAGAAATGAAGGTCCTATGACCTTACATGACGGCTGGCTGGTTCGTGAACTATAAAAGAACATTACTAGTATGAGGAAACTTACTAGAGACGGTGTTTCTGCAAGCAGTGATTTCCGCCTCTGGCCGTCAAACCTAATCCAGTTCTGTTCTAGTAAGTAGCGAATGGACATGTTTAACGTTTATTTAGAACTACGTTACAGTCCTGCAATTTTTACTTCGCGTTACTGGAGGTGAAGAGGGTATCTGAAGAGGGTATGTGTGTGGCTATTAAGAACTGGTACCCCCAGTAGGAATCGAACTCACACCTTAGTCATTAAGAGCTAGGCTCAGACCAACCAGCTACCGAATTTCGTACGTGCTAGCTTCATGTTTCGGTCGTAACTGGGTGCGGAGCACATGGTATAAGAGGTACTGACTTCCACTTGAGCTGTTGTTGGGAATAACCTATTTGTGGTCTAGTAGTCAATGTCATGCAGTGCGAACGCAAAGCCATGATACCATACCCATCCTTTTCCTCTTTTAATTTTTTTTTTTTAAGCCGTAATCCATCTGTCTGCTAAGAGCATCAGTCTGACATAAGGTCAGAGAAAATTACATTCATTTTCACCATCAGGTGCGGCCTACACATTGGAAATCAGGAGTGGCCTGCTTTTTGTGCTGTATAATGTGCATTGGACTAAATGGGAAATGAAGGCCATCACATATGTTGACAAGATGATGGCTGTCAAGTATGGCAAAAGGAAGGCAGAAATGTGCACCATGGTCGTATCCAAAGGGGGAGGACACGTACTGGCAATGTTATGGAGAGATATACTGCTGATATCCCTAGTGTCACTGAGTGGAGAGCCGGCCGGTGTGGCCGAGCGGTTCTAGGCACTTGAGTCTGGAACGGCAAGACCGCTACGGTCGCAGGTTCGAATCCTGCCTCGGGCATGGGTGTGTGTCATGTCCTTAGGTTAGTTAGGTTTAAGTAGTTGTAAGTTCTAGGGGACTGATGACCTCAGACGTTAAGTCCCATAGTGCTCAGAGCCATTTGAACCATTTGAACTGAGTGGAGAACCATTTGATATCATCTCAGATCACCTCTGGTAGTGATATAGACAACTGTGACAGTACAGAAATATTTCACAGGTAGCTTGAGCTCTCTCTTTCTTCACGTGAGACAGTATCCTGGAGCCAGCTTGAAAAGCAGTAAGTTACTTTGCACACCCTTTTCATTTAACCTGATGATGACTCCATGATACGAGGGTAATAATGGTGTGGAACACGTTCGCAGTTTTTATTAAAAATAATTACAGAGACTATATGAGCTGAGCCCTTAATAGTGTCATATCATTACATTTAACATGGTGCAGGTCCTACTTCTTTCCTCTCTGCCTTCTGTGAGTGTGCGGAAACATGATTCAAGCCATATTTGGACGGGCAGTGCAGATACTTAAACGAAAACAGTGGCTCAGGCGGGCACTCTCTGGTGATGTCTCCACAGACCTCGGCACACTGGTGTAGCCATATGGGGTGCCAGCGATTATGCTTTAGACAAGTGAGCCTTGCCTTGCAGCCAAGTAGAGGCAAGGGAAGGGACTGCGTCAGCGGGTGATGGGTGCTTTCTCATGTTATGAAGAGTGCTTTCGGGAGATAACAAAACTACACTTTTCGAAAGAAACACTGCTTGCAGAAAAGTAATGGCCTAGCCTGGGGTGCAGCCTTTTATTTTGGGAGGACATCTGAAACGAGGATAGTTGGTATGTGCAAAAACGCGTGATTGGCAGAAATGTTTTTGATGGATCAGAAACTGCAATTTATTTAAACTAGCAGTGTGAATCGAAATGTCAGTGGGATTTTATCGTGATGCATTGTCCTGGTAGGATTCTTGTGTTTGAAGGAAGCTTACTATTGGCTGGCTGAGTGTTCACATTCTGCTATTGGCGGTCACATCCTGTTCACCAGAAGGAATCATTGGGTTTAAGATTTAGCTAGGAAAGCAGGTGACCCTTCGGAGACAGGGGAGTGAGAGCATCTGCTGCACACTACAAGTGATGCTGGAGACACGTAGGTGTGCACATCAGTGGAGTTCGTTTGGAGATGGAGAGTGGTGCACATCTCGGTGCTTAATCTTTGGAGAGAACGGGGTCCAGAGTTGGTGTCAATGGTACTGAGACTCCCGTCCTCTGCTACGGACCCACATGCATGGTGGCCGTGTTCCGCACATCTGTTGGTGGATTACATGGCAAGCATAATTGGCTGCTCTGGCGTCATAGGGGAACTCTTGGTCAGCGCTTTCTCAAGACAGTACTGTCATCGGTCTCAAGTCAAGCATTGATTTAGTGGATATTAGTTTCGTGGTATTATTATCGGGACAACAGGCACAGTATTCGTTTGGTTAAAAGTTCGAGAATAATTTTCAGAGCATTCAAGGTCATGTTTCTTGTTGGTTCAAGTAATGCTGCAAACCGATAAACCCACCGATTAGAATTTACATATGCAGACTGTAAAATCAGTTGATATTATTTAATGGTCTGATACGTTTCATACGTCGTTAATAGAATAAACTGTTGTGTCAATCCAAAGCTTGTTTCTGTCAACACTTCCATTCATATCGGATTTATTTGTTTGTGTTCCTCAACTTTAGGAACGATAGCTAGGGCTGTCAATTAGTCACCTTATCAATTCTGTTGTGCACACTAATTACATCTTGGGTCTTAAAGGAGTGTCCAGTCTTAATAAACTTCTTGGGCAACGGTAAAAATTTTTACATACACACAGAGTTTTGCAGTTTTTCAACACGACAATGTTTATCTTCCTGTGGGACGTGTCTCTATGAGCTGCCTGCATGAAGCATAGGTGATTTATTGGGTAAACTAAATTAACGTAAACCCTTTTATTTACTGTTCACTGTTGGAATGGATGTTAGGGTATTTGGAAGGGAGGGGTGATTGGCCAGAAATTGATGTCCAGCCATGTCTTCTGCTGGTGTGGAGCAGTGTCTCGTTGTGTATCGTGATTGACAGCACAGCCTGTTTGTGGCTGGCACAGCTTCCATCAGTTATTATGTTGCAAAAATCGTGTGATACATCTTCTTATATGTCAATTACTCACTTACGATTTTGGCGTCGAAAGAGTTCGTGCTGTTTATTTTGTCACTGTTTTTTGACTTCATTCATATCACAAATTTTGCTACATACATGTAACACTGTGCATTTAATACAATATAATAGTAATAATTAAGGTTACAATAGTTGGAAGACACCTTTCACGATAACCCCATTGCTTACATCCAGGACCAAGGAGGAGTAACATTCTAAGAACAAAGGCATCAGAATTGCATTAATATTGCCAATTTTCTTCTTCATTTAACTCCCATTTTGTAAACATTTTATGCAAAATCAGATAACCTGTCGAAGCGCAAAGTTCTGTTCCACTTTCTCCTCTCCTTATCTGCTTAAATTTGCTTTTCAGTGTACATATTTAGAGTGAGTTACTGTGATGAGTGTGTGCTTTGCGTAATGTTGTCTGTGTCGTTGATAATGAAAGATAGAACCCTCCTCTGGTTAAATGTTTAAGGGTGGCACAGATCTTAACGTCCTGGCCTTGCAGGACGACTCAACATCCTGATTCTTGAAGAAAGTTGACACCGACTTTGTTGAAATTTAATCGAAATATTTCTTAAGCGTATGAATTCAAGGCAAAATATTAGTTCTTAGTCATTCGTTGTTTCCATAATTTCTTTCACAGCTTGCAAACGGGTAACTGTATTTTCATTCTGACTTCTACTTGTGGGGTTCTCTGTTTAAAATACATTTTTGTTTTCTGTGGAGATGATATTAATTTACATTTACAGTATTAAGTATAGTATGTTTTGCGAGGAATACTCAAAATGTACGGCCTCCCGCACACCAACTGATACATTTATGACTGTGTTATTGTAGTTTCACGCAGAATTGATCAGTTTTATGGTTGAGGTAATGTTACTTCATGCCCCAGTTGGAATGGCGTAACCGCATGAAAACAGATACAGTAGCAAGAGAGTTGTGAAAGACGTTTGTGCAAAATGTATCGCTTATGTCAAGGAGGCTGTCTTATAAGAAAGGACAAATCAGTGCATAAAAATGCCGTCCTTTGTCGGTCAGAGTCCTATAGTTTTGTCTGAAAGACATTACTTTCTGAACATCTCCTTCACGCTATATATGTATTAGTATATTCCTTAGTTATGTTTCCTTCAAAAAGTGTTACTATAGTAGGGCGGGTTCTTGCACCCTGTTACAGCAGGCGACTGAGCAGTCGGTACACTGTTTCAGAGCGCATTTGAGCCAGGCCCTACTGCACGCCGTTACTCGGATTAACAGTCAACGGTGGCGCCCGTGAGTCACACTGGGTGTGCATTCCAACTGACGTACTACACTTGGAAGCGTAAATGGTGGCCTGGTTAACCATTCTCTCTGCCCGATGCAAGACGCGAAGTAAGTTACCTGAGAAAACTGCATTTCACCACACGAAGTTTAATAGTATACACGCAGTTCGCTGTTAAACCGGTAATGTGACCAAAATTACAACTACGTTCAGAGGTAACGACCACAACAAACTTAACGAGCTTGCTCCATCCTCATGAATGACACATCACGCAGAAGAATGAGATAACAGGTTCATCTGTTAGAAATAGGGATCTTCAATGCTATACCAGAAGTTTCATCTGCCACTTTGTAGTCGCTAGGTATTTTATTCATTTCGCTACCACAAAATGTTACTCAGTTTCTACACAATGGAAGAGGGCTTGTTCAGATTGTACATCTTTCACGGCTTGCACAATGCAAGAAATGTGGGTTAACTACAATTGCAGACTTGTAGTACAGATCGGAGCTCTAATACTTGTGTGGCATAAAATAATAACTCCTCACATATTAGTCAGCCGGAGTGGCCGAGCGGTTCTAGGCACTACAGTCTGGCGCCGCGCGACCGCTATGGTCGCAGGTTCGAATCCTGCCTCGGGCATGGAGGTGTGTGATCTTCTTAGGTTAGTTAGGTTTAAGTAGTTCTAAGTTCTAGGGGACTGATGACCTCAGAAGTTAAGTCCCATAGTGCTGAGAGCCATTTGAACCATCCTCACATATTATTCCCGCAACAAATACGCTATTTAGAAGAAAACAAGAAGTGTCCTGCCCAACATACTTTCGCCACCTTTCCTTCAAAGATTCCGTTTAAATTCCATGACTATATTTGTTACATTTTCGTAAGGCAATTGCGACAGCAACGATTTTAAGATGGCGTCTTAAAATTCGTCCTAGCCCTTAGCAGGCCTGTTTGGTGAGGACTCCAAATACTGGATCAGTTTGAAAGTAACGAAGAACGCCTGTCTTTCAGTGGGCACATTGTACAAGACAAGATTGGGAAAGACAGCGAAAACGTTTTAAGATATTTCGTAAAACTTGCTTTACACGCTGATGACCATTAAAATAACAGCTCCTGGAACGACAGTATAAGAAATAACTTGTGGGTCATTTTGTGGTAAACTGGGAGAGAAAATTTAGTACACAGGACTGCCACGTGCGACAGCAACAATGTTTCTAACGCAGTTGCGAGTCGAGTCGAAGAGAACTTCAGTGACAGATATGTTTCCGTCACTCTACGCTGCTTCAACAGTATGCTAGAGTTTATAAATCGTAGTACACTACTGGCCATTAAAATTGCTACACCACGCAGATGACGTGCTACAGACGCGAAATTTAACCGACAGGAAGAAGATGCTGTGATATGCAAATCATTAGCTTTTCAGAGCATTCACACAAGGTTGGCGCCGGTGGCGACACCTACAACGTGCTGACATGAGGAATGTTTCCAACCGATTTCTCATACACAAACAGCAGTTGACCGGCGTTGCCTGGTGAAACGTTGTTGTGATGCCTCGTGTAAGGAGGAGAAATACGTACCATCACGTTTCCGACTTTGATAAAGGTAGGATTGTAGCCTATCGCGATTGCGGTTTATCGTATCGCGACGTTGCTGCTCGCGTTGGTCGAGATCCAATGACTGTCAGCAGAATATGGAATCGGTGGGTTCAGGAGGGTAATACGGAACGCCGTGCTGGATCCCAACGGCCTCGTATCACTAGCAGTCGAGATGACAGGCATCTTATCCGCATGGCTGTAACGGATCGTGCAGCCACGTATCGATCCCTGAGTCAACAGATGGGGACATTTGCAAGACAACAACCATCTTCACGAACAGTCCCACGACGTTTGCACCACCATGGACTATCAGTTCGGAGACCATGGCTGCGGTTACCCTTGACGCTGCATCACAGACAGGAGCGCCTGCGATGGTGTACTCAACAACGAACCTGGGTGTACGAATGGGAAAACGTCATTTTTTCGGATCAGTCCAGGTTCTGTTTACAGTATCATGATGGTCGGATGCCCGACTGGTATTCGAACTTCCGGTCCTTTCTTTTCGCGGGGCGAAAGGGCGCTACTGACAAAGATACCCAGGCACAACTCAGCACTCATTCTCACAGCTTTACTTCCGCCAGTATCTGGTCTCCCACCTTCCTAACGTCAAACACGTTCTCCTGCACACCTTGCACTAGCAGAACTCTTGAAAGAAAGAATGTTGTGGAGATGTGGCTTAGCAATAGCCTTGCTTTTTCCAGAATTAATTTTTCACTCAGCTGAGTGTGCTTTGTTGTGAAACTCCCTGGCAGATTAAAACTGTATGTTGGACAGGAACTCGAATCGAGGACCTTTGCCTTCTGCGGGCAAATGAAGAGAAGTATCGAATCTGGAAGGAAAGATACGAGGTAATGGAGGAAGTAAAGCTGAGAGGGCGGGTCGTTCAAAAATGGCTCTGAGCACTATGGGACTCAACTGCTGAGGTCATTAGTCCCCTAGAACTTAGAACTAGTTAAACCTAACTAACCTAAGGACATCACACACATCCATGCCCGAGGCAGGATTCGAACCTGCGACCGTAGTGGTCACGCGGTTCCAGACTGCAGCGCCAGAACCGCGCGGCCACTTCGGCCGGCGGCGGGTCGTGAAAAGTACTTGGGTAGCTCAGTCAATAAGTATTTGCTCCACGAAAGGCCCAGATCACTGGTTCGACTCCCGATGCGGCACACAGTTGTAACCTGCCAGGAAGTTTCAGGTCAGCCCGGTCTCCGTTGTAGAGTGAAAATTCGATATGGGATTATTAACATCGGTTCCACGTCCTGCAGAAGTAGCATCCCGAGGTTTTCCGACTGCCGCTACATTATGGCCCTGCTGTTATCGCTAACGCAGCCGAGTGCCTGGTAATTTCATCTTGCCCAGCACCTCTAGGCATTCCGTGGCTTTGTTACAATGAACAGTTTCTGCAATATATTTTTGCAAAAATTAACATAAATTAAATTCCGAATGAGATTTCCACTCGGCAGTGGAGTGTGCGCTGATATGAAACTTCCTGGCAGATTAAAACTGTGTGCCGGACCGAGACGCGAACTCGGGACCTTTGCCTTGCTTTGCCTTGAGCGGGCAAGTGCTCTACTATCTGAGCTACCCAAGCACGACTCACGCCCACTCCCCACAGCTTTACTTCTGGTAGAGCACTTGCCCGCGAAAGGGAAGGTCCCGAGTTCGAGTTTGGTCCGGCACCCAGTTTTAATCTGCCAGGAAGTTTCATAAATTAAATTCCCCACTAGTAATTTCGCTTGTTCGCTCACCAACATCGATCGATCAAATCTCCAGTCTTTATCGTGTACATGAGAATAAAAATTACGTACTGGCGGTCGCCATATGCGAACCGTCGCAGTAAACAGAGCAAGTAAAATCAAGTCACATGGTCGCAGCGTGTTGTTTTCGAGTTGATAATTAAAACGTCATGACTGTCTTTCGTATAGGAAGCAATCGCATTTGCTGGACAGTATCGGTTCATTGTCAAGAACAGTCGGAACTAGACTTTATTTGGACATTACACACGCTTCCTCTTTAGATACAGCATTAACGGAGAATATATTAAGCATGCCGCTCATGCTCGTACGGACAGTCCCATATTGCTTCAGAGAAGAAAGTCCCTAGTCACCGTCTGGTGATACATGGTGCGAGGGGCAGATGTACAAGTCCGATGCATAACGAGAGATTACGTAATGCGTTGCTTAACTGAAATACTGTATGCCTCTCCTGGAACAAAGCCAAGTTGGCGCGCTTTGTACTCACTAAACACACGACGTAACAGCAGCCAGAATGCAAGTGCGGCGCGAATGTTTCTGATTTTCCCTATTTCTGCTACTTTTTCACAACAATCCCATTGACTATGGTGATGACTTTTATGCAGTCAAATACGCAATTAACATGTTAAATCAAGCAAAACAACGTGGTCATTGCTTTACACGATGTTAACGTCCTACAAAAACTGTAACCTGTAAACGTTCATGAAACCCTGGCTGCGGTCACAATAATGCTAAAGAAACGTGACCTTGGAATATTAGCAGCACAGAAATGTGATTGTGAGATTTTGTTTCCTTAATAATATATCGAATTTATTTTTAAGTAAGTTGTACAGACAATTGAAAAACAGAAATGACTGTAATCAGTCACTTTTATTTACCTTCGTAAAGGTTCAAATGGCTCTGAGCACTATGGGACTCAACTGCTGAGGTCATTAGTCCCCTAGAACTTAGAACTAGTTAAACCTAACTAACCTAAGGACATCACAAACATCCATGCCCGAGGCAGGATTCGAACCTGCGACCGTAGCGGTCTTGCGGGTCCAGACTGCAGCGCCTTTAACCGCACGGCCACTTCGGCCGGCCCTTCGTAAAGCTTGTGTCAGAGGAGTGTATCCCCATCAATGGCTTCATTCAAATTAACGAACAACAGACGATAGTAAACACAACTTTTCCGGGACCGTGTGCAACCATTTGTCGCCACTGGTCGATTACTGTATTAAACGGCTAAAAGTTATGAAGATACGAGGGTTGTCCAGAAAGTAAAAAAAATGGTTCAAATGGCTCTGAGCACTATGGGACTTAACATCAGAGGTCATCAGTCCCCTAGAACTTAGAACTAACTAACCTAAGGACATCACACACATCCATGCCCGATGCAGGATTCGAACCTGCGACCATAGTGGTCACGCGTTTCCAGACTGAAGCGCCTAGAACCGCTCGGCCACGCCGGCCGGCCCAGAAAGTAAGTTCCGATCGTTCGCTAAATGGAAACCACAGTGAAAATCAGAAACATTTTATAGACATTTGTCGGAGCGTTATACCAAATTTCCAGCACCATCGTCATAGAAGGCAGCCGCCTGAGCTTTACGATAATTCTCTACGCTAATCTATAGCGCGTAGCCTGCACCCAAGTGTTGTCTTCGTACCCAGTGTTTCATGTGAACAGAGATGATACTCAGGACGAGCCAATTAGGGCTGTGTTGTGGGTGATCGAACACTTCCCATCGAAAAGGCTGCAGGAGCGTCTTCACTGCCCCTGCAGTGTGCGCTGAGAATTGCCGTGAAGAAGGAAGTGCGTGGCAGTTGTGTTAGGTGGGTTGCATTCATTAAGGCGAAGCCTCTCAGTGGGCCCTCCTACTTGGCTGGAGACATGGTTGTTCTAGGCACCTTTACTCGCTCACAGTGCGCTCACAACTGAAAAGAGCGTCTTGATGCGATCGACAGTCATACTAGAGACACTACCCAACACATCTGTACAAAGCTCCATTGGGTTTTCACTGTGGTGCCCATTTCGCGACCGATCGGAACTTACTTTCTGGACAAATCTCGTATTTCGATTGCACAGGATGCTTTTCTGAATGTATTTGCACTAGATATATAAAAAAGAGAAAATGTAATGGAATCAAGCTTGTCATTTTTTGTCTTGATTTGGTGACTATTACAAACTGAGAGACAAATGAATAAAATAATATGAAAAACGAAATAAATTGTCCCACAAATAAATATAACCTACTTGCAAAACAACGCTTCCTTGTAAAAACGTAACAGTCACTCTGACTACTTTGAGCAGTTACAGTTTGAAGGAGGCACTACTGGCACCAGATCGCATCACAACTAACAGAACGTCAGTTTCAAAATCATAAATAAAGCATTATGCGTACTAATGAGGTTGGTATAAATTAATATTTTGAAGTTCAAATATTTTATCCATGTTACATTTCAATTACCATTCTTTTATATTGAGATCAGACACTGCAACATGTGTAGGCATCAGATAATATTTTATACCTATTATTGTTGCACTTTTGTCACAGCTAACGTTTGTACTAGTAATCATTTTGGAGCTGTAAGATTTTTTACTGCACATGGTTCTTTTTTGCCATATGAGTTATTGAGGTTCATATGGTTTTCTTTTTACATTTCTCTATTTTTATGAATGTACGTTTATTAAATCGATCAGTTAAGGACCACACGATAACCTTACAATGGCAGTTGGTAGCAACTTTTCATTTTTCTTGTAAGACAGCTTTTTCACCGTTGCACTGTGTGTAGGACAGCGTTCATCTGTGTATTGGCACCGGTTGTTTGTTTCTCATCTGCGAAAGTCCCAAATGCCACTACAGCTGGTTTGAAGAGATCTCGGGTTTCTTCGTCTTCCAGTTGTATACCAATTTCTTCTAAATGTTTTCTAACGTGTAGGTATCCGGTTACTTTATTTGCTACTGTGGCACGCATCGTTTCTAATTACAGTTTTATATTTCAAAGAATGTACAATTATTAAGAAAACACTTCACAGTATCAATTTATAAAAGGATAATATGTTCCTATCTGTTAAAAGTAGCCGGCTGGGGTGGCCGAGCGGTTCTAGGCGCTACAGTCTGGAACCGCACGACCGCTACGGTCGCAGGTTTGAATCCTGCCTCGGGCATGGATGTGTGTGATGTCCTTAGGTTAGATAGGTTTAAGTAGTTCTAAGTTCTAGGGGACTGATGACCTCAGAAGTTAAGTACCATAGTGCTCAGAGCCATTTGAACAATGTTTTTGTTAAAAGTAATTTTTCAATTGAGTTATTGTTAGTGAGCCGCGCGTGGCTCGTATTCATGCCGTTTATAGCTTGGAATCTTGTCATTGAGGTTATGGCATCTCGTTTCTTACTCGATTTACTGGCGTCGCTAAGTTGCTGGCTTGCCTGCCCATTAGTGGCAGCAGCAGCGCTTATCGATACGAGTACTGTGGTACTATCTTTTGTGCGACCGCTAGTATTTCCGGGTCGCGTTGTGTGTAGTGGGTAGTTGCAAACGGTCATCAGGTCGGTTGGGGGCGCAGCACTGAGCAGGTCCGTGCAGCGGGAGGGGCAAGCTGGGGCCGCTGGCAGCGTGCTGCCGCTGCCGGATCGAGGAGGGACTACTGCGAGAGCGACGACTTCGTTGCACAACGAACCCTGGACGTTTAAGTTTAGTGAAGAGTTAACTGCTGATGCAACCTCGACTATTCTGAGATCTCGCCTTTTGTTGGCGGGTTCTTGCTCCCAGAGCCGCTGAGCCTGGCGGCAACGAGTGAAGTGTTTTGAGCTGGTGAAATATTACAGCCGTCTTTCTCTATAGGTCATTTATCACTGAATTTAGTATTATTCTTATTAGTGAAGTGCAACCAGCGGTTATTTTCTGCCTTGTGGCCGCTTACGCCCCAGTTACCTGCCTGGAGGTTAGCGTACTTTTCCGGCAGTGTACCTTTGCTCGTCGTGTTGATGCTGTCCGACACGGTGTATAGTACGACAGCCTCTAGTATTGTACTGTGCATTTTTTTGGGGGGGAGGGGGGAGAGGTCTATCTTGGTTCTAGTGTTACCTTCGGCCTTGGGTGTTTTCTGAAGACGTAGTGTTCTCTGTTTCTTCGCACTTGCCTAAAAATATTCCTTTGTTGTACCAGTGATCGGACGGTAGGCGGATTGGTTAGTCGGTCGGTCGGCGCTTAAGCTGCCCCTAGTTTGGTTTGCCATTCTGTTACGTGAGTACAACTCTTGGCTGCCTGTCTCACCTTACCATATATTTGAGTTACCTTCCCAGGCCGACCCTTGGAACACTTGCTGAGAACCGCTTGTTCTGAATCCTTAGATTGTGATGTTTGTTTTAAGGATATTTGTAATTTTCTAATTATTGTTGGTGTGGCCTTCAGCCCAGCAATAATTTCACTTCTTTAGTGATAAGGCCTTCAGCCATGTAACAGTAAGTTTTTTAAGCTAATTTACTTTAAAAGTGCTATTTGGAACTGTCTTCCAGACTTCTAATTCAGGCCTTCAGCCGCTTGTTGTTTGAGGTTATTGTTGGTGGCCTTCGGCCCTAAATTGTGGAAGTTTTTTTCTGTGATAAGGCCTTCAGAAGTCATACAGTCAATTGTGTTTTTTAAGAGATTGTTTTAAAATTTTAATTTCTTTGAATAAAGTTTACGTATGGTTGTGCAACCGAGAGTAACTGATTACGGCCCCATCCACAATCCTAACCTTACCCTGCCCCATCCTGATAAACCAGCTCTCAGATAGTTACGGCGCCATTTGTCACCAGCAGTAGGATCTTCTAACTGTAGTCAGTTTTGCATTACGTTTGCACAAGGAAGTACATAATGACGAGACTGTGGGTATCTATTTCTTGAGAATTTTTGCATAATTTATGCTACTTTTCTTCACCTTTATGGTTTTGACGTTCAGTGGGTCAAATCAAACAACCTCAGCCGAATGAACTTTTCTTTCTTTTATGTCACAGATCTGATGACCGTCACCGAAATGTGTCATGTGTAGATATTCGGTGATTAGAATTTTGAAAGAAATTGTAACGTCTCCGCTCGGGCGTACGTTAACTTTTTAAAGCCTGTACTATGATAAGTTGACGGGCTTCACCTTTCTAAGAAAGGATTTTAGTACATATGTTGACCGCGTGTACCTGAATGGAAGCAAAATCGGACTTGTACCCAGTCAGTAACAACAATGATACGTCAAGCAAGTATAAAGTGCAACTACACTTTAGGACGCGCAAGGAATATGCACAGCAGATGCTACCAATTGTTAATAATACGGTCACCAGCCTAATTAGGCATTAAGTGAGTTTTTTCCTTGTACAAGTGGGTGTACGTACAAGCATAACAACACGTCGTAATACTGCATTATATGGTAAATTTTAGAACCAGATAAATCTACTGAACTAATATTTTCCCTTTCTGTACTAATTTGGACAAGCTATAAATACACAACATTACACTGTAATGATTACTACAAACTGCGTTTTGTCTATTGATCTGACTGAAATCGGGCATAGGTTACCCAAGAAATAGCACTTTTGAAACACACAAACAATGTCAATTTTAATAAGGGTAAAACACTGATAAATTTAGGTTTTATATTGACTTTAACTTTGCTGGTCAAATCAGTTCAGTACACTTCAGACTTTAAATGAATGGAAAAGAAAAGAGTGGAGGGAGGCCCTGAAACTGTTACGATCACTGTGTTGAAACTGTTAACTATTGGAAGCATTAAGCACTCAAGATTTACAAAACATGAGTTACTACTCTTTTAGTCTTATTACTTCCTCATTTAACTACCATTATTTTTGTCTCAAATTATTTAAGCTTCATTACTAAACCAATTCCAAAATTATCTTCCAACTTTGTCAGACCTTTGTTCTTTGCTTATATTTTCATTAACAATAAAGCTCCTTAAACATCTTTCTAGCATAGATAGGTCTGCAGGTAATTCTTATTAACATAAACTTTAAATTTTCATTTCGGGACACTCGTATTGCACAACATATGGAAAGGACCCTGTCTCGGTTAGTGATGAGGATAATTAATTGATAGGGCAATTCTGGTAGAAGTTAAGTTATTATTGAATAGTCAAGAACAAAATTAACACTGGTCCACACGAATACAGTTCTAAAGATTCAACCTGTTCGTGTCGATGCGGCGGTTGGCGGGCGGCGAGATGGCGAGGCGCACAGCACACATACAATCACAGCTATGGCTCTTAGTGTATCGGCACTTTGCTTCTTCTTAGCGTCGCAATCCTTTTCAATTCAGTGCCCATAGAAGATAGCCATGCTGTGTAGTCGTCGGAAACGGCACATCCGAGGCTCAATGAGACCACTTTATCCAGGATAGCCTCCTCGATCCGGAACGTGTTCCTCAGATCGATGCCCAACTCCGACTGCTACTGCTCTGAGCCCGTTATGCCGTGCCCGTGTGCATTTTTCCCGCGCTCGCCTGCCATCCTCCCTTTACCGCTCTCCTACAGACAGGGTATTCACCAAAGGTTTTACATTCCACATATCCTAATACATTGCCTACGTATGGACCAGGCGCACAATTACAATTTTAAACATATTACAATAGATTCAACATGTGTTACACTTCAATTCTGTTATAGCATTTCTTGAAATTTGACATAAATATTAATATTCACATCGAAAGTTGCTTTCATTTTCTTTAACATAATGACACGAAAAGAAAAAGAAATGAAATCAAAACATTGCTTACATTAATTCGTCGAAAATCAGAAGAAAAATTATTATATGTACAGTTGTTGTTACAAAATGTGCAGTCAAAACGGAACATTCATTAACTGCCAATGTTCGATCGCCGTATACTCTCACAAAGGAGAGATCAAGACTACTCAAAGTTAAAAGACATCAAGAACTGGTGGAACTCTAATTTCTTTTTACAATGAAAAGTTTCCCAATTATCTTCTTTCCTAGGTCATTTATAGGGAGAATTTCTCACGCAGTGAACAGTCCCGCGTGAGTGAAAAGATACAAGTTACTCCTAATTACAGACAGGCTAAAGTAAAGGAAGAACATTAGACACGAATACCATTAACGTCTGTCTGCTGCAGAACACTAGAATGCTTTATAAGTTAAAACGGTAATATTTTCTTCGAGTAAAAAGAAGGTTCTGTCAAAGAATTTGTATGTGTTCAAGAAAAATCGAGCGAGGAAATCAGGGCTTGTTTTATTCATACACGATATCTTCCAAATCTCAGAAGCTGGTAAAGAGGTAGTTTGAACCTTTTTATATTGCCTAAAGCCGTGCGACTGTGCAGTATATTGTCAACTACTAACGAATATACGATCGTATGTAGTATTTTCACAAATATGGGATTGTGTAGATGAATTTGCAAATAATAAAACCCACTACGTCGTAACGGACGGCGAGTGTTCAACATAGAAAATGAGATAGCGTATGCCCCAATAGGACCGCTAATTTCTGAGTATGAATTAATGACTTATCAGATAAGGCCTGCAGCCGCATCAGACGTACACAGATTTTGGTGTTGTCCACAGTTTACAGAAAATTATCATGGATGGACGATCGTAAAAATATACAGAATGTTTCTATGTGTTTCCGTGAAATGTCTATGAGTGATAGATCACGTCAAGGGGAACGACTTTTGCTAGAGGAAAAAAAAGTTCACTGGCGCTTCCCGGCGAACCTGGATGCCTCTTAATATCGTTTATTCCTTTGAGATGTGGCAGGGTGTAGGCATGCTGCAGCGTGGATATGCAGTGAGTTTTACCTGTGATCTAGTCATCTGCTCAGCGTGAACGGGTGTGGGGAAATTTCGTGATTCACTACTAAAATATATTTCTCTGCTTAGAAAACGCATTGTTAAGATTTTCTTGTTGAAAGTGACTCAGTCAGTTTACTGGGGTAGGCAGTATGCAGATGAGCACAGCTGTGTACTAGACCGTTCCAGTCTGGTGACATCTCGTCGTCCCAGGATAAAAATTGGCCGGAGGTACGAGTAGGGCTCGCGCCCTCAGGGTTCCGTGCAAACTTAATTATGTGCTTACAGACAGTTCATGCGTTCCGCGAGTCGAGAATCTAGGTCATTTTTGACTGTTATCGACATTGATAAAGACGAGATATCGGTTCCAGGGTTTCCAAGATTTTGGAGAATGTTTTAATTTCAATAATATAAATGTGATATATAATCATGCATTAAGCAGAGGACAGTTATTATAATAATCAGTAGTTCTCCATTCAGGCTGACTGGGTCGCAATGGTAAAAGTCAAACTAGTATGAAGTAAGAGTGATTTCAGGTGTGCCGCAGGGGAGTGTCGTAGGACCGTTGCTATTCACAATATACATAAATGACCTTGTGGATGACATCGGAAGTTCACTGACGCTTTTTGCGGATGATGCTGTGGTATATCGAGAGGTTGTAACAATGGAAAATTGTACTGAAATGCAGGAGGATCTGTAGCGAATTGACGCATGGTGCAGGGAATGGCAATTGAATCTCAATGTAGACAAGTGTAATGTGCTGCGAATACACAGAAAGAAAGATCCCATATCATTTAGCTACAATATAGCAGGTCAGCAACTGGAAGCAGTTAATTACATAAATTATTTGGTAGAACGCATTAGGAGTGATTTGAAATGGAATGATCATATAAAGTTGATCGTCAGTAAAACAGATGCCAGACTGAGATTCATTGGAAAAATTCTAAGGAAATGCAATCCGAAAACAAAGGAAGTAGGTTACAGTACGCTTGTTCGCCCATTGCTTGAATACTGCTCAGCAGTGTGGGATCCGTACCAGATAGGGTTGGTAGAAGAGATAGAGAAAATCCAACGGAGAGCAGCGCGCTTCGTTACAGGATCATTTAGTAATCACGAAAGCGTTGCGGAGATGATAGATAAATTCCAGTGGAAGACTCTGCAGGAGAGGCGCTCAATAGCTCGGTACGGGCTTTTGTTGAAGTTTCAAGAACATACCTTCACCGAGGAGTCATGCAGTGTATTGCTCCCTACTACGTATATCTTGCGAAGAGACCATGAGGATAAAGCCAGAGAGATTAAAACCCACACTGTGGCATACCGACAATCCTTCTTTCCACGAACAATACGAGACTGGAATAGAAGGGAGAACCGATAGAGGTACTCAAGGTACCCTCCGCCACACAACGTCAGGTGGCTTACGGAGTATTGATGTAGATGTAGATGTAGATGAATATTTGTTCCGCATACAAGAGGAAACACCATATCCACGCGCAGTAATCCTGGGTATATGATTACGCAGGTCTGAGACTAAAGAAATGCATAGGATTTTTAACCATTTTGTTATAGCTTTTGACTTCCCAAAAAGAAGAAAAATATTGAAAAAATTCTATCACGTAGGTTTTTATGTATATTGCAGTATTATTTTCATTAGTAATAAACCTATGTGGTTTTTCAAATTTAACAATTATTAAATATTATATCAATTGTAATTGATAAAATAAACTTAAATTTAAAAGATTTACAATTTTAACTATTCTTTGTTACCACTTGCAGGTTTTACCTTGAACTCCAGGGCGCCAGAAGCAAATGCAATCAATCTTATTGTTCAGTTTTATCGTGTTGCGACAAGTCAAATGACGATTTCTATCTCGCTTGAAATGAAGAGAAACTCTCAGTGGACATATTGCTATTAATGTGAACAGTG
Source organism: Schistocerca serialis cubense (assembly GCF_023864345.2). Taxonomy (NCBI): domain Eukaryota; kingdom Metazoa; phylum Arthropoda; class Insecta; order Orthoptera; family Acrididae; genus Schistocerca; species Schistocerca serialis. The sequence continues at coordinate 16,520,382 of NC_064646.1, forward strand.
CTGTTGTTTCTGTCTAGTCATGGTTACAAGATGTTGTGTTATTGCTCCAAACAGTTTTTGTTATATCTGTGGTGAATACATTATAAAAAGTCAACAGAGAAACATAAGTGATTTTATGAGGAAAGTATATTTTGCTTACTTCAAATTGAAACCTGGTGATCAAGATAAACCATGGTCCCCGCATCAGGTGTGTATAAGATGTGAAGACCTTCGTTTGAGGTTTAAGGTTAAGAAAAATGCATTTCGATTTGGAATTCCTACGACATGGCCTGAGCAGAAAAACCACACAGCTGATTGCTACTTCTGTTCAGTTGACGTAAAGGGATTCAGTTCAAAAAACAAAAGAAGCATAAGTTATCCTAACCCTGACTCAGCTGTACGTCCAGTGCCCCATAGCTCTGAAATACCTATCCCACAGCCACCTTACAGTTTGAATGAATACCCGAATGAGTTGGAGGACGAAGTTACATTACCTCCTCACGGTGAATCGAGCTCAGATTTTTCCTCATACGACGATGAAAGGCCTCAACTATTTTCTCAAATTGAGCTCAATGATCTAGTAAGAGATTTAGGTCTTTCAATAGATTAGCCGAACTGTTAGGATCCAGATTAAAAAATAAGAACCTTTTGTCATCTGGCACCTCATTTTTATGGTACAGACACCTAGAAAAAGATTTACCCAGTTTTTCTCAAAAGAATGAAATTTAGTTTTTTGCAATGATGTGGAAGGACTCATGCATTGCTTTGATAAGCAGTATGTCTCATCCGAATGACACCTATTCATTGATTCATCCAAAACTAATCTTAAAGTAGTGTTGTTGCACAATGGAAATAATATTGCATCGCTTTCGATGGGACATTCTGTGCATATGGACGAAAACTATAGCAATTTGGCCATTATCCTGGAAAAAATCAAATATCAGGACCATCAATCGATGGTTTGTGGGGACTTCAAAATACTCAAGATGCTTTTGTGTCAGCAGTCAGGCTATACTAAATACCCATGATTCTTATGCTTCTGGGATAGTAGAGCCAGAGAACAGCACTGGACTAAAAGTGATTGGCCACTCCGATAAACTTTAAAACCTGTAGAGAAAAATGTTATTAATACTACTTTGGTACCACCAGAAAAGGTTTTGTTGCCCCCTCTCCATATCAGATTGGGATTGATGAAACAATTTGTTAAATCGCTGCAAAAGGATGGAGACTGTTTTAAATATCTATGTAGAAAATTCTCGAAGCTGTCAGACGCAAAGTTGAATGAGGGAGTTTTCACTCGCCCCGACATAAGAAAACTTTTAATCGACAGCCTCTTTGTGGAAAGTATGGATGCGAAGGAAAAAGAAGCTTGGGTATCGTTCAAGGATGTAGTACGAAAGTTTTTGGGAAATACTAAGGACCCTGACTACAAAACCATTGTTCAACGGATGATAGCAGCATACGAAGCTCAAGGCTGCAAGATGAGCTTGAAGGTCCACTTTTTACACTCCCACATGGACAGTTTTCCTGAAAACCTGGGAGCTTACACTGAAGAACAGGGGGAGCGGTTTCACCAGGATGTCCGTGATATCGAGAGACGTTACCAAGGAAGATGGGATGTCACTATGCTTGCTGACTACTGTTGGATGCTTAAGCGGGAAACTAAAGATGTAAATCGCAAAAGGATCGGCGAAGTATCAAATAAAAGAAGAAAAGGTTTCATAAAAAACATAAGTATTATATTGTTATTATATGTCTCAAAATAATGTTTCATTGGTTGTAAAAAAATATTGTGTTTGATAATTTTGAATAAACGAGTGCTTTTACCAATTTTTTGTGTTTGAATTAACAAAAAAACCTTATGTGATAGAAAAAAATGGACATCATTTCTGAAATCAGGGCATTCTAAAACACGTAATTCAATAAAGATCTCTCATGTAGCTGACAAAATAAATTTTTTTGCAGACCTGTGTTATTGATAAATTCCGAAACGCACCATATCAGCAATGAAGTCATTACTTGCCTGATGTTTGACTTTTACCATTGCATCCCACTTAACCTGAATGCAGAACTACTGATAGTTTTAATTCCAAGTCTGACGTTAGATAACAAACCACAAAATAATTTTTGTGTGATATAATTACAAATTTACAGTTTTCGGATTTTTTTCCTTTGGTTGTACAATAGCCAGTGGGAAGTACTGTATAGGTTTTGATGAGTGAACACTCGAATGTCCAACTGTATGATCTAAATAGCCGTATGTTTCGGCTGCACTGACTTAGAAGCTTACATTTATTGCGCTACCAAGGGCCATAGACCTCAGTATGTGTCATAAATTTCTACTTGAAACGTCTACCCGTCTACAGACAGTCAGATAAGAAAGCACAAAAAAAGATCGTGTGACAGTGTCCTTTGGTTGTACTGTGAAACCTTCCTTTTTGCCAAATTTCTTGTTTCTACGCCTAAGGAGAGCACACGAACGTTTGACGAGTGATGTTGCGAGCACCAAATCATGTGACATAAATGATCGTATATTTTGTTTGCGTTGACTTATGGACTTCAATTTTTTACAGCACCAAGGAATCGTAAACCTCAATATGTGCCAAAAATTTCAACTTGACACATTTACCTATGCCTGAGAAAAAGTGATTTAACGGTGGGACAAGCAGACAGACACGTGTAGAGAGACGGACAACAGAGTAATCCTGTTCGGATTCCGTTTACTCCGATTGAGGTATGGAATCTTAAAAAGACGCCTATCATCGCCGAGAAGCGTTAGCGAACATTTGTGTCTATGAAAAGTTGTTTTCCATTGCGCATAGACATTTGATGGAACGACCTCGAAACTGATGAAGATGCAAAGTTTGTTCTTTTTGCTGATGATACAAGTATAGTAATAACATCCAAAAACTAAGAACTAAGTGATGTAATTGTAAATGATGTTTTTCACAAAATTATTAAGTGGTTCTCAGCAAACGAACTCTGTTTAAATTTTGATAAAACACAGTATACACAGTTCCGTACAGTAAATGGCACAACTCCAGTAATAAATATAGACTTTGAACAGAAGTCTGTAGCTAAGGTAGAATTTTCAAAATTTTTAGGTGTGTCCATTGACGAGAGGTTAAACTGGAACCAATACATTGATGGTCTGCTGAAACGTCTGAGTTCAGCTACGTATGCTACTAGGGTTATTGCAAATTTTGGTGATAAAAATCTCAGTAAATTAGCTTACTATGCCTACTTTCATTCACTGGTTTCGTATGGCATCATATTCTGGGGTAATTCTTATTGAGTAGAAAAGTATTCATTGCTCAAAAACGTGTAATCAGAATAGTAGCTGGAGCCCACCCACGGTCATCCTGCAGACATCTATTTAAGGATCTAGGGATCCTCACAGTAATCTCACAGTATATATATTCACTTATGAAAGTTGTTGTTAATAATCCAACCCAGTTCAAAAGTAATAGCAGCGTGCATAGCTATAACACCAAGAGAAAGGATGATCTTCACTATGCAGGGTTAAATCTGACTTTGGCACAGAAAAGGGTAAATTATGATGCCACAAAAGTCTTTGGTCACCTACCAAACAGCATCAAAACCCTGACACGTAGCCAACTAACATTTAAAAATAAGTTAAAAGAATTTCTAGATGACAACTCCTTCTACTCATTGGCTGAATTTTTAGATATAAATTAAGGAAAAAAACTTAAACATTAGTGTCATGCAAAATTTTATGTAATTTAATATCTTGTACAGACATCTTTTATTAACTTGACACGTTCCACATCATTACGAAGTTACGTATTCATGATCTATGGAACAGGTATTAATCTAATCTAATCTCATCTCATCTTCCTTTGCAGAAAGTCAAAGAAAAATATACAGTTGGTTATAATGAGTGGCAGTTGTCTTGAAAACGAGAATAAATGGAAGATATGTCCACATCAGAGACAAAGGATCTGATCACGAAATTATTAATGAATATCTGAAGCTCGCCATCTTCTGTATGACTTCGGACTACGACAGATAAAATCCAAATTCGGAACACTGTGCTCAAGAAGTTAACAGAAATCGCGTGGCGTATCAGGAGAACATTTTCAGCTCTAGCTCTTGTACTTAATCGCAAAATATTTCTGTTCCACCTGACTAAACGGAGCTTACACTAAAACAATCGACACACAGCTCAGTCAAGCAATGCGCCTCATCGCAGGGTCTATTCGCACACAAACATGCACTGGCTTCCGCTCCTTACTAATATTCCACGATGCTCTATAAGAAGTTTACAGTCATTGCTTAATGTGTGGACAAGAATGAAAATACAACCCAGAAATCCCGTTTCATTTGGGAATTTAATCTGCAGAACCACAGCGACCGGGGTCTAGAAAACCATTGCGGAGCACAGCAATCAGCCAGAAACTACAACATACACTACTGGCCATTAAAATTGCTACACCAAGAAGAAATGCAGATGATAAACGGGTATTCATTGGACAAATATATTATACCAGAACTGGCATGTGATTACATTTTCACGCAATTTGGATGCATAGATCCTGAGAAATCAGTACCCAGAACAACCACCTCTGGCCGTAATAACGGCCTTGACACGCCTGGGCATTGAGTCAAACAGAGCTTGGATGAAGTGTACAGGTACAGCTGCCCATGCAGCTTCAACACGGTACCACAGTTCATCAAGAGTAGTGACTGGTGTATTGTGACGAGCCAGTTGCTGGACCACAATTGACCAGACGTTTTCATTTAGTAAGAGATCTGGAGAATGTGCTAGTCAGGGTAGCAGTCGAACATTTTCTGTATTCAGAAAGGCCAGTACAGGACCTGCAACATGTGGTCGTGCATTATCCTGCTCAAATGTAGGGTTTCGCAGGGATCGAATGAAGGGTAGAGCCACGGGTCATAGCACATTTGAAATGTAACGTCCACTGTTCAAAGTGCCGTCAATGAGAACAAGAGGTGACCTAGACGCGTAAGCAATGGCACACCATACCATCACGCTGGGTGATACGCCAGTATGGCGATGACGAATACTTGCTTCCAATGTGCGTTAACCGCGATGTCGCCAAACACGGATGCGACAATCATGATGCTGTAAACAGAACCTGGATTCATACGAAAAAATGACGTTTTGCCATTCGTGCACCCAGGTTCGTCGTTGATTACACCATCGCAGGCGCTCCTGCTTGTGATTCAGTGTCAAGGGTAACCGCAGCCATGGTCTCCGAGCAGATAGTCCATAATTCTGCAAACGTCGTCGAGCTGTTCGTGTAGATGGTTGTTGTCTTGCAAACGTCCCCATCTGTTGACTCACGGATCGAGACTTGGCTGCATGATCCGTTACAGCCATGCGGATAAGATGCCTGTCATCTCGACTGCTAGTGATACGAGGCCGTTGGGATCCAGCACGGCGTTTCGTGTTACCCTCCTGAACCCTCCGATTCCATATTCTGCTAACAGTCATTGGATCTCGTCCAACGCGCGCAACAGTGTCGCGATACGATAAACCGCAATCGCGATAGGCTACGCTCCGGTTACAATCCGACCTTTATCAAAGTCGGAAACGTGATGGTACGCATCTCTCCTCCTTATACGAGGCATCACAACAACTTTTCACCAGGCAACGCCATTCAAATGCTGTTTGTGTATGAGAAATCGGTTGGAAACTTTCCTCATGTCAGCACGTTGTAAGTGTCGCCACCGGCGCCAACCTTGTGTGAATGCTCTGAAAAGCTAATCATTTGCATATCACAGTATCTTCTTCCTGTCGATTAAATTTCGCGTCTGTAGCACGTCATCTTCGTGGTGTAGGAATTTTAATGGCCAGTAGTGTACAAAAAGCCTGGAACAACCAATGGCAGAAGCAATCTTTCCCGAAGAAACACCAACTAATCATAACGACCTGGCAGCGACGAGCAGGTTTCCATCCAACCCAATGACACTAGTGCAAACTGAATCGGACCAGATCTGACCGGAGCAGATGTGGAGTACTGCTGCACCAGTGGGGATGGAAGTTCGCCCCCGAATGTAACTGCAAGGAAGAGCAGTTAACAGTTCATAACATAACATTTGAATGCTCCTTCGGAATTCGTCTGCAGGGACTTCTGATTGGATTTAAAAGCTGGACTTAGAGCTATGAACGCAATAGGAACTTGAAATTGTGTGTATCTGCTGTAAATAATTGTCCAGAATTTCTCTTGTCACCCTGCGATGAATACACTACTGGCCATTAAAATTGCTACACCACGAAGATGACGTGCTACAGACGCGAAATTTAACCGACAGGATGAAGATGCTGTGATATGCAAGTGATTAGTTTTTCAGATCATTCACACAAAGTTGGTGCCAGTGGCGACACCTACAACGTACTGACACGAGGAAAGGTTCCAACCGAGTTCTCATACACAAAGGGCAGTTGACCGACGTTGCCTGGTGAAACGTTGTTGTGATGTCTCGTGTAGGGAGGAGAAATGCGTACCGTCACGCTTCCAACTTTGACAAAGGTCGGATTGTAGCGTATCGCGATTGCGGTTTATCGTATCGTGACATGACTGCTCCCGTTGGTCGAGATCCAATGATTGTTAGCAGAATATTGAATCGGAGGGTTCAGGAGGGTAATACGGAACACCGTGCTGGATCCCAATGGCCTCATATCACTAGCAGTCGAGATGACAGGCATCTTATCCGCATGGCTGTAACTGATCGTGCTGCCAAGTCTCGATCCCTGAGTCAACAGATGGGGACGTTTGCAAGACAACAACCATCTACACGAACAGTTCGACGACGTTTGCAGAATTATGGACTATCTGCTCGGAGACCATGGCTGCGGTTACCCTTGACACTGCATCACAAGCAGGAGCGCCTGCGATGGTGTAATCAACGACGAACGTGGGTGCACGAATGGCAAAACGTCATCTTTTCGTATGAATCCAGGTTCTGTTTACAGCATCATGATTGTCGCATCCGTGTTTGGCGACATCGCGGTTAACGCACATTGGAAGCATGTATTTGTCATTGCCATACTGGCGTATAACCCGGCGTGATGGTATGGGGTGCCATTGGTTACACGTCTCGGTCACCTCTTGTTCGCATTGACGGCACTTCGAACAGTGGACGTTACATTTCGGATGTGTTACGACCCGTGGCTCTACCCTTCATTCGATCCCTGCGAAACCCCACATTTCAGCGGGATAATGCACGACCGCATGTTCCAGGTCCTGTACGGGACTTTCTGGATACAGAAAATGTTCGACTGCTGCCCCGGCTAGCACATTCTCCAGGTTTATTACTAAATGAAAACGTCTGGTCAATGGTGGCCGAGCAACTGGCTCTTCATAATACGCCAGTCACTACTCTTGATGAACTGTGGTATCGTGTTGAAGCTGCGTGGGCAGCTGTACGTTTACACGCCATCCAAGCTCTGTTTGACTCAATTCCCAGGCGTATCAAGGCCGTTGTTACGGCCAGTGGTGGTTCTTCTGGGTACTGATTTCTCAGGATCTATGCACCCAAATTGCGTGAAAATGTAATCACATGTCAGTTCTAGTACAACATATTTGTCCAATGAATATCCGTTTATTATCTGCATTTCTTCTTGGTGTAACAATTTTAATGGCCAGTAGTGTATATAAATAACTTCATACATATATTTGTTGTTAGAAGTATTAAGACATCCAAAACGCGTCTAACACGTAAAATCAGTACTAGGGAAGATGCACAGAACTCTTTATATTTGTTGGAAGGGTTCTGGGAATGTACGGAGCGTCATTAGAGTACATTTCAGAGCATTCGAAGTCCTTATCAAATAGGTGTGATAGATGACATCGGATGAATTGAAAGATGCGCTGTAGGTTCCTATCTACTCCGTATAGTCATATGAAAAGGAAACTGAGATGCTCGGGAAACTGCATTCGGAGTCTTTGTGAGGAAGACGACCTTTTTCTCTAGATAAAAGTGTGACGCAAATTTAGAGAAGCGCAATTCGAGGTACATAGTGGGAAAATTCTGCTGCCGCCACTACAATCGTATGCTTCGCCTAGGGACCCGAGAATTAGGGAGTCTTGTGGACAGTCATTTCTGCTTGCTCAGTACGTGAATGGAATATGCCCGTAGTTGCTAATACTGGTACGTAGTACCATCCACCACGCACTGTACATCGGCTTGCAGAGTACTCGCGTAGATATCGATGTATTAGGAGGGGACGAATCGCAGCGCGCGTCCCGACACCGGAAGCGGCAGACAATGCCCAGCGTCCATCGGCATGCAGCTCAACTCTATAGAAAGCCCGCCGGCTGGTTCGGAGAAGACCCTCTTGTATAATTCGGCTGGGCGCACCGAAAAGAGACTGACTCAGCTGGCGCGGAGGTGCGCCCCCAGCAGATCTTCTGCGCCGCCAGTCGCCATGTTTTCTCACGAGATAGGGGAGCTTTCTACGAGAAGGTGATTCACTACGGGAGGACGCCAACGACGAACGATCCCCGATTCCGCGCATTTCTCGAGCCGACTTTATGTGACGCCTGTCTCCGTTTTCACCTTCTTGAATAAAATCAGCCGACTCGGGAGGAGTACGGCACGGATAGAAAGCAGCAGCCTTCTTCTCCGGTCATTCCAGTGACGCCAAGTTCTTTAAACTACAAGGTGTATCAACAAAATCATCCAGTTTCACAACATTACATCTTCAACGTCAATAAAGACGGAATCTTTGAGTCAGCTTGAACTTACGAATAAGACTAAAACGTTATCGTTTTCAAATTTACATACAGCGTAGGTGTACTTTTGACATTTATGAATGGTATCAAAATTTTCCTTTGCCTTTAACAAATGGTCGGCCACCGGACCACGACAAACATTCAGATGAAAGTTCAAATCGTCCCAACCTTGATTTCTGTGACAGTATTTTCTGATAAAACCAACGGACCATTAATATTATTTCGGGAAACGACGCTAATCATACGAAGTTTTCGAGCGTCCCTTTCGTGCTCGACTGTGGTATGCGTCTATGCGACACATGCGTTTCTCATATTCTTACTTTGTGACGGTTCCGTTTTCCACTGGAGAGTAGCCACATCAGCGAACGTAAAACGTGAAAATGAATTGTTATCTTCCATCTCCGTGCCCAGAGTGTATTCGCTGAACTCTACAATCTGTTGCCTGTAGCAATTCTACATCAATAATCCACCTGCCAGCTGACGGTGAGTGGCAGGAAGTACATCTAATGCCACCGACTGATAGCATATTCCCTGATCCACACGGGAAGGATGCGTTGGAATGTACACTGAAGCGCCAAAGAAACTAGTACAGGCATGCCCATTCAAACACAGAGATTTGTAAACAGGTAGAATACGGCGGTGCGGTCGGCGACGCCTGTATAAGACAACAAGTGTCTGGCGCAGTTGTTAGATCGGTTACTGTTCCTAAAATGGCAGGTTATCAAGATTCAAGTGAGTTTGAATACGGTGTTATAGTCGGCGCACGCGCGGTGGGACACAGCATCTCCGAGGTAGCGACGAAGTGGGGAGTTTCCCATACGACCGTTTCACGAGTGTATCGTGAAAATCAGCTCTCCCCAAGAAATCAAATCTACGACATCGCTGCGACAGCAGAAACATTCTGCTAGAACGGGACCAACGACGACTGAAGTGAATCGTTCAACGTGACAGAAGGGCAACCGTTCCGCAGATTGCTGCAGATTTCAATGTTGAGGCATCAACAAATGTCAGCGTTTTATATAAGTCTGCAGGCTTTCGTGGCCGTTGTCACTAAAAGTTAAAATCTTCTGGGTTAATTTTAAAGAAAAATGGTATTCAGACATATTTATGTAGTCAAAACAAAATAAAAGACCTTTTCCTACGGAAAACGGATGCATCTGATTACCTTCACAATGCAGGCGTCTATCAAGTGTCATGTGGCTGCGGAAAAGTGTATATAGGCGAAACGGGAAGAACTGTTAAAGAACGCATTAAGGAACACGAACGGCACATGCGGCCAAATCAAAGTGGAAAATCGCCTGTAGCGGAACATCACGAGAACTGAGGTTCTGACATCGATTTTAATAACGTTCGTCTACTGGCTAAAGAAACAAACATTTGTAGCAGAAAGGTCCGAGAAGCGGTTGAAATTTCTAAGAATTCATCTAATTTCAATAGAGAGGACGGCTATAGGCTTCCGGCATCGTGGCTCCCCGCCATCAAGGAAGTAAATACATTGCCACGGTGTGTGAGCGGCATAAACAACGCGCTGCAAGTCACCTCGGCGGACAATAATATTTTGGGTAAACATTCCCCCTCTCTTGCTCTGTCCGTTTCGAATCTAGCCACTGATGACGACCAACCAATAGCGGTAGCAGGCATTTCAACCAATAACCCTTCTTTAGCATAAGTGTGGAACAGTGCCTTTCTATCCAATGACGATGACCGCCAATGGTATCCACAGAAGATGAGCTACCAACGCCCCTTCGTCTGTATTAGCCTATGACTAGGGCCCACCAATGTTAGCCACATGTATTTTAACCAATACTATCATTTCTCCAGCACGAACGCCAGAAAGTTCCCCTTTTATAAGTGGGCGCCACTCTCGTCTTTGACAGTGTTCTAGCAGTAGTGGACACCAAAAGATCCTGAGGAAGATCCCAGCAGAGGGGTCGAAACGTCGAACATTTTAGAGGAAACATGACGCGGCCTAATAACCCAGAAGATTTTAACTTTAAATGTCAGCGTGCGAACCATTCAAAGAAATATCATCGATATAGACTTTCGGAGCCGAAGGCCCACTTGTGTACCCTCAATGACTCACGGCACAAAGCTTTACGTCTCGTCTCGACCCGTCAACACCGATACTGGATTGTTAATGACTGGAAACATGTTGACTGGTCGGAAGAGCCTTGTTTCAAATTATATCGTGTGGATGGACGTGTACGGGTATGAAGACTGCCTCATGAATGCATGGACCCTTCATGTCTGCAGGGGACTCTTCAAGCTAATGGAGGCTCTGTTATGGCGTGGGGCATACGTAGTTGGAGTGATATGGGACCCCTGATACCTCTAAATACGACTCTGACAGGTGACACCTACGTAAGCACCCTGTCTGATCACCTGCCTCCATTCATGTCCCTTGTGGATTCCGACGGGCTTGGGCAGTCCCAGCAGGGCAATGCGACAACCCACACGTCCACAATTGCTACGGAGTGGCTCCAGGAGCATTAACCTTAGTTTAAACACTTCCGCAGGCCACCAAACACCCCGGAAATGAACATTATTGAACATATCTGAGATGTCTTGCAACGTGGCAGTTCCCTCCAGCCCTACCTCAGACATTAGTCGAGTTCATGCCACGTCGTGTTGTGGCACTTCTGCGTGCTCGCGGGGGCCATCCCTACACGATATTAGGCAGGTGTACTACTTTCTTTGGCTCTTCAGTGTACATTATCGGTAAGCCTCTTTATTAGGTCTAATTTTTCGAATTCTCTGGTCGCAGTCATTTCGCGAGATGTATGTGGGAGGAAGTAATATGCTGTTCGACTCTTCCCGGAAAGTACTCCCTCGAAATCTGAAAAGCAACCACCTCTGTGATGCACAGTGCTCCTTTTTTAGCGTCTGCCAGTGGAGTTATCCGAACATCTCTGTAATGCTCTCGCGTCGACAAAACGGTCCGCTGACAAAACACGCCGCTCTTCGTTGGATCTTTTATACCTCTTCTGTCATTCCTACCTGGTAACGGTCCCAGATTGATGAACATTACTCAAGAATCAGTTGAACAAGCTCCTATTAAGCCACTTCCTTAGTGAAGGAGTTACATTTCCATAAGGTTATTCCTATGAAATTCAGATTGGCATGTGCTATTCATACTGTTTTTTTTTAAGGTCGCTCCGGATAGTGAATCCTAGATATTTTACAGTAGATACTGTTTACAACAGTTTTCCATCAATAGTTTAATTATACAATATTGGATTTGTTTTCCTATACAGGGTGTTACAAATAGGTACGGCCAAACTTTCAGGAAACATTCCTCACACACAAAGAAAGAAAATATGTTATGTGGACAAGCGTCCGGAAACGCTTACTTTCCATGTTAGAGCTAATCTTATTACTCCTCTTCAAACCACATTAATCATGGAATGGAAACACACAGCAACAGAACGTACCAGCGTGACTTCAAACACTTTGTTACAGGAAATGTTCAAAATGTCCTCCGTTAGCGAGGATACATGCATCCACCCTCAGTCGCATGGAATCCCTGATGCACTCATGCAGCGCTGGAGAATGGCGTATTGTATCACAGCCGTCCACAATACGAGCACGAAGAGTCTCTACATTTGGTACCAGGGTTGCGTAGACAAGAACTTTCAAATGCCCCCATAAATGAAAGTCAAGAGTGTTGAGGACAGGAGAGCGTGTAGGCCATGGAATTGGTCCACCTCTACCAATCCATTGGTCACCGAATCTGTTGTTGAGAAGCGTACGAACACTTCGACTGAAATGTGCAGGAGCTCCATCGTGCATGAACCACATGTTGTGTCGTACTTGTAAAGGCACATGTGCTAGCAGCACAGGTAGAGTATCCCGTATGAAATCATGATAACGTGCTCCATTGAGCGTAGGTGGAAGAATGTGGGGCCCAATCGAGACATCACCAACAATGCTTGCCCAAACATTCGCAGAAAATCAGTGTTGACGACGCGATTGCACAATTACGTGCTGATTCTCGTCAGCCTACACATGTTGATTGTGAAAATTTACAACTTGATCACGTTGGAATGAAGCCTCATCCGTAAAGAGAACATTTGCACTGAAATGAGGATTGACACATTGTTGGATGAACCACTCGCAGAAGTGTACTCGTGGAGGCAAATCAGCTGCTGATAGTGCCTGCACACGCTGTACATGGTACAGAAACAACTGGTTCTCCCGTAGCACTCTCCATACAGTGACGTGGTCAACGTTACCTTGTACAGCAGTGACTTCTCTGACGCAGACATTATGGTTATCTTCAACTGCACGAAGAATTGCTTCGTCCATTGCAGCTGTCCTCGTAGTTCTAGGTCTTCCGCAGTCGCGAGTCATAGGCTGGAATGTTCCGTGCTCCCTAAGACGCCGATCAATTGCTTCGAACGTCTTCCTGTTGGGACACCTTCGTTCTGGAAATCTGTCTCGATACAAACGTACCGCGCCACGGCTATTGCCCCGTGCTAATCCATACATCAAACGGGCATCTGCCAACTCCGCATTTGTAAACATTGCACTGACTGCAAAACCACGTTCGTGATGAACACTAATCTGTTGACGCTACGTACTGATGTGCTTGATGCTAGTACTGTAGAGCAATGAGTCGCATGTCAACACAAGCACCGAAGTCAACATAACCTTCCTTCAATTGGGCCAACTGGCGGTGAATCGAGGAAGTGCAGTACATACTGACGAAACTAAAATGAGCTCTAACATGGAAATTAAGCGTTTCCGGACCCATGTCCACATAATATCTTTTCTTTATTTGTGTGTGAGGAATGTTTCCTGAAAGTTTGGCCGTACCTTTTTGTAACACCCTGTATATGCGCAATATGTTAAATTTATTTGCGTTCGTGTTGTGTGAGAATACAGTGTCTCCAAGTAGTATCATATGCATTAATGATATTGAAGAAAATGCTGATGCAGTGATGTTTATGCAAGAAGCCTGCTGAGTAGCCACATCTAGCAGGGTCAGGTTGTCGACAGTGTACAGAAATCTCTGGGATCCACACTGAGAGAAGTCAAGGAGTTAGTTGCCAGGCCTGTAACAACCAAACAAGGCGATGGTTAAGCTTCGCTCCAGGGTCTTGCCTACACCGGTCTTGAAGCCGATACTTTAGTAGCTACTGGGACATGTGCAGTACTTTCCTAGTTTGAGGTGACGTATCAAAGGTGCCTCTCTCCCAGAATTGGAGAAAGTTACCTGTCTGCCATGTAAGAGGATTTCCTTTCACGCAGCTGGCAAATGTCGTAGCATGCAATACCAGATTTGGTTGTGACCAGGTGCAACATTACGAGTCTTAGACTGCGCTGATTCCAGCTCCCACATGGAGAAGTCTCAGAAGTGCTGGATACAAATTCAATTACTCCCTATTTACAGTCGCACGGCAGCGACGAAACGCCAGATCCTAGCTGTCACTGGCAGCAGTTTGTGCAGAATTCTCTGCCAGCTTCTGAGCGATGTCTCTGGACGCTGTTTGGAGACATCGCTGTTTCAGCACTGCTGCTACTGGTAAAGGATTGCGTTTACCAGAGAACCTCCTGATGGCTGCCAACATTTTTGTAGAACAAGTGGAACAGTTGATAAAAGTCCAGGGACACATTGTAACACCATAGCTCTAATGCTTTACGGATTTATTTTGCCTTTTGCTTTGGTTTAATGTTGTAACATTGAGTATCTGTAAATGTGCTTGAATCGATAACATAAAATTGTATACTCATGTCGCGGTTTGATTCTATGCAATGTAGTATATCTGTCATTTAAATTCTTTGTCCCATTTGGAGGGAACAAAACTTACTGTATGTAATTGAAATTTTGTGTGAATAATTTTTGGTAGAAATGTCAATATGTGCAAATGTTCTGTTTTATTTATTGTATGTATTGTATGTATTGTATGTATTGTATGTATTGTAAACTGCTGACCTTCACTTAGGGTTCTTAGTTAGTTTGTATGTAAAAGGTGTAGTGGTTACCCCTGGGAACGGAACTGTGTAGCGTGCGCAAATTTTGGTTCGCCTAGGTAGAGCAGGTGGAACAACAGTCAGTCGGGGACGAGCTACCAGACTGTGCACTGCCCATGTTAAAGTTGTATATTGTGCTGGTTCCGAGAGAGGCTTTTTCTGCCAATGCCTCGGATGGATGGATAAATAGCTGGAACGATTCTAGAACTGCTATCCATCATCGCCACCAAGAAGGGACAGAGTCCAGCAATTCTGCCTGCAAATCCACCTACCAACATGCAGTTGCCACCACGTTGCGCAATCACTGTGAAGGAGTACTATAATAATGTACCGTGAAGCATCAGCTTATTGAGTGTTTTAGTGTGCACAAATATGAGGTAACGTATAACTGAATTTATGTACCTGCCTTGATTTTTTCCCTATCACAACACCTCTCAGATTCTTCTCCATTTAAACTATGATTACCGAGTGTCCTATTTTGTGGATAAAATGAAAGCCTCAAAGTTAGACAGTTAATTACATAACGTTGTTTGATCTTTGATGAGATGGGAATATTCAGGTTTACTGTGGATTTAGTGAAATTGTGGGAAGCAGTAAATGTAGTCTTGTGAAGTTTCAGTCACCTATTTAATCATTTACTTGAAAGTAGAAGACTGTGGTAAAAAAGATAATTTGCAATTTCTTTTAAAAATTAAATTCCTTAAAACTGAGGCTTATAAAGTTTTGCTTAGTAACTTATCACATTACTGCCTGTTGTAAATCGCAGATGGTGAGTCAGTATCTTACAAATATGTTAATTTTGTGTCTCACTGTAGTCAAAATGGAAAACTGCAGTTGTGGAAAGTTATATGTTCATGTTTGCTAAGTGTTTGTCTCTCTTGTGTACTGGAAGTGCGTATTAATAGTATAACAGGATCCACAGTTTGTCTGTTGTGCTAATGCTAGGTAATAAGTAACGGGAAGACCACTATTTATGAAAACCATAATTTATTTATTCAAAAGACAGTGAGAAGTAACCTGTTGGTGAATTTCAATTAACTTTCGTTCTAAATAGAATAGTATTTAGTTGAGAGATATTTAACCTGTAACCAGTTCATAAAAATGCAGGAATTCCATTTATAATTTTATGTCAGCTAGGAAAATATTTGAACAATAATGCTGAACCTATGTCCAATTAATGATTCTGCAGTGAATAGTAATAATAACGTTATAAAGACCATTCAGTTTGAATAAGCACTGAAAGTAATACTGTGTTTCGTTATTTGTTATATTTATGCAAATAGTTTGTGATGCTCTAGCTGTTAGCTTCAATCTTACCGTAAACATATGTATGTGTCAGAGTTTATTGCACTCGCGTGTGGCCAAGTCTAGGTTGTGTTTGTCCGTTAAAGTTACTCATACCTACTTTCTTAAGCGAGAACGTTAATCATTCTCTTGCCTAATTAGGCTGGCGACCGTGGTCCTTATTCTTTAAATAGTATAGCTAGGCAAAAATATTGTTTGTTACTGTTCGAATATTTACGTAATTCTGACTTTTATTTCCGATAACTCACCCCCGTTAGGTACAACACGGTCAACATAACAAAATTCCTCCCAGAGGGTAACACTGCTCTGTTGCTTTATACCATAATTGCTTTAACAAGATAGTTTTATTTCACGACCTGCCTCCAACTTTAAGGTTAAATATAGCAGTAGCAGACGGTAGTGTTATAACCTGCCATGATTTTTTATTGCTCTCCTTCATTAGACGTCGAGTCCTGGATCTGGTGACTCGAAAGTCTGTGAGGTTCTCTGCTGTAGGGCGACATTTGAATCGTCGAAGGGCCGCATGCCTGTCCAGGATGGCTGAACGGCACTCATCTGGCTACCAAGGCACAGGTAGCCTCCTAAGATGACCTGAGGACTTTGAGCTGGACAATTCAGTGGCATGATGGATCACTCACGTGATGTGGTCTGCCCATTCCTGGACGCTGGCGTGATGTTCAAACGCTGGCTCCACAGCATCTAGTTAGCCCTCTTGATCATCCATGTTGGTGGCTTCTCTTCAGGTAGTGCTCCATCCAGTAGGTGAATGTGGAGTGAGAAGTGGTCACTGGAATGAATGTCGTCAGTGACCTCTCGCTGACCAGAGTTTGGAGAGACAGAGAGCAGAAAGAGTGGTCAATGGCTGAGAATGAGCCAGTAGCAGTGCAGAAATGAGGGTGAGTACCTGTGTTGAAGGTGCACTACTCGTGAGACTCATCGGTCTCTCCAGAACCCGATCCTGAGGGCAAGTAGAGGTCGAGCCCCACAAGGTATGTTGGGCATTGAAGTCTTCCAGTAGAAGAAATGGGCGCTGGAGTTGTTTCAAAAGATCTATGAGAGCCTCAGAGTCTATTGCAACTATCTAAAGTAGATACAGCGAGCAAACAGTGACCCATGAATTTCGACAGCAACTGCTTGCAGGTCAGTAGCCACAGGGAGAGCAATGGAATGATTCGTGTTATTGACAAACACAACAACCCCTTCCTTGGCCTTGTTTCCAGTCAGGCCATCCTTTTGGTGAAGGGTATAGCCATGTAGCACAGGATTGTCAGTGGCTTTAAAATGAGTTTCTTGTAAACACAGCCATAGAGGCCATCACTAGCAGTTTCAGTTCCACTGTATGTGTCCTGAACCCATTAAGACTCCACTGAAATGTGGAAGCCATTTGTCTTGGGGGGCTGCACTTACATCCTGTCTTTCCGCTTGGGAAGGGAGCCTGTAATGGGTGAGGGCTGTCTTGGGGCGAGATGATTGCGCCAGTCTGACATCAAGCTCCATTAGCTCTAGCAAATAGTCAAGAGAAACGTCAGGTAGTATGACTTCGACATCGTGGACTGTTTGCTTCCCCATCCCCGTCAGTGGGGGACGTTTGGCCTCTGATATTTTGCCGTGGGTAGACTTCAGAGCCACAAACGCGGCAATTGTAGTGGCAGCGCTGAACAATGGACCATACGGAACCCTGTGAGACACAGTGAGCTCCACAACGTTAGCGACCTCTCCATAGGGGATCAATCTTGTTGTTTTAATTCTCATATATTCTGTTTTCCAAGGAAGACACAGCAGTCCCTGCTCCAGATAGGAAGAGCCCCAGAGCAGTTCACATACATTCGAGGGGATGAACATCGGACTCTTTCGTGGTTAGCCCTACCACATTTGCTAAAAATGGCATCTCCCTTACATCCAAGTATGGTGTGCCCAAATCTTTGGCAATTGAAACAGTGCATTGGACTGGGGACATAGGGCCACAGGTTAAGCGAAGAAAACCTGCCCTAATATGTTCTGGGAGTTTTGCGCTATTAAGAGCTAGGATGAAAGAGTCAGATTTCATCATATCGCCTTCCATCCTTTTAATAATATCCTGCGCATCTACAATGCCTTCTCGGGACCATTGAATTTCCAGGTCTTCTTTGGGGATGTCCACCAGGTCTCTGCAGGTCACAGTATCTTTACTGGAGTTTAATGTGACATGGAGCTCACTCTCAGTGGCATATTCCGCAAGGGTTCTGTCATTCTGCAGGTTTGTTACTTGTTGGGAACCTTATCTATTCAGCAAAATTGACCCATTTTGTAACCACTTACTGATGTTAAAGTAACTGTAATAGCTCTGAGCACCATGGAACTTAACTTCTGAGGTCATCAGTCCCCTAGAACTTAGAACTACTCAAACCTAAGTAACCTAAGGACATCACACACATCCATGCCCGTGGCAGGATTCGAACCTGCGACCGTAGCGGTCGCGCGGTTTCAGACTGAAGCGCCTAGAACCGCTCGGCCACCCCGGCAGGCTTAAAGTAACTGCAATTCCCTCTAAACCCTGTTGTATCTAAGGACAGACTTTTTCAAAACTCCCATCTTTCCGTTTAACCAATAAAAACACACTCTGGCAACTAGCACGCATTTGTTATTAAACCCACTTGTATTCTTTAATATTCCAGTCTAGAGAACTGGCTACAGGAGCTCTCTTGCTTGTTTGGGTGTTAGTATCTACCAGCGGCCCACCCATTCCTCTGGAAGGTGGAAGAGAAAACTACGAACGATCAGTCTCGTCCCACGAGCAGCTAGGGAACTAAAAATCGACCTAGACAGAGCCCAGAGTGCCTAGGTAAGCCTTATGCTACTGAGGTTCGGCAGGTTCCCCAGAGATTGCCCACTAACGAGTGTTCCACCGCAACAGACATACGTCTCATCGGCGCGCACCACATGTTAAGACTGCAGGTTTTATTACAGAGGTTTTTACCATTCTCGCGATCCGGGCAGACAAGCAAGGATACCTATTCCTAGCGACACACAACGGTCCACCGTCGCGCTGAACGATGATTGCTGAAGCTCGGACAGGAGACTGGTGGTGCTCACCAGTCCGCAACTCAATAAC
This sequence comes from Schistocerca serialis cubense, assembly GCF_023864345.2. NCBI lineage: Eukaryota > Metazoa > Arthropoda > Insecta > Orthoptera > Acrididae > Schistocerca > Schistocerca serialis. The sequence continues at coordinate 16,539,453 of NC_064646.1, forward strand.
CAAGAGGTCGCCAAGCCCATACTCAGCAAATGAATGCTGAGTCCCCGAGAGAAATTACCAGTATTAGTATCGTGGAGTAATACGTAAGTGCTGACTTAGTGGAACTTGGTCTCCCATTTTGTATTTTGATGATGGGATATGGGAATCCACAGAAGTGCCTGTATATGGAGAGAACCATTTCCAGTAATATGTCAAATGCTGGACCATCAACACACAAAAATTTATAATAACTTTCTTTGGTTCATCCTCAATTCTCTCAACAAGTTTTCGCGAGGGATCTTTGACGCTCCATGAACCAGGTTTTCATCCAACATTTTTCTGCTTGCAACAAAGTAGAGCAATTATCATCGTAGCAGCGTGTTTATCGTCCAACATTTCGAATCACATTATTAAAAATGGCTCTGAGCACTATGGGACTCAACTGCTGTGGTCATCAGTCCCCTAGAACTTAGAACTACTTAAACCTAACTAACCTAAGGACATCACACACATCCATGCCAGAGGCAGGATTCGAACCTGCGACCGTAGCAGTCGCACGGTTCCGGACTGCGCGCCTAGAACCGCGAGACCACCGCGGCCGGCCACATTATTATTGCAGAACGTTATTGACAATATAATTTACAGCATTTTCGAGGAGTCGATGTAGAACGGCAATAATATTGGATTATATTATTGATCGTCTATAGCTGCTTAAGACGGAGAGATTGGCCCAAGTGAGGAATTCATGGCAGACCGCATCCGAATGTTAGAAGACTAGAGAGTAATAAAAAAGGTATAAGACACCATTGGAAGCAATTAGTATGCACCTATGGAAGACAAGAAAGATTATCACTGCTCGCACCTTTTGCTGAACAGGTAAGCTCGTAGGGCGCCCACTGGAATACGACAGCGGTGATCAATGGCACCGAACGAGGTAAGTACCTCTCGTGTTTTCCAGGAGATTTCAGAGCTACCATCGACGAATAGTCGAGCTAATGACACGCTGTGCAACTAGTTTCAGCTATTTCACGCAGGCAGATTTTGGCACAACATCCAAGAATATTATCACTCTCAAGGACTAAGTCTTATTGCGAGCTTTTAAGCTGCAGTCGAGAGACAGCTCATGGATTCTCATTGGTCGAAACCGGGTCAAGAACGAGTGGCGTTCGGTAAGAAACGTATTATGTTCTGAGAGCGGGTTCCTTTTATTCAGTATTGAAACAAACCATATTCGTTCAAAGCGACGGCCTTACGCCACCCTTACTGGGAGAGCCCGTGTGCTCGCATGGTACCACTCTGCTGTTCGACATCGGAGCCATCGTCTTGCGGCATCAATGGTTCAAATGGTTCAAATGGCTCTGAGGACTATGGGACTTAACATCTGAGGTCATCAGTCCCCTACAACTTAGAACAACTTAAACCTAACTAACCTAAGGACAAAACACACATCCATGCCCGAGGCAGGATTCGAACCTGCGACCGTAGCGCGGTCGCTCGGTACCAGACTGTAGCGCCTAGAAGCGCTCGGCCACTCTGGCCGGCCAAAAGAATTAATAAAACGGGAAAATTCAAAGTTAATTCAGTGAAATAAATAGTGAACTTTGTTTCTGAAGCACTACGAAATAAAATAAAATAAGGTTTGTCTTGGGCTACCTCAACAATCATCTCAAAAGCAACTTGAATCTACCCAATTTAGAAATAAGACATTTAACTTTGAACTTGAATGAAATGATTTTGAACAATTAACAATAGTAAAATTTAGTACGTACCAAGCTGAGCTGCAGTCACAGGTAAACTAAAATATGGTAACAAAACTCGCACTCTTAATTTGTGCTTGTATAATCTAAATATAGTTCTGTTTGGTTATTGTAGCCAGCTATCAATACTTTAACTGAACTTTGAAATTAAAGCAGTGAAATGGAATGATATTACTTTAACGCTGGCGTTTTAATTTCAACGACACTCGGGTTCATTTCGGAAAAGGAAGTGACCCTTCTTGACAATGCAATTGGGACAATGAGCAACAAAGGTTGATGGTAAGTTGCTGTATTTTAGTGATGCAAATGGAACAGTTTGAAAAGCTGAGGTCTGCCATAAGTTCTAAAACTACACGTGCTTTCGGTCTTCCTTGTTGGTTGATTGAAGGTTTGAAGTCGTCGATCGAGGAGGTGGCGACAATCACTTATTGTCGGCCGTCGCTGTTGCAGAAGCTGGATGTTGGCGCGCCTTCTTCTCGACACGGTCACCAGGCGAAACGGGCTCTTGATATGCGCCAGCTAATGTTTCCCGTCCGCGACACCATGCCAGAAACTATCATAGCAAGTCGAGCGCAATTACATGTTGCCAAACGCCGAAAGTGCGGCAACTCGCGGGAGCGTCACTCAACACATCTGCTCCGTCCTACTATAGCCAGACTCTGCTCTGCCCGCCTTCCACGCGGCAAGTTAACACTACCCAAGATCCTAAACACTTTGGATCTCTACGCGACCTACCGATGTATTCGTTCGATAGCATAGTTTTCGCTAGGCAAGACCCAGCGTAAAAATACAAAAAGTATTTACAAAACAAACCAATTATACATCGACATAAATACATAAATATATACAGGGTGTTACAAAAAGGTACGGCCAAACTTTCAGGAAACATTCCTCACACACAGATAAAGAAAAGATGTTATGTGGACATGTGTCCGGAAGCGCTTAATTCCATGTTAGAGCTCATTTTAGTTTCGTCACTATGTACTGTACTTCCCCGATTCACCGTCAGTTGGCCCAATCGAAGGAAGGTAATGTTGACTTCGGTGCTTGTGTTGACATGCGACTCATTGCTCTACAGTACTAGCATCAAGCATATCTGTACGTAGCATGAACAGGTTAGTGTTCATCACGAACGTGGATTTGCAGTCAGTGCAATGTTTACAAATGCGGAGTTGGCAGATGCCCACTTGATGTATGGATTAGCACGGGGCAATAGCCGTGGCGCGGTACGTTTGTATCGAGACAGATTTCCAGAACGAAGGTGTCCCGACAGGAAGACGTTCGAAGCAATTGATCGGCGCCTTAGGGAGCACGGAACATTGCAGCCTATGACTCGCGACTGGGGAAGACCTAGAACGACGAGGACAGCTGCAATGGACGAAGCAATTCTTCGTGCAGTTGACGATAACCATAATGTCAGCGTCAGAGAAGTCGCTGCTGTACAAGGTAACGTTGACCACGTCACTGTATGGAGAGTGCTACGGGAGAACCAGTTGTTTCCGTACCATGTACAGCGTGTGCAGGCACTATCAGCAGCTGATTGGCCTCCACGGGTACATTTCTGCGAATGGTTCATCCAACAATGTGTCAATCCTCATTTCAGTGCAAATGTTCTCTTTACGGATGAGGCTTCATTCCAACGTGATCAAGTTGTAAATTTTCACGATCAACATGTGTAGGCTGACGAGAATCCGCACGTAATTGTGCAATCACGTCGTCAACACAGATTTTCTGCGAAGGTTTGGGCAAGCATTGTTGGTGATGTCTTGATTGGGCCCCACATTCTTCCACCTACGCTCAATGGAGCACGTTATCATGATTTCATACGGGATACTCTACCTGTGCTGCTAGCACATGTGCCTTTACAAGTACTACACAACATGTGGTTCATGCACGATGGAGCTCTTGCACATTTCAGTCGAAGTGTTCGTACGCTTCTCAACAACAGATTCGGTGACCGATGGATTGGTAGAGGCGGACCAATTCCATGGCCTCCACGCTCTCCTGACCTCAACCCTCTTGACTTTCGTTTATGAGGGCATTTGAAAGCTCTTGTCTACGCAACCCCGGTACCAAATGTAGAGAGTCTTCGTGCTCGTATTGTGGACGGCTGTGATACAATACGCCATTCTCCAGGACTGCATCAGCGCATCAGGGATTCCATGCGACGGAGGGTGGATGCGTGTATCCTCGCTAACGGAGGACATTTTGAACATTTCCTGTAACAAAGTGTCTGATGTCACGCTAGTACGTTCTGTTGCTGTGTGTTTCCATTCCATGATTAATGTGATTTGAAGAGAAGTAATAAAATGAGCTCTAACATGGAAAGTAAGCGTTTCCGGACACTTGTCCACATAACATATTTTCTTTCTTTGTGTGTGAGGAATATTTCCTGAAAGTTTGGCCGTACCTTTTTGTAACACCCTGTATATGTACAGATTGTAAAACAATTACAATATATAAAGACACAGAAATGTCGTTTCTTCAGGTAACAAAATAAGGAAAAAAATTATAGTACAATAGATGGATATAGGAGGATATGCATTTCCGGCGTTACAACTTCATGAAGCTACAGGTGCTGAAGCGGGAATATTGCACAGTGTCCCATACGAAATTCAGCATTTTTTCATCTGGAACTGCCCTAAAAAAAATTTGTCGCGTTACTTTTATCTAGTCGCTATTCTCACGAAGTTAATTTAAATTTCTTATTACGATGGCAAGGAAGCCGATAGTTAACTTCAAAATACAGATCAGTCAATCTGAGCCGTGGCAACTGCCGCTAGTTGTGCTCCACTTGCGCCGCTCATATCGACCCTCGTCTGGGCTTGTATCTCTGACTGTTCCGCCCTTGGTTTTCCGGCGTGGCGTGTGGCCGGGCTGAAGGCAGGCCCTCGTCTCCATCCGCTGAGCCTGGACCTCGCCGTCGTCGCCGTTTTGCCGCGCGGCGGGTGTATGGTGCTGATTAGTCGAGGCGTTTGCGTGCGAAACGGCTACGGGTCCGTGATCTCATGCTGGTCATCTTCTCATCGCGTAACTGGAAGCATGAAGTTACGTATGATTCATATTCTGCTGTTAATCTGTGAAGATTTGTGAAACTTATGGTGGCATGTTGTATCTACCGGTGATCAATTAAGGATGGTTCTGAATAAGAGTGTGTTATACGGAACTTACGAAGTCTAAGGCTTCGAAGGGTTGTTTCCGCGATGCGGAGTCTAATTATTTAAGCAAATGCAAGAGGAGTATACTTTTACTGCTTGTCTTAAGGGTTCCTCGCAGTGTTAATCTGTTGTACTATGTTAATTAGTGTGCTCTTCACCCACTTTTGGTTTTAGACTTTCTTCAAATACGAAGGGCAGAGCTTTTGTTAAGTCAGTGTACTTTTAATTGTTCTTTTATTCGGTAAATGTCTCAGTTTGGTTTTCAGTTATGTTGCAGATAGTCACGTAGTTAGTAAGCCTTCCATGGTCTTGAAAAAGGTGAATCACGAGTTGAATTTGTCTGACGCGTGAATTGTTTGCTGTTGCAGAAATGGTCTGGTATGTGGGGCAGATGGGGTTTGTCGCCTTGGCGGGCGGGCTGAGATCGTGTATGTGTTCGGCGTGTTTTCTGCCCTGGCTTGCAGCCTGATCATCTTAGAAATTGCTTGGCGGTTGCCTTCTACTCGTTTGTTCCGAGTACCACCACGTATAAGCCGCGCTTCCATCCTTTAGTTAAATACCCAGCCTGTTCGCCGGGACGAACGAGATCTTTTCATAAGTAACTCAAGGTGAATCATTAGTGTTGCGTAAATTTTGCTTACGTAAGCAATGAACTTAATGGTGTGCTTACAGTGGTGACTGTCTGTGAATCCTTTTGCAACCAGATCTTATTATTATCTTTAAAATACTGTTTGTAATATTAATTCATGATCTAATCACATAGTTTTTCTAAGTTTGGTGAAGGACAAGCGTCCGAAATTTAAAGACCTGATCTTTGGTAATTCCATTTGTATCTTTTTTTTTTTTTTTTTTTTTTAAAAAAAAGGTACAGACGGTTAGTCAGTTGTATATTTTCTTAAGAGGACAAAGGTCCGAATTAAATTTTTATTTTGTTATTCTGATTCTGTAATTATGTAATTCTGTAATAATGAAATTTTTCTTTAGTTGAAATTAAAATTACGTACCAACCATCTACATCTACATCGGTACTCCGCAAGCCACTTGACGGTGTGTGGCTTAGGGTACTCTGAGCAGCTCTGTCGGTTCTCCCGTTGGGTTCGATTCCCGCCGGGGTCAGGGATTTTCTGTGCCTCGTGATGACTGGGTGTTGTGTGCTGTCCTTAGGTTAGTTAGGTTTAAGTAGTTCTAGGGGACTGATGACTGTAGATGTTAAGTCCCATAGTGCTCAGAGCCATTTGAGCCATTTGAGTCGGTTCTCCCTTCTATTCCAGTCTCGTATTGTTCGTGGAAAGAAGGATTGTCGGTATGCCTCTATGAGGGCTCTAATCTCTCCGATTTTATCCTCATGGTCTCTTCGCGAGATGTACGTAGGAGGGAGCAATATACTGCTTGACTCCTCGGTGAAGGTATGTTCTCGAAACTTCAACAAAAGCCCGTACCGAGCGACTGAGTGTCTTGCACTGGAGTTTATCTATCATCTCCGTAACGCTTTCGCGATTACAAAATGATCCTGTAACGGAGCGCGGTGCTCTCCGTTGGATCTTCACTATCTCTTCAATCAACCCCATCTGGTACGGATCCCACACTGGTGAGCAATATTGAAGCAGTGGACTAACAAGTGCACTGTAACCTACTTCCTTTGTTTTCGGATTGCATTTCCTTAGGATTCTCCCAAAGAATCTCAGTCTGGCATCTGCTTTACCGACTATCACTTTATATGATCATTCCATTTTAACTCACTCCTAATGCCTACTCCCAGATAATTTATGTAATTAACTGCTTCCAGTTGCTGACCTGCTATATTGTAGCTAAATGATAAAGGATCTTTCTTGCTATGTATTCGCAGCGCATTACACTTGTCTACATTGAGATTCAATTGCCAGTCCCTGCAGCATGCGTCAGTGTGTTGCAGATCCTCCCGCATTTCAGTACAATTTTCCATTGTTACAACTCTCGATATGCTACAGTATCATTCGCAAAAAGCCTTCAGATGTTATCCACAAGGTGCCAGCCGCGGAGGCCGTGCGGTTCTAGGCACTTCAGTTCGGAACCGCGTGACTGCTACGGTCGCAGGTTCGAATCGTGCCTCGGGCATGGATGTGTGTGATGTCCTTATTAAATTTAATTACTTCTAAGTTCTTGGGGACTGATGACCTCAGATGTTGAGTCCCATAGTGCTCAGAGCCATTTGAACCATTTTTGAACCACAAGGTCATTTACGTATATTGTGGATAGCAACGGTCCTACGACACTCCCCTGCGGCACACCTGAAATCACTCTTACTTCGGAAGACTTCTCTCCATTGAGAATTACATGCTACGTTCTGTTATCTAGGAACTCTTCAATCCAATCGCACAATTGGTCTGATAGTCCATATGCTCCTACTTTGTTCATTAAAGGATTGTGGGAAACTGTATCGAACGCCTTGCGGAAGTCAAGAAACACGGCATCTACCTGGGAACCCGTGTCTATGGCCCTCTGAGTCTCGTGGACGAATAGCGCGAGCTGGGTTTCACACGATCGTCTCTTTTGAAGCCCATGCTGATTCCTACAGAGTAGATTTCTAGTCTGAAGAAAAGTCATTATATTCGAACCACAAGTTTGTCCATCAGCAAAGATCCTCTAGCTTCCTATCTCCTTTGAGTAGCTGTGGTTAAATTAGGATTTTGGTTCCTCTAACACATAACTTGAGCAGTAACGCCGCTCACAACCCTGTGCCCATCATATTTTCAAAGACGCCGAACATTAGCAGGCTGACCAATAGCTCTGCCTTCCCGAATTGCATGCTGCACACATGCATCTAAAGAAATGAAGCGGTTTCAGCGCCTCTCGGCATACTAACAAATCGTTTTGGCAGCCGTAATCGGTGGAACCTGCGCACCTCGACGCTTAAGGAGCAGGCGGCAATTTCGCGAAAGGAGTTTGTTTCGACAGCGGCGCGACGTCTGCAGTCGATCCTCTGGCAGTCGCGGCGTGGCATTGCGTCACGAGGGCGGCCACCCACTGCCGGCTGGGGGCCCTCGGCCATTACCGGCTCTATTCGGGCAACCACGCACCTGTGTCTCCGCCGCTCGCAAAAGTCCCAGGGAAGACTCCGGTCGCGCATTTCGACACGGCGAGGGCCGACGCCAGAGATGCGCTCGTAGATCTCTGCTGAGCATCCACCCAACACGCACGCCTCCACATACGTGCCGCGAATGACGTTGGCAACGTGCGCTGCAGTTAATTGTCTGCGGCAGCATTCTCAAACAAATTGCTTTCAAATACACACCTACCCTTGTAAGACGTGTGTATTTCTATTGTATATTGTCAAACCACAATTTATGAAAGATGTTTATATTTTATTAGTAGGACTAAATAGGAATAATTAATATTTGTCATGTTGGAAATAATTGTGGTAGCAGGGAATGTCTGCACCAAAGTAATGTTGGCGGGAGAGACCGCACAATGATAAAATTTTAAAAATGGCGGTAGAGACCGCGTGTGGGTACATTTTAAGAAAAGAGCGGGAAAGACCGCGCACTGATACATTTTGTAATGGTAGAAGGGATTGTCTGCACCAGAAAGCATTGTTGGCGGGAGAGACCGCACTTTAGCGTTCGTAGGAGTCAGTAGTATGCGAGATGTGAAGCGAGTCGGTAGCAGGTCTGAAGCGAGAGGGTGAGAGGAGCAGTGTGTCTGCCACCAGCTATGATTTAGAAGAGATTATAAACTGATACACAGAGACATCAGCTAACTATTATCATAAGAAGTACTAATATTATTGAATTATTTTTTTGAGAAACTCAAGACTAGTGAAGATACGTTTGCGCAACGCTAGTTGTAAGATTCTTGGAAATGTAAGTCCCATTTCAACGTTTGTAAAATCATTTCATTCAGAATATAATTAATTTTTGTCAGCAATATTGCATTACAGATTATAATCCATCCCAAAAACCATCAACCTAAAACTTTGCAAAATTTTATTGTTGTCAAGAAAATGGCTCTGAGCACTATGCGACTTAACTTATGAGGTCATCAGTCGCCTAGAACATAGAACTAATTAAACCTAACTAACCTAAGGACATCACACACATCCATGCCCGAGGCCGGATTCGAACCTGCGACCGTAGCGGTCGCTCGGCTCCAGACTGTAGCGCCTAGAACCGCACGGCCACTCCGGCCGGCTGTTGTCAAAAAAAAGTTCAACTATGAATTACGTAACTTCAGTCAAATTAATTAAACAATAACGTCAGCTTTGCTGTTAAAGAATAACGTCAGCTTTGATAATAAATACAGCCACTCATTATGACAGCTCACCAGCAGCTAATAGAGTATAGTAAAACAGAGTAGTATATTCATGTCGCAGTTCGATGTAGCAGTCAGATGGCGATCCAGTAACAGTAAAAAAGGTAAGGAACCGTTTTGGGTTATTGCACGTAATGACAGAGCCATGACGACGACACAGTCTATGTTTCATCGAAATCATTTAAATTTGTATGCGAAGATTGAGGAAGAGAATTAATTTCAAAGGGAAGATTTCATCTGTTATTATGAAGCAAGAGATAGAACTCCTAGGGGAAGGTTTCATAAGTTGTTGTAGAAGGGAAGTTTGCGTAACAAAAGAGATATGTGGAGGAGACGGGAAGGTTTCAACCTGACTCCAGGCTTTTGTAGAATTATAGAACATGAATTATGCTCACTCATTATGGCAAACTTGGACAACTAAAATCCTCAGTATGAACATCTACATGGATTTGTTAACATAGAAATTGTCAAGCGCACTTCACCCTCTTCATATATGAAGAGTACCGTAGACAAAACCACCCAGTTTTAAGTCAAGCTAAGGTTCTCGACGTCCAGAAGCACACAAGACGAATTATTTGTGGTGCCAACTCAAGAACGTCCTGTAGAGCTTCAAGGAAATGGGGTACCACTTACTGCTTCCGAATATATGTATTCCTTAACGAAATGTGTCATAAGCAATACATGTCTTTTCAGTCAGCTCAGTTCGGGAATCAGTACTAGAAATAAAAACATTACTGACAAAGGATTAAGATCCCATACTTAGGTCTGGCAATGTGCCCCTTACAAAGGAAAACACATTTTCAATAGCTTTACAGCAGTCATAAGGAGTTCAGCTACACATAAAGTCCAGTTTAAGATCACACTAAGGGAATTATTGGTGGCCAACACCCTTACTCCATTAACGAATTCGTTAGTAGACCTAACTGATGTGTATGCATACTGACGGAAAAAAATCGCAACAGAAAAAAGTAATTAAGGTAGAGCCAAGAAAATTTGGGATGACGTGCTACAGACGCGAAATTTAACCGACAGGAAGAAGATGCTGTGATATACAAATGATTAGCTTTTCAGAGCATCCACACAAGGTTGGCGCCTGTGGTGACACCTACAACGTGCTGACATGAGGAAAGTTTCCAACCGATTTCTCATACTCAAACAGCAGTTGATCGGCGTTGTCTTGTGAAACGTTGTTGTGATGCCTCGTGTAACGAGGAGAAATGCGTAGCATCGCGTTTCCGACTTTGATAAAGGTCGGATTGTAGCCTATCGCGATTGCGGTTTATCGTATCGCGACATAACTGCTCCCTTTGGTCGAGATTCAATGACTGTTAGCAGAATATGGAATCGGTGGGTTCAGGAGGGTAATACGGAACGCCGTGCTGGATCCCAACCGCCTCGTATCACTAGCAGTCGAGATGACAGGAATCTTATCCGATTGGCTGTAAGTGATCCTGCAGCCACGTCTCGATCCCTGAGTCAACAGACAACAACCATCTGCACGAACAGTTCGACGACGTTTGCAGCAGCATGGACTATCAGCTCGGAGACCATGGTTGCGGTTACCCTTGACTCTGCATCACAGACAGGAGCGCCTGCGATGGTGTACTTAACGACGAACCTGAGTGCACGAATGGCAAAACGTAATTTTTTCGGATGAATCCTGGTTCTTCTTACAGCATCATGATTGTCGCATTAGTGTTTGGCGACATCGCGATGAACGCAAATTGGAAGCGTGTATTCGTCATCACCATACGGGCTTATTACCCAGAGTGATGGTATGGGGTGCCATTGGTTACACGTCTCGGTCACCTCTTGTTCGCATTGACGGCTCTTTGAACAGTGGACGTTAGATTTCAGATGTGTTACGACCCGTGGCTCTACCCTTCATTCGATCCCTGCGAAACCCTACATTTTAGCAGGATAATGCACGACTGTATGTTGCAGGTTCTGGACGGGCCTTTCTGGATACAGAAAATGTTCGACTGCCGCCCTGGCCAGCACATTCTCCAGATCTCTCACCAATTGAAAACGTCTGGTCAATGGTGGCCGAGCAACTGGCTCGTCACAATACGCCAGTCACTACTCTTGATGAACTGTGGTATTCTGTTGAAGCTGCATGGGCAGCTGTACCTGTACGCGCCATCCACGCTCTGTTTGACCCAATGCCCGGGCGTATCAAGGCCGTTATTACGGCCAGAGGTGGTTGTTTTGGGAACTGATTTCTCAGGATCTATGCACACAAATTGCGTGAAAATGTAATCACATGTCAGTTCTAGTATAATATATTTGTCCAATACCCGTTTATTATCTGCATTTCTTCTTGTTGTAGCAATTTTAATGACCAGTAGTGTATTTAAGTGATTAGCGTTGTAACATCACAGGTTAACTTACGCTGGAGATAAGCCATTACAAACGCGAAACTATGGTACATTAATAACCGGTGCAGCCGCCAAAATATTGAACTCAAGTATGCAAACGCGCATGTATTGTGTTGTACAGGTATCGGATGTCAGTTTTTGGGATGTAGTTCCATGCCTGTTGCACTTGGTCTGTCTGTCGGTTAATGCTGGTTGTGGATGACGCTGTAGTTGCCGACCGGTGATGTCCCGCCTGAGCTCGATTGGAGACAGTGGTGGTGATCGAGTAGCACAATGTAACGTGTTGACACCCTGTGCTGTATGTCTGGTTACAACAGCGGTGTGTGGATGGGCGTTATAACGGTGGAAAAGACCCCCTGATATTCTGTTTCAATGGGAGCACAACTGGTCAAATCACCAGATTGACGTACATATCTGGAGATAGGATGCTTGGGATAGGCGTGGGAGTGCTCCTGCTGTCATACAAAACCGCATTCCACACGATAACTCCAAGTACAAGTGCAGTGTGTCTATCACGCAGACAGGTTGTTTGCAGGCCCTCAGTAGCCCTCTAAGCAGCGCACGTCCATCACTGGCACCGAGTCAGAACCAGCTTTCATCAGCAAACATGACACACGTCCACCCCACCCTGCAATGAGCTCTCGCTTGACACCAGTGAAGTCTCAAATGGCGGTGATTTGGTATCAAAGGAATGTACGCTACCGGCCATCTGCCTCGAAGCTATCCTTGAAGTAACCGATCTGTAACAGTTCGTTGTGTCACTGTGGTGTCAACCGCTGATGAAATTGCTGCTGCGTAGTACGATGCGTCGCAGCCACACGCCGGCCACTGTTGTCTTTCCTCACAGTAGTGCCACGTGGTCGCGTAAAGCCCGGTCTTCTTGCGACGATACATTCCCGCGACCACCGCTATCAGCCGTGATGTACAGTGGCTACATTCCTTCCTATTCCTTCTGCCGTATCATAGAAGGAACATCCAGCCCTGTGTAGTCCTATTTCGCGACCTCGTTGAAACTCAGGGAGATGATGGTAATGGTATTCTTGACTGACATCGAGTCACCACGGCCAGTCTCAAAGCTAACTAATGATCACGACCATTACAGAGTGTGTTTGAAGCATACCTGATTTGTATCCCCATAGTGGCTGTATTATCGCCACTCTTTCGCAACTGGCTCGAAATCTGAATAATCATCATCTTTCCGATGTAGAAACCTGCGTACCAACTTCCGATTACGCGGCGCTACTCCTTCTGCTGTTGCGAAATTTTTGCGTCGGTTTATTGTTAATAATATCGAATAATGTAAGTATTACGTAAAATATGACCTGTATATGCAATAATGTGGTAAATAAATATTGTGATTATCTTTCTGGTGATGTGTGGCTCCATTTGCATAAAAATTATCACATGCATCTCAGTGCATTCTACACTTGTATGGTTCTGTGACAAGTTCGTTAATACTTTTTAAATGATTTTTTTGACTTAGGGGCACGAAAGGGAAGCAGTGATTGAGAAGGGAGTGAGACAAGGGTGTAGCCTAACCCTGACGTTATTCAATCTGTATGTTGAGCAAGCAGTAAAGGAAACAAAAGAAAAGTTTAGAGTAGGAATTAAAATCCATGGAGAAGAAATAAAATATTTGAGGTTTGCCGACGACATTTTAATTCTGTTACAGACAGCAAAGGACCTAGAAGAGCAGCTGAACGAAATGAACAGTGTCTTAAAAGGAGGATATAAGATGAACATCAACAAAAGCAAAACGAGGATAATTGAATGTAGTCCACTTAATCAGGTGATGCTGAGGCAATTAGATTAGGAAATGAGACACTTGAAGTAGTAGATTAGTTTTGTTATTTGGGGAGCAAAATAACTGATGATGGTCGAAGTAGACAGGATGTAAAATGTAGACTGGCTAAGGCAAGGAAAGCTTTTCTGAAGAAGATGTGTCAGGAAGTCCTTTCCGAAAGTATTTCGAGTGTAGCCATATATGGAAGTGAAACATGGACGATAAATAGTTTAGACAAGAAGATAATAGAAGATTTCGAAATGTGGTGCTACGGAAGAATGCTGAAGATTATATGTGTAGACCATGTACCTAATGAGGAGGTACTGAATAGAATTGTTGAGAAGGTGTATTTGTGGGACAACTTGACTAGAAGAAGGGATCAGTTGGTAGCACAAGTTTTGAGGCATCAAGGGATAACCAATTTAGTCTGAGAGGGAGACCAAGAGATGAATCAACTAAGCAGATTCAGAAGAATGTAGGTTTCAGTATGTATTCAGAGATGAAGAGGCTTGCACAGAATAGAGTAGAATGGACAGTTGCATCAAAACAGCCTCTGGACTGAAGGCCACAACAACGATGACATCAATTAGGAACATTTCACTTGGAAGCGTACGGTAGCATTTGTGTTTTTCTTTGTGAATATGATTTGTGTATTCTACAATCATGCTCATAAATTAAGGATAATTGCAGAATGTAGTGCCACACAACGTGGCACACTACAAAACTGGTTCTAATATCATAGGCACATAGGGAACACACACGACACGGATCTGTGAGCCCACGGCATTGCTGATAAGTTGTGAAAACGGTCCCGAAACACATGTACTACAAAACACCGCTGTTTCCTTCGCATGTACCCCCACATGAAAATGGGATATGGTCACCATGCACACGTACACAGGCCACACAACGGGTTGGCATACTCTAGATCAGGTGGTCGAGTAGCTTCTGGGGTATAGCCTCCCATTCTTGCACCAATGCCTGTCAGAGCTCCTGAAGTGTCCAAGGGGTTTAAAGACGTGCAGCGATACGTCGATCGAGAGCATCCCAGACGTGCTAGATGGGGTTTAGGTCTGGAGAACAGGTAGGCCTCTCCATTCACCTGATATCTTCTGTTTCAAGGTACTCCTTCACGGCCGGCCGTGGTGGTCGAGCGGTTCTAGGTGCTTCAGCCCGGAACCGAACGACTGCTGCGGTCGCAGGTACGAATCCTGCCTCGGGCATGGATGTGTGTGATGTCCATAGGTTAGTTAGGTTTAAGTAGTTCAAAGTTCTAGGGGACTGATGACCTCAGATGTTAAGTCCCATAGTGCTCAGAACCATTTGAACCATACTCCTTCACGATGGCAGCTCGGTGTGGTCGTGCGGTATCATCCATCAGGAGGAAGGTGGAACCCACTGCACCCCTGGAAAGGCGGACATACTGGTGCAAAACGACGTCCAGATACACCTGACCTGTTACAGTTTCTCTGTCAAAGACATGCAGGTGTGTACGTGCACCAATCATAATCTCACCCCACACCATCAAACCATGACCTCCATACAGGTCCCTTTCAAGTATATTAAGGGATTGGTATCTGGTTCCTGGTTCAGGCCAGATGAAAACCCGGCGAGAATCACTGTTCAGACTATGCCTGGAGCCGTCCGTGAACATAACCTGGGACCACTGTTCCAATGACCATGTACTGTGCTCTTGACACCAGGCTATACGGGCTCTCCTGTGACCAGGGGTCAGTGGAATGTTCAGTCATCTGTAGACTGTGTATCTGGAGACAACTGTTCCAGTGGCTGCGGTAAGGTCCCGAGCAAGGCTACCTGTAGTACTCCGTGGCCGTCTGCGGGCACTGATGGTGAGATATCGGTCTTCTTGTGGTGTTGTACTCTGTGGACGTCCCGTCTGTAGCGCCTGGACACGTTTCCTGTTTGCTGGAATCGTTACCATAATCTTGAGATCACACTTTGTAGTACACGGAGGGCCCGTGATACGATCTGCTGCGGTTGACCAGCCTCCAGTAGCACAATTATTCTAATCCTCATAATGTCATCAAAATGTGTTATTTGAGCCATTTTCAACACACAGTCACCATTAGCATGTCTGAAAACGTCTGCACACTTACTCGCTGCACCGTACTCTGACATGCACCAACACACATCTGCGTATGTGGACTGCTGCCAGAGCCACCGTGCGACGACTGCAGGTCAAAGGTACCGCATGTTCATACCCCGAGGTGATTTAAACCCACAAACCGCCCACCAGAGCGTTGTTTCACCATGTATCAGCATTATCCTTAATTTATGAGCATGAGTGTACATGGAGAGTTTTGATGAGAGGCGGAGGAGATTGACAACACAACGGATGCCTCTCGCATACTACTGACTCCTACGAACGCTAAAGTGCGGTCTCTCCCGCCAACAATGCTTTCTGGTGCAGACAATCCCTTCTACCATTACAAAATGTATCAGTGCGCGGTCTTTCCCGCTCTTTTCTTAAAATGTACCCACACGCGGTCTCTACCGCCATTTTTAAAATTTTATCATTGTGCGGTCTCTCCCGCCAACATTACTTTGGTGCAGACATTCCCTGCTACCACAATTATTTCCAACATGACAAATATTAATTATTCCTATTTAGTCCTACTAATAAAATATAAACATCTTTCATAAATTGTGGTTTGACAATATACAATAGAAATACACACGTCTTACAAGGGTAGGTGTGTATTTGAAAGCAATTTGTTTGAGAATGCTGCCGCAGACAATTAACTGCAGCGCACGTTGCCAACGTCATTCGCGGCACGTATGTGGAGGCGTGCGTGTTGGGTGGATGCTCAGCAGAGATCTACGAGCGCATCTCTGGCGTCGGCCCTCGCCGTGTCGAAATGCGCGACCGGAGTCTTCCCTGGGACTTTTGCGAGCGGCGGAGACACAGGTGCGTGGTTGCCCGAATAGAGCCGGTAATGGCCGAGGGCCCCCAGCCGGCAGTGGGTGGCCGCCCTCGTGACGCAATGCCACGCCGCGACTGCCAGAGGATCGACTGCAGACGTCGCGCCGCTGTCGAAACAAACTCCTTTCGCGAAATTGCCGCCTGCTCCTTAAGCGTCGAGGTGCGCAGGTTCCACCGATTACGGCTGCCAAAACGATTTGTTAGTATGCCGAGAGGCGCTGAAACCGCTTCATTTCTTTAGATGCATGTGTGCAGCATGCAATTCGGGAAGGCAGAGCTATTGGTCAGCCTGCTAATGTTCGGCGTCTTTGAAAATATGATGGGCACAGGGTTGTGAGCGGCGTTACTGCTCAAGTTATGTGTTAGAGGAACCAAAATCCTAATTTAACCACAGCTACTCAAAGGAGATAGGGAGCTAGGGGATCTTTGCTGATGGACAAACTTGTGGTTCGAGTATAATGACTTTTCTGCAGACTAGAAATCTACTCTGTAGGAATCAGCATGGGTTTCAAAAGAGACGATCTTGTGAAACCCAGCTCGCGCTATTCGTCCACGAGACTCAGAGGGCCATAGACACGGGTTCCCAGGTAGATGCCGTGTTTCTTGACACATGGACGATAAATAGTTTAGACAAGAAGATAATAGAAGATTTCGAAATGTGGTGCTACGGAAGAATGCTGAAGATTATATGTGTAGACCATGTACCTAATGAGGAGGTACTGAATAGAATTATTGAGAAGGTGTATTTGTGGGACAACTTGACTAGAAGAAGGGATCAGTTGGTAGCACAAGTTTTGAGGCATCAAGGGATAACCAATTTAGTCTGAGAGGGAGACCAAGAGATGAATCAACTAAGCAGATTCAGAAGAATGTAGGTTTCAGTATGTATTCAGAGATGAAGAGGCTTGCACAGAATAGAGTAGAATGGACAGTTGCATCAAAACAGCCTCTGGACTGAAGGCCACAACAACGATGACATCAATTAGGAACATTTCACTTGGAAGCGTACGGTAGCATTTGTGTTTTTCTTTGTGAATATGATTTGTGTATTCTACAATCATGCTCATAAATTAAGGATAATTGCAGAATGTAGTGCCACACAACGTGGCACACTACAAAACTGGTTCTAATATCATAGGCACATAGGGAACACACACGACACGGATCTGTGAGCCCACGGCATTGCTGATAAGTTGTGAAAACGGTCCCGAAACACATGTACTACAAAACACCGCTGTTTCCTTCGCATGTACCCCCACATGAAAATGGGATATGGTCACCATGCACACGTACACAGGCCACACAACGGGTTGGCATACTCTAGATCAGGTGGTCGAGTAGCTTCTGGGGTATAGCCTCCCATTCTTGCACCAATGCCTGTCAGAGCTCCTGAAGTGTCCAAGGGGTTTAAAGACGTGCAGCGATACGTCGATCGAGAGCATCCCAGACGTGCTAGATGGGGTTTAGGTCTGGAGAACAGGTAGGCCTCTCCATTCACCTGATATCTTCTGTTTCAAGGTACTCCTTCACGGCCGGCCGTGGTGGTCGAGCGGTTCTAGGTGCTTCAGCCCGGAACCGAACGACTGCTGCGGTCGCAGGTACGAATCCTGCCTCGGGCATGGATGTGTGTGATGTCCATAGGTTAATTAGGTTTAAGTAGTTCAAAGTTCTAGGGGACTGATGACCTCAGATGTTAAGTCCCATAGTGCTCAGAACCATTTGAACCATACTCCTTCACGATGGCAGCTCGGTGTGGTCGTGCGGTATCATCCATCAGGAGGAAGGTGGAACCCACTGCACCCCTGGAAAGACGGACATACTGGTGCAAAACGACGTCCAGATACACCTGACCTGTTACAGTTTCTCTGTCAAAGACATGCAGGTGTGTACGTGCACCAATCATAATCTCACCCCACACCATCAAACCATGACCTCCATACAGGTCCCTTTCAAGTATATTAAGGGATTGGTATCTGGTTCCTGGTTCAGGCCAGATGAAAACCCGGCGAGAATCACTGTTCAGACTATGCCTGGAGCCGTCCGTGAACATAACCTGGGACCACTGTTCCAATGACCATGTACTGTGCTCTTGACACCAGGCTATACGGGCTCTCCTGTGACCAGGGGTCAGTGGAATGTTCAGTCATCTGTAGACTGTGTATCTGGAGACAACTGTTCCAGTGGCTGCGGTAAGGTCCCGAGCAAGGCTACCTGTAGTACTCCGTGGCCGTCTGCGGGCACTGATGGTGAGATATCGGTCTTCTTGTGGTGTTGTACTCTGTGGACGTCCCGTCTGTAGCGCCTGGACACGTTTCCTGTTTGCTGGAATCGTTACCATAATCTTGAGATCACACTTTGTAGTACACGGAGGGCCCGTGATACGATCTGCTGCGGTTGACCAGCCTCCAGTAGCACAATTATTCTAATCCTCATAATGTCATCAAAATGTGTTATTTGAGCCATTTTCAACACACAGTCACCATTAGCATGTCTGAAAACGTCTGCACACTTACTCGCTGCACCGTACTCTGACATGCACCAACACACATCTGCGTATGTGGACTGCTGCCAGAGCCACCGTGCGACGACTGCAGGTCAAAGGTACCGCATGTTCATACCCCGAGGTGATTTAAACCCACAAACCGCCCACCAGAGCGTTGTTTCACCATGTATCAGCATTATCCTTAATTTATGAGCATGAGTGTACATGGAGAGTTTTGATGAGAGGCGGAGGAGATTGACAACACAACGGATGCCTTTAAAAGTAGCAGAGGAGAGAGAAATAGATGTGATGAGGTGAGGTCATTTGTTGGACCATATGGCCAACGACAACAAGCGATAGAGACATGTAGGACAAACTAGCAGAGACATTTGATCAGCAGCGGAACATTAAGGCTTGTCAGTAAAAACTTATTTAGTGAACCTCGATCTTATCGAGAGATACCTCCTTATATCGTTACACAGCGTTCAGCAGTCATAATGGACATAGCTGTCAGACCTTATTGTGGGCATATACTCAAAAAGGAGACCTCTGAGTTAATGGACTGAACTGTGATATCATCCAGAGCTCGCGGTGCCACACCAAAGTCGGCAACACATATAGATACCTCAGACTTCATCGAGGTCTGGCTGCAGTCCACAACTACGTTTACGAGGCACTGCTGAATACCACACCTCCGCTCTCAGCATAGCAGCGCCCTCACAATGAGGTCAATATAGTGCCGAACTAGGGAGAGCTCTACCCAATCAACATCACAGTGCAGGACCAACGAGTTGTTAAAGTTTCTGATGAACTTGTGCTTCAGTAAATGTTGAACATTGTCATCATCAAGAGAACAGTTTGTTAATTAGCGCATCAAGTGATGCTTTGCTAGTCAATGACAGTCGTAAATTATCCGGCACTACTGTGGCAAAGACGTGTGCCAGAGGTAAGTAAATCTTTTATTCATTAAAATAATAAAGTGAACAATATTTAATGAGGTACAGTTTGTTAACTAGTGCATTATTTGCTGGTCAATGACAGTTGTAAATTATCCGATTATCCTATAGCAACGAAGTGTGTCAAAGTTAAGGTATAGCTTTTACTGATTAATGTAATAAAGTGAAGTAGTATTTCACGACTTACATCTCACCGAGCAATTAAAGAGTCGACAGTTATGGCGCGACGGTTGTAGTTTCGTCTCGTCACTATTTGTACCATGTACACCCTAAAGTATGTTGCAGATCTCATGCTTCTGCTTGTAGCTGGCGACTATTAATAAGGATACCACACAAGCGCCACTTCATTGGCCCACAGTGTTTAAGTATTATATTGTTAATTATTATAATAGACAGCTTAGTATTATGTGGTTAATTAATACAATAGAGGAACGCCAGCCTGTGAAAAGTACAACAATAATGCCTCTGAGAGCGCAGACGTGATATGAGTGGTTTCAGTGAGCTCTCAAGCGGAGAATACGCGTCTCAGTCGAGCACGTTGTCTGCAAATTGGAGCACGTGCCAAAGATGTTGACTCTTAGACAAATAGTGAGTAACGTATTTGTTGGCCAAATATTTAGCCTCATAAGTGAGACAGTTTGTGGGCTATTACTATAAAACTTAAAAGTTCCAGTCGACTGATTAGCTTTGACGTCACTTCCATCTTTCTTACAGGATAATTGCTTTGCGGCAGGTTTAACGAGGATATAATACACTACTGGCCATTAAAATTGCTACACCAAGAAGAAATGCAGATAATAAACAGGTACTCATTGGACAAATATATTTATATTTTCACGCAAATTGTGTGCATAGATCCTGAGAAATCAGTACCCAGAACAACTACCTCTGGCCGTAATAACGGCCTTTATACGCCAGGGCATTGAGTCACATAGAGCTTGAATGGCGTGTACAGGTACAGCTAGCTGCCCATTCAGCTTCAACACGATAACAGAGTTCATCAAAAGTAGTCGTGTGACTAGAGCCTCCCATCGGGTTGACCGATCGCCAGGTGCAAGTCTTTCGATTTGACGCCACTTCGGCGACTTGCGCGCCGATGGGGATGAAATGATGATGATTAGGACAACACAACACCCAGTCCCTGAGGGGAGAAAACCTCCGACCCAGCCGAGAATCGAACCCGGGCCCTTACGATTGACAATCTGTCGCGCTGACCACTCAGCTACCGGGGGCGGACATCAAGATTAGTGACTGCCGTATTGTGACGAGCCAGTTGCTCGCCCACCATTCACCAGACGTTTCCAACAGGTGAGAGATCTGGAGAATGTGCTGGACAGGGCAGCAGTCGAACATTTTCTGTATCCAGAAAGGCCCGTACAGGACATGCAACATGCGGTCGTGCATTATCCTGCTGAAATGTAGGGTTTCGCAGGGATCGAATGAAGGGTAGAGCCACGGGTCGTAACACATCTTAAATGTAACGTCCACTGCTCAAAGTGCCGTCAATGCGAACAAGAGGTGATCGAGACGTGTAACCGATGGCATGGCACCCCATACCATCACGTCGGGTGATACGCCAGTATGGCGATGACGAATACACGCTTCCAATGTGCGTTCACCGCGATGTCGCCAACACGGATGCCACAATCATGGTACTGTAAACAGAACCTGGATTCATCCGAAAAAATAACGTTTAGCCATTCGTGCACCCAGGTTCGTCGCTGACTACACCATCGCAGGCGCTCCTGTCTGTGATGTAGCTTCAAGGGTAACCACAGCCATGGTCTTCGTGCTGATAGTCCGTGCTGCTGCAAACGTCGTCGAACTGTTCGTGCAGATGGTTGTTGTCTTGCAAACGTCCCCATCTGTTGACTCAGGGATCGAGACGTGGCTGCAAGATCCGTTACAGCCATACGGATAAGATGCATGTCATCTCGACTGCTAGTGATACGAGGCCGTTGGGATCCGGCACGGCGTCCCGTATTACCCTCCTGAACCCACCGATTCCACATTCTGCTAACAGTCATCGAATCTCGAAAAACGCGAGTAGCAATGTCTTGTGACAGCCAGAGCGAGAGCACCAGCAGCAGCGAGTACTGTTTGTATAAAGCGTTTATTTTGCATTTTGTTTACGACCTTCCACTAAGGAAGGGATTCTATTTGTGTTTATCTGCTCTGCATAGTAACTAACAGTTCTTGATAAAACTTTACGTAGTTTTCGTGTTAGATTTCTTAGTGTTTTCTTGATCGTTTAGAACAGAAAGCGCCCTAAAACCGTCTTTTGTTTGTTTCGCGGCCGTTAGCCACTAGTCACTTGAATCAGCAATTGTCTTGTGACAGCCAGAGCGAGAGCACCAGCAGCAGCGAGTACTGTTTGTATAAAGCGTTTATTTTGCATTTTGTTTACGACCTTCCACTAAGGAAGGGATTCTATTTGTGTTTATCTGTTCTGCATAGTAACTAACAGTTCTTGATAAAACTTTACGTAGTTTTCGTGTTAGATTTCTTAGTGTTTTCTTGATCGTTTAGAACAGAAAGCGCCCTAAAACCGTCTTTTGTTTGTTTCGCGGCCGTTAGCCACTAGTCACTTGAAACAGCAATTGTCTTGTGACAGCCAGAGCGAGAGCACCAGCAGCAGCGAGTACTGTTTGTATAAAGCGTTTATTTTGCATTTTGTTTACGACCTTCCACTAAGGAAGGGATTCTATTTGTGTTTATCTGCTCTGCATAGTAACTAACAGTTCTTGATAAAACTTTACGTAGTTTTCGTGTTAGATTTCTTAGTGTTTTCTTGATCGTTTAGAACAGAAAGCGCCCTGAAACCGTCTTTTGTTTGTTTCGCGGCCGTTAGCCACTAGTCACTTGAATCAGCAGTTGTCTTGTGACAGCCAGAGCGAGAGCACCAGCAGCAGCGAGTACTGTTTGTATAAAGCGTTTTTGTACTTATTTGCTGCGCTTAGCTTTTAAATAGTTTTTCTGGGAAAACCTAGCGTAGTTTTCGCGTCTCGTATTTCAGTGAGTGTTTCTTGATTATCAGAGTAGCTCATCAGAAGATTATCTTGGGAATTTGTCACCGTATAGAGTAGGGTAAACATAGTCATGTGTAGGGACTGTGGTTGTTGTGAGCGGACGCAAGGAGAATTGGCCACTCTTCGGGGGCAGGTGGAGGCTTTATCTGTTAGGCTCATCGAGCTCGAGGCGCAGGCGTCGGCTCGTAGTGGCGTTGGGGCAACTGTGGTGAGACCTATGCCTACTTCGGTGGCCTTGGAATCACATGGAACCCCTGATGTCGCTGCGTCTTCCGGCAGTGAGCATCTTACCGGTCAGCCATCACTCCAGGGTGAATGGCGGACAGTGGTGGGCTCGCGCGTGCCTGGCCGAAAGGCGAAGGTGGGATCTGGCCGCGTGGCAGCTGCTTAACCCCTTTCCAACAGGTACGGGGTGCTTCCTAGTGGTGATGACATCGTTTCCGAGCCACCACAGGATGCCTCGCCTGTTGGGCCAGTGGCCGATTCTCCGGCAAGGTCCCGACAGTCACAGAGGGCGGGCCTATTAGTTATAGGGAGCTCCAACGTTAGGCGGGTTATGGAGCCCCTCAGGAAAATAGCGGGTAGGTCGGGGAAGAATGCCAGTGTGCACTCGGTGTGCTTGCCGGGGGGTCTCGTCCGTAATGTGGAGGAGGCCCTTCCGGCAGCTATTGAACGCACTGGGTGTGACCGGCTGCAGATAGTAGCACATGTCGGAACGAATGACGCCTGCCGCTTGGGTTCTGAGGCCATCCTTGGTTCCTTCCGGCGGCTGGCTGATTTGGTGAAGACAACCAGCATCGCACGTGGAGTGCAAGCTGAGCTTAATATCTGCAGCATAGTGCCCAGAGTCGATCGCGGTCCTCTGGTTTGGAGCCGTGTGGAGGGTCTAAACCAGAGGCTCAGACGACTCTGCGACTATAATGGTTGCAAATTCATCGACCTCCGTTATTGGGTGGAGAACTGTAGGGCCCCCCTAGACAGGTCAGGCGTGCACTACACACCGGAAGCAGCTACTAGGGTAGCAGAGTACGTGTGGCGTGCACACGGGGGTTTTTTAGGTTAGAGGGACCCCCCCTTGGGCGAAACGATAAAATACCTGACGGCTTACCAGAGAGGACATTATCATCGTTGATAAAGAACGTCCGTCCTCAGAGACCAAAAACAGGAAAAGTTAACGTAATATTGGTAAACTGCAGGAGTATCCAGGGCAAGGTTCCTGAATTAGTATCTCTTATTGAAGGAAATAGTGCGCATATAGTATTAGGAACGGAAAGTTGGTTAAAACCGGAAGTGAACAGTAACGAAATCCTAGACACAGAATGGAATATATACCGCAAGGATAGGATAAACGCCAATGGTGGAGGAGTATTTATAGCAGTAAAGAATTCAATAATATCCAGTGAAGTTATTAGCGAATGCGAATGTGAAATAATCTGGGTTAAGTTAAGTATCAAAGGTGGGTCAGATATGATAGTCGGATGCTTCTATAGACCACCTGCATCAGCAACCGTAGTAGTTGAGCGCCTCAGAGAGAACCTGCAGAACGTCGTGAAGAAGTTTCGTGATCATACTATTGTAATAGGGGGAGACTTCAATCTACCAGGTATAGAATGGGATAGTCACACAATCAGAACTGGAGCCAGGGACAGAGACTCTTGTGACATTATCCTGACTGCCTTGTCCGAGAATTACTTCGAGCAGATAGTTAGAGAACCAACTCGTGAAGCTAACGTTTTAGACCTCATAGCAACAAATAGACCGGAACTTTTCGACTCCGTGAATGTAGAAGAGGGTATCAGTGATCATAAGTCAGTGGTTGCATCAATGACTACAAGTGTAATAAGAAATGCCAAGAAAGGAAGGAAAATATATTTGCTTAACAAGAGTGATAGGGCACAAATCGCAGAATATCTGAGTGACCACCATCAAACGTTCATTTCTGAGGAAGAGGATGTGGAACAAAAATGGAAAAAATTCAGAAACATCGTCCAGTACGCCTTAGATAAGTTCGTACCGACTAAGGTCCAAAGCGAGGGGAAAGATCCACCGTGGTATAACAATCATGTACGAAAGGTACTACGGAAACAAAGAAAGCTTCATCATAGGTTTAAGAGTAGTCGAATCATAGCTGATAAGGAAAAGCTGAACGAAGCGAAAAAGAGCGTAAAGAGAGCAATGAGAGAAGCATTCAACGAATTCGAACATAAAACATTGGCAAACAATCTAAACAAGAACCCTAAAAAGTTTTGGTCATATGTAAAATCGGTAAGCGGATCTAAATCCCCTATTCAGTCACTCGTTGACCACGATGGCACCGAAACAGAGGACGACCGAAGAAAGGCAGAAATACTGAATTCAGTGTTCCGAAACTGTTTCACTGCGACTCATTGCTTTACAGTACTAGCATCAAGCACATCAGTACGTAGCGTCAACCGGTTAGTGTTCATCACGAACGTGGATTTGCAGTCAGTGCAATGTTTACAAATGCGGAGTTGGCAGATGCCCGTTTGATGTATGGATTAGCACGGGGCAATAGCCGTGGCGCGGTACGTTTGTATCGAGACAGATTTCCAGAACGAAGGTGTCCCGACGGGTTGACGTTCGAAGCAATTGATCGGCGTCTTAGGGAGCACGGAACATTCCAGCCTATGACTCGCGACTGGGGAAGACCTAGAACGACGAGGACAGCTGCAATAGACGAAGCAATTCTTCGTGCAGTTGACGATAACCATAATGTCAGCGTCAGAGAAGTCGCTGCTATACAAGGTAACGTTGACCACGTCACTGTATGGAGAGTGCTACGGGAGAACCAGTTATTTCCGTACCATGTACGGCGTGTGCAGGCACTATCAGCAGCTGATTGGCCTCCACGGGTACACTTCTGCGAATGGTTCAACCAACAATGTGTCAATCCTCATTTCAGTGCAAATGATCTCTTTACGGATGAGGCTTCATTCCAACGTGATCAAATTGTAAATTTTCACTATCAACATGTGTGGGCTGACGAGAATCCGCACGCAGTTGTGCAATCACGTCATCAACAATGATTTGGGCAAGCATTGTTGGTGATGTCTTGATTGGGCTCCATGTTCTTTCACCTACGCTCAATGGAGCACGTTATCATGATTTCATACGGGATACTCTACCTGTGCTGCTAGAACATGTGCCTTTGCAAGTACGACACAACAAGTCGTTCATGCCCGATGGAGCTCCTGCACATTTCAGTCGAAGTGTTCGTACGCTTCTCAACAACAAATTCGGTGACCGATGGATTGTTAGAGGCGGACCAATTCCATGGCCTCCACGCTCTCCTGACCTCAACCCTCTTGACTTTCATTTATGGGGGCATTCGAAAACTCTTGTCTACGCAGCCCCGGTACGAAATGTAGAGACTCTTCGTGCGCGTATTGTGGACGGCTGTGATACAATACGCCATTCTCCAGGGCTGCATCAGCGCATCAGGGATTCCACGCGACGGAGGGTGGATGCATGTATCCTCGCTAACGGAGGACATTTTGAACATTTCCTGTAACAAAGTGTCTGAAGTCACGCTGGTACGGTCTGTTTCTGTGTGTTTCCATTTCATGATTAATGTGATTTGAAGAGAAGTAATAAAATGAGATCTAACATGGAAAGTAAGCGTTTCTGGACACATGTCCACATAACATATTTTCTTTCTTTGTGTGTGAGGAATGTTTCCTGAAAGTTTGGCCGTACCTTTTGTAACACCCTGTATATGAGATATCGGTTGGAAACTTTCCTTATGTCAGGTGTCGCCACCAGCGCCAATCTTGTGTGAATGCTATGAAAAGCTAATCATTTGCATATCACAGCATCTTCTTCCTGTCGGTTAAATTTCGCGTCTGTAGCACGTCATCTTATGTGGTGTAGCAATTTTAGTGGCCAGTAGTGTAGTATGGTGAGACCTGAATTTTCTCCAGTGTGTACAATCTTCGAATAACTTACGGGAATTCAGCAGCGTGACCTCATCGATAACCGCCGATATTTTGAAAGGAGCACACCTTGCTATTTTCAAGGCAAAACTGCAACAAGTGCGTTCTGTGCAAGGGAATGTAAAACCTCAGTTTTCAGAGAAACTCCGGAAAAATATCACTTTCACACACGTTAAACACTAGAGCCATCACAAATCAAAGATGATGTCAGTGAAAGATGATATGCTTGTAAGACAGGCGGTTGCTAATTCATTTTCTCGTCAGTATGTTAAGCGGTACATCGAGCAAACATTACACACTGCACAAGAACGTTGCATCGAACATCAACGACACATTCTCTTCTACAAATCTGGAGTGAATGAACGTTATATAATTCCACTTCTGTTTCCATTGATTTCGGGAGAGTCAAGGTATTGGATACAGCTTCGTCCTATTGAGATCGAGTGTCAAGAAAGCCGTGAAAACACAAACAACAAACAACTTGCTCAACCAGGTCGACATCCCATGGAAACCCATGATTTCACGTCTGCTCTAGAAGGGGAGTCTCCGCTGCGTGGTATTCCAATACTTGCCATCCGTTTTAACAATTAACTACATAATTAGTAATTGCAGTGGACTGGCTGACTAACCACTTGTTCTGTTTTATGCTTAGACACAAAGTTTTATCTATTACTGGCGCTCTCGTGCTGGCTGTCTTACAACTACCGCGTGCCAATTTACTGCACAGTACCTCATAGCATCAAGCGGTTTTAATTTAGTCACCGACTAATATCGAAGATGGCTGTACGGTTATCACGAGCAGAAATATTACTGTCCCAGATGCACTCCAGAAAGATGATGGAGTATTATGTTGCAGAGTTCACATGGGCCGGCAATGGATAAGACCGATTAAGTATCGGGATAACTGGTTGGTGTTTCAACATATAAGAACCGGTAAGTTTGTTCAAATCAGGCACGCAGCTCAACCGAATAATGGCAGTGTATCAGTCGTCAGTGAATTCACGATGTAAATAAATAGGCGGCTTGCAGCGTAGAAATGTTCTACGTCACTAACGGTAAAAGAGTGTTATCTACTGTTCTGCAGACACATTCATAGGGAGAAGCATGAGACCCTGACACATCAGAGACCCTTCCGTTTTCTTGTACTCACTTCTTAGCACATTTAATTTTTCGTTATATCTGATGCCAACCAATAGTTTCAGATTACGTTCATTGACCAGTATGGTTCAATTCCGTTATGGTGAACAGTCTGTGTAATAAATCATTATTTTATTTTACAATAATTACATTTATGGCTTGCCGCTTTGCAAAGCGTGTAGAACACATCTCGCCCAGCAAGGTGAGTCGGACATGATAGTTGCAGTACGCCAGCATAAAGGTTGTCGGTATGGTAGGCTGCACCATCCAATTTGGGCGTGGTTCTTAGCATGTTCTCACATGTGACTTAAAAAATGCCAATCCGCCTCCTAAAGTCCACCTCACCAATAAAACACGCGCACATTCAAAACACGACAGATGCAGGACAGAGTTCATACGTTTTAGAGA
Source organism: Schistocerca serialis cubense (assembly GCF_023864345.2). Taxonomy (NCBI): domain Eukaryota; kingdom Metazoa; phylum Arthropoda; class Insecta; order Orthoptera; family Acrididae; genus Schistocerca; species Schistocerca serialis. Next base: position 16,567,704 of record NC_064646.1, read on the forward strand.
TGTGCACGCTTTTAGCCTTGGGAATATTGAGCCAAGGACGGTAAAGAATACGTGCAACATGTGTGTTCTCCTCAGTAGCGAGTAAAATCCGGCGGGGTGAGTGTGGTGTCTCGCTTTTTCGTGTATGCTAATTTACTGTACCTGTTGATGTCATCTATTACGACTGGAAGCTGTCAAGTGAATTGAATATGTTAACTGGATCTAGACATTTGAAAACACAGTCAGATTCCTTGTTTTATTTGACCTAGTTAATGATTGTACCGTATGATAACTTCGGAGTCTGTGTCCAGACATCGGGAACATATCGAGTATGAGGAACTTAAATAACCCTCAACTTCGATGTGGGCCTACCGGTATTGAAAGACTATTTATAAACAATATTAAAGTTAACGAACAGCGAGTGGCACTGTCTTCTGCAAATATAGTAACATCTCGGTTTTCGTTGTCTTTGGTTATCACGAATTTCGGTTTTCGTGCCACTGTGACCTCGCTGCTAATGTGGCGAAAAGCAAAGGATTGTGGAAGAAAACTGTGGAAACACTGAACTGCTATTCCATTAATTAGGAAAAACGTACCACTAACGCACCAATTTTGTTTGTTTTGCCGTCAGGAAAAAGTACCACGCTTTACTATTACTACGGCAAATTAGGTTAATCATTACTATTTAAGTTCTCTTACCATTTGTTGACGCTGTAAGTTACAGCAGTTATGCTGAAACGAAGGAAACATTGTTGTATTCTCTATTTTTTCCAACACTGACGTTCCATGAGAAAATATTTTACGGTAACTCCTCGTTTTGGTGAAAGTATTCATAAAAGAAAAAAGTTATTACAGTTATCCTTGAGGTTCATGCATATACACTTCATAGATACTCGTTTAAGTAGTTGAAGACAGTAACATCATGTTCATAATGTATTTATTGATGGATGAAATTCGCTAGCAACAAACATTTTAAGTCTGGAAGTAACAGAGACGTTCACAAATATACACTCCTGGAAATGGAAAAAAGAACACATTGACACCGGTGTGTCAGACCCACCATACTTGCTCCGGACACTGCGAGAGGGCTGTACAAGCAATGATCACACGCACGGCACAGCGGACACACCAGGAACCGCGGTGTTGGCCGTCGAATGGCGCTAGCTGCGCAGCATTTGTGCACCGCCGCCGTCAGTGTCAGTAAGTTTGCCGTGGCATACGGAGCTCCATCGCAGTCTTTAACACTGGTATCATGCCGCGACAGCGTGGACCTGAACCGTATGTGCAGTTGACGGACTTTGAGCGAGGGCGTATAGTGGGCATGCGGGAGGCCGGGTGGACGTACCGCCGAATTGCTCAACACGTGGGGCGTGAGGTCTCCACAGTACATCGATGTTGTCGCCAGTGGTCGGCGGAAGGTGCACGTGCCCGTCGACCTGGGACCGGACCGCAGCGACGCACGGATGCACGCCAAGACCGTAGGATCCTACGCAGTGCCGTAGGGGACCGCACCGCCACTTCCCAGCAAATTAGGGACACTGTTGCTCCTGGGGTATCGGCGAGGACCATTCGCAACCGTCTCCATGAAGCTGGGCTACGGTCCCGCACACCGTTAGGCCGTCTTCCGCTCACGCCCCAACATCGTGCAGCCCGCCTCCAGTGGTGTCGCTACAGGCGTGAATGGAGGGACGAATGGAGACGTGTCATCTTCAGCGATGAGAGTCGCTTCTGCCTTGGTGCCAATGATGGTCGTATGCGTGTTTGGCGCCGTGCAGGTGAGCGCCACAATCAGGACTGCATACGACCGAGGCACACAGGGCCAACACCCGGCATCATGGTGTGGGGAGCGATCTCCTACACTGGCCGTACACCACTGGTGATCGTCGAGGGGACACTGAATAGTGCACGGTACATCCAAACCGTCATCGAACCCATCGTTCTACCATTCCTAGACCGGCAAGGGAACTTGCTGTTCCAACAGGACAATGCACGTCCGCATGTATCCCGTGCCACCCAACGTGATCTAGAAGGTGTAAGTCAACTACCCTGGCCAGCAAGATCTCCGGATCTGTCCCCCATTGAGCATGTTTGGGACTGGATGAAGCGTCGTCTCACGCGGTCTGCACGTCCAGCACGAACGCTGGTCCAACTGAGGCGCCAGGTGGAAATGGCATGGAAAGCCGTTCCACAGGACTACATCCAGCATCTCTACGATCGTCTCCATGGGAGAATAGCAGCCTGCATTGCTGCGAAAGGTGGATATACACTGTACTAGTGCCGACATTGTGCATGCTCTGTTGCCTGTGTCTATGTGCCTGTGTTTCTGTCAGTGTGATCATGTGATGTATCTGACCCCAGGAATGTGTCAATAAAGTTTTCCCTTCCTGGGACAATGAATTCACGGTGTTCTTATTTCAATTTCCAGGAGTGTAGTAGGATTACCTTCTAGTGAGTCCAGCTTTGGTAAAGAAATGATGTTTCATACAGAGGTATAAAACATTTTGATTATGCAACCTCAATATATGTGACTGAAAAAAGCTATGCTTCATATCCAATTAAAAGTTTTCTTCTTTCCAGCTTTCTCTACTCTGTGTAGAGGAATTGTTGAACCTAAATCAGAAGTCTGATGCTAATCACCAAACGGGTATCATCTAGGCATAGAAATACAGTACTGTAAGACGTATATGCAGCGTTTGTTTCACATAACAGTTTTCCTAATTAAGATGTGTGCAACACACAAGTAAAGGTTTGCAGTGCGGCAACAGGGTATGAAATGAGAAAGTGGTAAAATGATACCTGTTAACGGTGTGCATTCGACGAGACACCATATGACACTTTGCGAAGTACACACACACACATATATAAAGGAAGGAACGAGACAGCTCGTAATAAGAAACTACTTATCGTAATCATGCGATACTCAAGGCACTGACGAGGTGCAACTGAAAAAATAATTTTCTCGTCTCCTCTGATTCCCTAAGTGATCTACAGACCATTTAGCCATTTAGCGGATGTACCCAGCAGACAAAGCGGTACAAGCCCAGGGTCGCCATATTTACTAGACCCAAATTCGGTACGAGTGACATTAATGGACAACTCTATCGAACTAACCTTAGCACTTATGACTCAAACAACAACAGATCTAAATGTCAGCAATCCGTGAAGATCATTCCCGAAGAGTTCCACATGCATAGCGATTGAATAAGTTCAAGAAAGCCGTTTATAGGACTAGCAGATGCCAAATGAGTTAAAATTATATTTAGAACATTAATCTTTCTTTGATGGAGATGAAATATGACAATTTAGTGAGAACTGTGGAAGCTTCGATCAACCCTACCACAACGAAGGTCAAAAATTAATTATAATTGTAGTGTTGCTCACGCTGTTAACTATTGCATTTTCGGGCAACAACAAAGTTATATTATGTGGCATGTGTCATTAGAGCACAGTTAATAAAGTCATTTCTTGAAATAATGGATAAACTAGGCAGTCATCTTTTCGTGTTTCCCACGCTGGTCTCGTTGTGAACTCATGGGTCAATCGTCGAAAATCTAGGCAGTGATGATTCCAAGCTCGCATGCAAGGAGGCCTAGGTGTTATTCTGCGATATTCAAAAGTTTTATAGATGTGTTTCATAAACCATTCTTGAAGATAAGACTTTTGCAAGTTAGGACAATCGTGATGTAAAATAGTAATCAGCACTCCGAATTTAAGTTACACTTCTTTTTTATTACTTCTGTTGCAACATCACTTCACGATATAAAACATACTTGAAAATATCTTCCTCAGTGTTAAAGTTCACATTTCATAAACTGACGACAATTTATGTCTTTTCAACATGACGACCAAGACTTAACTCTCTAATAACCGCTTACGCACCAAAAAATCGGAGTTACAAGTACATCAAAGATCACAGTGACAAAAGAAAGAATACACATAAGAATAATATCATTGCAATATAAACTTATCGATGTATCAAAGTACCTCTACATTAATGAAATCAAATCTGAATGTTGTCACAGAAATATGTTAATTATTTTACAGAAACACAGTAGAATATTGCCGGTATCGAGAGGTTGAGGTGAGGTGCCGTAATGGTTACGTAATTCAAGTACCATTAGAAGCTCGAATGGCTCAACGAAAGATATGGTGAACATAGTACAATTTCTGGACTTACAATGGTCTTTTCTGTTCGATTGACTCAGACTGATGTGATGATTAGTTGTATATTGCACAACAAAGACTATTTGTTGCTGAGTCAGATACGCCAAGCTGTAGTTTAAGTGATCGTTGCAACCAAGAAATTTGTACTGCGAAAGAAAACTCAAAGTGGTATTCGGCGTTCGGCGAGTTTCCAGCATAGCAAGTGGAGATGACGACAGGACGTCTGACATCGTATCGTCCACGAGCAGCCAAGTGTGTGGGCGTGGGAAGCCAGCGTGAGGTAAGCTCTTGGCTCGGAAGTGGCGGAGCGACATCAGACCGTTGCAGCCAACAAGTGGCGTTGATCTCAACACACGCTGCTGCGTCCGGGACGCTAATAGCGATCGTTGCAGCATTTAAGGCCACAAGTTTTAGATCGTCGGCTTTCGGGAAGGCAGTCAATTGCGTTATAAAGTGCAAGAAATCGCAGATGTCGAACATCATGAGCACAAAATCACGATGGAGCAATCGCCTTAAAAGTGGTCTAGGTTCAAATGGCTCTGAGCACTATGGGACTTAACATGTGAGGTCATCAGTCCCCTAGAACTTAGAACTACTTAAACCTAACTAACCTACGGACATCACACACATCCATGCCCGAGGCAGGATTCGAACCTGCGACCGTAGTGGTCGCGCGGTTCCAGACTGAAGCGCCTTTAACCGCGTGGCCACACTGGCCGGCAGTGGTCTAGGAGTTTATCATTGCATCCAGGGATTCTGAATGCAGTGTTCAAGGAACGCTGATCGTTTTTATGTGCATGATCAGTACGTTGTCTTTGGAACTTAATCTAGATAGAGGAACTTCCTGGCAGATTAAAACTGTGTGCCGCACCGAGACTCGAACTCGGGAACTTTGCCTTTCACGGGCAAGTGCTCTACCATCTGAGCAACCCAAGCATGACTTGCGCCGCGTCCTCACAGCAGTATCCTTTCTTCCAGGAGTGCTACTTCTGCAAGGTTCTGTAAAGTCTGGAAGGTAAGAGACAAGATACTGGCAGAAGTGAAGCTGTGAGGACGTGGCGTGAGTCGTGCTTGGGTAGCTCAGATGCTGCCGGCGCGGTAGCTCATCGTGTTCGGTCAGAGGGCTGCTCGCCCTCTGCAATAAGAAACTGAGTAAAGGAATCAACGATCAACGCCCCGACCAAACGAAAAAAAAAAGAGAAAAGGTAGAGCAATAGCCCACGAAAGGCAAAGGTCCCGAGTTCGAGACTCGGTCCGGCACACAGTTTTAATCTGCCAGGAAGTTTCATATCAGCGCACACTCCGCTGCAGAGTGAAAAATCTCATTCTGTAATCTGGACAGAGAAAAAATACTTAGGGCACATAATGCAACAAAACAGAGTTGTTCGACATAATTCTAAAAATAGAAGTGACTGTGGATGCAACGAGTGGCCTCAGGTCGTTTTCCTTTAAAGTATTGTTTTTTAATATGTTCATCGAAACCAATGTAATACAACATGTTACGTTCTAAAGGAATGAAATTAATTTATTGTCCAGTTCATATACACCGCTAAAGTCTTGCCGAAACAGCCAAAAGAGTTAGTCACCCGTAAAAAAATAGAACGAGATAATTGTGAAATTATTCTTCAGTGCAGTGGAGTTTAGTTACCTTTAGATATTAGCACAAAGATTGATAGACAACATAATTAGTTAACGAAAAAACGTTATGTACACATAAATAACAGCAGTCATAGCTCGCCAGTCCTGGCACAACATCCCCTCGCCAACTTTCTCCTTTAACGTCTTAGTGATCATTCCGCAAAATCCAAGATGGAGTTTAACGACAGGAAATTAAAAAAAAAATGGTCGTTCTTTGTAAAGTTAAAATGATGGCAGCCAAAACAGCGTTCTATGGGGGTAGATTAAAATACTAGTCCAGCTGAGCTATGTTTAAATGATACCGGCCATCTTGAACAATCCGAGTCGGCGGCTCTATGCAGGAAGTTCAAAATCCAAAAAACACACTTGTGCTTTAGCCCACTAGCTAATTAAAGATGGTGCGAAAGTGAAACACACTCATTCTATGGGGAGGTGACTTGTCTTACCGAAGGTTCTGGAGCTATGTTTATAAAATTTACCATGACAGAACCAATGACGAGCGGCAGCTGTCACACTAGGTGCTCGATTGGGATCGCGATTCAGTACAAAGATTTTTATCACGTACATTCCTGTTCAGAACTGTTACGTGATACCGGTGATCGCTGTTCGAGTCTGACTTAGGCACGGTGGTATTTTTTAGCAATGTTTTGAGTGTTAGCTTTGAAAAAAGAAACTTAGTTGATCAGGAATAGATATGAATAGATATTTCTGTCACTTCATGCCAGAGAAGAGGGGCAATAGGTGAATTTCCAACTGTTCATAGATCCGAGTATTCTCATGAGTACAGTGAAATTACTAGTGATACAGTTCTGAAGTTGAGGTTTCCATAAGCGCTAGACGCTGTTAATCACGGTTTATTGAACTGATTAGGTCGTTATCCATTGTAAGCAAAACTGCTCACCACACGAACGACTAGAGACCAAGCATACAACTAATTATCATAGAACTGTGGAAATCCATACATTGTTACAAAATCTCTTACTCACAAAAACATCTAGTTTTGACAACAAAATAATCTTTGTGACGGACTAACGATATTAGTTGTATCTAATAAAAATGAGAGTGGGACATTTTTTAAATGTCGCTTACTACAATAAATTTGAGTTTACCGGCGTTAACATCTATCTCATCTCCGATAATGTTTTTGCCGATATTTGCGATATCGTAGTATAATTTACGTCAGGATCGATTTGGTACAGTACAGTGACGACTGAACCGAAAAGAGACCAGAGGACCGGTAAGAGCTGAACACCCAGCAGGTCGTTCAAATACTTTTGGGCATCACAGTGCCAAAACTATGGAAGGATGGCGACCATCAAGCCGTGTATGAAGCGTAACAACATACCGCAACTATATGGTGTTCCTTAGGGAAATATTTTAACTAGATAATTTAATTGTACTTAAGTGATCAACATGCATCGTTTGATGTACCGGCATTTCATGTTCTAAGTGATAACCTAGCTCAATTTGTAAAAGTTTAATTTTGTATTCTCACTATAAACGGTGAGTGCCTATCCTTTTATGACATGCTGGTTGGTTGGTTGACCAAAACAAAATGAAAGGTAAAGAAACGGAAATCTAGAAACCACACTTATTAATAAGAGATATTCTCTCAGCACAGAAAGTTGTCTCACTTGTACTGATTGTATCACTTTCTATTAAATGAGTGCCCAAACATAAACTGGCCCATCCGTTTCTTCTTCTTTTTTATCCACTCCTGATTCAGAACGTATTTAAATTCTGAATCTGATCATTCGTGGGGGCAGAGTTGTGTCTGCCAGAGGCACTCCAGTTTGAGTCACGCCAGGCTTTTGCTAGAAGAGGGGGGGGGGAGGTGGAGGAGGAGTAATTCATTGGTTCATCTAAATGGAAGTATGAGACTGTGTGAGTTAGGCTGGCAGTTTCTCAGCACTGCAAATGCGGGAGTATTAAACTTTTCCTAACAGGAGAAATTAACAGTTTTGTTGTTATAATCTCGTTGGGACAACACTCGGCGGAACCTTCTGATTGGCGAAGTTTTTGTGAACTTTGCGTGGATCAGTGACGAGATAGCAAATTTTGTAGCACTTCACTTCGGTCTTCTCTTCAGACTTGCCGATCCTCCACTGCAGGCTTCACATTTGGATGACAAGCTCCAACTTCTGGCTTGGAGATGCAGTGGGAGACAGATTGGTTTCCGGGAGACAGAGCGCAGTATTCAATTGCTGATGTGTAGCTGTGGCCAGCCTACAAACCCGCAAGCAGTGTTCGACACCTCAACCCGTGAATATGGGTGAGAACTTGCAGCACAGACGATCCGCGAATGCGACTTGTTAGGTGACTGTAGGCACGCGGTTTTGATTTTCATAGGTTCGGCGACTTATTACATATGGATAGTCAGCCGAGGGCTCATCAAAAAATGGTCAGTTTATGTTACTTGCCTGTAGTTACCGTAAGCTTTTCTAGCACAATCACAGCAACCATTGTACACTCATTCGCGATTAGGTTTTCTAGGAATGACTTGTGAGATGACGATCATTTCCTTCTCACATACTGTTCTTGGACTTTGCCAAGAATCAACTTGTCATTAGTGTAGAGTTACGAATTGCTCTATATTTGCAAATCGCAGTTTTCTTTCTTTCGCGTTTCATCAATCACGATTACATGTTTTCAATTTTGGTTCCTGTTCATATATGTGTCCACATAGAATATTGTAATAAATTGAGGTCAATTCGGACACATATTTCTTCATTAAGTTTTTAATGCATTCTGAAAGAGCCAACAGCCAGGACTCATTTGCTAGGGCCAACCTATTTATATCGTTATTCCATTGTACTACATACTCATCTCAGATCCTCAGTTCTGGTTCCTGTTCATGTATGTGTCCATAGAGAATATTGTAATAAATTGAAGTCGATCTGGACACATATTTCTTTATACAATTTTAGTGCATTCCGGAATAGCCAACAGCCAGGACTCATTTGCTAGGGCCAACCTATTTACATCGTTATTCCATTGTAGCACATTTTCATCTCAGAACCTGAGTTCAAGGAGAGCAATCCGCTTCTCAGTCAATCGATGCGATGTGGATCATTGCGACAGCCAAAAGGTTTCTTAATCTCGGTTAGTGCCTTTCATGTTTTCTGTGGTGCACACAAAACAAATATAGTTTCAAGGACAAGGCTTTATATTTTTGGCTGGCAAATATCGCTCCAGGAACAAATTAAAATATGAAAATGCTTTTCTGTGTACTATCGTTGAAACTAGTCCTTAGCAAAGTCGCTCCAATACTGCCGAAATGTAATTTTAGTATTTTAAATATTTTATACGTTGATACGCCAGTCTACTCAGATGAATCGTACAGGAACTGGGAACGTGATGGAAGTCTCACATTAGTTAAAAGTAGCTGAGATCACCTGATTCCAGTCAGTGCTTTTGCGAAGTATCCCTCTGTTTTAACTTGTCAGAGCTTGTAACTACCTTCCTTGCACGGGCAGTTGGGAAGCCTTCCACGCCAATTCCACTTCACTGGGATTTGGCCGTTAAGTACAGAGCTCTACAAACAGTCAAGTTCCACTCGTTATTTTTCGTAATGAATGAAACCGGAGAGCGTTTTCTGTTCCAGAAATCAAGTTAGTCACCTTTCTCCCATGTATGGTGCTTCACGCCGAAAGCTGCTCCCAGAATCAGAGCGTTTCAGGCTTGCCAGTAAAACAACAAGTGATTGCGTCATGAAACTACTTTGAGTTCGTCGTCAGTATTAGGAGGAAAGCACCCAAGGATGGATCCGAAGGAAGAGCGATTGTTCTCGTATTTCGCACTCTGTGATCCCAAATAGCTAAATGAAAAATTTCAGAACTAATAACAACTGAACAGACTTTGAGACCCTAAGCATCTAAATGAAAACTTTGAGTGTGTGATTCCGTCTTTTTAGTTAAGGCAGCATTATGTTGTTAGCCATAGCGCTTCTAGAGTGTCCTTACTACGCCTAAATCCAGAATGCTTTTTACATAATCTACTTTTGATTTTGTCTTCCGTTCTTCGATAAGGTACAAGGGTCTTATAAATAATTGAAGCTGTGTCATAAATTCATCTAGGTACATTAATTGACACATTGTCACAAAATTAAACATTCATATAGAAAAACTCTGAAAGATATATATTCTTGCAGCTGCACTTCAATTTTCTGCCACGAAAGAGCAGCAATGAGCAGTTTGGCAAGATGGCGCCAGGTTCCGAGAAAGCGAATTTTGTGCTCGAGTTGGATTCAAATCAGTCTGCCGTAACAGTGTAACGACTCCAGAAAGATGTTCATAAAGTTTTAACAACTGACAGCTCCATTCAGCGACGGCATGAGCAGTTCAAAGCTTCACGATGCCTCTGTAAAGGGAAGTCAACGGAGCGGCCCTCAGCGAGTGAAAAAACGAATGACCTCATGTGGATGAGTTCCGCAGCCAGCCCACAGAAGTCGACAAACAGAGCAAGTAGAGAGCTGAACATACCATAAACTATTGTTTGGAAGAAATTAAGGAAATGACTGCATCTGAAGCCTTACTGCCTGCTTGCATTTGCTACATGTCCTAACTTCCTATAACAAAGTTCGACGCTTTGAATTTTCGGCACAGTTGCAACAGCTTACGGAAGAGAATGGGTTTAGTGAGAAACTCATCTTCGATGATGAAGCAAAATATTTTGTGAGTGGTACAGTGAGCAGGCAGAATGTGCGAATCTGGGGGACAGAGAATACCCACGCTCTCATCCTGCACGTTCGAGATTCAGCAACAGTTAATGTGTTCTGTGGGGTGTTACAGTCCCATTTTGTTCTGTCAAAAGACCGTTACAAGACACTTGCATCTGAACATGCTGGGAAATTGGTTGAAGTCACCAATGGAGGCCGACAGGGTGAACTTCAGGGTGGACCTACATTCCACTTCCATCATGATGTTCGTGAACTCAGATGCGTTGTTGATGAGAGCTCGCAGTTGTAGTAGGTTTGTTGACAGGGGGGCCTAAACACCGAGCCTTTCACCTAAATGCACACTAAACACTCTCATAGGGTTTGGTACGGAGAGTTTGGGGTCCATGAGCTCAATTGCTGATCATCAACCCACCAAGACCGATCCATCGGTTTCTCAATTTCCTACTGAAGGTGGGTTGATGATCAGCAATTGAGCTCATGGACCCCAAACTCTCCGTACCAAACCCTATGAGAGTGTTTAGTGTGCATTTAGGTGAAAGGCTCAGTGTTTAGGCTCCCTCTGTCAACAAACCTACTACAACTGCGAGCTCTCATCAACAACGCATCTGAACAAAAATGTTACGCCGAACGTGGGAAGAACTTGATTATCGACTTGATATCTGCAGAATCAGTAGGGGACACATATGGAGCGTTTTTAATATGTAAAATAAGGTGTTTTGAGTTCCCTATGCGTGTGCAAAGCCCTGTGACAATATAAAAAATGATATAGTTGCAACAAATCTGTGAAATCGCTTCCATCAGTTGTAATAGCCTTGTATTCTTGAGGGTAATTTTGCTGCATATGATATTCGACGGAGTTGTTGCCTTTCCCGATTTTATTCAGTTTGTACATTAGGTTTACTGTGAAGTTAAACAAGGAGGAACATCTGAAGGGAATAAAGTTCAGCGACAAGCGACAAAAATTTTGAGGTTTGTCGATGACATTACGTTTCTGTTATAGATAGCAAAAGATTTCGAAGACCAGTTTAACGGAACAGAAAGTGTGTTCAAAAGAGTATAAGGTGGAGATTGGTTACTGAAGGAAATACCGGGTGATCAAAAAGTCAGTATAAATTTGAAAACTTAATAAACCACGGAATAATGTAGATAGAGAGGTAAAACTTGACCCACATTCTTGGAATGACATGGGGTTTTATTAGAACCACCCCATATTGCTAGACGCGTGAAAGATCTCTTGGGCGCGTCGTTTGGTGATGATCGTGTGCTCAGCCGCCACTTTCGTCATGCTTGACCTCCCAGGTCCCCAGACCTCAGTCCGTGCGATTATTGGCTTTGGAGTTACCTGAAGTCGCAAGTGTATCGTGATCGACCGACATCGCTAGGGATGCTGAAAGACAACATCCGACGCCAATGCCTCACCATAACTCCGGACATGTTTTACAGTGCTGTTCACAACATTATTCCTCGACTACAGCTATTGTTCAGGAATGATGGTGGACATATTGAGCATTTCCTGTAAAGATCATCATCTTTGCTTTGTCTTACTTTGTTATGCTAATTATTGCTATTCTGATCAGATGAAGCGCTATCTGTCGGACATTTTTTGAACTTTTGTATTTTTTTTGGTTCTAATAAAAGCCCATGTCATTCCAAGCATGTGTGTCAATTTGTACCTCTCTATCTACATTATTCCGTGATTTATTCAGTTTTCAAATTTATACTGACTTTTTGATCACCCGGTAGATTACGAAATGGGACGCTACAAGTGGTAGATGAATTTCGTTATTCCAACGGGAAAATTACTGACGATGGACGAAACAGGGAGGATATAAAATGGATACTGGCAATAGCATGAAAAGGATTTCCGAAAAATAAGTCCTTTCTAATGGTATTTGCTTGTGGCGTCGACTTGGACGGAAGTGGAACTTGGAAGATAAACAACACAGAGTAGAGGTGAATCGAAGTTTTTGGAATGTACAACTACAGTAGAATTCTGATAATTATATCGGTAGATCGGAAAATATCTGTAGCTTAGCGGTAGCTAGATTTTTCGTACAATGAGAAAAATTGTTTACACCAATGATAAGTAACTTAGCTTTTGTATTTCCTGTTGTAACTGTCAATTCTACATTTTACTCCATTGGTGCATCAGCTCCCATACGTGAAAAGCTAATAACTCTTCAAACGTTCTTTTTTATTCTTGTATCGTTTAAATTTTATTTTATTGTGATGGTCAATTTAATATAAATTGTTGTATAGGCTGTTAAGTTGTATTACCGTGTCGACATTGAATGTAATTCTGGTCACAAACACACCCACACGCACTTTTTTTTCAGGGTTTTGGTGTGCCTTGCCGTTGGTGGGGAGGCTTGCGTGCCTCAGCGGTACAGATAGCCGTACCGTAGGTGCAACCACAACGGAGGGGTATCTGTTGAGAGGCCAGACAAACGTGTGGTTCCTGAAGAGGGGCAGCAGCCTTTTCAGTAGATGCAGGAGCAACAGTCTGGATGAATGGCTGATCTGGTCTTCTAACATTAACCAAAACAGCTTTGCTGTGCTTGTACTGCGGAAAGCCGAAAGCGAGAGAAAACTACAGCTCTAATTTTTCCTGAGGACCTGCAGCTCTGTTGTATGGCTAAATGACGATGACGTCCTCTTGGGTAAAATATTCTGCGGTAAAATGGTCCTCCATCCTGATCTCCAGGTAGGAACTACTCAGGAGGGTGACGTCATCAGGAGAAACAAATCTTGCATTCTATGGATCGGAGAGTGGAATGTTAGACCCCTTAATCAGGCAGGTACGTTAGAAAATTTAAAAAGGGAAATGGACAGCTAGATGTTGATATAGTGGGGATTAGTGAAGTTCGGTGGTGGGAGGAACAGGACCTCTGGTCAGGTGAATATAGGGCTATAGATACAAAGCCAAATGAGGGTAATGCATGAGTGGGCTTAATAACGCATAAGAAAACAGGGAGGTGGGTAAGCTACTATGAACTGCATAGTGAGTGCATTATCGTAGCCAAGATAGACATGAAGGCCTCGCCTACCACAGTAGTACATGTTTACCTATCAACTAGCTCCGCAGATGACGAAGGGATTGAAGAAATGTATGATGAGGTAAAATAAATTATTCAGATAGTTAAAGGAGACGAAAATTTAATTGTGACGGGCAATTGGAATTCGATAGTAGGAAAAGGAAGAGAAGGAAATGTATTAGGTGAATATTGACTGGAAGAAAGGAATGAAAGAGGAAGCCGCCTGGCAGTTTTTTGCACAGTACAAAATTTAATCATCGTTAACACTTTCTTTAAGTATGATAACGAAGGTTGTATACATGGAAGAGACCAGCAGACACCAGTAGGTTTCAGATTGACTATACAATAGATCGACAGAGATTTAGGAAACAGATTTTAAATTGTAAGACTCTGACTCTGATCACAATTTATTAGTTATTAACTATATATTAAAACAGAAGAAATTGGAAAAAAATAGGAGATGCGGGCTGGATTATTTGAAAGAGCCAGAGATTGTTTAGAACTTCAGAGGGAGAATCAAGCAACGGTTGAATAGAACAGGGGAAAGGAGCAAGGTAGAAAACGAATGGTTAGCTTTAAAAGATGGAATAGTGAAGGCAGCAGAGGATCAAATAGGCAAAAAGACAAGGCCTGGTAGGAATCCCTGGTTAATAGATGAAACATTGAACTTAACTGATGAATGGAGAAAATGGAAAAATGCAGCAAATGAAGCAGGTGAAAATGGAATATAAACGTCTAAAAATAAGATTGACTGGAAGTGTGAAATTGCTAAGCAGGAATGGCTGGAGGGCAAATGTAAGGATCTAGAAGCATATTTCACTAGGGGAGAATTAGAAAAAGCTTATGGGGAAAAGAGAAGCTGCCATATGAATATCAAGAGCTCAGATGGTGAACCAGTACTAAGCTAAGAAGGGAAACCTGAGAAGTGGAAGGACCATGACACTACTCTTCCAACTGGTGTGCAAGATGTATGAGACAGACGAAATACCCTCAGATTTCAAGAAGAATGTGGTCATTCCAGTTCCAAAGAAAGCAACTACTGCAGGTGTGAAAATTACTGAACTATCAGTCTAATAAGTCATGGTTGCAAGATGCTAACACGAATTCTCTACAGATGAATGTAAAAACTGGAAGAAGCAGAACTCTGAGAATATCGGTATGAATTCCGGAGAAATGTAGGGACACGCGAGGTAATATTGACCCTACGACTCAGCTTAGAAGTTAGGTTAAGGAGAGGAAAACCTACATTTATAGCATGTGTGGACTTAGATGAAGCTTTCAACAATGTTGACTGGAACACTCGTTTTGAAATCCTGAAGGTAGTGGGGGTAAAAACAGGGAGCGCAAGGCTATTTACAACTTGTATGGAAACCAGGCGACAGTTATACGAGTCGAGTGGCGTGAAAGGGAACCAGTGGTTGAGGAGGGCGTGGGAGATGATTGCAGCTTATCCCCGACGTTACTCAATCTGTACACTGAACAACCAGTAAAAGAAACCAAAAAATTGACTGTTTTGAAAAGAGGGTATGAGATGAACACAAAAAAAACCAAAACAAGGATAATGAAACGGAGTCGAAGTAAATCAGGTGATGCAAAGAGAATCGGATTAGGAAATGAGACACATAAAGCGCTAGATGAACTTTGCTGTCTGGGCTGCAAAATAAACGATGATGGCCGAAATAGAGAAGATATAAAATGTAGAGTGGCAATGGCAAGAAAAGAATTTCTGAAAAAGACAAATCTGTTAACACTAAATATAGATTTAAGTATTAGGAAGTCTTTTCTGAAGGTCTGAAGTGTAGCCATGTATGAAAGTGAAACACGGACGATAAACATTTTAGATAAAAAAGTAGAGGATTTCGAAATCTGGTGCTACAGAAGAATGCTGATGATCAGGTGGGTCGACATGTAGCTAATGAAGAAGTACCGAAAAGAATCGTGGAGACAAGAGATTTGTGGCATCACTTGAACAAAAGAAGGGATCGGTAGACAGGACGCATTCTGCGCCATCAGGGGATCATCAGTTTACTATTTGAGCTAAGTGTGCGGAGAAAAAGTCGTGGAGGGAGACAGATTCAGAAAGAAGTAGGCTGTAGTAAGTATTCGGAGATGAAGAGGCTTGCGCAAGATAGAGTAGCATGGAGAGATGCATCAAAACAGTCTTCGGACTGAAGACCACAACCGAAACAGTGCTAGTGCTCTTTCAATTTGTTCCCTTTATCTCTGTTAAATGTTTAACTTCAAAATTTTCAATTACGCCTTCACTGTATTGGCAAAGAGAACATTTACTCTGTGTTTACTCCTTTTTCTCCATGTATAACATCTTTATCTGGGTTGATCATCAGTATTGTACGCTCTTTGACGACGACAATCAGTTGAAGTTTGATGATGGACTTGTAAGGCGAAAAAGGGTTAATGAAATAAATTAAAAGTGCATGACATCCACAATATTGCATTTTTCATTTATAATAACGGAAAGGCACTGAATGGGTTTCTGAAAAACAGAAATTTACGGGACGACTTAAGAAAGGAAGAAATGATTCGTTAGGATACGTCCTGAGATATGAAGGGAAGTGTACGGAGACTGGTACTGCAGTAGGACACCAAACCTGCGGTGTACAACGCAGGTTCAGATGGCTGTAGGGTGCTGCAGTTATGTTGGAATGAAGAGACTTACGGAGGATACAGTAGCGTGAATAGCTTTAAGGATATCACCATAACGTAATGTCAAGATAAAGACGTAATAATACTACTGGCCATTAAAATTGCTGCACAAAGAAGAAATGCAGATGAAAAACGGGTATCAATTGGACAAATATACAGGGTGATCCAAAAGTCCGGAAACACCCTGACAAAATCCAAATGGAGTAGCAAACAAGGAAACGGAGTCGCTACACACGAGGAACGGGAAGGGAGAAACTTTATAGGCTATGCCACCAACATGGCGGCCATCTTGAAAGCCGACATCTTGGATTCAACACCAAAATTTGAAATGGGAATGTGGTCATGTGACATATCAAACAGATAGAGAATTTCTCCAGAAAAACAATGCCGTTGTGATTTTAAACATTGCTTTATTCATTTTCCGGTTATAGCCAATTACTTGCGGCAGCAGTGGGACGCTCGGCAGCGAGAGTATTACGTACTGTTGTCGTTGTTGTTGTGGTCTTCAGTCCTGAGACTGGTTTGATGCAGCTCTCCATGCTACTCTATCATGTGCAAGCTTCTTCATCTCCCAGTACCTACTGCAACCTACATCCTTCTGAATCTGCTTAGTGTATTCATCTCTTGGTCTCTCTCTACGATTTTTACCCTCCACGCTGCCCTCCAATGCTAAATTTGTGATCCCTTGATGCCTCAAAACATGTCCTACCAACCGATCCCTTCTTCTAGTCAAGTTGTGCCACAAACTTCTCTTCTCCCCAATCCTATTCAATACCTCCTCATTAGTTACGTGGTCTACTCACCTTATCTTCAGCATTCTTCTGTAGCACCACATTTCGAAAGCTTCTATTCTCTTCTTGTCCAAACTAGTTATCGTCCATGTTTCACTTCCATACATGGCTACACTCCATACAAATACTTTCAGAAACGACTTCCTGACACTTAAATCTATACTCGATGTTAACAAATTTCTCTTCTTCAGAAACGATTTCCTTGCCATTGCCAGTCTACATTTTATATCCTCCCTAAATAGCAAAACTTCTTTACTACTTTAAGTGTCTCATTTCCTAATCTAATTCCCTCAGCATCACCCGATTTAATTTGACTACATTCCATTATCCTCGTTTTGCTGTTGTTGATGTTCATCTTATATCCTCCTTTCAAGACACCGTCCATCCCGTTCAACTGCTCTTCCAAGTCCTTTGCTGTCTCTGACAGAATTACAATGTTATCGGCGAACCTCAAAGTTTTTACTTCTTCTCCATGAATTTTAATACCTACTCCGAATTTTTCTTTTGATTCCTTTACCGCTTGCTCAATATACAGATTGAATAACATCGGGGAGAGGCTACAACCCTGTCTCACTCCTTTCCCAACCACTGATTCCCTTTCATGCCCCTCGACTTTTATAACTGCCATCTGGTTTCTGTACAAATTGTAAATAGCCTTTCGCTCCCTGTATTTTACCCCTGCCACCTTCAGAATTTGAAAGAGAGTATTCCAGTTAACATTGTCAAAACTTTCTCTAAGTCTACAAATGCTAGAAACGTAGGTTTGCCTTTCCTTAATCTTTCTTCTAAGATAAGTCGTAAGGTTAGTATTGCCTCACGTGTTCCAACATTTCTACGGAATCCAAACTGATCTTCCCCGAGGTCGGCTTCTACCAGTTTTTCCATTCGTCTGTAAAGAATTCGCGTTAGTATTTTGCAGCTGTGACTTATTAAACCGATAGTTCGGTAATTTTCACATCTGTCAACACCTGCTTTCTTTGGGATTGAAATAATTATATTCTTCTTAAAGTCTGAGGGTATTTCGCCTGTTTCATACATCTTGCTCACCAGATGGTAGAGTTTTGTCAGGACTGGCTCTCCCAAGCCCATCAGTAGTTCTAATGGAATGTTGTCTACTCCCGGGGCTTTGTTTCGACTCAGGTCTTTCAGTACTCTGTCAAACTCTTCACGCAGTATCTTATCTCCCATTTCGTCTTCATCTACATCCTCTTCCATTTCCATAATATTGTCCTCAAGTACATCGCCCTTGTATAAACCCTCTATATACTCCTTCCACCTTTCTGCCTTCCCTTCTTTGCTTAGAACTGGGTTGCCATCTGAACTCTTGATATTCATACAAGTGGTTCTCTTCTCACCAAAGGTCTCTTTAATTTTCCTGTAGGCAGTATCTATCTTACCGCTAGTGAGACAGGCCTCTACATCCTTACATTTGTCCTCTAGCCTTATGCTCTCCCTGAAACTCTCTACAACTTCTGGTTGTTTCAGTTTATCCAGGTCCCATCTCCTTAAATTCCCACATTTTTGCAGTTTCTTCAGTTTCAATCTACAGTTCATAACCAATAGATTGTGGTCGGAATCCACATCTGCCCCTGGAAATGTCTTACAATTTAAAACCTGGTTCCTAAATCTCTATCTTACCATTATATAATCTATCTGATACCTTTTAGTATCTCCAGAATTCTTCCAGGTATACAACCTTCTTTTATGATTCTTGAACCAAGTGGTAGCTATGATTAAGTTATGCTCGGTACAAAATTCTACATGGCGGCTTCCTCTTTCATTTCTTCCTCCCAATCCATATTCACCTACTATGCTTCCTTCTGTCCCTTTTCCTACTGACGAATTCCAGTCACCCATGACTATTGAATTTTCGTCTCCCTTCACTACCTCAATAATTTCTTTTACCTCGTCATACATTTCATCAATTTCTTCATCATCTGCAGAGCTAGTTGGCATATAAACTTGTACTACTGTACTAGGCATTAGCTTTGTGTCTATCTTGGCCACAATAATGTGTTCACTATGCTGTTTGTAGTAGCTAACACGCACTCTTGATAGGAGGATATCAGGTGAACATCAACAAAAGCAAAACGAGGATAATGGAATGTAGTCAAATTAAATCGGATGATGCTGAGGGGATTAGATTAGGAAATGAGACACTTAAAGTAGTAAAGGAGTTTTGCTATTTAGGGAGTAAAATAACTGATGATGGTCGAAATAGAGAGGATATAAAATGTAGACTGGCAATGGCAAGGAAATCGTTTCTGAAGAAGAGAAATTTGTTAACATCGGGTATAGATTTAAGTGTCAGGAAGTCGTTTCTGAAAGTATTTGTATGGAGTGTAGCCATGTATGGAAGTGAAACATGGACGATAACCAGTTCGGACAAGAAGAGAATAGAAGCTTTCGAAATGTGGTGCTACAGAAGAATGCTGAAGATAAGGTGGGTAGATCACGTAACTAATGAGGAGGTATTGAATAAGATTGGGGAGAAGAGAAGTTTGTGGCACAACTTGACTAGAAGAAGGGATCGGTTGGTAGGACATGTTCTGAGGCATCAAGGGATCACAAATTTAGCATTGGAGGGCAGCGTGGAGGGTAAAAATCGTAGAGGGAGACCAAGAGATCAATACACTAAGCAGGTTCAGAAGGATGTAGGTTGCAGTAGGTACTGGGAGATGAAGAAGCTTGCACAGGATAGAGTAGCATGGAGAGCTGCATCAAACCAGTCTCAGGACTGAAGACCACAACAACAACAACAACCCGCACTCCTATTTTTTTATTCATTATTACCCCTATTTGATTTTGTATTTATAACCCTGTAATCACCTGACCAAAAGTCTTGTTCCTCCTGCCACCGAACTTCACTAATTCCCACTATATCTAACTTTAACCTATCCATTTCCCTTTTTAAATTTTCTAATCTACCTGCCCGATTAAGGGATCTGACATTCCACGCTCCGATCCGTAGAACGCCAGTTTTCTTTCTCCTGATAACGACGTCCTCTTGAGTAGTCCCCGCCCGGAGATCCGAATGGGGAACTATTTTACCTCCGGAATATTTTACCCAAGAGGACGCCATCATAATTTAAACATACAGTAATGCTGCATGACCTCGGGAAAAATTACGGCTGTAGTTTCCCCTTGCTTTCAGCCGTTCGCAGTACCAACACAGCAAGGCCGTTTTGGTTAATGTTACAAAGCCAGATCAGGCAATCATCCAGACTGTTGCCCCTGCAACTACTGAAAAGGCTGCTGCCCCTGTTCAGGAACCACATGTTTGTGTGTCCTCTCAACAGATACCCCCCGTTGTGGTTGCGCCTACGGTACGGTCACCTGTATCGCTGAGGCACGCAAGCCTCCCCACCAACGGCAAGGTCCATGGTTCATGACTGAGAAGTCATAAAAGGGATTCTGAAACGGTGCAAAGTGACTATCCCATGCCTGATATGTTACTTGTGTTTAACTGTTAGGTATCATTTACTCATGCTAACGTTTTAATCATTGTTTCCTTATTTACAGGTTACAAAATGTCCTTAACACATGAAGAACGCATCAGGAGAAAGAAGCACACGGGTCATTGCTGAGGATTTCAACAGTCGTTACCCAACCAGACTGCCAGCCCTTCGCTCAAAGCGCAGTTGCCAAGCTTTTGGTCAAATTACGAGCAACAGTTTATGTCGCAGATAAACCTAAGGCTGGAAGACCAAAATCCACCACCGATGAAGCAACAACAGTGAGCGTGTTGGCATCATTTAGGAAGAGTCCGCAACGGAGTACTCGTCGCCTGTCACAAGAATGTTGGGTTAGCCGTACATCCATACTGCGGATTTTATCGCAGCACAAATGGCACCCATACAAAATTCAACTGCTCCAACACCTGAACGAGGATGACCCAGACCGTTGGGTACAGTTCGCAGAATGGGTTACACAGCAGCTGCAGATAAACCCACGTTTCCCCTATCAGGTGCTGCTCAGTTATCAGTGGTGAAGTGAACAAGCAGAATCACAGATACTGGTCCGACACAAATCTGCACTGGATTGATGCTTCCAAAACGGTCGACTCACAAAAAGTGGTGGTCTGGTGTGGTGTGTGGGGTACCAAAGGCGTTCTACCTTTTTTTTATTGATGGTACGTTGACAGCCAACGGTTATCTGAGGTTATTGTATGAAGAAGTGCTTCCCTCGTTGTTAACGGAGGGCGGGACATTTCCGGAATTCTTCAAGCATGATGGAACCTCACCACATTATGGGCACAATGTGCGAGCATATCTGGATGTCCAGTTCCCTCAAAAGTGGATTGGTCGTAGCGGTGCTGTGGAGTGGCCACCACGTTCACCAGATTTGACTCCTTTTCATTTTTATCTTTGGGGTCATGTCAAAGCACTGGTTTCTTCTGTGAAAATACGAGATTTGCATCATCTAAAGCAGCGCATTGTTGGTACGTGTGGTCAAGTTCCGCCAGATGTGTTGGTCAAAGTTCATCAGGACTGGGTTCGGAGGATAGCATTAACAATCCAACATAATGGACAACATATCGAGCCATTCCTATGACTGTTGGTGGTCCCTCTGGGCTGTGTAACATCGGCGTAATGTCTCTGTGGCAAGTAACGCACATGTTGCCGAGCGTCCCACCGCTGCCACATGTAACTGGATATAACCCGAGAATGAATAAAGCTATGTTTAAAATAACAACGGAATTGTTTTTCTGGTGAAATTCTCTATCTGTTTGATATGTCACATAACCACATTCCCATTTGAAATATTGGAGTTGAATCCAAGATGGCGGCTTTCAAGATGGCCGCCATGTTGGTGGCATGGCCTATAAAGTTTCCCCCTTCCCGTTCCTCGTGTATAGGGACTCTGTTTCCTTGTTTGCTACTCCATTTGGATTTTATCATGGTGTTTCCAGACTTTTGGACCACCCTGTATTATACTAGAACTGACATGTCATTACATTTTCACGCAATTTGGGTGCATAGATCCTGACAAATCAGTACCAAGAACAACCACCTCAGGCAGTAATAACGGCAGTGATACGCCTGGGCATTGAGTCAAACAGAGCTTGGATGACGTGTATAGGTACAGCTGCCCATGAAGCTTCAACACGATACCACAGTTCATCAAGAGTAGTTACTGGCGTATTGTGACGACCCCGTTGCTCGGCCACCATTGACCAGACGTTTTCAATTGCTGAGAGATCTGGAGAATATGCTGGCCAGGGCAGCAGTCGAACATTTTCTGTATCCAGAAAGGCCTGTACAGGACCTGCAATATGCGGTCGTGCATTATCCCGCTGAAATGTAGGGTTTCGCAGGGATCGAATGAGGGGTAGAGCCACGGGTCGTAACACATCTGAAATGTAACGTCCACTGTTCAAAGTGCCGTCAATGCGAACAAGAGGTGACCGAGAGATGTAACCCATACCACCACGCCGGGTGATACGCCAGTATGGCGATGACGAATACTCGCTTCCAATGTCCGTTCACCACGATGTCACCAAATACGGATGCGACCATCATGAAACCTGGATTCATCCGAGGAAATGACGTTTTGCCATTCGTGCACCCAGGTTCGTCGTTGAGTACACCATCGCAGACGCTCCTGTCTGTGACGCAGCGTCAAGGACAACCGCAGCCATGGTCTCCGAGCTGATAGTCCATGCTATTGCAAACGTCGTCGAACTGTTCGTGCAGATGGTTGTTGTCTTGCAAACGTCCCCATCTTTTGACTCAGGGATCGAGAAGTGGCTGTACGATCCGTTACAGCCATGCGGATAAGATGCCTGTCATCTGGACTGCTAGTGATACGAGGCCGTTGAGATCCAGCACGGCGTTCCGTGTCACCATACTGAACCCACCGATTTTCATATTCTGCTAACAGTCATTGGATCTCGACCAACGCGAGCAGCAATGTGTCGATAAGATAAACCGCAATCGCGATAGGCTACAAATCGACCTTTATCAGAGTCCTTACAGGAGGCATCAAAACAACGTTTCACGAGGCAACGCCGGTCAGCTGCTGTTTGTGTATGAGAAATCTGTTGGAAACTTTCCTCGTGTCAGCACGTTGTAGGTGTCGCCACTGGCGCCAACCTTGTGTGAATGGCCTGAAAAGCTAATCATCTGCATATCACAGCATCTCCTTCGTTTCGGTTAAATTTCGCGGCTGCAGCACGTCATCTTCGTGGTGTAACAATTTTAATGGTCAGTGGTGTAATTTCCAGAGAGTAATGTCAAGATAAAGACGTAATTATTCTCCAGAGAGTACATCTCTACGTAAATTTCGTGAATCTACTGTTTTCAAAATTGACGTACTCATGTTTCAACTCTTTTATTGAAGCTTGCCTTGAATGCTTGTTATATAACTCTCTCTCTCTCTCTCTCTCTCTCTCTCTTATCGATCTGCGGTTGAGAAAAGGCATGTACCGTTTCTGACAATGAATTAATTATAAATTATTGAAAATTGCGTTCTGTTTTATTTCAAAGAAGAATAACGAATATCCTGCTCTACTAAATCAAAATATTTTATGTGATACCAGCATGTTAAGCCAGTTGCAAGACGTCGGTTGGGTGACGGTACGATCCCCGGGCATAAGAGTGGTATCGTTTCCAAATTACTAGCACATCATCCGGCCATAGATTCTATAAAATTACGAGGTATGATTGCAGCCATTATCTTCACGTAAAGCTGATTTTCTTGCATCAGTCGTAACAGATACACTGTCATGCGTCACCAAGCTCACCCTCTTACAACTACGATCCATGACTTTGAGAATTATAAGGTTGTGAGGAGACAGCACACAAATATGACTAATGACAATCTTATGCTTTATCATTGAGGTTAGCAGCAGGAAACATTTTTAATCTCGTCGTCTACGTGATGTGTACCACCACACAAACATTCAACTTTGCACAGTAGTATCATTTTTTTAATTTGTAGGATACATAACAAGTAATAGAAATCTTTGGGTAACAGAAGAGATAATGAATTTGATTGATGAAAGGAGAAAATACAAAAATGCAGTAAATGAAGCAGGCAAAAAGGAATACAAACGTCTCAAAAGTGAGATCGACAGGAAGTGCAAATTGGCTAAGCAGGGATGGCTATAGGAAAAATGTGAGGATATAGAGGCACATATCGCGAAGGGTAAGATAGCTACTGCCTACAGGAAAATTAAAGAGACCTTTCGAGGAAAGAGGACGACTAGCATGAATGTCAAGAGCAAAGATGGAAACCCAGTTCTAAGCAAAGAAGGGAAAGCAGAAAGGTGGAAGGACTAAGGATTCAAATGGCTCTGAGCACTATGGGACTCAACTGCTGAGGTCATTAGTCCCCTAGAACTTAGAACTAGTTAAACCTAACTAACCTAAGGACATCACAAACATCCATGCCCGAGGCAGGATTCGAACCTGCGACCGTAGCGGTCTTGCGGCTCCAGACTGCAGCGCCTTTAACCGCACGGCCACTTCGGCAGGCTGTAGGTGGAAGGAGAATATAGAGGGTCTATACAAGGGGATGTTCTTGAGGACAATATTATAGAAACGGAAGAGAATGTAGATGAAGATGAAATGGGAGATATGATACTGCGTAAAGAGTTTGACAGAGCACTGAAAGATCAAATTCGAAACAAGGCCCCGGAAGTAGCCAACATTCCATTAGAACTATTGATAGCCTCGGGAGAGCTAGCCCTGACAAAACTCTACCATCTGGTGAGCAAGATGTATGAGAGAGGTGAAATACCCTAAGACTTCAAGAAGAATATAATAATTCCAATCCCAAAGAAAGCAGGTGTTGACAGATGTGAAAATCACCGAACTATCAGTTTAATAAGTCACAGCTGCAAAATACTAACGCGAATTCTTTAAAGACGAATGGAATAACTGGTAGAAGCCGACCTCGGGGATGATCAGTTTCGATTTCGTGAAAATGTTGTAACACGTGAGGCAATACTAACCCTACGACTTATCTTAGAAGCTAGATTAGGGAAAGGCAAACCTATGTTTCTAGCATTTGTAGACTTAGAGAAACCTTTTGATAATGTTGACTGGAACACTCTCTTTCAAATTCTGAAGGTGGCAGGGGTAAAATACATGGAGCGAAAGGCTATTTACAATTTGTACAGAAACCAGATGGCAGTTATAAGAGTCGAGGGGCATGAAAGGGAACCAGTGGTTGGGAAGGGAGTGAGACAGGGTTGTAGTCTCTCCCCGATGTTTCAATCTGTATATTGAGCAAGCAGTAAAGGAAACAAAAGAAAACTTCGGAGTAGGTGTTAAAATCCATGGAGAAGAAATAACAATTTGAGGTTCGCCGATAACATTGTAATTCTGTCAGAGACTTGGAAGGACTTGGAAGAGCAGCTGAACGGAATGGACAGTGTCTTGAAAGGAGGATATAATATGAACAACAACCAAAGGAAAACGAGGATAATGGAATGTAGTCGAATTAAGTCGGGTGATGCTGAGGGAATTAGACTGGGAAATGAGACACTTGAAGTAATAAAGGAGTTTTGCTATTTGGGGAGCAAAATAACTGATGATGGTCGAAGTAGAGAGGATATAAAATGTAGACTGGCAATGGCAAGGAAAGCGTTTCTGAAGAAGAGAAATTTGTTAACATCGTGTATAGATTTTGTCAGGAAGTCGTTTCTGGAAGTATTTGTATGGAGTGTACCCATGTATGGAAGTGAAACATGGACGATAAATAGTTTGGACAAGAAGGGAACAGAAGCTTTTGAAATGTGGTGCTACAGAAGAATGCTGAAGATTAGATGGGTAGATCACATAACTAATGAGGAGGTATTGACCAGAATTGTGGAGCAGTTAGCGTCACAACTTGACTAGAAGATGGGATCGGTTGGTAGGACATGTTCTGAGGCATCAGGGTATCATAAATTTAGCATTGGTGGGCAGCGAGGGGGTAAAAATCGTAGACGGAGATCAAGAGATAAATACACTAAGCAGATTCAGAAAGATGTGGGCTGCAGTAAGTACTGGGAGATGAAGGAGCTTGCACAGGATAGACTAGCATGGAGAGCTGCATCAAACCAGTCTTCGGACTGAAGACGACATGATTACGATACGAGACTGGTTACGCCGGAAATGTTGCACCCGAGCACCAGGCCATTAATCTGAGGTGCGCCGCGCGAGAGCGGAGGACCGGCTGTCTGGACCTGGGCAGAGGAGTCCTCGTGTCCGGCGGGCACGGCCCACGCTTCTGGATGCCGCCTGCACTTGACACGACGCGGCCCGCCCGCAATACGGGATGAGGAGAGAGCCGTGGGGTTGCGCAACGACCGATACACTTAGCCGACGCCGGCTCCCCCACCACCTCTGTCCGAGGACGGCACGATCGTCCGTCCTGGGAGGTCGCGGTGTCATGGGAAGCAGCTGGAATCTATGCGCTCTTCTCGCGCGAGACAAATTACGCTGCATATTGTTCATAACATCAACTTAACAACTGTTTACTGGTGTATCATGTCAATGTTTTTCCTCTGGCACCCCTATAAAATAATCCTCACAAGGATCCTCAACCTAGGTAATCCTGAGCTAATAACGAGAATCAAATGGATACAGGGATTGGTAAACTAGGTTATCGTAGCGAGGTTGAATATTACACTACTGGCCTTTAAAATTGCTACACTACGAACATGACGTGCTACAGACGCGAAATTTAACCGACAGGTAGCAGATACCGTGATATACAAATGATTAGCTTTTCAGAGCATTCACACAACTTTGGCGCAGGTGACGACATCTACAAAGGGCCGACATGAGGAAAGTTATCAACCGATTTCTCATACACAAACAGAAGTTGACCGACGTTGCCCGGTGAAACATTGTTGTGATGCCTCGTGTAAGAAGGAGAAATGCGTAGCATCTCGTTTCCGACTTAGATAAAGGTCGGATTGTAGCTTATCGCGAATGCGGTTTATCGTATCGCGACACTGCTCCTCACGTTGGTCGAGATGCAATGACTGTTAGCAGAATATGGAATCGGTGGGTTCAGGAGGGTAATACGAAACAGCGTGCTGGATCCCAACGGCCTCGTATCACTAGCAGTCGAGATGACAGGCATCTTATCCGCATGGCTGTAATGGATCGTGCAGCTACGTGTCCATCCCTGAGTCAAAAGATGGGGACGTTTGCAAGACGACAACCATCTGCAGGAACAGTTCGACGACGTTTGCCGCAGCAAGGACTATCAGCTTGGAGACCATGGCTGCGGTTACCCTTGACGATGCATCACAGACAGGAGCGCCTGCGATGGTGTACTCAACGACGAACCTCGGTGCACGAATGGCAAAACGTCATTTTTTCGGATGAATCCAGGATGTGTTTACAGCATTAGGATGGTCGCATCCGTGTTTGGCGACATCGCGGTGAACGCACATTGGAAGCGTGTATTCGTCATCGCCATACTGGCGTATCAACCGGCGTGGTGGTATGGGGTGCCATTGGTTTAGACGTCTCGGTCACCTCTTGTTCGCATTGACGGCACTTCTAACAGTGGACGTTACGTTTCAGATGTGTTACGACCTGTGGCTCTGCCCTTCATTTGATCCCATCGAAACCCTACATTTCAGCAGGATAATGCACGACCGCATGTTGCACGTCCTGTACGGGCCTTTCTGGATACAGAAAATGTTCGAGTGCTGCCCTGGCCAGACCAATCTCACCAACTGAAAACATCTGGTCAATGGTGTCAGAGAAACTGGCTCGTCACAATACGCCAGTCACTACTCTTGATGAACTGTGGTATCGTGTTGAAGCTGCATGGGCAACTGTACCTGTACACGCCATCTAAGCTCTGTTTGACTCAATGCCCAGGCTTATCAAGGCCGTTATTACGCCGAGTGTGGTTGTTCTGGGTACTGATTTCTCAGGATCTATGCACTCAAATTGCGTGAAAATGTAATCACATGTCAGTTCTAGTATATTATATTTGTCCAATGAATACCCGTTTATCATCTGCATTTCTTCTTGGTGTAGCAATTTTAATGGCCAGTAGTGTAATTACATCTTTATCTTGACATTACGTTATAGTGATTTCCTTCAAGCTCTGCACGCTACTATATCCTCCGTATCCCTGCATAACTGCAGCAGCCTACAACCTTCTGAACCCTCGTAGTACATCGCAGTATAATATGTTTGTCCAATGAATACCCGTTTATCATCTGCATTTCTTCTTGGTGTAGCAACTGTAATGGCTAGTAGTGCATATCCCCCCAAATCCTCCAAAAATAAACGAAAAATATACCTATCCAGAAAAGCAAATAAAAAATAACTTGACTCCCTCCTGAGAGACAATCCCCACTCCTCCCAAATGTAGACCAGATATGCCTTGAAATCAAAGGAATAGTACCGACAGCATTTGAGAGATTTATACCAAATAAATTAGCAAACGGCGGATATGATCCACTTTGGTACACAAAGCGAGTCAGAATACTGTTGCAGAAATAACTAAAAAGCATGCCAAATCCAAACGAACGTGAAATCCCCAAGATTGACGATCTTTCACGGAAGCTCGAAATTTAGCGAGAGCTTCAATCCGAGATGCATATAATAGTTTCCGCAACAAAGTTTTGTCGCGAAACCTGGCAGAAAATTCGAAGAGATTCTGGTCGTATGTGAAGTATGCTAGCGGCAAGTCACGATCAATGCCTTCTCTGCGCGATGGCAATGGAAAGAGTGTCGACGACAGTGCTGGCAAAGCAGAATTACAAAACAAAGCCTTCCAAAATTCCTTCATCAAAGAAGGCGAAGTAAATATTACAGAATTCGAATCAAGAACAGCTGCCACCATAACTTAGAAGTCAAGCAGTGAAGCAACTTAAATCACTGAATAACAAACAAGTCTTCCGGTCTAGCCTGTATACCAATTACACTCCTGGAAATGGAAAAAGAACACATTGACACCGGTGTGTCAGACCCACCATACTTGCTCCGGACATTGCGAGAGGGCTGTACAAGCAATGATCACACGCACGGCACAGCGGACACACCAGGAACCGCGGTGTTGGCCTACGCAGTGCCGTAGGGGACCGCACCGCCACTTCCCAGCAAATTAGGGACACTGTTGCTCCTGGGGTATCGGCGAGGACCATTCGCAACCGTCTCCATGAAGCTGGGCTACGGTCCCGCACACCGTTAGGCCGTCTTCCGCTCACGCCCCAACATCGTGCAGCCCGCCTCCAGTGGTGTCGCGACAGGCGTGAATGGAGGGACGAATGGAGACGTGTCGTCTTCAGCGATGAGAGTCGCTTCTGCCTTGGTGCCAATGATGGTCGTATGCGTGTTTGGCGCCGTGCAGGTGAGCGCCACAATCAGGGCTGCATACGACCTAGGCACACATGGCCAACACCCGGCATCATGGTGTGGGGAGCGATCTCCTACACTGGCCGTACACCACTGGTGATCGTCGAGGGGACGCTGAATAGTGCACGGTACATCCAAACCGTCATCGAACCCATCGTTCTACCATTCCTAGACCGGCAAGGGAACTTGCTGTTCCAACAGGACAATGCGCGTCCGCATGTATCCCGTGCCACCCAACGTGCTCTAGAAGGTGTAAGTCAACTACCCTGGCCAGCAAGATCTCCGGATCTGTCCCCCATTGAGCATGTTTGGGACTGGATGAAGCGTCGTCTCACGCGGTCTGCACGTCCAGCACGAACGCTGGTCCAACTGAGGCGCCAGGTGGAAATGGCATGGCAAGCCGTTCCACAGGACTACATCCAGCATGTCTACGATCGTCTCCATGAGAGAATAGCAGCCTGCATTGCTGCGAAAGGTGGATATACACTGTACTAGTGCCGACATTGTGCATGCTCTGTTGCCTGTGTCTATGTACCTGTGGTTCTGTCAGTGTGATCATGTGATGTATCTGACCCCAGGAATGTGTCAATAAAGTTTCCCCTTCCTGGGACAATGAATTCACGGTGTTCTTATTTCAATTTCCAGGAGTGTAGTTTCCTTTCAGAGTATGCTAATGCAACAGCGCCGTACTCATCAATCGTATACAATCGCTTGCTCGACGAAATCCGTACGAAAAGACTGAAAAGCTGCACAAGTCACACCAATATTCAAGAACGACAGTCTGGGTGATTCACTAAATTACTGGTTGATATCATATACGTCGATATGCAGCAGTATTTTGGAACATATACTGTGTTCGAACATTATGAATTACCTCGAAGAGGGCGGTCTGTTGGCACACACTCAGTAGGGACTTAGAAACAGCGTTCTTGTGAAACACAACTATCTCTTTACTCACACGAAGATGGTTCAAGTGGCTCTGAGCACTATGGGACTCAACTGCTGAGGTCATTAGTCCCCTAGAACTTAGAACTAGTTAAACCTAACTAACCTAAGGACATCACAAACATCCATGCCCGAGGCAGGACTCGAACTTGTGACCGTAGCGGTCTTGCGGTTCCAGGCTGCAGCGCCTTTAACCGCACGGCCACTTCGGCCGGCACTCACACGAAGAGTTGAGTGTTATTGACAAGGGATTTCAAATTGATTCCGCATTTCTGGATCTCCAGAAGGTTTTTGCCACAAAAGCGGCTTGTAGTGAAATTGCGTGCTTATCGAACATCGTCTCATTTATGCGACTGGTTTCGTTATTTACTTTCAGAGAGATCACAATTCATAGTAACTGACGGAATGTCATCGCGTAAAACAGAAGTTATCTCTGGCGTTACCCAAGGTAGTGTTACAGGCCTCTTGTTACTTGTCTACATAAACGATTTAGGAGGCAATCTGAGCAGCCGTCTTAGGTTATTTGCAGATGATGGTGTCGTTTATGGTCTAGTAAACTCATCGGAAGATAAAAAAAATTGCAAAACGATTTAGGAAAGATATCTGATAGGTGTGAAAATTGGCAATTGACCCTAAATAATGAAAAGTGTGAGGAGGGCTATGCTAGAGGCGTTCAATGAATTCGAAAGTAAAGTTCTATGTACTGACTTGACAGAAAATCCTAAGAAATTTTGGTCTTATGTCAAAGTGGTAGGTGGATCAAAACAAAATGTCCAGACATTCTGTGACCAAAATGGTACTGAAACAGAGGATGACAGACTAAAGGCCGAAATACTAAATGTCTTTTTCCAAAGTTGTTTCACAGAGGAAGATTGCACTGTAGTTGCTTCTCTAGATTGTCGCACAGATGACAAAATGGTAGATATCGAAATAGACGACAGATGGATAGAGAAACAATTAAAATCGCTCAAAAGAGGAAAGGCCTCTGGACCTGATGGGATACCAGTTCAATTTTACACAGAGTACGCGAAGGAACTTGCCCCCCTTCTTGCAGAGGTGTACCGTAGGTCTCTAGAAGAGCATAGCGTTCCAAAGGATTGCAAAAGGGCACAGGTCATCCCCGTTTTCAAGAAGGGACGTCGAGCAGATGTGCAGAACTATAGACCTATATCTCTAACGTCGATCTGTTGTAGAATTTTGGAACACGTATTGTGTTCGAGTATAATGACTTTTCTGGAGACTAGAAATCTACTCTGTAGGAATCAGCATGGGTTTCGAAAAAGACGGTCATGTGAAACCCAGCTCGCGCTATTCGTCCACGAGACTCAAAGGGCCATAGATACGGGTTCACAGGTAGATTCCGTGTTTCTTGACTTCCGCAAGGCGTTCGATACAGTTCCCCACAGTCGTTTAATGAACAAAGTAAGAGCATATGGACTATCAGACCAATTGTGTGATTGGATTGAGGAGTTCCTAGATAACAGGACGCAGCATGTCAGTCTCAATGGAGAGAAGTCTTCCGAAGTAAGAGTGATTTCAGGTGTGCCGCAGGGGAGTGTCATAGGACCGTTTCTATTCACAATATACATAAATGACCTTGTGGATGACATCGGAAGTTCACTGAGGCTTTTTGCGGATGATGCTGTGGTGTATCGAGAGGTTGTAACAATGGAAAATTGTACTGAAATGCAGGAGGATCGGCAGCGAATTGACGCATGGTGCAGGGAATGGCAATTGAATGTCAATGTAGACAAGTGTAATGTGCTGCGAATACACAGAAAGATAGATCCTTTATCATTTAGCTACAAAATAGCAGGTCAGCAACTGGAAGCAGTTAATACCATAAATTATCTGGGAGTAGGCATTAGGAGTGATTTAAAATGGAATGATCATATAATGTTGATGCCAGACTGAGATTCATTGGAAGAATCCTAAGGAAATGCAATCCGAAAACAAAGGAAGTAGGTTACAGTACGCTTGTTCGCCCACTGCCTGAATACTGCTCAGCAGTGTGGGATCCGTACCAGATAGGGTTGATAGAATATATAGAGAAGATCCAACGGAGAGCAGCGCGCTTCGTTACAGGACCATTTAGTAATCGCGAAAGCGTTACGGAGATGATAGATAAACTCCAGTGGAAGACTCTGCAGGAGAGACGCTCAGTAGCTCGGTACGGGCTTTTGTCAAAGTTTCGAGAACATACCTTCACCGAAGAGTCAAGCAGTATATTGCTCCCTCCTACGTATATCTCGCGAAGAGACCATGAGGATAAAATCAGAGAGATTAGAGCCCACACAGAAGCATACCGACAATCCTTCTTTCCACGAACAATACGAGAATGGAATAGAAGGGAGAACCGATAGAGGTACTCAAGGTACCCTCCTCCACACACCGTCAGGTGGCTTGCGGAGTATGGATGTAGATGTAGGTGTAGATGTAGATGAACCACATTAGTGCTAAAGGAATTTGTTGAACTTCGGCTATGCGATAAATCAGTCAAATCTAAAGGCCGTAAATTCAACTAAATAACTATGAATTACAATTACGAACAGTTTAAACTGGAGACAACGCACAGAAAATGTTGTGGGGAAGTCAAACAAAAGGCTTAATTTTATTGGCAGAACACTTAAGAAATGTAACAGGTCCACTAAAGAGATTGCCTGCAGTACGCTTGTCCGTCATGTTTTGAAGAATCTGTGCGGTCTGAGATCCTTACGAGATAGGATTAACAGAGTGCATCGAGGAAGTTCAAAAAACGAAAAGTGTGTTTTGTATTAGTGCCAAATAAGGGAGAGAGTGTCACTGACATGACGCAGGATTTGCGGTGGACATCATTAAAACAATGACGTTTTTCGTTGCGGCTGAATCTTCTCACGAAATTTCAATCAACAGCTTTCTCCTCAGAATGCGAAAGTATTTTGTTGACGCCGAACTAATAGGAAGAACGTTTCATCGCAATAAAATAAGGGAAATCAAAGTTCGCAAGGATAGCTATAGGTGTTCGTTTTTTGCTCACGCTGTCCGAGATTGGAATAATAGAAATTTTTGTGAAAGTGGTTCGATGAACTCTCTGAATTCACTTAAGTGTGATTTGCAGGGTATCCAAATAAAGGTAGATGTAGATGGCCTACCAGGTAGGCTTGAAGTCTTGGAGTTGTTACTGCTCCAAAGTCAATGATTGATTCCGTGAATTCAGAAAGTTTATGGAATCTGACCACTCGACTGGAAAACGTACACCACTAATAGTCAATACACCATCCCCAGCTGGATTTTAGTAACTGGTGGAAATAGCCCCCACAAGGATAACACAAAATTACAGTTCAAAGGAAATAGATCCAACGTCACACATAACGGCACATTTCAAGATTCCACGGAAACGTTAAACACTTTTAACCACGCCGCCTCCTCTCCAGAGGGCACAAATTGGGGAACCGCTGGCCGGCTCTTCACTCCAAGACACGTTGATGTCTTGGTCACAAAATTTGCTTGATGTGAACCTGCCTGAACATATCTGGGACGCTACCGGGTCCCAACACAGCGCTCAAAAACCATCGACCCGTAATTTATAAGGACAGTGGGACCTTTGTGTAGACGGCTACCACGACATACCTGCAGAAACTTACTGAGGATTAGTGAAATCATTGATACGCAGTGTCACTACTGTACTGCGTAGCAAAAATTTACCCAACGTGCTATTACGCAGGAACAGATAATGTTTTAGCTCACGACTGTACAAGTTAACATTCTGATGTGTCATCAAGCTAGTCCTTCATATGCTCAGTGAGGGTATATGTCACCGAGAAGGCGACCTAATTGTCACATAGGCTTCACCGGTTTATTAGTCAGTGATGTTCTCTCCTCGCATGTCATTCCATACATACAGTACGACGTCAGATGCTTCCAACATCTTTACTGTACTTAAATATAATACAAAATATTCCTCTTATCACCCTCCGTTTCAGCATACGACTCTGGAACAAACTATCTTGCCGTAAACCACTCTAAATTCGAGAGGAGATTAAAACTTTATCTTTTCCCATGCGTTGGTTCCCTCTCGGCATATCACAGTGTTTTTCCTCCCATCCAATACTGAACCAGTAGGTTTTTCACGTTGTCAGCACTATCCAAGATTTCCTCATCCCTATCCATTTCTGCTTTAGTTTCAGCCATCTCATTTGTGGACCGTAGCCTACTCGTATTATTTCTTGATCTTCAGACCAATTAAGTGCTTTTCAAGATCTGAATGGTTTTAAGCTGCCACACATTTCTGCCATTACAAATTTAATGAGTAATTACTCGTTATGCTGTGAACCAGACTGTCATTTCTGAAATATCATCTAATTATTACTACAGTACTTCTACCATTGTCATTATTGTATTATTATACTGGTATACTATAAATGATTCATTCGTTTTCGGAGCTCTATGTTTTCCAAAGCATTACACTTACAAATATGTTTGATGCATGAATAAAACCGTAAACTCACCAAATTTCTACGTCCTATGTGTGCCCCTCTGATGCGGTAGTCAAATTCGTTCCATACCTTACGTAGTAACATCCTGTCAACCGTCATCACAGCAACATTGATCCGTTCTTCGAGGGGTTCCAGTGTTTCCAGAATGAGATTTTCACTTTGCACCGGAGTGTGCGCTGATGTGAAACTTCCTGGCAGATTAAAACTGTGTGCCGGGCCGAGACTAGAACTCGGGACCTTTGTTCCACTGTTCTTCGCGCTAGGACTACGTAAACAAGGTCCTTAATATACACCTTAAGGAAAAAGTCACAAGGAGTTAGTAAGGTGAACTTGGAGGGCCAAGGAAGCAGAGCCATATAATCTTCACCACTACACCCAACCCAGCGGAGCGAAAGTTCGCCGTTTGGGCAGCGACGAACACCGCTTCCCCAATGAGAGGGTGCCCTGTCTGGCTGTTTGATGAAATACAGCAGGTAGTTGTGGAAGCAAGCACAGCTGCAACGTATCAAGATAAGAGCTACCCATCACAGTCTTCTCACAGAAGGAAAAAGTCACAAGGAGTTAGTAAGGTGACCTTGGAGGGCCAAGGAAGCAGAGCCACATAATCTTCGCCACTACACCCAACCCAGCGGCGCGAAAGTTCGCCGTTTGGGCAGCGACGAACACCGCTTCCCCAATGAGAGGGTGCCCCGTCTGGCTGTTAGATGAAATACAGCAGGTAGCTGTGGAAGCAAGCACAGCTGCAACGTATCAAGATAAGAGCTACCCATCACAGTCTTCTCACAGAAGAAAAACGGCCCATACAGCTTCGTCTGTGACACTGCACGGAAAACATTAACCTTCGGCGAATCTCGTTTATGCGTCAAAATTTCATGAGTAGTTTCAGTGCCACACACGGTTAACCTTTACAGGTGAATGGAAGGTTGCTTCGTCCCTGAATATCCGCTTCGAGACTAAATGTTCATCCGAGACACAAATATTCTTTTCTTGCTTTGTCGCCATTTTCTAAACGCTGTGTACTCGCAACGTCAACTGGTATTCACAATACAAACTCGACGAGTTTACGGTTTTATTTGTGCGTCAGTAACACAGTAAAAAAAATGCTTCTGTCGGAGCACAGAAGCGGTGCACACACCCGTGTTTAAGAGAATGACTGAAAAGTGGGATATAAGCTGCCTCACTCCACCTTCTTCGGCACCTTTAAAATTTTTCCCAAACATTTTGGCATGTGAACATATTCACATTGTTTTTAGCACACAGTCAACATGGGTTTAGTTAACATCGTTCCTGTGAAACACAACTAACTCTTTATTCACATGAAATGCTGAGTGCTATTGACAAGGGATTTCAAATCGATTCCGTATTTCTGGATTTCCGGAAGGCTTTTGACACTGTACCACACAAGCGGCTCGTAGTGAAATTGCGTGCTTATGGAATATCGTCTCAGTTATGCGACTGGATCTGTGACTTCCTGTCGGACAGGTCACAGTTCGTAGTAACTGACGGAAAGTCATCGAGTAAAACAGAAGTGATTTCAGGCGTTCCCCAAGGTAGTGTCATAGGCCCTTTGCTGTTCCTTATCTATATAAACGATTTGGGAGACAATATGAGCAGCCGTCTTCGGTTGTTTGCAGATGACGCTGTCGTTTATCGACTAATAAAGTCATCAGAAAATCAAAACAAACTGCAAAACGATTTAGAGAAATATCGAAATGGTGCGTAAAGTGGCAGTTTACCTTAAATAACGAAAAGTGTGAGGCCATCCACATGAGTGCTAAAAGGAACTCGTTAAACTTCGGTTACACGATAAATCAGTCTACTCTAAAAGCCGTAAATTCTACTAAATACCTAGGTATTACAATTAATAACTTAAATTGGAAGGAACACATATAATATGTTGCGGGGAAGGGTAACCAAAGACTGCGTTTTATTGGCAGGACACTTAGAAAATATAGCAGATCTACTAAGGAGACTGCCTACACTACGCTTGTCCGTCCTCTTTTAGAATACTGCTGCGCGGTGTGGGATCCTTACCAGATAGGACTGACTGAGTACATTGAAAAAGTTCAATGAAAGTCAGCACGTTTTGTATTAATGCGAAATATGGGAGAGAGTGTCACAGAAATGATACAGGGTTTGGGCTGGAAATCATGAAAAGAAAGGCGTTTTTCGTTGCGACGGTATCTTCTCACGAAATTCCAATCACCAACTTTCTCCTCCGAATGAGAAAATATTTTGTTGACACCAACTTACATAGGGAGGAACGATCACAAATATAAAATAAGGGAAATCAGAGCTCGTACGGAAAGATATAGGTGTTCATTCTGCGCGCGCGCTATACGATATTGGAATAATAGAGAATTCTGAGGGTGGTTCGATGAACCCTCCGCCAGGCACTTAAATGTGATTTGCATAGTATCCATGTAGATGTAGATGTAGAACTTGCAACTCACTTGCACTCCCACAAGTTCCACTAACTGTAACTCCCTCACATCCACTAGTCCATCGCTATAAGTGAATCACATCCATTCACTCCAACTTGCCCATTCTCTCTCACTGATTCAAATCAACTGATTGTTGTAGTCTCTTTGTGTCTCTCTGTCACTGTCTCCTTTGTCACGCTACAGTCTCCTTCCTTCTGTCTTACTACTACTACTCTCTCTTCTCACTACCGCTGTCTCCCTCTTGTTCTCCTTTAACGCTACTCTCTCAGTCATTCCTTCCTACTGCTGCTGTCTCTTCTCATTGTCCCCAAATCTCTCTTCATCGTTGTCATTGTGACTGTCCTTGTCTCTTTTTATCACTGGCTCTCGCCCACTTCCAGTTTTTCCCTTTCTTTACTCCACTCCCACTGGCACTGTCTCTCTCTCTCTCTCTCTGTCTCTCTCACTCTCACTCTTCTCAAAGCACTGTTCCTCAGTGTCAGCAGTGTTTTGCTGCCACTGTGTCCCTCTCATTCTCCCTTATTGTCATTGTCTCCTTCGCTCTGTCTACACCACAGTCACTGTCCAGTATCTATTACTTTTCCATCTCTTTCCCACTATACTGTCTCCCTCGCTCTCAGCATAAAAAAAGCGAAAATATGCTCACATTGCAAAATTTTTGAAAAATTTTTTAAAAGTGTTGAGTAAGTTAGAATGCGGCAGGTGGTTCCCCATCTTCCACTCAGAGTCGTTTAAACAGGAGCATACTGACCCTTTTTGTGCTCTGATAGCAGCATTTTTCCTCTGGTTCCCTTCTTTTCCCCGCCACAGCAGGGCATGTCACTCAAGTGAAAAGAACTTAACGGGTCACAAAAATTTCAATGTTTCCTTATGTGAAATTGAAATAACGCAAAACTAATTTTACATCCCATCCGTAATTTTACGTGCACAATAATTTTGCATGTGCTTCAGTACTATAACATGGGATTCCCAGAACCTTCTGATGCTAATGCACACACAACAGTGCAACGTCCCTTTATAAACTATGTTCTCGCCTCACACTGGATTCTACATGGGTATTTTACGCGTACAGGTAGGATAAGTTTGAACCTCAGTATCTCGGAAACGTATAAAGATGTCAAAAACTTTTTCAAGGTTGTTCGAGATCGGAATCTTAGAAATATAAAAATTACGCCCATTTGCTGTTCATAGCCATTTTGTAGTCTGCTGTTCGTGTTTGGTACGAAAAGGTGGCATAAAAACTCGTTTTGAGAGTTTTCAGTGGTACCACCCACAAAATAATGGTGCCTCCATGTCTCTTAAAGCCCACCATACACCACATCGAATATGAAGGGAACCTACTGATTTGCTCTATTTGCCTGAGCCGGAGGAAGTGTGAAATATTCAAAGACCCCTTGACCCTGTTCTGTGGGATAGTGACAGTAAGACGATCCTTCAACCGGGTATACGAATGGTCCGTAGCCCAAGGGCTATAAAAAACACTCATAAGTATCTTTCTATCACCAACATGACCCCCCAAAGAACCCTGTTTTAATGTGCGGCGTTTTTTGGAACATATTAGGTAGCGCATGGTGCCGAATGCCTACCGGTTTGTAGAAGCAGTACTTCAGAAAATATAGAGCTCCAGAAAAAAATAAATCATATATACCAACTCTATATAATGATAATGTATTACGGATATTGTAATGATTAATACAAACACTATTATTATCATTGTTATTATTGTTGATATACACTGCTCGTAAACGACGCATATTGTATTAGTGAATCATGAAGAATGTCGACGTAAGAAAGTGAAGAAGGCTTTAATCTTGTCAGCTAAAACAAATAAGTAAGTCTATGGATTCCATCTTAACAGCGGGTCCCTGCATGCACACAGTACACCTCATCCACTAATTTCTTACAGAGAGGGGAAAAGGGCAAATACAAGCAACGTATTACTAGAACAAACCAACTGCAGCAATAACTGGCGGAATATTTGGCATGCGCGATTTGGTAATACCGGGGACACTTCTTCTTTGTGCGTGCATCTGGTGCTGATTAGCGCTAATGCAACCTTTTAAATCATACCTGCTTCACCTGGTGTGCACTCGTTCTGACACTCCGCTCCAAATGGTCGTAGACATACACTGATCATCCAGAACGTTACGACCACCGAACTACTATCGATACAGACCCGACGACAGCAGCGCCACCTGCCGATGAATTAGTCAGCTGCACACACGTTACACTTAGTACCAGTGAGCGGCCCGCATCTCGTGGTCGTGCGGTAGCGTTCTCGCTTCCCACGCCCGGGTTCCCGGGTTCGATTCCCGGCGGGGTCAGGGATTTTCTCTGCCTCGTGATGGCTGGGTGTTGTGTGATGTCCTTAGGTTAGTTAGGTTTAAGTAGTTCTAAGTTCTAGGGGACTGATGACCATAGATGTTAAGTCCCATAGTGCTCAGAGCCATTTGAACCATTTTTGAACCAGTGAGCGCCGCGCACTCTATGTGAACCTGACAGAGGGTGGATTGTGATGGCACGGAGGTTCGGTGGGAACATTTCGGACACTGCAAGTCTTGTCGGGTGTTCGAGGAAGGCTGTGGTGATTGTCTACAACATGTGGCGAAACCAAGGTGAAACCACGTCCGGAAGTCGTGGGTTTTGGTGGCCACCCCTCATTATAGATGCCGCACGTCGTAGGCTGGGAAGACTGGCAAAAAAGGACAGGCGGATAACTGTGGCGAAACTAACGTCAGAATTTAATGCTGGGCAAAGTGTGTCTGAACACACAGTGCACCGACCACTTCCTTAGGCCTCCTCAGCGGACGACCCAAGCATGCGCCAGTGTTAACGTCGCGACATCGGGAACTACGACTGAAACGGGCACCTGACCATCGGCAATGGACATTGGCGCAGTGGCAGAGCATTGCATGGTCTAATACACTACTAGCCATTTAAATTGCTACACCAAGAAGGAATGCAGATAATATACGGGTATTCATTGGACAAATATATTACTAGAACTGACATGTGCTTGCATTTTTATGCAATTTGGGTGCATAGATGCTAAGAAATCAGTACCCAGAACACTCACCTCTCGTCATAATAACGGCCGTGATGCGCCTGGGCATTGAGTCAAGCAGAGCTTGGATAGCGTGTACAGGTACAGCTGCCCGTGCAGCTTCAACACGATACCACAGTTCATCAAGAGTAGTGACTGGCGTATTGTGACGAGCCAGTTGCTCAGCCACCATTGACCAGACGTTTTCAATTGGTGAGAGATCTGGAGAATGTGCTGACCAGGGCAGCAGTCGAACGTTATCTGTATCCAGAAAGTCCCGTACAGGACATGCAACATGCGGTCGTGCATCATCCTGCTGAAATGTAGGGTTTCGCAGGGATCGAATGAAGGTTAGAGCCACGTGCCGTAACACATCTGAAATGTTACGTCCACTGTTCAAAGTGCCGTCAATGCGAACAAGAGGTGACCGAGAGATGTAACTAATGGCACCCCATGCCATCACGCCGGGTGATACGCCAGTATGGCGATGACGAATACACGCTTCCAATGTGCGTTCACCACGATGTCACCAAACACGGATGCGACCATCATGACGCTGTAAACACAACCTGGATTCATCCGAGGAAATGACGTTTTGCCATTCGTGCACCCAGGTTCGTCGTTGAGTACACCATCGCAGACGCTCCTGTCTGTGATGCAGCGTCAAGGACAACCGCAACCATGGTCTCCGAGCTGATAGTCCATGCTGCTGGAAACGTCTTCGAACTGTTCGTGCAGATGGTTGTTGTCTTACAAACGTCCCCATCTGTTGACTCAAGGATAGAGAAGTGGGTGTACGAACCGTTACAGCCATGCGCATAAGATGCTTGTCATCTCGACTGCTAGTGATACGAGACCGTTGGGATCCAGCACGGCGTTCCGTATTACCCTCCAGAAACCACCGATTCCGTATTCTGCTAGCAGTCATTGGATCTCGACCAACGCGAGCAGAAATGTCGCGATACGATAAACCGCAATCACGATAGGCTACAATCCGACCTTTATCAAAGTCGGAAACGTGATGGTACGCATTTATCCTCCTTACACGAGGCATCACAACAACGTTTCACCAGTCAACGCCGGTCAAGTGCTGTTTGTGTATGAGAAATCGGTTGGAAACTTTGTTCATGTCAGCACATTGTAGGTGTCGCCACCAGCGCCAACCTTGTATGAATTCTCTGAAAAGCTAATTATTTGCATATCACAGCATCTTCTTCCTGTCGATTAAATTTCGCGTCTATAGCACGTCTTCTTCGTGGTGTAGTGATTTTGGTTCAAATGACTCTGAGCACTATGGGACTCAACTGCTGTGGTCATAAGTCCCCTAGAACTTAGAACTACTTAAACCTAACTAACCTAAGGACATTACACACATCCATGCCCGAGGCAGGATTCGAACTTGCGACCGTCGCGGTCGTGCAGTTCCAGACTGTAGCGCCTTTAACCGCTCGGCCACTTCGGCCGGCTGTAGTGATTTTAATGGCCAGTAGTGTATGATAATATGTGTCGTATGTGTTACGCCGTGTCAGTATGACACAACACGTGGCCACGTCCCCTGTTAGCGACTGCGTGTATATCAGAGATACGGATCCATCCACCATATTGGAATACGGCTGTTTTATTCTGTGACATACTGCGTTTTAGCGGTGTTTTGTTCTGACCGACAACGAATGTTGGGTACAAATTTCTGAGCTTTTCAGGTCTAATGTTTTAGTTTCATGTTCACCTGAATATGCGGCTTTTAGTGCCACGATACTAGTTTTGATTCAATAATACAGGACATTTAAAGCGGTTTTTTAATACCGTAGATGACTACTCACAACTGTGGTTGCGCTACCTCAGGACTGTCTGATAGTGTGAAAGTTACTGGACGAACCCACTGCGAGGCACTTAGGTGTAATTTGCAAAGGAGCCGTGTCGATGTAGATGAAGATGAAATGATGATGAGTACACACATCCAGCCACGGGCGGAGAAAATCCCCAACCTCGCCAGGAATCGATCTCGGGTCCCGGAATCGAGAGTCAGGGACGCTAACCACAAGACCACAAGCTGCTGCCTTTTTCTGAAAGAAATTACACTGCACCCTTCAAAACCACATCGTTTCATCCTGAAGCCAAAGCGCTTGCAGAAATGTTGGTGCGGACGTTCAAGTCGCTGATGAAACAGCTCACTCAGCAGTCCAATAAGGATAACGCACTGTCAATATTTCTTTTCTAGTATAGAGCAGCTCCACGTGATACAAAATCTCCAGCGGTAAAAGTGCAAAGGACACCACACCGTGGTTTAGCGTCATTTTGAAAACCACTCGTGCATCCATAGGCTGACTTTCGACAATAGCACTCCATCTTCAGGCCACAAGTGGCCCATCGGGACCATCCGACCGCCGAGTCATCCTCAGGTGAGGATGCGGATAGGAGGGGCGTGTGGTCAGCACACCGCTCTCCCGGTCGTTATGATGGTTTTCGTTGACCGGAGCCGCTACTATTCGACCGAGTAGCTCCTCAATTGGCATC
Organism: Schistocerca serialis cubense; assembly: GCF_023864345.2. Classification (NCBI taxonomy): domain Eukaryota; kingdom Metazoa; phylum Arthropoda; class Insecta; order Orthoptera; family Acrididae; genus Schistocerca; species Schistocerca serialis. Next base: position 16,610,394 of record NC_064646.1, read on the forward strand.
ACGAGGCTGAGTGCACCCCGAAACTTTCGACAATAGTCGATACAAAAGTTTGTTAATTAATGGTCTGGTACTCATTACAATGTGTAAACGCAAAAATAAATCTTGGGTAGAAAGCACAGTCGCACAGCAGTTCGGCAATGTGGTGTATAAAATAAAACCACAGAATGGTATCGTAGAACGCAAGAAATATCAAGTGCAACAACAAGGCAGAGCTCATAGGTTGTTCCCCTTTTTCAGGTTCGAAAGACTTCTATGGAGCAACCAACCTGACGACACACAGATGCATGTGGACGTTACGCCCCACTTCACAGATGAGCCTATGGAAGTTGACGTGGCAAATAGGTTGACTGAGCACCACCTCATCGAGGGGGGAGGGGGAGAGAGAACGTGTGTACCCACCACAGCAGTTCGGCAAGCATCGAAGTATGAGGCTACGTAAGTAAACTTGATCAACTGGCTCCCCATGCCTCCATCCCACCAGTTTTCTTGAAACTCTTGGAAAAACACAATGTCTCTCGCCATCGAGATGGTGTCTGCTCTGACTGTACCTAAAACATACGTCCAATCGAATCCTTCAGCCCCTATACCTTTATAAATCTTGCGTCCAATCAGCTCCTTCCATCCCTACGCCTTCAGTTTCAAATTTTTCAAGGTTATCTTCTGATGCAGTCTGCATCAAACGAGACAGAAAAGAGAGAAAAATATAGTAAAAGAAAAGTACTGACCAACAAATCACGAAATTAAGGTAGTTGGGAGAAGCATGAGACATTACGAACCGCACTTCTATTCGACTGCTTGCATCAAGATAGTTTGACTCTGCTTCGTCATTAACAACATAATCAATAATGATTCATAATGTAATTTAAACGATACAATAGAAACCCATACAATCAGACCCACTTAAATGAAGCTGTGCCATACAAAGTTTGTTGTGTCGTGATGAACTATGTGCCCTGCGTTCCAATAAGTGTTACTATATTTCGGGACGTATACTGTACACGACGTATACTGTACACGACGTATACTGTATTTTCTCATAAATATCAACATGAGTAAATGTACTTAGTGTTTGTGGCTTGACAGAAGACAGCTACAGGCAGCATTAATGTGTTGTTAGAACTAAGTTTTTTGAATCCGAAATAAAAACTGACACATTAAGCAACTTCATGAGATAAAGGCATTCCAGTCATCAGTCATGGAACTTGCGCAAGTAATCGAACAACTAGGTTGTGCGCAAGTTCGTAGCGTTTCTGTTTTGGGTATAGGTCTTCCAATTGCTACGGGTCTATTTATTTTAACGAAATCGGCTATCGAAATGAATGGGATTTTGATTTGAAATTTCGTTAAAGAAGAATAATAAATTTTATCTTTTGCTTTTAAGTTAATTTTCTTTCGTGCGAACTTTGTTGTAGAACCACTCTCTTTTTTCGTGTGGTAATAAAAAAAATTTTTACTTACTTAATTATTACGTACATTTAAAGAAAAAATAATATTTACGTGAACTCATATGAACTGGTTAAGAATATTAGGTTGAGAATTGGGTCCTTTAAATCATTCGGCCTTGGCATACACTTTCCTGATGCAGTGGATTTTTTGTTAAATATTTTTACTGAATTTTATCCCGGCACTAGCCATAGAACACAAGATTACCTCTATTAGCAGAAAATGTTTTAATTATTGCCAAGCCGACATTTATCACTGATCAAACCTACTTCATTACACATTTAAGATATTTTGAAAGAACCAAACTGTTTAAATTTCAATGTTAACTAACATTAGCTATCCGCCTACGAATGCACAAACGTATAATTAATTCAAATTTTATCAGCCACAAGATCACTGAAAAAGAAGAACAATTTCTTAATTCACTATTGATTTTTATGCTTCTGTTCCCGATTTACGGGTTTGATAATTTTTTAAATGTGCCGCCTATTGTTGGTCGCGGCACAGCCCAGCAACACCGCTAAAAAAATGCTGAAAAATTCTTAAAGAAATTTTATAGATGACGTGGGCAAGCTAATTTACATAAATAATTCACACTTTTGATAAACTCTAATATATTTAGATCAAACAACAATACAACTCACATTAATTCGTAACGCATCGTCTAATGGCGGCTAAGTCCAGACATAGACAAAAGAAGTCTACCCATTCGTAAAAAACTCTTTCACAGTGTCCTACAGCAATGACTTCTGAACAGAGAAGACCAAAGAATACATAATGCGTTGTGCTTAAATAGTATTGCTGACTAACATTTCTTTGCAAATTGACGATATTATTCTCTTCTGGCAACATATCTCTGCTATCGCAAATACTGACACATTTTACAATCACATAATAAATACAGAAAAATTCCTATCCTAAATACAGAGAAATATTACAACAAAAAATATAAGGAGAATAACAAATGTCTTTTACACCACATTCAGTAATATTTTTGTTCAATAATTACGATATATACAACTTGCCCAGAGCGGCGTATATGGTACAAATAAACTCTTGTTTTTTTGGTTTTTTTTTTTAATAACGTGAGTTTGCCAGGGAACGTTACATTGCCCCCTGGCAGCATTTGGCAAAGAGTTTTTACACTTTGACACAATGGTGCCAGTAACGTTCTTTACACTTGTATATTTTACGGAATGGCTCTTTTATTTAGTCCCAGGGTTATATAAGTTCATGGCTCCCCCATTTGGGCGTAGGCAAACAGGAAACCTGGGCAAAACTGTGCCGGAGCCCAGCCATTCCAGTTGGTTCATGGTCATTTGAATTAAATGCAGTTCGTCACAAACGGTTACACAATTACACAATATCACAGCACATACAGTTCGATTGAAGTTTTTTGTGTGTGATACTATTATTCGTGTGATACACTACAAGGTCACTTGTCCTACGTAGTAAATGTTCAGTGTTTATCGAAATGAAGTCATTGACATGTTATTCAGTTTATGTGAACATAAAAAAAAAATCAATAATGCTGTATTTGGTGAGCGGTGCGGAGTGATTGTTGAGCGGCGCTCGGCGCGGCGCGCTGACTCCGTGTAGGTCACCGCCCCCGGCGTTGACAGCTACGGCGCGGAGGGGCGTGGCTGTCTGTCTGGTCTGCTACGGGCTGCTGCGGCCGCTGCATAGCTGATGTAGCCGGATGCGCGTTGGATATTCGCTCGCCCGTGCGACGTCTTCTTGCAGTGCTCCAGGAAACATGCAACAAGTTCAGAAACAGTGTACTATCCTTATAGGCATTTTTCCTGCTGTGGGAAAGAACGCACACAGTTAGTGGCAGTTATTACTCAGTAGGCCTTCACTAGTCTGGTTTGCACAATGTTTCGTTGTCACAGTAACACGTTTTATGGGCATACAATATTTTTCACCATGTCATGACTTGTCATTAGTCACACGCAAGTTTTCACCTTAGGACAAAATGTATCTTCGTAGTCAATGCGCTTTCCTAGCGTCCCTTGACACACAAAGAGTTAAAGGTTGACACTAGCTTGATCCACCGTCCGTTATCGGTTCACTGTTCGTGTCGTGCTAGTTCCTTGTCCACTTGCACACACGGCGATGATACAGTTTTTTATCACTTATACACAACTATTCCGTGACGTATTGCTGCAGGTTTAACAGTCACTGTCTGTCTCTGCCGCACAATACTGCACTTTTGTTTAAGTTCCTTTATTTTTATTTACAATGTCCGCTGTGCAATTTTTTTTTTTTTTTTTTTTTTTTTTTTTTTTTTTTTTTTTTTTTGTAATAGCACATTCGTAACTCTTTACCAAGGTGTGATATTTGCGTACATGGTAACAAAATATTAAAATTTGGTATTAGTTTGCCCAAAAGTCATCTATATTCGTGTTCTAGTAGATTTTATTTGTGCATTCCAGCCGGATTCAGGCATATTGTTCAATAACTCCTTTGAACTCATGTCACACTTTACTATCAACGTCCTACGTAACTACAGTGTAGTCTCTGTAGGCAAAAATTGACATGGACTGTATCTGTCTAGCTCTTTTTTACTGTTTGAATCTGCACATGCTTCAATTGAAGCTTCTTTGTGCGTAACTTTGCATTACATAAATTTGCAACAAGTTTGCCTCCCGTGGTGCCCTCGGGTCACTACTGGGTGCATTATTTTCTCTAATAACATTGGTTAGATAATAAAGTTCTCAGGGCCTCATATTATTGATATTATTCTGGGTTCGAATCTGTCAATCTGACAGCTACACATATATACATACATACACATAATAGAGAAGATTGTGCCAAGAAATATTTCAAATTTGGGCACATAGAAAATTATGTAGTACACTAACTAATCATTACTAAAATGTTCTTTTTGATTGAACTCTGTCACAGCTTAACACTACAAATAATTGCACTAATCAGATTATCTGTGCAAACATTTAGAGCATGTTCTAGATAACACAAATTAAAAGAGTACATAACACAAATATCCATACACATGAGAAAGTCAATCATATTCTTATAACTAAACACTTCTACAGTAGTACATTATCTCTAAAGATCACACATCATTAATGTTCATTATTTACAAAAGAATGGTGTCCACATAGGACTATTAGTCTTTTACTGTAGGAATGCTTTTACATCCTTACGCGGATACAGTCCCCGTACTCTCCCTGAGTGGGGATCTGCTAAGAGATAGCTACACTCATGTGGCACACTTACTACTCTAAAAGGTCCATTGTACACCAATTGCCACTTGCTATTCTGTTTCAAGGATGCCGAGGACTTAGGATGATTGGGTAAGAGTACCAAGTCCCCAACACTAAATTTTTGGTTATTCGTCACATGTCGATTATATTTTTCTTTCCTTTTCTGAGCGCACCTGGTATGGTTGCACCCTGCTTTTCTTATCTTGTGTGCTTATATACAATGTATAACCTGAAAAATTTATTTAACTCTCCAAATGTTCGTAAAAAAACTTTTTCCTTCTTGGGCCAAGGAATGGAGTATGAGGCTCGACAGTAATTTTTGTGAGGCTTCACCTCGATATTGTACTGATATTCCTTAACAATTCCTGGTCGTTCTGAAAATAAATCTGCATAATTAGATAATAACTGTACCAAATCCTGCTGTTGCATAGAGTTCAAATTTTCGGACTGTGATACTTTGTTCACAAGTGCGTCCACATTTGCTTTTAATTGATCATCTTGTACGTCAGGATAATAGAGATTCTGACCTAGACAATGATTGCCTAAATGTAGTATCGACTGATTCCTACACTTTATGTTAATAGCATTACAATTAGGTACAGGTACCTCTTCAGATCTGAGCATGGACAATTCTATTCTCCTACCAGCATTCATCAAGCTTAATTTTCCCCGAGAAAGGTCGATTATTGCGTCCCTTTCTCTTAAAAAATCTACCCCCAAATTGCAGGCTACCTTTAAACCCTTTACTACCAGGAATGAGCACGCTATGGCTTCATCCCCTACATACATCTCTACCCGCACTTGGAGTTTAATTATTTGTCGCTGTGCACTTATGGCTCCAGTGACTTTACAATTATTCACGGGAAAAGTCAGCATACGCCTATAAGTCCATACTCATAACACTGACAGTAGCACCTGTATCTACGACCGCTTGCACATCAATATTGTTAATTTTGATCTCTATTATCGCTTGTACTTTGTCTTTGTGCTCCTTTATGCACGTGGATGGTTCAGTTATTAATTCATCTCCCATCTGTACCCCGTCATTATACCTAAGGATACAGATTTTGTTCGGTGTTTTGTTCTGTGTCGGGCTGCTCTCACTCCAAACCTCAGCCGACGATGGAGAGCGTATCTCGGCTGCATCTAGTTTGTTGAATTATTGCTAGTGGATGGGCGTGGCTGCTCTGTGTCACTGACCTCCACTATGTGCACGTTGTGTTGCGTCGGCCGCCACGGTTGCGCAATTGGCGCATTTTGTGGTGACGGTCGGTTATTGTCATATCTATCACTGTTTTGCCGGTCCGGACTGGGCCTCTGGTTCTGCGGCCAAGTTCGGTTTGCATGATTATAAGTATTAGTGTTGCTCGGCCCCCTGGCATTTTTCCATCTATTATTGCTTGGTGGGCCTGTCTCATACCGGTCATCGAACCTCCTTTTCCGGTCATTATTCACCGGCGGACTATTGCCGTTCCGGTCTCTACCTCTATTTCCGTTTTGTGCATACTCCTGTCTCCTATTATTACCTCCGCCGTTTCCATTACTTGGTGGAGGCGTGTTATTTCTACCATTTCTATAACCATTTCCGTTACTTCTAGCCTGTTCAGAGGCTGCCTTAACGTCCTCCTGAATCAGGTCAATTGAGTCCAGAACAGACAAGAAATGTTCCATATCATTTTCAGGCACGTGTATAAGTTTTTCCTTTACATGTATCGGCAAGTGTGATTTCAAAAGCCTGATCAAATCCCGGGATGAAATCTGTTCGTCCCAGTAACGGGTCTTATTAATGTACTTCTCGAAATATTTTCGCAAATTGCCTAGTCGTGGAGAATACGGCTCTGGATTATATACCTCCTTCCGTAATCTCTCCTGGATACATGTTGACCAATATTTGGCCAAGAATGCTTTTTCAAATTGCTCATATGTATCACAACTGTCAGCTGCTTCGGTTGCCCATAATGCAGCATCTCCTTGTATGTAAGACACAACGAACTGTATTTTCTGGGTATGACTCCAAACGCTAGGCAAAATGTTTCTAAATCCCTTGATAAACACTACAGGGTGAACAGATTTCTTCTCCGTTGTAAAGATTTGAAACTGTCGGTTCCTAATCAAGCTTTCTTCAATCACTACTTTGGAATGACATTTATTTGTTTCGCTTACATTGGTTGCCTGTTCTGTCTCGCAGTCGCAATTTTTTACTGCAGTATTTATATGCCTATCATTGTTGGACCTGGCTGGCGTGACATACGCCCGTGCCTCGTCATGCCGCAAGCTAAGCTCCATCTCGGCAAGACGACGGTCCACACTCCGCTGCCACAGCGGAATGTCTTTGTGCACTATCCTTTTTAGATCTTGCACATCCGCACTTGAGCCCACATCTCTGGCCTCAATTGCGGCGTGCACTTTCTGATCTATTTCTTTTATGACTTCATTTTCTACTTTGTGCACTTGTTCGATCACTTTGTTCTCAATTACTTGAGTTGTGTCAATTTCTAGTTGTTCGACCCTATTAGTCAGGACACTGATTTCCTCTACTATATTGGCGTTAGCCACTTGAACACTATCTACTCTTTCGCTTAATTCTTGCACCGTTTTGGGTATGGTTTCATATTTTTGTTTCAAACTAACAATCTCACTTTGCATAACTTCTAAAGTTTGCATCAACTGCAAGTCCCTCTCATGCAGGCGTCGGTCACGCTCTGCTTGTTTAGCATCACGTTCTCTATCGCGCTCTGCTTGTTTGGCAAATTCAGCTACCAATCTCTGGTCACGCTCTGCTTGTTCAGCATCACGTTCTCTATCGCGTTCTGCTTGTTTAGCATCACGTTCTCTATCACGCTCTGCTTGCACACGTACAAATTCAGCTTGGAAATTGAGCATGCGCTCGAACATAACTCTTAATGATTGCACTTCTGACACCTCACCACTCTCTGGTCCGTGTCCAGTGCTTGCGGATGGCACAGTATTTCCGCTATCAACTGAATCACTGGGTGGCAATGGCAACATTTCTTGTCCTTCTGCCCCCAGATTCTCACATTGTACTTCCTGAACTACGTCACTAACATTACTTTGTGTCCCACTTTGCAACTCGGTATCACTACTTACTGACTGTTGCTCATTATCCATGTTGATATCTTTCTGACTACGCAATCTAACCATAGTAAACAAAAGAAATAAAATCTGAACTAAATATCCTAACACTCAGGTTTCACTGACATAATCACACAAGAAATGGACATTAACTAATACACACTTACTATATACTACAATGACTAACTACCTAAATGTCCTGTTATTTTAAAACAATTTACTAACAACAAGCACACCACTAATGATCCGAGAACACTGCACTGAGGCTACTTTACTACCCACAGGATAACTACACTGTAGCTTTACCTTTTGGTGATCTATCTTGGGTGCAGCTGCCCCCTGATATTGTGGTAGGTAATTAATTTTTCGAAATATTGAGCTCTCTTCTTCAGCTTGCCTCTGGGTACATAGTGTTCTCATGCAAAAAATCATACACAGGTATTACCACACAATATTGGTTATGCAATACATACAATACATATAAAAATTATTAAATGTTCTGCAACAAAGTTCGACTATATTAATTCCCTAGTTATCTCACGGGTATTTAGTGGCCACTGCATATTCTGGCCCCACGTTGGGCGCCAATTTAACGAAATCGGCTATCGAAATGAATGGGATTTTGATTTGAAATTTCGTTAAAGAAGAATAATAAATTTTATCTTTTGCTTTTAAGTTAATTTTCTTTCGTGCGAACTTTGTTGTAGAACCACTCTCTTTTTTCGTGTGGTAATAAAAAAAATTTTTACTTACTTAATTATTACGTACATTTAAAGAAAAAATAATATTTACGTGAACTCATATGAACTGGTTAAGAATATTAGGTTGAGAATTGGGTCCTTTAAATCATTCGGCCTTGGCATACACTTTCCTGATGCAGTGGATTTTTTGTTAAATATTTTTACTGAATTTTATCCCGGCACTAGCCATAGAACACAAGATTACCTCTATTAGCAGAAAATGTTTTAATTATTGCCAAGCCGACATTTATCACTGATCAAACCTACTTCATTACACATTTAAGATATTTTGAAAGAACCAAACTGTTTAAATTTCAATGTTAACTAACATTAGCTATCCGCCTACGAATGCACAAACGTATAATTAATTCAAATTTTATCAGCCACAAGATCACTGAAAAAGAAGAACAATTTCTTAATTCACTATTGATTTTTATGCTTCTGTTCCCGATTTACGGGTTTGATAATTTTTTAAATGTGCCGCCTATTGTTGGTCGCGGCACAGCCCAGCAACACCGCTAAAAAAATGCTGAAAAATTCTTAAAGAAATTTTATAGATGACGTGGGCAAGCTAATTTACATAAATAATTCACACTTTTGATAAACTCTAATATATTTAGATCAAACAACAATACAACTCACATTAATTCGTAACGCATCGTCTAATGGCGGCTAAGTCCAGACATAGACAAAAGAAGTCTACCCATTCGTAAAAAACTCTTTCACAGTGTCCTACAGCAATGACTTCTGAACAGAGAAGACCAAAGAATACATAATGCGTTGTGCTTAAATAGTATTGCTGACTAACATTTCTTTGCAAATTGACGATATTATTCTCTTCTGGCAACATATCTCTGCTATCGCAAATACTGACACATTTTACAATCACATAATAAATACAGAAAAATTCCTATCCTAAATACAGAGAAATATTACAACAAAAAATATAAGGAGAATAACAAATGTCTTTTACACCACATTCAGTAATATTTTTGTTCAATAATTACGATATATACAACTTGCCCAGAGCGGCGTATATGGTACAAATAAACTCTTGTTTTTTTGGTTTTTTTTTAATAACGTGAGTTTGCCAGGGAACGTTACATTATGTATACTATTTATTTATATTTAGTTCACTGCTGCTGTCAGAATTTACGTATCGTCAGTCGTATATTGTGAGTGGAGCTATGAACGCTAGAAAATGGAGTGCCAAGTGGAGAAATCGGAACGTTTCATACGAAGTCTTCTGTTTAATAAAGGGTTGACAGCAGTGGAAGCAGCCCAGCAACATATGTGCCTCGTATGGGGATAACTCAAATGTACAGAGCATATCAAGAATATGGGTTCGGCTTTTAAAGGAGGATCGTTTTGACATTAGTGAGTCTCCACTTTCAGGAAGACGATCGGGGTTTGATGAAGACCGTTTGAACTCACTAATCCACAATGATCCACGTCAGTGCACTCGAGATGTGGCTAATGTGATGAACTGTCATCATTATACCATCGTGTGACGTTTTCGTGCCTTGGGGAAGGTTCATAAATCGGGTGAATGCATACCGCATGTTCCAACCCAAAAAGACAAAAATCAGGACGTGGCCATACGTGCAACTCTGCTTGCTCGTGAACGACACCGACCATTCCTATCATGTATCGTCACTGGTGACGAAAAATGGTGCCTTTACGCTAATTTTAAGAAAAGTGAGGACTCTCCGAGCCCAAAAAAAGCAGAACCTCACCGTACAAAGACCTGCAGACATCCGCAAAAGGTAATGTTATGCATCTGATGGAACAGCGACAGTTTGGTGTACTCTGAATTGCTTCCCCGAGGCGTAACCATCACTTCTGGCATTTACTGTCAAAATCTGTGATCAAAGAATACGAAGATTGTCTGAAGTGACGCTACACCACAATAGCGTCCGCCTGCATCTACATCTACATCTACATCCATACTCCGCAAGCCACCTGACGGTGTGTGGCAGAGGGTACTTTGACTACATCTATCGGTTCTCTTTTCTATTCCAGTCTCGTATTGTTCGTGGAAAGAAGGATTGTCGGTATGCCTCTGTGTGGGCTCTAATCTCTCTGATTTTATCCTAATGGTCTCTTCGTGAGATATACGTAGGAGGGAGCAATATACTGCTTGACTCCTCGGTGAAGGTATGTTCTCGAAACTTCAACAAAAGCCCGTACCGAGCTACTGAGCGTCTCTCCTGCAGAGTCTTCCACTGGAGTTTATCTATCATCGCCGCAACCCTTTTGTGATTACTAAATAATCCTGTAACGTAGCGCGCTGCTCTCCGTTGGATCTTCTCTATCTCTTCTATCAACCCTGTCCGGTACGGATGCCACACCGGTGAGCAGTATTCAAGCAGTGAGCGAACAAGCGTACTGTAACCTACTTCCTTTATTTTCGGATTGCATTTCCTTGGGGTTCTTCAATAAATCTGTCTGGCATCTGCTTTACCGACGATCAACTTTATATGATCATTCCATTTTAAATCACTCCTAATGCCTACTCCCAGATAATTTACGAAATTAAATGCTTCCAGTTCCTGACCTGTTATATTGTAGCAAAATGATAAAGGATCTTTCTTTCTATGTATTCGCAGCACATAACACTTGTCTACATTGACTTTCAATTGCCATTCCCTGCACCATGCGTCAATTGGTTGCAGATCGTCCTACATTTCAGTACAATTTTCCATCGTTACAACCACTCGATATACTACAGCATCATCCGCAAAAAGCCTCAGTGAACTTCCGATGTCATCCACAAGGTCATTTACGTATATTGTGAATAGCAACGGTCCCACGACACTCCCTTGCGGCACATGTGGAATCACTCTTACTTCGGAAGACTTCTCTCTATTGAGAATGACATGCTGCGTTCTGTTATCTAGGAACTCTTCAATCCAATCACACAATTGGTCTATAGTCTATGTGCTCCTACTTTGTTCATTAAACGACTGTGGGGAACTGTATGGAACGCCTTGCGGAAGTCAAGAAACACGACATCTACCTGGGAACCAGTGAGTATGGCCCTCTGTGTCTCGTGAACGAATAGCGCGAGCTGGGTTTCACACGATCGCCTTTTTAGAAACCCATGCTGATTCCTACAGAGTAGATTTCTAGTCTCCAGAAAAGTCATTATACTCGAACGTAATACGTGTTCCAAAATTCTACAACCGACCGACGTTAGAAATTTAGGTGTATAGTTCTGCGCATCTGTTCGACGTCCCTTCTTGAAAACGGGGATGACCTGTGCCTTTTTCCAATCCTTTGGAACGCTACGCTCTTCTAGGGACCTACGGTACACCGCTGCAAGAAGGGGGGCAAGTTCCTTCGCGTACTCTGTGTACAATCGAACTGGTATGCCATCAGGTCCAGCGGCTTTTCCTCTTTTGAGCGATTTTAATAGTTTTTCTATCCCTCTGTTATCTATTTCGATATCTACCTAGACTGATAATAAACACTATATGGGTGTTTGGCTGGATAGTCGTCTCTCATCGACCTTGTTCACCTGATCTTACACCCTCAGATTATCATCTATTCTGCTCTCTGTCGAATGACATTCAAGGAACTTCTTTTCCGGATAAAAATGCACTCCGAACTTGGCTCGACAAGTTTTTCGTCTCAAAACCACGTGATTTCGCGGAATCGAAAAGTTACCCAGCGTTGACACACTGTAGTAAACAGATTGTTGTAAACAGTAAAGGGGGTGTACACAATCAAGAACTAAAGAAACTGGTACAACTGCCTAATACCGTGTAGGGCCCCAGCGAGAGCGCATAAGTGTCGCAGTCCGACGTGGCATAGTCTCTAATGATGTCTGAAACAGTGTGGGAGGAAACTGACACCATGAATCCTGCAGGGCTGTCTGTAAATCCGTAAGAATACGAGCGAGTGGAGATCTCTTCTGAACAGCATGTCGCATGACATCCCAGATATTCTCAATAATGTTCATGTCTGGGGAATTTGGTGGCCAGCGGAAGTGATTAAATTCAGAAGAGTGTTCCTGGAGCCAATTTTGGAAGAGTTGGGTGTCGCATTTTCCTGCTGGAATTGCCCAAGTCGCAATGTACAATGGACATTAATGGATGCAGGTGATCAGACTGAATGCTTACGTACGTATCACTTGTCAGAGTCGTATCTAGACATATCAGGAAGCCCATATCACTTCACTGCAGGCGCCCAACACCATTACAGAGCCTCCAACAGCTAGAAGTGTACTCTGCAGACATGCAGGGTCCATGGATTCATGAGGCTGTCTCCATATCCGTACACGTCCATCCACTCGATGCAATTTGAAACGAGACTCGCCCAACCAGATAACATGTTTCCAATCATTAACACTCCAATGACGTTGTTGACGGGCCCAGGTAGGGAGAAAAGTTTTGTGTCGTTCAGTCATCAAGGGTACACGTGTGAGTCTTCGGCTCCAAATGCCCATATCGATGATGTCACATTAAATGGTTCGCCCAGCATTGAAATCCGTAGCAATTTGCGTAAGGGTTGCAATTCTGTCACGTTGAAGGATTCTCTTCAGTTGTCGTTGGTACCGTTCTTCGACATTCTTTTTCTGGCAGCGGCGATGTCGGGGATTTGATGTTTTACCGGATTCTTGATATTCGCGGTACACTCGTGAAACGGTCGTACGGGAAAGTACCCACTTCATCGCTACCACGGAGATGCTGTGTCCGATCGCTCGTGCGCCTACTATAACACCACGTTCAGACTCACTTAAATCTTTTTATAAACTGTCATTGTAGCAGACGTAACCCATCTAAGAACTGCGCCATACACTTGTCTTATATAGGCGTTGCTGACCGCAGGGCCGTATGAGTGAAATCTTATGTGACTTAACTGCTAAGGTCACCAGTCCCTAAGCTTACACACTACTTGACCTAAATTATCCTAAGGGCAAACACACACACCCATGCCAGAGGGAGGACTCGAGCCTCCGCCGGGACCAGCCGCACAGCCCATGACTGCAGCGCCGTATTCAACCTGTTTACATATCTCTTCATTTGCTCACACATGCCTATACCAGTTTCTTTGGCGCTTCAGTGTATCATTGATGACTCTGTTTCGTGTATCTGTTGTCTATATTCAGTGTATGGAAAAATGCTGCTAAGTTATGAACCTACCCAATACATCACACATGACTGAAGTATTGGCGAGGGACAGTCCATGCTGTACGTGAAGAGGCCTCGTCTGTCACGTGGCTGCAGTTCACTGGTTGACCGGACTCTGGTGGTCATCGGCCCGCCAGAGACTGATCACACGCGGCACACCAGCGTTACGCAACGAAACGCACGGCCAGGCGGCTCCGCCCAGGCATGCGCATCTCATTCCGCCGTTAATCGACTTCGCGTTGCCCAACCGAAGTGCGTGCGAACTGCGTAGCTTCGCCCCGTATCGCCAGGCCGGCGGTTTCGCAAAACAGGAAGAGCTTCTCGGTTGCCAGTTGGGGAAAAAGTTCTGATTACGCCTCAGAATGAAGTGTGGTGTCACTTGCCGGAAACTGTATTTCGTTACTGTTTCCGATGTAATCTCTATAAATAGTGCAAGTACATCGTACAATGTGTCTTACGCATGTGTTTCATTAAGAAAAGTAATATTTAAAAAATAAGGCTAATAGTTGTGTGTCCATTGTAATCTGAGAGCCTGAGTCAGAGTGTTGAAATAAAAAAGAACCTCAAGGTCATCCATCAGTGAATAATCGATTGGAACAATGCAGAAACTCAATGTTACTATGATAGAAATTTTAAGTTGGTATGTTCTACGAAGTATTACAAACCTGTGTCTACATATTGTACACTACTGGACATTAAAATTGCTACACCACGGAGATGTGCTACGGACGCGAAATTTAACCGACATGAAGAAGATACTGTGATACGCAAATAATTAGCTTTTCAGAGCATTCACACAAGCTTGTCACCGGTGGCGACACCTACAACGTGCTGACATGAACAAAGTTTCCGACCGATTTCTCATACACAAACAGCACTTGACCGGCGTTGCCTGGTGAAACGTTGTTGAGATGCCTCGTGTGAGGAGGAGAAATGCGTACCATCACGTTTCCGACTTTGATAAAGGTCGGTTTGCAGCCTATCACGATTGCGGTTTATAGTATCGCGACATTGCTCCTCGCGTTGGTCGAGATCCAATGACTGTTAGCAGAATATGGAATCGGTGGGTCCAGGAGGGTAATACGGAACGCCGTGCTGGATCCCAACGGTCTCGTATCACTAGCAGTCGAGATGACAGGCATCTTATCCGCATGGCTGTAACGGACCATGCAGCCACGTCTCGATCTCAGAGTCAGCAGATGGGGACGTTTGCAAGACAACAACCATCTGCACGAACAGTTCCAAGACGTTTGCAGAAGCATGGACTATCAGCTCGGAGACCACGGCTGCGGTTACTCTTGACGCTGCATCACAGACAGGAGCGCCTTCGATGGTGTAATCAACGACGAACCTGGGTGCACGAATTGCAAAACGTCATTTTTTCAGCTGAATCCAGGTTCTGTTTACAGTATCATGATGGTCTCATCCGTGTTTGGCGACATCGCGGTTAACGCACATTGGAAGCGTGTATTCATCATCGCCATACTGGACAATCACCTGGCGTGATGGTATGGGGTGCCATTGGTTACACGTCTCGGTCACCTCTTGTTCGCATTGACGGCACTTTGAACAGTGGATGTTACATTTTAGATGTGCTACGACCCGTGGCTCTACCCTTCATTCGATCCCTGCGAAACCCTACATTTCAGCATGATAATGGACGACCGCATGTTGCAGGTCCTGTTCGGGCCTTTCTGGATACAGAAAATGTTCGACTGCTGCCCTGGCCAGCACATTCTCCAGATCTCTCACCAATTGAAAACGTCCTGTCAAAGGTAGCCGAGCAACTGGCTCGTCACAATACTCCAGTCACTGCTCCTGATGAACTCTGGTTCAAATGGGTATGAGCACTATGGGACTTAACATCTGAGGTCATCAGTCCCCTAGAACATAGAACTACTTGAACCTAACTAACCTAAGGACATCACACACATCCATTCCCAAGGCCGGATTCGAACCTGCGACCGTAGCGGTCTCGCGGTTCCAGACTGACGCGCCTAGAACCGCTCGGCCACATTGGCCGGCGATTGATGAACTGTGATATCGTGTTGAAGCTGCATGGGCATCTGTACCTGTACACGCCCATCCATGCTCTGTTTGACTCAATGCCCAGGTGTATCAAGGCCGTTATTGCGGCCAGAGGTGATTGTTCTGTATACTGATATCTCAGGACCTATGCACCCAAATTGCGCGAAAATGTAATCACATGTCAGTTGTAGTATAATATATTTGTTCAATGAATACGCGTTTATCATCTGTATTTCTTCTTGGTGTAGCAATTTTAATGGGCAGTAGTGTAGAT
The DNA here is from genome assembly GCF_023864345.2 of Schistocerca serialis cubense. Classification (NCBI taxonomy): domain Eukaryota; kingdom Metazoa; phylum Arthropoda; class Insecta; order Orthoptera; family Acrididae; genus Schistocerca; species Schistocerca serialis. Next base: position 16,626,334 of record NC_064646.1, read on the forward strand.
GAGTACGATGAGTAGCTGGCCGGGGTGAACGAGCGGTTCTAAAAGCTACAGACTGGGTCCACGCGACCGCTGTGGTCGCAGGTTCGAATCCTGCCTCGGGCATGGATGTGTGTAATGTCCTTAGGTTAGTTAGGTTTAAGAAGTTCTAAGTTGTAGGGGACTGATGACCTCAGAAGTTCAGTCCCATAGTGCTCAGATCCAAAGGAGGCTATTGGTCCCAAACAAGTACGCCGAGGGCAACGGACAATGAGTTGCTCCTGTACATCTGAGAAAGTCGTCACCATCAACAGCGTCATATACGCTATGTGATCGAAAGTATCTGGACACCCCCAAAAACCTAAGTTTTTGATATTAGACGCATTGTGTTGCCACCCACTCCATATCAGCGATCTCAGTAGTCATTAGACATCGTGAGAGAGCTGAATGGGTCACTCCGCGCAACTCAAGGACTTCGAACGTAGTCAGGTGATTGGGTGTCACTCATATCACACGTATGTACGCGCACAGGAATGCCAAACTGCATCAGAATCCACAGCAAATACTATGACAGTTACGTGGGAGGTGAGAAAACTTGAATTTTTTGGTCGAGCAGCTGTTAATAACGCACACATCACGTCAGTAAATGCCAACCGACGCCTCGCTTGTGCAAGGAGCGTAAACGTTGGACGATTGAACGGTGGAAAAACGTTGTGTGGAGTGACGAATCACGGTGCACAATGTGGCAATTCGATGTCAGGGTGTGGGTATGGCGAATGCCCGGTGAACGACATCTGCCCGCGTGTGTAGTGCCAATAGAAAAATTCGGAGGCGGTGGTCTTACGATGTGGTCGTGTTTTCACCCGTTGTTGTTTTGCGTGGCACTATAACAGCACAGACCTACATCGATGTCTTAAGCACCTTCTTGCTTCCCACTGTTGAAGAGCAATTCGGGGATGACGATTGTATTTTCCAACCCGATCGAGCACCTGTTCATAATGCATGGCCTGTGGCGGTGTGGTTACACGACAATAACATCTCTGTAATGGTCTGGCCTGCACAGAGTCCTGACCTGAATCCTGTAGAACACCTTGGGGATGTTTTGGAACGCCGACATCGTGCCAGTCCTCACCGACCGACATTGGTACCTGTCCTGAGTGCAGGACTCGGTGAAACATTCCAGCACTTGATTGAACGTATGCCAGTGAGAGTGGAAGCCGTCATCAAGGCTGGGTGGGCGAACACCATATTAAATTCCAGCATTACCGATGGAGGGCGCCACAAACTTGTAAGTCATTTTCAGCTACGTGTCCTGATACTATTGATCACATAGTATTCTGTACGGCTTGAAACACAAGGAAAAGGTCTCGTATTTAAGAAAGATGTTGCCCTAAGATTTGATGATTACACATTTCACTTCACATTCTTTTCTGTTCCTCCTATAAATGAAAGGCTAACGAGGGAAGTAGCCAGACTTCTAACCGTTTACTACTGACTATAGCGCTACCACAATTGCATGCCTTGGTCATCTGTCCCACTGATTATTATATTCCCAGAATGACATTTTCACTCTGCAGCGGAGTGTGCGCTGATATGAAACTTCCTGGCAGATTAAAACTGTGTGCCCGACCGAGACTCGAACTCGGGACCTTTGCCTTTCGCGGGCAAGTGCTCTACCAACTGAGCTACCGAAGCACGACTCACGCCCGCTACTCACAGCTTTACTTCTGCCAGTATCTCGTCTCCTACCTTCCAAACTTTACAGAAGTTCTCCTGCGAACCTTGCGGAACTAGCACTCCTGAAAGAAAGGATATAGCGGAGACATGGCTTAGCCACAGCCTGGGGGATGTTTCCAGAATGAGATTTTCACTCTGCAGCGGAGTGTGCGCTGATATGAAACTTCCTGGCAGATTAAAACTGTGTGCCCGACCGAGACTCGAACTCGGGACCTTTGCCTTTCGCGGGCAAGTGCTCTACCAACTGAGCTACCGAAGCACGACTCACGCCCGCTACTCACAGCTTTACTTCTGCCAGTATCTCGTCTCCTACCTTCCAAACTTTACAGAAGTTCTCCTGCGAACCTTGCGGAACTAGCACTCCTGAAAGAAAGGATATAGCGGAGACATGGCTTAGCCACAGCCTGGGGATGTTTCCAGAATGAGATTTTCACTCTGCAGCGGAGTGTGCGCTGATATGAAACTTCCTGGCAGATTAAAACTGTGTGCCCGACCGAGACTCGAACTCGGGACCTTTGCCTTTCGCGGGCAAGTGCTCTACCAACTGAGCTACCGAAGCACGACTCACGCCCGCTACTCACAGCTTTACTTCTGCCAGTATCTCGTCTCCTACCTTCCAAACTTTACAGAAGTTCTCCTGCGAACCTTGCAGAACTAGCACTCCTGAAAGAAAGGATATAGCGGAGACATGGCTTAGCCACAGCCTGGGGGATGTTTCCAGAATGAGATTTTCACTCTGCAGCGGAGTGTGCGCTGATATGAAACTTCCTGGCAGATTAAAACTGTGTGCCCGACCGAGACTCGAACTCGGGACCTTTGCCTTTCGCGGGCAAGTGCTCTACCAACTGAGCTACCGAAGCACGACTCACGCCCGGTACTCACAGCTTTACCTCTGCCAGTATCTCGTCTCCTACCTTCCAAACTTTACAGAAGTTCTCCTGCGAACCTTGCAGAACTAGCACTCCTGAAAGAAAGGATTATACTCGTAAACAAATAAATGTAGTGTGCCATAAAATAATACATTTTATGCGACTATTATTTACGCGTGAATTTCATTTAAACGAGTTGAAGATGACTGAAATAACTAAGAACACGAGAGCGATTACATGTGCATATATTATGTAATATAATAGAACAGTGTTGTGTAGAACCTGTTGCCAGCGATGTGGAAGGCGTAGTATACCGTTAGCAGAGCCTGTTCTATTATATTTTCCATACGTACTGCAAAAACAATCTAAATAATGAATCGTCGAATAGTTGGAATCGGTAACTAGATGCAAACTTTGTAGGATGTCATTTCTAGTAACCGATTCCAGTATTACTGTTTGTTGGGCAAAAGTCTTATAACATATCAGAAACGTGCGTAAAAAATGATCTTGTTAGTGAACTACAGAATACGACTAGACTTTCAAAAAATGGAAATCTTTAGACACATTAATGCACACCAAAGAAATGAAATGCAAGAAAGACCTAATCTTGCTACCGATAACTATACTACACGAAAGTGACACCAGCTGATGTAGCTCCAAATAACATCAAGTAAACCGATACCCCGGGAGTGACAGTAAAAATAAGACAAGCGCAGCAAAAACATCAAAAAGGAAAAGATAATAGTGGCTACATTAAAAGAAACTTACCGCATATGAACTTCCAAACGAGTCAAAGATCGAGGCTGACAAGAACGAAATAAGGACGTAAGAAGACATGATAATGTTAGAAGGTCAAACTGTAACGAAAGAAGAAAAATCCAGAATAACTAATGAAAAAATAATAAGAAACACAAACTTAAGGCACGAATGAGGTACCACTGAAATCAGTTCTTCCCGCCCTCAATCAGACGCAAAATTTTAAAACAATAAAAAAAAAATGAAACCACGAGTCAATCACATAAACCCTCCGGCAAAGACACAGCAATACCCCTCGGCCCACATTGTAACCAGAAAATATTAAAACGACAGAAAAAGCACGCGCACAATACAGTAACATGAAAAAACGCAACGTAAAACAAGAAAAAAGTATCAGATCCACCAACACCTAACTAACAAAACGAGTCCTGTACATTTTGTTGACTACTTTCATAAATGCAAGAAATAAACAATAACCTTTAGGAATACTCTTCCTCCAACAGTATTGCTCTAAATGGCCTTGCGACACGGAAATCCTTCTCTTTCCCCGCAATGACGCCCAATGATTTCAAAAATTTTATAGTTGATTTACGGTCACTCATTTTCTGAAGCAGAATTTTCGCAGTAAAAACAACTGACTCATCCGTAATGAACAGCGTGAGAAATCAAGACCTTATAAATCACGACTACTTTCATTAACAAAAGACGGCGAAAACAAATTACAAGATGAAAACAAAACAATCTGCATCGAATTTTTAATATACGAGCGTAACGAGGAAGTTCAGAGAAATCATTTAACGTTCATCGACAGCAATCTGCGGCACAAACAAAATAACATCACACATTACGTCATTGGTCAAAGCCGACGGCTGGTATCGGACACTAGAATTGACCCTCATTCCGCCAATGTACAATCTTTGTAGACTGCTATGACTTAAACGTTAAATTAGTTTCCTAAAAAGATGCTTAATGCAAGATCTCTTTCTATAACGCGGCATAATTCCTATGGAAATATATTATTCCCCACGTTATGAACGTGAAAAACGTCTGCTTGAAGACGAATTCGTGATACACTCGCCTTGTGGAAAATTATTTGTACAGCGAACACAAGCGAAACTGACAAGAAACCTTCGTAGAAGACTGAATAATATTCACTATTCCGATTTTTCCTATGATTAGAGGATTTATAAAACTGAGGCTTCTCCAAAGCAAACTTCTTCGACAGTCTGGACGACTGGCCTTGGAAAATTATATTACTTTGAAAAAAAAAAAACTGCTGGGTCGAATGTCTCCATAATCGTTACACAAACATGAATGGAGAATTTATGTTGAGCGCGCGCAGAAAAGTGCAAACGATTGGACGATTTGTGTTTCGTCTTTCGCATGCCACGGATTGGCAGAACTCATCTTTGGTGAAGGCTTACCTTGTGGCTGCTATCGAAGCTCGGTGCTCTTACCTCATCTCTTGAAACTTCGCCGACTGGGGATGGAAGCAGTCAAGTTGCTCACGAGTCGTCTCGTCTGAAACTGATGCCGCGCAACGGCTTCGGCCGCTGTAGGGATGCCTGTATTGTTGAGAACTTCGTGTCGTATGAGTATGGTTACTCTTAGAAGGCATGCGGAAAATAACAGTCACAAAATTAGGTAAACCGTCCAGCGACTACTGCAAGGCGTAACTTCAGCTGTGGCAACTGGGATATGGACCGGGGACCATGGCGCATGAAGAAAAGAAGGGAATATAACTGGGGAAGTCGTCGGAAGCAATGCCGTAATTACGGTTTTGGAGGCTCCTGCACATAAAATTTGGGAACACTGTTTGCTAATGAACCTATAAAAGCAAGTAAGAAAACGGTAGACATTCACAAACCATAATTCATATTAAAAATGAAATTAATTAATTTACTGATGCTTTCACTGATGTATCAATTATGCCGAGAATTTTCTCCGTCTCTGAAGAACCACCATGCTACACAGTATATCGCACGTAAAGTAGGGGAACAGTATAGCAAAAATCGTTCAACTTTCTAAACTATTTTAGTGTAATCATAATAACAATCGCAGATAAATGTTCTTTCGGTCTTAGTGTCTCTAGGGAAATGATCCTGAGGCTTGCACGGCCAACTGTTTATAATTTTTAGTTTCGATGCTGAAAGGTGCATTTTGCAAATTATCTTCAAGCTGAGAAAAGCAATCTGTTGCTGGCGGTACGTGTCCAAATTGCGCATCAGCAGAATTCACACTCGATTCATTTTCACAGCTGCTATCAACGTATCGTTTCCTCTATGAACTTGCAAACTGGCAGAATCTTTTTCCGTTTCGTTTTTTTGCGACTCTGTTGACTTGCACTTTGAACATTTAAATCGTGATACTTTTCTCCAATTTCACTTTCATTACTCAATTCAAGGCATTCCTGTTCTGGACATGTAGCTGGTTACCAGAAGATTTTACCTATCTTCACTGTCTTTTCAGCTACTTCGTCTCTGCAGGATTTTAACTACCTCTTGTCAGCAGCACTTCGATTTGACCTATTTCTAGACATTCTGACATTCGCTTAACGCAAACGTTTAAGAGCAGCTCACATAAGAAAATAGAGCAATACGTTTTACACTAATGAAAGCATAGCTTAGATGAAGAATCTTCACAATATATATAAATGACCTAGTAGATAGTGTCGGAAGTTCCATGCGGCTTTTCGCAGATGATGCTGTAGTATACAGAGAAGTTGCAGCATTAGAAAATTGTAGCGAAATGCAGGAAGATCAGCAGCGGGTAGGCACTTGGTGCAGGGAGTGGCAACTGACCCTTAACATAGACAAATGTAATGTATTGCGAATACATAGAAAGAAGGATCCTTTATTGTATGATTATATGATAGCGGAACAAGCACTGGTAGCAATTACTTTTGTAAAATATCTGGGAGTATGCGTACGGAACGATTTGAAGTGGAATGATCATATAAAATTAATTGTTGGTAAGGCGGGTACCAGGTTGAGATTCATTGGGAGAGTGCTTAGAAAATGTAGTCCATCAACAAAGGAGGTGGCTTACAAAACACTCGTTCGACCTATACTTGAGCATTGCTCATCATTGTGGGGTCCGTACCAGATCGGGTTGACGGAGGAGATAGAGAAGATCCAAAGAACAGCGGCGCGTTTGGTCACAGGGTTATTTGGTAACCGTGATAGCGTTACGGAGATGTTTAGCAAACTCAAGTGGCAGACTCTGCAAGAGAGGCGCTCTGCATCGCGGTCTAGCTTGCTCGCCAGGTTTCGAGAGGGTGCGTTTCTGGATGAGGTATCGAATATATTGCTTTCCCCTACTTATACCTCCCGAGGAGATCACGAATGTAAAATTAGGGAGATTCGAGCGCGCACGGAGGCTTTCAGACAGTCGTTCTTCCCGCGAAACATACGCGACTGGAACAGAAGAGGGAGGTAATGACAGTGGCACGTAAAGTGCCCTCCGCCACACACCGTTGGGTGGCTTGCGGAGTATAAATGTAGATGTAGATGTAGAAGAAGAAATGAACTGCATTACACATATCATTGATGTACTCAATGGTAATGTCTGAGTCACTTTCGATTAGCAGTTTACTTACACTGTAACAGGGCGTCCATCATAAAAATACAGTGACAAAAGCAGTGGGATAACGATATGCATATATACAGATGGTAATAGTATCGAGTACACGAGGTGTAAAAGGGCAGTATATTGTCGGAGCTGTCATTTGAAGTCAGGTGATTCACGTGAAAACGTTTCCGACGTAATTATGGCCACTCGACGGGAATAAACAGACTTTGAATGTGGAATGGTAGCTGGAGCTTGCGAGCTAACATCCCAAAGATGTTCGTGCTCGCATGCGGTTCATCTTCGTCGAAATGTCTTGGTTCAAACTCGTCTAGGGGTTGAACCGCACGTGTCGCATTACACGCCCTAAATAAGACACTTGTAACCCTTTGGTTAAATTGTCTGGCTGATGGCAAGTTTGCGAAATACAAAGTTAACATAACACATAATAACATTAATAATAATATCGGGAACTAAATTAACTATCCATAAATGATGGAAGCCACACAGTTGCGATTTGGTTACAATAATGTTTATTCAGAAAGCAAACTAATAGCGAAAGTGGTCGTGTTTAGAGTTACTGTTACACTTGAGCGCATATCCATTTGACACAGCTCGATCATTCACAATCTCATCGCGAAATACAAGTTAACTAAGCGAAAAGTTCAGAGTTCACACCAGGCGCGTGGCTGCTCACCGCTCAGAGACTATGTCTCGCGATACCACACAACGCGAAATTTTCTAAGTCGTTTCACTTTCTGGCTGCCTAAAGGCTGACCGTCCACTTTATCGTCTCAATCCGGACTGTACCTTTGCTGTCTCCACCCGAACTGTCCCCTTTGGTGTCTCGACCAGAACTGCCCTCTGCCCGTCTCCGACCGCGTTTCCCGCACGCCGACCATCTTCGTTCAACTGACTAGTGCAGTTCCCTCTCCTGAAGCATTTTAACATATTTAAATAATCAAAGCCTGACAACTTTCACGTTCTAAATAAAGTAACAATAATGTCCATTACATAATAAACGTTAAATTCTTCTACGTAAAACCAATACAGTTCCCTTCTTAACGTTGAATGTCACGGCCAGCAGCCTTGCACCAATGAGCTTTCTGATAAATAAATAAAGAACAAAAGTAACTATTTTGCACTAAACTTTACAAAAAAATATTCTATTACCTAATGATTCAATAACGTGTCATGCAGTCGTCGTTCAGTGTGTTTTGTGTGGAGGAAATGATGGTCTGATGCTTAACTGAAAATACTGATAATTTAAATTTACCATATCTTTTAAAGAAATAAAGCTACAGACTTGATATTTACAACGTTTGTCATTTTAATGATGCTCTTCTATATGAAATGTCGATCGTTAAGATCGACGAAAGCGTTCAGATTTTAGGGTTCAGGTCTTTGTTACAAAACTTGGTAATTTCACTTTAACAGTAAATCCTAAACTATTATAGATATGATCAGTATTCAAGTTTTGTTGGAATCACCAAGAAAATTTATGGAGGATGGCAGATTAAATTACTGTGGCTTGATTACTACAGAATTAAATAGTTTTCGCAAATGTTTCCATTTATGGCCGATCTTAGGTCCGCCATGTTTAACACTGCTATGTCTCCTTGGCCTCAAAAGCCTTCCACTGGGTTTCCCTAATGTGGTGTCACCGCCAGACACCACACTTGCTAGGTGGTAGCCTTTAAATCGGCCGCGGTCAGTTAGTATACGTCGGACCCGCGTGTCGCCACTGTCAGTGATTGCAGACCGAGCGCCGCCACACCGCAGGTCCAGAGAGACTTCCTAGCACTCGCCCCAGTTGTACAGCCGACTTTGCTGGCGATGGTTCACTGTCAAATTACGCTCTCATTTGCCGAGACGATAGTTAGCATAGCCTACAGCTACGTCATTTGCTACGACCTAGCAAGGCGCCATTATCATTTGCTATTTATCTTGTGATGCATGTACCGTCAGACCGATGTTCACCAATTATGGATTAAAGTTAAGTATTCCAGAAGCTACGTACAATTTTTGCTACTATAAGACCTTGACCTGTTCCAGACCTCACGCCAGCCTGCGTGAGCTAAACGCGTGCCTTTCCGCTTCCCGTCATTGTGGATTGGCTGTCTTGCCAGTCCACAACACCTAAGACGTAGGTTCTCGTCTGTCTCACTGGCACACTACAGCGCTTAGGCCTCAACAGACAATAGACGTCTGTGAGTTTCCCCACCCCGTGGTGAATCTGCGCCCTTTGTGGCACACGGTTCTGGACGACAGGGTTCGTTTCACAATTCCTGAAGGCTGACTCTTTCGGCCATGTGCTTAAATGAGAGTTCAATGCACGTCAACTCACATGCTGAACCCATGGTGCGCTCCATTTCGGAAATCGTTAAGGGTTCAATATTATGTGACCCACAGTGTCAAGAGTGTTCTGAGAATACAAAATTTCAGGCATTACCTCTCACCACGGACAACGCAGTGGCCGACGGCTTTCATTTAACAACCGAGAGCAACGGGGTTTGCGAAGACTTTCCAGTGCTAAGGACAAGCCACAATGCGTGAAATAACCGCAGAAATCAATGTCGGACGTACGACGAACGTATTCGTTAGGAGAGTGCGGCGTTAAAGAGCTATAGGATCACACGACCGACGCGAGTGCCTTTGCTGACAGCACGACATCGCCTGCAGCGTGTCTGCTGGGCTCGTGACCATATCGGTTGGACCCTAGACGACTGGAAAACCGTGGCTTGGTCAGATGAACCCCGATTTCAATTGGTAAGAGCTGAAGGTAGGGTTCGAGAGTGGTCCACACTCCAAGTTGTCAACAAGGGACTGTGCAAGGTGGTGGTGCCTGCGTAATGGTGTGGGCTGTATTGACTCCTAATGGGCTGACTCCTCCGTTCCAACTGAACTGATCATTGACTGGAAATGGTCATGTTCGGCTACTTGGCGCCCATTTGCAATCATTCATAGACTTCACGTTCGTAAACAACGATGAAATTTTTTATGGCTGACAATGTGCCAGGTCACCGTACCACAAATGTTCGTGATTAGTTTGATGAACATTCTGGAAAATTCGAGCGAATGATTTGGCCATCCAGATCGTCCAACACGAATCGCTTCGGACATTTGTGGGACATAATCGAGAGGTCTGTTCGTGCACAAAATCTTGCAAAGGCAACACTTTCGCAATCATGGATGGGTATAGAGGCACGATGGTTCAATATTTCTGGTGAGAACTTGCAACGAATTGTTGAGCCAATGCCACGTCCATTTGCTGCACTGCACCGAGCAAAAGGAGGTCTGGTATGATATTACGAGGTATCCCATGAATTTTGTCACCTCAGTTTATAAACTTCAGGGATTGTTAGTAGAAGAGCCTGTTGTTGTGAACAGCAACTGAAGGAAATGCACAATGAAAGAGGCAGCGCATTCCAGAGCGGTAACTGGTCTATCAGCCTCTGCTTGTGTGGAGAAACAGCACTGGTGAAATGCGTAAGTTGCGCACAGTGCTGCCCGCCACACACTGTAGCGCTCACGTTAACATGAAAAAAAGAGAAGTGGTACGAAATGTTCGCTTCTTCTCAATAAGTTTCCATTGCGAAACTGAACATAAGAACACATTTTTATATAAATCATTCAAGTCAGTTGGGGCAGGACGTATGAAGAGAATAACGAGTAAATTTGGACTGGACTGTGTTGAGCAGCTGTTCCGTAAGAGCTACACCATCTGATTAAAACCATCCGGACACCTGCTAGTTGACAGTAATATGGCACGTGTCCACGTTTTGCTTTTGTGACTATTTGTACTCTTATATGAATGCTTGGTGCCTGTTCTTTCGGACATCCCAGACATCACGCAGAATCCACAGCTGTGACAGATTATATGTAAATTGAAAGGGATCATTACTATCAGCTGCAGCGGGACATTACGCGGAATCAGCGGCGACGAGGGAAAATGTGTACCGGACCGGGATTCGAACCTGGGATCTCTTGCTTTCCTACTTCCCTGCTCCTGCCTCCCACATTCCCACCAAAATGGTTCGAATTACAGTCTGGTACGCATTTTCGTTCGATGCCGCTAATTCTGGGTAGTGTCCCTCTGCAGCTGAAACGAGTGATCCCCTTCAATTTACGTACTCGCACTCTGCTGGGGACACTTTCAGTGAGGTGTCTTAAAGTCTCTGGAGGTGTGGCAGCCCATTCTTCCTAAGAGTCCAAATCAGAGAATGTAGTGATGTTCGAGGCTGGCGTCTGGAGCGAAATCGACATTTTATCCTATTTCAAAACTATTCCATTGCGTTCGGTCCATTTCAGGAATGTTACTGTGCGCAAATCATCGCCTCACAGATGCTGTTTAGTCATGCTGATACCATCATCGTCTACGAACTGCTCTTCTACTGTATTCAATAGCCAATACTGTAAGATGTGTCCGCATCCTTCCGCAGTTATCGTTTTTTTTTTTTTTTAAGTACAAGAAACTGTACCACGACCTAGCCACAAGAACACTTCTACACTGTAACACCACCTCACCGATATTTCGCTGTTGACACTAACATATGGTGGCAGGTAACGTTCTGCAGGCCTTTGCCAAACCCAAACCCTTACGCCGCATTGGCGCAGGGTATAGTGTGATAGTTCATCCAAGATCACCCGTTTCCAGTCAACCACTGTCAAGCTGCTTAGCTGTTTACACCACTTCAAGCACCGCTTAGCATTGACTACAAAAATGTGTTCGCTGCACTAGTTGAACTGCTAGTAGCACTTTGGAACTCACGAAAAATTCCTTAAACTCACTTCACGCTATTTCTTACAACTGAACTCAGCAGTGCTCGACAGTCCCTGCCGGTCAGTGCATGAGATGTGCCTGGTCTTGTGGTTGTTCCCTCGCGGCTCCACTTCACAATCGCATCAACGTCTACTTGGGTGGCTTTGGAAACTAAAATACCCCTGACTGATTTGTCACCCAGGTGACATCCAGTGACTAGTGCATGTTAGGAGTCACTGAGCGTATAACACTACCGTCCGCTACTGCTATACCATAACCTCAAAGTTGGAAGCAGGTTGTGAAATAAAGCCATTTTATTAAAGCAATTATGGTACAACGCAACAGAGCAGTGTTACCCTCTGACAGGAATTTTGTTGTGTTGACCGCTATGTACCTAACGGAGGCGGCTTATTGGAAGTGATAGTCAGAATTACGCAATTATTTAAACAGTAACAAACAATATTTTACCTATCCACACTGTTCAAAGGATAAAGAAAATGGTCGCCAGCCTAATTAGGCATGAGAATGATTAACTTCTTGTTCAAGAAAATAGGTATGAGTAACTTTAACAGACAAACACAACCTATACTTTGCCACATGAGAGTGCAATGACGTTTCAATCTGACAGAGAAGAACAAACTATTTGTATAAATATCACAGATAACGAAACACACTATTACCCTGAGGACTTAATCAAACCACCAAGCGAGGTGGCGCAGTGGCTAACACACTGGACTCGCGTTCGGGAGGACGACGGTTCAATCCTGCGTCCGGCCATCCTGATTTAGGTTTCCCGTGATTTCCCTAAATAGCTCCAGCAAATGCTGGGATCGTTCCTTCGAAAGGGCACGGCCGACTTCCTTCCTCTTCCTTCCCTAATCCGATGAGACCGATGACCTCGCTGTCTCGTCTCCTCCCCCAAAAATAACAACCCATCTAAATCAAACTGAATGGTCTCAATAACGTTACTATTAATATTCCCTGTAGAATCGTAAATTGGACATAGGCTCAATATTACTTTTCAAGCAAATTCCTTTCCGACATGAAATATGGGTATGGTTCAAAGCAATATTAGTAATTGTGCATGGATTAATTCTCTCGCTACCAAACACCTTTCTACTTAGAATGAAAAATAAATGGAGTTCACTAACAAATTACTTCTCACTGTCTTTTGAATAAAGAAGTTACTGTTTTCATAGATAGTGGTCTTTCTATTAATCGTTATCTAGCATGGGAACAATAAACAGACTGCGGATCCTGTTACACCATTAATATGCACTTTTAATATAAAAGATGAACCCAATATTGTACAGAATTTGATAGGAATAGCAAGAGTAATTGAAGCTTTCTATAATTAAGTAACTTCGAGCATTTGGACTACTCTATCAACCGGGAGGGGGTGGGGGGGGGGAGGGGTGGCATAATTTTGACCTCTGTAGTAGAGCAATAAATACACTTTCATTACATTAGTGAAACAAGCACTTAGCAAGCGTGAACATATAACTCTCAACAGTTTCAGTTCTGAACTTTTACAGCAGTGAAACACAAAAATTGTGATATATATAAGATCCTTTCAACAAACAATATTAATTTTAATATGATTTCAATAAAGCACACTTGGTAAGCACTTTAGCGTGGGAGGGACCCTAGGTGGATAAGTGACTGAGGATAAATCACGGTAGGTACACAACTTCAGTTAAAATTTACCTTATATTTGAGTACACTATAACATCCTATGAGCTGATCCTTCACTGTACGTTACTATAATTCTGTTCCATTACAGTGATTGCGCAATGTGATGGCGAGTGCATGTTGGTAGATGGATTTGCAAGTAGAAATGCTGGACTCTGTCATTTCTTGGCGGCGATAATAGATACCAATTCCAGTATAGTTCAAGCTCTTTATCCACCCACCCGAGGCATTAGCACCTTTGGAAACAGCACCAAAAGCCTCTCTCGGCACTAGCACAACACATAACTTTTACATGAGCAATTGACAGTTTGGTAGCTCGTCCCCGACTGACTCTTTCTTCCACCTTTCCATCCATGCCAACAACATTTTGCGCGCGCTACGAAGTTCCACACCACCTTTTACATAAAAAATAACTAAGAACCCTAATTGAAGCAACCAAAAATATTAAATAGAACAGAACATTTGCATATATTGACATTTCTACAAAAAATTATTCACACAGAAATTACAATTATATACAGTAAGTTTTGTTCCCTCCAAATGAGACAAAGAATTTAAATGACAGATACACTACATTGTGTAGAATCAAACCATGACATCAAAGCTTTTGCAAAGAAAGGAGTATGCAATTTTATGTTATCGATTCAATCAAACAACATTTACAGAAGCTCAACAGTGGAATGTTGAACAAAAGAGAAAGCAAAATGAATCAACAAAAGGTATGTAGTGTCTATGTTATGGTGTTACAAGCGCTCCCGATTGGTCCATTCTGGTGTTACCGTTTCTCTGCTGACGCACAATACTCTCTGCATCCTTTCATACTGGTGACTCCGCCTCACGTGATTCTATTTGTAAATTCTGCAATACATAGAGGCGTCCCAATACTTTTGACCAGGTGGTATGGTAACGTTGCTACGACAAATGTGCCCATGTTAGTCTCTGAAAATGGACTCGATAAGCAACCTGAGCTGTTAGTAAACGGAATCTAACCTGCATAGCACTTTGTGCATGTTGTATGAATGTCAGTTTCACTGTCATTTAAGGCCTCAGCAGATTATTACACGAAAAATTTGAAACTAACATTTGGATGAGCTATCTGACTGCGTATTTGAACAAGAAAAACTACAGGAACAAATGAACCTGTAACAATGAATACGTATTCTATCTGACTGCGTTTTTGAACAAGAATTTACAACTGATACAGATTCTGACTTGCGCAACGAAATTTAGTGGATTAGAGTACATGACATGTTGTGGTGTGCCAGTATATTTGTTTTGGCCCTAAGTTTTGCACTCACCTCTCTAGATGACTGCCGTTTTCCATGTGGTATACAGCGATTCGCAGCAGCATGCAGCAGCAGAGGCTAAAGCTTATTGTTACTAAGAATTAATTCAATAAAAAGGAGTTTGTTTGGGTCCTATTAACTGCTAAATAACTTGTGAGAAGGGATTTCATAATTTAAGTCTATCTAAAACTTCAGAATCATAATGACCAATAATGGACAATGACAATGACATAGGTATTAATAATGGCTGAGTGCCAGATTAAAAAATTATTTCAATTTCAAAATAACATTAACATTTAATAACCACAGAATTTACTTATTTATTATTTGGAGGATAAGGAGGCTTCCTTAACTGACAAATAAAACATGGGATTATTGCAAACTGGGACTAACAATCACGAGCCTAACCCTGCAATTGTTTTGGTGCTTTGCTTGCGAATTTTACCTTGAATTCCTCTTCAAGCGTAGTTAAGCCATCTAAATCTCTACTGGGTATGTAAATGAAATCAGGCCTTGAGTGTGGTAAGATCTGCCATCACCGACGTGAGGGCAGTATGACACGTCTTCTGTCGCCGTGCTCTCGACCGACACTACTACTTCCACTCTCGCAGACAGACCTCATCTCACAACAATGTTTAGAATCGCGCTCCCATGTTTCACCCTCAGATTGTTTCCATCTGATTGTATCTGAGTGCTTACACAATGCAAAGAATAGCATCAAGTTGGCTACATTGTTTTCAATGTAATGGAGAGTTGTGACACACTGCGTAAAGTGTACTTCTCACTGGTATGACCACTTCTGTTTCTCTTTTTCAGTTACTAAATGGGGACATTCTCGTTATGCCAAGTTGGAAGGGGTTTTCTTTCAATCAATGAAGATTAGGGATCCTAGGCGGGGCAGCCAAATGTCGGGGGTTTTAACAAGAATGCTTTTACTTGTTCACTTTGCCCACTGGATCGGGTCGTTGGCTTTGGCTCAAGGCCTGATATGAGACCCAACCTGTTAATTAAAACTGCCCCTTCACTAATATGATTAATATTTAATAATTAAACAGTGTTCAGGGAACTGATTACTACTAAACAAACAAGGATAGCATTGAACACATTTATTGAACACAAATCTTCCTAACATCAAACTGAACAATGACATACATTTATAAGTGATTAAATTTAGGTAGTAATGGCAATGGCCCTTAAATTCCAAAACTAACTCTTAAGGTCGAATAACGCATCTGTACTTGTTGTTTTCTACTCTCTCCCCTTGTCAGACGGCATAAAATACGTCAGACAAACCTACTGCAATTAACAAATTCTCAATAAGATCGTGGCTGGAAAACTGAGCTCTGGTAATCACAGGGGTGCGTAATATCGGATTAAATGCCGAAACTGAGCATTACGTTACCAAATGCAGCATCATGGACAGGTCAGCAAGCTGCCGATGGCGTCTGCGTCGTCGAGGAGCCTCAATTGCAACATAAATGATTTTATTTTCGCGAACAGGCTTCCTGATCGTAAACTCTTATTCAAAAGCTAATTCTGCTTTCTTTCCAATGGTCTCGCACTCGTTAAGACGGGACTCACCAGCTCAAAGGCGGAATACAGTAACGTCTTTAATAAAGTGTGGCTCAAGGAAATTGCTCTGCTCCTGTCTGCTTCCTGCGAGACAGTATTCCCAACCGTAATTAGCGGAATCAGCCTGTCTCTAACAGTAAAAAATGACAGTACCCCTAACTGAATACTAGTTTCAGTTGCAGCTGGCAGACTTATTCAAAGTTCTGCACAGCACACTGAAAATAATTTACTCTCCTACAGCAGAGCCGAAAGCACGACGTCCGCTCGCTACAGGAGCTAAGACGCTTCTCCCCGATAACAGCTCCAAAAGCTTCCCTCTGCAAAAATCAGAACCCCCACGCTATTTTTCGAGCTGGCCAATCCCGTGGCTCTAGACCAGCACAGTTCGCTCCCACTATTATTTCCTGGCTTCTTCCAGCCAATGAAAACATTCTGCGCCTTACTGCGCCTAGAATGTTCTTGAACAAACTGAAACTCCGTTCAAAATTGAACCCACCAATCGTGTCTCTCTGTTCGCCCTTGCGCGGAAAAAGGTCATTGCGCTAGCTTAACCGCGTTTCTTAGAAAGCCCCAGAAAACGTTAAGGTTTGTGGAAAGGCTCCCTTAGGCGACAGTTCATCTCGACATAGTGGCGTCGGCGTAACGCCCAGCGCCAACGAGGCGCCGTCCCTCGAAGGCCTGCATCTGTTGCTCGCGCAATGGGTGCCTACCTGCTCCGGCGGCGCGTCTCCCCTAGTGGGACGCTTTCGCATGCCGACTCGTAATGGTCGGTTGTAAACTTCCGCACTCCTTTGCCCTACCTTTGAGCAGTGCCGCTCGTCCTCTCCAGCCAAACTCTGTGAAAATATCACCTGAACCCCGACTTCATACAAAATGCGAATTTCTTACGGTTAATACGCGTCTTATGCCGTCTGATACTCCCTATATTAATTTCAGTAGGCTGATTGTCTGATAAGTAACGTAATAACCGATATCTAACTCGTCCTTTCAACAATTATTATATTATAGTAAGGTGCAAAATACTGCTACCTTACAAAGTGATACAACAAATGAAAGTTTAGGGTGTACATTTTGCGTATTGTTTACTTCGTGCTAAAATCTTGCTGATCTCAATAAATGAATAAAAGAGCTAAGCTTCTGTGAGGATAAAAAATAATTGTGTGTCCATCGTAAGATGCAGGGGATGAGGGAGCAAATCGAAGTTTGCACAGGGCTGCTATCCTAGTTACGCCTGTGACTGCCTCAGAGATCAGTCTGATGAAGTACTCAAACACCGCACGCAGCTGACAATGTTTTGGCCACAGCATGCTACGGTGATAAGATTTAAAAGCTTCTTCCGTGAGTAATTCCAAGGTAACGCAGAACACAATAATCCCAACGCAGCAGAAACGACAACTACGCTGTTAGAGACAGATGCATTGACGTTCGTAAGTCTCTGAGAATAATTGTTACAGGTAAGAAATACAACAAATGAAGTCTTATTCAGTGTATAATACTGGAAAGAATCGTTGTGGTACCTCAAGCCTTGAAATCTGAGAGTATGGACGTTGCATCTGCAGTGGGTCTCTTAGGAAAAAAATGCAGAAGGACCACCTGACAAATTACTTGACGATACTTGCGACGTATGTGAAATATGGTGAATCGAGTGTAAATTCTCTAACAAGGAAAGAGGAACAAAGAAAGAAGGCTTACAGAGACCTTAAAGAGACCCAGAAAGATATATCGTTTTCCCAATGACAGACAAAATTTATTCAGAGCTGAATGCCTAGTTTTAAATAAAGAAGTAAGTTATAGAAGAATACAGAGTAATAGCACCTCTTTCATATTTACCTCATGGTGCAAAACAAATGAACATGATTTCACAAACAAACTTATCCTGCACAATATCGCGGAACCCATGCTGGTTTCTGTAGTGGGGGCTTGTTTTATCCAGGAAAGTCATAACGCAGGAGTATGTAAAAAATCTGTTTATAATTTTACAACAGACTGAAGTCAGCGATACAGGCACACAATGGTACCCACATGTCTGACGGTTTCCCCTGAAATTGGTGATGGCCTTCTCTTTTCCCAACCGTATGGAACGCTTCGTTGCTGTTGCGACGTTCCATAGCCGGCCGCTGTGGACGAGCGGCTCTAGGCGCTTCATTCCGGAACCGCTCTGCTGCTACGATCGCAGGTTTGAATCCTGCCTCGGGCATGGATGTGTATGATGTCCTTAGGTTAATTAGGTTTGAATCCTGCCTCGGGCATGGATGTGTATGATGTCCTTAGGTTAATTAGGTTTAAGTAGTTCTAAGTCAAGGGGACTGATGACTTCAGATGTTAAATCCCATAGCGATTAGAGCCATTTGAAACAGCTGAAAGAAAAGGAGCAAGCTCTTTTCGCGCAACCTGCGTAGAATTGTACAAGTATCTCTGAATCAGCAGGCATATTTTATTTATTGAGCGATTTGAGCTCATTTCGTATTTGGAATTATTAACCTCAATATCTTGTCATTTCGGTGTTTCTGCGATGATTCAGAAGAAAAATCTTTTGACGATGTCCCGCAGTGAATCAATGTTGGAATTCAGTATCCTCCACAAATTTCGGTTTAGGTCTTTCTGTCCTTGGGTATCACTTAGAAACTCAATAGCTGATTTTGATCCGTTTGATGACCAAAGTGTATCAAAAGTATATTTGTTAAGATTCATCAGTTCTGCAGCTGAAAGAATAAAACTGACGACAAAGTCAAAAAGCTTGGCTGTCCCTAGAGAGTGATTCCGAAAGGTTAGCGCATTTAATTACCTTTTTCTGTAGGTTTGGTACTCTTAGAACTAGGAATTCGTTTGATGTAAGGAAAACTACGAAAAAGCTATACTGGTATCATACTACAGGCAATAAGGAAAGACGAGTAGGCCATTAAAGATGGACCACAAAACGAATTTGTCAGGGGTGGCCGAAGAAATTGGAGGTGTACTTTTCGAAACAAGCATCCCCACTTTTGCCTTAACTGAATTAGAGAAACTGTAGAAAACCCAAAGCTGTGTAACATTACGATGATGTAAACACAATTCCATGAGAATGTACGTCCAGAGCATTAACTGCTGCGCCATTTCACTCGATCCATGGAAGGAAAACCACTACGCGAAACCACTTTGCAATAAGGGAATACTCAGACTAGTCATAGCTATTTACTTACTATGGGGGTGACAACGCTAATGGTAGTTGCTGTCTAGGCACTGGAACATTTAAAAATCTCAAGTTACTGTCGGATCAACGAACTTACAGATCCGCCGCGGAACCTGTTTTGAAGCGACGAGTAACGCATGACATCATCAACTCGTTTCACGTCTGGTTTTGGCAATCAACTCCGGACATGAGATTCAGATCAACAGCCTTGCAAGACTAAAGCAGCCTGCTACGCACGTCTAAACTTCCGCTAATAGATTGTGAAAAATCGGTTTTCCCAAGAGACATTTTTTCCAAGTGTTAAATGAGATGCAAGATAAAGGAACGACAAAATTTCCAACATGTAAATAGATATCTTAACAGTCCGGTATTTTAATATTCAGGTTCAACGAAAGACAAGCGGAGGTGACCGTCCACTTATCACGTTATCACGTTCTTCACTAAATCGTGACTCTACTTCATTTCTAGTCTATATTTTAATAGTAAGGGCGAAACTTGAGGAACCGTACTTAATTTCGCTAAGTATCTTTTATATTCACGCACCAGGAATACATTTATATCTATATCTACATAGATACTCCACCGTACAGTGCGTGGCTTGTTTTTCCTTACTGACCAATATTCATTTATTTTATTAAAATTCAGTAATATCCTTAGTGTCTTCGGTATCCTTCCAGAGTAGGAAAATCTGTTAGAGCATTTTAGTTACTCGATTGTCAAAATACACCCTTGGCTTCACATTTTAAGTTAAACCATCTCATCACATTTAAACCCACATGAAGGGAAACGTTGTGTGTATCAAATACATACGTCGAGTACATCGTAATTGTATGTCTGTATGTAGTATAGCATAACACCTTTGCAATGGCAGTTCTATTGTGCCATGCTCACATTAAACATTGCGCGGTCGTCAGGCGTATTTTGAGTGCTATGGAACGTGAAATATACGTAATTTTAAAATCTGTGATGTGCACGCTTCCTAAGGTTGCCAGTTATTTCAGTTTTATGACTACTGCGACACCTGCACATCGGTTGTAAGGTATCAGGCAAATCCAACACCTTCCATGAAATCCCTGATAGCTCCGAATAAATCGTGACATTAAATTAACCAAACCAATACGAGTAACGAGTGAGCAAATGGAATACCACAGACTAACACAAGAATGCCTAAATGCATGTCGCACCTTACCACCGTGAGACAGACGCAGTTCCGAGGGGAGAAATGAGAACAGAAGCTGAGAGCAGATCCGTGTTAAGCGAGAAGGCCCTATGATAAGGGACGGACACCCACGTCGCCAGCTAACCGCTACGACCACACCACCAGCAAGTTTTTAGCGTGAGACTTCTTCGCGTCTCTGTTACATTAGGACCACCCCCCAGCCCATGTTAAAAGCTAGAGCCCTCCAGAAAAACAGTATAAATCTTACGATAACACAAAAAGGGCTACACCACCTGCAAGTTTTAGCGTGCAACTTTTTCGCGTCTCTGTTACGTTGCAAACTTTAAAAACATTGCCCCACCATGAAAAATACAACATTTCTCATTGGATAGACAGAATTTTTGTAGATGGAGCTTAAGGTTAACATTGAGACCCTGATTGGTCAAATGAAAACACAGCCAGATAGTTCTTTTTTAAACCAACTTCGGTAAATTGTAGTAAGGAGAAGTTAGGAGAAGAGTTGCTTCCGAGAGGGCGAGCTGGATGGAGTTGCGCCGGCCGCCGGCCGCCGCCCCCTGACGAACACCGCCAAGGTAATGAATGCACGCGATGCCACATTTTTGAGTGCATAAGGCTTCACTCAGAACTGCAGAAGTCTCATCTGTTACATCCCCTTTTCGTAATACTAGTGTCGACCGTCAATTAAAGCTCATGGTGTTCACATTTGCCACTTGAAGTAAAAAATCTGAAACTTGATGATTTTTCTGTTATATAGTTATTGAGAAGCCATATCAGCCACTGTAATTTATGACAAGTTAGATAAGTAATTAAAGATAATTGAGGGTCACTGTAGACCATTTTGATAGTTTTCTGCCCGCATCTCGTGGTCGTGCGGTAGCGTTCTCGCTTCCCACGCCCGGGTTCCCGGGTTCGATTCCCGGCGGGGTCAGGGATTTTCTCTGCCTCGTGATGGCTGGGTGTTGTGTGCTGTCCTTAGGTTAGTTAGGTTTAAGTAGTTCTAAGTTCTAGGGGACTTATGACCACAGCAGTTGAGTCCCATAGTGCTCAGAGCCATTTTGATAGTTTTCTCTTTTGTGAAACTTAAACCTAGATTATAGATGTGATGTGGCATAGGTCATCCTTCGATCCATTGTAGAACTTGGAAACCCATTCAGTGAATATTCGTTCACATTTTTGTTGAATGCAGTTGATTTTTATCATCCGGTATTAAAATATTTCCTTTTATCAATAGTGCAATTTATAAACGATGTTTTGTGAGTAGAATAAAATTTCCAATGGTAAACTTAACTGCTTTTTCGACGTTAGTTTACCAGCTAACTAAAAATAGGAAAGCCTTGAACCCCTTCCACTAAATTTAGTTAGTATTAAGGTTCCTTTACAGGGAGTGCAGTGGAGCTGACGCTGAAATCATTAAGTATTTGGTTATATCATCGCTAGTCTCACTGAACTCTTCTGAATTCTACATGTCATGTGTGGTCTGACGTCTCCTTACCAGCAACAGGTCCCAGGTTCAAACTAGTCAATTGCCTAAAAAACACGCTCAGAGCGTCGTTGCGCGAAAGTGGTAGGGAGACACGATACAGAACAAACAGACACCATGCAGAATGTTTAGACGGTGGTCACTATTTTCATATCTTCTGAACGGTTTGCGTTAGGATGTTCAAACTGCACGGTTGGCCAAGAGGCATGATGGGAATTAGTATACCCTGTATGGTTTGGTTTAGTGACGAAGCCCACTTTCATTTGGAAGGGTTCGTCAATAAGCAAAACTGGCCCATTTTGAGGACTGAGAATCCGCATTTCGAGAGCGAGAAGTCTCTTCACCCTCAACGGGTGACTACGTGGTATGTAATGTCCAGTCACGGAATAATCGGTGCTGTAGTCGTTGATGGCACGATGACTACCGAACGATATGTGAAGGTCTTGGAATATGATTTCATCCCCATTATCCAATGTGACCCTGTTTTCGACAAGATGTGGTTCATGCAAGACGGAGCTCAACCTCGTCGACGCAGGAGGGTGATGTCCTGGAGAAGGATTTGGGAACCGCTTTCTGGCTCCAGATTACCCAGAAGCCACTTGCATGGACCTCGATTGTGCACCATATTCTCCGGACCTGAACGCATGCGACTCGTTTTTGTGGGGTTATGTTAAAGACAAGGTGTACATCAGTAACCCCAAAATCATTTCTGAGCTGAAAACAGCCATTCAGGAGGTCATCGACATCATCGATGTTCCGACATTTCAGAGGTCATTCAGAATTTCGCTATTCGTCTGCGCCACATCTTAGCCAATTATGGCAGGCATATCGAACATGTTATAGCCTAAATCCGAATAGCTGTAGGGACGTTTACATGTTGAATAAAGGGTGCGAACGCCGTAGTTTGTAACTAATTTATGTTTTTATCACATAGTTCAATAATTGTCACGCTGTAACTATATACGGTGGCAGAGAATTGTATGGCATAAAGTGCTATCGATAAACTTTTTGCACTGTTACATTAATCCTAGTACTTTTATGATCTGAATCTTTATTACGTTTAACTTTTAACTGATCACTAATACAGTGAATATTTAGTGCCTCTGTCTTAAACGGTGCTTGAAAATAGGAGAAGGCCGAAATTTTTAAATCGCTCAACAAATATAGAAAGAAAATGGCAGCTGCATTCGACATTAAATCATTTAAACAATTCATCACAGGTGCGGACCCAGTGCCAGTGAAGATGAACTACTATCCCTCATGAGCCGTGCGTGGCTCGTGTTCCCGCTGTCATGTACTTTACACCCTGTTTTTAACGTACTTCCACCTCATTGCGTTAATTTAAATTACTACTGTCAATGAGTTGCTGCTTTGCCTCACCGCGACCGGGGCTAGCAGCGCGTAACGATATACCCCTCTGACAGGATCGTTGCTCGGCTGCTATTGCTTCCCGGTTGTCATCTGCCGTGGAGTTAGTCGGAACGTGCGGGCAGGCGATTTCACGGCGGCAGTTCGGGTCGCGGGGTCGGGCTGCCAGTCAGTTGGAACACGTCTGGAGCGCAGTCCGGATCTGCCAGACGGGGAGTTGCAATGCGGCACTAGTGCAGTCGGGTTGGAGCAGCAGTGAGCTCTGCGTCGACATGGCTCGCCCGACCATTGCCGCCACGCATCACTTGAGCCGGGCCACCGTCTTGGTGGATCGTCGGTCGGCGGTCCTACCGGACGACGCGTTTTGGCTCGCCGATCGTGCATGAGTCGGCTGTGTGTGTGTGCATCGACTCCCGATTTGTCTTTGTGTGTCCTTAGATACTGTTAGGTATCGTTCGGGTCTTAGTGCAAGTGTTTGTCAGGTTGTGTGTAGTTGGAGTTATTTCAACTGACGACCATTTTAGATGATGTCGGCATTCTGAGAGGACTCGGTCGGTTGCTGCAGACCAGCGAAGTTGTCTCCATGCGGTGCAGTCGGCTGGGTCTGCTGGTGGTCCCTATGCAGTGTCGGAGCGTGTGTGTAGCTGTCCGATCGCTACGAGCTTCGTGGTTCACCGACCCAGGACAACAAAGTTGAGTGATGGTTTCAACTACCCAAGCCACGTCCATTCATTTTGTGGTGATTCGTTTCGGTGGTCGCTGTTTGGGAGGTTTTCCTGTGAGCAACACCGACTGTTTCTATTGCTGAAAATTTAGCCGCCATGCGGTGCAATTAACTACATTGGTTGACTACAATTCGAGTACCAGCGGAATTTTCCTCCTTGTGATCGTTAGTGGTCTATTTACCTGCCCTTGCCGCTAACGTAGTTTTTAGGCAGTGTCTTTTCCTCACCTGTTGTTGCTGCCCAACATGGTGTGTAGTTTTTCCAGTTCAGTCCACATACGCGTTTATTTGGGGTTAGTGATACTTGTAATTTATTTATTTTTATTTTTATTTATTTATTTATATTTTTTTTGAGGCCTTGAATTCTAGTCTGCTCCGTTGTGGCAAGCAAGCGGTTGGTCGGTCGGTCCGTGACTGCCCCTTGGTTAGGTTCGCACGAATTAAGTGTAGCTGGACTCACCACCTGTCTCGCCTAAGTGAACGAGGGCAGACCGATCCACTGGAGACTCCAGAGTGCCGTTCTCTTAATTATCCTTTTGGCAGTGTCAATGTTGTTGTAATTTAACTGTATTTTATATTTTTAATTTGGCAACGTTAGTTGTGGGCCTTCAGCCTTGGAAACATGTTCTCAGAGTTTCCTTCAAGTCCAAACATTATTGCCTTGTGCTCTTGAAAGGTTATTGTAATTTCCTCTGAAAGATTTTACGAATTATTGTGGGCCTTCCGCCGTTGATGTTCCAAAAAGGAAATTTTTAAACTTAATGTATTGTTTTTCCAATTGTTGAAATATATATTTCCTTAATTTGCAGAATTTAACTTTGCAGCCTTGAGCCATCTTATTGCTTTTGTTTATCTCTTTCTGTGCACCTTGTGGGCCATCAGCTGTGTTAGCTTCTTAAAACACTGTTACCTTCTGCCTTCAGTAATTATCATAGTATGTTTGGAATTCTGAAGATTTCATCCGGCGGCCTTCAGTCGCTCCACATGCTGATCTCATATATGTATACGATTTATCTTACTCGTAAATTTAACTGTGTGTCGTGTCTTTTCAAAACTGATCTTATTCTAAAGCATCTGTTTGGAGGCCTTCAGCCGCGAAGCAAATTTAATTCTTTCAAAAGTGTGTTTGTGAACTAAATGATAATAAATTACAATTGTGAAATGAATCCGATCGCAACTCCCTTGGCCCTTTCCACAGTCCTAATTACCTGTTAGCCCTGCGTGATTTAGCGGGCGTTTCACCTTGATGAACTTTATTTTGTAGATGAAAACTGAGAATTTGTGTCGAAAAATATGCAATTATGCAAGTGAGAACGACAAAAGTAGCTGCCAGGAAAAGCCTCATTCTTTCGCAGGAGAAATCTGTGAGCTAATTTGATTATATTATGGAAAAAATAATCTAGATCATTCCTTTTAAAAAAGTGTTCTGGCCGGTTTGTGCCAAAATGGGCCATCTTCAGATTTAAAATTAAAATGTTAAAATGTTTGTGAATTCCTAAGGGACGAAACAGCTGAGATCAACAGCCCCTAGACTTAAGTACTAGTTAAACTAACTTAAACTAACTTATGCCAAGAACAGCACACACACACACACACACACAAACACAAACACACACACACACACACACACACACACATGCCCGAGGGAGGACTCGAACCTCCTGCGGGAGGGGCCGCGCATTTAAAGTTAGAATAAAGAGATATGACATAGTTATGCCCTATCATCTAAATTAATTTTTGATAATACATAAAACAGATGCATAAGTAAATCTATCAGGTTAAGAAGGATACGGGAGGGCCGTCCCTAGCACTGGCGTCAGCTGCCGTGAGTCGTTACAACAGAGGAAACACAAATAGATCAGAGACGTGGCGCTACCATCATGACGGAATCTTGGCGCAAAATAATGTATGTTTCTATGCAGCTATTATGTAGTACATGCAATACAAAGGATAAAATATAAATGAAATGCAGTTAAATGTAAACCGTCCTCAAATTCTGGTAGAAAAATAGAAATCATGTATTGAAGTAATTAGAGAAAGTTACTCACCAATTCAGGTGCAAAATGAAATATGGAACAAATATTTTCGATGATATGGAATGAAGTACTGAGGATTAACGTATTAGCTAGTTGAGAAAGAACTAGCGATTTTCGCAAGCCGTATGTAAGAGTCCGCAGGCAGCACAGTAAACTTGTGGTGATCACGAGCGCTTCGTCAACACGAAAGAGAGGAAAACGAAGGGGGAGCGAGATAAATGCGCGACCGTTTTGTAAGGGGTCAACCGCCCCTTACGTATTGAATACGTTATATCTTTGCCTCACGCAAGTCGCAGTAGGTACTATTGATAGACGAGCGCTGACTGCGCTAGAAAGGAGTCAGTGTTGAGACTCCGAGTAAGTAAGTTGGTGGCTGCTAAACGAGGACGGCCGACCGCGGTTACAACCGTATAACGGCTGTTTGTATCAACCAACGCCGTGGGTCTGACCTCCAGTAAGTGGCTTTCACTGAGCAATTTGTTGATGTCTCTTAGTGTTCATCTGTGTACCGTGATTATGCGATAACCACGCCGGGCACCAACGATTTGGATTGTAGTGAGGATTGTGCATTCAGTGCTACATGGAGAATATTGGCACGTGACGACATTGTTGCAGAAGAAGCTGATGAGCACCGTGGTGTAAAGGTCATGAAACTAAACTGTTGCAAGGAGGGTCGTAAGTTCAGAACCCAACTGGACTCTTTAATTTTAATTTCTAAATGGCTGTGAGCACTATGGAACTTAACTTCTGAGGTCATCAGCCCACTAGAACTTAGAACTGCTTAAACCTAAATAACCTAAGGACAAAACACACATACAGCCCGAGGCACGATTCGAACCTGCGACCGTAGCGGTCGCGCGGTTCCAGACTGCAGCGCCTAGAACGACTCGGCCACAACGACCGGCTTTTAATTTCTATATTCAGTTCGAGTACATTCTTGAAGTATCCACAAATGTCAAGAATCATTGTACTGGAATGTTCTGTAGCTGTATTACAGGGTGAGTCACCTAACATTACCGCTGGATATATTTCGTAAACCACATCAAATACTGACGAATCGATTCCACAGACCGAACGTGAGGAGAGGGGCTAGTGTAATTGGTTAATACAAACCATAAAAAAATGCACGGAAGTATGTTTTTTAACACAATCGTACGTTTTTTAAAAGAAACCCCGTTAGTTTTGTTAGCACATCTGAACATATAAACAAATACGTAATCAGTGCCGTTTGTGGCATTGTAAAATGTTAATTACATCTGGAGATAATGTAACCTAAAGTTGACACTTGAGTACCACTCCTCCGCTGTTCGATGACATGTATCGGAGAGCACCGAAATACGTAGGGATCCAAAGGGAACGGTGATGGACCTTAGGTACAGAAGAGACTGAAACAGAACATTACGTCTACATGCTAACACCTTTTTATTGGTCTTTTTCACTGACGCACATGTACATTACCATGAGGGGTGAGGTACACGTACACACGTGGTTTCCGTTTTCAATTACGGAGTGGAATAGAGTGTGTGCCGACATGTCAGGCCAATAGATGTTCAATGTGGTGGCCATCATTTGCTGCACACAATTTCAATCTCTGGCGTAATGAATGTCGTACACGCCGCAGTACATCTGGTGTAATGTCGCCGCAGGCTGCCACAATACGTTGTTTCATATCCTCTGGGTTTGTAGGCACATCACGGTACACATTCTCCTTTAACGTACCCCACACAAAGAAGTCCAGAGGTGTAAGATCAGGAGAACGGGCTGGCCAATTTTTGCGTCCTCCACGTCCTATGAAACGCCCGTCGAACATCCTGTCAAGGGTCAGCCTAGTGTTAATTGCGGAATGTGCAGGTGCACCATCATGCTGATACCACATACGTCGACGCGTTCCCAGTGGGACATCATTCTGTTGGCAGATCATTCTGTAGAAACGCGATGTATGTTGCAGCTGTTTGGGCCCCTGCAATGAAGTGAGGACCAATGAGGTGGTCGCCAGTGATTCCGCACCATACATTTACAGTCCACGGTCGCTGTCGCTCTACCTGAGCCAGCGAGGATTGTCCACGGACCAGTAATGCATGTTCCGTAGATTCACTGCCCCGTGGTTTGTGAAACCCGCTTCATCGGTAAACAGGTAGAACTGCAGCGTATTCTCTGTTAATTCCCATTGACAGAATTGCACTCGATGATTAAAGTCATCACCATGTAATTGCTGATGTAGCGACACATGAAACGGGTGAAAGCGGTGACGATGCAGTATGCGCATGACACTACTTTGACTCAGTCCACCGGCTCTAGCAGTGTCCCGTGTAATCATGTGTGGGTTCATGGCAACAGCAGCAAACACACCAACTGCACCCGCTTCTCCTGTGACGGGCCTGTTACGGACCCGTTTGCGTGCTATGACCATACCTGTTGCATACAGTTGGCGGTAGATGTTTTGCAATGTGTGGCACGTTGGATGCTCTCTGTCCGGGTACCGTTCTGCATACACCCTGCAGGCTTCAGCTGCATTTCGTCGACACTCGCCATAGATGAATATCATCTCCGCCTTTTCAGAGTTCGAATACACCATGGACACAGTTCCTACAGCACTACACTATCACAGACGTCTGGTAACACGATGTACTACAGTTGGTCTGCGTGCGGAGACGAATGCAGAATAACAATAGCAGCAAGCGCTACATGCGGGCACTGCGACAGCTAGACCAAACCACAACAGTGCACTACGGCCACACTCGTAAACACGGTCGTCATCGTAAACATGTCCCTGCAGATGCTGCTCGCCGACCGTGGCCCGTGTTTGTTACAACACGCAACTGAACGCCGGAGGTTTCACGCGTCAACTTTAGGTTACAATATCTTCGGGTGTAATTAACATTTTACAATGCAACAAACGGCACTGATTACGTATTTGTTTATATGTTCAGATGTGGTAACAAAACTAACGTGGTTCCATTTAAAAAATGTAGGTTTGTGTTAAAAAACATACTTCCGTGCATTTTTGTATAGTTTGTATTAAACAATTACACTAGCCCCTCTCCTCACGTTGTGCCTGTGGAATCGGTTCGTCAGTATTTGATGTGGTTTACGAAATATATCCAGCGGTAACGTTAGGTGACTCACCCTGTATACAGGGTGTTAAAAACGGTACTGCCAAACTTTCAGGAAACATTCCTCGCACACAAATAAGGGGAAGATGTTATGTGGACATGTGTCCAGAAACGCTTTATTTCCATGTTAGAGTTCATTTTAGTTTCGTCATTATGTACTGTACTTCCTCGATTCACCGCCAGTTGGCCCAATTGAAGGATGACAATGTTGATTTCGGTGCTTGTGCTGACATGCGACTCATTGCTCTACAGTACTAGCATCAATCACATCAGTACGTAGCATCAACAGGTTAGTGTTCATGACGAACGTGGTTTTGCAGTCAGTGCAATGTTTACAAATGCGGAGTTGGCAGATGCCCATTTGATGTATGGATTAGCACCGGGCAATAGCCGTGGCGCGGTACGTTTGTATCGAGACAGATTTCCAGAACGAAGGTGTCGCGACAGGAAGACTTTCGAAGCAATTGATCGGCGCCTTAGGGAGCACGGAAGATTCCAGCCTATGACTCGCGACTGGGGAAGACCCAGAACGACGAGGGCACCTGCAATGGACGAGGCAATTCTTCGTGCAGTTGACGATAACCGTAATGTCAGCTTCAGAGAAGTTGCTGTTGTACAAGGTAACGATGACCACGTCACAGTATGGAGAGTGCTACGGGAGAACCAGTTGTTTCCGTACCATGTACAGCGTGTGCAGGCAGTATCAGCAGCTGATTGGCCTCCACGGGTACACTTCTGCGAACGGTTCATCCAACAATGTGTCAATCCTCATTTCAGTGCAAATGTTTTTACGGATGAGGCTTCATTCCAAAGTGATCAAATTGTAAATTTTCACAATCAATATGTGAGGCTTGCGAGAATCCGCACGCAATTGTGCAGTCACGTTATTAACACAGATTTTCTGTGAACGTTTGGGCAGGCATTGTTGGTGATGTCTTGATTGGGCCCCATGTGTTTCCACCTACGCTCAATGTAGCACGTTATCATGATTTCATACGGGATACTCTACCTGTGCTGCTAGAACATGTGCCTTTACAAGTACGACACAACATGTGGTTCATGCACGATGGAGCTCCTGCACATTTCAGTCGAAGTGTTCGTACGCTTCACAACAACAGATTCGGTGACCGATGGATTGGTAGAGGCGGACCAGTTCCATGGCCTCCACGCTCTCCTCACCTCAACCCTCTTGACTTTCATTTATGGGGGCATTTGAAAGCTCTTGTCTACGCAACTCCGGTACCAAATGTAGAGACTCTTCGTGCTCGTATTGTGGACGGCTGTGATACAATACGCCATTCTCCAGGGCTGCATCAGCGTATCAGGGATTCCATGCGACGGAGGGTGGATGCATTTACCCTCGCTAAAGGAGGACATTTTGAACATTTCCAGTAACAAAGTGTTTGAAGTCACGCTGGTAAGTTCTGTTGCTGTGTGTTTTCATTCCACGATTAATGTGATTTGAAGAGAAGTAATAAAATGAGCTCTAACATGGAAAGTAAGCGTTTCCGGACACATGTCCACATAACATATTTTCCTTCTTTGTGTGTAAGGAATGTTTCCTGAAAGTTTGGCCGTACCATTTTGTAACACCCTGTATACTGTATGTGTTCTGGCCGGAGTCAGTTCGTTCCGCGCTCTTGTATGTGCAAGTGCTAAATAATCCTTCGTTAAGTGAAGTTAGTGTTCGTCATTCATCTACTTACACCATCCTCTACGTGACATTATCCTGGTGGAGGCGCCGGGTATTGGAACCTGTGATAGCGCACGTTATCGAGGACACAGTGGCTCCCATCAGGCTACGACAGAGCCGCCGATTACGTGGCGAGAAACCAGAGTTCGAGCCATGTTCAACAGATCGCAATCTACCGGAGACAGAAAAAGAAGAGGACGTTACGACAGCAACTGTGTGCCACCACATGCGACACCCTTCCGGGTTCTCTGGTGACTATGGCCAAGATCCAAACAAGTGGCTGAAGGTATATGACCGTATAGCCAAATTTAACAAATGGGATGACACCGTGTATTTGGATAACGTATTTTTCTACTTGAAGGGCATCGCCAAGCAATGGAGAAGTTCACAAGCTGGGAAGTATTCCAGGTGGAACCGCACAAGTATTTCGGCGACACACAACGACAGAAGTACAAGGCTGAAGATAAACTAAAGTGCAGTGCACAGCGTCCAGGAGAAACTACAGCACGCTACATTCAAGACGTGTAAAATAGTGGATCCTAGAATGAAGGAGGAAGATAAGGTTGCACATCTCATGAAGGGTCTTGCTGAGGACATGCATCAAGCCCTACTCCTGAAGGAGGGTTCGACAGCAGACGACTTCATAAAATGGTGCCAGTGTATAGCGACAATGCATCAAAAAAGAATTACACAAAAGAAATTTGAATGGCTTCTATACGTCGCATCGATGTCTGTGATGGAGAAAGAAACTGATTTCACAAGTGTTCTTCTTCAGATAGTGAGAGAGGATGTTCAGAAGGCACTTGGATTCCACGGCGAGCAAAATACCGAGACGCTTCAAGAGGTCATAAGGGAGGAAGTGGAACAGACATTGAACACAGTCTCTTGTCCTTCATTTCCCATTCAAACGGCGAAGAAGTCCAGACCCAGACGGAGTTACGTTCCTACAATGCCGCATGGGGAACATGTTTGGGCACCAAGGACGACTGATGTCTGGAGGACCCAGGATAACCAACCAGTATGTTTCCACTATGGACGACCGGGACACTTGGTGCGCTGTTGTCGAGAAAGGCGGCGGATATTTGATGACGCCCGCGCTAGAACACAGCAGACCAATCTTAGCCGACGCCAACTCCGGGACGACGATGATGAACAAGAAGATGTAGATGTAGGACGACGTAGGTCACCATCGCCGCAAGCTAGCCGATGGAGAGGACGCTCCGCAACACGTCGATCAACGTCTCCATCGCCGTTTAGAAGCTCCAGCCGATCACCTAGCCGCCGCAAGCTGGAAAACTGAAGGGTGCGACCTTCCTTGGAGGTGAGGCCTCCGAAGAGAAAAATCCTCCGCCTTTGATCACTACAAAAACGATAGGAAACAACGTCGATATCAAACTTCCTGGCAGATTAAAACTGTGTGCCCGACCGAGACTCGAACTCGAGACCTTTGCCTTTCGCGGGCAAGTGCTCTACCATCTGAGCTACCGAAGCACGACTCACGCCCGGTCCTCACAGCTTTACTTCTGCCGGTATCTCGTCTCCTACCTTCCACAGTTTTAATCTGCCAGGAAATTTCATATCAGCGCACACTCCGCTGCAGAGTGAAAATCTCATTCTGGACACGTCGATATCCTCATGGATGGCCGACCAGCCCAAGCTCTTGTGGACTCTGGAGCATCATATTAAGTCATTTCGGTAAAGCACCTTCGCCATTTGCAGAAAACCGTATTCGTCGACAACAAAATATCTCTGCTTAAGGTGACTTATGTAAAACCTACAGGAAGATATACCATTCGTGTGGATGTAAGTATCCATACACAGCCCTTAGAATTCATCGTCTTACAAGAGTGTGGTCATGAGGTCATTCTCGGATGGGACTTTTTGAAAGCCTCTCAGGCAATTATAGATTGTGGTCACTTTATGGTTATGCTAGACGAGATGACATACTGTGGACAGGAAGATGCGCGTCCGAGTGGGTGGAGGCTATGTGTGCTGGATGAAGTGATCATTCCTGCAGTCAGCACTAGAAAGGTAACTGTCACGTGTCATGCCATGTATCAACCAATGGATCTTGTAGTGGAATGAAAGAGAAGCATACCACTGAAGAATAACTTGGTCATCCCAGCATCTGTCGTCTCGTTTAAAAACGGTTTCGGTGAATTGTGGATAGTTAATTGTCGCCAATAACCGCAGATCCTTCGAAGACGCATGTGCGTAGCAAACGCTGAGCCGTTAACTAAAAAGCAGCTGAGCGTCATAGAAATCTCCCATGCCAATTCTGTGGGCGAAATTATCGCTACCACTACGAGACAAGATCTTCTAGTTCGACTATCACCAGATCTCACTAAGGAACAACAGGAGAAGCTACTTGCCATTCTTTAAGAGTTCTCTAAATGCTTCAATCCACAGGTGAAGAGTAAATTAGACAAATTGACGGTGAAGCACCGGATTATCACTGGAGACCATCAATCAATATGCCAGGGAGCATACCGTGTGTCAGCAACGGAACGTCGAATAATTTGCGACGAGGTAGAGAAAATGATGAAGAATGACATCATTCAGCCTTCGCAGAGTCCATGGTCGTCACCAGTGGTCCTCGTCAGGAAGAAGAGTGGCAGTTGTCGCTTTTGTGTAGATTACAGGAAGCTTAATAAGGAAACTAAAAAGGACGTTTACCCTTTTCCACGAATTGACGATACATTAGATTGTCTGAAGGGGGCTAAGATTTTCTTAACCATGGACATCTACTGGGGGTACTGTCAAATCGAAGTAGATGAGGTTGATCGTGAGAAAACTGCATTCATCACCGCTGAGGGCCTGTATGAGTTTAAGGTAATTCCGTTTGGATTGTGTAATGCTCCAGCAACTTTTGAACGGATGATGGATGATCTTCTACATCACCTGAAGTGGACGATGTGTCTTTGTTATTTAGATATTACAGTGTTCTCAGAGATATTTTATGAACACATAAAAAGACTGAGGGCCGTTCTTAAGTGTCTCCAATAAGGCGGACTGAAACTTAACCCAAGAAAGTTTCTCTTTGGAACAAAAGAAATCAAAATACTTGGACATCTCGTGTCAAACGAAGGTGCGCGGCCAGACCCAGAAGAGGTGAGATCTATAACGGAATATCCTATTCCTAAAAGTATTAGAGATGTGAGGAGCTTCCTCGGATTATGTTCTTATTACCGTCGTTTTATCAAAGAATTTTATATCAAAGCCCAGCTACTCCAAGCGTTATTAAAGGCTGATGCTAAATTTGTCTGGGGTGATGCTCAACAAGATTCTTTCGATGTTCTGCGAAAAGCTCTGACGACTGACCCTGTTCTTGATCTGTATGATGAGAGAGCACCCGCAGAACTACACACAAATGCCAGCGGGTATGGATCGGTGCTGGTCTGGTGCAAATTTCGGATGGAAAAGAGAAGGTTCTCGCTTCTAGGACACTTCTAGGACACTTACAAAAGCCGAGAGAAACTACTCAACTACAAAAAGAGAATGTCTTGCTGTGATCTGGGCCATGCGCAAATGTGATGAGTAATGTTGCACCGACGGTTTATCTCTGTCACAAAATTCGATTGAAAAACTTTCCATCGATCCGTAATTAACGATCTTGGGGCACCGTGTTTTAATACAGTGTCTCCCACTATGAATTTGGCTTCCTCGGATGCTTCGGCTGTTTTCACAGCTTTTGTAACGTCATAGCGTGTCAGATAATCAGTGCAAACAATAATCCATCTATTGCCACTAGCAGACGTTGGAAATCGTCCGAGGAGGTCAATCACAACACAATGGAAAGGCTTTCGGCTGGTGGAATTGGTATGAGTCGCCTAGAGGGTTTCTGAGGAACTGCCTTTCTCTTCTGGCAATCTGTACAATGCGACACATAGTGACGGACACTCCTAAATAAACTTGGCCAGAAAAATCTCTTGCGGATTCTATCGTAGGTCTTAATGAATCCTAAATCTCCGGCTTCAGGTGTGTCATGGAATTTCTGTAGAACATCTAAAATTTAAAAAAGTTTTCACCAATGTATAATTTAAAACATAAGTTATTTAATTTATTTTACATAACTTCATCTTGTTCATTTATGGGAAAACGGCATTGTGTGGAAGTTAATCATGGAGAGTGGGAAAGCCGGAAAAAATGTGCTGTAGAAGGATTTTGATAATTAGTAATATTCCGATTCAAAAATGCCACCTTTCATGAAGCGAGCTTAAATTTTCGAATAGGACACTTGGACACTCACTTTCTCAGCATTCTGTCTTGGACTGTACTTTACTTGCATATTGACAGGCTTCATACTTCTCTCGGCTTTTGCTTGACTCTTAACTTAGAGAACTTTACTAGCTGATGAATACTTCGCTTGAACTGTATTTCTACACTGAACAGCCAAAGAAACTGGTACACCTGCCTGATATGGTGTAGGGCCCCCACGAGGACGCAGAAGTGATGCTGGAGGGAACTGACACCACGAATCCTGCAAGGCTGTCCGTAAGATTACGACGGGGTGGCGATCTCTTCTGTACAGAAAGTTCCAAAGACTCCCAGCCGGCCGAAGTGGCCGTGCGGTTAAAGGCGCTGCAGTCTGGAACCGCAAGACCGCTACTGTCGCAGGTTCGAATCCTGCCTCGGGCATGGATGTTTGTGATGTCCTTAGGTTAGTTAGGTTTAACTAGTTCTAAGTTCTAGGGGACTGATGACCACAGCAGTTAAGTCCCATAGTGCTCAGAGCCATTTGAACCATTTGAAAGACTCCCAGATATGCTCAATAATGTTCATGTCTGGGGCGTTTGATGGCCAGCGGAAGCGTCTAAATTCAGAAGAGTGTTTTTGGAGCCACTATGTAGCAATTCTGGACGTGTGGGGTGTCGTATTGTGCTATTCGAATTGCCCAAGTCGTCGGAATGCACAATGTACGTGAATGTATACAGGTGATCAGACAGTTTGCTTACGTACGTGTCGCCTGTCAGAGT
Organism: Schistocerca serialis cubense; assembly: GCF_023864345.2. Classification (NCBI taxonomy): domain Eukaryota; kingdom Metazoa; phylum Arthropoda; class Insecta; order Orthoptera; family Acrididae; genus Schistocerca; species Schistocerca serialis. The sequence goes on from NC_064646.1 coordinate 16,662,290, forward strand.
CGTATCAGGGGTACCATATTTCTCCAGCTGCAAGCGTCCCACACCATTACAGAGCCTCCACCAGCTTGAACTGTCCTTTCTGAGATGCAGGGTCCATGGGTTCATGAGGTTGTCTCCGTACCCGTACACGTCCATTCGCTCCATGCTATTTGAAACGAGACTCTTCCGACCAGGTAACACATTTACAGTCATCAACAGTCCAACGTCGGTGTTGAGGGCCCCAGGTGAGGCGTAAAGCTTTGTGTCGTGCAATTATCAAGGGCACAAGAGTGGGCCTTCGGCTCCGAAAGCCCGTATCGATGACGTTTCGTTGAATGGTTCGCGCGCTGACAGTTGTTGATGGTCCAGCATTGAAATCTATAGAAATTTGCGTAAGGGATGCACTTCTGTCACGTTGGACGATTCTCTTCAGTCGTCGTTGGTGCTGTTCTTGCAGGATCTTTTTCAGGGCGCAGCGATGTCGGAGATCTGATGTTTTACCTGATTACTGACATACACTCGTCTAATGGAATTACGGGAAAATCCACACTTCATTGCTACCTCGGAGATGCTGTGTCCCACCGCTCGTGCGCCAACTGTAACACCACGTACAAACTCACTTAAATGTTGATAACCTGCCATTGTAGCAGCAGTAACCGATCTAACTGCTGCACCAGACACTTGTTGTTTTATACAGGCGTTGCCGACTGCAGTGCCGTATTCGTCCTGTTTATATATCTGTATTTGAATATGCTTGCCTATACCAGTTTGTTTGGCGCTTCAGTGTAGTAACGTGCACTACACCTCATAGAGGTCTGTTATGAGCTAAAAACAGTGTGTATCAGAAGTGACAAAAAATGGCGGCGAGGCTGTTCACATAGGATCATAAAACGTATAAAAAGGTGTCAGGATCAAGGTAGGCACCTATTTCTTAAATTTATGGGAAATAAACGGGAAAAGCAATAACAAAACATCAGCAGCAAATTGCACTGCTACATTAACAGTACCAAAGCAGCAACTGTCACTCATTTGCTAAAACAGTGACAGCCGCTATCAGTTCCCGGGGGTTTACGAACCCCTGCCGCTCCACTTCCAGGTCTATGGTGAGGCCGGTCTCTCCATTTCTGTTGTCGTCTACGAACTCTGCCTGTGTGGAGTTTGAAGATCTGAAGTCAAGCCTCCCGAACATTGGAGAAAATTGGCGAGACAAATACAATGAGAGGTTTGGTAAGAGAACCGGTATATACACTCCTGGAAATTGAAATAAGAACACCGTGAATCCATTGTCCCAGGAAGGGGAAACTTTATTGACACATTCCTGGGGTCAGATACATCACATGATCACACTGACAGAACCACAGGCACATAGACACAGGCAACAGAGCATGCACAATGTCGGCACGAGTACAGTGTATATCCACCTTTCGCAGCAATGCAGGCTGCTATCCTCCCATGGAGACGATCGTAGAGATGCTGGATGTAGTCCTGTGGAACGGCTTGCCATGCCATTTCCACCTGGCGCCTCAGTTAGACCAGCGTTCGTGCTGGACGTGCAGACCGCGTGAGACGACGCTTCATCCAGTCCCAAACATGCTCAATGGGGGACAGATCTGGAGATCTTGCTGGCCAGGGTAGTTGACGTACACCTTCCAGAGCACGTTGAGTGGCACGGGATACATGCGGACGTGCATTGTCCTGTTGGAACAGCAAGTTCCCTTGCCGGTCTAGGAATGGTAGAACGATGGGTTCGATGACGGTTTGGATGTACCGTGCACTATTCAGTGTCCCCTCGACGATCACCAGTGGTGTACGACCTGTGTAGGAGATCGCTCCCCACACCATGATGCCGGGTGTTGGCCCTGTGTGCCTCGGTCGTATGCAGTCCTCATTGTGGCGCTCACCTGCACGGCGCCAAACACACATACGACCATCATTGGCACCAAGGCAGAAGCGACTCTCATCGCTGAAGACGACACGTCTCCATTCGTCCCTCCATTCACGCCTGTCGCGACACCACTGGAGGCGGGCTGCACGATGTTGGGGCGTGAGCGGAAGACGGCCTAACGGTGTGCGGGACCGTAGCCCAGCTTCATGGAGACGGTTGCGAATGGTCCTCGCCGATACCCCAGGAGCAACAGTGTCCCTAATTTGCTGGGAAGTGGCGGTGCGGTCCCCTACGGCACTGCGTAGGATCCTACGGTCTTGGCGTGCATCCGTGCGTCGCTGCGGTCCGGTCCCAGGTCGACGGGCACGTGCACCTTCCGCCGACCACTGGCGACAACATCGATGTACTGTGGAGACCTCACGCCCCACGTGTTGAGCAATTCGGCGGTACGTCCACCCGGCCTCCCGCATGCCCACTATACGCCCTCGCTCAAAGTCCGTCAACTGCACATACGGTTCACGTCCACGCTGTCGCGGCATGCTACCAGTGTTAAAGACTGCGATGGAGCTCCGTATGCCACGGCAAACTGGCTGACACTGACGGCGGCGGTGCACAAATGCTGCGCAGCTAGCGCCATTCGACGGCCAACACCGCAGTTCCTGGTGTGTCCGCTGTGCCGTGCGTGTGATCATTGCTTGTACAGCCCTCTCGCAGTGTCCGGAGCAAGTATGGTGGTTCTGACACACCGGTGTCAATGTGTTCTTTTTTCCATTTCCAGGAGTGTATTTTATGAAAGGACTTACCGTGCTGGATAAAATACGAGACAAAAAAGAGAGAGGGACAGAGGGAAGACAATAATAAGTAATTTCCATTGAATTAGTGCAATTCCAGTGAAATAACCTACATTATTTCTTTACGTTTAATGGAAAATCATTAAATACTGGTCAGTAGGGTGACACATATGAAGAGTAACGACAACGACTGCGATGTGTTTACCTTGACAACGTGCAAAATATGCATATCTTTGGACTTGTCACGTTTTCATGGATACGAAAGAACACTGTTAAGATTCGCATTGGCAGGGTCTATAAAATGAGGTGGGTTTAAAAACTTACTACACTTATCATGGATTTTTAGCTCACAGAGACGTTTCGATTCAGAAATAGTGCTTTTACTTAGATAGATTCCTTGGATGCGGTACTGGGAGACCGATAGAGGTATGTAGGAAGAAGTGAAGTGGATCGAAAACTAAGCGAGGAACCACCAAATCGACAAGTGTCGCAGAAGTGAAAATTCTAACCAAAGTGGTTTATTGTGGGCCACAAGAACAAAAACAGTGTATCGGGTGGTATGGTGACTATAATCAGGCGAGTTACTCAAATTGGAGAATGAGATGCTGGACGAGTAATGATGGCCGCTACTACACTTGAAGACACAAAAACGTTGTGCACGCAAGAGAAGCAGAGGATCGTCAAATTGACGAAATAAATGAAACACAGTTCAGTGTACAGCAGGTCACAAAAGAGATAAATTTGGGAATGTAGTTTATGATATGCAGGATCTTCCAGAAATGTTGCGACAGGCTTCAAGGGGCAGCAAAAGGTGTCTTGAGGAAAGAATGAAGGGTAAGAATCCGTGTCCGGAAACGTCATCCAACGACGCTACAGGACGCCAAAATGGTAGGCGCTGGTGCCTGCCACTACGCCACTCCTTCGGCAACAAACGTGACTTTGGACCCTGATGGAGCGTAGGCGGCGGTCCAGGGCATTGCAGTCATGGACTGTGCGGCTGGTCTCGGCGGAGGTTCGAGTCCTCCTTCGGGCATGGGTGTGTGTGTTTGTCCTTCGGGTAATTTAGGTTAAGTAGTGTGTAAGCTTAGGGACTGATGACCTTAGCAGTTAAGTCCCGTAAGATTTCACACTAATTTGAACATTTTTGTGAACCGTAGGCGGACCGTCTCGCAATGTTGTTTGTTACTCAGTGATCGCCAGTGGAGAAGAAGCAGCTAGCCGCTGCGTAGAAAGGCCTTGTCTTCTATGAATACAATGCTCTGTTGCCTTGGTGGATGACGGTTTCGGACTTGGGTTTTCATCCACAGCTTATCTCCTGGAACCCTCTAACGTTTTTTGGTATAAAGGAGAGGAATAAATATCTCCAGATGTAAAACCGTGTCCGAAACCGTCATCCACCAAGGCAACACACCATCACATCCACCCAGCAGCTAGCTCCGTCTTCACGACTGGCCATCGTGACAATCCACATTCCTGGGACACCTTGTGTGGAATGCAGATAGTCTAAATACTCAAATTGTAAACCAAAGAAGCATATAGGAAACACGCCAGTGTACAGGCACGAGAAAAAATTGTAAAGAAGAATGATGGTTCCGAGAAGGAAGAGCTGGTTTCAACCATAAAAGAAACGGAAGCAGTTCGAAAAGCATTGGTGTCATTTGTTCCACGGAACGAATGAATTGCCTGTGAATATTCTGTCAAAGACGGGAGAAACAATATCATGGCCTGCAGAATACTGAAGAAAAAAGTCGACTTGATGTCACATAATACCATGAAAATAAAGTAAGTCACTTGTAACAGTCCGATTTTTCTGTTTTTTGGACACGAAAAGAATGAATAGATGATAAAGAATGAATAGAAGGTCAATTTTTAAGGAAGCTGCAGCGTTTTTAAAAGTTCTAAGATGAAAGTGGTTGATATGAAAATGAAAGAAGAGATGGAGAAGAATGAAGAATACTGGTAAAATGAAAATACCGTAGAAGATGCTATAAGAGCAGCAGCTCTAATCATTGTCCATGTGTCAAAGAAAGTCCTCTATATTGTCGAACTGACGCTTGCAGCTACACTATGAAACAGCCACATAACGTTATTAGCGAAGAAAGAGCAGACTATCTTGTAACTAAAGGAGAAACAATTGAGAAAAGCTACATCTGATGAGGGAAGCTATCGATACCACAATAAAACAAAGTAACAAATAAAAGAGCCGAGACGGAAAAATTCGCCAGACAAACGGATGGAATACTAAATCGAGAAAATATCATTTATTTGGATTCACAACGAGATGGAAGGGTATTTGATCGCCGGGGAGACGAAGCAGATGAGACTCCGAAATAGATAATCTAACTCGAATGAGAGGAACAATATGGTTGACGTAATGTGAACAAGTTGGAGAAATATAGACAAGGTGGAAATGAGAATTAAATTGGACATTTGTGCGATGAATCGAGGTATAGAGCACTAATTTGCTGGAAAGAGATAGACTGAAAGTAAGGCAGACGATTGTGGCGAAGCTCAAGGAAATGATTGGTGAGAGTGTGGCAACACACTCATCTTCAGTACAGCATCCATCAGAATGTGTTACGTGGAAGGCCGTGCACGAATGTTTACTTTTTGCTGTCAGCTGAGTAACGCCAATCAGAACAAGAGCCTAAGGAGCTTCGGCGTTACTTGTGGAACAGAAGAAAGCAAAAGATTTTTCGATACGACTTTCGACAGGACTCTGTATCCTAAAAAAGGATTGTGAGTCCACTTATAATTTTCTTAGTAAGTTAGAAATTCTGGATATATATATATTATAATTTCAATCTACGTAAAATATCTTTATATCCCATGAAGTATTTTACGCCTACTAAGTAATATAGAGAGCGCCCATAAAAGAATAAACCAATTACAAATTTTAATATTATTAGCTGTGAGATATGAAGAGTGTCGGTTCAAGTCGACAACCAAAGAGTAACTCAGTTTCAGATAAGTACATGGGCGAATACTGCTTTGTTGTTGTCCCACTTGCAGCACCAAGTGCGCAAAATGTCCACGGTGTGCAATAGTGTTTTTGTTCCACAGTCTGCTAAGACTGAATCTTCATTTTCACAACGTGAGTTCCGTTTAAAGTTTAACTTTGATTCCCGATGCGGCAGTAGCATCCGCCAGTGGTGTAGTCAGTTCGAAACTATTGAATGTGTGCCTTCAGTGAAAAGTACGGGGCGACTAGAAATGTCTGAAGAGGATGTTGACTGTGTCAGGGAATGTTACCCTGGTAGTCCTGATAAGTCTATTCGGAAATAAATTCTTAAACATCAGTAGTCAAAGACGAATGTGTGGAAGGTTTTGAGAAAATGTTCACACATGTGGCCGTACCGGTTACTGTTGGTACGTGCTTTAAAGCCAGGTAACTACGGTGTACGTTATAACTTCGCAAGTGTAGTTTTGCAACGTTCTTGAGCGTGTGATGTTCAGTGTGGGGCAATTATCATCTAAGTGGGAAGGTAAATACCCATATGTCCGTATCTGGGGAGCAGAACATCCTTATGAACGTGTACAATATCAAGGAGACTCTCCAAAATTAAATGTTATCTACGCTGCGTCCCGACGTGAAGTGTACAAACCATTTATTTTTCGCTGAAGCTACTGTACTAGGAGACGCTTATGGGGATATTTAACGACCTCGATGTCGGCGGGACGTTAAACCCAATCACACTGGATGTATTGCAGGAATTGCTCTTACTCCTTTTAGAAGAAGATACTGAAAACTTTATTTGGGAACAAGATGGAGCCCCTTGCTGTTGGCATCTCTTTGTACGAGAGTGACTGAATGTCGAATTCCCTGAACGTTGGATTGGTCGTAATGGTCAATACGAGAGAGCTCTTTCCCGTTGCTCTCTCACGTTCACGTGATTTTACGCCATGCGATTTTTTTTATTTGAGGCTTTATAAAACATCGTGTCTCCATCCCGTCACTAGCTGATGACCTGCCGGAATTGAGATGCAGAATTGAAGTGACTATTGCTTCTACTATTCCGGAAACATTAAGGAAAGTGTGGGAAAAATTAGATTATAGGTCCCGTGTGTACTGCATGACGGATGGTGCACATAGTGAACATCTGTAAGAAAAAAGAAAGCTGTCAGTCGGCAACATGGCGGACACTGCACTGTTTTTGTGCAAAATAGAAGCAATAACGTGTTTGTGCCGCATCCCCGAACGCAGAAATTGGAAAAACATAAAGCAGAGTAGAAGTAATAGAGAGGTAGCATAACTGAAATGAAAAATTTGTAAGATATTTGCAACTGCTCTGTGCCATTTAGTATTGGCAAAATTCAGAAAGACATGGCGGCCGTGCAAATGGCCGAGAACAATCATTCACAGTCTCGCAGTGTGTCGCGGGTTCTGATATTCTGAGAAAAGTAGTCTTTAGTTTGCTAACAGGTAGGGATGCTAAAGATATGTAAATAAAGGTTTTAAGAGAAAATACACACATATATTTAACGCAACTGCAACGAAAGTACTCTTGCAATGTCTTTAATGACTGTCCTCATCCAAGATCAAAACCAGAGTAAGTAATTACATAAAATCATTCGACTGTTTCATAGCTATTAATATCTTTAACGTAGAACAATATACATAATAAATCGATATCATGTTTAAGTACAATTACGTTGAATGATAAATGTTTTTTCTTCTGTATGTCTTTCTAGTATCATAAAAGTCTTAAATCACAGCACTGTTCGTGATTCCATATGAGTTCTCCTCAGGGCAACCATTATAAAGGGAAGACCATAGTGTTAAGCGTATGGCTGTGGCGCATCGTATCAGCAATTTCAGCAGTACTTAGCACCACAGCGATACAACGAACTGTTACAAATCGGTTGCTTCAAGGACATCTCCGAGCCAGGTGCCGCGTAGAGTGAATTTCACAGGCGCCAAACTAAACTATTTGCGCCCGCCTGCTTAGCTGGGTGGTAATGTGCTCGCCTCACGTGCAAGCGGGCCTTGGTTTGATTCCTGGCCGGGTTAGAGATTTTCTCCGCTCGTGGACTGGGTGCCGTGTTGTCCTCAGCGTCTTTTCATCCTCATCATCTCTAACATTCTGCGTGGTGTCTGTTTGTTGTAAGTCGTGTCTCCCTACCACTTTCGCTCAACGACGCTCTGAGCGTGATTTTTAGGGAATTGACTACTTTGAACCTGGGACCTGTTGCTGGTAAGGAGACGACAGACCACATATGACATGCAGAGTTCAGAAGAGTTCAGTGAAACTAGCGATGATATAATCAAATACTTAATGATTTCAGCGTCAGCTCCACAGCACTCCCTGTAAAAGAATCTTAATACTAACTAAATTTAGTGGAAGGGATTCAAGACTTTCCTATTTTTAGTTAGCTGGTAAAATAACGTCGAAAAAGCAGTTAAGTTTACCAATGGAAATTTTATTCTACTCACAAAACATTGTTTATAAATTTTATAATTGGTAAAAGGAAATATTTTAATACGGGATGATAAAAACCAACTGCGTTCAACAAAAATGTGAAGGAATATTCCCTGAATGGGTTTCCAAGTTCTACAATGGATCGAAGGATGACCTATGCCGTATCACATCTGTAATCTAGGTTTAAGTTTCACAAAAGAGAAAACTATCAAAATGGTCTACAGTGACCATCAATTATCTTTAATTACTTATCTAACTTGTCGTAAATTACAGTGACTGATGTCGCTTCTCAATAATTATACAACAGAAAAATCATCGCATTTCAGATTTTTACTTCAAGTAGCAAACGTGAACACCATGAGATTTAATTGACGATCGACACTAGTATTATGTAAAAAGGGGATGTACCAGATGAGACTTCTGCAGTTCTGAGTGAAGTCTTATGCGCTCAAAAATGTGGCATCGCGTGCGTTCATTACCTTGTCGGTGTTTAGGCAGCGTCAGGGGGCGGCGGGCGGCGCAGCTCCACACAGCTCGCCAGCTAAGAAGCAAATCTCTCCTAACTTCTCCTTACTGCAATTTACCAAAGTTGGTTTTAGAAAAGCTGTCTCGCTGTGTTTTCAACTGACCAATCAGGGTCTCAATGCTAACCTTAATCTCCGCCCACAAAACTCCTGTCCATCCAATGAGAAACGTTATGCTTTTTTGTGGTGGGGCAATGTTTTTATTGTTTGCTACGTCACAGAGACGTGAAAAAGTCTCACGCTAAAACTTGCAGCTGGTGTGGCCCTTTTAGTGTTATCATAAGATCTGTACTGTTCTTCTGGAGGGCTCTATCTTTTAGCATGGGCTGGGGGGGGGGGGGGGGTTTGGCGGTCGGCTGGCGACGTGGGTGTCCGTCTCTTTATCGTAGGGCCTCCTAGCCTACACGATTCTGCTCTCGGCTTCTGTCTCCGTTTCTCCCCTCAGAACTGCGTCTGTTTCACGGTGGGAACGTTTGACATGCATTTAGTCGTTCTTGTGTTAGTCTGTGGTATTCCATTTGCTCACTCGCTGATCATATTACTTTGGTTAATTTAATGTCAGGATGTATTCGGAGCTATGTGACATACTGTCGGATTTGCTATCATGTCAGGGTTTTCATGGAAGGTGTTGGATTTGCCTGACACCTTACACATCGGCGCGCAAGTCGCCCAATGTGGTGTCGACAGAAATAAGACTTGCACTTGGCGACCGAACTTCCCTGGACGGGACCTCCCAGCCATCGATGCCATAGGCTCATTCCCATATTTTACCACCGTTTGCGAGTTCCGTGGTGTCGAGTCAGAGGTCATTGGAGGGCAGGGTGGAGTCTGTTGTGTTTCCTGATGAAAACTGGAACTGCCTCGCTGCCAGCGATGGCCTTGTGTTGTTAGAAGGAGGACAGTTGAGGGCTTGCAGACAACCTGTCTGCGTGCTGAACACGCTGGACCTACACCTGGAGTTACTGTCTCGGGTGTTCAAATGGCTCTGAGCACTATGGGACTCAACTGCTGTGGTCATAAGTCCCCTAGAACTTAGAACTACTTAGACCTAACTAACCTAAGGACATCACACACATCCATGCCCGAGGCAGGGTTCGAACCTGCGACTCTAGCGGTCGCGCGGTTCCAGACTGAAGCGCCTTTAGCCGCGCGGCCACTCCGGCCGGCGTCTCGGGTGTGACACCAAGAGTAGTCTAGTGGTTATCCCATGCAGCTTGACTGCAAAGCCGGCCGCGGTGGCCGAGCAGTTCTAGGCGCTTCAACCCGGCACCGCTCGACTGCTGCGGTCACACGTTCGAATCCTGCCTTGGGTATGGATGTGTGTGATGTCCTTAGGTTAGTTAGGTTTACGCAGTTCTAAGTCTAAGGGACTGATGACCTCAGATGTCAAGTCCCATAGTGCTCAGAGCCATTTGAACCACTTGACTGCAAATTTGTACGTTAGTCTGGTGAAGTGACCTGCTGTGCAGTCATTCATGAACAGCGTTCCAAGGGGTGTTTCCCAACAGGATAACAGTCGCCCACATAACGATGCTCTGCAGTGATGACATGTTGCCTTGGCCTGCTCGATCACCAGCTGTGTCTCCAATCGGGAACGTACTGGACGTCACGGGACGCAACTCCAGCGTCTTCCGTAACTAGCATTAACAGTCCTTGTATTGACTGACCAAGTGCAACAGGCATAGGATTCCATCCTACAAACCGACATCCGGTACCTGGATAACACAATGCATGCACCTCTGCATGCTTACATTCAACATTCTGGCTGGTTACCAGCATTTCATATTTACAAGTGCTTAACTCGCACTTACATTATCCTGTGACCTCCAGAATGAGATTTTCAATCTGCAGCGGAGTGTGCGCTGATATGAAACTTCCTGGCAGATTAAAACTGTGTGCCCGACCGAGACTCGAACTCGGGACCTTTGCCTTTCGCGGGCAAGTGCTCTACCCACTGAGCTACCGAAGCACGACTCACGCCCGGTACTCACAGCTTTACTTCTGCCAGTATCTCGTCTCCTACCTTCCAAACTTTACAAAAGCTCTTCTGCGAACCTTGCAGAACTAACACTCCTGAAAGAAACGATATTGCGGAGACATGGCTTAGCCACAGCCTGGGGGATGTTCATTCTGGAAACATCCCCCAAGCTGTGGCTAAGCCATGTCTCCGCAATATCGTTTCTTTCAGGAGTGCTAGTTCTGCAAGTTTCGCAGGAGACCTTCTGTAAAGTTTGGAAGGTAGGAGACGAGGTACTGGCAGAAGTAAAGCTGTGAGTACCGGGCGTGAGTCGTGCTTCGGTAGCTCAGATGGTGCAGTCGTGCTTCGGTGGGCGAGCTGTGCGGACGGGCCTTGTTTACGTGCTCGCTGCGGCCGGCCGCGCGCTGACAAGTAAGTGGGCGCTCTTGTGGCTTACACGCCAATTGTATATTTGAAAATGAATCGAACATGTATATGACGCAACCGCTTCGCAAAGATACTTTGAAGTTCACGTTCGATGAACGCTTTGCACGACCTAAAGCATTCGAAGTAGAACAGTTCTTGCGCGATGTAGTAAAGCTCAGTTCCACTGATATAATTGGGATCCACTTATCGATTGTGAGTAGCACAGTTTATGTAAAGATGGTGAATGCTAAATGCTGTGATAGGATTATTGAAGGATGTGGAGGATCTTTTAAATTTAATCACTGTGATGGAAACGTCGGTGATGTCAAAGTAGATCATGCAGGTTTCGGGATAAGAACAGTCCGTATTTTTGAACTTCCCTTTGAAATAACTACAGAACAAATTAATTGCGTCCTCAAAGCATATGGGAAGGTCATTAGTAATGTTGCGGAAAAGTGGACCACCTTTCAAACGTTTCCAGTTTTAAATGGTGTCAGGCAAATAAAAATAGATCTTCAGCAGCATATTCCCTCGTATGTTTACGTATGCGGTTATAGAGCTATTGTGATGTATGATGGACAGCCGCGTACTTGCTCCGGCTGTGGACAGACTGGACACGTACGTTCAGAATGTATACAGAGGAGAGTGACGCAGGTACCGGCGGGGGAAGTAGTCCCTCCCATGACGATGACGACCTTACCAGTGACATATGCTACGGCCACCCGTGGCCACTCTGCTACGACACCGAGTTTCGCTTTGGAGAGCAGTGGCGACAGAAAAGACGACGACCAAAACTTGTCAGTGACCACTAGCTCTACTGAAGTAACGACTGTCGTTCCGTCGCCTGAAGCGGCGCCCATTACAGAAGCAGGATGTCTTTCCAAAAATGACGGAACTACTGAGCAAGATGTACAGAGAGACGAGAACGAGGATGCTGCACAAGATCCCAGCACGGCTTCCGAGACTGAAGAGCGACAGAAATCCGGATCTCTTCCCAAAAAGCATAAAAAACGGAGGATAGCTCCACCTCACGCTCCTCAAAAGGTACAATCAGTGCGTGAAAAGGCACTACAAATTGGTCGGAAAATCAGTGGTATGACATCCGTCAATTTTGACGTAGACCCACAGACCCCGCATACAGCGTGAAAAGACGAGTTTCGAAAAGTGAAAACGCAGACGCAACACGATGGTGAAACGAAACGGTCCACAAGTAAAGAAACAAAGAACAGAACTCCATCTCAACGTGGGCCAGAGATAGAGTTGTCTCAACGCAGTGATACGAAAAATTGGGCAGATGCCATTGAAGAATTTCCTGCAGATGAGGAAATGAAGAAAGTGTCACACCTACCAGGAGGAAAGATTCCAGTGCAGAAAGACAAACAAATGAGGGACGAGACATCGTCTCGGCCATAACATGGAAAACCTTAGGCTTTGTCGACAGTGGGTCATAACGACTTGTATACTTACTTAATTAATCATGAATTCGTTACAAGCTTATAGAATCGGGACTTTGAATCTAAACAAGATCCGTAGCGAATTAAACCTTAAGAACTTGCAAGACATGCTCTACGCCGCTGATATTGATGTTATTATGTTACAAGAAGTAACAGATATTAGGCTGGATGCCATCACAGGTTACAATGCAGTCGTAAATCCAGGGAGCGACAGTGACCTCGGAACTGCGATACTCGCCAAAGAAGGAATTATCATCAAAGATGTGGAGAAACTGGTAAACGCCAGAGGTCTAGCTGTCACCATTCACAATACGCGGTTTACTAATATTTATGCACCATCTGGCACCGGGAACAGGAGGCGAAGAGCTGAATTTTATAAAGATGATATAGTTCCCCTTTTCGGTGGCCGCTACGAGCATATCATTTTTGGAGGTGATTATAATTGTGTGCTGTCTCCAAGAGACCAGACGCCGCATTTTAATAACTGTGCAGAACTCGGAGCCGTAATTACAGAACTCCGCTTAATTGACACCTGGGAGCTCAAGAACGGTGCATTGCCGGGTTTCACTCATATTACGAATCATTCCGCCAGTCGCATCGACAGGATCTATGTAACAGTCGACCTGGAAACACACGTTCTCCAGACAGAGTTATGGCCCACTATCTTTTCGGATCACGCTGCATACATATGTACCATGAACTTAAAACGGCAAGAAACGTACAGGGGACGAGGCTTGTGGAAGTTGAACGTGGAACATCTAAAAGACCCTGAATACCACGAAATATTCAATAACGTATGGAACGCGTGCGAGAACAAATTCGCTTCATATACCTCGGCACTGGCATGGTGGATGAAATGTGTGAAACCCGCGATAAGAAAATCGCTGATGAATTACTCCCGCGAGAAAAGTGTTTGGCAAAAACGGACGATAGAATATTACTTCCAAGTCCTTCGTGACCTATATCAATCTGATGAGTCCGTAATCGCCAACTACGTGGAAATAAAACGGATTCAGGCTAAACTTCTCGGACTGAAGCGGAAACAGCTGGAAGGTCATCAAGTAAGAGCAGGACTTCACGATGCTGTAAAAGGAGAGCAAACATCTATATATCATGTGATTAATGAGAGGAAGGGGCAACGCAGGAAAATAATAACCGAACTAAGATCTTCTGACGGTAGGTTACTGACGCAGCAAAGTGACATCAAGAACGAAATTCACAAGTACTTCGCAGAGTTATTAGGCAAAACGACAATGGATATCCCGGTGGACAATGACATCATGACGGGATTCACACGCGGGCTCGACCCGGTAGAAGCAAACAACTTGTTAACTGAAATCACAGAAGAAGAAGTCGCAGACGCTATAACACGAAGCCCGAAAAATAAGTCTCCTGGGCCTGACGGAATCCCGGCCGAGTTCTATCAAATGTTCAGAAGACAGTTGATTCCCAAATTAGCGTGTATCTGTAACGAATTAATGAATCCCGCCAATGGCATCCCACGCGACTTCCTAGAAGGAACCATTGTTCTAATCCCGAAACATCCTGCAGGAAAATCTGTAACAAATTTTAGGCCTATCACTCTCCTAAATTCGGACTATAAAATATTTGCCCGCATCATAAACGAAAGATTAAAATCAGTATTGAACACAGTCACTGGATCATATCAATCGAGCGTAGGAAAAGACAGATCAATTTACCAAACACTGTGCGACTACAGAGATATTATTTCCATTGCCGCAGCCTGTAAAATAAAATGCGCCATCGTGTCATTGGACTTTGAGAAAGCATTCGATAGAGTCGATCATGCATATCTTTTTCACACCATGCGTGCCATGAACTTCCCGCAAGGTTTTATCAACATTATTACAAATCTTCTGCAGAAGTCAACATCGATAGTTATGGTAAACGGTCAGACCAGTAAGCCCATTGTAATGAAAAGTTCGGTGCGACAAGGGTGCCCGATGTCTATGTCACTCTTTGCAATAGCAATCGAGCCATTGCTTTTTCGCCTCAGCCACAACCTACAAGGATTCACTACACGCGGCCGTAGGATTGTCTGCAGAGCATATGCCGATGACGTTGCATTTATTGTCAAAGACAACGACGAGATAGAGAAAGCACTCGACATAATAAACAAATATGAACAAGTATCTGGTGCGAAAACGAATAGGAATAAGTCTGGCATAATGAATATTGGAAGCGGATTAGGAGTTCAGATTCATGGGCCAATAAAGGAAATTGTCACCATGACATGTCTTGGAGTGGAATACACAAGAAATATTCGGCAGACCATTGCAGTTAATTACAGAAGAATCCTCAACACCATCCGTGCCTGTATACGTCAGCACAATCTCCGTACTCTTGATGAGATACAAAGAGTGGCTCTCGTCAACATCTATTTGTCCTCTAAATTAAATTACGTGGCTCAAGCCCTGCCAATGCCGAGGGAAGTGGCGAACAGGATTTTGGCTGCTTTTGGCCATTTCGTCAGCCGCGGCCACATCTTCAAAGTCAAGTACCAGACATTGACTCTACCGACTGGGAATGGTGGATTGAATCTCACAGACGTGTACAATAAAGCACAAGCATTGTACGTCTGTAAAACATAAACTGTGGAAGCGGTCAGTCGACAGTGTCACCGCATTCTTGTTAAATGAAATAGCGCCGGTCAGCCAGGACGCCCCAATAGACGTTCACCACATCCCAAATGAACTTTACCACCTAAAACAATTCTTCGTAGAGTATAGCTACATTGGACTGGGAACACCCGAGAAAGATGTCATCAAAGTCAAGAAAATATACCAAAACTTAATGAACTTTCAGACCAAGAACATCATAGAACAAAAATACGTCGGTCACTCTTGGCATGATATCTGGAGGAACATACATCACCCATATTTACCAACAAAAGTGCGGTCATTGTGGTACTACTTTGTGAATAGGAAATTTCCAACGAACTCCAGACTACATTCCATTCACCTGGCTGATTCCCCTTTGTGTACCATTTGCAACCTGATTGATACAGATGAACATCAATTTGTCTGTGGAAATGCGAATAATATATGGTTGTCAATCAGAAAAAAATTAGCAACTATGCAGAGAAAACCGCCGTATTTGATAACGCCAGCGTGCCTTTTATACCCGGAAGAGGAGTTATACCCCACCTGGAAGAAAAATGCCGTCAACTGGTTGAAGGGACACGCAGTATTTTACCTGCTGTCCAGTAAAGAAAGGAGCGAAGAAGATTTTTGGACGTACATTTCCGACCAGCATCACAAGCTACTACGCATGAATAATTATTATGATACATACGCCAACTTCCTCAGAAGAACAGTCATGTGAACTCCATTTTCGATGATGCGATTCAGAACATGAAGAAACGAGAGACAATTTGATCTTTGAAAAACAAATACGATCAAGTGACGAACATCACTATCTGGTTTAGACTTGGATTTTTTTTTTCCTAAAATGCCAAGGAACCTTTGTTTTATTACTTTTAAATAGTTGAAAAATATGTACTACTGTAGAATGTTATGACTAATAATAAAAAAAAAAGAGATGGTAGAGCACTTGCCCGCGAAAGGCAAAGGTCCCGAGTTCGAGTCTCGGTCGGGCACACAGTTTTAATCTGCCAGGAAGTTTCATATCAGCGCACACTCCGCTGCAGAGTGAATATCTCATTCTGGGAACATCCCCCAGGCTATGGCTAAGCCATGTCTCCGCAATATCCTTTCTTTCAGGAGTACTAGTTCTGCAAGGTTCGCAGGAGAGCTGCTGTAAAGTTTGGAAGGTAGGAGACGAGGTACTGGCAGAAGTAAAGCTGTGAGTACCGGGCGTGAGTCGTGCTTCGGTAGCTCAGTTGGTAGAGCACTTGCCCGCGAAAGGCAAAGGTCCCGAGTTCGAGTCTCGGTCGGGCACACAGTTTTAATCTGCCAGGAAGTTTCATATCAGCGCCCATTCCGCTGCAGAGTGAAAATCTCATTCTGGAAACATCCCGCAGGCTGTGGCTAAGCCATGTCTCCGCAATATCGTTTCTTTCAGGAGTGCTAGTTCTGCAAGGTTCGCAGGAGAGATTCTGTAAAGTTTGGAAGGTAGGAGACGAGGTACTGGCAGAAGTAAAGCTGTGAGTACCGGGCGTGAGTCGTGCTTCGGTAGCTCAGTTGGTAGAGCACTTGCCCGCGAAAGGCAAAGGTCCCGAGTTCGAGTCTCGGTCGGGCACACAGTTTTAATCTGCCAGGAAGTTTCAACCTGTGACGTTGTAATGATAATCACTTCCATACTCCACCTAGAAACATGTGCTGCGATTTTTTCCGTGATTGTAAAAACGGCAGACAATATGTTTTCGTGTATAATGTTTCCCTTAAGTAAAAGTGAAAGTTACCGATTTCGTAAAACTAGCTGTTTACCTCTTCAGTAAAATTTCCCGGCAATTAGGCGGTTCATATACATTTCTTAATCTTTGGATCTGATAATGTAGAACTGAACAGCAGAGAGCTCCGTAATACTGCCGAACTTCGGTCTTGAAGGCTACTTAGTAGCGTTGGAGGTACGACTTTAGCTGCATTATGTTTTTTAATTGGGATTTTTAATGCATTTTAGCGAATTGTCACTGGGGGAATAGTAAGACTTCCTGTCATGTACTCGTTTCCATAAACCTCCTTTATAGCCTCATCGAAAGTCCCTAAAGTATCCAATGTTGTCATACATTTCAATACTTCCACACCAGGGATGGTGCCACGCTGCAGTACGAATAACGCCCGCTGACGTCAACAAGAAACTATCGTATAGAAAAGGTGGGGCAAGCGTAGCTCATTGCACGTGCGCGAATACCGTCTTATAGGCCATGCCACATGGCAACAGGTACTCCATTGAGTCAGCAGTGATGTACACATTCTTACGCCATGTGTTTGCTCTCGTTTTTGTTGTTGCTCGTGCCCAGTTGTCAGCGATGTTATTAAAATAGTATTCTTAACCTTTTTACCCAGTTATTTGTAAAAAATAAAATTACCTGTTATAACGGAGAGTTTATTTATTTAATCGTATGGTGATTTTATACAATATACAGTTGATACAAGGCAAGTGATTTTATACAATATACATATGATATAAGATAAGATCAAACCTTAAAGTCCGTGTTTTTCAACCAATTAATTAAGCTGGGTGTGAGTGTGAACAAGTCGTCGGGAATTCTGGGGTATGAATGAAGTGGACAGCTTTGGACTAAATGTTCGATTGTCTGCTCTTCTTGATTATATTCACACATTGGTGAACTGATCCAGCCCCATTTGTACCTCAAGTAGCTACAATAACCATGTCCAGTCCTTGACCTGTTAAGGCGGCATAACGGAGACAAAAAATAGCTATAAATACCGATTATGCAGAACTAAAATTCCTGTATCGGGGTTTTAACGGGTCGGTTTTTCTTTGCCCCCCCCCCCCCCCCCCCATTCAGGCTTGTTCGATCGCATCGGAAGCGTCTGCGATACCATACTGCTGTGTCACACGATGATGCATTGTTGAAGTACACTTCCAGGGAATTCTTTCAAAGGCAGCAAAGTAGTAACTGCACCGAATGCCACACCAACAGCAAGCTGTATTTGTTTATTCTGGCTTCTCTAGCAGCGACATACTACATTAGTGTGGTATGATAATTTTAGTCTGTACCAGCACGGCAGACATTTACCTGCAAACAAACTAAATATTGATTACGTAAGAATACTTTTTCGAGGTGATAATAAAAAGTCGTATGAAAGTAACGACACGGATGAGTTTGTAACACTTGTTGATAGAAAGCTCTTCGTTTTTAGGGTTCCGTATCTCAATCGATAAGAACAGAACGGTGTTACGATCACTTTGTCGTCCTTCTGTTTGTACGACTGTTAAAAACCCTTTTTCTCGGGAATGGGTAGACGTGTCACTTCGAAATTTGTCACATAGTAAAGACTACGATCCCTTGGCGGTGAAAAAGATCGAAGTTCGTAAATGCAATTAAAAAATTGTCATTTATGTAATGTATTTTGATAATCGCAAACTCATAGAAACATAGGGCACTTCTCGTTGACCTAGGTCGTGAAATTTGGCAAGAAGGAAACTTTCACGGCACAAATAAAAGGAAAAAAAAACGAAATTGTTACTTTGTAATTACGAGATACGAAGGCTGTTTGGTCATTTGTTATCTGACTACCTGTCTGTCCGTCCGTCTGCTAAGACCGCCTTTTCTCACGAAAGATTAGACACAGCAATTTGAAATTTGTGTCGTATACCAAAGTGTATTGTCTCTTGGCAGTGCAATAAATATAAGCTTCTAAGTCACGGCAATCAACAGATACGGCCATTTACGTCACAGATTTTGACACTCCCAAACGCACTCATCAAAATATGTAGGGTAATTCCCATGGACCAATAATCATGAAATTTGGAGAGAAGCAATGTTTCAAGGTACAGGTAGAGGGAAAAATACGAAATTTGTTACATATACCATTTTTTAATACGACTGTCTACCTGTCAGTCGTTTAAGATGCCTTTTTCTGACGTATAAAGTTAGATTTTATGCCACAAACTACGGTCTATTGTCCCTTGGCGATGTTTAAATTTTAAGCTTCTGACTCAAAGAAATCTAAAGAGGCGGCCATTTATGCCACACATTTTGATACTCCCGGACTCACCCATCGCAATCCATAGGGTATTTCCCGTCGACCTAGAATCAAGAATTTGGCATGAAGCACAGTTTCGTAATAAAAGTAGGGGCAAAATCCTGAAATTGTTGATTTGTGATTATATCGCACGAAAAAGAGGATTATTTCCGATACTTGAAAGTCTTGGAATTACTGGGACCTGTATCTTGCCAGTATCGCTGTCGATAATATGCAAAAATTGTCGACATTCTGTGTTTCCGGGATGGATGAACTAACTACACTCCTGGACATTAAAATTACTACACCATGAAGATGACGTGCTACAGACGCGAAATTTAAGTGACAGGAAGAAGATGCTGTGATATGCAAATGATTAGCTTTTCGCAACATTCAGACAAGGTTGGCGCCGGTGGTGACACCTTCAACTTGCTTACATGAGGAAAGTTTCCAACCGATTTCTCATACATAAACAGCAGTTAACAGGCGTTGCCTGGTGAAACGTTGTTGTGATGCCTCGTCTAAGAAGGAGAAATGCGTACCATTACGTTTCCGACTTTGATAAAGGTCGGATTTTAGCCTACCGCGATTGCGGTTTATCGTATCGCGACATTGCTGCTCGCGTTGATCGAGATCCAATGACTGTTAACAGAATATGGAATCGGTGGGTTCAGAAGGGTAATACGGAACGCCGTGGTGGATCCCAATTTCCTCGTATCACTAGAAGTCGAGATGACAGGCATCGTATCCGCATGGCTATAACGGATCATGCATCCACGTCTTGATTCGTGAGTCAATAGATGGGGTCGTTTGCAAGACAACAACCATCTGCACGAACATTTCGACGACGTTTGCAGCAGCATGGACTATCAGCTGGGAGACCATGGCTGCGGTTAGCCTTGACGCTGCATCACAGACAGGGGCGCCTGCGATGGTGTACTCAACGACGAACCTGGGTGCTCAAATGGCAAAACGTCACTTTTCCGGATGAATCCTGTTTCTGTTTACAGCATGATGATGGTCGCATCGCGGTGACCGGACATTGGAAGCGTGTATTCGTCATCACCATAGTGGCGTATCACCCGGCGTCCGCATTGACGGCACTTTGAACGGTGGACGTTACATTTCAGATGTGTTAAGACCCGTGGCTCTACCCTTCATTCGATCCCTGCGAAACCCTACATTCCAGCAGGATAATGCACGACCGCATGTTGCAGGTCCCGTTCGGGCCTTTCCGGATACAGAAAATATTCGACTGCTGCTCTGGCCAGCACATTCTCCAGATCTCTCATCAATTGAAAACGTCACGTCAGTAGTGGCCGAGCAACTGGCTCGTCACAATACGCCAGTCACTACTCTTGTTGAACTGTGGTATCGTGTTGAAGCTGCATGGGCAGCTGTACCTGCACACGCCATCCAAGCTCTGCTTGATTCAATGCCCAGGCGTATCAAGGCCTTTATTACAGCCAGAGGGGGTTGTTCTCGGTACCGATTTCTCAGTATCTATCACCCAAATTGCGTGAAAATGTTATCACATGTCAGTTCTAGTATAATATATTTGTCCAATGAATACCCGTTTATCATCTGCATTTCTTCTTGGTGTAGCAATTTTAATAGACCGTAGTGTATATACATAACTACGTTTGTACGGAATGCTATGTACGCTAGTCCTAGTTGCCCTTATCGTGATTTTTTTGTTATTATACCTGCAGTCTTCTGCATTGTTTGGGCTCGGCAGAGTGTTGCCAGTGAGGCCAGGCAGTGACCGCTATATACGGAGCCTGCTCCCCTGGCCGCTGTGTTCCGCACTGAGCCGCCGCCTTTGTTGTGGACTGGCGTGACGTTCTCGTTCCTTACCGAGCCCAGGAGGTAACGGTGCCGGCCTACTCACATTGCCAAGAAGCGCGCCCACGGCTCTCCGACGTCCCGCCGAGCCTTTGCAACCGCGACTGCGAGTGGGTTAAACCGCGCTGACCCTCGTGATGGAAGGCGTACTGCGAACTAACGGCCTCGCCACGTGACGGGTTCAGTGTCCCGCGAGGCGGCAGTAAACACCAGAAACTTTGTGGAGCTCAGCTCTCTTCTTTCGTCCGTGTGATTCACGGAGCCATAGACCTTGTGTCCAAACTGATGCTGTTTTGCTCGACGTCGGGAAGGCATTCGAAACAATGCCACCCTATCGTTTGGCGAACAAAAACGAAATCACGAAATGTCAGCAGTCAGCTTTGTCATTGGATTCAGAACTTCCTAACGGAAACTGTTGGACAGCTTATTTACATATGAAAGTAGCACCGGGCAAATCCAAGTAAGAGATAGGGATATGGACTGTCCGCTGTATACATCTACATCTACATCCATACTACGCAAGCCACCTGACGGTGTGTGGCGGAGGGTACCTTGAGTACCTCTATAGGTTCTCCCTTCTAATCCAGACTCGTACTGTTCGTGGAAAGAAAGATTGTCGGTATGCCTTTGTGTGGGCTCTAATCTCTCTGATTTTATTCTCATGGTCTCTTCGCGAAATATACGTAGGATGGAGCAATATGCTGCTTGACTCCTCGGTGAAGGGATGTTCTCGAAACTTCAACAAAAGCCCGTACCGAGCTACTGAGCGTCTCTCCTGCAGTGTCTTCCACTGGAGTTTATCTATCATCTCCGTAACGTTTTCGCGATTACTAAATGAGCCTGCAACGAAGCGCGCTGCTCTCCGTTGGATCTTCTCTATCTCTTCTATCAACTCCCAACTGGTACGGATCCCACACTGGTGAGCAATATTCAAGCAGTGGGCGAACAAGTGTACTGTAACCTACTTGCTTTGTTTTCGGATTGCATTTCCTTACGATTCTTCCAATGAATCTCAGTCTGGCATCTGCTTTACCGACGATCAACTTTATATGATCATTTCATTTTAAATCACTGCACGAGCGTGGAGTTGCCTTGGTCCAAGATTATCTGTCTTTTCAGCCCCATCTTCATCACAAGAATCTTCATCTGTCTCTACATTAGCTTCAGGAAGCTCAGTAAATACATCGGTTGCATCCACTTCCTCCTTCTCAAGAATAGCCAAGATTTCATGCACTGACAAGCCTCTGATAATGAAGGAAATATTATATTGACTGTTCTCCCTAATGCAACGTATGTGTAACTGACAAGTGCAAACTGGGTTTGAAACCATAATAATGAATCTATAATATAGGTTTCAGCACCTTCAACGTTATAATCAAGCAAAAGTTTTAAAAATTGTGTTGTATATTGCTTCAGGAAGTAGTACTTATTTTTTATTCCAAGGGAATCTTATTCAGAAAAAATTTCAGTAGATGTTCAAGCATACACTGTCTTCATCCTGATTTCTACTGGCAGAGAACCTCTTATACAACAATAGAGCTTCCTTCACTGAGAGACATACAACAAAAGTCACTTCAAATGCATGCATTGTTACCAACAAGAGAAAGTGTTATGTGATATATATGTCACGCTAAGCAGAAATGGGTTAGTGATGGGTCCTGCTTCGAATTGGGTCTCGATGACCAGCTAATACTGTCTGGAGACGCTCCGGATACCAATGAGATAGCAACCTGACTGTAGCCCATAACACGGTCCATCAACCAGGAGTCATGGTTTGGTGTGCCATTTCTCTTCACAGCAGGACGTCGCTGGGTGTCATCTGCAGCAGCACAGCGGTAAGTCGACGATGTTCATCGCATCGTTTTGTTGCCCTTCTGGCAAGCCAGCCGGAGTGGCCGAGCGGTTCTAGGCGCCACAGTCTGGAACCGCGCGACCGCTACGGTCGCAGTTTCCAATCCTGCCTCGGGCACGGATGTGTGTGATGTCCTTAGGTTTAAGTAGTTCTAAGTTCTAGGGGACTGGTGACCTCTGACGTTAAGTCCCGTAGTGCTCAGAGCCATTTGAACCATTTGAACCTTCTGGCAAGCCGTCCTGGGCTTGCATTTCTGGAAGATAATGCTCACCCGCACACGTCAAGAGTTTTCATTGCTTGTCCCAGTGCTTGCCAAGCCCTATCTTGGCCAGCAAGATCGCCGAATCTCTCCCAAATTGAGAAAGTCCGGAGCAATATGGCCAAGGCTTCCAAACATTTTCAGGATTTTGGCGATATAACTTGCCAGGTGGTCAGAATTTGACGTCCCTCCGGAGGACATCCAATAACTCTCTCTATCAACGTCAAGCCGAATAATTGCTTGTGACAGGGTCCGATGTGGACCAATGTGTTATTCAGTTACTCAGTTTGTAAAGGTGTTTATTTTCAATGAATCATCCAGTTTTCCTGGAATTTTAATCATTGGTTTGTCTGTATATGGACATCACATCTACCAACTGCCGTCTCTTTCGGAAAATTTTTCTGTGGCGCGTCGTTTTCTTTCTGTGTTAGAGATTAAATCTAATGTATTCTACGTAGGAAGCCTCGTTACCGTCAGATATGCTGTTGTAAGGAAATGACTGGAAACATTGACAACAGTAAAATATCTACGAGTATCCATCTGGTTCTACCTAAAGTGGACTGAATTGTTCAAATGGCTTTGAGCACTATGGGACTTAACTTACGAGGTCATCAGTCCCCTAGAACTTTGAACTGCTTGAACCTAACTAACCTAAGGACATCATACACATCCATGCCCGAGGCAGGATTCAAACCTGCGACAGTAGCGGTCGCGCGGTTGCCGACTGTAGCGCCTAGAACCGCTCGGCCATCCCAGCCGGCAAAGTGGACTGATTACTCGTTTCTTGTCACCCCATGTCGATGATCGGACTGACTGAGTGTCATTTAGGCGAACAGCTGGTCGAGACAAGTATCGTGTGCTACGTAGGCAGGGACCTTCACCTGGACTTCCATGTGACCTTTGATAGTAAGTCAGCGTGATAGCTGTAGACTATGTGAAGACTTTTGCGGACCACCTACATCCCTTCACGCTTCATGTCTCCCCCGATGGCGATGTCATCTGACAACGATCCGTATAAAACAGCCATAATTATGATAAAACGATATGAATAGTACGACACTGTACTCACGTCGATTCGTCATATCTGAAACAGTTTGGCCACCTCTGGGACACTATACGGCGCCAGCATACAGTCCACAAACCACCGGCACGTAATTTACGGGAACTGTGTGACTTGGTTGAATGGCTCTGAGCACTATGGGACTTAACATCTATGGTCATCAGTCCCCTAGAACTTAGAACTACTTAAACCTAACTAACCTAAGGACATCACACAACACCCAGTCATCACGAGGCAGAGAAAATTCCTGACCCCGCCGGGAATCGAACCCGGGAACCCGAGTGCGGGAAGCGGGAACGCTACCGCACGACCACGAGCTGCGGACTGTATGACTTGGCGTAGCCATCTGGTGGCACATACCGCAGAGAAAATACCGATCATCTGGAAACTCCATGCAACGCAGAAACGCACTGTTGTGTCTAAAGTTAGACCAATATGCTATTAAATAGGTGTTCATAATGTTTTCGAGCATCAAAATAAGTCTTTACGAATGAAATAAATAGTAAGTACAGGGAAGCCACGGTGAAATGACTGCAGGACAAAAAATGTAAGCTGGTCATAACAATATTTGCTATGGAAATGACCAACTTTGAGCAGGTCGTCATGCAAGAGGATTAATTTTATGGAACAGACACGTTGACCATGTTTTCATATTATATGACGGTAATAACGCTGAAAGTGATCAGTTTCTTCGGGATATAAGTAGTTTGAACGAAAAGATATAGTTCATTGGGCAGTGCACTGAGAATGTCACTGTACCGTTTTTGGATTTCCAAGTGACCGTAAAAAATGGAAATATTGGCTTCGATGTTTACTGAAAGCCAACCACGACAGATCTTGTCATACACAGTCATGTCACCCAATTAGATATAAATCCGCGTGTCAATGGCACATTAGATGGATACGCCGTATTCGGCGAATATTTGCTATTTGCACGATATACGAGAGAGAATTGTCAGAGCATGTGATTCGATAAGTGCCGAGATGATAAAGAATACCACTCAATCCATGATAAGAAGATTGCAGCACTGCATTGATACCAATGGTCATCACTTCGAACACCTTCTGTAAATGGACGTTCATGCCACCTTTGTGACCTCCTTAAACATCGTTGGATTCGTCTCGATAGCCGCTATCAGAAAATAAGTACCGAACTATAGGATCCCACAAAAAAACCGAAGTTGACCTTCATATATCTGAAGCGACCCCACCTAACAACAAACAACCAACGTCATATTATGGCCCCCGTTGTCTCATGCAAATTTTGTCCCACAAACTTTTCAGCTCCTATCATACTTTCAGAGTTATTGGTTCAAATGGCTCTGAGCACTATGCGACTCAACTGCTGAGGTTATCAGTCGCCTAGAACTTAGAACTAATTAAACCTAACTAACCTAAGGACAGCACACAACACCCAGCCATCACGAGGCAGAGAAAATCCCTGACGCCGCCGGGAATCGAACCCGGGAACCCGGGCGTGGGAAGCGAGAACGCTACCGCACGACCACGAGATGCGGGCTTCAGAGTTATTCTTGGTGGCAATAGTTAGTGACTCACACTGTATAGCGTATCAAAACAGTTACGATCCAGAATTTGTTAACGCAGTTAAAAAAAGTATAACGAAAAAGAGAAATCTTTCTTCCCATAGTGGATTAGAGGCAGATTTTACAACTAGCTTAGATCAGCCTAGTAAACAAAGGAAATACCATATCTGGGTGCAATATGCGAAAAAATTGACAGACGTATGAGATCCAAAAACATGATTCCAGCATATTTCACAAGCAGGCTTAAAGCTCAGGCCCAAGGAAGAAGCTGTAATGAATAAATATAATGAAGCGGGTGTATACTGCATTACATGCAATGGTTACCCTAACAAATATATAGGACAAGCCGCTAGGTCATTTCGAATAAGATTACAGGAACACCTTAACTTAAATAATCCCCGATATGCATTTACAACACACTTCCGTGAAGATGGGCACAGCTTCACAAGCCCTTCATAAAATTTAAAGATACGACAGAAAAGAGAAAAAAACATATTTTGAATATATTACATGGATTGGAAATTTTTAGACATAAAAAAAGAAAACGGACAGTCCCTCTGTCGTTCCTGTGGGCCGCTTTTGGCCTCGCCCTGCACTGAGCTGCATACTGCGTACTGAGCTGTCATACTGCCAACACACTGCCACTTGATTCTTGTCACATCGTAAATTGCGTGTTCCGTGACTAATCACGTTAGCAGTGACAATTCTTTATCGCCAATCCGGCCTCCTTTTTTTAAGAAAAAGGAGGCCGATTTTTTTAAAAAAAACTGGGCACTTCCAATTTACCTTTCGCTCGTCATAGTATTGATGATAGTCTCTGAATAGTAAATATTGACTACGAGCGATAGCTATGCCTATGATCTTTTAACGTAGTGTTTGTACTTTAGACATCCCTTTATTAATTTTAATATCCGCAGAATGTGGCGACACTGTACTTCGCTTTTTACCAGTTAGGTTCACTTGATGATGCGGCTTAAGGCCCCTAAACAGGTCGTATTTCAATATAGAACAATTTTAGCAGCTGAAAGCGGAGTCCTTCTTAATATTACGCCTTTCAATTGCTGCGGCTGCCCGGAATATAAAATACTTTGTAATAGAAAAAGAAATCCGTGTTAAATAAAAACCGTTGCAGCTGTCGTAAATCCTATATTAAAGGCACGAACGGTGACTATCGCTTTTTGCGAAATTTTCGAAATTTTAAAGAAAGGGTAGAATCGGACTGTAAAAGAGGCTTGACCACTATAATGTAAGTATTCAATTTAGCTGACATTTATCACTGTTATATGGCCTTTCCGTCATATTTTTTACGGTGTCTTTCTTCTTTTTATTAAGATATAATCACGTAATTTAAATCAGGAAACCGGTCGTGAATTTAATAAAAGACTTACAACAGCTGCAGTAGTTTTTATTCAACATGCAAAAGTTTGGCTGCCGGTGCTTATTATGAAATAGAAATGGTCGTATTTTCGTTTCTGAGTAATAGTGTAGTGACAAGACTTATGTTTGCCGTATTAAAGTGTAAGAAATACATGTTCCTCAGATCATCTGAAATGTAAATGTCGGACAATGGATAACTTATAAGTATTTGAATTAAACGGAGGTGCCCCAAATTGACATGAAACATGGTGCCAAAACGCACATAGATCTACTGTAATGAGAAAGATTTGTTTTAAGCTAGTAAAGTAAATGAGAGATCACTGTAACAATCCGATTTATTGCTAGATGCGTTAATGCCATTCTAGCCACTGAATAAGCAATATATATATATATATGTGTGTGTATATATATATATGTTGTTTGTTGTTGTGGTCTTCAGTCCTGAGACTGGTTTGATGCAGCTCTCCATGCTACTCTATCCTGTGCAAGCTTTTTCATCTCCCAGTACCTACTGCAATCTACATCCTTCTGAATCTGCCTAGTGTATTCATCCCTTGGTCTCCCTCTACGATTTTTACCCTCCACGCTGCCCTCCAATACTAAATTGGTGATCCCTTGATGCCTCAGAACATGTCCTACCAACCGATCCCTTCTTCTGGTCAAGTTGTGCCACAAACTTCTCTCCTCCCCAATCCTATTCAATACTTCCTCATTAGTTATGTGATCTACCCATCTAATCTTCAGCATTCTTCTGTAGCACCACATTTCGAAAGCTTCTATTCTCTTCTTGTCCAAACTATTTATCGTCCATGTTTCACTTCCATACATGGCTACACTCCATACGAATACTTTCAGAAATGACTTCCTGACACTTAAATCAATACTGGATGTTAACAAATTTCTCTTCTTCAGAAACGCTTTCATTGCCATTGCCAGCCTACATTTTATATCCTCTCTACTTCGACCATCATCAGTTATTTTGCTCCCCAAATAGCAAAACTCCTTTACTACTTTAAGTGCCTCATTTCCTAATCTAATTCCCTCAGCATCACCCGACTTAATTAGACTACATTCCATTATCCTTGTTTTGCTTTTGTTGATGTTCATCTTATATCTTCCTTTCAAGACACTGTCCATTCCATTCAACTGCTCTTCCAAGTCCTTTGCTGTCTCTGACAGAATTACAATGTCATCGGCGAACCTCAAAGTTTTTATTTCTTCTCCATGAATTTTAATACCTACTCCGAATTTTTCTTTTGTTTCCTTTACTGCTTGCTCAATATACAGATTGAACAACATCGGGGGAGGCTACAACCCTGTCTTACTCCCTTCCCAACCACTGCTTCCCTTTCATGTCCTTCGACTCTTATAACTGCCATCTGGTTTCTGTACAAATTGTAAATAGCCTTTCGCTCCCTGTATTTTACCCCTGCCACCTTTAGAATTTTAAAGAGAGTATTCCAGTCAACATTGTCAAAAGCTTTCTCTAAGTCTACAAATGCTAGAAACGTAGGTTTGCCTTTCCTTAATCTTTCTTCTAAGATAAGTCGTAAGGTCAGTATTGCCTCACGTGTGTATATATATATATATATATATATATATATATATATATATATATATATATATATAATTACGAAAGGGCAGAAGACTGCAAAAACATGTACGAAACGCCTTAGCAGTGGTGGGAGGATTTGAGTCTGAAATGATACAAAAGATGTGTCTATGAAATTCGCCACATCTGAATAAGTTGATAACCTAAGGAACTGACCCAGAAAAGTAGTTACGAGCACCATCTCTCTCACCTAAGTGTATACTGAGTGTAGCTAAATGGCTGCATGGATTAATACAGGAAAAAAATAACTTCGAAATTAAACAAATAACTTCGCAGTCCCCTCATCAAGATGTACGCACTGTATTGCATGCTTAATACTCTGCTGATACTCAGATGCAGAGAACTGCTTCTGTAGCGAATGAGAATTCCAAGTTCAGATCCGGCATCTGTGATAAGTGCAACGGCCTTGCCGCGCTGGATACACCGATTCCCGTCAGATCACCGAAGTTAAGCGCTGTCGGGTGTGGCCGGCATTTGGATGGGTGACCATCCGGGCCGCCATGTACTGTTGCCATTTTTCTGGGTGCACACAGCCTCGTGATGCCAATTGAGGAGCTACTCGACCGAACAGTAGCAGCTCCGGTCAAAGAAAACCATCGTAACGACCGGGAGAGCGGTGTGCTGACCACAAGCCCCTTCTATCCGCATCTTCAGCTGAGGATGATACAGCGGTCGGATGGTCCCGATGGGCCACTTGTAGCCTGAAGACGGAGTGCTATATCTATGATAAGCTCTAAAGTGAAGGCATCTTCGTCTGCAGTACTCAAGTACAGTCATTTCTCCCTGAAGATCTAGGACAAAGAGGTGTACTGCACCATACTCTGATATGAAAATGTCTTTCTCCTCTTCTCTACGAAACCTATATGGTTTTCCAGCGCCAAAACCTTGGTGGCCAGTAGCAATATACTTATCGTGTTCTGAGCAATGACACATTTATAACTATTTCAATAATTCGCCTTAGGCAGTTGACAGTAGTCAGAATTTCACTCCCGCCAGCTGTGTGATTTCGCGTTTTGTTCACTACAAATGGCTGCATGTCTGCCCACATGAGTTTCTGACAGCGCTACAAAATCAACTGTCGTGAACCAACCATAGTGCTCCTCATTAAATTTAAATGTCTACAACTGCAGCATCCCCCCCTCTCCGCACCCCCCTGAATGGCTGTGTTCGAAGCTCAATACACTATGATTGTTCCTTCCCCTTCACATATCTTACCTATTGTGAAAGCCATTCTTTAAGTTTCTCACCCAGTGAATGTTTACAATGTACTAGGCGCTTTCGGCCAACCACCTCCACAGTGACTCCCCGTGGTCCTTACATCAGCCGGAGAACGGCGCTTCATTCCCAGCGTGTACCTGACTGAATCCTGGCTTTCAACAGAAACATTTTATGCTCTGTGCTCTGTGCTCCCCTCAGAACTCTTGTGTGGTCTCACAGATGACTACCTGTGCAAGGTTGCAGAAAAGGCCTACAAGGACCCATTTCTGTTCAGAATTAAAGAAAACAATACAACATAGATTTGCAGCAACTTATGTGCATACTTTCATGCAGAATTAATAATTTAATGGATGCTATATTGATAAGGCTATGGAGCAGTTCTGGAAAAACTGTCCTGTAACTAAACCTTTAAGATCACGTTGCGCATACTACAAAGCCGTTCAACTGAACCCAGGACAGTAGTACATTGCAGTGCCTTTGTTATTGATTACGATGTACTGCAGCGACCACAGCCGTTACGAAACACATTAAAAGAATTCGTAATTGCGAATAAGAACTACTGTGAGCTGTAGAATGGAATGACGGCAATGATACTTTGTGACGGACCGGGACTCGGAGCCGAATTTCCCACTTATCGATAGCGGCTGCCTTACCATGTGGCTACCTGTTCACGACTCTCGCCCAGACCCAGACCGGGAATGCGACTTTTAAGTGCAGCGTCTGACCTGTACGGGAATGTACATAATGGATGTACGAGTACAGGTCGTACACGCCTGGTTGACGACATACGGGAGTTTGGATCTGGTCGTGAGCCGCATAGGGATAGCCAAATGGTAAGACGAGTCCCGGTCCGTCACAAATTTTCATTGTCGTCATTCCACTCTACAGTTGTTGGTAGTCCTTATTCGCAATTGCAAATTCATTTAAAAATAACAGTAAGACATATATACAGGGTGTTTCAAAAATGACCGGTATATTTGAAACGGCAATAAAAACTAAACGAGCAGCGATAGAAATACACCGTTTGTTGCAATATGCTTGGGACAACAGTACATTTTCAGGCGGACAAACTTTCGAAATTACAGTAGTTACAATTTTCAACAACAGATGGCGCTGCAAGTGATGTGAAAGATATAGAAGACAACGCAGTCTGTGGGTGCGCCATTCTGTACGTCGTCTTTCTGCTGTAAGCGTGTGCTGTTCACAACGTGCAAGTGTGCTGTAGACAACATGGTTTATTCCTTAGAGCAGAGGGTTTTTCTGGTGTTGGAATTCCACCGCCTAGAACACAGTGTTGTTGCAACAAGACGAAGTTTTCAACGGAGGTTAATTGTAACCAAAGGACCGAAAAGCGATACAATAAAGGATCTGTTTGAAAAATTTCAACGAACTGGGAACGTGACAGATGAACGTGCTGGAAAGGTAGGGCGACCGCATACGGCAACCACAGAGGGCAACGCGCAGCTAGTGCAGCAGGTGATCCAACAGCGGCCTCGGGTTTCCGATCGCCGTGTTGCAGCTGCGGTCCAAATGACGCCAACATCCACGTATCGTCTCATGCGCCAGAGTTTACACCTCTATCCATACAAAATTCAAACGCGGCAAACCCTCAGCGCCGCTACCATTGCTGCACGAGAGACATTCGCTAACGATATAGTGCACATGATTGATGACGGCGATATGCATGTGGGCAGCATTTGGTTTACTGACGAAGCTTATTTTTAGCTGGACGGCTTCGTCAATAAACAGAACTGGCGCATATGGGGAACCGAAAAGCCCCATGTTGCATTCCCATCGTCCCTGCATCCTCAAAAAGTACTGGTCTGGGCCGCCATTTCTTCCAAAGGAATCATTGGCCCATTTTTCTGATCCGAAACGATTACTGCATCACGCTATCTGGACATTCTTCGTGAATTTGTGGCGGTACAAACTGCCTTGGACGACACTGCGAACACCTCGTGGTTTATGCAAGATGGTGCCCGGCCACATCGCACGGCCGACGTCTTTAATTTCCTGAATGAATATTTCGATGATCGTGTGATTGCTTTGGGCTATCCGAAACATACAGGAGGCGTCGTGGATTGGCCTCCCTATTCGCCAGACATGAACCCCTGTGACTTCTTTCTGTGGGGACACTTGAAAGACCAGGTGTACCGCCAGAATCCAGAAACAATTGAACAGCTGAAGCAGTACATCTCATCTGCATGTGAAGCCATTCAGCCAGACACGTTGTCAAAGGTTTCGGGTAATTTCATTCAGAGACTACGCCATATTATTGCTACGCATGGTGGATATGTGGAAAATATCGGACTATAGAGTTTCCCAGACCGCAGCGCCATCTGTTGTTGAAAATTGTAACTACTGTTATTTCGAAAGTTTGTCTGCCTGAAAATGTACTGTTGTCCCAAGCATATTGCCACAAACGGTGTATTTCTATCGCTGCTCGTTTAGTTTTTATTGCCGTTTCAAATATACCGGTCATTTTTGAAACACCATATATATATAAATGGTGGTTAGATTTGAAAATTTACTGACATGGGCTCGTTCATACACCAGAAAATAATATACGAGGGTCACTCCAAAAGCAATGCACACTATTTTTGTAAAAATAAAGTTTTCATTCTGCATGTGTGAAAGTTTTACAGTGTGTAGATACATCCTTCCCGCTTGTTTTCAAATGTAGTTCAACCTCTTCCCGGAGTGGCGCAGTCACAGCATGTCTTCAAGGTGGCTGCTACACTTGACGTTCGTCAGAAGCAACGTGCTGTCATAGAATTCCTGTGCTGTGAAAACGAGACAGTGGGAAACATCCACAAGAGGTTGAAAAAGGTGTATGGAGATGCTGCTGTCGATCGCAGTACGGTTAGTCGGTGGGCAAGCAGGTTGCTTGACGAAAGCGGGTACGGCAATATTAAGGATTGTCCTCGCAGCGGCAGGCCTGGTACTGCACACACTCCAAACAATGTGCAGAGAGTTAACGATTTGGTGACTGCTGACAGACGCATCACGGTGAACGAATTGTCACGCTACGTTGTGATAGGGCAAGGAACTGTTTGCAGAATACTGAAAGTGTTGGCGTTAAAAAAGGTTTGTGCCAGGTGGGTTCCCAGGATGTTGACAGTGGCTCACAAAGAAACAAGAAAAACGGTATGCAGTGAACTTTTGGAACAGTAGGAGAATGGTGGAGATGAATTTTTTGGATGAATTGTGACAGGTGATGAAACATGTTCCATCATTTTTCACCAGAGACGAAGAGGCAATCAATGGAGTAGCATCATGCAAATTCAGCGAAGAAAAAAAATTCAAAACCTCACCTTCTGCTGGAAACGTTACAGCTACGTTTTTTTTTATTGTTCCGAAGGACTCTTGCTTGTGGACATTGTGCCAAGTGGAACCACCATAAATTCTGATGCATATGTGACGACACTGAAGAAACTTCAAGATCGACTGAGTCGTGTTCGACCACATCGGCAAAAGCAGAATGTTTTGCTGTTGCACGACAATGCACGGCCACATGTCAGTCAGAAAACCATGGAAGCGATCACGAAACTCGAATGGACAACACTGAAACACCAGCCTTACAGTCCTGACCTAGCTCCATGTGACTGTTATCTCTTTGGGAAACTGAAAGACTCTCTTCGTGAAACAAGGTTTGAAGATGATGACTCCCTTGTGCACGCTGCCAAACGGTGGCTCCAACAGGTTGGTCCAGAATTTTACCGTGCAGGTAAACAGGCGCTGGTTCCAAGATGGCGTAAGGCAGTTGAGAGGGATGGAAATTATGTGGAGAAATGAAAATTTTGTTCCTAAAGGATGTATATACACACTGTAAAACTTTTCAAACATGTAGAATAACAGATTGATTTAAAAAAAAAAAGTTGTGTGCATTTCTTTTGGAGTGACCCTCGAACATCTCACTAAGATGTCAGCAACAATATAGTGGAAAATAACCCTCTACTTCAAGCTTAGTACATTAATCTGTATCGACGACGGGAAAGAAGAGGAGGCAGTACTGAGAACTGTCAGCTGAGATGCTGCTCCTGACGTACTGTTATTGCGCACTGCGCTCTGTCGAGTGAAGAATCACCGAGAGGAGCTGCTCACCGTTTGTTTTTTCTGTATCCCCTCGGACTGCAACGCACAATCACGCTGCTATTCAGCTCCGGAGTTACGGGCTTTTCTTCAGTCTCCCGGCAGGCGGCCTGCCCTCTTTGTGTTTCACAGGAATCCAGTCCCTCGTGCTGACAACGCGCTGGCCAGAGCTGCCGGACGGCCTGGACTCGGCGCAAAAATCAGACCGTCGCCGCACCGCATCACTCACTGCCACACACCGGCTGTCCTGTTGCTGCTCACCAGATGCGCTCTTTAGTCGCTGCGCGTCGAATTTTAACGACTAGGACTTGATCTTCGGTGGGAGCGTTCCTTTTCGTACGTCCCTTTTTTCAGAGTGTACGTGAGTTAGACAAGATATTTCATCGTTTAAAACTGTGCAGTAACTAATAACAGAGAGAAAAACTGCATTCCAAGATTGTTTTAACTGTTTTCATAGCTCAAGAGGTTAATCATAAACACACGTGTTGTATAATGAACCAATGACATTTGGCTTTTATTCCCAGACGGGTTGCGTAATGTCTTATGAGATGGAATGAATGGAAACATGCAACGAGACGATAATATCACCAAAAATGGGTAAAACAGGAGGCGAGATGTTATAAAGATGAAAAATTATATACGCGACGTCTACGAATAAAGAACACCCACCCCATTCCCCAAACAGGAACGATAAAGTAATAATTTTTCTTCACAAGGGACTAGACTAACAGTCTTTTCTTTTTTTTAAAAAAAAGAGAAGCATGGGTTTTACTAATCCACGGATATCGGTGGAAATAACCAATCTGCGGATAAAAAGCGGGCGCCGACGTTGTAAGCAAAAATTACTTTCTAGTTATAAGTTAAAGGAATAATGAGAACATCGTTTTCATCGCTATATTTGATCGCTAAGAACAGCAGACCATCATCAGAACGTAACATAAATACCAATACAAAGACTGAAATAATATGACACGATATTTTCTATTAAGTCCATTATCTAATGGATTGATTCGGGGCTATGCCTGAAAAGCGTAAACAAATGAAATTTTAAAAAGTGTGCTGTTGCTAATAGTGACCAAGTAAAACATGAAAATGGCTTTCTAACTATTAAAGGAAATGGGTAATAAGACGATATTCGTGTGTTTGCGCTACATGCGCTGCGCAGGATTAGCCGATCGGTCTATGGCGCTGCAGTCATGGACTGTGAGGCTCGTCCCGGCGGAGGTTCGAGTCCTCCCTCGGGCATCGGTGTGTGTGTTTGTCCTTAGGATAATTTAGGTTAAGTAGTGTGTAGGCTTAGGGACTGATGACCTTAGCAGTTAAGTCTCATAAGATTTCACACACACACACACACACACACACACACACACACACACACACACACACACTACATGCGGTCGATGGACGCGACAAAACGTCAATTGCAGAGTTAGAAACGGAAGTTTAAAGCCATTCTTGGACTTTTCTGGTGTCCAGGCTCTTCGGAAGATCTTCTACACCCGTATTTTCTGGCGACGACCACTTCACGTGCACCTCTTGGCCGTGTCTTGCCGACGCCTTGTCTTTCGCACAATCTGTGAAGTGCTTAGGTCACATCCTTGGCCGTTCGCTACGTGCGATGTACGAGTGGTGTTCATTATTTGTAGTGCTTCAGTGATGTGTTAAACTGTGCATCGGACTTCATACTAATGATGGTGCGTAAATGATGTTAACAACATGGACAAAATTTTGTTTGGCAACTGCACACAAACGCAAGAAACCAAACTGAAACGTATAATTAATTAGAAATTTGGCTTCGTTTTTTACGGTAAGGAGAAAATTTAAAAAAAAATATAGTGACTTTCTTCAAGTAAAACAGTTTATTTGACACAAAACAGGGTTTCTGTTTCGTTAACAGGGAAGTGTAATTTTTGACAAACTCACTGTGTATCACAATTATGGATTTACGCTATAGAAACTACTTAAGTATCTCCCAGAAGTTTGAAGTTGGTCCCGCAGGTGCCTGAAACCTTCCTCTGTAAAGGAATGAAAGCGTGGCTCCTTTGAGGTCAGCCATGGGCTAGACGACGCTTCACACAGAAAGGTGTCGACACATGCGAGCTGAGGTGTGATGTAGTATAATGATATCACATTCTCACCAACCTTCACCACAGTTCTGCCAAACACCGTCGTGGACTTTTCGCACGATAGAAAGGACGTTACACCTACTCTTATGCACATTTCACCCCTTATTTTGCTCCTATGCGATGGACATCAAAACAACGACCCCTAGCGTTGAAAATACACGGTTTTCGTAAGGCTGGACGAGAGAAACATTGTTGACACGCTGGCACTCATTGTCGACAAGAAAGGGCCTCATGGGATGCCGTGAGGGACATCAATGGAAACACTCTCTGCACACCATCGAAATTGTTTGATACAGTTTTATTACAATCTCAGGTTGCCAATGCAAAATCCATTCCAGGTTTTAATCAAATTTTGGTGGTGTGCTACAAGGGCATTATTACCTTTCGTTAACAAGAATAATGCTGGGAATTCAACACTAATGCTCTTCCAGTAAACAAATAGTAATAGAGGACTATATTTTTAGGCAATAAACGCAACTATTTCCCGACGTAGATCATTTTGTCAAAAATTTTCCAGTGCGCAGAATCGGTTCCCAAAGCTCTATTATGAAACGCCTACCAAATATTCGTCTACGGCTCCTTTAATTTCAAATTTCTCTTTGGTTTATTTTCGAAATATAAATCGCGACAAGCAAGTACACGGAAAGCGAAAACATTATGGTTTTGCAGCAGCAATTTGCTTGGGGATGTCTACATTTGCTAAACTCAAAAACGTTTCAGCTAAATATGGGAGTTATATCACACACGTCAAGTCACCATCGTCAGATTGACTTCAAGGTAAAATTCTTTTCCACCTCACTGATGAAGATAAATGTGTTACCAGTCGACCGTTTCAGGAAAAGATGTACGGGTACGTAAACATTTCGAGTTGAACTTTAACTGTAAGATCTTCCCAGTTGGCAAACGCAGAAGAAAAACTGCACGTCTGCCATTTGTGAGCTTGTTCAAATACCGGTCCCGCAACCAAAGTTCGAACCCATGACCTTTCGAGAACGAGTTTCGGAGTAACCAGGTGACCATAACCTTGGCGGATCTCGGTGAGAACCTCACGGCCGTAAGTGCCCTGCGATAAACTCCTGCATGCAAGGAAACAAGAATACTGCGACGTCGGACACCGCTACACGTCGAACACGGCTTTAGTTTCTGCGTGCCTCTGGGTGCGCTCTAAGAGGAGCTAGCCATCACGTAACAAAGCGAACGCCACAGCGCGAAAACACTGGATCTGTGTTTACTTTTTGCACAATTTAAGAGGATTCTGCTGTAAGAGACGCGCTATAAAATGTTTCTAAAGCATTCTCGTATGAAATGCAGAGTGCTATACAATAAAAGCAATCTAAGCGAAAACTACATGACAATTGTGTAAGTAAGTAACGAGCAATTTTTGCAAGGAATGACATTCTCTTCGTCACTGATAAACATGAGAATGGCAATGGTTCTCGGTATCAGACGATTTTTGATGACTTGTGAAATTGAGATGTATAACAGCGGCTCACAAATCTAAATCAAAAGGGAAATTGTGAACTAACCGGACACTGAAAACTATACCGCGGTGACAAAAGTCAAGGGATATTGATAAACAAATGGAGGTAGTATCGCGAACGCAAGGTACACCACTGGCCGTTAAAATTGCTACACCACGAAGATGACGTGCTACATACGCGAAATTTAACCGACAGGAAGAAGATGCTGTGATATGCAAATGATTAGCTTTTCAGAGCATTCACACAAGGTTGGCGTCGGTGGAGACACCTACAACGTGCTGACATGAGGAAAGTTTCCAACCGGTTTCTCATACACAAACAGCAGTTGACCGGCGTTGCGGGTGAAACGTTGTTGTGATGCCTCGTGTAAGGAGGACAAATGTGTTTCCGACTTTGATAAAGATCGGATTGTAGCCTATCGCGATTGCGGTTTATCGTATCGCGAC
This sequence comes from Schistocerca serialis cubense, assembly GCF_023864345.2. NCBI lineage: Eukaryota > Metazoa > Arthropoda > Insecta > Orthoptera > Acrididae > Schistocerca > Schistocerca serialis. Next base: position 16,700,273 of record NC_064646.1, read on the forward strand.
GTTGCTGCTCGCGTTGGTCGAGATCCAATGACTGTTAGCAGAATATGGAATCGGTGGGTTCGGGAGGGTAATACGGAACGCCGTGATGGATCCCAACGGCCTCGTATCACTATCAGTCGAGACGACAGGCATCTTATCAGCATGGCTGTAACGGATCGTGCAGCCACTTCTCGATCCCTGAGTCAACAGATGGGGACGGTTGCAAGACAACAACTACCTGCACGAACAGTTCGACGACGTTTGCAGCAGCATGGACTATCAGCTCGGAGACCGTGGCTGCGGGTACCCTTGACGCTGCATCACAGACATGAGCGCCTGCGATGGTCTACTCAACGACGAACCTGGGCGCACGAATGGCAAAACGTCTTTTTTTTCGGACGAATCGAGGTTCTGTTTACAGCATCATGATGGTCGCGTCCGTGTTTGGCGACAGCACGGTGAACGCACATTGGAAGCGTGTATTCGTCATCGCCATACTGGCGTATCACCCGACGTGATGGTATGGGGTGCCATTGGTTACACGTCTCGGTCACCTCTTGTTCGCATTGACGGCACTTTGAACAGTGGACGATACATTTCAGACGTGTTACGACCCGTGGGTCTACCCTTTATTCGATCCTTGCGAAACCCTACAGTTCAGCAGGATAACGTACGACCTCATGTTGCAGGTCCTGTATGGGACTTGATGGATACAGAAAATGTTCGATTCTGCCCTGGCCAGCATATTCTGCAGATCTCTGACCAATTGAAAACGTCTGGTCAGTGGTGGCCGAACAAATGACTCGTCGCAATACGCCAGTCACTACTCTTGATGAACTGTGGTATCGTCTTGAAGTTGCATGGGCAGCTGTACCTATACACACCATCCAAGCTCTGTTTGACTCAATGCTCAGGCGTATCAAGGCCGTTATTACGGCCAGAGGTGGTTGTTCTGGGTACTGATTTATCAGGATCTATGCACCAAAATTGCGTGAATATTTAATCACATGTGAATTCTAGTATAATATATTTGTCCAATGAATACCCGTTTATCATCTGCATTTCTTCTTACTGTAGCAATTTTAATGGGCGGTAGTGTAGTACGTTGTGTTGCTTCCACGGGCGGAAATTCAGGCGCTCACTCATACAAACGGGGAATACTGTCCTGGGATACGTCGTGTCACGCCTGCTCGTCCTGTTCACGTAGTTCTGTTTGAGTTATTGGATTACGAGTCGTACGAGTCACATCTCGCTCATCCTGTCTCACACGTGCCAGGTAATTTCCGCACGTATTGCAGAGCAGGCTGACTTTCACGGGCAGTTTGTGGGCGAGCATTATCCTGTTGGAACAACGCATCACCTCCTGTTGCACGAACGGCGAAAGGACGCGTGTGACAACATTCTGGCACATACGAATGATGGTTAGTGTCCCCTCGAGAAACATCAAGGGTGAACGAGTAGTTGTAGCTTATCGTACCCCAGATCGTAAAGCATGGGGCCAGTGTTTCTTGGACGAATGCACCCTACGAGGAAGCGCTCATCAGCTCCGTGTCGTACGCAGAATGGACCATAACTTGCTTGCAGGCAGAAGCTGCTTTCATTGATGAAGACCATGGCGCACCACTCCGTCTTCCACGTGATCCTCTGTCGGCACCAGTAGAGCCGTGCACGTCGGTAGTGTGGCATGAGTGGAAGATGCACTAGAGGTGTGCATGCCATTAGCCTCACTACTAATAGCCGGTTAGCAACTGCTGGTGTTGACACGTTTGAGAGAGCAAGCGCTCCTGGCAGGCGTCTGTTCTGCGTGGACCCTCCAGAACCTCGCCTGCAGATCTGTGTTTGTTCACGTGACCACTGATACTAGCATCTTTCTGCAGTCAACGCAGCACGTCCAACTTGCGTGTCAGTTCTCCATTTGGCTCTAGGTAGCACGAGAGCGTCTCTGCGGCATGGTTGCCTCCTCGCTTCACACGTTTGCACACACCGAGGCTTCTTGCTGTGAGTGCATCGTCTTAAAGCGTAGACACAGATGGCGTTCTGGTAACTACGCCACTACGCTATTGTTAGCAGACGAGGTTGAAACTACGAGTATTTTCAGTATATCTACTATTCTCCCAGATGGCATACGACGTCATCGGATCTAAATCGACGTCGTCTTTCCAGGTGTACTAAATCGTTTCCGGCAGCGTATAAGATTAAATTTGACATATCGATGAAGGGTGTACCTGCATAGATTTGCTGGTAGTTTAATTTTAAATGTTTGTTAAATCATAGTCGATGACAGACAGCGGGAGTTCGCGATGCCGACGAGCGAGGACGATGCGCGCGCGGCCGGGGCAGCCGCCTCGGACGCGCTGGAGTCGGCCGCTGGTCGGTCGGTTGGGCCTGGCCCGCCGGACGCTCCAGCGGCCGCTCCACACAGGACGGATCCCAGGTTGACGACCCAGGCTACGGCACCGGTTCATGACAGGATAGAACGACGATCGACAGGCGCTATTCGACCGCAGAAAACTACACACCACACGACGAAACCATATTCGGACGTCGGCCATACATCACATCACGACGGACGCAACAATGAAGACGACCGCCAGGACTACGCCAGAAGGCTCGATATATGTCGGGAGAAGGACAAAGGAACGCTGAAGGACATACAACGCCTTATCCGCTATTCACGGGAAACGCAAGAGCAGGAGAACGACACCTGTCTGGCATCTCCATCTGTGGACTCAGATGTCGAATCACAGCACTCCCACCAAACGGTCGACGACGCGGAGATGGCAGCGGCCTTTCCAGCAGACAACGACAACGACTCCCTACACGCAGAGGGGGACTTTACGCTCGTACACAACAAACGGCGCAGAAGCAACGCATTAGCCAAGGACTTAGCCAACCCGGCTAAGAGACGAACGGAGACCATCCCCACAACGAACCGATTCGCCCCACTGACACTTCAAGCTGCGCCTCCATCAACCACCAACAAGCCGCAGGGACAAACTTCTAATGCCGCAGAAGCCGTGGACAGAGACAAGAATGTGCTTCGCAAAGTGCCCCCAGTCACAATTTATTACACAAAGGATTACGTTCACCTCAATGAAACGCTCAACGGACTTCTAGAGGGCAACCTTAAAGCTATATACCAAAAGGACCGCATCAAATACCACTTTGAGTCCTTCGAAGACCAAAGGCGTGCAATAAAATTCTTCACGAACCACAACTTCTCCTATTTTACACATCAAGCACCAGAAGACAGGGAACTGAAAGTAGTTGTCAAACGCCTTCCGGCGGAAGTTACCGAAGAACAACTTTACTATGCCCTCAAGGAAAAAGGCTTCAAAGTGCTACAAGTCTACCAATTTAAGGAACGCGACGAGAAGACGAAACAATTGATACCGCAACCTGTGTACCGAGTCACCCTCCCATCCGGAAAAGACAGTGACAAGATCTATGATGTCAAATACCTGCTCTACATACGAGTGATAATAGAAACCTATAACAGTAAAGAAGGACCAGTCCAGTGCCGACATTGCCAACGTTTCGAGCATACAGCGAACTACTGCAGCATGCCAGCACGCTGCGTCCGCTGCGGTGGATCCCATAAATCATCGAATTGTACCCATCCTAGGACGGCGCCCCCAAAGTGCGCCAATTGTGAACAAGAACATCCAGCGACCTTCCGTGGCTGCCCCAAATTTCAAGAACTCCTACGGAAATATACTAGAAGGACACCAAAGAAGTCGACCCCACAACGGCCTATAATTTTTAAGAACTCGGCCATGGCTGCGATTCCGGCCACCCAACAACAAGTGGCACCTCTCCCTGTGGAAACAATCGCCTCTCGACCACAACCGGCACCCAGAGTGACTCTACGGCAGACAAGACAACAGCGCACGTACTCCGAAGCACTACATGCCCATCCGCCGACTCCAACACCAGCGGAGACGTCATCTGCCTGGTCGACCACCCTTACACCAGCGTTAACAGATATTCTTCAACTACTCACCGCCATCCAGCAGAAGCTGACGTCTATCCTCTCGCTTGTAGAAAGCGTACTGACAGCTTTTCAAACACCCTAAATGGATAGACGGCATCACGCGAGGAATCTTAACTTCTGCATTTGGAATGCCAACGGCCTGAAACCGAAGAAAATAGAATTCACGGACTTCTTACATCGCCACAAGATAGACGTAGCATTTGTCTCCGAAACACATCTTCGCGAGTCAACCGACCTGCGCTTGAGGAACATGCACATCTACCGGACGGACAGACGGGACCAACGGGGTGGAGGGACCGCAGTTCTGATCAAAAAATGTATTCGTCACCACCAAGAACGTTTACCTCAACTCCAGACTTTAGAGGCCACGGCAGTAACAATCCACACGACGCTCGGAAACATTACCTGTATTGCGGCTTACCTTAGCCCAAAGAAGCCTCTCCACCCAGAAGATCTTTACTCCGTTACAGAGGGTTACGACAAGATCCTCCTTGGAGGGGATCTTAATAGTAAACATGTTGCCTGGAATTCCCGTAAGACTAACCCAAAAGGACATATGTTGTTTGCACTGGCTGAGAATTTACATGTTTCCGTCCATGGACCACGGGAACCGACGAGGATACCTTACGTCCAGACACAAGACGCTGATGTCCTAGACATCGCCATAATCAAGAACATCAATCCGAATCTCCATCTGCGGACGCTGGATGATCTTTCGTCGGACCACAGACCGGTGTTAGGACTCATAGAGAGGGCTACTTTGCAACTCCCACTGCCGACGACAAGAACTTACGACTGGCAGCAGTTCCAAGCGTACCTCAACAACAATGTGCGACCAACCCAGGTTGTTACTGCAAGAGAAGCGATTGATGTGGCAGTCGCAGTACTCACGAAGAAGATTACCAGTGCGAAACAACGAGCACTCACGGAGCACCTGCAACCGGAAGTCAATTATGACGAGTTTCCACCACCACTGCAGGAGTTTAAGACAAGGTGCAATCGCTGTCGGAAACGATGGGTCCGTCATCCGGACGATAGACGGGAGACTCACAGACTAACCCGAGAACTCCGGCGGAAGGTTCAGGACTGGAAGCAACACACATGGGAACTCAAAATGGACAACTTTCTATTACGCACCAAAGATGAATGGCGAATAGTTAAAAGTCTCAGACAGCAACAGCCCCCCAAAAGGGCAATTCGAGGACCCCATGGCCTCTTGTACGACTCACTGGCGCAGGCGGATCTGTATGCGGATACATACCAACAACAGATGACTACGCCCCCCACGGAGGAGGGAGATGATGCACTCCACCGTGCAGAGGAGGCCACAGCGGCGGAATGGGAAGCTATTCGGGACGCCCCGACTAACACTATGCCCCGGCTGACAACGCCGGAGGAAATTCGGAGGATTATCAAGTATAGCAAACACACCTCACCTGGAGCAGATAGAATCAGCAATACGGAATGGAAACACCTCCCGAGAAAGCCTGTTGTGCTTCTCACCCGGATAGTGAACAGCTGCCTCAGGATTGGATACTTCCCAGAGGCATGGAAGATTGCCAGAATAGTGCCAATACCAAAACCGGGCAAGGATCTCTCACACCCTGGCAGGTACAGACCCATAAGTTTACTGTCGACGCTGGGAAAGGTACTGGAACGTGTCCTACTGAAACGCCTGCTGGACATCCTTGTGGCACACAACATCATCCGACCGGAGCAGTTTGGCTTCCAGGCGAAGCTATCGGCTGAGTTACAACTACTGCGCATCACGGAATCTATCCAGGACAATTTCAACAAGAAACGACATACTATTGGAGTCTTTCTCGATATAGAGAAGGCTTACGATAAAGTATGGCAACGCAACTTGATCGTCAAGCTCCGACGTACCACTCCCCTACCAGACTGCTATTTAAAACTTCTCGACAATTTTCTTCAGGATCGCAGATTATATGTTCGCATTGATGACAAGAATTCAACAACACGGCCTGTCCTTGAAGGACTTCCACAAGGATCGGTCATCTCTCCACTGCTGTTTAATTTATATATTAACGACCTCCCGACGGTGCCACATGTTACTGCCAGTTTCTATGCCGACGACACAGCGCTCCTGACTGCATGCACCAGAATGGACCACCTCGTCACACGGATGCAGCGCCAACTAGATTTAGTGGACCACTGGACCCACATGAACAAAATAACTGTCAATGCGGAAAAAACCAAAGTTATTGTCTTCACACGTCGGAGACCCATCGTCAATGACCGCCTGCGGATATCAGACCAGCCACTCCCCTGGGCAACAACTGTAAAATACCGGGGAGTGCATCTAGACGCCAAACTGTTGTATAGTCATCACATTATGGAGAAGAAGACGTCTGGCCTCAAAATGCTGGGAGCTCTCCTCCCCTTTCTGAAGAGCTCATACCTCAGCCAACGCACGAAACTCCAGTTGTACCATGCCACAGTCGAACCATCCATTTTGTATGGATCGACCTCTTGGGGTACTACGTGTGCCACGAACTACAAGCAGTTACAGGTTGTACAAAGCAGATGCCTGCGATGGATCACAGGAGCCCAATGGTGGATCCGAAATCAAGACATTTATCGAGCCTTAAGCGAATCTTACCTCTCAGACAAGGTCAAGGAGAAGGCACGAACCTTATTTCGGAAGTTGGACATGATACGTGACAGTACACCACAACTCACCACAGTAGGGGCGGTAGAACCCTTACGCAACCACAAATATAAAGTACCGAAGGCGATAGTATTTGAGCCTCCGTAAATGATATCCCTACGTAATTCTCCATAATTTAAGGACATATCGTCCTTTAGCACTTCTACACACGTGTTTTCAAACACACACCAAAAGCAGCGAGTTAATGGACCCTTCTGTGTGCCCAAACTAAAGCTGAAAGAAGAATAAATAAATAAAGAGAAAATTTTTACCCCTTCCATTCCCTACAGAAGTAAAAATCAACGAAGTTGATCAGACTTCAGCACTACCACAATAAAAAAAAAAAAAAAAGTCGATGACAAGCTGTTGTATTCATGAACTAGAGGTTATGCAACAAAGTACAATGCTACTATGACATCGTGACGTTAAGATGCAGAATTTTATATCCTAATAATGTTCGAGACTCCATTACACCAAAATTTTGAATTTTTCATGATTTCCAAGTTCTTGTTGTTGTTGTGGTCTTCAGTCCTGAGACTGGTTTGATGCAGCTCTCCATGCTACTCTATTCTGTGCAAGCTTCTTCATCTACCAGTACCTACTGCAACCTACAGCCTTCTCAATAGGTCTAGTGTATTCATCTTTTCGTCTCCCTCTACGATTTTTACACTCGACGCTGCCCTCCAGTACTAAATTGGAGATCCCTTGACGCCTCAGAACATGTGCTACCCACCGATCCTTTCTTCTACTCGAGTTGTACCTCAAACTCCACTTCTCCCCAATTCTATTCAATACCTCCTCATTAGTTACGTGATTTACCCATTTAATCTTCAGCATTCTTCACCACATTTCGAAAGCTTATATTTTCTTCCAGAATGAGATTTTCACTCTGCAGCGGAGTCTGCGCTGATATGAAACTTCCTGGCAGATTAAAACTGTGTGCCCGACCAAGACTCGAACTCGGGACCTTTGCCTTTCGCGGGCAAGTGCTCTACCATCTGAGCTACCGAAGCACGACTCACGCCCGGTACTCACAGCTTTACTTCTGCCAGTATCTCGTCTCCTACCTTCCAAACTTTCATATCAGCGCACACTCTGCTGCGGAGTGAAAATCTCATTCTGGAAACATCCCCCAGGCTGTGGCTAAGCCATGTCTCTGCTATATCCTTTCTTTCAGGATTGCTAGTTCTGAAAGGTTCGCAGGAGAGCTTCTGTAAAGTTTGGAAGGTAGGAGACGAGATACTGGCAGAAGTAAAGCTGTGAGTACCGGGCGTCAGTCGTGCTTCGGTAGCTCAGATGGTAGAGCACTTGCTCGCGAAAGGCAAAGGTCCCGAGTTCGAGTCTCGGTCCGGCACACAGTTTTAATCTGCCAGGAAGTTTCATATCAGCGCACACTCCGCTGCAGAGTGAAAATCTCATTCTGGAAACATCCCCCAGGCTGTGGCTAAGCCATGTCTCCGCCATATCCTTTTTTTCAGGAGTGCTAGTTCTGCAAGGTTCGCAGGAGAGCTTCTGTAAAGTTTGGAAGGTAGGAGACGAGATACTGGCAGAAGTAAAGCTGTGAGTACGGGCGTGAGTCGTGCTTCGGTAGCTCAGATGGTAGAGCACTTGCCCGCGAAAGGCAAAGGTCCCGAGTTCGAGTCTCGGTCTGGTACATAGTTTTAATTTGCCACGAAGTTTCATATCAGCGCACACTCCGATGCAGAGTGAAAATCTCATTCTGGATAGGTGTTCTTTGTCTAAAATTCCTTTGCTCTAACTCGAAAATGTTCTTTAAAATCTATATTCTTTTCCATTTTTTTCTAAAGTTATTTTGACAACTGTATTGATGGCCCTGATTTTGGTATTTATTGAGATTTTCTTGCAATTATAGCCATATTTAAAGAAATGGTATACCACGTCTTTTTTTCTGTCTTGCTTTCTTGGCTTCTTTTTGCAATCCATTAATTTGCTTAATTTTCCCAAGAATTGGAACTAATAAACCTCGTCAAACATTCTATAACTTTTGGTGAGATTTTTCTTTGCTCTCGAGTTCTGACGCTTGCCTGTCATCGTGATAGCTAACGTAAAGCATTTGCAATTGAGTTAAAATATTTCGTGTTATATTCATACCAATCCACATGCGCCATCTGGTCAGCTATTGTACCCAGATAACAGACTAAAAGGAAAAAATCACACAAAGATATAAATGGCGCCATCATACTGCCCGTTTCCTAGAAATTTCTTTGTACTATCAATTAATGAGCATCACAAAACAAGTTTTTATTTCTTGTTTTTCTCTTATCAACTTTAAAAGTAATTCTCGACATGTTCTTCCTTACCCCTCCTTCCGCGCTCATTGTACGAGTACACTAGTCATTTTGCCTTTATTTTGAATAGCTTTGGATTCGATTGTCAGGAACTAAACCATTTTATTTTTATTACTTTATTCTTTTATTTTTTCTCCTTTTATAGCGCTCATTTTTTCTGTAACTAAACGAACGAATGTAGCGAGACCATTCGAAAATTTCTGGCTGGAGTAGAAAAAGGTTGTAATCTTTACAGTAATTTGAATGATTATTGAATGTCTCTGAGCTCCCCAGGAATGTGTTTGTAAAACTGTCTTAACCGTTAATAACCGTGATAGTCAGGCAGCCGGAAGGGTGCAAACACAGAGAATTTAGGACCGTTCCAACGGAAGTAACAACCTATTTCGTTTATTAGCTAAAGTACACGAAACATGTGGCATAGTGCTAACAGAAAACACTTTCACCGGTGTACGATGCCCACAAGAAGTGGAGCATGGCGGTGTATCCACAATTTCTGGAAGAGACTAGTGAAATTAAACATAAGCTCTCACAAAGAAGTCCGGAAGAGGATTTTGCAACTTTTGACTAATGTAGTTTAACGTGTAAGCACGATAAGTTATTGTACTTAAAAAAATAAACTGGGAAGGGAAAAGACATCACTACAAATGCTTAGAAGTGGATTAAAATTACTCACCAAAATTAAGAATTCTTGTAAGATTAGCCAGCGAGCCTAGAACACAAGTTGGTTAAGAGAGAACACTGAAAAAAAAAAAAAAAAAAAAGATGGTATTGCACAGCCCACGAATGGCAAAGGTCCCGAGTTCGAGTCTCGGTCGGGCACACAGTTTTAATCTGCCAGGAAGTTTCTTATATTTTCTTCTTATCCAAACTATTTATCGTCCATGTTTCACTTCCATACATGTCTACACTCCATACAAATACTTTCAGAAACGACTTCCTGACGCTTAAATCTATACTTGATGTATTTCTAAGTTACATTCAGTAATTACTAGTGTTAACTTGGTCACAGGCGTGCATATCTCTCCCGGCGCTAGATTTTCCCAGTCGCTGCGTATCGCCCAATCCGTTTGTGCACGCGCTAAGCTCACAGTGCCGGGCCGTATTACTATGTGGCTTGTCCGTAATACAGCGAAGACCAAACGAAGTCTGAAAACTCACAAGCTCAGGCACTTGCGTATTGCTGTATTAACACCGTATGAATGTTTGGTTAGTTGTAAAAGAACGCCGGAAAGCCTTAATTATGGCATGAGAAACAAATACATCAATAAATAAAATGCGTTTAATGAACAGGAGACCACTCCTAACATAAGTAAAATACTAATCACCATATGCACAAATACGCATAGTATATTCAGAAGTCACTTAGTTGTGAAAGAAAAGAGTATTCCCAGAATCTGCAAATGCGCAAATGTATCCAGGAGTTGTTTTGTGCAGTCAAATTTATTTTAAAAAATCGATGAAGTGGCGGTATTTGTCTCTTGATGCAATGCAATATGTGTGTGTGTGGCTGACTGAAGTTACTCCAGGCTTTCCAGAGGCTGCAAGTTGCAACTGATCTGAAACCCGCTCGGTCGGGTTCGTGTCAGCAGATACCAGTTGGTTGGCTCCTTCCTCTTTGAGGACGTGTTCACGAGAAATACAAGGTGTGCTTGGGGATTATCGTCTTAAAATTATGGCTGAAATGTTGTCAACGCTTTTAGAATTAAAAATAAAATCAAGATGTAACATATGTTTCAAAGCTGTGTGTTAAACAGGCACTTTCAATTTTTCAATAATCTTCTTTCAGTAACTCGCGAACTGGTATTTACTGATACTTCGCAAAGAAGCTCTGTAAGTAGTAGCGATATAAATAGTGTAAAGTCTCTGAGTTATCTCTTTCGGAGGCGAAAAATGTTTTGTCATATTTGACCGTTTCCGACCTCCGGATGCTTTAAGTCAATTAGCGCGCTGGCGGTTGAAGGTGCGTGTTCAAGGACAGCTCTGTAGCATACTTTGTTCCGTTAGGCTTTTGCTATTGACAGTCGGATGTCAAGTGCTGCGCGATGTGTTTGCAGTTATTTATGAAAACTTTTAATGTTTCTGAAGTGGTTACTAATAGGCAAGGCCTTGCAGTCAGTTGATACGTTTGGTATAGGAATCCTACGGCTTGTTATTTGAGTGTTAAATTTGCTATGATTTGCCAAGGTTGACATTGGGGCGCATTGTATTACGAAATTTCTGGTTCTCTTTGGTTACAGTAAGCTCGAAGCTGGCTACAGGATCGTGTTCCGGTCACTCAGTCCGAAGCATTATGTATTCAATTTCGCCACTCTCCCCTTCAATTTAGGTCATTCCATGCTTTTCATAATAAAGTCGTGAATACATATTTGTGTCTTTCTGATTTCTGGAACTTCCGAATTACGTAGCGCGTGTAACTGAAAGTCAAGTGGCTTTTTCCACTGTTTGCTTGACTTGAAATCAATGTACAGTTTAATTACATTTTATATTTGTTAGTTCCATTATCCTGAGTCACTCATTGAACATTTACGAAAATTTTGATGAGTGTTTTTTCTCCTTCCATTCCATATTATCATGTCGCCCAGCACCAACTTTTCTATTTAGCTGTGGCACATGATAAAGATGGCGAAGTCATTCAGTTTCTCAGGCAGTTCTTCCCTTTTTCTCGTAATAAAAACCCTGTTCTCTGCATGCCAGTTTTTCAGTTTGAAGGTAAGTCTTGACAAAAGGGGCTGAGTGAAGAATTTCTATGGTAGATTCTGTTCAGTATATGTGTTCACGTTCTGCAACACTAACCTGCAGAGTGCATTATATCGATGTGCTCACCACTACATTATAGTTCATGCATATTCAAATTGTTTCGAATTGCATCTCATCACTCGAGTAGCTTGGGGACATATTACCTACTGTTTCCCCTATATTAAGCATTGGGGGGTCACAGAACACCGGGGTCGATCAATTTGCGTCGAGGGATGCCGTTTGCTATGGCCTGGACTTTTTATGACACTAATGCCGTTAAGGTGGCTTCCAATGTTCGGAAACAACAGCCTGCCGCAGTGGGACGCACCATCACTGGTGCTCTGTTCAGCAAAATGGACAGGTGATGGGTGAGCACGAGGTTCTGATGACCCTGAGACAACTGAACAGATCATACTTCAGCAGGACAAAGCAACGCATACTCCGAGAACGTCGGATATCCCTATTTTCCTGTCATGCTTGTTTGCCAGACACATCACCCACATAACAGATCTGAGGTATGGTTGGGAAGCAGCTTGTCAGACATCGTTCTGCAGCATCTACTGTCGACACTTGGCCGACTCACGTGCAAAGCTCTTAGGGGTAAATCTCCATTAACATACTCTGTAATACGTTGATTTTATACCCTGACACTTAGGGGCCCTGATTTAAATACGAGGGCGTTCCACACCGACTTGTCCAGCAGTCGCGTTGAGTTCTACAACACTTACTCTTTGCTTGCCTACAAACATCTATCAAATCGATGATACACGATGAGAGAAAAAGCCTGTACCCGAAAATGTTTACAAAGGAAATGAAGACGCTTAAGGATGAGACAGGAGCCTGCAATAAAAAAAAAAAGCGAATGAAAGATGCTGGTTTCTGTCTTTCGATGTTCTATACGAAACTCGTACTGCTGCTAAAATGAGTGTTATAACAACCCACATTAACAGTGTTGAAAATCTGCGTTAATCGTTAGTAGCCTACTCTGTAAAACCCCATGACGCCATGGAGTCGCTGTAAAGTTCTACACAGAATTTACTTGTGAATTAGCTCCACTCCTGATTTACCGAAAAATCATCAAGCAGACGTAACTTAATGTTCCCAACCCTTAGAAAAGAGAACGTCGAAAAGAGAACGATTCGTACCAGTCTACAAGACAAGAATTAGAACTCATTCGTTAAACCAAATTTCACATCAATTTTTAGCATAATACAGGAAAATGTTTTGCGTTCATATAGTATTACCTATCTAGAACAAAGGGATGATCATGTCTGGCAAAAGCCATCTTGTGCTCTTCTTACATAATATACCCAGTAACATCGATAAAGTAAATTAGGTTCAATAGGTATTGCTGTTGTTGTTGTTATTGTTGTTGTCTTCAGTCCTGAGACTGTTTTGATGCAACTCTCCTTGCTACTCTATCCTGTGCAAGCTTCTTCATCTCCCAGTGCTTACTGCAAGCTACATCCTTCTGAATCTGTTTAGTGTATTCATCTCTTGGTCTCCCTCTACGATTTTTACCCTCCACGCAGCCCTCCAATGCTAAATTTGTAAACCCTTGATGCCTCAGAACATGTCCTACCCACCGATCTCTTCTTCTTGTCAAGTTGTGCCACATACTCCTCTTCTCCCAAATTCTATTCAATACCTCCTCATTAGTTATGTGATCTACCCATCTAATCTTCAGCATTCTTCTGTAGCACCACATTTCGAAAGCTTCTATTCTCTTCTTGTCCAAACTATTTATCGTCCATGTTTCACTTCCATACATGGCTACACTCCATACAAATACTTTCAGAAACGACTTCCTGACACTTAAATCTACTCGATGTTAACAAATTTCTCTTCTTCAGAAACGCTTTCCTTACCATTGCCAGTCTACATTTTATATCCTCTCTACTTCGACCATCATCAATTATTTTGCTCCCCAAATAGCAAAACTCCTTTACTACTTAAAGTGTCTCATTTCCTAATCTAATTAGCTCAGCATCACCCGAATTAATTTGACTACATTCCATTATCCTCGTTTTGCTTTTGTTGATGTTCATCTTATATCCTCCTTTCAAGACACTGTCCATTCCGTTCAACTGCTCTTCCAAGTCCTTTGCTGTCTCCGACAGAATTACAATGTCATCGGCGAACCTCAAAGTTTTTATTTCTTCTCCATGGACTTTAATACTTACTCCGAATTTTTCTTTTGTTTCCTTTTCTGCTTGCTCAATATACAGATTGAATAACATCGGGGAGAGGCTACAACCCTGTCTCAATCCCTTCCCTATCGCTGTTTCTCTTTCATGCCCCTCGACTCCTATAACTGCCATCTGGTTTCTGTACAAGTTGTAAATAGCCTTTCACTCCCTGTATTTTACCCCTGCCACCTTTAGAATTTGAAAGAGAGTATTCCAGTCGACATTGTCAAAAGCTTTCTCTAAGTCTACAAATGCTAGAAACGTAGGTTTGCCTTTCCTTAATCTATTTTCTAAAATAAATCGTAGGGTCAGTATTGCCTCACGTGTTCCAGTATTTCTACGGAATCCAAACTGATCTTCGCCGAGGTCGGCTTCTACCAGTTTTTCCATTCGTCTGTAAATAATTCGCGTTAATATTTTGCAGCTGTGACTTATTAAACTGATAGTTCGATAATTTTCACATCTGTAAACAGCTACTTTCTTTGGGATTGGAATTATTATATTCTTCTTGGAGTCTGAGGGTATTTCGCCTGTCTCATACATCTTGCTCACCAGATGGTAGAGTTTTGTCAGGACTGGCTCTCCCAAGGCCGTCAGTAGTTCCAATGGAATGTTGTCTACTCCCGGGGCCTTGTTTCGATTCAGGTCTTTCAGTATTCTCTCAAACACTTCACGCAGTATCGTATCTCCCATTTCATCGTCATCTACATCCTCTTCCATTTCAATAATATTGTCCTCGTGTACGTCGCCCTTGTAAAGACCCTCTATATACTCCTTCCACATTCCTGCTTTCCTTCTTTGCTTAGAACTGGGTTTCCATCAACACACTTGATATTCATACAAGTGGCACTCTTTTCTCCAAAGGTCTCTTTAATTTTCCTGTAGGCAGTATCTATCTTACCCCTACATTCTTACATTTGTCCTCTAGCCATCCCTGCTTACCCATTTTGCACTTCCTGTCGATCTCATCTTTGAGACGTTTGTATTCCTTTTTGCCTGCTTCTTTTACTGCGTTTTTATATTTTCTCCTTTCATCAATTAAATTCAATATTTCTTCTGTTACCCAAGGATTTCTACTATCCCTCGTCTTTTTACCTAATTGATCCTCTGCTGCCTTCACCACTTCATCCCTCAGAGCTACCCATTCCTCTTCTACTGTATTTCTTTCCCCCATTCCTGTCAATTGTTGCCTTATGCTCTCCCTGAAACTCTGTACAACCTCTGGTTTAGTCAGTTTATCCAGGTCCCATCTCCTTAAATTGCCACCTTTTTGGAGTTTCTTCAGTTTTAATCTACAGTTCACAACCAGTAGATTGTGGTCTGCACCTGGAAATGTCTTACAATTTAAAATCTGGTTCCTAAATCTCTGTCTTACCATTACATAATCTGTCTGATACCTTCTAGTACCTCCAGGATTCTTCCATGTATACAACCTTCTTTTATGATTCTGAACCAAGTGTTAGCTATGATTAAGTTATGCTCTGTGCAAAATTCTACCAGACGGCTTCCTATTTCATTTCTCTCCCCCAATCCATATTAACCCACTATGTTTCCTTCTCTCCCTTTACCTACTCTCGAATTCCGGTCACCCATGGCTATTATATTTTCGTCTCCCTTCACCACCTGAATAATTTCTTTTATCTCATCATACATTTCATCAATTTCTTCATCATCTGCAGAGCTAGTTGGCATATAAACTTGTACTACTGTAGTAGGCATGGGCTTCGTGTCTATCTTGGCCACTATAATACGTTCACTATGCTGTTTGTGGTATCTTAGGCGCACTCCTACTTTTTTATTCAGTTTTAAACCTACTCCTGCATTACCCCTATTTAAATTTGTATTTATAACCCTGCATTCACCTGACCAAAACTCTTCTTCCTCCTACCACCGAACTTCACTAATACCTACTATATCTAACTTTAACCTATCCATTTCCCATTTTAAATTTTCTATCCTACCTGCTCGATTAAGGGATCTGACATTCCATTCTCCGATCTGTAGAACGCCAGTTTTCTTTCTCCTGATAACGACGTCCTCTTCAGTAGTCCTCGCCCGGAGATCCGAACGGGGGACTATTGCTAGTCATCTGAAAAGCTCTTCGTACAGTTGCAAAACTAAAGATAACACTTTCATAATGGGTATGTAATAACAATAGTAGGTGGAACGAAATATTTTTGCCAGGCAGGGCTCAGCATGTTTGACTGGGAGGAGAGACATCGGCAGACACTGAAAAGAAATATCTGGCGCACCACAAGTGTAACATATCAATCGAAATTCTTCTTGTGCACCAATGGCTTAGTGAGTCGTATCTGTTCCAAAATAAGACTTTATGTAGAAAATGGAGCTATCTGCAAGGAAGATTTTTCCGTTAAACTGAACTCCGTCCGAACAGGGAACAGAAGGCTGAAAGATATCGACCGACATCGTCATCCGATAGACGTTGCTGGACGAGAATATGGACGCATGTGGTCAGCACTCCGCTCTCCCGTTCCCTGTCAGTTTTCTTGGACAGAACGGCTATTTTTCAGTCAAGTAGCTCCTCAATAGGTCCCGGAAGGGCTGAGTGCACTCCGCTTGCTAATAGCGCTCGGCACACCCGGTCGGTCACCCATCAAAGTGCTAGCCAAGGGCGTCAGCGCTTAACTTTCGTGATTTGATTGGAACCGGTGTGAGCACTGCGGCAAAGCTGTTGGCTGTTTCCAATAAAAGCTGCAGTAATATCCAATGAACGTTGATAAATTATTATCCTGCACCTGTCTCTTAAACCTAAGAAATGCTAATCATACACTTTGTAAGACGTCGTGGTCTCCTGACCTTCATTGCTTACATACTCCGCCCTCACAATCATATTCCACACATCAAGACACTTCAGTCGAACCCAAACCCGATAATATAAAGTCAATATTGTATGGATTCATGTAAAAGATATGCAAATAACTAATAAATCGCAAGTGCGCACCGTGGTTGAAATACTCGAGTCTGGCGTACACACATACATTCAACACACAACGGTCACAAAAGCTTTAATTCGGGAGAGCAACCGCACGCCAGGAGGCCGGTGACAACCTATCTACGTCGGCCAGTGACCGCCCACAGAGCAGACAGCATTTCCCCGGGAGAAAGGACGACCCCGTGTTCGGCTTAAAAGCAAATTCCGCTACATTGTGTTTGAGCGCCCAGCCTACAAATTCTTTACAAATATAGCACGCGGTTTCAGAGATTTTCACATGGAGACAGCAAACGCCAATCGCCGATGCTACAGATTTCCAGATTGGTCGCCTTAAACGAAACATCATTCTCCCGTTTTAGAAGAGCAATGCTGATTGGCAGACGATATTCCTGACACCTTGAGCTGAAGGAGTAATGGAAGAGACCGAAAGATATACCCCTTCACGTCTGGCGTCTTGGAGCGAGAACAGGTAATCAGAGGGTGCGCGCTCGTACGTGTACTCAAAGAGCGTGGAACAAGTCTCTCCTCAGTACTTCACTGGGAGAACACCGCTGTCGAGAGCGAATCGGAGTGCGACTCTATATTGAGTCATTGCGATTAAGCGTTGTTCACTGTGTTGGCCACCACACTTATTGTGTGGTGTGAACCGACAGAGTTATAGTTAAACGCCTGCGAGCGAATTTTGAGTGGCATCGCGGTGGACTGGTTATCTGACCGGTGTACCACGCCAGTAGTTAGACTAGGGGCGAATAGGAGTCCTTGACTTCATCAAGGTGTAGGGAGAGTTTGACTGGGGAAGGTCAATCCAGATAGAACAAGAGTTATCTTATTTGTCAGCAGCGAGCGGCGCAGACAGCAGTCATCGCAGCTTACGGTATTGTGCGCTACAACGCTTGCGAGCCCCATATTTCCTCCACAACAGTACACTTCACTGCATTTCACATGCGACAGCCTCAATCGTACCTAGCAACATTCTAATGGATAATTATTCAAGTAGAGTAGGCGCGGCTCTCATCCATTCTGCCAAGTCAATAACAATCAAAAACTTCGTACAGAAATTTCATTAGCGAATCCAATCCTTAAGAGGTAACTTCACATTCAAAAAAGAACCAGGATACAACTTGTTCAGTTGATAACTAAAAGTGCCATTGTGATTTTTCAGAAATTTTGCAAAATAAATTATTTTCGTTAGTTTCATGTTTTTCTTACACTAACTATCACTACTCCAGTACCCAAGTATCCCACTAGTTACGTAAAATTTTTTGTGAATTTTTGTGTCATTTCCTTACAGCGGAGACTCCAGAAGATATTTATTGCTCAAAGTTTATCAGGCATTTCTCTTTAGAAAGTTAGGAGCGTCTGTCTGACTTCTGTTGTAGAGTGGGGGTGGAAATTGCATCTTGCAGGAGCCACAGGGTAAAGGTTACATCTCAGATTAATCTGTTGCGAAGAATGACAGAATATCACCCACACACTCTCAACTTAACTAAGTGTAACAGCATGATACTCTTTGACTACACCATTAAGGAGTTACAACTAGAGTCAGTGATGTGATACAAATAAAAAAGTAAAATAAGAACGGTAAATATATGCTGTGGAACGACCAGACAGACACAGTTTCTGGCAAAATAACTCGGAGTCTACCGTTTACTGTAGACTGGAAGGCAGGGGTTTGTCTACCAAAAAGACAATAAACAAAATTCTTGTGCTCAAGAAAATGAATGCATAGCGTGGTGAACTATCAGCATGTAAAATTAAGGGCGAAGAGAAGGGTAACAAAGGTAACAAACTCGTTTGCCTGCCGACAGAAAGGGAAAACGAAAAGTCTGAGAAGTCTTAGCTGACAGACATCTCCTGGTGAATTCCTTAAAAAAAACTTACATAACTGTCTTTTAGGTAGAAATTACGAAAATTCTTGCGCTCTCAACGTACATATCACGTCGAGAGGGGACACATAAAATGGAATTCGTCCAGAGGCAAACGAGCTGCCACCCATCCCACGCTCCACTAGTGAATGACACTGCGAAGAATCCTAATACTATAAAAAGTACCGTCTTTCACGCACAGAGTGTATATGTACGTGTCGGAATAGCTCACGCAAGTTAATGGACAGGACAGCTGCTCTTTACAAAAATGTTTGGAAATGGCTGTCCTGAATATATCAAAAGGACTTTACTTTCTCACCACTTCTGGGTAATGCCAGAATAGTTAAATAGACACTTGGATGATCTCTGCCCTCCCCCGACATAGACTGCGATGTGCAGTAGCATAATTCTCATCGCAAATTCCGTTTGTATAAAACTGTGACAGCTACTGAATCAACTGGGACCCTGTATTGCGTAGTAAGATTCTCTGAGAAACATTGTCTTTAACCTCTTATGTGTATCTTATACAACACCCCATCAATGTCTCATATCGTTAATTAATCCATTTTCAGATTCTTTATTTAACACACTGATTTATATTGGTGGTAGAGATGGCTAGCAAAGGCAAGCAGGCATCTACAAAAGAACAACACCTTAATAAATTTATTTACACTGTGTACACTTAAGAACTGAGATGAGCATAACTTTTTAGAGCTGTAACTTCTTCTATGGTTATATACAGGGGTATTCAATAAGTAATGCAACACATTTTTTTCTTGGCCAATTTCGTTTGAAAAAATGGTGAAGTTGTTGTGAGACATTGTGGAATATTTCTGCTTCAGCCCCTACAGTTTCATGCAGTTTAGATCGGCGGTGGCGCTAAAGTAGCCTTCAAAATGGCGTCCGTAACTGAAGTGCTTTCCAAGCAGAGAGTAGGCACTGAGTTTCTTTTGGCGGAAACCAGAGCATCGCAGATATTCATAGCCGCCTGCAGAATGTCTACGGAGACCTGGCAGTGAACAAAATCACGGTGAGTCGTTGGGCGAGGCGTGTATCATGATCGCAACAAGGTCGCGTAAGTTTGTTCGCTCTTACGCGTGCTGACCGACCGCACACGGCTGTTACTCCTGCAGTGTTGGAACGTGCGGACACTCTCATTCGAGGTGATCGACGGATCCTAACAATCACCTCGCTACACAACTGGACGTCTCTGTTGGGTACTCAGATGTGTGTGTCCTCTAGGTTCTTCACCGCCTAAGAGACGACCACAACGCCCAGAGAAGGACCATCTGTGTGGAACTGCTTGCGCATTACGATGCCGATGGTGGCATTTTTTGTCGAGCGTCGTCACAGGCGATGAAGCGTGGATTCATCACATCGAACCGGAAACAAAACTGTAATCCATGGAGTGGCGCCACACCACTTCTCCGAACGTCGACAGCCTTTTGGGACTGTGAAGGGGTTATTCTGTCTTATGTCCTCCCAAATAGAGCAACCACCAGTCCTGAGATGTATTGTGCTACCATTAGGAAGTTGAAGAAACGACTTCAGCATGTTAATCGTCAAAAAATACAAACGAACTTCACCTTCGCCATGACAACCCAAGGCCTCACGCAACTCTCTTCACCCGAGAGGAGCTCAAAACTGAACTGGACTGTTATTCCTCATCCACCCTACATCCTGGATCTCGCACCTTCTTCCATTTATATGACCCAATGAAGGATGCGCTTCACGGAAACCAGTACGTGGACAATGAGTGGGTGTTCGATGTAGTAAGACGTTAGCTCCGACGTCCAGCGGTAGAGTGCTACAATGCTGGCCTACAGGCCATCACAGTGAAGCGACTTGAGGCCGTCGCACTGAACGGATATTATGTTGTAATACACGGTTTTGTAGTCAACAGAGTGGGGAATAAAACGATGTACTGGAATCCAGAATAAAACCAACCTGTTTACAGGAACGGTATGTGTTGCGTCACTTGTTGATCTCCCCTCGCACTATAAGGGTAATGTTCATGACAATAACAAATAGCCTTGAATGGTGATACACTCTGACAGTCTCCGAATGCTGGTAACGTCCAGAAGCGTCGTGCTACGTCGGTACAGTATCCTCACTGTCATCATCCGCAATAATGCTGATAAGTCTGTAGACGCACTGAATCTGGTGTAGAAGCTCCGAGTGTCGTTGTTTTAAAAAGATGCGCCGGTCAATCAGCTTCGCTTTCATGGTCGTCATGTCAATTTGGCGTGTTCTGGTGCGGTGTAAGTGTTGCGTGACCCAACGAAGAGCAGAGAGCGATGGATAGTGACCTCACGCGGCGAGACGCTCGCCGGACATCTAAAAGCGCTGTCTCTCGCTCAGTTGTGAAGCTCCAAGTGCAGTCGAGGTAGACGCCGTCTAAACGCAATGGAGTATTTAGAATTATCATTTAATTTATTTCTTGTATTTAGACTCTTTGTCTCATACAACACTGGAAGACCTGAATAGCATCTTTGAAACAGTAAACCGAGCGAGGTGGCGCAGTGGATAGCACACTGGACTCGCATTCGGGAGGACGACGGTTCAATCCCGTCTCCAGCCATCCTGATTTAGGTTTTCCGTGATTTCCCTAAATCGTTTCAGGCAAATGCCGGGATGGTTCCTTTGAAAGGGCACGGCCGATTTCCTTCCCCGTCCTTCCCTAACCCGAGCTTGCGCTCCGTCTCTAATGACCTCGTTGTCTACGGGACGTTAAACAACACTAACCTAACCCTTGAAACAGTAACTCTAGAAAGTGGGCTGCTGATCCGAATTCAAGGTCGCGTAGTATTAAATAATATTTGTGAATCATAAATCAAGATAGTATGTTTCTTATGTTACTATTTACAGTATTTCATCAAAAACTCCTTTCAAATATAAGACGAATATAACCCGGACTTACAACACCAAACTATGTTTTATTGCAAACCAAAGAAAGAAATAAAGATCCTTTATCACTTAGCTACAACATAGCAGGTCAGCAACTGGAAATAGTTAATTCTACAAATTATCTGGGAGTAGGCATTAGGAATTATTTAAAATGGAGTGACCGTATAAAATTAATAGTCGGTAAAGCAGATGCCAGACTGAGATTCATCGGAAGAATCCTAAGGAAATGCAATCCGAAAACAGAGGAAGTAGGTTACAGTACACTTCTTCGCCCACTGCTTGAATACTGCTCACCGGTGTGGGATCCGAACCAGATAGGGTTGATAGAAGAGATAGAGAAGATCCAACGGAGAGCAGTGCGCTTCGTTGCAGGATCATTTAGTAATCGCGAAAGCGTTACGGACATGATAGATAAACTCCAGTGGAAGACTCTGTAAGAGAGAAGCTCAGTAGCTCGGTACGGGCTTTTGTTGAAGTTTCGAGAACATACCTTCACCGGGGAGTCAAGCAGTGTATTGCTCCCTCCTTACGTATATCTCGCGAAGAGACCATGAGGATAAAATCAGAGAGATTAGAGCCCACACAGAGTCATACCGACAATCTTTCTTTCCACGAACAATACGAGACTGGAATAGAAGGGAGAACCGAGAGAGGTACACAAAGTACCCTCTGCCACACTCGTTCAGTTGGCTTGAGAGTATAGGTGTAGATGTAGAAAATCCGCATACACATTTTTTCAACACTGAGATGGTGTAAACCCGACTTCACTTCTGAACCGATGGAATTTTACGACTTTGGTAGTAACTATTATTTAGCTTTAGCTAATGACGAATTCATAACATATTGTGATTTCCAAGCAATAGATGACCTGCCTGAGCAGTCCAGCCAACGGAATACATCACATGAGCATGACACTTACAAGCAGTCATGAATACAGTTACTACAAACACATTTTAAAAGTAGTATCTGAAGAAAGCCACTGCCAGTGCGAGTCAGCTGATGCTAATTTCAAAAATTCTGTTCGACAGTAGTACCTGCTCGAATAAAAGAAATCATCACTCAAAGATGCAGACGTATTAGTAGGTCTGTCACAGGAGGACGATCTGTTAGTTCATTACAAGCTGGTCCTTGCAGCAAGGTCATTCAAGATCAGCCTTGCACCGCGTAACATGGAGTGTAAAAAATGACTGCTGCCTGCGGTAAGGCGAGGGACGGGAGACAAGATCATGCACAAAGAAATAACACCTGCCTCTTCTTGCGCACCCGCTCGTCCGGTCACGACGCGGCCAGCAGCAAGAAAGGAGCTAATCCCAGCTGGGAGCCACAAATTACCCGCCCCTACCAGCGGGCCGTCTGATTCGCGAACACTGCCCAGCGGATACTGCCTCCACTCGGCGGTCTGAAGAACAGAGGCTGGGGCGTCTTAAGATGCTCCAAGGGCGCGGGGTACGGCCGTTGAACTGATGCGGTGAAGGCTGTTCACGGCTAAGTGCTTCACTGTGACGAAAAGCTTGCATCCGCGCAGTTGTAAGAATTTTCACCTTCAGTAGCGAGGAACTTAGATGGAAATGTTTGGAAGAAAGGCGATGCTACTCGTCTTCATCGCGACTCTGCTGCGTGAATTCAGAGAATCCATGTGCTAAAAAGGCTGTGCTACAGTTCTACTTGCCACGATCATGTATCAGTGATAGTGATAAAATGGTTTGAGAGTTTTACGTCATGTGCAGAGATACTTCGCTCGCTCATGGCACAAATGTAATAAGACGTAAGTTCGCTAAAATTGGTGAGATATTCCGATCACGAACCACTGCGTGGAGGTTACTTTTTTCGTATTTGTGTCTAACGAGACAGTGGGATGCGTTAGTTGCTTGTTCGTGCCCCCATTTCTCTCCATTTCCCTCTTACCCCCCCCCCCCCTCCACCTCTTCCGCTCCCTTTCTACAGACTTTTACGAAGCACAGGCAGCTTTACTGTATCATTTAATTACTACACCATCATTCTCGGTAACATATTACGCAGGTGAAATAGACCCCTTTCTGGATGTCAGGATGTCCGGTGTACGACTACTCAAAAGGGTATAGTTATCAGATGAAAGAAACTTTAAGTTCCGACGGCTGAAGTGAGGAAATTCATTATCACCTTCATGCACTGGGTCCTTCGACCAGTTACACCTTCTGTTTGATGCCCTAGCCGCGCAGAACCCATTAGACTTACAGCTTCAACCAGTTTTGAAAAATGTATGAATGCAGAGTCTCGCGCCGATAACATTGAATAAAAAGTTCTCGGGTTTCCATCCGCGTCAATTGCTTAAAACCGCACGAGCTTTCGGCCAAGCACTCCTTGGCCATTGTCAAGTGGTATGACTGCCACTGGGTTGTTGGTGCGCCTTTATATACGCTAGCTGCCGGCTGTGACGTCACTGGTGCTCGTGACATTGCCATGTATGGGCATGTTTTGAGTCGGCGTTCGATGTGCCCTCTTCAACCGCGCGATCGCTGGATCCCACGCAGCGCTGAGCTGCAGGCCACCGTCTCTGTTCAGGGTGTCTGCGGTAATCTTTATTTCAATAGCTTCCTTTATTAAACTGTCCCAGAAGCGGTTAGTCCGAGCCACGACAGAGGTATCGTCAAATTTTATGTGGTGACTGTTTTCTAACGCGTGCTCAGCTAACGCAGATTTCCCTGGTTAGCGTAGGCGATAATACCTCTCATTTTCTTTCCTGCGTTGTTCCACAGTGTTCATTGTTTGTGCGACGTACTTCTGGCCACATTCACAAGCTGGCGAAGTACTTGGCCAAGCTCCTCGCTCCACATGTGGGACACTGCGAACATCATTTAAAAATCTCAGCAGAATTTATCAGCAGAATCAACCGTCTACGCCTTAGTGAGGACGATATTGTGGTCAGTTTTGATTTAGTGGCGCTGTTTACGAATGTGCCTATCAAAGACGCTGTAAGTAGGCTGTTTAGGTTTTTATGTTGGTAACGCCATGTAGCGCTCTATATGAAAATCACTGACTGTGCTGTGTGAAGGCTGTGGTTGGTTTGCATTGCTGGAGTAATATTCTCCATTGTAGTGTTGGCCAGTTGGCTGTTAACAGCGCGTAGCGTTGCGCAGTTGGAGGTGAGCCGCCAGCAGTGGTGGATGTGGGGAGAGAGAGGGCGGAGTTTTGAGAGCGGATGATCTGGACGTGTGTCCATCAGAGACGGTAAATTTGTAAGACTGGATGTCATGAACTGAGATATATATATATATATATATATATATATATATATATATATATATATATATATATATATATATAATGACTTTTAACACTGTTAAGATAAATACACTATTTGTTCTCTATTAAAATCTTTCATTTGCTAACTATGCCTATCAGTAGTTAGTGCCTTCAGTAGTTTGAATCTTTTATTTAGCTGGTAGTAGTGGCACTCGCTGTATTGCAAGAGTTCGAGTAATGAAGATTTTTGTGAGGTAACTGATTCATGAAAGGTATAGATTATTGTTAGTCAGGGCCCTTCTTTTGTAGGGATTTTTGAAAGTCAAATTGGATTGCGCTAAAAATGTTGTGTGCCAGTTTAGTGTTGATCAGAATAGGTAAAGAGCGAAATGTCTTAGTGCGTTTAGTTCTGCTCAGCTGTTTGAGAATCAAATAATGTAAGAGGTTTATCTGCATAGTAATTCAATAAGTTTTCTAAGGGGACGTTTCAACGCTTTGGAGCTAATTTCCCAGTACTTTGTAAGTGACGTGGTCTAGCTATTCAGGCACACCCTTACGTCCTCCTATTTCGTGTACAACGGCCAGTATTACGATCAGACAGACGACGTAGCAATGGGTAGCCCGTTGGCTTCAGCTGTTGCAAACCTCTTCGTGGAGAGTTTTGAGGATATTGCCATAGATACTGCGCCATTGAAGCCGAAGTGTTTCTTTCCATACGTTGACGACACGTTCGTCATTTGGCCGCTCGGACGCGAGAAACTAGACGAGTTTTAGGAACACCTCAATGGCATCAACAGTAATATCCAGTTCACCATGGAGGAGGAAAAAGATAATGCATTGCACTTCCTCGACGTCCTTGTCCACCGTAAACGAAATGGATGCCTTGGCCACCGCGTCTACAGAAAACCCACCCACACAGACCTGTACCTGCACGCCACCAGCCATCATCATCCAGCACAGAAGCGCACAGTATTACAAACATTGCTACATCGTGCAAGAGTAATATCAGACGACGATAACCTGCCCCATGAACTGAGCCACCTACGCAAGGTTTTCATGAATAACGGCTACAGCGCCCATCAAGGGATTCCTGGGAAATATCAGAATAAGACCACCGACGAAGAGCAGGAAAAGAAACTTGCTTTGCTGCCATTCTGTGGCTTTGTGTCGGGCAAGATAAGCCGCCTGTTGAAAAAAACACACGATCAAATCAATCTTCAGGAATCCAACGAAAATCCGTCAATTACTGAGATCAGTTAAAGACGCAGTAGATCTCAAAACACCTGGAGTTTACGAAACACCTTGTGAGTGTGGCCAGAGGTACATCGGACAAACAGTGCACACTGTGGAACAACGCAGGAAAGAACATGAGAACTATTATCACCTACGCTATCCAGAGATATCTGCGTTAGCTGAGCACGCGTTAGAAAACGGTCACCACATAAAATTTGACGATACCTCTGTCGTGGCTCGCACTATCTGCTTCTGGAACAGTTTTATAAAGGAAGCTTTTGAAATAAAAATTACCGCAAACACACTGAACAGAGACGGTGGCTTGCAGCTCAGCGCTGCGTGAGATCCAGCGATCGCGCGGTTGAAGAGGGCACATCGAACGCCGACTCAAAACATGCCCATATGTGGCAATGTGACGGGCACCAGTGACGTCACAGCCGGCAGCCAGCGTATATAAGGGCGCACCAACAGCTCACTGGCAAACATACAACTTGACAATGGCCAAGGAGTGCTTGACCGATAGTTCGTGTAGTTTTAAGCAATTGACGCGGATGGAAACCTGAGAACATTTTATTCAGTTTTGAAAAATGTTCATCGTTCTTCTGTTCTATATGAAACATTCAATTTTGAATTTGTAATTTTTGTTCTAAATGTATGTCTCCGTATGTCCTCATTTATCTTCTTGTGCCTCTTTCACACCACCGCAACGCATCAGATAAATATTTCCGTAGCTTTGACTATATTTTTGTCGTTTCTAGTCCAAACGCCTGACTACTTTGGTCTTCTCTCCTGTCTTGAATATGGGGACGGCAACATTTTTGCTACCACTGTTTTCAGATTTTTCTTTACCTTTGTCATTCATTCCTTTAGCTTCCTCACATGCGTACTGAAATAGTTACATATAAAAGTTTTCTTTTCCATAAACGTTTTTATGTCAGTCAGCATAATCGAACCCTTCATCATGCAGATAAGTTAGAAACTTTGAAAAGAGGAAGCATGAAAGGTTGAAGTTATGCAACGAGAATTAAATTATAGATACAGATACAAAAATTCATATTTATGAGAGAAAAACAAACAAATTTTGTTTTTCAAACTGCATAATTATTCAATAAATTTTTTGGGTTTGTGACCGCATTGTCAATATATAAAACTATCGACGTTTCTGTCCCTGTTGAAAGGGACCTTCTTCAGGGTGTTCTTGCTTACTGTAAACGGAACACCCTGAAAAAGGTCACTTGCAACAGGGACCGAAACGTCGGTAGTTTTATATATTAACAATGCGCTCACAAACCTATAAAAAGTTATTGGATGTGAGAATGGCCATGGAAGCCTACGTTTTTGCGTGATTATTGTCAATTTTGATAATACTTGTACCGACCAATCACAACCTATGTGCTGAAGTACGCTGCAAAAAAGTGTACATTTTTCTATTTGGTACTTGGGCAATAATTATAGTGACTTAGGAGATTATGATATAAAACGGGATCGGTGGTGTGACAATCATGGATAACACAACTGATTGCAGAAACACAAGTAAAGACCAGTGTACTCGCTGTGAGAATGTGAATTGTGACGTATGTCATCGTCCTGCTCATAATCAGCAATTGTATATCGTGACGTTAGACACGGGATGTGCACTTAAGATGGGCGAGGCTTGGGTTGTAGCAGATGAATTCTGGGCGGTCGCTGAGCTCCATTGCTCCTGTCAGATACGTGTGTCACCGCAAGTCATGGACTACGATGGGGCCAGCCGGTATGGCCGAGCGGTTCTAGGCGCTTCAGTCCGAATCAGGCGCTTAGTCCGAATCCTGCCTCGTGCGTGGATGTGCGTGATGTCCTTAGGTTAGTTAGGTTTAAGTACTTCTAAGTTCTAGGGGACTGATGACCTCAGATGTTGAGTCCCACAGCGCTCAGAGCCATTTGAACCATTTTTTTTTTTTTTTTTTTTTTACTACGATCGGAGAAAACAGTTGACAGCGAATAGCAGTATACACCGTCCGTCCAAAGGCACTCATGTTGAGGGGAAAAAAATAAACAAAAAATAAAAAAAACCAGAACACTTTGAACGACTAGAGATGAATGTTCATATTCACAAGACATGAAGATTAGTATCCTCTGAAAAAATGATTAGCATTTCAGTCACCTCGGTTCAGCATGTGTCCTGTTGCCTAGTAGGTATAGGTCCGCCATTGGTCACGATAACTTGTTTCATGCGTGATGGCATCGACGCGTGTAAGGCGCAAATGACGTCCTGTGGTATAACCATCCACGCCGCATTAACCTAGTTCCAAAGTTCATTTGTGGTGGTCATAGCACTGCACCCATCATTTCACTGTATCTAACACATGTTCGATTGGCGACAAGTCTAGCGATCTGGTGGAACAGGGCAAAAGGGTGACATCCTGTGATACCAAGAAGTCATTTGTTCGTGCAGCAGCATGTGGTCTTGCATTTTCTTGCTGAAAAATGGCGTCTCGGATGTTGTGCAGAAAGGGAGTGGCTACGGGTTGCAGGATGTCATTCACACTGGTCACGTTGCCCTGCACACGCACCAACGGTGATTTGTGTTTGCACCCAGCAGCAGCCCATGCCATAAGGCCTTGAGTTGTCGCTGTATGTCTTGTGCGAATGCATTCATTGTGATGACACTCACCCTGTCTGCGGCGAACCAAAATGCTTCTATCATTAAAAAAAAACAGTGCCTGGATTCGTCCGAAAATACTCTGTTAATCCATTCCTCTTCCCAGTGATGTCACTCCATGCACCAATACCGTCTGGTATGTATCTGCACATTCGTCAAAGGTAAACTGAAAAGTGGACGATTCGTATGTAACTCATGCCGCAATAAACGGACACGGACTGTCACCCCTGATCGTGCGATGCGTTACACTGTTCCACTGTTGCACTAGAAGCGTGGTGGTTGTAGATCTGTCCTGCAATGCTATTCAGATGAGGTGTCGATCTCCTCGGCGGTAGACCTGACCCATCTCGTCGTGTTCTACGGCCTTCCGTGGGTTCTTCTGTGAGCACCCGTTGAACTGCCGAAACGCTTCGTCCCACACGAGTGGTAATTTCCCGGGTGGATGCACAACATTCTCTCTCTCCAATGCCAATAACGCGTTCGCTTTCCTACTCACTGAATTGACGGTCCGTTTCGCGCATACGTCTGTGAGGCATCCTGCATGTCTGCTCGAGTAACATTAGTCCATTACCTTCGATTTATAGCGACTACCATGGCCGCAGGAACATTTTAGCGGTTGACCTTGAACCCGCCATCCGACATGGTTCAAATGCTAATCATTTCTGCAGAACAAACTAATCTGTATGTCCTGCCTTCAATCGTTCAAGGTGTTCTGTTTTTTCTGAACATGAGTGCAATTCGGAGACTAATTTTATTCCAGCCGTATAAGCGACCTTAGCGCAGTAACAACAGTGTCAGCTTGAACTAACAGCTTGTTAGCAACAGATATGCTTTTGATCAGCCACTTGTGAGCAGGCAGTCTTAAGTAGTGGACATACAGCCACAGCGCGTCATCGTTCTTTGTTGTGTCACAAATCGCAACGGAGCAACGTCTCCGAATAATGCTTTGAGACACTTTCGAGAATGTGCTGAAGAAGAGGAAAGCGTGTGCAAAGTCTGTCCTGAACAAAAATCAACTACTCTTGGATGTCCGTCGCGACTTGATTGAAATGCAAAACGAGTACAGTTCTATTCTGAAAAAAAAAAAATCACCACGGGTGACGGGACTTCGTGTTGCCAAAATGTTCCTACCAATAAAAAAATGCAGAAATTGTTTTGAAGAATCAATGCATTGACGACGTAATCGACATTTAAGCTAATGTGACGCGCGGGTTGAACAACAGCCCAAAGAAGAACTTTTCTGACAGTTTCATATGATTACATGAGCGTTTATCCTTTGTACTCAGCTGTGGCGATACTATGTACAATACCCGAAACATTAAAAGCGACCATTTGGAAATTCCTGCAATTTTTATTAATGCAGTCTCGAAACTTTTTGGACTAACTGGATAAATTCATTCCACATTAAACCATACGAGAGTACCCATTTTAAAGAGCGTGACGTGCTTAAGAATTTTAGTAACCCTCAGCATTTGTACCAAGTAAACTAAAAATTATAACGAAAAGGATAATGGGCAAATGTTTTGAAATTTATATTTAATCAAATTAAGTACGAAGGTGATCGAGGTAGCAGGTTAAAGAGCTCAGCCACCTGCAGATATATCTCCTTTTGTTGACACCACATTTCGCTGACGATAGGCGAAAGTAAGGAAAAACTAATTAATCAAACTAGGCAGCTATGATGGCATTTCAAAAAGTAGATTGTACATTATCGTGTCAGGCCAAGTAATTTTATCGAATGCTGCACTATACTTCATAGTGGCACAGAGACATGACTTGTTTTTCAACATTGTCAAATGGTTCAAATGGCTCTAAGTACTATGGGACTTAACATCTGAGGTTTAAGTAGTTCTAAGTTCTAGGGGACTGATGACCTCAGAAGTTAAGTCCCATAGTGCTCAGAGCCATTTGAACCATTTTTTGACTATAATTACCAGTGATTTAAATTCAGTAAATTTATGAGAAAGTAACTGAAACTTTAGGAGGAGGGAGGAAATTATTAAAATAGCCATTTTTCTCTGAGCCTGTCCACTAACACGTTTCAGACTATGATTTGCAAATTCCCCTTATCAGGTAATAGTTCAGTTATATTGATCTACAGCTGCAGCTCTGGATTAGTACTGACAGCTTCACTGTTTATTTTTTCGCCTTTCTTTTGTATCTGGTGGACGTTTCGATCTGCAAGCCTGCAAGTTGCAAGCGCGAGATAAGGGTCCTTTAAAGAGGAATTTTCCGCTATAAAACTGTTGTACTTTGGGCAGGTGCCTGGCCACATGAAGCGTGGCTGGACTTTCACTTCTCGCCGCTCGTTATGGAACAAGCATTCCTCTTTTGATGGAATCATGGAATTCTTCGGAAATGCGTTTTAGCCAGATAAGCGATCTCTAGGCAGGAAATGATTTCCTCAGGGTGTGCGAATATTCGTTGCGACGTCTCCGATTAATGCTCGGATTAAACTCTTACAGTCTTCTGCTTGGATAGTTCTGTCATTTTCTGGAGAGCCTGCGCTTTCGCAATATGCCTACATGCAGGGGTTTTCATTCTTCAATTTCAGAATCGTGTCATGGAGTGGGAGAAGTCTCCTGGCTCTGGCTGTCTGACTCTGAGCGATTGGCTGAGGCATAACGGGACAGAAACTATTTTTACGTGTGTTTCATTTGTCAGAACCCGGAACCTCCGTTGCTCACTGGCGGCGAGACAACCGAGTTTCCGACGTGAGCCGTGGCGCTCGTTACTGACGCGCCAGTCTCTTGGATGTCCGTTATCTATCCTTCGATGTTTCTTGGGCTACCTGCTAAGACGCCGCGAGGTACGAGGTGGATGCAACCATGTATAAGTGGAGTTGGTTGTACGTGGTCTGCCGGTTCAGCATGGAGGATATGTGTTGGCTGCCTGCCTGTCTGCTCTCCTGATTTTGCTCGCCGTGCCTTGCGACCGCCTAGCTTTGGTTGCTGCCTGGTATATCCTACACGAGCCATACCGGACGTCCAGCAGAAGTTAAGCAGCCTTGTGTTTCTTTAAAGAAAAGGAGCAAATGTATAAGACCTTTTGTAACCAATTTTGGTGGCCTCTTATTTGTGGCCTTCGCGTTTACACTGCCTTTGGGGAGAGCTAATTCTTTTAAATAGTTGGGGTTCCCTGTCCTTTATAATCTTTTGGGGTTTTATTTGAATTTTCTCTTTGGGGTTCCTTCCTTGTGCTTAGATAAATGTTTACTTGTATAGCGGGAAGTGACTCCTGGTTAAAACTCGTAGAAGGTGTTTAATGTTATTGCCGCTTCCGGCATTTGTCTTTTCAATTAAGTGTTGTCATCCCTTCGAGTGACCTGGTGTCACTCATCGTTAATTAATGCTGGTTTATGTGTACTTAATTTTGAACTGGCCATTTCAATTAATATTTTGGAGCGCTGTATAGCACTAAGGCAACCTCATTGTATACCACCTTGTGCCCCGGTCTAGTAGCTTAATTTTCAGTGGCACGAGTTAGCTCCACTACCGGTTTTACTGATGTGCTCCCTTCAAAATCTTGTCTTGTATAAGTTGGCCCCATGTGTGTCTGGGAACACAAGGATGAGCTTTAGTGTGACTTCAGTGCTAGTCAGTTAGTGGAAACTTCATTTTGGCTTGGCTTCCAAGAAGAGTTTGAGTGGAGCGTAGTGTGTTTGATTTGTTATTCACTTAATTACTGTAAGTATGTTTATTTAATGGGGAGCAGGACATTTAAAGACTGTTGGTATCAACTCCACTAGTTGCGGAGTGTTGCTAATTCGTTCTAAATGGCCTTCTACTTATTCAATGGCAAGGCTGTTAATTAGTTGGTTACTGTGAGTAAAATTCACGCTATTTATTTGTTACCGAAATTGTTGAAGTGTGTGTGTGTCGTGATTCAGTCACTAGCTACGTTTTTGAGCTAAATTGATATAAACCTTACATTGCCTCCTTAAAATTTGTTGGTAGCAGAAACCCTTAAGTCAACAAAGTTTTGTCACTGCTTATGTTAACCTTTACTGGGAGCAATATTTCATGTAGTTAAATTTGTCTTAAAATGTGTATTTCTCTGATGTAATAAACGAGTGATGAAAGAAAAAAGTAAAGGGGCCTGGTCCTTCCCATTGTGTCCGGTTTGTAAGACGTATCACGACGGTTCTTGAAGAACACACATTGCTTCAGGATTTTGTAAAGCACACTTTGTTTTAGGCTCCTGCAGAGTAAGAACTGCAGGTTAGGCCAGGAGCGATGACTGATGAAACAAGCCTTGCTGCTGCTGCTATTGGGAGGACCTCTGTATTTAAACACTATGTACAAAGGAGCACAGAAGTCATATCCTCCGGCCGCTATTGCCGACGGCTTATTCACGGTCCCTTGCTTTTGTAAGATGAACTATCGTCGGACCCACCAATGTCATTCAGACGCTAAGTCAATTCGGGGCCGAGTACGTGATGTTAACCAGAATCACGCATCCAGCTTGGTGCTCTGAATAAGCACTTTTGGAAATCTTACGATTTTCGCTCCTATCTTCACATGTACTTTCTACATATCTAAATAACAACTTACGCAGTCACTGGCTGTATCCGCGAATTACTAACGTAACTGAGTTTCATCCCCCTACTCACCTGTGACATCGTTACACTGCAGTGTTACAATACTTTGTCCACTTGATAATGGCTCTTATAAAATATCAATGGGTAATTCTCATGTCTAAAGATAATACACACATCAAAAAAGTTTTGCATCACCTCGGTACCCAGGGTTCCGGAACCTGTACAGAAAATTGGATTAGAGATCAACATCAATATCATATCCAACCTTTTTATTGCTCAGGAAAACCACACATTGCATGTTGTACCAGCATACCGCGAGACCTTCAGAGCTGGTGATCCAGATTGCTTCACACACCGGTACCTCTAATACCCAGTAGCACGTCCTCTTGCATTGATGCATGCCTGTATTTATCGTGGCACAATACCCAGAAGTTCACTAGGGCACTTGTTGGTCCAGATTGTCCAACTCCTCAACGGCGATTTGGCGTAGATCCCTCAGAATTTTTGGTAGGTCACGTCGACCATAAACAGCCCTTTTCAATCTATCCCAGGCATGTTCGATAGGGTTCATGTCTGGAGAACGTGCTGGCCACTCTAGTCGAGCAATGTTGTTATCCTGAAGGAAGTCATTCACAAGATGTGCACGATGGGGGCGCGAATTGTCGTCGATGAAGACGAATGCCTCGCCAATATGCTGCTGATATGGTTGCACTATCGGTCGGTGGATGGCGTTCACGTATCGTACAGCCGTCACGGCGCCTTCCATGACCACCAGCGGCGTACGTCGGCCTCACGTAATGCCACCCCACAACAGCAGGGAAGCTCCACCTTCCTGCACTCGCTGGAGAATGTGTCTGAAGCGTTCATCCTGACCGGGTTGCCTCCAGACACATCTCTGACGATTGTCTTGCTGAAGGCATATGCGACACTTATCTGTGATGAGAACGTGATGCTAATCCTGAGTGGTCCATTCGGCATGTTGTTGGGCCCATCTGTACCGCGCTGCACGGTGTCGTGGTTGCAAAGGTAGACCTCGCTATGGAGTCGGGGTGAAGTTGCGCATCATGCACCCTATTGCAGCCAGTTTGAGTCGTAACACAACATCCTGTGGCTGCACGTAAAGCATTATTCAACATGGTGGGGTTGCTGTCAGGGTTCCTCCGAGCCATAATCCGTAGGCAGCGGTTACCCACTGCAGTAATAGCCCTTGGACGACCTGAGCGAGGAATGCCATCGAAAGTTTCTGTGTCTCTGATTCTCCTCCATGTCCGAACATCACTTTGGTTCACTCCGAGACAACTGGACACTCCCCTTGTTAAGAACCCTTTCTGGCACAATGTAACAACGCGGACGCGATCAAACCGCATTATTGACCGTCTTGGCATTGTTGAACTGCATACAACACGGGCCGTGTACCTCCTTCCTGCTGAAATGACTGGAACTGATCGGCTGTCGGACGCCCTCTGTCTAATAGGTGCTGCTCATGCATGGTTGTTTACATCTTTGGGCGGGTTTAGTGACATCTCTGAACTGTCAAATGGACTGTGTCTGTGATACAATATCCTCAGTCAACGTCTATCTTCAGGTGTTCTGGGAACCGGGGTGACGCAAAACTTTTTTTGATGTGTGTAAATCTTACTGTTACGGTGACAATTTGTTTCCATTCATAGTCGGAAGCTCCCTCGTCTCATTAATACGTTCATGTGAATGGTGTGATACACATTTGTTGCATGCATAATTAAGTCATCTCTATTAATATTCCTTCAGGTAACACGTTTTGCCGGCCGGTGTGGCCGTGCGGTTATAGGCGCTTCAGTCTGGAACCGCGTGACCGCTACGGTCGCAGGTTCGAATCCTGTCTCGGGCATGGATTTGTGTGATGTCCTTAGGTTAGTTAGGTTTAAGTAGTTCTAAGTTCTAGGGGACTTATGACCACAGATGTTAAGTCCCATAGTGCTCAGAGGCATTTGAACCATTTGAACACGTTTTCCGTTGTGCGACAGTATCCTATTTCAAATCAATTTGAATGATAATTTGGGGTGGTACCTGACCCTGTTGATCACCAGAGTTTGGCACTGTGCAACCTAGATGTGTACTTCTACCACAACCGAAACCCTACACAATGTTAAAAAAAGTCATTTGTAAGTTTGTCAATGATAAATTTTAGGCACTAGTTATAATAGTGCTAATTTTATTTTTATAAATTATGTCTATTACTTAACTTACAGCTTACTGCTACATCTCAAATCGATCTACTATGCACATTCCTATGTAATTACTAATTTGACTTTATGCACGACTAAGGATATGGGAGTTCTAAAGCGGCAATGTATCTAATTCTGTACATGACAAGCGATCACGCAAAACCAAGCGAGAGGGCATACAAGGACTGGACGGGCCCTGGAGGGAAGCACTCAGTTTTTGGCCACCCAGACGCCAGACCGTTATTTTGTGCGTCTCGGGCATAGTCTTTTCTTAGAGTGCTCTCCCCGTGAACTGGTAACGTATTTAGCAATGTATGTTAATCGAGATCCTGAATTTACGGCTTCACCTAAAATTTGGACTTTTATTTGTGTCTTAATGAACATTCCACAGTGGCATTTTTAATCAGCACTCATAACTTATAAATTTAGTAATGCTATGTGGTGGTTCGCGAAGCAGAACTTAAACACAGTTGGTACAGGATTTCGCGGATAGTGCCGAGTTAGAATTCTGTTCAAGATTTAAATATGTACCAGTACCTGTGAAATGTAATTAAATGAAGTATCAACTCATTTATCATCAGCACTTTGTCTGGGCTACAGCGATTTCTCGTAGCTTACCGCATCACCATCATAATGCTAAGATATTATGCATTTACGAGAAATTGCGCACAACTGATAGTTAATTGAACTGACAGCGACATATGTGACCATTCCTTCTAGATAACGAAGAACTGAAACAGTTGTTGTGGTTCCGTTTCAGTCAAACAACGATATCGAGCCGTATTTTCCACTTTGTTTCATGCTCACAGGCCAAACTATGCGTCGCAACATCCAACACTGGATACAGGCCTCCTCTAGATTTTTCCATACCATACCGTCTGCAGCTACATAGGCAACCATCGTCTGTGTGTTTACTTATCAGCTCGAGATCAGAAAAGCATTTCTTTGTTCCGTCTACCACCATTTTTCATGGATACATTTTCTGCTCAAAATTCTATTTTCGTTACACTCATTTTTATTTCTTCTGTATCTACATCCAGATGGCTAGTGTGGAATTCAGACTTGAGTGTTTGGCACAAGGTTCATAGAACCAGTTTCAATCTGTTTCTTGAATATTACACTGCCGAATAAAACGTGGAAAGTCTATTGGAACACGTGAGCTGCTAAGCAGGCTGATGTGCCCTTACTATTGTCTGAATAGTGTGGCTAACATTTTTACGAAAGTTCGATGGTGTGCCTTCAGTCTCATAGATTACGAGCAAAAACTTTAACAGTCGCCGGCCGGTGTGGCCGAGCGGTTCTAGGTGCTTCAGTCTGGACCCGCGCGACCGCTACGGTCGCAGGTTCGAATCCTGTCTCGGGCATGGATTTGTGTGATGTCCTTAGGTTAGTTAGGTTTAAGTAGTTCTACGTTCTAGGGGACTGATGACCTCAGATGTTAAGTCCCATAGTGCTCAGAGCCATTTGAACCATTTAACAGTCGTTTGCTTTTCTGCCACTCTCCCTTCCCCCCTGGCAAAGATTTTAAAAACTCTGAAGGAATGCTATATATGATGCGTTCCAATTTGTTTAATGGCAACTCTACCAAAGCTCTGTACTACTGGATCCCCTATGCCTTCCAAATCGACATTCATTTGTTATTCTATTACGTCAGCAGACAGTTTCTCCTACTCGTTGAGAACTTCAATGTGTCCTTTTTACTTATCCGATCATTCCTCTGTTTTAGAGTAGAATATACCCTGACAACTTTGCTTAATTTCACCGAAAGTTGCTTTGACTTTTATATACGTTTAAATCTGTCTTTCCGATGATTATTCCTTTCTTGATTTCCTTGTACTGTAAATTCCCTGCAGTCATTTCACCTTCACATCCCTGTAATTTCTATTTATTTTATTCATAAGTGATTTGTGTTGCTGTATTCCTGTCCTTTCCTGATTATATTTGTATTTCCTTACTTCGTCGATCAATTGAAACGTTTATTCTGCTGCCCAAAGTCCTTTCGCATCTGCATAATACATGGTAAATGAATAACTGAATTCAAAGGATTTTCTTGCTAAAAAAATTAATAACTCATGTGGTGTCTGTTGATTAATATAACTAATAGACCGACAGATTAACTGCCGGCCGGTGTGGCCGAGCGGTTCTAGGTGCTTCAGTCTGGAACCGCGTGACCACTACGGTCGCAGGTTCGAATCCTGCCTGGGGCATGGATGTGTGTGATGTCCTTAGGTTAGTTAGGTTTAAGTAGTTCTAAGTTCTAGGGGACTGATGACCACAGATGTTAAGTCCCATAGTGCTCAGAGCCCTTTTTTTTTTTTGACAAATTAATTAAATACTGAGGCTGGACCTCACAAGGGGCTGCCGAATTCAATGTTCTCATCGGTTGAACCAATCAGTCTCGTCCGTGTGAGAAGCCATCACCCTACTTGACACTGAGGAGAGTTTTAATAGTAACCGATTTCATGACTTGCGGTCTGAGGGTAAGAAATTTCATGGTGCCTTACTTTGTCAGAGAATTACCGTCATTGACTTTTTGCCGTCACCAGTACAGAAACGTGCCTGGATAATATCCGCTCTAGAAGTTCTAACATTTCGGCATTACATCGAACTACTGTTAAAATTGAACTTTTTGTGACTGTGTAGGACGAAAATTCAGAATGTCGGAATCAACATGGACTCTGCAAATACAGATCATGTGATGCGTCAATGTGTTCTGCCATAAGGTCCAGAGAACCGTGCACCAAGTTGATACCGCATTCCACTGTCGCATTGTTCATGAAATATGACATCATCAGACGTAAACGTAACTTAGAAGTTACTTTTGAATACATTATGGGAGTGGCAGTGATCAATGTGTTACAAGTATTTACTATTAAAAACTGTCTTGATCACAATTTATTTATCAAGGTGACCGGTTTCGACCACTACTGTGATCATCTTCGGACCGTTGAGTAGGAACCTCTTTCTGTTGGAAAGAGGTTCCTACTCAGTGGTCTGAAGATGAGAACAGTAGTGGTCGAAACCGGTCACTTCGATAAATAAATCGTGATCAAGACAGTTTTTAATAATAAATAACTTAGAAGTATTTCACGAGAGTACAATAGGATGTTACTATATATGACCAGTAGATGATATGATGGACAACATCAGAAACTTCGTCAGTCTCTTCACAAGTTATGCTGTTGTATACACAAATAATGCAACAGTAGAAAACTGTAGTGAAATGCTTGCGGAAATTCAAAGGATCAACATTTAGTTCGAGGATTAGAATGTGGCCTGACCATAAAAAATGTAACATATTGCAATATAATAGGCAGAAAGACTCATTACTGTTCCATTACACTGTGGACAAAAAATAACTGGAAACAGAAGAAAAGTAAACATTAGAAACGATGAAAAGTTGCGGAAAGAGGGGACACTAGCTGGAAGAATCAGAAAATGAACCTCAAACACGAAAGAAGTAGCTTACAAGCCTCTCGTTTGAACGATCTTAACCTGTATTCGTCGTCATGAGCTACTTACCATTTAGGATTAACTGAAAAGCTGGAGGAGATCCAAAGAAGATAAGCGACATTCGTTACGTGTTCATTCAGTGACGACTTGACGTAGGAATTACGTAGGTGCTCAGCCAATTAGAGCCGTGGACGCTGCAAGAGAGTCGCTGTGCATAAAGGCGAGGTTTACTGTTAAAATTCTGAAAGCGAACACCCAAAGAAGTGTCAGGCAGCGTATTACTTACTCCCACAAACTTCTGCCGAAATTACTGTGATAGGAACTTCAGAAAAGTTAGGGCCGATACTGAAGATTGCCGGCCGTTCTTACCAAGCACCGTTCACGAACGGAACAGGAAGCGTGCAGAATGATAGCGATGCCCGAAATACTCCCCGCCACTGACCTTAAGAGTGGCTTGCGAAATAGGAGTGGCTTGCGAAATATAGGCTGGTGCCGCAAATGAGACGTAGCTAACAAGGTGCGGTCCAAGCCGTGGAGCCTGAGTAGGAACTCTGCACTTGGGGCGCTCACCCACTCATCCAGTTCCAGCAACCGAAGAGCAGTGTCCAGGGCAGTGGCTGCCAGTTAGCTGCCTTCCGCCACCCACGCCTGTCGAGTACCCGAGGTCGTTCACCCGTCTGGCTGTGTCCGGCAATTACTCCGTCACGATGAGGGGCGCCACGCAGCGGGACCAAACACCAAACAAAGCCGTTTCGGGTGTCACCTCTCAGACCTCTGACGCGTCACGTCACACCTCGAGACGCGCTGTCATTCTTTTGTGCGCACACTGCCTCGACGTGCCATTTCGATGGAGATTTCGCAACGCTGCTTCGAGGACGGAGCTCCTACGATTCATTCTGCTAACAACCATCCAGTGTACGCGAAAGCAAACGAGAGGGATAAACTGGCTGCATGTCACATCGTATTTATTTTGACAAGCGGTTTCATAAACAAGAAATACATTTCGATTTCGACTTTAAATACTTGTAATATCTGGCTAACATCTCCAGGGTGCAGCCGAAAATGATGATCACGTATAAGTGTACTACGACAGTCTGAATAATCCTGATGCTCCACGGAAACGAATTGCAACCCCTGATTCAAGCATTGCTATTTATGATTCAAATCTTTTAATGAAATATAGATCAACGAAATGTGTTTTCAGACTTGTTCGAGGAAGGCGGATAATAATTGCTTCCTCATCTGATAAACAGCCTTCATTTCGCGCTGCGACATATTATAAAGACCACGTAACCTGTTTTGGGTGCTCCTAACGGGCGTCGGTTAAGATCATTACTATTCGTGGTAGGCTAACAGGTGCACATTTTTACTACGCAGACCAGCGGTATGTAGCGGAATGTGCAGAGTATATCAGAATTACTCGCCGCCACCCCCCCCCCCCCCCCCCACTTCCGAACCTTACTGCTTCACCATAGGTGACAGAAGAGAGGAATTACTTTGTGCTCGTTGTTTGTACTAGCCTGAATTTCTCTAATTTTAGCTTCATGATCATTGCACGCTATCTATCTTGGGAGAAGTAATACACATCGTCAATAATTTTGTACGCCAGGCTCTTGGAATTATGAGAGTTTTGCTCTCCACGATGCACATCTTTCCGATAACATCTCCCGCTGCAGTTTGTTGTTTTTCCGCATACATTTAGTGCAGAATTTTACTAACTTTTCTGACCTCAACAATAAAGAGGTTCCTCATAGGGAATAACGTCCAGACGTCCACATGCCAACCAGATGGACTTGGCAAACACTGGGCTTGTGGTGTCAAACTCTTGCATATCTTACTTGACGTCCTGCAGTACGTGGATAAAGGTACATAGGTAGATGCTCTATTTCTTCTCTTCTGAAAACCACCTGACTCAGTACTGTGCCAAAGCTTAATAACAAAAGTGCGATCACTGGGGTAGCACGTGAAATTTGTGATTGGGCTTGCTGAAAACATAGCCAAATTTGCAACCTAATGATTTTCTAACTGCTCTGAATATTTCATCGTGAGTGCGTGTACTGCTACAAAGATCAACAACAAAACTGTAGGAAATAAACGACTCAATATGCTACTTTTGTGGTGGGCTCTCTTGGAGCATCTGTGTTATATGATTTTTTTCTCCAGTGTTCTGAGTGGTTCGATGAGGCCCGCCACGATATGCTGTCCTGTGACTACCTCTTCCTCTCAGAGTAGCACATATACCCAAGGTCTTCAATTATTTCTGGGATTCATTTCGATATCTGTCTGCCCAATAATTTTTGCCCTTTACTGCTTCCTCTAGAATCCTGATCCCTTTCGTCTTGGTAGTGTTCTCCGTATGATCCATTCAGCCCCGGTTCTGCAGAGAGCCTCCTCGTCTCTTACCTTCCCAGTCCATTCAATTTTCAATATCTTTCTACAGCTCCACGTCTCAAATTCATCGAATACAGTGTTTTGTCCCAAAGGTAACTCTCAGAAATTTCTGCTTCAAATTAAAGCCGATATCTGATACTAGGAGAAATTTTTTGTCCAAAAATGCCACCTTCGTCTGTGCTATTCTGCTTTCTATGTCCTCCTTGCTCCGTCCGTCTTGTGTTCTGCTTTCGAAATAGCAGAATTCCTTCACTTCATCTGCTCTTTGATGACCAATTATAGTATTTACTTTTTAACCTAATATCATTTGTGCTCCACCTCATTACTTTCGTCTTCCTTCGGTTTACCTCCCAATTCAAATTTTGAAGTCCTTAGATTGTTCCTGTATTCCTTCATCCCCTTCTATTGAACATAGATTTATCATTAGAAATTTCAGTCATTGATATCTTTTCACTCTCAATGTCAATCCCATTCGTGAACTTTGCTCAATTACTTTTCTTTTCCTTTTTTGAATCATGCGTCTTTCGATTGGTTTGATTCGACCTCCCACGAATTTCTCTTCTCTGCTAACCTCTTCATTTTAGAGTAGCACTTGCAACCTACGTCCTCAGTTATGTCCTGGATGTATTCCAATATCTTTCTCCCTTTACAGTATTTACCCTCTACGGCTCCCTCTAGTACCACGGAAGCTGTTCCGTAATATCTTAACACATATCCTGTCACCCTGTCCCTTCTTGTAAGTTTCTCCCATGTATTTTTCTCTTCGCCGATTCTGCGGAGAACCTCCTCATTTCTTATCTTTGCAGTACGTCTAATTTTCTACATTCGTTTGTAGCACCACGTCTCAAATGCTTCGATTCTCTTCTGTTCCGGTTTTCCCACAGTCCATGTTTCACTACTGTACAATATTGTGATCAGAAAGTACATTTTCAGAAATTTCTACCTCAAATTAAGGGCTATGTTTGATAATAGTACCTATCTCTTAGCGAGGAACGCACCTTTTGCCTGTGCTAATCTGCTTTCTATGTCCTGCTTGCTCCGTCCAGAAGGGAGCAGAATCCCTTAACTTCGTCTACTTCATGGTCCCAAATTCTGTTAAGTTTCTAGCTGTTCTCGTTTCCCCTACATCTCATTACTTTCGTCTTCCTTCGATTTCCTTCCCTCTATATTCTGTACTCATTAGCCCGTTAATTCCATCCAACAGATCCTGTAATTCTTCCTCACTTCCACTGAAGATATTAATGTCATCAACGAATTTTGATCCCACTCTTGAAACTTTATTTTATTTGCATCATTGTTCATTCGATGAATGGATTGACAAGTAGGGGCGAAAGACTTCATCCGTCTCATACACCCTTTTTAATCCAAGCACTTTGTTCTCGGTCTTTCAGTCTTATTGTCCCCCCTAGTCCTTGTACTTTTTATGTGCTACCCCTCTTTACCTATAGCTTATTATTATTTTTCTGAGAATTTCGAACATATTGCACCATTTTATATTGTCGAACGCTTAACCCAGGTAGACAAAGCCCAGGAACGTGATTTTTCTTTATTCTTGCTCCCATTATCAACCTCAACGTCAGAACTGCCGCTCTGGTTCCGGTACCTTCCCTAACCCCAAACTGATCGCCATCTAACACTCCCTCAATTTTCTTTTCCATTCTTCTGTATATTATTAATATTATCAACTTGAATGCTCGAGTTGTTATGCTCACTGCGCGATGATTCTCGCACTTGTGGGCTCTTGCAACATTCGGAATTGTGTGGATGATGTTTGTCCGAACGTCAGATGGTATATCGCTGGACTCATACTTGAAAAGATGACTTCTGGCATCTCCCCCGAATTATTTTAGAAATTCTGATGGAATGTATCTATCCCTTCCGCCTTACTTGATGTTAAGCTCTTTTAAATTTTAATTCTAATACTGAGTCTCCAATCTCTTCTATGTAGACTCTTGTTTTCTTCTTCTATCGGTCTAGACAAATCTTTCCCCTCTTAGACCCATTCAGTGTAATCGTTCCACCTATACGCTCTGTCCTCTACATTTTCCCTTTCCAGATTTTCCAGCTTTCCTACCACGTTCAAACTTCTGATATTCTATGCCCCGACTACTAGGACGTCACTCCCCGTTGGCAGTCCCCTCCAGGAAATCCCAGTTGGTACTATTCCAGAATGTTTTGCCAATGGAGAAATCACCATAACACTTAACCACTGGCCACTTGTCCCGTGGATACTCATTACGTGTTTTTAATGCAGTGATTTCCATTGTCTACTGCATCCTCATGCCGTTGATCATGGCTGACTCTTCCGCCTTTAGGGGCAGTTTCCCACCCCAAGACCAAGAGAGCGCCCTGAACCTCCCTCCTCTCAGTCACCCTCTTTGAAAAGGCCGTTGCCAAATGAGAATGACTTCTTATGTCGGAAGTCTTCGGCCGCCAATGCTGATGATTTTTATTCAGAATTTAACCGGTGGCAGGATTCGCACCCGGGACCGACGAAGTTCTGATAGCTAATTATTTCAGTGATTATGCAACGTACAGATTTAACAGTGGCTGTTCGACACTGTATCGCTGTCAAACGCCCTTTGTAGTCCGAACACTTCTCTCTTGGTCTCGTATTATTATCGTTGCATCTTGGTTTTTACACATACTGTATATTACTCATCTTTCCCTTTAACTTATACCTATGTTTTTCATAATTTAGGACATCTGGCGTCATTTCGCATTGTCGAACTATTTTTCTATGTCCAAGAATCCTAGAAACGTTTCTTGATTTTTCTTGAGCCTTTCTTCCGATATCAAGCCCAACGTCCAGAACCGCATTTCATGGAACTTAACCATTCGTACAGTCAAACTGATCGCCATGAACAAACCCTCAATTTTTTTCTACAGTTTTGTATGCCATATGCCTATAGTCTAGGGGGCCGGCACGGTAGCTCAGCGTGTTCGGTCAGAGGGTGTGCTACCCTTTTAAATAAAAAAAAACTGAGTGAACGGATCAACG
Organism: Schistocerca serialis cubense; assembly: GCF_023864345.2. Taxonomy (NCBI): domain Eukaryota; kingdom Metazoa; phylum Arthropoda; class Insecta; order Orthoptera; family Acrididae; genus Schistocerca; species Schistocerca serialis. The sequence goes on from NC_064646.1 coordinate 16,744,561, forward strand.
AAACAACCTGAACGGTGTCACCAGACGTCCGCCCCGAACAGATTCAACGAGCAATATTCAACAAAATTAGATCAACAAAAAAAGAAAAAAATAAGTTGAAAAAAAAGGGCTAGCGTCTATAATTCATAATCAAAACGTTTTCGGTTCCGGGTTCGAATCCTGCCGCTGCTTAAATTTTAATTAGTAATCAGCATTGGCGGCCGAAGAATTCCGACATAAGAATTCATCCCTCATCCTGCCAAAGGCCTTGTCAAAGAGAGTGGAGCAGCGGACAGAGGTTCAGGGCACTCTCTTGTCCTAGGGGTGGGAAATTGCCCCTAAAGGCGGAAGAATCAGCAATGATCAACGGTATGAGGATGCAGAAGGCAATGGAAAACACTGCATTAAGGACACACAACGTGTATTCACAGGAAATGTGGCCTGCAATTGAAGAAGTGTCATCATGATCTCACAATTGGCAAAAGTTTCCGGAATAGTCCCTTTTTCGGATCTCCGGGAGGAACTGCCAAGGGGGAGGTTACCATGAGAAAAAGATTGAATAATCAGCGGAAGGATAACGTTCTAAGGGTCGGGACATGGAATGTCAGAAGCTTGAACGTGGTAGGGAAACTAGAAAATCTGAAAAAGGAAATGAAAAGACTCAATCTAGATGTAAAGGTGGTCAGTGAAGTGAAACGGGCAGAAGGCAAGAATTTCTGGTCAGATGAGTATAGGGTAATATCAACAGCAGCAGAAAGTGGTATAACGGGAGAAGACTTCGTTATGAATAGGAAGGTAGGGCAGAGAGTGTGTTCCTGTGAACAGTTATGTGATGGGTTTGTTCAAATCAGTCTCGACAGCAAACCAGCACCGACCACGATAGTTCAGGTATGCATGCCGATGTCGCAAGCTGAAGATGAAGAGACTGAGAAACTGTCTGAGGATATTCAAAGTCTAACACAGTGTGCAAAGGAATATGAAAATCTAATAGTCATTGGAGACTGGAATGTAGTTGTAGGGGAAGCAGTAGAATAAAAGGTCTCAGGAGAATATGGGCTTGGGACAAGGAATGAGAGAGGAGAAAGACAGAGTTCTATAACAAGTTTCAGCTAGTAACAGCGAGTACCCTGTTCAAGAATCACAAGAGGATGACGTATACTTGGAAAAGGCCGGGTGTTACGGGAAGATTTCAGTTAGATTACACCATGGTCAGACAGAGATTCCGAAATCAGGTACTGGATTGTAAGGCATACCCAGGAGCAGACATAGTCTCAGATCACAATATAGTAGTGATAAAGAGTAGGCTGTAGTTTAAGACATCACTCAGGAAGAATCAATACGCAAAGAAGTGGGATACGGAAGTGCTAAGAAATCAAGAGATACGGCTGAAGTCCTCTAAGGCTATAGATACGGGAATAAGGAATAGCTCAGTAGGCATTACAGTTGAAGAGGAATGAACATCTCTAAAAAAGGGCCATCGCAGAAGCTGGGAAGGAAAACATAGGTACAAAGAAGTTAACTGCGATGAAACCATAGGTAACAGAAGAAATACTTCAATTGATCGATCAAAGGAGGAAGTACAAAAATAATCCGGGAAACTCAGGAATAGAGAAATTCAAGTCGTTGAGGAATGAAATAAATAGGAAGTGCAGGGAAGCTAAGACGAAATGGCTGCAGGAAAAATGTGAAGACATCGAAAAGAAATGATTATCAGAAGGACAGCTTCAGCGTACAGGAAAGTCAAACAAACCATCAGTGAAATCAAAAGCAAGGATGGTAACATTAAGATTGCAGTGGCAATTTCTCTGTAAAATGTAGAGGATAGGATGAATAGATGGAAAAAGTACATTGAAGGCGTCTATGAGGGTAAGACTTGTCTGATGGTGTGATAGAAGAAGATTCTGGGGTCTATATAGAAGAGACAGGTGATCCAGTACTAGAATCAGAATTTAAAAGAGCGCTGGAAGACTTATGATCAAACAAGACAGTAGATAACATTCCATCCGAATTTCTAAAATCACTGTGAGAACTGGCAAGAAAACGACTGTTCATGTTGGTGTTTAGAATACATGAGCCTGACGCTATACCATCTGACTTTCTGAAAAGTCATATACACAATTCCGAAGACTGAAAGAACCAACAATTGCGAGAATTATGGCAGAATTAGCTTAACAGTTCATGCATCCAGTTTGATGACAAGAATAATATATAGACGAATGGAAAATAAAATTGAGGATGTGTTAGATGATGATCAGCTTAGGTTTAGTAAAAGTAAACTCACTAAGGAATCAGTTCTGAAGTTGGGGTTGATAATGGGAGGAAGACTAACGAAAATCAAAGCGCGTTCTTGGGATTTGTTGGCCAGGAAAAAGCGTTGGAAAATATGAAATAGTGCAAAAATGTTCGAAATTCTGAAGAAAATAATAGTAAGCTATAGGGAAAGACAGGAAATGTACGATATTACAATGAAATGAACACCCTTAGCTACTTACAGGCGTTGACATACGTCAACAGGGTCAGATGAAAATGTGTGCCCCGACCAGGACTCGAACCCGGGATCTCCTGCTTGCATGGCAAACGCTCTATCCATCTTTTTTTTAAAAAATCTCATTTTGTTCGCTTTCGTTCGTTGAATCTGCTCGGGGCGGACGTCGTAAGACATCCTTTTAAGTTCGTTGTTGATCGATTAACTCAGTTTTTTTATTACACAGGGCAGCTAACCCTCTGACGAGACACGCTGAGTACCGTGCTGGCAATCCATCTGAGCCACCGAGGACACAGATCAATAGCGCGACTGCAGGGATTTATCTCTGGCACGCCGCCTCCCGCGAAACCCACATTCTCAACGTATTGTCCCGCACTACATTCGTAGTGACCTCGCCCATTATATTCATTACTCGCTGCGCGTTGCCGATTCCCGTAAGAATTCGGGCACTGTTTGTGCATTCGCACAGAAGAAGAAGATGGTCAAGTGACCGGTGAGCCTTAACTGTATATTTACTAAGATGGTATCTGTTAATTCGGACATGTAGGAAAGAACAGATACCATCTTAGTAAAAATATACGATATATTCAAGAGCCAAGAGGAAAAAATAAGAGTGGAACACGAAGAACGCAGTGCTTGGATTAGAAAGGGTGTAAAACAGGGATGTGGTCTTTCGCCATTACTGTTCAATCTATACATTGAAGAAGCAATGACGGAAATAAAATAAACGTTCAAAAGTGGATTTAAACTTCACATGAAAGGATACGAATGATAAGATTCGCTGACGACGTTGTTCTCCTCAGTGAAAGTGAAGTAGATTTACCGGAACTGCTGAAAAGGCTCTGAATAATCAGTGTAATGACTACATAGTATGGACTGAGAGTAAGTCGAAGGAAGACGAAAGTAATGATGAGTAGCGGAAATGAGAACAGCGAAGAACTGAACATCATGACTGCTGATCACGAAGTAGGCGATGTAAGGAATTCTGTTACATGGAAAGCAAAATAACCCATGACGAACGTAGCGAGGAGGTCGAAAAACCAGACTAGCACTAGTAAAAACGGCATTCCTGGTCAAGAGAAATCTTATAGTATCAAACACAGGTCTTAATTTGAGGAAGGACTTTCCGAGGATGTGCTTTTGGAGCACCGGACTGTATGGTAGTGAAACATGAGTTATGGGAAAACCGGTAAAGAAGATAATCGAAGCGTTTGAGATGTGATGCAACAGAAGAATGTTGAAAATTAGGTGGACTGATAAGGTATGCAGTGAGGAGTTTCTCCGGAGAATTGGCGAGGAGAGGAATATACGGAAAACACTGCGAAGAAGAAGAAACAGGATGTAGGACATCAGGATACTGGGTTGGATTTCTCTGGCAAGAAAGCGGTAATGCTTTCTGGTGAATGTTTCGGGATTCATTTCGCTTTCTCCGTCACCCGTGATGTTCTAATATTTGTCGTATAGTTCCACTGATACACCATGCGTTCCTTGTGCTTTATACATGGGCGCAGCTTCAATCACGTTTCTTACAACCTCTTTTGTGGAAGGTTCTTTTAGTTCTTGTGATGAGCCGGTAAGGTAATCTGTACTACCACCCGTAGAACCCAAGTGTTTACATAATGAGATTTTCACTCTGCAGCGGAGTGTGCGCTGACATGGCACTTCCTGGCAGATTAAAACCGTGTGCCGGACCGAGACTCAAACTCGGGACCTTTGCCTTTCGGGGGCCCCGTCCTCACAGTTTTACTTCCGCCAGTACCTCGTGTCCTACTTTCCAAACTTTACAGAAGCTCTCCTGCGAACCTTGCAGAACTAGCACTCCTGAAAGGATTTCTGCAAGATAAAATCATTGTACGTACCCATCACGTTCACTTTAGAGCTAGATCAAACACTATTTCTATTTTTCACCGGTTGTGGCTGAATTCACGACGTGTGATTATCTGATGGCCAGAATTACTAGAATATTTTGTAAAATCAGAATCCATGAAACAAATAAGAAAAGCACATGTATGTGAGTGTTCGTAGCATTCAGGTGATTGAGATGTATCGTTTAACTATAGCCATCACGGATCAATAATCAGAAAGGGAGAGGAATGTGGTAGGCTGATGGCTGAAATTCATGCTATCTTTCGTAAAGAAAACCACACCAGAACACGTAAAACTCGCAGCTAGAGTGCAGAACACAAATACAAAAAAAAAGTATATAAATATATTGCATATTGAGTCTTTCATGTTTCACTACCATTATAACCACAAGAACGCAAATTTAATGGCTATAGCAACGCAAAGCAATATTCGCTAAATTACATTTAGAATGTGAATTTCCCCACGAAAAATGTAGGAAAAAATAATCGCGAAACCTTCCCATAATTTCTTCAAAAATGAATAGAACTAACTGCAATTTCAGACCACTCTGACCGAATATTTTGTCTGTGATACTAGAATAGCGGTTGCAGGAAAGTGACCAAAACTCAACAGGGCGAAAGGAACAGTGTCCGTTTCCCTTGTCCTTAGTCGCCTTCACCCTGCGCTTAATGAAAGGGGGAAGATCAGATACCAACTAACCAGCTGTAGCTCGCAAAAGAAGACTTCCACCTTCTGTCACTGGCCAAAGTCAATTGTTTCAGCGCCAGTCATCTACAAGTTAAGTTGACACTATGACACTACTACTCTAGGAAAAACTCTGCACACAAGGAGTGTATTTTAAACTACCCGTATTTTCACATTTACACACACACACACACACACACACACAGCGTAAAAATGTGAAACCAGGCGGGCTTTATAAGGGAAAATAAGCAAACAAAGACGCTCCAGAAGCTCCAGAAGCTGCGCGTTTCTTCGACAGCGTAAGATATCGAGAAGTCTAGGCAAAACCAGCATGATAAGGCACGAGTGGCATTTAACATTAATGAAAGGGATCCTATCGACCCCTTTCCGCATGCACGTGCTGTTTATTGGCATATTTCGGAATTTGTGAATGAGTGAATCATTGGGTTGCGGGACGTAGTACCTCCACACCAACAAATCGCTCAGGCAGACGGCAGCAGTTAGATAACTGAAGAACGAGTGGTGACGAGATGAACTAGAAACGACAGTGTGGCAAGAAAGGCTAAAACTCGAGGAAATTGTAGAATTTTTAGAGTAGGCGGATGGCAAAAGCTGAAATCCATACAGAGGTCACAAGCAGAAAGTTTCGAAGAACCGTTCGGAACAGATTACTGGAAGCTGGGTTGAGATTTCGAGTTGCCTTTCCTCGTTTACAGCTGGCGCCATTCCACAAAGACAGAAAGTTGCATGGCTCAGAGCCAGAGTCAGGTGGAACACGGAGAGGCTTTCCGCGGAATTCAGTGACGATTCTAGCTTCTATTAGTAGCGATCAGTGCGTTGCCAACGCGTCCGTACACGACACGATTAAACCCAGCTTCCAGTAATCTGTACTTCTTCAGATACTGGAATCTTGGAGTGGGCAGCTGTTGGATAAGACAAAAGAACTGATTTTACAATAGCTGCCATGAGTCTGAATGCTCGTCGGTATGTGGGAAAACTAGTAAACAGTGTCGTCATGCACTTCGTGATCAGGATACAAAATGGCATACCTCAGTGGGACAATGCAAGAAAACACGTTGCAATTCATTCCAAAATTTGCTCGATGAATGTGCAGATTCTCTAATGAATTCCACAGTTCTCTGATTTGTCGTTTACAGAGAAAGTTTAGAATGCGATGGGAAAACATACACTTTCACACTAGTTCCTAGCAGTCTCTCTTAATGTGTTTCTGGTATGGCAACAAAATTCTTAAGGTGACGTACAGAGGCTGTTCCCTTCCATGTTATATTGAGTAATAGAATGTATTCTTGGCAATGTGGCTTACACTTCAAGCTGATGGTGATGCTGGACATCAATTCCAAAGCGAATGAAAGTTTTAATTATTTAATGCTCGTTAAGTGATGAATGTCTCCATAAAGTTCGATAAACACCGGAGTGGGGCTTCACGGTGTAATACTTCCCATTTCAAACACTGTAGGCGCCGTTACGCAAGTTCCTGCTCATTTATCATTTAATACAGTTCACTCAACCGACCCGCACCGTCATACCGGGCCTGCTTTGTGATTCGATGGACGGCTGCTTAGAAAACAGAGCTCTGTGCGTTGTCCTTAGCTGGAAAATCATAGGATGTGAAAGTAATTTTATGAGTACAAATGATGCTCACGACATTCAAGAACGACCTGATGCACATCATCAGAAGCTCCATGGCATGATGTTGTACATAGTGAAATCGCAAAATCAGTAAACAGTAGCGACGTATTGGAAGACCTGTAGAGGTTCGTGAATTGTTCTAGGAACTGGCAATTAACCATCAACGTAAATGTAAGGTATTTCTCATAAAGTGGCTGAAAGGATCGCCATTGTTTGACTATACGACTGGCTATAAAAACTGTCATTCATTATCTAGGAAGATGTTCCTGGAGCGATCTGAAGTGGAGCGACGTTCTATAGCTAGTTACATCAATAGCTGATGTTAGGTTCATGGAAACGACCTCTAGGAAATGTAATTGATCCACGGAACAGTTAGCTTACGAAGCTCTTGTTCGACTTATTCTTGGATTCTGCTCACCAGGCTGGGAACCTTACCACGTTGTATTGACAGATGAGACAGAGAAGATGTAGGAGACAGCAGCGCGTTTCGCCACGGATTCGTTTAGAAAGCTCTAGAGTGTACAGGAGATTCACAGAAAACCCCAGTGGCAGACGCTGCAAAAGAGGCGTTCTGAGTCACAAAGCAGGTCATGTTAAAATTTCGATGGTGTACATTTAGAGAGCGGTCAAGTAACGAATTACTTCCTCCTGCATACATCTGGCGGAATAACCATGATGGTGAAGGCACAGAAGCATAATTTGTGAGCTGGACATGAAGGGGGGTGGGGTATGGGCGAGAGGGGGTGGAGGAGGAGCGAGAAAAGGGGCGGGGCCTTAGGATTAGACAAACCAGTATGTACACCACGCAATGTGAGGTACAGATGTAGACGTAGTCAAACACGTATCGAAGACAGATTCATGTGCTGGGACCACTGTTTCTTTTCACTCTACGTGGCCGTGGAGTCGTTGTAGTAATTATATCTTGAGTTGTGTTTCCTGCTGCTTTGAGATGAAATTTCCACAAAGAGATTGTATATTGACATGCGTTTTGCGTTTTGCGTCTTGCAATTAGTGTTCATGTAATAAGAATATGTGGCTAATTCGTCCCCTCTCAAGCAGGGGAAATTATTCTCGGAATGTAAACGAGCTGTTGGGCGGGGATCGTAAATCTTGAAATAATGGTGGAATAAAGCCAGGAGGGAAGGAACGGCTCGACACACAGACAAACGTCATTAAGCGTGAATTGGCAACACATATATATCTTGCATGACGTGTTTTTGTTTTGTGGCCAGCAATCAAGCTTTCTCCAGGCACCGCTAGCAAAAGATTTCGTCGGTCGTCGGCCTACGTATCCAAGGTCGCACTAAACTTGGCCGAGGCATCTCTTGCACAACCAGTCTTCAGGACGAATTTCAATTTCCACGCCAGAGATAAGTGGCTGCTAAGTGCAGTTCATTAACGTCCTGGCACCGAAGAATAACCATAATAAACACTCATGAATCAAGTTCTACCTCTTTCTCTATATGTTGTTTGTTGTTGCGGTCTTCAGTCCTGAGACTGGTTTGATGCAGCTCTCCATGCTACTCTATCCTGTGCAAGCTTTTTCATCTTCCAGTACCTACTGCAACCTACATCCTTCTGAATCTGCTTAGTGTATTCATCTCTTGGTCTCCCTCTACGATTTTTACCCTCCACGCTTTCTCTATATCGTCGGACGATAAGTAGTTTTCAACCTCTTAGTAACGTCCATTGCACGAACGACTGCGCTTAGAGCCAGAAAGTACTTGAGAGGAGAAATTTACGTCGCTATAACTTTTGCTACTGTCGTTTATATACAGTGTCATACTCTACAGACGGCCACCTGCTGAGTACCGCTGAAGAGAAAATCTTGGGTGGACAGAATGGCATCTATTGGTATCTCTTTGGTGGCTTACGAAACAAGAGATCTGCTCCTGGGTTATTGAGCTGACAGAGTACAATTTTATGTCCTACTACGGGCTCTAATATTATATTTTAAGCCTTAAGTATAAAACAACAGGCGGCCTGTTTACGTTATTGAGAGTAATTTTAACAACTTGTAGGAGTATCGCCTGAGACTATAGCAAAGGCAAAAATACACGTCGTGATATATACATCATGACGCGTTTTTATCAAACAATTTAAGTGCCACACCTTTGTGGAAGTCCAATGGCCGTGTTCATGAATTACTTTTTTATTCCTGATATTTTTCTTATACCGTCAGTTTTGATATTTCCTATTAACGAATGTATGAACACTGAGACGTGGGATGTATGAGATTAATTACGAAATTTATTATTAGTTGTAGCGTTCTGATCGATATGCACTTAAAACCGGCGAAATATGCACCAAAACTCCTCGAAATATGCAATTGAAATACACTCTTACTTCCAGTATATGCCTTTAAATGTTGTTGTTGTTGTGGTCTTCAGTCCTGAGACTGGTTTGATGCAGCTCTCCATGCTATTCTATCCTGTGTAAGCTTGTTCATCTCCCAGTACCTACTGCGACCTACATCCTTATGAATCTGCTTGGTGTATACATCTCTTGGTCTCCCTCTACGATTTTTACCCTCCAAGCTGCCCTCCAATACTAAATCGGTGATCCCTTGATGCCTCAGAACGTGTCCTACCAACCGATCCCTTCTTCTAGTCAAGTTGTGCCACAAATTTCTCTTCTCCCCAATCCTATTCGATACCTCCTCATTAGATATGTGATCTACCCATCTAATCTTCGGCATTCTTCTGTAGCACCACATTTTGAATGCTTCTATTCTCTTTTTATGCAAACTATTTATCATCCATGTTTCACTTCCATACATGGCTACACTCCATACAAATAATTTCAGAAACGACTACCTGTCACTTAAATCTATACTCGATATTAACAAATTTCTCTTCTTCAGAAAGACTTTCCTTGTCATTGCCAGTCTACATTTTATATCCTCTCTACTTCGACCATCATCAGTTATTTTGCTGCCCAAATAGCAAAACTCCTTTACTACTTTAAGTATCTCATTTCCAAATCTAATTCCCTCAGCATCACCCGACTTAATTCGACTGCATTCCATTATCCTCGTTTTGCTTTTGTTGATGTTCATCTTATATCCTCCCTTCAAGACACTATCCATTCTGTTCAACTGCTCTTCCATGTCCTTTGCTGTCTCTGACAGAATGACAATGTCATCGGCGAACCTCAAAGTTTTTATTTCTTCTCCATGGATTTTAATTCCTGCTCCGAATTTTTCTTTTGTTTCCTTCACTGCTAACTCAATATACAGATTGAATAACATCGGGGAGAGGCTACAACCCTGTCTCACTCCCTTCCCAACCACTGCTTCCCTTTCATGTCCCTCGACTCTTATAACTGCCATCTGCTTTCTGTACAAATTGTAAATAGCCTATCGCTACCTGTGTTTTACCCCTGCCACCTTCATATCTTGAAAGAGAGTATTCCAGTCAACATTGTGAAAAACTTTCTCTCAGTTTACAAATGCTAGAAACGTAGATTAGCCTTTGCTAAATCTAGCTTCTAAGATAAGTCGTAGGGTCAGTATTGCCTCACGTGTTCCAATATTTTTACGGTATCCAAACTGATCTTCGCCGAGGTCGGCTGCTACTAGTTTTTTCTATTCGTCTGTAAAGAACTCATTAAATTGATAGTTCCGCAATTTTCACATCTGTCAACACCTGGTTTCTTCGGGATTGGAATTATTACATTCTTCTTGAAGTCTGAGGGTATTTCACCTGTCTCATACATCTTGCTCACCACATGGTAGAGGTTTGTCAGGACTGGCTCTCCCAAGGCTGTCAGTAGTTCTAAGGGAATGTTGTCTACTCCCGGGGCCTTGTTTCGACACAGGTCTTTCAGTGCTCTGTCAAATTCTTCACGCAGAATCATATCTCCCATTTCATCTTCATCCTCTTCCATTTCCATAATATTGTCCTCAAGTACATCGCCCTTGTATCGACCCTCTATATACTCCTTCCACCTTTCTGCTTTCCCTTCTTTGCTTGGAACTGGGTTTGTATCTGAGCTCTTGATATTCATACAAGTCGTTCTCTTTTCTCCAAAAGTCTCTTTAATTTTCCTGTAGGCAGTATCTATCTTACCCCTAGTGAGATAAGCCTCTACATCCTTACATTTAGCCATCCCTGATTAGCCATTTTGCACTTCCTGTCGATCTCATTTTTGAGACGTTTGTATTCGTTTATGCCTGCTTCATTTATTGCATTTTTATATTTTCTCCTCTCATCAATTAAATTCAATATTTCTTCTGTTACCCAAGGATTTCTACTAGCCCTCGTCTTTTTACCTACTTGATCCTCTACTGCCTTCACTATTTCATCCCTCAAAGCTACCCATTCTTCTTCTACTGTATTTCTTTCCCCAATTGCTGCCATTTGTTCCTTTACGCTCTCCCTGAAACTCTGTACAACCTCTGGTTTAGTCAGTTTATCCAGGTCCCATCTTCTTAAATTCCCACCTTTTTGCAGTTTCTTCAGCTTTACTCTACAGTTCATAACCAATAGATTGTGGTCAGAGTTCATATTTGCCCCTGGAAATGTCTTATAATTTAAAACCTGGTTCCTAAATCTCTGTCTTACCATTATGTAATCTATCTCATAGCTTATAGTATCTGAAGGGTTCTTCCATGTATACAACCTTCTTTCATGATTCTTGAACCAAGTGTTAGTTATTATTAAGTTGTGCTCTGTGCAAAATTCTACCAGGTGGCATCCTCTTTCCTTTCTTAGCCCCAATCCATATTCACCAACTACGTTTCCTTCTCTCCCTTTTCCTACTACCGAATGCCGATCACCCATGACTATTAAATTTTCGTCTCCCTTCACTATCTGAATAATTTCCTTTATTTCATCATACATTTCTTCAATTTCTTCGTCATAGGTAGAGCTAGTTGGCATATAAACTTGTACTACTGTAGTAGGCGTGGGCTTCGTATCTTTCTTGGCCTCAATAATGCGTTCACTATGTTGTCTGTAGTAGCTTACACGCACTCCTATTTTTTTTATTCCTTATTAAACCAACTCCTGCATTACCCCTATTTGATTTTGTACTTATATCCCTGTATTCACCTGACCAAAAGTCTTGTTCCTCCCGCCACCGAACGTCACTAATTCCCACTATATCTAACTTTAAACTGTCCCTTTTTAAGTTTTCTAACCTACCTGCCCGATTAAGGGATCTGACATTCCACGCTCCGATCCATTGAACGCCAGTTTTCTTTTTCCTGATAACGTCGTCCTCTTGAGTAGTCCCCGGCCGGAGGTCCGAATGGGGTACTATTTTACGTCCGGAATATTTTACCCAAGAGGACACCATCATCATTTAACCATACAGAAAGCTGCATGCCCTCGGGAAAAATTACGGCTGTAGTTTCCCCTTGCTCTCAACCGTTTGCAGTGCCAGCAGAGCAAGGCTGTTTTGGTTAGTGTTACAAGGCCGGATCAGTCAGTCATCCAGACTGTTGCCCCTGAAACTACTGAAAAGGTTGCTGCTCCTCTTCAGGAACCACACGTTTGTCTGGCCTCTCAACAAACACCCCTCCGTTGTGGGTGCACCTAGGTACGGCTATCTGTATCGCTGAGGCACGCAAGCCTCCCCACCAACGGCAAGGTCCATGGTTCATGGGGGGGGATGCCTTTAAATATGCAACTAAAATTCTTTAATTTCCTCTCAGATAAATTCTTTAAAATATGCATCTTACTTGGGAAAATTAATGAATAACCATAAAATAATTTCAATAATGGCTATAATTCAATGAATAAAATGAAGTATAACATAGGTACTTACACGGTAAGTTTGGTAAATTCTAAAAATTAGAGTTTGTTTGAACCACCAACATTTTTTCCATATTCTCTAGATGAAAATTTTTCCTGTGGTCAGATAATAACATTTTCAATCTTGAAAATATCATTCAACATCACATGACACTACAGGTAAAAATTTAAGTGCAGCGACATCAGACGACGTGAAATCATCTAGATTCTCGGAGCGTTCCTATGAAGAACTGCATACAATTTTCTTCTAAGTCTCTCACCGATCAGACGTTGCCAACTCTTGCTCTGTGTCCTGAGTCGTTAGACGAGAGCCACTGCCTTCGTGACTACCATTGTTACGAGTCTCAAGTTTCTCAGTTAGGTCTGGAAGGCCACCCAAGTGCGCTCCGATGAAAGATAGGGTGTGAAACACGCTGGAATTCTTCAGGGCCTCCTTGGGTTTTCGTATGGCTAAATTTTCGTTATCTTCAAAGCCCTTTAGAACCTCGAACAAGAAAGCAGTGATCTAGTGAATGTCGGTTTCAAGCTGAAAACTGCTGCACAGAGAAATAAGCTCAATATTGGAATACTATGTTGTGTTCGTTTTCTTTGCTTATTCAATTTATCCAAAACTACATAGGGATCCATACCTCTTTAACTTTTCTGTGGTTATCTGCATAATAGTTTGCAGCTGAAACCCACGTTCCCCACCTCGTCAAGACTGGATCAGGTGGCTGAGTACAGTCAGGGTGAGCAGTCTTGAAAGCTCTCACTTTACTTGGTGCCTTGATAAAACCTTCTTTGCCGAAGATATAAGGCTGTTGACCTCTGGCAATGTGGCTCTGGCCTCTTCAACGACTCCATGGATGCCATGAGCCAGACATGTGAGGTGAATAATTTTATGGTAAAACACCCGGAGACACTCTGCGGTCTTCAGCATGTATGCGGCACTATCCATAACAATGGCCAAAACCTTGTTCTCCCTACGTTTCTGATCTTCACTTCTCCATAGCACGCCTGAAAGAAAATCAAAGGATTTTACAAATTTTACAAGTTTTTTTTTGTTATTCTGTTATTGGCTCAGGACATGATGTGAAAAACTAACTATTGGCTCGAGAAGAAACTGCACTCTTACATAACCTGTAATTTATTTTAAACTATTCAATATTGGCGAAACTTACATGATTCAGAGAATTTTCCAACTATGAAGTGCAACATATACCGACTGCAAGAATCAGTGGTTTCGTCAACGGATAGCCAGACTGGAGAATCGTCCATGCCTATCCTAATATTCTCCAATGTCTGTAATAGAGAAACTAAATTAAAATATACCCATACACATGTGGACACTACGTAGGAGACATAACGAAGAAAACAAATTATATCCGTTTTAGCACCTACCTGTATTTTGACAATTTCTTATGTATACACATTGACCAAAGTAATAGTCGTTTATTTCGCACAAAAAATTATATTCTTTAAAAATAAATTTACTTTCTTCTTTGTAGTGAACGTTTCGAGACAGACCGTTTCCTTCTCAAGTTCTTTCTTCATTTTTTTTTTCCTTTCATGAAAAACATCAGACACTTTAAATTTAGTTTCTTTTTTTTTTTTTACATTCAAGTAACAACGTTCATTTTAAAAAGTAAACATTTAAATATGATTTAAATTTATTTTTCGAGATTTTTAAATTGAACGACTATTATTTTGGCCCAACTATAAACCAAATTATATCCATTGACTTTAACATACCTATGTTCATAAATATTACCGAAAAACCTTACCTTTTCATACAATGGGTCCACATAGTTCTTTCTGAGCGTAGACTCGTGATGAAGTCTTTTCCTGTGTATTTTTTTGAGAAGGTCCTTAATCCTTCATTCTCCAGCTTACTCAAGGGATGTTTGCTTTTATTAAAGCCTCTCGAAGGTCTTCATTGAACTCATTTTTGTCGTCCATCTGCTTCGAAAATGAGATCAATGGTTGATGTGATGTATTTAACCGCGTCATGGCTCTGAGCTGAATGGGACTTAACATACCAGGTCATCAGTCACCTAGAACTTAGAACTACTTAAATCTAACTAACCTAAGGACGTCCTTGCCCGAGGCAGGATTCGAACCTGCGACCGTAGAGGCCGCGTGGTTCCAGACTGACACGCCTACAAACACTCGGCCACACCGACCCGCTAACCGTGTCTTGGTTACGATATTATGGTACTGAGATGTCATTTTATGCTGATCCAGTTGAAATGTTTTCTCAACCCTAGCCTATAGTGATGGAGAAGTGAATAAATATCAATAAGTACGTACAATTGTGCAAAAATGTAAGAGAACAGTGTGTACTCGCGAGATGGTCACTCAAAAAAGTGAATTAAAACTACAAATTAGTTTCTAAAAATTGGAACTTCGATCCCATCACAACATTTAACATTTTTTTTAATTTACAAGAAGGCCGAAGGTAATTCCTAAAGATTTTTTTGTTTCTTCCCCTTTGTACATAGAAAACACGCACGAAAATTTACAAATCAACTTAATAATTGTTTTAATTTCTTGGAAAAATGATAGAAAAGGAAAAAAAATTAAACTTACCTCTTTTTCACATAGTTGGCAGAATATTGTTTTTCAGTCTGTTGTGAAATCACAATCGCTCCCGATCGATTTCCGTAAATTATTGGTTTTTGGCCCCGAAGAAGGTTGCAAAGAGTCAATGTGAACAGCACGGAAACACACGCAAGAATGATTCATATTCCGAAATGCCAACAATAGCTAGTAGGACATTGTTGGCGCACAGCAGAGCTCAGGTGAGCGACCTGAACACGCATTGATGGCGGGCAACAAATACCGAACCACGTCTCTACTCCGATAATCCATCTTGGAACGCAGTATTGTGGCCAAGATAGACACGAAGCCCACGCCTGCTACAGTAGTACAAGTTTATATGCCAAATAGCTCTGCCGATGACGAAGAAATGGAAGAAATGTATGATGAAATAAATGAAATTATTCAGATAGTGAAGGGAGACGAAAATTTAATAGTCATGGGTGACTGGAATTCGGTAGTAGGAAAAGGGAAAGAAGGAAACGTAGTAAGTGAATATGGATTGGGGCTAAGAAATGAAAGAGGAAGTCGCCTGGTAGAATTTTGCACAGAGCACAACTTAATAATAACTAACACTTGGTTCAAGAATCATGAAAGAAGGTTGTATACATGGAAGAACCCTTCAGATACTATAAGGTATCAGATAGATTACATAATGGTAAGACAGAGATTTAGGAACCAGGTTTTAAATTATAAGACATTTCCAGGGGTAAATGGGAACTCTGACCACAATCTATTGGTTATGAACTGTAGAGTAAAACTGAAGAAACTGCAAAAAGGTGGGAATTTAAGGAGATGGGACCTGGATAAACTGACTAAACCAGAGGTTGTACAGAGTTTCAGGGAGAGCGTAAAGGAACAAATGGCAGCAATTGGGGAAAGAAATACAGTAGAAGAAGAATGGGTAGCTTTGAGGGATGAAATAGTGAAGGCAGTAGAGGATCAAGTAGGTAAAAAGACGAGGGCTAGTAGAAATCCTTGGGTAACAGAAGAAATATTGAATTTAATTGATGAGAGGAGAAAATATAAAAATGCAATAAATGAAGCAGGCATAAACGAATACAAACGTCTCAAAAATGAGATCGACAGGAAGTGCAAAATGGCTAATCAGGGATGGCTAAATGTAAGGATGTAGAGGCTTATCTCACTAGGGGTAAGATAGATACTGCCTACAGGAAAATTATAGAGACTTTTGGAGAAAAGAGAACGACTTGTATGAATATCAAGAGCTCAGATGGAAACCCAGTTCTAAACAAAGAGGGAAAGCAGAAAGGTGGAAGGAGTATAAAGAGGGTCTATTCAAGGGCGATGTACTTGAGGGCAATATTATGGAAATGGAAGAGGATGTAGATGAAGATGAAATGGGAGATATCATACTGCGTGAAGAGTTTGACAGAGCACTGAAAGACCTGTGTCGAAACAAGGCCGCGGGAATAGACAATATTCCATTAAAACTACTGACTGCTTTGGGAGAGCCAGTCCTGACAAAACTCTACCATCTGGTGAGCAAGATGTATGAGACAGGCGAAATACCCTCAGACTTCAAGAGGAATATAATAATTCCAATCCCAAAGAAACCAGGTGTTCAAAGATGTGAAAATTGCCGAAATATCAGTTTAATAAGTCACAGCTGCAAAATACTCACGCGAATTCTTTACAGACGAATGGGAAAACTAGTAGAAGCCGACCTTGAGGAAGATCAGTTTGGATTCCGTAGAAATACTGGAACACGTGAGGCAATACTGACCCTACGGCTTATCTTAGAAAAAGATTAAGGAAAGGCAAATCTACGTTTCTAGCATTTGTAGACTTAGAGAAAGCTTTTGACAGTGTTGAGTGAAATACTCTCTTTCAAATTATAAAGGTGTCAGGGGTAAAATACAGGGAGCGAAAGGCTATTTACAATTTGTACAGAAACCAGATGGCAGATATAAGAGTCGAGGGGCATGAAAGGGAAGCAGTGGTTGGGAAGGGAGTGAGAAAGGGTTGTAGCTTCTCCCCGATGTTATTCAATCTGTTCATTGAGCAAGCAGTGAAGGAAACAAAAGAAAAATTCGGAGTAGGAATTAAAACCCATGGAGAAGAAATAAAAACTTTGAGGTTCGCCGATGAGATTGTAATTCTGTCGTAGATAACAAAGGACATGGATGAGCAGTTGAACGGAATGGATAGTGTCTTGAAGGGAGGATATAAGATGAACATCAACAAAAGCAAAACGAGGATAATGGAATGTAGTCGAATTAAATCGGGTGATGTTGAGGGTATTAGATTAGGAAATGAGACACTTAGAGTAGTAAGGGAGTTTTGCTATTTGGGGAGCAAAATAACTGATGATGGTCGAAGTAGAGAGGATATAAAATGTAGACTGGCAATGGGAAGGAAAGCGTTTCTGAAGAAGAGAAATTTGTTCACATCAAGTATAGATTTAAGTGTCAGAAAGTCGTTTCTGAAAGTATTTGTATGGAGTGTAGCCATATATGGAAGTGAAACATGGACGATAAATAGTTTGGATAAGAAGAGAATAGAAGCTTTCTAAATGTGGTGCTACAGAAGAATGCTGAAGATTAGATGGGTAGATCACTTAACTAATGAGGAAGTATTGAAAAGGATTGGGGAGAAGTTTGTGGCACAACTTGACTAGAAGAAGGGATCGGTTGGTAGGACATGTTCTGAGGCATCACGGGATCACCAATTTAGTATTGGAGGGCAGCGTGGAGGGTAAAAATCGTAGAGGGAGACCAAGAGATGACTACACCAAGCAGATTCAAAAGGATGTAGGTTGCAGTAGGTACTGGGAGATGAGGAAGCTTGCGCGGGATAGAGTTGCATGGAGAGCTGCATCAAACCAGTCTCAGGACTGAAGACCGCAACAACAACAACAATCCATGTTCCAACTATGAGCCATGACAAGTCTTTAACATCCTTATCCGAGAGACTACCTAAGTGCAAAAACATGACTGTGTCCCTCCATAAGCTACCCACGTTTACCTGAAATGCTTTTATTCTGATGGCTCGTCCCGTATTATATCATTTTGGAAATTTATTGGCCTAATATTCTGGGAGGTTCTTGAGTTGTCAGGGAACAAAATGAACTTCAGTATGACCTCAAAATTTAAAAAATATGCATCTTTACGCCCATTTCCGCTAAATATGACAATAATAAGCTCAAACGCCAAAAATATGCAAATATATGCATTTTAAATTTGAATTTAAAGTAGGCTAGTACCTCCAAAATATCGTAATTCGTAGAGATACAACACCAGGTACCGTAAAAAGTGATATGCAAAATATGCAAAATCTTATCTCTAATTATTAGATAGCGCTTATTTTAATGCAGGTAAAGGTAATTTAATTGTAATGCTGTGTAACCTTCAGAGAATGGACACTCGATATACGACCATATAATGGGCACATACACACAGAGTGACGCATTACTTACGGAATGTTTTTCTTGTGTTAATAGTGTAACAAACATTCACTGACATATCTTTCTGTGTAATGATGATTTCGCTGGTGATAACAACTGATGTAGTGAGCCCTACACGTTTGCAGGCATCCTGATTCACTACACTCTGATCCTTGCTTACTAGTTCCAAATACATATTAGAGTAGTAATTTAGCTGAAATACAGAATTTGTGGAATTGATCTCTATACATACCGGGATACTTATAGAAATCATCTGTTCGACGAGCAAGCTGATGGTGCGCGTCGGAAGATACTTCTGGTACGGCTAACAGATTCCCCCCTCCTCACCCCCTCATCCTGTTCCATTCGCGAATGGTGCTTGGAAAGAATAATTTTTTCTACACCTCTACATTACGTTAGTCCTAATTTCTCAAGTTTTGTCGTTGTGGTCATTTCGTGAGGTTACGTGGGAGGAAGCAATATTTTATCCGGCTCTTTCTCGAGCGTAAGTAGTTCAATAGTAAACCACACCGTGATGTACAAGAGCTCTCTTTCAGTGCTGGCTGTTTCTTCATCGTTTTTGTAACGCTTTCGCACCGACGGGACGCCCTTTGGCGAAACGCGCAGCTCTTTGTTAGATATTCTCTCTCTCTCTCTGTCTCTCTCTCTCTCTGTCTCTCTCTGTCTCTCTCTCTCTCTCTCTCTCTTAGTCCTATCCGGTAAGAACCTCAGAGTGAGGAGTAATACTCAAGAATTGGTCCAGCAAGTCACTTGTTTTGTAGATGACTTACATTACCTTAAGATCCTTCCTACGAATCTCAATCTGGCGTCTGCTTTCCGTCCTATTTGATTTATTTGGTCATTCCACTTGAGGTCGCTCCGGTTGGTTACTCCTAGATGTGCTGCTTCCAGCAATTTTTCATCAGTGGTGTGGTGGATTTCTTCTCCTAAGTAGGCGAAATATGTTACACTTATTTACTTTGTGGATGAACTGTCAGTTCCTGCAGCATCTACATGTCCATCTGGAAATCGATACTGTCTTCTGGGTTTGTTATCCTCTTATAGACAGCCACATATCTGCGAACAGCCTTATGGAGCTTCCGACATTTGTATATATTGTAAACAGTAACGTTTCTATCACACTTCCTTGGGGTGCTCCTAAAATTACCCTCCCATCTCTTAGTTTGGTTGCATTAAGCGCGACGTGTCGGATTCTGCCTGCAAATCTGGTCAGATACTCGCAAAGCTCGTATTTGTTTTTCAGTGAGCGGCAGTGCGAGTCGTTGTCAAATGCGTCTCTGAAGTCAAGGAGCACCGCATCCACCTGAGCCTCGATGTCTTAGCAGATAGGATCTCATGGAAGAGCAGAGCGAGCTGAGTATCGCAAGTGTTTGTGGAATCCATGTTGATTGCAGATAGTCAAATACGTAGCTACTTAGATGAATAAGCATTGTTAGTTTCGAAGACCAAGGAAATAAGAAAATATATGTGATGAAACAGCGATCAGAAAATCTTTTAGCCAAAGTGAATGGTGAATGAAAGCCATAAAACTGTGAAAATGCTTTCTTGAGAAAACTTCGTTACTTCACAGTTGTTGATGATGTTCTTAAAGGAATGCGTTTGATATAAGATTAGCGATAATTTGTCAGTGAATGCAAATGGGGGTCAAACAAATTAATAATTGTTTTGTTGCGTATGTTATTTTTAAGTGTAATTCTAATTAGTGACTGTCTACATTGGTGAAGTTTAACTCGTATTTAAATGAATCTGAAATATTTAACTAAACACTAGTTTTTCGTTTCAGGGAAAAACTTTTGATTTCATGATGTCAATGAGGAGCCCAGGCTGTATAGATCAACTGTGTCATTGGAACAACAAGAATTAAAATTCTCGTAAAATCTCTTCCACCCATTAGGCTGTCTGGTACAGCAGCCGTATGTAGAATGATTGAATTAAAAATAGTCTTGGTTGCAACTTATACTTTTATTAACAACGCGTTTCGTCTTCGAGGGCGTCTTCAGATTATTTTCAAATTTTCTTTTTACAACATTTTAAAAACCATAAATCAGCTCTGTGCTAGACTGAAAAACGTGTCGGATCAGATACACCCGCAGGGACCTTAATAAAGTCGTACCATCAGGCCAGAACGGTGGAGTGGTAGGATCACAGTAACAAAGAAGTGTATACTTTAAACATAACAGAAAGTGTTGCCTTTAAATATGTACACTTCTTTGTTAGTATGATCCTACCATTCCACCGTTCTTTCATGATGGTACGACATTACTAAGGTCTTTGCTGACTCATCTCATCCGATACGTGTTTTTCTATCACACAACCGTTTCATGATTTTTAAAATGTGTAGTAAAAGGAAAATTTTAACATACTCAGAAGGTGTCCCACGAAGACGAAACGCGTTGTTAAAAAAAAAAAAAAAAAAAAAAAAAAAAAAAAAAAAAAGTTGCAACCGATCCTGTTTTTAGTTAAAAAATAAAATTAAGTTTCTTTGCATTCAATTAGAAATCAGTTTTCCGCGTGATTTGTTTGCGTTTTTAAATACCTCTTTAATTTTAAATTCACAGCTTCAAACCGATCATTACAAATGGAGCACATGCTGTGATTTTATAATTATTTTGGGTTAAATCAGTTCTGTTCCTACATGCAGTTACTCGGAGTGGCCTGAGTCAACCATGGCGAATAATAAAATAGCACTCCCAGCAGCTAAAACCTATACAAATACAAGGGTTCACGGTTGGGAAGTAACGTTGTTTGTGCATACAATTAACAATTCTTTGAAAAAATAAGAAAAAACGGCCATTCAGGATAAAAAGACGACCCAGCGATCTGTTCCTCTAGCCAATGGCAATAGCAAAGCCCGTAGTGCGGGAAACCGATGTAGCCTGCGCCAGCTAAGACACTTTAATCACTATCCTCGACAGCAAAATAAGGTAGTTTCTAACATCGTTACCATCACTATTCCAGAAAGGCCTCCTTGGTTGACAAAGATGGCTTTAAAAGCAGCCTTCTTTCGTCATTAAGAGATGAACTTAGTTTCTACTCTAAAAATGTCCAAAGCAGCAAAGACAACTACAGATTAAAGTAACTAAACTAGTTGGAAACATATAACTTTAACTACCAAAAGTCTATCAATGTCTAGTAATCCGTGAACGCTCTGCATCCTGCCTATTCCATCTTCGAAACCGAGACGCCAAACATACCCTAAACATCACGTGGAACAACCAACGGATCGCGTTCAGCAGCACTCCTTGTCATTTAGGCGTCACCCTTGATCGCACACTTACTTACAGACATCATGTAGACAAGGTCAGGGCAAACTATCAACAAGGAACAACCTCCTGAGTAAGCTCACCTCCACAAAATGGGGTGTCGACCCACATACTTTACGTACGTCGGCACTTGCACTCTGCTAGTCGGTTGCTGAATACACTGCCCCAGTTTGGGAAACTGGGTGTTGTGTGCTGTCCTTAGGTTAATTAGGTTTAAGTAGTTCTACGTTCTAGGTGACTGATGACCACAGATGTTTAGTCCCATAGTGCTCAGAGCCATTTTGAACCAGTTTGGGAAAGATCAGCGCATGCGAAACGAGTGGATCCTCTGCTGAACGATGCCTGTCACGTAATCATGGGATGCCTGAGACCCACCCCGTTTAGCCAACTTTATTTGCTTAGTGGCATAGCTCCACCCGACATCAGACGAGCTATAGCAAGCGAAGCAGAGCGCCTCAAGCAGCTGCGCGACCAGCGCCATCCTCTCTTCGGACAAAACCCTCCACACACACGTCTAAAATCAAGACGGAGTTTCCTCACCTCAGTTCAACCGCTCGAAACCTCAAAACAAAAGGCTAGATTGTCAAAATGGCAGGCAACACTGCCTACGGGAGACCAGGCACCTCTAATCTCACCCAACGAACAATTGGCCTCTGGAAATGAACTGAAATGGCCATTTTGGAGAACCCTCAACCGCCTACGAACTGGGGTGGTCAGATGCAGCGTAAACATGTGTAAATAGGGATACCGAGTCGGGACGGACACGTGCCAGTGCGGACAGATCCAAACAATCGACCACCTGCTGGAATGCAGCAACATGGGGGAAGTGTGCAGGAAAGAAGATCTGGCAAACGCTACTGCAGTGGCAGTTAAATGAGCTGAATTTTGGTGGGACGTGATATGATATATATACTATGTTTGTCTTCATATTGTAATGTGACTCCCCATTTTGGGTTTATTTTATATATATATATATATATATATATATATATATATATATATATATATATATGTGTGTGTGTGTGTGTGTGTGTGTGTGTGTGTGTGTGTGTATTGTATTTGTATTTGTGTGTATATGTAATATGTGGGTTGTCTATGGCTTGGACACGATTAAATAAAATAAACCTGGCTCGCTTTACACATCCGCATACCAATAAATCCATAAATCGTTTACCAGTTTCACAATCCAGCCAGATTGTTATTCTTCCTGTTCGCACTGAGTACTGTCTGAAACCCAGGACGTCCAGTAACCTTGAAACCAATAATCGTCGTTCCAACTTCCACCTCTCGCTCTCCGCTGCGTATAATATACCAGCACATCTCTCATTCGCTCCTCACGTTCTCCACATATAGTTTACTATTACCAATCTCTGTATCTGACAATGAAATACTACCTGATGTATTTTCAGTGTGCTTCTTGCGACACAACCTTCTGTTCTCTCTTCGTATTACGGCTTCCGTCCCCTTCTAATGCCTCTCCTATGATCCATACCTGTATCCCCATTCACAGGAATGTAATTCACAGGACGACGCCACGGAAATGCCGAGAAACCTGACCCGTCAGGCGCTCGAAACCAGACGCCAACTATTACGTGAAAGTCCACTTTAAAAGTTTCAAGACCCTAAGTAAGAAATCTATGATTAGGCTGCAGCATCTTACACAGGCTTCCCTACGGGACGCAAAATAAAATTTGAATAAACACAGCGCACACAGAGGTATTTAAGCAATTATTCATTCTGCGGTCCGTATGCTAATAGAACAGAAGATACCACTAATAAACTATGTAACACAACGCACTTCCTAATGGTTTGGTGAGTATGGATGTAGGTGTAATTACATGTAGTTCCTATAACGAGTCTGATTTTATTTTGCAGAACACTTGTTTCTCTGAAGTGTCTTCCCTATATCACCTTACACCACACTCCTCCACCCTGACTCATCCACCGCTCTCCCCATCTCACCCATGTATGGTTTAAGAAAGATACTCTAAGGAAAGAAAAAAGAAACAAATGATTACAATTTCAGAAAAATTGGGTAATTTTTCCAAAAGACAGAGCTTCACAAACTGAGCAACGCCAGTTCAAACTGTTATTTAGCTTAGCATTGATAGAAATAGTTGCTGGGTGTGGTTCTGAACGATATAGTGCAAATTCTGCTCAACTGGTGCTTTTTTTTGTTTTTGAGTAATCAGTCTTCTGACTGGTTTGATGCGGCCCGCCATGTATTCTTCTTTTCCCCAACCTCTTCATCTCAGGGTAGCACCTACAACCTACTTCCTCAACTATTCCTGGATGTATACCAATCCTCTACAGTTTTTGCCCTCTACAGATCCGTCTAGTACCATGGGAGACATTCCCTAACGCCTTAAGTGATGTCCTATCTACCTGCCCCTTCTTCTTGTCAGTGTTTTCCACATACTCATTTCCTCTCCGATTCTGCGCAGAACCTCCTCATTCCTTATCTTATCAGTCCACATAATATTCAACACTCGTCTCTAGCACCACATACCAAATACTTCGATTCTCTTCTGTTGACCGGCCGCTGTGACCGAGCGGTTCTAGGCGCTTCAGTCTGGAACCGCACGACCGCTACGGTCGCAGGTTCGAATGCCTGGGACATGGATGTGTGTGATGTCCTTAGGTTAGTTATGTTTAAGCAGTTCTAAGTTCTACGTGACTAATGACCTAAGATGTTAAGTCCCATAATGCTCAGAGCCATTTGAACCATTTTTCTCTTCTATTCCTGTTTTCCCACAGTCAAATT
This sequence comes from Schistocerca serialis cubense, assembly GCF_023864345.2. Classification (NCBI taxonomy): domain Eukaryota; kingdom Metazoa; phylum Arthropoda; class Insecta; order Orthoptera; family Acrididae; genus Schistocerca; species Schistocerca serialis. The sequence goes on from NC_064646.1 coordinate 16,769,015, forward strand.
TTCACTACCATACAATGCTCTGCTCGAAACGTATATTATCAGAAATTTCTTCCTCAAATCAAGGCCAATGTTTGAAACTAGTAGACTTTTCTTAACCAGGGATGCCCTTTTTGCCATTGCTAGTAATTTTAAGATTCTCACTGTTCTCAGTTCTGCTATTTTTCCTTACTTTCGTACGAGGGCGGTTCAGAAAGTAACCTCCGATTGGTCACAGTGCGGGTTGTGGGGGGAGTAGCGACGCCATCTGTGCGTTCACGCACTCAACAGGTCAGTCGGCATCAAGCCGTGGTCGAGTGAACGTCGTACCTGCGCTAGTTTAGTTTTTGTGGCAAATTGAAATGTGTGCTGCAATAGAAAACCCCGCCAAATGTGAAGTGCGTGCTGTCATAAGGTTTTTTACAGCCAAAGGATGTTCTGCAGCAGCTATTCATCGTGAGCTTTGTGCCGTGTATGGACAAAGAGTTATGAGTGAAGGAGTAGTCCGTGAATGGGTACGTTTACTTAAAAGTGGACGAGAAAACGTTCATGATGAATAGGGGAGTGGTAGACCATCATTGGTGACTGACGAACTCGTTCAGACAGTTGATGCAAAAGTTCGTGAAAATCGACGTTTCTCAATGTCGGAGTTGTCTACTGGTTTTCCACAGATTTCTAAGACTCTCTTGTACGAGATAGTGACAGCAAGATTGGGTTACCGTAAGTTCTGTGCACGATGGGTGCCCAAAATTCTTACCGACCACCACAAAACTCAAAGAATGGCCTCTGCATTAGACTTCGTCACGTTATGAGGACGAAGGAGAACCATTGTTAAACAGAATCGTGACCGGTGACGAAACCTGGATTAAGTACGTGAACCCTGAGACAAAAGAACAATCAAAGATGTGGGCACATTCAAATTCGCCTACCAAACCAAGAAAAGCCTCGCAAGATTTTTCTGCCAGAAAACTGATGGCAACGGTGTTTTGGGATGCCAAAGGGGTGTTGTTGGTTGAATTCATGGAACGTGGTACGACCATTAATCAAGACGTGTACTGTGAAACAATAAAAAAGTTACGACGGGCTATACAGAACAAACGCCGTGGTATGCTGACTTCCGGTATCGTTTTTTTGCACGATAAGGCCCGTCCTCACTCTGCTCGCAGAACAACGGCCCTTCTTGAGTCCTTCAAGTGGGACGTTATCAACCATCCACCTTACAGCCCAGATCTGGCGCCAAGTGATTATCACCTCTTCATGCATTTGAAGAAATGGCTCGGGTCACAGCGGTTTGATGACGACGAAGAGCTCAAAGATGCGGTCACAGGCTGGCTCCAGGCACAAGCGGGTGATTTTTATGCAGAAGGAATTTCAAAGCTTGGGAAGAGATACGATAAGTGCATCAATTGCTATGGAGACTATGTAGAAAAATAGTGCAAAGATGTAGTTGTAAGATGTATATATTAAAATATTTTTATTTAACTTGGTGTATTTTTTTAAATCAACCGGAGGTTACTTTCTGAACGGCCCTCGTATTTCTTCGATTTACTATCAATCGATATTTCATACTCATTAGGCTGTACATTGCATACAGAAGATCATGTAATGTTACTTCCCTTTCATTCAGGATAGTAATGTCATCAGCGACTCTTATCGTTGATATACTTTCACCTTGAGTTTTAATACCACTCCTAAACCTTTCTTTTATTTCCACCATTGTTACTTAGACGTACAGATTGAACAGTAGGAGCTAAAGACTACATCCTTGTCGTACACCCTTTTTAATCCGAGCACTTCGTTCTTGGTCGTTCAAAAATGGTTCAAATGGCTCTGAGCACCATGCGACTTAACTTCTGAGGTCATCAGTCGCCTAGAACTTAGAACTAATTAAACCTAACTAACCTAAGGACATCACACACATCCATGCCCTCTTGGTCGTTCACTCTTATTATTCCATCTTGGCTCTTGCACGTCATGTGTACTACCCGTCTCTCCCTATAGCTTACTCCTATTTTTCTCCCAATTTCGAACATCTTGCAACATTTAACATTGTCAAACGCTTCTTCCAGGTCGACAAATGCCATGAACGTCTCTCGATTTTTCTTTAGTCTTGCTTCCATTATCAACCACAGCGTCAGAATTGCCTCTCTGGTGCCTCTACTTTTCATAAAGCCAGACTAATCGTCATCTAACACATCCCCAATTTTCTTTCCCATTCTTCTGTGTATTATTCCTGCAAGTAACATTGATGTATGAGCTGTTAAGCTGATTGTGCGATAATTGTCAGCGTTTGTGGTCTTCGGGATTGTGTGGATGATATTTCTCTTAAAGTCATATGGTATGTGGCTAGACTCATTCATTCAACACACCAACGTGAATAGTCGTGTTGTTACCACTCCTCCAAGTCTGTAAGTAGGCTGTTTAGGTTGTTTTATTGGTAACGCCACCTCTGTGTGAAAATCACTGGCTGTGCTGTGTGCAGTCTGTGTCTAGTCTGCATTGTTGCCTGCCATTGTAGTGTTGGGCAGCGGCAGCTGGATGTGAACAGCGCGTAGCGTTGCGCAGTTGGAGGTGAGCCGCCAGCAGTGGTGGATGTGGGGAGAGAGATGGCGGAGTTTTGTAATTTGTCATGAACTGCTACACATATTATGATTATTAAGGTAAATACATTGTTTGTTCTCTATTAATATCTTTCATTTGCTAACTATCCCTATCAGTAGTTAGTGCCTTCCATAGTTTGAATCTTTTATTTAGCTGGCAGTAGTGGCGCTCGCTGTATTGCAGTAGTTCGAGTAATGAAGATTTTTGTGAGGTAAGTGATTTCTGAAAGGTATAGTTTAATGTTACTCAGGGCCATTCTTTTGCAGGGATCTTTGAAAGTCAGATTGCGTTGCGCTAAAAAATATTGTGTGTCAGTTTTAAGCACAGTCATGTAAAAATTGTTCAAAGGGGACGTTTCATATGTCGACCCTTAGCCTAGGATACCTCACTGGAATCTTCTGATTTTTTCTTGTAGTTTGTGTAATTAGTGTAGCTTTTGTTTATTGCTAGCGCGTAATTGTAGAGAGAATCTCCTTTGTAGTTGCAGTCTTTCATTGTTGTACAGTAAAACAGTTGTGGCATGCATGTAGATTTGCACCAAGTATTTCGCAGCTGCGCTTGCAATTAACTAGATATTATTTTCAGTGCTATGTTAATGTGTTCTCTTACTGTTGCTCTTCAAATTGTGTTTTTCTGTGTTATCGTGTGAAATATTGTGACAATAATGGCGTGTGAAAAACGTAATACTGGGCTCCAAAGTAAACTGAGAAATGACAGTGGAGACGAAAGCAGTGTGTTAGCGCCACCGAGTAATGAATTAACTAATGTTCAAAGTAGTAATTTGGTAACAGTGCATAGGGAAATGGAGCGGGCTGCAAACAATGGCGTAGACAGTGAAACAGGTAGTGAACAGGGAATCATTATCGATCGATCGCTCGGCAACAGCTCGCCTCAGGAATCCGAAATGACAGGACACAATTTTGCAAATACTGTAGATTCAGGTTTTGCGTCCTCACCGTTTTCTCAAATGAGTCAAGACACAATTTCCGCTTGTCAAAATGTGAATGTTGCCGGTGCAAATTTACTGCCGAAAAGCACTGAGGAACATGTTTCAGAAACCAGTGCATTGTTATTACAATTAATGCAACAAATGGGCCAAAAGCTTGAAAAGTTAGACACAATGGAACAACACCAGATACAAACACAGCAACAGTTAGACACAATGGAACAAAATCAGAGACAAACACAGCAAAAGCTTCAAAAGTTAGACACAATGGAACAAAATCAGAGACAAACACAGCAAAAGCTTCAAAAGTTAGACACAATGGAACAAAATCAGAGACAAACACAGCAAAAGCTTCAAAAGTTAGACACAATGGAACAAAATCTTCAACAGCTAGACACCACACTTGAACAAACACGTGAAGATTTAACTACTGAGTTACATAAAATCGAATCGAAATGTCAAATAGTCTGTAATGACGTAAAAACACAAATTTGTGAGCATTTTCAACCTATTTTTTCGCGGCATGAAAATGCATTACAGAATCACGAAGCAGCCATAAAAGAACTGCAAACTATTGTTCATGAAAATCATGAGACCTTGCAAGCTAAATTTGACTCAGTTGCATCTACCGATTCGGTTACGCAACTTGCAATAACTCAGGAAAACTTAAAGGACACAGTAGATACTCTGAAACGTGGTTCAGAAAAACACACTGAGGAAATAAGTACACTATCGGAGAAAGTAGCCGAACTTTCGGATCAATTCACTAATTTATCTACGAAGGTAGATGATAATCTGAATGACACAAAACCGGCAGTCTTTAATGACACAGAAGAGAGCGAACAAATTAGGAAACTGAAACAAAATCTGAATCAAATTAATACGCAACACCAAAGAGAAATCCGGGAAGTACAAGATCAGCTGACACAGGTAATACAAGAATTACGTATTTCAGAGGACACTCGCGCTCCAACACGGAAAGAGGGACTTAGAAATACGGAAAAACCGCAAAATAATAACACAGGGCATTTCGGAAGTTATGAAAGAAATTGGCAATGTGCACCGAATTTTGAGATGGAACGGCCGACACGACCTAACAATGACCGATATGTGACTCGCCGACATGATGATTTTGACTATAAACTGTTCATTACTACACGTAAATTCAAAACATTTAAGAATTCTGGCAACGGCATTCATCCACAAGCATGGCTCCATCAATTCTCTCATTGTTTTCCTCCCAACTGGTCGTTAGAACACAGATTAGAATTTATGTGTGGCTACTTAGAGAATGTACCAGCTGTAAGAATGCGATTGGTCATTGCCACAGTGAAGGGGAATTTTACCATGCCTTCCTCTCAGCATATTGGTCTCAAGCCACACAAGACCGAGTAAAACATGGCATCATAATGATGAAACATTTCGAACAATTGAATTCTCCAGTCTTGTGAAATATTTTGAAGACATGTTGCACAAGAATCAGTACCTGTCAAACCCATACAGCCCCTCAGAACTCATCCGCATTTGCTTAATCAAATTACCTGAACATTTACGACATATTATTTTAGCAGGACGTTGCAAAGAAGACATTGAGGCTTTTCAGGGACTGTTACAAGAACTGGAAATTGACACTGACAATCGGGGAACGCGGAAACAGGAGCACACCAATTACAGGTCACATCTGTCACAATTCCGCGATGAAAGAAATAATAACTGGACACGACAAGGCTATTCTCACAACACATATCGTGACCAAAACAGGCACCACCCGTATGACAACCGTTGGCAGAGTAGTAACAATTACAGGGAAAGATCACCTCTCTGCGGTAGTGACTATCACAGATACAATCAGAGAAACAGACAATTTGGGAACCAAAATAATTATTATCAAGGGAGACAGAATAACTTTAGATGCAACGGTCCAGCGCGCAGTTACGATTCAGGGAGAAATTCTCCACCACTTAACCGACAAGAAAGAAACTACAGGAACTACCGACATGACGGCAGACGATATAATCATAACAACAGACCTGAATTTCATCAGAATTGGCGGGATTCAAACAGAGCAGGGCACTTTGGACAACGTGAATTTGTAGAAGCTAGGTCTCCTAATCCCAATAACGACGCGTGCCAACAAAGGGACAGACAATGACTCGCACTGCAGGCAGCCGCGTGCGCCAGGTGGCTCAGAGAAAAATAACATAGACGCTAACCTTGAGAAAAATTCCAGTATTCTTTACCGACGTATACCGCCTGACAATTGCATTCAAGTTCAAACTCTGAGTACTAGGAAGAGTAAAGGACTGCACCACGTTTCTCATGTAAAACCGTTTATTGAGAGATAATCTGCTTTTTAACTTTGTCTTTGCCATAAAACTTTTCACTTCACATTTCTAGTATGCTTTGTCAGACTTAGAATCTGTTAATATGCAACAATGTTTGAAGTTAAATATCCAGTCAAGAACCAAGAGAACTTATTTAAACAGAAATTACGAATGCATTGTTATTGTGAACAGATGACACAGTGTTATTGTGTGTGTACATTCTTGCTTGTTAGTTGCACATTTACGTAATGACTATAAGGCTCACATACTTAGAACATTTACCAGTACTGCGAATGAGATTTTAATGCAACATTTTGGTTTACTTGAAAATACATTCTGGATTTAAAGTACTTTCTGTGGAATTAATGATGACTTAGCATTTGGTTTCTTTGATAGCTACACGATTATATCACGACCCTACTAATGAGTGACAATTTACAATGTTGTTTTTGCGGTGTATCTGTTTTATATCCGCACAGTTTTTCTGAATTCTTCTGGAAAGCAAAACATGTTTTAGTAGTAAGCTACAATGTGAGAGCCTTTTTCGTAGCACAACAATACTTTACAGTATAGTACTTTCTTGATCACAGTAATGTACGTAATAACTACGATATCTATACACAAAGCATTTCACTTTCGTTTATGATGGGGTAAGTACATTGACTTCTGCAGAACTTAGCTTTCGGAGGACGATAGTTGCGACACTTCCACAGAATTATCTTACAGCAAGACGCACATTTAGCGCTACAGGACACGCATTTGAGTGATTAATTTTGTACTTAAAACATTTATTTTTAAAGATATTTGAAGTACAATGATATGAAGTTTTTCCGTGATACATTTAATTCCTTTGCTGTAATCTGTAGCACCTGAGGGTATAATTACATTGATCCTCAGGGGGGTACACGCTTACTTTGTGTACCATGTGTTTGACAAGCACAAGGAGCCCTAGCTAATATGGTATTTGCTTATACAACTTTATACATCGGTACCATATTTCTCTAAGACAGAATTACACAGCTATCTGATCATTTAACTGAGAGAGACAAACATTTTTTTTACTACAACAGTGACAGATGTTTACGTAATTACACAGTTGGGTAACTTCACACTTATGAAACTGTATTTTGTCTTTACTTTGTAAACTGTTCATATTTTTTCGGAACCATTGTGATACTATGAGAGCTTTGAATGATGTATTTGGTATGGGATCATGATTTTTAAAGTATGTTTGAGGCAGATGACACTATTGACATGAGCAGAGAATTTTTTTAGGTTTTGAAATTATTGGAGGAAGCTATGACGATTTTGAGAGTTGACTAAGATGTTATGATATTATTACAATGACGATGTGTATTATGCTGTTGAGGTATGTTTATGATTAATAAGATGATGATACCGTATATGAGGAGTTTGATTATGCTACGTATTTCTTATGATGAAATACTGAAGAAGTGTCGACGAATAAGGTAAGGAATAATGAGTAGTGATTAGGGACTCTGATTTGTGAAAAAGGTTATTGGAAACCAAGAATCGTACTTTAAGAGTTATGAAATGTGTGTATATACGTGAATGTATCACAATGCTGGCGAAAATTTTTTGGACGCTGTTATATTTATAGGATTTTGTTTCTACACATTTGTAACGCAAATTTTCGACCTGTGAAATTTTTATATGAGACTGTCACTGTAGCGAAAACTGCTGTCGTAAATATTTCGGTAAGAGAGGTAAGTGACCGTGACGTAATTCGTTGTGAGCGGCCAGGTGTGCCAGCCGCCTTGAGAAAAAGCCATTAGGTGGTAGAAAAGAAAAGGGGGAGGCCATTATCCTCGCTATCGACATTCCTTTGTAGAAAGCATCGTAAATACGACACCCTCAAACTTGAAAACATGATTACACTGTAGAGTTCTTAATTTATGATATTTACTAAATTGCCTAATGAAATGACGAGAAATATTTTTATGTCTATACACCTGATTATGAGTATTGTCTCTCTAGTTGAGAGATTTTTCTACTAACTTATGAAATGCCTAATGACTACTGAATGATGTTCTTATGCTTTACTTTGTACATAGTTGCTTATTTCATTTGATATCTAGTTTCTAGCTTCACTGTAGCATTGGTTAAAATAAAATTTTATAGATGTACTAATATAAATATATTGTGTCTACAGGTCGAGTAAATAATAATTTTTTCAAAAATTGAGGGAGCACAAAATGACATTTACCTTCACAGGAACTGCATTCATAATTTTCTTTTCAAGTAATTGGTAAATTTTTGGTAGAATAACTTCTTGTGGTGCACCACTTTAATTACATAGACATTAAGATGTGAATATACATTTCCCTTGTCTGCATTGTTGTCTTTAGTGTACTATTTTTTCTGCTTGAGCTATGTCATGTTTAGATATATGTTTTTTTTATTTCCTGCCGCTGTTTGCCAGGCATAATGTTACTGAATTTGACTTTGTATTACGCTGTTAAGCCAGCTTACTACTGATTTATTTTTCTTGTTTGCTGCTCATTGCCTTATATTAGTTGTAATTTATGCTGCTTGCTTTGCCTTTTGGATTTTTTATCATTGCTGTTTGTGTTAATTGTTTTGTGCTGCTGCATTGCCTTGTTCCTTAGTTTAGTATCTGAGCTCAGTAGATTTAAGTTAGCTTAAGAGGGGGTAGACTATATAAGAGAATGAGTTGCGATGAATTGGAAGAAATGCATTGAGAAGATATAAGAAACAGATTTGTCAAAAATGAGTATTGTGCACTGAGAAATAATTATTTTGAAAGAAATATGGTTAGAATACAGAAAAGAGGTATAGATAGGACGTTTAGGGAATAATGATGAATGAAGGGAGATCTCCAAGAAGTAAAGAAAGTTTTGTTTGCCAAATACTGCAGTAAAACAAACCCTGTCCTTTCCTTGTGTTATCCCACTATGTTTTTGTGTACCCTTGCGTATTTGTCTTTTTCCTGTCTTTATGTGTTTAGCTAATAAGATTTATGTTGTAGAATTTTCTGATAATATGTTATTTACTTTGTAAAGATGTTTAGACATTATTTATTCTGTTTTGTTTTAATGCTCATGTGAAATTAATGTTTCGAAACTATTCTCATTATTTTATGTATTTACTTATTTCATAATTCCTGTAACACTGATGTATATGTTTATTTCGATTCTTTTGTAAAGCCCATATTACCACAAATGTTATCTGTACTATTATGTTCTTTAATGATGTATTTTGTACCTTTGTAATTGTATTTTCATGTTGTAAATTTATAATTGTATAGACACCAGTTCTTCAAATTAAGTTACATTTCACTGCACACATTTCTGTTGGTCATAGTATATGGACAATATGTGAGAAGTAGGGACTGATAGTGTTTGCACGTGTGTTAATGATTCAGCAAGGGACTGGATAACAGCATTGCTGGTTCTAAGGACAATTAGAAAAAAAACTTTCTGAGTGCACTAGTGGTGGTTTATGGACTTGCTATATTCTCTGCAAGACTCTTCGATGGTGATTGTGCACCTGCACAGTTGCAACAGATGGCTGCTGGCCTTCTCTACAAGAACTACAGTGGGTCTACACCTTTGAAGACTCACCAATACCATTATTTCTACAAGGACTGCAGTGGGTCTGCACCCCTATACTGTAATCTCTACCAGGACTACAGTGGGTCTACTCTGTGATGACCTACCTACCAGTATTCTTCAAAACGTCGAATGACTCTGCTGTGGGTTTGCTCTGTTGTGGCCCATTACCTGTCTGCACGTCGAGAGTCAGCACTCTCTTTCCGTTGGAAGAACAACACTACTTCTTCAAGACTGCATGGAAATCCACTACTTCTGTGTGCATTTTCTTTTACTGCTCAGACTTTGAGAAAAACACTGCAATTTTACTGTGACAAACGATGAGGACTGTCTTTATGGACTGTGAGAAAATTTTAGCTTTTGACCAACATTGTATCAATAAGTGTGTGCCTTTGATTTCTTTGTTATTGTAATTGTGAAAAAAATTTTAACAAATATGTATTGGCCAGTGCCCAAAAAAATTTGTAAAATTTTTTGTGGGGAGCATGGGGGCTATGTAAGTAGGCTGTTTAGGTTTTTTATTGGTAACGCCACCTCTGTGTGAAAATCACTGGCTGTGCTGTGTGCAGTCTGTGTCTAGTTTGCATTGTTGCCTGCCATTGTAGTGTTGGGCAGCGGCAGCTGGATGTGAACAGTGGGTAGCGTTGCGCAGTTGGAGGTGAGCCGCAAGCAGTGGTGGATGTGGGGAGAGAGATGGCGGAGTTTTGTAATTTGTCATGAACTGCTACATATATTATGACTATTAAGGTAAATACATTGTTTGTTCTCTATTAATATCTTTCATTTGCTAACTATCCCTATCAGTAGTTAGTGCCTTCCGTAGTTTAAATTGTTTGTTCTCTATTAATATCTTTCATTTGCTAACTATCCCTATCAGTAGTTAGTGCCTTCCGTAGTTTGAATCTTTTATTTAGCTGGCAGTAGCGGCGCTCGCTGTATTGCAGTAGTTCGAGTAATGAAGATTTTTGTGAGGTAAGTGATTTCTGAATGGTATAGTTTAATGTTACTCAGGGCCATTCTTTTGCAGGGATCTTTGAAAGTCAGATTGCATTGCGCTAAAAAATATTGTGTGTCAGTTTTAAGCACAGTCATGTAAAAATTGTTCAAAGGGGACGTTTCAAGGCTTTTTATCAATTCTGATGTAATGTCTTCTATCCTTCTGCCTTATTTGATTTTGAGTCGTCCAAAGCTCTGTGAAACTCAAATTCTACTACTGGCTCCCCTATCTCTTCTAAATCGACTCCTGTTCCTTCTTCTATCACATCAGACAAATCTTCCTCCTCATAGAGGTCTTAAATGTCCACTTTCCACCTTTCCAGTTTCTCCTCTGCATGTGATAGTGGAATTCCCATTGCACTCTCAATGCTGCCATCCTTGCGTTTATTGTCACCGAAGGTTGTTTTGGCTTTCCTATATGCTGCGTCAGTCCTTCCGACAATCATTTATTTTTCAGTTTCTGCATATTTTTCATGCAGCTATTTCGTCTTAGCTTCCCCACATTTCCTATTTATTTCATTCCTCAGCGACTTGTATTTCGGTATTCCTGAATTTCGCTGAACATTTTTGTAGTTCCTCCTTTCTTCGATGAGGTGAAGTATTTTTTCTCTTACCCATGGTTTCTTAACTGTTAGTTTCTTTGTACCTACGCTTTTCTTTCCGGCATCTGTGAGTGCTCGTTTTAGAGCTGTCAATTCCTCTTCAACTGTACTGTCGACTGAGCTATTTCTTATTGCTGTAGTTATAGACCTAGAAAACTTCATGAGTATCTCGTTATTCCTCAGTACTTCCGTATGCCGCTTCTTTATGTATTGATTCTTCCTTACTAATCTCTTAAACTTCACCCTACTTTTCATCAGTACTAGTCTGTGAGCTGAGTCTATATCTACTCCTGGGTAAGTATTACAATCTACTGACTGATTTCGCAACCTCTGCCTGACCATGATGTAAACGAACTAAAATCTTCCCATATCTCGTGGCTGTTTCCAAGTACACCTCCTCCTCATGTGATTCTTGAAATAAGTATTCGGTATTACGAGCTGTAATTTATTACAAAACACATATAGTCTTACGCCTCCATCATTTCTTGTCCCAAGCCCATATTCTTCTGTAACCTTTTCTTTAGATTTTTGTTTCGCTTTACGTACTGTATTACCGTTTCAGTATCCTGGTATATATTTTCTATTCCTTCGTCTTCAGTTTGCGACGCCGGCGTGTATACCTGAACTATCGTTGTCGGTGTTGGTTTGCTGTCGATTCTGATAAGAGTAACCCTATCACTGAACTCTTCACAGTAACACACTCTCTGCTATACCTTCCTATTCATAACGAATCCTACTCCTGTTATAACATTTTCTGCTGCTGTTGATATTACCCTATACTCATCTGACCAGAAATCTTTACCTTCTGTCCATTTCACTTCACTGACCACTTTTATATCTAGATTTAGCCTTTCCTTTTCGCTTTTCACATTTTCTGGCTTCCCTACCACGTTCCAGCTTCTGAAATTCTACACCGCGACTCGTAGAACGTTATCCTTCCGTTGGTTGCCAATATTTTTCTCATGGTCACCTCACCCTTCGGAAACCCATCCCTGATATCCGAATGAATCCAATGGAGAGGTCATCATTACATCTTTTCAATTACATTACTAGCACATTAGATCTTTAAAATCCAGAGCTGACTGGAGGGCTCTGCCCACAATGCTTCGAAGGTTCTCAGTTGCGGAGAGATCCGGCGACCTTATCTGTGATGGTACTGTCTGCCAGGCTTGAACCCTAGCAGTAGAAATTATCGTCGTGTGCGTCTGACATTCTCTACCTATATCCGGATCCCGCTCCAGCTACTGCCGGGTCTGGGTGCTGACTAGTCCTCTCCATTTGGCTCGGTCCTCCCACCACTTTTCTTCCTCCACTCGCTGCCAGGTCACACCTCTCCTTTCCACAGATATTCTCACTCCCATTTTTCACCGTGTTCTTGGGCGCCCTCTAGGTCTTTTCCCATCCATCTTTAGTTCTTTCATTATTTTCGGGAGCCTCTGCCCAAGCATCTTCTTGACATGCCCATACAATTTTAATCACTTTTTTTTTCAATTTCTTATCTTTTACTTTCTTGTTTAAGGTCCTTTCTAATCTCTACATTCCTTCCTCTGTCCGTTCTTGTTTTTCCCTTAACTGCTCTGAGAAATTTCATTTCCCCTGCTTGGAGTCTGCTCCAGTCCCTTTCTGTCATTGTCCGTGTTTCTCCACCATAGGTGACAATAGGGAAGTAATAATTCTTATACATAAGGAGTTTTGCTTTTTCTGAAACTTCCTCATCCCAAATCAGGTGTTTTATTGTTTGGTAGAAATTACCACCCTTCTATAATCTCCTATTAATTTCGTTAGTTATTCTTCCATCCCTAGATATTTCACTCCCTAGATAAGCGAAACTTTCTACCACTTTGAGGGGTTCTCCATTCAAGGTAATATTTCCGTTGATCCCTTTCTCTCTTCCAAATACCATTACTTCACTCTTATCTTTATTTATTTTTAATCCATACCTTTTCATTATTTCCTTCCATCATCAAGTTGTAACTGTACATCTACCTCTTTATCACCCCATATTACCATACATCTGCAAAAATCATCTTTTGTCTTTTTCTTTTACTATATCTTTAACTGCCCTATTCATTCCCCCCATCACAACATTAAAAAGTGCAGGAGATAGAATACGTCCTTGTTTAAGTCCTTGTCTCATTTCGTAGTATTCACAATTCCCCAACGGTGTGCTAATTCTACAATTGTGTCCTCTGTACATTGTCTTTATTACATTAATGTATCCATTTTCTATATCTATCTTCTTCATTTATTCCCAGAGTCTTTCCCTGTTAACTGAGTCATATGCCTTTTCTATGTTTATAGAAACCATTATCACCCTCTTGTTATACTCCCGACTTTTTTCCTTCAGTTGACGGATAGAAAATATCAGGTGGATCGTGCTTCTTCGTTTCCTAAACCCATGCTGTTTTCACTCATAACCTTTTCTATCTTTTCACTTAATATATTTACTTAAAATCTTGCTTAAATGTAAGCCAGGATGGTTGGCATGAAGGGCAACAAAATGGGGGGGGGGGGGGGGGCGTGGAGAATCATCGACACACCGCTACGATGTAAGGGTGACGCGGATGACAGCCGAAGGGATCCTGTTACGAAATGAAACGTCACCGCTGACCATCACTCCTCGCTGTCGGGCCTTTTGCCGGGCGACAGTTTCCTTGGTAACCGACCGCTGTCCGGGGCGTCTCCAGTCACATCTTCGCTGGTCGTCACGACTCATTTCGAAGCGGGATTCATCACTGAAGACAACTCCACTCCAGTAAATAACATTCCAGGCCAAACGTGGTACACATCGCCGCAAACGGGGTTACCTGTATACAGAGGTCAATGCTGGCCGGCGCAATGGGCGCTGTGAGCTCAACACCCTTTCTGTGAGACGCCTGTTAAAAGTCCCTGTGGTCACTGAAACACCCGTTGCACGTCGGATTGATGATAGTGATGAATTCGGGGCTCTGATGCCTCTCTGACGATTGCTCGGTCCTCACTTCTGACGTCACACTAGATCAACCGCTTCATTCTTGACGCTTTGTTCGACCATAGTTCACTCACTCCTGCCAACATCGTGAAGTAATGGCATCGCTCCTTTTCAAATCTCGAGCATCCTTGAGGCCAACTACACGTCCTCTCTCAAATGCTGGTATCTGAGTGTGTTGTTCACTCGCCTGTCTGCGAGGCGTAGTTACTGTCCAACTGAGTACACACAATGGAATTCGCAAAGACTTTATGCCCTGGTATCGACATGGCCCCTGTTTTCTATGGTTGCTAGCCGCGCGGCTGCGCTGCAGCGTCACACGTTTATCCATCGGACGCTGAAGTTTACAATTTTCAATTTTCCGTCGAATTTGGTTTTTATTTTTTTGAGTCATTAATTTTCTGGTTGGATGATGCGGCCCTCCACGAATTCCTGTCCTGTGCCAACCTCTTCATCTCAGAGTAGCATTTGCAACCTACTTTCTCAATGTAATGAGAGAAAATATGGAGAAAGGAGGAGTTGCCATATATGTCAAAAGTTATCATTGTGCAAAAAGTATAGAAACAAAAAAGTTTTGTGTAGAGAAACATATAGAAGCATGTGCCTGTGAGCTTAAATTAAATAAAGGAACATTTATAATTGTAACTGTATATAGGTCCCCATCAGGAAATTTTCATGTATTTCTGAAAAATTTGGACTCCTTGTTGTGCTATCTGTCAGACAGGGGGAAGCAAATTATTATTTGTGGGGACTTCAATGTAGATTCTCTGAAAGAGGGTAATAGGAAAAATGACCTTGAAGTATTACTCAGTTCTTTCAATTTGACACCCGTTATTGATTTTCCTACTCGGGTGGTAAAGGATAGCAGCTCACTGATAGATAACTTCTTTATAGACCAAGATAAGTTTAACCAGATAAATGCTCAGCCTGTTGAGAATGGTCTTTCTGATCATGGTGCACAGCTAGTTACAATATATGACATAGCTCCATTCAGCAATACTAAACAGTCCTCCAAAGTAGTACGTTAAGTCAACGATTTAACAATTGCAAATTTCAGGGAAAGCCTACAGCAGTTAGACTGGGATGAGGTGTACCGTGATCCTGATGCCAATTTAAAATATAATTTATTTCATGACATTTTTGTAAATGCATTTGAAAACTGCTTCCCCAAGAAAATAGTTAAATATACTCGTAAGAAACCTTGTAACAAACCATGGCTTAGTAAGGGTATAAAAATATCTTGTAACCGGAAAAGAGAAATGTATCTGACAGCAAGAAAGAGTAGTGACCCAGAAACTATCAAAAATTATAAGAACTACTGTGTTTTATTAAGAAAAATTATTAAAAAATCCAGGAGTATGTGTATCATGTCTGAAATCAGCAACTCTGATAATAAAATTAAAACAATTTGGAATATTATTAAAACAGAAACAGGTCAACCAAGAGCAGAGGAAGACAGTATTACCATCAAATTGAATGAAAACTTTACGAACAAAAAGTCAGAAGTTGAAAATATTTTTAATAATCATTTTCTAAATGTTGCGGATATAGTAGGATCCAGGTGTTCATTAGTAGATGCTAGGCTGTTAATGGAAGAGGCCATACCTATGCAATTTGATACAATTGAAATCTCACCCACTTCTCCCTCTGAAATTAGGAAAATAATAAACTTGCTTAAAAGCAAAAACTCACATGGAATTGATGGCATTTCCAGCAGAATACTAAAAGCTTGTTCTCAACAGATAAGTAAGATTCTCATCCACCTGTGTAATAGCTCTCTGGAACAGGGCATTTTCGCTGATAGCCTGAAATATGCTATTGTTATACCTTTGCATAAAAAGGGGGTAGATCTGATGTCAACAATTACCGTCCAATCTGCCTTCTAACAGCTTTATCCAAAATTTTTGAGAAAGTAATGTATTCAAGAGTAGCTTCACATATCTGTAAAAATGAAGTACTAACAAAATGTCAGTTTGGTTTCCAGAAAGGTTTTTCAACAGAAAATGCCATATATGCTTTCACCAGTCAAATTTTGAATGATCTGAATAACCGAACACCACCCATTGGGATTTTTTGTGATCTCTCAAACGCTTTTGATTGTGTAAATCATGAAATTCTGCTAGACAAGCTCAAGTATTGTGGCATGAGTGGGACAGTGCACAAATGGTTTAATTCGTACCTAACTGGAAGAGTGCAGAAAGTTAAAATAAGTAGTTCTCGTAACATGCGAAGATCAGCATATTCCTCAAACTGGGGAACTATCAGGAATGGGGTTCCACAAGGGTCAGTCTTGGGTCCTTTGTTGATCTTATTATATATTAATGACTTGCCATTCTATATTCATGAAGAGGCAAAGTTAGTTTTCTTTGCTGATGATACAAGTATAGTAATCACACCTGACAAACAAGAATTAACTGATGAAATTGTCAATACTGTCTTTCAGAAAATTACTAAGTGGTTCCTTGTAAATGGACTCTCACTGAATTTTGATAAGACACAGTACATACAGTTCCGTACAGGGAATGGTATGACGCCATTAATATATATAGACCTTAATCAGAAGCATATAGCTAAGGTAGAATATTCCAAATTTTTAGGTGTGTCCATTGATGAGAGATTAAATTGGAAGAAACACATTGATGATCTGCTGAAACGTTTGAGTTCAGCTACTTACGCAATAAGGGTCATTGCAAATTTTTGTGATAAACATCTTAGTAAATTAGCTTACTACGTCTATTTTCACTCATTGCTTTCATATGGCATCATATTTTGGGGGAATTCATCACTGAGGAATAAAGTATTTATTGCACAAAAGCGTGTAATCAGAATAATAGCTGGAGTCCACCCAAGATCATCCTGCAGACATTTATTTAAGGATCTAGGGATATTCACAGTAGCTTCTCAGTATATATACTCTCTTATGAAATTTGTTATTAACAACCAAACCCAATTCAAAAGTAATAGCAGTGTGCATAACTACAATACTAGGAGAAAGGATGATCTTCACTATTCAAGATTAAATCTAACTTTGGCACAGAAAGGGGTGAATTATACTGGCACTAAAGTCTTTGGTCACTTACCAAATAGTATCAAAAGTCTGACAGATAACCAACAAGTATTTAAGAAGAAATTAAAAGAATTTCTGAATGACAACTCCTTCTACTCCATAGTGGAATTTTTAGATATAAATTAAGAAAAAAAAATATTTAAAAAATAAAAAAAATGAAAATAAAAATAAAGAAAAACAAAAAACACAAAAAATAAAGTTGTTATATTAACTTAAGTATGTTGTTAAATTAACCTAATTATGTCATGTATTAGAAAATTCGACTCATTCCACATCATTACGAAATATCGTATTCATGATCCATGGAACTAGTATTAATCTAATCTAATCTACTCTAATTTGTTGGATGTCTTCCAATCTTTCTCTTTCTATACAGTTTTTACTGTCTACAGCTCTCTCTAGCACCGTGGAAGATATTCCCTGTTGCCGTAACAGATGTCCTATCATCCTCTTCTCTGTACTTGGCAGTTTCATCAGTTTGTGACCAATTTGCAGTTGTACTTCTCTGACACGCGAAATTCAGTACTGCCGACGTATTATAAGGAATGAATTCTTGCGCATTTACTATGTGCGAAATGGAAGTAGCCTTGTTCCGAAAAGGTGTGATGTTCTGATATTTTTCTAAATTTGTTTGTGGACTGCACAGGATCGATTCCGTGTACTGCCTGTCGTCCTGGGTGTGATCAAGCGGATTTGTTCTTTACGTAAGGTTTCTTGTCTTCCATATGTGCACAAGTTTTCGTTATCATGACTAACGCAGCTTTATCCTGTGGTCAACTAGACAGGTAGCAGTTTCAATCATTAATACGTCAGCTGATTTCTATTACAGAAATATTTGATATCTCTCTGGCAAACGAAGAAAGTTTACATACTTCCAGTGGTGCTGTAGACATCATACTGACAAAAATATGGCAGAAAAACAAAAGATTTTTTAAGTGCCTTGGCTTCCTTATCTCGCTCACAGGCTAGTCACCAGCCAAGGAGAATCTGTTTCTGTATTTACACACATAAAATGTACAGTGTATAGTGGAGGGTTAGTGTGGCCGGATTTTTGTCCGATACCCTCGTGGAGCGACATGCGAAATGTGAACCTTGCCTTGGTGGCGTGCCTTTAGTGTTTCAAAGATACACATAGCTGCACTCTAGGTGGAGCCACATCGGAAGGGTATCACTGGAGTGGCCACAGTAACATGTGATTCCCGATGGGAGGTGCGGTGTTTTCAGTAGATACTCGGGAAAAGAGGGCAAAATTTAGGCTGGACGACTGATGTGACGTGGCAACATTGGCCAACGACGTTGCTTTGTTGGTAATGCAGACTGGTAAATGTAAGGAGATCTACAGCGTTATATTTTATGACGTCCAGATCTATCGTAAGGTTTAATGACAACATCCGCTTAGGTGAGTTACACCGGAAGTAAAATTGGGCTGCAATCAAGTCTCTGATCAGAGCCTATTCAGGAGGATGTTGTCTTCAGAAAAAACAGTTGTCCTGTGTTTGTATGGTGTCTGTACAGTGAATAAATATTGCTTACAATGTTGACTGCAACACTTTGTGGTCAGAAAGTTCCAAATAAAGTTTGCACTTCCATCAAAAATGAATAAGGTCCAAATCAACAAGCTGCAATATGACTATTCTTAGTTACGGTTCTACAGACACCCTTACTTATACAACGCAATGTAACACTTCAGTATGTGTAATACTTTCAATATTGCCTTTTGGTTAACCTTTGCGTTGTTGAATCCAATTTGAATCCTCCTAGCAACATTTAATATTTGCCTGATAACCAACACAGAAATCCAACCTCAAGTTTTCGTATATGACGATACTAAATTTCGCTCAGCAACGCCACAGCATCGCGAACCCAGTACTTAAAATGTCGAATAGCCGCAGACTCGAAACTTTCGAAGTAACTTACCATCTATGATCTGAAAATGATGTACCAAGAGTGTCTTCGTCAACATATACCAGAAGCGAAATTCGATTGATCAAGCCGATTTGGATTAGGCAAAATAATATTTACTTTAATTTCTTCCATATGGGCATTGTGCTATACCTGAGAGGTGTTCGTTTCTACTATCTGATAAAATTAGTACTACAGTTAATTAAACTTATGGCCGGCGGCTGTGTCCGAGCGGTTGTAGGCGCTTCAGTCTGGAACCGCGCGCCCGCTACGGTCGCAGGTTCGAATCCTGCCTCGGGTATGGATGTGTGTGGTGTTCTTAGGTTAGTTAGGTTTAAGTAGTTCTAAGTTCTAGGGGTCTGATGACCTCAGATGTTAAGTCCAATAGTTCTCAGAGCCATTTTTTTAAACTTATGGAAGGTGTGAATTTGAAATAATGATTTGATATTTGCGTTAGCTTTATAATTATAATTATGTTTTAAAATTTCTAACGTCTGACATAGTTCAAGATTACTGTTATTCGAAATAACTATTACTCCCAACACAGTCGCACAAGGGAAAGTTCGTTAACATACGTTTGTGAAGGCATAGAAAACGTAAAAAGTATCTGGTGAATGAGATTTCGGCTTGCTAAACCCGATCATCAATAAAAACAACACTTAAACAAAACGGGAGCCACTCCACATTGATTGTAATTGCGATCGCCACTCTGATACCCAATCGATAACATTGCTTAAGCAACCACTCTATTCCAATATAGCTCACCAGTTCCTAAAGAAACATGTTACCTCGTGTTGCCGATTCGATGTATTAGAGAGGAGCTGCATATACTTGTTATAATTACTTCGGCAATGTAAGTCCCTTATCGCTTTCACGCATGGTTCCCTCTCTTGCTCTGAGAATATGTTAACCCTGCTACCCTTGTTACCACACCATAGCACTCACGAGTAAAACTCACCTTCCTTTCACAGCAAACCAAACGGAATAGACTGAAGCAGAACGCATTGTTTTCACCTAAAACGGGCAAGCCATGTGTGGCGACCACGTCCTCCCTTTTCATTTGCCGAAGCCACATATGCCTCGCACATCTCATTTTGGAAACATTCCCCAGGCTGTGGCTAAGCCATGTCTCCGCAGTATCCTTTCTTTCAGGAGTGCTAGTTCTGCAAGGTTCGCAGGAGAGCTTCTGTACATTTTGGAAGGTGGGAGACGAGATACTGGCAGAAGTAAAGCTGTGAGAGCGGGTGTGAGTCGTGCTTCGGTAGCTCAGATGGTAGAGCACTTGCCCGCGAAAGGCAAAGGTCCCGAGTTTGAGTCTCGGTCGGTGCACACAGTTTTAATCTGCCAGGAAATTTCATATCAGCGCACACTCCGCTGCAGAGTGAAAATCTCATTCTGGAATGTAATGAATAATAATAATAACAATAATAATAATAATGATGTAATAAATTCCCATGAACTGGTGTGAAGAGTGTAGTGAACTTATCGTCACAGCCATGATGCACCGATGACTAAAATATTATTACTATTGCAGTCCGCGGGATCGAATGCTTCCAGATTGCGTCGCTGGCGCGTGGCACAGTAAAGACTGTAAAGACATTACTCGTGGAGTACACTGAAAATAAAATAGTTCCACTTTCTTCCAACATGTGAGAACATGACACTGTAAGAAATCATAGGTTCACCCTTCGTTGCCGGTGGTGAACCGCCAATGGAGGGTAAAGCTTTGACAATGCCAGCCAGTCGTGCTAGCGAAATGTCAGTAAAATACACTCCTGGAAATTGAAATAAGAACACCGTGAACTCATTGTCCCAGGAAGGGGAAACTTTATTGACACATTCCTGGGGTCAGATACATCACATGATCACACTGACAGAACCACAGGCACATAGGCACAGGCAACAGAGCATGCACAATGTCGGCACTAGTACAGTGTATATCCACCTTTCGCAGCAATGCAGGCTGCTATTCTCCCATTGAGACGATCGTAGAGATGCTGGATGTAGTCCTGTGGAACGGCTTGCCATGCCATTTCCACCTGGCGCCTCAGTTGGACCAGCGTTCGTGCTGGACGTGCAGACCGCGTGAGACGACGCTTCATCCAGTCCCAAACATGCTCAATGGGGGACAGATCCGGAGATCTTGCTGGCCAGGGTAGTTGACTTACACCTTCTAGAGCACGTTGGGTGATACGGGATACATGCGGACGTGCATTGTTCTGTTGGAACAGCAAGTTCCCTTGCCGGTCTAGGAATGGTAGAACGATGGGTTCGATGACGGTTTGGATGTACCGTGCGCTATTCAGGGTCCCCTCGACGATCACCAGTGGTGTACGGCCAGTGTAGGAGATCGCTCCCCACACCATGATGCCGGGTGTTGGCCCTGTGTGCCTCGGTCGTATGCAGTCCTGATTGTGGCGCTCACCTGCACGGCGCCAAACACGCATACGACCATCATTGGCACCAAGGCAGAAGCGACTCTCATCGCTGAAGACGACACGTCTCCATTCGTCCCTCCACTCACGCCTGTCGCGACACCACTGGAGGCGGGCTGCACGATGTTGGGGCGTGAGCGGAAGACGGCCTAACGGTGTGCGGGACCATAGCCCAGCTTCATGGAGACGGTTGCGAATGGTCCTCGCCGATACCCCAAGAGCAACAGTGTCCCTAATTTGCTGGGAAGTGGCGGTGCGGTCCCCTACGGCACTGCGTAGGATCCTACGGTCTTGGCGTGCATCCGTGCGTCGCTGCGGTCCAGTCCCAGGTCGACGGGCACGTGCACCTTCCGCCGACCACTGGCGACAACATCGATGCACTGTGGAGACCTCACGCCCCACGTGTTGAGCAGTTCGGCGGTACGTCCACCCGGCCTCCCGCATGCCCACTATACGCCCTCGCTCAAAGTCCGTCAATTGCACATACGGTTCACGTCCACGCTGTCGCGGCATGCTACCAGTGTTAAAGACTGCGATGGAGCTCCGTATGCCACGGCAAACTGGCTGACACTGACGGCGGCGGTGCACAAATGCTGCGCAGCTAGCGCCATTCGACGGCCAACACCGCGGTTCCTGGTGTGTCCGCTATGCCGTGCGTGTGATCATTGCTTGTACAGCCCTCTCGCAGTGTCTGGAGCAAGAATGGTGGGTCTGACACACCGGTGTCAATGTGTTCTTTTTTCCATTTCCAGGAGTGTAATTAGATGAACGTCGGTCCAAGAACCCGATACAAAAGCCACTAGGCAGTTGGCCAACAAGTGGCCACAAAAGCCGTAACAATTTTGTAATATTTTGAAAATTAATTGAAAATAATGAAAGAAATATCATACAGCAAAGGTTATAGTCCTATCCTAATTGACAATATACACAGCAGAAAGAAGAGACAGAGGGTAAAAGCACTTCAGTATCCTCCTCAAAAAGCGTCAAATGACGTTGATAACACATGTGCCCTATGCTATATACAGGAAAAACCTAACAGACAGTCGCCAGCAAACTATAGTCCAGAAAATATACTCCAGCTTTTTATGCAAGGTTTACTGTTGCCCACGTTTTGTTCAACAGTAAAGACAAGATGCCACCCTTCGAATAGATTGGAATTTGTAGGATTTCCTGCAATCTGCCTGGCAAATTATATGTAGGTCAGTCAGGCAGGGCTATAACTATTAGACTGACTGAGTGTGATAGGAGCTGGAGACTGCAAAAGAAACAATCTCTGCAGAACATACCGTGAATGAATGTCATTCTTATCATATTAAATGTGATGTTGTTCGTGAAGGAATTAAAGGCAGAAGACTCGAATCTGTGGCAGTTAACAAACACCAATCAAAGAATCCTGATCTGGTCCTTAATGGCGACACTTTCATCATTCACCCTTACTAAAGTAGCAGCAGGCAGTTAATATATTTCTCACCATTAAATAATATGTTTGTAATAACTGTTCCCCACTCAGATTCCACAGAGTGTTTTCTCCCTTTTGCATCCACCCCCCCCCCCTCCCCCCCCTCTTTTTTCGACCGGTTCATCACAATCATCAGCGACCCTTTAGCAGTAACCTCTACCAGTGCTCAATTATACAGCGATTTTGATTTTATACACTACCATTCGTTCAATCTTTGACAATATTTATGTATAAAGAAATATAAGCTTTATTTGTTTAGTGCTTCTTTGTGAATTAAATACAGCTTGTGTTTTTGTATCGACATGTACAGTCGTAAGATGTTGCAGATCTTTGAAAACCCGCCTATGTGCATCTGTAAACCCTCGCTGATGTTGTGTGGACTAACTGTTCAATATCAAATTACTGGATGGTCACCTTGAAAGCCGAAAACCGGTTCATAAACTCACTATAAAATAATTATTATTGTGAAACATCAATATTGCGTATTCAAGTTATTAATAAACTTGTTAATTTTTCAAAATTTCATATATATGAAAGTAAGCTAAAACAAATTTGTGGCTGATTGCTATCACCATCAACGATTTATAACGTTGTTATGTAGTACTGACTCCCTTGATAGACACGAATTTGCGGGACCAGAAACTTCAAGGAATTAATTACATACATACCTAGGTCAAAATTGTGTTCATTGTACAGTATTTGTTACCACTGTACGAAATGGCACATTGTTACGGAAGCACATTCCCTCTGGAAGATGCAATGCGACCAACATCGTGGCGAACGAGGCGGCCAGAGACCTCTGGCGGTACCTTGCCTCCACCACTTGGGTGTTAGCTGGAAAGCAGTGCCATCTCGCGGTAGCCGGAGGAACTTTATGGCTCTGCCGCGAATTTTGAACCGAGCGTGACGGTGCTGTGGTAAGACATTTGGCTCGTAATCTGGACAGCTATACAAATCCTCTTCCGGTTATCCTAAATCACCTAAGGTGAATACCGGAATGTTTCTTCGAATGTGCAGTGTCCTTTTCCTTCCTCGTAGTCTCGCATTCCCTGCTTGCGATCCGTCTCCGATTACGTCGTTGTCGACAGGACGATAACGAAAGATGCTGGAACGCATACGGTGACACAACCTCAGTACTTATATTTACATCTATACTCCATGAGTCACAATACGATGTGTGTCTGCTGCCCACCTTCCGAGTTTCCTTAATTTAGATACCGAAATATATGCGGGAAGAACGAGTTCTTTGATTTATCCGTCTGTATCATTTTGCGACATGTACATCGGAGGAAGTAATATGTTGCTTGACTCTTCATGGAACGTACTCTCTCTGAGTTTGAACAGCGAACTACTCCGTGATGTACAAAGTGTCAGCAAATAGCACGTTTTTATCGCTTTCGTGTTTACTATTCTAGCCAATGACGAAGCGTGATTCTCTTATTTCGATATTTCCCATGTCCTCTACTAAACCTACATGTAGACGGTAGCAGATGGACAAGACATAGGCAAAAGTCTGACCAAATTTTTAAATTTTTTAGTATGCAACTCCGTTCCTACAATTTCTGACATAATTATCGTGAGATGGATATTTTTCTGGACAGATAATGTCATAATCAATAAAGTCGAAAATGTTAAATTTCTGGGACTGAACATAGATTAAAAGCAGTCTTGAAAGAATTTAGTTCTGTGAAAACCGATGTCTTCTATAATATGTGCACAGGAGGTGACACAGAATAGCAAAGATTATTTCCTTTGATTATTGTGATACATAAAACCAGGAAAGATCGGCCAGAACAATCTGCGAATTTATTTAACGCATCGTTCAATGTTGTAAGCTTTGCATAGAAACTTGCCTAGTAACGAGAATACTGAAAATTCCTTTTTTAAAGACTTTCTCCTCGTGTTACATGTTCTTTAGACATCGTATTCAATTGTTGAGCAATACTGACTGTTGGTTTACCCTCTGTTGCACAGGTGAATTGTGTCGTGAAGTAAAACTTTAAACTTATTGAAATGCTGAATCTGAAATAATCGAAACAAACCTAATTAAAAGTAACTAAATATGCACTCAGTGAAAACTGTTCAACTGAAACTCAATGCTAAAGTACGTTAAAAAAGTTGCGTTACATGAAGTGCAATTTCTGACTTGAAATGTACACAGAAATAAACTGCTGTCCTAATCAGAAGAAAAATAATTGTTGAAATTACCAACACTGTTCACTATAAATTAACCTGCTTACTTAGCAGTGAAAGGCCAGGCCTTCTGGAATTTATTAGCAATTTTTTGTTATTCAAGGAAAACGACGTTATTCAGTAAATGTCCGTATGCTACGAAGGAATCGTAAATAAACTGTGTTGTAGTGTCCCTTTCCTATCTGCCAGGGTTCTTAGGAAACTAAATAATCACAAATATAGTGTAGTTTTCTGGTTATTGTCGATTTTTATGGCACTAAACAAGCTCTTTATTGTAAAAACTATATTACAAATAAATATGAACTTTGCACTCACACTCATCCGACATCATATTCCGAAGTGTCGTTTGCTGGCCGCTTGCTGCGCTGCTATCGCAAGAGGTAACAAAAACGAGACGAAGTGTCGTGCATGTTATGTTAGACTGTGTCTGTACGTTGTTTTGAAGCCACAGTGAGCAGGCGTGCGCTATTTTAAGTAGCCCAAAATATTACCAGACTGCTGTGTACAAATGCTGCTTCTTCTTCATTATTTCTATAGTGTGCACGCAACAACTTCTTTAAATACTAAATATTACCGTGATTACGTAAATAACATGGTGTCAAGAAGGCAATTTCAAGGAGATTTTCTGTTCTTGAGTGCGTATTTGATCTTTGAATGCGGTACATTTGACCTCGTTAATGTATCTAGTTTTTTGTTGGTATATTTCGAATTACCGGGAAAAGAAGAGTGTGACGTGAAATGGGTGCTTCAATAATCAGTTTAACTTCTTTCTACTGTATTTGTATCGATGGCAAACAAAGCTGTTTCTTGTTCGTCACATTTTCAGCTTCCAACTCGTATGCACAAAATTTTTAATGTTCATGTTTGTAAAAGCCTACATACGCGTTCTTTGTTAGGCCATAAAAGTGTGCAACGAGTAAAGAGGCAAGGCATGCTATCCATATCTTACGCATGTCGGCAAAATGAAAGATTACTGAAATGTCAACGAAATAGAGCTGCATAGGGGTTGACAGAAAATATAGGATCAAATGATAGAAATAAAACCACTACAATTACTACAATAAAAGTATACAGCGCTAACACAGTTCATGTATGCAACAGAAAATATTGCTTGAACGGCTCCATTCAGGATGAAACGCAATCCTTTAAACTTTAAATTACGATCGGATCGATTACTACACCCGTAAACAACGCAAGCTGTTGATTTTTGACAAAGCAGCTACGTCTCCACACAGTCAAAGCACTAGATGCTGGTTGAGATACGGCCACGAAAGTCAATAGACATTCCCAACAGTCAAAATTGGGCACTGGCATGTCAGAGTTACGTCACTAAGAAGTACCATCGCTGTGGAAACATGGAGTTGTAAACCTAATTTTTTGGGCTATATAAGATGGCGGACGTCAGCTTCAACTTTGTGACGTAATAAATATCTTTTCCTTTTACCTTCATGCAAAGCGCGCTCAATCATCTTTGTCCGAATATAGTAGAAGTGAATTATTTACAGTGTCAGAAAACAGATGAAAACCTTACAGTGCCTTTGAATTTTGACTTTGACATCTCTGTACGTAAACTCCCGAATGATAATTACGGAAGATAATGTAAATTCACTCAAAATCATCTGCAGCATTCTGTCAGGAAACACTACTCCCATTGTGCTACCATACAAACATTAGATCTTGCCGAATACGTCAACAGTAGAGCTAGTAATACTGTATGTGCCACCAGAACAAGTTGTATCTGTGGTGACTAACATATGGTTCCCGGTAGTTGTAAAGCCAACAGCCTGTCGTATTAAAATACACTCCTGGAAATTGAAATAAGAACACCGTGAATTCATTGTCCCAGGAAGGGGAAACTTTATTGACACATTCCTGGGGTCAGATACATCACATGATCACACTGACAGAACCACAGGCACATAGACACAGGCAACAGAGCATACACAATGTCGGCACTAGTACAGTGTATATCCACCTTTCGCAGCAATGCAGGCTGCTATTCTCCCATGGAGACGATCGTAGAGATGCTGGATGTAGTCCTGTGGAACGGCTTGCCATGCCATTTCCACCTGGCGCCTCAGTTGGACCAGCGTTCGTGCTGGACGTGCAGACCGCGTGAGACGACGCTTCATCCAGTCCCAAACATGCTCAATGGGGGGCAGATCCGGAGATCTTGCTGGCCAGGGTAGTTGACTTACACCTTCTAGAGCACGTTGGATGGCACGGGATACATGCGGACGTGCATTGTCCTGTTGGAACAGCAAGTTCCCTTGCCGGTCTAGGAATGGTAGAACGATGGGTTCGATGACGGTTTGGATGTACCGTGCACTATTCAGTGTCCCCTCGACGATCACCAGTGGTGTACGGCCAGTGTAGGAGATCGCTCCCCACACCATGATGCCGGGTGTTGGCCCTGTGTGCCTCGGTCGTATGCAGTCCTGATTGTGGCGCTCACCTGCACGGCGCCAAACACGCATACGACCAACATTGGCACCAAGGCAGAAGCGACTCTCATCGCTGAAGACGACACGTCTCCATTCGTCCCTCCACTCACGCCTGTCGCGACACCACTGGAGGCGGGCTGCACGATGTTGGGGCGTGAGCGGAAGACGGCCTAACGGTGTGCGGGACCGTAGCCCAGCTTCATGGAGACGGTTGCGAATGGTCCTCGCCGATACCCCAGGAGCAACAGTGTCCCTAATTTGCTGGGAAGTGGCGGCGCGGTCCCCTACGGCACTGCGTAGGATCCTACGGTCTTGGCGTGCATCCGTGCGTCGCTGCGGTCCGGTCCCAGGTCGACGGGCACGTGCACCTTCCGCCGACCACTGGCGACAACATCGATGTACTGTGGAGACCTCACGCCCCACGTGTTGAGCAGTTCGGCGGTACGTCCACCCGGCCTCCCGCATGCCCACTATACGCCCTCGCTCAAAGTCCGTCAACTGCACATACGGTTCACGTCCACGCTGTCGCGGCATGCTACCAGTGTTAAAGACTGCGATGGAGCTCCGTATGCCACGGCAAACTGGCTGATACTGACGGCGGCGGTGCACAAATGCTGCGCAGCTAGCACCATTCGACGGCCAACACCGCGGTTCCTGGTGTGTCCGCTGTGCCGTGCGTGTGATCATTGCTTGTACAGCCCTCTCGCAGTGTCCGGAGCAAGTATGGTGGGTCTGACACACCGGTGTCAATGTGTTCTTTTTCCATTTCCAGGAGTGTATAATATGACGTGTAACATTAGGACATGGCCTCACTACGCTACTAGGAGCAGCTGAAAGCAAGGGGTAACTACAGCTGTTACTGTTCCCGAAGATATACAGGCTTACTGTATATATTCCGAAGGTAAAATACTTTCTCATTCTGGTATCTGGTGCTTTATTGGCCAGGGCATAAAGTGTCACATTCCTTAATCGGGTGGTTTCATCAGAGAAATAGTTACCTTCAGGTGTGTCCCAGGTAAGTGTGACAGGACAGCTTTTATCCCCCATACACATAAATGATCTGACGGACAGGATGGGCAGCAATTCGCGAACGTTTGCTGATAAAGCAGTGCTGTAAGGGAAGATGTAGTCGCTGAGTCATACTAGGGGGATACAAAACGACTTGGGCAGAATTTTTAGATGATGGGACGAATGATAAATTGCGTTAAATGGAGACACAATAGTGTTTAAATTCCCGTCGACAACGAGGTCATTACAGTGTAGACACTTGTCAATTAATGCAGATGAGCAGGGAAACCAATTCTCTAAAGTTCAAATATAGCATTAGTAGCTTGCTGATTGACACTATCACGGCGATGAAATATCGAGGCGTAAAGTTGGAAAGTGATCCGAAATGGAACGAGCACTTGAGAAAGGCAGAAGGGAAGTCGAATGCTCGGCTTTCGTTTATTGGGAGAATATTAGAAAAGTGTACGTCATCTGTAAAAGAGCCCGCACTTAGAACACTAGTGCCACCTATCCTTGAGTACAGCTCGCGCGTGTGGGATCCCCACCAGATCGGATTAAAGAAAGACATCGCAACATTTCAGGAGGGTGCTGCTAGATTTGCTACCGGTAGGTTCGATCAGCACGCAAGTGCTTCACGAAAGCAGCTTAAAAGAAAAATACCATTTCCGTGCTGCACATTAAGTTTTTTATTTGTCTTGTGCAACTAGAAGTGTTTCGTCTTAGTTACATGGCATCTTCACTGGCTGTCTTGAAATATTACACGATCATCTCGTTTGCACATCTAGGTTGTCGTTTGCACGTACAGGTTACGGGTTCGAAACAGTTGATTGAGGTTTTTATAATAAAATTGAAAAATTCTTACAGATCAACGTCTGATACATTTTTGTAAGCCAAAAAGCTTTCTCTCATGCAACAAACTGTATGAAAGTTTGCAGTTTTCTTTTTGGTCACTGTTTCCAAAACATAGCACTTCAATTACCATTTTTGTGTCTAGAGTGTCATTCGTTTCTGTAAGTGTTGCCGACTTTGTCAGGTTTTACTTTCAGTTGCTTTTTTCTGTGACGACATGTGTGCTGACGTAATTTTTTTGTGTGTGTGTGTGTGTGTGTGTGTGTTTCTTTATTTTGTTAATACAGAAATTACACTTGTCCTTACGGATAAACAGCAATACACTGACAAAAGACAAGAGTTGATTTCACAAAATAATATTGAAAAACTGAAATCAGAGGCAACATACAGATTTCAGGCAAAGGTAAAAAAATATTTAAAAATGTAGACTACACAAACTAGATGACAGGAAGAAGAAAAGTTAATACGAGTAATCCCACTGCACCCATCCTTTGATGTTAACCAAATATTCATAAGCCAAATATCCCACTAAGGTTGACTGTAAATCGCAAAAAAGCTCCTACACACAAACTTGCAAGACAATTGCTCAAATGATTATCTGAAACCTATAAGAAAAAAAGACGCCAGAACTGTAAGAAACAACTCACCGCTAATACATCTACATCTACATCCACATGACTACTCTGCAATTCATATTTAAGTGCTTGGCAGAGGGTTCGTCGAACCACAATCATACTATCTCTCTACCATTCCACTCCCGAACAGGGCGCGGGAAAAACGAACACCTAAACCTTTCTGTTCGAGCTCTGATTTCTCTTATTTTATTTTGATGATCATTCCTACCTATGTAGGTTGGGCTCAACCAAATATTTTCGCCTTCGGAAGAGAAAGTTGGTGACTGAAATTTCGTAAATAGATCTCGCCGCGACGAAAAACGTCCTTGCTTTAATGACTTCCACCCCCACTCGCGTACCATATCTGCCACACTCTCTCCCCTATTACGTGATAATACAAACCGAGCTGCCCTTTTTTGCACCCTTTCGATGTCCTCCGTCAATCCCACCTGGTAAGGATCCCACACCGCGCAGCAATATTCTAACGGAGGACGAACGAGTGTAGTGTAAGCTGTCTCTTTAGTGGACTTGTTCCATCTTCTAAGTGTCATGCCAATGAAACGCAACGTTTGGCTCGCCTTCCCCACAACATTATCTATGTGGTCTTTCCAACTGAAGTTGTTCGTAATTTTAACACCCAGGTACTTAGTTGAATTGACAGCCGTGAGAATTGTACTATTTATCGAGTAATCGAATTCCAACGGATTTCTTTTGGAACTCATGTGGATCACTTCACACTTCGTTATTTAGCGTCAACTGCCACCTGCCACACCATACAGCAATCTTTTCTAAATCGCTTTGTAACTGATACTGGTCTTCGAATGACCTTACTAGACGGTAAATTACAGCATCAACTGCGAACAACCTAAGAGAACTGCTCAGATTGTCACCCAGGTCATTTATATAGATCAGGAACAGCAGAGGTCCCAGGACGCTTCCCTGGGGAACACCTGATATCACTTCAGCTTTACTCGATGATTTGCCGTCTATTACTACGAACTGCGACCTTCCTGACAGGAAATCACGAATCCAGTCGCACAACTGAGACGATACCCCATAGGCCCGCAGCTTGATTAGAAGTCGCTTGTGAGGAACGGTGTCAAAAGCTTTCCGGAAATCTAGAAATACGGAATCAACTTGAGATCCCCTGTCGATAACGGACATTACTTCGTGCGAATAAAGAGCTAGCTGCGTTGCACAAGAACGATGTTTCCTGAAACCATGCTGATTACGTATCAATAGATCGTTCCCTTAGAGGTGATTCATAATGTTTGAATACAGTATATGCTCCCAAACCGACGTCAATGATATAGGTCTGTAGTTGGATTACTCCTACTACCCTTCTTAAGCACTGGTACGACCTGCGCAATTTTCCAATCTGTAGGTACAGATCTATCGGTGAGCGAGCGGTTGTATATGAGTGCTAAGTAGGGAGCTATTGTATCAGCGTAATCTGAAAGGAACCTAATCGGTATACAATCTGGACCTGAAGACTTGCCCGTATCAAGCGATTTGAGTTGCTTCGCAACCCCTAAGGTATCTACTTCTAAGAAACTCATGCTAGCAGCTGTTCGTGTTTCAAATTGTGGAATATTCCATTCATCTTCCCTGGTGAAGGAATTTCGGAAAACTGCGTTCAATATCTCCGCTTTAGCGGCACAGTCGTCAGTAACAGTACCATCGGCACTGCGCAGCGAAGGTATTGACTGCGTCTTGCCGCTTGTGTACTTTACATACGACCAGAATTTCTTCAGATTTTCTACCAAATTTCGAGACAATGTTTCGTTGTGGAACCTATTAAAGGCATCTCGCATTGAAGTCCGTGCCAAATTTCGCGCGTCTGTAAATTTTAGCCAATCTTCGGGATTTCGCGTTCTTCTGAACTTCGCATGCTTTTTCCGTTGCCTCTGAAACAGCGTTCGGACCTGTTTTGTGTACCATGGGGGATCAGTTCCATCTCTTACCAATTTATGAAGTACGAATCTCTGAACTGCTGTTGGTACTATATCTTTGAATTTGAGCCACATCTCGTCTACATTTGCATAGTCAGTTCGGAAGGAATGGAGATTGTCTCTTAGGAAGGCTTCTAGTGACACTTTATCCGTTTTTTTAAATAAAATTATTTTGCGTTTGTTTCTGGTGGATTTAGAAGAAACGGTATTGAGCCTAGCTACAACGACCTTGTGATCACTAATCCCTGTATCAGTCATGATGCTCTCTATCAGCTCTGGATTGTTTGTGACTAAGAGGTCAAGTGTGTTTTCGCAACCATTTACAATTCGCGTGGGTTCGTGGACTAACTGCTCGATATATTTTCGGAGAAAGCATTTAGAACAATCTCAGAAGATGTTTTCTGCCTACCACCGGTTTTGAACAAGTATTTTGCCAACATATCGAGGGAAGGTTGAAGTCCCCACCAACTATAACCGTATGAGTGGGGTATTTATTTGTTACGAGACTCAGATTTTCTCTGAACTGTTCCGCAGCTATATCATCGTAGTCTGGGGGTCGGCAGAAGGAGCCAATTATTAACTTAGTTCGGCTGTTAAGTACAACCTCCACACATACCAATTCGCACGGAGTATCTACTTCGACTTCACTACAAGATAAACCACTACTGACAGACACAAACACTCTACCACCAATTCTGCCTAATCTATATTTCCTGAACACCGTCTGAGACTTCGTAAAAATTTCTGCAGAACTTATTTCAGGCTTTAGCCAGCTTTCTGTACCTATAACGATTTCAGATTCTGTGCTTTCTATTAGCGCTTGAAGCTCAGGGACTTTCCCAGCACAACTGCAACAATTTACAACTACAACTTCGACTGTTCCTTGATTCAAGCACGTCCTGTATTTGCCATGCACCCTTTGAGATTGCAGCCCACCCTGTACTTTCCCGAGGCCTTCTAACCTAAAAAACCGTCCAGTCCACGCCACACAGCCTCCGCTACCCGTGTAGCCGTCAGCTGAGTGTAGTGAACTCCTGACCTATTCAGCGGAACCCGAAACCCCACCACCCTATGGCGCAAGTCAAGGAATCTGCAACCAACACGGTCGCAAAACCGTCTGAGCCTCTGATTCAGACCCTCCATCCGGCTCTGCACCAAAGGTCCGCAGTCGGTTCTGTCAACGATGCTGCAGGTGGCGAGCTCTGCCTTCATCTCGTAAGCAGGACCGGCAGCCTCACCAAATCAGATAGCCGCTGGAATCCAGGGAGAATTTCCTCAGATCCAAAGCGACACACGTTATTAGTGCCGACATGTGCCACCACCAGCAGTTGGCTGCACCCTGTGCTCTTCATGGCATCCGGAAGGACCCTTTCCACATTAGGAATGACTCCACCCGGAATGCACACGGAGTGCACACTGGATTTCTTCCCCTCCTTAGTCGCCATATCCCTAGGGGGCCCCATTACGCGCCTAGCATTGGAGCTCCCAACTACCAATAAGCCCACCCTCTGTGATTGCCAGGACATTGAAGACTGAGAATCATCCTCTGAAACAGGGCAGGCAGCTGCATCTGGCTCAGCCAGAGACAGTGCCTGAAACCTGTTTGTCAGACGCACCGGGGAGGCTTTCTGATCAGCCTCCGGGGACGTCTTTCGCTGCCTGCCACGCCTTGGAACGACCTCCCAATCAACCACAGGCGAGGGCTCAGCCCCACTGCGGGCAGCAACCGGGCAACCACAGCGGCAGACCGATCTGGGGACAGACGGGACTACTCATAAAAGCTACAAAAATCCCAGACACAACTACCCTTTCCTTTTCAACATAGAAAATACATGCTTTGACGACCATCTGCAGGAACAATAGACATCATGAAACAAAACCTCAAGGATAACAGACAACTGCCAGATGAACACATCACAGAAACGCACACATTGCTGGAACTGATAACCACGCAGATCTAGTTTCAGTTTAATAATGGTACTATTAACAAGAATATGGGCTATCAGTAGCATCCCTTGTGTCAAGCGCGATAGCCAACATTTTCATAAACCATGAAGGAAACCTTATTTTTAAAGGCGTTATCACAGGTAATTATAATATACTTTATTGTATAAGGTACGTGGGTGATATTCGTTGTTTAACTGGTGAACCTCCAGCACAAATTTATAAATTGCCTGTAGATATAAACACAATACACCAAAACGGAATGTAGTCGAATTAAGTCGGGTCATCCTGAGGGAATTAGATTAATAAATGAGACACTTAAAGTAGTAAAGGAGTTTTGCTATTTGAGGAGGAAAATAACTGATGATGGTCGAAGTAGAGAGGATATAAAATGTAGACTGGCAATGGCAAGGAAAGCGTTTCTGAAGAAGAGAAATTCGTTAACATCGAGTATAGATTTAAGTGTCAGGTAGTCGTTTCTGAAAGTATTTGTATGGAGTGTAGCCATGTATGGAAGTGAAACATGGACGATAAATAGTTTGGACAAGAAGAGAATAGAAGGTTTCGAAATGTGGTGCTACAGAAGAATGCTGAAGATTAGATGGGTAGATCACATAACTAATGAGGAGGTATTGAATAGAATTGGGGAGAAGAGGAGTTTGTGGCACAACTTGACAAGAAGAAGGGACCGGTTGGTAGGACATGGTCTGAGGCATCAAGGGATCACAAATTAAGCATTGGAGGGCAGCGTGGAGGGTAAAAATTGTAGAGGGAGACCAAGAGATGAATACACTAAACAGATTCAGAAGGATGTAGGTTGCAGTAAGTACTGGGAGATGAAGAAGCTTGCACAGGATAGAGTAGCATGGAGAGCTGCATCAAACCAGTCTCAGGACTGAAGACAACAACAACAACAACAACAACAACAGCACCAAAAGAGGAAAATTACAACGAAAAAATCATGACAACCAAATGAAATTTTTAGATATAACCATTAAAAAAGAAAACAAGCAGCACAGCTTTGGATTTCACCGTAAGTATACTGTAATGGACACTATCTTACATCCGACTTCAAATCACTTCCACTCAAAAAAGCAATCTGCATTCACATACACGCTTTGTAGGCTCAGTGCAGTACAACTAAGCACAGAAACCTACCAGGAAAAGCTAGACATCACCACACAAACAGCATACAATGAGTACATTAATAATCTAGTCGCAAAATTAAACAAGAATTAAATAACAAATACAGCCAATAAACATAACACATAAGCTGCCAAAACAAACAGCGCAACGGAACACCAAACAAAGAACCACACACAGCAACAGATCAATAATGACGCAAAGAATACATCAAAACAAGAAAGAAGATTCACGATGGTGCGCAATGACCAAAACTACAAACTCACACATAAAATAACTAACATTTTCAAAAGACAAGGCATAAACATAGTATTCAAGACAGACAGTTCAATCAAAAATGCATTCGAAATATAATAAAATACAAATACATCTACCAGAAATCAGGAATGTACCAACTATAACGCGACATATATAATAGAAAATATGTTGGACAAATTAGCAGAACATTCGACACCCAGTAAAACGAACATCGTGTTATATTTCAAGACACCCATTGAAGATGCTTCGTAACTAAGGTGGAACGCCTTTGGGCAAACGAGATTAAAAAAATTAAAGAATCTTAATGTGTAGCATGCACTGGCATTTGAAGCTCACTGTAGAAAGATCCTGCTCCGCCAACGCACATTTCGCGCAAGGATCACGAAGATAAGGCTAAATAGGGCTCATACGAACCCATATAGCCTGTCGTTTCCGTATCTCCATTTGCGAGTGAAACAGAAAAGGAAATGACTAGTAGCTGTACTGTATCCTCTGCCATGCATTATGCGGTAATTTGCAGAGTATGTACGTAAATGTGATGGATAAATTAGAGATTTTAAAAAGAGAATTGGATAGAATGAAGTTAGAAATAGAGGGAACTAATGAAATTTCGTTGCAGGAGAGACAGGAATTATTTTCAAGTCAGTACCGCACTATCAATACATAATGAATTAATGGTAATGGAGGAGAATATCTAAAACCGTGCAACTAAATACAACTAAATACCAATGCGTGTAAGCTGCTATGAACGGCATAGTGAACGTATTGTCACAGCCAAGATAGACACAAAGCCAACACACACGGCAGTACGTGTCTGCTTGCTCCGCTGATGTTGAATAGATGATAAGAAAGCCTAAAGAGTTAAAATAAATTATTCAGGCCATTAATGAGGACGAAAATTTGATAGTGCTGTGAGGAGGTGGGGGGGGGGGGGGGGGAGGGGCTGGATTTCTATACCGGGAAACGGAAGAGAAGGAAAATTAGTAGCAGAACATTGAGTTAGGGAAAGTAACGAGAGAGGAAGGGGCCTGGTTTGCACAGAGCATAAATTATTCTTTGGAAACACTTGATTTATGTATTATTAAACACGTGTGTATACCTGGAACTAGAACTGGATAATGTAAGACTTCCCGGATTTTTAAATATTAGAAGAAGAGCTCTTTTGTGACACACGAAACGTCGACCGTTCTAAGTGCCAGACTTCAGAATTGTCTGGAGACTCAAAAAGAGAAAGTATCTCTTTGTATACAACGTAACTAAACTGTATCCTAAAAATGTAGATGGTATTCTGATAGTACATAATTATGCTGTTGACCTCATCAATGCGAAAATAATGAGACAAATTAGTAAATAAATAATGTATTCATAATGTTCTGAGTGCCGTTCCAGGGAACTGCCTGGTTCAAAGGGCCAATAAGAATGTTTTAGTTTCAAGTACCATTAATACTGAGGCAGTACGTTTTATTTATGATAACCGAGTTGCAGAAATAGAGCAATAATGTTTTAACTAGTAGAACTGTGTCAACAAAAACCATTTCTCACATGTTTTAAATTTTTTACAAAAGAATAACAAAATTAAATTCAAGAAAAATTTTTCAGTATTAACTTCTGTTGCTTACGGAACTCCATTCTTAGGAACTGATCCTGCAGAGTTTACTTTATAGAACTCCTTGTGCTTTTGAGAAAGAAACTGCAACATCACAGTACATCTTTTCGTTTTGCAGCAGACTGCCGTGGCTGTTGTTTCAGATGAAGGACGAAGTGGAGCATCAGTCAAGGTCCAAACTTATTTTCAAGTCATTGACGTTTCTCCATTCCATTCTTCTGCTTCAGAATAAGAATATTTAATAGCTGTTTGAGATGAGTGACCATGAATCCCCTCGATAATACCACATTTGTATATCTTACACACCTGCATTGACAACAGAGTTTCAGCAGCGTCTAGAACTCAAAGATGTCAGTTGTAAGTGTAGGAATTACGTAGAATGGGTCCACAACTTTAGCTGGCTCAGCAGTCTTGTGTACATCTTTTGGGAGAAAAACTCTACGCATCTTTACTATGCGCGATCTAGAACTGAACGTTTGAATTTTTTTTATGATGTGGAATTTGAAAGAAGTGTAGGAAGATGCAACAGAGTACCGAGTACACGACAGCACAGAAAAACGTTTTGCGAAAACATGCACCTAGAAAGTTTGACATTTCCATTTACTCTCTCTCTCTCTCTCTGTATCTCTCTCTCTCTCTGTATCTCTCTGTATCTCCCTCTTCCTCGTCCCCGTCTTTCTCTCTCTATACTCTCTCTTTTTCTCTCTCTTCTCTGTCTCTCGCTAGAAATCTCGACATTCAATTTAATCGGCACAAGTAGACAAAAAATCGGAGGTAATTGCTCTCACATTCTAGTGACATTTCGTGACCGCTATTTTGTAATTACGTTTTGTAACTGTGCAGGAAACGTAAGACGAAAATCTATGGCCAGTTCGCTCAGACAGCAGGAATTCGACTTCCAGTTTAGACAGAGGTCACTGGCTCACTAAATGTATCTCATTATTATATATTTGAAAGTTTTTCTGTTATTTAACAAACTCTAATATGAGAAGTGTAAGATACTCGATCAACAGAGAGGCAAATAAATAGAGACGGACGTCGAACTGTCTAATAATCCATGGAAAATTAAAAAACTTGGTGAGACTGCTCATCTCATCTTGGAGAAAGACAAAAAATACAACGAGAATAAAAAAACACGGACAAGTAACTGTGGAACACATTCTTTAATTGCATGACGACGAAATATTACAAGCAATCACTTCTTCTTGTGAACTGATAATTTCTCCTAAATTTTCTTTTTGTTTCGCTCATTAAAATTTTGGCCTGGCCTCCTACTAAGAATCTCTATTATATGTGCAGGTAGCAGCACGAAAATACTTGATACAAGTTATGAGACAACCGTACGTTTGAAGGAATTATTTTCTCTAAACCGAAATATTACAGCGAAAATAAAACCTCCACACATAATACACAATTAATAGTGTGATTCTCCCTCTTATTTGTTGATAATGCCATCCCACAGACGATATTGTAGAGACTGTAAATAAATGAGCTAACTGGGCTACCATTTGTGATATTTCTCTCTTGTGGGAACGTAACAGTTCTATCGCTTTTTATCACTAGTTTACAAGAATTTAAACACATTAAAGTTGGTTTCCCAACATAATAAAGTCATTTTAGCAGTACTGTTGACAGTAAGTAGGCAGTGATAACGATATCTGGTATAATCTGTCAACGTCACGGATTGTATTTTGCTGCGTGGATAAATAAACCAACTTCTAAATAAGGACTACTTGAAGGAATCGATATATGTCTCTGGAGAAAGGACACAATACCTTTACAAGGATACAGTAACATTACTTAACGTGAAAGACCAATAGATAACACTGACAGCTCTTGCTTCTTTTATTTTATTTCTAACTTAAAGCGTAAATTTAAATAACTGATATTCAGATTAGTTACAGTCAAGGTAATAAATGTGCAGTTTTTAATTGAATAAATTTCGATATCTTCTACGTTTTCAGTAAACCATTTAAAACCTTAAGAAGGAAAAGAAAAGAAATATAACGAATCCAAAATACTCGCGAAGTACCGAAACACAAGAATTTAATTTCTCAACTTCCATTTTCTTCGCTGTCCAGGAAGAATTTATAATGACTTGTTCCTTCTACCAAGGTGGCACCTGTGAATAATCTACGACGGTTAGTTTTAGTAATTTTAAAGTTTCCTGCTGCTGATTACTCTTTTAACTGTACCGTGGTAAACACGTATTCGTGGATCTCATTACACTTTCTTGAGGCCGCAGCTCCTTTTGGAATAATGCAAAACGCGCTAAATTTATGTATCAGCCGTGGCTGAAAGAAATCTGGAAGTGGTGATGCCTATTTTAGGAAAATGTACTAACTGGCACTAGTAGTCAATTCTCATGGTGCTTTTGTATCGTTGAGAGCGGGTATTCGAACTCAACCGAAGATAGATCAGGAACTTTACAATGTTTGTTCTGCTTGCATATTATTTTACGTTTATTAAGTTGTGGCAACACTCTGACATGTAGCGTAGCGAGGTCAAGGCTACGTTGGAAGTTGGTAGTCCGTCAGGTGGCTAGGCCAAGGAATGCGTCATGACAAAAAGCTGTTTTCTAAAATGAAGGCTGTAGAGATTGGTTGATATGTAACATAACCAGAGATGTAGATTAGGTTGGAAGGTGATATGAGCAGTTGTGATTACATAGGCCATAAGTTATTAAAAAAGATTCTACTCGTGGTACAAGACCTTCCTGAAGACACAGTGAAACAAACAATGTATGACTTCTTTCGTGCCCATTGATGCTATCAAATGAAGAAATTCATTAAATATAGCATAAAGTAGCGGATTGGTAGTTAACTCACTGAAAGTTTTACATATATGACAATACATGCTATGCTACTAATGCTTGACGTTGTTTATTGCATTGTAATGGACCAACAATAATAATTTTTTACTATAATCATTGTTACTCAGCAAGTGAGTGTGATGAAACCAACGAACGTAGATACAATAGCTTCGTTACTATGGAAGATTGATATGCAGTTTACCACCTTAGCCAAAGTGAAACGTGACAGTTGTGAGCTGATGAAGCCAAAGAATGTGTTGCCAAGAGAAGAATTATAATACAACTTGCGGACATATTTTACGAATTTTGCGGTTGCTTCATTTTCGTATTATCGC
This sequence comes from Schistocerca serialis cubense, assembly GCF_023864345.2. Classification (NCBI taxonomy): domain Eukaryota; kingdom Metazoa; phylum Arthropoda; class Insecta; order Orthoptera; family Acrididae; genus Schistocerca; species Schistocerca serialis. The sequence continues at coordinate 16,809,042 of NC_064646.1, forward strand.
ACTGATAATTTTTCGATGATGTATATAGAATGCAGTTCCTTTATCGCCAGTTTACGTTTGCAGACAGCTTATTTTGTTGCAAACTGCTCTCCATTGTTTCGCATATTTTAATGTAAACAGTCATCCTCGTATACGTTATAGTAAATGGTAACGTTTCAGGCCTACAGTTTGCGATCACGTATACCTATATCATGTATTTCATGTCTTAGAAATCTCTTGGTAGCTTACGTTTTTCCAGTGAAACTGCATCCCGTCATTCAAACTCTGTATTTCATGCTTCAATCACCATTCGGTGTGAAATGAATAAGAGATTGATTCCACTTACTAAATGGCACAATCTTGTCGATGCAGGAACTCGTTCACACAGCCTATATGCGTTGAATACGTACAGGTCTCCGTATTGTAGAAACAAATGAACAATTCAAAGATTATGCAGCCCTGTAGCCAGTCTGTGGAAAATTTACTGAACATTTTGATTTTACAGAAATATTTAATATTTATGCATTAATTAATATTTATTTACTAAAAATGATGCACTGTTATGCTGCCGATAAGACGTTCTTAATTCATTGTACAATCTGTGTTTGAGAGCTCTGTTATTATTTTCCCTGAACTCAACGTGTAGCTTTCTCATGAGCTATTGAGATCTTTACAGTCCCAATTTATAGCGATAATTGGATATCTGTCCTCCGTATACTTATTGACAATGGCAGAAAGAGTTTTGCGTACCTAGAACGATAAAGTATGGAACATCTGGGCATAGTAAGTCTTCCTATTTGATATCACACGAACATGCTACCTGTACCGTGAAAAAACGGCATTACGTCTTTTATTAACACTCGCATCTTCCCTGGTATGACCAGGAAGCCTCGGTAACTGAACGTTGTTTAGCTAATTAACTGTTTCGGTCATTTTATTTCCAAGTAATGCTTCTATATGGTAAATGTAATTTTTTCCATTATTCTTACAAATCACGCTAGCTTAGCCACAGGTTCAGTACGGTGTTGAATGGTCCACCTACTCAAAATACGTGATTTATTCATTTAGTTATTTTACGATATTACTAATACTTTATTTTGAACTGAAAGGCACTTAATTAACCCTTATTATCTGCTCCACAAGTATTATCATGCTCAGGACACTGAGGATATCTAGCAACAGGCGCTATTTGAGTGTCATAATGCTTTATTTTTTAATGTAAATCACTGTTTTGTTACCAGCAAAACTCCGATTCTTTAAAGAAACGAACTGCAATGTACAGAACAACTTCTGACGTCTGATTACTTTACAAATGAGCTAATGTGTTAAATATTTGACATTAAGCATGTAAGTGTGAAAAAATTTAGGAAAGACATGAAATTATGCTTATAGTTCGTTGGAAATCGTTGAGTGCTCTCATTATCAAATATTGAATGACTCTGAGCACTATGGGACTTCACTTCTGAGGTTATCAGTTCCCTAGAACTTAGAACTACTTACACCTAACTAAGCTAAGGACATCACACACATCTATGCCCGAGGTAGGATTCGAACCTGCAACCGTAGCGGTCGCCCGGTTCCAGACTGAAGCGCCTAGAAACGCTCGGCCACTCCGGCCGGCCAACTACTGAATGAATATAGTGTGGATAATATGCGCTACATTTAAGTAAAATCTATTTTCTAACGTCTTTCAATGTTTATGACGTCATATCTCTTCAACTATGTGCCGGACAGTGATATAATTTTGCAGGTACATTCAATGGTACATATAGAAACTGTCTGCAAAATATGTTACCAATAAAGTGGGTAGTAAAGAAGTAATAAAATGTCATACCTCGAGTCGGTAGTAAAGAAGTAATAAAAGTCACATCTGATGTTGAAATTTTACTGCGCACCATTTTAAGCAGAAGCTAGTTTTTCACGCATCTTCATGTTAATGTAGGCATATTTCCTAAAATGTGTGTCGCACATTGTTATAATTTTGTATGTACATTCACTGATATATGTAAACCGAAACTCTGTTGTGAAAAGAGTTAGTAGTGTACGAGTAATAAAATAACGAGTCATGCCAGATGCTGGAGTTCAACTGCATGAGCAGCGAAAATCTAGAAAGCTGAAACTGTTTTTATTTCATAATTCTTTTTTACACCTTGGGGTGGAAGTATGGGGAGGCGTCAGCGAGTAAAATTTCCTAAAGGTTAAAAATTATGTGTAAAATTTGTTGGAATTCAGTAAATGCTTTCATTCTAAAGTGCTGGACTAATACAGTCTATATTTATGCGGGACATCAGTTACGCTGCCTCACGACAAACACGCAGTTTCTAACTGTAACAACTGTCTTATTGTGTTACACTTCTGACACAAGGTTATACCTCTTAATGAGTAGATTATGATGGCATTTTAGCTAATAATAGCATGAAATATTAAAACTCAACGTTTTGTGGCCGCTGGAAACCGTTTGATAGGCCAGCTGCAACCTGAATTGCGATTTAGTAATGTAGATAGTGACATTACTCACCTGTTTTTGCTTCGCTTTGATTACTCACTACATTAGATATCCTTTAAGATGAATTCTGAAAGTGTTTTTATATGGTTATCCGTTATTCTATGTACATGCTAAGTAACAACTGACCTCGTTTTCTAATGAATTCTAAAATACATCTCTTTGTAATAGGTCTTGAATATTATTAAGAAATTGCTTAGTTGCCCGATGAAATAGTCATGTCAGAATTCACTTTTCATGTTTTTACCAGTCTGTGAATTAAATTGCAGTAGCTCACACAGCTACTGCGAGAAATGGCTTTCACAACAAGGTAGTTCATGAGTGAGGTTTGTTTATACATAATTCTTCTGCTACCTGTCACGATTTTCTTTTACTTTTCACACACACGACTTCTTGTACACTTTGAACATCGAAAATATATTACATAAACAAAACAGTTACAAAGATGTTCCTACAAGTAGTCAACAGTGATAACATTATAGGTCTTCCGCAGAGTATGGTGTGCTTTTGTACAGAGGCTATTTATATTAACAATTTGGATTGTGCTTATTTCTATATCTTACTATTTTTATTAAAGTGTACTGTCGAAACACCTGAAGAAATTCACTGATTCACTTTCAAGGTCTTAGTTTCATATTTTATCTTCGTATTTTCTGTAATATGAATATATCTAGAGTTCTGCTAGCAAATCCATTTTATGTCCTTTATTTAGCCGGTGGAGTACCTTGACATTTTGCTCTGTTTTTCCAAATGGGTACTATGTATGTGTGTTGCTATGGCTGATGTAGTTTTTCTGTTGTGTGTAGGCTTTGATGTGCTCTGCGTACCAGGTGTTGAAATTTCAGCCTGTTTGTCCTAGGCAGAACATGGAGCATTCCTGCCATGTAAACTCGGCATAAATAAATTATCATCTAAACTGTTAAGATCAATAAGTTCTGTAAAAAAGCAATCATACTCTGTGGAAGATCTACAATTTTATTTTTGTTGACTACTTGTAGTAATATCTTTGTAGCTGTTTATGTAAGCTTGTTTATGTAAGATATTATCGATGTTTAAAGTGTACAGCAGGTTATGTGTGATGTGTAGTGTGCGTGAGACTCTGTACAAATGGACCATAAGAAAACTGTAGGTACAAATTCTTCTATAGCTGCGAAGGTTGTCATTAATCTTACAATCACAAGATTCGTTTACAGCATTCGGGTGTGGCACATGAGATATTAACTTCACGCTTGTCATACGTAATCTGCCCTTCCATTTTTTTGCATTTAAGAGAAAATGTTTTATTTGAATTTTCACGTCAGCTCAAGTGCTACAACACTGTGTCGTGCTTCTAGTGTCTAATCAGTCACTGATAAAACTAACATCAGAGCCCTTTTTTGTTCTTTAAACTACTTATTACTTCTATTTAATTTCTTTGTTTTCAGCTCTCTTCTGGTTTCGGACTTTATATTTCTATCTGTAGATAGCAGTCTACACACTTGTCTCAGAAAACTCACCTATGCATAGATGCTCATATTTAAAGCTGTTAAATTACTCTTCATTTCCTTTGAATCCAGCTGCTACAGGTTATTTATTTCTTAATTTTAAAGCATTTCTGTTCCTCGACTTTCCTTAGTGTCCTTTATCCATTCTTTTGCTTTACATAATCAAAATAGCGTTGTTTGTAACATAACTGTAATAATAAACACCACTATCTTCAGAGTTGCAATCTTGGTTAAAGTTTATCAATGCTCTCGTTGTTTCATTTGATAATTTTAGATTTAATTTATATTTGCATATGTAAACTGAGTTTATAATAACGTAAATTTTACTATAGATCTTCCGTTTAAAATAAAGGTTATCAATGCCTATCTTTTATAAAACCACATATGTAGAGATTCGCCCTTTCTGACTGCTTTTTGCTGATGAAAATTACGTATATCAAGCCATGGTCCATTTCAATAACATGACGTACATTTTTTCTACGATCTACATCATCAAATGCTTCATTTTCGACTACTGGCTATTCATTTCCTGCCTAATGACGCACTCTGGTCGTGGACAACATTCTGCCGTGTTCAAAGTAAAGCTGAAATACAAGTGCAGACATAACATTCCTACTTCCCTGGTGTGTCCTCATATGCAGGTTCAGGGGATAGAACCAGGTAGGTCAGTTTTTACGAAATTCGAGGAAACGCTCTTTTATTGTAAGCTGTGATTACATCAATATATAAGAACATACCATACCTTTTATGTAATAAATTAAATATCTCGGTTTCATCGAATGTGGAAACAGCGTTATTTCATCTGACGCATACCCAGAACGAAGTAATTCCTCAAAATGTTGACAAACGTCACTCTGTAAGTGGAAATAAACAGGCAATTCAAGCAAAACAGACGCAGTAATTCCATAATAATCACGGCCAAACAAAGGTCTATCTCATATCACGGACAGCTACCTGAATAACTTCACAGTACTAGGACAGAATAACTTAATGAGACCTTGCATATCGTTATACTATAGTCTGGAAATTGACAGAAGTTGTTCCAGTTGGATTACAACGAACATAAGATAACTATAAAGCTATTGTGCACTAGACAGTTAAGGAATTCTAAAGTTAAAAATACCGTTATGAGCAGGTATGGTCAGTTCAGACATTGTCATGTTGTCCTTATGATGTCAGTTTGCATTCCTCCGTGATAAGTCCTTTGATATTTCAACATACGACAGTACATCTACATCTACATCTACATCTATACTCCGCGAGCCACCTTACGGTGTGTGGCGGAGGGTACTTATTGTACCACTATCTGATCCCCCCTTCCCTGTTCCATTCACGAATTGTGCGTGGGAAGAACGACTGCTTGTAAGTCTCCGTATTTGCTCTAATTTCTCGGATCTTTTCGTTGTGATCATTACGCGAGATATATGTGGGCGGTAGTAATATGTTGCCCATCTCTTCCCGGAATGTGCTCTCTCGTAATTTCGATAATAAACCTCTCCGTATTGCGTAACGCCTTTCTTGAAGTGTCCGCCACTGGAGCTTGTTCAGCATCTCCGTAACGCTCTCGCGCTGACTAAATGTCCCCATGACGAATCGCGCTGCTTTTCGCTGGATCATGTCTATCTCTTCTATTAATCCAACCTGGTAAGGGTCCCATACTGATGAGCAATACTCAAGAATCGGACGAACAAGCGTTTTGTAAGCTACTTCTTTCGTCGATGAGTCACATTTTCTTAGAATTCTTCCTATGAATCTCAACCTGGCGCCTGCTTTTCCCACTATTTGTTTTATGTGATCATTCCACTTCAGATCGCTCCGGATAGTAACTCCTAAGTATTTTACGGTCGTTACCGCTTCCAATGATTTACCACCTATGGCATAATCATACTGGAATGGATTTCTGCCCCTATGTATGCGCATTATGTTACATTTATCTACGTTTAGGGAAAGCTGCCAGCTGTCGCACCATGCATTAATCCTCTGCAGGTCCTCCTGGAGTACGTACGAGTCTTCTGATGTTGCTACTTTCTTGTAGACAACCGTGTCATCTGCAAATAGCCTCACGGAGCTACCGATGTTGTCAACTAAGTCATTTATGTATATTGTAAACAATAAAGGTCCTATCACGCTTCCCTGCGGTACTCCCGAAATTACCTCTACATCTGCAGATTTTGAACCGTTAAGAATGACATGTTGTGTTCTTTCTTCTAGGAAATCCTGAATCCAATCACAAACCTGGTCCGATATTCCGTAAGCTCGTATTTTTTTCACTAAACGTAAGTGCGGAACCGTATCAAATGCCTTCCTGAAGTCCAGGAATACGGCATCAATCTGCTCGCCAGTGTCTACGGCACTGTGAATTTCTTGGGCAAATAGGGCGAGCTGAGTTTCACATGATCTCTGTTTGCGGAATCCATGTTGGTTATGATGAAGGAGATTTGTATTATCTAAGAACGTCATAATACGAGAACACAGAACATGTTCCATTATTCTACAACAGATTGACGTAAGCGAAATAGGCCTATAATTATTCGCATCTGATTTATGACCCTTCTTGAAAATGGGAACGACCTGCGCTTTCTTCCAGTCGCTAGGTACTTTACGTTCTTCCAGCGATCTACGATAAATTGCTGATAGAAAGGGGGCAAGTTCTTTAGCATAATCACTGTAGAATCTTAAGGGTATCTCGTCTGGTCCGGATGCTTTTCCGCTACTAAGTGATAGCAGTTGTTTTTCAATTCCGATATCGTTTATTTCAATATTTTCCATTTTGGCGTCCGTGCGACGGCTGAAGTCAGGGACCGTGTTACGATTTTCCGCAGTGAAACAGTTTCGGAACACTGAATTCAGTATTTCTGCCTTTCTTCGGTCGTCCTCTGTTTCGGTGCCATCGTGGTCAACGAGTGACTGAATAGGGGATTTAGATCCGCTTACCGATTTTACATATGACCAAAACTTTTTAGGGTTCTTGTTTAGATTGTTTGCCAATGTTTTATGTTCAAATTCGTTGAATGCTTCTCTCATTGCTCTCTTTACGCTCTTTTTCGCTTCGTTCAGCTTTTCCTTATCAGCTATGATTCGACTACTCTTAAACCTATGATGAAGCTTTCTTTGTTTCCGTAGTACCTTTCGTACATGATTGTTATACCACGGTGGATCTTTCCCCTCGCTTTGGACCTTAGTCGGTACGAACTTATCTAAGGCGTACTGGACGATGTTTCTGAATTTTTTCCATTTTTGTTCCACATCCTCTTCCTCAGAAATGAACGTTTGATGGTGGTCACTCAGATATTCTGCGATTTGTGCCCTATCACTCTTGTTAAGCAAATATATTTTCCTTCCTTTCTTGGCATTTCTTATTACACTTGTAGTCATTGATGCAACCACTGACTTATGATCACTGATACCCTCTTCTACATTCACGGAGTCGAAAAGTTCCGGTCTATTTGTTGCTATGAGGTCTAAAACGTTAGCTTCACGAGTTGGTTCTCTAACTATCTGCTCGAAGTAATTCTCGGACAAGGCAGTCAGGATAATGTCACAAGAGTCTCTGTCCCTGGCTCCAGTTCTGATTGTGTGACTATCCGATTCTATACCTGGTAGATTGAAGTCTCCCCCTATTACAATAGTATGATCACGAAACTTCTTCACGACGTTCTGCAGGTTCTCTCTGAGGCGCTCAACTACTACGGTTGCTGATGCAGGTGGTCTATAGAAGCATCCGACTATCATATCTGACCCACCTTTGATACTTAACTTAACCCAGATTATTTCACATTCGCATTCGCTAATAACTTCACTGGATATTATTGAATTCTTTACTGCTATAAATACTCCTCCACCATTGGCGTTTATCCTATCCTTGCGGTATATATTCCATTCTGTGTCTAGGATTTCGTTACTGTTCACTTCCGGTTTTAACCAACTTTCCGTTCCTAATACTATATGCGCACTATTTCCTTCAATAAGAGATACTAATTCAGGAACCTTGCCCTGGATACTCCTGCAGTTTACCAATATTACGTTAACTTTTCCTGTTTTTGGTCTCTGAGGACGGACGTTCTTTATCAACGATGATAATGTCCTCTCTGGTAAGCCGTCAGGTATTTTATCGTTTCGCCCAAGGGGGGGTCCCTCTAACCTAAAAAACCCCCGTGTGCACGCCACACGTACTCTGCTACCCTAGTAGCTGCTTCCGGTGTGTAGTGCACGCCTGACCTGTCTAGGGGGGCCCTACAGTTCTCCACCCAATAACGGAGGTCGATGAATTTGCAACCATTATAGTCGCAGAGTCGTCTGAGCCTCTGGTTTAGACCCTCCACACGGCTCCAAACCAGAGGACCGCGATCGACTCTGGGCACTATGCTGCAGATATTAAGCTCAGCTTGCACTCCGCGTGCGATGCTGGTTGTCTTCACCAAATCAGCCAGCCGCCGGAAGGAACCAAGGATGGCCTCAGAACCCAAGCGGCAGGCGTCATTCGTTCCGACATGTGCTACTGTCTGCAGCCGGTCACACCCAGTGCGTTCAATAGCTGCCGGAAGGGCCTCCTCCACATTACGGACGAGACCCCCCGGCAAGCACACCGAGTGCACACTGGCATTCTTCCCCGACCTACCCGCTATTTTCCTGAGGGGCTCCATAACCCGCCTAACGTTGGAGCTCCCTATAACTAATAGGCCCGCCCTCTGTGACTGTCGGGACCTTGCCGGAGAATCGGCCACTGGCCCAACAGGCGAGGCATCCTGTGGTGGCTCGGAAACGATGTCATCACCACTAGGAAGCACCCCGTACCTGTTGGAAAGGGGTAAGGCAGCTGCCACGCGGCCAGATCCCACCTTCGCCTTTCGGCCAGGCACGCGCGAGCCCACCACTATCCGCCATTCACCCTGGAGTGATGGCTGACCGGTAAGATGCTACTGCCGGAAGACGCAGCGACATCAGGGGTTCCATGTGATTCCAAGGCCACCGAAGTAGGCATAGGTCTCACCACAGTTGCCCCAACGCCACTACGAGCCGACGCCTGCGCCTCGAGCTCGATGAGCCTAACAGACAAAGCCTCCACCTGCCCCCGAAGAGTGGCCAATTCTCCTTGCGTCCGCTCACAACAACCACAGTCCCTACACATGACTATGTTTACCCTACTCTATACGGTGACAAATTCCCAAGATAATCTTCTGATGAGCTACTCTGATAATCAAGAAACACTCACTGAAATACGAGACGCGAAAACTACGCTAGGTTTTCCCAGAAAAACTATTTAAAAGCTGGTACCTGGTTCAGATGATGCTATCTTAATAGGCTGAGACTTGAAAGGGAATTTTGCAGCGTACTTTGAGTACAGCAGTGTTTTCCGTTCCTTGGTTACCACTGTTCACAGTCAAAAACGATGGATTACATGTGGATGGTACTATCATTTCCTTCAAATTTTCGGGTGTTCCAATCAGTGCCTTTACGTTCCATAATCCAACGTTTTTATCGCACTGCAAGTACGAATGACAACGCACAGGGAACGTAATTTTTATCTTCTTCAGGTCACTAATTTGATTGATAGTTAGGTAATGAATGAAGGCACACACGGTGAAATTTGTTACTTTGACCACCAACCGAATCACAAAATATAGAAGATGTCCCAGTAAGTATAGTCAATATTCACAAAGAAGTCCGGTAAACATCTGCTCGCCTTAAGAGCTATGAGCACTTGTTCATCTTCTACTGAACAAGTACTGATACCTCTTAACTTATGCACTTTAGAGCATGCTCTGAATGATCGGACATAACCCATTGGTATTTTTTGTGATCTCTCAAAGGCCTTTGATTGCGTAAATCATGGAATTCTTTTAGATAAGCTAAATCATTATGATTTGAGTGGGGCAGTGCACAAATGGTTTAATTCATACTTAACTGGAAGAATGCAGAAAGTTGAAATAAGTGGTTCATGTAATGTTAAAACAACAGCTGATTCCTCAAACTGGGGGGGGGGGGGGGGGGGCTATCAAGTATGGGGTCCCACAGGGTTCGGTCTTAGGTCCTTTGCTATTCTTGATATACATTAATGACTTACCATTCCACATTGATGAAGATGCAAAGTCAGTTCTTTTTGCCGATGATACAAGTGTAGTAATAAGATCCAAAAACCAAGAACTGAGTGATGTAATTGTAAATGATGTTTTTCACAAAATTATTAAGTGGTTCTCAGCAAGTGGACTCTCTTTAAATTTTGATAAAATACAGTATATACAGTTCCGTAAAGTAAATGGCACAACTCCAGTAATAAATATAGACTTTGAACAGAAGTCTGTAGCTAAGGTAGAATTTTCAAAATTTTTAGGTGTGTCCATTGATGAGAGGTTAAACTGGAAGCAACACAGTGATCGTCTCCTGCTACGTAAGCTATTAGGGTTATTGCAAATTTTGGTGATAAGAATCTCAGTAAATTAGCTTACTATGCCTACTTTCATTCACTGCTTTCGTATGGCATCATATTCTGGGGTAATTCATCATTGAGTAGAAAAGTATTCATTGCTCAGAAACGTGTAATCAGAATAATTGCTAGAGCCCGCCCATGGTCATCCTGCAGAGATCTATTTAAGGATCTAGGAATCCTCACGGTAACCTCACAGTATATATTTTCACGTATGAAATTTGTTGTTAATAATCCAACCCAGTTCAAAAGTAATAGTGTGCATAGCTATAACACCAGGAGAAAGGATGATCTTCACTATGCAGTGTTAAGTCTGACTTTGGCACAGAAAGGGGTAAATTATGCTGCCACAAAAGACTTTGGTCGCCTACCAAACAGCATTTAAAATTAAATTATAAGACTTTCTAGATGACAACTCCTTCTACTCATTGGATAAAATTTTAGATATAAATTAAGGGGAAAAACTTAAACATTAGTGTCATGCAATGTTTTGTGTAATGTAATATCTTGTACAGACATCTTTTATTAACCTGACACGTTCCACATCATTACGAAGTGTCGTATTCATGGTCTATGGAACAAGTATTAATCTAATCTAATCATGTTATTGCTGTCATTATCACTAAACAGTGACCATTCTTTTTTCCTTTATTGTGATTTCATTCCCCTACCCCACATGGGTAGGGGAGGGCTGGCAGTGACACAGTCCGCCGGCCTTCAGTTGAGTGACATGACAACAAAAGGAGAAAACTATACAAATAAAAAGACAAAAGGGGGACATAGAAACAGAATAAGTGGAGACAATGACCATTCGTCCTGGGACACCCTTTATAAAGCTCTTCATCGTCCTCACACAAGGCATGAGTTATTAGTGAAAACAGGAATGATGTCACTTCATTTGCGTATTTTTTCACAGTGCATTCAGGAGGAGCATAAAAGAAAAATGGCTTTCCTGTGAGAAGAATATCGATACTGATCGAATACATCAGAAGTTGCCACCCAACATATACATCATTGGTTGCCGTATTTGGTAAAGATACATTTTTTGCAAAGTCTATGTAGATAGGGACCTTATTGTTGTTTCCTTGCCTCGAGTTCATTGGGGGGGGAGTGACTGCATCAGTATTCTGTTTGTTCTGCCCTCTTGTGGCTGGATGAGTAATCACTGATTTGTCTGCTCCTCTCCCTTGAAAAATTGACGTAACTGGTTCTTTCCACTTACAGAAAATCTCTGGAAATGTTTAGGATTTTTTTTCTCTTATAGCCTTTTAACATTCATGTATGATCAGTCTGAATTGGACTGTAGCAGTAACTCGGTTTCGAGAAAAGAGTGACTTACCTGGCATTTTTTCCACTGACCCTTTACGCTTGTTTTCAGTCATTGAAACCTGCACTGTCAAAGGCCATTTACCTCCACTTTAAAGTGGGGTTATCTCCCTTGGAATGCATTGCCGGCCATGTCTCCGTATGATATCTCTTCCTCCTTAACATCTCAGGGACCATTTCCTGCAGTTTGCTACCATTTCGCAAAAACAGGCCATGTTTTCAAATACTGGATTTATATCTTGAGGCAAAATCGACATTCTGACACAATAGACCACAAGGTCCTTGACCCTGGTGATACATACCGCTTATTGAATTTGATAAGGATTTTGGTCTGTCTGAAAAGGCAAATGAACACTTCCGGAGCGCTGAGGTCACCAGCCACCCCTCTTTGTGCCGTGGCAAAGAAAGGCTGCATTTTGCCTACAGCCAGGCCAATAACCCGGTCATGAGCTTGTACCATAGGCGTTAAGTTGATTTTAGTCTCCCACAGAGAGAATGGCTGTCCTACATACGGCTTCTCTACAGATCTTTACAACACATGCTATCCTTTCACTGAGCACAGTTGTTGGTATCTTCTTTTATTAGTCTTCTTGAGTGGATGAAGGAGAATAATATATATATTTCATTGAATGCTCAATGCAATAGCGGGTAATGAATAAATCGCAATTTATTGTCTTCTTGAAGTAGATTCTCAGATCTTAAAATAAAATGACATTAGAAACGCTGACTGGCAATGCTTTGAAAGACGAAACAGCATTGTTTGTCTCATGATACTTATTTTAAATACAATTGTACGGATATTTTCACCATTATCTCTTGAATATTCTTTCTTTTGTCTACTGCCTATTGTTCAAAATAGGATACTGTGAAGCACTAAAGAAAATACAATATTGTATCAAATATTAATGGCATGTATAAGAAGTATCCAAGAAAGTCAGGAAACATTCCCCCATCTCGTGATGTTATGCTATGCATATTGGAAACAATTTGAATGCGTCCATGCAGTTACTGCAGCCATACTGTTACCTCAATACCAAACATATCAGTCACGAATAAGGGGTGAAGCTTATTTTCAAAGTGTGGAATAGCAAAAGGCCTACGAAGAAATTCTCCACTTTGAATTTTTGTCTCCATAAAGAGTTCTTCACTGTGGTTCGTATTACACTCCACCCAATCTTCTGAGAGCTTACATTCCAGCCCTCTCGCTGGCGGTGTGTGGAGGACGGAGCGAAACTCGCGTCGTCGCGGGTGCTGCCCTCAGACGGAGGGAGCTGGAAGCGGGAGGTTCGCCGACTGTGTGGGACCAGCTTGGCTGGCGTCATCGTCGCTGACGCTGCCGCTGGCCTTGGCGCTGACGTCAGAGGCCGGCTTGGGCCCCACGTGGAAGACGACTGGGGACAGCTGCACTTCCTCCGTGTCCTCCGAGGCGGCCCGGCGATCGCGCGCTGCGTGCTCCTGGGGGCGGTAGAAGCCGTCGTCGGCCGCCTCCGTGCCCTCGTCCTGCAACAGTGAGCGCAGGTTTTACTGCCGCAGCCGCAGGTGCTCCACTCCACCCATCATACACTCTGGAAGTCACAAAAGCTCCCTCAAATTCCATCATATCCAGTTTACATCCTTGTGCAACAAGTATCTTCTTTAGATAAGCTCTTTTCAAAATCCAGGCTATGCTATTGGATGAACTACTTGCAGATTCAGGCTACAAGACTTTTACCTAATAATTTACGAACCAACCGTAGCTTGTGAACTAGCATACAGAGCCAACATAATAAGCATCCAAAAGAAAGCCTACAGCAGACTACATTACTGGTTGAACATCTTGTAACGCCATAGCTTAGACACTATGTTCCTTTTGTTGATTCATTAAGCTTTCTACTTTGTTCAACATCCCATCGTTAAACTTCTATAATTAGTGTACGGTTAATTCGATACTGTAATGAAGTATAATCTCTGTAATGATATGTTTTGTCTTTCTTACATAATCTCTTTGGGTATCTTTAAAATTAAATAATTTAATTTAAATAATTTTTTGTAGAAATGTCAATATGTGCAAATGTTCTGTTTTAATTAACATGTTTGGTTACTGTTATGTAAACTGCTGATCCTCCTTTAGGGTTCTTAGTTATCCTGTATGTAAAAGTTGTTGTGGTTCCCCTCGGGAACGGAACTTAGTAGCGCACGCAAGTTGTGGTTGGCCTAAGTAGAAAAGGTGGAACAATAGTCAGTTGGGGACGAGCTACCAAACTGTGCACTGCCCAAGTAAAACTTGTATATTGTGCTGGTTCCGAGAGAGGCTTTTCCTGCCGCTTTCCTATGCCTCGGATGGGTGGATAAAGAGCTGGAACTATTCTGGAATTGATGTCTATCATCGCCACCAAGAAATGACAGAGTCCCGCAATTCTACCTACAAATCCACCTATCAACATGCAGTTGCCTCCACATTGCGCAATCACTGTAATGGAACACTATAGTCATGTACACTGAAGGATCAGCTTACTGGATGTCTTAGTGTTCACAAATATAAGGTAACTTATAACTGAATTTATGTACCAACCTTGATTTTTTTTCCTATCACAACACCTCTCAGGTTCCTCTCCATTTGAACTATGATTACCGAGTGTCCTAGTTTGTGGAAAAAATGAAAGCCTCAAAGCCAAATAGTTAATTAAATAATGTTGTTTGATCTTCGGTAAGAAGGGAGTATTCAGATTTACTGTGGATTTAGTGAAATTGTGGGAGGTAGTAAATGTAGTCTTGTGAAAGTCTCCCAGTGATGGAAACAGTCCAATTTAAAGTTTTTTTGGAGTTTGGAAATCACTTATTTAATCATTTACTTGAAACTAGAAGACTGTGGTAATAAAGACAATTTGCTGTTTCTTTTAAAAACTAAAAGTTCTTAAAACTGAGGCTTATAAAGTTTTGCTTAGTTAATGATCATAGTTCTGCCTGTAGTAAATTTTAAAAGGTGAATCAGTTTCTTGTAAATTTGTCGACATTGAGTCTCACTGCAGTAAAAGTCGTGAATTGCAGTTGTGGAAAGTTGGATGCTTGCTAAGCACTTGTTTCTTTTTGGTATTGAAAGTGCATATTAATAGTGTAATAAGATCCACAGGTTATCCTTTACCACTATTTATGAAAACAAAAATTTCCTTATTCAAAAGACAGTGAGAAGTAACCTGTTAGTGAATTCCATTTAACTTTCATTCTAAATAGAATAGTATTTAGTTGAGAGATATTTGACCTATGACCATTTCATAATTTTGCAGTGAATTACATTTATAATTTTACGTCAGCTAGGAAAATGTTTGAACAATAATACTGAAACTATGTACAATTAATGATTCTGCAGTGAACATTAATAGTAATGTTATGAAGACCATTCAGTTTGAATAAGCCCTAAAAGTAATAGTGTGTTTCGTTATCTGTTATATTTATGCAAATAGTTTGTTCAGCTCAAATCTTACCGTCAACATATGCAGGTTTCAGAGTTCATTGCACTCGCATGTAGCAAAGTATAGGTTGTGTTTGCCCGTTAAGGTTACTCATACTTAATTTCTTGAACAAGAACGTCAATCATCCTCTTGCCTAATGAGGCTAGCGACCGTTTTCCTTGTTTTTGAACAGTGTAGACAGGCAAAAATATTGTTTGTTACTGTTCGAATATTTACGTAATTCTGACTTTCATTTCCGATAAGCCATTTCGGTTGGGTACAACACGGTCAACCTAACAAAATTCCTCTCAGAGGGTAACACTACTCTGTTGCATTATACCATAATTGCTTTAATAAGATAGTTTTATTTCACAACCTGCCTCCAGTTTCGAGGTTATGGTATAGCTGTAGCAGACGCCAGGGTTATAAGTGGCTTTTTCCGTGACAGGACTATTTGTTCTGTTGGGGCATACTACGTAATGATTCAAACTTGGTATTTGATTACATAAGCTACGTAAATGCAGTTGCAGTGTTATAATCTCTCCATCAATATCCATCTCTACATAGGCTTGATCCAAACCTTCCTGTCCTATAGCAATACCCTCAATATTTGTTCCAACCACCTTCAGTCAATCCTTTCATACAATTGAATACAATACATTCAATTGATCTACCAGAACCCATACTCCTCTGTCTGAATTCCATGCTAAGTTATACAATCTCTGTCCCTCCTCACCCACATAGAATACCTACAAATGTGATACACATCCTGCAAACTTTGTACAAAAAAATCAATCGTTACCTCTGTAGTTACCAATTTTTGCAAGGTATTGTGAGTTGAAGATAAATAAAAATGAGTTTTCTAACATCGTCAGTGTACAATCGCTCTTTTCAATACTTTAGAGATTTAAAATATATTTTATCATTTTAATGTTTTTAAAACTATCCTACTAACTTTTTATAACAGGTTGGTGCAAAAGTTAGTAGCGTTTTTGTTTTGCTTGTTAGCACTCTCGTTGTTACGGGTTTATTTATCGATTGTCATTACTGATTTGTAGTTCACTTTTGCTATCTGAGGTTATTACGTATTGTCACTTTGCCATTTGGAGATAGCGAGTGGAACTGTGGATGCTACAACATAAAGAGCCAAGTGGAGAGGTCGGAATATTTCCGAGATAGTCTTCTGTATGAGTTCAGCAGAGATGTGAGAGTAGTGGAGGCGGCAAGAAAAATTTGTGTCATGTATGGGGATAATCCCATTGGAGAGAGCACGTCAATAAAATGGTTTTCTCGTTTTAAGGAGGATGGTTTTGGCATCTCCTCATACAGGGAGACCATCGGGGTTTGATGAAGATCGTTTAAACGCACTAATCCACAATTATCGACGTCAGTGTACTAGAGAACTGCCAGATGTGATGAATTGTGATCATTCGCGCGACATTTGCAAGCAATGGGGAAGGTTCAAAAAAAGATGTACGGGCACCTCATGCTCTAAGTCGAAAACACGAAAATCGACATGGGCCATTGTTATCCAGTATCATTACTGGGGATGACAAATAAATTGTATCTTTAAGCTAACATAACGAAAAGAAAGGCATGGTCGAGCCCAAACAGAGCAGCAAGCTAACATAATGACAGAAAGAAATGGTCGAGCCCAAACAAACAACTCCCCATACAAAGACACGTGCACATCCACAAAAGATAATGTTACGCATCTGGTGTAACCATTGTTGCTGACATTTATTGTCAACAACTGATACGTCTTGCAGACTAAATCCAAGAACACCTACCAGGAAGACCGTGTCACGCGATGCTACTGCACGATAACGCCCGCTCGTATTCTGCTAGACTGGACCGACAAATACCGCTATACGGGAGATGGGTTGGGAAGTCATTTTGACCTAACATGGGTCAACGAGTTCATTGCCTCAAAACCACGTGATTCCTACAATCGTGGAATCGAGAAGTTACGCCAACGTTGGCAGATTGTCGTAGACAGTGAAGGAGAATATACAGGATGATTCAAAAAGAATACCACAACTTTAGGAATTTAAAACTCTGCAACGACAAAAGGCAGAGCTAAGCACTATCTGTCGGCGAATTAAGGGAGCTATAAAGTTTCATTTAGTTGTACATTTGTTCGCTTGAGGCGCTGTTCACTAGGCGTTAGCGTCAGTTGATGCTAAGATGGCGACCGCTCAACAGAAAGCTTTTTGTGTTATTGAGTAAGGCAGAAGTGAATCGATGACAGTTGTTCAGCGTGCATTTCGAACGAAGTATGGTGTTAAACCTCCTGATAGGTGGTGTATTAAACGTTGGTATAAACAGTTTACAGAGAATGGGTGTTTGTGCAAAGGGAAAAGTTCTGGACGGCCGAGAACGAGTGATGAAAATGTAGCACGCATCCAGCAAGCATTTTTTCGCAGCCAAGGAAAATCGACTCGCAGAGCTAGCAGAGAGCTGCAAATTCCACAATCGACTGTATGGAGAGTCCTACGAAAAAGGTTAGTTATGAAACCTTATCGTCTGAAATTGGTTCAAGCACTGTCTGCAGCTGATAAGATTAAAAGAATCGATTTTTGTGATTTTATCCTTGCTCAAATGGAAACAGATGAATCTTTCGTTTCAAAGATTGTGTTTAGTGATGAAGCAACTTTCCACACTAACGGGAAAGTCAACCGTCACAATGTCTGTATATGGGGCACTGAGAATCCGCGGGAAACAACTCAGTATGAATGTGACTCGCCTAAGGTGAACGTTTTCTGTGCCATTTCAGCCAATAAAGTTTTTGGTCCCTTTTTCTTCGAAGGTGCTACTGTAACTGGACTACAGTATCTGGAGATGTTAGAGAATTGGCTGTTCCCTCAGCTCGAACAAGAAGCACAACAATTCATATTTCAGCAGGATGGAGCGCTACCACATTGGCACTTATCTGTCCGTAACTACCTGAACGTCAACTACCCGAGGCGATGGATCGGCCGCCAGGCAGCCCGTGACAGAGCACTTCATCACTGGCCTCCAAGAAGCCCTGATCTTACCCCCTGCGATTTTTTCTTATGGGGGTATGTTAAGGATATGGTGTTTCGGCCACCTCTCCCAGCCACCATTGATGATTTGAAACGAGAAATAACAGCAGCTATCCAAACTGTTACGCCTGATATGCTACAGAGAGTGTGGAACGAGTTGGAGTATCGGGTTGATATTGCTCGTGTGTCTGGAGGGGGCCATATTGCACATCTCTGAACTTGTTTTTGAGTGAAAAAAAACCTTTTTAAACACTCTTTGTAATGATGTATAACAGAAGGTTATATTATGTTTCTTTCATTAAATACACATTTTTAAAGTTGTGGTATTCTTTTTGAATCACCCTGTATTATTGATGACTAACGTCTCTGTCAAGTGTATCTGTTGTGTTTATTAAACTTAGGGAAGGGCGCTACGGACTTTTGCACCAATCTGATAAATTCTCTTGGCTGAAGAACGACAATATACAGCAGGCAGTTCAGACAAAGGGAATGAAATAATAATAACCCTTTGGCATTAGGAGTTGTTGTTGCAAGTAGCATCGATGGCTATAGGCAAACAGGCCCGGGCCAGTCTTCCCACCAATAACTGAGAAATGTTTCAGATGTACATCAACGTACTTCAACCCGTTCTAAACATATGCATATGTCAGTAAAATAGGCATCCGTCTTACTAGTCACTGGCAATCTCCAACTTTGAAATTAATGAAGCAAGTGTTCACTCACATGGTTTGCTGAGTGCCTGGCTTCATAGAGGAAAACGTACATTTCGAAGCAATAACATCCATCTGCGTTACTATGATCGGGATCTCAGAGACAGCTGATCTGAATCTCAAAGATGGAATAAAAGATTCGCCACGGCGATTTTTAGTGGAAATGGAGGGAAATTTGTTGTGCACTTTTCTTCGTCATTAGGACACGAGCCACTGTCTTGCATTAAAACTCAAACATCTCCTAAGTGTCTCATGGTATGAAGGTGAAGTAATATTGACAGTGCAACATGTGTTTTAAAGGAAACCAGTCCGTCATTGACCGAATTTTAAATTTTCCCTTCCTTATTCACTAAAAATATTACGTATAAATTCCACAGAAATTACCCATTTCGGCCGTCACAAGATGTCATATGTATCGTGGTTACGAATGCTACACCGCTGGTAATGCAAGGTTTGACGACATGACAAAAGCAGTCACGTGAGACGGTGTACTTACTTACCCGTCATTACAGCAGGGCTCACAGGAGCTGCCCCTAATTCAGTTTCTCATGAATGTATCTCAATACGGAAAGATGTCCATCGTTCAGGACCAAACGTATCAATACATTGACAGGAGTTATAATATGTTTGCGTAAAAACAAATGTAGTGTTTACAGAGAGCATGAACCACTACATGATGTCCAGAGAGTAAGAAAAAAGCCTTAGCAAAACCATTCTTTAATCATATATAATACTGTTTTACGACACTTCTTCGCGTAGTAAGTGAACTAATTAAATGAACATAAACTAGCGTTACAAATATTTTACCATCTGATAATTCTTAGCTACAATCATTTACTTTCTGATAAAGCTACAATGATTTATATGTTTATCACAATTACCATAGTCTGACTTGTTGGTCTAGTGCTAAAGTACGGACCTGGAGACCAAGATCAATGAATCGAATCCCGATCAAGTAACAAAATTTTTGTATCTACCTTTGCGCTAGACTTTACCTCTCAATGATTCGAAGGCATGCCGAGAACTCCACTTCGTACGGATTCCTGTTAAACGGTAGTTATTCATTCTCCAGTGGGATTGCTGCGGTGGGTTAAGGGCGTGCAAGTGCACGAAGTAGCGGCCAGTTGAAAGAAACTGCAAACACGTGCGTGAACAACCCTCTTGAAGGACTCGCAGCGAATCATGCCGTATGAATTACTTTTGTTTTTTATAACTAACTTATCACCCTCAGACTAGTTTTAAATATTTTAATTTGTCCCACATCCTTGACTGATGCTTCATTAAGGATCTTTGGAATGAAGCATGTTAGTCTAAGTATATTACTTATTGCGCATAATTTATATCCTTTGCTAGATGAGTAGTCCATCTGCTCCATCCCGCTTTCTGTCAGTCTCCTTCTGCCACCTCTCTCTGTCCATCTTCTCCCTCCCCCCTTCTCTACATTCATCTCTTCCTGCCCCTCTGTCTGTCCATCTGCTCCTCCTGCCCCTAGTCCCTCTCCATCTGCTCTTTCCCCTCTGTCCTTCATTTTGTTCCCTCTCTCTCTCCGTCTTCTATTCCCTTTCTCTGTCCATTACCTCCTGCCCATTTTCCTGTCCTCCTCCACCCTCTCTTAGTCTATTTCCTCCTCCCCCATAGCTGTGTCCTTCTCCTTTTTTCCCCTCCCTGTCTGCCCATCTTTTTTCACCGCTTCTCTGTGTACCTCATCACCCCAATAGGAGGTTGCTCTTTCTTACTCCAACCATATCTGTCTCCAAATAGTAAGTAATATTTGTGTTAAGTTTCTCTGAAATCGATCCAGTGGTTTAGGAGGAGATGTGGAACATCCATCCACTATTATAATGTGTATTGATTGCATTTCCTGGCATCCACAAAGACGGCAAATTACACCACTTTTCCTTTTTCTTTTCCATGTCAGTACAGGTCTAGTTGAGGGGCAACAAATAAAACACAACTTAATCTTTGGTGACCAGCCACCCAGAAGGCAGAGAGGACTAATCGTCAGCTGGCATAGCGTGAGGTGGCGCAGTGATTAAGAAACCTCACTAGTATTTCAGAGAAAAGGAACACACATTCACGTCAACCCGTACAGAACTAAGCCTCCCGTAGTTTATCTGAGTGGATCAAGGAAATCGTTGGGATTGTTTCTTCCCTTCACTGGTGCAATCCGAGCTTAGGCTGTAACCAGTGACTTCGTTGTCCACCGCCCATTACAAGCTAACCTTTCCCCCTCGCTGCCCCTGTTAGACGTGCCGCGCTACTCACGTGCTGCTCCACGACGTTGTCCCTCCAGTCGGTGCCGTTGTCCGCCCTCTCGTCGTAGTCCTCCGCTGGGGTCTCCGTGTGCTGCTCCGACCGGTAGGATCCGTCGTCCGACGCCTCCGTTGGCTCCACTGGGGGCGTCACCGAGTTCTGACCGCTGTCCGCCCGCTCGTCGTAGTCCTCCCCCTGCCACCAAAGTGCTACTCGAGTTTCTCCAGCAGACAGGAAATAAAGATACACTACTGGCCATTAAAATTGCTACACCACGAAGATGACGTGCTACAGACGAGAAATTTAACCGACAAGAAGAACAAGCTGTGATATACAAATGATTAGCTTTTCAGAGCATTCACACAAGGTTGGCTCCGGTGGCGACACCTACAACGTGCTGACATGAGGAAAGTTTCCAACCGATTTGTCATGCACAAACAGCAGTTGACCGGCGTTGCCAGGTGAAACGTTGTTGTGATGCCTCGTGTAAGGAAGAGAAATGCGTACCGTCACGTTTCCGACTTTGATAAAGGTCGGACTGTAGCCTATCGCGATTGCGGTTTATCGTATCGCGACATAGCTGCTCGTGTTGGTCGAGATCCAGTAACTGCTAGCAGAATGTGGAATCGATGGGTTCAGGAGGGTAATACGGAACGCCGTGCTGGTTCCCAACGGCCTCGTATCACTAGCAGTCGAGATGACAGGCATCTTATCCGCATGGCTGTAACGGATCGTGGAGCCACTTCTCGATCCCTGAGTCAACAGATGGGGACGTTTGCAAGACAACAACCATCTGCTAGAACAGTTCGACGAATTTTTGCAGCAGCATGGACTATCAGCTCGGAGACCATGACTGCGATTACCCTTGACGCTGCAGCACAGACAGGAGCGCCTGGGATGGCGTACTCAACGACGAACCTTGGTGCACGAATGTCAAAACGCCATTTTTTCGGATGAATCCAGGTTCTGTTTACAGCATCATGTGGTCGCATACGTGTTTGGCGACATCTCGGTGAACGCACATTGGAAGCGTGTATTCGTCATCGCCATACTGGCGTGTCACCCGGCGTGACGGTATAGGGTGCCATTGGTTACACGTCTCGGTCACCTCTTGTTCGCATTGACGGCACTTTTAACAGTGGACGTTACATTTCAGATTTGTTACGACCCGTGCTCTACCCTTCATTCGACTCCTGCGAAACCCTACATTTCATCAGGATAAGGCACGATCGCATGTTGCAGGTCCTGTACGGGCCTTTCTGGATAGAGAAAGTGTTCGACTGCAGCCCTGGCCAGCACATTCTCCAGATCTCTCACCAATTGAAAACGTCTGGTCAATGGAGGCCGAGCAACTGGCTCGTCACAGTACGCCAGTCTCTACTCTTGATGAACTGTAGTATCGTGTTGAAGCTGCATGTGCAGCTGTACCTGTACACGCCATCCAAGCTCTGTTTGACTCAATGCCCAGGCGTATCAAGGCTATTATTACGGCCAGAAGTGGTTGTTCTGGTTACTGATTTCTCAGGATCTATGCACCCAAATTGCGTGAAAATGTAAACACGTCAGTTCTAGAATAATATATTTGTCCAATGAACACCCGTTTATCATCTGCATTTCTTCTTGGCGTAGCAATTTTAATGGCTAGTAGTGTAGCTTAGATACGCGTGTTCAAAATGCACCATGTTTTATATATATTCACAATTTGATACGGGCGATACTAAGACACATCAAGCGCAGATCTATATGGTTTCCCAGGAGGAATGGCTGCTGTATAGATGTATGGTAGGAGCGATAATTTGGAACAAGAAACTTATATTCTGAACGGTTCCGTGACAGAACGCAAATTGTCATCGGTGTGGTCAGCCTGATGTACACATAAATAAAATTTTTCGTAGATGACTCTATACAGCTGTTAAATATTTTCAAAAGAAAAAGCCATAGTTGTGCCATCAGCTGTGCAATTGTACGTACATACGACGAAAATATATTTTTGATCCATTGATGTACAATATTTCTCACCAGTGAAGATGGCTGTAATAACAGAAACCGGCAGTGAATCAACATACAGCTGATGGCTCAAATATGCTTTTTGAAAATTATTAGCGTATATTCACCAAGACGATTACACACGTAAAAGAAAAGTGAAGTACCAGACATGCGGTACATTCACGTTAAAAAACCTTTAAAACAGCCTTTGCTGCCTTCGTTCAACACTGACGCAAGTCGTCCCTCAAGGTTTTGTTCTTAGTCCGCTTTTTCTGATCTTTGTTTATGATTTGCTCATCGGTGTCAACATTCCAGCAGTTCTTTTTGCGGATGATACATTTGTGCACAAGTTGGGTAGGGAAGATACATATGAGCGTACCACCAGTCCCGAAACAAATGTACATTAAGTGTGTTCTATGTCGGATATCATTAAGAAAGAGATTTATGTCCTTATGAAGTTTCTTACTTCAAATGAGCGTTCGTTCCTGCCATATCCCTAAAAATTGGGCATTCCTCTTGGGACACTCTGTACATTCTAGGATCTGTTCAAGGCTTTCATGGGAAGCTCAGAATTTGTGAACCACAGCTTGCCATCACATATCGTGTAATGTGTGATGTATATGAAGGGCTTATATCAATAGTGGTATAAGTCCATTACCTCCACTTTTCTGCCTATAATGCTTCTGAAATAAAGGATCCAAACAAACAGAAAGAAATGTTCATCTCTAGCAAGAAGCCATATGCTTGAATATTTCTGGTATCTCAACTGCAGATTTTTCAGCGCTCATTTAACTTTAATATTCTGCATCTCAATATGAACAGAAATGGGCTTGGACCAATATTGAAATAAGTCCTTCATATAGGGATTAACAGTCATGACATCCCAAGGAAGCATAATTCTTACCAACACCCTTAGTGTTCTCAGGCACAGCAGTCCGTCACAAAAAAGAGGAGAGTGTACTCAATGGCTGATGATTTTACAGTCCTAACTGAGACAGTCTGTAATGAGTTTGTTTCATTTCCCATTGTTATATTTTAGGTTGCTTCATTATGTCATTCCCACTCACCACTGTTATATTTTTTTACTACATGCACCTACATTTCAGTCTGTTTTGTGCAGGTAGTATGTCACAGCTCGAGAGCAATTGAAAAAAATTAAAATTTCAGAATCATCAAGAGCTGATGATAAGTCTTTATTAACTATCTGTTTGACTCAGCTGATAGTCTTTAGTTATCATAAAACGATTTATTGGGTCAGAAAAAAATCATGCACTTTACAACAGTCTGTCTGGCAACATTGTTCAAAAAACGGATAGGACAGCTGGTTTCCTACAACGGCAAAACCTTTTTATATATCTCATAGTACTCCAGCATAGTGACTATATCCGCAATCACAACGGATTTGATAGAAATATAGACAGAAACAGTCAGATTATTGAACGTTCTCACATTACTGACAAGGCGAACTGCTTGCTAGGAAACTGAGTGGATCATGATGTGAAATGACCCAAACCATGCCTCTGTTTCACTTATTAAATTGAAGTTATCGTATGTGTAACAGTATAATTTATGTAACATTTATCATTACAGGGCTCACTTCGAAGAATGATCACGACGAAGTAGAACCATAAAACATATGCAGCTTTCAACAGCTTTTGAACGTAATATCAGTTTCAAGTACTCGCACGTAGGCAATTAAACGACGTCAAATTGTCCAGCAGCGCTTTGCACCCCTTTTCAACCTGATGCCAGCGGCCATCCTGACTAATAAGCAACCAACCGACAGTTGTTGGAATTTTAGGAGAAGGATCCAAGGAGCGTGTATCTGTCACGTTAGTATCCGAGAAGTACTCAATGTGGCAGATGTCAGGTGAACCAAGAAAACGAAGCAATCCTAAAACTATTTTGGCGAGATTTGGATTCGGGGGCGAGCTGCAGTGTCTCGTTCAATGTACACGTGCCTATTGGAAACTGTAGGTGGACAAACACGAGTGCATGGTCAGATAGCAAGTTTCTGTTAGAGCACTGCGTCCACACATTAAAGCTGCATGAGCGGCAGTGGGTCTCTGTCATTCACTTTTCACGCAGGTGGGTGTTACTCTGGTGGTAGTTCTCTCACTCGCCTTCCCCCAGGCGAGATCGGGCAGCATGCGAAACAAAAGCGTGGTCTACGTGGGGAAGAAAACATGGGGATTAGAAACTTCACATCACAACACTAGGTGTAGCGGTAACTGAAGGAAGCTACACACACTGTGACCGAAGGAACCTACACACACTGTGACTTGGCCGCCTACGCGCAGGTGGGCACAGCTTAATGATACTTATTTAACTTACAATGTCAGGACATCAGCATGTCTGAAGCAATAGACTTTGTGAGTGAAAAGAGTGTTAAATGCCTGGACAGACAAAATGACAAGACTAATACTGATCTTGCTTCATTTTAGCCTCATATGTCACGGGGACTACGTAACGTACGTGCATAAGATATGTTGATAATCCTGAGAGAAAGTAAAACAGAATAACAGGATCTGCCGAATGGTATGAACAACGTAGTGAGTACCGAATGCGTATGAGAGTAAACCGAAGAAAGACGAAAGTAATGAGAAGTAGCAGAAATGAGAAGACTGGAAAACGTAATATCAGAATTGGGGATAATAATAGACGAAGAAAGGGAAAGCTGCTATCTAGGCAACAAAGTAACCCATAATGGGCGGAGCAAGGAGACCGTAAGAAGCAGGCTAACACTGACAAAAAGGGCACTGCTGGCTAAGAAAGTTTCGTAGTATCAAATGCAGGCCTCAGTTTGAGAAAGAAATTTCTGGGAATATTCGTTTGAAGCACAGCATTGTATGGTCGTGAAACATGGACTGTTGGGAAACTGAAACGGAAGAGATGTGGTGCACAGGTGAATATTGAAAATTAAGTGATCTAATAAACTAAGGAATGAGGAGGTTCTCCGCAGAATCGTCGAGGAAAGGAATGTATGGAAAACACCAGCAAGTAGAAGGGTCAGGATAATAGGATATCTGTTAAGCTAGCGGAAGCTGTAGAGATTAAGAACTGTAGAGGAAGACAGAGACTGGAAAATACCCAGAAAATAATTGAGGAGTTAGGCTGCAAGTGCTAACCGAAAAGGTTGGCACAGAAGAGGAATTCGTGACGGGCCGCGTCAAGCCAGTCAAAAGACAAATGAGGGGAGGGGAGAATTATAGACGGTGTGGCATATGGAGGTTCGGTTCGATCCTGGAAGCGTTTATAGGTAGGCGACCATTCACAATAAGAATGAAATCCACGTTAGAGCTCTGGTCCGCCACAAATTTTCATGTGTCACACATGGATACTGTATCTAAACCTGAAACAGCTAATGTCAAAGAACTCACCACCAGCGAATAATTTCGTACAACTGAGTGAATTCTGTATGGACATACTCTTCTAGCATACAGCTTCTCTTACACTCTTCGCTATTTGCTCGCTCTCTCGCACACCGCAGCTAAGTGAGGATCTGGCAGTTTACCTGGGATGGAAGTACCTACAGTACACCATTCTGTGCCTCCGCCACTCATGTCGAGTTCCCACAAAGTGGCCAAGATACCGTGAACCTTGCCCATTTCACTGTCGCACCAGGACAAGGTCTGAGGTCATGCCCATATTATGACATTTGTACTGTTAACATGTACATGTTTCCTGCAACTCAGTAGCTAGTTCTAATCCAGCAGGTCATGAGTTCATTTTTCAGTAACACGGAGACATGTTATTTACTGGAAGTGATTTGTTGAAAAATTCAGGAGGTTGCACCAAAGAAATTTTATTTCCTTACTAGTTACAGAGACGTTGCGCCCTTCTACAGAAGATTATAACTATCGCTTAAGCCAGCAGTCCGGGCTTCCCAGGCACGGCACCACTCCAAACGCAGCCAGTTGTGTTATGGTGTTAACGACAGCCTATTGTTCCGACGGTAATTTCCTACTAGCCGACCACTAGTGCGTGATAAGACAAAATGTTGCACGGAGTTCATTGTATATATAAACTGGTACACCTGCCTAATATCGTGTAGGGCCACCGCGAGATCGCATAAGTGCCACAACACGACGTGGTTTGGGCTCGAATAATGTCTGAAGGATTGCTGGAGGGAAGTGACACCATGAATCCTGCAGGGCTGTCCATAAATTCGTAAGAGTACTAGGCGGTGGAGATCTCTTCTGAACAGCACGTTGCAAAGCACCCCAGATATGCTCAATAATGTTCTTGTCTGGGAAGTTTGGGGGCTAGCGGAAGTGTTTAAACTCAGAATAATGTTTATGGAGCCACACTGTAGCAATTCTGGACGTGTGAGGTGTCGCATTGTCCTGATGGAATTGCTCAAGTCCGTCAGAATGCACAATGGACATGAGTGGAAGCAGGTGATCAGGCAGGATGTTTACGTACAAGCTACCACTCAGACTGGTATCTAGACGTCCCATATCAGTCCAACTGCACACGCACCACACTCTTACAAAGCCGGGACCAGTTTGAACAGCCCCCTGCAGACGTGCAGCGTCCATGACTTCATGAGCTTCTCCTCATACCCGTACCCTTTCCTTCCACTCGATACTATTTGAAACGAGACTCGTCCGACCGGGCAACATGTTTCCTGTCATCAACAGTCGAATGTCGATGTTGACAGGGCCAGACGAGGCGTAAAGCTTTATGTCGTGCAGTCATGAAGGGCACACGAGTGCACCTTCGCCTCCGAAAGCCCACATCGATGACGTTTCGTTGAATAATTCGCACGCTTACACTTGTTGATGGCCCAGCATTGAAATGTGCAGCACTTTCCGGAAGGGTTGCACTTCTGACACGTTGAACGAATCTCTTCAGTCGTCGTTGGTCTCATTCTTGTAGGATCTTCTTCCGGCCGTATCGAGATTTGACGTTTTACCGAATTCCTGATATTCACGGTATACTCGTGAAATGGTCGTACGGGAAAATCCCCACTTCATCGCTACGTCGGAGATGGTATGTCCCATCGCTCGAGCGTCGACTGTAACATCATGTTCAACCTCACTTATGTCATGATAACCTGCCATTGTAACAGCCGTAACCGGTCTAACAACTGCGCCAGACACTTGTTATCTTACGTAGGTGCTGCCGATCGCAGTGCCGTATTCTGTCTGTTTACATATCTGTGTGTTTGAATACGCTCTCGTATACAAGTTTCTTTCGCGCTTCCATGTATATTCTCAAAAAAGGACACAGATGTTATAGGTTTAGTACGTAAATGGTGTACAATGTGGTCATTCTCGCTTGTGGTGGTCACACGTAGTCGTCCGGAACTTTGACGGCAACTATGTATGCCCCGCGTCTCAATGTAGTCCGACATCGGGTCACTGCCACATCCGAATACCACACAGTTCAGGATGTTCCACGACTTACCCAGCTGGCCAAATGGAGACCCACAAGGAAACGCCTTTCAAGCTCTGTCAAGTGCTGATACCCCTGTCTCTGACTACTCAGTCTCCTTCATAGTGATCGCTTATGCTCTGACGTCCGTTATAGGTCCTACCAGGTCTGGCGACAACACTTAACAAGAACAACACTAAATACTAACAATACAGCCGGCCAGAGTGGCTGAGTGGTTCTAGGCGCTACAGTCTGGAACCGCGCGACCGCTACGGTCGCAGGTTCGAATCCTGCCTCGGGCATGGATGTGTGTGATGTCCTTAGGTTAGTTAGGTTTAAGTAGTTCTAAGTTCTAGGGGACTGATGACCTCAGAAGTTAAGTCCCATAGTGCTCAGAGACACTAACAATACTAATGCACTGTGGTGGCAGACCTACTTGCCACAACGGCTACCAGGTCTAATGTTTTACATACTCGGCAACAGTGTGTACTTGTACAGTTACACGGAAGTGACAAAAGTAGTGGAATGGCAATATGCACACACACACACACACACACACACACACACACACACACACACACATACACACACTCACAACCACCCACCCACCCTTACACATCCACACACACACACACACACACACACACTCACACACACACACATACACGCACACACTTGTCTGTGTGTGTGTGTGTGTGTGTGTGTGTGTGTATGTATGTTAGGTCATTCAGTATTTCCAGATCCACAGTGTCATGTTATGCCGAGAACACCAAATTTCAGGCATTAACCTCTCGCCGTGATCGACGCAGTGGCCGACACCCTTCACCTAACGACGGAGAGTAGCAGCGTTTGACTCGAGTTGTCGGTGCTAAAAGACAAGCAAACCTTTGAGAAATAGCGACAGAAATCAATGTGGGACGTACAATGAACGTATCCGTTAGGACAGCGCGGTGAAATTCGGTTGCAGACGACCAACGCTACTGTCTTTGCTAACAGAAGGACACCGCCAGCAGCCCGCATCTCGTGGTCGTGCGGTAGCGTTCTAGCTTCCCACGCCCGGGTTCCCGGGTTCGATTCCCGGCGGGGTCAGGGATTTTCTCTGCCTCGTGATGGCTGGGTGTTGTGTGCTGTCCTTAGGTTAGTTAGGTTTAAGTAGTTCTAAGTTCTAGGGGACTTATGACCAAAGCAGTTGAGTCCCATAGTGCTCAGAGCCATTTGAACCATTTGACACCGCCAGCAGCACCTCTCTTGTTCTCTTGGCCATATCGGTTAGACCATAGACGTCTGTAAAACCCTGGTCCGATGAGTACTGACTTCAATTGCTAAGAGTTGATGGTAGGGTTCGAGTGTGGCGCAGTCCCCACGATGAGATGGACGCAAGTTGAGGAAGAGGCACTGTACAAGCTGGTGGTGACTCCATAACAGTGTTGAATGTGCTTACATGGAAATGATTGGGTACTCTGGTCCAACTTAACAGATCATTGACTGTAAATAGTTGTGTCCGCCTACTTTGACAGCCATTCACGTACGGATGACAATGCACCAAGTCACCAGACCTCATTTATTCGCGATTGATTTGAAGACCATTCGGGACAATTCGATCGAATGAATTACCCACACAGATCGCCCTAGATGTATCCCATTGTACTTTTGTGGGACATAACCGAGAGGTCAGTTCGTGAACGAAATACTGCATCGGAAAAACTTCCGTTACTGTGGCTGGCTACAGAAGCAGCCTGGCCCAGTATTTCTACCGGGGATTCACAACGACTTGTTGAGTAAATGCCACGTCGAGTTGCTGCGCTACGTTGGGCAAAAGGACGTCGAAAGGTGGCTACACTGAGTCACAGCGCCAGAGATTGCGCCAAAGAGTATGATTCCGCTGCCTCCACTGGGCAGTGGTAGTTCAGAGGTTGCCGTGGGCAGTGCTTGTTGAGAGGATGTCGATAGCAGTTCTAGTTGAGGGTATGTCGTGTGCAGTTGTTCTGTTGGACGAGACAGCAGATGCTTTTCGATTGGGGGTGTCGTAATGATCTCACTGTATTTTTCGTCATTATATGTGAAGGTAACAAAAAAATTTTTATTTCAAATTTCCTAAATAACAATGCCTCTTGGTCACACGTTCAGTCAACAAAGCATCTGGCTTGTGTTCATGTATTAGACTGTAATTCTAGTTTCTATATGCAATCGTAGTATTTCTGGATTTTTTAATTAATTCATTGTAAATGGTGTTTAAAATATCTTGTCGTATTGAGGAAAAACCGTGCCAGATGTGTACGTTGAATCACACTTCCACACACAGAACAGTTACACTTGTACTTTGTTGTTTCGTAGCTTTTATAGTTGCTGGGGACTTAATTAATTAATTGTGTTAACGGAAATTTCCTTTCATACTTTATTATTATTCTCCGCAGTCAGATTGCGTACTAATACTACTCAGGGCCAACCGGTTACGAGGCTTCGTGAACGGACATTGAGCGACTAAAATTATTTGCATTATATTTAATTAAGCCCCCTGCAACGTTCGACACGATATTATGAGGAATTCCATGACTTTTGTCACCTCAGTGTATATTCATGAAGCAGAACTGTGCTAGCAATGTTTTCGGCGGCGGTACCTACCTTGTGGTGTTCCGGCCTGTACGACCCATCATCAGAAGCCTCTGACGTTTCTTCGCTGGGCGTGGCGCAGTCGCCGCCGGCGGTCACCGACCCCTCCGTCCAGTACCTGTCCCAGTCCTGCGCCGCCTCTGGAGCAGGCGTCTCGTACTTTTCCGGGTGGTAGGCTCCGTCGTCGCTCTGCTGCATTTTCTCCTCCAATGTCTGTAAACGGTACACATCACTATGAGTTCCTCCTACAATTCTCTTGTTTGCTCCTGGCTTACGCAGCGCACCACCAATCCCATCCGGGTCCGAGTTCCCGCTGTGACTTACGGTATCAATGTGGCCGACGTAAGAAGCTGCTCCGTACTGAAAACTATCGGCTCTTTCGTGTCGCCTCACGCGTGTGGTGGGTGTTTGCCTCCCCACGTCTACAACACCATTATAGACATCCGGTTGTAGCTGGATGGCAGCGTTAAGCTCAGGCGCCTTCTGAGCGTCTGATTCACTAAATGACCTCTCATGGATCTCAGGGTGGTATAGTCCATCGTCCTCCTGAGAGATGTCGCCGACATTTGCCTGATACGATCCGTCATCCTCTTCGGTGCTGCGGTAAGAACCGTCGTCACCGACGACCTTCTCGTACGTTTCTGGGTTATAGTCACCTTCATGATCTTCACTATGCGCGCTTGGGTCAGGATGATACAAGCCATCGTCTCCCATAGTTTTTTCGTCAACGTCCGGGTGATAGGCTCCGTCGTCCCCAACGACAGATTCGTAAAGTTGTGGATTGTATAATCCATCATCTCCCACGCTTCTCTCGTACTGTTCGGGCCGATACGATCCGTCTTCTCCTACAGACTGTCCATCACTTTCTGTGTGGTACGAACCGTCGTCCTCGACAGTTTTCTCTGCAATCTCGGGGTGGTAGGACCCGTCGTCGTGTTCCTCCAGATCAGCCTGTGGGTGGTACATACCGTCGTCGAAGCCCTCAACCGTTTCATATTTCTTCGCATCGTAAGTTCCGTCCCCAGCTGACTCGTCCGTCTCGTATTTATCTGGAATGTAGGCGCCTGCATCGTCTGCTCCCTGAAATACATCTCTTTTCATCAGTTTCTATAAAAAGATGTACAGTCACAATATTTTATTCTATGCTCTTGCTTCTACCTTTTCCTGCAATCACTGCTCTTAATAAATATTTCAGCGAATGACATTATGAACCAATCAATATACTCTCTTTTTTAAGCTGACCGTATCATTAACTACCACAAACACAAGAGAAATACAGAATTTAAATGAGACAAAATTATTGACAAAAATAATTCCTAGATAATGTTTTCAGATTCTTAATATGAGAAAACCAAGATGTTATAGGTCTTAATGCAACACATCTGAAACTCTTGTCTCAATTGAAGAAAAATTTCATATCGAACGGAAGAATTTAGCACAGCCAATTTGAAATTAGGCATTAAAATCAGAAACGGAAATACAAAAATAGTGGATAATGAATGCGAGTAAAATGAATGCATTGAAGTCATAGAAACCGTCGATGAGCAATTGTATTTCTGGTAGTTTGGAAGCAGTTTATTATAATGAGCCGGCCGGAGTGGTCGTGCGGTTCTGGGCGCTACAGTCTGGAACCGAGCGACCGCTACGATCGCAGGTTCGAATCCTGCCTCGGGCATTGATGTGTGTGGTGTCCTTAGGTTGGTTAGGTTTAATTAGTTCTAAGTTCTAGGCGACTGATGACCTAGAAGTTAAGTCGCATAGTGCTCAGAGCCATTTGAACCATTTTGTTATAATGACTTTGATGTTGTGTGACAGTACAACTGAAAGATTCTATAGTCCATGTTTTATTCAGTTACAGTAGCCTTATTTTTACCTGAGTAGTGATAAATTTGTCTTTAAGCAGTATTTTGAGCACAGGGCTTATCCAGCCAATCAAATAGCTTGGTGCCGAGTTTAGAGTTTGGTTGGACACTGTGGACAGGCGTCTTCTACGCCTGAGGTAAGAACATCGCATTACTTGCTGAAGCCATAGAAACAGTAGAAACGTTTATTGTGTTTTACTGAGAGGAACATTTAGAAGCTGCTTCGTCCAGGTTCATTGGCGATAGCGTTGTTTGGTCGCGGTACAATGGCGTAATTATAGATTACATTATTTTCAGGTTCATTTCTGGGGCTTACTTTGCAGCTGCGTGTTCATGTCAGGAAAATTAGATCTTTGGTTGATTCGAGTCTTTTCTTGACTAAACGAGGTTCAGTACATACTTTTCATTGAGTCATCCAAGCATATTGATCGTCTGTTACATTACTTTTTCGCTCTCTAAAAGGTATTACGGGCGATAGAAAGGATATGGGATCGACTGCTGTCTTAGGTATATGTGTGGTATTGTACATTCAAATGTTACTTATTATTCACGAACTTTTCCTATCCATTTTCTGAATATTAAGTGAATGCAAAATCAAAACTGTCATGATTGTTTTTCCCATCAAGTCAATGTTTTCACTCAATTGCACGTGCGCTCGTTTAAGCGTTGTTCTCCTAGCACCATATACGAGAGCAAGATAATTGAAATGAAGCGATTTCAGCAGAATTAATCTTTCGAGAAACTGCCTTCAGCAATCGCATTATTTTCCGGTATTATGTACAATTTCCAGCTAAATAAGGTGATTGCAAGTCGCAGTGAACTTCAGGATACGTGTTGCAACCATGAATAATTTTTATTTTGTTAGACGTTAGAACACACCGCATGCAGTCATATCTGCACTGGACGTCACATCGCTTTGTCAAATTTCATAGACAGGGAAATAATTTTGGGGTTTTAATAACTGTGTTATGACTTGGTATTCACTCACACACTGAATTCTGTGACTGGATGGGCAGGAAAAGAAATAAGCAGAGGAGTAAGAATGGACTGCAGTCCTTTTGGTAAGACGGGCAGAATTCTCAAAACAGCATATCCGATTTGTCTACAGACGCAAACATACAATCGCGCCACCCTGAATCATGGGGAAATAGCTGCTTCATGCGCGTGACATTAGTGACACGGAAACATAGCGCTTGCCTGACCTCTGGCAGCAAAAGGTCAAGGCGCTGCAGCCAAACCTGCTGGCAGGCTTGATCCTCTGAGTGGAGAGTGACGTCACGCGGACCTAGGCGCCGAAGAAACAGCACATATTCTTATCAGTTGGCTGAACTGTTCAACTTTGCACCTACATCCGTTTATGAAGTTATACGAGGGAGTCAATACGTTTCAGAGAGGAATGAAAGAAAGTGAGTTCCCATAAATCGTCTATTTTTTATGTATACACTAGTGGCAATTAACTATGCTACACCAAGAAGAAATGCAGATGATAAACGGATATCAACATCATCATCATCATTTAAGATTGATTATGCCTTTCAGCGTTCAGTCTGGAGCATAGCCCCCTATAAAATTCCTCCATGATCCCCTATTCAGTGCTAACATTGGTGCCTCTTCTGATGTTAAGCCTATTACTTCAAAATCATTCTTAACCGAATCCAGGTACATTCTCCTTGGTCTATCCCGACTCCTCCTACCCTCTACTGCTGAACCCACGAGTCTCTTGGGTAACCTTGCTTCTCCCATGCTTGTAACATGACCCCACCATCTAAGCCTGTTCGCCCTGACTGCTACATCTATAGAGTTCATTCCCAGTTTTTCTTTGATTTCCTCATTGTGGACACTCTCCTGCCATTGTTACCACCACTAGTACCTGCAATGATCCCAGCTAGTTTCATATCCGTAACCTCAACCTTATTGATAGAGTAACCTGAGTCCACCCAGCTATCGCTCCCATACAACAAAGTTGGTCGAAAGATTGAACGGTGCACAGATAACTTAGTCTTGGTACTGACTTCCTTCTTGCAGAAGAGAGTAGATCGTAGCTGAGCGGTCACTGCATTAGCTTTGCTACACCTCGCTTCCAGTTCTTTCACTACGTTGCCATCCTGTGAGAATATGCATCCTAAGTGCTTGAAACCGTCCACCTGTTCTAACTTTGTTCCTCCTATTTGGTACTCTATCCGTTTATATCTCTTTCCCACGGGTATTCATTGGACAAATATATTATACTAGAACTGGCATGTGATTACATTTTCACGCAATTTGGGTGCATAGATCCTGAGAAATCAGTACCCAGAACAACAACCTCTCGCCAATATAACGGCCTTGATACGCTTGGGAATTGAGTCAAACAGAGCTTGGATGGCGTGTACAGGTACAGCTGCCCATGCAGCTTCAACACGATACCACTGTTCATCAAGAGTAGTGACTGGCGTATTGTGACGAGCCAATTGCTCGACCATCATCGACCAGATGTTTCCAGTTGGTGAGAGATCTGGAGAATGTGCCGGCCAGGGCAGTAGTCGAACATTTTCTGTATCCAGAAAGGCCCGTACAAGACCTGCAACATGCGGTCGTGCATTATCCTGCTGAAATGTAGGGTTTAGAAGGGATCGAATGAAGGGTAGAGCCTCGGCTCGTAACACATCTAAAATATAACGTCCACTGTTCAATGTGCCGTCAATGCGAACAAGATGTGACCGAAACGTGTAACCAATGGCATCTCATACCATCACGCCGGGTGATAAGCCAGTATGACGATGACGAATACACGCTTCCAATGTGCGTTCACTGGGATGTCGCCAAACACGGATGCGACCATCATGATGCTGTAAACAGAACCTGGATTCATGCGAAAAAATGACGTTTTGACATTCGTGCGCCCAGGTTCGTCGTTGGGTACACCATCGCAGGCGCTCCTGTCTCTGATGCAGCGTCAAGGGTAGCAGCAGCCGTGGTCTCCGAGCTGATAGTCCATGCTGCTGCAAACGTCGTCGAACTGTTCGTGCAGATGGTTGTTGTCTTGCAAACGTCCCCATTTGTTGACGCAGGGATCGAGACGTGGCTGCACGATCCGTTACAGCCATGCGGATAAGATGCCTGTCATCTCGATTGCTAGTGTTACGAGGCCGTTGGGATTTAGCGCGGCGTTCCGCATTACCCTTCTGAACACACCGATTCCGTATTCTGCTAACAGTCATTGGACCTCGACCAAAGCGAGCAGCAATCTCGCGATACGATAAACCGCAATCGCGATAGGCTACAATCCGACCTTTATCAAAGTCGGAAACGTGATGGTACGCATTTCTTCTCCTTACACGAGGCATCACAACAACGTTTCACCAGGCAACGCCAGTCAACTGCTATTTGTGTATGAGAAATAGGTTGGAAACTTTCGTCATGCCAGCACGTTGTAGGTGCCGCCACCGGCGCCAACCTTGTGTGAATTCTTTAAAAAGCTAATCATTTGCATATCACAACATGTTCTTCCTGTCGGTTAAATTTCGCGTCTCGAGCACGTCATCTTCGAGGTGCAGCAATTTTATTGGCCAGTACTGTATAAAGAATATACACTGAGGCGACAAAAGTCATGGAAGACCTCCTGATGTCGGTTCGGGCATCCTTTTGCCCGACGTAGAATAGCAACGCGCCGTGACATGGATTCAACAAGTCGTTGGAAGTCGTCTGCAGAAGTATTGAGCCCTACTGCCTCTATGGGTATAAAGGCATGCTGGTAAAGTAGTTTGTACACGAACTGACCTGTCGATAAACGTTCGATGGGACTGACGTATGGCTATCTGGTGGCCAAATCATTCACTCGAATTATCCGGAATGTACTTTAAACTAATCGCGATCAATCGTAGCCCAGTGACATGACATCGTTGTTTCGGAGTATGAGTGGCTCCAAGTAGCCAAAAATAACGATTACCAGTAAATTATCGTTTTAGTTGAACCAGGAGACCCAGTCAGTTCCACGCAAACGCTGACCACACCACCATGGAGCCACCACCAACTAGCACACTGGCAAGTTCTGTCCATGGCTTCGTGGGGTCTGTGTCACTCTCGACTCTACCATCAGCTCTTACCAACTGACATGGAGACTCATCTGAGCAGGTCATCGTGTTAGAGTCATCTAGGGTCCAACAAATACGGTCAGTAGCGTGGTGCTGCAGGCGATGTGATAACAGCAAAGGTACCCTCGGCTGCCGTCTGCTGTCATAGCCCATTAACGGCAAATTTTACGGCACTGTCCTAACGTATGCGTTCTTCGTACATCTCACATTGACTTCTGCGGTTATTTTACGCAGTGTTGCTCGTCTGTTAGCAGTGACAACGCTATGTAAGTGCCATAGATCCCTGCGTTGTTCGTGGTAAGAGATAATGCCTGAAATGTATTAGCTCTGTAACTTCGCTTCCGCCGTTGTACAACAGACGGTAGTAGCGGCAAGTGGGGTACGGGTGGTTGGTCATTGGTGTAATACAATAAGCTTAGACATCTGTAAACATAATGCGATAAAAATATTAGTCGATTTGTGATTGCATCATAAGGTTATTCTCGAATAAGTACGTCAACTTACGTACCCATTTGTCGTCATTTATGGGAAGTTTTAATTTTCTGCTTTAACATGAAGAAATCTGCGGTTGTGGCTCTTAAAATGCTGGGTAAGACCAATGGTGAGGGAACTACACTCCTGGAAATGGAAAAAAGAACACATTGACACCGGTGTGTCAGACCCACCATACTTGCTCCGGACACTGCGAGAGGGCTGTACAAGCAATGATCACACGCACGGCACAGCGGACACACCAGGAACCGCGGTGTTGGCCGTCGAATGGCGCTAGCTGCGCAGCATTTGTGCACCGCCGCCGTCAGTGTCAGCCAGTTTGCCATGGCATACGGAGCTCCATCGCAGTCTTTAACACTGGTAGCATGCCGCGACAGCGTGGACGTGAACCGTATGTGCAGTTGACGGACTTTGAGCGAGGGCGTATAGTGGGCATGCGGGAGGCCGGGTGGACGTACCGCCGAATTGCTCAACACGTGGGGCGTGAGGTCTCCACAGTACATCGATGTTGTCGCCAGTGGTCGGCGGAAGGTGCACGTGCCCGTCGACCTGGGACCGGACCGCAGCGACGCACGGATGCACGCCAAGACCGTAGGATCCTACTCAGTGCCGTAGGGGACCGCACCGCCACTTCCCAGCAAATTAGGGACACTGTTGCTCCTGGGGTATCGGCGAGGACCATTCGCAACCGTCTCCATGAAGCTGGGCTACGGTCCCGCACACCGTTAGGCCGTCTTCCGCTCACGCCCCAACATCGTGCAGCCCGCCTCCAGTGGTGTCGCGACAGGCGTGAATGGAGGGACGAATGGAGACGTGTCGTCTTCAGCGATGAGAGTCGCTTCTGCCTTGGAGCCAATGATGGTCGTATGCGTGTTTGGCGCCGTGCAGGTGAGCGCCACAATCAGGACTGCATACGACCGAGGCACACAGGGCCAACACCCGGCATCATGGTGTGGGGTGCGATCTCCTACACTGGCCGTACACCACTGGTGATCGTCGAGGGGACACCGAATAGTGCACGGTACATCCAAACCGTCATCGAACCCATCGTTCTACTATTCCTAGACCGGCAAGGGAACTTGCTGTTCCAACAGGACAATGCACGTCCGCATGTATCCCGTGCCACCCAACGTGCTCTAGAAGGTGTAAGTCAACTACCCTGGCCAGCAAGATCTCCGGATCTGTCCCCCATTGAGCATGTTTGGGACTGGATGAAGCGTCGTCTCACGCGGTCTGCACGTCCAGCACGAACGCTGGTCCAACTGAGGCGCCAGGTGGAAATGGCATGGCAAGCCGTTCCACAGGACTACATCCAGCATCTCTACGATCGTCTCCATGGGAGAATAGCAGCCTGCATTGCTGCGAAAGGTGGATATACACTGTACTAGTGCCGACATTGTGCATGCTCTGTTGCCTGTGTCTATGTGCCTGTGGTTCTGTCAGTGTGATCATGTGATGTATCTGACCCCAGGAATGTGTCAATAAAGTTTCCCCTTCCTGGGACAATGAATTCACGGTGTTCTTATTTCAATTTGCAGGAGTGTATTAGTGGAAGGACTTGCAGAGAATGTTTTCAACGCCTTAAGAATGGTGACTTCGATGTCGAAGACCGGCATGGCGGTGGAAGACAGAACGTTTTCGTAGCTACTGAAACAGGCGAAGACAGTCACAGGACACCAGTATAGAAAGCAGTGCGTTCGAGCCCAGTACTGAAACACAAACGGGCACAATACAGCGATAGACACGTGAAGGTAATTTTGCTGCAGGTCAGTGCTCGACCCCATGTCGCAAAACCCGTCAAAATATACATGGAAACGTTGAAATGAGAAGTCCTATCCCTCCCGCCGTATTCTCCATACGTTGCTCTCTCTGACTACCACATTATTCGATCAGTGGCATACAGTCTGACTGATCAGCGCTTCCGATCATATGAACAAGTGCCAAATTGAATCGATTCATGGATCCCCATAAAAGACGCGCAGTTCTTCCGCCATGGGATTCGTATGCTATCCGAAAGATGGGACAAGTAGTGGCCAGCAATGGGAAATACTATGAATCATATTTTTTTTGTAACTTGTTCACAATAAAGTCCCGAACTTCGAGAAGAAAACGGCGTAATAAGTAAAGTTGTAGACCTAGTAGTAATCCTGGCACACACTTGACACTTTGGATCTCGGAATATTGAATTCCACAACGATTTACGAAATGCACTGTCCCATGCGTCTAACTCCAACTACCATTCTGCATTCAAAGTCTATTGATTCCCGTCGTGCGACCACAATCTGGTCGAAAGCCATTTCATGTGAATCACCTGAGTAAAAATGACAATTCTGCCAGTGCACTGCCCATTTATATTTTATGTATGCTTTACTATCGCCTTCTATATAGCCCATGACAGATGTAAGTATCCTAAGTAAGTGAACCCAATGGAGCAAATGGAATGATCACAAATTTGACGGGCTACTTTCAAACTGTAAGATTTTTTTCCTTCTAAACCGAGCCGCTTTCTTGAGTAATTCTTAGATTTTTCAGCCAAAAACCGAGCTACGTGGCAGGAGGTGGGACAGAGGGGTGGAGGGGGGGGGTGCTCAATAGCAAATATTTTGGAGGCATTTCCAGTACCTTCAGTAGCCTTACATCCAGCAGAAACCTCTTGGGAACCTGGGTCAGAACCGGGAAAAAGGAACTATTTTTAATCTAGTTAGAGGTGTATCCCAGAAAAAGCATTTAAAGCCTAGTGTGTTTGAAAGTGTGTTTGTTTAGGTAAATGTTGAGTAAAAATATATGATAGACAAAAATTTCCTCACGTCATCAGGATTTTATGCTCATCGTACTCTACCCGAGGATTTGATTCTCACGTCTACCACAAAGTGTTATCCGGTAAACTTAGTAGTAAGATTCAGCCACTTTCAACAAAAGTTTTGTGGGTATGTGACATCGTCGTCATGTTGTTTTACCGACCACTGTGGTGCAGATAAGAAGGCAAGGAACTGCCACTCCAGTCAGACGATGTAGTGGTAGCCCCTCCACTACGGTAACAGAAGAGGATTGGTGAACATTCTGTACTCTAAACAGCACAATGGATGTTAACTGTTCCACGAGGATAACGGGAGACACAGCAGTTTGTTATGAGTTAGCTGATGACAGTCATCACCAAGTCCGTGAACTGTATGCCAAACGACATGCACAAAGAAGCTCTGTTCCACATGCAAGAATGTTCATAATGCTGTTTCAGATAAGTATAGACATCTGATCATTCGCAGTAAAGACAACGAACTGTGATGGATCTAACAAAGTTCGCACGTCAGAGATGGAAGAACAAGTAGTGGCACATATAGAAAATGATCCTGAAAATAGTGCGCAAACCGGAGTTAGTGTAGGTATCAGCCGCAGTCTTGCGTGGTCAGCTCCGCGCGAGCAGTTGCTTTATCTCTATCTTACGCAATGTGTACAAGCTCTTCGCTCAGAAGGCCACCTTGCCAAATTACAGTTGTGCTAACGGCTTCTACAACAGATTACTGCATTTTTTTTAAAGATGAGGGAGGATTCACTAGAGGTGGGCTAGCAAATTACAATAATACACACGTTTAGGCAAATGCAATTCCTCTAGCAATCATAGAGGTGGAGGCATCAGAATCGCTTCAGTATCAATGTATGATAGGGAATTGTCAGTGACAGACTCTTAGGGCCATATACTTTAAGAATCAGTTTAAGAGGTTCTTCGCGATGGACTACCGACGCCACTGGAGAAGGTTACCCTTGCTCAAAGACAACAACTGTAATTTATGCTCGACAGCGCACCACACAGATTGTACGCCGCTCTCTCTGCCAACATTTCATGGCTGATGGATTGGTCCAGGAGACCCGATAGATGGTCTTTCCATTCGTCGGCTTGAATTCGTTAGATTTCGGAGCGTGGGGACATTTACATGCAGTGATATGATTCTAACCCATCGACAATGTGCAGACGACAGAAACGTGTGACCAACGTATCTGATACAGTCCGAATGGAACCAGGTGTATTTGAAAGAGTGTGTGATTCAGTGTCGACAAGGACTGAAGGATGTGTCAGGATGAGTAGTAACCACACGCAGCATTGTCTATAGTATCTAATTCTACGTAACAGACAGATGGGAGAGAGAGGGCAGTTTGGCCCACATCTGAACAGGTACGTATGAGCGACGTATCTGATGCTGTTAATTTGCACCAAGTATTTCGCGGCTGCGCTTGCAATTAACTAGATATTATTTTCAGTGCTATGTTAATGTGTTTTGTTATTTTGCTCTTCAAATTGTGTTTCTCTGTGTTATCGTGTGAAATATTGTGACAATAATGGCCTGTGAAAAACGTAACACTAGGCTCCAAAGTAAACTGAGAAATAATAGTGACGACGAGCGTAGATTGCCAGCACCACTGTGTAATGAATTAACAGACGTTCAAAGTAGTAATTTGGTAACTGTGCATAGGGAAATGGAGCGGGCTGCAAACAATGGCGTAGATAGTGAAACAGATAGTGAACAGGGAAGCATTATCGATCGATCGCTCGGCAACAGCTCGCCTCAGGATTCCGAAATGACAGGACACAATTTTGCAAATACTGTAGATTCAGGTTTTGCGTCCTCACCGTTTTCTCAAATGAGTCAAGACACATTTTCCGCTTGTCAAAATGTGAATGTTGCCGGTGCAAATTCACTGCCGAAAAGCACTGAGGAACATGTTTCAGACACCAGTGCATTGTTATTACAATTAATGCAACAAAGGGGACGTTTCAATGCACTCCGAATGGAAACAGGTGTATTTCAAAGAGTGTGTGATTCACTGTCAACAAGGGCTGAAGGATGTGTCAGGATGAGTAGTAACCACACGCACCACTGTCTATAGTATCTAATTCTACGTAACAGACAGATGGGAGAGAGAGGGCTGTTTGGCCTATATCTTAACAGGTATTAGTTTACGGACATGCTATCGTAGTAACGTTTCTCCTAGTTTTGACTTTTCTACCTTCCGTAGTAATATGGGAGGGTTTTTGTTAACAACCTGTGTTTACTACTGTGACAGTGATTCCAGGTCCTAAATTTAATTCTTCCGCTTTTGTCAATTTTTGTCACACTGAAATCCGGGATGATGGCTGGAGTGCGGGTGTAGGTTTTGTATTAATTGCTGTCGAATGGCACTTGCAAATGAGGGGCAAGACAGTACAGTGACATAGTATTTTGCTTCTATGGCGCACGATGAGCGCCTGCGACAACTCAGTGAGCTAGGTGTCTTCAGCGGCTGTGTTCACTGCATGCCGGCGTGGAGTGTTAGTGCCTGCAGCGGAGGCGATGGGAGCCTGCACCCACCATTCGCGATTCATGTTGGCAGACTACTCCGCAGTTTCAATTTCCTCTCGTGTCTTTCTCTTAGAGGTAATTGGCTGTCTAGCGAACTTACAGCAACTGTATACTTCTGCCTCACTCATTATACTGTTGCGCCACCGATGGCTTGCTACGTTGTTCGAGTCGAGTTTGCTATTCGTGTCCCCGAAGCATCTGCTGATGGGACGCCCCGTCTCAGACCTCTATACAATGTAAGTCTATCAAAAATATTGGCAACTAACTCCCACGAAGGGGAATTTGAGGTCGTCCACTCCACGGACAAAAGTGTTTACAGTGTTTGACTACTTGGTTACTGTTGAACGTAGAATTCATTGGCGTCTACGACTGGACTATAATATATATATATATATATATATATATATATATATATATATATATATATATATATATATATAATATTTATAAAATAATATTGGCTTCAGTCACGTTTATTTTCCAATATTTATTGAAACTACTACATATTTCGGTACGATGCTGTTATAATCAGGTGCCGAGCTGTATTTATTCATCAGCTGTTAATTACAGTTTAAAGTGAACTGCCAAAAATGTTTATGCTGGCTGTAGTGTAAAGTTGTGATGGAATCTTTCTTAACAGGTTCAAATGGTTCAAATGGCTCTGAGCACTATGGGACTTAACAGCTGTGGTCAGCAGTCCCCTAGAACTTAGAACTACTTAAACCTAACTAAACTAAGCACATCACACACATCCATGCCCGAGGCAGGATTCGAACCTGCGACCGTAGCAGTCGCCCGGTTCCGGACTGCGCGCCTAGAACCACGAGACCACCGCGGCCGGCTCTAAACAGGTGTAACAGCGATTCAGAACATAACATTACTAGCACATGCAGCATAACTTTTTTCTCGGGCTTCATGTGAATTAACTACTGGCGTATGAACAACAGTCCGGCACCTGATATGGCAGTATGGCAGTATGGCGTCGAAACGCGTCCTGCCAACAAACACTGAAAATAAACGTGACTGATGCTGATTAGGTGTTATTTCGTAAACTTGATTGATGTGTCACACCTGGAGCCGCACATTTCATGCACCACCTGCGTAAATAGCAGACGCTGAATCACTCTTTTGCATTGGCGCTTTGACTGGTAGGTAGCCGTTTCGAGTCTTGGTACGCAAAAAGCTTTTATATAACTGATGATTACCAGCTCGAGTACAAACAATGGAAATCAGAATGTAATGAACAGATCTATTGAGGGATCTGTACAAAATACGCAGAACACAGATTTCATTCAAAATGCTAGCGCGGTGACGCACAGGTATGACAGGTTGTATTGTGAAGGACGGTGGCTGAAGGTTTCGGCCAGCCGTCCAGATTGAGGCTTTCACTGAGGGCAAAGGGTAGAACGATTCCCTTGAAAGAGCACGCCCGATTTCCTTCTCGACCTTCCAGCAATTCTTCTCCATTGGTGGGGTATTATACCTTATCCTTCCTTCTCAATTAACAATAAACGCATGAAAATCACCTTGTGTACACAGACCGCAGG
The DNA here is from genome assembly GCF_023864345.2 of Schistocerca serialis cubense. Lineage (NCBI taxonomy): Eukaryota > Metazoa > Arthropoda > Insecta > Orthoptera > Acrididae > Schistocerca > Schistocerca serialis. The sequence continues at coordinate 16,853,457 of NC_064646.1, forward strand.
CAATACACATTGACACACACACACACACACACACACACACACACACACACACACACACACACACACACACACAATAACAAACTTCTGGATAATTAACTACTTAAGAAAAATAGTAAACTGCATAAAAAAGCTTTGGCAGAAGGAGAGGAAGTAGATAATAATATACATCTCTATATTACAGAATTGTTTTATCTATTGTAAGGAGCTGTCACGAAAGAGAAACTGAAAGACGACACAAACTGATACTGACGTTGTCTGACCACATACACATACAGTCGCGCCTCACTACACACGCATACACCCACGCCTCCCACGGACAAACAAAGGAACACCTCAGCAGTATACGTCAGAAGGCACAATAATTTGTGGTGGAAGTGAACATGTTTATGAAAGAGCAGGAGGTGCAGAAAGTAAATGTTTCCAACAGTGACGAGTGTCAGTTTCAGTACGAAATGTCTTCATCATTATCATTTGTTGCTGAGACAAGAAGTGTCATACTCCTTCGTTCTCTGCATCAGAGGGTCACAGTCGATCAAGGCCATGAAAAGAAGGCAGAGATAGTTCTATGTAATAATAAAACTAAGTCAGGAGTCGTTTCCCCTGACCAGAAAGCACGTACATGTAAGTGCACAAGCCGGCCTGGGTGGCCGAGCGGTTCTAGGCGCTACAGTCTGGAAGCGCGCCACCGCTACGTTCGCAGGTTCGAATCCTGCCTCGGGCATGGATGTGTGTGATGTCCTTTGGTTAGTTAGGTTTAATTAGTTCTAAGTTCTAGGGGACTGATGACCTTAGAAGTTAAGGCCCATAGTTCAAATGGTTCAAATAGCTCTGGGCACTATGGGACTTAACATCTATGGTCATCAGTCCCCTAGAACTTAGAACTACTTAAACCTAACTAACCTAAGGACATCATACAACACCCAGTCATCACGAGGCAGAGAAAATCCCTGACCCCGCCGGGAATCGAACCCGGGAACCCGGGCGCGGGAAGCGAGAACGCTACCGCACGACCACGAGCTGCGGACTAAGGCCCATAGTGCTCAGAGCCATTTGAACCATTTTGTAAGTGCACGAGACGGTGAAGACTATAACCTTTTGACTGTGTACAGATGCAATGGGTGTAACACTAAAAATACTATGTGTTTTTATTTTCACAGGAACATCCCAAATAACATGAAGGCAGATCTGACAAAAGGAGAATTTTTCTCAAGAATGAGAACAGAAAATGTTAAATCTCCATATAGAGAAGCTACAAGCCGTGGCATGCTGTGGAAGTACTCGCTAACAGCTGTATGTGGGTACTGGAAGATCAGCATAGGATGGTGTTTCGTGCGCCCAAGTAGATTAGACAGAAAAAGCGATCAAACACACAGTAAATGCACAAAAAAATCACAAACACCAAATGTACTTATTTGTAAGGCGAATATTTCCAGGAGCATAACTTCTGGCGTAAGCCCAGTAAAACTGAAACTTTAATGGTTAATCTTGGAAAAAGAATTTTTTGTTATTTTACTTCATGTAGTAAAATGAGGATTAAATATGATAATAGCTAAACTCTAAGAAAGAAAAGAAAAGAGGCACGCCCCGCGAAGGAAATATACGAATGGTACAGAAATTAGTAGATGTGATGTCCATTTGCAGACAAACAAATGATAACAGTTTCATAAAAATTAGATTAGCTATTCAAGAGAAAGATGTTCACTAATTGAGCAAGTCAATAACGCGTTGGTCCACCTCTGTCCCCTATAAAAGTAGTTACTTAACTTAACATTGGCTCACAGATTTGTTGGATGTCCTCTCGAGGGATATCGTGCAAAATTCTGCCCTACTGGCGAATTACATCGTCAAATTCCCGAACTGATTGGAGAGAGGTACGGCGATCTTGATGGACGAGGTTGTGTTTGACAATCAGAAAAACAAACAATAGAAACTTTCGCCGTGTGCGGGCGGTCATTATCTTGCTGAGATGTCAGCTCATGATGACTTACCATGTAAGGCAACAAAAGTGGCAGTAAAATATCATCGACGTAGCCCTGTGGTGTAAGGGTGCAGCAGATGACAAACAAAGGGGTCCTGCTGTCAAAAATCATAACACCCAATACTCACTTCTGGTTGTGAGGCCGTACGGCGGACGAAAGTCAGGTTGGTAACCGACCACTGCCCAGGACATGTCCAGACTCGTCTCCGCTGGTCATATTGGCTCATTTCGGAGCGGGACTCATCACTGAAGACAATTCAAATACATCCAATGAGATTTCAGGCCGAATGTGCCCAACACCACTGCATACGTGCTTGCTGGTGTCCAGAGGACAATGGTAGTCGGCGAAAGGGGCGCCGTGAGCTCAGCACCCTTTCCCCCGTGAAGCGTCTGTTAATGATTCTTGTGGTCACTGGAGCACTAGCTGTACGTCAGAACGATGGTAATTATGAATACGGGGCTCTGAGTGTTTCTCTGCCGCCTCCTCTGTCCTCACGTTCTGCTGTCCCGCTAGATCTATCGCTCCGTTCTTGGCGTTGTATTCGGCCAGGGTTCACCCATTCCCGTTAACATCGTCGAATATTGGGACTGCTCCTGTTCAAATGTCGGGCGATTACTCCAGCTGGCTTCTATGAGCCCAACTACATGTCGCCCCAAAAATTCTGGCTTCTGCATATGTTGTCACGAGCCTGTCTGCGAGACATACACTATATGATCAAAAGTATCCGGACACCTGGCGGAAAATGACTTACAAGTTCGTGGCGTCCTCCATCGGTAATGCTGGAATTCCATATGGCATTGGCCCACCATTAGCCTTGTTGACAGCTTCCATTCTCGTAGGCGTACTTTCAATCAGATGCTGAAAGGTTTCTTGGGGAATGGCAGCCTTTTCTTCACGGAGTGCTGCACTGAGGAGAGGTATCGATATCGGTCGGTGAGGCATGGCACGACGTCGGCGTTCCAAAACATCCCAAAGGTGTTCAAATGTCTCTGAGCACTATGGGACTTAACTTATGTGGTCATCACTCCCCTAGAACTTAGAACTACCTAAACCTAAGTAACCTAAGGACATCACGCGCATCCATGCTCGAGGCAGGATTCGAACCTGCGACTGTAGCGGTTGCGCGGTTCCAGAATGTAGCACCTAGAACCGCTCGGCCACTCCGGCCGGCCCCAAAGGTGTTCTATAGAATTCAGGTCAGTACTCTGTACAGGCCTGTCCATTACAACGATGTTGTTGTCGCGTAACCACTCGTCACAGCAGGCCGTACACTATGAACAGGTGTTGAAAGATGCAATCGCCATCCCTGAATTGCTCTTCAACAGTGGGAAGTATGAAGATGCTTAAAACATCAATGTAGGCCAGCGGTGTGATAGTGCCACGCAAAACAACAAGGGGTGCAAGCCCCCTCCATGAAAAAACACGACCACACCATAACACCACCGCCTCCGAATTTCACTGTTGGCACTACACATGCTGGCAGGTGACGTTCAGCGGGCATTCGCCATACCCACACGCTGCCATTGGATCGCCACATTGTTTACCGTGATTCGTCACTCCACACAACGTTTTTCCACTGTTAAATCGTCCAATGTTTACGCTCATTACACCAAGCGAGGGGTCGTTAGGCATTTACCGGCGTCATGTGTGGCTTATGAGCAGCCGCTCGACCATGAAATCCAAGTTTTCTCGCCTCCCGCCTAACTGTCGTAGTACTTGCAGTGGAACTCGATGCAATCTGGAATTCCTGTGTGATGGTCTGGATAGATGCCTGCCTGTTATACATTACGACAGTCTTTAATTGTCAGCAGTCTCTGCCAATCAAAAGACGAGGTCGGCCTGTATGCTTTTGTGATGTACGTGTGTCTTTACGTTTCTACTTCACTATCACATCGGAAACAGTGGAAGTAGGGATAATTAGTAGTGTGGAAATACCGCGTACAGACGTATGATACAAGTGACACCCAATCACCTGACCACGTTCTAAGTCCGTGAGTTCCGCGGAGCGCCGCATTCTGTTCTCACACAATGTCTAATGCCTACTGAGGTCACTGATATGGAGTACCCGGTAGTAGGTGGCAGCTCAGTGCACCTGGTCCGGGGAGTGGTCCGGATACTTTTGAACACATAGTGTAGTTTTTGTCTAACTGAGTACCAGGCATGAAATTGGCAAATACTTTATGCCCTGGCATCGATATCTCGCACGTTTACTAACCTTCCCAGTTAAGCGATGAAACTGCACTGCAGCATCATACATTCATGCATCGGTCACCAATGCTTTCCACTTTTCTTAGATACCTATAAGAATTTGTGACCAGTTTGCATAACGTTCTCGCTTCCCGTGCCCGGTTTCCCGGGTTCGATTCCCGGCGGGGTCAGGGATTTTCTCTGCCTCGTGATGACTGGGTGTTGTGTAATGTTCTTAGGTTGGTTAGGTATAAGTAGTTCTAAGTTCTAGTGGACTGATGACCATAGTTGTTAAGGCCCATAGTGCTCAGAGCCATTTGAACCATTTTTGAAGTTTGCATAACCTCTTCATCGTGCGTCGTTATTTTCGTCTTAGAGTGTTCTATCTTAATGACTTTGTGTCACAAAACTCATAATTTGATGATATTGTTTGAATAAATTCGTGTGTTATGAGGTAGGGGCCTTAAAAACCCCACTTATGCATTTTTGCGACTTCAGCCGGTAATGGATCCAATGGTCAAAATAAATAATAAAATCACAGCAATATACCTAGAACCAACGATTAGCGACCATGCGCGAATCTCAGTGATTGTTATTGCGAATTTATTACTTCCATGCCAAAAAAGATATTTTATATTTCGAATGGGATCATGCTTGGAACAAAAAAGGAATCTGGAGCGGTATTGATAATAACAAGCATGCAGTCTGGTAACATCGAACACGAAGCTCTAAGGAGAATCACACTGTACCGTATGTCTGGCAGCAATTCAAAACTAGTCGGCGCTTCCCGTGGTGACGAAACACACTCCACATGGAAAAACACTTCAAGGATAGGCGTCGCTGCAGAGACTGCGGAGTTCCCGCAAAAGGCAGCCCAACGGACCAGGAACTTTGTATGGCATGAACCGTTTTTCTGGGCCTGGAGAGGGCACTCCACTGTTGTTTCGGTAATCAGCACAAAAGATTGATTTGATGCAGGTCTGTCTTTGATGACTGCCGGCTGTCCTCTTCATTGCAGCACAACTGCTACATCCCTCCCCACCGGCGACCTGCCTTATACATTTATACCTAGGCCTGCCCCTGGCATTCTTTTCTTCCACCAGCCCCTAAAAACACAGTTTTCAGTAGCGAATCATTTCGAAATGTTCTCTTCTTCGATTTCTTTACTGGCCATTTCCATTAGGCATTCTTCTAATTGGCTCATCGTAGAGCGTCATTTGTTTTTTACTCGACCTCTCCATTTGATCACCATCAGTCTCGTTGTAATAGTTGTAACACCCTAATGAACCCCAAAACCCAATTAGGAAAGACCATCATGATGTTAAGTAGGGGAAAGCTATCCTGACTGGTACGACAACTTTGCCGATGATATGACACCAGAAAGTCTTGATAAATACCAGCATTAATGTCCTCTCGAGGAAGAAGAAAGAAAGCTCATCTTTAGATATTTTCCAAACATCTAAGTAATAATTGCAAATTAATACCATGAAAGTTAAGTCCAAAGAAATGTCGGTCAGAGATAACTTTTATGTGGAAGAGAGTTGTAAACGCAACGAAGAAATTCAATGCGCCTACAATACTCACTCACGGAAAAAGTAAGTCGCTTGCTAGCTATCGTGCTATCAAGTCATAGGAGAGCAGCTCTTGCCATAGTTGACTGAATGGAGTGCGACAAGTTTGATTTAATTTCAAGAGTCGTTGTTGCGTGACGTAGACGCACGGATTTTGTGAACTGATATTCAGACTAGAGACTTGAACCGAGATAGTATGCTGACTGTGTATACCGAGGTGTTGGGCTTTATTATCGGAAGTAGGCAATATTGGACTCAACATTCATATAAGTGAACGTATAGAAAGGAATGGACAAAGTTTCAAAAGATTATAATACAACGTTTAGTCTAGAGTAGGAGACATTGACAGGAATACATGCAGAAGATACAATTGCGCCGAGGGCTACAGCTGTCGTAATTGTCACGATACTTGAAACTAACAGAACTGCCAGTGCTAATTAACCGTGTGTGCGTGTGGCGTGATGGTTATAAAGTATTTAGCGAAAAGGAACAATAAAATTGTTCGTCAAAAGTGGAAATTCAACGTGTCACCTCCATCATTCTATGAATATTTGGTAATTGCTCATCAAAAGTTAATGAACAGTGACTATTTAACTTGGAAGTAAATTCGTGGACTGTTAGTTGTGAGAAGGAAGGTTTGGACATACATAATATTACGACGCAAGATGATTAAGACATTGTTAAAGAGTATCTGTGGATCTCGCGTCATATAGAGCGAACAATTTTACTTAGCAACGAACAAACAACGTTCAATACGACCTGCAATTGAACTCTTTCCTCGCTTTTGGTGATGTGGACGATGCGCATGAGGGAAGATTCATCAATTACTGCACTAAAGTGTTAACCGGGCACATAATAATTCAACTTCAAACCATAAGAGACAGAGTGCGCAGTTCGCATTAATAAGGAAACTTTGCGGACTCGCAATCAGACTTTAATCATTACGCGAGGAACGATTTCTTAAGAGCTTTTTCAGATCTTGCCTCTCGTTAGCCGACGGAGACTTCCATCATCGCGCGTCGCGTCACGACTCCACCGTCCGAGCTATAGCAGTAACAGCTCCACGGCATCGACAACACCAGCACGCGGCGGAAAGGGGACGTCACATAGTACTGTGTGTTTTGCACTTGTACTCTTTGACTTAGCGTGCGCTAGCGGGTGAGCAGTACCGTCAAATATTTTTTGTTGCACGCCTTTTTGTGGAGGCCTGGGGATCTGTGGAGTCGCGGCGACAATGCTTGCAGTGACTAGCGAGCAAAGTCACTAGTTGTTCCCGACCGACTAAAATCTGACGAAAGGGTCGCTGGGAACGGACAAGTAAAGTTAAAGTCGAAAATATTTAAACAGTTGTATTCGAGAGCGTTTCGTGTTGAACAGAAGTTAATTCATGGTATCAGATTGGAACTTATACAGCTGAGAACCAATTGCCAGCAAGGGTACTGGAGTAATTTATAGGCGACATTACTGTCTTATAATGAGATTCGTATTGGACTAACATGAACGGATAGTGGCTGCTATGGATTAAATTGCCTTTGATTTGTTACTTGTGTCAGTGTGAATGAGAAGAACACACACTGCACAAAAGAACTGAAGGATCACTTTTTGAAACGTCTTCATTCCGTCCCTACAGGCAGAAGCCAGAGCAGCAGCTTAGCGCCATTCAGCTTAAGGGTGTCATGGGGTTGATTTCCTGCAGGCGCTTAGGAGTTGGTCACGGGTTATCTCTGCACAGGTGCATTTTAAAAGCGGTCAACAAAGATGTGTGGGTGGTACTGAGGGCGTTGCGCAATTGGAAAATCTTAGTGGGATCGTTTTACGTTTTATTTATGCACGTGTCAATGTCTTCTCTCCCCCCCCCCCCCCCCCCCCCCGACCCGACTCCCCTGTCCCATCACATCGACGTGTGATCATGCCACAGTACAGAGCGAAACAGGAGGGCTGAACAAGGGAAACACGTTTTACTGCTTTGAATCGGGTTCAAATTTCGTCGAATGGTCTTCTGTGGTTTCACCCTGTATGCCAGAGAAAAGTTTGGTCGCACTACATTCTAAAGGAGTCATGCCATGTGCAATAGTTTTGCAGGCCCACGAAGTCCTTAGAGGAGGGCTGCATCGTCTGGGAGTGTCAGCAATGTCGAAGTTGTCATGAACGTCGCACAGGAAATGCTTGTGAATGAACACCCAATGGAGATAGTGGTTTCACTGATGCCCTTTATGCCAACTCCTGAGACCTTTTCTTGTCAGTCCTGTCAGGAAATGTATCTGAAATTTTTCTGTCGGCCTCTCACAAAAAAAAAAAAATTAAAAAATGCTGGATTTCAACACTGGACATTGTGGTTATGACCTCTATCGCAGAGGCTTCAAGAGAAGGGGTAATATGTGGGTAACACGGCATGTGACGACATTCCTATCATATGATTCGTCCAATGTGGCACTGAGCAGAATTTTGGTGAAATTTGGTGCCACTGTGACTTCATAAACGTACCCACCTGAGCTACGGCGTTTTTTTCGCTTGAGTCGTCACCTTGCTGTCTGAAGCGTCAGCCAGCCCCAGGGTGACGTCACAGGGCGCCAGGCTTTTGTACCGTGACAGAGGATGGTTGTAGGCACCTTTGAGTCAGAATTCTAAATTCGAAGGTGGAATGGAGGAAGATGACGAAGTTTAAAATAGTCACAATTTAGCTCTTATGTACAGGTTATTTCTGTTCTTTTTAAGTGTTATTATATGTACTGGTCACAATGTTAATTCGGAGATAAAAACCAAAAACGCTAGTTTAGAGGACTAATAAGATGAAAAATGAAGAAGTGCTCCGGAGATTCGGTCAGGAAAGCAATACCTCGGCAACAGTGACTAGGAGGAAGATGGTAGGGCATGTGTTAAGAGACCGGGGAATAACCTCCATCTTACGAAAAGAATCTGTACAGATCAAAAACTGTAGGGAGACTGAGAGAATGGAGTATATCCCACAAATAAATGATGAGCTTGAAAGAAAGTGCTGCTCTGAGTCGCATCAGAATCCCTCGCTCCCTTCACACTATCCCCAAAAGAATGATTACAACTAATGAAACATATTTGAGCGTGGAAACTAAGAATTATTAATGTAAAGACAGGATTTAATTTTTTAATCTTCTCCAAAAATTTCACAATGTACAAAAAATTATTCACCCTGGAGGTATCACACTCATAGGCTCGACAATGGCCGAAAATCGAGGAGGGAAAGATTCCACAAGATTCCTCATATACTTCATATCCAGCTGATGCGACCCATTGATGGTTAGATCACGCACAGCTACCAAGCTGCCAAGATGATGATTGCTATGCTTCACCTGCTGCTGCAAGTAGTCCCATTTGTCTATGGAATTAGGATCGGGAGGTATATTGGACCAGCCCGCCTCTGTAGCTCCACTGCACGTGTCTGGTCGCTGAGCGGAGAGCATTGGTTCGATCCCGGTACTCCCAGAGACTTCTCCTTCCTGGGAAAACCGGAATGCGGTGCACTCGGTGTCGTGAGATTAGCTACTGAGGAGCCGCTTGGTTGGTAAGTAGCCTCTCTAAGTCAAGAAAACCAATAACGACTGGGAGAACCGTGCTGACCCTCCTTACTGTATTCAGATGACGCTGTTGTCGGAGGACGACATGGTCGGTCATGATTTTTGCTTTTTTTTTCAATTATTCAAAATGACAGTCACAATCGCAATATTTATTTTGCCACCAACCAGTTTCCACCCGCGATGGGCTCATCTTCAGGGAAATTCACACCATTTGGTCGCTCGCTGGAGTCGTCACCCTGCCTGTCCACGGTAGTGATAGTTAACAACCGTGCACAGGCAGGGTGACGATTCCAGCGAGCGACCAAATGGTGTGAATTTCCCTGAAGATGAGCCCATCGCGGGTGGAAACTGGTTGGTGGCAAAAAAAAATAATGCGATTGTGACTGTCATTTTGAGTAATTGGGTATAAGTATCCAGAATGAGATTTTCACTCTGCAGCGGAGTGTGCGCTGATATGAAACTTCCTGGCAGATTAAAACTGTGTTCCGGACCATACCTCGAGCTCGGGACCTCTGCCTTTCGCGGGCAAGTGTCCGACTAACTGAGCTACCCAAGCACGACTCACGCCCCGTCCTCACAGCTTCACTTCTGCCAGTATCTCGCCTCCCAGTTCGAGTCTCGGTCCGGCACACAATCTGCCAGGAAGTTTCATACCAGCGCACACTCCGCTGCGCAGTGAAAATCTCATTCTGGAAACATCCCTCAGGGTGTGGCTAGGCCATGTCTTCGCCATATTCTTTCTTTCAGGAGTGCTAGTTCTGCAGGTTTCGCAGGAGAGCTTCTGTAAGGTTTGGAAGGTAGGAGACGAGATACTGGTAGAAGTAAAGCTGTGAGGACGGGGCGTGAGTCGTGCTTGGGTAGCTCAGGTGGTATGCCGGCACGGTAGCTCAGCGTGTTCGGTCAGAGAGTTAGCAGCCCTCTGTAATAAAAAGAAACTGAGTGAACCGATCAAAAACGAACTTAAAACGGATGTCTTACGACGATATAAAAAAAAAAAAAAAAGGTAGAGCACCTGCCCACGAAAGGCAAAGGTCCCGAGTTCGAGTCTCGGTCCGGCACAAAGTTTTAATCTGCCAGGAAGTTTCGATTATAAGTATATTAATCGCTTTTGTCTCCATACAACCGTGTTGTCTAAAATTTTTTCCTCGTTTACTTGATACAGTGAACCAGTCGATGGACGATGCGATGAGTGTTAGCCAAACTAGGAATGAATGTTTGCTGCTTTTGACTGTCGCATTGTTTGACGGTAGTATCTTCAGCATAATTATCACAAATATGTAGAAAAAATTGCCACATTTAGTTACTGGGTACATTGAAATGAACATTCTGAAAAAATATGGCTCTGAGCACTATGGGACTTAACATCTATGGTCATCAGTCCCCTAGAACTTAGAACTACGTAAACCTAACTAACCTAAGGACATCACACAACACCCAGTCATCACGAGGCAGAGAAAAGCCCTGACCCCGCCGGGAAGCGAGAACGCTACCGCACGACCACGAGCTGCGGACTATGAACATTCTGATTAACCATCTGTGTAGTCATAGTGTTTGTAGCTGCTGTGCAATTGTTAAAAGTATGTAAAATTCGTGTTTTCTGCCACTAACAAACAAGTATATCACCACACGGGTTTCGTTTTGTTGATGTAAGATATCACCTTTTCTATGAAATGAAACGCGTTTACAATACTGATTTGCTTTCTACGAGATCTAAAACAGTTCGTTAGGAAATATGTTAACTTCTTTTGTTTTTCTTCATTATCCTATTACATCTGAAAGTGTCGGCTGCTTTTGCTCTGAAATGTATTATATCTCGAAGGCAAACCAAAACTGAAAATATGCTTCATTCCAGACCATTGTCAGACCTGGTGGTCTACTGGTAAAGCGCGTGCGTGGAAACCGAGAAGTCGAGGTGTCGAATGCCAGTTGTGCCAAGGAAATTTTCAGTCTGCCTTTAGTTTATATTCACCTCTAAACGATGGGAATACTCGCTAGGAATGAGGTTTGGATTCCACCCTAAACTGTGGGTACCCTTTTACTGTGTGGATAAATGAGGTAGGATGCGGAAAATGTGCCGTTCTCTTGAAAGATTGCACTCGGCCATTGAGCTACATGAAATTATTATTATTCTAGAACACTGACAATGTTTTCTTTCAGTAAGTGGAAACACTCATGGTGGTATAAATATGTAATTTTTAGCAGCTGCAGAGACAGATTTTAAATACCTTTCATAATCCCGCATTACGCTCATGGTAAAGACCATGGGTTGGCCCAAGCCTTGGTAGGAAAAACAGCAAAATAACGCTGAAACATCACAGAACCACCTCACGGCTGAATTACCCTTCCCCACACTGTGCTTTAAACGCTTTATTGGCCCGTTGGGGCAACTGACGTTATGCATCATTCGAAAAGTGGCAAAATTGGAGCTGTTAGGACCAAACAATTCGCCTACAATATGCTGCTGTCTAGTTTCTTTGTTGTTTGGTTTAATGAAGCTTTACGTGCCCCTTTGTCCGGTAACCGACTCCAAATGTTAAGCTATTCCTCAATAGCGTGCATTTCCCTCCGCAGTACACTCTCGGAAACTGCTTGAGATGGACAAGCATTCACTGATACGCAGCGGCAGTTAGTGTCGGATTTGAAAGCGACAGCTATTGACATGGCGTGACACTCGTCTTCTGCCGCTGTTGGTCAAGATATTTCCACGAGCAGTGCTCTTGTAGCGTGTTAAATTGTTGCGAGTGGCTCACCATTCCTTGTGATACGTATGACAGTCCACGGTGATAAAGAAGCAAATCAGGCAACTTCGTTCACGGTACGGTCCTACACCAAAACTCGTTTCTGCGATTGTGTCACATCTCCACGTCTACACATTTCTCTGTGTTGATTTCTTATAACCGATTGACACATAGGCGACTCTACGGCGACTTCCATCAGCGGTAGAGGGCCAATTGAAAGGAGCGACAGTAAAAACACAGTTCCTCGATTTAGTGAGAATTAGTTTGGTCCTTCTGTCTGTAGTAGCTTCAGCTGTATTGTAAGTTGGTGACAAGAAGTTCCATTTGACGTGCAAGGAAGCATTTGTAGTCTATACTGCGTGTTCCGTAAGAGGGGGTAAAAAGGTAACAGGACACAGAAAATTCTCACTGAACAATTTGGGGTAGGGAACGGTGGTCGGAAAAGCCAGTTTAAGGAGCTGTGGAAGTAAATTTGTCTCGTCTTTGTCTTGCATTACTTTTTTCCAGCTTATTTACAACTAACATGCGTACAGGTTTACACGTAATGTGCTGTTTATTTACAAGGGTTGGAACTTTAACAGTGGCAATTATCTATTTACGGCTCGTACAAAATAGATACGTATTTCAAAGATTTTCTGACCTTCAAAGTAGTCACCAGCATTGTGCATAACCCGTTGCCAGCGATGTGGAAGTCGTAGGATACTCCCAGCAGTGCCAGTTGTGTTGACAGTTCATTTTTGGGACACAACCTACTACCAGCCTAAAGACAGAAGTGATGACACTTTCTGCAGGACCTGAACATCATTTTGCAAGACATTGCTCAAGCGCGTGCAGTGCAAGTTGTTACTGATTTGTTTGACTGATGGGGCTGCTAAGCGCTATACCACCTACTGCACTCCCATGACTTAAGCCCTCGTGAGCTCAACTCGATCGCTAAACGGAAGGAAACACTTGACGGCATTCGCTTCAGAACTGCTACAAATTCGTCGGGCACTAGGCCGCGCCACTCGAACTGTCAACACAACTGGCACTGCTGAGAGTATCCTACGACCTCCACATCGCTGGCAACGGGTTATGCACAATGCTGGTGACTACTCTGAAGGTCAGTAAAACTTTAAAACACGTATCTGTTTTGTACGAGCTGTAAATAGATAGTTGCCACTATTAAAGTTCCAACCCTCGTACAAGTACATTCTTTGTTTCCTGCAAGGAAACGAGAAGAACGAGCCTCATTACTAAGAAGTCATGATGTAGGTTTTGTTTACTTTATTTGTCCGTAAGGGGGCTCTGCTGTATCGTATTTACATTGTCTCATGGCAGAACGTGCTATGAGTCAACGACAGACACATTCATTATTTAGGGCGATTCATAGACGTACAGTACAATACCATGGAACAGCACCGGTACAGTTTCGCGGACTCACAAACACTCACCTTTTGTATGGGGAAGTACGTTGCAATACTCTCGCTGCTGAGAGGTTGTACAGGGAACGATTTCCTAACAGGTGTCATACGTCAGGATGAGTGTTCCTTTCTCTCCATCGACGAATTCTGGAGACTGATTCATTGGAAAGAAGAAGCGAGGGAACTGGCAACATGAGGACCATTCGCACACCAGGTTTTGAAGAGGAGGTGCTGGAACGTGTTGCAGCGGACCCCATAAGCATGTGAAATGCGCGCTGCATATACTAGCGTGCAGCGCCTACGCTACGAACAATAATTACATCCGTATCACCCACAACAAGTCCATGCTATTCTTGTGACTGACTTTGCACCAAAGGTCTCATTGTGTCAGTGACTGCTCCAACAGTGGACTTATCGTTTATATTTCCTCCAGGTCGTGCTGTCTACTGACGAGGCCTCAATTTATCGCGATGGAATTTAGAACAGCAGGAACAGCCATGTGTGGGATGAGGAAAACCTTCACGCTGTAGAAGAGTCACAGCGTTTTGTTGTAATATCTGGGCCGGCAGTGTAGGCGACAATCTCATTTACCCATATCTTCTACCTGCCCGTGTGAATGGCCACATGTACTTGGGGTTCGCACAAAGAGTACTACCTGAGTTGTTGCAGAACGTAATCCTGACTGTTCATGTGGACGCAGCATGACGGCGACCGCCTCAATTCAAAGTGGATGTCCGAAATCATCTCGGTGCTGTATTTCCTAGCCGCTGAACTGGAAGGGGGTGTCCTGTTCCATGGCCCGAATGTGTCTGATTATTTCCAATTGGGATATCTAAAGTCACTTGTCTATGGGACCCCAGTGAATACGGAGATGGAATTAGATCCCCGAATCGGAGCTATGATGTGACTCGAAACACACCAGGGATATTTGTCAGGGTGTATCAAAATCTTCTTCGCCGATGTCATGCTTGCACTGAGGCTGATGGTCGTCAGTTCAGCACATTTTGTAACAAACAGTACAAATAGTATGCTCATTGTGTCAATGATGGTATTTGCAGTCAAGTGTAACTAATGTAAATTCAAAAGTAGACAGTAACGCGATTTTATTCCTGTTATCACCTTAAGATGGCTTCTTCGTGCCCGGGCTCCCTACCTCAAATTGTTCAGTCAGTCATCCTCTGTGTCCTGTTAAATTTTTGCCGCTCTTACGGAAACGCTTGTATAAACTATTGGCCATTAAAATTGCTACACCACGAAGATGACGTGCTAAGGCGCGAAATTTAACCGACAGGAAGAAGATGCTGTCATATGCAAATGATTAGCTTTCCAGAGCATTCACAAAAGTTTGTCGTCGGTGGCGACTCCTACAACGTGCTGACATAAGGAAAGTTTCCAACCGATTTCTCATACACAAACAGCAGTTGACCGGCGTTGCGTGCTGAAACGTTGTCGTGATGCCTCGTGTAAGGAGGAGAAATGCGTACCATCACGTTTCCGACTTTGATAAAGGTCGGAATGTAGCCTATCGCGATCCCGGTTTATCGTATCGCGACATTGCTGCTCGCGTTGGTCGAGATCCAATGACTGTTGGCACAATATGGAATCGGTGTGTTCAGGAGGGTAATACGGAACGCCGTGCTGGATCCCAACGGCCTCGTATCAGTAGCAGTTGAGATGACAGGCATCTTATCCGCATGGCCGTAACGGATCGCGCAGCCACGTCTCGATCCCTGAGTCAACAGGTGGCGGCGTTTGCACGAACAGTTCGACGAATTTTTGCAGCAGCATGGACTTTCAGCTCGGAGACCATGGCTGCGGTTACCCTTGACGCTGCATCACAGAAAGGAGCGCCTCCGATGGTGTACTCAACGACGAACCTGGGTGCACGAATGGCAAAACGTCATTTTTTCGGATGAATCTAGATTCTGTTTACAGAAACATGATGGTCACATCCGTGATTGGCGACATCACGGTGAACGCACATTGGAAGCGTGTATTCGTCATCGCCTTACTGGCGTGTTTCCAGGCGTGATGGTATAGGGTGCCACTGGTTACATGTCTCGGTCACCTCTTGTTCGCATTGACGACACTTTGAACAGTGAACGCTATTTTTCAGATGTGTTACGACCCGTGGTTCTACCCTTCATTCGATCTCTGTGAAACCCTACATTTCAGCAGGATAATGCACGACCGCGTGTTGCAGCTCCTGTGCGGGCCTTTCTGGATACAGAAAATGTTCGACTGCTGCCCTGTCCAGCACATTCTCCAGATCTCTCACCAACTGAAAACGTCTGGTCAAAGGTGGCCGAGGAACTGGCTCGTCACAATACGCCAGTCACTACTCTTGATGAACTGTGGTATCGTGCTGAAGCTGCATGGGCAGCTGTACCTGTACACGCCATCCAAGCTCTGTTTGACTCAATGCCCGGGCGTATCAATGTTGTTATTATGGCCAGAGGTGGGATTTCTGGGATGTATGCAAACAAATTGCGTGAAAATGTAATCAGGCGTCAGTTCCAGTATAATATATTTGTTAAATGAATACCCGTTTTTCATCTGCATTTCTTCTTGATGTAGCAATTTTAATGGCCAGTAGTGTACATTGCTTTGGTTTACAATATTTATTGGTTTGGTGCAAAAATTAGCAGCGTTTTACCATAAGTTTATAAACACTATCGATACGCACAACTGTGATTTCAGTCACCAACAATACATTCTCATTCACTATTTAAAGAGCCGACCAACACTGGGGTAACTATTAGATTCTGCCTCTGCAGAAATAACGTAGTTTTGAGGCAAAGGGTTGTTTGACAGAGAGCAGAAAATTTGAAAATATGAGGGTGCAAGATCAGGTGAATAAGGTGGTTGCGTAATGACTTCGCAAAACAGTGCCTGTACAGTGTTTTTTGTCAGTCTAGCATCATGTGAGAGGACGTTATCTTGGAGTAGCATCACTTCACGCTGTCTTCCTGGTCGTTGTTCTTGGACTGCGTCTGCAACAGGGGTCAGCTGTCGTCAATAAATGTCAACAGTGATGGTTACACCTCAAGGAAGTACACCACACCGTCGCTGTTTCACCAGATGCATGACATTATCTTTTATGGATGCACAAAAGTCTTTGAACGGAGAGTAACTGTTTCTTTTGGGCTCATCCACATCTTTCTTTTACTTATTTTATCATAAAGAGACCATTTCTCGTTTTCATAAATGAAAAAGTGTGGGAATAATGGGTGGTGTTCACGATCCAATTTATGATGAACAAGCAGAGATGTACTAATGCCCACCAGCTGATTTTTGCGATTTTTGGTTTAGAGCATGCGATACCCACACACCCGATTTTTGAACCTTCCTCATAACATGCAAATGTCGCACTATTGTGAAATGACCACAGTTCATCACATTTGCCAGTTCTCGAGTACTGACGTGGGTCATTGTCTATTAATGCTTTTAAATGGTCTTCAGCAAACCCCGATGGTCTTTCTCAAAGTGAAGAGTCACTTATGTCAAAATGGTCCTCCTTAAACCGTGTCCAGTGGCATTATCCCACACACGGCGCAAATGTTTCTGGCTGCCCCTGCTGCTGTCACCCCTCTATTGAACTCAAACAGATGAGAATATCGGAAAATTTTCGATTTCTCCACTTAACACTCAACTTTCTATTGTTCGCAGCTGCACTCACTATCTCCAGACGACAAAATAACAATATGTAAACTAAATAGCAACATTGAACTACAAACAAAAATTAAAATTGAAAAAACAAAGCCCTTAGCAAACTGAATACCAACATGCAAAACAAAAAAGCAACCAACTTATGAATCTGACATATCTTCTTGTCTTTAGATGAGAATAATGCCATGCCACAGTGTTAATATGGCAGTGACATCGAAATCTTGTAATCTAGTAAAGAGAAGGATGTTTGGTGGGGGGATGTTAATTACAACAGTGATTCACTTTTTGAGGACAGGTTATGCACCGGAATTCATCAGCGTGGCTTAGCATTATATGGGCACCAGTCTAGCGCCGAAATGCATAGAAAAAGCATTTGTTACAATTTTGGGCAGTTCCTTAATGTTATCAATATATAAAGGTAATGTAATAGATACCAATGAACTCCTGGAAGGTTGTTGCAGTCACTGGTCCGTTTTACCTCTTAACAATGCAAGAGCATCAGTAAAACATTTTGGAGGGTTAATATTGTTTTGGCCCTAACGTTACACATAGTGCTGACGCACTAATTTTCTCTACGAACGATTATGTCCATATATTTTTTAGGAAGGATCACAATCTAGATCCACCGAAAGAGAAGAAGGAAGCAGGTAACAATTTCAGTGAAGGTCAAACATTAAGTAAGTTTTTCATTTAAAAAAAAAAAATTCTAAAACTTCAAGTTAGGAATAAAATATGTTGGACCACATTCTGTTAAAAAGAAGTAAAACAAATTAAAAAAATACATAGCTAAATATTGCTCGTTAGGTGTCTCCTAAATAATATTGCTATTCTGAAAGTCTTGTAGTAAAAACTGAATAAAATTGAAGTACAAAATTGTTATTGTTTTATTAGTATCACGACTACAGTTAACAAAAACTCCCACAGTCTCTTCTTGAGTCATTCACACATTTTGAATTGTAATTTATTTATGTGACGAGTTTTGGTCTTCTAGCTTTCTATTTTCTAATTCAAAAGTCGGAACCACTTGGTGTATGTACTCAGTCTGTACAGAAAGTTTGACATCGTTACTTTGTTAATTTTGTTGTAAGAATTTTTACTTGTTTCTTATGTTTAGCGTCTCTAGGATCCTAGTCTGTGATATAAGGTAGCAAAAGACACACATTTGCTCCCAAAACTTCGCCAGGTACCTTTTGACGAAGGCGATGCTAACGCACGATAGTAGGGACAGTGTTAAAAGTAATCAATTTTGTAGAATATGTTAGCAATTTTTTTAGCCATATCTCAGATTACGTATGTAAAAAAGAGTATAACAATTTGCAGAAAAAGTAACAAATAAGTCCACTGTAAAGGAAACGTTTACAGATGATTTCCAGATTTAACCAAAAATATAAAACACAATGACTGAAAACTGGTCTCTCGTATGTTAACACTACCTTCCACCGACTCCTTCCATTCTGCAGCACCTATAGCGCTCCAGAACGACGAGTGAGCTCTTTTAAGGGTCAGACTTAAACGTTCACTGGTGAGTTTTCTTCCAGTTTTCGAATATCAAATACAAAAGAATGAATTTTCTGGATGGTTCTGATGCAGTTATTCAGCTTATAACACTACCGTCTACTACAGCTATACTATAACCTCAAAACTGGAGCCAGTTCGTATTGTGAAATTATTTTTATTCAAGCAATTATATTATAAAGAAGCAGAGCAGTGCTATCTCCGAAAGGATTTTAGTTGTGTTGACCGTGAAATACCTAACGGAGGTAGCTTATCGGAAGCGAAAGTCAGAATTACGTAAATAGTTAAACAGTAACGAAGAATATTTTACCTATCCACACTGTTAAAGAAAACGGTCGCCAGCCTAATTAGGCATAAGAATGAATAACATTCTTGTTCAAAAAAATGGATATGAGTAACTTTAACGGACAAACACAACCTATACTTTGCCACACACGAGTGCAATGAACGTGGCACCTGGATATGTTCACGTTAAAGAAAGTGCTATCAATTATTAGAGAACATGGCTATTTGCATAATGGTAACAGAAAATGACATATACTTTTGACTTCAAGGCTTGGTCAAACTGAATGGTCTCAATAATATTACTATCAATATTCACAGTACAATCTTAAAATAGGCATAGGTTCAATATTACTTTTCAAACATATTCCTATCTGACAAAAATGTAGTTCACTGCAAAATTATGAACTTGTCATAGGTTAAGTCTCTCTCAGCCAAATACTTTTCTATTTAGAATGATAGTTAAATGTATTTCACTAACAAACAATTTCTTACTGAATTTTGAATAAAAGAAGTTACTGTTTTCATAGATAGTTGTCTTTTTCTTAATTGTTATTTATCATGAGCATAAAGGATAAACTGTGGATCCTACAGGGTGGCACACGAAATGTGTTACCATTTTGTTTTTGAATATAAACTTTATTGTCAATACAATCTGGAAAGAACATATACTGAAATGAAGAACCGTCCGTGGAGATTTGTTCTAACTCAACACATGCTCAATATATCCACCATTTCGTTTCCTAACTTCCTTCAAACGAACACTGAAGTTAGTGATTACGCTACAGCACATGCCTTCCGTAATTTCACTGCAAGCTTGAAGAATAAGGCTTCTGAGCTCCATTAAATCACGTGGACTTTTCGGGAAAATTTTTTCCTTTAGGTACCCCCAAAGATGAAAGTCACACGGATTGAGGTCTGGACTATTGGGGGGGCAATTATGTCCGTCTCTGAAGCGACCCGGAAACCTTAGTGAAATGATCCGCAAGCCGAAATGCTCGTGTAAAAACTTCAACACAGTGTTTGCAGTATGTGTCCTTGCTCCATCTTGCATGAACCACTGCGTGTTGAAGGGCAAGGCAGTAGCAAGAAGCTGTGGAATGAAGCTACTGCGAAGCATCCTCAAATAACGCTCGCTGTTCACAGTTTCTTCAAAGAAAAAGGGTCCAATAAGTCCGTGACTGGAAATTGGTGACCACGCTGTAATCCTCGGAGCATAATGTTGTCGTTCATGAAGCACTTGTCGGTTTTCAGTGGCCCAAAAGCGTACATTTTGTTTGTTAACCACACCGTCTAAATGAAAATGTGCCTTGTCTGAAAACCAAACGTTGTTGAGAGTTTCTTCCCTATCCTCCGCCCACTGAGCAAACAGTTGTCTCTGCTGCTTGTGATCTTCAGTGAGCTTCTGTGTACAGGTCATCGTGTATGGTTACATACGGAGATCACTTTTAAGAATGCATTGAACGGAGCGTCTGGACATTCCCAGTTGCACTGCTGCCTTTCAACACGATTTCCTGGGACTTCTCTGTACAGCAACTCGTACCGCTTCAATATTCTCCGGCGAACAAACGGGCTAAGGCTGAGGTCGCTTCACTTCCAATACTGTTCCTTCCTGTACACATTTATTGTACAACCTGTGGATGGTGTTCTTGCAAGGGACCTATCTTGTATTAAACAGTTGTCGGAAACGCCTCTGAGTCACAACAAGGCTTTTCGTTTCGTGAAAAAGTAACACAATTGCCGATCGTTGCTGTGTAGTCAGTCTTGAATTGTCAGCCAATGCTGCTTACTAGTCTCCTAGCGGCAGTATCGTGACGTACAAGTCATTTTGTAACTCATTTGTTTTTCCAGACTCTGCTGGTACCAAAGACCTTGTAAAAAATAACTAGACTCACTGATGGCGCTGCAGTCGCGGGATAATTTGAACCTTCGGCTGGACGCCATTATAGTGGTTGTAGTCTGATGTGTTGTGTAGTATTGTTGTTTATGAAGACCCTGGTTCTACGTTGTATATTTGTTGGGGCGTACATACAGTATTTGTTACTCGTAATTCTACTGTCTGTACGTTCCAATCAAAAGAAGTACAATGGTGAACAGTTATGCAGCGATGAATTGTACAAATAAATACGAGAAAGGAACGAATATTACATTTCACAGGTATGTGAATATTTTAAGTTGTTTTGTATGTCAGTGCACTTGCTTAATAAATGTTTTTGTAACACGGTATTTGCATAATGTCTGTGCATCTATTTGCAGGTTTCCTTTCTCAAAACCACAGCTGTTACAAAAATGGTTACACGCTGTCAGGAGGCAAGATTTCCGACCGACAGAATACCATTTTATATGTTCTGATCATTTTGAAGAAAGTTGGCTGATCGGTAGTGTTTTCATGGTCTAGGTTAGGTTGAAACTTCATAATTTGGTCGTGAGTTGCCAAAAAACTATGCCATATATAACGCACTTCTCGTCATAAAATCTAAAGCAAGGTAGAGTCAGAAAATATCTATTAACATAGTGGGCAAATCTTCGAGTATTTTGATGCATCTTGTGTACATCTATCGTAAATGAACTACGAAAAATGCTAGGGGGCCAGTATATAACTTTTAGCTACGGCAGATTCCATGTAGTACGTAAGATAAATTCATAAACAGTGACTAGTTGCTGTTTGTTCATAAATTAAAAAAGTATATTGTAGTAGCGTATTTAAATGAGGCATTATGTTGGCGACCTAACTCAAGGGAAGCCATTTTATAACCAAACGCGATGTATAAACATCCGAACTCCGCGCGTCAGTTTATCACTGTTATGGCCACCACCCAGCTTTTCAATTTGTCCGCTCTTCACAGTCTACCACTCTTGCGGTTGTGGGGGCCTGGCTGGTACTGCTGTAGAGATACCAGCGGGATATCTAATGTGCGTCGTAAATTGTGAAAGAAACAATTGGTAACATATTTCGTGCACCACCCTGTATTACACCATTAATATGCACTTTTAATACACATGAGAAACCCAATATTGTACAGAATTTGAATTGAATAGCAAGAATAATTGAAACTTTCTATAATTAAGTAACTTTGTGCATTTTTAACTACTTTCAAGCAGGGGGTCCATAATCTTGACCACTGTAGCAGAGCAGACTAAAAGCTGAGGACAATAGTATTAGGCTGCTACTGCCAGTGTCGGAGTACCTGCTGTTCTTCGGGTTCTGGGAGGTAGGCCCCGTCCTCGCCGGGCGGTGGCGCTTTGTACAGCCCGTCGTCCTCTGTGGTCGTGGCGGCCGCCCCCACGTCGCCGGCCGGGGCGCATGCGCACAACGACCACGTGGCTAGGACGCATAAGGTCGCGGATACCTGCAGGGCAGACAAACCTTACTGTACAAGACTCCTTCACGTAAATGGTCAAACGCTGAGCATTTCACGCCGTTACTGACTCTCTGCGTCTTTCAGGAAACAAGTATTGGATGTGGCTTCAATGCAAAGAAATAGTATCGGCAGCAATTGAGAGATTTATACCAAACAAATTAGCAAACGACGGAGCTGATCCGAGAACTGTTGCAGAAACAACGAAACAAACATGCCAAATCCAAACTGAAGGAACATCCCCAAGATTGGCGGTCCTTTACAGAAACTTAGCGCGGAGTTCAGTGCGAGACGCCTATAAGAGTTTCCACAACGAAACTTTGTCTCCAAACCTGGCAGAAAATCCAAAGAGATTCTGGTCGTATGTGAAGTATGTTAGCGGCAAGAAACAATCAGTGCCTTCTCTGCGCGATAACAATGGAGATACTATCGAAGACAGTGCTTCCAAAGCAGATCTACTAAACACAGCCTTCCGAAATGCCTTCTCCAAAGAAGAGGAAGTAAATATTCCAGAATTCGAATCGAGAACAGCTGCCAACAAGAGTAACGTAGAGGTAAATATCCTCGGAGTAGTGAAACAAGTTAAATCACTTAATAAAAGCAAGTCTTCTGGTCCAGACTGTATACCAATTAGGTTCCTTTCCGAGTATGCTGATGGATTAGCTCCATACTTAACAATCATATAGAACCGTTCGCTTGACGAAAGATACGTACCCAAAGATTGGAAAGCTGCACAGTTCACACCAATATTCAAGAAAGGTAGTAGGAGTAATCCAATAAATTACAGGCCCATAAAAACTTTGAGGTTCGCCGGTGACATTGTAATTCTGTCAGAGACAGCAGAGGACTTGGAAGAGCAGCTGAAAGGAATGGACAGTGTCTTGAAAGGAGGGTATAAGATAAACATCAACAAAAGCAAAACGAGGATAATGGGATGTAGTCGAGTTAAGTCGGGTGATGCTGAGGTAATTAGGTTATGAAATGAGACATTTAAAGTAGTAAAGGAGTTTTGCTATTTGGGGAGCAAAATGACTGATGATGGTCGAAGTAGAGACGATATAAAATGTAGAATGGCAATGGCAATGGAAAGGAAAGCGTTTCTGAAAAAGAAAAATTTGTTAATATCGAGTATAGATTTAAATGTCAAGAAGTCGTTTCTGAAAGTATTTGTATGGAGTGTAGCCATGTATGGAAGTGAAACATGGACGATAAATAGTTTAAACAAGAAGAGAATAGAAGCTGTCGAAATGTGGCGCTACAGAAGAATGCTCAAGATTAGATGGGTAGATCACATAACTAATGAGGAGATATTGAATAGAATTGGGGAGAAGAGGGGCTTGTGGCACAACATGACTAGAAGAAGAGATCGGTTGGTAGGACATGTTCTGAGACCTCGAGGGATCACCAATTTAGTATTGGGGGGCAGCGTGGAGGGTAAAAATCGTAGAGGGAGACCAAGAGATGAATACACTAAGCAGATTCAGAAGGAGTAGTTTGCAGTAGGTACTGGGAGATGAAGGAGCTTGCACAGGATAGAGTAGCATGGAGAGCTGCATCAAATCAGTCTCAGGACTGAAGACCACAACAACAACAACATCGTTAACGTCGATATGGAGCAGGATTTTAGAACATATACTGTGTTCGAACATTATGAATTACCTCGAAGGAACGGTCTATAGGCACACAGTCAACATGGGTTTAGAAAACATCGTTTCTGTGAAACACAACTTGCTCTTTATTCACATGAAGTGATGAGTGCTATTGACAACGGATTTCAGATCGATTCCGTATTCCTGAATTTCCGGACGGCTTTCGACACTGTACCACACAAGTGGCTCGTAGTGAAATTGCGTGCTTATGGAATATCGTCTCAGTTATGTGACTGGATTTGGGATTTCGTGTCAGAGAGGTCACAGTTCGTAGTAATTGACAGAGAGTCATAGAGTAAAACAGAAGTGATTTCTGGCGTTCCCCAAGGTAGTGTTACAGGCCCTTTCATATAGATAAACGATTTGGGAGACAATCTGAGCAGCCGTCTTAGGTTGTTTTCAGATGACGCTGTCGTTTATCGACTAATAAAGTCATCAGAAGATAAAAAAACTGAAAAACGATTTAGAAAAAATATCTGAATGGTGAGAAAAGTGGCAGATGACCCTACATAACGAAAAGTGTGAGGGCATCCACATGAGTGCTGAAAGGAACTCGTTAAACTTCGGTTACACGATAAACCAGTCTAATATAAAAGCCGTAAATTCAACTAAATACCTAGGTAATACAATTACGAACAACTTAAATTGGAAGGAACACATAGAAAATGTTGTGGGGAAGGCTAACCAAAGGCTGCGTTTTATTGGCAGGACACTTAGAAAATGTAACAGACCTACTAAGGAGACTGCCTACACTACGCTTGTCCGTCCTCTTTTAGAATACTGTTGCGCGGTGTGGGATCCTTACCAGATAGGACTGACGGAGTACATCGACAAAGTTCAAAGAAAGGCAGCACGTTTTGTATTATCGCGAAATATAGGAGAGAATGTCATAGAAATGATACTTGATTTGGTCTGGAAATCATTAAAGGAAAGGCTTTTTTCGTTGCGACGGAATCTTCTCACCAAATTCCAAGCACCAACTTTCTCCTCCGAATGCGAAAATATTTTGTTGACACCGAACTATATAGGGAGAAACAATCACCGCGATAAAATAAGAAAAATCAGAGCTCGTATGGAAAGATATAGGTGTTCGTTCTTTCCGCGCGCTATACGAGATTGGAATAGTAGAGAATTGTGAAGGTGGTTCGATGAACCCTCTGCCAGGCACTTAAATGTGATTTGCAGATTATCCATGTAGTTTTGAATGTAGGTGTACGATGGGCGTCCAATAATGTGTTACTGAAAACAGGTTGGTTTTATTCACGATTTCAAATTACTATATTATTCTCCGCTCTTTTGGCTAGAAAACCCTATTTTTCGACATAACCTCCGTTCAGTTTGGCTCCTTGCACCACCTTACTGGGATGGCGTGTGTGCCCGCTTGGTACCGCTCTACTGGTCGACACCGGCGCCAACGCCTTGCTGCATCAGTAGCTTCCCAATCATGCGCGTCGTGCTTCCACCTGCATTCTTCATTGAGCCAGACAGATGGAAGTCGGAATGTGTGAGATCCGAGCTGTAGGGTGGTTGAGGAATAATAAGCCAAATAAGTTTCATGAGCTCGACTCCGGTCCGCAGACTTGTGTGCGGCCTCGCGTTGTCATCGAGAAGGAGAAGTTCGTTTGCATTTCTGTGGCGGAGAACAAGCGGAAGTCGTCTTTTCAACTTCCTGCGGGTAGCACAGTGCCCTTCAGAGCTGATCGTTTCAACATGTGGGAACACATCAAACAGAATAACCCCTTCAGAGTCCCAGAAGACCGTGGGCATGACTTTACCGGCTGAGGTTACAGCTTTGAACTTCTTCTTAGTAGGAGAGGGGGCGTGGCGCAAGTCCAAGGATTGCCATTTTGTCTCCGGTTCGAAGTGATGAATCCATATCTCATCGAACGTGACGATATTCGACAAAAAACTGACGCGATCAGACTCTTAAAGCGCTAGCAGTTCCACGCAGATGGTCCTTAGTTACTCTTTACGGTCTTATGTAAAGCGGCAGGGAACCCAGGGGACACACGCCTATGAGTACCACAACACGTGGACTATATCATCACTGCCAACTGAGACGTCCGGTTGAGCAGCAGTGTGTTTCGTTGTGACCCTTCAGTCATCTCGAATGAGAGTGTCCGCACGTTCCAATATTACAGGTGTCATACCTGTGTGCGGCCGGCCGGCACGTGGGAGATCGTACAGATTTTCGCTACCTCGTTACGATAATCACAGTCGCCTCACCCAACGACTCACCGTGCTTTTGTTAACTGCCAGATTCCCGTAGACATTCTGCAAGTGCATATGAATGCCTGCGATGCTCTGGCTTTCCATCAAAATAATCTCAATGAGAGCTGTCTGGTTGGAACTCACCGCCGTTACGGACGCCATTTTGAGGGCCATGTACAGTGTCACCACACCCCCCAGGTTAGCCGAGAGCGCTAATGAGCTGCTTCCTGGACTCGAGTAAGCGCGCCGGCCTCAGATCGAATCCGCCCGCCAGATTAACGACGAGGGCCTGTGTGCCGGGCAGCCTGGATGTGGTTTTTAGTCGGTTTTCCACATCCCTCTAGGTGAATACCGGACTGGTTCCCACGTCCCGCCTCAGTTACACGACTCACAGACATTTGCAACACATCCGCACTTTTCCATGATTTACACTAGACGCAGACAGATGGGGTACTCTGATTCCGTCCTGGGGGGGGGGGGGGGGTATGGGGTGGTGGCAGGAAGGGCATCTGGCCACCCCTTCATATTAACATGCCAAATTCGATTTAACCACGCCAACCCCGCGCAGAATGCGGGAGAAAGGCGCAAGCGATAGAATAGAATAGTATAGCGTCACCACCCATCAGAACCTCGTGAAACTGTACGGTCTCAAGTGGGAGCATTTCAATAAAAATTGAGAATTTTTTCAACCG
Source organism: Schistocerca serialis cubense (assembly GCF_023864345.2). Lineage (NCBI taxonomy): Eukaryota > Metazoa > Arthropoda > Insecta > Orthoptera > Acrididae > Schistocerca > Schistocerca serialis. The sequence goes on from NC_064646.1 coordinate 16,880,263, forward strand.
AAATTTTCCGAGAAAAGGTAGTGTTATAGTACTTACTGAACGCCTCTCATATAAAGCGGGAAATCCGGGTTCAAAAATTTTCATTTGTCACCAGTAGGTAATACCTTCATACCAAATGCAGCTAATGCCCAAAAGGTTCGGAAAACACGAATAAATTTCTTAAATACAGAGCGTTTCAAGAACGATATACGCTCTTAATATACCGTCAATATACATATTAAAATGTATTTTGTTCTCAAATTTGTCACTGTGCGACGGCTCAGGTATTTGTGGAACGAATACATTGTTAGCTTATACTCCTTGGCGGTAGATGTCGGTAGTCTCCTGTGTACTTGAATACCGTCACGTGCTGCGAAACGGCTACTCCGCAGCAAAATGTAATTTCGTGCTTTCCGCGAGTACAGTGCAAAGGCATTTGAGGTTGAGTTACCAAACTGATCCTCGGGATGAATGGAACATTAGCAGATAGTATCGACAGTTTGTAGACACAGGATGTGTATGTGAAGGAAAAAGTCCTTCCCACATTTCCGACTAAAATCTCACACCAAATCAAACCGCTCTTCAACGTAGTCCAACTGAAACAACTAGTCGTGCCAATGGGGAGTTACAGCTGCCTACAACAACAATTTGGGGTGTTTCGAGACGTCGGTTGGTTATGAATACGCACAGGTTGCAGCTGTTAAAGCCTTAACGTCATGACGAGAAACTCAAACGTGTGGCATTTTCTGACGTACTTCAGAATGCTGTTGACAGTTTTGTAGTACAGGACTGCTATTATTTTCTATATACGTGAATGATCTGGGGGGATAGGTTGGGCAGGAATCTGCGGCTATTTGGTGATAGTGCTGCGGTATGCGATAAGGTGTCGGAATTGGGTGACTGTAGCAGGATACAAGATAACTCAGACAGCATTTTTAGTTGGTGTGACGAATGACACCTAACTCTAAGTATAGAAAAGTGTAAGTCAATGCCGATGCATGGGAAAATCAAACCCATAATCTTCGGATATAGCATTAGTAGTGTTCTGCTTGACATAGTCACATCGTTTAAATAATTGGGCGTAACGTTGCAAAGCTATCTGAAATGGAACGAGCATGTCAGGATAGGGTGGGCGAATTGTCATTACGGTTTATGGGGAGAAGGTTGGGAAAGTATTGTTCATCTGTCAAGCAAAGCGCTTATAAGACATTAGTGCGACCTATTCTTGAGCTGCTTGATTTGTTACCAGTAGGTTCGAACAACACACACCTGTTACAGTGATGCTTCAGGAAATCAAATGGGAATCCTTGGAGGAAAGCCGGCTCGGGTGGTCGAGCGGTTCTAGGCGCTTCAGTCTGGAACCGCGTGACCGCTACGGTCGCAGGTTCGAATCCTGCCTCGGGCATGGCTGTGTGTGATGTCCTTAGGTTAGTTAGGTTTAAGTAGTTCTAAGTTCTAGGGGACTGATGACCTCAGATGTTAAGTCCCATAGTGCTCGGAGCCTTTTGAACCATTTCGAACCTTGGAGGAAAGACGATGTTCCTTTCGCGAAACGTTCCTGAGAAAATTTAGAGAACTGTCATTTGAAGCTGACTGCAGAACGGTTATACTGCCGCCAACATACAATTTATTTAAGGACCACGAAGATAGGAGACGTGAAATTAGCGTTTACACGGAAGCGTATAGTCAGTTGTTTTTCCCTTGCTCTATTTGCGAGTGGAATAGGAAAGGATATGATTAGTAGCGGTGCAGGGTACCCTCCGCCACGCACTGCAGGTAGCCTGCGGAGTACGTATGCATACGTAGACAATGATAACACATACGCACAACGCATTGTGTTCACTGATGAGGCGCTTTTTCACCTTACTGGCAAAGTAAAAGAACACAATGTGCGAATTTAGGGCTTACAGAACCCACATGCGCACAACATGTACACCAAAATTTCGTGCAATATCCTACTCATCTGTTTACGGCCCATTCTTCTTTGACGGAAGTACGTGTAACGGTTAGCATTACCTTGTTATGTTATAAAACCGGTTGTTCACGGGACTGAAGGAGGACAACTTCATTTTTCAACAAGACGGGCACCCACTCACTTGATTCGCCAAGTGTGTGAATATCTGAATGAAACTGTTTCGAGCCGTTGGTTTGGTCTCAAACAGCTTCGAAAACTTTTTACAGCTGACTTTCAAGGTCACCGGATTTGACGCACTTGTGACTTCTTCCTGTGCGATTTCATTAAGAAGAACGTCTATGCACCAACGCTACCACAGAACCTAGAAGAGTTGAAGAACAGGAACCATGCTGCCTTAACATGAGTGCTTACCCGAGTACGGTATGAATTCGAGTGTCGATGTTGTATTGTTCGTGTCGCTGATGAAGAACATATTGAATATCTGTAATCTAAACTTGAAAGATTCGTAAATATGTGTCCCAAACTTCATAGTGGTACTTCTTACACGTTAATAAAAATGTGCGTTCGAAATACGTACATTCTTTTGAAACACCCTCGGTTTGCCTCTTCGTACAAAAGGCGAGCGACCGCATTACACATGATTAGAACAGCGTGTTCAGATTGATACCGAGACAGCCGTCTGCATGTGAACAGAAGGTTTATGGTGGCCAGCAGCTGTGGAACCACCATTACATAGCAAAAAAAAAAAAAAAAAAAAAAAAAAAAAAAAAAAAAAAAAAAAAAAAAACAGCTAAAGACATATGAAAAGTCAAGTAGTATGAGATGGGAGCCTGTGCTATCAACATGGCCATTTTGGAAGCCGCCATCTTCGATGCAACTCGTAATTTTCAAATCGAAGGGGGACACACGACATATCAGACATATAGAGAATTAGGTTACACGAGGACTACTAGTGGTCTTCGTTCGAACATAGCTTCATTCACTCTCGTGTTCTGATTGATGTTTCTTCCTTACAGGTGTCTTGAAAGCTGATGTCGTTAGCGTAGCCTAAACCCATGGAGATCGTCCTGGTAGCTACTGGTGGATTTCAAGCAACGCCACACATGCAGACAACCCATCTCGAAAAATTTGATGAAACTGGCTGCATCGCAGACAAACCGAAGAGTGGACGATCGTAGAGCGCTAAGAATGTTCTGCTTCTCTTAACTAAGAGACTAGAGAGCAATACTCGCCACATCTTGAAGGAAATTGGGGCCAGCTGTAGGCTGTTTGGGTGCACCATATTTTACGTCAAGTTTTAGCGGCATTAGCATTACCGTCTACATTGCTGCAATGTGGCTGCAAGACACGGAAATTTTGCGGCATTTACATGTCCATCCTTCTGATTGGAGGTCTGAGGGACTTCGGCCATTCACTTATGTATTAAAATGAGACACCCACAGCCGATTTGTGAGGTTATTTATTATATGGCTGCCAGTTTCGTTGTTTCAGTGCACCATCTCCAGGCCTTATTTGATGGTGAGGGGTAATTGATGGTTTGAGACACGACATCGTTGTTACAGGTAGTCTGCGGAAACCAGTTCATAGTTGTTGGCCACTGATGACTCCTGTATACGATTGGAGTTAAACCCCACAGCGTCAGTTAAGGCCTGGAGATGGTGCACTGAAACACCGAAACTGGCAGCCATATAATAAATAACATCACAAGGACGGCTGTAGGCGCTCTGTTTTATTACATTTTTTGGTACGGCTGGAAAATTTTGCTGATACTGCACTCTGTTGCAGTTAGATGCCGTGGGGTTGCCAGTGTTGTCCACCAAGTGTGGAGAATATTTTGTAACGCAGGCCAAGATCTATCTTTGTCGGTCACGTTTCTCAACGGAAATAATATCGTAACACCTTTGCTCGAAAGTTCCTGCACGTACATAAAGTCACATGTTTTACAGTTGTTTGTTGTCATGAGCTTGTTCTGAACAGCAACGGAAAAGTAGACAAACGAGAACTACGAATTTTGTAAATGCGATACATCTACCACCAAAGCTAAGGTACGTCGAAAGTAATGCATACAAGGATCACAGCCTGAAAAAATAGTTGGGAAACTAGTGTGGAAGAACTGAAAAATCATTCTTTGATGAAGCGTACAAGAAATTCCGAAGTCTTCGAAACTATACCAGATACAAAGCAACGTAGCGCAAATGGCTCTTCAACTACATGGTGTGAGTTTGAAGTTCAAAATGATTCTAATGGCTCTGAGCACTATGGGACTTAACTTATGAGGTCAACAGCCCCCTAGAACTTAGAACTACTTAAACCTAACTAACCTAAAGACATGACACACATCCATGGCCGAGGCAGGATTCGAACCTGCGACCGTAGCGGTTGCTCGGTTCCAGACTGAAACGCCAAGAACCGCTCGGCCACTCCGGGCGGTGAGTTTGAAGTACCTGAAGCAGAAGTTGATAGTGTAAACAGTGGTGTGAACAATAATGAAATAGAAATAGAATTTGTATTCTTTTTTCAAACCTCTCGTAATGAAAACCTTTAGTCCTTGTGCCAAAGCATTGCATACTTCTGGTACCATGAGGCTTATTGATGAACAGTGAATTTTAATGAGGTAAGGCCGTGGATTCAGAAAAACCCTTGATAGTCTAGATCTAAAATTAATGTTATTTGATTACTAGTTTCGTCTTATCAACAAGCAACCTTCAGATCATCGCCCAATACATTGATTAGTGTACGACTGCCCAATGGCATCATAATTTTTATGAGACGGTTAGTTCGTTATTCAGCCCAATGGAACAATGATACAAATTATCCCAGGATAATCGGTCGTCATATGTAATACAAACTGACAGAATCAGACAGTATACATATATGGATAATGCGATCATATTTATCATGTTATGTTACTCTAGAGTCGTGAGCAGTGAGTGTTATGGACTCTGTATAACGAGATACCTGTTCCACACAAGAAACAAGTAGTATGTAATCTCCATACATGAATATAAACATCATATGTGACTCATGGCACAAGCCTCGGTAGACAAAAAAGGGCTCTTGGTTTTTATATGTTTTAGTCGTTTTCCTCCATTTTGTTTCATTAATTTGTTAAATGAATTAATTTCTGACCAATTCCGATATCTTCAGTCTGATACCTCGCTCTCTCATACGTGGCCTATTACACGCGTTTCGCCTTGCTTTCGTGTTGCCCGGGACTCAGAGCAGTCAAAACAGGTGCACTCTTTACTTTATCCAATTTTGGTTTCATTTCTTTCCAAACTACGTTCCATAGCATTCTGCCCTTTGCCCCTCACATAACTTCATATTTATTCAATTTTTCTTAATGTTATTTTGAACGTAGTGGTTTACGTCTCAACCTCTGGAGTTAAAATGCGAAATTTGTTCTAAAGCATGCACATTTAGCACTATTTTGGAACGATCGGGACCTTTCCTTTAAAGTATATAATAACAATATTTTTGTGAGAAACATTAAAATTTTAATCCTTACGTATCTCATGTAGACAATCTACTGGCCTCTGTAGATCGTGCATGACGCTGCAGCTTGTCATAATGCAACATCTGTGAGTCAATGGTCTGTGGTCAGTAACATTCCAGAAACGAAGTGGCCGGCCCATTGTCTAGACCTGAAACCAAAGGAGGGTCGTCGCGCAGATGCGCAAAACTATAGGCCTACATCTCTGAAATCGATCTGTCGTAGAGTTTTTGAACATGTTTTTTGCTCGCGTATCATGTCATTTCTCAAAACCCAGAATCTACTCTGTAGGAATCAACATGGATTCCGGAATCAGCGATCGTGTGAGACCCAACTCGCTTTATTTGTTCATGAGACCCAGAAAATATTAGATACATGCTCCCAGGTAGAAGCCACTTTCCTTGACTTCCGGAAGGCGTTCGATACAGTTCCGCACTGTCGCCTGATAAACAAAGTAAGAGCCTACGGAATATCAGACCAGCTATGTGGCTGGATTGAAGAGTTTTTAGCAAACAGAACACAGCATGTTGTTATCAATGAAGAGACGTCTACAGACGTTAAAGTAACCTCTGGCGTACCACAGGAGAGTGTTACGGGACCATTGCTTTCCACAATGTATGTAAATGACCTAGTAGATAGTGTCGGAAGTTCCATGCGGCTTTTCGCGGATGATGCGGTGGTATACAGAGAAGTTGCAGCATTAGAAAATTGCAGCAAAATGCAGGAAGATCTGCAGCGGATAGGCACTTGGTGCAGGAAGTGGCAACTGAACCTTCACATAGACAAATGTAATGTCTTGCGAATGCATAGAAAGAAGGATCCTTTATTGTATGATTATATGATAGCGGAACAAACACTGGTAGCAGTTACTTCTGTAAATTATCTGGGAGTATGCGTGCAGAACGATTTGAAGTGGAATGATCATATAAAATTAACTGTTGGTAAGGCGGGTGCCACGTTGAGATTCATTGGGAGAGTCCTTAGAAAATGTAGTCCATCAACAAATGAGGTGGCTTACAAAACACTCGTTGGACCTATACTTGAGTATTGCTCATCAGTGTGAAATCCGTACCTGGTTGGGTTGACAGAGGAGATAGAGAAGGTCCAAAGAAGAGCGGCGCGTTTCGTCACAGGGTTATTTGGTAACCGTGATAGCGTTACGGAGATGTTTAGCAAACTCAAGTGGGAGACTCTGCAAGAGAGGCGCTCTGCATCGCGATGTAGCTTGCTGTCCAGGTATCGAGAGCGTGCGTTTCTGGATGAGGTATCGAATATATTGCTTCCCCCTACTTATACCTCCCGAGAAGATCACGAATGTAAATTTTAGAGAGATGCGAGTGCGCACGGAGGCTTTTCTGCAGTCGTTCTTCCCTCGAACCATACGCGACTGGAACAGGAAAGGGAGATAATGTGTGTGTGTGGTTTGAGGTTTTCGGGCGCTAAACAGCATGGTCATGAGCGCCCAAACGCATAGAAACAGCAACACATGCGGTGAAGGGACGAAGACGGACAGCGAACAAGGAGAACGGCTAAAAGACACAGACCTGGCGCAGTTCCAAATCCTCACATACAGAGGCAAAACAAGAGGAGAAGAAATGCACTAAAAGAAGGAAAGGAAACACAAGGAAAAGAGAACAGCAATAGAAGTGAAACAAGTAGGTAATCGTGACTGGCGGACTCTTGCCTAATACCTGGGTGAGCCAGTCACCCAGCAGCACATTAAAATCCTCTCCCTAAAATCCGAGGCAACCAATTGGACAGGACACAAAACCGTAAGACCTTAACCACAGTCGTTGCCTCGTATTGCAAAATAGAGGGCAAATCCGGTGGCAAGGAAACCACCGCCCTCTGGTCAGAGAATAAAAGACAGTCAAGTAAAATGTGGCGGACAGTAATCTGGACGCCACAAGCACTGCAGATTGGGGGGTCCTCCCGCCGGAGTAAAAAACCGTGCGGTAAGGGACTCTGCCCGATGCGGAGGTGGGCGAGGAGAACCTCATCCCGCCTGCATGACTGGTAGGACGTACGCCATGGCCGCGTGGTGGCCTTGACCAAACGCAGCTTATTTTCACCGACTGCCAGCCACTCCTCTTCCCATTGACGCATAACACGAAAACTCAAAAGGGAGGTAACAGCATGGAGGGGGACGGCACATTCAACAACGTGAGGGAGGGAACATGCATCTTTGGCAGCCACATCCGCCAGTTCGTTTCCCGTAATACCCACGTGCCCCGGCACCCACATAAAGAAACCTCCTTCCCCTGCCGTTGCAGGTGGAGTAGGGCATCGTGTATGTTCCGGACGACCGTATCCACTGGGTACAAGTGTTGCATGGTCTGAAGGGTACTCAGGGAGTCAGAACAGATGAGAAACTTAAGACTGGGAACACATCTCATCTGCTCCAAGATCGCAAGCAATTCGGCATTAAAGATGGTAAACGCCGCAGGAAGCCGTAACTTGACGACTCGATCAGGGAAAACAACAGCACAACCAACAGAGTCCCCCTGTTTAGAGCCATCCGTAAATACTGGTACATGGTCGGGATGCTGGTTTAAAATATCGTAAAATAAGGAGGTAAAAACAAACGCAGGAGTGCAGCTCCTCCGGTACTCTGACAAGTCTAAAAGGACGCTGGGCCTCTGGAGCAATAAGGGAGGCAGGCGGGTAAAACCCTGGAGTTAGGGTGCCACACGCTCCACACCAAGGGACTCTAGCAAACGCTTGGCACGATTCCCAAAATGACAGTGGCACATAAAGTGCCCTCTGCCACACACCGTTGGGTGGCTTGCGGAGTATAAATGTAGATGTAGATGTAGATCACATTAATTTGTGATGAGAATGTCAACGTCACTGTAGACTTCAGCCTTCTCCTCTGGAGAGGAATAGGCTGCCACATCTTCGCCAACTCTCGCACACCTCACGGAAAGTGTTCCCAGAAGAATTCGAGGCAACCTCCGAGTTAGTTTTCAACAAAAGCTGCGTTTCCGTGCAGCGGCCAGCAGTGACTCGCGGACGTAAGGAGAGGGGGCACAAAAGCGCAGCTGGTCTCTTCGCAAGAAGCGGTCCCCCCAAGGCCGGGCGCCTTGTGTTCACCTGCCGACGTTGGGAATGCCGCGCACTGCCAGAGACAAGAAACCGCTCCGGAGTCGCTTCTCCTTACCGGGAGCTACCGCGCCTCGCCTCCCGACGCCACGATTTATGGTCGCGGTGGACGCCTCCAGCGGACGCCGAATGCAAAGTGGCCGCGCTAATGGCGGGTAATGCGCGCCGCCGGGCCTCATTCGCATGCGTCGCCACTTGTCCAAGTGGAGCTCCGCCGGGCGGCGTATGAATGTCAGTGACGCGCCGCGGTGACTTCCTTTTGGAGCGGTGGCGCGTCTGCGTTGTTCCAGCGCGAAGGTCAGGTGCGGGGGGACGAGGAATGCCAGAGTTGAACGCCTCTCTGAGAGCGAGGTCGTCGGTGATGCAGCGCTTTGAGCTCGGCTGGAGTGGGAAAGGCGCAGAGATGGTGCTCTGGCCGCGTCTCAGGATTCTAGGAAGGCGCCCGGACTTTGTCTTACACGTTAGGTAAACCGTCGAAAAACTGTCTAATTTCTTGTTGCTTCCATACTTGAGATCACGTTGCCAACTATCTTGTGGCGGATTACAAAATCTATCTACATTACTAAACGGCCAGCACGGTTCATTGTTCTTGGTGCATATATTGTTACAAGGACTATCCAAAGATGATAAGAACTGGAAGTGCAAAAGATGATATTAGCGTAAACTGCATGGGATTCGCTGATGACCTTCCTCTCTTAGCCAACACCGTTCAAGAAGCCAGGCAACAAGTGAAATCACTACAAGAAATAGCAGAGAAAGTAGGCCTTAGAATATCATTTGAAAAAACGGAGATTATGCTAACTGATCCACCACTTGCAAATAAAATTACAATAGGAGAACAGGAAATCAAAATTGTTGATAAATTTAAATATTTAGGCGAATTGCCGCCGCGGTGGCCGTGCGGTTCTAGGCCCTTCAGTCAGGAACCGCGCTGCTGCTACGGTCGCAGGTTCGAATCCTGCCTCGGGCATGAATGTGAGTGATGTCCTTAGGTTAGTTAGGTTTAAGTAGTTCTAAGTTCTAGGGGACTGATGACCTCAGAAGCTAAGTCCCATAGTGCTTAGAGCCAATTGAACCATTTAGGCGAAATAATAACATACAATCTAAATGAGAAGCCATCATGGCAGAATAGAATAAAAAAACTGACCTACGAAAATTACATTACCAAAACTACATGCAACAACAAAAGCCTATCTATAGATGCAAAATTAAAACACTACAAAACAGTTACACAACCAGAAATAACGTATGCAGCTGAAACTATCTTCAAAACAACTAATACAGCAGAAATTGACAGAATATTAAAGATAGAAAGAAGAATAATTAGGACATGTATAAATAAACAGTATGAAATAAATGGAGATTGGAGAATAGCATCACATGAAACAGTATATAAGAAAATAGAACCAGTCATGAGCACTATCAGGAAGAAACGCATCTCATTCTTTGGACATCTGATGAGAACTCCAGAAAACAGAATTATTAAAAAAATAATTCAAAAATTGTGGAATAGCCAGAGCGCCATTAAATGGATCACAGAAATTAAGGAAGACATAAAAGACCTCCAAATTACAGTAGATGACCTAAAAAACAAGGCAGAGGAAACCAGAATACTGCAAGACCCACTAACCAGACTACAAGTGAAAATCAATAAAAGGAGTACAGGAAGAGTGGTCTCAGATGAAGAAAGAAAGAAAATATCTGAAAGAATGAAGAAATATTGGGCAGACAGAAGAGCAAAACACCTTTCATATTAGAATAGACTCTAACAATTATATTACCTAAATATCATATTAAGTTATTGTTGAGCCAAATTTTATCCCTGTGTAGCAACTTGTTTACAAATTTGTATTTTTGACTAGAGTGTCCAATGAAGGCCATAAAATAAATAATAAAACATGTTGTCTTTCTAATAGCTTCCAGAGGCAACAAAATTTTGGTATCCGGATTTCATACAATTACTGACTGAACTAAAAAATTTAAAATGCTGCGATAAACTTTTTTGTTTATAACCTTATCTTACAGGTTTAACACCCTAAGACAATGATTACAGCTAGAAACTGGATACAGCTTTAAGCAGTGTAATTAACGACACATCATTTACCCAGACTACATTCATCCAATATTGGTAGGTGAGCGCACTTAGCGACTTCCGAAAAACTTCATACAAACACTGAAGAGCCAAAGAAACTGGTACACCTGCTTAATATCATATAGGGTCCCCCTCGAGCACGCAGAAGTGCCGCAACACGACGTGGCATGGACTCGGCTAATGTCTGAAGTAGTGGTGGAGCGAATTGATACCATGGATCCTTCAGGGCTGTCCACAAATCTGTGAAAGTACAAGGGGGTGGAGATCTCTTCTGAATAGCACGTTGCAAGGCATCCGAGGTATGCTCAGTAATGTTCATGTCTGGGGAGTCTGGCGGCCAGCAGAAGTGTCTAAACTCAGAAGGGTGTTCTTGTAGCCACTCTGTAGCTATAATGCACCTGTGGGGTGCCACATCATTGTGCTGGAGTTGCCCAAGTCTGTCGGAATGCACAATGGAAATGAATGGATTCAGGTGATCAGACAGGATGCTTACGTATATGTCACCTGTCAGAGTCATATCTAGATACATCAGGGGTCTCACATCACTCCAACCACACACGCCTCACACCATTACAGAGCCTCTACCAGCTTTAACAGTCCCCTCTCATGACATGCATGGTCCATGGATTCATGAGGATGTCTCGCCATACCCGCACATGTCCATCCGCTCGATACAATTTGAAACGAGACGCATCTGTCCAGGTAACATGTTTCCAGTCATCAACAGTCCAATGTCGGAGTCGACGGGCCCAAGCGAGGCGTAATGGTTGATGTCGTGCATTCATCAAGGTTATACCAGTGGGCCTTCGGATCCCAAAGCCCGTGTCAATGATGTTTCGTCAAATAGTTCGCACGCTGACACTCGTTGATGACCTAGCACTGAAATCATGTGCGGAAGGGTTGCACTTCTGTCACGTTGAAGGATTCATTTCATTCGTCGTTTGTCCTTTTCTTGCAGGCTCTTTTTCTGGCGGTAGCGATATCGGAGATTTGATGTTTTACTGGATTCCTGATATTCGCGGTACACTCTTGAAATTGTTGTATGGGAAAATATCCACTTCATCGCCACCTCGGAGGTGCTGTGTCCCATCGCTCATTCACCAACTGCAACACCACGACCAAATTCAGTTAAGTCTTGATAAAAATCTTGATAACTAGCAGTTGTAGCAGCAGTAACCGATCTAACAACTGCGCCAGACACGTGTTGTCTTACATAGGCGTTGCCACCCGCAGCGCCGTATTCTGCCTGTTTACATAAATCACTATTTGAATACGCATGCTTATACCAGCTTCTTTCGAGCGGTCTCTATGTTCTTCCTCAGAATGATGAAAGGGAGCATGTTTATCATTTACTTCTTCTTTGCTGCTTACGCAGTAAAACTTCAGCACCAAGCACGACGCTTTAATTCATTACTTCTTCACTGCTAACTCTGTTTGCAGCACATTATGCTAACAGCATCAACATATACCACTGGATGCACATGTAAAATTAAGTACGAACTTCAATATATACCAAAATCGCGAGAAGTTCACAGGTTATATCAGACAGAAGTGGGCTACAAAGCTAGCAGAGAACTTTAAAGGGAAGGGCGTGGGGTCGATGATGAGAATCGGTGAAGAGACTAATGGAGAAGTAGTTTAAGGCGTGAGGTAAACCGTACTTAAGTCTTTCACGCTGGTGGACTCTCGTTAAAGAGATATAGTCCTCAGAAAGTGGAGAAGCATGGGTTCGATTATAGTCTACAGTGAATTTTGACTTTATACTCTCTTTCTTTATTCTTGCTCTACTTTCGTTCCGGTTAACAATTTTAATTAACATGGTATCTAAACAGACGACAGAGATAGAAAATAGATATAATTTCATATTTAATGTGCACCATATCCGAAACAATTCATTTATTGTGGTATTACATTTATATTTTTTAGACTGATAGACGTACTAAAAATTAATTGTCCTTACTTCATGAACATTGAACGGATACATTGCCACATCGGCATTTAATTTTGAAAAAATTAAGGTGACGCTGATGTCATTAATATTGTGCAATATTGGTTCTTCATATATTAATTTAGTAGCCATAGCCCGGTGTCTAAAGAATTCATTGGTTGAAACTGCCTGGCAGATTAAAACTGTGTGCCAGACCGAGACTCGAACTCGGGACCTTTAGCCTTTCGCGGGCAAGTGCTCTACTGGCGAAAGTAAAGCTGAGAGGATGGGGCGTGAGTCGTGCTTCGGTAGCTCAGTTGGTAGAGCACTTGCCCGGGAAAGGCAGAAGGTCCCGAGTTCGAGTCTCGGTCCGGCACACAGTTGTAATCTGCCAGGAAGTTTCATATCAGCGCACACTCCGCTGCAGAGTGAAAATCTCATTCTGAATTAATCGGTTATTTCACTTATTTTCTGTCTCATAGCACAGCGTATAACTCGCTTACGAGAATACAAACAATAAAATAATCACGCAGTTGGTACTCAATCAAACTCCTCAACCACGTCTATTTGACATCGTAGACACTTGGCCGACTCACCACTACCAGAAACTGGCTAGTTAAACTAACCACTGCTGGCATTAGGTGTGTTTCGGTGTATTGGGCTCAAACTGATACCGCCCTGTTCCAGAGGATGGTCTCTGCCATATCAGAGTACATGCCTGTCACATTCCAATTTGCCGGCCGAAGTGGCCGTGCGGTTAAAGGCGCTGCAGTCTGGAACCGCAAGACCGCAACGGTCGCAGGTTCGAATCCTGCCTCGGGCATGGATGTTTGTGATGTCCTTAGGTTAGTTAGGTTTAACTAGTTCTAAGTTCTAGGGGACTAATGACCTCAGCAGTTGAGTCCCATAGTGCTCAGAGCCATTTGAACCACATTCCAATTTGTTGTCCAGTTTCTGCCCCGACTCGTATCCTCTCCTTGTGAGACAAACTGTCTGTTGTTGTGGTCTTCAGTCCTGAGACTGGTTTGATGCAGCTCTCCATGCAAGTTTCTTCATCTCCCAGTACCTACTGCAACCCACATCCTTCTGAATCTTTTTAGTGTATTCATCTCTTGGTCTCCGTCTACGATTTTTACCCTCCACGCTTCCCTCCAATACTAAATTGGTGATCCCTTGATGCCTCAGAACATATCCTACCAACCGATCCCTTCTTTTAGTCAAGTTGTGCCACAAACTTCGCTTCTTCCGAATCCAATTCAATACCTCCTCATTAGCTATGTGATCTACCCATCAAATCTTCAGCATTCTTCTGTAGCACCACATTTCTAAAGCTTCTATTCTCTTCTTATCCAAACTATTTATCGTCGATGTTTCACTTCCATACATGGCTACACTCCATACAAATACATTCAGAAACGACTTCTTGACACTTAAATCTATACTTGATGTTAACAAATTTCTCTTCTTCAGAAACGTTTTCCTTGCCATTGCCAGTCTACATTTTATATCCTCTCTACTTCGACCATCATCAGTTATTTTGCTCCCCAAATAGCAAAACTCATTTTCTACTTTAAGCGTCTTATTTACTAATCTAATTCCGTCAGGATCACCCGACTTAATTTGACTACATTCCATTATCCTCGTTTTGCTTATGTTGATGTTCATCTTATATCCTCCTTTCAAGACACTGTCCATTCCATTCAACTGCTCTTCCAAGTCCTTTGCTGTCTCTGACAGAATTACAATGTCATCGGCGAACCTCAAAGTTTTTACCTCTTCTCCATGGATTTTAATACCTACTCCAAATTTTTCTTTTGTTTCCTTCACTGCTTGCTCAATATACAGATTGAATAGCATCGGGGACAGGCTACAACCCTGTCTCACTCCCTGCCCAGCCACTGTTTCCCTTTCATGCCCCTCGACTCTTATAACTGCCATCTGGTTTCTGTACAAATTGTAAATAGCCTTTCGCTCCCTGTATTTTACCCCTGACACCTTCAGAATTTGAAAGAGAGTATTCCACTCAACATTGTCAAAAGCTTTCTCTTTGTCTACAAATGCTAGAAACGTAGGTTTGCCTTTCCTTAATCTTTCTTCTAAGATAAGTCGTAGGGTCAGTATTGCTGCTCGTGTTCCAATGTTTCTACGGAATCCAAACTGATCTTCCCCGGGGTCGGCTTCTACTAGTTTTTCCATTCGTCTGTAAAGAATTCGCTTCAGTATTTTGCAGCTGTGGCTTATCAAACTGATTGTTCGGTAATTTTCACATCTGTCAACACCTGCTTTCTTTGGGTTTGGAATTATTATATTCTTCTTGAAGTCTGAGGGTATTTCGCCTGTCTCATACATCTTGCTCACCAGATGGCAGAGTTTTGTTAGGCCTAGCTCTCCCAAGGCTGTCGTTAGTTCTAATGGAATGTTGTCTACTCCCGGGGCCTTGTTTCGACTTAGGTCTTTCAGTGCTACAAACTGTCTATGAAACAAGTTTCAGAAACTGTCTATGAACACTTGTTTTTTAGAAGTTACCGAATGAAGAATTTATTATGTACGAACAAGTCGTGCAGTTTGAATAAAAGCAAATTGCATTAGAGTTTTATCAAAATATGTGGCATCAGAATGAATGTGGCTAGCGGTCTCTAGCGCAGATGCAGGTCGACAATGCATGTGACACAGAATCTGTACAATTAGTTCTGAATATCAATTACAGCAAGATCAAAATTATGTGTAACCAAAATGTCGAAAATGAGTTAGTAAATATTTACAGCGAAGTCATGGAAGCAGTACTTGAAGTGTTAAATTTTGCGCAGTTGCAAAGGAAGCCTGGAGAGCCCATGTGTCTGGATCTAGAAGTGTTGTTCGGATCGTAAAGATGAGGCTAGGTTGCAGTAAATGCTAAAGACGGTGTTGAGAGGAAGAACTGTGTGGTTATTAGTTAATAATGATGTGTATAAAAGTTGAGCAGGAGGAGCGAGTGTGAGCCCTTCTAATGTGACTAAAACCGAAGTTAATAATTAGAAATTACGGCAATTAACACGCAATAGGTGACAGATGTAAACTCTGAAACTGTGGGCGAGAAAAGAAACAGCACCAATTACATGCTAACTTCGCCTGAATGATAAAATTGTCAGCGTGGGTTGTAAAAATATGGGCGTGGGGAATGCATTATTAAGAACATTCATTATTGGTAAACAAACTGAGTTTATGGACCTCGTGTATTTATAGCAGGTCTTGATCATGCGTAATTATCAATTCCTTGGCTGTGAACTACAGACACGTCGCGGAAAATAGTGATCTGTTGTAAGTTGTCTCCCTCAAAATCCGATCGCCGAACAACTAAATAAACCGCAATCGATGTAAAATTTGAAGTGGAGAGCTTACAAGAGCAAAAAAGCGCCTTTATGGCAGAGGTGAAGTGAAACATGGACGGTTCGTAGGACGTGTTCTGAGGCATCGAGGGATCACCAATTTAGTATTGGGGGGCAGCGTGGAGGGTAAAAATCGTAGGGGGAGACCAAGAGATGAATACACTAAGCAGATTCAGAAGGAGAAAGTATTTGTATGGAGTGTAGCCATGTATGGAAGTGAAACATGTACGGTAAATAGTTTGGACAAGAAGAGAATAGAAGCTTTCGAAATGTGGTGCTACAGAAGAATGCTGGAGATTAGATGGGTAGATCACATAACTAATGAGTAGGTATTGAATAGAGCTGGGGAGAAGAGGATTTTGTGGCAAAACTTGACTAGAAGAAGGGACCGGTTGGTACGACATGTTCTGAGGCATCAAGGGATCACCAATTTAGTACTGGAAGGCAGCGTGGAGGGTAAAAATCGTAGAGGGATGATGTAGGCTGCAGTAGGTACTGGGAGATGAAGAAGCTTGCACAGGATACAGTAGCATGGAGAGCTGCATCAAACCAGTCTCAGGACTGAAGACCACAACAACAACAACATCGCAGAGGTCGCTAATACAAGTTTGTGTAGAGGACTTTTACTTGCAGGTGCGTCTGTTCGAATCCTGGTGGTGGAAAATATTCACTGCCAGTATTTAGTCGGCAAGTGGAGGGAGGTGATGTTGTAAACTTCTTGACTACTAGTCTTTGCGCAAATGTCCTGGATTAAATTCCAAAACTCTCCGAATTGTCTCATGTAGTGAGAGCCTGTTACGCTATTCGATGGTGATACGCCGGTCGGAAGAGGACGTCAATTTCGGCGACCTCCTTGCCTTCCCTTCATCCGTTCAACATAAATCCAACGCTACACTGTTAATGCACTCATCACAGCCATGCGCGTGGCCGGCCGGTGTGGCCGAGCGGTTCTAGGCGATTCAGTCTGGGACCGCGTGACCGCTACGGTTGCAGGTTCGAATCTTGCTTTGGGCATGGATGTGTGTGATGTCCTTAGGTTAGTTAGGTTTAAGTAGTTCTAAGTTCTAGGGGACTGATGACCTCAGATGTTAAGTCCCATAGTGTTCAGAGCCATTGGAATCATATGCGGGACACACACACTTTGCATTTCGTAGCATGTCGGAGGAAGGCTACGGCAAACCATCTCCACTAAGACGTGGCTTCCAACGTACAACAGCGATTCAGTAGTTCAACATCTGCTCCGCTACTCTCATTTTCAGAGTGCTAGACAACAGAAAGAGAATGCATAAATTGCAGAATAAAAATGGCTTGAAGGCCTTTAGGGAAAGTAGATCATGTTTTCAAAATTAATGTCCCAAAGTGTTTGTAAATGATGTTTTATGATGAGTGTGCGTTACTAGTTCTGACTTACAGATATAGACTTCTAACATGAACGCCATACAAAAACCTGTTTTCTCAGCTTACAGTGACAAGACGCACGGTTGGACTAACCAGGAAAGATACGAAAACAAAGAAACAGATTAATGACAAACTAAGTGGAATATGTAATTATTACTCTACTGGATTCTGGAGATTGGCGAGAAATGTAGTCAGAGGAACTGATGGCAAGTAGATTAATGATGTTATTTCCTGGATTCCAGGAGATAAGAAACGTCCATGATGGCAACCCACTGAAAGGCGATTCGATAACATTAGAAAATATGGTTTCACTGATTCATTCCACTATCACCGGCGTCTCACAGCTGGCAACGGAAACTCACATCTCCGACGAACGCCGGTACAGGGCGCGCGAGGTCCCGGCAGATCCAATGAAGGGTGCCCGGTGTTCCACGCCTTCAGCAGCTGCGACTGAGATCGCCCTCGGCCACCACATTAAAGAATTGGCGGCGGCAGCTGCACGCCCAGTCTCAGTCGCAGTCGTTGGCAGTCTTCAGTCTTAGTCAGCTTTCGACAGTTCGCTCGTACATTAGTAGCGGGAGCCTCGCCCTGTACAATGGTGTCTTTGCTTCTTGCAATAGTTGGACTTCATTCCCTGTTTGCTCTTCGAGAAAGCTATAAATTAAATAAAACTTCTGTTTGTTGTATTTAAGTGTCACTAATCATTTCTGATCCTGAAACTTCCTGGCAGATTAAAACTGTGTGCCGGACCATACCTCGAACTCCGGACCTTTGCCTTTCGCGGGCAAGTGCTCTACTAACTGAGCTACCCAAGCACGACTCACGCCCCGACCTCACAGCTTAACTTCTGCCAGTACCTCGTCTCCTACCTTCCAAACTATACAGAAGCTCTCCTGCGAACCTTGCAAAACTAGCACTCCTGAAAGAAAGGATATTGCGGAGACATGACTTAGCCACAGCCTGGGGGATGTTTCCAGAATGGGATTTTCACTCTGCAGCGGAGTGTGCGCTGATATGAAACTTCCTAGCAGATTAAAACTAAGTGGTGGACCGAGACTTGAACTCGGGACATTTGCCTTTCGTGGGCAAGTTCTCTACCAAACTGTGAAGACCGCTGGTGAGTTGTGCTTGGGTAGCTCAGTTATCCGGCACGGTAGGTCAGCGTGCTCGGTCAGAGGGTTTAATTGCCCTTTGTAATAAAAAGACTGAGGTAATAGATTAACAATGAACTTAAAAAAAATGGCTCCGAGCAGTATGAGACTTAACATCTATGGTCATCAGTCCCCTAGAACTTAGAACTACTTAAACCTAACTAACCTAAGGACATCACACAACACCCAGTTATCACGCGGCAGAGAAAATCACTGACCCCGCCGGGAATCGAACCCGGGAACCCGGGGGCGGGAAGCGATAACGCTACCTCACGACCACGAGCTGCGGACAACAACGAACTCAAACGGGTGTCTTACGACGTCCGCACCGAGCAAATGCAACGAACGAAATCTAACAAAATGAGATTAAAAGAAGTTGGTAGAGCAGTTGCCTGCAAAATACAAAGGTCCTGAGTTCGAATCTCGGTCCAGCACATAGATTTAATCTGCTAGAAAGTTTCATATCTGCGCACACTCCGCTGCAGAGTGAAAATCTCATTTTTGATCCTGTCCAGATCCCCTAGGACGACAGCTGCTGCGCCACGCTGTGGGTAGCCTCCCCTTACTGTTGTGTTTGAAGCAGTAGACATCAGAAAACGTCTATGAGCAAAACGTATGTGTGCGTAAAGGTCTACTAAACACTTTTGTTTGGCAGTGGACGCCGAACATCATCTGAGGCGTTAAGTAGCTGAAATATGATAAAACGTTCGTTTGATTTTAACGTTGCCTTCTAACAGAACAATGAGACGGCAGATACATTTAGGAACTCAAGTATTCAAGGAATTGAAAACTGGAATAAGGTAAAATAAACACGAATCATTAGATGTGTGGCATTCTAGCCAACAATTGTGGTATGACATTTGCAAGGGGGTACTTCTTATTGACATATGTCTTGTTAGTGCCCATGCGAATTCGTCTTTTTGGGTTAAAACACTGTCTGACAAAAAAAGTGAGGCAACTAGCAGACATTGTTGGATGATAGTGTAGCTACGTACATGCACGCGCCATCAGGATGGGATGTAAGTGATAACAATTTCAGTTCTCTGTGACAGGTAGTGCGGGAAACAGTGACATATCTTGCTTAGCGCCGTTACCAGGTATACAAGTGTCGTGTACAGCGTCAGCCGTTGAGATCGCTGTGAAGGACGCGGAGAGCCCGTGTACTCAGGTGACACAGCGCTATTGGCACCTGACAGAGTTTGAAAGGGGCCTCATTGTGGGTATCCGTTTGTCTGATCCGTCGAATCGTGTGATATCCTGATTTGATGGAATTCGAATGTGTCATTGACCTGATCACCGACTGAATGAGAACGTCAGGGTAGGCACACTGGTCGAATGCCGCAAAGGAGGCATCGCACCGTAACCCTTTGATACATGTACCTGCCGTCCAAGAACAAGTAATGGACTCAGGTGTCATCCCGCACACTTGGTCGAAAATTAAGAGCGGCCGGACTGCGGACTTATCGTCCCATCCTTAAGCTGTCGCTGACACCACAATACAAACAGCTGATTTTAGAGTGATGTCATGACTGCGAAACACGGACTGCTAACGAATGACGTAGCATTGTGTTCTTCGCGGTTCTGCACTTGCCCACATGACCATCGTCATCGAATATGGTGGCGACCTGGGGAGAGGCCCCTTTCTTCCATTGTCTTGGTGACGCACACTTTTAGTTACTCCTGGCATCACGGTGTGAGGAGCCATCGGGTATGGCTTCAGATGGTTCATATGGCTCTGAGCACTATGGGACTTAACATCTGTCCCCTAGAACTTAGAACTACTTAAACCTAACTAACCTAAGGACATCACTCACATCCATGCCCGAGGCAGGATTGGAACCTGCGACCGTAGCAGCAGCGCGGTTCCTGACTGTAGCGCCTAGAACCGCTCGGCCACAACGTCCGGCCCATCGGCTATGACTTCAAGTCACTGCCGGTAGTGGGTGACGGAAGTTTAGCGGTAAAGCGGTACATCCAGGTATTCTGTATCCTCGTGTGATACATGCCATGCGACAGTAGAGCTATTTTTCAACGTGACTTGCGATCGTCGACACCTGGCATTTGCCTCTGTGAACAATCTGAGTGATTTGTAGGGACTCCCATGGCCAGCAAGAAACTCATATGTCAATAGGCCTATGTTTTCATTAGGCGGTGCCCCAGAGCTCCTATACATATTTGAAAAATGTCATATTATGGCCTTGAGCTGCTAGTAAGAAACTTAAATTTCACAACTAGTTTCAGTAGTCTGAGCATCATCAGGTTCCCATATATCAAATAACATAAGACGTAAGTAACACTGCAGGCTTAAACTGTCACGAATCTGTTGTTATTGTTGTTGTAAAGCACGTATCTGTCAAGTGATGTAAATTAATAGCAACAACACATAACGGATGTTTTCAACCTCAGATATGTATCTGATAGAACATACGAGGTGTGGCTAGAAAAAAACCGGACTAGTACTGGTGAAACAATAAAACGAATGCAATAAGGCTGAAAGTCGCGTGGCCTGTCACGTCACTCTCGCTCCGCCTACTGCTCGAGTTTCATCTGCCTCCTGCACTCAGTCTGCCCGTGGCGTCTGTTTTAAGTAGTTGACGTTTTGTCTGTGCGTCGGAAAATGTTGAGTGTACAGAAAGAACAGCGTGTTAACATCAAATTTTGTTTCAAACTAGGAAAATCTGCAATTGAAACGTTTGCAATGTTACAACAAGTGTACGGCGATGATTGTTCATCGCGAACACAAGTGTTTGAGTGGTTTAAACGATTTAAAGATGGCCGCGAAGACACCAGTGATGACACTCGCACTGGCAGACCATTGTCAGCAAAAACTGATGCAAACATTGAAAAAATCGGTAAACTTGTTCGACAAGATCGCCGTTTAACAATCAGAGCAGTGTCTGAGTTAACAGGAGTTGACAAGGAAAGTGTTAGGCAGATTCTTCATGAAAGTTTCAACATGAACAAAGTGTGTTCAAAAATGGTTCCAAAGTGTCTCACAATTGAACAGAAGGAACGCCGAAGAATGATTTGTTCTGACATCCTGGAAAACATTGAAAGTGATCCCACCTTCTTACAAAATGTTATTACTTGCGATGAATCGTGGTTTTTTACTTACGATCCCGAAACTAAACGCCAATCGATGCATTGGAAAACTCCTGGTTCTCCACGACAAAAAAAAAGCACGAATGTCAAAATCGAAATTCAAGGCAATGATGACTGTTTTTTTTTTGACATCAAAGGGATTGTGCACATTGATTGGGTACCAGAGGGACAAACAGTGAATCAGCATTACTACATTAGCGTCCTGGCTACCCTAAGTGAGCGAGTACGGAGAAAACGGAACGATTTGTGGAGAAAAAAGTCATGGATCCTTCACCAAGACAATGCCCCAGCTCACAGTGCGTTGTCAGTGAAGACGTTTTTGGCAAAACACAACATTCCCATCTTAGATCATCCACCCTACTCACCTGATTTGGTCCCCTGTGACTTTTTTCTTTTCCCTAAAGTCAAGTCAGCTTTGAAAGGAACTAGATTTGAGACTGTTGAAGCAGTAAAAGAAAAAGCGACGGAAGTAATGTATGGACTTACCGAAAATGATCTGCAGGATTGCTATGAACAGTGGAAAATTCGTATGGAGCGGTGTAGAGACCGAGGAGGAGAGTACATTGAAGGAGATAACATGAAATTGTAAATAATTGTAAATAAATATTTTTTCCAGCATCAGTCCGTTTTTTTTCTAGCCGCACCTCGTACGTCATACGTGGGACTGGCTCGGACGTGAACTCCGCCCCAGTGCCAGCATCAAGGATGCTAAGAACCAATTACAACATATTACAGATCGAAACTTGCCACCATTAAAAATGTTAAGCGATCAAGACTGCTTCCAGTTTATTTATAATAATCGCAGATCGCTGTTTTCCTATATAAGGATTGGGCCAGCGTGCCTCAAGAGAGGATACAGCGGCTTAATGACAGCCTCCCCAACCGTATCAGTGCATCCACCGAGGCCAGAGGGGTGTAACGTCGCAGTCCTAAGTCGGCTCATACCGCAAAATTCTTAGCAAATTTCATTCTAATTTGCAATCACTGAAATAACGTACGATTATCTCTCAACCCGTGAAGTTTCATTTAGTTTCCTTCTACCATTCTGAGTGTTTTACTTTTTTGGTTAGTTGGTGTATCAGTAGTTTATTGCGAGGTAATAGTTGAGAGACGAACAGTGGCATGGAATCAGGCGTTCTATCGCCCAGGCTGCATCTGCCTTCGAAGTTACGAACGTGGTCCACTCACACTATGCGTGCTGCCTCTGGTTTTCTACCAAGTGTTTTGTAAGCATTACTGTACGGTGGAAATATTTACGGGGGAAGCAGGCGTTGAACTATTGTCGCCCGCGGCTTTGCTCTTTCGTTGCTGCTTTTACTAATGCGATACCATATCCTCTGCAAATGAGTCAGTTTACGTAACTTTTCAGTTTGTCATGTACCAAGGTTGTACCACAGTTTAAGTGTCAGTTATACCGGGTGATCAAAACGTCAGTATAAATTAGAAAACTGAATAAATCACGGAATAATGTAGATAGAGAGGCACAAATTGAGACACATACTTGTAATGACATTGGGTTTTATTAGAACCCGAAAAAATACAAACGTTCATAAAATGTCCGACAGATGGTGCTTCATCTGATAAGAGTAGCAATAATTAGCATAACAAATTAAGACAAAGCAAAGATGATGTTCTTTACAGGAAATGCTCAATATGTCCACCACCATTCCTCAACAATAGCTGTAGTCGAGGAATAATGTTGTGAACAGCACTGTAAAGCATGTCCGGATTTATGGTGAGGCATTGGCGTCGGATGTTGTCTTTCAGCATCTATAGAGATGTCAGTCGATCACGATACACTTGCGACTTCAGGTAACCCAACGCCAATAATCGCACGGACCGAGGTCTGGGGACCTGCGAGGCCAAGCATTACGAAAGTGGCGGCTGAGCACAAGATCATCACCAAACGACGCTCGCGAGAGATCTTTCACGCGTCTTGCAATGTGGGGTGGAGCGCCATCCTGCATAATCATCGTACGTTCCAGCAGGTGTTTATCAGCCAGGCTGGGGATGATGCGATTCTGTAACATATAGGCGTAACTCTCACCCGTCACGATAGCAGTTTTGCTGTCCAGTGCCATCTGTCGGACATTTTGTGAACTTAGTTTTTTATTTTTGTTCTAATAAAACGCCGTGTCATTCCAAGCATGTGTATCAATTTTTACCTCTCTATCTACATTTCTCCGTGGTTTATTAAGTTTTCAAATTTATGCTGACTTTTTGATCACCCTGTAGAGCCCTCATCAAGTCCGATCATACTATTATATCCATTACAGATAAAATAGTGAAATAGGACAAACAGTTCACTTAAGTACCAACGCTTCCGTAGGTAACAAGGCTCGTCCCGGCGTTTCTGTTTTTCATTAAAAGTACTCTCTCGTGTAGAGACGTATGATATTGTAGAACCTACCACGAACCGTCTGTACTACTCACACAAGCAACGATCTTATTTTGACAGACTCAACTGATTGATCGTCTGGAAGAACTCCCTAATACTTTCTGCAGGAGCCATTTGGCAAGAACAGTCAACTAAATTTAAACGTAGCTCAGGATGGTTCCTGTAGCGACGCATAGGCTGTGAAACAACCTCTGATCACAGTTTGACAGGGATACCCTTACGCCTAATGCATAATATCAGTTAGAACTAGTAGTCGTGCTGTATGAGCATCGGTATCTTTCACAAGACTGTCTCATTTACCTCATCACCGTGCAAAACGCATCCGATGGTTTAGAGAACGGTGAAACTGGATGGATAAATGAAGCAAACGTGTTTCAGTGATGCATAGAGGATCCGTTGCAGCATCATTGATGGTCTACCAGAATAGCGGTAGCTACCGACTTTTACGAGTTGACACTTCCTCTTGGAAGAGATATGTAGCTTCACTTAGCGTCACGCGGTTGGGCGAACTCTAGAAGGTACTGACATAAGTGATAGTGGAGTAGGAACTAATTTCGTTAACAGTGCAAAGGCGTTAGGACTTGATGAAGCACAAGTGTGATACTATATAGACGATCCGAAATAACTTCCTTGCTTCTCCTCCTAGCAACTGTTTGTCGCAGGTCGTTGGAGATAGTAATGTTTCAAACAGTTGGAAAAAAATGGCAGATTTTTTCCGTTTCCAGTACGTCGGATATACGCGTATAAATATAGGTCTATGTCTCTGACGTCAGTCACTTGCAGAAACACGGAATGCGCTTAATGCCCTGTTGTTATGATTATTTGGAGAAGATACAGTTTTTACTCCTTGACTTCCAGGAGACGGTTTGGCACTGTCTTTTATTGAACAAAATGTGAGCTTAAGGAGTATCCAAGCAAGTTTGCAACTGGATTCAACACGTTGCAGCTGATGGAACTCGCCGTATTGTTCGTAATTCGCCGACATCGTCAGATGTAGAAGTGCCTTCTGGACGACCTCGAAATTGCTACAAGACCCTTACCGCTCACGACGTATGTACAGGGTTATTACAAATGATTGAAGCGATTTCACAGCTCTACAATAACTTTATTATTTGAGATATTTTCGCAATGCTTTGCACACACATACAGAAACTCAAAAAGTTTCTTTTAGGCATTCACAAATGTTCGATATGTGCCCCTTTAGTGATTCGGCAGACATCAAGCCGATAATCAAGTTCCTCCCACACACGGCGCAGCGTGTCCCCATCAATGAGTTCGAAAGCATCGTTGATGCGAGCTCGCAGTTCTGGCACGTTTCTTGGTAGAGGAGGTTTAAACACTGAATCTTTCACATAACCCCGCAGAGAGAAATCGCATGGGGTTAAGTAGGGAGAGCGTGGAGGCCATGACATGAATTGCTGATCATGATCTCCACCACGACCGATCCATCGGTTTTCCAATCTCCTGTTTAAGAAATAGCGAACATCATGATGGAAGTGCGGTGGAGCACCATCCTATGGTACGTTTAGCTCCCTGCTTGCTTTATTCGTCGACTTCCGCGGGCTACGTGTGAAACTTGCCCGCACGCGTTCGACGGTTTCTTCGCTCACTGCGGGCCGACCCGTTGATTTCCACTTACAGAGGCATCCAGAAGCTTTAAATTGCGCATATCATCGCCGAATGGAGTTAGCAGTTGGTGGATCTTTGTTGAACTTCGTCCTGAAGTGTCGTTGCACTGTTATGACTGACTGATGTGAGTGCATTTCAAGCACGACATACGCTTTCTCGGCTCCTGTCGCCATTTTGTCTCACTGCGCTCTCGAGCGCTCTGGCGGCAGAAACCTGAAGTGCGGCTTCAGCCGAACAAAACTTTATGAGTTTTTCTACGTATCTGTAGTGTGTCGTGACCATATGTCAGTGAATGGAGCTACAGTGAATTTATGAAATCGCTTCAATCATTTGTAATAGCCCTGTATAAGCGACCGGTCTTGTTCGTTTAGAATATCGGGTTACGTGTTGTGGTCGTATCACAAACCATCTGGTTGTCATACTTTACGTTAGACCTAATGATGTAAAACCACGAAAGCGGTCGTAACCTTATAAATGTCTACTGATACAGCGGTGGTGGTTTTCAGTTATCATTCATATCCATGTCTATTAGCTGCGTAGCTTAACATGATAAAGATTGTGTTCAGTAAAATCTAAAACTTTCAGAGAAATACAGGGAGAGATGGAGAAGGCTATTGCTTGGTGCAATTAGTCCCAGACACAAATAAGCATAGCGCTTTTATTGGTGGAAGGGTTTGTTGTTATTCGATTACACTATTGGATATAAATCAGTGGCAACAATAACAGTTGTTACACATCCGAGACTAGCCGGCCGGAATGATTTAAATTGAATCGACTACGTAAAACTACTTATCGGAATAACTACGTCAGAGTATAATTCGTATGAAGAACCCTAAATGAACGTAATTCATTCAATAAACAAGCGGTTTACCAAATATTCGTCTCACTGATTCTTCAATGATTTTCCCAGTCTGTGATCCAAACCACACGGAACTAACACAAGAGAAACAGAAAATTCAAAGGGGAGTTACACGTTTCGTCACTGATTCGTTTAGTAAGTGCGAGTACACCACGAAATACCCACATAGCTCCAAAGACTGTCGCTACAAACTCAGTGTTAAGTATCGTGGAGATCCTTACTAGTAAAACTCCAAGAGCTTACGTTCTACGTAGAGTCAGGTAGGATGCTGATGCTGCCTGACAGAACAGCCTGTGTTAAGAGAGACACATTACCAGCTGAAAATCTGTCACAGGTGTCGATACCCCTTCTCTACAACATCTCCTTGATATAACTCAAGCTCTTAACAAGACATCGGCAGTCTTTTCACCCGCACCCTGTTTCCCATTTGAAGAGGAAAGAGCGTAAACTATAATGCTAACTAAGGTGTCCTCCATCATACACCAAAAGGTGGCTTGTGAAATAGAAGTATAGAGGAAGAACTCATAGATTAACAGGAAAGGAATACTAAGGTCTGCCACACTCAATACCGTGCTTCGGGCCAGAAACATTTCGAATACGTTACGCATTCTGGTTCGTATTCTCCTTTCCGGAGACACCACTCGGCATGAACAAGGAGAAGAGAAGATATCGAGTCGATGTGGTAAAGAAAGATATTGAAAACTGTGTCTCCCTCATAGCTCGTCTCTTCCAACAAATGCCGAGACGTCAGCTATAGTCAAACACAGGTTTCAGCATTCAATTATACGCAGTAAAGATCCCAGCCGTAGTAGTAACTACTATTATAGTACGTTTAAGAGAATGTTAGAAAATAAAAAGCCCTAAATTAACATAATTTTTAGAACATGCGACGGCATATGACATGTGCATTGAGGAGAATCACTTACCTTATAAACAGTTTTCAGGACAATTAGCAGTTAATCTTTCAAAATACTAACACTGATCAACAAGTAATAGTTTCATAATATTTAGCAGATGCTTAGGAAACTGTTCTCTGACTTTCATTCAAGACAGGCAGCACTCATAATTGTGATAAGTGGAAATAATACAGAGCATGTTAGCCAGTACCAGTGAGAATACTGAGGAAATTGTGGGGCGTGAAGGAAGCAGTAGAACTGATGAGAAAGATGAATCGAAAATGTAAATAGTTGGTTGTATTTTGTATTCCTGCTGAACGTTATTGATGCATAGGAGGCATGTAGTTATCAACAGTAACACTGAAGGTAGATGCTTGGCTGTCCAATCTTAATATTTCATTACAGAAATGTTACGTAAATCAAGAACAAAAAGTAAGAAATGACGCTTGAGGACTAGTGTTAATATCCTGACAACAATATACACGTTATACAAACCTTTCTGTGGAATTTTGAATTTTTTTACTTATCATTTATTAGAGAAATTAAGTTTCAAATGTTACGAGCAATCGTTCAAACATTATTGCTTTCTTGGATGACATACGAAGTTGGTTAGGTACTTTTTCCTTTATAAGACCTATATCAACTACGTAGAAAAAAATATGAATGAATTTAACAACTCCTCCATCTACGTTTTCCTCCAACTGTAGGGTATGAGTAAATAAATTCAAGTGAACAGTACGACCACTCTGGTCTTTGTTACCTGCATACCTCGTATGATACTCGAGCTGTAGAAAAGTAGGGAATAAAAAGTGCTAGAAAATCTGAATCTCTCTCTATGCATCTTTGTTAGTATTTGAAAGGTTGACTGCTAATTGTTCTGAAGACTGTATTTATACGGGAAACATGCGGGATGCTGCGTTTGAAGACGTAGGCTCAAACCGAATCTGCCTCCACTATTTTAATTTCTCGATAGTTTCATACGAATCCCGACAGCTATTATAAAAGAAAGTCACAAGTAACATCGTACCGATATGAGAGTGAGACAGATGTTGGAATGACTTTCGCTAAAACGAGGTGAAAAGGACAGAAATTGTTGCTTCGGAATCTGTAAAATCCCCGCAGGGAATTGCAACCGAACGATTATTGAAGTCAGTGTGTAGAGCCTTTGAGATTGGAGCCATACTTTGAGCCTCTCAAAGGTAGTACGGACAGATAAATACGAGACGGACCAAACAAGTAGTTTTCCTGCTCTCATGTACAGAGGCAGATGATTAGAACTGTATACCTGAAACCGAAAAAAACTACGGAGCTGGCTTTGCGAAAGGTAAAGACACTAGAGACACAGTTCTACTGTCACGTATGATGTCGGAAGCATAATCATGGAGAAATAGAGAGATTTTTGTCGGCCCATGAAAGGAACGACCGATAATGCTATGTATAGTAAGGTGTTTAAAATCATCAGCAAACAGTCATACGATGTGAGGAAAAGCCGGTAACTTGAAATGCGTAAAAGAACCGAGAGTGAATAATAAGAATTAAGCACCACGAGTGAAGTGCTCAGATGATGATAGGCGCAAGGCAATATAAAGTCTCTCTCCTCAGCCTGTTCAAAAGTATATCGAAGAAGCAATGAGGAAAATGAAAGAGAGATTCAGAAGGGCGATTAAAGGTCAGGGTAGAAGGGTATCATTAACAATATTAGCTGAATACGTTGGTTATGCTCTGTGAAAATCGGAAGAATTAAAGAACCTGCTGAATGGAATAAACAGTCTACTGGCAACAGAATATAGATTTAGACTAAACCAAAGAAAGTGAAGAGTATTGACGAGTATCGGAAATAAGATTAACGACATACTTAAAGTTAACATTAGGGGCCGCATAGAAGATGAACTACAGTTCACTACCTTGTATGCAAAGTGACGTATGACGAAGGAAGCAAGGAGAACTTAAACAGCAGAAAGCCAAAGTGGAAATTACGCTGTAAAAGCCGGCCGTGGTGTCCGAGCGGTTCTAGGCGCTTCAGTCCGGAACCGCGCCACTGCTATAGGCGCAGGTTCGAATCCTGCCTCGGGCATGGATGTGTGTGATGTCCTTAGGTTGGTTAGGTTTAAGTAGTTCTAAGTTCTAGGGGGCTGATGACCTCAGATGTTAAGTCCCGTAGTGCTCAGAGCCGTTTGAGCCATTTTTTACTCTATAAAGGAAATCTAAGTCATACATGGGCCTTAATTTAACAAATACATTTCTTTTAATATTTGTTTGAGATTGTTGGGGGCGACCTGAAGCATCAAGTTTGTCAAGATCACTAGCAATTCTTTTTATTACTATTACCGATTTCAATAGATCTACGCTGTAATCATCGTATATTGTAACGTTTTATTTGACCCAATATCTCTATGTGACTTTCAGTATAGTGGAAAACGGGGTATACCCAATAATGTTACAACATCAGATGATGACGGGGTAGATCTGTCGTAGTAATAAAATGAATTGTTAGCGATCTTGGCAAATTTGATTCTTCAAGCATAATATTTCTGTGAATATTCGTCTACCGCACATAATTTTGCAAAAATGAATCATCAATACGAGGAAAAACACCAGATTAACAGAATCAAAGAGATTTAGTTTGTGCGCCACAAAAGGATGCTGAAAATTAAATAGGCTGTTAAGATAAAAAAAAGAGGTGTTACGCAGAATCGGTGGTCAAAAGCAATCTGTGGCAAACACTGACTAGAAGAAACATGACGATGAGACGTGTGTTAAGAGATTAGAGAGTAACACCCAGAAGTTGACAGCATTAACTTAAAAAAAAAAAAAGTTTACTCATTTGTGTCTGTTTTTCGCCACCTGTTCTTTACAAATCATTGACTTCCTTCACCTATATTTTCGAAAAATCGAGAGCATAATCACATCTTTCTTTCTTTATTTCGTATTTTGCTTGTAGATTGATTCTTTTACTGTGATCTTCAGACAGTTGTTTAGATGCAAATATACTACTTCGTGTATCCGTAACCAAGTAATTACCATTAGAAATACGCTTCTTTGCGTTTTAGAAATTCACTTTCGCGATCGATGGCCTTAGTTTATTTAGGAAAGATTACGCGCTAATTCAATACATATTCTGGTTGGTAATTATCGTGATCTTCTATTGAACAGTACGGGGAACTACAAATGGAAATGATTCTGAGGAAAATAAATAACAATCAGCCGCATTTAGCATCACCTTATGGTGTAAACGTGTACAGCGTTTCGACTAATCCAAGTGGTCATAATCGGGGTGATGACATACTTTGATATACCATGACGCTATCAGGGCAAATAAACATGAAATATATAGAGACAGCCTTTTAAAATGTATTCCCCTATTAGCGAGACTGGCAAATTTATTTGGTGCATATTTTGTAAAGCAGTGCTCCATCATTGCTATGAGGCAGAACTATTAACAAACGTAACGACTATTCGGAAATGAACATTTCTACATTATATGCACCCCTTCTTTTTTTTGGTCATCAGTCTACTGACTGGTTTGATGCGGCCCGCCACGAATTCCTTTCCTGTGCTAACCTCTTCATCTCAGAGCAGCACTTGCAACCTACGTCCTCAATTATTTGCTTGACGTATCCAATCTCTGTCTTCCTCTACAGGTTTTGCCCTCTACAGCTCCCTCTAGTACCATGGAAGTCATTCCCTCATGTCTTAGCAGATGTCCTATCATCCTGTCCCTTCTCCTTATCAGTGTTTTCCACATATTCCTTTCCTCTTCGATTCTGCGTAGAACCTCCTCATTCCTTACCTTATCAGTCCACCTAATTTTCAACGTTCGTCTATAGCACCACATCTCAAATGCTTCGATTCTCTTCTGTTCTGGTTTTTCCACAGTCCATGTTTCACCACTATACAATGCTGTACTCCAGACGTACATCCTCAGAAATTTCTTCCTCGAATTAAGGCCGGCATTTGATATTAGTAGACTTCTCTTGGCCAGAAATGCCTTTTTTGCCATAGCGAGTCTGCTTTTGATGTCCTCCTTGCTCCGTCCGTCATTAATTATTTTACTGCCTAGGTAGCAGAATTCCTTAACTTCATTGACTTCGTGACCATCAATCCTGATGTTAAGTTTCTCGCTGTTCTCATTTCTACTACTTCTCATTACTTTCGTCTTTCTCCGATTTACTCTCAAACCATACTGTGCACTCATTAGACTGTTCATTCCGTTCAGCAGATCATTTAATTCTTCTTCACTTTCAATCAGGATAGCAATGTCATCAGCGAATCGTATCATTGATATCCTTTCACCTTGTATTTTAATTCCACTCCTGAACCTTTCTTTTATTTCCATCATTGCTTCCTCGATGTACAGATTGAAGAGTAGGGGCGAAAGGCCACAAGCCTTGTCTTACACCATTCTTAATACGAGCACTTCGTTCTTGATCGTCCACTCTTATTATTCCCTCTTGGTTGTTGTACATATTGTATATGACCCGTCTCTCCCTATAGCTTACCCCTACTTCTTTCAGAATCTCGAACAGCTTGCACCATTTTATATTGTCGAACGCTTTTTCCAGGTCGACAAATCCTATGAAAGTGTCCTGATTTTTCTTTAGCCTTGCTTCCATTATTAGCCGTAACGTCAGAATTGCCTCTCTCGTCCCTTTACTTTTCCTAAAGCCAAACTGATCGTCACCTAGCGCATTCTCAATTTTCTTTTCCATTCTTCTGTTAGAGTTATAAGATTACTCATATCTGTGATGAATTATTTTTTCTTGACTTGTTAGAGTAAGGCAGAATATTGACTTCCAGTTGTGTTCTTCCTCTGTGAAAAGCTTCATCAAAGTTCATCAGCCAAGTGGCGGTAGATAGGGAATTTAGTTCAGACGCAGGAGAAGGACTGAACACAGAGGAACGTGGACGCAAATGAACTCTACATTGAACGTAATCATCACTAGTTAAACATGTGAAGTAAACAAAAGTTTTCAGCTCAGAATGGTTTCCCCAGTGACAGAGTACACGATATTTTCTGAGGGTGCGAGCAATCAGATCTGTTGCAAAATGTTTATCCACAGTTAATGAGATTTTCGAGTTCATTAAAGTTTTCAGAGTGTGAGGACACATCTTCAGGTCGTGAAACAGACTCGCTGTAACACCTTCTGAAAAATATTTCCTCAGTATTATAGGTCAGTAAGCTTCAATAACTGGACGCACAACGTTCATAAGAATGGACATCTGTCAGCACGGTAAAATTCAGGACCGAGAAAAGAAATTGGCAAGCGTTCGTTTAATTAAAAGAAAAGGCACTTAGTATTCGTATTATTACCTGGACTTAAGATTAATTTTTTTGGTAAATACTCTTTTCTGCGTGCAGAAAGTTAATCATTGAATACCGTCAACGGAACAGAAACTTTCGTAAAGTGGATGTACTGTAAAGTGAATGACAAATGAGGTAGTCCTTTGGCATGCCAGCAGAGATTCACCTGTCACAACTATCCACTATGACTAAGTAGAGAAAGACGTAAGTTACTTAGGACCTAAGTTACAAATAAAGTGAAGTATACCTATTATAGCAGCAGTTAATTGAATACGAAACTGAAAGCGGAAGAGGAACGAGAAGAAAACGGACGTCTTGGTTGCGAAACGGTGGACAAAGAAGGGACTGCGTGATACTCACTCATTGGGACACGCCGCAGGAAACCGAGAACCTATGAAATATATGAGCGTAAATGTCCGTTAGTGTATGTGCACAGTAATGTGAAAAATGACACTTTTTTGTTCGGAAAATACTAATCACGAGTTTTCTGTTAAAAAACTGTCTTTCTTCGATTTAGGCCCTCCGTACTACAGGGAACCCAGTATGTGGGGAAGTTCATGGACAAAGGGAAATAAAATTGGACATAATTTCATTCAACTGCATTTAGATCTGTTTAGTCAACGTTTCGAGTCGCTATGACACGAGTTCTTCCTTAGGTTGTGAGAATACACATTGTCCACCAGATTAAGATCGCCCGTAAATGGAGGCACGAAACGAAGAGTGTTACACAGGACCATGCCGTCACAGCCAAAATTTATTGCAAATAAATTGCTGTTCTAACGAATGCCGTCCAAAGTAGAAGACATTTATTGAAACAAAAAGTGTTTCAGAAATGTCTAAATTTGAATGCTTTCGCACAGGGGAACAGAGGTTTAGTAACTGTAGTAGGAAACTATGCTGACATATAATAATGATTGAAAGTGAGTGGCAAATTGTGCGAGGATAATCGTGATCGGTGGAACATACGTGTCCTATCAACATACCTGCTTCCGAATTCTCACAGGGACTAGATCGTCCCACTTTCTCGTCATGCTGCAAAGTGGTGTGTTCACGGTTAATTTGAAGTCACCAGGCCCACGATTTTTCTTTTCTTTATAATGATATATTGAGTACGTTATTTATACGCATTTTACGCTGTTTTGCTTCGGTTTTGAAGAGATAAGTCCAGTGAGGACATGTCTGAAGATTTCTTACGTTATTAGTACATACACAGTGTGTCCCAGGAGGAATGCTCAATATTCAGAGTTATGACAAGAACGATCATTCGAAGCAAAAAAGTCTAGTAACCATGGGCTCTAAAATGCATGCCCTAGGAGCTGTGAACAATTTTTCATCTTCGCAACTGAGAAACAAATCTCTTCTACTGCAAGCTCTTTGCTTTCCATATTTTGATAGGTGGTAGTATTGACGAAAAGGAGAAAAAGTTGTCCAACAAACATGGACTCACAAGAGCATAACTTCAGAGCTGTGAGGACATATTCACGTTTGATATTGTGAACCGCGTTACTCCGGTTGAAGAAGTGCACATAACTCTTAAGGCATGCACTTTAGAGCCCATTACCACAATACTTTATTTGTTTTGGTCCATTCCACCACCTCTCAAAATATGGGCAGCAAATAATTGACAGTAGAAGAGAAATTTATATGAAAACGAGTCAGGTATGCATTTTATAGCCCATATTAATTAGGCTTTTTTTTTTTACTTCGAATGATCAGTCCTGTCACATTCCTTAATAGTGGCCAGTCCTCCTGGAATACCCTGTATACTGTTAGCTACATATTTTCAATTATAAACTATCGCTGAAGTGTGTCGTACATGCAAAATGAGCATGAGCGCTGTGGTGACTAAACATTTGCATTATCTTTCATATTTTCTCTTAGTGCACTCAACAGTGTACCTAAACTTCATGTGGAGCTATAGTAATTTAATAATTACTTGTAATGTTACCAAGTAGCTTTCCTCCTCGCTCTCGTAAGACAGTTGTAAGTCATACGTAAAATAATAAGACCGGTTTGGCAAACCAGGAATTGGTGTTCTTGAAGACGTGCAGCTTCAAACAGTAGGAGACTAGCATCCAATAAACAGCACAAGAAGACGGTACAGACACTGAAGCAGACGGAAGGAAGAAATAAGAATTAGTATCATTTAAACTCACTGCAAGGAGTCATTAGACGTCACCATCGCTTTGAAAAAGCTCCTACATGTTAATTTCTAAATATTAATGTCTGACACAGTATTATTGCTCGTCAATTTATTCCTACATATCTCCCTCATTGGAAGGATTTATTTTATTCCAGTCCTGCTGAACATATTAGTTCCACATAAAATTATGTTAAAACTCTAAATATTAGGCGAAAATTAGAATCTTTGGTTTACTCACAATGCATTCAAGAAACATTTCGAAAAGAGGGTGTGTGTAAAGTGTCTTGAAAATAGTTTATAAAATAAACGTACACAAAATTAAAGCAATTATTAATGGAATAGAATTAAATTAAGCCTGATGGTGCGAGGGGAATGGGATTAGGAAATAGAAGACGAGTTTTGCTATGATGAAAGAAGTAAAATGAATATAAAATACATTTTGGCAATAACAAAATAAAATTTCCTGAAAAACAGAGATTCGTTAACATGACGTATGAAATTAAGTGTTAGCTAGTGGTTTTTGGAATTACTTTTCTGGATTGTGGTCTTATATGAAAGTGCAATATGGACAAGGAGTAGTATCGACAAAAAGAAAATAGACGCTATTGAGATGTGATGCTACAGGAGACTGCTGAAAATTATATGAGTGAGTCGGGTAAGAACTGTAGTCGTTATGAAAGGAAGATATAAGATGGACGTCAACAGAAGCAAAAGGAGGATAACGGAATGTAGTCGAATTAAATCGGGTGATGCTGCGGGAATTAGATTAGGAAATGAGAGGCTTAAAATAGTAAAGGAGTATTGCTATTTGGGGAGCAAAATGACTGATGATGGTCGAAGTAGATAGGATATGAAATGTAGACTAGTAATGGCAAGGAAAGCGTTTCTGAAGAAGAGAAATTTGTTAACAGCGAGTATAGATTTCAATGTCAGGAAGTTGTTTCTGAAAGTATTTGTATGGAGTGTAGCCATGTATGGAAGTGAAACGTGGACGATAAATAGCGTAGACAAGAAGAGAATAGAAGGTTTCGAAATGTGGTGCTACAGAAGGATGCTGAAGATTAGATGGGTAGATCACATAACTAATGAGGAGGTATTGAACAGAACGGAAGAGAAATTTGTGGCACAACGTGACTAGAAGAAGGGATCGGTTGGTAGGGCATATTCTGAGGCAACAAGGGATCACCAATTTAGCATTGGAGGGCAGTGCGGAGGGTAGAAATGGTAGAGGGAGACCAGGAGATGAATACACTAAACAGATTCAGAAGGATGTAGGTTGCAGTAGGTACTGGGAGATGAAGAAGCTTGCACAGGATAGAGTATCATGGAGAGCTGCATCAAACCAGTCTCTGGACTGAAGACCACAACAACAACATTAATCGAAAATGAGACAAAATCAACTTTATGGCATAATTTGATTACAAGAAGGAACAGTTTGATTGAACACATCCAGAGATATCTAGTAGTACATAAGGCAGTGGTAGAAGGGAAGAGACTTCCAGTAGCATGGAGAGCTCCATCGAATAAGTCCTCAGACGAAAGAACCCAACAGCAACAAGGAATATAGATGGTAATCGCGTCATGGAAGGGCTAATGGAGCATTTGTCAGTTGTGCGTGGGTTACGTACTGTTATTGGAACGGTGCGTGTGGGGTTGGCCACCCTGCCGGCGGTACTTACCCGCAGCGCGGCGGTCGTGTTGCGGCTGCGCGGCGGCATAGCGTCGGCTGGGCAGCGTCTGGCGTGCTGAGCGCGGCACTCGGCGGTCAGTCAGTGCTGCCAGCCGCCTTCCCCACCACCTCCCCCACCACGGCGCCGAGGCGACCCCGACCGCGCCCACAAGATCTGCCGCGGCCTGATGAAATTCTGATCGCCTGGACCGCGGCCGGCGAGCGACAGGTGCCCGCACTTTCGGGGAAATACCAATTTTTTCCACGTCGACAACTGGTTTAGGTATTCGCAGAAGACGCACTTCCTGGAAGACTCTCCCGTCAGTATGGTGTAATTATTTCTGGAAAGCTACAATCTTCTCGAAAATCAACTAAAATTTGCCCGGCGTTTACAGTTTCTGATGAACAAACAAAGCACATGCCTTATCGATACAGGTGATTATTAGACACACACACGAATTCTTCAGTAGAGAAGTTATATCGCTATAATACAAGGAACTGTCGAATTTGGTATTTATATAATTATTATTTCCAAGTAATTGAGGCCCCATGAGATTAGTATGTAGATTAACACATCCACAACTTTCGCGGCGACAATTATCGTTTTGACCTGCAAGCTACACTACTGGCCATTAAAATTGCTACACCACGAAGATGACGTGCTACAGACGCGAAATTTAACCAATAGGAAGAAGATGCTGTGATATGCAAATGATTAGCTTTTCAGAGCATTCACATAAGGTTGGCGCCGGTGGCGACATCTACAACGTGCTGACATGAGGAAAGCTTCCAACCGATTTCTCATACACAAACAGCAATTGACCGGCTTTCCTGGTGGAATGTTGCGATGCCTCGTGTAATGAGGAGAAATGCGTACCATCACA
Source organism: Schistocerca serialis cubense (assembly GCF_023864345.2). Taxonomy (NCBI): domain Eukaryota; kingdom Metazoa; phylum Arthropoda; class Insecta; order Orthoptera; family Acrididae; genus Schistocerca; species Schistocerca serialis. The sequence goes on from NC_064646.1 coordinate 16,917,567, forward strand.
TTTCCGACTTCGATAAAGGTCGGATTGTAGCCTATCGCGATTGCGGTTTATCGTATCGCGGCATTTCTGCTCACGTTGGTCGAGATCCAATAACTGTTAACAAAATATGGAATCGGTGGGTTCAGTAGGGTACTGCAGAACGCCGTGCTGTATCCCAACGGCCTCGTATCACTAGCAGTTGAGATAACAGTCATCTTATCCGCACGGCTGTAACAGATCGTGCAGCTACGTCTCGATCCCTGAGGCAACAGAAGGGGACGTTTCCAAGACAATGACCATATGCACGAACAGTTCGACGACGTTTGCAGCAGCATGGACTATCAGCTCGGAGACCAGGTCTGCGGTTACCCTTGACGCTGCATCACAGACAGGAGCTCCTGCGATGGTGTACTCAAAGACGAAGCTGGATGCACGAATGTGCAAAACGTCATTTTTTCGGATGAATCCAGGTTCTGTTTACAGCACCATGATGGTCGCATCCGTGTTTGACTACACCGCGGTGAACGAACGTTGGAAGCGTGTATTCGTCGTCGCCGTACTGGCGTATCACCCGGCGTGATGGTATGGGGTGCCATTGGTTCCACGTCTCGGTCACCTCTTGTTCGCATTGACGGCACTTTGAACAGTCGGCGTTACATTTCAGATGCGTTACGACCCGTGGCTCCACCCTTCATTCGATCCCTGCGAAACCCTACATTTCAGCAGGATAATGCACAATCGCATGTTGCAGGTCCTGTAAGGGCCTTTCTGCGTACAGAAAATATTCGACTGCTGCCCCGGCCAGCCCATTCTCCAGATCTCTCACCAATTGAACACGTCTGGTCAATGGTGGCCGAGCAACTGGCTCGTCACAATACGCCAGTCACTACTCTTGATGAGCTGTGACATCGTTTTGAAGCTGCATGGGCAGCTGTACCTGTACACGTCATCCAAGCTATGTTTGACTCAATGCCGAGACGTATCAAGGCCGTTATTACTCCCAGAGGTGGTTGTACTGGGTACTGATTTCTCAGGATCTCTGCACCCAAATTTCGTGAAAATGTAATCACATGTCAGTTCTAGTATTATATATATGTCCAATAAATACCCGTTTATCATCTGCATTGCTTCTTGGTGTAGCATTTTTAATGGCGAGTAGTGTATTTGTTTTTCGTTTTGAATACTTTTGTGTGTTTGTACCAACGAATAACTTAAAAAATGCGGTGTCACCGCCAGACACCACACTTGCTAGGTGGTAGCCTTTAAATCTTCCGCGGTCCGTTAGTATACGTCGGACCCGCGTGTCGCCACTATCAGTGATTGCAGACCGAGCGCCGCCACACGGCAGGTCCTGAGAGAGACTCCCTATCACTCGCCCCAGTTGTTCAGCCGACTTTGCTAGCGATGGTTCACTGACTACATACGCTCTCATTCGCAGAGACGACAGTTTAGCATAGCCTTCAGCTACGTCATTTGCTACGACCTAGCAAGGCGCCATATTCAGTTACAATTGAGATTGATATTGTGAATCATGTACCTTCAAGAGCGACGTTCATCATTAATGGATCAAAGTAAAGAATCAAACTAATTACGTCCGCTTTCTGAATTCTAATTCCTTGTCATGTTCGAGACCTCACGTCAGTATAGTTCTTCCCTCCTCACGCCAGCCTGCATGATCTAAAACGCGTGCATTTCGGCCTCCTCTAGTAACACGGTGTTGGCTCTTCTGCCACGACAACAAAAAACTTTGTGCAGTGCTATTTATCATACTAACCAAATCATTATCATCATTAAGTAAATTTACAGGGTTTCCGTAACCAGGCAATTTAAAGGTGGTCGTACCATCTTCTTCCTGGTCATCCTATACTTCTTACACCATTTTATGTGTAGTCGTAAGTTCTCCTTGGCATTCGACTTTGATCAATATGTGGTATAGGTCATGCCAACCCTTTTTGTACTGTTTGATCTTTTCCACTATTCTCGAAACATCTCAGGTTTCTCTTATAATCTTTGAATTTTTACCTAACCAAAGGTCATAGAAGTTTCATTTCTGCCCCTTTAATTCTCTGTAATTGTTTGGTCGTTAAAGTTCATACTTCGGATCCGCGGAGTATTATTAAATTTAAGTACTGTCTCTCTCTTGGTTATGTTCAGGACCGTTCACTTAAACACACCAAACAAATGTACTTTATATTGTAGTTTCTTTTAAGGATCATTATCATGATATAACAGCCAAGGTGGCTGAATATATAAGCTTGTTCTAATATGTTATTCTCGATAATGATTTTAGTTCTAAGATATTCTTTTCCACAAAAGACCGTAGATTTTCTTTTCTTCGCAGATATTTTTAAATTACATTTTATTGTCGTTACTAGCCTTATCCATAATACTTGACCCTCTTATGCGGTTGGCATGTATATTGTACACATCTCCACCACCTCCTCCTCCTCCTCTCTTTGTTCACTTCTTCGTCTGTCTGTCGACGTCGTTCCCCAACTTCTATCTGTCTACCTGCTCCTCCTCACTCTATTCACCTCCCCCTCCCCCTCTCTTTGCTTATTTCCTCCACTCCCTCCCTCTGACCATATCCTCCTACTCCTCTCTCTTCATCTCCACCTCAACAACTTCTTTTTCCAATTGCCTACCACCCCTCTATGCCTTCCACCTACCCCATGCATCTCCACTTCCTCCTCTCTCTCTGTTTATTTCCTCCTCGCCGTCGCTTTACACTCCTCCTCTATCCATTTCAACCTGTCCCCGGTCACTGGTATGTGTAGCCTCTGCAATACAGTTCGATAGAGCAGCCGATACTACACCCACAACACATCTGTAATGCAGGGCAAGCTACACATCAGAGGCATGAAAATTATTTATTTGCCTGTGACAAACAGCTCATCACAGAAAGCACATCAATGAGGCAGACTGATACTATTCCAGCACAACATGCCTGCCACACAGGGCAGCCTACAAGTCCATTAACAGAATACTGTATTTTGACTCTGACATGGAAGTTAACCTGCAAAGCAGGTTCATTTGGCAGGCTAATACTGTTCCCACATAACATTTAAACTACTGTTACATGTGCAACCCTGTTAACAAGCAAAATATTCAGCTGGTATGCAATCTCGTGCCACACACTCTGCAACATGTCTTGTGTGACTGTGCCAATGGCACCTCTGAAGTGTTGTTGTAATGTCACATTATCAGGAACTGCTATTCTGTACACAGTATCTTTCACATACCCCCAACGAACGAAAGATGAGAGGGTAATGTCAGGCTGTCTCAGGGGCCATGGAACTGGGCCATATCTGCCAGTCCTCCTACTAAGAAAATCATGGACTTCCAGATCCCAATGGGGGGAACAATTTGCTGAAAGATGATAGTGTGTTGCGTACCCTATACATGGGGAACAGCGTTATTCACCAACACATCTACGTAAACATATTCATTAACAGGGCTTTCAAGGATGGAAAATGGGCCAATCACTCGATCATGCATTAACCCACTCCAGCCATTAACCTCTGGACTGTTCTGAATGTGCTGTCATACGAATTGAAGATTTTCTGATCCTCACATCCATACATTATGGCAGTTAATTGAGCCACAAACATGAAATGAAGCCATATCGGAAAAACACATGCTCTTCAAGAAATAATTATCCTTATCCAAGAGGTTCTGCATGTCCACTGCAAGTTTTTCACTTTCTGGTAGATCATCTGGTTTTAATGCCTCAACAAAATTTGATTGTGTATGCATACGCAGACTTCATGAAAATCTATATGCACTTTACTCTTTGGCACTTGAAGCACCACTAAATTTGTCTGATAGATTTCTGTGGCGACCTTGTGAATGTGGTTTGAACAGCCTGCACAGTTTCCTCTGAAACCTATGATCCACTGCTGTTTCTCTGCTTCTGAACCGATCCTGGTGCTAAAAAGGTTTCATCGATGTACTGATTAACTTGATACCAGGTGCTTTCTTTCCATAATGGGACACAAACTTTTGCTGCACAGTAATCAGTGAGGGGTTTCTGCTAGCCACACAACGCACTGAGCTTTCTCCTGCGGGGGGCGGGGGGGTGGAGTTATTTTCATGATAGTATATATATCATACAGTGCTCCTTGTGGCGATGTGGCGGAAATATTGACTGAGAAATTAATGTTTAACGTTGAAATCAGGATGTAATTTATGGACACACTGTATAACAAATGTGGTATGTACAAGGGTTGCGCAGAAAGTAGTGCATCACATTTTTTTCTTCAATAATTCTTTATTCAACGTAATGAGATTTACACACACGAAGGAATGGTGTTTCATCTACACATACCATTCTATGGCCTTCCTCCAGCGCGACACAAGGGTGTGTGTGCCCTGTCGGTACAAATCCTTGTCCTGGTGGCGGAGCCAGCGCTGCACTGTGTGAAGCACCCCTCCATCGTCCTCAAAATGTCTTCCATGAGTGACATCGTTAATGGCCCAAACAAATGGAAACATTTTATGTTCTTTGGCCAAACACTGGCCGAAAATGTAATATATTTGAAATCAGTGTTACCATCAAGAAATTACATGGAACGAAAACACTAATGTAAGACACATAATACACATTGGTTTACCATATTCTTCACACTGACTGCCACATTCTGCTCCTAACCAATCAATTTCATCATCCTCTTACTGTCTTCGTGATTTGTAAAGTTATTGTTACAAAGGCAAATTAGATGTAATATGGTGACCTTATTTTGATTTCAAATGATGTTTTCAAATTGTTGCTCTAGGAAAGGGGACACTTTTCTGTATAAGTCAGGTAATCACAAAAGAAAGAGGAGCCCCTGAGAGAGTGCTAGTTATGAATGCATGAAAATCATGTTTCTAATATATATATATTGAATCTGTTTGAAATGAGACAAAAAGTTCTAATGATATAAAACACGAAAAACAAAATTCATCATCTCTCTCTGTTTGTTTAGTTGATTCTGACTTTTCATAACCCCAATGAACTGATGCATTCCAGTTTCTTCTGTCTTGCACTTCCTCCTGCACATTCCAGGCTGGAAGCCATTCTTTTCTGCTGCCACTGATCCATCTCATCCTTTGTCGCCCTCCTCTCGTGGCTTCAAGCATCCCCATTATTAAGATCCTTTCCAGTGAATCACGCTTTCTCATGATGTGCTCACAGAGGGTCAGTTTTTGTTTTAGTGTCAGCTTCCAAGGAGGAATCTGGTTTTATTTCCTATGATATTGATGTAATTTTTTTGGACCATATAATTATATGTCATCAGAATATGTAGTTGCCAATGCATGCACTTTCCACAACCACAGTCGAGCTTTACCCTCAAAATAAATAAATACCTTCCTCTCCAGCAGCTCTGCTAGACTGAGGATTTCTCTTCCCAGTACACAAGTCAGGAAGTAGGGAAGGGGAGAGTGGAAGTGGGAGGTGTGGGAGTCCAACAGTGTCCTCCGGTGGTGGTGTTGTGAACTAGATATCCAAAATTTGAAATTCTCGTCATTTTGAATTTACCACAATTTTTGAAATACCTTCCTTTTTTAATTTACCGCCATTTTGAATTTAATAAATCTGCATAATTAATTTAATTAATTTGCATAGCAATTTAATTAATTTGTATGCCAATTAGATTGCGACATTACCATGTCTACATACCAGGGGAGAGGAGGTGGAGGGCAGCCAAGAAGAGCCACCACCTTGAATAAATTTGGCAACAACACAGACTGCACCAGTGCAAGCTTTGCTCCCCTACTCCAAATTCTTCAATTTTTTGACAAACATCCTGTATGGAGTCCATCCTGGAAGTCCACTTTGTGGGCACAGTTTCTGGAATCCCACGCCCGTCAGTTGAACCGCATTTCACTTTCTTTGTCATCATTAACGTTGCTCTCTTGTCATATCAGGCCATACACCATACCAAAATTTATCACTTCGCTTATGTTGTAAATTTGGTGAATTCAGCAGCATCCATTCTGTCTTCCAATGTGAGCATCTCTTGTAAGTTAAGATGAACACCTTTTGCTTAGAGGAAATAATGATCAGTAGCATGAAAATATGGTAGTATCTTCTTAATGCCGTTTAAAAGAAGATTCCAGTTTCCAGTACGCTCAGCTTCAATGATCTCTTCTGTGAGCGTAACCATGCGATAATATTGCACCCATAATTCAGTTGCTTTTCGTCTTGCTTCAATGCTGCAAATCATATTATCAAACTTAGTTATAACAAGTATGTAACCGTCGTTTCCATGGTATTTAAATACTGATTGTCTGTTATGGGGAGCAACAGTTCCTCAATTGTTTTCGTTACATCTTCTCGAAGTCAGCCTCCTGAAAGATGTAATATGAAAATATCACGACAACCATTCTGTGAACTCTTACTGCTCGGGCGTACGGATACCCACTCAAAACTTCATCTAAACTGTTTTCAGCAAATATTGTGGACAGTAATTATCTCAAGTCACTTCCAAACATTATTATATCGATGCATCCCAAGAAGGACATTAGAAGGTGGATCCAACCTAATCGTACAACGACGACATGTTTTACTGCCTTCGCTTTTAGAATATCCATCGCTGTCAGATAAAGTGGCTGATGGAAAGTGAATAAACACGTTTTTAGGCGTTTTTTTCAATATTGTTAGAAGACGTATAAAGATATTGTGTCGTACAAAGTTGGAAGATAATTTGAAAATGGGAGCCACATTATTTTTGAAGGAACCGACTATCGGCTTCATCCAAGAATCCCTTCCACTTTGACACATCAGTGAATTTCTTCCACTTTCCATGAGGCCACAGAATGTCATACCCAAAGAGCGGTACTTCAAGCACTTAGTGTCGTCGTAATTAAGATCCTTTACAATAATTATGTTTAAGCCAACACCATTTACTTCTTGAGGTGATCAACTGAGGTCACCAGATGTAGACAAAAACGTTGTCTAAAAATGGATCAAATGGCTCTGAGCACTATGGGACTTCACATCTATGGTCATCAGTCCCCTAGAACTTAGAATTACTTAAACCTAACTAACCTAAGGACATCACACACAACCATGCCGGAGGCAGGATTCAAACCTCCGACCATAGCGGTTACGCGGTTCCAGACTGAAGCGCCTAGAACCGCATGGCCACACCTGCCGGCTGAAAACGTTGTCTTTTCCGATCAATGCTATTATCAGATGTTTTAGCTGTGTAGGGAGTCACTGTCATGATTGGTCCCATGGAATGGAAAGTATGCAGTTCATCAGCCGCGTAGATGTTAAAATCGGCGTTATCAAAGACGAACAGGATGAATACTTCACAGTTATGTTAGATTGTTCAGGTCGTGCCATAGAGGACGTCAAATAGGAATTCTTCCATATATGGAACTATGAATCCAGTGTCACTAAGAGTTCCGACAGTAAGTCTGCAACCGAACCACTTTTTACATGAATATACTGACCCCAATCAATAATGATGATAGAAATGATAGTGGCCTTACAGCAGAAATCACTGCATGTTTGATAGCACCAAGCAACACACTTTTTGTGTTTATCTAGGGTTCCTCGTTTGTTTATCTGACTCAACGACTCACAGAAATGAAGCAATAATTCAAGGATCACTCGTTGGATATCTGACAAGAAGTAATCATATGGGTCTACTTTATCACACGCCTGAGTACGGATGTCCTCACGAAGTATATTTACAGTCGGGAACCGCGCGAACGCTACGGTCGCAGGTTCGAATCCTGCCTCGGGCATGTATGTGTGATGTCCTTAGGTTAGTTAGGTTTAAGTAGTTCTAAGTTCTAGGGGACTGATGACCTCAGAAGTTAAGTCCCATAGTGCTCAGAGCCATTAGAACCATTTTGAAGTATATTTGCAAAAGCCCGTACAATTCTCAGACGCCCTTCTCGTGGATCGATAGCTTGCTATGACAGAGACTGTCGGACAGTATTTTATAGACTGTACTTTCTAAACGCAATTTTGTGCTTTTTTATGTCTGTGAACAATCACTATTTCTTAACCATACTTCCGGAAGAGAAGGGGTTATATGTGCCTCGAAGACATTCGTGATTTGGTCCTTTAACTTTCGCAAAGTAAACTAGCACACATCTGATTATTTGATTTAACAAGAAATCATTTCCAGTACTTCATATTTCTGTGTGGATCAAGGACTTCCTTGTTTTCCTGCACCCACGATTGGCTGGTAAAAATCCCTCTGGCAAAACCAATGATACTGAGCATCTATAGCACAAAAGTCCGCATCACGGGTTCGTTTCAGTACTTCACGAGCCCTGTCATCATTTGACCTTTCAGCAAGCCAAATAACAGTACGTCTTAATACAAGTTTCATCACTTTATGAGCATTATTCCGCTTTCCATAGGGAAGTCTGCTAAGTTCCTCCCAATTACTCTCAATTTCCACTCCAGAATAAAAGCTGTGTGTATTTAAGTCAAATAGTTCTTGTGTGACCGAACATTCGGCATTGACGATGCAGGGCCTTTTGTCAAAGATGATCTAATCAGTTTTAGGTTAGTGTACTTCTTCTGACAAGCACTGTGCACTTCAGCTTCAGCCAGACCAATTCATAACGTACGATGTGCTGCGATTTTCCTATCCTTACTAGATTGTAGTAACGTTTCCAGTCCTTTCTGGTTCAATTCAACCACATAACCATCTGCGAAACTGCCGTCTCATATAAAACACATCTGTGTACGATCTGGAGTATTCGTTTTAAATGCACTGACCGCACAAAAAAAGTAAACTCAAACGAAGAAACGAGAAATCTGCAACACACTGGAAGACTGAACGCGGCTAACAGTGCAAACAATAAAAAAGAAAGGAAGAGGACGGCAGCCTAACTTATTTACGGCATTTCAATCGAGGGAGACCTGTAGATACTTTTACACCCGAAGGTGGGGCAGAAAAATGTCTTTCTATTGGAAGTTTAATTTCAATGAACAGTTTTGGCTTACAAGAAACAACAAAATAAAATTACTTTGGATTTCAAGTGTACGACCGCTTTATAATGCCTAAAACTGGAAAACTAGATGCTTTTGTAACATGGAATTTAATGCTCTACAACGTTGGTAACTTGAAATTTTTCATTTGGAGTACACCTTTTTGAGTTACAGACGTTGCAACCGAAGCTATAGCAAAGTTATCAAAAATACCCGAACCTCGACAACTGACGGCTGCATTGCTTTTGACATAAAGTCCATTCGACACAAAATTTAATGCTCTTTCGCTTTGATAATGGTAACATTTCCAGTAGCTTGCATAGTTTCTGAGTAACAGGCGGAAATCGGAAAAAAGTGCCAAAATTTCTTGTTTCTTTGCAGACAACTTTGCCCTGAGGGTTTTCAAGGTCGAAAATTTTACGTACTCTCAACTACATTAACAACATAAAAACGTAGAATCTTCTAGCTCATTTTTTGCATTCAAAGACCCATTTTCGTGATGCCGTTACTGGACTAGAAGACAATTCATTAGTCCTTCTCAAAGCAGTACGCCGTCGTTCATTATCCGCCGCACTCCTGCAACACAGCAATATGTCGACGCTATTTACGTCCCGTTTTATTTCCCCTCTCGGCAAGTCTCCCGGGATTACGTGTCCAGCGAGATAATTCCTGCCCGCACATGGCGAGAGTTTCCACTGCTTGTCTCCGTGCTTGCCAAACACTGCCATGGCCAGAAAGTTCGCAGAATATCTCCACAACAGCAAAGTTTGGAGCATTATGGGCAGTGCCCTCGAACCATCCCAGAATTCTGAAAACCTAACGCGCCAAGTGGACAGAATTTGGCACTATTTTCCTTAGGAGAATTCACGTTAGTATTTTGCAGCTGTGACTTATTAAACTGATAGTTCGATAATTTTCACATCTGTCGACACCTGCTTTCTTTGGGATTCGAATTATTATATTCTTCTTGAAGTCTGAGGCTATTTCGCCTGTCTCATACATATTGCTCACCAGATGGTAGAGTTCTTCCAGGACTGGCTCTCCCAAGGCTGTAGTAGTTCTAATGGAATGTTGTCTACTCCCAGGGCCTAGTTTCGACTCAGGTCTTTCAGTGGTCTGTCAAACTCTTCACGCAGTAGCATATCTCCCATTTCATCTTCATCTACATCCTCTTCCATTTCCATAATATTGTCCTCAATTACACCGCCCTTGTATAGACCCTCTATATACTCCTTCCACCTTTCTGCTTTCCCTTCTTTGCTTAGAACTGGGTTTCCATCTGAGCTCTTGATATTCATGCAAGTGGTTCTCATTTCTCCAAGGGTCTCTTTAATTTTCCTGTAGGCAGTATCTATCTTACCCCTAGTGAGATAAGCCTCTACATCCTTACATTTGTCCTCTAGCCATGCCTGCTTAGCCAGTTTGCACTTCCTGTCGATCTCATTTTTGAGACGTTTGTATTCCTATTTGCCTGCTTCATTTACTGCAATTTATATTTTCTCCTTTCATCAATTAAATTCAATATTTCTTCTGTTACCCAAGGATTTGTACTAGCGGTCGTTTTTTTACCTACTTGAGCGTCTGATGCCTTCACTACTTCATCCCTCAAAGCTACCCATTCTTCTTCTAGTGTATTTCTTTGCCCCATTCCTGTCAATTGTTTCCTTACGCTCTCCCTGAAACTCTGTCCAACCTCTGATTTAGTCAGTTTATCCAGGTCCCATCTCCTCAAATTCCTACCTTTTTGCAGTTTCTTCAGTTTTAATCTACAGTTCATAACCAATAGATTGTGGTCAGAGTCCACATCTGCCCCTGGAAATGTCTTAGAACTTAAAACCTGGTTCCTAAATCTCTGTCTTACCATTATACAATCTATCTGATACCTTCTAGTATCTCAAGGCTTCTTCCATGTATACAACCTTCTTTCATGATTCTTATATTAGAAGAAAGATTAAGTAAAGGCAAACCTACGTTTCTAGCGTATGTAGACTTTGAGAAAGCTTTTGACAATGTTGACTGAAATACTCTCTTTCAAATTCTAAAGGTGACAGGGGTAAAATACAGTGAGCGAAAGGTTGTTTAGAATTTGTACAGAAACCAGATGGCAGTTATAAGAGTCGAGGGACATGATAGGGAAACAGTGGTTGGGAAGGGAGTGAGAGAGGGTTGTAGCCTATCCCCAATGTTGTTCAATCTGTATATTGAGCAAGCAGTAAAGGAAACAAAAGAAAAGTTCGGAGTAGGCATTAAAATTCATGGAGAAGAAATAAAAACCTTGAGGTTCGCCAATGACATTGTGATTCTGTCAGAGACAGCAAAGGACTTGGAAGAGCAGTTGAACGGAATGGACAGTGTCTTGAAAGGAGGATATAAGATGAACATCAACAAAAGCAAAACGAGGATAATGGAATTATGTCGGGTGATGCTGAGGGAATTGGATTAGGAAATGAGACACCTAATTCAGTAAAGGAGTTTTCCTATTTGGGGAGCAAAATAACCGATGATGGTCGAAGTAGAGAGGATATAAAATGTAGACGTGCAATGGCAAGGAAAGCATTTCTGAAGAAGAGAAATTTGTTAACATCGAGTATAGATTTAAGCGTCAGGAAGTCGTTTCTGAAAGTATTTGTATGGAGTCTAGCCATGTATGGAAGTGAAACATGGACGATAACCAGTTCGGACAAGAAGAGAATAGAAGCTTTCGAAATGTGGTGCTACAGAAGAATGCTGAAGATTAGATGGGTAGATCACATAACTAATGAGGAGGTATTGAATGGGATTGGGGAGAAGTGGAGTTTGTGGCACAACCTGACTAGAAGAAGGGATCGGTTGGTTGGGCATGTTCTGAGGCATCAAGGGATCACCAATTTAGTATTGGAGGGCAGCGTGTAGGGTAAAAATCGTAGCGGGAGACCAAGAGATGAACACACTAAACAGATTCAGAAGGATGTAGTTTGCAGTAGGTACTGGGAGATGAAGAAACTTGCACAGGATAGAGTAGCATGGAGAGCTGCATCAAACCAGTCTCAGGACTGAAGACCACAACAACAACAACATTCCTTGAGAGGACAACTCTATCAGCCAGTCAGTGCCAAGTTGAATAACTGCTTGTGTAAGGAGCAGAAGAGGATCGTTGACATGACTTACTCAATTTGTCTAAAACTGTATTTGTTTGTCTGTAGATGTAAATCGCATCTACTGATTTCCCGTTTTCTTTATCTTTGCGTGAATTTCCAAAATATTTTGCAGACGAGGATGCCATTATTAAGACACAGAGTTACATGGCCCAGGAAAATGGAGGGTGTAGTTACCCGTAGCTTTCATCCGTTCGCAGTTCCAATATAGCAGGGACATATGGGCTTACGTTATATGGCCAAATAGGGTATTGCCCTTGCAGCTACTGAAAAAGCCGCTGTTCCTCTTCAAGAAACACAGGTTGGTCTGGCCTCTTCATAGGTACCCACCAGTTGCCGTTGCACCTACGGTAAGGCTATCTACGAGGGCGTGCTTAACAGCAATGCCTCCGATTTTTGTATGTCAAATCTCTTGAAGCTACACACGTAAAAAAATATTACATCACCTCAGTTCCAAGCTCTCCTAAACACTGACTAGAATATGTATATTGTATCACTAACACAGTTCTTTGGACTGTTCGTAGAAGTCACTGAACCGACACAAAGATATAATCATGTATGCAGGCGCAGTGCCTATGCGACCATATGCGTAGGCGATCAGTTCCAGTCAAAACACCGGGATGGAAGCACACCATTTGTGTTGTCTGTAGTTCTGAAATGCCCGGAAGGCATCGTATCAGCATTTTTCCATGGTGTCAGGAAGGGCTCTTACCAAGGGAGGTCTTAAGAGTGAATCAAAGCTGTGCTGTTCGGTCATGTCTCAGGCACAGAAGTATAGAAACTGTCGATGACTTGCCCGCTCAGGCCGTCCAAAGGCTGCTACTGCAGCCGACGACCGTTACTTATGGATTTCAGCTCGGAGGTACAGTAAGAAAAACGCTACATGACGTCGCGTTTCGACTCAAACTGTAGGACATAGACTTCATTCCCAGCGTCCATGAAGAGGTCCAGCACTGAGGCCAGGATACAGCGCAGCTTGGTAAACATGGGCCAAACAACATGCTGAACGGACTCTTACAAGATTGGTATCAGGACCTGCACTCCTGGAAATGGAAAAAAGAACACATTGACACCGGTGTGTAGGACCCACCATACTTGCTCCGGACACTGTGAGAGGGCTGTACAAGCAATGGTCACACGCACGGCACAGCGGACACACCAGGAACCGCGGTGTTGGCCGTCGAATGGCGCTAGCTGCGCAGCATTTGTGTACCGCCGCCGTCAGTGTCAGCCAGTTTGCCGTGGCATACGGAGCTCCATCGCAGTCTTTAACACTGGTAGCATGCCGCGACAGCGTGGACGTGAACCGTATGTGCAGTTGACGGACTTTGAGCGAGGGCGTATAGTGGGCATGCGGGAGGCCGGGTGGACGTACCGCCGAATTGCTCAACACGTGGGGCGTGAGGTCTCCACAGTACATCGATGTTGTCGCCAGTGGTCGGCGGAAGGTGCACGTGCCCGTCGACCTGGGACCGGACCGCAGCGACGCACGGATGCACGCCAAGACCGTAGGATCCTACGCAGTGCCGTAGGGGACCGCACCGCCACTTCCCAGCAAATTAGGGACACTGTTGCTCCTGGGGTATCGGCGAGGACCATTCGCAACCGTCTCCATGAAGCTGGGCTACGGTCCCACACACCGTTAGGCCGTCTTCCGCTCACGCCCCAACATCGTGCAGCCCGCCTCCAGTGGTGTCGCGAAAGGCGTGAATGGAGGGACGAATGGAGACGTGTCGTCTTCAGCGATGAGAGTCGCTTCTGCCTTGGTGCCAATGATGGTCGTATGCGTGTTTGGCGCCGTGCAGGTGAGCGCCACAATCAGGACTGCATACGACCGAGGCACACAGGGCCAACACCCGGCATCATGGTGTGGGGAGCGATCTCCTACACTGGCCGTACACCTCTGGTGATCGTCGAGGGGACACTGAATAGTGCACGGTGCATCCAAACCGTCATCGAACCCATCGTTCTACCATTTCTAGACCGGCAAGGGAACTTGCTGTTCCAACAGGACAATGCACGTCCGCATGTATCCCGTGCCACCCAACGTGCTCTAGAAGGTGTAAGTCAACTACCCTGGCCAGCAAGATCTCCGGATCTGTCCCCCATTGAGCATGTTTTGGGACTGGATGAAGCGTCGTCTCACGCGGTCTGCACGTCCAGCACGAACGCTGGTCCAACTGAGGCGCCAGGTGGAAATGGCATGGCAAGCCGTTCCACAGGACTACATCCAGCATCTCTACGATCGTCTCCATGGGAGAATAGCAGCCTGCATTGCTGCGAAAGGTGGATATACACTGTACTAGTGCCGACATTGTGCAGGCTCTGTTGCCTGTGTCTATGTGCCTGTGGTTCTGTCAGTGTGATCATGTGATGTATCTGACCCCAGGAATGTGTCAATAAAGTTTCCACTTCCTGGGACAATGAATTCACGGTGTTCTTATTTCAATTTCCAGGAGTGTATTTACAGACGAGAGCACCATATGGCTTCAACCAGTCAATCATCGGAGACATTTTTGGAGGTAATCTGGTCATCCTGAACTTCTTAGACACACTGTCCAGCGAGTGCAGCAAGGTGATGGTGCTCTGATGTTTTGGGGTGGTATTGTGTTGGTCCAACGCACTCCACTGGTGGTCGCTGAAGGCAATCAAACAACTATAAGATAGGATGACATCCTCCGACATATAGTGCAATAGTGCAACCTTATCGGCAGCATTTCGGAGACGGATTAGTTTTAATGGACAACAGTTTAGCACTCGTCGTGCACATCTTATGAATGCGTTCCTTCATGATAACGAAATCGCTAGATTAGGATGGCCGGCGAAGTGGCACAATACGGACCAACAGTTTCTTCAGTGTGGACAGGATGCCACGACAAATACAGGCATGCATCAATGCAAGTGGACCTGTTGTCGGATATTAAAGGTACTGGTCTATGCAGCCATCTGGAACACAAATTCAGAGAGTTTACATTATTACTGTGGAATTTGTACATTTTTGTTTTCATGGGCGCTAAAGAGGGCTGAAATGTTGTTTTTGTATGTCTTCCACTTTTATGTAAAAGGTCAGGAAGTCCTAGAACCGCGCTGAGACAACGCATTTATTGATGTGTGTATTTAAATGCAGCATATGATATTAGCGGTCTACCTCTGTATTCTTCTAAGTTTGAAGTCGGGTAACAAATGCTGTAAGAAAATTTTTTTCGTATCATGTATTTAACAATTATTAATTTTCAGATTTTTGTATTTCTTTTACCTACACTGTGAATGCCTGTTTCTTGCCAAATTTCGCGATTCCCGATCAACGGGAAGTACCTTATGGGTTTTGATGAGGGAGATTGTGAATATCAAAATATGTGACATAAAGGGCCGTATCTTGTGACTGAAGTGACCTAGGAGGCTAACATTTTTATACCACCAAGGGATCACTGACTTAATATGTCATATAAATTTCAACTCTATTCGTCTAAAAATGCACCTTAACAGACAACGAATAGAGACAGTCAATAACGAATGAAAAAAACGTCGTATGATATAATTATCAATCGACAACTACGGTTTTCCTCTCTATTTGTACCACGAATCCTTTTGTCTTGTCAGTTGTCTTGATTCTAGGCCAATGGGAAAGACACTACGAGTTTTTATGAGTAAGTTTGCGGCTATCAAACTATGAGAAATAAATGGCCGTTTCATTCCACTGCACTGACCTAGAATCTTACAGGTAATAAAAAGCTAAGGTACTATATGATACAAACGTACGTTTGATACTTCTACTCGTTCCTCAAGAGAAAGGACCACAATAGACGGACGGACAGACAGACAACCAGACAGTAAGCGACAAAAAATTTTTTCTAATGATACAATTACATATTATAGAAATTCACAATTTTAGGATTTTTTCCTTTAGTTTTACTCGTCAAACCTTGCTTCTTGCCAAATTTCACGGATCTAAGTCAATGGGAAGTACGCTATAGGTTTTGATGAGTGACTTTTCGAGTATCAAAATGTGTGACGTAAGGGGTCTTATCTTTTGACTGCACTGACTTCGAAGCTTCAATACCTTACACAGCCAAGAGAATCCAAGAGAATCTTGATATCAGTACGTGACATGAATTTTAACATGATACTTCAACCTGTTCCTGAGAAAAACGGGTCTTAGCAGATGGTCGGACTGACAGTCTGATAAAAATTATATAGAAATGAAGTCCCATGCTTCTTGGCAGAGCGTAGGGGAACGATGCGGGAGACCCACACGGCCGTAGTAGGCAAGGTCCTAATGGAGGCGGTTTGCCGTTGCCTTCCTCCGACCGTAACGGGGATGAATGATGATGGAGACGACACAACACCCAGTCACCTCGGGGCGGGTGAAAATCCCTGACAACGCCGGGTATCGAACCCAGGACCCCGTGCTCGAGAAGCGAGAACGCTAACGCGTAACAACGGGCTGCGGACAACAACAACAACAACAACAACAACAAAAAAACTGACTCGTTTATAGAATTACAATTTCACAATTTTCGCGTGTTTCTCCTTTTTGTTGCACTATAGAGCCTTACTTCTTGCCAAATTTCGTAGTTCTAGGTCAATGGGAAGTACCTATAGCTTTTCGTGAATGAGTTTTAGTTTATCAAAGTCTGGGACATAAATGACCACATCTTTTGAATGCATTGCCTTAGAAGCTTCAATTTTTGACACCGGCAAGAGACTGTAGGCCTTATTATGAAGTTTTTTAACATTAGGGCAGTCAGAAAGACAGACGGACAACAAAGCAATTCAATAAGCGTCCCGTTTGTACCGATTCAGGCAAAGTGCCTTAATAAAAATAGAATGTTTTTAAGCTTTCCGGCTCCCATTCGTTCCAGTTTATTAGCAAAAAAAAAAAAAAAAAAAAAAAAAAAAAAAAAAAAAAAAAAAAAAAAACCAGGATCTGAGAATAGTGGTTTCGTTCGATGTTTACGTACATGCAGAATATTAGGAATGTAACAGCAGGACACTGTAGGAAAGGAAAAAAACACAGCGACTTGAGCAGAGCACAAGGAGATGCCGACAGAAATTCCTCGAGATCGAGCTTCTCCGTTGAACAGCAACTCATAAATCACTCGGTGATTAATACAGTATGTCAGGAAACGAGGAAGTCTTACTTGAAAGTCCGACAATCGTAAAATGAGACAAATTGCTCCATTGTACTATTATCGACAGAAATTCTCTGAATTAGCGGTAAGAGATTTCTGTCGTAGTTTACTAGCTTTTTTTGCACGTCGTATATAATGCCACAATGTAAGAGGAAGATAATTCGTAATTCAGTCATAATGCGCATGAGTATTGAAACAGTTATTTACGGGCTCCGGAAGCAATCGAATAACGTGTGAAGTTCAACGACTTTTTAACGTCCATCTTCAAATCGTGGACTAGATGTTAGCCCATTTTATACGCATTAATTGCCGTACATTTTCCTTCATTTCTTCTACTAGCCCATTTCCACGCCAACGTAGAACGGAGAACTCTTATATAGTTCACTTGTAAATGTCCGTAGTAGACAACCCGGAATTTACACACATCAAAAGAAATTTTGCACCACCTCGGGTCCGAGAGTTTCGGAACCTGTACAGAAAACTGGAATAGAGACCAACATAAACATCGTTTCCGCCCTTTTTATTGCTCATGAAAACCACACATTGCTTGTTGTACCACCATACAGCGAGACCTTCAGCGGTGGTGGTCCAGATTGCTGTACAAACCGGTACCTCTAATACCAAGTAGCACGTCCTCCTTCACTGATGTATGCCTGTATTCGTTGTGGCATACTGTCCACAAGTTCATCAAGGAACTCTTGGTCCTGTTTGTTCCACTCCTCAAAGGCGATTCGGCCAAGATCCCTCAGAGACGCCGTACTAATATCCGCAGGACAGGAAAAGTAGTAGGAATTGTGGAAGGGGGCCAGAAGGAGCGTCTGTCAGTTACACTCCAAACATAACACTTATTTAGTCGTCCAAACATTACAGCGCCACTTCTAAGATTGACTACGGACAGAAAACGTCTTTAATTCTAAATAGGCAGAAATATAACTGCTATATATATATATATATATATATATATATATATATATATATATATATATATATATATATATATATATATGTGTGTGTGTGTGTGTGTGTGTGTTGAGACAGAAGGCTCCAGGCTTTAGCCTTAAATAGTATTTAAGGCCAAGCGATGTAAGATTTGACTAGTCAGATAGATAAATTTAAAACAACATAACTACAATAACCTTTCAATAGGCAGGAGGCCCAAACTTTATGACCAATAAGAAATCTTACTCCAAATTGGCTGAAGGCCTTTGTTTAACAAAAAATAGCTGCAACCAATTTTCCAAGGTAGAGGGCCCAAAGCTTTTAACCTTCGTAGTATTCAAGCCCAAGTGATGTAAGACTTGATAAGTAACAACCCAAAATTTTAAAGCGGCTGAAGGCCCATCATTTTAAGAACAATACAACTACGATAAATTTTCAACGGGCAGAGGGCCCACAGCTTTATCTTGAAAGAATGTAATACTTGATAAGTAAGAACCTTAAAACTTAAAGTGGCCGAGGGCCCATGCTTTTAAAAAACGACACGACTACAGGCCGAAATTCCACAGCTTTATCTTCCAAAAGGCAACACTTGATAAGTAGGATCCTTAAAACTCAAAGCAGCTAAAGATCGATGCTTTTAAAAACAATAGACTACAATAAATTTTCAACAGGCAGAAAGCACACAGCTTTATCTTCCAAAAGGTAGTACTTGATAAGTAAGATCTTGAAAGCTGAAGGCCGATGTTTTAGAACAATACAAGAAATTTTCGGCTATGAGCTATTAAAAATACGCAGTTAAACGCCAAGAAGAAAGGCAGTAAAGGCAATGGCACTCAGAAGTTTCCAGAAGGCTCAGTGTGGCCTTGAAATCTTAATGTTCGTTTAGGTGAGACAAGAAGTCGGCCCAACTATACTCGATCCGCCGGCAACACAAACAAAAGACAGTCATGGATACACCCACAAGACGACTTGCTAACCACCGACCAGTATACGAGATTCCAAAGCCAAAACGTTACAGGCATAGCCGCCCACAACCAAAAGTACATTAAGCTGTCAAAAACTACACACCATGTTGGATAGCGACAACGGGTGAGGAAAGGACACTACCTGAATTTACGTCAGCGACCAGGGCAGGTAAATGGAACACTAACGGCCACAAGGCAGAAAATTCCACTGGTGCACTTGAATTTCAAACCGAAAATATAGTTAACTCCACCACATGGCAGCTAAATCTTCAGCAACCCCAGACCAGCACTCGCTGTTGCTCCCAGGAATACCGCCAACAGCGAACCTCCAACTAAGGGGACAACATGAACACACGTGGCTTCGGTAATTAAATCATCACACTACTTTCATGTCCTGAGTCGGTGAGCCAAGAACCTCGTAGAACTTGGAGCAGAGCCCCACACGCTCCGACATTGCATAGAGACCGCCAGCAGGCCCGGCCGACTGCGTTGCGTGGAGACTTGCTTGCTGATCCACTCCAACTTACCGACTGGCTACACACCGCCAAGCCGGAACTCTAAAACCCAGACCAAAGGTGGTATACAGTGCAAATATCCATAAACACCGCTGGTGCCACACATACAAAGAGGAAGAACCACGGCATAACTGCAAAAACCACAGGAAACCAAACGCAGAGTAAAAGCCAAGTTTTAAAGCAACACATAAGCCGTGGTCAGCATGGCTCACCCTCAGAATGGTTGGTGGGTTACATCGTCCATAAACAGCCCTGTCCACTCTATCCCAGGCTTCTTCGATATAATTCATGTCTGCGGAATACAATGGCCACTGTAGTTGAGCGATGTCGTTATCCTGAAGGAAGTCATGCAGGAGATGTGCACGATGATGGAACGAATTGTTGTCCATGAAGACGAATGCCTCGCCAATATGCTGGCGATATGGTTGCACTATCGGTAGGTGGATGGCATTCACGTATTGTACAGCCATTACAGCGCATTCCATGACCACCAGCGGCGTATGTCGGCCCCATATAATGCCACCCCAAAACAGCAAAGAACGTCCACCTCGCTGCACTCATTGTACAGTGTGTCTAAGGCATTCAGCCTGAACGGGTTGCCTCCAAACACGTCTTCGACGATTGTCTGGTATATGTGACGATTGTCTGGCATATGCAACACTCATCGGTGATGAGAACGTGATGCCAATCCTGAGCAGTCCATTTATAATGTGGTTGGGCCCATCTGTACCGCACTGCATGGTGTGATGGTTGCAATGATGGACCTCGTAATGAACATTGAGAGTCAAGTTATGCATCAAGCAGCCTATTGCAAACAGTTTGAGTCATAAAACGATGTCCTGCGGTTGCACAAAAAGTATGATTCAACATGTTCGGGTTTCTCTGACCCATAATCCGTAGGTAGCGGTCATCCACTGCAGTAGTAGCGCTTGGGTGGCCTGAGCGAGCCAAGTCATCGACAGTTCCAGTCGCTCTGATCCATGTCCGCACTACATCGCTTGGTTCGCTCTGAGATGCCTAGACACTTCCCTTGTTGAGAGCCCTCCTAGCATAAAGTAACAAAGCGCACGCGATCAAACCGCATTATGGACCGTCTTGGCATGATTGAACTACATACAACATGGGCCGTGTACCTCATTCCTGGTGAAATGACTGGAACTGGTTGGCTATCGAACCCCCTCCATCTGATAGGTGCTGCTCTTTGGTCGTGTTTAGTGACATCTCTGAACAGTCAAAGGGTTTGTGTCTGTGATACAATATCCACAGTCAACGTCTATCTTCAGAATTTCCAGCGACTGGGGTATTGTGAGGTAACAGGCGAATTATGGCACCGTGAAATTATTCTAAGTTCAGAGTTGGCATGGGCACATGGGCAGCTCGGCAGGCCGGGGCCCAGCAGCAACCACGTGCTGCTGAACGTCAGCCAGGGTCCAGGCCGAGCATGTGACTGGGAATTCCTTGGTGACGCTGTATCGATGAAACAGACTTGTATGCCGGGAGTGCCAAGGATGGCCTACTTTGTGAAACCACCATAGCAGATATTTCACAGTTCGTATAGAAATTAATAGTAGCCAGATGAATCACGATACC
Source organism: Schistocerca serialis cubense (assembly GCF_023864345.2). NCBI lineage: Eukaryota > Metazoa > Arthropoda > Insecta > Orthoptera > Acrididae > Schistocerca > Schistocerca serialis. The sequence goes on from NC_064646.1 coordinate 16,938,765, forward strand.
TCAAAAAGAAACATCTACATTTCCATTATTTGGAAGATGGTTCTGATGGTGTAATCAGATTTTCAATATCTTTATTAGTTTAAAGTTTTGTATCTGAAGATAAATTATACAAGTAACAGCCAGCAACGAATTTCCAAAATCTAAACGCTTCATCCGATTTTGTTGATCAGCATGTCTTTAGAAACTATTAGTGTAAACCTATATTGGTATGAATTACAAGCATGTCACTTCAATAGTACATGTGTTATTGGAGGTCAAAGTGGCCAATTACTATTGATCGCGTCAGGCCATAAGTACTCCACAATTACACAAACAAACCGAATCAGCATGCTTATAAATATATTTATTCATCTATGTCTTTGTTTATATCCGATATATGCAATTCATGAAGAAATTGGTCAATTAATTACTGTGTTTTAGAAAGCACTGAGTCGTTAGGCTAATGGCCTACTTCTGCTTGCTATTCCTTTGATATATGCCTATTTAATTTGTTTATGTATTTAATAATGTGTGGTAGAGAGTGTTTATGGTCCAGCTGTACCAATAGTTATTTAAATGCAAGTTATTTAAAATGTAAATCCAGTATTTCGAAAGTTTTGTCATATGATGACATGGCTGGAGAGTGTGTCTGTCATTTGAAGACAAAAGTGGGTGGTGTTGAGATGGCAACCAGCCACGAATTTATTTTCAGTTCCTTTATTCAAAAGGTACCATTATGGGTCTCAAATAATTACGATTCATCTTCAGACGGTTTTCATGCTTCCATTACAACATGTGGTGCGTTTTTTTACAGATCAATTGTCCTAAAATATAAATAATACATAATTATATGCACACAAATGTTTGTGTTACAGATTTGCATTTGATGTGACTTAGGTGAAATGTCGCTTTGGAGTGTTTGTTTTGATAGTTTTCGTCCAACGGTTCTGAATACATTCCCACTGCATTCTTATCGTTGCACAGTAATTTTTTCTCACTGAATACCTTAGATTTGTCACAGAATAGATTTCTAACTTGTACCACAAGTTTTGATACCTACAAAGTGCTTACAAACATATGAGTGTCAAAGATGCTATGATATATCGTAACATTATAAAGATGTCCCATGTATGGAAAAGGGCCATATATTCACTTATGCAACTGAAACGCCTTTTACACTAGTACAGAGAGACATCGATTTTGTGGGTTTTAGAGTGAATACTGTTGCATTAATTATAAAGTTGTTCCTTTTGTAGAGTACTGTATAGGTAAGACAGTACATTATTTATATACGTTTAGCATCATGAGTATCGTAGCAACATATAAATTTGCTACTTGATCTGCAGATAGGCGTAGGAATATTATTTGCTTTGGAGGGTGGAAAATAATTTTTGGAAATTTTTCGGGAAAGGGGTGTTAGCTAACTCGGTTTGTTCATTAAGAATATAGTCTGGGGTGCTTTTTTGCGTGTGTGTATTTCTATTTCTTCTAATATATTCATTGTGTCTCCTTTTTCTGCTAGATGTGAAATTTTTAATTCGTCAATGTTTCTCACTGAATGGTTTTCTTCAGCAATATGGGCTCCAAATGGAGATTTGTTCCAGTTGCCTAGCCTTAAAGCATCAATGTCTTCTTTGTATCTATCTTCAAAACTTCTGCCTGTCTGTCCAATGTAGAATTTTGGGCATGTATCACATTTGAGTTTGTATATTCCTGATTTACAGTAGGGACTCTTGGAGATATTTACATCATGGATTACTTTTTGTTGTAATTTATTATTTGTGGAAAATCTGATTTCTCCTTTTTAAATAAGGTTGCTATTTGTTATGATAGTGGGTCTATGTATGGGATAGCAGCATAATTACGTTTGGCTTCTGTGGCACACTTATCTGGCTTGGAGTGCATGTTGTGTGGATTGCCGTGAAGTGAATCTGTGGTTTTTGTTTGCAATTTGTTGTGGAGATTTTCTGTTATTATTGGTTTGTATGCATTATTATGAGCAACTGTTTTAATTATATTGATTTCATTTTTTTGGTCTGTGTCACTCATTGGTACTTTTTTAATTTGGTGTACCATGGCTCTGAAATGTGCCATTTTTTGATGGTGGGGGTGGCAGGATGAGTTGTCAATACTGACATCTGTGGTGGTAGGTTTTCTACAAATACTAAATTGATGTTTATGGTTACTATTGCAAATCTTCAGGTCACGAAAGTTAACGCTTTTATTAGTTTCATGTTCAACCATGAATTTAATATTTTTGTGCATTTTGCTAAGATGTGCTGCTATAATGTACAGGGTGTTTCAAAAATGACCGGTATATTTGAAACGGCAATAAAAACTAAACGAGCAGCGATAGAAATACACCGTTTGTTGCAATATGTTTGGGACAACAGTACATTTTCAGGCAGACAAACTTTCGAAATTACAGTAGTTACAATTTTCAACAACAGATGGCGCTGCGGTCTGGGAAACTCTATAGTACGATATTTTCCACATATCCACCATGCGTAGCAATAATATGGCGTAGTCTCTGAATGAAATTACCCGAAACCTTTGACAACGTGTCTGGCGGAATGGCTTCACATGCAGATGAGATGTACTGCTTCAGCTGTTCAATTGTTTCTGGATTCTGGCGGTACACCTGGTCTTTCAAGTGTCCCCACAGAAATAAGTCACAGGGGTTCATGTCTGGCGAATAGGGAGGCCAATCCACGCCGCCTCCTGTATGTTTCGGATAGCCCAAAGCAATCACACGATCATCGAAATATTAATTCAGGAAATTAAAGACGTCGGCCGTGCGATGTGGCCGGGCACCATCTTGCATAAACCACGAGGTGTTCGCAGTGTCGTCTAAGGCAGTTTGTACCGCCACAAATTCACGAAGAATGTCCAGATAGCGTGATGCAGTAATCGTTTCGGATCTGAAAAATGGGCCAATGATTCCTTTGGAAGAAATGGCGGCCCAGATTAGTACTTTTTGAGGATGCAGGGACGATGGGGCTTTTCGGTTCCCCATATGCGCCAGTTCTGTTTATTGACGAAGCCGTCCAGGTAAAAATAAGCTTCGTCAGTAAACCAAATGCTGCCCACATGCATATCGCCATCATCAATCCTGTGCACTATATCGTTAGCGAATGTCTCTCCTGCAGCAATGGTAGCGGTGCTGAGGGGGTTGCCGCGTTTGAATTTTGTATGGATAGGGGTGTAAACTCTGGCGCATGAGACGATACGTGGACGTTGGCGTCATTTGGACCGCAGCTGCAACACGGCGAACGGAAACCTGAGGCCGCTGTTGGATCACCCGCTGCACTAGCTGCGCGTTGCCCTCTGTGGTTGCCGTACGCGGTCGCCCTACCTTTCCAGAACGTTCATCCGTCACGTTGCCAGTCCGTTGAAATTTTTCAAACAGATCCTTTATTGTATCGCTTTTCGGTCCTTTGGTTACATTAAACCTCCGTTGAAAACTTCGTCTTGTTGCAACAACACTGTGTCCTAGGCGGTGGAATTCCAACACCAGAAAAATCCTCTGTTCTACGGAATAAACCATGTTGTCTACAGCACACTTGCACGTTGTGAAGAGCACACGCTTACAGCAGAAAGACGACGTACAGAATGGCGCACCCACAGACTGCGTTGTCTTCTATATCTTTCACATCACTTGCAGCGCCTTCTGTTGTTGAAAATTGTAACTACTGTAATTTCGAAAGTTTGTCTGCCGGAAAATGTACTGTTGTCCGAAGCATATTGCAACAAACGGTGTATTTCTATCGCTGCTCGTTTAGTTTTTATTGCTGTTTCAAATATACCGGTCATTTTTGAAACACCCTGTATCAATTTCATTGTTTGTACCATTAAAAAGCAAGATTGTATCATAAACATATCTTCTGTAGTAGATTATTTTGTCTGAGATGAGCTAAGCTACTTCCCATTTGGATTTACCACATTACATTATGGTGACCACCAGGTGTTATCATTGATTTATCACGCAGGACGCTCAGCACCAGTAAGGGCGATCGTACCCTGTGCGTTTTCACACAACACATGTTCTCAAAATGTACCCAAGAAACTAGAAGAGTCTTTGAGTGATATGGGAGGATAAATTTCTTTTGATGCTTAGATGCCGGCCGGTGTGGCCGTGCAGCTCTAGGCGCTTCAGTTTGGAACCGCGTGACCGCTACGGCCGCAGGTTCGAATCCTGCCTCGGGCATGGATGTGTGTGATGTCCTTAGGTTAGTTAGGTTTAAGTAGTTCTAAGTTCTAGGGGATTGATAACCATAGATGTTAAATCCCATAGTGCTCAGAGCCATTTGAACCATTTTTTTGATGCTTAGATCTTCTATAGTAGACACACTGGTTCGTCTTTCTGTCCACGGGGACCACATCTCGAAGGCTTCAGTGCAGCACCTATCAACAGCTTTCGCTGTATACACTCCTGGAAATTGAAATAAGAACACCGTGAATTCATTGTCCCAGGAAGGGGAAACTTTATTGACACATTCCTGGGGTCAGATACATCACATAATCACACTGACAGAACCACAGGCACATAGACACAGGCAACAGAGCATGCACAATGTCGGCACTAGTACAGTGTATATCCACCTTTCGCAGCAATGCAGGCTGCTATTCTCCCATGGAGACGATCGTAGAGATGCTGGATGTAGTCCTGTGAAACGGCTTGCCATGCCATTTGCACCTGGCGCCTCAGTTGGACCAGCGTTCGTGCTGGACGTGCAGACCGCGTGAGACGACGCTTCATCCAGTCCCAAACATGCTCAATGGGGGACAGATCCGGAGATCTTGCTGGCCAGGGTAGTTGACTTACACCTTCTAGAGCACGTTGGGTGGCACGGGATACATGCGGACGTGCATTGTCCTGTTGGAACAGCAAGTTCCCTTGCCGGTCTAGGAATGGTAGAACGATGGGTTCGATGACGGTTTGGATGTACCGTGCACTATTCAGTGTCCTCTCGACGATCACCAGTGGTGTACGGCCAGTGTAGGAGATCGCTCCCCACACCATGATACCGGGTGTTGGCCCTGTGTGCCTCGGTCGTATGCAGTCCTGATTGTGGCGCTCACCTGCACGGCGCCAAACACGCATACGACCATCATTGGCACCAAGGCAGAAGCGACTCTCATCGCTGAAGACGACACGTCTCCATTCGTCCCTCCATTCACGCCTGTCGCGACACCACTGGAGGCGGGCTGCACGATGTTGGGGCGTGAGCGGAAGACGGCCTAACGGTGTGCGGGACCGTAGCCCAGCTTCATGGAGACGGTTGCGAATGGTCCTCGCCGATACCCCAGGAGCAACAGTGTTCCTAATTTGCTGGGAAGTGGCGGTGCGGTCCCCTACGGCACTGCGTAGGATCCTACGGTCTTGGCGTGCATCCGTGCGTCGCTGCGGTCTAGTCCCAGGTCGACGGGCACGTGCACCTTCCGCCGACCACTGGCGACAACATCGATGTACTGTGGAGACCTCACGCCCCACGTGTTGAGCAATTCGGCGGTACGTCCACCCGGCCTCCCGCATGCCCACTATACGCCCTCGCTCAAAGTCCGTCAACTGCACATACGGTTCACGTCCACGCTGTCGCGGCATGCTACCAGAGTTAAAGACTGCGATGGAGCTCCGTATGCCACGGCAAACTGGCTGACACTGACGGCGGCGGTGCACAAATGCTGCGCAGCTAGCGCCATTCGACGGCCAACACCGCGGTTCCTGGTGTGTCCGCTGTGCCGTACGTGTGATCATTGCTTGTACAGCCCTCTCGCAGTGTCCGGAGCAAGTATGGTGGGTCTGACACACCGGTGTCAATGTGTTCTTTTTTCCATTTCCAGGAGTGTATCTCTATCGATTCCCTTACAACACTGTCCCAAATCTGGCTATCTGTATTAGTTTCTTGGTTTCTTCAGAATTCATGGCGTGACGTAGTTCTAAACAGTGTTCAGCAATGGCTGACAGCATGACCTGTCTCAATCGAGTGTACCTCTAATGTTCTTTGCACTTGATATCCATTATTATTGCCGCCTGCCCAATGTAGGACATGCAACATTGACAAGGTATATTGTAAATCCGTAGTTTCCGTAATCCCAGGTCGTCTTTAACATTCTCCATCAGTCCCCCGATCTTGCTGGACGGACAGAAAACACACTTGATGTTGTGTTTATGGAGGATCCTACAGATTCTGGCAGAAACAGAACCAGAATAGGGCAAATGCTCCACCTTTATTGCTTCATCTTGCTCTGCTTCTGGAACCGGTTATATAGTGGCTGGTTGGAGTGCCTTCTCAATTTGTTTGGTCGTGTATCCATTTCTACAGACTACAGTTTTAAGATGCTGTATTTCTGTCCGTAAACTCTCTTGATCTGACAGGGCAAGTGCTCTCTGGATCAATGTCTTACGTACCCCGTTCTTCTGTACAGGGTGGTGACAGATGGTGGCCTGCAGATATTGATGAGTGTATGTGGATTTTCGATGCACACTGTGGCCAATTGATCCATCTGCTTTCCTTTTGACTATTACTACCAGAAACGGCAGCAGATCATTCTTCTCCACTTCTATGCTGAACTTGATATTTGGCTGGCCTGGCGTTGGTGACAGCCCTGCGGATTTCCTCTGCCACATTATGTGGAAGTGTGTCTGCAACTTGCTCTATTGCACTGACGAAACCTGAAATGGGCACATTTCTAGACGACGCTGTGAAGTTGAGACCCTTGCTGAGTATCCATATGGTTATATCATCAAACTGTTTGCCACTTAGATTAGTCTCCTCCATCTCCTGTGCTTCCTTACTCATGCAGTCAGACTTTACAGACAGGCAAGACGTGGTATTCCTTCTGGCTCGCTCCACTAAGAACCAGGAGGCACGTTTTACCTAGTCCCAATCTTCCCGTGCTAAGGAGGCTGCCATGTACAGATGGTGGTGTAGTAGCTCCCTTGCTACAGTATCTTACAACATCTCGAATCCTCTCTTTCATCAGTGCCATGCTTGCTCTGCGTTTTATCTTCTTTGCTTTTCCATAGTTGATGTGATGTTTACTTCTGGCAAATACTGGTGCCACTTCTCCATGTCTTTTTTGCTGAGATGTCGGGATTGCACCGATATTAACTAAGTAACTAGTAATTTTCAAGTTTGGGTCTGTCTTAATAATTTCTTCAAGAACATTGACACCAACTAAGTTATTCTTGTTCATATCCTTTGTAATGGAAGGTGGACTTCACAGGCGTCAGATATTACATGCTACCATTCATAGGTAATCATGGCATTCATTACTATTTTTTCCCTGATTTATCAAAACAAAAGCACGATTCCAAGGCAGAAAGCTGTGCCCCGAAACGGTAAACTGATGTTCTACTGTTGTAAAATACCCCGCCAAACATGGTAGAAAAGTATCAAATGGTTCAAATGGCTCTGAGCACTATCGTACTTAATTCTGACGTCATCAATCCCCTAGAAGTTAGAACTACTTAAACCTAACTAACGTAAGGACATCATACACATCCGTGCCCGAGACAGTATTCGAACCTGCGACCGTAGCGGTCGCTGGGTTCTAGACTGTAGCGCCTAGAACCGCACGGCCACTGCAGCCGGCTACAAAAGTACCTTTGTCCAATTGTTTTTATAGCCAAATCAACAGCCAAACGTAGCAAATTACTCTAGTACAAAATTTTTTCGTCATGATGATATTCAACGTTCTTATAATTACCATTTTCGATGTAATTTTTTCAGGCACGTCTTCAGCAGCTGCAGAAATATAAGACTATGCGCTTTTATTCCCACTTTTGTTGACATTCTGCTTCCAAGATGGTCGACCTATTTTCCTTCATATCTTTTATTTAAATACACTCCTGGAAATGGAAAAAATAACACATTGACACCGGTGTGTCAGACCCACCATACTTGCTCCGGACACTGGGAGAGGGCTGTACAAGCAACGATCACACGCACGGCACAGCGGACACACCAGGAACCGCGGTGTTGGCCGTCGAATGGCGCTAGCTGCGCAGCATTTGTGCACCGCCGCCGTCAGTGTCAGCCAGTTTGCCGTGGCATACGGAGCTCCATCGCAGTCTTTAACACTGGTAGCATGCCGCGACAGCGTGGACGTGAACCGTATGTGCAGTTGACGGACTTTGAGCGAGGGCGTATAGTGGGCATACGGGAGGCTGGGTGGACATACCACCGAATTGCTCAACACGTGGGGCGTGAGGTCTCCACAGTACATCGATGTTGTCGCCAGTGGTCGGCGGAAGGTGCACGTGCCCGTCGACCTGGGACCGAACCGCAGCGACGCACGGATGCACGCCAAGACCGTAGGATCCTACGCAGTGCCGTAGGGGACCGCACCGCCACTTCCCAGCAAATTAGGGACACTGTTGCTCCTGGGGTATCGGCGAGGACCATTCGCAACCGTCTCCATGAAGCTGGGCACAGGTCGGATTGTAGCCTATCGCGATTGAGATTTATCGTATCGCGACATTACTGCTCGCGTTGGTCGAGATCCAATGATTGTTAGCAGAACACGAATCGGTGGGTTAAGGAAGGTAATACGGAACGCCATGCTGGATCCCAACGGCCTCGTATCACTAACAGTCGAGATGACAGGCATCTTATCCGCATGGCTGTAACGGATCGAGCAGGCACGTCTCGATCCCTGTGTCAGCAGATGGGGACGTTTGCAAGACAACAACCATCAGCACGAACAGTTCCACGACGTTTGCAGAAGCATGGACCATTAGCTCGGAGTCCATGGCTGCGGTTACCCTTGACGCTGCATCACATGCTTGAGCGCCTGCGATGGTGTGCTCAACGACGAACCTGGGTGCACGAACGGCGAAACGTCATTTAATAGGATGAATGGTTCTGTTTACAGCATCATGATGGTCGCATCCGTGTTTGGCGACATCGCGGTGCACGCACATTGGAAGCGTGTACTCGTCATCGCCGTACTGGCGTAATACCCGGCGTGATAGTATGGGGTGCCATTGGTTACACATCTCGGTCATCTCTCGTTCGCATTGACGGAACTTTGAACAGTGAACGTTACATTTCAGATGTGTTGCGACCCGTGGCTCTATCCTTCATTCGATCGCTACGAAACCCTATATTTCAGCAGGATAATGCACGACCGCATGTTTCAGGTCCCGTACGGGCCTTTCTGGACACAGAAAATGTTCGACTGCTGCCATGGCCAGCACATTCTCCAGATCTCTCACCAATTGAAAACGTCTGGTCAATGGTGGCCGAGCACCTGGCTCGTCACAATAGTCTTGATGAACTGTGATATCGTGTTGAAGCTGCATGGGTAGCTGTTCCTGTACACGCCATCCTCTAGCTTTGTGTGACTCAATGCCGAGGCGTATCAAGGCCGTTATTACGGCCAGAGGTGGTTGTTCTGGGTACTGATTTCTCAGGATCTATGCACCCAAATTGGGTGAAAATGTAATCATGTGTCAGTTCTAGTATAATATATTTGTCCACTGAGTACCCGTTTATCATCTGCATTTTTTCTTGGTGTAGCAATTTTAATAGCCATAATGTATTTTTCTTTCGTGCTGCTCGAGAGTGGAAAGGTCGAGAAACAGTCTGAAATTCTTTGTACGTCATGCCTAACGCTTAACTGGGAATTGCAGAGCAGTCAATCAGATGTAGAAGTGGACGGGCCCCGGTGTCTGCTCTGCCCTGGTGCCGAAACACGGCGCGCGCTGACCCTCACACCGGAGCCCGGAGGTCGCACGCCGCCTGCAGTGGCAGGAAGCTCGCCGGGCAGCCAAGGACACGCGGCCAGCCCACTGCTCTGCGTGTCTCGCGCCTCTGTCCCGGCTACTACTCAGCAGTGACTGCCGAGTCTCAGCAGCGCCACGTTTCCTCCTACTGTAGTTCTTAGCTGTGACGCACGGGAGTACCTTGTCAGAAGCGAAGCCTGCGTCCAGTGTACCTCAAGACAATGGCAGAGGGCTGCTGCTGATCGTGGAATACACACAGGGTTTGTCGAAGTTGAAGCCGAAACTTAGAGTGGTGGAACTACGCGATAATAGAACCAATATGTTCGATGAAACACGGGACAGCAATCGGGCCGTTTGCGAGTACATACACCAACAAATGTCTTGCATCACCCCGATACGTCGTGCCGGTATGCTAGTGTTGTCATTGTTCCTGTAACGGTCGGAACGTCATCCCTGACGTTGTTTGAAGATCTTTCTCGAAGAAGGTTGTAGATCATGTTGTTGGCAAAGTTGGGTTTTTTCTGGATAAAGTGACACATGCCAATGAGATATGCTAACACAGCAACGGATTTCTTCTATTTAAAAGTTGAGCTATTATAATTCTAAAGCTGACCACCCTGTAGGAATATACTTATATGGACATGATGTCTGTTCTTTAGGACAAGCCCAAATAACAGACACCAGATCCATATAAGTACACTACTGGCCATTAAAATTGCTACACCAAGAAGAAATGGAGATGAAAAACGAGTATTCAATGGACAAATATATTATACTTGAACTGAGAGGTGATTACATTTTCACGCAATTTGGGTGCATAGATCCTGAGAAACCAGTACCCAGAACAACCACTTCCTGGCCGTAATAACGGCCTTGATACGCCTCGGCATTGAGTCAAACAGAGCTAGAGGATGGCGTGTACAGGAACAGCTACCCATGCAGCTTCAACACGATATCACAGTTCATCAAGACCATTGGGATGAGCCAGGTGCTCGGCCACCATTGACCAGACGTTTTCAATTGGTGAGAGATCTGGAGAATGTGCTGGCCAGGGCAGCAGTCGAACATTTTCTGTATCCAGAAAGGCCTGTACAGAACCTGCAACACGCGGTCGTGCATTATCCTGCTGAAATGTAGAATTTCGCAGGGATCGAATGAAGGATAGAGCCACGGGTCGTAACACATCTGAAATGTAACGTCCACTGTTCAAAGTGCCGTCAATGAGAACAAGAGGTGACCGAGACGTGTAACCAATGGCACCCCATACCATCACGCCGGGTGATACACCAGTATGGCGATGACGAATACACGCTTCCAATGTGCGTGCACCGCGATGTCGCCAAACAAGGATGCGACCATCATGATGCTGTAAACAGAACCATTCATCCGATTAATTGACGTTTCGCCATTCGTGCACCCAGGTTCGTCGTTGAGTACACCATCGCAGGCGCTCTAGCCTGTGATGCAGCGTCAAGGGTAACCGCAGCCATGGACTCCGAGCTGATAGCCCATGGTGCTGAAAACGTCGTCGAACTGTTCGTGCAAATGGTTGTTGTCTTGCAAACGTCCCCATCTGTTGACTCATGGATCGAGACGTGGCTGCACGATCCGTTACAGCCATGCGGATATGATGCCTGTCATCTCGACTGCTAGTGATACGAGGCCGTTGGGATCCACCATGGCGTTCCGTATTATCCTCCTGAACCCACCGATTCCATATTCGCCTAACAGTCATTTGATCTCGACCAACGCGAGCAGCAGTGTCGCAATACGATAAACCGCAATCGCGATAGGTTACAATCCGACCTTTATCAAAGCCGGAAATGTGATGGTACGCATTTCTCCTCCTAACACGAGGCATCACAACAACGTTTCAGCAGGTAACGCCAGTCAACTGCTGTTTGTGTATGAGAAATCGGTTGGAAACCTCCCTCATGTGAACACGTTGTAGGTTTCGCCACCGGCGCCAACGTTGTGTGAATGCTCTGAAAACCTAATCATTTGCATATCACGGCATCTTCTTCCTGTCGGTTAAGTTTCGCGTCTGTAGCACGTCATCTTCGTGAAGTAGCAATTTTAATGGCCAGTAGTGTAAATACCTCATAAGTGGTTCAAATGGCTTTGAGCGCTGTGGGACTTAATCTGAGGTCATCAGTCCCGTAGACGTAGAACTACTTAAACCTATCTAACCTAAGGACATCACACACATATCCCTGCCCGAGGCCAGATACAAAACTGTGACAATAGCAGCAGCGCGGTTATGGATTGAACCACCTAAAACCGATCGGGCACAACGGCCGGCCTAAACACCGCAATGTTTCGGCGAGGTTTCTCTTATTTTATTACGACCCTAATTTCTCCCTTGCTGAGATGGTAGCTGGAAAAATGTTATCATATTCGGAAGAATAAGTTGGTGATTCAACATTTGTGCAAAGATTTCGTTGGAACAAGAAACGCCTTAGTTTAATGGTTGTCATACCAACTAATGTATCATATCTGTTACGTTCTCTCCACTTCTTCCAGATAATATTGAGCTGATGCGTGAGTTTCGTAGTGTCTCTCCATAGGGTTAATAAACACAGCAGCCGCGGGGGATTAGCCGAGCGGTCTCGGCGCTGCAATCATGGACTGTTCGGCTGGTCCCAGCAGAGGTTCGAGTCCTCCCTCGGGCATGGGTGTGTGTGTTCGTCCTTAGGATAATTTAGGTTAAGCAGTGTGTAACCTTAGGGTCTGATGACTTCAGCAGTTAAGTCCAAAAAGATTTCACACACATTGGAACATTTTTTGAATAAACACAACAGATACGCAGAACATATAGTTCAGTCACCAGTGGTATATTCTCCTTCATTATTTACTACAGTCTGCTAATGCTGGGGTAGCTTTCCGATTGCGCGACTGTACAAATCACGTGGTTTGGAGGCGAAGGACTCGTCGATCCATGTTCAGAGCTCATTTTCATCTGGAAGAGAAGTTCCTTATATGTCTCCAGAATGAGATTTTCACTCTGCAGCAGAGTGTGCGCTGATATGAAACTTCCTGGCAGATTAAAACTGTGTGCCGGACCGAGACTCGAGCTCGGGACCTTTGCGTTTCGCGAGCAAGTGTTCTACCAACTGAGCTACCCAAGCACGACACACGCCCCGTCCTCACAGCTTTACTTCTGCCAGTACCTCGTCTCCTACCTTCCAAACTTTACAGAAGCTCTCCTGCGAACCTTGCAGAACTAGCACTCCTGAAAGAAAGGATATAGCGGAGACATGGCTTAGCCACAGCCTGGGGGATGTTTACAGAATGAGATTTTCACGCTGCAGCGGAGTGGTAGAGCACTTGCCCACGAAAGACAAAGGTCCCGAGTTCGAGTCTCGGTCCGGCATACAGTTTTAATCTTATAAGTCGTTCAATGTAGAGGAGCGGAGAAGGTGGAAAGGGCGAAAGCTCAGCTGAATAACGTTGGTGCTTAATGACTTCCAAACACAACTGCTGTTGAGTGCTTTTTGTCGGCCTAGGAGAATGCGGGCGGGCGTTGTTGTGGAGTAGCATCACTTCACGCGGTATCACTGGGCGTTGATCTTGGATTGCGTCTGCGAGACGTGTCAGTTGTTGGCAATAAATGTCAGCAGTCATGGTTACACCTCGGGGAAGCATTTCATAGTATACGACACCGTCGCTGCTCCACCAGACGCACATTTTGGGGATGCGCGCAGTTCTTTGTACGGGGAGTGGTTGTTTTTTTTGGGCTCAGCCATTACTTTCTTTTTCTTATCTCAGCGTAACGACACAGGACAGGAATGGTCGGTGTTCTTCACGAGCCAACTGATGACGAGCAAGCAGAAATGCATCTATAGACGGCGGCTGACTTTTGTGATTTGGCTTATAGCATGCGGTGCCCATACACACGACTTTTGAAACTTTACCATTGCATGCAAAAATCACACAATGGTGGAATGATCACAGCTCATCATCAGAGTTGATCACATTTGCCAGTACTCGAGTACACTGTGTACTAATGCGGTTAAAGGCTCTTCATCAAGCCTCAGAGGTCTAATGTCAACACGATCCTCATTGAAAGGAGAAAACCATTTTTCTTTCGTGCCCTGTCCAGTGGCATTATTCCTAAACGGGGCACAAACATCTCTGGAGGCCTCCACTGCTGTAACCCCTCTATTGAACTCAAAAGAATATGTCGGAAATATTCCGATTTCTCCAGGCGGCACACGATTTTATAGGATACACACCTCCACTCACTATCTCCAAATGGATAAATGATAATATTTAAATAGGAACAGTGAACTGTTGTTGTTGTGGTCTTCAGTCCTGAGACTGGTTTGATGCAGCTCTCCGTGCCACTCTATCCTGTGCAAGCTTCTTCATCTCCCAGTACCTACTGCAACCTACATCCTTCTCAATATCCTTAGTGTAGTCATCTCTTGGTCTCCCTCTACGATTTTTACCCTCCACGCTGCCCTCCAGTACTAAATTGGTGTTCCCTTGATGCCTCAGAACATGTCGTACCAACCTGTCCCTTCTTCTAGTGAAGTTGTGCCACAAAATCCTCTTTTCCCCAGTTCTATTCAATACCTACTCATTAGTTATGTGATCTACCCATCTAATCTCCAGCATTCTTCTGTAGCACCACATTTCGAAAGCTTCTATTCTCTTCTTGTCCAAACTATTTACCGTCCATGTTTCACTTCCATACATGCCTACACTCCATACAAATGCTTTCATCAACGACTTCCTGACACTTAACTCTATACTCGATGTTAACAAATTTCTCTTCTTCAGAAACGCTTTCCTTGCCATTCCCAGTCTATATTTTATATCCTCTCTACTTCGACCATCATCAGTTATTTTGCTTCCCAAATAGCAGAACTCATTTACTACTTTAAGTCTCTCATTTCCTAATCTAATACCCGCAGCATCACCCGATGTAATTCGACTACATTCCATTATCCTCGTTTTGCTTTTGTTGATGTTCATCTTATATCCTCCTTTCAAGACATTGTCCATTCCGTTCAACTGCTCTTCCAGGTCCTTTGCTGTCTCTGACAGAATTATAATGTCATCGGTGAACCTCGAAGTTTTTGTTTCTTCTCCCTGGATTTTAATACCTACTCCGAATTTTTCTTTTGTTTCCTTTACTGCTTGCTCAATATACAGATTGAATAACATCGGGGAGAGACTACAACCCTGTCTTACTCCCTTCCCAACCACTGCTTCCATTTCATGCCCCTCGACTCTTACAACTGCCGACACGTTTCTGTACAAATTATGAATAGCCTTTCGCTCCCTGTATTTTAACCCTGCCACCTGTAGAATTTGAAAGAGAGTATTCAGGTCAACATTGTGAAAAGCTTTCTCTACGTCTGCAAATGCTAGAAACGTAGGTTTGCCTTTCCTTAATCTAGTTTCTAAAATAAGTCGTAGGGTCTGTATTGCCTCACTTGTTCCATTATTTCTACGGAATCTAAACTGATCTTCCCCGAGGTCGGCTTCTACCAGTTTTTCCATTCGTCTGTAAAGAATTCGCATTAGTGTTTTGCAGCTGTGACTTATTAAACTGATAGTTCGGTAATTTTCACATCTGTCAGCACCTGATTTCTTTGGGATTGGAATAATTATATTCTTCTTGAAGTCTGAGGGTATTTCGCCTGTCTCATACATCTTGCTCACCAGAACAGTGAACTACAAATGAAAAACGAAAATCAATAAATAAACCCATAGACCGGAATATCAACACGCAATACAAAAAACGCTACGAACTTATGCACCAACGTAATACAAAACGAGTTGCGCTTTTTTAAATTTTTTCGATTTTCACATTGTCTGCGAGGACCCAAAGTCGCATTGCAATACTGCAGAAGAGAACAGAGAAGCGTAGTGTAGTAAGCTCTTTAGTACCGAGCGATCTGGTGCAGTGGCTAGCACACTGGACTCGCATTCGGAAAGACGACGGTTCAATCCCGCGTCCGGCCACCTGATTTAGGTTTTCCGTGATTTCCCTAAATCGCTCCAGGCAAATGTTGGGATGGTTACTTTGAAAGGGCACGGCCGATTTCCTTCTCCGTCCTTCCCTAATCAGATGAGACCGATGACCTCGCTGTCTGGTCTCCTCCCCCAAACAACCCAACCCTCTTTAGTACATTTGTGGCACCTTAAAGTGTTCTAGTACTAAAACGCCTTCCCCACTACTTTTTCTGTGGGGTGGTTCGAAATGAAGTTGTTCATCCGTAGGTATTTAGTTGAATTTGACAGCCTGTAGATCTGTGCAACCAAAATTAACGCGTTCATTTCAGTACTCATCTGGATAACTCCCACTTTTGATAATTTACGGTCAGTTGTCACTTTCCTCACCGTAGAGATAGCTTGTCAAAATCATTTTGCAGCTTCACTCTATTTTGTACCACAGCTTAGATTATAAATTATTACTCTAAAAACAGTCCATAAATTTTCCAAAATACTCTCAGAAATCATTTAAATGTTTTTTTCAGAAAATAAAAGAACCATCTTCAAGGCCTTTAACTTTATAGAGATTACTTTCTTTGGCAACACATCCGGTTTCGCACCATTACAGGTGCATCTTCAGGTGATGATAACTTTTAAGGCTGGATAATCCGGGTTTAGCCATTCGATGATCAACCTTTTAAGAGGTTACGCAGTCTTTCGGTTTAAAACTTGTACATTGGGTTATCGTACATTCTCTCTATCCTTACGAAGTGAAAGGTTATTATCACCTGAACATGCACATGTAATGGTGTGAAACAGGTTGAGTTCCCTAATAAAGAAGCCTCTATACGGCTAATGCAGCCATGAAGAATTTTCACTCATTTTGAGAAAAAAATTTCAAAAGTTTTTAAGATTATTTTGGAGAACTTTTGGAAATTTCTTTAGAGTAACAGGTTTACAATTGGTTTTGATTTTCTGATGACTTTACAGGACGGCAGACGACAGCATCATAACGGAACTGTGGGTTAAAATTCCCTTCCAAGCCCTCCTGCTTCTCAGTTGTATCTAGCGTATATGATACGCACAAGATTCATAGGCAGCAATTCGAATGAAACAAAATTATTTGTATGTAGACAGGGGCTGCTTAGCGGACCCGCTTGTCTGCTGAGGGACCAAGTTTGCTATTACTGCACTCTCTCTGCTGATGTCCGGCAGTACCATAGCAGCCGGTGGCCGAGCGGTTCTAGGCGCTACAGTCTGGAACCGCGCGACCGCTACGGTCGCAGGTTCGAATCCTGCCTGGGGCATGGATGTGTGTGATGTCCTTAGGTTAGTTAGGTTTAAGTAGTTCTAAGTTCTAGGGGACTGATGGCCTCAGATGTTAAGTCTCATAGTGCTCAGAGGCATTTTTGTGTACCATAGCAGACGGCGGACTCGTAGGACCCGTCGGAGCCGTCGGATAAGGATGCCGTTGAACCCGAGAATAGGCGGGCAGTGTATGAGGACTTATTGACTAATGCGTTAAAGACAAGTGTCAATAAATGAAAATAAAAATTATAGCGTTCATTTGTCAAAAGAGAGTAAACAAACTCTCTCGCAATGTGAATTGGTACACTTTATATGCCAAATGCACTGTGATTTGGTTCACCACGCCAGAAGCAGTGAAATTTCTGGAAGACTCCAACCAGATATGAACGCTTGTGTAAGATACATGCGATAAATTAGGTTGTTTGATCACACCAGTCACTCCTGTGCTCAGGTGGGACGCGACCGTACAGGCAGCGTGATTTCATACGCTCAGTTTACTTCGTCGGTTTCTTGGTGACTGCTGTCTTCAGTGACCTATCATCGTTCCATAACTGAAATATCAGATCAGATACGTCCGGCGTCTGGCCTGTACCTTTGTGTGACACTAAATCTTTCTCCCTCTCCAGCGTCATTTCAGCCACACGGATGTGCTATAATCCGCGTCTTATCCTATAATGCTCTACAGAATATGAAAGCCTTATCTTTTTACTAGCGGCATAGTTTCCATCTCGGCACATCCCAGAATTTTTCTGTGCGTCCAACAGGAAAAGGTAACTGTGTCACATTGTAAACTATCTGTCTTATCGTCAAGGAACAAATTGTGATAATGGTTATTTTAATTAAACATGAGAAAGTTACTGAAATTAGATTTGAAAGAAAGCAATTTCTACTTTCAATACCAGAATGAAAGTTGTGAGATATTTAGCGTCGATCTCTTCAGCCTTCTGTTTTACGAAGCTTTCCAAATACGAAACAAGTTGTTTGTTATTTAAGAACCTTTAACATCGCAGAGCGTCAGCAATCGTTGATTAATATATTAAAAAAAACTAGAAACCCGCCTCGATTGCAAAAAAAGCACCTAGTTTTAACCTAGGTTTCGGCGCAGATAACTACACCTTGTTCTGAAGAAGGTGTAGTTATATATGCCGAAACTTAGGTTAACACTAGGTGCTTTTTCGCAATCGAGTCGGGTTTCTAGTTTTTTTAATATATTTGTTATTTACCTTTGGCTTCAGAAACTAAGCAAGTGAAACTGACCAATTGATAGTGCAAAGTGACCTCTCACAACGATATTTCACGATCATCGTATTAAAATTTACCAGACACAACTTTACGTTCACACAGATATCTTTCTAATTTGAAATAATATCTTGAAAGGATTTAGGTACATCTGAAATATTTTAATACAAGTAGCTATAAATTATTGCTGTATTGTTTCTCCAAAAAACACCATCACCAGACTCTTTAACATGCCTTTGTCTCCCTTAACAATATTAAAGGTAAATTTGAAAGTCGGTAGCTGCCCTCTAAGCTGCAGTGCGGTCATCAGTATTGTGGACATTTGCTTTCTAGTATTTTGAGCTTTCGCAGTATTTTGACGTCTCCCATTATACATATTGACAAGTGTGATATACTCTCTATTTTTAGAACAATTCTTGGTGTTAGTGTGTTGCAGTTCCTGCAGTACTCCATTTTGTCTGGAAATATCTTACGTCCAACGCTACAATTGATAAGAATGTACTTGCTACTGCAAAAGGTGCTAATCATCGCCTTTCTCCACAAATTCTACCAAATTTTGTCACAATATCAATATCATAAACAGAACGTGAAATAACTTTATAAATCAAAATGCACATAACTTCTAAAATGGCGGGCCTAAAAATAAGATTAGAGTCAACTGTCATCGGTTCTATAAAATAATTATACCTTATGAGAAGCTAGTTATAAATATAAAATAAATATAATTAAATTATACCTTAAAAGATAAGGGAGTCAAAGAGACAACAAAAGAGATACCAGAATAATTCACAGCAACGAGGCTCAACTCCTTTAATAAGGGACACCATTATAAGCTGAACCTCCAAAGAAACTGGTATAGGCATCCGTATCAAATACAGAGATATGAAAACAGGCAGAAGATGGCTCTGCAGTCGGCAATGCCTATATAAGACAACAAGGGTCAGGCGCAGTTGTTAGATCGGTTTCTGCTGCCAACGGTAGGTTATCGAGATTGAAGTGAAACTTCCCGGCAGATTAAAACTGTGTGCCGGACCGAGACTCGAACTCGGGACCTCTGCCTTTCGCGGGCAAGTGCTCTACCAACTGAGCTACCCAAGTACGACTCACGCCCCTTCCTCACAGCTTTACTTCTGCCAGTACCTCGTCTCCTACCGTCCAAACTTTTTAATCTGCCAGGAAGTTTCATATCAGCGCACACTCCACTGGAGAGTGAAAATCTCATTCTGGAAACATCCCCCAGGCTTTGGCTAAGCCATGTCTCCGCAATATCCTTTATTTCAGGAATGCTAGTTCTGCAAGGCTCGCAGGAGAGCTTCTGTAAAGTTTGGAAGGTAGGAGACGAGGTACTGGCAGAAGTAAAGCTGTGAGGACGGGGCGTGAGTCGTGCTTGGGTAGCTCAGTTAGTAGGACACTTGCCCACGAAAGGCAGAGGTCCCGGGCTCGAGGTATGGTCCGGCACACAGTTTTAATCTGCCAGGAAGTTTCATATCAGCGCACACTTCGCTGCAGAGTGAAAATCTCATTCTGGAAACATCCCCCAGGCTGTGGCTAAGCCATGTCCCCGCAATATCCTTTCTTTCAGGAGTGCTAGTTCTGCAAGGTTCGCAGGAGAGCTTCTGTATAGTTTGGAAGGTAGGAGACGAGGTACTGGCAGATGTAAAGCTGTGAGGTCGGGGCGTGAGTCATGCTTGGGTAGCTCAGTTAGTAGAGCACTTGCCCGGAGTCTCGGTCCGGGACACAGTTTTAATCAGCCAGGAAGTTTCAAAAGTTGAATTAAATAGCTAGGAATTACAATTACGGACAACTTAAACTTGAAGGAACACATGGGAAATGTTGTGGAGAAGGCTAACCAAAGCCTGAGTTTTATTGGCAGAACACTTAGAAAATGTAACAGAACTGGTAAAGAGACTGCCTACACTACGCTTGCCCGTTTTCTTTTAGGACACTGCTGCACAGTTTTGGATCTTTACAAGATAGTACTGACGGAATACATCGAAAAAGTACAAAGAAGGGCAGCGGGTTTTTTAGTACGCTGAAATACGGGAGAGAGTGTCACTGAAATGATACAGGATTTGGGGCGGATATCATTAAAACAAAGGCGGTTTTCGTTGCGACAAAATCTTCTCAAGAAATTTCAGTCACCAACATTTTGCTCCGAATGCGAAAATATTTTGTTGATGTCGACCTACATAGGGAGAAACGATCACCATCACCGTAATAAAATAAGGGAAATCAGAGCTCACATGGAAAGATATAGGTGTTCGTTTTTTCCGCACGCTATACGAGATTGGAATAATAGAGAATTGTGTAGGTGGTTCGATGAACACTCTTCCAGGCACTTACTTGTGATTTGCGGAGTATCCACGTAGATGTAGACGTAGGCTTTCATGCGAAAACATTTTTGCATGTCTACCGCTCAGCAAGTGCTCGATGTGAGATCTACTACGTGTGAGACAAAGCCATGACAGTGTCCGCTACGCGAGCAGGCGACCTTTCAAGCCACACGGCGCTACGCAGAGCGGCGCCGACTCATCAGAGCGCCGCTAAATGTCAACCAGAGCGGACCGCGCCCGCTGGCCGCCAAGCACTGACAGACCAAGGTCGCGGGTTCGTGTCCAGGCGGCGCGGCGCGCGTGGGTGCCCCAGTGAGCCCTGGCTGGGCCAGGTCTCTCGCGTTCCGGTAGCCTATATACAGCGGGCCATCACACACGCCGAGCAGCTACCTGCAAAGACGACGAACCGCCAGCGCACGAGAGGGTCAGGTGCTGCATCTCGTGTCTCAAAATGCGTCCGTGGCTGAGTAGGCTGCTTATGTGACCCGACGATGGGGCGCTAGTCACGGTAGCACGCTGTTCTAATCTACATCTACATCGACACTCCACAACTTCTAAAAAAATGGCTCTGAGCACTATGGGACTTAACATCTATGGTCATCAGTCCCCTAGAACTTAGAACTACTTAAACCTAACTAACCTAAGGAAAGCACACAACACCCAGCCATCACGAGGCAGAGGAAATCCCTGACCCCGCCGGGAATCGAACCCGGGAACCCGGGCGTGGGAATCCACAACTTCTCATATGATGTGTGATGGAGGATATTTCTCGCACCATTAATATTTTTCGGCCTCTGGTGGCCGAGCGGTTCTAGTCGCTTCAGTCTGGAACCGCGCGACCGCTATGGTCGCAGGTTCGAATCCTTCCTCGGGCATGGATGTGTGTGATGTCCTTAGGTTAGATAGGATTAAGTAGTTCTAAGTTCTAGGGGACTGATGTGGTTAAAACATCAATGCAGGCCTGTGCTGTGATGGTGCCACGCAAAACAACAAGGGATGCAAGCCCCCTCGATGAAAAACACGACCACGCCTTAACACCACCACCTCAGAACTTTACTGTTGGCACTACACACGATGGCAGATGACGTTCACCAGGCATTCGCTATACCCACACCCTGACTTCCGATCACCACATTGTGTACCGTGATTCGTCACTCCGTCACTCCACACAACGTTTTTCCACAGATCAGTCCTCCAATGTTTACGTTCCTTACACCAAGCGAGGCGTCGTTTGGCATTTACCAACGTGATGTGTGGCTTAAGAGCAGTCGCTCGACCATGAAATCCACGTTTTCTCACCTCCCGCCTGTCATAGTACTTGCAGTAGATCCTGATGCAGTTTTGAATTCCTGTGTGGTGGTCTGGATGGATGTCTGCCCATTACACGTTACAACGCTCTTCAACTTGTAATCTCCCCACGGAAAATTACCCTCTACCACGCAATAATTAATAATGGTCAATCAAATCATCCACATTTATTCACTTTTGAAAAGTATCTGATCGGATTTTCTAGTAATATATGCGCCGACAGCTCGTCTACGCCAAGGTATTTTTCTAGTACGTTTATTCTTTGGAATAACAGAGATACATATATGTATTCTCCATGGTTATTAGAGAGGGGTAAGAAGGACAGCTTCGGAAATATCTGTTGGAAGATTGACGGGCTTCTAAAAGAGACATATTTGCTTTTCTTCTCGCTAAAGCGAGCTATTAACGTTTGTGCCACTAGCGGGTTATTTGAAGAGAGAGAAAGACTGTAAACGCAAATTAAGTAAGACTTGGAATCAACAGAAAACGGAACATGTAATGGAGATGGATTGAATATACAATTTTCCTCAGAAATAAGGTTTGTGACCCTTTTATTCTAGAGTGAATGACGAATGAGTTCTTTGTCTGAATCATTGACGATCGCCTTGGCCCTGTAATTAGTGGGGAAGTTTCAGCTGTGTCGAAGAGAGCCTGCAGTCACGGAGTTTGTATAAAATCGTCCTAAAAGGCTTCGTCCACATCTGAAATTCTAAATCTGTCGTAAAATGAACGAATTGTTCAAACGATCGATTTTCCCAACTGAATGCAGCGCTGAACAATAATAGCAAATGTAAAGATCTTTTCCAGCAAGCCAGCCGCTGAATATTAAGACGAAGGGCTCCACCAGAGATTCTATTGGGCTGATTTCACGTAAATGAAATATTATATTTCAAACTGTACATAGATAAAGGACAGAGAGAGAGAGAGAGAGAGAGAGAGAGAGAGAGAGAGCGAATGAAATTCGAGAAAATACTCAGATTCCTCCATTAGTATAATTGTTTGCCTGTCTTATCACGGATCAGCCTAAAGATAAAACAGGAGGCCCTAACTTTATTGTACCGATTTATGTATGAGAGTGAAGGGGTAATAAAGGCGACAGATACACCTCTGTACAGACAAAACATTACACCAAGTTAGCGGCAAGCTGCATTCACATATATTCATCAGTCAGTAATATAGATATAAAGATATTCTCCCAATAACATTATATAATTCATCATAATGGCGACCGTGACAGGAGGGTACACACATCAAGAGGGTACAGACATACCATGTCGGAGAGAAGGTACTAGTCAAAAGACATACCAAATCATCCTTAATAAAGAAAAGTATAAAGAAACGGAAGTTACTATATACTGGCCCATACATAATCCTACAAATTCCGAATCCTGGGGCTTATCTGTTAGCATACCCGGGATCGAACAAAATAAAAGGTTTATTTTCCCATAACGACTTGAAAAAATTTAATGAAGATTAGAAGATAGGGAGGAATGGTGTTGCGAGTGACAGAGATGAACGCTCGTAAAAAAAAAAAAAAAAAAAACAAAAAACAAAAAAAAAACTGTGTGTGTAGTGTTAGAAAACTTTAAATTGAAATAGTTAATCAGTGACATAGATTATAGAAATAGGGACTAACTATTACTATCGAGTGTTGTAAAGAAGATAGTGGAGATAGGCTTCACCTGTGGTTTGGGTGAACATGGAACTTTAGCATTGCTAATGTCATCAAGATTTATAAAGGATCTAACTGACCTTCAAGAAGAATGAAATGTTTCCCGCAAATGACGCTGAATAATCAAAAGAGGTTCCGAGTGAATGTTCATATATAATCTCAAGTACACGCTTAGATGTGTAAACGTGTGAAGGGATGTGTTGAGGCAGTGAATCGTGAGTGACGGTTAACGCCGCAAAGATAATTTCCCGCGCAAAACAGTTGACGTCGGCGCGAGAGTTAAAATCGATATAGACGACACAGATATGCTTTGTAAGAGACTCGCATCAAACGCGAGGGTAAACTGATTCATGTTGAACTTTAAAAAGAAAAGGTTTTATAATTAGAAGTTAAGAGTTTTTAATTTATTAATGAATGATTAAAGAAAGTAATATTCATAGAATTAGTAGTTATTTAATGGTTCGTGTTCGTTTGGGAATTTTGTTTGAAAAATCCATTTCCATATATGTGCATGTATGAACGCCGTATGAATCAGAGAATAAATGAAAGAAGTGAATCCGCATTCCTGAATACTAATAACATTTACATTACAGCAATCAAGCGGAGAAATATATGTATTTAGAATAAAAAGTTTTTGAGTATTGATAAATTATATGACTTTTCAAGGAAATGATGGATTATGTCTTTGTATAAAATGAACTACACTTTCCATTATTCGATGATTTGAATCCAAAATCTATTGTAAGTTGCATGAATCCTTTAAATTACGAAGAACAAATCGGTGATAGAAAATGTGTCAGAACTTTTGGACTTATAAGCACAAGTGGGGATGCAAAGTCAAAAAGAGTATTCAAACGAGAGTAAATATGATGATGCTTTTGGCAACATCATTAGTTAATGGCTAAATTCCTTGAAGTACGTCGTAACAAAAAGGATGCATGAAGCCATAAGGATTTTGCTTTCAAAAAGGAGAATCTTGGACGGTCCAACCTAACCAGTTCTCTTACAGGAAGAGTTTCCCTTTTGGTCATTGCTAATTCTTTTGGAATGAATGTTGCATGTGAATTCGAGTATCCCTGTCCCTTCTACTCTTCCCATTGTGGGCCGCGTAGAAGACCGACTACAAAGTGGGCCGCGTAGAAGACCGACTACAAATGTGGACGTCGGGGACATGCAAGACCCGGGGGAGTTTTAGCACCGCAAGATATTGTCCTAGGAACAAGATTGTAAAACGAAAATTCACGTTATTTATTGGTAAATGTTTTTTTTTTTTTTTTTTTTTTTTTTTTTTTTTTTTTTTTTTTTTTTTCCAGAGGCACAAATCACTCTCCTCCAAATCGTGATATAAATTGATCCGTGTCTTTCCCTCAGAGATCTATTTCAAAATTATTTTTTTTTCTTCTATAGGCTTTCCTATCTTCTATGTACCGTAGGCTGGGGGTCTAGGCTTAAGAGGTTTTCCAAGGTTTCCCTGCTTAAGAAAGTTCCCGAATGGGTAGACCCTGATAACAGTTTCATGAAAGATCATCTTCCTTGGTTGTGCACAGCAAACATAACACCTAGATGCACGTAAAAGCAATACAGCCGCGGTACCTGTCTCTTCATTTCTTCTGTTTTCAACATTTCTTTTCTTCGTCTGTCTTAAACATACTATTCTTTTTCAGTCGGAGGACCGACAATCATCACTCCCGGGTTATCCACACTAATAGATAGCTCGCGAAGTGTGTTCGGTAAATCAAAATTGAGCTCACAAACTTCGCTCGCTGCGAGGGGCATTGTAATCTCCCCACGGAAAATTACCCTCTACCACGCAATAATTAATAATGGTCAATCAAATCATCCACATTTATTCACTTTTGAAAAGTATCTGATCGGATTTTCTAGTAATATATGCGCCGACAGCTCGTCGACGCCAAGGTATTTTTCTAGTACGTTTATTCTTTGGAATAACAGAGATACATATATGTATTCTCCATGGTTATTAGAGAGGGGTAAGAAGGACAGCTTCGGAAATATCTGTTGGAAGATTGACGGGCTTCTAAAAGAGACATATTTGCTTTTCTTCTCGCTAAAGCGAGCTATTAACGTTTGTGCCACTAGCGGGTTATTTGAAGAGAGAGAAAGACTGTAAACGCAAATTAAGTAAGACTTGGAATCAACAGAAAACGGAACATGTAATGGAGATGGATTGAATATACAATTTTCCTCAGAAATAAGGTTTGTGACCCTTTTATTCTAGAGTGAATGACGAATGAGTTCTTTGTCTGAATCATTGACGATCGCCTTGGCCCTGTAATTAGTGGGGAAGTTTCAGCTGTGACGAAGGGAGCCTGCAGTCACCGAGTTTTTATAAAATAGTCCAAAAAAGGCTTCGTCCACATCTGAAATTCTAAATCTGTCGTAAAATGAACGAATTGTTCAAACGATCGATTTTCCCAACTGAATGCAGCGCTGAACAATAATAGCAAATGTAAAGATCTTTTCCAGCAAGCCAGCCGCTGAATATTAAGACGAAGGGCTCCACCAGAGATTCTATTGGGCTGATTTCACGTAAATGAAATATTATATTTAAAACTGTACGTAGATAAAGGACAGAGAGAGAGAGCGAATGAAATTCGAGAAAATACTCAGAATCCTCCATTAGTATAATTGTTTGCCTGTCTTATCACGGATCAGCCTAAAGATAAAACAGGAGGCCCTAACTTTATTGTACCGATTTATGTATGAGAGTGAAGGGGTAATAAGGGCGACAGATACACCTCTGTACAGACAAAACATTACACCAAGTTAGCGGCAAGCTGCATTCACATATATTCATCAGTCAGTAATATAGATATAAAGATATTCTCCCAATAATATTATATAATTCATTATAAACTGTCAGTGGTCTCTGTCAACAGACGAGGTTGACCTGTACGCTCTTGTCCTGTACGTGTCCCTTCACGTTTCCACTTCACTATCACATCGGAAACAGTGGGCCTAGGGATGTTTAGGAGTGTGGAAATCTCGCATACAGACGTATGACACGTTCAAGGTCCGTGAGGTCCGCGGAGCGCCCCATTCTGCTCTCTCACGATGTCTAATGAGTACTAAGGTCGCTGACATGGAGTACCTGCCAATAGGAGGCAGCACGATGCACCCAATATGAAAAAGTATGGTTTGGGTGTGTCCGGATACATTTGATCACATAGTGTATATAAAAACGTAAGTTGATGTAGATGAGTAGGAGAGATAACTAATGACGTTCTAGGATTAGTATTAGTAGTGTGCTGCGTGACATGGTCACTTTTTAAATATCTAGGCATAACTTTACAAAGCAATATGAAATGGAATGGGCATTTAACGCCTGTAGCAGGGAAGGAGGATAGTCGTCTTTTTTTTTTTTTTTTGGATAATCTTAGTAGCTGTGGTTCATTTGTAAAGGACTCTGGATGTAGGACACTAGTGTGACTCACTATTGAGTGCTGTTAGAGTGTTTGTTATCCTCATATCCTCATCTGGTCGTATTACAGGAAGATATCGAAGAAATTCAGAGGCGGGCTATTGACTTGTTACCATTAGGTTCGAATAATACCCAAGTATCACTGAGATGCTTCGGGAACTCTAATGGGAATCTGTGGATGGAAGCTGACTTTCTTTTTGACGAACACTCTTGAGAAAATTTAGAGAACCGTCATTTGAGGCACACTGTAGAATGAGTCTAGTGCCCCAACGCACATTTTATTTTGATGACTACGAAGATAAGATTAGAGAGATTAGAGCTCATACGGAAGCAAACAGATGCTTATTTTTCTCTCATCCTATTTTCGCCTCGAACAGGGAAAGGTATGACTAGTAGTGGTACACGGTACACTCCTCCACATACCATATGGTGAGTTGCGCAGTCTGTATGCAGCCGGAGATGTAGATGATGATGACGATGCCGCCCGTTCCCAGGGTGCGAAAATACAAGCATCAATCATGAAATCGCACAAACTCTTAACAACACCTACCGCAACTGGTATCGAAAG
The DNA here is from genome assembly GCF_023864345.2 of Schistocerca serialis cubense. Taxonomy (NCBI): domain Eukaryota; kingdom Metazoa; phylum Arthropoda; class Insecta; order Orthoptera; family Acrididae; genus Schistocerca; species Schistocerca serialis. The sequence goes on from NC_064646.1 coordinate 16,966,293, forward strand.
CATCACTTGGCACGTATGGTAGGTCAACTTGGACAAGAATCTTGTATTCGAAAAAATGATGTTTTACCAGAGATTCCAAGTTAACGTAAATTGTATTCGATGTTTATGTTGTTATCAGAAAAATCAAAGATAATGTTTAACTTTTGGTGGATTGGCAGCACAAACTCGTCATCTTTAGTTCAGCTAACTAAACTGGTAGATCACAGTTCACAACGTCCTCTACAGACCCATTGCAATCAAATATACAGTACCAGTGGACAGCTCCAGCTCTCCAAAGCAAAACAGACACGCCCCTCTTACATATCCGTCCACCCGTCACAACACACCTGCGTCACGGCTCAAAGCCGACAGGCGGCATCGAAGAGTCAAGTTGACCGAGACAGTCTGTAAGCCTCTGAATGAGCTCGGTTTGACTTTCTTGTTATGACCATTACCCGGGCTGTATGTGGGTGAAGTATGGCGTTTATTACTCCTTTATGAAACAGCCCTTTCGAATTTTTAATAGCAGTACTCGCCGTTAGAAACAACTCCTCTCTTATAGCGTCTGTTACAGGACGCCTCGGTAAGGCTATCGCGCTTACGAACCGAACTCGTGACGAAACGCGCTACCCTTATCTGGATCATCTCCGTCTCCCCTTTTAACCTTACCTTGAACGGATCCTATACTGAAGAGCCATGCTACACAGGATGCGAAAAAAATTGCCAAAAAGTGCCTTGGAAATACTCCTTCGTGAATAAATTATATTTTCAACAAGTGTGTATTTGTCTGTTTTTCTCTATGTATGGTGACGAACAGAGCGAGTTAAGTTTTATAAGACACACTCATGCGAATTCCACATTAATAATGAGATGCCTTTCATTCTCCAAGAAAATCATGGTACTGGTTGAGAATGAGATTTTTATATAAATAATTCTGTTAGCAGAGGGAGGCAACAGGCGACTTCAGGTGTTTATTTCCCATTTCGTCATTCCGATTAATACGAGAGTACAGTGTCGCTTATTTCAATACTCTTCGCTTATAATATCGCTCTATGTTTGAGAGAGTAGTATAGCGCCCAACAGTGCTACTTTGATTTAGGACATAGTCGAGTTTTTCAACGGCGCCATGGGTGAGATAACAGCTTTATGGAGTGTGTGGTAGAGGGATCTCACGTGAGTGGTTAATCTGTATGGATGGTTCGACTGACACATAAGTTACTACGACTCCGCTTCGATGTGGTATATGTATGAAAATAAAGTGGACGAATGAAGGAGTGTGAGATATGTAAGGTAGTTAACAGCAGCAAAACTTTTCAAACTTTTCATCACTGTTTCAGTGACACTAATGACTGTTCCAATTCTGATTAAGGTTGAAAGTGGTGTCAGTTCGCCTTGCAGACTATTCTAAATGTTATCATAACATTTCGTATTTCACTAATGGGACTGTAGTTTTAACAGGGCCTTGTTTGGCATTTAATGTCGAAAACTCTGCATGAAAAAAATTTGAAGGAGCTTATGAATATGCTAAGGTAACAACGAACCCAATGTATGTAGATTAATTTTCGACATTTGAATTGCTCGCATCAATTAAGGACAAACTGTTTTCACTTACTGCAGTCATATACGTTGGCATATGATATACGTTCTTCATCAAATACAGAAAGATGATAGATTTGAGTTGCCTGCATTCTCTTGTTATTCTCCAGCAATTCAGTTAATGTCATCAACACATTTCGTAAGTAATTAGCCACATTAATAAATAAAAGTCGCCAAAGGTCTACACCACATGCCGATCTTTCAATTTCAAATTTTGTTTACATCACAACATTTGTAGTAAATAGTTATATTGTAGTTTTTACTGTTTACTATTTATTTTTACATTTAAACAAAGATTCAACAGGCAGTCTCTATATTTCTGGATTGCTTGCAGACAATAAACTACCAACCACTATTGATTACTGTTGTCTACGTATTAGAGAAGGACTCAGTATTATGTCATATTGCCTGCAGATATCTGTAGATTATAGTTAGTGAATGGAAATCATCAGAGTCAATTACAATGTCTAATAGTTCCCTACTGTGTGTTTCTGGTTTTCGAAATATATATGTGTTGCAGGAAACAAACATTTAATTTAGAGGAAAGGTTGCAAATGGCAGAAAATAATGCCTTGTTTGTATCTTGCGAGGTGTTCCCATTCATATGTAATCAACAAGGCTCATCCTGTTTTCCACGAATGACACACAGTATTGTAGTTCTGCTCGAGCTATTGATTGTTTACTTGACTATACAGTTTTTCATGAATGACACACAGTATTGTAATTCTACTCGAGCTACTGGCTGTTTATTTGACTTGGAAACATACACTTATCCGATTGGCAAACTGTGCGCCGAAGTAGAGATTTCTCCGTGATATTCTATGGAGTGAGTACATGTGGCCCATCCTTTTGCAATAGTGATTCTTGAATGGGGATGTTTACCCCTCTGAACGGAACATCGGTCTGAGTTACTACTATAGTTGACCTTAACAGTCCTAACGGTGCTGTATGTCCTCCGAGGGAGAAGAGAAGCTGAGTAATCCTCAATCGGGTGCCGAACATGATCTGGTCAACAACTCATTGTCGGCGCATTCATTATTTTCCAGTAAGTAGATCTACGCGAACTTGTTACAGGAAGAAAAGTACCCACATTAAGGATTCATTGAAATACATTTAATCTATCCTTCTTTTATCCTCCGAAAAAAGAAGGCAGTCCCACTACCTTTATCAGTGCATCATTCCAATCACACTGCCGTTCAAATTGGTGAACGTGAAATCATATATTTTTATAACACAACAAAAAGTGGAAAAGACACACTAGGTTTGAAGTGCAGTGTTTATTCCACTAGTCGTAAATAAAAAGGTAGCCGTTGCTATATCTTACGACATGACTGGATCAAACGAGAAAATTCTTTATCGAGGTTTTGAGTAAAAAAAAACAGTCACGTTTTGATTTCGTGAATAGTGTTTCTCTGTATTGGGTCGACGGTTTCCTAAAATCACGACTAGCAATCTCCAACCTGCCTCAAGAGTTACAAGATATTATTTTACCTGTACGAGAAGATGTAGCAAAAGAAAAGAAAATCGTTAGGCAAAGCAATAAATTATTTGTTCGATTTGATGACAGAATAAGAACTTTTCGATTTTCTCAGTATAAAGAAAGAGGAAGACAGCCTCTTGGGAAGAGCCAACGTGCTTGGAGTGTTCACCAAAAGTGTGCAAAACTTGTGCGATGAAAAATAAACCTTAAATTTTCTCCTGGCAGTGCTTCTGCATAGTCTGTTTCTGGAGATTAACATACAAATTATGCAAAAATGTATGTCTAAATGAGTAAAGTGCAAACAAAAAATATTGCAAATTCTTGTATTAATTGTTACATATTAAATCGTTTAGTTTGAGTGTTACAGATCAGTTACAACAGGTACCTATACTGACAAAGTTGCTCAACTGTACTTTTGAGGCCGTATAGTTTCTTTATGTTTTTCACGTGGTTACTCTTTACTTGGTACTTTGGTTCAAATTTCAAAACATATATAGTAATATGTTGTAAGTTAAAGCGAATATAGTCGTATTTCTAACTCCAAAAACGGGGTTGAAGATAAATACAAGCATTGAATCTTGCATAACTTTAAAAGCCGCATTAGTAATATTGAAATTAAGTTCAGGAACTTCATGACACTTGCCGCCAGGTCTCATGAATTTCCTGAAATTCAAAAGGTGGTTCAGTAAAAATGCTTTCTTCTGTAACTTGCAAAGTAGGATATGACGGGAAAATTTGTTGCTGTAGGTGAGCTTAAGATACACTACACTTTCTGCGGAGCTATGAACATAGTTCACTGTGTTACATTCCAAAGAGTTGCAGCAAAGAGATGCAACTTTTTAACACAACGCAGTGTGCGTTCTATAGGTGCTTAAAAGTGAATTCGCCTCGCCGCAACTTAAAAGATCTACATATCAATGATTTCCATCCTAACTCGTTTACCATATCCGTGACACAGTCTCCCCTATTTCGTGATAATACTAAACGAACTGCCTCTCTTTGAATTTTGTCGATGTCTTCTGTCCTATCTCTTGGGGATCCCATATTCCGCAGGTATACTCGCGAAGAAGAAGAACAAGTGTGTTGTAGGCGGTCGTGTTAATTGATTTGTTGTATCTTCTACGTATTCTACCAATAAAACGCGGCCTTAGGGTCTCCTTCCCCACAATAATCTCCAAATGTCGCTACGAATAAGTTGTTCGTGATCGTAGCTCCTACGTATTTAGCTGAATCGACAACATTAAAATGTGACTGATTTATTGTGCAAGAGAACTTGAACAGAAATGTTTTTGTTTTCCTGTGTAGAACTTGACACGTTTTATTGTTTAGAGTCAATTGTCACTTGTTGCACAGTGAAAATATATTTTCTACTTCATTTTGCAGTTCGCTTTTCTCTCCTGAGGAGTGTACTAACGCCGGCATTACCGGACACGAATCTAAGAGAAAAGTTGATCACCTCCTCATTATCGTTGTTATGGCTGACACAGATAATTCGCAATGTGGACAACGAGATTAGTTGTAGCTGCTGCGTGAAAATAAACTACCCTGTATGTAAGCACATATTTGTTAAGACGATGACCCACCAATGTGGAATTAGTTTAGAATCTTTGATTAATATACGCCAAATGTATCAAGTTAATCTTGCAAAATAAATCTCTGTTCACTATGTTGTCATGACCCTATCACAGTCGTAGCACGATGGTTGTGTTTCTATAGCCAATGTGTGTCTTAAGTGGCGTCACAACTTTAGAGTGAAAGTGGTCGCTTGCTCCTTGAAAATATCGATACACTGTAAAGAGTAAGAGGCAGTAGCTCCCAATTCCAAACTGGCGCGAGAGTAACATTTTACTTACTCTGTGACAGAGCTACAAACGCCTACATCGTACTCAGAATGACATCTTTAGAAATTTTGTCATCACAAGACGTCTCGGTACGTTCAGTAACCAGAAGATCTAGAGGTAAGAAACATAAAATACCGTGGAAGTGCTACTGAAACTACACAAACCTGTTAGTGAAACCGTATCACTGAATACTATGTTAACTGCGTTTCGTTCACCAACAACACTCGCAGCCACGTTGTGTCATTTACTTTTAGTTGGTAGAGCTACATGACTACGGCAAAAGATTTCATATTTCATTAAGATAGCCAATCGTTGTATGATATTATGATGAGCCACCAGTTGCATTAGCTTAGCGCATATTAATAGCGTTTCCCGTTGTGTTGTTCAACAAACTGAATGCAAATACTAGAGAAATTGTCAACAATATATTCCACCTCATAATCGAAAACCGTCTAATGATGCGGGTGGCGACTTGCTGATCCTGAGTTACACCACGTTTAAAGCGCAATCGCCACAACAAAACAAACAAACAAGCAAAAGCAAACGAAAGGAAAGAAAAGGTACGCGGGTGCCAGATTAGATGTGTGGTAGGCGTCTTTGCCAATCAAGCTGCTTGACGCTGTCTTCCAGCTCACATTTGTTACTATGCGACTGCATGGCATCTCATTTGTTGGCAAGAAATGTCAACTGTGAAGGACACATCCCTGTGAAGCAGTTCGTAACACAAAACCCCTTTATTGTGCCACCAGATGTATATCAACTACAATATGGTTTACAGACATATACAGGTCATCATTTGAGATAATGTTTATTATGGCTTACCCATTATTTTCTCCTTATCATGTTACCATATGGTACTTCCAATCGCCATCAGGTCGCAATTATTTAGGTTTACAGTGACCTCATAAAATCTATTGCAGCAAATACCAGGATCAATCCTTTGAAAGGGCACAGACGACTTCCTTCACCATCCTTCCCAGATCGAGGTTCTGCTGCACATCTAATCTTGTTTTCGACGAGATGTTGTAATCATTCTCCCTTTCTTTTAACCCCCATATGACTGGCAATGGCAAGGAAAGCGTTTCTGAAGAAGAGAAATTTGATAACATCGTGTATTGATTTAAGTGTCAGGAAGTATGGAGTGTAGCCATGTATGGAAGTGAAACATGGTCGATAAATAGTTTGGACAAGAAGAGAATAGAATCTTTCGAAATGAGGTGCAACAGAAGAATGCTGAAGATTAGATGGGTAGATCACATAACTAGTGAGGAGGTATTGAATAGAATTGGGGAGAAGAGGAGTTTGTGGCACAACTTGACAAGAAGAAGGGACCGGTTGGTAGGACATGATCTGAGGTATCAGGGGATCACAAATTTAGCATTGGAGGGCAGCGTGGAGGGTAAAAATCGTAGACGGAGACCAAGAGATGAATACACTAAGCAGATTCAGAAGGATGTAGGTTGCAGTAAGTACTGGGAGATGAAGAAGCATTCACAGGATAGAGTTGCATGGAGAGCTGCATCAAACCAATCTCACGACTGAAGACCACAACAACAACAACAACAACAACATGACTACTCCTGGCAAGTCTTGCACGAATGTTAATTGGTCGTCGCACTTACCAGTTATCGAATACACTGTCACTGACCATAGCAGTAATTCGCAGAAACTTACTTTATCAATGCCTATTTGTCTTCCTGAATGTGGTGATTAGTTTATCTCAGAATGGTTGTACTTGAAACGATACAACTTGATTTTCTCAGTAGCACTCTCTCCATACAAGACAGAGGTGTTTCGAACTGCCTACAGTGCTTTCCAACCTTTTATTAGACGCAAACTGAACAGAATGTCACAGCTGTTAGACTTCACTCCTCTTTAGACTCCATTTACTAAACCATAAATGACGCTCCTCATAACGCCAAAAATGAGAAGTATTGAAGTCGTCGTGGCACGAGATATACTATAAACTTGAACAAAGTGAGCCCATAGTTAAATACGCTAATAGCAACATGCCATACAATGCATACAATGCCACAGAGTATGCCAAAATACATTATTATTTCATACACAACGTTACATAGTATTATACTTGCTAATTCGAGCACAGAAAGTCCACTGGAGATCAGAGGCCGTATGTCCGATACGTCGCGATCACTTAGGCGGACAGCAGTCTGCATCAGGCGGCTGCTGGCTGATGGAACTGAAACTGGTCTTACCACGACAGACACCCACGAGCCCTTTCACAAACATGTTTCCGCAAGATTTTTCTAATTTCTAATGACCTAAACTATGAATCAAACATAGCATACAGTAACAAAATAGATTCATAAATTGATAATTTTCAGAGGTTGGATCATTAGAAATATTTTATTAAATAAGTTGTATCTTATGAGTCTGTAATCGATAAACTGCATTGATATATCTCTATATTCTCGGTTTATTACTTATTATTAGTATGTGGAACATGATGTTACAGATACGGAGTTGACCTCCAGTAAGTGGTACTTGTTTTACTAGTGTATGACAACATGTAATCAAATACTTTACCTTCAGTCTGCGCTCGTCAGTACATGACTAAATTCTTCATTTGTCTGCCCATGTTGTCCGTAGTTGCTTTACAATTCTTGATGGTAGTTTTGTTCTGTCGTTGTAACTACAAAAATGAGTTTTTTTTCACCAGACGCGTTTCGCTGTATTGACATAAAGCATCATCAGTGGTCTGTAATTAAGTTATTTGCATTTTGATTTGCTTTAAGATCGAAAAACAGTTCGTTAACAATATGTTGGTTTGTACTTACGATGCTTTTCGCTTGATTTCTCTCTTGCATCGGGAAATGTCGCATGCTAGCACATCATTGATGTTTTTCTTCTTTAGATACTACTAGTGGTTGTATAATTTTTAGTTGTTCTACAGCACTACGAATTTCTTGTGTTTTTTACACCACACATTTTTGCACACCACTGGTTACTGTTTGTTTTTATACTTCTAAGTACGTGTTGTGGTTTGTGTTTTGTAGTGTCGCCAACCTAATCTTGCCACTAGTATGTTTTTAACCTACAAGCTTTTTTTCTCTTCTGAATTATTATATGTGTGAAATTCTATTTAATGACGTTGCTGCGTGTTTATATTATACAGGGTGATTCAAAAAGAATACCACAACTTTCAAAATGTGTATTTAATGAAAGAAACATAATATAACCTTCTGTTATACATCATTACAAAGAGTATTTAAAAAGGTTTTTTTTCACTCAAAAACAAGTTCAGAGATGTTCAATATGGCCCCCTCCAGACACATGAGCAATCTCAACCCGATACTCCAACTCGTTCCACACTCTCTGTAGCACATCAGACGTAACAGTTTGGATAGCTGCTGTTATATCTCGTTTCAAATCATCAATGGTGGCTGGGAGAGGTGGCCGAAACACCATATCCTTAACATACCCCCATAATAAAAAATCGCAGGGGGTAAGATCAGGGCTTCTTGGAGGCCAGTGATGAAGTGCTCTGTCACGGGCTGCCTGGCGGCCAATCCATCGCCTCGGGTAGTTGACGGACATTGTGACGGTTGACTTTCCCGTTAGTGTGGAAAGTTGCTTCATCACTAAACACAATCTTTGAAACGAAAGATTCATCTGTTTCCATTTGAGCAAGGATAAAATCACAGAAATCGATTCTTTTAATCTTATCAGCTGCAGACATTGCTTGAACCAATTTCAGACGATAAGGTTTCATAACTAACCTTTTTCGTAGGACTCTCCATACAGTTGATTGTGGAATTTGCAGCTCTCTGCTAGCTCTGCGAGTCGATTTTCCTGGGCTGCGAACAAATGCTTGCTGGATGTGTGCTACATTTTCATCACTCGTTCTCGGCCGTCCAGAACTTTTCCCTTTGCACAAACACCCATTCTCTGTAAACTGTTTATACCAACTTTTAATACACCACCTATCAGGAGGTTTAACACCATACTTCGTTCGAAATGCACGCTGAACAACTGTCGTCGATTCACTTCTGCTGTACTCAATAACACAAAAAGCTTTCTGTTGAGCGGTCGCCATCTTAGCATCAACTGACGCTGACGCCTAGTCAACAGCGCCTCAAGCGAACAAATGTAGAACTAAATGAAACTTTATAGCTCCCTTAATTCGCCGACAGATAGTGCTTAGCTCTGCCTTTTGTCGTTGCAGGGTTTTAAATTCCTAAAGTTGTGGTATTCTTTTTGAATCACCCTGTATACTGTGTAAGAGTAGGAAAGGAATAGTGACGGAGTATTTTTTTTTGGGGGGGGGGGGATGGTAGGGAAGGGAGAAACCATGATGAGTGGACGTAGGTTTATAGTAGAATGATGGAGTGTGAGCTGGAGGAGAAAGTGAGGAGAAAAAAGTGAAATGAAATTGTGAAAGGGAGGGGAGCTGGCTGGTAGAGTGGGAGGGGGTGAAGGATAGGAAAGGCTCTTTCCTTTTTCATGTAATTTCATCAATTATTTTATATAGAGTTTGGTTTCCAATGTTTATTTGTTTTGCGTTAATGTTTTGTGTATGAAAAGGGAGGAGCTGTCTGTCATTACTAATTCTTATGATATTTATATCTTTTTCAATATTGCTTCGTCTATGGTGTTCGCGTTTTAAATGATCTGCAAATGTGGAATAGTTTGCACCATGTTTAAATGCTCTGATATGTTCTTTATATCTAGTGTCGAATGCCCTGCCAGTCATTCCACTGCATACCTATTCACAGTCTCTGTAACCGAACTGATAGGTACAAGATTGTTCTTATATGTCTGGCTTTGATTTCAGTTTATGATGTGCTTTCACATTGAGTTATTTGTTTCGTAAGCAATGTCTATGCCCTTGCATGTACATCATCTTCCACGATTGTGTTTGCACAATATGATCACCCAACTCAAACAGTTTTGAACCCTCGAGTGATCAATAGGTCGGGTCATGGTCTCCAGTAAAACATCTTTGTCTTAGGAGGCCGTTGTTCGCGTAGAGATCGCAGGCGAGGGCAATGGCGGTGAGACTGGGAAGGTGAAAAAGTTGACCCTTAATGAGACAGCCGAGTTGTAACAAAGCTGCACACTCAAGTAGGTTCCTCAATTACGAACTGCCATTACCTCGGTTGCGGACGGCTGCAAAGCTTTGGACATATGGGGTGTGCGCCGAGGGGAGGAGATTGTAGTGTGCGTCGGCGACCGACCGGACGTGCAGGCGTGGCGGTGGACAGGCACTGTGTTGAAGTTGTGTGTCGGCTCAAAGCTGTCCTTCCTGGATCGTTGTACGGTTATGTCTGGTGAGCTTCCGATTTCGTTTATCGGATAAAACTGAGGCGATCATCGGCAGTAAACATAGCTATACTGAAAAGCCAAAGAAACTGGTATAGGAATGCGTCTTCAAACACAGAAATATGTAAACAGGCAGAATACAGCGCTGCGGTCGCAGCGCCTGTATATGACAACAAGTGTCTGGCGCAGTTGTCAGATCGGTTACTGATGCTACAATGGCAGGTTATCAAGCTTTATTTGAATCTGAATGTGGTGTTACGTGTCACGTGACACGTCGCACAAGCGACGGGACACACCTTCTCCGAGGTAGCGATGAACTGTGGTTTTTCCAGTTCTACCTGTTCACCAGTGTAACGTGAATATCAGGAATACTCTAAAACATGAAATCTTCTATATCGCTGCGGCTGGAAAAAGATCCTGTAAGAACGGGACCAACGACGACTGACGAGAATCGTTCAACGTGACAGAAGTGCAGCCCTTCCGTAAATTGCTGCAGATTTCAGTGCTAGGCCATCAACAAGTGTCAGCGGGCGAACCATTCAACGAAATATCACAGATAAGGTATTTCGGAGCCGAAGATCCACTGGTGTACCGTTGATCAATGTACGACACAAAGCATTACGCCTCGCCAGTGGCCGTCAGCACCGAAATTAGAGTGTTGATGGCTGGAAACATGTTGCCTGGTCGGCCGAGTCTACTCTCAAATTGTATCGAGCGGATGGGCGTGTTCGGGTATGGAGAAAACCTCACGAAACCATGGATCTTGCATGTCAGCAGGGGACTGTTCAAGCTGGTGGAGGCTCTGTAATGGCGTGAGGCGTGTGCAGGTGGAGTGATATGGAACCTCTGATACGTCTAGATACGACTCTGACAGGTGACACGTACATAAGCATCCTATCTGTCCTATAGGACAATGCATCCGTTCATGTGCATCGTGCATTCCGACGGACTTTGGCAATTACAGTAGGACAATGCGGCACCCCACACGTCCAGATGATGACGACGATGATGATGTTTGGTTTGTGGGGCTCTCATCTGCGCGGTTATCAGCACCCGCACAAATTCCCAACCTTTTCTCAGGCCAGTCTCGCCACTTTCATGAATGTTGATGAAATGATGAGGACAGCACAAACTCCCAGTCATCTCGAGGCAGGTGAAAATCCCTGACCCCGCCGGGAATCGAGCCCGGAACCCCGTGCTCGGGAAGCGAGAACGCGACCATGAGACCACGAGCCACGACAGCTCATTGACAGTAGGACCTCCTGCTCGGGAACTGTATTAGGAACTTGGTTAGATTTTGGCGGCCTTACAAGTTTCATTGATTTGACTCTGTTTTTCTTGTTGCTGTAATTTTTACTGTTGCGCGGCAGCGTTTGATCTATGGTAGAAGTTTGGTCCAATTCCTGTTATAAATTCTTTTTCCTCTGTTACTTGGGCTAGCTTTTGTGTTTCTTTTGGTGGGGCGTGCGTGAATTCTGCCTGGCTGATAGAGCAGGCGCAAGCGGAGGCAAGTCCGCGGTCGACCAGACCGCCAGGCGGGTCCAGGTGGTCCTGCACCACGTAATCTTTCCGTGCCCACTACGTGCCCCGAGACAGTGTAGTACAGAACGTGAACATATGTGTGTCTTAATCACTGCTCATTTATTTGTGTCTAAATCACTGCCAGCCTACTAAAGTACTAGTTTTATTTATTCATTTTTTCCAGAATGAGATTTTCACTCTGCAGCGGAGTGTGCGCTGATATGAAACTTCCTGGCAGATTAAAACTGTGTGCCCGACCGAGACTCGAACTCGGGACCTTTGCCTTTGGCGGGCAAGTGCTTTACCATCTCAGCTACCGAAGTCGGTAGCTCAGATGGTAAAGCACTTGCCCGCCAAAGTCAAAGGTCCCGAGTTCGAGTCTCGGTCGGGCACACAGTTTTAATCTGCCAGGAAGTTTCTTATTCATTTTTTATTTCTAGCTAATGTAAATTGTTGGGGCGTTAACCGGTTAAATTGCCAATTAAGTAATTACTAGATTTGCTTACGTAAATATGTTTATGCAAGTGTGGCTCGGCCAGCTGAATGGTTATTAATCTTACTCCTTGCATGCACTGTTGCATTTTGATCTGGCGAAACACTAGGAGATATAAGATCTGTTAATTTCATAAAGTTTCTCACAGACTTTTTGTGCCATTCAGGACGCAATAATTAACAACAGTTCCGTCTGGTTATTTTTCTTGGGTGCCTTGAACACCTCCGCTATCCGTCGATGTAGTAGTTTTCTTATACGGTGTTTATTTGCAGTGTATACTTTGATTTTGGATTCTAAATATTAGTTCCTTTCGAGGAAGAATTTTTACCTCTTTCATTATGTTGCTGTAGTTTTATTATATTATTTAATCTCTTTGTTATTAACCAATCTGGTACAGTTTTATGATTGTAAATTATTCTTTTCTTGGTAGTCAATAGAATTCTAGGAAAATTTAACTTAGAATGTTCTGTTAAAAAAGAGAAAGTTCACAACAGGAATGATGTTCAATCTCCCTTTGGCCCTGTCCTTCCTACCACAGACAGCATCACGCGGGTATTGCACACCAAGTTTACTTAAGACGTAGTAAAGATGTAAGAGCAACGAGAAACGAGAAAATAAATACAAGTGTTATAATATTAAGAGAAAAATTATTGCTGCTCTAATTTACCACGAACATTAAAACCACAATTTTCACAATGTGGTCTCATTCTTTAGCTTTGCATTATTTGTACAAATGTCTACAGGTGTTAAATATGATTGTGCACTAAACGTATAAACGACTTTCATAGAGGTATTTGATCATTGGGTGACAGATGGGATCTACTCCTGGTCCCAAGACACTGACTGCACAACCAAATTAGTTGACACTATTCACCACATTCATCGATCTTCTCAGAGAATATCACGAACGCATCCTTTATCTTATAATCGTGTCGCCACAGCTTGTTACACAGTATAGGTTGGTCACAGGTAATCAGTGTTCGATTATTTACTCGGGCTTCCGTTAAAAGATACTAAATGCCTCGTAAAATGTATTAAAGCAATTTTGCTTAACTTGATAACGTTAAGTCGTGACTTTTTGAAACTGCCGTTGAGAGAAACTGTGATATTTAACAAAAAAATTCTCCTCCATGCAGGAAAACCTGTAGTGTACAAACTCACTCTTCCTCAGAAGAATACAATCATAGCGCTGACTGTAGAAATAATATGGGATTCTGAACTAGTTGAAGACCATGCTATTCATACGTACGAACAGAAAGTTTTATATTCAGTGTTCATTACAGTAACATGCCTGTTCATACAGTGTGACAAATATTGAATTGCCGGCCGCTGTGACCGAGCGGTTCTAGGCTCTTCAGTCCGGAACCGCACTGCTGCTACTGTCGCAGGTTCGAATGCTGCCTCGTGTATTGGTGCGTGTGATGTCCTTAGATTAGATAGGTTTAAGTAGTTCTAAGCCTAGGGGACTGATGACGTCAGATGTTAAGTCCCATAGTGCTTAGAGCCATTTGAACCATATTTGAATTATTGAACTATATGCAAAAAACGTAAATTAGTTACAAAGTGCGGCTTGCATACATTCTATTCAACATGTAAACGTCACTACAGGTATTCGGATTTAGGTTATGACATGTTCGATATGCCTGCCACCATTGGCGATCATGTGGCGCAGACGAATAACGAAAATCTGCATGGCCCCCCTGAAGTGAAGTGTCGGAACATCGATGCTGTCGATGTCCTCCTGATGGCTGTTTTCAGCTCAGCAATGGTTTTGGGGTTATCGCTGTACACCTTGTCTTGAATATAGCCCCACAAAAAAGAAGCCGCATGTGTTCCGATCCGGAGAATATGGCGGCCAATCGAGGCCCATACCAGTGGCCTCTGGGTGTCCAAGAGCCAAAATGCACTCTCCGAAATGCTCCTCCAGGTCTCTCCTGGTTCAATGGGATCGATCTCCGTCTTGCATGAACCACATCTCGTCGAGATCAGGATCACTTTGGAAAATGGGAATGAAATCATCTTCCAAAACCTTCACGTACCGTTCGGTAGTCATCGTGCCATCAAGGAATACCGCACCGATTATTCTGTGACTGGACATTGCACACCACACAGTCACCCGTTGAGAGTGAAGAGGCTTCTCGATCGTGAAATGTGGATTCTCAGTCCCCGAAATACGCCAATTCTGCTTATTGACGAACCCATCCAAATGAAAGTTGGCCTCGTCGCTAAACCAGACCATACATAGGCATACTAATTCCCATCATGCCCCGTGCCCAACCATGTAGTTTGGACGTCCTAACATAAACCGTCCAGAAGCTGTGACGATTTTACTTCCTATATATATATATATATTAATTTGGATAGTTCCTGGAAATAAATTATAGTTAATCACACTGTGCTGGACGAAGTGTGCGGACCCACAATTGAAAGCGATTTGAGTTCGTATTTCCACTTGTATAAGGCGAATGTTGAACTGGTGAGAGTTAATCTGTAAACGAAAAATTTATGAGTCACCTCTCATGTTTGGTGGGAGATCATTCATATACATCAAGAAAAGCAGTTGACCCAGAAGTGAAATCTTAGGCAATCTTCACTTTATATGAGTACACTAAGAATCAAATCTCTTCGCTGTTTACTGACAATGGAGAACAAAGTTCTGATTCTTACTTTCCAACTATGAAGTGATCCACTGTTGCGTTTTTACCCCAAGTCCGTAAGATTCCATCTCACGCAAAAGTATTTCTTGGTCCACGACGTTTTGGTCAATCAAAGTAAATACGAGTACCTACGTTCTCTATCTATCGTTTAGCTGCGCTGTGCCCAGTTAACGAAAGAATAAATAGCACTTTCAGTGGATACTCCTTTACTGATGGCAAACTGAGAGCCTATCAGAAAATTATATATTCTGAGAAGTCCCAGTATTCTCTTCTAGACTGCCTCTTCTAAAACTTTCGAAAACACTGGTAAAATTAAACTAGCTGGTAACTGTTTTTATTATATCTTTCCTCCTTTTACTGAAGTGATCCCGCAAATGAGTATTTAAATTTTGTAGGAAACTGACCACATCTGGAAGTCACGCTGAACGGGTTACTGTATGCAGAACTAATACGTGGTTCACTGACCTACATAATCGTTTAGACATTTCATCATTCCTATGTGAGTCCTCACTTTTCAACTGAATAACTAATCCAGGTTCATCTTTCTTGTTTACTTTAGTTTTGTGTGATTGAGTTATTTCCTAGAACCATCTTTTATGAGGTGTGGATACGTAACTGTACCAATAAATTTTCAGTTAATTTGCTCACTACTAAGCGGAAGTGATTATTAAATATTTTACATATCTTCAAAAGAGTGGGTGCTGATAACATCGATCATTGACTACCTTTATAACGTACGTTATAGTTGAGCTCAATAACATCTGCGAGATACTGACCACTGAGTAAATATCGATGGCCGCGGGAAAACGCATTTTTCTGTAGTGAGGTAAAATACATTATCTTTGGACTATTAGTTTTTGAATCAGCCTTTCACCAACGAGCTATGGATTACGTGGCAGTGACACCGACGTAGTGATGTGGAGCACGGAACGCGCAGGCTGTTGTGTGTTCGAGTCGAGTCTAGGCTGGAAGTGTCATCCCTTAGCATGTTGTCGTAGATTTCTGTGCCAACATCTTCAGGTTAAATTATGATAAGCTGCCGGCGTCTCGTAATTCTTCCGAGCGTTCCCAATTACAGTGAGATTTTAAATTTTCGCAAAGCCCTTGAAAATCATTTTCGGGAGCTATGGTGTGAACTAATCTGCACGCTCACACATTGGTTCAACACGTGTGTTTCACTCTTTTTGGAAATTTAACTCCTAAGGGGCGAAAGAGGAGGGTGTATTATTTTATGAAAATATTCCATTGCGAAACTTTTTTTAAGGTAAATCTCTCAAAAGTGGTATAGGGCATCTAAGTAAAAAATGGAAAAAAACCATGTTTCACCGTTTCTCGAAATTAAGTCGTTAATGGAGTGGAATAGGGACAGACTGATTCAATGACTCTTCATCGCCGAGGTCAGATCATTCAAACTTGAAGCTGTAGACAGTGTGGATCTTATGATGTAGGCATCGTCTAAGAAGGGATTGTTCTAATTCCTCTCTTAAAGGGTTTAAATAGGGGTAGAAAGGTTTTCCAAAAGTATATTGTTACTAAAGCAATTCTGAAGATGGAACTACGAAAATCTGTATTTGGCTTCTCAGTCAAAAATGGAAAAAGAGAAAAACTTGTTTCAACATTTTTGGATATTCGACCACTAAGGCGATAAAATAATGGGTGAGAGTTTCTTGAAAATAAATGGTTATTAAAGAACTACTAAGGTTGTTTTAAAGCTCCATCTATGAATATTGCTATTTGATTTCTCGTTTGGAGATTAAGAATAAATTAGTGTTTCTGTACTCTTGGAGTGTAACAGAAGATGAAATTTTTATGAAATTATTTAATTATGAACACATTTACATAGCTAAATCTATAAAAATTTGTATTGGCTTCTCTGTTTTAATTAAAAAATTTACGTGTTTCACTGTTTTTTGAAATTCAGCCCTTAAGGGGGTGAAACAGAAGAGAAATATTTTAAGAAAATATGTCGTGGCATTGCAAAAAAAAAAATTTAAGCTAATTCTATGAATACTTGTATTTCACTTTCTGGATACATATGTCTTGGAGGGGGGCGGGGGGCGGGGTGAGTTTCCATGGAAATATCACCAATGTAACCTCGAACTGCCGCTACCAGAATCCCTTTTTGGTCAGAAGTAGATTCGGGAAAGACCATGTTCCTATAATCTTCAATTGCCCGAAAAGTTTACAAGATGTTGCAATTTATGAATAACATGAAAATTCTGTAAAAAAATAAAAATATCTGTGGGTAAAACAGAGGACGCTAAGTTACTCCTCGTATAAATGAATTAAACAGGACTGTTGAGTGAGGCAGAACCACAAGTAAGAGATTTCTCATATGCCAACATATGTAAAAATGTGTTCTGGAAAGGAATATTAACGATGACACACACAAAATCGCTGGGAGAACAGTAGTAGCTGGCTGTGTGTACGTGTACAGCGTGCTAGGGTTATACTACCGCAGCCATCGAAAGTCGGGACGGCACTGACACTGAACTAGAATTATGGAATTAATTTATGTGTGGCTGATCTCGAGGTTGTGTACTTGAACGACGGACGAAGTATTTTTATTTTGCGCAGGCCAGCATTTGGTTCTGTGCAATTTCGACTTTTATTTGAACTGATATATTTAAAAATAGACAGCGAAAGACGAAGCGCACAGCGTGTAATATTTCACTGAAAATATACCTTAAATGTGTAACAGCATTTGTGGTTCGTTGTTTGAACTTGGTTGAGTGATACAGTGCCAAAAAAAGTATCACTGCTTCGAAACCCGTAAGGGTCTCCCATTTTTACGCTTAATTTTGAAATGTGGCTGAAAGGTACAAAAGCGTAGCGCCCTGCGACGTCACCCTTAGGCTCGTACACGTTTCAACCAACAAGAGGTCGACATTAGCAAAAAAGCTCTGAAGTTTATGAGAGATGTAAGGTGGGTTGTCGGTGTCACATTGACGCTAAATTTCACCAAACTTCTGCCCATCGCCATGGTGGATATGTAACGCGTCTTGAACGTCATTATATCACCTCTTACCCACATTTGATCCTCTCTTTTGAGACTTCTCTGATGGAGATGAGAACCGCGACACACAGCATTGAACCAGCGCGGTTTTCTTAACGGGTGGCTAGACGAAAACATTTCAGACACACAACCGCAGAGAATCAACATGAAAATCCTTCAGCAGACGGCACAAAGGCGTCCTTTGGGATGTGGATTCCCCACCTAAGCGGTGTCGAGGGGGTTGTCTGCCCTCAGGCACTGGAGCAGCAGCTAAGCTGTTTGGGTGTCAGTATCTGGCGGCTTCACTTTTAGCGTGCTCAACAGAGGTGGGTGGGCGGCATTGGGGGTGTTGCCGAACCGGGTTGTCTTAGACGGACCAGTTGCGGTTTTACGCACATGTCAATATTACATCTTTCCCTAATCAAGCCATAGGAGGATGCGAAGCAATAGAACCGGAAAGGCTGCGCGTGATAGCCGCGCGGTGTTAGGCGTCTTGACACTTGGATTGAAGAGTTTTTAGCAAACAGAACACAGAATGTTGTTCTCAATGGAGAGACGTCTACAGACGTTAAAGTAACCTTTGGCGTGCCACAGGTGAGTGTTATGGGACCATTGCCTTTCACAATATATATTAATGACCTAGTAGATAGTGTCGGAAGTTCCATGCCGCTTTTCGCGGATGATACTGTAGCATACAGAGAAGTTGCAGCATTAGAAAATTGCAGCGAAATGCAGGAAGATCTGCAGCCGATAGGCTCTTGGTGCAGGGAGTGGCAACTGACCCTTAACATAGACAAATGTAATGTATTGCGAATACATAGAAAGAAGGATCCTTTATTGTATGATTATATGATAGCGGAACAAACACTGGTGGTTACTTCTGTAAAATATCTGGGAGTATGCGTACGGAACGATTAGAAGTGGAATGATCATATAAAATTAATTGTTGGTATGGCAGGTGCCAGGTTGAGATTCATTGGGAGAGTCCTTAGAAAATGTAGTCCATCAACAAAGGAGGTGGCTTACAAAACACTCGTTCGACCTAGAGTATTGCTCATCAGTGTGGGATCCGTACCAGGTCGGGTTGACAGAGGAGATAGAGAAGATCCAAAGAAGAGCGGCGCGTTTCGTGACAGGGTTATTTGGTAAGCGTGATAGCGTTACGGAGATGTTTAGCAAACTCAGGTACCAGACTCTGCAAGACAGGCACTCTGCATCGCAGTGTAACATGCTGTCCAGGTTTCGAGAGGGTGCGTTTCTGGATGAGGTATCGAATATATTACTTCCCCCTACTTATATCTCCCGAGGAGATCACGAATGTAAAATTAGAGAGATTCGAGCGCGCACGGAGGCTTTCCGGCAGTCGTTCTTCCCGCAAACCATACGCAACTGTAACAGGAAAAGGAGATAATGACAGTGGCACATAAAGTGCCCTCCGCCACACACCGTTGGGTGGCTTGCGGTGTATAAATGTAGATGTAGATGTAGACACGGTCCGCCCGGCTTCCCCCATCGGAGGTTCAAGTCCTCTCTTGGCCATCGGTGTGTGTGTGTGTGTGTGTGTGTGTGTGTGTGTGTGTGTGTGTGTGTTGTCCTCAGCGTGAGTTAGTTTAAGTTAGATTAAGTAGTGCGTAAGCTTAGGGACCGATGACCTCAGCAGTTTGGTCCCATAAGACCTTACCACAGATTTCGATTTTCAAGAGCCGGAAAAGCATGAACATACTTTGCCGCTCCAGATCACGTTCAGATTTCGTCAAATGGATCCGAACAGTCCCTAGTGATGCCACCACGTATATCCGAGCCAAAAACACGCTCACACTGCACTCCAAAGGGGTCAGATCACGTTCAACGGCGTTGCATCCACACGATGTCCTTAGAGTAGGGTTGAATAGTCAATTGAGTCGAACATTGTCGAGAAGGTCGTTCCGTGTCTCATCGCATGGCGAACTGTCGTTTTCGACGGTGAAGTGTGTGGGACTCAGTGCCACAAAGGAGGAAGTGATTTCATTGACGCCCTTTATCCCACCTCCTTAGGGATTTTCCTGTCGGTTCTGAGAGGCGGTGCTTCTGAGGTGTTTTCTTCAGCCACCTACAAGAAAACTGCGTGATTTCAGTGCTGGTTTCCGCTGTTCTGATGTCCATCACATATGCTCAAAAGAAATGAGCGGTAAGACGGGGGGGGGGGGGGGGATGGGGGTGACATTCCCGGTGTGTGTCACGGCCACGATGGCGTTGGACAGCAATGTAGTGAAATTTGGTGCCAATGAAACATGTTTAACCCACTTTACACCTCAAATGAACTGAGCTGTGATGCTATTACCGCGTGTGTCAACGTCTTGCTGTGTGATAGTTAGCTGAGCACTGCTACATAGGAGGGCTGCGGGCACCTGTCACCCAAATTACAAACTTATGCGTCGGAATGGGAGATGATTATGGGGTTTAGGAAAAGTGATACGTAATTTTGAGTAGTGAAGTAAGCAACTGTGATTATCGATTTGACGTGTAAAATGTTGTGCAACGTATTGTTTAGCTGTGAGAAAAATGATGAAACCAATGCATAACATGCACTCCTTGGAAACGACAGAATTTGTGAGACAGACGATTGGAATTTTTGGATAGCATGCACCGACGAACGTTACCTGCTCCGCAATGAAATAAGCAATATCGACCGTCAGTCCAATGAATCACTGCTCTTTGAAGGGGATTTAAATATCAGGCATCTATTGTGAAAGCTCTCACCCGAGCCAAGGACTTCAGTAGTTCCAGAAGCAATCAGGATTGGCAGTGCGAGCAAATAGACAGTAAATGTAGAGAAAATTTCTCGTGCAGTAAACAGCGGTCTGGCCAAAATGCTATAATAATGCATTAAAAGAGCATTGACCCCAATCAACTATTAATTTACAGTGGTTACAACTTTTGGTCAGAATGTGACCACCTGCAGATTAATTATACTGTAAAATTAACAAAGAAAGGGTTTAGAAGACAGTCTGAAAATGCTAGTAACATATAGTACACATAATATATACCAAAAATTAAAAGAAGAAATTATAGCTATGATGGAAGTCGGTGGCGGTGAATGAAGCAGATGTTTGACTCCACGAACGTCAACTACGAAGTAGAGGAACGTAATTGTTAAGTAAATTCGGATTGCTTCGTCCACCTGATAGCGAATTACGTCAGTGGTAGCCAGTCAGACATACAGGACGTAAAAATTTGCTACATTAAGGTATATTCAGGTAGTTACACAAACGCTAAAAACAAATGACGAAATAGCAACATTAAATTATATAAAATAACTGCTGTAAACAGCACATGTACAAGAGATAACGAGTAATAATCGGTTGTGAGAACACCGACAGCCATCTTTGGGGATTGGGCGTAAACTCGTAGATCGTATGCCAGCAAAGATGGTGGTGAAGCGACGACAATTGTTCGCAGGGAGACTGCGCTGACGTATCCATATGCGACATCCAGCGGAAGATAATTTCAGAGCTGCGACAGCGACTGGATGTTAAATTGATACTGGTATGTAGGCAGACATGTAGAAATTCGTGCCAAGTAATATAGACTTCTCCTAGGTAGTAGGGGCAGTGAAAATATAGCTTAAGTGGCGCCGTTATTTACCATGGAAGCAGCATCGATATGTCTGTGCATACGTTTCAATAGAAGACGATTTCAAAGTTGCTAATGCGACTAACCGTTACAGAATACTGGCGTGCAAGTAAGACAAGTGTCTTAATGTATGTCAGATACCCCAGGTGACAGTGATCAAGTAATCAACAACACAACACGTAATATGGGCGTACTTAGTATCCAATTCCTGGAAAAAATACCAGGTGATCAAAAAGTCAGTATAAATTTGAGAACTTAATAAACCACGGAATAATGTAGATAGAGAGGTACAAATTGACACACATGCTTGGAATGATATGGGGTTTTATTAGAACCAAAAAAACAAAGTTCACAAAATGTCCGACAGATGGCGCTGGACAGCAAAACGTCAGTGACTGCGCATGACAATCGTGTGTAAAAGGAGCTGTAATGAGAGAGAGAATCAGCTTCCCGTGTCCTTTCCTTTCGGCACCCTCCCTCCCTTTTCTTCTCTTCCCTTCTTTTTCCATCTCCATGTCCCCTCCCTTCCCCCTCTTCCCCCGGGCTTCCTCTCCCCCTTCCTCCCTCCCCCCTATCTCCCCTGCCCGTGGCATCTCTGCTCTCCCCTCTCGCTCTCCCTCTCCCCTTCCTCCTCCTCCTCTCTTGGCAGGTCCCCGGACTCGCACACGTATAGTGAACATTCGCGCGCCGGAGATCGTCGCCTTTTGTGCTTCGTGTGTGTGACGTCATATAGTGTTTTTGGTGTCCGCCATCCCACTCCTACGTTCACTTGTGCCGTCGGACTCACCAGTGTTTTGTGCGCCGTGCCGACGTGTTTTCCGTGTTGTTATCGTCACATGTGAACGACTCCGTGTTTTTTTTATGTCTCTGTGACCTCTCTCTTTTGCCCGTCACTTTGTTCATTGTTATTCACCATGTTTTATACTCTTGTAAAACGCTATGGCTGAAGAGCGGCGTAGTGTGCCGCTGCCAGCCTACCTGAATTGTACAGGTTTTAATATAACAATAAAGTAAAAAAAAAAAAAAAAAAAAGAGAGAATCAGATGCGCCAGCAGTCGCAGCATGTTGACGTTACCTGAAAAGGCGCCTTTACTGAAGCTGTATTATCAGAATGGGGAATGTGCTAGTTCAGCGTTACGATCCTATCGCCATAGGAAGGTGATTCGAACGGGTAAAGGTCGTTGACAAATGCAGCTGTGGCGAGAATGATTTCGAAGTTCGAAGCCACGGGTTGTTTAGACGATAGACCCCGTAGGGGCCGACCGAGCACAAGGCGTAATGCTGCTGAGACAGTTCAGGAAGAAATGGAGACTGTAGCGGTTTCGTCTAAAGGTGGTGTGTGCTCCTGGTGGGACTTAGCTGTTCTAAGCTGTGCTCAAGAAAAGAAGAAATCTTACAGCAGGCAAAGTAAGATTGCATTCTGTTCAAGATAATGACTGTTAGCCTCTGATCGATGTCCTGTACTAAACACAGTTGTTGGAGAAATAATTGCACGTAAAAAGGCATGCAATAATAAGGATGCGAAAATGGTACGTGAGCTGTATTGTATGAGTAAATATGTCCGAGCACCAGTGTTCTGAGCGTAAATCTGATCATCAACATCATCCACAAAAGGAAAACGCTGTTATTGGTTGCAGTTTATTCTTCTAATAGGACGGCGATTTAAGTCTTTTTATAGAATTTTATATCACGTAACAAGTTCAACCTGTTTAACTTACAGTGAACTATCCTTTGCTCAAGCTATAATTTGAATCTGATGTTGTGGTAATGAAGTTCATTAAGGATTGGTTTCATTAACAATACAGAGCTATGCAAAATTACCAGTGCTGCTCCACAGCTATGAAGTTAAGTGTGATTGCTGACGTTGCTAAATCCTATTTGTTTCTGTCTGAGTTAAACATTAAACGTCATCATCCATTTAACTTTATAATTTATCGCTTAAATTCAGCGAAGTATAAGCAGTCCGTACCAATGCATATTATTAAAGGTTGGCAACTTTTACTGGTGATAAATGTAGTTTTTCGGTTTTCCGTAAGTTTTAGCCAAATAAAACGACATTCAGATTATAATCAAGTACCAATTTTCAGTACATTGTTTCTACAGAATTTTCAGGAATACAAAATTTGCAACATTGTCAAATGATAAACAACGGATTTTGTTTTATTCAATGTTTACTACATTGCCACAAAGTTTTAATATTAACGAGTGCTTAGCAGGCAGGAGGAGATATAAAACTTAACGGCCATCGTTAAGTCTGACGTTATGCCTTCGGAATTCGCTTGCATTAGCACTGACTTACAAACTGTGAATAGGTCACGGTTTTCACGCGTTTTAATTGCTTCATTACGTAGCGCGTTAGGCATTGGGATAAAGTGGCGATAGAGTGATAGTATCTCATGTTAAAGCTAATGTTAATTCATTCCAAAAATCCTATCAGGGCCGTATAAATAGCGTGAAAGCACTAAATTAAATAATAACAATTGCACATTTCTAACAGGATAAACAATGTAGATAACAATCCCAACTCATCTGACGTAAAAAAGGAGAATAAAAGAGTATAAAAACTAATAGGGCCCGTTACAAGCTGTTTCCCACTAACAACTTGTAGGCAGACATGTATTAATAATAAGCAAACATTTTGACATTATAATTTCGTGTAGAAGGAAACGGAACCTGTATCATAATGTGAAGGACAGTCGGAACCAAGTTATGGAATTTCATTGCAGATAATGCTGCAGAGTGCTGAAGAATATCGGCAAGATAAAACAACGCGTTGCACCAAGAAAATAAAACGCTCTCATAACAAAGCCGATACTATATGGTCAGTTGTGAAAGAGGTATCATGGCTGAATATGAGTGCTCAAGATATTACACCAGTCTTGTGTGAGAATGAAAGTTTCAAATGATTTACGAGAATTCGTAACTACTATCTCTCTCTATAAGTCAGGTTTATGTACATGCACTTGCAAATTCTAAATTAATCCTTTTTCGTGAAATTCAGCCCCACATATAATAATATGACAACCCTTATCTGAATTCGAAATTAATTTGATACGACACTAAGACACTGATAAATGCACAACACAACGGGCCAAGGATCCTCTGAAAGGCGGAATCCTATAAAAACCTTTCCTATCAGAACACGCAACCGTCTAAATGAGTGAAACTGTTCGAATACCAGTTCGTAAGAATGCCTCATTATGACTCAAATTAATAAATGTGCGAGTGAGACCTTCTCGTATAAACGCAGATCGGAGGAAATGACTCCGCTGGTGACTGCATGTGATTGAGAACTCACCTCATCAGCTGAACAGTAATAAATTGAATACAAAGTGCGTGCTTTTACCGATACTCTGAGTGTTCCGGATTTGAACGTGATTTTCATCATTCAATGGCGAAGCCGCATTTTGACTAGCATTGTAAATGAATTTCAGGATGGATTCCATGAAAGTCAATTGCTAAGGAGAGCAACGTAATTGTTGCTTAACTACGCTATGCTCCGCCCAAAGCATATCGCATTACGTCATCGATAGCCAATCAAGCACACAGGACGTAAAATAGTTATTATAATAAGGAATATACACAATAGTTACACGAAAGACTATAGCAAATGAAGAAGTAGATACATTACACTGTATAAAATAACAAATATAAACAGCATTTCGTCAATATAAAAAGACAACACCGCTTTTAACTGCTTCATCACCGTCAAAGTGAAGTCCTCGAATATGTGCTTTTAGTTTTGGAACCAAATAAGAATCCGATGGGGCCAAGTCGGGACCGTATGGAGATGTTTGATGGCAATGAACCCAAGGCAGCGGATTGTCTCAGAACTCTCGTGTGGTCTGGTATTGTCGTGCTGAAAGAGATGATGCTCTGTGTGTGGACGAACTCTTCGAATTCGGAACTCTATTACAGCGCACTGTTTCTCACTCACCGATATAGTTACGTTACACAGCGTCACGTTACGCGCTACAGTTCGGAGTCCTCTGGCAGCAGAGGGCTGCAGATATGTAGATGTGAGGAATAAGGATGTAGGATGTTAATAATGCTTATTTTATTTAAAAAACTATGGGTTTTCATATAAGAGTTCGGAGGCATTACTGTTCAGAACGCCCTCGTATTTGTCTTTCTTGTAGTCTGTACTGTCTACTTCTTGCCAAGTCAACCGTTCAAGCCTAGCATTAGACGTCTGTTTTGCAAGTGGACTCATATCTGTAAACGTACTTTTTACTACTTTCGGATATGACTGCCTTGATCCTTCGAGTACTGATATCTGTGTCTGTGCATCATGATCCGGCAGATCGTTAGTAACTTTTCTAACACGGTGCCAGTCTACGAAAGTGTTGTCGGTGATGGTGCTGCTTTTTCTCTGAACTCTAACTGGGAAGTACACTGTCTCCACCAGGTTATAAGATTCAAGTAAATCCACTAACATGGTGCGAGGACTCCGTCAAAATTTTACTTTGTTTCGCAGGGAAACGTTAGCTTCTGTCGACAGAAATATGAGGGCATGTATTTACGAAAATCCACAAACGTTATTGTAGAAGTGGACAGAGGTACGCCAGTGGAGCACATCAAATCACATATTTCAGTGGTCAACAACGTCAACGATAGCAGTGATGCTTTATAGATTTACGTTCCTACTCCACCTCTGACCATTGTAGGAGGGGAAGAGGAAGGAAGTATAGAGGTTGGTATAGACGCTGGAACACTGCCACTCGATGTTACAGAGTGGGATGAAATCGTGTGGATTGAGGAGTCGCAGAACAGGGAATCAGCGATCATAAAGCGGTTACAGCATCGGTGATTTAGCCGTAAACAAAATGGTTCAAATGGCTCTGAGCACTATGGGACTCAACTGCTGAGGTCATTAGTCCCCTAGAACTTAGAACTAGTTAAACCTAACTAACCTAAGGACATCACAAACATGCATGCCCGAGGCAGGATTCGAACCTGCGACCGTAGCGGTCTTGCGGTTCCAGACTGCAGCGCCTTTAACCGCACGGCCACTTCGGCCGGCGGCCGTAAACAGAAATATTAAAAAAAGGTAGGTAGGTTTTTCTGTTTAACAAAAGTGACAAAAATCAGATTTCAGAATACCTGACGGCTCAACACAAAAGTTTAATCTCAAGTACAGATAGTGTTCAGGATCAGTGGTCAAAGTTCCAAACCATCATACAATATGCGTTAGATGAGTATGTGCCAAGCAACATCGTAAGTGATCAAAAGAGCCACCGTGGTGCAACAACTGAGTTTACTACGGAAGCAAAGGGAACTTTACAGCAAACATAAACATAGCTAAAGCCTTATAGACAAATAAAAATTACACGTGCATGGGGGCTTGATTAAATAAATTTGATTGAAAATGATTTATGTAGCTGTATGTCCGATTACGCTGTGTTTCGTAATCGGTTGGCCCTGACTAGTACTATTACGCAATCTGACTGCAACAAACAATGTAAGAAAATTTTCGTAAACACAGTTAATTAATTTAGTCCCCAGCAACTATAAAAATCTACGAAGCCAACAAGCACAAGAGTAACTGTTCTGTATGTGGGAGTGTGACTCAACGTCCACATCTGGCACGGTTCCTTTCCAACAAGACAAGAATTTTTTAAATACCAACTATGCTGACGTGACAAAAGAAATTTAGAAAAACTGTAATTGCGTAAGAAAACCAGAATTCACTCTAATACAAGAACACAAGCCAGATGCTTTGTCGACTGAACCTGTAGTGACGCATTATTTCAGATACACAATTAATAAAAGAACATTGTAGTGTTTACCTTCATATATATTGACGAAATGCACTCATTACAATAACATCTGCTATCTCTCCAATCAAATAACTGCATAAGACATGGAACAACACTCTTTACTACAACATCTTACTCCGACTTCACGACACGACAAGCACTGACTTCTACGATCTCTCGACAACCACTGACTGCCATGAACTCTAAACACACACTGCCCGCTACGAACTCCCTACAAGCACTGTGGAGGCGGCTTAATAGTACTCTTTGGCGCAATCTCTGGCGCAGTGGCACAGTGCAGCCACCTTTCATATGCCCCTCCTCCACAGGCCAGAATTTGATGGTATTTTTGCCAGCATTGGTGGTGAAAATACCACCAAATTCGTCCACAAAAATACAGACAAAAATAAAAGATAATATTAATACCTAAATATCACATAATTAGTTAAAAATTTTGGCTTTGCACTGACCTTTTACTAACCTAATATATGAAATACAGTAAGCAATACAACTTCTTTTCATACATGTGACTTTACATAATAGTTTACACAATATACAAAAAATCAGTTTATACAAATGTTCACATAAAATGCTTTCAATGATTAGTTTATACAAAAAAAGACACCAACAGGTAACATCTTTTCAGTAAAAGCAGTCCATCAGTTGCACCCAGTAAAGTTTAGCAGGTACACCCAGCAACAAGTCACATTAGTTCAGTAGAAGCAATCCATCAGATGCACCCAGCCATGTTGAGTAGGTGCAGACAGCAACAAGTGACTTCATTTCAGTAAAAACAGTTCATCAGTTGCACCCAGCAATGTTGAGTAGGTGCAGACAGCAACAAGTGACTTCATTTCAGTAGAAACAGTTCATCAGTTGCACCCAGCAATGTTGAGTGCAGGTGCAGACACCAACAAGTGATATCATTTCAGTAGGAGTAGTCCATCAGGTGCACCCAGCAATGTTGAGCAGGTGCAGACAGCAACAAGTGACTTCATTTCAGTAGAAACAGTTCATCAGTTGCACCCAGCAATGTTGAGCAGGTGCACACAGCAACAGGGGACATTATTTCAGTAGAAGCAGTCCATCAGTGGCACCCAGCAATATTGAGTAGGTGCAGACAGCAAAAAGTCACATCTCTCAGCAGAAGCAGTTCCAAAAAATTCACTAGCACTGATCACACTGTTTATCAGAGTTTATGAGCACAAATTAAACATGTCCTAGTGGCACCAATCATGTAGAAAAGTGCAGGTAACAGTTCAGAATATTTATCTTCACTAATCAGACAGTTCAGGCATGAACAATAGTTTGAATGCACATACAAATGCTTTTACAGTAAGATACAAATCATAACAAACACACAAATGATATCAGATAATTATCCTATTAACTATTACAATACACAAATACCAGTAAACCTATAATATTCATGGGTGTCAGTGCAAGCCACTACAAACAAATAAAATAATATTTAGGAGATAGGTGGGTAGGATTAGTTAAGGAAAACACACAAAACACACTCACTCATCTTTCATCCACATTAGTGCTACTGTGTAATTGAATAGTGTTAACTGTGTAAATGAAATTCTGTCTAAATCTGATGTTCATCATGTGTATCAAGTAGTAGTGGCAGCAATGTATAACAGTCAATAATAGTTAAGTCAACGTCATAGTCATCAAGTCAAGACCAATGTTTGCCAAGCCAGATCAAATGTACTGTTGTTGAACAACTGTCAGTGAGCCAAGATATGCAATTACTTCCTCTCTTAAAAAAAAAAGTATATACTGCTTAGTGATTTAACAAAGTGTGTGTATAGACTATCTTCCTTCTACTTTAGTGTTCTAGTCTGCTATCTTCATCCTCCTTGTTCCATTAAGACCAACAAAAAAAAATGCTCCTCACTTACTTTACCTCTTATACACCAAAACTCCAACAATCATCAGCTTCACACAATCTCAATAATACCTTAATAA
Source organism: Schistocerca serialis cubense (assembly GCF_023864345.2). Classification (NCBI taxonomy): domain Eukaryota; kingdom Metazoa; phylum Arthropoda; class Insecta; order Orthoptera; family Acrididae; genus Schistocerca; species Schistocerca serialis. The sequence goes on from NC_064646.1 coordinate 16,995,483, forward strand.
TACCTCTTTAATACGTCTTATCATCAATATCATTTACCTTACCTCTTGTCCACAAAAACTCCAATAATCATCAACTTCATATACTCTCAATACCTCAATAATACGTCGATAAATATAAACCTCAGCACCAATATCATTTCACTTCCATAACAACTCTTTCCTCTAGTCAGTCTCCTCGAACAAGTACAGATAAAATCCTAATGCAACTTCAATTCAGCATCCCATACAATCCGAAGACACAGTGTCCACACACAACCTCTGTGTAAGCCATCTGACCCAAATTTTCTACTCATTATAAATTATAAGATACATTTTGGTTCCTTGTCCATCATTAAATAAAAGGAATGCATACCTGACCTCTAACAGACTTAGTTCGAATAACTCTCAGTAATTAAGTACGATTACGGAGTGTGAATAATCATAATGTTTCACAGTGTGTACACCACTTCAAGAATCATAGCAGAAGCAAACATGTGGAGTATTTTTTGTGTCAAGTGTCACTTCCTATTTCAATTGCTCACGAAAAATGCAGTGTAATAACTGTTAATGGTTAAACTTATTTTTGGTATGTCATGTCGTTAGCCTCCTTCCTATTAGCATAAATGTATACAGCTTCCATAAAACCTCAGCTCATGTGACTTCTATGACTTTCTTGTACTAATGTCGTTCGTCGAATTATAGCAGTTCATTTTCTTATCTTAAAAATATAAGGCACTGAGCGTAAGCAAAACAAGCAATAGCGAGTAAATATACCAGTAGAGAACAGAATGTCAACAAGTGGATGCAGCACAATTCTTACAACGAGGCTCTGCCAAGCGAACAATCTGCAACTAATACCATAGTGTAACCTAAACTCTATGTTTATACACAGTATATCAGCATTTCTATACACCAAATTAAAGAGCAGTTATGGCAACAAAACAGAAATGTGTAAATATGTAATCCATACGCAAAGCAGTAAACATGTCATTATCATCATATCAGCATAAGCAAATAAATGTTCATATGTCATCTTAGCAAGTAAACATGGAGGCGCAAGCAGATAAATCACAAAGTATAACTTACGTACCTAAACACATCAGCACAATAAATCAGGTTATAATTATAATTTAAATAAATAAGCACAGCAGGCACGTAATTAAAAAAAAAATATGACATCAGTGAAAAAGCATAGCAGCCAAGCGATGCATAATATACACAAGTTACAACCCAGTTCATTAATAATCATTGTCAAATTCAGTTAACGTACGCAAGCGCGTCGCTTCACACGTAAATTCATAGAACATGAAATTAGCACAAAGTATGAATCACGTAATCGCGAGCAGCAAATTACGTCTAAAGTACGTACCCAAGTGAATTTATGTTACCTGAAAAATAAACTCAATTAATAGTTACCTTTTTTAGTTAATTAGTTTCTTCTTGGAAATTGCATTCTTCCTGAAAATTTCTCGATAGCAAGTCGTCTTAACGTCGGACACGCACAGAATTTACCTGAAGTTCTTAAATATTTTATACAATCGTATCCTGCAAAATACTGAATGTTAATAACACAATTCAACAAGTCCTTATAGCTTTATACTGAATTTAATCGGAGAAATTAGACTGTGTGTTTGTTTACGGCTGTCAGTGCATTCGCACTGAGCGCTCGATCAGCTGTGGGCGCGTGACGTAGGAAGCTATTGTTCGCGGTCAACGACTGCCTTGTGCGGCGCGCAGACTTGACTGTTGCTTTGAGTATGTGCCGCCGCCAAAACACAGCGCGGTATCCTTGTACTCTCCGCATGTTTACATCTAGGTGTTGGTTTCTCAAAAGTATGTCATTCCACAAAAATTTTTTAAAGTATATCATTCCACAAAAATTTTGAAAACTACGAACCTCACGTTTTGTGGTAGGAACAGCATAATTACGAATATCGTCTAATTTTTCTGGATCAGGGAGAATACCTTCTGTAGAAATAACGTGACCGAGAAATTTCACCTGAGAACGACCAAATTCAGATTTTTCCAAGTTCACAGTAATGCTAACTCTTGCAAAAATACGTAATAATGAATCCAAAATTTTGTTGTGCTCACTCCAAGAACGTTTAGCAATAAGAATATCGTCAACATATGAAGTAATGTTGTCTCGAAGATAAACAGGTAAAATTTCATTTAAACTACGAATGAATGCTGCTGAAGGTACAGTAAGTCCAAATGGTAATTTACGAAATCACTTTTAGGTACAATTAGTCAAATCCGGTTAATGTTTACTTGCTCTCTAGATAGATTGATAGTCGAAGAGTTGTTTTGACAGATGCAAAGAATAGTAAAAGAGTAGGCAGCGGTACAGAAAACTAAAAGAGAAATAGCACCACTACAGCTCGGGGCCCTATGCTCGCTACGGCACATATTCACTTAGAGTAGTGAATCCCCTGAGGACTTTAATAGCTGCACATAATTTCCAGTTTGTGACTTAGTGGCAACTTTGGCGTAAGTGCGTACATAAATTGATCTAGCCATGCACATGGATGTATGTCATTCTTAGAATTGCGGAAGATGTTAAATTTCCGGACAGTCAAAAAGTGTTTATAGTCAAAGTTTTCGCCTCGTGGCGACAAAGACCTACCGCGTCTGTCCCAGTCCGAATGTCGATTATTGTAAAGTTCGCGCGCCTGGCACTCTCTTGTTGCATCCCGTAAATGAAACAAATTATTTTCTTCAAACCCCTCTGCTACCTGTGATTCTAAATTTCTTCTGCTATCCTTTCCTACAATTTCACCTTCGATCTGCTTGACTTGCTTCCGTAATGCCTCAAATTCCCTTTTCACGCGTTCATTAAATTTTCCCTGATTCTCAACATGCTTATTTATGTTCTGGTATTCTTCGGTTTCTGCAAATGGCAATGGAGCTGTATCATCCGAATCTCTGTCCCCATGTAAACTAAGATTTGTCAGTTTATCTGAAATTTCCTCAACTCTTTCCGATAAGTCACCTATTTTTTCTTTCTGTTTGTTTACATCTTCCGTAAGTGTCGCGACTCGGGTTTCAGTATTGACACATTTGGTAGTTAACTGTTCATATTGTCGTGTTAGATTATTTATTCTGTCATTTGGTACGGATTCCTCGATTCTTTCAAATATTTCTTCCTTGTCTTGTGCACGTTGTAAATTTAACTCTGAAAATTTCTGTACTATCACGCGATCTCTTTCTTCCTGTTCTCTATCCTGTTCCCTTTGTCTGATTTCTACTGCAATTAATCTATTATTGTGAGAATTCAGAATCGGTTGTACTTCTTCCCTGATTTCTTTCTTTAATTCATCTTTCATATTTTTGAAACATGTCCCTATTCGTGAATCTATCCGAGTTTCCATTGTTCCCATCCGTGTTTCCATTGTTCCTATATCAGTTTTAATTTCAGATCGCAAAGTTCCCATCTCTGTTTTAAACTTAGATTCTTGTGAGTCTAACCGTGTTCCTATCTCTGTTTTAATTGTTTCCATTCGTGATCCCAGATTTAATATTGCACCCATCAACTGCTCCATATTAAATTGTTCAGAATTCTTTTCGCCCCTAACATCTCCCGCAAAACTATTTTCCTTCGTCATAGCTGTAAAGCTATCAGTGTTCGATACTATTCCAGAATCTTCTATCGTTAATCTCGGATTCTGTGGATTATCTGATTGCGAAAAATTTTGAAATGGTTCCGGACTATTTTCCCGACTTATCACATTGTTTTCCACCTCATTATCCATCATACTGTTTTCCTCTGTTGGCGAGTTCGCCATGTCAACAATTTCGTTATTCTCACTATTCATCATTTTTGCCTTTTTCATTGATCGCGTAATCATTTACAAAATATACGAAAGATTCGTCACTGTACGAAAATTACACACGGTGACTCTTTATCTCAACAATACCATTCACATGCAATGACTCCCTCAAACACGATTGATCGGACAATTGAACTAATTGCACTAATTTGTCAAACGCGTATACAAGGCAATAAAATTAAATTTTGAAAAATACCATTAGAAGAATACCAATTACCAAATCTACACATGTAATATAACCTACAATTACTAAACTACAAATTGCTACAACAATACTACAGTCTACAATTTTCACAATCAGAAGAATCCAAGGGACGATCCGAAGCAGCGGTCGCCACGTGCATGGGGGCTCGATTAAATGTATTTGATTGAAAATGATTTATGTAGCTGTATGTCCGATTACGCTGTGTTTCGTAATCGGTTGGCCCTGACTAGTACTATTACGCAATCTGACTGCAACAAACAATGTAAGAAAATTTTCGTAAACACAGTTAATTAATTAAGTCCCCAGCAACTATAAAAATCTACGAAGCCAACAAGCACAAGAGTAACTGTTCTGTATGTGGGAGTGTGACTCAACGTCCACATCTGGCACGGTTCTTTTCCAACAAGACAAGAATTTTTTAAATACCAACTATGCTGACGTGACAAAAGAAATTTAGAAAAACTGTAATTGCGTAAGAAAACCAGAATTCACTCTAATACAAGAACACAAGCCAGATGCTTTGTTGACTGAACCTGTAGTGACGCATTATTTCAGATACACAATTAATAAAAGAACATTGTAGTGTTTACCTTCATATATATTGACGAAATGCACTCATTACAATAACATCTGCTATCTCTCCAATCAAATAACTGCATAAGACATGGAACAACACTCTTTACTACAACATCTTACTCCGACTTCACGACACGACAAGCACTGACTTCTACGATCTCTCGACAACCACTGACTGCCATGAACTCTAAACACACACTGCCCGCTACGAACTCCCTACAAGCACTGTGGAGGCGGCTTAATAGTACTCTTTGGCGCAATCTCTGGCGCAGTGGCACAGTGCAGCCACCTTTCACACGAAACTAAATGTGGTGTGAGGAGGGCTATGCGAGAGGCATTCAACGAATTCGAATGTAAAGTTCTATTTACTGACTTGGCAGAAAATCCTAAGAAATTTTGGGTCTTATGTCAAAGCGGTAGGTGGATCAAAACAAAATGTCCAGACACTCTACGACCAAAACGGTAATGAAACAGAGGACGACAGACTAAAGGCCGAAATAATAAATGTCTTTTTCCAAAGCTGTTTCACAGCGGAAGACTGCACTGTAGTTCCTTCTCTAGATTGTCCCACAGATGACAAAATGGTAGGTATCGAAATAGATGTCAGAGGGATAGAGAAACAATTAAAATCGCTCAAAAGAGGAGAGGCCGCTGGACCTGATGGGATACCAGTTCGATTTTACACAGAGTACGCGAAGGAACTTGCCCCCCCTCTTCCAGCGGTGTACCGTAGGTCCCTAGAAGAGCGCAGCGTTCCAAAACATTGGAAAAGGGCACAGGTCATCCCCGTTTTCAAGAAGGGACGTCGAACAGATGTGCAGAACTATAGACCTATATCTCTAACGTCGATCAGTTGTAGAATTTTGGACCACGTATTATGTTCGAGTATAATGACTTTTCTGGAGACTAGAAATCTACTCTGTAGGAATCAGCACGGGTTTCGAAAAAGACGATCGTGAGAAACCCAGCTAGCGCTAATCGTCCACGAGACTCAGAGGGCCATACAAACGGGTTCCCAGGTAGACGCTGTGTTTCTTGACTTCCGCAAGGCGTTTGATTCAGTTCCCCACAGTCGTTTAATGAACAAAGTATTGACTATGAGACCAATTGTGTGATTGGACTGAAGAGTTCCTGGATAACAGAACGCAGCATGTCATTCTCAATGGAGAGAAGTCTTCCGAAGTAAGAGTGATTTCAGGTGTGCCGCAGGGGAGTGTCGTAGGACCGTTGCTATTCACAATTTATATAAATGACCTTGTGGATAACATCGGAAGTTCACTGAAACTTTTTGCGGATGGCGCTGTAGTATATCGAGAAGTTGTAACAATGGAAAATTGTACTGAAATGCACGAGGATCGGCAACGAATTGACTCACGGTGCTGGGAATGGCAACTGAATCTCAATGTAGACAAGTGTAATGTGCAGCGAATACGTAGAATGATAGATCCTTTATCATTTAGCTACAATATAGTAGGTCAGCAACTGGAAGCAGTTAATCCATAAATTATCTGGTAATAGGCATTAGGAGTTATTTAAAGTGGAATGACGATAGAAAATTAATCGTCGATAAAGCAGATGCCAGACTGAGATTCATTGGAAGAATCCTAAAGAAATGCAGTCCGAAAACAAAGGAAGTAGGTTACAGTACACTTGTTCGCCCACTGCTTGAATACTGCTCACCTGTGTGGGTTCCGTACCAAATAGGGTTGATAGAAGAGATAGAGAAGATCCAACGGAGAGCAGCGCTCTTCGTTACAGGATCATTTAGTAATCGTAAAAGCTTTATGGAGATGATAGATAGACTCCAGTGGAAGACTCTGCAAGAGAGACGCCCAATAGCTCGGTATGGGCTTTTGTTGAAGTTTCGAAAACATATCTTCACCGAGGAGTCAAGCAGTATATTGCTCCCTCCTACGTATATCTCGCGAAGAGACCATGAGGTTAAAATCAGAGAGATTAGAGCCCACACTGAGGCATACCGACAATCTTTCTTTCCACGAACAATACGAGACTGGAATAGAAGGGAGAACCGATAGAGGTACTCAAGGTACCATCCGCCACACTCCGTCAGGTGGCTTGCCAAGTATGGATGCAGATTTAGATGTAGATGTAGATCTGTTCACGCCAATAGCATGACAGGTGTAGGGTGAATACAGCTTGATGCAGACGCATTGCGCTAATCGTTCAGGCAGGTATTGATGTATCCTCGTGTGGAATTTTCACCTGTGGTGTAACACGATGTCTGACAGATTGGCTTCGTCTCTCACATGCAAACGGTACTGGATCGTATACCGCCGTATCTGTTCGCATACACCGACCTTCAGGCATGATGTGCCTTTCCCAATGCAATTCACCACCCCACCACTTCCAAACAGTACCGAAATATTTTGAAGATCACTCTACAAACATAAAGAAGTGTGTCACCTACGAGCCACATAATATGGATGATGTTGCGCTCTTGTGAGATGCCATAGAGTGGATTCGCGCTTGCACCCAGGCCAGTCTCTTTCAACTGTTAGAGGCAATCGATCGTTCATGGGTCACAATGGTTACCGACGTGTTTTGGTGCTTCTTAGAGCTCATGATACAACGCGTAGCTGCGGTAATCAGCGAAGGGCTTTGTTACCACCTACTCCTTAGGTCCTCTAAATGTATTTGCCAGACGTTAAAAAATGAAAACTCGTGTTCGAAAATAAAGTTGGTTTCCACCTTGTAGTTCAACTACGTCAATGTTAGTTACATGGATATATTAAATCCTGACGGTAAACAAGAAATTTTTGTTCCTTATTAGTTGCAAGCGCTGGAAAGTAACAGAAACAGCCATCTTGTGGTCGCACGGCTGTTGGGAGAGATGTAGCTCTGGGAACGGCAGGGATGTCTCCGTTTCACGAGTTGGCAACCAAACCGTGGTAACGCCTCGGACTCCACCCACACCTCATTCTGAGAAGCACGTCGCGCGCAATAGCTTCTGGCCGCTCTCCCAGTCTAGCCAATTTCTTGAGGATCCTCTGCCAAGGCGGCAAGTGGTGCAGCGTCGATCGAAACAAAAAACTGTACACCCAGGCGCGTCTGATAACAACCAGCAGCAACAGTTGTTCTCAGGAGTATTCTGAAGATTAATGTATGATTTTTCATCGTTTTTCTACAAGCGCAGTCTTAAAATTACAAGTTGTAAGCAGTTTGTTAGAAAGGATTTGTACTATATGTCACTGTGCGAGCTGCAAGTTACCAGCAAGTGCAAAGATTTTCTCTGCAGTGTTCTCATCTGAGAGAGAGGTCACATCTTTGGGTGCATAACAAGGGCATGCTTTGAAACGGAGCTCTACTAACGATTCAGGTGACTGGACGTTTACCACATTGAGGATCGGATATTTTTGGACCAGCTTATCGACTTGGCGGGCCATTGCGTGGTGCCTGGTTGGCATGCAACCCACACAATGTAACAGTTTCGCAGGTCCTCTGATTTCATTTCCGTACAGTAATTTGACCATACAAAATGGAACATTTTGGGCTAGCTGTTTTGTTTTTGCATGATAGCAAAATCTCATCTGCTTTGCGTCGTTTCTCGTTTCAATTTTCACTGTTTGATCGCAAAATCCTTATCCACATTATGAAACAATAGTTTTTGCATGCAGAAAAGTACCACCTTTATAATCCGTAACCGTGATGCAATTGTAAACCACATGTAAAAATAATCAGCATAACCCACCATATTAGCCTACAAAACAACAAATGCATAATATCACACAAATAAAAAATACACATATTTATACAGTCAACTTGTTGATCCTTTCCTCTCCCATAAAATTTACTAACATTACAATATATGTTGCACTACTTTTGGAAACACAGACAACTGGCGAATGTTATCACTGAAATTGATTTATCGAGGAGATCTTTACCTCCACTATTATTTCATATACTGCATTTAGTTCAGAGACTCTATACACTCAAGAGCCAAAGAAACTCGTAGGTACATCTGACGAATATCGTGTAGGCCCCCCACGAGCACGCAGAAGTGCCGCAACACGGCGTGGCATGGACTACACTATTGTCTGAACTAATGCTGGAGGAAACTGACACCATGAATCCTGCAGGGCTGTCCACAATTCCGTAAGAGTATGAGGGAGTGGGGTTCTCTACTGAACACTGCGTTGCAAGGCATCCCAGATACGCTCAAAAATGTTCATGTCTGGGGAGTTTGGTGGCCAGCGGAAGTGTTTAAACTCAGAAGAGTGTTCCTGGAGCCACTCTGTAGCAATTCTGGACGTGTGGAGTGTCGTATAGTCCTGCTGGAATTACCCAAGTCCGTCGGAATGCACAATGGACATGAATGGATGCAGGTGATCAGACATGATGATTTCGAACGTGTCACCTGTCAGAGTCGTATCTAGACGTATCAGGGGTCCCATATCACTTCAACTGCGCACGCCGCACACCTTTACAAAGCCTCCACCAGCTTGAACAGTTCCCTGCTCACACGCAGGATAAATGGACACATGAGATTTTGTCGATCCTGTACACGTCATCCGCTCGATACAATTTGAAATGAGACTCGTCCGACCAAGCTACATGTTAAAAGTCATCAGCAGTCCAATGTCGGTATCCACGGGCCCAGACCAGGCGTAATATCATCAAGGGTATACGAATGGGGCTTCGGCTCCGGAAGCCCACATCGACGATGTTTCGTTGAATGGTTCGCACGCTGACACTTGTTTATGGAACTTTCAGCATTGCAGCGCGTCAGCAATCGAAGTATCGAAATAATTATGAAAAATCCGCCTCGACTGCACAAACTACCTGGTGTTTACCTAGGTTTCAGCGTGGGTAACCACGCCTTCTTCAGAACAAATATAAAAAGCTTGCCTAAATAGGCATTTTAGCCTTTGACTAAGCCTATTTAGGCAAGCTGTTTTATATTTGTTCTGAAGAAGGCGTGGTTACTCACGCTGAAACCTAGGTAAACACCAGGTAGTTTGTGCAATCTATTCGGATTTTTCATAATTAACTTGTTTATGGCACAGCGTTGAAACGTACAGCAATTTGCGGAAGGGTTGCACTCCTTTCACGCTGAACGATCCTCTTCAGACGTCTTTGGCACCTTTCTTGCAGGATCTTATTCCGGCCGCAGCGATGTCGGAGATTTGGTGTTTTTACGGATTCCCGATATTCACGGTACACTCGTGAAATTGTTGTACGGCAAAATCCCCACATTATCGCTACATCGTAGATGCTGTGTCCCATCACTCGTTCGCCGACTATAGCTCCAAACTGACACTCACTTAAATGTTGGTAGTATGATCTGGTAGCAGCAGTAACCGATATAACAACTGCGCCAGGCATTTGTTGTCTTATTTATGCATTGCCGCCCGTAACGCCGTATTCTGTCTGTTTACAGATTTCTGTATTTGAATACGTATGACTGTACCAGTTATTTGGGGCTTCAGTGTGTAAACAAAGGTTCCTGGTATTTTTTAATGTATGATACTATCTAGAACGTTTCCCACTATTAAGGGGATCCGTAAAAAAATGCAGATTTACCTTATCTAACTCCTTTCCCTGCGGACAGCAACACTAACTGCCCTTACAGGAAATTTATTTTTACCGTTGCCCTAAAGCGACACAGGTTCGTGCTGCTTCGCGTCACCCCAGGGCCTTCCAGGTGGATTTTTAGTTGGTGCTTTCCCTGTTGCACTATGGTACGGACTGGGCATATCTCTCTCTAGGTCCATGGAGTCTTCATTATCATCGTTGATAATCCAGTATTTCGCCAACGAAAGGAAAGACTGTTTTTACGTTCTCTCCTTGATTCTGGGCATTGGAAACCCAACCGATTTGAAAATTCTACAGTTTATTAGGTAAAGGACGACATTTTTGGAAATTTCATCCATTTCCTAAGATTACGACACTAACAAAGGTACTGATCCGCACGATCAACTTCTTTCATGAAGGCGTTGTAGTGATTGCACACACCGGCTTAAGTACATCCTGACGCAAGAGGAATTAAATACATTAGCTGCCAGTAGGCGTGGATCTACATCAGTGGGGAAAGCTGAGAATTGGTTCTGGACAGGGATTCGGACCTGAGTCTCCTGCTTAATAGGCACATGCAGTGACCACTACGCCATCCCGACTCAGTGGTCATCTTCACTGCACGCACTATCCTAGCACCTACCGTCATACCCATATTATTTTCAACTTATCCACACACCACAAGTGTAGTGTCCCATGTCCATTACCCTTATTACTCGCAGCATTCCGGCGGTTCCAGTAATAGTTCAAAAAAATGGTTCAAATGGCTCTGAGCACTATGGGACTTAACATCTATGGTCATCAGTCCCCTAGAACTTAGAACTACTTAAACCTAACCAACCTAAAGACATCACACAACACCCAGTCATCACGAGGCAGAGAAAATCCCTGACCCCGCCGGGAATCGAACCCGGGAACCCGGGCGTGGGAAGCGAGAACGCTACCGCACAACCACGAGCTGCGGACAGTAATAGTTCGAGCTTATATAGCCCTTCCGGTTTTTCTATCTTTCTGTATATGTCTTTCCAAGAGAAGAATATCACTTATTTTTACAGAGAACTATGGCACCTTTCCTTATGCTTGACGTTTCAGCTTTTAGAGTTTGCGGTAAATCTCTGTTCGTCCTAATAGTACCACATACCGCGGTTTTCTTTCCAGCACTAACTCTGCACTTGCATATTTATCCTGCTAGATAAGATGCAACATGCCAAGAGAATTCCAAGAGCTAGAACAACAAATTCTTCCAATTTCTCCCCTTCACCAGTTTAGATCTCCGTATCGAAGGTATAACCTGTGTCATCATCGCAAACCATCCGAATGAGTTGTAAATTCGAGACCTTTGGCATCCTCCCCATGGACTCGTCACTCATCGACAGACAAAGGTTGCTTTGGTTTGTAAAGTGCCCTTAATTTACTGAGGAAAAAAATCCAGAGCAGGTTGAACTTCGAAAAGTCTTCCAGAACTATTGTTCAACTTCATGTTGTCATTGAAGTGCCACAATGTCCAAATCTGTTCAAGTCTATTGGACTCATAGTCTGTGAAAATAACAGGCAGCTATACGAGGCTCTGTTGACCAGTATACTTCCCATTTCTCTTTTCTTGTTTGTTCCACTAGAAGAATTAAGTCAAGGAATTTCTTTATATCATTTTGTGTAACAGACCACTTGATTGCGTTATGCGATGTTTCACTTTTCACAGAGGTCTAATCATTACAGGTGCACAACTCCTTACAAAACAGTTCAAACAAATCCTCTACAAACAATAGACTAATCACAGAATCTACGGAGTCACATTGTAAAGATCCCAGTATGGTCTTCAACCGGTTGCACGTGTGGTTGGAGGGCAATTTCAAATCACTAATTGTTATGAAAAAAAGAATCATTTGCGCGAGCATTAAGACCTTTAGCTCTCTTATCGGAATAGCGAAAACACTGGTACCTTACTATTCTTTACAGGTCTAAAATTGTCACTGTCACAGGAATCGTCCTGAATTATAAATATATTCCTTCACACGGTTATCCAAATGTTCATTCTCACTAGGAACTTACGTGTATTCATTGGCAAAAACAACGTCCGAAAGTGTTTTTCATTCATTTCCATTCGTTTTCTGAATAGGAGCAAGTCTAAAAGGGTGAGGGGCTTTAAGACAGAAATATTAACTAACTGAATCATCAAAAAACAATCACAATACAAAGTATGCAAAAGGTAAACGAAGGCAGTCGCATTTGCTACTTTGCCCACGGATGTAAACACTTAAGGGATGAAGTCTAAATGCCGCGTGAAGTAGATGCGAGTTGTTTCGCGATCCGTCCGCAACAGATGGCACGTGAGACACGAGGCAACTCGGGGTCGAACGTAGTGTCTTAAGATTGCCTTGCGGACGGAAACGCTTCTTGGTTTGTCTTCACTTCACTCCCAGTGACCGTTGCGTCAGTCAGTACTGCAAGTGATATGCTGCTGTTTGTCAAGTTCAAAAGCGTTTTTCTTGTGCCTTGCCGAGATAGCTACGTCTAAGCTGCAACATCCAAGAATTTATGGTGAGAGCGTTGCTTGCTAGAGATTCTTTGTCGAAATTCTTTCATATTTGATTTTTCAGTTTTGCAGACATGTTCCTATTGTACACATTGTTAGGCTTCCTTGTCCTGATCGAGGCTTTGTTCAGTGTACAAGGATGAGTGTCGGTTTTTCAGTATACCTTCATAAACTTAGGTCTGTTTCAAGGCTTTTTCTGATCATTTATGACACTGACGCCGGTCTGTATGGCCGGTGGCTCATTTTAGATCGTCCAATCGGGACCTGCGTGCCACCAGTGGCTCACAGTAGATAATCCATCGGGTGGCATGTGATACTGGAGGTTTACGGTGGACATTACAAATTATGCTTCCAGTGGAGCACCGAGGTATGATGTATTACCTATTAGCCAGGCGCAACAACAGCTGCGAATACAATTTTGTGTGAACATTTAAAGATAGCTATTTCTGAACAAATGAGATACCACATACTTTGTGATCAGTGTAAAATATTTAACGTGATCTGTCGTTTTTTTGCAGAATAGAATTACGCTACGTTGAAAATAAAAGACCAATATATCAAAATAGTGGTCTATGGCTTACAAACATGACCACTGCCCCACAGCGAGAAACACAATTCTCAAAGCCAGAGTGAACATGTTAATAATACTTCAGGGATTTGTATCCCTCTTTCTGGTTTTCAAAATATATGATACACTTCCGTGCCACACATATGATCTCTACTCGTAAACTTTCTCACCTTTTCTCGAATTAAAGTGTGCATTAGTTCCAAGCCTATCTTTTCTTATTTTTTTCTCCCATAGTCGTTTATCTAACGACACTAATGCTCACACAATGTGTGCTCACTTATCTGTTACCTCAGCTCATAGTAGATGCGATTACAGTTTACTGAATACTTCAGTGCTTAGCAGAACTGCTAGCACGATAAACTGCCGCTGGCAGAAAACATCTTGTTTTTCTCCTTCCATGCGTATTATACGGAGCATACGGTAGGTTGCAGCTGCTGAGAACTTTGCAATTCACGCTCTCTGTTACAAGGTGTCAGGCAAGACAAAATGCGATTTATATCCTCAACGCTCCCGTTTTTTCTGTAGGAGCAGAAGCATCGATAAACATAAATTGCAGTAGCTTGATTGAACATTTTGGTCATAATTTTACGTTCTATCCCTTCTAATAATTTGATGAGCTATGAAATGCAGCTTTCTACCTAATATTCCATTAGTTTAGGTAATTTCGAAAGGCTGTTTATTCATGGGCAAACTTTTGTATAACACAAAGAATTTCAGTCCATTAAAGGACTTTAATCCTGGAATTATATTATGAATTCTGGTTGAATTCATAAGGCGGCAATGTGATTTAATGTCTGAGGTCACAGCATAGCTGTATGGAGCAATCTTAGCTGTCACAGGTATTGCCACCTTTTAAAACTATGCCTGAAATTAATGTACCATTTATGTTAGCTATGACAGGCAACTGGTTACTGCATTTTCACATTATCATGAAGTCCATTACAGCGAAATCTGAACTTTTCGTATTCTTTGTTTTCTTTTACAATTTGCAGTTTTTAGCATAGAGGCTAATAGAATCTCTCAACACAAAATAAGCCCTCATCTTCCTACGCTCATGTAAATTCAGAACTTTAAATCTTCTTCATAGCTCGTACTACAGTCATTAATTTGTTAAGTGAATTCCGTATTTATTTAAACAGGAAGTAATGGCTTAAAAACCTAAAAAAATGTCGAAAACGTAATAATTAAAATAAATACAGCCTAAGTGAAATTGGCACAACTTTTTAATACACTTTATATGTCTACCTGCAACTAAAAGAAAGAGAGAGAGAAAGGGGTAGAGAGAGGAGAGAGGGTGAGGGACAGGGAGTAAGAGAGAGAGAGAGAGAGAGAGAGAGAGAGAGAGAGAGAGAGAGGGAGAGAGAGAGAGAGAGAAACTATTAAGTACACACTGCAAATTTAGCTACATCTGTTTTGTGTCCTGATGCGAGTCGCCACGTTGCAAGTTGTGTGGTTCCTCTGACTGTCAGTATTTGTTAACAGTAAGTGAATGTTTATTAGAGTTTTCTTTTCAAGTGCTCAGTAGTTTATATCACTAAACACAAAATGCACTTACATATTCTTAGAAATTTTCCCTTCATTTTGTCACTAGCGGCCCGTTTCCTATACTCATGTGTGGCTTTGTTGTGGCCGCTAATAGACGGGAGTCACTGTAATAAAGTTATCTAGCTGTGTAGGATACGTTCCCTGTTGTTTTACGATGTGAAACAGAGTCGGTTTCTTTCGACAGCTAAAGAAGTCTGCTTAAGTGCAACTGTCCCTACATAAATACAACCATACGTACTCGTAGATTGTGCTTACTCCTCTGACGGGAATGATTCGTTTGGATAGTATTGCTCTCAGCCCTTCGAAAGCGCTGGACAGATTTTGTTGGTCTGCATACTTACGCTCTATTCTCTAGATCCTTGCATGTAGACGCAAATTGAAAATTACGCTACATGTGGGTGACTTGAAGTTGTACAGTGTGTCTTACCGACAAATGGAATTTGATGCATGATGCCCTTTGGAAAGCCGATTCGAAGTAGGATTCTTACTAAGTTCCTCGAATAGAAGTACTCTTAAATAGGCAAAAATAACTGTACCAGTTCATAATTTTCAAATGAAACTGATTTCATAAAATATTTACAGCTCAGCTGACGGTATTATGACCTGAACGTGATCTGAGCATAGATAACTGAATAGTCTTTTCATCACTATGCAGTAAGGCAATTGTATCCTCCTTCACCTTCAGAAATCTTCAGTCGACAGTACGCAGTAATTCGGTGGTCAGTTGTTTTATAAATTATTGAGTTTACTACTGTTTTTACTTGCTATAACAATAAAAACCGGTGCTCATAATATATCATCATTGTTACTACATCAATTACGTCTGAACTGCCAGACTGCTGTGGTGACTGAACGCTGCCTGATTCCTGCTCTGATTACATGACCGCCGCCCCGATTCTGATGGACATCAAGGGACAAGTAGTGTGACCCAGGTGCTGGAACCTGTCAGTATGAGAGCACACTTAGACTAATACGGCTCTTCCATGAGCTCCCGGAGAGCTTCCCGTAGTTCACCTTTCTCCCTGACGCAGACAGAAGAACCACTTGAGTGGGGAGAGGAAAGTCAGTCTCCAGCCAGTTTCCGTTTCATATTTTCCGAGATCTGCTTCCATTCGTCTTCCTACAACTATCTTCGTTCCTTCTTGTTTCCCGTTCACTACCCTACGGTCATCTCTACTTCATCCTAAGTTCCTCCACGTCTCACGTCTCCTCACTCTTAAATTTTTGGATTAAGATGGAGGAGAACCACAGGAGGAAATACGCAGGTCAGTTAGGAATGCAAGAATTAAGTAGCCCGCGTGTGGTGAGGTGGTGAGACTCACTGGCAATCATTGTTAGGTCCAAACGCTACCCTCTACCTCAGCTAATCATAACAATCTAACCGAGGGGAGTCAAATTCCAGTCAGCGGGTTTCGTGCTGTGCACCTCCTGTTGATCCAGTCAGAGTTCGCAGTGATGCACAGTGCCGCCTTTTCGCGCGCTGATTCACCAGCCGGGCTACTGGCGGTGTCGGGTGTCGCAGGATGCCTTCCCAGGGACTCGTGTTTCCTCCGCGCACCGCTCAGGTGTTGACAAGACGCCAACCTGGCGTA
This sequence comes from Schistocerca serialis cubense, assembly GCF_023864345.2. NCBI lineage: Eukaryota > Metazoa > Arthropoda > Insecta > Orthoptera > Acrididae > Schistocerca > Schistocerca serialis. The sequence goes on from NC_064646.1 coordinate 17,011,843, forward strand.
ACAGCATTGCAGGCGCGCAACGTGGCGGCAACTTTAACGGCTGGTTAGGAGTATTCCGAGCCCGTCCTGGACGCTCAAGGCTGACTGTGCAGTGAATGGGGAGACTGCTCACGTGTTAGCTTTGCAATCTGTGTCTATTTTCTATCCAGATCATGGCTTTGCACTTCAATGAAAGTAAGACAGTGCTGTTAGCTAATCGTCAGAAATGTAGACTCGCCTTCACGTAGGTTTTTCTTGGGATGGGTGAGGGGGGAAGGGGAGATGGTAATGGAGGCTTACAAGGTGGCGAATGACGTCTTCTTGAAACTGAAGAGAACTGAGAGATACAGGACAAATATCTGTATACGAACAAAACGCCGTTATTGTGTTGAAATGCTGTAATTTTCTACCGTTATGCGTTTCCCTTTAATACTACGCACTCCTTCCTGATGTCTATGTTATGAAAAAATTTAAATTTATAGTGGTATATCAACTCCAACCACCAGGTTAGCCGAGAGCGCTAATGCGCTGCTTCCTGGACTCGGGTAGGCGGGCCGGCCCCGGATCGAATCCGCCCGTCGGATTAACAACGGCGGCCGGTGTGACGGCCGGCCTGGATGTGGTTTTTAGGCGGTTTTCCACATCCTTCTAGGTGAATACCGGGCTGGTCCCCACGCCCCGCCTCAGTTACACGACTCGCAGCCATTTGAAACACAGCTGCACTTCTCCATGATTTGCACTAGACGCAGACAGATGGGGTACTCTGATTCCGTCCCTGAGGAGTATGAGGTGGCGGCAGGATGGGCATCCGGCCACCCCTTCACATTTACATACCAAATCCGATTTAACCACGCCAACTCCGCGCTAAATGCGGGACAAAGGCTCAAGCGATAGTAGTGGCATATCAACTCCACAAGTGAGCATATTCACATGACATTGTTTTATTGTTTTATGAGGCATTGTTCTTGTGCACTATGCGGTTTTAAATCCTTACTGATGGTCTTGTCTCCTACATTCGCGTTTACCACGAGGTGATGTGTTGCCAAATTTTGTTCTGTGACCACACGAAAAGAAATCAAAACCGTCACCAATGATAGTAAAATGAACAAAAACAGACTTATTTTGCATAAAATTTAACTTACTGTGTTTAAAGATTTAATTATCATGAATCAAATCAAAAACTCATACAATTTACCACTCACAACTGAAATTAGCTTACAATTGAAAGTAGAAAGTCATCTGCGATAATACATATCGAAAGTTTCAGCTACTTCTATTTAGTTAAAAAACGTCAAAAAGAATTCGAAAATGCCAAACCCGGGACTGTAGGGATGACAAAGGATATCTTTTAAACATTTTTGGAAGATTAGTATCAATAGCCACCAAGTAATGCATAAAATGAATGTCTGACCATCTGTTGCTTTTATTTCAAACCCAAATATTGATCGGTTTCAATCATGGACCATCTTCACCGATAAGGGTTAAAATAGTTTAAGCCACAACATTACATTTGTCATTACTGAAAGTACACTACTGCCCTGTGCACACCTGGTACGAGAGCCCAGGGAACAGTACTCAAGACAAGTACTGGTCTCTGCACACTTCGTATTAGTATGTTTGCTTCTAAAAGCCCTGTGTCGTATGTTGATGTTCATGACATGTGCTACAAATTATTTAATTAATGACATATCTAATGTTATCGTTTAAACCATTTTAACCCTTATCCATGAAGATGGTCCATGACAGAAACCGCTCGACATTTGGGTTCAAAATAAAAGCAGCTGATGATGAACCACGTATTTTATGGGCTGTTTCTTTCAGGTCCAGGAATCTGTTTTTACCTTCTCCTCGATGTTTAATTGGTGATGGGTGTAGACGTGTTCCACATTCATTTCTGTTATTAAACCAGGCGAAATGAAAATGATGATAATTATGAATATTTATTATTATTATTATTATTATTAGACTACTCGTCTTTGTTTTCGGTCATCAGCCTGACGACTGGTTGCAGATCCGAATAACTCTTCATCTTCATCTTCATGTAACCCACATCCACTTGAACTGGCTTATTGTAGTCAAACTTCGAATATCCTCTAGCAGCCTCCATCCTTCCACAATCCTCACTTCTTCCCCTAATCAACAATGCCATTACAACCAATCTGGCTATTCCTTAGCGCTTGAGGATGTGTGTTTCAGGACGTGTCTTTCGGACCAAACCCTTCTTGTAGCCACGCTACCTCCCACAGTTCATTTCAGTTCTTCTCCACCAGTCATTCGATCTAGTCATGATTTAACCTTCAGCATTCTACTGTAGCATCATGTTTTAAATGCTACTATTCTCTTTTTGTCTGAACTGTTTATCGTCCACGATTCTCTTCCACTCAAAAGTACGACCCAAACAAATGCTTCGAGATAAAACTTCCGAACACTTTAGTTTGTATCAGGTGTTAAAATATTTCTTTTCTTTTAGGAATCAACTCTTTTACCAGTCTGCAATTCATATCCATTACAATCGTCGAGATAGCGAAATTCGTCTAGGGCTTTTATGTAGAGCCGGCCGGGGTGGCCGAGCGGTTCTAGACGCTACAGTCTGGAACCGCGCGACCGCTGCGGTCGCAGGGTTGAATCCTGCCTCGGGCATGGACGTGTGTGATGTCCTTAGGTTAGTTAGGTTTAAGTAGCTCTAAGTTCTAGGCGACTGATGCCCTCGGAAGTTAAGTCCTATAGTGCTCAGAGCCATTTGAACCATTTTTTAAACGTAGTTGCATGGATTAGTAGAGCAGGAAAACTGTCGAACGAAAATCGTGCATTAGTGGTTTGAGGTTGATGTCTTGAGCATCAAATTGACGTGATAGGAGTCGGACGGAACTCAATAGCGAAGATCTGCAAGTGCTCATGACTCTTAACGCACCGACATTAGAGCGGATCTTTACTGGACATTTGTTTCTTGTTTTGGTTCAAACAATCAACCCTCTGAATATAGAAAACAAAGAGCTTACAGTAGAAGACATTTGTTTCACAGTATCGGAGGTTGAGAAGTACTTCTAGCCCTTAAGGCATGCATTCTAGAATCTTTGCTTCGAATGACCCTTCCTGTCTCGTCCACGAATATGGCCATTCCTCCTGGACACCCCGTTTATCACACCAGAGGAAGACCAATATTCATTCTCTCTGTTTCAGTGCATCTTTATACACATGGTTGCGGAACCTCGGCTGTTCATTATGAAAGGAGGAATCAGAACACCTCCAGCCGTCTAAATCTCCAGTTGTTGTTTGAGAAATCAGTTTCGGTACTACATTACGTCATCTTCAGGCGCCCTGACCGACGTGTAGGAAGAATTTCACGCCTGGCCCAGTCAAAATAGGAACCAGCATTCAGTGACGTATCCATAGAGTTCTTCTCAACACAACGATCCCTTTGATCATCACTTGCCGATTGTTAGACAAACATTCCGCGGCCATTGTCACATTCAATAAAATTTTTCTGGGTTTGCGACCGCATTATCAATATATATAAAACTACCGACCTTCCGTTCCCTGTTGCAAGCGACACCCTGAAGAAGGTCGCTTTCAACAGGGACCGAAATGTCGGTAGTTTTATGTATATTGACAGTGAGATCACAAATCCAGAAAAATTTTATTGAATGAAACATTCACATGTGTAGGGTCCCCAGTATATATTCCTTCCACCTATCAGCCCCAAATTCTATGAAAGCTCTTGACATTCATCTAGCTGCTCCGCTTTTCGTCAATGATTTTTTAGTGTAGTTTTATCAAGAATCTCTTTCCATTAGTGACGCATGTTTCTAATGCTTTGCATTTCTCTTCTAGTAATTTTGTACTTTCTTTAATTTTTTTAAGCTGTGATCCTTTTTTTTTTTTTTGTTTCAGTGGTTTTCAAATCTTTTGGGTCCATGGCTCGCTCGACATCAACACAAACGTCGACGGCTCCTACCGCGCATGACATCCTACTCGAAGAGTGGAGTAAATAGACTTCACATTCGAAAGAAATGAAAAAGGGTACGTATTTCTCGGTGAATAAAACACTGTGCTATCTGTATACGCATCAGAGCTGACAATCCGGCGTAACTGCCAGCCCTGCTACGATCTCCACCTGTACGAACGCCTAAACAATTTTCCCAGTTAACACTGTCTTCGTCCATAGATGTAGTATTTCATAGAGGCCTGTTTCTTTCGTTTTAAGAGATATTTTCTGGCTGAAAACAAGGTCTTCGTGAAATTTGTTGTCTTGTGTAAGCAGCTCGTAACAAATTGCTTGCGCACATTGTCTGGAGCTTCATCCAGCTAATAACGAACTCTCCACTAACTTCGAGCTGTTCAACCAAATTAGCATTAATATCGCCCACCATATCGAGCATGAGACCACTAATATTGTCCATCAGAGGTACACTTACCAGCTACTTCGCTGTTGACTCACTTCTCGTAAAATATGGTTTTCCGCTATAGTTTGAGGTTAATTGATCTTTGTTGCACGGCAGGCAACTTTATAATATGGAAGAGCCTTTATGAAGTACCTTTTTGTCGTTTCATTTAATTTGTAGGGAAAGCATTCTCGTTTTTTTGAATTAATTTATTTTTTTAAAATCAAACTACATTCATTTGAGCCCAAGGAATGACAACCAACGTTTGAGAGAAGAAGGATGGGGCGCTATACGTCGGTTATGTGGAAAATTGTTCTCTTACCGACCTTGAAAGCTGAGAAACGCATACACGATGTTATCAAAAGTATCCCGACACCTGGCTGAAAATGACTTACAAGTTCGTGGCGCCCTCCATCAGCAGTGCTGGAATTCAATATGGTGTTCGCCCACCCTTAGCAGGCATACGTTCAATCAAGTGCTGGAAGGTTTCTTGGGGAATGGCAGCTCATTCTTCACAGAGTGCTGCACTAAGAAGAGGTTGGTGACGCCTGGCACCAAGTCGGCGTTCTGTAGGATTCACGTCAGGACTCTGAGCAGGCCAGTCCATTACAGGGATGCTCTTGTCGTGTAACCATTCCGCCACAGGCCGTGCATTATGAACAGGTGCTCGTTCGTGCTGAAAGATGCAATCGCCGTCCCCGAATAGCTCTTCAACAGTGGGAAGCTAGAAGGTGCTTAAAACATCAGTGTAGGCCTGTGCTGTGATAGTGCCACTCAAGACAACAAGTTGTGCAATCCCCCTCCATGAAGGACACGACCACACCATAACACAACCGCCTCCGAATTTTACTGTTGGCATGACATACGCTGGCAGATGATGTTCACTGGGCATTCGCCATACCCCCACCATGCCATCAGATCGCCACATTGCGTACCGTGATTCGTCACTTCACACGACGTTTTCCCACTGTTCAATCGTCCAATGTTTACGCTCCTTGCACAAAGCGAGGGGTCTTTAGGAACTTCCCGGCGTGAAGCGTGGCTTAAGAGCAGGCTATCGACCATGAAATCCAAGTTTTCTCAACTGTCAGTACTTGCAGTGGATCCTGATGCAGTTTGGAATTCCTGTGTGATGTTTTGGGTAGATGTCTGCCTGTTACACATTACGACCCTCTTCAACTGTCGGCGGTCTCTTCACTCAACAAGCGAGGTCGGCCTGTACGTGCCCCTTTAAGTTTCCACTTCATCATCACACCGGAAACGGTGGACTTAGGGATGTTTAGGAGTGTGTAAATATCGCGTACAGAAGCACGACACAAGTGACACCCAATCACCTGACCACATTCGAAGTCCGTGAGTTTCGCGGAGCGCCCCATTCTGGTCTCTCACGATGTCTAATGACTACTGAGGTCGCTGATATGGAGTACCTGTGACAATAGGTGGCAGCACAATGCACCTAATATGAAAAATACATGTTTTTGGAGGTGTTCGGATACATTTGATCACATAGTGTATCACAGAAGACGAACAACACCTAAAAACGATTTGCATTCGACAAACTACCTTCAAACCTGTTTTTACTAAATACAAACAAATGAGTCGGTGGTATGATTCTACTGCCATCTACCAAGCTGCCGTAGTAGAAACACTTACACGACGGACCTATAGATACCAGTATTAGCGTACTCGTTGTTCCTTTACTCAAAAGCAAATAAGCCCAGTTGTTATATTTGTAAAATTATCACGACGCCCCGCTGGAAGTCAAGACGCACCGTTAGGAAACAACTGGTTATGTTCTCCATTCAACGTTTGAAGTCTATATTTTGCGTTATTATACAGGGGTGTCTCTAGTCTTTCTCCTCTTGCCTACTCGATCATATTTTGCTTTTACTACCGATGCATCTGATATTGCATTTACTTCCTCAGTTTCAGTAAATAGTTTTTACTTTGAAACGCAATGAGTTCAGGGTGATTCAACTTATCCAATTTGTACGTCCTCAATTTGTTTAATTTTATTTGCTGTTGCTGAACAATAAATTACGGGCAGACTCCACATCTGGTCGCGAATATGTTCTGCAGCTTAAAATTGCGGCATAAAATCTCGTTTCTAATTTTCTACCTCACCGTTATATAATCTATCTGGAAACTTTAGTTGTGTCCCAGGTCTCTTCTACATAGTCAACGTTCTTCCAGGATTCCTAGATCTATTGTCTGTGGTGATTAAATTACCCTCAGTCTAAATTATATCAGACGGCTTCCCGTTTCAATCCTGTTCCCCAGGTCACGTTCTTTAATTTTATTCCTTTCAGCTTTTTCCTCGTCTGTTTTCCTGCTATCGAATTCTAGTCTCTGTTATAAACTGTCATTACTCTTAACGAACTACGATAATGCATTCACCGCGTTGTTCATTGTAGTGAACCTTATCTCAATTTTGTTATTCATTATTAATCCCACTCCTGTATTACTCCTATTTGATTTCTTATTGACAACACTTTACTGTCCTGAATAGAAATTCTGTGCTTTCTGAGGTTACGTTTCACTAAATTTTACCGTATCCAAATTTAAGCTAACCATCTTTTTCAAATTTTGTAACTTACTTGCCCAATTAAGGATCCAACGTTTAATGCTCTGACACATAGAATGACCTTTTTTTCGTAAGAGCATTCTGCTAAGTAGGTCCTACTCGGAGATCCGAACTGGGGGCTGTTTTACGTCCACAATATTTTAACCAAGGTGGTAGCAGCATCATTGAATCGTATAGGGGAGCTCGATGTCTTGCGTCTTTCGGTATATTGTCGCATTTTCTTGTAAAGTACTTGAAATACTAAAATATACCGACGTTCCAGCCGAATTAGAGAGTCTTTGCCTTTAGGAAGACCGCAGTAGACCGGCTGAAACGTCGGTATATTTTAGTATTATTGGATGACTCAGCAGTATTACAATTATGCTTTTAATAGGACTGACACTGTATGTGAAAGTTCTATCGACGAACTATTGTTTCACCTTGCTTTGAGCCAATTACAGTACCAAAATAGCAAAGCCCTGTTCGCTGTTGTTACCATAACCTAACTATAGCTCGATTATATACCGCAAAGACTGATACCACTGTATGGGAGACAAACGACAGTCTGGCCGCTACACAGTCACCTCCGATGTTGTCGAACGTAAAGTAGGGCGGTCTGCAGCAGCGAGGCTCGCAAGCCTTCCCACCACTGCAGTTTTCGTGGTTAGACGTTGATAGGTTTCGTTTGTCGAACTTACAGTTCTTATAACCAATGTTCCTAATTTTGCGATCCTACAGCTCTAGTGCAGAAATCGAGTGAAATATTTCAAAGAAGAATAGTCCTCTATTCGCTGACGATGTTAATCAAGTGTTACACGATTTTGATTTCATATGTGATAATTATAACTTTAAGACAGCTCACATTTGAATTTTACGTAAAATAGGTTGGTAATGGCCCTTTCATTTAGGTATATTTAATTGCACCTTCCAAGATTACGCTTAACACTCATCAGAAAAAAAAGATAGAAGTAAAAAGTTTTTTCTTTGAAACGCAGTTTGTATGTCCTCAATTCGTTTAGTTTTATTTGCTGTCGCTGAACAACAAAGCGGTTACTGCATCGATGATTTCAGCCGTAAATAGTAATATTAAAAAAGGTAGGAAGATTTTTCTGTGTAGCAAAAGTGACAAAACGCACATCTCAGGGTACCTGACGGCTCAGCACAAAAGTTTTGTCTCAAGTACAGATAGTGTTGAGGATCAGCGGACAAAGTTCAAAACCATCGTACAATATGCGTTAGATGAGTATGTGCCAAGCGAGATCGTAAGAGATGGAAAAGAACCACTGCGGTAAAACATCCGAGTTAGAACACTGCTGCGGAAGCAAAGGGAACTTCACAGTAAACATAAAAATAGCCATATCCTTACAGGCAAACAAAAATTAAGCAAAGCGAAATGTAGTGTGAGGAGGGATATGCGAGAGGCTTTCTATGAATTCGAAAGTAAAGTTCTATGTACTGACTTGGCAGAAAGTCCTGAGAAATTTTGGTCTTATGTGAAAGCGGTAGGTGGATCAAAACTAAATGTCCAGACACTCTGTGACCAAAATGGTACTGAAACAGAGGATGACAGACTAAAGGCCGAAATACTAAATGTCTTTCTCCAAATCTGTTTCACAGAGGAAGACTGCACTGTAGTTCCTTCTCTAGATTGTCACACAGATGACAAAATGGTAGATATTGAAATAGACGACAGAGAAATAGAGAAACAATTAAAAACGCTCAAAAGAGGAAAGGCCGCTGCACCTGATGGGATAGCAGTTCGATTTTACACAGAGTACGCGAAGGAACTTGCCCCTCTTCTTGCAGCGGCGTACCGTAGGACCCTAGAAGAGCGTAGCGTTCCAAAGGATTGGAAAAGGGCACAGGTCATCCCCGTTTTCAAAAAGGGACGTCGAACAGATGTAGAATTTAGGAACACGTATTATGTTCGAGTATAATGACTTTTCTCGAGGCTGGAAATCTACTTTGTAGGAATCAGCACGGGTTTCGAAAAAGACGATCGTGCGAAACCTAGCTCGCGCTATTCGTCCAGGAGACTCAGGGGGCCATAGACACGGGTTTCCAGGTAGATGCTGTGTTTCTTGACTTCCGCAAGGCGTTCGATACAATTCCCCACACTCGTTTAATGAACAAAGTAAGAGCATATGGACTATCAGACCAATTATGTGATTGGATTGAAGAGTTGCTAGATAACAGAACGCAGCATGTCATTCTCAGTGTAGAGAAGTCTTTCGAGGTAAGAGTGATTTCAAGTGTGCCGCAGGGTGTGTCGTAGGGCCGTTGCTATTCACAATATACATAAATGACTTTGTGGATGACATCGGAAGTTCACTGAGGCTTTTTGCGGATGGTTCAAAAGGTTCTGAGCACTATGGGACTTAACATCTGTGGTCATCAGTCCCCTAGAACTTAGAACTACTTAAACCTAACTATCCTAAGGACATCACATACATCCATGCCCGAGGCAGGATTCGAACCTGCGACCGTAGCAGTCGCGCGGTTCCGGACTGAGTGCCTAGAACCGCGAGACCATCGCGGCCGGCTTTTGCGGATGATGCTGTGGTATATCGAGAGGTTGTAACAATGGAAAATAGTACTGAAATACAGGAGGATCTGTAGCGAATTGACGCACGATGCGGGGAATGGCAATTGAATCTCAATGTAGACAAGTGTAATATGCTGCCAATACATAGAAAGGAAGATGTCTTATCATTTAGCTACAATATAGAAGGTCAAAAACTGTAAGCAGTTAATTCCATAAATTATCTGGGAGTACGCATTAGGAGTGATTTAAAATGGAATGATCATATAAAGTTGATCGTCGGTAAAGCAGATACCACACTGAGGTTCATTGGAAGAATCCTAAGGAAATGCAATCCGAAAACAAAGGAAGTAATTTACAGTACGCTTGTTCGCCCACTGCTTGAATACTGCTCAGCAGTGTGGGATCCGTACCAGATAGGGTTGGTAGAAGAGAAAGAGAAGATCCAACGGAGAGCAGCGCGCTTCGTTACAGGATCATTTAATAACCGCGAAAGCGTTACGGAGATGATAGATAAACTCCAGTGGAAGACTATGCAGGAGAGACGCTCAGTAGCTCGGTACGGGCTTTCGTTGAAGTTTCGAGAACATGCTTTCACCGAGGAGTCAAGCAGTATATTGCTCCCTCCTACGTATATCTCGCGAAGAGACCATGAGAATAAAATCAGGGAGATTAAAGCCCACATAGAGGCATACCGACAATCCTTCTTTCCACGAACAATACGAGACTGAAATAGAAGGGAGAACCGATAGAGGTAGTCAAGGTACCCTCCGCCACACACCGTCATGTGGCTTGCGGAGTATGGATGTAGATGTAGAATTGGATAACACAATTCGAGACATAAAATCGAAGTACATATTGGTACTAGGATTCGTCGTACAAAAATGTCAACTACTGGCCGTGAATCACCACCGCAGGATTAAGGAACACTCGTTTCGATTGTGCCTGATTTCACGGTGTACCGCAAGGCGTTGGTCCCGGTTGGCGAGACCTCGCCTCCTTCCAGGAATGTTTCGCTTGTGCGGTTCTGGGCGTGGGACGGCCGCGGGCGCGGTCGCCGTGTGGCCGACCTGCCGCTCGGCTGAGTCAGGGCTTCTTGTGGGCTCCCAGGCTGACCTTCCAAACCAGAAAGGCGCAGGCGCCAGCCACAACGCACTCCTCTTGAGATTGAGTCAGAGGCGTCTGATGCTCTTACGGTAATACGGGGTTATTCTAAACGATGGACTCATTTTCAAAACTTTTGTTTGCTAAATTGTATGTGGGCATTTCGCGTCTCTTCCCGTCGGAGGCTCGGGCATGGTCGTGTGCGCTGTCCTTAGCGTAAGTTAGATTAAGTTACACTACTGGCCATTAAAATTGCTACACCAAGATGATGACGTGCTACAGACGCGAAATTTGACCGACAGGAAGAAGATGCTGTTATATGCAAATCATTACCTTCTTACAGCTTTCACACAAGGTTGGCGATGGTGGCGACACCTACAACGTGCTGACATGAGGAGAGTTTCCAACCGATTTCTCATACACGAACAGCAGTTCACCGGCGTTCCGTGGTAAAACGTTGTAGTGATGCCTCGTGTATGGAGGAGAAATGCGTACCATCGCGTTTCCGACTTTGATAAAGGTCGGATTGTAGCCTATCGCGATTGAGGTTTATCGTATCGCGACATTGCTGCTCGCGTTGGTCGAGATCCAATATGGAATCGGTGGGTTCAGGAGAGTGCTGGATCCCAACGGCCTCGTATCACTAGCAGTCGAGATGACAGGCATCTTATCCGCACGGCTATAACGGATCGTGCAGCCACGTCTCGATCCCTTTGTCAACAGATGGGGACGTTTGCAAGAAAACAACCATCTGCACGATGAGTTCGACGACGTTTGCAGCAGCATGGACTATTAGCTCGGAGACCATGGCTGCGGTTACCCTTGACGCTGCATCATAGACAGGAGCGCCTGCGATGATGTACTCAATAACGAACCTGGGTGCACGAATGGCAAAACGTCATATCCAGGTTCTGTTTACAGCACCATGATGGTCGCATCCGTGTTCGGCGACATCGTGGTGAACGCACATTGGAAGCGTCTATTCGTCATCGTCATTCTGGCGTATCACCCGGCGTGATGGTATTGGGTGCCATTGGTTACATGTCTCGGTCACCCCTTGTTCGCACTGACGGCACTTTGAGCACTGGACGTTACACTTTAGACGTGTTGCGAACCGTGGCTCTACCCTTCATTCGATTCCTGCGAAACCCGACATTTCAGCAGGATAATGCACGACCGCATGTTGCAGGTCCTGTACGGGGATTTCAGTATACATACAATGTTCGACCGCTGCCCTGGCCAGCACATTCTCCAAATCTCTCACCAACTGAAAAGTCTCGTCAATGGTGGCCGAGCAACTGGCTCGTCACAGTACGCCAGTCTTGATGAACTGTGGTATCGTGTTGAAGTAGCATGGGCAGCTGTACCTGTACACGCCATCCAAGCTCTGCTTGACTCAATGCCCAGGCGTATCAAGGCCGTTATTACAGCCAGAGGTGGTTGTTCTGCGTACTGATTTCTCAGGATCTATGAACTGAAATTGCGTGAAAATGTCATCACATGTCAGTTCTAGTATAATACATTTGTCCAATCATTACCCGTTTATCATCCGCACTTCTTCTTGGTGTAGCAATTTTATTGGCCAGTAGTGTAGCTTAATTAGTGCGTAAGCTTAGGGACCGATGACCTCAGCAGTTTGGTCCCATAAGACCTTACCACAAATTTCAAAAACTTTAAACTCGCAGAAGCCTTTCTTGAAGAATCAGACTTTTTAGATTACTTTTATGTTCTCTCTGGCTACTGCATTTATTTGTGTACGGTCACTGTTAGTAGATTTCTTAACATATCCCATCTCTTACGTGTGTACATGGAGTAATGACAAAGATATGGTCAGACTTTTCAGGAGGCATTTCGCGCAGATAGAGGAAAAAAAGGTGTTGTATGGACATGGGCCAGGAAGTGCTTTATTTCCACGTCATGGCTCATTTTCTACTTCCCTCCACAGTCAGGTTTATCACGGGAAACATAGAAACAGAACGTACCGGTTTTACATGGAACGTTTTCTTACGCGAAATATTCAGAATAACTTCTTGGTTACTATTGTTTGACTGTAAAATAAGTCGTAATTCTCAGGTTCATCACCGGCGTTTTTGTTCCATTTGAATTAACTTAATGTTCGCATGTGATTCGCTTCACTGCTTGTGTTCACATGTCTCTAACTTGATTGCTTTACTAGCATCAGGTACGTAGCATGAACTGGTTCGTGTTCGTCGCTGGCTTCGCTTCAGTTACAGTATAATGGAAGTGTACTCCGATGCAGAGTTGGTCGACGCCCATTTGCTGTGCCAATTGGCAAGTGGTTATGGCCGTTGCGTTCAAAGTTTGTTACGGGAGAGCTTTCCAGAACCATGACGCCCCCACGAGGACGATTGAAGCAACTCAACGCCGCTTTACGGGGCACAGTACGTTTAAACCTGGTGCTTGTCACTTGGGGAGGTCAACCAGAACTAGGAGACCTCAACTGGAGGAGGAACTTTTTCGTACAATTGACGACAAGCCCAATGTGCATATGAGAGAATTATCTGCAACAAGTAGTGCTGAGCATATGACTGTTTTGTGAGGCCTACACGAGAACGTGCTGCATCTGAACCATGTACACCACGTACAGGCACTACCAGCACCTGATTTTCCTGCGCGGGAACACTTTTACATATAGTTCATTTAACAATGTGTCAACCCTCACTTTAGTGCAAATGTGCTGTTCACGGATAAGATTTAGTTTCAATGTAGATGATTAATGTGCTGAAGGGTGAAGTATCAGTGATAAGATTGTTCTAAATTAATTATTCAGCAAACCTGCGTCTGACTGCGTCTGTGAACTTGTTTCTTGCACTCATCCCTTTTGCCAGAAACGCAACATGTATTTGAGTCAGCAACAAAATTTAAGGGACTAATGCCGTTCGTGCAATGGCATTAAGATGGTACTGATGTTTACTTGGTTCTTTCATTGGTGGGTAACTTTACTCTACTACTCATTTTGATATTCAGTTTAAGCAAAGGATTTGGATTATCATTCCGGCTGTTAGAAACACAATGTTGATTTCAATATATATATATTGTTAAAATTTTAAATCATACACAAAACCTACCGTAGCACGAAACACTCTTACAAAAATTTTACCAAACGCTTACTGTGTCAAACCTTGGACATACAAATCCTAATATTATCTAACAAAACCAATTTTAAATCACTATATACCTTCTCTCATTTACGTGCTAAGGTTTGGTCTGGGGCAGCGAGCGCGACCTACCTTACAGCGGTCACCACACGTCTGCTTCCTCCGGGCACCTAGCTGCGACTCCTGCCTTAAAGATGTCTGCACACGTCTGCTTTCTCTTAACCATCAAAGAACCTCCTACTCAAAGATATTATACTCGTTCCACCTTGCGGTTGCCAACTACCGACTATATTCTGGAGCCACCCTGATCAGACCTCTGCACATACCTTTCAAGGGTTGTAGCAACTGAGTTCTAACATGGAACTAAAGTGTTTCCGGACCACTGTCCATATAACATACTAGCTGACCCGGCGAACTCTGTTCCCCCTTAAAGCCAATAAAATAATAATCAGATTTTGGATGTTAAGTTCAATTTTTTATTAGGAAATACAAATAAAAAATAAGTATTTCAATGATTGTTTATTCTTTATGATTTTTGGTACATAGCTTCCACTTGAAGAGGAACTAAAAAATGTTGTAATTTAATCTCGAAGATACAAGAAGAAAATTTGTTCGATACTCTGAATACTCTGAAAAACTGTTTTATCCTTGATAGACAAAGGACTATTTTCGAGATTTTTTTATTACTTCTAGTATTAACGACTTTTTGTTCTGATGTGCTGGCGTAAAGATGTACTGTATAATTTCATGTCTATGGGTGTGTTAAATGAAGGTGTCAAATGATGAAAAATGTGTGTTATAATTTCTGTCAAGATCAAGCCTAAATCCCGTACCAATGGAGTACAAATTATTCCGTTAATTGGAGAAGGCGAATTTTAGATGGAGGCGACGATGTTCAAGACGGCGCTGCTCAACAATAGAGGTACGTGATCGTGCTTACTACTTTCCTTTGGTGGCCGCTAAGATTAATTCCGATGTGTTTTTGACGAGACATTCAGAACCTGCAACCTTCCTTTTCGTATAAAAATAGGAGTCCGATTGACAAAGAAATTTTCTTAAATTTAAATAATTGCAATTCTTTCACCCAGGCCACGGGGAATGATAGAAAGTACGTGCCTCTACCCTGATTGTACGTTCGCAATCTCCGAATGTGTTACGACGTAATTATTCTACGAAAAAAAAAATTGAGATAGATCTTTCTCATCAGATCGCAACCACTCGCACGCGAATTTACGTACCCTCTGAATATGTCTCGTCAGTCGTGCGCATTGTTCTAAAGCTTTTCTGTTAATATTCAGTGGATTGCATCTCCGCAATTAATTTTTGTTTTGGCCGCAAATCGCACTTCACGCGAAGTATTTATTACGCAAGTTTCAGGCTCCATTTAATGTAAAAGATTCTGAAGTACGGCCGACTAAGCGAACCGCTACAATAATTTCATATCTCTACAACTACAATAACACAAAACAACAATAACATAACAGAGAAATTACGTTACACACTCTTCAATAAAGTACCTTGTGATACACGACATTTTCTGTTTTATTATCAGGAGCAAGAACAAACAACGCAGATGGTCTTCCGACCCGTGAACATGCCACATACAACTGATCATGTGAAAAGCATGGATATTCCAGATTTAAAGCACGAACTTTCAAGAATTGGTCTTGTGATTTGTTAATGGTCATGGCGATTGCAAGACGGATCGGAAATTGAAGTCTTTTAAACACAAAGGGCATATCGGTTGCGATCATCGGGAACCTCGGAATGAGAACTTCCTCACCTTCGAATTTTCCTTTGAGTATCGTCGCGCAAATAACATTGCTCATCAATTTACTTACCACCAAACGCATACCGCTGCACAGTTTTGGTTGGTTTATGCTTCGAAGCATGATTACTACGGAGCCAACTTTTAGGAGTAAATCGTGCGGTGATAAGCCAGGCACATCCAAGGAGTTTAAAAATTCAATTGGATAGTTGGTGGCTTCACCTCCATTTGTTACACAGTCAATAGATTTGAATGAATGCACTTTACCAATGATCTCATTCTGAATTATGTAGTTTAGGTCATCTACATCTTTATTCTTAGCCGCTAAAAGTGCTCACTCACTCAACCATTCATTACTTTTGTAGTTAGTAATGATGTTTGGGAATATATAAGTTCGTCTTTCGATGAGCCAAAGTTACAGGAAGTTTGAGGAAATCATATCAATCCGTTCGATTCTTCGACAGGTACTCGACCATTACCGATAGTCAGCAACTGCTCAGAGAAACCTTCAACGGATGTATCATTAAGCAATGCAACTGTCATGTTTGTTGTCAGCTGAAGTTTTTTCACATAGCGCCACAATACTCGCAAACAACGTCCATCGGCCCAAGCAAACGCAAGGATGCAAGCATTCATCAGTGTTACAATCGTAACTAAACGCTGCTAGATTCAAATCATCACGTGATAAATCTCTTCTTGAGCGTCGAAAATTATCTACATGTTGATCTCTGTTGTTCGCTCGACGATTTCGCATTGCCAACCGAGCCGTTTCACGGGCTGCCTCACTTTGCTCTTGTGATTGAGAAGCATTAAGTCGACCCATACTAACGCGGCGCTCTTCACGGGCAATTTGTTGTTCTTCTTCAGGCCTTTCATTCGCAATGTTTCTTGCATTACTGCTTTGTCGAGATATATTCGATCGTATCTGTCGCGGCATTGTTAATGATGATTCAAAGAAAATACAAATTATTTCTTTAAATTTTTAGTTAATGATATATAGTGATACTTAACCATAGACGTTCAGCTGTCATTTGCGTTTTGTTATTCCATGCCAGATGCGTTTTTGTTATACAACGTTTTATAGCGATCGAACGGGATAAAAAGTATCCTATTTCCGTCTGCTGCACTGTAGTCCGCACGGCTAAAGAGGTCCCTTGATAGTTGGTGTGGCTCTGCTGCTTCGCGCGTCTGTGACAACCGATGACATAAAGCGCCTTCTTATATCTCTACGGCAATGTCTCAGAGTTGTCGAAGTTCTGAAGTCCGCTAGTTTTCTCTAGCAGCTATTTGGGGTTTCACAGTTACAAAACTGGCAACGGCGCCAATGGACGACAGAGAGGGCTCATCGTTTGGGGTACGTAGTATCCCAGTATAGTATACCACAGCAAATGTACAAAATGTTCCCACTCGGTGCAGCAAACCTCGAGACATAGCGACCTAGCAGCAGTCTGCAGAGCATCAACAGAAATAATCGTAGAAGAAAACTTCGAAAGTTTTTTTCTTGTATAAGTACTTTTTAATTTAAATTACCTCTAATAAATTAGGATTTTTGTTTATTTATTAAGCTGTGTTGTGGAATCCGTCGTCTTTATTATTGCACTGTTAGAGTAAGTACTGTTATGCAGCGAATATTAAACGTATGTAATAAGTTGAACGACACGCTTTACAAACACAGATGGACAACTCCAGATAAAGGAAACGTTAAATAACGTTATAAGGTGCACTACCCCTTTGTAAGCAAACTTATTTTTTGGCAAATTTCCAACTGTTTTACCGATGAGCTGAAACACGATTCATCTTCATGTGTGAACATTCCAGATAATCTTGGCTGGGCTCTGCAGTTATCGCGTACTTTAATTACACTACTGGCCATTAAAATTGTTACACCAAGAAGAAATGCAGATGATAAATGGGTATTCATTGGACAAATATATTATACTAGAACTGACTTGTGATTACATTTTCCCGGCCGAAGTGGCCGTGCGGTTAAAGGCGCTGCAGTCTGGAACCGCAAGACCGCTACGGTCGCAGGTTCGAATCCTGCCTCGGGCATGGATGTTTGTGATGTCATTAGGTTAGTTAGGTTTAACTAGTTCTAAGTTCTAGGGGACTAATGACCTCAGCAGTTGAGTCCCATAGTGCTCAGAGCCATTTGAACCATTTTGATTACATTTTCATGCAATTTGGGTCCATAGATCCTGAGAAATCAGTACCCACAACAACCACCTCTGGCCGTAATAACGGCTTTGATACGCCTGGGCATTGAGTCAAACAGAGCTTGGTGTGTAAAGATACAGCTGCCCATACTGCTTCAAAACGATACCACAGTTCATCAAGAGTAGTGACTGGCATATAGTGACGAGCCACCATTTTCAATTGGTGAGACATCTGCAGAATGTGGTGGCCAGGGCAACAGTCGAACACAATCTGTGTCCAGAAAGGCCCGTACAAGACCTGCGACATGCGGTCGTGCGTATTCGCAGGGATCGAATGAAGGGTAGAGCTACGGGTGGTAACACATTTGAAAGGTAACGTCCACTTTTCGAAGTTCCGTCAATGCGAACAAGAGGTGACCGAGACGTGTAACCAATAGCACCCGATACCATGATCCCGGGTGATATGCCAGTATTGCGATGACGAATACACGCCTCCAATGTGCGTTCACCGTGATGTCGCCAAACACGGATGCGACCTGGATTCATCCGAAAAAATTACGTTTTGGCATTCGTGCGCCCAGGTTCGTCGTTGAGTACACCATCGCAGGCGCTCCTGTCTGTGATGCAGCGTCGAGGGTAACCGCAGCCATGGTCTCCGAGCTGATAGTCCATGCAGCTGCAAACGTCGTCGAACTGTTCGTGCAGAAGGTTGTTGTCTTGCAAAACGTCCCCATCTGTTGACTCAGGGATCGAGTCGTGGCTTCACGCTCCGTTACAGCTATGCGGATAAGATGCTTGTCACCTCGACTGCTAGTGAAACGAGGCCGTTGGGATCCAGCACGGCGTTCCTTATTACCCTCCTGAACCCACCGATTCCATATTCTCGACCAACGCGAGCAGCAATGTCGCGATACGATAAACCGCAATCGCGATAGGCTACAATTCGACCTTTATCAAAGTGGGAAACGGGTGGCCGAGCAACTGGCTCGTCACAATACGCCTGTCACTACCCTTGATGAACTGTGGTATCGTGTTGAAGCTGCAAGGGCAGCTGTACCTGTACACGCCATCCAAGCTGTGTTTGACTCAATGCCCAGGCGTATCAAAGCCGTTATTATGGCCAGAGGTGATTGTTCTGGGTACTGATTTCTCAGAGTCTATGCACCCAAATTGCGTGAAACTGTAATCACATGTCAGTTCTAGTATAATGTATTTGTCCAATGAATACCCGTTTATCATCTGCATTTCTTCTTGGTGTAGCAATTTTAATGGCCAGTAGTGTATATCTCAGATAGACATATGACTTGTCAGAAGAAGAAACAGTGATAATGTAGGATTATCAGAACCATCCCTGCTACAAACAAGTACTCTGAAATGAAAATGAAGGTTTCATGGAGACTGTAAGTTCTACAGGGAGTTTCTATAATGGTGTTACAAACTTTCAGCGATGACGGTAAATATATCATTTTGAGGTCAGGGTCTGGTTGTAAGCGAAAATCGTTCTAATACCTTTGACAGGGGAATACATGTATCAATACTATTGTAGTGTAGACAACTTTCAGAGATACTAGTATGAACAACAACAACAACAACAAAAAATCGGTCTGCAAACATGGGCTCTATTATTGCGTAGTTCAAGAGCTATGGGCCACTTGGGGAATACATGTATCGATACTATTGTAGTGTAGACAACTTTCAGAGATACTAGTATGAACAACAACAACAACAACAAAAAATCGGTCTGCAAGCATGGGCTCTATTATTGCGTAGTTCAAGAGCTATGGGCCACTTAGGGAATACATGTATCGATACTACTGTAGTGTAGAAGACTTTCAGAGATACTAGTATGAACAACAACAACAACAAAAAATCGGTCTGCAAACATGGGCTCTATTATTGCGTAGTTCAAGAGCTATGGGCCACTTGGGGAATACATGTGTCGATACTATTGTAGTGTAGACAACTTTCAGAGATACTAGTATGAACAACAACAACAACAAAAAATCGGTCTGCACACATGGGCTCTATTATTGCGTAGTTCAAGCGCTATGGGCCACTTGCCAATGTTTGTTAACTTTTTCTACTAAACGCGTGGCTGTAGCACTTAAGGTGCACAGAGCTCACACTTACTCTGCATCTTTTTCTTGTTTCAGCCAGTGTTACCACCTCTGAAAGTTGCCTACCCTAAAATCTTAGCAACGACAGTACTGGCATACGTTTTCCCTGTCAGTGGTATCAGAACGATTTTCTCTTAAACTTTCAATCTGCTTGTTTCCCCTAATTAGTAAATTTACCCTTATCTGTCGTATCTGGAAGTTTGCAACATCATCGCAGATTCACACCTTTATACGTGAAAACAGCAATATTGAAGAAAACGAGAATGTAAAACATCTGGGAAAATGTGCAGTAATTGAAAGAATAGCGGCTGATATTCAATTCTAGGCGCTCAATGTTTTTAAAAATCGAAAATGAAGTCAAAGGAATGCTGTCAATACTATGTAATAGACATAATTTGCATACAGGTCTGTAGTATACAAGGTTAGCCACCCAGTATTTTTCACTTCAAATAATTTTTGGCTTATTACTGATACCAGTAATTATAATCACTTTCCAGTTAGAAGCTTAGTGACCAGGAGCTCATGAAACAAATGCCAATAAATTTTCGCATTTTCATTAATTGCATATATACAGGGTAATTTGTATCAAAGTTTAAAATCCCCTGAAGCGACGTAGATGACACTCAGACAAGTAACTTAATATGAGAAACATGGCGTCGCAAATATTTGTAAATACCTCTTATATGGGTGGGAGATGCTGAACAGGTGACTTCACCAGGTGACGTATCTTTCTACGATAAGCTTCGTCATTATAGACATTAAAACAGATTTTCCCACTCTCTAGCTTATGACAACGTCTGTGGATCCTCGCCTAAGCAACTGATTCCGTTTTTACAAATCGGACATTGAAATGGCAAGTACACGAGGGACTCTTCTGAACTTTTATCCATCCACTCTGTTACAAATGTTAGGCCTCACGTTTATTCAGCTGTTGCTTGAAATAAAGTAACTTGTGTTGCGAGAAAGTTGTTTTCGTCTAATGAAGACCTGTAAGCGACGATTAGGGGATTTTAAAGCTACTAACGGCTGTCCGGGTAGTAGGGATGAATTTGAATTTTGCACCATTTTGTCATCTGACGGCTGGCAACCGCGAGTGACTGTGGAAGATGAGATGCATCCACAACGCGCGACTGTGTGGTATGGGTCTTGGGCAGGAGTGATCTTTTTTGAGAACGATGAGGGAGCTGCCGTCACTGTGAACGTCGACCGTTACCGAAACCTGCTTTCTGATTGGCTTTTCTCTCATACTGATGGAAATAACGAGTTTTGGTTTCAACAAGGTAGTGCGACATGTCACACATTCCATGAAACGATTATTCTGCTGGATGAAAAGTTTCCTAAAAAAAATTATCTCTTTGCGTGGAAACCAGGAATGGCGTGGTACATCATGCGATCTTATGCCTTGTGACTTCTTTTTGTGGCGATTTGTGAAATCAAAAGTGTAAGTGAACAAACCACAACCAATAAACCAACCGTAGGATGAAATTGAAAGGTTTATTAACGCCGTCCCACCAGATGTTTGTGAATTCGTCATCGAGAACTTAAATGAACGCATTGCTAGTTGCCGCACGGCCTTGGGTGGCCACATGGAGGGTATAATTTTCCGTACATAAATGGGAGAAGTTCCTTAATGTGTTTTTAAAACAAGTGTCGTTTTCAATAAATTTTGTATGATCTATAGCACTTTAATATTCGTCCCCACTTCCCGGACAACCTCCTCTATAATCCCCTCTTACATTGGTGTGGTATGATTAGCATGTAAGTCCGCGATATATATATATATATATATATATATATATATACTTTCCGAGTATACTAGGGCTATTCGGAAAGTAAGGAACGATAGGTCGCGAAATGGAAACCTCAATGAAAATCAAAACTGTTTTATATGCAACAGTTAGCTACAACTTCCAGCTACTCATCTCCAGAGTCGCCGATACGACTTAGACGTTTGTCGTAGCTTTGTACCAACTTTCCGATACCCTCGCTATAGCACGCAGCCGCCAGTGCTTTCTGCCAATTCTCTACGCTAGCCTACAGCTCGTTGTCTGTGAAAAAATGTTGTCTTCATAGTCAGTGTTTCATGTGAGCAGAGATAAAACTCAGAGGGAGACAATTACGGGCTGTATTGTGGGTAATCAAACATTTCCAATTGTAAACGATGCAAAAGCATCTTCATTGCCCCTGCAGAATACGGCTGAGTATTGTCTTGGAGAAGAAAACGCACGATAGTTATGTAATATTGGCTGCATAACTTCAGGCGAAATTTCTCACCAGGCCCTCGTACTTGGTGGGAGACACTATTGTTCTAGGTATCTTTATGTTCTCTCTGTGTGCTCAGAACGAAAAAGAGCGGCGTAACGCGATCGACGGCCATACTAGAGACACTGCCCAACACATCTGTGCAAAACTTCATCGGATTTTGACTGTGGTTTCCATTTCGCGACAGATCGTTCCTTGCTTTCCGAATAACCCTCGTATGTATATCGACATCTGTACTCAGTGAGTGGCAGAACTCGACGCATGTCTCATTTCTTGTATAGAATGTAGTAATAATGAGATCTAGAGTACCTCTGTATGAGTTGCGAGTTGCTATTTTTCTAGAAGAGCATTCATATTTTCTGCTGTGAAAGCCGGTTCTTGGAGTTTTCTAAGCATATTCTGACTCCATGTACGGCATCTATCTACGAATATTGTTGTGTTACAGATTTTGATGATAACACTTAGGTCTTTCCTGGCATATTTACAGATTTTTTATTCAACGTACTTCAGTTAGGTTTATGTCTAAATATTCGCAGCTATTTTTTGGGTCAGTTTTACGTCTATCTTACGAGATGGTGAGAACGCGACATCGTAATTCTCTGTGGGAGCGACGCTCTGCAGTACCTATTGCTGCCGTGTTTTGTCCGACTCCCAGGGTCCTAGAGAAGATGGGATCCATGTAGTCGAGAACTTCATTACGATTTGTTACAATAATCAAAATCAATGGCTTTGTAAATAAACCAGTTGCTGACTTAAAAAAAAAAAAAAGAAAACGAAAGAAATGCCTAGTAATCCCGTAAGAATTGGTTAACGGCGGACGTGCTCCGACTCACTTTCATAATACTCACACTGTGAAACGTCCCCTTTGAAAAATTAATGGATTACTGTGCTGATAAACCTCCTACTCAGACTTTTCGCTCTTTACTTATTCGGATCACCACTAAACTGAAACACAATATTTTTAGCGCAACGCAGTCTGACTTTCAATAATCCCCACAAAAGAATGGCCCTGACTAACATTAACCTATACTTTTCACAAATCACTTACCTCACAAAATCTTCGTTACTCGAACTACTGCAATACAGCGAGCGCCACTACTGCCAGCTAAATAAAACATTAAAACTACTGAAGGCACTAACTACTGATAGGCATAGTTAGCAAATGAAAGCTTTTGATAGAGAGCAAACAATGTATGTACCTTAATATTGTTCAAAAGTCATTATATATATATATATATATATATATCAGTTCGTCACATACAGTCTTACAAATTTACTGTCTCTGATGGACACACCTCCAGATCATCTGCTCTCAAAACTCGGCTATTTCGCTCCCCACATGCAACACTGCTGGCGGCTCACCTCCAACTGCGCAACGCTACGCGCTGTAAACAGCCAGCTGGCCAACACAACAATAGCGAATATTACAACAATGACAACCAGTCACAGACTGCACACAGCACATCCAGTGATTTTCATACAGAGCGCTACGTGGCGTTACCAATATAGAACCTAAACAGCCTACTTACAACTGTATGCAGCGAGAAACGTTGGTGAAGGTTTATTAGAGAAAAATACATAAGGAAATTCAGTGTATTTTGTTTCAAGAGCATTTAATAGTTCACATCTTTGGTTCTGAAATTACTGGAACGTCTTATGAGCGAAAATAATAAACATGTTGAATGGGCACAATTTTCTCATATACCGCGGAACTTAAGAGTATATCAACATTCACCAATATTCATTTCTGATTTAATGATTACAAAGTGTTACTCTGGAAATGAAAGGAATTAACCATGTTACATAAAAAGAATTGTTTGCCGAACCTGGATCCGTACAAGTGAAGTACTTCAAAGCTATAAGAGAGTTAATGTTTCTACGAAAATAAGGAAGAGAATGCCGGCCGGGTGGCCGTGCGGTTCTAGGCGGTACAGTCTGGAACCGAGCGACCGCTACGGTCGCAGGTTCGAATCTTGCCTCGAGCATGGATGTGTGTGATGTCCTTTTTTTTTTTATATTGATTTCCCGGGCATGGGTGTGTGTGCTGTCCTTTTTTTTTGTTTTTTTTTCTTTTTTTTTTTTTTTTACTTTTTTTGTTTGTATCCAATGTTAGGCTTACCACCTTTGCTGACATACATGTTGTTGTACTATCGCATAAATAGTGTCTACAAAGTCCATATGTTGACAAATAGTGGCTAATTAGAAACTTAATTAATTAAGGAAATGAATAAAACTGAAAATGCTCAAATGAAAGACATGAAGACAATTTCGGATAGTACAAATACAAAAGAAACATGCTCCTGTAGCAATGAAATGAAATTCGTGTCGGGGGCGACACCTGCTCACGACCCGACGTTCGATCGAGCAAGAGAGCCATCTATCGACTCGTTCTCCAGACGTTGGTGTAAGACTGGGTCGTCTTCTCGAAATTAACTAAGGGTCCGTAAGTGTGATCGATGACTATCTCGGCTTCTTCGTCTATCTCATCTCTCACCCGTCACACCCCATCTGGCCGGCGGGTCGGTAAATGTAAGTCGCAAGTAATTAGCGAAGTCTTGCCTATATTTCTTATGCTGTTGCAGCTTCGTGAGTCCATCCAGGAGAAAATGCCAAAAATCAATTTTGTCCTTTTCCGATTCGTTATACACGTAGCCCACCACCATTCCCCGCACCCATGTCACTGCATTGGTTTTTTGCACCGGGAAATAAGATTCTTGGGGGAAAAAAAGTGTGTCTGATGAAATTGTGTGAGGGGCGGTGCGTAACAGGAACGCCAATATCTGTTGTGCCAAGTGCCACACTGGAGCCGTCCCACTACATGCTAAACGATGTTCATCAGTGTCCACTGTTGCGCAGCCTAAACATAGTGGAGTGTCTGCCAAATGAATCGCGTGCCGCCGTTGATTCGTTGCGAATTTCCTATTTATCACCACATACCATGTTGAGCGTACCGACGTTGGGAGGTAAACGTTCCGTATAACGCGCCATATCTGTCGCCAGTTCTTGTCTGGGTACTTCTTTTCCAGGGTATTCCTGGGGCACCGGCGCAGTAAGAGTTGGTATACGTCTCGCGTCGTCGGTAGTCGTGATGTTGGGAAGGAATCTCTGACATAGCTAAGCTCCAAAAAAAAAGACTTGAAATGTGACAGCTTCGATGAAATATGGCCCACATCGACTGGGGGCAGCATTGAAGTGGGCGCTAGTACATCGGCCAACGCACCCGAGATATTGCGAAATTGACCGCGCCACTGTCGGAAAATCGTACCGACGAATAACGCCCGTGCCTTTTCATATACGTTCACTAGGCCAAGTCCACCCTCTCCAGGTGGTAGCGTAAGCGTTGTGTATCGGATCTTAAACAGGTGTCCCACACTCACGTATGTTCCGAAAGTTGCCTGTATCCGTGATGCCATTGTGCGTGTTAAAGGCAGGACATGCGCTACGTGAGTGAGTCTCGGTGATAGGTATACGTTAACATAGGTCACCCTCTGAATCATATCCAACGCTCTTAATTTCTGTAACAGCACCATTGTCCGCATCAGCTTCAATATGCGTCGGTAGTTATCCGCTGCTGTCCGCTGCACATCCGTGTGGAACGTAATACCTAGGCATTTTATGGTCTTAACTAAGATGAGCGGGCCTTCCTCCCCCGGTTGTAATCCTCGACCGACATTCATGCAGCGTGATTTTTGTAGATTAAGCACGCTTCCTGCCGCCATCCCGTATCGCTGTATCCATGCCAACGCCGTACGTACTTCTTCGCCTGTCCGTGCCACCAGCATCACATCGTCAGCATAAGCGCGGCAATGAAAGGTCAGTTGTGGCAACGGAACGCCCTCCAACCGTCTTCGGAGACCATATAGACAGGGTTCCAAAGCCATTGCATACAAAAATATCGAAAGGGGGCAACCTTGACGAACTGACCTTGAAATAACAATGTAGTCAGTGCCCCGCCCATTCACCGAGACCTTTGATCGTACGCCGTGTAACAGTCGCATGATCACTAGGATGAAGGCCTGTGGGATTCCCAATCTGCCCATCACCGCATGCAAAAAGGTATGATCCACTCTGTCGAATGCATGATCGAAGTCAATAGCGACGAGCGCCCCACGCACTCGGCATGCCGCTGCTAATGCGATGATATCTCGGTAGTCACTGAGCGCCGTATGTACGTTGCTCTTACTGCCGAGGCAAGTAAGATCTATGAGGAGTCTATCAGAAAGTGAAGACCGCAGGCGAGCCCCAAGGATGCGCGCGAAAATCATATAGTCGCAGTTCAAGAGAGTGAGTGGTCTATAATCTCCTGGATTTCTGCCACCGCGTGGTTTGGGTATTGGGATGATGATACCCTCCGTGAATTCGGCAGGTATCTCAGTCTGCGGTAACAGGAGTTCGTTGTACATCTGAATCCAGGTCCGTCCCATGAGGTATGCAAAGGCGCGGTAAAATTCAATTGGGAAGCCGTCCTGTCCTGGGGACTTGTTCGGAGCCCCCCTGGCAATTGCGTCTGTCAGCTCGTCCTCTGTTATCGCTGTGATGAAAGTCTCTGCATCCAGTGGTGGTCCTCTATCTGGCATTTCCGAGATGACATCATGTAGTGTCTCGTGGTTCACATGTACAGGTCCATATAACTGGCGGAAATAGTCGGTAAACACATGCGCAATATAACGCTGGTGCACAACTTGCTGGCCAGTTTCAGAGATTAGTTCCCTGATCAATGTCCTGCGTCGTCGTTGGCGTTCACGTACCACGTGGTGCATGGAGGGGGTTTCGGCAGCAACTGTGTCCGCCAATCTCGCCCGGACCATTATACCTTCCATTCTTAGTCTCGTCAGCTGTAATAACTTGGCTTTTATTCTGCGCATGGCCGTGTGCCTTTCCGGGGATGGTTGTTGGGTCATCAGCTCCCTCAGGGCTGTAAAATAAAAATCAGCCGTTGTGCGGTTCCACTGCGATTTGTCCTGCCCGTATCGTATCAACGTTCTCCGTAACGTTGGTTTTGCGCATTTAACCCACCACTGGAGAATCGAGGTGTATGCTCGTTGGCGGCGAACGCAGGTCTCCCAGGCCGCCTCTATCGACCGGTGACATTCAGTGTCACGTAAAAGTGCACAATTCATTTTCCAGTGACCCTTACTCCGCCATATCTTCTGACGCGTTAGTGACATCGTACAGACGTACGCCATATGATCCGTAAAAGCCGCTGGCCAGATTTCGGCATCCAGTATCGTCGTCCGTAGAGCTCGTGTCACGTACACTCTATCAAGTCTACTCGCCGAGTGTCCCGTGACAAACGTATAACCAGGTCTGTCACCATGCTGCAGTTCCCAGGTATCCAGAAGCGCCATTTCGGTAATCAACGCACGCAGTTCCATGCATGGCACATAATGAGGTACTTGGTCCTTTTTGTCGACGACACAATTAAAGTCGCCGCCCACTATATAGTTATCAAAGCGTCCAGCGAACAACGGTGCTATCTCTTCGGTGTAAAAAGTCGCCCTATCTCTTCGTTTTGTGGAGCCAGATGGTGCGTATAAATTGATGAAACGAACGCCGTCGACAGTGATCGCTATGCCGCGTGCCGAAGGGAGAGACCTGACATCCTCCACTTCTATTCCTTCCCTGGTGAGAATCGCCACACCGCATCCACTTTCATCGTGCACTGAATAATGTGCCTCGTAACCGTAGAACTCCGGCGGCGATGTGAAACGCACTTCTTGTAGGAGTACAATATCCACGTCCGCAGCGCGTAACATATCTTTCAGCATTTGAATTTTAAGCGGTGTCCGTATGCCATTAATGTTTATCGTGGCAATGCGGTACGCCTGGCTTGTGTTCATCAGTTGTAGGGCGGTGTCATTAAGCGTCCATCTGCACCCCTGGCGCTCCTCAACACACCTAAGTTGGTCAACATTTCCCGACCCCTCCCGGCCTCTGGCCAGAACTGTCCTCAATCGTCGCGTTCGTATATTCATCCTGTTCCTGTTGGTCCATTTCTTGCGCCCAGTCCCCCAGTATATTTCCGGAACTGGTCGAAGGATGGGAGGTAACGGTGTCATCGCTCTGATGGTGGACAGTTGTCATCTCCACTTCCGCCTTCCGGTCACCAGAAGGAGAGTTGAAGTTATCGTCGCTGTGTAGTTCCTGCATCGTCATCTCGGTATCTGTTGAATCCACTGGTCTCAGGTCGATACTGTCGTTGTCGTCCACTGTCCCCTCGGGACTATGGCTATCGTCAGCAGAAGTCAGTCGACGCTTCTTTCTTCTCTTCGGCGAACGCTGTTTCCGTTGCCTTGCTTCCGCATCGGCTGTTGGGGTTGCGTAT
This sequence comes from Schistocerca serialis cubense, assembly GCF_023864345.2. Taxonomy (NCBI): domain Eukaryota; kingdom Metazoa; phylum Arthropoda; class Insecta; order Orthoptera; family Acrididae; genus Schistocerca; species Schistocerca serialis. Next base: position 17,040,160 of record NC_064646.1, read on the forward strand.
CCTCCGTCTTGGGCCTGGCCTATCACGCTCTCGGTGGAAGCACTGGCAGCCACCACGGATGAGCCTGGAGCGGCCGTCAGCTGCATCTCTTCTGTGATGTCCTGTGTCTGCTGTGGTGGAACCGGTGGTCGGAGTTCCAGTCCGTTGGTGTCCATGTTCTCTATAGGGGGCAGCTGCTGGTGCCCATCGGAAATCTCCCTCACGTCGCCTCTCAGGGCTTCCACAAAGGTCAACGGTAAGACAGTCGTTGGTTGTGGTGACTGAACGTCATCCCGTGGAGTTTGCACTAAACGTCGCTGGAGGCATTCCGAGCGGACGTGACCTTCTTTCCCGCACCCCGAGCAAGTGCGAGGTTGCCCATCATAGATTATAATCGCTCGACAACCTCCTATGTACAAATAAGAGGGGACGTGCTTATGCAGTTCTATCCGTATTTGTCTCACCCCATTTAAAACGGGGTACGTGGTAAAACTCGTCCATTTTTCGGCCACATGGGATAGAACTGTACCGTATGGTCGAAAGGCGTCGGTAACAAGTTCAGACGGGACCTCAAACGGAAGTTCGAAGACTCGTATAGTGCGGATCCCCATTCCCGCGTGATCGACTGTAACCGCACCAACATTCCCGTCGGCATGACAGAAACGATACCCGTTCGGTGATCGTTGTAGAAGTCTTTCGCAAGCAGCCTCGTCAACAAGCTTGACATAGACGACGCTTGAAACGAGCGATAAATTGATTCCCACGATTTCCTGTGGATCGATTTTTACCTCTTCTCTGAAGAAACGTTCAATTTCGTGTGCCTTTGGTCGTGTATAGTCGTTCGCAAAACTGAACTTCAAAGTCGTTTTTCTGTACGAGTGTGCCATCTCGTTCTGGACTCACAACACCGCACACGCGAAGCTGCTCCGGCGTAAACAAACAGGCGCGCGCACCACAGCGCGGCCGGCAGGCAACACGGTCCGCACTGTGTCACTGCCGAAGGCAGACTGCGATATATATATATATATATATATATATATATATATATATATATATATAACTCCGCCTAAGCCGGTCCCAAGCCCGGTTGTAAAAGGAGGAGGGGGAGGAGTAACACCTCGTAAAAAAACCTTGGTTCACCTGGCCCGGGTGATAGTACCTTGTGAGGGTCCCTTGCCAGGGATACGGCGAAGACCTCAACGGTAGTGAAGACGGAGATGAAGATCATCGGTACGGCGGAACTGGCGGAAGAGGCAAGCATTATCAACAAGATAAAGCATATTGAAAAGCCCAGACACGTCTGTGTGGCAACCACCGGTACTCTGGCCAGCGTCTGTTCACCATGTGAGGTGCGGCTGAACACCAAGCTCCAGGAACTAACAATCCCTGATTCTAACTACCCAGCATTAGCTGGAACTTAATTACAAGCAGTATGGTTCGTACAAGTAAAATTAATATTACCCCAGGTGGCCAATCCACTCGCCCTGTGGCGACAACCAAGCTATCGGATTCTGGGGAGCTTGGGCTCGTACGACAGAGAAAGTCGGAGTTCTCTAGTAAACGTCCACGAAAGTCCCATACATTTATTGGCACTTTTAACATTCAGACACTAATTCAGACAGGCAAACTTCATAATCTTACAACAGAACTCAACAAACAGAAAATTCAAATCCTTGCTCTCCAAGAGACCAGATTCACTGATTCAGAAACAATAGACTACAACAATTACCGTATCTTTAAAAGTAAAACAGACAAGAAAATTGGCAAAGGAGCTGCAATATTTGGCATGGCTTTTATTGTAAATAAGGACACCCTTGACTCTGTTATAGACATGAATCAAATCAGTAACAGACTAATGACCATGCGAATCAAGCACACCAACAAAATATATACATTTATTAATGTTCATGCACCTACCAACATTGCCAACAAAAAAGAACCGGAGAAGACAGAAAAATTTTGGGAAAAACTCGAAACTGAAATGTCCAAAATTCCAAAGGAGGATGTAAAAATTCTTCTAGGGGATTTCAACGCGCAAATTGGCAAAGAGAGGAAATATAAAAAAACAGTCGGTAATTACCCTGCACACAAATTCACAAACAAGAACGGCATGAGACTCATCGAGTTATGTCAGCAAAACAACCTAAAAATCGTGACAACATCACTTCGAAAAGACCCCAAGAAACAAAAAACATGGAGATCACCAAACCTTCAGCTTGGTGAATTTCAAATAGACCATGTTGCGATCTCCTATGACTTCCAGAAAGAAATACACGACGTTCAAGTCCGCAGAGGGGCAAATATAGATTCTGACCACTACCTTACCAGAGTTAAAATTAAATTCACTCCAAAAAGGAAACGACAAAGGAAATCACCACTAATTCCCAAATTTGACTTGAAAAATATCAAGGAATCAGAAATTACAGAAGCATGGGATAAACAACCAACAAACAACTGGAAAGATTTACGAACGAAAATTATACAGAAAGCAAGAGATTTGATTCCGTTAAAGAAAATATCCAAGCATCCATGGTGGAATTCGAATTGTGATAACGCATTAGAAGAGAGACAACAAGCCTTTTTAAATTACAATTGTGACAAATCAGAAACCACACAACAAACATTTTTCAAAGTGAGAAAACAAACAGCTAAAATACTTAGACAAACTAAAAGAAAATACCTTAATGAACAGCTAAACACAATTGAAGAAAACTTTAAGAACCACAACACTCAAGATTTTTATAAAATATTCGCAAATCAAATCAAAGGATACACTCCACAAAATCTCTGCTTCCGGAAACAGAATGGAAAATTGGCACTAACTAACAAAGAAAATTGCCAAGAACTAGCTAAATATTTCTCACAACTCCTAAATTGCCCACAACCAAGTACAAGATTCCCCAGATTACAACCAGAACACACGAATGAGACTTCACTACCACCATCTCAAGAAGAAATTTATAGTCACATTAGAAAACTCAAAAATAATAAATCATCGGGAGAAGATGGAATTGTAGCTGAACTACTGAAAAACCTTGGTCCAAATTCGTTAAAAGAGATCACTAGCATCATCAAAGAAATTTGGCAGACAGAAAATATCCCAAAGGAGTGGAAGTGTGCACTAATTCACCCATTGCACAAAAAGGGAGAGAGATCAGACGTAAACAACTACAGAGGCATTTCACTTTTACCAGTTACCTACAAAATTCTATCTGCATGTCTCCTAAAGAGGGCACAAGAACAACTAGAACATACAATTTCAGACTACCAAGCAGGCTTTCGTCCTAATAGATCATGCCCGGAACAGATATTCAACCTTAAAACTATTTTAAAGATTAAAGCAATCAGGTCAAAACCAATAATCTGCACATTCGTTGATTTCAAAAAGGCATACGATTCCATAGACAGACAGTCTCTATGTCACATTCTCGAAGAACGAGGCCTAGACACTAAAACCCGAAAACTAATTGAACAAACACTAACAGAAACCAAATCAAAAATTAAATTCAGAGGGGAAATTTCGGAACCATTCTCAATTAAAACAGGAGTAAGACAAGGAGATGGGATCTCACCACTATTATTCAATATAGTTTTGGACAAAGTTATGAAAGAGTGGGAAGTAACACTAAGGAAACAAAGCTTTTGGAAGCCAATTGAACTAGGAAGAGGTAAAGGAAAATTGAACATCCCTTATTTAGCGTTTGCAGATGACTTGGCAATTATAACTGACAGTGAAGAAACAGCAGTAAAACAAATTGAGACACTTAAAGAATGTGCTGAGAAGGTTGGCCTGCAAATCTCCTTTGAGAAGACAGAATTCATCTGCTCAAAATTAGATATTTCGAAACTAAAAACAAAGTATGGTGAAATAACTAGAGTCAAGCACTTTAAGTATCTCGGTGAAGTTATTGAACCAACAGGACTTGAGAAAATAGCACAAAAAAACCGATTACAGAAAATCAAGAAAGTATTCGGACTTATTCAAAATATATATAACAAGAAATGTCTATCAAAAGGCACTAAAATCAGACACTACAACACAGTCATCAAACCAACAGTCACATATGCAAGTGAAACACTCTCCCTGAATAGAAAATTAGATTTACACGAAATTAAGAAAGTAGAGAGAAAAATTATTAGAAAAATCCTAGGACCACGATACACACAAGATGGATACAGGCTGCAGACTACCGAGACAACCGAAAAAATATCAAACATCGAGGCAGATATCAGGAAGAGGCGGATGAAGTTTTATGGACATATAGACAGATTACCTGGAAACAGGTTAACTAAACGTCTATTGGACTATATGACATCACTTAAGGCAACAATACCCTGGGTAACTGAAGTTAAGAAGGATTTGAAAAAGGCAAAAATTGACATAACAAACACATCAGACCGGGATACATTCAGAAGAAAAATCGACAAGTGGAAGTTTACTCCAGAGACGGAATCTAAACCTTTCCGACCAAAGTGGACCGAAGAAAGGAAGAAGGCCTTTGGGGAGGCAATGAAGAAATACTGGGGAAATAAGAAGAACATTAGGAAATGTTAATCACCTGCTTATCGTTCTCCCATGGGGACATTCGCTAATAATAATAATATATATATATATATATATATATATATCAGTTCGTCACATACAGTCTTACAAATTTACTGTCTCTGATGGACACACCTCCAGATCATCTGCTCTCAAAACTCGGCTATTTCGCTCCCCACATGCAACACTGCTGGCGGCTCACCTCCAACTGCGCAACGCTACGCGCTGTAAACAGCCAGCTGGCCAACACAACAATAGCGAATATTACAACAATGACAACCAGTCACAGACTGCACACAGCACATCCAGTGATTTTCATACAGAGCGCTACGTGGCGTTACCAATATAGAACCTAAACAGCCTACTTACAACTGTATGCAGCGAGAAACGTTGGTGAAGGTTTATTAGAGAAAAATACATAAGGAAATTCAGTGTATTTTGTTTCAAGAGCATTTAATAGTTCACATCTTTGGTTCTGAAATTACTGGAACGTCTTATGAGCGAAAATAATAAACATGTTGAATGGGCACAATTTTCTCATATACCGCGGAACTTAAGAGTATATCAACATTCACCAATATTCATTTCTGATTTAATGATTACAAAGTGTTACTCTGGAAATGAAAGGAATTAACCATGTTACATAAAAAGAATTGTTTGCCGAACCTGGATCCGTACAAGTGAAGTACTTCAAAGCTATAAGAGAGTTAATGTTTCTACGAAATTAAGGAAGAGAATGCCGGCCGGGTGGCTGTGCGGTTCTAGGCGGTACAGTCTGGAACCGAGCGACCGCTACGGTCGCAGGTTCGAATCCTGCCTCGGGCATGGATGTGTGTGATGTCCTTAGGTTAGTTAGGTTTAAGTAGTTCTAAGTTCTAGGGGACTGATGACCATAGATGTTAAGTTCCATAGTGCTCAGAGCCATTTGAACCATTTGAAAATCCAGGGTAGAAAGGCTCAATTAGGTGATCACTAACAGTCATTACCATTTCTCCTCATTATGGCGGCCATAATCTGTTGAAAAAAAGAAGTATTTCTTCCTGTATTCGGATTCGAACTACTTGTGGTGACGGGTATTACGTACTCCAATTAGAACAAATGGAAGAATGTGTCACTGCTTCGGCAAACACTGAGTTCACAGCAGGTTCCACAACTGTGCAGCAGATGGCGTAAGAGCCCGGCTGCCTGTGCTCGCCATCTGTTGGCAGGTAGTGGAACCTGCTGCGTAGTTAAATTTTGTTGTTTGGTTACGACAAGACGTGCGCTCTAGCAAAACTACAGTTAGGTAGTTTTGGTACACTACATAAATGACGTGGCAAATTAAAGGCAGTGCTTGTAGCGTTCGCAGGGAAAGAAACATAAATAAATATTTCAGAGAGAAACTGGCAGCGGCGATTTTTGTTTGTCTTTTTTGTTTTTGTTATTTGTTTTGCATATAATTTGAACCGCACGTCATTAACCGTTAGTCCATCGTGTATTTTGTACGCTTAAAGAATATAAAATGCATTTTATAAGTAATAAAAATTAGTTGATCGCTTAATGTCTGCGCTTTTATAAAATCAAAGTGGTGATGCAAGTACAATTTGCGTAAACATATGCATAAACCAAGAGTTCCCTATTACTACTGGTAAATGTGATAGTTGTTCATGAATAACAGAAACACGTAGTATGTAAGTTCGACGAAGTATTGAAGCGATGTTTCATATATATTTGTTTTGCATTATTTTTTATTTTTTTTATTCTGTTCTGTTATTTTACCTTCTTACTGAGGAGTGAAGTTCGGTGGCAGGAGGAACAAGACTTCTGGTCAGGTGACTACAGGGTTATAAACACAAAATCAAATAGGGGTAATGCAGGAGTAGGTTTAATAATGAATAGGAAAATAGGAATGCGGGTAAGCTACTACAAACAGCATAGTGAACGCATTATTGTGGCCAAGATAGATACGAAGCCCACACCTACTACAGTAGTTCAAGTTTATATGCCAACTAGCTCTGCAGATGACGAAGAAATTGAAGAAATGTATGATGAAATAAAAGAAATTATTCAGATAGTGAAGGGAGACGAAAATTTAATAGTCATGGGTGACTGGAATTCGAGGGTAGGAAAAGGGAGAGAAGGAAACATAGTAGGTGAATATGGATTGGGGGACAGAAATGAAAGAGGAAGCCGCCTGGTAGAATTTTGCACAGAACACAACATAATCATAACTAACACTTGGTTTAAGAATCATGAAAGAAGATTGTATACATGGAAGAACCCTGGAGATACTAAAAGGTATCAGATACATTATATAATGGTAAGACAGAGATTTAGGAACCAGGTTTTAAATTGTAAGACATTTCCAGGGGCAGATGTGGACTCTGACCACAATCTATTGGTTATGACCTGTAGATTAAAACTGAAGAAACTGCAAAAAGGTGGAAATTTAAGGAGATGGGACCTGGATAAACTAAAAGAACCAGAGGTTGTACAGAGATTCAAGGAGAGCATAAGGGAGCAATTGACAGGAATGGGGGAAATAAATACAGTAGAAGAAGAATGGGTAGCTTTGAGGGATGAAGTAGTGAAGGCAGCAGAGGATCAAGTAGGTAAAAAGACGAGGGCTAGTAGAAATCCTTGGGTAACAGAAGTAATATTGAATTTAATTGTTGAAAGGAGAAAATATAAAAAATGCAGTAAGTGTAACAGGCAAAAAGGAATACAAACGTCTCAAAAATGAGATCGACAGGAAGTGCAAAATGGCTAAGCAGGGATGGCTAGAGGACAAATGTAAGGATGTAGAGGCCTATCTCACTAGGGGTAAGATAGATACCGCCTACAGGAAAATTAAAGAGACCTTTGGAGATAAGAGAACGACTTTTATGAATATCAAGAGCTCAGATGGAAACCCAGTTCTAAGCAAAGAAGGGAAAGCAGAAAGGTGGAAGGAGTATATAGAGGGTCTATACAAGGGCGATGTACTTGAGGACAATATTATGGAAATGGAAGAGGATGTAGATGAAGATGAAATGGGAGATACGATACTGCGTGAAGAGTTTGACAGAGCACTGAAAGACCTGAGTCGAAACAAGGCCCCCGGAGTAGACAATATTCCATTGGAACTACTGACGGCCGTGGGAGAGCCAGTCCTGACAAAACTCTACCATCTGGTGAGCAAGATGTATGAAACAGGCGAAATACCCTCAGACTTCAAGAAGAATATAATAATTCCAGTCCCAAAGAAAGCAGGTGTTGACAGATGTGAAAATTACCGAACTATCAGCTTAATAAGTCACAGCTGCAAAATACTAACACGAATTCTTTACAGACGAATGGAAAAACTAGTAGAAGCCAACCTCGGGGAAGATCAATTTGGATTCCGTAGAAACACTGGAACACGTGAGGCAATACTGACCTTACGACTTATCTTAGAAGAAAGATTAAGGAAAGGCAAACCTACGTTTCTAGCATTTGTAGACTTAGAGAAAGCTTTTGACAATGTTGACTGGAATACTCTCTTTCAAATTCTAAAGGTGGCAGGGGTAAAATACAGGGAGCGAAAGGCTATTTACAATTTGTACAGAAACCAGATGGCAGTTATAAGAGTCAAGGGACATGAAAGGGAAGCAGTGGTTGGGAAGGGAGTAAGACAGGGTTGTAGCCTGTCCCCGATGTTGTTCAATCTGTATATTGAGCAAGCAGTAAAGGAAACAAAAGAAAAATTCGGAGTAGGTATTAAAATTCATGGAGAAGAAATAAAAACTTTGAGGTTCGCCGATGACATTGTAATTCTGTCAGAGACAGCAAAGGACTTGGAAGAGCAGTTGAATGGAATGGACAGTGTCTTGAAAGGAGGATATAAGATGAACATCAACAAAAGCAAAACAAGGATAATGGAATGTAGTCTAATTAAGTCGGGTGATGCTGAGGGAATTAGATTAGGAAATGAGGCACTTAAAGTAGTAAAGGAGTTTTGCTATTTGGGGAGCAAAATAACTGATGATGGTAGAAGTAGAGAGGATATAAAATGTAGGCTGGCAATGGCAAGGAAAGCATTTCTGAAGAAGAGAAATTTGTTAACATCCAGTATTCATTTAAGTGTCAGAAAGTCATTTCTGAAAGTATTCGTATGGAGTGTAGCCATGTATGGAAGTGAAGCATGGACGATAAATAGTTTGGACAAGAAGAGAATAGAAGCTTTCGAAATGTGGTGCTACAGAAGAATGCTGACGATTAGATGGGTAGATCACATAACTAATGAGGAAGTATTGAATAGGATTGGGGAGAAGAGAAGTTTGTGGCACAACTTGACCAGAAGAAGGGATCGGTTGGTAGGACATGTTCTCAGGCATCAAGGGATCACCAGTTTAGTATTGGAGGGCAGCGTGGAGGGTAAAAATCGTAGGGGGAGACCAAGAGATGAATACACTAAGCAGATTCAGAAGGATGTAGGTTGCAGTAGGTACTGGGAGATGAAAAAGCTTGCATGGAGAGCTGCATCAAACCAGTCTCAGGACTGAAGACCACAACAACAACAACAACAACTGAGGAAACTACGTTTTCTACAGCTGTATCATTAATTTGTATTTTTTTGTATTTTTATTACAACATCCCTATGTTTTAGGTTAAAAATCTACCATTTTTGACTAAAATCTGAATTAAAGATTAATAGTTTCAGTTTTGCTATTAATACTGTTTGACTTTAAGTAACAGACAGGAGGACAGAACAGAAATGTTATATAGGTTAGCCGGCTCTTTATGTATCCACATTCTGTCTCTAGCTGATGCACCGCTTCTTGGTTTTAGGGGAATGTAGTAAGACATTGATCGCATACGCACAGCAAGCGATCGCTATGAGTAACGCCCGCTAGGTATGCAACACACCTAACGTACTGGTAACGTTACACGGCGTTAACTGAACGAAGCTATTAGGAGAAGTACTGTAGTCTACGATTACTTATGATGCTCTACGACGGTTTATGGTAGATTCATAACTCTTGCATGTGAACCTAAAAGTACCAAATTCTGTTCACATATATGAAAAAAGAGAAAATATTTCTACAGGTATATTTTTCAATCCACAAAGCCATTTTTTTATGACTCTAACGCTGTTGAAAGACATTCTCCCTGTCACGTTAGAGGTGTTTGTTTCGGTATGATGGTCGTAGACGAATTATTGGCAAAGTTTAAACAGACTGTAAATCTTGCTCTGAAAAAGTTCAAGACTAGAGTGGACTAAGGACGTAAGAGATCCACCGTGGTTATTATAGCGACATTCAGAAAATGCTGAGGAAGCAAAGGCGATGAACTCTTCTTTCAGAAGAGAACGCTCAAGTGAGGATTGTCAAAGTTTAGTAGAGATCTGTGTGTCTGCGAAGAGATCCACACGCGCAGCGTACAACAGCTACCAAAGGTCCCGAGTTCGAGTCTCGGTCCGGCACACAGTTTTAATCTGCCAGGAAGTTTCAGTTTTGAGTATGTCAGTCTGTTGTTCAATTAAATAATTAATCGATGAACTTATCGACCAATACCGCCATTAGCGGTTGTGCTCTTAACGGGTACGTTGATAGTTTCGTTTTCAATATCGTCACGTCGTAACCACAATGAAGGTCAAATCTGATAGGAGAGTTGCCAAGAAATTGCAACACTCCTCCTTGTTTTTGGTACTGAAAAAGTAATGTAAGGTCAGTTTTCATTCGATGTGTCATACTCAGTACCTGTATCCTGGACACTTTTCAAACAGTAGTTTTGATAGACTACATGTTAGGCCACAGAGTTTCTGAGTACAAGCAATGTGATCTTGGGTTTCTACCACCATTTTCGTTGCTTTAGCATCCTAAGACAAGCCAGTGGAATGAGTCCAGTATTGTATATTCTTGTGACGAGTCTGAAACAGCACGCAAAGAACAGAGATAAAGGTACAGATTTTGATGAATTTTTGAATATATTTTGGTAGAGAATAATTCGACAAGTGAAGGTTTGAGGTAAGTCAGTGGCTCCATTGGTTGCTTTCACGTAGTTACGTTCTTTTTCAATAACCGAAGCCTTTAATGGAATTTTTCATTTTTAGTTTGGGTTAACTAAATTCATTGTTCAGACGTAATTAAGGAAAGTTGTCTATTCACGTGGCTTGCACTCACAAGTTCTAGCTTTACAGCTCCTTTACCATTTCAGTTTTTCATTTCATTGCAGAGTCATACTTTTAACAAGTAATTTTTGTAAAAATGGTTTTAATACTCAGGCAATGAGGTTCAGTATTTGAAATATAGTTGAATCTTCCTGGCAGATTAAAACTCTGTGCTGGACCATTTTCTTTCACGAGCAAGTGCTGTACTGACTGAGCTACCCACGCACGACGCACGAACCCTCTCACAGCTTTACTTCGTCCGCAGCTCGTGGTCTAGTGGCTAGCGTTGTTGCCTCTGGATCACGGGGTGCCGGGTTCAAATCCACGGATTGGGGATTTTCTCTGCCCGGGAGTGGGTGTTTGTGTTGTCCTTATCATTTCGTCATCATTATCATCATTCGTGACTGTGGCTAGATTGGATTGTGTACAAATTGAACTGTGTAAAAATTGGGGCTTTGTAGGGGCGCCGATGACGGCGCAGGTGAGCGCTCCGCAAACCAAACATTACCACAGCTATACTTCTAACTCTATTAGCTCAGTCGGTAGTGCATTGGCCTGCAAAATGCGAAGGCCCCGAGTTCGAGTCTCGGATCCGCATACACTTTTAATCTGCCAGGAAGTTTCACATGAGCGGACACTCGGCTGAAGAGTGAAAATTTCATTCTGGTAAAATGTAGTTCTGTAAAGAAAGGTTTGTTTCTTAGCAAGTTCAAATTCTACAATCGACTCCACATCAAAGTTTATTTTCTGTTTATGTGCGTTGCAGCATTGCGCTGAGCGGAACATAGTGTCTAAGAGTGAAGCAAGGCCTGCTTAGCATAGCTGCATGTCTTTCCACTGCACTGTGCAAGACTTTCTCTCTTTCACTTGGCTAATTTGCTGATACGCTGCATTTTCTCATGTTTATACCTTCGAGCAGTAATGGGTATCCGCTGTCACAGGTAACCCAGATAAAAAATTGGTTAAAGGTAGTTTTACCTCATAGGCAGAAAATTGCAAAATCATTTACAGTTAACTTTCCAATCCAAAATTCTCACCAGCTTAGCTTACATCTCTTATGCAGACAATTTTTTAATCTTACATTGCAGTGTTATATTTGTCTGGGCATTATTTAACGTTTGGAATTTTATTTAGTCAGTTTATGTACATAAATTCACATGGCATTTTAATAGAATCTTTTAGGTTGTACATTCCTTCCAAATTCGATTGGTAATTTTACGTAGCATTTTTATTCTGTTACTTTTATGTGTTTAAATTGGAAGCCACATATTGTAATGTCACACATTGTAACATTGTTGACTGTAGTGCTAAGTATAGAATTATACAGATAGCTTCTTTAGTTTACAGTTTTATTTTTCCAGTTATGTGATAGAAGCTAATTGCAATACAGGTATACAGTTGTACAATTTTAGATAATTTGGTGACTCATTTCGTCAGATACAGTTTCCCTAATTACACCACTGGTGTTCTTCAAGAGAACCACACAGACACACGAAGTGAAACAGAGAAAATCAATCCAGGTGTAGTTCGCAGCTACCAAACATTTTTTATTTAGAAAAGTTGCACACTTTGTAATGAAAGCAAGTTTTTTATGGAGATCAACGTACTGACAGAACAGAGCTACCTACTCGACGGAGAGTGTTGCCATTTATAAAAACACGGAATATTCCAGGACATGCATAAATTGTAAACATAAATTTCGAGAATGTTCTAGAAATGATTAATACTAAATAAGAAATATTTGTTGGTGACCTAATCTGAACTGGCGACCACAGCCCGCGACGCTAACCGCAACTCCACATCATATGCAGAGCAGCTGTGAGCATTGTTCCCTCTCCTGGATAAACACCGCCTCGCTATTTAGAAAGATCTCATTGGAGCCTACTATATCTAAGACCGAAAGTTGTCAACGGTCCTCTCTATTGCAACGCTAGAAGATACTCGCGTTAGGGTCATGCTCCATCTTTAATATGACGAGCAACAAAGGTAGCCTTTTCCATGGAAGCTTCGATATAAACCGAGCGGTAGTGAAGTTCCCTTGGACGAGAGCCCTCATAGTGGACTTGTAGGTTCGGGCTGTAATAAGCCTACATATGGGCAATCTCTGCTTTTTGGCCTACTTGGTGAAGGTTTATAGTTGTACCTGGATTCTATGTAACACCAAATTAAAAAATATGTACTTGAATATGGAACCATAATTGGTGAAACATGTAAATAAATATACAATGAAGCAATTTTAAGTAAAATCCAAGATTTTATCCTTTTGCTAGAAAATATAAGTTCACAGGTAGACTATTCAAATATCTGTTTTCATTCTTAAACATTACACTTCTGCTACAAAGTAATAACGTACAAGGTCTCCTTTCCAAGGGTTTATGTCGCACTCGAACAGGATGCACAATTAATTATAATACAGTTTTCGAAGTGTTCTGTTGTTATGCACAGTCTTATGAAATGGTTCAAATGGCTCTGAGCACTATGGGACTTAACATCGGAGGTCATCAGTCCCCTAGAACTTAGAACTACTTAAACCTAACTAAGTACATCACACGTATCCATGCCCGAGGGCGGATTCGACCTTCGACCAGTCGCGCGGCTCCGGACTGAAGTGCCTAGAACCGCTCGGCCACAGTATTCTTTCCGACAATATCTTTTTATAAATAGGGAGAGAGGGCTCAACTTCGCAAGAAGTCAATGGTGCTTATTTATACAGAGGGGTTGTGCTACGAATAATTTTCACAGGGAGTTCTACAATTTCTCCAATAAGTAAGCGAGAAAAAATAACTAGAAGTAAGTATCCGTGGTTCTTTTCAGCACAGGTTGTAATTATATGTAAACTGAAGGGGGACCACTGTCAGCTGCAGCTGGACAGCAAGCGGAATCAGTGGGGCCGAGCGAAAATGTGCATCGGTCCGGGATCGCAACCCGGGATCTCCCGCTTACATGGCAGGCACGGTAACCGCTGATTCATACGGGACTCAGTGTTATCGCAGCTGCGCGGACTATCTCGACAAGCCTCACGGCGGACCCATACTCCCAATGAGCGCCGCCTATCCACAGTTCGTGTCCACTTCCGTCACGCTCGCTACTCTTAGATTACCGTAGGAAGTCGGACGTATTGTTCATCGGCACTGAACAAGGTGGATCTATCGTCCATCTAGGCGAATCAATTGTATGAATCCCTGTAGTCTGTTCCTTCGAAAGAAGAGACACCACGCAGCTCCCGCAGCTGTGAAATACTGCAATACTGGCCATTAAAATTGCTACACCACGAAGATGACATGCTACAGACGCGAAATTTAACCGACTGGAAGACGATGCTGTGATATGCAAATGGTTAGCTTTTCAGACCATTCATACAAGGCTGGCGCCGGTGGCGACATCTACAACGTACTGACATGAAGAAAGATCAGTTAGACGACGTTTGCAGCAGCATGGCCTATCACCTCGGAGACCATGGCTGCGGTTACCCTTGACGCTGCATCACAGACAGGAAAGCCTGCGATGGTGTACTTAACGACGAACCTGGGTGCACGAATGCCAAAACGTCATTTTTTCGGATGTATCCAGGTTCTGTTTACAGCATCATGATGGTCGCATCCGTGTTTGGCGACATCGCGGTGAACGCACATTGGAAGCGTGTATTCGTCATTTCCATACTGGCGTACCTCCCGGCGTGATGGTATGGGGTGCCATTGGTAACACGCGTCCGTCAACCTGTAATGTCTCTTGCAGCGGTCTCTCCGCGATATTTTCAGAAATTATATAAATTATATAACTCAGTACATATCTCGAAATATCTCTTCTTATCTTACCGATTATCAATGCAGAGTAGTTCCAAGCCCAATTATTCCTTGGAGCGTCCATTTAGTCCATGGAATATCTTCTCTGCTATCTATGTTTTCTCTTAGGAAAAAGAACGAGGACTTCTTCCGATTAGTCGTGAAAGGAGGATGTATATGTATGTATTGTTGGGCTAGTCGCCATTTTGATGAGATTCTGTATGAGAAGGAATTTAATACATGAACTAAACAAAAGTAAGTGTGTTCGCGTATTATTTATCTGTTTATTATGGACAGTGTCTGCTTACTACGCTGTGTTGCACGGGATCAGTGGGGAACGTCTGATTTACACTGGACGAACCTGCCGTTTTGTATGCTCAAGATATCCAGTTATTTCAAATAAATAGGCTAACACGGTCTTACCAGCAGATCTCCGGTCTTCCCCATGTGATCACCGAAAGTTAATAATTATTACAAATGTTTCCAGGAGATCGACTGACAATTTTCATCGCACCGAGACTTCGAAATTGCTTCACTGCCTTATGGAATTTAAGTTAAGCTCAATTTAATCAGGACAGAACAGTATTGAACTGTGTGAATGTGATAAGCCTGCTTTATCAATGAAAATTCCCTTAATATACGCATGTTTTTACTATCCTGATCAGTGAAGCTAAATCAGGCCGTTGTGAGAGAGGTTTTTAAATTTTATATATATTAAAAATTCTTGTTCGCATTTACGGCACTTTGAACAGTGGACGTTACATTTCAGATGTGTTGCGACCCATGGCTCTACCCTTCATTCGATCCCTGCGAAACCCTACATTTTAGCAGGATAAAGCACGACCGCATGTTGCAGGTCCTGTGCGGGCCTTTCTGGATACAGAATATGTTCGACTGCTGCGCTGGCCAGCACATTGTCCAGATCTCTCACCAACGGAAAACGTCTGTCAATGGTGGTAGAGCAACTGGCTCGTCACAATACGTTAGTCACTACTCTTGATGAACTGTGGTATCGTGTTGAATCTGCATGGGAGCTGTACCTGTACATGCCAACCAAGCTCTGTTTGACTCAATGCCCAGGCGTATCAAGGCCGTTATTACGGCCAGAGATGGTTGTTCTGGGTATTGATTTCTCAGGATCTATGCACCCAAATTGCGTGAAAATGTCAGTTCCAGTATAATATATTTGTCGAATGAATACCCGTTTATCATCTGCATTTCTTCCCGGTATAGAAATTTTAGTGGCCAGAAGTGTATATGTAAAGTGAAGGGGAATCACTGCTGTTGACCCGCGTTCGGCCATCCTGATTTAGGTTTTCCGTGATATCCGTAAATCGCTTCTGGCAAATGCCGGGATGGTTCCTTTGGAAGGCCACCGCCGATTTCCTTCCCCATCATACCTTAATCCGATGTGACCG
The DNA here is from genome assembly GCF_023864345.2 of Schistocerca serialis cubense. Classification (NCBI taxonomy): domain Eukaryota; kingdom Metazoa; phylum Arthropoda; class Insecta; order Orthoptera; family Acrididae; genus Schistocerca; species Schistocerca serialis. The sequence goes on from NC_064646.1 coordinate 17,055,991, forward strand.
ATACTTCAGTGTTTGGTCCCCTCCCCCCCAAATCATCCAACCAACCAACCACTACTGTCAGCTGCAGGAGTGGGGGTCGGCATTGAGGCGTACCGAGATAGTCCGTGCAGATGCGATAACATTGTGTACCGTATGGCTCAGAGGTTACTGCACCTGCCTAGTAACAGGAAATCCCGCATTCGAACTCCGGTCCGGTACACATTTTCGCTCGTTTCCGCTGATTCCGCTTAATGTCCCACTTCAGCTGACAGCAAAAATCCCCCTTCGATTTACTCATAGTGTTTCACGGCTGTGAGGTTGGCGTGGTGTCTGTTCTTTGGAAGGAACTGACACCACACGTTCAAACAACAAATTATAGTTTGCTGGAAACTACACCACCCACTTCACCTTGTACTACACTGACCTTAAAGATGGAGTGTGGTCCATTAGTCCCACAGTCCCTTGGAGAGGCATACTTGAAGTCTCCAGTTTCCTGATACTGTCGGCAAGGCAGCTGAAGTGACTTGCGATTTATGAAACTGAACTGAGCGCTGTAGAATCGTTGAATGAAGGCAAGGGTTGACATGCAGACAATGCACGATAAGAAGAAAAGTTCTCCATCTCTGACTTCACAGTTGTAAAGTGCTGACTGTAGAAAATCACAGTTTCAATTCACCTTGTTAGCACTGGTTCCGGAGGCAGAGGTACATCAGATAGCTGCTGCTCTTAGCACTGTACACGATGATGAAACGTCAAGCAAGACCCCCTTTCCTGGTAACATTGGTGTATTTACTTCTGTGAATTGATGTCTTTCGCTGTCGCTTGTTGCAATGCAATAGCCGTACATATAAGTTGCACTAAGTCTGGATAAAATAATACATTAAGCGATTTCCCCTCTTTCAGCGTATATGGAGTTCCATCTGCGTACCTCAGCAGGACCTTCTCTTCTTTCACGCCATCTGGGCATAGTACCTTAGGTCCATCAGCAATGAATCTAGCAGTTATTTAACTGTTTGTTGTCTCGACAGGTTTGCAATAAATTACATACAGTTTAGATAAAGGCTCAGAGTCCATCTTGCGCACAATTGCATTTGGCGTGAAACGACCTACAGCACCGTTGACTCATCGGCAGAAATCCATACAGAAGATTCGCCAATGTCAGCCCTGACTTTTTACAATAAGTCAACATATTAAGAAATCTTCCCGAGAGTTGACTCGACGGAAATGTTGCGATTGCAGTATTTCTGTAAAAAAATGTTTAAATTCAGCTACGTGAATCTTGTTCCAGTATATGTTCGCTGCAAGCAATGCAACACATTTCTTTGCAAAATTCACTATTAGATTGATGATGTTGGCTTTTCCAGTAACTTTGTATGTAGAACATGAGTCTTTGAAGAAATGATTTGTTTGTTCTTAACAACGAGATTTCTTCGTAAATGTTGTTCCATTTGATGTCGTACATCCTTTACATTTATCACAAGTTTGACAGATGACCATTTTCCCGTGAGTGGTTAAAGCACTGTCGACAGAAATTCATGTTCTCAGCTCTGATGACAACGAAGATGCAACCAGTGCCATGGCTAACTTAAACGCAGCTGACTGTTACACACTGTGAAGCGTTTCAGAACAAGAAAGAAAGCATTTAAAACGAATCACTATTGTTTGAATCTAACTTTTGCAACTAAGCTTTGAGTTTAACGGTTTTATATACAGTATGTGAGACACAATAATAAAATATTTTTTTCCTTTCTTGCATGTGATAAAAATATGTCGGACTCCAGAAAATGTACAATAATTCCAAAGAAATATTAAAATATGTAAAATTATGTAGTACTATGTGAAATATATACTACGGCTCAAAATATGTAAAAATACGTCATTTAAGACTTTGAAATGAGCGTCCTTTCACTGTAGTTTATCGACATCATAGTTTTTCTTGTAACTATATATAAAGGAACAGAATATGTAATTACATAGATTTCTGGCTCTAGTCATAATCGTTCACTTCATACGTGACGTCCGACAAGCCGTAAACGATACTATACATTCCAAAGTAGCCTTTTAGTAACTTTTCCGACAGTCTTATCAAGCGCACAGACGTAAAATCCCGTCCAAGATTCTGTGACTTTGTTTCCCTGGCCGATGATTGGTGTCATAACTGTCTAGGTTCTTCTCCTGGGCGTATAGCGTCCATATAAAAGCTATCTATGTTGCCTTGATCCTGCTGATGGTGCATTTCATGTACGGGACAATATTGTACCTACACGATAGTACACCTATAGGGCGACAATTATTGAACTATATGAAAAAACGTTGATTAGTTACAAACTACAGCGTACACGCACTTTATCCAACATGGAAACGTCACTACAGATATTCGGGTTTAGGGTATGACACGTTCGATATGCCTGTAATCACTGTCGACATATGGCGCACACGAATAACGAAATTCTGCAAACCCTGCTGAAGTGTCTTCCAGGCATATCAAACACTCTCCTGCGTCGATGGGGTCGATCTCCGTCTTGCAAGATCCACTTTTGTCGAAATCAGGATCAGTATGAATAATGGCGATGAAATCATCTCGAAAACCTTCACATACTGTTCGCTGGTCACCGTGCCATCAAGGAAAATGGCATCGATTATTCAGTGACTGGGCACTGCACTACAGTCAGTCACCCGTTGAGGGTGAATGGACTTCTAGAACGCGAAATGCGGATTCTCAGTCCCCAAAATGCTCCAATTTTGCTTATTGAGGAATCTATCCAAATCAAATTGGGGTTCGTTGCTAAACCAAACCATATTCACATCAAAGCCATGTTTGTCAATTCCGTGGACAATAGTGTTGGCGAAACAAACCGCTGTTCCATGGCCGTGGGGCTTAATGGCTGGACACGGCAAGCCACACAGTCACACGTTGAGGGTGAATAGACATCTCGATCGCGAAATGCGGATTCTCAGTCCCCCAAATGCGCCAGTTTTGCTTATTGAGGAATCTATCCAAATCAAATTGGGCTTCGTCGCTAGACCAAACCATATCCACATCAAAGCCCTGTTCGTTAATTCCATGGACAACAGTGTTGGCGAAACTAACCGCTGTTCCATGGCCCTGGGGCTTAATGGCTGATGGCTTTGAATTTTGTATGGGAAAAGATGCAGGTCTGCAACAACTATTTGTTGCAGCGTCTCACGGTTGATTTCCGTTTTTTCGGAGTAACTTTGCAATTTCAGAAAATTGCGTAAAAATTGAATGCGACCATTTAAAAATTGAATAAGAAAATATATTATATTTCTGTTGTAGGGCTGAATACAGGCGAATGTGTTCGAGTATCTCGATTATCGTCCGACTGAAACGGAAACATTTAATCCACTGTCCTTCTGCCACCGCGACCGTGGAACAGAAATAACTGTTTGAATCCGGTAGTGTCTTAATTCGCTGTGTTGTACTCAAATGTCACGATGAGCAATATTGTATCCCAATCTCTTTGTTCTAACTTAATACTACAATAAAGATGTGCTGTCAAATTTTTCAATGTATCCGGCAAACATTATCTGACTATTTTTACCGTAAATTTGAAATGTCACCTATAACTGAGACATACAATACATCGAGAGCATGTCTGCCAACGACTTACTAGGGCACTGAGTGAGGCCATTTGTCTTGAGTTGCGGGCAATTGTCATCCTATGAAGGATGTAGTAACGTGAGATTACATCTGTTTCTAGTATCGACTGGGAAGCTTTTCAATGTTCAGAGATCATCACAAGGGATGCTTCGCGCTTCAAAGTGTCGAAGAGGTTTACATTATTGTCATTTGTGATTTGCTTTTTACAAATAACGTTTCTTGTAGTATTATGTTATTGCATACATTACGTCACGTTAAACATTTTGATTTAGTATAAAGTTACGGGAAGGGGACTGATGACCGCAGATGTTAAGTCCCATAGTACTTAGAGCCAAACTTACGGGCCAAACAACCTGTAATAAAAAATTCTGGAAGGTAGTTCTTGTTGAAATAGAAACAAATAAATAATAAAAAAACGCTTGTGTTAAGGGTCATCCTGCAAAAATTAATAAAAAATCGCCTTCATAGTAAACACTTACTGTGCCCCTTTACGCAGAAATGAAATATGTGAGTGGAAAGTGAATAGATAGTTACCTTGGAGTTAGGCAGCCCACAACACACGAGCGCATGCCGTGTGAACTGCTTTACCGGCTGACGTCCGTGTTTAAGGAGGTTTGGGAAATAACCCGTTTCAAGTTGTTTTATTCTGCTATGCTATCATGTTTTAATATTTTTTTGTTTTTTTGTGGGATCTAAAATTTAAAAAAACCTCTCTTACACCGGCCTGATTTAGCTTCACTAATCAGGATAGTAAAAACATGCGTATGTTAAGGGAATTTTCATTCATAAAGCAGACTTATCACATTCACACAGTTCAGTACTTTTCTATCCTGATTAAATAAGTGGTCCACAAATATCACATGATATAAGTGATCTTGGTGCTTCAGGTATTATTGAGTGAAGCGCAATTTTATTTCCCCTGTTGTCCGGCTTAGCCTTTTGACAGAGAACACATTTCTGTATGACTTTGTGCACTTTTCGCCTTATATTTGAGAAGTAACAATAATATCTAATCTTATTAGCACGCTTTACAACACCAAAATGACCCCAGGTCAAATGTGTAAACCAAATTAAACGTTCTTCATATTCTTCGGGTATGCAGACACACCACTTTGGATTCTCAGCCTTCCCAGATTTAACAAAATAAAATATTATTCACAAGCCGGTAGTCTTCCAAATTGACCATAGGATTTTGTTGATTGAATTGTCGTATTATAGCATTCCATCGTCGATCCTTCTTCTGAGACATTGTCTTACATAAATGAATATAACTTGTAATTATTTTCTTGAAGAAGAAGCACTGGAAATTCTGCCTTATTATTTACATCCAGTTCAGGTGTTATTCCTCCTGAAGATCTTGACAACGCGTCAGCTACAATATTTTCTTTTCCGGCTACATGAATAATTTGAAACTGATATTCTTGCAGCGCCAGCGTCTACCTTGACAAGCGAGGCTGCAGCAACTTACAAGTTTGTAAAAAGGCTAGTGATTGGTGGTCACAATAAACGGCTATCCTTGAGCCATATACATAATAATTAAACCTTTTCAAAGACCAAATAACTGCTAAAGCTTCCAATTCCGTAGTGGTATATGCTCTTTCACAGGTGGGTAAAACTCTGCTAGCAAATGCAATTGGACAAAAGGTTTTTACACCATCGATGTACCTAATTTGAAATAAACAAGATTCTAATCCCACATCTGATGAATCAGTGGCTAAACAGAATCCGACATTCATATCAGGGTGGTATAATAACGGAGCATTTATCAGTTGATCCTTAATTTCACAAAAAGCCTTTTCACAATCATTAGACCATTGCCATGGTACATCTTTCCTCAGGAGCCGGTTTAGTGCTTCAGAATTCATTGCTTGAGTTTTAATAAATCGACGAAAAAATGAAGCCAAACCTATAAAGCCTTTCAGTTGTGTTCTGTTTCTTGGAGTTGCAAAATTTTTTATCGCACTAATCTTCGCTTCTGTTGGAAGAATGCCTTTTGCATTAATCATATGTCCTAAGGATTTAATTCTCTGTAGAAAAAATTGGGATTTTTTTAGATTTGCAGTTATACCAGTATGTTTGAACACAGCAAAAATCCTCATAATAAGTTGTACATGCTCCTGCCAAGTTTTAGAGGCAATTGATAGATCGTCCACAAAAATTGTTATTCGACTACGTAGTTCTGGACCTAGGTCATAGTCCAACGCAGAAATAAAAACTCCAGAGCTGATATTGAGACCAAACGGAACGACCTTGAACTAATAGCTTCTCCCTCCATACATAAAAGCAGTATATTCTCTTGAGTCCTTGTGTAACTGGACTTGCCAGAACGAACTTCTCAAATACTGGTTAAATAGGATATATCTTGAAATTTCTGTATTAACTCATCGATGTTCTCCGGATGTGTGCGCACAGGTACTATAATTTTGTTAATTTCCCTTGCATCTAATACCAATCGAACTTTTCCTCCTGGCTTTGGTACAACAAGCAACGGAGAACAATATGGGCTGTTAGACGGTTCAATAAGATTCAAGTTTAACATTTTTTCTATCTCTTCCTGAACTGGTTGTTTTAATCGCCAGGGAATGGGATAGTGTGTGCGGAAAAATGCCTTATGGGGCTTAATCTGTGATGTACAAACATATCCTCTAATAATTCCGGGCTTTTCATCGAAAACTATCTCATTTTCTGTTAATATATTGAATAATTGTTCCCTCTGACTATCCGTTAGGCAACCTGACTCAGCAATCTTCTGTTCGACTGTTTGTCTGAAATCCTCTACTTGAATTGACTTGATCGGTGGTCGGTACATATTATTATTTTTAGCCCAAATCAACTGCACAGCAGCAACACGGAAATATCACTCATACACTGCATCCTTTCTCAGTAAGATCAGTGTAACAAGTTGATCTTCGATTTTAAAATTCACCTTTCCTTCTACCACGTCCAACTTGCAATTGCAGGGTTGCAAAGTTCCAATGCCAAGATTACAATCTACTAACAACTTTTCCACTACAAGGAATGTGCATTGTTTAGCTACATTTCCCAATTTTATCTCTATAAGCGTTTGTATCTTGACGTTCCGGGATTTTGCTCCCACTGCACCTATAACTCGGCAATTTTGTACTGGTAGGACAGGAATTTTCTTAATTTTACTAATTCTGCGAAACAAAGTTCCGGATACTACGTCTGTAGATGAAGTCTCTCGTCAATTCAAATTCGCCTTCATTATATCTCAACATTGCCACGGAATTAATTTCGTTTAAAACAGGTTTGCCCCTTTTGTATTCCCGGCCGACTTTACGAAGCATAAAGCGGCCCTCTTCAGTTTAAATGTCGGTTATTATTTCCTCTTGAATCATCTACTACTTCTGTTATGACTGGTTGTTGTTGATGACTGGTTGTCTTATTTGCTTCAAATCGAGGGTCAGAATTTCTGTACACATTATTATTATTTGAAAGCTGCTGGTTCTGATAATCTCTTGCATTTCCAAACATTGGGTTGTATCTGCGACCTGTTCGATTGTCTCTGAATCTACCCCTCGCAACACTGTTATTGAAATTTCCGTTTCCGTTGCAATTGTTTCCGTTGAATCTCTGACTATTCCTAGTATAATAATTATTAAATCCGTTTCCGTTCCGGTTTGCGTTTGGCGCCTCAATCGCTCTCCTCTGCATAACCGGTTGTCTTGGCCGATGTTCATCTTCGTCGATCATATCTATAGTGTCAAGCGTAGTCATAAAAGAGTCAAGGTCATGCTCATTAATATACAGCATTCTATTTCTGATACTGGCCGGAAGTCGAGATTTTACTATGCCAATCACGTCTTGTAGAGGCATAGGCTTATCCCAATACCGCGATTTGTTTATATATTTCTCAAAGTATTTCTTTAAAGACGCAGGTGAAAAGGAAAAGGGTTCCGGGTGTAATACTTCCTGCCTTAAACGTTCTTGTACTCCTTCGGACCAGTATTTGGATAAAAATGCTCGTTTAAAATTTTCATATGTGTACCAAGTTGATATCATATCAGATGTCCATATAGCTCCTGCCCCTGAATATAACCGGTCACGAAACTAAACTATTGCCACTCACTCCAATTTTTTGGCAATACTCCCCTAAAACTTCTTATAAACACTACGGGATGAACATTTTTCTTGTCTGGGTTGTAGATCTGGAATTGACGTTGTTTCAGCATTTTCTCCTCAGTATTGCTTTTACAATTACAGTCATTATGACCACCCTCATAGTGTTGATTGATGTTGATTGCAAAAACGAACGTGTGCATTAATGTCCCTGTCTGTACTTGATCGGTTAAATAATGTAGCTTCATTGATAAATCTTGTTATGGGTTCATTTCCTTGCGTGGAGCACATATCTTCTCGAGATAGATTTAAAGACCTCTCAATGTTTTCTTTCCATTGTTGAAGTTCTTCGCCTAGTTGTTCTCTGGCTTCTCGAGATAGATTTAAAGACTTCTCTACGCTTTCTTACCATTGTTGAAGTTCTTCGCCTAGTTGTTCTCTGGCTTCTCAAAACCTTTATTAAATAAATCTTCTTCAGAACTCTCGGTTATAGACCTAATAGCTGATCTGACCGTATGTTCAATATTGTCTGAACAAATGCTTTGCCTTTCCAAACTTAACTGCGAGAATTTTCCCGCGAGAAAGTTTACCTTATGATCAACCTCGTCTTGTCTCTCCTTTATGTTATTTATGGATTTATCCAAATTTTGGATGTCCTTCGGGATCTTGTCTTGTGATTGTCTCAAATCCTGCATATCTGCTGACATCTGATTTACTTGTTGCTTTTATTAATCTTGAACTTCAACTAATACCGGAATTACCGCCATAGAACATTGCATCTGTTCTTGTGCTTGAACTATCTGTGGGATTGACTCGACCTGCTCTTTAATAGCATCAAGCTTAGTAGCAACATACTCGGTTAGCTCTAGGCGTAACTTCTTCGCATTTTCATTACACTGCTGAGTGACTTGCTCAATTTGAGCAGCTAATTTTAATTCTGTCTTTTCATTCTGAATTGTCAGTTCTTCCGCAGTTTTATTTAATTTATCATCAAGTTTCTGAAAACTCTCTACTAATTTATTATTTAATTCCGCTTGATTAGCTTCTAATTGCTCCTGGACTTTCACTTGATTGGCTGCTAATTGTTCATTCATTTCCCTTTTAGTCTCTATTTGCGCTTTAGTTAATTCCCTTTTAGTCTCTATTTGCGCTTTAGTTAAGTCTGTTACATTTTTGGCTAACAGTGTTAACTGCTGCATGATTACAGTCAATGGGTTTATTTCGTCCTGCTCAGATGACATCGAAACACTTAAGCTTTGCTGTGGGGCCTGACTAATGCTGCCGCTAGGCACTACTTCAGTTAAGCTAGCGTCTAATGTTTCACTAACCTCAGAAACAGCTGAGGGCTGTTGTGATTCGCTCTGCTGTTGGATTTTCATTTTATAAGCCGCCCTAGTAAGAACCATTAATACACAGAACAACAAATATGTAAAGTCACTCGCATCTGAGTTAATAATGTCACTGACCTAAACTTTGCATAATACTCACTTATAAAAAACACTTCCTATCTAAAGTTCAACCCAACAGTCACTCAATCAATCTGATTCAAACCGATAGACATTTAAATAGTTATTCTAAATTTCTATCTACAAAAATTTAGTTGTATAGTGTCTGGCCTGAACGACGTTCTCTTAGGTTGTGGCGAAATTGTGACTTCTGGAACGGGCCTCGTCTTTTTTTCTCTTGTCCACATGCAACATAAAATTCACACAATGTTTAAGTAATGCTCAAAAATGTGTCCTGTCACGGTCGCGAGATTTAATTTTTTTTTTTATCTAAAATTGAACCGGCCTGATTTAGCTTCACTGATCAGGATAGTAAAAACATGCACACGTATGTTAAGGGAATTTTCATTCACAAAGGAGGCTTATCACATTCACACAGTTCAATACTGTTCTATCCTGATTACATTGAGCTTAACTTAAATTCCATAAGGCAGTGAAGCAATTTCGAAATCTCCGTGCGACGAAAATTGTCAGCCAATCTCCTGAAAACATTTGTAATAATTATTAACTTTCGGTGATCACATGGGGAAGACCGGAGATCTGCTGGTAAGACCGTGTTAGCCTATTTATTTGAAGTAACTGGATATCTTGAGCATACAAAGCGGCAGCTTCGTCCAGGAGAATACAGGGGTTTCGCTTCACACCAAAATGGCTTTTCGGAACCCCAAAATCGCCAAATCTGCTTATTCACGTATCCATTCAGGTGGAAGTGTGCTTCATCTGTAAACCAGATGCAGCCAACATAAAATCCTTCACTATCAATCATTGTGAGCATCTGATTAGCAAAGGCAACCCTTTGTTGCACAGCTCGTACGGGTGTGGCCTGGTGCGTTTGAATTTTGAATGGAAACATGTGTAGGCTATTTCTCAGTATTTTCTGCGTGCTGGAACGCTTCAAACCAGTCTCAGATGCAATTCTACGGACGGATGACATTGGATTTCTCTGAATAATTCCAGAAATTGTGGCGATATTTTCAGGCGTACCTGCGGTTTGGTTGCGGCCAACATGCCCCACTAGATCATCAGTTACGCTGCCTGTTCGTTGAAATTTTGCGAAGAGCGTGCGAACGGTTTTCGCATCGGGTCCTTTTGGAACATTAAATCGTGCTTGAAAACTTCGCCTTGTTGCCGTAGGACTCTCTTCTAACCTGTGGTACCCTAGCACCAGAAAAACGCGTTGTTCAATGGAGTACATGGTTTTAATCTCTTCCTTCGGTACGCTAACCCCCTTTCACGTTTCAATAGTGAAACTGATCGCTCTGGGCTTCGGATCACTATTTATACTAGGCATTACGTATGGCGATTACAGCGCCATCTGTTAGCAGCTTTTGTAACTATTATTTCAAACTGCTGTATAAACTTCTTACAGCTTTCACAATAAACATACCGTTTACTGCATTCCTCTATCGATCATTGTTTGCGAGATATTTAGTTTTGAAATCCTTTTCTGGACACCCTGTATTATAGAATGCTTTAAAATGTATTTATTTGTGTACATAAAATTAAAAAATGTTGGATGTTATTGTCTAAGGTTTTTCAAAAAAGTACTGAGTGTTTCAATCGCCCTGTTCCACAGATAGAATATTGTTTATTCCATAAACGAATACGTATGTTAACATACTTTTGTAGAATATGTAATCTGTGTGTCAATCACATTCCTTCCTGAAGATTATAGTTCCTTCCTGAAAAAAATCCGTCAACTCAGTATGAGCCCAAAACCCAGTTCATCCTTACTCCGCGTCCTCTGAGACGAAGTATGCCTTAGCAGCTGCAGCACTATGCACCATGTCTGGAATGGGCGCGGTGGACAGCTATAAAGTGAATTCAGTCATTTCACTATGATTCAGTTGTCACGGGGGAGAATAATTCCACAGTAACTGTGTTAGTAGACCGGCGTTATAGTCATCTTGATTTCGAAGGTTCCATGGGTCACCATAATCACCAGAAGCGTAACCATTCCTCGTGCACCTGTGGATAAACGCCACGTCTACACTTAACCTTCAGCGATGTGGTACCATGCGCCTACATGTTTCATGGTATCATCTATCCATTTCATGTTAGAAAATAGTCAAGGTCCCTCACGGCCCCTTATTATCTACTGAAATTCAGCACAGTACTTCCTTGATCCATCTACCATCCTTTGACGCGTCTACCTGTCACGTCCACTCTCATTACATTTTAAACACTGTCATTGTTACTACCTGTACGACTCTAATACGTTCCATGATTCATCTGAGGCTCCGTCTTAATGCCAGCAAGCACTATTCCCTTACTCGATGAATAAGCTTCTGCTACGAGTAGATTTCACTGTACAGTTACTTGTCTTACTCATTTATCTCACTCTTCCTCTAGTCACGGTTTTCAAATTCCCTAAATACAAGATCCCATCGACTTGTATGGCATCACCGATAACTTCGTACAATTTTCTTTTTGGTATGTTGCTAATGCATTACATTAGTTTAATTGCAATTGACTTTATGGGTGTCATATAAACACCTTGCTTGTGTTTGTTCGAAATAGAATATCAATGAGATATATGCAGCCTCTAAAACAGAAAAAAAATGCACCACCAACAAATTATCCGAAGTGGATGGTTATCAGTAGATGTGGAGTATGTGTACAGACAAACAAATGATTACAATATCAGAAATATTGGATTATTTACTCAAGAGAAAGAGATCCACAAATTGGAAAGTCAGTACCGCGTTGGTTCACCTCTGGCTCTTATGCAAGCAGTTATTCTGCTTGGTCTTGATTGACAGAGTTGTTGGATATTCTCCTGAGGGATGTAGTGCCAAATTCTGTCCAGCTGGCGCGTTGATCGTCAAAATCTCGAGATGGACGAGGAGCCATGTTCGTAAGTTCCAAACGTTATCAACTGTGGAGAGATGCAGTGACGTTTCTGGCCAAGGTATGGGCTGGCAAGCATGAAGACACGCAGTAGAAACTGTCTTGTTTGGGCGGGCATTATCTTGCTGAAATGCAAGCCCAGGATGGCTTGCCATGAAGAGCAACAGAACGAGGCGCTTTGATCGTCAAAATCTTGAGATGGACGGGGAGCCATGCTCATAAGCCCCGAACGTTATCAACTGTGGAGAGATCCAGAGACGTTGCTGGCCAGTGTATGGGCTGGCAGGCATGAAGACACGCAGTAGAAACTGTCTTGTGTGGGCGGGCATTATTTTGCTGAAATGCAAGCCCAGGATAGCTTGCCATGAAGGGCCACAGAACGGGGGGTATAATACCGTTGACGCAACGCTGAGCTGCTAATGTGCCTCGATGGTGACAACTAAAGGCGTCCTGCTATGAAACGAAATGGCGCCAATGACCGGGCCTTATGATGGGTGACAGGCTAGGGTCCCACTACTGTCTGGGGCGTCTTCAGTCACGACTTCACTCGTCATCGGGGCTCAGTTCGAAGCGGGACTCATTACTGAAGACAGTCCTACTTCAGCCAATAAACAGAATTCGGCATGATATCCCTCCGAAGGACAACCACTAATTCTGTCAATCAGTGCTAAGTCGCTATAAGGGCCAGAGGCGGATCAATGCTTTGTTGTCTTGGTCAGTTTGTGAAGGACTTTCTCCTGCATAAATCGTCTAACGTTTGTGGCGGCCCATTCGTCTTGTGGTAGCAGTTAACCAAAGACCATCAATTACTTGTTGGGTGTATTCCAACGTCTTCCCCTAGCATTTTGGCACTTTAATATTCCCTCTAGTACGATGAAAGTAGTTCCCCGATGTCTTGACACATGAAGTACTATCATGTCACTTCTTATTGTAGGTACTTTGAACATTATTCCTTTCCCCGCTCATTATGAGGAGGGCCTGTTTCTAGTGACCTGTACCATTTCTTATCTGTATTTCATTTTCAGCATCCATCCTTAAAACCACATCTGAAACGTTTCTGTTCCCTTCTTTTGAGGCTTATTGTTGGGTAACGTGGTGAAGAAGAACTATTTTCGTAAAAGAAAATGTTGCATTTGAAAAAAAATATTGTTGTGTCGTTGAAGTTATCTGGCAACAATGAACACTCTACTTACATTAGTCTTACCGCAGTTGTGCATCCGGTAGCACTGAGAAAGTTCTGCAGCTACTGGAAATCCTGACAGGTTAAAACTGAGTGTCCGACTGGTACTGCACTCCTCATACTACGCTCTAGTCCACTGAAAAATTGAAGTGCGGATCACGACCGCCTTTCCCAACTACAGTTCTGCCGGTATCTACGTCTTCGCAATTGCACCCCGAAACTAAGCTGCATAAATTTCTTCCATAAGTGTTAATCCACCACATATTCCGCTGCAAAGTGATAGCTGCAGTTTTCATTTTATTATTCACCTGACGTTTGTATTGCGTCGTTCACAAGTTCTTGTAGCAAATTGGACACGTCATTTATCTGTAACGTCGTTGTCTTTGGAAAACAGGGTACTGGGAAGCGCATGGTAGATTGCAACAGGTTTGGTTGGTTCTTCTGTTTTATTGTCAGTGCGATTTTCCCAGGAATCCTGGTCCAGCTGACACGGCAAAACGAGCAGCCTGAGCACTGATGGAGAGCCCAGTCTCTCGGCTGGACTGGCTGCCCTTGAACTTGACCGGAGAACAATGGGGCGCCTACCTACTGGTAGGTTTTTCAATGATCCTCCGCATTTTTGAGGCGCTACGGATTCGCAAACGGCGTTGCTTGTAGGCAGTAATGTGGCTCTGGTGGAGACGGGTGTATTTTACTGCCGGTGTCAGCTTCATAATGGAGGGGGGGGGGGGGGGGGGGCTCAAGCGTACGACGTGTTAGAGTCTTCTACCAAACCTGTAAAACTACTGCGTAAGTGAAATGGGGACAGGTTTTCAATGCCTAACACGTCAAAAAAACCTAAAATATTATTCAGAATTAAAAACTGATAAAACAGAAATGTCGTGGGGAAAGAGAGCATATGCAAGTTGTTTCTTGCACAGGTGATAACAGGAATGAGCCTGTGTTAATAAAGCTATTTGCTCATAGAAATAGAGCTGCAACCGGTTTCTAGCAGAAAAGTTCCATTTCAGACGGCTGTTCACGTTGAGATAACTTCATTATTGTTTACACTATTTGGCGGCTGTTTGCTTTCTTTCCGATGAGAGTTCCTTATGACGCTGGTACCTTGCAGAAAAAAAAAGAAACGATGTCAGAAGCGCCCTCTTTTACGGTAGCTGTACCTCATAAAGAATAAAACGTTTCACACGATCACTGACTCAAAAGTCTATTGTTGCATGAGTCCATACCAAGTCTAGCTACACTGCTACGTAACACAGTTGCACTTTACCGACTATTGCACATTTACACTAAGGTGGCAAATGCCATAGGGCGCCTCCTAACGTCGTATCGGACCTGCTATTGCTCCGAGTACTGTAGCAACTCAACGTGGCCTCTTCTCAACAAGACGTTGGAAGTCTCATAACTGTGAAAGTGTTGAGGTGCAGGATTTCGTGCAAGAACTGACCTCTAGATTATGTCTCACAAACGTTCGATAGATTTCATGTCAGGCTATCTGAGAGGCCAAACCATTTACTGGAAATGCCCAGAATTTTCTTCAAAACAATCGCGAACAATTGTGGCCCGTTCGCATGGAGCATTGCCATCCACAAACATTCAGTTGTTGTTAGACTACTTGATGTCCACGAATGACTTACATCCGAATACAAACGTTTCCAGTCAAATGGTCGGTTCAGTTGGACCAGATGTCTAAGTCCATTTCATGTCAACATAGCACACATGATGATTATGCTACCAGCACCACCTAGCACATGGCTTATTGACAACTTGTATCGATCGCTTCGGGGCTAGGAGGTTTGCGCCACCGTCAAACCCTACTAAGAGCTCTTACCAACCAAAATCTGTACTCATCTGACCAGCCCATGGTTTTCCAGTGGTCTAGTGTCCAACAGGGACGGTCACGAGAGCAGGGGAGGAGCTGCAGTTGATTCGTGCTGTTTGCAAAGGCACTCGCTAAATTTCGCGGCACTGTCCTAACAGATACCTTTCCCGTACGTGACACGTTGATTCTGCGGTTATTTCACACTGTGTTGCTTGTCTGTTAGCACTGTCAACTCCATGCAAACGCCGCTGCTCTCTGCGTTGCCTGTGGTGAGAGATAATGCTCGAAATTTGGTATTTTCGGCACACTTTTTAAACTGCGGATCTCTGAATACCCAAACTATTTCCGAAATGTTATGTCCAATGCGTCCAGCTCCAGCTTCCATTCCGCTTTCAAAGTCTGGTAATTCCCGGCGTGCGGCCGTAATCACGACGGAAACCTCTTCGCATGAATCACCAGAGTACGAATGACAACTTCGCGAGTGTACTGCCCTTTTGTACCTTGCACGTGGTACTACCACTATTGGTACAGGTGCGCATCGCTATGCCATGACTTTCGTCACCTCACCGTATGTTATTACGACAAGTATCGTCATAAAATATAGGTGAACTGACATGAAATGTATCTGATTATCGTCTCTAATAGTGTATTTTTTTAGGGTCAATGAAACTAATAGTTTGTAAATGATTTCCGTCAAAGTTAGAGTACTTTAACATGAAACTAAACTCCTTATATAAGAGGAATAAAAATTAGGCAGGCGAAATTGTTGTAGTGGTTAGAATTTGACAAATCTAGGATAGTAGATGATATTTGTGCATTTTAAGCAGATTGGAACTGTAAGTAATCGATATCAGTACAGTAACAGTAGGCTCGAAGAAAAATTGCCTTTCCAGAACGACTTTTCACTCTGCAGCGCATTGTATGCCAATTTGAAATTCCCTGGAAGACCGAAACTGAAGGAAGTGAAGCTGCGAGGGCAAGCCCTAATTGTTTCCTATCAGCTACATCGGTAGAGCATTTGCTGGCGGAAGAATAAAGGTTCCAAGTTAGAGTACCTGTCGGACAAACGCATCGAAATTGGCGAGAAGTTCTATAAATCTTCTTTGTTGTACAGATTTAATTTTTAGAGAATGCTTCTTCAAAATGAATTATGTGCTTGCTCTTTTTATGTATCTGAACAATAATTTGTATATTTAAGAGGTCATGAAAGTAGTGTGTGGAAGAATATACCACGCAACACTCAGTAAGCCCATACCCGCATCAGTTGTCTCCAAGCGAAGGCCACTGGCAGAGAATAAAAGCTGTCCGTGAGGAATCAAGGCATTCTGTTCTGCTGTCGCCGTTGCCAGTGGCGTACCCTGGGTTAAAAAAGTAGGACGTCAGCGCCTTGACCACGTGCGTGTTTATACGTATCGTGGTAAGAAAAGAAGACATATTCAATTCATTCGGGAGGACGACGGTTCAATCCCGTCTCCAGCCAACCTGATTTAGGTTTTCCGTGATTTCCCTAAATCGTTTAAGGCAAATGCCGGGATGGTTCCTTTGAAAGGGCACGGCCGATTTCCTTCCCAATCCTTCCCTCACCCGAGCTTGCACTCCGTCTCTAATGACCTCGTTGTCGACGGGACGTTAACCAACACTAACCTAACCATATTCAGTTAACTGGAATATGGAAATTAATATCGACCAACTGCTCACCCTTCAAGAACTCAGCTACTCATTTCATTGCAAAAATAGAGAGAAAACATGACATTGAGAATTATTATGTAACTGACATTACCTCTGACGCAGAAGCGATCTGGTATATAAAATAAAAAAATAAAAAAACGAGTAGTTCTCACCGAGGTGTATGGAAAACACTTGTTAATTTTTGAAATGTTATATCTTGCTTCCACAGTAATGAAACGGAAATCTGCTTTACGGATGCGTAATGTGCTTGCGTTCTCTGTCTTTAATAAATACGAGTGAAATCTTGTAAGACTGTACGACTGCTTTGAATGGTGAGAGAGCGAGGTGTCATTAGGCTGCACAGATACGTGGGTTCGCGTCCGGGTATCATTTAGCGCAGGCATGGGCAACCTTTGGTGATCTGCAGGACTGATTCACATACATACTAAAGCTCGTGGATCGCGTCGTCACGTGACGCGAGGGCCCCCTTTACCGACACTCAACACTAAGAAATTGTGCCTCAAAAAACAAGCATTTTTGAAAGTACATTCATTTTAGGTTTACCTCATTTTTCAGACATTACATTTATTTACGCGTCGTGAACATTCTTTCTTTACCTACGACGTTTTACAATGGATATCATAAAAACTTCCATTGCGAAGTCTCTCTCTGTCTCTCTCTCCCTCTATCCACAAATTTTTTCCATGGGCTGGAATGAAAACAATCTTCGAACGGATATGCCCCGCTGGCCGTCAGCTGCCACCCGTCATTTAGCGGGCGGAGTTTGACGGTCCGATCACAGGCATTCTGGAACGATGTAAAATCCTCATCCGTCTTGCTTTTGCCTCTACCTTTCCTAAGGATAGTTTCTGCAGCCGAGGAAATCGTAAGGCTACGAAGCCACACACAGTAGATGTTCGTAGTTGGTCCCGAGGCAACGTGACAACAGTCACTCCTAAGGACTGTCCGCAGCTGAAGCACCATCCTCAAGAACTATGCTCAGTTATACTTCAAGAAGGTTTGCGATATGAACACTCACCACTCCTACAAGAACAAGAGTGTGCTGGGCCAAGACGATTAATAAATTTGGGTTATAGCTTTCACGAAACGTTGGATCTGTTGAGGAAACATTGTCACTGAAGACCAGTCTGAAGTGATCCATGCACATTTCGACTCGGAGCAACTAAAGCCCAGACAAATGAACATGTAACTTCAACTCTCTTTCTTAGGAGCGTAGTTACACAAGTAATGGTTCACAAGAAAGTCTTTGTCTTTGGAATGAGTGAGTAGAATGTAATTCAGGTGATCTGTTCGGCACGAAAAACTGAATCACTATTACTAGAGTCAATGTGCACAACACTGTGTCGCGTCCAATAACAAACGCCACGATTTCGTGCTCTAGAGCAGGGCCGCACAAACAAGGAAAATCGCACGCGTGCAAAGCGAGGTGCAGCGAGTGCCTGCACAGTGCATCGGTTCAACTCGGCATACTTCGCCTCAACTCGGCTTGCTAGGTGAGACCGACGCTGTGCGCTGCCGAATGCGCTGCCACACGGCTTAGTCAACATTGGAATACGTAGGCGCAAGACAATTACAGGAATAATGGAACCATCTGCTCCAAAAAAAAAAAAGGGAAAATTACCGACAGTCAATTTAAACCGGAATGGGAACTCTCCTACTTTTTTGTGCGTTGTGACGATAAAGCCAAATGTCTAATCTGCGGTTCACTAATTACGTGTGTCAGAAAATCTTCTATTGATAGGCACTACAGCAAATTGCATTCAGAAAAGTATAGTGATATAACAGGGGATTCCAGAGAGTAAGAGTTACGGAAGTTGCAAACTCTTGCAGAAGAGAATTCTGTATCTACAAACGAGGTTTGTTGCAAGTACTTTAGCATCTATATTTTGGTTAAAGGTCATGCGAAACGAAATAACATTTGTTTAGATTCCCTAGTTTTTGTTTTCGCGTAAATTATTTCTAAAATATCTTTTGTTCTCTACTTTAGGGTGAAGAACATGAGAGGTGTTGCGAAAGGACTCTCACAGCTAGTTACAAAGTTGCTCTACGTTTACCAAGAGCTGGGAGGCCATTTATGGACGGGCCATTAATAGAAAGCATTATGTTGGACGTAGTAGGGGCAATGAATCCCTCATTAGCTCCCGCGTACAGCAGAATACCACTTTCCAGAATGACAATACATCGGAGACTCAACGACATTGCTGAGAATTTGCATGAACAACTGGCAGCCAAAAGTGAAAACTTCCTAGCGTACTCCATCGCACTTGATGAGTCCACGGAAATTAACGACACGGTTCAGTTAGCAATATTTTTGCGTGGCGTGCACGACGACCTACATGTAACGGAAGAGCTCCTGGATATGATTTCGTTGAAGGACACTGTTACAGGGGCGGATATTTTAGCAGCTGTTGAAATGGCAGCTGAAGGAATAGGACTCCCTTGGGAAAAGCTGTTTTCCGTTACCACAGACGGGGCACCAGCAATGTGCGGTAAAGCAAAATGGTTTATTGGCCTACTGCGGAAAAAACTTAAGATGCCGAATTTACCTTCCGTTCATTGTTTTGCGCACCAAGAGGCTCTTTGTGCGAAAGTGATCGGTTACAAGATGTGATGAAGGTAGTGGTGCGTATCGTGAACTACATTCGTTCTCATGGACTCACTCATCGTCAATTCAAAGAATTTTTGATTTACTTTGAAGAAGAGTATCCAGATATTCCCTACCACGCTGAGGTACGCTGGCTGAGCAAAGGGAAAATGATTTCCCGAATTTTTCGACTACCCCACACTGTGGCTCAGTTTTTAGAGAGCAAAGGACGTCCGGAGCCACTTTTTCGTGACCCTGAATGGGTAGCTGATTTAGGATTTTTAGCAGACATTATGGCTCTCCTAAATGATTTAAGTCTGTAACTCCAAAAAGAAAACAATCTCATCAACGATATGATCAGCAAAATAAACCTTTTCCAGTATAAACTGAAGCTCCTCAAAAACAACCTTACAGAGAAAAATAGGCAACACTTTCTTGAACTAGGTAAGCGAGATATAAATTGTACTTTTATTGGCTCTGAGCACTATGGGACTCAACATCTTAGGTCATAAGTCCCTTAGAACTTAGAACTACTTAAACCTAATTAACCTAAGGACATCACATACACCCATGCCCGAGGCAGGATTCGAACCTGCGACCGTAGCAGTCCCGCGGTTCCGGACTGCAGCGCCAGAACCGCACGGCCACCGCGGCCGGCTGTACTTTTATTAAAACAGCCTGATTTTTATAACCGCTCTAATCAAAACTGTACTATGTTTTTGTTTGACAGCATCTGTGTAGGAAGGAGCGCGCGTTGAAAAATACGTCGAGGTGCTACAATCCCTTGATAATGAGTTTAACGACCGGTTCCAGGTAATGTGCCGGTATATGACATACAGCTAAATAAAGGAGATTGCGTTACATGTGCAAGTGTAACATTACATTAAAACAAATAGCACACATTACATGTTTATTAAAGTCTATCGCATTTTAGTACTTCGAAACAACGGCTTACATTACATTCATTTATTAACATTGGCTTTGTTATTGTTTCAGGAAATTACCTACCTGCAGCCAGTTCTCGATGTTTTTATGAAACCTTTTTCGATGGATATTGATAGTGCGCCTTCAGATTTACATTTCGAGCTTATTGATTTGCAAAACGATGTTCACCGAAAGGATGTGTTTTACAATACAAAAGGTTTGCTCCAATTCTACCAGAATTTGCCGAAGGAAGAATTTCCCAAGTTACACAGAGAAGCAGCGAAGATTATTTCTATGTTTGGTTCCACTTGTGAATGTGAAAGGTTTTTCTCTGTTTTGTCTTGTACAAAAACTAGATTGTGTGCGAGTATTTCTAATTGTAATTTAAAAAAATCTCTCAGAATTGCTGTCAGTCAATCTCTTGTTCCAGATCTTAGTAGCATAATTGCAAATAAAATAAAGAGCACATAGGAAGATACATTTGTGTTGAAATCAAATTTAAAATTGTTACCATTTCAGTTATTATATAAATCTCTTTTGTACCGGTACACCAAACTAAGCTCTCCACCTAGTGTATATTAGTATTTGGCAATGACGAAGACAACAGGGTAAAAGCTTTGAAACAGGTCGAGACAGGCGGCGCGAGCAACACATGCTAAGGAAGTGAGAGGCAGCGCTGTTGCGCAAAGCCGATGAGCGGGGGGTCTGCACCGTCGTCAACATAGCGCAGTCGTCATCTGCAGTCTGCACTGTGCGATGCACCGGTGCATGCGCCTTGTGCGGCCCTGCTATAGAGGTTCGTCTGGTTGAACCTCAAAGACGACTGGTGGCTGCTGCTGTTTTCGCGGGAGCCGAAGATTCCCATTTGGTTGGCTGAAGTCAGTCGATAGGTCGCAGGATGGCTCCACGAGAGCTTCTGATCGAGGAACTGTGGTAGCAGTCAGCGTAAAAATCCAGAGCTCGTCTATGGAGAACTGAATACTGTTGGGATGCCAGGATACAATGATACCTATTTTCAATCATGTGTCAGTAGTGATGCGCGTTTGTCCGCACTGACGCACCCTCTGCCGAGATAAGCTGTCTGAATTACAGTGCCAGTGCTCACTGAGGTAGCGCCTGCAACTTATGGTACAGGCCACCCGCGCTGCAGTACTGTTATGTTGGAGGACTATGCTGCACAGTCATAACACGGCCAGAGACTGGCCGGAGCTGTCTTAACGTTCACATACTGCCCTCGATAGGTCCAATGTGTTGAATAAGTTCAAAGTCAGGTGACTTGAGTGGGTGTAAGCTATCCACTATGAAACTGTTATCAAGGAAGGTGCCGCCCCGAAGGTCGTTCCGCTGAGAATATGCCGTCAGAGACGATCGGTCGTACCCTGGGCAACGCTAGCAGAACCTTCCACCACGACAGCTCTCACGATAGTCATCATTAATACGACTGAAAAGCCCTGCTATCAAACATATGCAAACACACAAACTGTGACATTCTTATGACACAAGAGACCCATAGAAGCCCTTATGATCGGAGACCAAAGGAAAACGGCATGAAAAATCATTGAAAGACCAAATGCTCAGTATGCAAGTGCAATATTTGCCAAACCGGACATACTTATCCTATCCATGGACCTAGCGACAGGAAGAAAACGTAGAAATCCTGATTTTTGAAGTTCACTCACTCACAGCAACATCAGTGCATACACACCGAAGACAGATATCAATTTCAAGGAACCGAATAACTTCTGCTACAAACCAACGAAACTAGTCTTGGGTGATTTCAACTGCCACTGCACTTAAAGGACATGCAGAGAAACGGACAAAATAGAGAAGATGTTGAAGGTCGGGCCGAAAGCATGGAATTGAAGATCATAGACGACCCGAAGAAACCACCCTCTTCCAACAGTGAGAGGTGGTGCCATGGATATAACCCTTATATAGTCTTTGTAAGTGAGCACATAGTACACAAGTCGCAAAAAGACATGATGGAACCAATCCAACACTCTCAGCATCCACCAAACATGCGTGCTGTGACGGCAGTTGCGGTGCCAAAGGAAGTCCCATTCAAAAACCGATCTAATTATAAGAGAGCACAGTGGATTAATACAGCAGAAAATCTAATCACAGAAGTGGAAAATGTGGAACCTGTTCCAGTAAAGTACGATCAGTTTGTCAACATAGTGAAAACCATATCCCTAGCGAAGATATATGACGAGGGACTGTAGAACTACCTACACCCCGGACTTGACAAATCTTCAAAAGCACTGCAGGAGACATACCATCAAGTATGCAACGAAGACCCTTTCTCTGAAGAAACAATTGAAACAGGTGAAGAACTGATGTCTACCATATAAAAGTCGTGTAAGGATTTTCACACTTAGACATGAAGTATTGTAGTCATAAAGTGTGGAAACCCCTGAAAATCCTTATTGATGAAAACACTAGAATTTTTGCTGGAACGTCCAAAGCAACCCCTGATCAAATACCTGATCATCTACTTATAATGACAAAGCCAAAAGACGATCTGATCGGCCAAAGCAAAACCAAAAGATTATTTCACCTGCCAAAGCTACAAATATATGCTGAAGAAAATGACTTTATTGCTTGCCCTTTCACTTTAGTAGAACTACTGGAAGCAATATGCTGGATGAGCGATAGCAAAGCTCGAGGCCTATACGACCTTCTACTGGAGCAAATAAAGAGATTCGGCCAAGTGCTGGAAAGGGGGCTTTAAATCTAATAACAATTGCGTTTTGAAATTACAGGTACCCAAAAATGGCTCGTGCTCACACCCAGTTTTTAACGTACTTCCACCTCACTGCGTCAATTTAAATTACTGCTGTCACTGAGTTGCTGCTTTGCCTGACCGTGAGCGGTGCTAGCAGCGCGTATCGGTATATCCCCTCTCGTAGTATCTTTGCTCGACTGCTATTACTTTCCGGTAGTTGTCTGTCGTGAGGGAGTTCGGATCACGAGCTCGGGCTGCCAGTCAGTTGGAAGGCGTCTGGAGCGCAGTCCGGACCTGCCAGTCGGGGAGTTGTAATGCGACACTAATGCAGTCGGGTTGGAGCAGCAGTGAGGTCTGCGCCGACATCGCTCGCCCGACCATTGCCGCCACGCATCAATTGAGCCGGGCCACGGTATTGGTGGATCGTCGGTCGGTCGTCCTACCGGACGACGCGTTTTGGCTCGCCGATCGTTCGTGAGTCGGCTGTGTGTGTGTGTGTGTGTGTGTGTGTGTGTGTGTGTGTGTGTGTGTGTGTGTGTGTGTGTGTCTGTGTGTGTGTGCATGGGCTCCCGATTTGTCTTCCTGCGTGGTTAGTTACTGCTGGGTATCATCCAGGTCTTCGTGCAGTGTTTGTCAGGTTGTGTGTGTAGTTGGCGTTATTTCCACTGACGACTATTTTAGATGTTGCCGGCATTCTGAGCGTAGTCGGTCGGTTGGTGCGGAACAAGGAGGATATCTCCGTGCCCTTCTAACATTCTGCGTGGTGTCTATTTGTTCTAAGTCTTGTCTCCCTACCACTTTCACGCAACGACGCTCTGAGCGTGTTTTTTAGGGAATTGACTAGTTTGAACCTGGAACCTGTTGCTGGTAAGGAGACACCAGACCACACATGACATGTAGAGTTCAGAAGAGCGATGATATCACCAAATACTTAATGATTTCAGTGTCAGCTCCACTGCACTCCCTGTAAAAGAATCTCAATACTAACTAAATTTAATGGAAGGGGTTCAAGGCTTTCTTATTTTTAGTTAGCTGGTAAAATAACGTCGAAAAAGCAGTCAAGTTTACCATTGGAAATTTTATTCTGCTCACAAAACATTGTTTATAAATTTCGCTATTGATAAAAGGAAATATTTTAATACAGGATGATAAAAACCAACTGCGTTCAACAAAAATGTGAACGAATATTCCCTGAGTGGGTTTCAAGTTCTACAATGGATCGAATGATGACCTATGCCAAATCACATCTATAATCTAGATTTAAATTAAGTTTCACAAAAGAGAAACCTATCAAAATGGTCTACAGTGACCCTCAATAATCTTTAATTACTTATCTAACTTGTCATAAATTACAGTGGCTGATTTGGCTTCTCAATAATTATGTAACAGAAAAATCATCGCGTTTCAGATTGTAACTTACGTAGCAAATGTGAATAGTATGAGCTTCAATTGACGATCGACACTAGTATTACGTAAAAAGGGGATGTAACAGATGAGACTTCTGCAGTTCTGAGTGAAGCCTTATGCACTCAAAAATGCGGCATCGCATGCGTTCATTACCTTGTTGGTGTTCGTCAGGGGGCGGCGGGCGGCACAGCTCCACGCACCTCGCTGTCTCGGAAGCAACTCCCTCCTAACTTCTCCTTACTACAATTTACCGAAGTTGGTTTAAAAAAAAAAGCTATCTGGCTGTGTTTTCATCTGACCAATCAGCGTCCCAATGTCAACCTTAAGCTCTGCCTACAAAATTTCTGTCTATCCAATGAGAAACGTTATACTTTTCGTGGTGGGGCAATGTTTCTAACGTTTGTAATGTAACAGAGACGCGAAAAAGCCTCACGCAAAAACTTGCAGCTGGTGTGGCCCTTTTAGTGTTATCTTAAAATCTATACTGTTCTTCTGGAGGGCTTTATCTTTTAACATGGGCTGGGGTGTGGTCCTGGTGGTTGGCTGGCGACTTGGGTGTCTGTCCCTTATCGTAGGGCCTTCTAGCTTAACATGGTTCTGCTCTCGGCTTCTGTTCTCGTTTCTTCCCTCGGAACTGCGTCTGTTTCGCAGTGGGAAGGTATGACATGCATTTAGGCGTTCTTGTGTGAGTCTGTGGTATTCCATTTGCTCACTCGTTGATCGTATTACTTTGGTTAATTTAATGTCAGGATTTATTCGGAGCTATGTGACATACTGCCGGATTTGCTTATCATGTCAGGGTTTTCATGGAAGGTGTTGGATTTGCCTGACACCTTACACCCAGCAGACGCTGGCGGTCCCTGTGCAGTGTCTTAGCGTGTGTGGAGCTGTCCGATCGCCACGTGCTTCGTGGCTCACCGACCCAGGACGTCAAAGTTGAGTGGTGTACCCAAGCCACGTCCATTCATGTTGTGTGGTTCGTTTCGGTGGTTCGCTGTTGGGAAGGTTTTGCTGTGAGCAACACCGAGTGTTTGTGTTGCTGAAATTTAGCCACCATGCCATGGAATTAATTACATTGGTTGACTACAATTCAAGTGCACCAGCGGAACTTTCTGCCTTGTGGCCGTTAGTGTTCCGGTTACCTGCCCTGGCCACCAACGTAATTTCAAGCAGTTTCTTTTCCTCACCTGTTGTCGCTGTCCAACAGGGTGTGTAGTTTTGACAGCTTAATACATGTACATATTTGATAGTGGATAATTACGTCCATAAAATTTTTTGTTTGAGTTCTCATGTTCCGATTGGTGGCAAGCAAGTCGTTTTGTCGGTCGGTCCGTGGCTGTCCCTTGGTTGGGTTCCGAGGGATCAAGTGTAGTTGGGCTCACCGCCTGTCTCACCTAAGTGAACTAGGGCAGACCGACCCCATGGAGACTTCTGAGTGCTGTTGTCTTTACTGTCTTTCTCATGAGTGTTAAATTGTCTGTTTATAATCTGTCATAGCCAATGACAAAAAAATTCTTGCTTTTACTGTGCTTTATGTAAGTAGTTTTGAATTTGGGCAAGTGGATATTTGCTGATAGGTTATTGCCGTTGTGTTGTCTTTCTTTTAGTCCGGTTTCAGCTACTTAAAACTTAAGGCTCATATTTTTTTTAATTTTGGAAAATTAACTACGGGCCTTCAGCTTTGGAACCTTATTCATAAAATTACCTTTCAAGCTTAAACATTGCGACCTTCTGCCTTTGAAAGGTTATGGTAATTTATTTTAAAATCTTGAAAATTTTATTTTGGGCCTTCATCCATTTGTATTACATCTTGTTTATGTTTGTCTATCCACCCTTGCCTTGAGGCTTTCAGCCTAGCTGTAATATATATATATATATAGCCTAGCTGTAATGTATATGTATTAATTATTTTTTTATAATTGTAACTGCGAGTTTTCAGTCACTTGAAATTTACCTTGTTGGTTTTTAAGGGTTCTTGTTTGGAGGCATTCAGCCGTGAAAGATTTAGAGTTTGAAACTTGTAGTTGTAAAAGTTCGGCTATGTGCCGCTTTGGTTGTAAATGTGTTATTAAATTACAATAATTTACAATCTGAAGGTGAAACTGACCCCAACCTTATTTGGCCCTTTCCACAATCCTAATCACCTTTTCTACCCAGCGGGTTTAGCGGGAGTTTCAGCCACCTCCAAACGTGCCAAAGATCTGATCATACCTCAAGAATTTTCGACCAGTCTCGCATCTCTGTTAGCTATATAAAATGTTGGAAGGAATGATTCTGAACCGCACATCTGGATATGTAGACCAGACCCTTATTAGACAACAGGCGGGATTCCTCCCAAGAAAATCATGTTGTGGCCAGTTCCCCAACCTAACTCAACATACTGAAAATGGATACGAGACAGGGCAGATTACAGGCGTGAGCTTCGTGGACCTAACAGCGACGCATTACACAGTAAATCATAACGAACTCGCAGGGAAGATTCACCCATTGACCAAGGTCTACCGATTAACAAAGTTCATTCAAACCATACAACAAAACAGGCGGTTGTTTTGTCACAGTGAACAAGAACAAAAGCCAATGGAAAATCCAAACGAACAGTCTTCCTCAAAGCAGTGTGCTCGCACCGCAGCAGTACAATATCTGTACCAATGTCGAAGCTGTCGGAACGCACACAAGGTATTTCATCTATGCCGACTATACAGCGGTTTCAAACCAAGGAAGAACGTTCGAGGAGGTAAAAACTAGACTGACAGTAGTTCTCAAAGATCTGGCAGAATACTATGACAGTAACCACCTAAAGCCTAATCGATCCACAAATAGCTCTGCGCATTTCACTTGAGTTACAGACAAACTTGGGGAAGACTGGAAGTAACTTGGAGGGGAAAACAACTACTACACTGGGACACCCTTACGTGCCTCTGAATAAAGCTTGACCGCCCATTCAGTTTCAAAGACAGTTGCGAGAACATGAAGCTCAAATTCTGCAGCAGAAATAATATTATACACATCCCAGTAAGAGCACATTCTACCTCTGTTTCTCTTCGGCGGAATATACTGCACCGGTCTGGCAAAACTTCGCACACGTGCAGGCACATTGACACCTCTCTTACCGGAAAGACCAACTCCAGTTGACAAAATATACCATCTTATAGGCATAGCACCCCAGGATATCAGACGAAGAACAGCAACAGAGGTTTAGAGGAAGAAATGCGATAATGTTTCCAGGCGTCCCATGTCTTGAAGCGAAGCATAATGTTCTAGCCTGAAGTCGAGGAAGAGCTTTCTTAGAGCAGTTGAAACCAGTACTTCACAACCTTCCACTGACCGTATAGATCTGGACGAACAAGGCAACTGTAAATTATAACCAAAACCTAAAGTAAGAACCCCATGCTGGTTTCCAGCTACCAGACACGACGTGGAAAACTTTGAACAGACCGTGAACTTGAGCAACTCTGTGCAAACAATACTTGCAGTGGTGGGGCTACAATACAGGAGATACAACCTGCAATTGCTCGGTCTGCCCGAAGTCGTCTGAAGCCTGCTCAGTGGAGGACATAGTTTCAGTAAATGTCCTAGCAGTCAAGAATGCCAAATTTTGCCACTCAAATTCAATTTAACACATATAAAGTCTAATACAAATATTGTAGATATTGTATAGTATTGTATTATACAGAATTTGTAAATGTCTGTTACGTACTATCCTAGACATAATAATAATAATAATAATAAAATGGTTCAAATGGCTCTGAGCATTATGGGGCTTAACATCTGAGGTCATCAGTCCCCTAGAACTTAGAACTAGTTAAACTTAACTAACCTAAGGACATCACACACATCCATGAGCGAGGAAGGATTAGAACCTCCGACCGTAGCAGTTGCGCGGTTCCGGACTGAAGTGCGTAGAACCTCTAGGCCACACTGGCCGGCTAATAATAATAATAATAATAATAATAATAATAAATAAAGCTATTTAATTTTCAACAATAGGATTGTTTCATTTGTAACAGATCTCTCACCCTCTGGCTGTATTCGCTTCTAACAATGACCGCCTTCTCTATTTAAGACGGCCAGGGTTAAAGTCATTATTACTAATATATACTATTAGTGACTGGAAAAGTACTGAATAATAACAATTCAAATTTCGCGACACATTGGAATTTATTATAACATATTAGTCGTTATGATTTCTAACTCTTAATGCACACTGTTGAAATCAAAATAATATCTTTCATACACGTGAGTACATTACCAACGGTATTTTCTCCAGTTCTTTATAATTCTCAGGTTGAGATATATCCTGCACAAATCTTTCGGGGTATCGCTTCGTCTCTACTATGTTAATTAACTATGTTATTCACTTTGATACTTTTAAAACGACCATTCGCTTAGCGTCCATACTTTGGCATCAGACTCGACAGACTCTACAAATAATGTTGCAGTTCGAAGGGAACTCGTGGCTGATGTAAGGGCGCACTCTCTCTGGTTTAGGTGTTTGGTGAGGTACCCTTACGTTGTGACGATGTAGGGTGATACACAAGCATCATGGAGCCTTTCACAAAGCATTCTAATACAGTTTACTATACGAGTGAGGAGGTACTGACGTTGAATTTATAGGTCATCTGTAAAGTGATAGCTCAGACGACTGAATGGATGCACATGACTTATGCTAGTTTTCCTTAAAGGTGGACAGTGAGAGTCACACAAGGTTTGCATTGCCCCGATGTAAATATCTGCCACACAGAAAACCATCCAAAACGAGCGTGAAAAGTGCTCATAACAACTGAATAATATCGTGACCTGTCTTTCCCGACATACACCTTTTGAGGGGAATATATCACCCACTATCCTTCAGTCCAGGCGACGTTTCGTCATGCATCGAGCATCTTATACATGATGCTCTCACTTCTCACTGTGACGGCCAGCTCAAGAACTAATGACACAGGAATCTTATGTCACGACGAATTATACCGTTTGCAGTGCCACAGAAACAAAATTCCTCTAGTGAGCGCTGTAATTACGTCTAATCCAATGGCTGATGAATAAATTTTTCTAGATTTTTGTGGCAAATAATTGATCAGAGACCAAACTCTCCCATCCGTCGCTGTGGTCCTTTAGAAAAAAGGATCAGAACAAGATTTTGACGCAATAAATGTGCAAAACACATCCAATGGAGTCAAGTATAATTTGGAATAATTCCTCCAATTATACAAGGTGTAACGGGTAAATTGCAGTAACTTCTATTGGTACCTGAGGACACTTTACTCAGCAAAATAGCTTCGTTATTTATGTCACTTGCAGTCTAATATATACAGCTATTACAGCTATCGTGTGTTTTTAGGTTAGACAGTACTCCCATGTACGCGTCGTACAAGAAAGTGATTAGAGTCTGTTTTCCTCGAGATCAGTGGAGGCGCTATTGAGAACGGAGAAACGTGCTGTACGCCTCTTGATATCGAATTTCGGTATCGCTGTCCCTTTACTAACAACAAATGGAGGAATCTGTCAAGGTTCGGACGTACCCAGTAATCATCTCTTCTCCTACACACATGCTTAGTAGGAAATAACAATGATTTGTCTATCGTTTTTTGCGTTGTCTACGGGTGCATCACCACAAACAAGGGCAATAGTGAAAAAACATTTAATTCAATATTTAAAGTTTATTCTGGCATTGACAATCCTAATCCTGGCATTGTTTCTTTTAATGTGCATAACGCTGATGCGTTATGCGAAACAGCAAGACATGGAACATCATACAGAACTTTATTTATGGAAAGGAAAGGAATATTACACATTCTGTAGCTCGTAATATAATCAGCACACGCTAAATTAGTCTCTTATGAGTGTCCGTAAGAGAATAATAACCTTGATATCTTTCACGTCCTTCAAACCAGTGTTCGAAATGGCGTCCGTCAGCTGCACGGCAGGCTTGTAACCGACGATGCCACGACGCTTTGCCCCGTATTTTTGCTCCAGCGTCAGTCTTGATTGTTGTGTGAGCTTATTTGATTCGTCGTCTTAGAGTCGCTTCATCGTTGATGACACCTGTGTGTACAAGAGCTCATCGACAGGCCCCCAGAAATAAAAATCGACTTGATTTAAGTCGGGTATCTGGCCGGCCAACGCATATGGCTTACCCAGCTAACCGATCTGTTGCGAAACTGGCAATCTAAATACCGATGAACTATTCTACTACCATGAGGAGATGCCCCATCGAACATAAACCACACATCGCGGCGTTCTTGAAGTGGAGTGTCATCCAGAAGCTATGGCAATGAAGACTTGTAGCAGGCCGGCCGCGATGACCGAGCGGTTCTAGGCGCTTCGGTCCGGAACGGAGCGACTGCTAGGGTCGCAGGTTCGAATCCTCCGTCGGGAATGGATGTGTGTGATGTGCTTAGGTTAGTTAGGTTTAAGTAGTTGTAAGTTCTAGGGGACTGATGGCCTCAGATGTTAAGTTCCATAGTGCTCAGAACCACTTGAACCATTTGAACTTGTAGGAGGTAAAGATAAAGACCACGTGTCAGCCTCGCAGACAGCTCTAATGAAACCATAAGCACCCAGTATTCGACAAATACCCGCATAACGTAAGAAAAGCTACTTTCGTACTATATTTCAGAAATACGAAATGATTTCTTTCTCCAAACAAATGTTGTTCGGCGGTTACTTTTACGCCATAATCTGGTTCTCGAAGTTATTTGTAGTTTTGTTACGGCAGCGAGTAATACGGGTTCCAAGTTATAAAATTTTTAACGGAGTTGAACTACCTAGACGTAAGGTAGGTAGGTTACGCCACGATTAGCTGCGGACTAGGAAGCACGGTGCTACAAGAGAGACGGGCAGCACAGTCTGCGACTCTACAGACTCAATTTGAGATTTTGTATTATAATTCTTGTAACATAAATTCATTACGTAATCTAATTATGTGTTATGTAGAAACAAGTCTGT
Organism: Schistocerca serialis cubense; assembly: GCF_023864345.2. Lineage (NCBI taxonomy): Eukaryota > Metazoa > Arthropoda > Insecta > Orthoptera > Acrididae > Schistocerca > Schistocerca serialis. Next base: position 17,087,300 of record NC_064646.1, read on the forward strand.
CTGCTATGTACACCACAGTATGATTGGTGGGACGTGAAAAGGGGCCGGCGGCCATCATGTAGCCAAGACAAACTACCAATTAAATCTTAATATTAATCTCCATATTAATTCTTAATCTCAGTATACTTAAGCTTAATGTTAATCTTAATACGGTGTCTGTGTTGTTCAGAAGTACTATGCAATGCAGGCACTGCGACGACTGCTGCCGTTATGAAATACCGGCTGATCAAAAAGTCAGTATAAATTTCAAAACCGAAGAAATCACGGAATAATGTAGATAGAGAGGTACAAATTGACACACACGCTTGGAATGACATGGGGTTTTATTAGAACCAAAAAATACAAAAGTTCAAAAAATGTCCGACAGATGGCGCTTCATCTGATCAGAATACCAATAATTAGCACAACAAAGTAAGACAAAGCAAAGATGATGTTCTTTACAGGAAATGCTCAATGTGTCCACCATCATTCCTCAACAATAGCTGTAGTCGAGGAATAATGTTGTGAACAGCACTGTAAAGCATGTCCAGAGCTATGGTGACGCATTGGCGTCGGATGTTGTCTTTTAGCATCCCTAGAGATGTCGGTCGATCACGATACACTTGCGACTTCAGGTAACCCCCAAGCCAACAATCGCACGGACTGAGGTCTGAGGACCCGGGAGGCCAAGCATGATGAAAGTGGCAGCTGAGCACACGATCATCATCAAACGACGCGCGCAAGAGATCTTTCACGCGTCTAGCAATATGGGGTGGAGCGCCATCCTTCATAAACATCGTACGTTCCAGCAGGTGTTTATCAGCCAGGCTGGGGATGAAGCGATTCTGTAACATATCGGCGTACCTCTCACCCGTCACGGTAGCAATTACAAAACCAGAATCACACATTTCCTCGAATCCAGAATCCTCGAAGAAAAAAGGCCCGATAACAGTAGATGTGGTAAATCCAGCCCATACCGTGACTTTCTCGTCGTGCAATGGAGATTCCACGACAGTTATAGGATTTTCGGTAGCCGAAATTCTGCAATTGTGGGCGTTGACAGACCCTCGGAGAGTGAAATGAACCTCGTCGGTCCACAACACGTTACTCAACCAATCGTCGTCCTCCGCCATCTTTTAAAACCCCCACACCGCAAATGCCCTCCACGTGACTAAATCGCCAGGTAACAGTTCATGATGCCGATTGATTTTGTACGGATAGCATCGGAGGGTACGCCTCAGTGCCAACCGAACAGTAGTGTACGGAATGCCGGTGCGACGTGCGACTGCACGAGCGCTGACTTCCCCGTGCATAGACGAACCCGCTACAGTCTCCATTTCTTCCTGAACTGTCTCAGCAGCATTACGCCTTGTGCTCGGTCGGCCACTACGCGGTCTATCGTCTAAACAACCCGTGGCATCGAACTTCGAAATCATTCTGAACTAGCACATTCCCAATTCTGATAATACAGCTTCACTAAAAGCGCCTTTTCAGGTAACGTCAACCTGCTGCGACTGCTGGCGCATCTGATTCTCTCTCTCATTACAGCTCCTTTTATACACGATTGTCATGCTCAATCACTACTGACTTTTTGATCACCCGGTACATGAAATACACTCGCAGTTACAACCATCAGTGTATCATGAAATGACGACTGTGAAAATTTGTGCCATACCAGGACTCGAACCCTTATTTCCAACTTATCACGAGCCGTCCTCTTAGGCTATCCGAGCGTTTTAAACAGCCATACCCAAACTTCCACATGTCGTCAACCATGTGGATATCCCGCACTCGTACATTCATCACGTGTATTCCTTTACACGGGAGTCATTTTAATTGAAACGTGGTTGCCTACTTATGGAAGTTTGGGTGGGACTGTGAACCGTACTCGGATAGTCTAACGGTAAAGTGACAACTCACGATGAGCTGAAAATCCGGAATGGAGGATCGATTCGGCACAAATCTTTACTGTCGTCATTCCATTGTACAGCTGATGGTTGCCCTTATTCGCAACTGCGAATATATTTCACGTACGTAAGATTATTCTTCCTGAACCGTTTGATCGATTTTAGCCAAACGTGGTACACACATCATTTGCAATCTGGAGAGATGGTCTGTGATGCAAGAACCACCTACCTCTCAAATTTGGTTGGGGTTGTAGGTGAAAAAGAAGAGTAACGCATCGCACGCAGATACCTAGACTGCATTCACTCAATGTTTGAGAATGAGAGCAGTTAGTGTCTTCCAACAAGCTTTATACATAATGTCAAACCTTTACGAAACTTATTTTCGACGTCCCTCCCAAAATGATGAAACGAGAAAAGTTTATCGCTTATGTAATTTTCTAAGCTCATGCAGTGTAACTGTCGCACCAGACACGACACATCAGTTTATTACTTCTTCACTACTAAGTCAACTGGCAACACAGTTTGGGGACATTTTCATAACACTCCGCTGAATGTACCTGTAAAACTGTATCATTGTACGAGAGGTAATTCAGAAGGTATGTCATCATTAAAGTGAGCGTGAGAAAGTAGCTGATCTTAAAACGGTGCGATAATTACCTACAACCAAGCGTTTTATGATGAGACCACTCAGCGACTTCCAACAAACTTTAAACATAATTTCAAGCATGTTCAATCTCGTTTTAACGATTGATGTAATCACAAGTTTGGGGGGGATCTGCCAGTGTAAGAGAAGGCGGGGAGCACTGTGTTGTTAGTATAACAGCAGAAGAGCTCAGCCAATTCGAACGCGAGCTAGTCAGTAGATGTCATCTGAGTGACAAATCCACTAGAAACACTTCAGTCCTTCTGAAATTGCCCAAGACGAGCGTTGATGTGTGACGCTAAAAGGGAAATGAGAAGGAATAATCACAACGAAACCAATAAAGGCAGACCTAAAGTATTGACAGAAAGGGAGCGTCCAGCATTACGAAGGGTGACTGTAAAAAGTCTCATGAATTCAGCGTAATTAGTCACTCTTGAGTTCCAAAGCTCTACCAGCTGTCCAGCGAGCACAATGACTGTGGGTAGGGAGTTAAAAGGACTGGGGTACGACGGTCGAGTTGATGTTCATAAGCCACACATTTCTGTAATCTGTGCTATGCGACGCGTGATTTGGTGTAGACAGACGCCATAGGACGGCGGATGAATGGAAATGGGTGCTTGGAGTGATAAATCACGCCAATCCACATCGCGATTGAGTAGAAGAGTTTGAGTTTGGTGAATGCCTGTGGACGTTACCTGTCGTCATGTTTAGTATCAATAGTGATGTACTGAGGATGATGTTTTCCTTGGTTAGGATGCGGTCCATATCTTGCGATTAAAAAAACGCCAAAAGATGAAGGATAAGAACACATTTTACATATTTATGTACTGTGCACATTAGTGGAACAGTTCGGAGGCTACGATTGCATCAGTTAGACATTGGACTCTGTCATAAAGCAGCATCTGTAAGGCAATGAGTTGTGGATAATAACAGTCCTGAAGAGGACTTGCCTGCGTAAGGACCCTACCTGAACCCAGTGGGACAGCTTTGGATTGTGTCAGAACGTCGTCTTTCCTCCAGACCGCAGTGCCTGATGTAAAGGTGCAGACCTTTCGAAGCCTTGGACCAAAGTTGTTCAAGCAAGTTAATGGAGGTCCCGTAATAGTGTGGGCTGTGCTTCACCGAATGGACTGGGTCCTCTGGTCCAACTGAACCGACCAGTGTCTGGAAATGGTTATGTTCCGCTGCTTGGAGACCATCTGCAGCAGGCCAGAGTGGCCGAGCGGTTCTGGGCGCTTCAGTCTGGAACCGCGCGGTCGCTACGGTCACAGGTTCGAATCCTGCCTCGGGCATGGATGTGTGTGATGTCCTTAGGTTAGTTAGGTTTAAGTAGTGCTATGTTCTAGGGGACTGATGACCTTAGAAGTTAAGTCCCATAGTGATCAGAGCCATTTGAACCAACTGCGGCCACTGATGGACTTCACGCTCCCAAACAACGATGGAATTGTTATGGATGACAGCGCGCTATGTCACTGGGCTACAGTTGTTCGCAATTGATTTCAAGAACTTTGTAGACTGTTCGAGCGAATGATTTGGCCACCCACATGGCCCGTCATGAGTCCCATAAAACATTTATGAGACATAATGGAGAGGTCAGTTCGTGCACAAAATCCGCAATTGTGGACGGCTGTAGAGACAGCATGGGTCAAGATTTGTGCAGGGGACTCCCAACGACCTGCTGAGCGCATACCAAGTCGAGTTGCTGCACTAAGCAGGGCAAAAGGAGGATCGACACGATATTGCGAGGTATTCCAAGTCTTTTGACAGCGCACTGCAGAGGCCAGTACTGACAGATTTTATACTGATAAAGGCCAAAATGTGTTAACATCTCTAGATCAATTTTATTCGAACTCCCTCTTCACGGACGACTTTAATTCATTACTTTTGTCTCACACTGTGTTAGTCTGGCTATATGGAGTGTATTCAAATTGCATTGCTTTACTAATAACTCTTTTCGTTTTAGTGAGCTACGTCCGGTCGTATTTTGAGAATACACTTTCCTGTTGAGGATATGGTACGAGGTGTGTTTTTTTTAAGTAAGTACCGTTTTGAAATTTAAAAAAAGATATGCTAAGGTACCTCAATAATTTCATTTTTACATGAAAGCCTAAACTTTAATCTACGCACTGACGCCATTACAGTCTGATTCTTCCTTGTTTACGTTGTGTACTGACTGTTTAAGATGCCTCCGATAATCGTGAGTCCCGCCGACTGTGAAGTACGGGCTGTTATAAGATTTCTTAGTGCTAAAGTCCTAAAAGCGATCGACATTCACCGTGAGATCTACGCAGTTTACGGAGAAAACATTAAGATTGATGGAATGGTAAGAAAGTGGGTGAGAGCATTTAAAGGTGGCCGCACATATGTGCATGACGAACAACGGAGTGGGCGTCCTTCGGTCGTTAGTGAAATTTTGGTGCAGGAAGTGGACAATAAGGTGAGAGAAAACATACGCTTTACGATTTCCTCCTTGCGGGATGGCTTTCCCAATGTTTCTCATAGTGTTTTGTATGGCATTGTGACCGAGCACTTTAATTACCGAAAATTGTGCGCATGTTGGGTACCGAAAATGATGACAGATGTGCACAAAACCAAACGTTTAGACAGTGCACTGACTTTCCTTCAGCGGTACTACAACGACGGTGATGATTTCTTAAGCCAAATTGTTACGGGCGATGAAACATGGGTGGCCTACGTCACATCAGAATCAAAGCAACAGCCCATGGAATGGCGGCATTCAGATTCACCCAGAAAAGTGAAGTTTAAACAAACAATCTCTGCCCGGAAAATCATGTGCACAGTTTTTTGGGACAGAAAAGGAGTATTTCTTGTGGAAATTCTGCCTCGTAATGAGACAATCAATGGAGCAGCTTACTATAAGACATAGCACAAGCTGCGTCGTTCAATTGAGAACAAAAGACGTGGCAAGTTGAGCAAGGGAATCGTTTTGATGCAAGACAATGCCCGTCCGCATGTGGCGAATCAGACCAAAGATCTCATCACATCTTTTCGATGGGAAACTCTAGATCATCCTCCGTACAGCCCCGATCTTGCGCCCAGTGACTACCATCTGTTCCCTCACTTGAAGAAACGCCTGGTGGTCAGCGTCTTCAAGAGGATGAAGAAGTGAAAACAGTGGTGATGCAGAGGTTAACAAGTCAGGCGTCAGCCTTCTATAAGGAGGGTAGTCAAAAACTGGTACAACGTTATGACAAGTGCCTCAATATTATCGGAAATTATGTAAAAAGTAGATTAAGGTACAGGCTTTCATGTACAAATAAAATTACTGAGGTATCTTAGCACGTCTTTTATTAATTTCAAAACAGTACTTACTTAAAAAACACGCCTCGTGAAACATATTATTGACGTTAGATCACCCTTGATTCCAGTAGTGTTCACTCTCTCGCATCTAGACCTAGTTTTGCACCTGGAAACGTAACTTATTATTGCGTATGCCTTCAAGGTATGTGTACTGAAGATCATTACGCTGTCAAGAGCAGTTGATTTATATGGCAATATTGATTGTCTCCATAATGTAAAAAAAAGTCTTTTATGTGCTAATCGGCAAACAGGCTTCTTGCATGAAGTCTCGTGTTACGTCAGTCAAATATTACCCCTAACAGTTAAAGTCTAAAACAGGCTATAAATGACGTGTCAGAATTGACATTACCACTTAGAAGCTTCTTACAGCAACTCTAAGCTTTACATCAAGATAGTTATTTGTTGATTAGTGCCTGAGACGTTCGAATTCGTTGCGTGTGTGTGTGTGTGTGTGTGTGTGTGTGTGATACCAGAATCCCGATTTAACCCGCAGTGAAACCGTGGTGAAATCATGTGTGCGTAAGACAGATAAAACAGCACAAGAAATTTGCTTTGGTTCTATGTTCAGATCTGGGCTGTTATCTTTAACACCGCCTACAGTTCAGGGTATGGTAGAAGATTAGAAGATCACGGTTTCGTTACGAGCTGTGTAGCTAATGAATGTATACGGTAATTCTCGTTGTCGCTGGTGTTATTCTCATAGAGGATTTCAGTACTTGAAGTGATGCTTTGGTTCAAACTTGAGTTATGGTGTAGGCAGATTCAGTACTTCAGACTTGTTTGGATGTTAAATTCCATGAATGTTCCATTATTTTGTCAGGCTATACATTTAATTATTGAGTATTAAATGTTCAGATTTCAACTTAATGGTATGACAATGATGCGGCATCCTACCACCTCCTCTGGAGGGGACAAAGATATTCACAAACGCAGCTGTCCTCCTCTGCAACAAGCTACGGTACATTCTCCGTACAGTTCACACCCCGTTGAATTTCAGAAAACTACTGGAGCCCTGCCTTTTGCCAACGTCACTCCTTTAAAAGTAACCCTTAACTCCAAGTTTTGTCTGTATCAGTAAAGCAAATTCCTTCGTCTTCTTCCAGTTACGTTTCTTCCTGATTCCGTTCCCCTGTCTTTATTAACTGCAGTTCTCTTACGCTCTTATTTCTCTCCCTTTCCTTGCAGTTCTGATACTTCTGCTGCTGGCAGTGGTTCTGAGTTTAAACGTACCTGACTGTATTCTACTTTTCTAATACAGCTACGACTGCTTTCCACTGTTTACGATTACTTTTTTGTATGCTATATTCACTTTAATTCTTTTTATAACATTTCTGTATGGATACTGCGCCGTAATGGACACGCACCGTTCCATTGGGAACGAGATGGGATGTGAATTTCCCTGCGGCACTGTAAAGTGACCGCTGTGTCATATCTATATTGTCAAATCTGTATCCCGGAACGCAATACAAGTTCCCGATTGCCTATCTAATATCTCCGGGGGCAACAAAAATTTTATTTTCAGTATTTTTCGTTATTAGTCAGCGGACTAAAAACTTTAAAATGCTTCCATAATCTGCTCCGTAAGAGGTACAATCTCACGTTAGAAATGTAGCATAGTTAGACAAGTATTACTTATTAACTGCGCGTTCGTCATGAGGCAGCGTTCTGACGGCGTGAAAATAGCCGGACTTTATTTATTCAGTAATTGAGAATGAGAGCACTTCGGGACTTCCAACAAACTTTATAGATTATTTCAAATACTTACGAACCTTTTTCTCTTTGACATTCCCCACGAAATGATGAAAAGGAAGAAATTATATAGCTTACTAAATTTTCGCTGTTCACCCAGTAAGACTTCAGCGTAAGGCATCACGTTTTCATTCATTACTTCTTTGCTATTAACTTCATCCGCAAGACACTTTCCTGACTTTATCTACATGAATCACTGAATGTACCTGGAAAATTACGTCATCGTATGATGCGTAGTTCAGGATATACGACATCATAAATATCGAAATGCGTGAAAAACTAGCTTTTACTTAAAATGGATTGCAAATTACGCCAGCTATATTCATCCCGCGTTTCATAATGAGCACTTGGGAACTTTCAACAAGATTTAAGTATGATTTCAAACTTATCCTCAACTGTTTCCCACTTACATGCTTTAAGTCAAATATTTAACAGATTAACCCATCTGCAAAGTAATCAGACGTTTGAAGCTGTTTTACAAGTAGAAATTCTATTCTTTAAAGGATTGGAGGTTTACTGCTAATTTAAGAGGGCGCGTTGTTCCCTACCCGCCTCTTAGCATAAGGACGGGCTCCGTGGCCACGAAGTCTCATTCTGCCCCTGTTAAGACGTGGAGGCAGCTTACAGGCCGGCATGCACGTGATCCGCGACTGGATCTGGGGGAGGGGCACCAGCCCCACCTAGCAGTCGACAAGAAAAATTTCAGGTACCTGCATTATGTCCAGTTTATAGTTCATCGTTAAGCATTCACATCCATTTAAACATTCCGGTCCTACTACTGTGGTACAGTTGTTGTAATAAAACAGGCTTTGACGAATGTTTTCTCCCATCTAGCAAACTGTGTAATACCACCTAAATTCTTAACAGATTTGGTATTGTCTTCGTTTATAAAGTACATAATCCATTACTGTGTATGTTTACCAACGCTTCTAACTATCGAGCACCGTAAATTTTGCCGTAATTATACTGTTGGTTGTGCATTGATATAATGCACTTTGAAGATTAGTCCACAAAGATTCGACAGCAAATCCGATTTAAACAAAGTTACCTTATTCATTAACAATTTTAACAGACTATTTCAACTGCAGATGAAAATCATATCACCATATACATTTAATACTTCTTTTATCGATGTGTAGTCGACATAGTAGTGTAACAGGAAGTTTCCATTTTCAATATTTTCAAATGTTTTAAACTTTCTTATCTGCTGTTATTATTACAAAACTTCACTTAATTACACGTCTTCAAGATCTGTTCCATAAAATAAATTTAGTGATTAATCTAAAAATGGAAGTCACACACACATAATGTTGACTCATCGAAAGTTCTAAGGTCTTCGAGGCATATATTATTGTTCACAGACGCCAATTGCTAAGGGATGGACTTTGCAGTATAATATTATGCTTCATTTCAATGCCTCTAGACAGTGACGCCATCTCAAGAAGCTAAACAACTTTTTACAACTGTCGGATGTCACTTTTCTCGCATTTGAATATACACCTATATTGCTTGCTAACAGTTGTAACCTCCCCTCCGCAAATTTTATAAGAAAAGACAATACTCAATAGAAATGGGAGCCAAGTGTAACCTCCCCACAAAAATTTTAAAAGAAAATAACGATACTAATTAGAAATGCTGATGGACATTACTCTATGCGTAACCTGCCCACAATGAAATGTACTGAAAATGGCAACAAAAATATGAAATTCGCAATCTGACTCAAATATAAATTCTTCGCAAAATTTAAAGTCCGTTCACTGACAAGAAAATACAATTAAAACCGAAATATCGGTCTTTGGCCCTGTGAAAAACAATCAGAATTAAAGTCTTACCTCAGAATAAATGGATGTCACATATCTGCTCTTGTTGTTGCGCACCGCTTGGAGGAACTGCATTGCAAATAATAATATTCTCCTTTTTTTTTTGTGATTCTAGTGAAATTTTTCTTCAAAAAGAAGTGGAATGAAATGGGAAGTGCAACGAGATCTTTAGTTCAAAAAAATTAAAGTTTTGAGAAAATGCTTTTGAAATAAAAAATTATTATTGGGAGACTTGTTGGAGAATAATTACAATAAATAAAATTTTTCATTATCTAATGATTATATTAATTAACAGTATACCTTATTCCTCATCTTGACCATTGTTACCGACCGCCTACATCACACAACCGCACTGGGCTGCTACTTAGCGACAACTAACTCGCAAAGACTACTGTACTGCACTGGCCTACAGCTACTAACAGACTGAGCAACGACTACTACTGACTGAGAACCGCTCGCAACACTCGCGCGGTCAAGCGCATACTCTGGTCACAGATGCTACAATGCCTCGCCATCGCTGCTGCGTTACATACGTGTTTCATAACCCTCCACTCGGGGGGCAAAAATTTGGCAGCGATGGTGAGTCATTTGGACTTGCCAAGCGCGGCAAAATTTTTCTTTAAGTAACAAAATCCTACAACTTACAGAATATTTAAATGTTGTGCACACGCACTAAGTACAAAATATATCAGACAAGGACAAAATGTGAATACTAAACATAGTAGCAAATCAGAAAAAAGTATATACAAACTTTTTGACAGATAAAGTGCACAGGCACTGAAAAAATTCCTTAGCATATGCAGAACAAATAAACAGACTGGCAAGAATAATTAGATGTAGTACATAAAGTAAATGTTGTGCACACGCACTAAGTACAAAATATATCAAACAAAGACAAAATGTGAGTACAAAACATAGTAGCAAATCAGAAAAGTATATACAAATTATTTGACAGATAACAAAGTGCACAGGCACTGAAAAAATTCTTTAGCATATTCAGAACAAATAAATAGACTGGCAAAAAATATTATGTTGACAAATGTACATGCACTGAAAAATGTCTTTAGCATGTTCACAACAAATAAACATAATGGCAAAAAAAATTCATGTCCAAAGTGCACATGCACTGAAAAATGTCTTTAGTATTTTCACAACAAATAAACATAATGGCAAACATCATGTCGACCAGTGACATAAGCGTACTCACACTGGAGTTTAGCGAATCGAAAAATGTATAACCTATGAACATAAATGATGTTACCAAAAAAAAAAAAATTTTTCTTTATGTGACAAAAATCAGGATAGGAAAGGGAAGGATTGCATCATGGTTGTAGCACTTTAGATTGCACACAGCTGCTCTGAAAGTCCATATCTTTCCACAGAAGTACAACACCAAGTGACACAACTTGAAGTTCTTTTCCCATCAGAATTTATCAGTGTAGCCAAGACACTGAACTGTCGTCGTAATGTTCCATGTTTTCATTTTGGCAGTACATTAGGTACACCAAACAGTGGGACCATAATAATGTCTTCATCGCTCATGGTGGTGGACAGCATGTCGTGTCAACACCACACTCTTACAAGGCACACCAACGTAGAATGAGTGCAAAACCAAATATAGTGCTCCATGATCACTGGGATAAACAGGACAAATGGACATTGCAGTAATTCAGGGTAGTCAGCTTATGAGGTGAAGGACATCAAGTCACATAATATTGACAATTACAGTCTTCATTGATAGTTCGTGGCATTCATAGCCCAGTTATTGAACATTTCTGTACCAAGTATGTAGTATTACAGAAAAATGTTCATTAATTGTTTTACATAGAATCAGTAGCCTTCTTTTCCTGGTTACAAAGCATTATGAAATAATCGCATTCCTTTCAGTTACAGAGTATAATCAAGAATCATTAACTTTCTCCTAATTACAGTTAATTAATCATTTGTTTTTAATTAATCATTTGTCTAATTACAGTTAATTAATCATTTGTATAATTACAGTTAATTAATCATTTGTCGTTAATTAATCATTTGTCTAATTACAGTTAATTAATTAATCATTTGTCATTTCAATATACTAAGAATTATTAGCCTTCTTCTAATTACAAAGCATTATTAAACAGTCACATTCTTTTCTGGTTACAAAGTATCAACATTGGAAACAAGAGCTAATCAATGGCATAATTAATCACAATTCGTGGAGTGACATTAATGATTGGCACTCAGTGGCCATCAAGTATTGAATAGAATAAAACATAGTTCATCATTCAGTATTATTCACATCATTACAAAGTCATTATTAAAAATCAGTTAATTACAGTCAAATCATTAGTAATCACAGGCATTACAATAAACAGTGGCAGTTATTAGCTAGTGACATAGCATTATTTTGAATACAGTCTCATTAAGAGGTCATTACTCGAGTGACATGCTATTCAGAGTTGATCAGTATTATTCAGAATTATCATAAACTAGTGACATTATGTGGGACTGGTAATACATTTTTTTGGTAGCAATGCATTGCGTTGGGATCGATAATTAATTGCTGAGACATAATACTTTTTGCTTTTGACCTATTGCTGCAAATGAGGATAGGTAACGTCATTCGTCATGAGTCAGCTGTAGCAAGATTATGTAACAAGGCAGTACATGTGATCACATTTATAAATGATAAACACAAATGGGTAAAAAATATAAAAATGCAAGTACTAGAACAGGTACAATAAGTAACAGGTTTAGTAAGTGTCATGAAAAACTTCTCCTGGAAAAAATACAAAAACGGATTATTGACCTGAAAGAAGAAACGCACACTATGCTGAAAAGTAGTGAACTTCGAATTAACAAGTAGTGAAATGTGTATAAAATGTGTTCCATAGCTGTCCTTTCCAAAACTTTCCGTCATCCTTCTATGCAATGTAACACCTGCTGTCAAAGCAAACTGCAACAAATACTTAAATAACTACGTAGCATAAATACACAACTTCAACATTATCCTCATCTGTAAAGAAAAAAACTTCATTATCCATCACATCATTATCCATATTATCATAACTTCATTATTATCACCACCTGTAAAGAAAAACTTCATTATTCATAATACCATTTCCTTCATCATTACTCATCAGTATTCACTATCATCTGCAAAAAATCACTTCATTACTCATTATACAACTATTCCTTATCTCTAGCATATTTCATCACTAAAACTAAGACGTGTAGTTCTCTCTGACAGCCTGCATCAATCACCTTGTATTCTGAAAGAAAAAATTAGTTAAGACTGCTATTCTGTGATGAGTATAGTATAGTCTTGTTAATGCTTGTTAATCCTGATCCCTTTACTCTTCCTCATAAAGTTATTGCATCTCCTTTCGTTTATTCCGTAGGTGAAATTCCCATTTATGTTAAATTTATTTCTTTAGAATCATCATTCCTTTCTGAAATTGATGAACAAAGATTAATGTCTTGCATTTAAATCCTATACCCACTAAATAATGACTGGTTTATGGAGACACAATTAACCATACAGCATAACATGACAGAAAACGTAATATGTCAAAAACATTGACAGTGTTCAGATGCAAAAAATGTACACAGAATAATACAATGCAGTAGCAAAAAAAAATGTGAAACAGTCACGATGTTGAGATGTCATAAGGCAAAAAAAAAATGTCAAAGTCGACTGGTGTGTGTTATATCTTAACTATTTCATAGTGCATACAAACAAAACTGGAGTACAGTCATATACACAAAAAAATGGAAAATGTGCACGGTCTGATGTGTAACGACAAGAAAAGCGACCTGCTAACCTTACCTTGCCGGGCACTTGCCAAGAAAAAATACGATAATCATCAATAAGTAGTCACATAAATATAATTGCAGAAATAGTCGTAAATGTGTAAATTCATCTGGAAAAATATGCATGGTCTGATGTGTGACGACAAGAAAAGCGACCTGCTGACCTTACCTTGCCGGGCACTTGCCAAGAAAAAAATACGATAATCATCAATAAGTAGTCACATAAATATAATTGCAGAAATAGTCGTAAATGTGTAAATTCATCTGGAAAAATATGCATGGTCTGATGTGTGACGACAAGAAAAGCGACCTGCTAACCTTACCTTGCCGGGCATTTGCCAAGAAAAAAAATACGATAATCATCAATAATTAGTCAGGTGAATTAATTGCATTAGTAAATGGCATCATAGTGTGTTGAATCATACAGTGGTTTCACTCAATAAACGGTTTAATGTTTGAGATATGGTGATTGCCTTTCGATTTTCTGGTTCTCAAAGTTTCGACGTGTACAACATTGGGGTGAGGGATACTGCGAATCCGATACGGACCTGCGTATAGAAGTTCAAATTTACTGCACTTACCTTTTAATTTGCTGGATAAATAGTGTGTACGTACTAATATCTTCTGTCCAACGTGAAAGTCGCGGCGTGTACAAACCTGTTTTTGCTGTCTTCTCCGGCGCTCTGCGGCACGTTTGATGTTGTTCAGCGCAATGTCAATTATTTCGTGGTGTCGTAGGCGACGATTTTTGGGGAATTCTATTAATTCTTTAATTTTGTTCGGTGGTTCAACGTTTTTCAGTATAACAGTCGGAGATAGCATAGTGGATTCATTTGGAATGGAATTAATTACATCTTGGAATGAGAGTATGTGTGTATCCCAATCAATATGTCTTTTGTGACAGTATATTCTGCACAGCTTACCAATTTCCTTCATTAATCTTTCACAAGGGTTCGAAGAAGCGTGGTACTTGGATATATAGATCGGAGAAATGTTTCTGGCTCGTAACATGCGTGTCCATACACTACTACGAAATTGAGATCCATTGTCAGAAATTACTTTCATTACATGCCCTACATGAGATAGAAAATGTTTTACAAATGCTTTCGAAACAGTTTTAGCAGTAGCTTTGCGTAACGGAGTGAAAGTAACAAATTTTGAAGTGAGCTCAACAGCGACAAAAATGTAGCAAAAACCTCTGTTAGTTCTCGGAATCGGACCAAAAATGTCTACTGCGGCCATGTGTCTTAATTTCACAGGTATAATGGGATATAAAGGAGGAATATGTGAAGTGGTGTCTGATTTAGCTTTCTGGCAAATTTTACAAGACGCTAAAACTCGTCGTATACGTTTTTCCATGTTGGTAAAATAACAGTTCTGTCTCAGTATAAGAAAACATTTTCGTGCTCCGTAATGTGCGTAACTTAAATGAGTGTACCAAATTAGTTTGTTAACCAGTTCGTCAGGAATGCATAATAACCAAATGTTGCTGTCAGGATGAGAGCGGCGAAACAGAATGTCATTGCGTACAGTGTAGTGGTTCCTAATCGTAACATTTTTCCTATCTTGCCAAAGGTGTTTAATTTCTTTCCACACATTGTCCTTATTTTGTTCTTGTGCTATGTCCTGTAATGACGATGAAATAAAATTTTCAAATGCAACTTGCTGAATGTACATGACACTGAAATTTGCTTTGCAGAAGTTGGTTGCTACGTCTTGCTGATTGTTACTGAGAGAACGCGATAGTGCGTCTGCTATAACATTTTGCGTACCGGGAATGTGAACAATTGTAAAATTAAATTCCTGTAAATACAGTTTCCATCTGCTTAATCTGTCGTGAGTAAATTTAGCTGAAAGTAAAAATTGTATCGCTCTGTGGTCTGTGTAGACGGTGGTATGTCTGCCGTAAAGAAAATGCCTAAATCTCGTGAAAGCCCATACAACACATAATGTTTCAAGTTCTGTGACGGAATAATTTCGTTCAGCAGGTGACAAAATGCGACTTGCAAATGCGATGTTTTTAAT
This sequence comes from Schistocerca serialis cubense, assembly GCF_023864345.2. Classification (NCBI taxonomy): domain Eukaryota; kingdom Metazoa; phylum Arthropoda; class Insecta; order Orthoptera; family Acrididae; genus Schistocerca; species Schistocerca serialis. Next base: position 17,102,539 of record NC_064646.1, read on the forward strand.
TACTGTTGAACCATCTTCTTCAATTTCCTGGAAAAATATGTACGCCTAAAGCGGTGTTGGAACTGTCGGTGGCAATGGAAAAATTTCTAGTAAGATCAGGGTGCGATAAAAGTGGTGCATTCAACAAAGCATGTTTCAAATAACATTCTCGTGAGCAAAATTCTGCGTGTCAAAAGTAATGTTTGCGTCACTGTATTATGCAATCTGTGCTGTATCTGGTTAAAATCTATCGTACGTGTTATTATTTACGGGAGAATGTTGTGGCATATCCACTATATGAACTGTTCTGTTATTTCTTACTGACGTGTTACGCTATGGATGACACCTATTGTCTGTTTCATTCATGATTATTCGTTGTTGCTGATGTTCTTGCTGCTGACAAGATCGACTGTTATTAAATGTACGCTGAAAATTGTGCTCGTTATTTTTACGTCTGTCATGATAGTAATTTCTATACGGCGCATAGCGATGCGAGTTGAAATAGTGTGTTGTCTGTACGTAGTTATTTCTTTGCTGCCATGCGTTACTATTTGTCGGAGCTGAGACTATACATGCACGCGGCGAAACATTAAAGTTTGGTTGACCTTGTAGACTGCATTGTTGGTTACGTATGCTAAGCGGTTGACTTTCATGCTATTGTGGTGAAAAACATCTATTGTTACCAAAAAATGCGTTTGCTGTTAATTTTACTTTTACACATACTGATGATTACGATTTTATCTGTAATTAAAATTACGGCGGTAGTTGTCATTACGGGAGTGCCTACTGAAAATTGTCACATTCGGTAAAAGTTTGTCACATCGGATATTCATTACATGTTTCTTAATACTACAAAGAGCAATAGTTAAAGAGCAGTTTGGATAGATATAAAGGATAGTAGAAGAAAAGGCAGCAGTGCAGAAAACTAAAGATGAAACAGCACTACTACAGCTCGGGGCCCTATGCTCGCTACGGCACATATTCATTAAAGCGTAATGAATCCCCTGAGGTCATTTACGCACTGCAAATAAATTTTAGCTTTTGTGTTACAGGCAATAGCGGTAAAATTTCAAAGGCAAATTGTTGTATTCGTGCTAATTCAAATTTCTTCATTACAGGCAATGCTGTTGTAAATACAAAAATAAATTGTCGCATCTGGTTCAAAGCTAGTTTCTCCATTACCGATAATAGCGGTGAATGTACAAAGATAAATTGTCGTATACAGTGCAAATCGTGTATCTGTGTTCTGTCATTATTAAGTTCTTTACATTTTCTGGCGGATAAAAATTGCTCGTAATCTACGTTCTCGTCATTGAATTTGAAAACACGTTCGGGTTTGTTTGTGAATCTGTTTGTCTGTGTCGTTTCGTACTTCAAGTTGCGTAGCTTTTCATATTTTAAGTCGCGTGATTTTTCGAATTTTACGTCTCGTAGTCTCTGTAAATTGCTCACATTATACACGCTGCGTGAGTCTGACACATGTTCATAAAGTGGCGTCTGTTGTGGCATATTGGTGACTGAAATAGTTTTTAATTCTGTTACTTCAAAACTTTCGACATTTTGGTTGTTCTGTCGTTCACTTTTATTATTGACTTCCGTATTCGGAGTGTGTGAAACTTCCAGTGACTCTAAATTAACTTCGTCGCGAATCTGTACTGCGTTTTTAGGGCATTGTTCAGTGACTACATTAACTTCGTGGATCTGTGTTGCATTTGAATTATCTAAGCCTTGTGCAACAGTGCCAACTTCTTCATTACTGTTATTAGCACAAGCCTTAGTATCCGCATGTAATTGTTCTTTACTGTCCTGACATTGAACGGTAACAGCTGTAATCTCTTCCCTAACTTGTTTGTTCTGTTCATTAACATTATCGTGTTTTTCTCCCGGCTGTTTAATACTTTCAGAAAATTGTTTGTTCCGTTCTCTAAATTGTTTGTTTTCTTCTTCCAGTCGTTTGTTCTGCTCATCAAGTTTTTTATTAAGTTGTTTATACTGCTCACTAAGTTTGTCTTGTTTTTCGTTCTGTTCGTTCCTAAACTGTAGCATTATTGCTATAAATTGATCCAAAGTAACATTACCTACTCCATTATCTGAGCTGTTTGATTGTGTACCTCGAATTGTCGCGCTTTGTGTGACCATTTGGTCATTCTGCAATTTACAAAAAGGATTATCAGTCGGACCTACACTGTCACTCACTATTTCGGAATTAAATAAATCCGTCGTACTTTGTGTATCCTGTTCATTTTCATTAGACAAATTTGTCTGTACATTACTTGGATTTTCTAAATCGGATGTGTTAAGCTCTGCAGCGCTCATTACTATAGAGCGTCCCGCGTCATCAATTGTCGTCAAATTAACAGGCGAGACAATTGGGTTCGTTTGTTCATCATTAAGACAAAAGTCATCATTAGTGGTTGGAATGCACTGATTGTTAGTGAACGCAGGATTGTCACCATTACGTTGCGTATCACAATTACTATCGGTCACGTTGTTTAAGTCGGTAATTTCATTCACAATACTTCGCGATACACTATTCACAGTCTTTCGCGGCATTTTTACAATAGTCAAAATTTTTCACAAAACAAATAAGCACAATGCAAAAGCAACACACAAATACAACAAAGCAGCAAATTGCCGTTGACCTGTAGAAAGAAAGTCACAATATTATTAAAAGCGTTGCGCCAAATCCTAATTATCTAAGCAAATAAGAGCAGATATCTGACTGTCGCTCAAAAGACTCTCAACGAAATACGATCCTGGACTGGGTGTCGCCAAGTGTAACCTCCCCACAAATTTTTTAAAAGAAAATAACGATACTAATTAGAAATGCTGATGGACATTACTCTATGCGTAACCTGCCCACAATGAAATGTACTGAAAATGGCAACAAAAATATGAAATTCGCAATCTGACTCAAATATAAATTCTTCGCAAAATTTAAAGTCCGTTCACTGACAAGAAAATACAATTAAAACCGAAATATCGGTCTTTGGCCCTGTGAAAAACAATCAGAATTAAAGTCTTACCTCAGAATAAATGGATGTCACATATCTGCTCTTGTTGTTGCGCACCGCTTGGAGGAACTGCATTGCAAATAATAATATTCTCCTTTTTTTTTTTGTGATTCTAGTGAAATTTTTCTTCAAAAAGAAGTGGAATGAAATGGGAAGTGCAACGAGATCTTTAGTTCAAAAAAATTAAAGTTTTGAGAAAATGCTTTTGAAATAAAAAATTATTATTGGGAGACTTGTTGGAGAATAATTACAATAAATAAAATTTTTCATTATCTAATGATTATATTAATTAACAGTATACCTTATTCCTCATCTTGACCATTGTTACCGACCGCCTACATCACACAACCGCACTGGGCTGCTACTTAGCGACAACTAACTCGCAAAGACTACTGTACTGCACTGGCCTACAGCTACTAACAGACTGAGCAACGACTACTACTGACTGAGAACCGCTCGCAACACTCGCGCGGTCAAGCGCATACTCTGGTCACAGATGCTACAATGCCTCGCCATCGCTGCTGCGTTACATACGTGTTTCACAGTAAATGTCAAGACAAGGGTGGGTTGTCATACGATTTAATTTAATTTTTCTTTATGTGTAGGGTGATTATAATTAAACTTTCAAAACGCTGTAGAAATAACACCCCTTGTCAGAATGAAGTCAAATTGCAACGAAATATTATCGCATAAGGGCGGAAACGTATGGTAGAAGAAAAAAAATGTGAAAATTGATCAATAGATTTCGCTGTATGTTTCAGAATATGAAAATGGAGCCGGCCGCGGTGGTCTAGCGGTTCTAGGCGCTCAGTCCGGAACCGCGCGACTGCTACGGTCGCAGGTTCGAATCCTGCCTCGGGCATGGATGTGTGTGATGTCCTTAGGTTAGTTAGGTTTAAGTAGTTCTAAGTTCTAGGGGACTGATGACCACAGATGTTAAGTCCCATAGTGCTCAGAGCCATTTGAATCATTTGAATATGTAAATGGAAACACCTGTCATGCGCGCGACCCATTGAAGTTAGTATAAACATGCCGCGTACACCACCTTTCCTCCTTTCGCGTCTGCGACGTTCACCATGACTGTCTCAACGCAGGATCGCACTCTGCTTGTAAAGCTGTATTACAAGAATGATGACTGTGCACACGTCGCTCTGCAGAAGTTCGGGACACTGAAGGGTTTGGAAAAAGGCGTTGGTCCGGTGACTGCCGTGAGTCTGGAGAAACTGATTCGGAAATTCGAAAAGACGGGTTCTTTTGCTGTGCAACTTGGTAGAGGGAGGAAACGAATTGATTCGACGTCAGTGGAAGCAGTGGCCAAGGAAATGCAGGAGGAGACGAGTGGTGGTGTGCAAACGTGTATTGCACGGAGATGTGCCCGATCATTGGACATACCCTTGAGCTCCGTGCATAAAATCCATCGAAACATCCTTCTATCCATTCAAAATTACCCATGTGCACGAGTTGCTTTCTGTTTAGCTGCCAGCAAGAGAGACTTCTGCTTTAGAAATTCTTTCTCGCCTGCAAGTGGAAAGCGATAGGCCCTGGAAGATCTTGTGGACAGACGAAGCCCACTTCCATCTAACAGGATATAACAGTACACAGAATTGTCGAATATGGGCCACGGAAAATTCACACGCAAAACAACCAGTACCACTACATCCGGAAAAGGTCACAGTGTGTTGCGGGTTTACGGCATCATTTATCCTAGGACGATATTTTTTTGAAGAAACAGGTGCTTCCGGTCCTGTTACGTGTACCGTTACTGGTAGGCGCTATGACTGTATTTTGCGCAACCTCGTCATTCCAGCTCTCCAAAAGCGTGGATGTGTGGATGGAACCATTTTTATGAAAGATGGCGCACCTCCTCATACTGCATATTCAGTTAAGCAACTACTGAAGTGCCATTTCGAAAATGATAGAATTATCAGCCGCCATTTCCCTACAGCCTGGCCGACCCGACCACCTGATCTTAAACCTCGTGACTTCTGCCTGTAAGGTATCTGAAAGATGCAAACCTAGCTGCATTGAAGGCACGCAGTCTACAACACATTCTGAATGTGACCCCGGAAACACTTAGAGCAGTTGTGGAACATGCTGTTTCTCGATTTCAACTTGTTGCATAAAACGGTGGACAGCATATTGAACATGTTTTGCTCCAGTCACACTGAAATTAATAATCCGATTTCATTTTGATTGATGCTTTTTATACGTTTTTTGGGCTCAAGACAATTAAAAACCGTTGTGATTTACGACTTTCATGCGGATTTTGGCCTCAGGACAATTAGAAACCGATGTGACTGATGCTTTTTATGCGGTTTTTGGCCTCAGGGCAGTTAAAAACCGAAGTGAGTGATGCTTTTTCTGCGGTTTTTGGACTCAGAGCAGTTAAAACCCAAAGTGAGTGATGCTTTTAATGATGTTCTTGGCCTCAGTACAATTAAAAATCCGATTTTTCCCATCCGATATGATATGACATTGCCGTGGTGGATGGGCTTACGTAACTAACTGTATCACACCTGTACATCCTTACACACTGAGTAGTACAGTTTGTTTAATGGCAAATGTACATCTTATGATTCATTTGTCACTTGTAGTCGACCACTATCACATTATGATGCTTACCATCTATTGCTACATTTTGTAACTATTAATGTTTCTTCTGCCACACGTTTTCCCCTTCTCCGATAATATTCCTTTGCAATTTGACGTCATTCTGACCAGTTGTGTTATTCCTACAGCAGTTTGAAAGTTTAACTTTAATTATAATGAGTCTGTACATTTCGTGTCGTAGATACTTTCTGTCAAACCACCCTTTCTACTGTATTAACTCTAACATCCACTGCAAATTTTTCTTGTCCATTCTGTTGTATAATTTTTTTAATGTACCTAAGTTTACTAGCTTGTTGTATTTTGCCTATTTGTGAGTCTCTGTATTTTGTATTTGTTTTAAATTTTTTTTTTCAACTAAAATTTTGATTTCAGTCATATTCTGTACGTTCTCCAGAAGATTTATTTGAGCAACTGTTTATGTCGGATTTTCTAAAAGTATTGCAAAATCATCTGCAAAAGCCAGACAGTTCACCTTGATTCCATTTGTTTTCCTCACTGGGAATGTTGGTTAAATTTTGAGAATTTTAGAGCAAATACCCAGATTCTTACAATTTTTTCTAACGCTAAGTTAACCAGCCAATCTTTTAAGCTTTCGTATTGTCTAATACCCGTTTGTGTTTAAAATGGCTGAGACATTACTCTCATAATCTTAATTTTATATATTGTATTTCTTAGATTTTCACAGGTTATGTGTGAAATCAAATAGATCATGTTGATATACGGAAGAGATTCCAAAACAGTATTAAAGATGTAGGAACCTCTAGGGGAGCGGATTGTGACACATACCACACGTTAATCAAATCGAAAATGAAACTGAAACTAAAAACGAAGTTAAATAGAAATAGAAAAGAAATTACAAAAGAAATAGAGAGCAATCTAACAAAACCGAGGCGCACCCATACAGAACCACCGGATATCGAAAGCAGATGGAGGCACCTGAAGAACTCTGTTCAAGAAGCAGCTTCCAAATTCATAGGTAAAAGAAAACGACCTAATAAAATTTGGTTTAACCAAAAAGTGTCATGAAAAAGTGACGGAAAGGAGAAAGCCGAGGAATGCATCGATTAAAAACAGGGACAATATAACACTGAAGGAAAGATTCTATAAACTCCGCGAAGAAACGCAAAGAACCCTAAGACAAGATAAAAGGGAATAATATAACAATTTGATCAGAGTAGCAGTGGATGATTTCCAACATCACAGGACAAGGCAGATGTATCAAAATATAAAAAAGAATCCTTCAGTAAATTCAGTAAAAGGGAACACTTCATAAAGGATCAGTATGGGAAAAAGTTGACCAACAAAAGTGACATACAAAAAAGATGAAAGACATACTTTTCACAACTTCTTAACTGCAATGACCCACACTCTTACTTTAAATTTGAAGAACTTGATACAACTGATAGAGCTGTTACAGTTGCTACCCCATCAGTAAATGAAATACAGCAAACAATAAAGAAATGAAAGAATAATAATGCTTGTGGGGAAGACCAGATATATGCTGACTTATTAAAGAACGGAGATCCACAACTGAAATTCGAAATACGGGTGTTAATAGAAACAATTTTGAAGACAGAAACCATTCCTGCGGATTGGAAAACTGCAATTGTGTGACCCATATTTAAGAAGAATGATCCACTTGTTTGTGATTACTACAGAGGAATTGCCTTACTGGGTGCCACCTACAAAATCGTATCGAGCTGCCTATTAAACAGGCTGATTCCAATAACAGAAGAACTGGTTGGGGCTACCAATGCGGTTTATGCAGAAACAGCTCCACATTAGATCACTTATTCACCTTAAGACAAGTAACTGAGAAGGCGTGGGAATTCAGTGTAGATGTCCACATATTATTAGTAGATTTTAAAAAGGCCTATGATAGCATACACCGACAGACAGTCCTTAATATAATGAAGGAATTTAAAATACCATTACAATTAATCAGATTAGTTAAAATGTGTATAGACGAAACTTCATGTCTCATAAAGACACCGGTAGGAGAAACTGTAGATTTTAAGGTGTGCACTGGACTGAGACAATGGGATGCCATTGCTCCTATTTTATTTAACCTTGTCCTAGAGAAGGTCGACAGAGAATTTTCTATAACCAGTCCACAAGGGATCCAGTTACAGGATGTGAACATTACAAGACTTACCTATGCAGATGCTGTAGCACTAATAAGTAGTTCCAAAACAGAATTACTGAGAATGATGCAAAACTACTACAAAGTTGCTGCAAAATCAGGATTACCCGTGTATGAAGAAAAGGCAGAATACCTGCCCACAAGTCAGAAAACCAGAAAAGATGCACCTCTGACTGTAGATGATTCAGTTTCAAGACTGTAGACTACTTGAAGTACCTAGAAAGTCTTTTTAGTAATAACAGCAGAACAGATATAGTAATAGATACCCGTTCAGCAACAGCAAACAAGACACTTTTTAGTTTCATCAAAATTCTAAGAAGTACATCACTTAGCAGTAACTTCAGAATCCGCTTATATCAATCGACCATTATACCTGTGATGTTACATGAATGTGAAACATTAATATTTAGAAAGGAAGATGAAGAAAAACAATATTAGAAATAGAAGTACTAAGGAAAATTTCTGGACCTGTGCAGGACGAAAATAACATGGAATGGAGAATAAGAAGAAATGAAGAATTAAGATGGCTCTACAAACACCGTAACATCGTCGAAGTGCTCAAGAGGAGAAGGTTGTATTGGGCAGACCATATAGCAAGAATGACAGAATAGACTACCTAGAATGGCATTCAGCAGAACAATAGATGGAACGAGAGGAAGTTGGAGATCCAGAATCAGATGGCGGGATAACATTCGGGAGGACACAACTAGGATGAACAGCAACAGCAACTGGACAAACAGCGCATTGGACAGACGGAAGTGGAGGAGGTTCATAGAGCAGGCGGATGGTCGATAAGTCGCTTGCCACATGTAAAGTGAAGTAAAGTAAAGTAATTAAGTATGTGTGCTAATTTTCCTTGAACTCCAGATTCTCTAATACTGGCTATAGTTTTGTGGCATATTGTTCATGTTAAGCTAAAACTCCGTTCTGCGTATAATTTTCTCCTTCGGAAGCCACCATGATATTCGACCAGTCGTTTTTCTTCAACGCAGTGCAAGAGAATTTTCGATAATGCTTTGCATGCCACTGACATTTGTTCAAATTTGTTCAAAATGGGTGTGGCATACACGCATGACAAATAAAGGAAAATGTTTAATTTTGGGATATTTCGTCGATCCTGTGTATGTAACATCGATTCTCATTATTAATATGAGTTTTGGTATAGTATTAAGCATGTTTTTAAATATTTTATAATAAGTTGTATATTATAATACCATCATGCTACTAAAGAGATTTGCATGTAGTAATACTTTCCTGTACATCACCTTTTAACTGTACCTTATTCAGAAGTGACTGCAAGGTTGAATTTATACGGTATAGTGGATCTCGATGATGGAAAATATTGCAACTACTCAGTACAGTCCTCTTCTTTTTTCTTTCTTTTGCTACCGCCTTTATCCTGCATTGTGCGCAGGGTTGGCAGTGTTAAGTACAGAATTGGTAAGGTTAATTTTAAGGAGTGACCAGATTCCCTTCCTGCCACCACCCCATACCACCCTGGGATGGAAGTAGTGTAACCCAGATGTCTGCGTCTAGTGTAAATCATGAAATAGTGTGAATGTGTTTTAAATGTCTGCGAGTTGTGTAACTGAGGCGGGTCGTGGGGACCAGCCCGGTATTCACCTAGGAGGATGTGGAAAACCACATAAAAACCACATCCTGGCTGGCCGGCACACCGGCCGTCGTCGCTCATCCGCCAGGCGGATTCGATCTGGGGCCGGCGCCCCTACCCGAAACCAGGAAGTAGCGCGTTAGAGCTCTCGGCTACCCTGCCGGGTTACTGAGTGCAGTCCTATCACCTCCATATCACTCTCAAAGTTACGTCAACATTATGCAAAATACTTACATAGAATTGTTGGTTTGATGTTAATAAAGACCTGTTGGTCGTAATCTCGTTGGGATAAACACATAAATTAAAATAAGGACACAGTAGCTTGAATAAAATACCACGGGTACTTTATTCGGATTTTTTTTAACTTTATACAGACATACAGAGAGACACACACGTAGCTAGGCAGATAGGGAATGTGATCGATTCGAGGGCAGTGTCAAGGAGTCGTGGGTGCGGCGGCCGGGTCTAGTAGACGTGGGGAACGATGGCGGGGTAGCCGGCGCCGTAGATGCCGGCGTGGTAGACTCCGGCTGGGTAGACCCCGGCGGGGTAGACGCTCTGGTAGGTGTAGGGGTAGGGCACGGTCTTCCCGTCGACGGTCTTGACGCCGGCGGCGGGCACGACGCCGCTGGCGACCACTGTGGACGGCACCACCGGCGCCACGTAGGAGCCGACGTAGGGCGAGACGACGGCGGCGTCGCGCACCAGGCTGGTGCTGGCGGGCGCGCTGGTGGCGGCGGCGGCGGCGACCAGGGCCAGGGCGATCACGGCCAACTGTGGACAGCGAGGCAGCCGATCAGCTGGGGGCCCAGCGGCGCGAGGTGACAAGTAGTCTCAACTGACAGCCGCGCTCGATACTTCACACCTACTCCCAGACAGATAATGGCGAACAGTGGAGAGCGTATGTGCTGTTCAACTATGGTCTACTCAATTAACCCATTACCGAGCGAGGTGGCGCAGCGGTTAGCATACTGGACTCGCATTCAGGAGGCGACGGTCCAATCCCACGTCCGGCCATCCTGATTTAGATTTTCCGTGATTCCCCTAAATCGCTCCAGGCAAATGCCGGGATGGTTCCTTTGAAAGGGCACGGCCGATTTCCCTCCCCGTCCTTCCCTAATCCGATGAGACCGACGACCTCGCTGCTTGGTCTCTTCCCCCCAACAACCCAACCCAACTAACCCACTGTATGGCTCACCCAATTTATTGTCTCACCCAATTGATAATATGACCAAAGGGAAATCTGGAAAAACGTTTTTGTTGTACAACAGGTGCCTTAATGGCGGAGTGTATGTACACCTGACAACTGTGGGTAGTTGTCCACTTGGATACTTAATAATTAGTCCCCAGTTAATGGCTCAGCCAAGTACCAGCGTAAAAATGGTGACTGTCAAAAATTGTGCTTGCTGCTCAACTGGCGACCCAATAGTGCCAGTATGTACAGTGATCAACTGGACTGTACATAACTGGACTGTACATAACTACTCCCCAGTGTGTTGGTGTGTTGGTGGGTGTTCGGTGTAGTGAGGAATACTGTGGGTCGATCCGGAACTAGATACCTTGGAATTACTTCCCAGTTTACGGCTTCAGTAAGTCCCAGTACAATCACGGTGAACTATTGACAGCGTTCCAAGATCACTCGACGCCTTGACAGCAAGACATACAAATGGTATCAGTTATCCTGGGTGTATCCCTAACTGGGTTCTTCAGGAATACTCTCGATTTTGTGGTTCGACTGAGTGTTGTGTTTTAGAATTAGTGAGACGAGTCCGTCGGAGTTTGTGTGAAAATGGATAACAGACTACTCGCTAAACTTTTCATACTGGTTTTTAGTCTCCTTTGCAGCGAAACTACACTCATATCTGAAGAACTATACTGATTTAAAAATTTGTTCAAAATGGCTATAGAAAACATGCGTTAATAGCAAAATAAATTGTTTCATTTCGGAAAATTTCGTCTATACTATCTAATCCTACCAATTTTAAAGTTTTAAAATTCTGTCGGGCAGATTTTTTACATCATCAGAATCTGCTTCACTATTTTCTAACCCCACTCTAGTTTCAGTTTAATTTTTACATTTCGTTGTGACCTACATATTGTGAACTGCACTAGTCTTTTCCTTCTGCCAGATATGATGTGTAGAATATCGAGGTACTCGCGAGTGACCTTGCGAATCGCACTTTTGTGCAGTTAAGTGATCACTACACCACGTTTGACAGTGATGTGCAGAGGTGTTTGACAACGTTAGTCGTACTGTTGTAGCAACAGACGCAGAAAAGGTGTTCAAATCACCGCCTGACCGTAAATATTAAAATTTTTCATCGTTTCCCTAAATCATTTCAGCCAAACGCTGGTGAGGTTGCCCAAACATGCTACAGACCGTTATTTGCCTATCGTTCTCCAACTGATCTAACAACCCTTCTCTATAAATGCCACTCGCCAACAATCGTTAAACTCTCGCCTTTGGTCCGCTAAACCATCTATTCCATTATAAATCGGGAAAACGAAAGAAAGTTGTACTGCGTCCTCCTCACCACGAAGTTTTTCACCATTTCTGCAATCTAAATTTGCATCGCAAACGGGAGAAACACTTTTGGCAACATTTAACGCTGATAGTAACCTCTGTACGTCCTCCATGGATATACTACGTTGTCTGCCTAACGAATTAAGAGCGACAGTGTTTGAGATTTAACCTCGTCCATTGTACCTGCTCCATGTGAGACCGCGATTTTTGCAACAGCCGTAGAGAAAGTGTGAGGCAGGCAATCGTCGTATTGTGGTAACTGTCATTGAAACTGCACATCCGTTACATGTAAATACAAGGTAGCCGCCGAACTGATAGTTTCCCTGGAAGACGGTGATAGTAAGTACAGACGGGAGTCGTAAAAACCGATTCAGTACCGTATAATTTTCTATTCACATTGATTCCAGAAGAAATAGCAGATCTGAATAACCATCTGAATTCGTGGAAAGAAGACAGGCGAAATACGCTAAACGTGAAGAAGTATTTAACAATCCAGATACCGAAGATGGAGTGTGTTGATAGGCATTAGTATTGCAAAACTTCCAGTTTAATAAGTCGCGACTGCACAACACCCTAGTTACCTTCTGAAGAACTGAACACAGATTAAAGAAAGACAAATCATCATTCATAGCATTTTTAGCCTCAGATGAAGCTTTTGACAATGTTCGCTGTAATACACTCTTTGGAATTCCTAAGTTAACAGGATAAAATAAGGGAATGAGAGATTATCTACATTCAGACAGCTGTTGCAAGAGTCAAAGGACATCAAAAGATGGCAGTAAGAAAATGGAGAAAGACAGGGTTGTGGCCCAACCCAAAAAGTATTCAATGTACGTATGGAGGAAGAAGTAAACGAAACTAAAGCGAAGTTTGAAAAATAAATTCCGATTTGGAACGAGAGAATGAAAGCTTTGAGGTTTTTCTGACTATGTTACAATTCTCTCATACACGGCACAGAATTTTGAAAATCAGCTGTGCGGACTGGGCAGTGTCTGGAAAGTAGATTGTAAAATGAATATGAATAGAGGCTATATCATCGTAAGGAAATGTGGTCGAATTAAGAAATATGACGCTAGAGGAATACGATTTGAAAATTAGACTCTGCAACTAGTAGAAGAGTTTTTCTACTTGTTCACAACACATAGGACAACAGAGAGAAAGAGATGGTAAAAAAGGAGACTGCAATTTCTTAAGGACAGAAGTACTTGTAATATAAAATATGGAACACAATACTAGTAAGTATTTTCTGAAAGTATTTTTCTGGTGCGTGGTTATATAACAAAATGAAACGTTGTCGATAAAGAGGGCTGATAAAATGATAATAAAAAATACTGGGTAGTGGGGCTGTAGAGGAGTGAAGATTATATGGGTTAATCGGACAAGTACGGAAGGCCTGATGAAATGAATCGATGGGGAAACTGCATTATCGCAGTACCTGACGTACAGCAGGCATAGGGCAGTAAGACGTCCTGTGATGGGGAGGAATAGATAATTTGGTACAGGAGGGAAGTTGGTGATGAAAATGGTAGAGGGAGAATCGACTACAGTAACTAGATGAAAATGGATGCAGAAGGCTGCATTGTCTTCGAACAGCGGGTTAGAACGAAAGCAGCAACGCTGTCGCAAACCCTCTGTTAAGTGCTACCACGTGCACGCAGTATCAACAAGTGTGAACTTGATCAGGTACTCGTTTGTGTGAAGGAAAGAAGTTTTGTGTTAAAGTCTCGTCTACGTCGAGGTCTTTAGAGACGAAATCCAAAATCGTATTGGTCTATGATGGGGAAGGTGAGCGGTAGCACCATTTCACACGATCAATACCAGCATTCACGTTAGGGAAATCAATGAGATCCTAAGTGAGCGTGGTCGGACTGGGATTTGAGCCGACGTCCTTACGAGTACGAGTCCAGAGGCCCAGCGGTGTGTCACCTTACTAGGCGCAAAACTGTAGACACTGCTTCAGGGAAAGGGCATCGACTGAAATGCTAATTTTATCTACCGATGGCCAGAGCAAACGTTATCAGTTTGTTAACATTTAAGTCTATACCGAGGGCTGATGTATGGAATTTACGGTTGACTACAGTTCAGAAGGCAGACAGTATTTAGAGTGCATACTGAGGCGAAGAAACATTAGGCGGAGTGGTGCTCAGTTTGTCATTTCATATTTTTCCTCCGTTCAGTTACTTTCTAACAACTGCATAGCGCGAAGACCTAGTTCAGTTAGATAACCCTGCAAAGTTTTTTCAGAGCGGAACGCTAGTACATTAACCGAGGGCTAACGCATAGAATTTATGGTTGAGTACAGTTCAGAAGGCAGACACTCTTTAGAGTGCATATTGAGGCGAAGAAACATTAGGCGGAGTGGTGTTCAATATGTCATTTCAGACTTTTCCTCCGTTTAGTTAAACAACTGCATAGCGCGAAATCCTAGTTCAGATAGATAACTATGGAAAATTTTTTCAGAGCAGAACGCTAGTAGATTAGATTTAAAAAAATCTCAAACACGGGTTAGTGATGTCAGCTACAAGGCTAGTTAAACAGTTTCTCGCAGACCCAGGTGAGGCCGTGAAATCATATCCACATATAAGGGTCGTGAGGTTATGGTCCATCTATTTCCGAAGCATAATGATGATTATTGGTTTTTGGACGCGATTATCAGCTCCCGTACAAATTCCCAACCTTACGCTATTCAGTCTCGCCATTTTCCATAATGATGATGAAATGATGAGGACAACACAAACACTCAGTCTCCGGATGGAGAAAGTCCCCGATCTAGCTGGGAATTGAGCCCGGGACTCCGCAATCCAGAGGCAGCAAAGCTAACCACTAGAGCACGAGCTGCGGACTCCGAAGCATAGGGTAAGTGACGAAAGAGAAGTTTTTGAGTTAGTAGGTAGTGTAAATTCGTAATAGTTTCTGAGCGTTAGACGCGCATACGACTTACAACAAGTAAAGTGCCTAGGCTGGACTTGGATGTGGTCGTGAACCTATGGTCCATCTATTTCCGAAGCATAATGCTGATTTTTGGTTTGTGGAGGGCTCAAAGAGGCGATTATCAGCGCCCGAACATTCCCAGTCCTTACACTATTCAGTCTCGCTATTTTCCCTAATGATGATGAAATGATGACGACAACACAAACAGTTTACGGATGGAGAAAGTCCCCAATGTAGTCGGGAATCGAACGAGGGACTCCGTGATCTAGAGGCACCAGTTAACCATTAGAACACGAGCTGCAGACTCCGAAGCATAGGGTAAGTGACGAAAGAGAAGTTTTTGTGTTAGCAGACGTGTAAATTGCGAGTAGTTTCAGATCGTTAGACGCGCATACGATTTACAATAAGTAAAGGGCGTAGGCTGGACTTGGATGTGGTCCACAGCTCCGGGCACGTCCCAGCGCGATAAAGGAAGTGGGCCTGCTAAGTGTAGCGAGTTAAGCAGTAACGAAAGTACTGGTGCGTAGAGTACTTACGGAGTTCATGGTGCTGGGCGGTGTGGTGGCGACGGCTGGTGGCTACGCTGTAAGCTGCTGGAGAGCAGAAGTGCCTTTCGCAGACGACGCCTGGGCTTTTATAGGCGTTCTGCAACCGTCGGACCACGCCTGAGAGGCGACATATTTAGATAAATCAGGCGCCGGCCGGTGGGAACGGGGGAGGGGCGCTGGCCGGCAGACACCGCCGCGCCGCCGCGGTCGTTCGCTCCTGCGTGAAGATCAAGGCCGGCGCCCGTCCTGCGTGCGCCGCCGAGGTCAGCGTCTTCGCTGTTGCCGGCCGCCAGCCGCCCCGGCGACGCACCGCGACTCTGGAAGGCACCGGCGACCGTCCTTTGTTACAGCGCGCAGCGCCACACGCAGGCCACTGGTACCCGACTTCGACGTCGCTACAGCGACATTCCCAACATCTGTCCAGTTCCCAAACTCTCTAAAATCACGGAGACATTATTTTTGTTCCTTGTGTCAAACTGTGTACCGTCTTTGAACTTAGCAGGTTTTCCTTCTTTTAATCCGAGTATCATTATGATACCAATCCCAAAGAAAGTAGGTGTTGACAGATGTGAAAATTACCGAACTGTCAGTTTAATAAGTCACAGCTGCAAAATACTAACCCGAAATCTTTACAGACGAATGGAAAAACTGATAGAAGTCAACCTCGGGGAAGATCAGTTTGGATTCCGTAGAAAGGTCGGAACACGTGTGGCAATACTGACCCTACGACTTATCTTAGAAGAAAGATGAAGGAAAGGCAAACCTACGTTTCTAGCATTTGTAGACTTAGAGAAACCTTTTGACAATGTTGGTTGGAATACACTCTTTCAAATTCTGAAGGTGGCAGGAGTAAAATACATGGAGCGAAAGGCTATTTACAATTTGTACAGAAAGCAGATGGCAGTTATAAGAGTCGAGGCGCATGAAAGGGAAGCAGCGGTTGGGAAGGGAGTGACACAGGGCTGTAACCTCTCCCCGATGTTATTCAATCTGTATATTGAGCAAGCAGTGAAGGAAACAAAAGAAAAATTCGGAGTAGGTATTAAAGTCCATGCAGAAGAAGTAAAAACATTGAGGTTCGCCGATGACATTGTAATTCTGTCAGAGACAGCAAAGGACTTGGAAGAGCAGTTGAACGGAATGGACAGTGTCTTGAAAGGAGGATATAAGATGAATATCAACAAAAGCAAAACGAGAATAAAGGAATGTAGTCGAATTAAGTCGGGTGATGCTGAGGGAATTAGATTAGGAAATGAGACACTTAAAGTAGTAAAGGACTTTTGCTATCTGGGGAGCAAAATAACTGATGATGGTCGAAGTAGAGAGGATATAAAATGTAGATTGGCAATGGCAAGGAAAGCGTTTCTGAAGAAGGGAAATTTGTTAACATCGAGTATAGATTTAAGTGTCAGGAAGTCGTTTCTGGGAGTATTTGTATGGAGTGTAGCCATGTATCGAAGTGAAACATGGACGATAAATAGTTTACACAAGAAGAGAATAGAAGCTTTCGAAATGTGGTGCTACAGAAGAATGCTGAAGATTAGATGGGTAGATCACATAACTAATGAGGAGATATTGAATAGAATTGGGGAGAAGAGGAGCTTGTGGCACAACTTGACTAGAAGAAGGGATCGGTTGGTAGGACATGTTCTCAGACATTGAAGGATCACCAATTTAGTATTGGAGGGCAGCGTGGAGGGTAAAAATGGTAGAGGGAGACAAAGAGATGAACACACTAAGCAGATTCAGAAGGATGTAGGCTGCAGTAGGTACTGGGAGATGAAAAAACTTGCACAGGATGGAGTAGCATGGAGAGCTGCATCAAACCAGTCTCAGGACCGAACACCACAACAACATCATTATGAAACTGAATTAGAAACTGTATTGACCGTAATAAAATACATAATGACAATAACAACCGGTTTCGGTCAAAACGTGACCATCTTCAGACCATATTACACCATGATAGCAAGCGGTGGCGGTGAACGGAGCAGGTATCGTGGATCAACAAACATCAGCTTCTCAAACAGTCTTTTTAATCAAATTTTACAATGCGATCTGAAGTTTCTCCAGCGTATTTCCAATTTGAACAGTTCTCAGGTATTCGTCAGGATCCACCTGAAGATGGCAGCGTGTACATCTGCCGAAATATTGTGGAGAAATTACGACGCTACCCCGTCTGATACCTAAGAACTGTTCAAATTTTAAAATATTTTGGCAGGCAAACAGATATTCTCAACGAGAAATGTTCTAAAAATTAGTATCTGTTCAGGAGATTAAGCTAAATTTTGTGATTAAACGTTAGTTGTTAAACCTTTACCCTGAGCTAACCGTGTAGCGCGTCTTGTCTTATGAAATTAGGAACACAGCTTTTACCGATATTTAATGGAGATTCTCTACGGATTGCCACGCTTCTGAGGTTTTACTGGATCGGATTGCAATGTCATAATTAAATAGTAGAGAATGATGGCGAATTTTATTTTCGCAGCTTCTGCTAGAATGTATACCTTTACTTTCATATTTCCAGTACCGTATCACGTTTTCTATAAATAAACTGAACAGTAATGGCGGTAATCCACCTCCTAGTTTAACTGCTGTTTTGTTCAAGAACAGTACAAAAAGTAGTCCTAAAATATTGACTTTTGATGTGTTGGTCAGGATTTTTCTGGTGACGAACTTCTTTTTGATTTTAGAACTTAGAATTCCTCTAGACCGTTAAACAGGACCCGTCTGTTGAAAATTTTGCTATCTGTTTAGTTTTGCGAATTTGAAGGATCGTTTTAAGATTGAAGATTTAGACTGCACAAGACCAATTTCGAAATCCTTCCTGGTATTCACCGTCTAATTTGTCTGCCTGTTTTTCTAACGTGTTAAATAGGACCCTTAAGAGGATTTTATATCAATCTGAAGTTTCATGTTGCTTACTGATGGATTTATTTCACGTAATAAGGCTGGGCCTTGAGACACATGTTTATAACTAAGGTAAGTACATGATGTGTATGGTAACAAAATAAGAACAGTAATAATAATAACAATAATAATAATCCAGGGACACCACAGTGAAGTTCTCCAATATCGTACTGGACATTAGAATGAGGCGACTAAAATTTTATGGACACATAAGCAATCACCCACAGACCAGACTCACCAACAGAGTCCTCAGGTACATCCAGACTGAAGACCACTACACCCTGGATGACAGAAGTGAAAATCGATCTGGAAAGAGCTCAGATAGATTTAGAAGACGTCATGGACGAAGGTATCTATAGACACAAGGTGTACAAATGGGAAGTGATATCAGAGAAAACAGCATCTACAGCCCAAAGGTCACAGTGGACGGAGGAAAGGAAGAGAACCTTTAGTGAACGAATGAAGGAGAACAGGAAAAACAATTGGTAATGAATGTTTCGCTTGGTCTGATAAAAGGCCTGTAACTTGTGTAATAATAATAATCCTCTCACTATTGTGGAAAACAAAAATTTCTAAAATAGCGCTGCAGTTACGGACTATGCGGCTCGTCCCGGCGGAGGTTCGAGTCCTCCCTCGGGCATGGATGTATCTTTTTGTCCTTAGGATAATTTAGGTTAAGTAGTGTGTAAGCTCAGGGACTGATGACCATAGCAGTTAAGTCCCATAGGATTTCACACAGAATTGAACTTTTTTTAAAAAAAATTAGCTCGAACCGAAGCGTAATATCAAAAAAAAAAAAAAAAAAATCCCTCGTAGTGGGATTGACATAATCGTAATCAGTAAACATGAAGAACTCACCTTCCTCGCGGACATCGCTCTAACAGAAACCAGTAATCTGGAAACCACTTTCCACAGCAGGGATCTGGCAGATGAGATAAAACCCAGGTCGAAATACAAGTCGATACACATCATCCCTTGGATAACATCAGACATAGGCGTTGCCCTAGAATGTACTGTAAAGAGCCTACGAAACCTATTACTGTGCTACTGGCAATTGCTGAAGGCGGTTTTACTAAACGCATACCACCAAATTAGTTGGTCATGTTCTTGGAGAACACGGCTAACTAAGTTCTAACTTTATATTTAAACGGTTATCACAATATCCAATTTATGGAGAAAAGAGTGAGCCAGTAGCTAATAATAATCTTAACAGATATATTAATGAACATGTAAAGTGTAAGAAATGTTAGTTTTACTACCACTGTGTTAAGAAATTTTCTCAATACTTTCTGGTCAAGTTGAGTAACGAAATTTAACAAAAATGTGTAGCAGCAGTGCAAAAGAAATTAATTGTTGAAAAAGATACTGATTGATCAGAGGAAGTGCAAAGAACAGAATGGTAAATTAGCGGGTGAAATGGGAGGAAGAAGACGGAGATTGATAGGGATAAGAAATTAGTCGATAGTTTTGACAATGCGACAGAGATGCTGTACTTTTTCTGTACTGGACAAAACTAAAACAGCTCTCAAGTACCAAGAGGGAAGCTACACCGATGATAATAGGTACAGTATTGATTTCGCGAATGAAGAATGATTCTGGAAAACAAGCAGGTTAGCTACGTAGTTTGTTCCAGAACTGTATGGCTGAAATGGAGAAGGCGATGGAGAAAGAGTTAGTGTTGACCAAATGTACAGCCAAGATTCAGGACGTATACTGTCTGATATTGCAGTTATGAAATTATGAAAGTATTTTACATATGAAGAGGAATATTAAGGAAACCAGTGAGTAGACAATAACGAAAGGGAGCTTATACAGGGCTATTACAAATGATTGAAGCGATTTCATAAATTCACTGTAGCTCCATTCATTGACATATGGTCACGACACACTACAGATACGTAGAAAAACTCATAAAGGTTTGTTCGGCTGAAGCCGCACTTCAGGTTTCTGCCGCCAGAGCGCTCGAGAGCGCAGTGAGACAAAATGGCGACAGGAGCCGAGAAAGCGTATGTCGTGCTTGAAATGCACTCACATCAGTCACTCATAACAGTGCAACGACACTTCAGGACGAAGTTCAACAAAGATCCACCAACTGCTAACTCCACTCGGCGATGATATGCGCGGTTTAAAGCTTCTGGATGCCTCTGTAAGAGGAAATCAACGGGTCGGCCTGCAGTGAGCGAAGAAACGGTTGAACGCGTGCAGGTAAGTTTCACGCGTAGCCCGCGGAAGTCGACGAATAAAGCAAGCAGGGAGCTAAACATACCACAGCCGACGGTTTGGAAAATCTTACGGAAAAGGCAAAGCAGAAGCCTTACCGTTTACAATTGCTACAAGCCCTGACACCCGATGACAAAGTCCAACGCTTTGAATTTTCGGCGCGGTTGCAACAGCTCATGGAAGAGGATGCGTTCAGTGCGAAACTTGTTTTCAGTGATGAAGCGACATTTTTTCTTAATGGTGAAGTGAACAAACACAGTGTGCGAATCTGGGCGGTAGAGAATCCTCACGCATTCGTGCAGCAAATTCGCAATTCACCAAAAGTTAACGTGTTTTGTGCAATATCACGGTTTAAAGTTTACGGCCCCTTTTTCTTCTTCGAAAAAAACGTTACAGGACACGTGTATCTGGACATGCTGGAAAATTGGCTCGTGCCACAACTGGAGACCGACAGCGCTGACTTCATCTTTCAACAGGATGGTGCTCCACCGCACTTCCATCATGATGTTCGGCATTTCTTAAACAGGAGATTGGAAAACCGATGGATCGGTCGTGGTGGAGATCATGATCAGCAATTCGTGTCATGGCCTCCACGCTCTCCCGACTTAACGCCATGCGATTTCTTTCTGTGGGATTATGTGAAAGATTCAGTGTTTAAACCTCCTCTACCAAGAAACGTGCCAGAACTGCGAGCTCGCATCAACGATGCTTTCGAGCTCATTGATGGGGACACGCTGCGCAGAGTGTGGGAGGAACTTGATTATCGGCTTGATGTCTGCCGAATCACTAAAGGGGCACATATCGAACATTTGTGAGTGCCCAAAAGAACTTTTTGAGTTTTTGTATGTGTGTGCAAAGCATTGTGAAAATATCTCAAATAATAAAGTTAGTGTAGAGCTGTGAAATCGCTTCAATCATTTGTAATAACCCTGTAGATTTCACGTAGCTCGTCCAGTAACATTTGCATTAACTGAGCACAGGAAAGAGTGACGTGATCGAGGAAACGCAACTCCATCATCGACAGGAATTTTGTTTATTACCAACTGTAGGCCATTTACGGGTATGATACCATCATCAAACTGAAGATAGCGTCTGTGAGAGCAGGCCACCGAGGTGTCCAGCCACCGGAATCTGGCGGACAAACATAAGCTAAAAGACACACAGTCGTATGTACAAATAGTAAACTTTTAAGTCAACTACTCTTTTGTGCTTTTATCGAAGTACATGAACGAATGTCTTCAGAAAAATCCCCTGAATAATTGCCAATTTCAGGAAAACGTTTCTGCTCAAGAAACATGACTTATAGCGTATTTCAAGATTAATCAGTGCTTGTTGTGTGCAATGGAAAGTACTAAGGGCATAAATGAGTGTTTGGCTAAATGTTATGATCACAGCTGCTTCTAACAGTGTCATAGTCCGAGTCGGAGAATATATTGTATATTATGCACATTGCAGAAGAAGCACATCTGGTGGGCATGAGAGGTTCAGTCTGACAGTCTACTTGAAGTATAAAGTTCCAGCGCAAACATATCGGACGTAATATGATAAGCAGCAAGTGGTCTCGGAATCTCCATAATGTCACTGTTCTAATCTGTAAGGGTTGCAAACGATAGCAAAAAGTTGCTTCTCTTTGCTGTTCTGGAAAGTTCGTTCTAGTTGCAACCGAGCTTCGCCTTGATTATCCCTGCTGACGTTAGAACGTGGATGAGAGTTCATATCGCAAGTTGAGTGCAGAGCGCAAAATACATAAACGCGACGTAAGTAGTCCTAATCTTTAACACGAATTCATCGGAGACACGGGAATACAATTAGATCAAATGGTTCAAGTGGCTCTGAGCACTATGGGACTTAGCATCTCAGGTCATCAGTCCCGTAGAACTTAGCACTACCTAAACCTAACTAACCTAAGGACATCACACACATCCATGCCCGAGGCAGAATTCGAACATGCGACCGTAGCAGCAGCGCGGTTGCACACTGAAGCGCCTAGAACGGCTCGGCCACAGCGGCCGGTCAATTAGATCAGAGAAGCTTCGTTTCAATTTTTAATTATTTCGACTCAGACCATAATAATTGATAAGAGGGGGAGCATAATATCCAGCACGTCCTCCACGTGGTATACAGGATCGCCACGTAAGGGGAAATTCAGTAATGTAGAATCCAAGAGTAATTAGAAAATTCTGGAATCATTTAAATAACCGAAAATTCAAAATATTCAACGTACCAACTGTATTGATGAATGAATGAAAACCTTATTCTGTACCATGTGCATCGAAAGCTAACTATTTCACTAAACGACGAACGCACAGGGAGAGGCACATTAAAGCCCCTTACAGGCTGCAAAGCAAATATTGTGTCAAGCTGGCAATCTGCAGGCCGCAATCTACATCTGCGTAGATAATCCGCAAGCTACCGTACTGTGCGTGGTGGATGGTACCCTGTACCACTACTAGTCTTTTTCTTCTCTATTCCACTCCCAAATAGAGCTAGCTAAAAACTACTCTCTGTATGCCTCCGTATCAGCCCTAATTTCTCGTGGTCCTAACGTGCAATGTACGTTGGCGGCAGTAGAATCGTGTGGCCGTCTTTTCAAATACCGGTACTCTAAATTTTCTTGATGGTATTTCTCGAAAAGAACGTCGCCTTCTCCACAGGGACTCATATTTGAGTTCCCGGAGGATCTCCATAACACTTACATGTTATTCGAACCGATCGGTAGCAAATCTAGCAGCCCACCTCTGAATTGCTTCGATGTCTTGCTTCAATTCCATTTGGTACGGATCCCAAATACTCGAGCACTTCTGAAGAACAGGTCGCATTAACGTCCTATACGCCGTCTCGATTACAGGTGAAACACTCTTTCCTAAAATTCTCCCAATAAACCGAGGTCGACCATTCACCTTCCCTGCCACAGCTTTCACATGCTCATTTCATCTCACCATACTTTTGTAACTCAGTGCCTGAGACTGACCCTCAGATAGCAACTTTAAAGCGAGTTTCTACATCAACCTTTTTCATACCAAAAACATAGAAGCTCCAGCCAGAGACACTCGCGAAATATTAGCCGGAAACGTAGGCAGGAACAGATTAGCCCGCTTTGTGTCTCTGAAACAAGGCACATCGTGAGAACAAGCTGCAGTGCTGGCTTGGACTTCTAATCGCAGTAGTATGTCTCGTCAGGCATGTATTCTCAACGAGTCAAAGACTGCGATACCTCCAGCAACCGATCACTAGGTACAGAACATGTTTGCAATATGTTTGCGGTTCAGAATAAGCGGACGAAAGAATATGTTTGAAGTGTGACATTGCGATAAGCAATTTTTAAACAGTTTGTTTATTATTTCACATTTTGCTCTCATCAAATAAGTGTAAAGTAGGAGTGGATCTTATAATGAACAAGGGAATAGGTCATCATAATCAAGCTACGACCCACCACAGAATTATACGTATACATATCTACTAACTGAGCAAATGATGACGAGATTGAAAGAATGTATGACGAGGCAAAAGATAATCAGTACGTTAAAGGGAAATTAAATGCAGTGGGGGACTGGAATTTTCATTTAGGGTAAGGAACACAAGGATGATCAATAGGTAAACATGGACTGCGGGAGAGAAAAAAAAGGGGAAGCTGTCTTTATTAGCACTGAGGACAGTTTAATTACTGCTAACACTTGCCTGAAGAATCATAAAAGGACACTGTCTATTTGCAAGAGCCCTGTACAAAACTGAAGTCTGTGGTAGATTATGTACGTAAGACAGAAATTTTAAACTGCAAAACTTTTTTGGTTCAAATGGCTCTGAGCACTATGCGACTTAACTTCTGAGGTCATCAGTCGCCTAGAACTTAGAACTAAGTAAACCTAACTAACCTAAGGACATCACACACATCCATGCCCGAGGCAGGATTCGAACCTGCCACCGGAGCGGTCACTCGGGTCCAGACTGTAGCGCCTAGAACCGCTTGGCCACTCCGGCCGGCAAAACTTTTTTTTTTTTTTTTTTTTTTTTTTACCAACAGATGTGGATACTGTTCATATTTTATTGCTTAGGCACAGCCGATCAAAACTAAAGAAATTCGTGAAAGGTAGGGACGTAAGGAGATAGAACCTCGACAAGTTGATAGGTCCGGAATTTGTTGACTTCAAGAGAAGACTATGGCAACTATTGACTGAAATTGGGGAATTTAATAGAGTAGAAGATGAAAGCGTAGCTTTGAAAGGGGAAATACTGGAAGCAGCAGAGGAATGACTAAGCAGATGGATGAGGTCTGTAAGAAATCCTTGGAGGAAATAAAAAAATACATGAACTTAAACAGAGAAAGTGATTGAAGGCATCCAAAAAGTGAGATTGGTGAAAGGTACATAATTAGAATACAGAAACGGCTGTAAGAAAATAGCAAAGCTGTGAAAGCATGCGTGCATGTAGGAGCTATAATTTCTCTGTATAGGAGAGTAAAGAAATCCTGTCATGAGTAGTTCTCCAAAAGATGTTAATAATTTTGAGCAGCTTCAAACCAATCTTCAGTCTTAAGAACATAACATCAACGCTATATTCCAGGAAGCAGAATGTTTTTTGTTTTAGTATTTCAGCTATGAATTTGATATACATTTAGTGCTATGGCTTTATGGTCTCCCCATTGTCGAAGTTTAAACTGTTATGCATTGAAGGAACCTAGTTGTGAAAAATTTGATCAAGGCAAACGGTGAAAGGCAAACAATCAAAATAGTCTCTCAGTGACGTTACCAACTCACTAAATCTCCTTACACCGTATGTGAAACATATAAACAGAGGTAAATAGCATACAATATGTTTTTGTATGACTTATTCACTGGACTCGTTCGCAACTGACAAAAATATTTTATTTCTTTATTTATTGCATATTTAGTCTCACCAGATTAGGCCCTTACATCTGACCACGAACAGCACATACAAAAACATTGAAAATAATAATAATTTCCGTTATTAATAAGACAATAATTGGCAATAGTAATAATAATAATAGTAGTAATAATGATAAAATTATGCTGGTATTAAGAACGATACTAATTAATTTTGTACTTGTGAAGTCTTGGTTAATGCCACAGGAAGTGAAAGATATAATGTAAGAGAGGCGCAGATTGAAATGAAAGTAGCTTTGGCTGTTGGGAAAGAAGATAATTTCAATAGACAATTCTGTAGTTAAGGGGTGCAGACAAGTATATGGAAGAGATAGCTATTGTGGCAGAAGGTAGACCATTAGGTGTCTTGAAGTTTGAAATAGTTTTAATTTCTTCAATATTTTAAATAAGATTGTTTCAAAGTCGGGTTCTAGATACAATAAATGATTCAGAGAACATGGCATTGTGGTGCAGTGGTACAGAGAGTAAGTTGCTTTGCTAAGAACGCGTGTTACTCCTACGTTGTTCAGATGGTAGAGCAAATGTTGATAAATTACAATGGCTGCAATTCTTGAGAAGACGATAGAGCAAACATATGGTATGGTAGTTTCTACACTTATCGGCACGTACCCATGATAATTTTTCTTAGGCAGGAGTGATGTGGTCGAAATAGTGTACGTTAAAAACGCAGCGCTCCCAAGAATTCATCGCCAGTTCCAGCAGGCGTGATCTCTCGTACGAAAGTCCTTAGAGAATAGGATCACCATAATCACGGAATTGGAGCGTTAGTGACTCTAAAAGTTACTTATCTAGCTCGAGAGAAGATATTTTTTTCTATTTCAGTAATGAATGGTGTAATTCTGATACATTCTTACGGACGGCTGTTGTGCGTGCAGTCCACTCCAGGTGGTGGTTCAGAATTCTTTGGTTCTTTTCAGAAGAAGAGAACATAATTTCCGTGATGTTTACTATTAAGGATGGAAGAGGTTCTCTGAACTGTGTGTTAATAAGCCTTTTGTAAGCGACTAAGGTTACTAGCGTTTTAGATAGATTAAGCTTCAAACCGATGTTCTGCGTTCACTCTGATAAAGCAGCTAAGTCAGCGTTTACGTGCTGGATGGCTGTACGCGGGTTTGTTGCGCTTTCACTTAGGTGTAACGTAAGGTCGTCAGCGTACAAATCCAGTGGTAGACAATGGTTGAGGCATCATTAACACGGAATGAGAATGTTAATAGGGCCAATACTGATCCTTATGGAGCTCCTGATACTGCATTCCTCCATTGTGACTCCTTTGTTCCTATCATTACACACTGTTGGTGGGGTGTGAAGTATGAGTGAATCCATTGTACACCTCTGAAAGAAAAGTTTTGATTTTTGAGTTAAGTAAGTATAATATCAAGGCTTCGTTGAAATCCAGAAAGCATATAATAATCGCCTCTTGTTTGTCCATAGCTTGTTTCTCTTCTTCAGTCACTTTTACAAGAGCAGTCGTCGTACTACGATTTTGACGGTAACCAGATTGGTGTTCATCCACAAGATTATCAGTTTGAAGACTTATTGTGACCTGTGTATTCTAAAACCTTAGATGATACTAGTAGAATACAAATAGGCGGGAAGTCAAGTTGTTTGTTAGATTCCTTTTGGAGCAGAAGTTTTATGAGTCGCTGCTTGCAGGTAATCGGGAAAAAGTTGGAAGCCAGAGAAACGTTGAGAATGTCTGTTATTACGGGCAGTAATGGACTGACAAGTTTACTGATGATTTCCATTGTAACACTGTCGTGTCCTGCAGCTGCCAAACGGGTTCTCGTAGTTGACGTCCTGACCGTGTTGAGGGTTACCGGTTGCAGAAAAAAGACTTTCGTTTGTACGAGCCACTGATATTTCAAGCTATTCGGGGGTTTGCGTCCTTGTGCAGAGGTATAGTGGCAGATTAAGGTTCACCTATTCTCAGACCTCGTAGGTTTTTCCAAACTGGAGGCTGTGCGCAAGACCTCAGTTAACGAATGGGCGTACCTGAGTTTTGCATTTCTCACAGCATAACTCGGCTGCGTAGTCGCTTGTAGGCGAGATGGTTCCCAGAGGTCGGGCGTTGTTAATACTTCCCTGATGCTGCGTCTCTGATACTCATCAGGCGTTTGAGTTTATCGGTAAGCTAAGAGTCCAGGTTTCCTCATCACTCTTACAGGTTTTATCGGAACATGTTCGTCCCATAAATTAGTGAAACTTTTACTGAGAAGCCAGGAAGTTTTATGTTTGAACCTGAAGCGAAAATTTAAAAGAATACTTGTAAATTTGAAGCTAACCTGACTTTAAATAGGAGTAATCTAAATGTACTAAACTTATTTCTCGATAAAATGTAAGCTCTCTTTTTCGTATGAAATTACTGACAGGAGATTTTGTCCTGAAATTGAGACATTGCATGTTTGACCTGCGACTGTGTGCAAAGGTTATTTTGTGTACCTGTTCCTCACATCGTGGACTTTTTCAGCGACTAACTAACCTCATAAGCTGAAGGAAAACACTTGCTGCTTGCGTCACATGTCTACATCTACATCTACGTGATTACTCTGCTATTCACGTGTAGCGTTAACTGCAGCGGAAGTTGGAAATGATGAGCTTATCATGGAGGGAAAGATAAGGAAAATTAATGGCTTGGGTTGAAGAATCCCCTAAATAATCTTAATCCACATGCATGCTCCGCAAGATGATGACTTCTGGTGAGAGACGCAGAGTACTTTGTGCACCACACTCGCGTTCCCCGATTCATCTTCAGTTTGCGAATGGCGCGTGCAAAGCAGATCCGTGTGTGCTCGGGTCTATTTAATTTTGCCCCATGGCCTTTTCACGAGATGTTCGTAGGAGGAATCATCATATTGCTTGACTCTTCTAGGACTGTACATCTCGGAAGTTTATCTGTGTGATGCGGAACACCTCTCTTCTAGTCTACCACTGAGTTGTCTGAACATCTCCGTCACTTTTTCCCACTTACTGAAGGAACAACGAAACATGCTGCTATTCCGTGGGTTTCTCTATTTATTTAAATTAAATCCTATCTAGTACCAATGATAGACAGAGGAGCAATATTCAAGTATTGATCGAACGAGGTTTTTGTAAGGCACCTCCGTTTTGGTTGGGCTACACTCCCTGAGGTCTCCCCAATGAGTCTCTCTGGCATCTGGTTTACCTACGATAATTGTTATCTGGTCGTTCTACTTTAAATGGTTCCGAATGCATATTCCCAGATATTTGATACAGGTGACTGTTTCTGGTGACTGTAATCTTGTTATGAAACAGTAACGGGTCCATTCTTCCTATTAATACGTAATACGCTTTCCTTGTTCATGTCAAGGGTCAATTGCTCATATCTGCACAAGCTTCGCTTCTCTGTAGTTCTAACTGCATTTCTCTACAATTTTCTAGAATCGAGACTTCTTCGTGTACATCGAAAAGTCATCTGCGGAGAGTACCTTGGACTTCTAGCGCAATCCGCTAGGTTACTTACGTATACTACGAACAGAAATAGTCCAATCACACACCCTTGCGGTATACGAGAAGTTACTTTCACGGCTGAAGATTTCCCTCGGTTAAGGATGACACGCTGTTTTCTGGAAATTTTCAGTCCAGTTGTAAGTAGGCTGTTTATGTTTTCTCTATGTAAGTAGGCTGTTTATGCTTTCTTATTGGCAACGTTACGTAGCGCTCAATATGAAAATCACTGGCTGTGCTGTGTGCAGTCTGTGGCTGCTTTGCATTGTTGTAATACTCGCCATTGTAGTGTTAGGCAGCTGGCTGTGAACAGCGCGTAGCGTTGCGCAGTTGGAGGTGAGCCGCCAGCAGTGGTGGATGTGGGGCGAGAGATGGCGGAGTTTTGAAATTTGTCATGAACTGCTATATTTATATATGATGATATCAAGGTAAATACATTGTTTGTTCTCTATTAATATCTTTCATTTGCTAACTATCCCTATCAGTAGTTAGTGCCTCCCATAGTTTGAATCTTTTATTTAGCTGGCAGTAGTGGCGCTCGCTGTATTGCAGTAGCTTGAGCAGCGAAGATTTTTGTGAGGTAAGTGATTTGTGAAAGGTATAGTTTAATGTTAGTCAGGGCCATTCTTTTGTAGGGAATTTTGAAAGTCAGATTGCGTTGCGCTAACAAAATATTGTGTGTCAGTTTAAGCACAGTCATGTATAATTGTTCAAAGGGGACGTTTCATATGAAGATATTAATAGAGAACAAACAATGTATTTACCTTGATATCATCATATATAAATATAGCAGTTCATGACAAATTACAAAACTCCGCCATCTCTCGCCCCACATCCACCACTGCTGGCGGCTCACCTCCAACTGCGCAACGCTACGCGCTGTTCACAGCCAGCTGCCTAACACTACAATGGCGAGTATTACAACAATGCAAAGCAGCCACAGACTGCACACAGCACAGCCAGTGATTTTCATATTGAGCGCTACGTAACGTTGCCAATAAGAAAACATAAACAGCCTACTTACATAGAGAAAACATAAACAGCCTACTTACACAGTCACGTAACTGGTCTGACATTCAGTACGCTCTTTTTTTTTTCCATTAGATGGTAGCGTGGAACTATATCCAACGCCTTCTGAAAGTGAAGGAACAAGCAACCACCTCAGCCCAGGTATGTACTGCTTTATGCGCGCCCGCATCTCGTGGTCGTGCGGTAGCGTTCTCGCTTCCCACGCCCGGGTTCCCGGGCTCGATTCCCGGCGGGGTCAGGGATTTTCTCTGCCTCGTGATGGCTGGGTGTTGTGTGCTGTCCTTAGGTTAGTTAGGTTTAAGTAGTTCTAAATTCTAGGGGACTGATGACCATAGATGTTAAGTCCCATAGTGGTCAGAGCCATTTGAACATTTTTGCTTTATGCGCCCCGTAGACAAAGAGCGCGGGTTAGGTTCCACACGATCGCTGTTTTCGGAACTCTGGTTGATGTTTACATGGGAGATTTTCGGCCTCCACAAATATGACGATAAGCGAGCATAAAATAGGTTCCAAATTCCGCTACATTCTGACATTAGCGATGTAAGCTTACCCGTCTGTTCTACAATCCTTCTTGAAAATCGGGACTGTGTTTTATCACAATCATAGGAACGCTTCGCACCTGCAGCTCGACGAGGACTAAGTTCTTGCGCATACTCTACCTAGAATCGCATGGCATGCAAATACCATCAGGTTCAGTGGAGCTTTACCTATTGAGAGGTTCCAGTTGATTTCTGTACGATGGTCGCCTGTTTCATTATCTGTCATGCTGACGTTCGTGCAACTATTTTTCCACAGTGCGAGTTTAGTATTTCGGCCTTCCCTCTGTCACTCTTCATTTAGATAGTATTATATTCACAGAGTGGACATATGTCTTTGACCTGCTTACTGATTTAATATGGGACAAAAAGTTCTTAGGCCTTTGTGACGGGTTGCTAGATAGGATTTTACTGCGGAATTCGTTAAACGCTTCACGTATGCCCCTCCGTACGCTAATTATCAAGCTCTCTCATCCTTTCGGAGCAGCTTTGTAACTCGGCTGACAAACCACGGTTCTTCTTCCATCTCTCACAAATTTGCTACACATGTATCTGTCTAAGGCATATTGTACAATATTCTTCACAATATTCTTCACCATTGTCCATCAATGTTCATTGCTTTCAATCCTGGACATTAATGTATTATGGTGACCGATTAGGTAATCCGGTATCTGTTTAAAATCGCACTTATTAAACAGAAATACCTTCTTACCTTTATTTACATTCGTATTTACAGCCGTATTCAGTGATGCTGTAACGGCCTCATGATCGCTGATCGCTTGTTCTATGTTTACAGGGTCGAAAATTTCGGTCATGCTGGTAATAGGAGATCCAAGACCTTATTTTCACGACTTGGTTCTCTAATTAATTGCCGAAGATAATTTTCGGATAAAGCATTATGCACCGTAAGTCTAGAGCTGTTAAGCTGACATCTCCCACTACCTCTGCAACAAAACCAGGAAATTTACGCGTAATCTTGCCCACGTTTTCCCTCATATGTTTCACCATCACTGCTCCTAAGGCATGGGGTGTATAAAAACATGAGATTACACAAATTAATCCAGCTTTTACACCTATCTTTGTGTAAATCACTTCACATTCGGAATCTGTACTAACCTCAAAAGATTATCTTCGTGTTATGTTCGACTATAACGACGCCTCCGATGCCGATATTCAGCCTATGTTTGCGATATGCATTCTATTCAGCATCTCGAGTATTTCACCATACTGTAAACACAATTACCAAAATCAACCGGAGTTCCAATTATATGCTTTAAAATATGTGTATGGAAGAGCTGGTCTAAGTGGTCATGGCTGGCAAAGTGGCCTATGGAGTCGTGGGACTGTGCGGTGTTGAAATGGAGTCGGAAATGCTTCACCTTATTTTCGTTGGATAGCCCAGCCACCCCAAGAAGTCTATCCTGTTTGCTGTACCATCAGTCAGAGTTAAAAAAATTTGTAGATTTTATTTCCCCTGATGTAAGATAAGTGGTTTCTTGCGGACAGGCAAGGTGACGTTTTTTTAAATGAAGTTGTGTTAAAATGGCCATTTCGGTGTGGCTTATGACCGCTTTGTGTAAGGCAAAAATGTAAAAAAAAAAGAAAAAAAGCCGTAAGATGATCTCTGCGGCGACACTCACTTTAAGTTCTTATAAGAGCGACGTACTAACAGCAAGTAAGGAAAGAAAAAGGGAAAGAAAAAGGAGGAAAAACAGAAAGCAGCGAGAGAGAAGCAAGGCAGTAAAAAGAAGACTGCGAAGGCAGGAAAAGCAACCACAGAAGAGCCCTTCGACAACGATAAAGAGACTGAGCGCGGGTACTGGGAAGAAAAAGTTTGAAATTAAAACGTGATATGAGCTGTGGATTTAGTGACAATTGTGCTCCCTCTGTGCCCAAGACTCTATACAAGAGGAACACAGCTCGACTTTTATTTGTAAAGAGTATAACTAGTTTAATTCGAATCATGTTTTATAGTAAAATTTAATTAATTCTCTGTTAAAACAGTTTGTTCAACTACTTCATTTGATCCTGAGGTAATTAAACTATTCAGAACTATACTTACATAGATGCAGATTATAATCATTGATTTCTGTGCATTTGCTTCCGATGGTAATTAGCTTAATAAATATGAGTACCTTATCTGGCCGCTTTCTCCAGCTCTTCACTCTACATGTCTAATTGCTGAAGGCACTCGATATATTACTACATGTTACTGAGATACAATGCACACAAATTTATATATCAAACGCAGTCTCAAAATGCACGAAGATAACAGAGAGAAATACTGAAATGTTACAAAGAAAGGACACGAGAAACATGGATGTCCATGTGCCCCTGAACATGTGATGAATTACAAGTCGGCTCTTAAACAACTTACGATTCAACTAGAGAAACTGCAAACGCCAAGTAATTTCAATCCTGCAACCGTAATACGGAGAAACTCGGTGTTTTGTTTTATTAGATGATTCCACAAAGAATGAAGTCTGTATATGAACACCAAAATTAAAACTGGCCCGGGTAAAGAGATAACACCAGAAATACGAAAAAATCAACGTGTGAAAAAAAGGTGTAGCTTGTCGCCAGTGTTATTCAATATCTGTGTGTGGATGATAAAGTAATCATACAGGGCAGCGAAGATGAAATTGCATATAGTAATTGAAATAAGCACAGTCTACGATCTGACTGTATTTATAAATAAAGACAGATGCATTGTCTTGTAAGGTATCTACCCAGTACGAACAAAAGTAGTCCTCAATAATAAACCGACAGCATATTTAGGTGTTTAGAAAGTGACATACCATATTAATTTGATATGGATGTGTAGGCGAAAACTAATACTTACCAGCGTATATGGGTAAAATAAGAACAGTTCAGAATAAAACAAGGACAGAGAAACAACCGAAATTTTAGAGAGTCGTGACAGTTCCCAGTTAACTGTATGGTGCGGGCAACTAGACGCTGACAAATGAAAACTGAAGGGATCTAAGAACATCAGAAATGATATTTGTAAGATCTTTGAAAGGTTGTGCTGTGGAAGGCAGAAGTAGAAATGAAGTAATAAGGGAAGAATTTCAGACACTAATCCAAAAGACAACCCAATACAATGAAAAATGAAGAGAACATTCACTTCCTATACTACCTCAAAGACTTCCTAAGCGATCAGTGAAATATAAACCATGACGCAAGAGAAATGTGGGAAGACCGAGGAAGAGGTGGTGAGACCGCAGCGTAGGCAACCAATAATGAAGGTTTTTAGTTTGGACTCCTTAGGTCGCACCTTTTCTGTCCAGAAGAGTGACTTCACACAAAGCTTTTCCCTGCGTTTCCGGCAACGGTAAAAGGAAAGGAAGTTGACTTTAAATCTCCTGACCAACTTCAGAGGCTTATATGGCATGTTCCCAAGGACTTTCTTGGTTTAGGTTTATCGATAGTACCTTAGCAAAAGATCTTGCCGATAACGTGAGAAAACTATGCTCCTACGTAAGAGCGTTACGCAGGTCGAAGGGTTCTATCAAGTCACTCCGTGACCAGTCTGGTGTGGCTGCAAACGACACAAACAGAAAATCTGAAATTTTAAATTTCGTGTTAAAGAAATCGTTCTCGGAGGAGACTCGTAGAAACATCCCATCATTTGACCATCGAACAGTCTCCAGTAAGGACGAAATAATGATAAGACACCTTGGCACAGAGGTATGACTGAGGGAGTTGAATACAAACGTGTCACAAAGTCCGGATGTAATCCCAGTTCGATTATTCAAAGAGTACCCTACGGCGCTGGTCCATTACTTAGCTCGCATTTTAGCGAATCCCTCGCACAGCGCCAAATCCCAAGTCACTGGAAGAAAGAACAGGTGACTTCAGTACATAAGGTGGGTGGGTAAAAGAATGGATCCGAAAAATTACAGGCTAGTACCCCTGACATCCGCCTGCTGCAGAATTCTTGGACACATTCTCAATACTAAGCATCTGTCCACAAAGCAGTACAGTTTTAGAAAGCGTCGCCCTTGCGAAAGTCAGCTTGCTTTTTCTCATATCCTGGGAACCACGGATGAAGGGCAACAGGCACATTACATGTGCCTAGTTTTCCGAAAAGTGTTTGACACCGTTCCTCACAGCAGACCGTTAACGAAGGCACGAGCACATGGAATAGGTTCTCAGATATGTCACTGGCTTTTAGAAAGTAAGAGAACCCAGTATGCTGTCCTCGACGGTGAGTGTTCATCAGAGACATGGGTATCGTAAGTACTGCCCCAGGGAACTGTGACAGGAAGGCTGTTATTTTCTGTATACACAAATGATCTGCCGCACAGGCGGGGCAGTAGTCTACGGTTGTTTGCTGATGATGTTGTGGTGTACGGCAAGGTGTCGAAGATAAGTAACTGCAGGAGAATACGAGATGACTTGGGAAAAAAATTATGGTTGGTGTGACGAATGGCAGCTAGCTCTATGCTTCGAAGAATGTAAGTTAATGCATATGAGTAAGACAGATAATCCCGTAATGTTAGAATACAGCATTATTAATGCGCTGCTTGGAACAGTCACGTCGATTAAATATCTAGGCAAAAAACTGCAGAAAGTGATATGAGATAGATCGA
Source organism: Schistocerca serialis cubense (assembly GCF_023864345.2). Taxonomy (NCBI): domain Eukaryota; kingdom Metazoa; phylum Arthropoda; class Insecta; order Orthoptera; family Acrididae; genus Schistocerca; species Schistocerca serialis. Next base: position 17,137,556 of record NC_064646.1, read on the forward strand.
GCATACAAGGGCTATAGTATGTAAGTCGAATAGTCGACTTCAGTTTATCCGGAGAATTTTAGGAAAGTATCGTTGACGATAGAACACCCATTATATCCGTTCTAGAGAACTGATCGACAGTTTGGGATCGCTACATGGTCTGATTAAAGGAAGACATCGAAGCAATACAGAGGGGTGTTACCAGATTTGTTACCGGAAGAATCGATCAACGGAGACGTTTTGGGAGCTCACTCGAATGGGAATTCCTGGAATTAATTTGACGCTCTTTCCGAAAAACACTGTTAAGAAAATTTAGAGAAAAGCCTTTTGAAGATGACAGTACAACGATTTTAGTACGGCACACGCACATTTAGCGAAAATACAAGAAAGTTAAGAGACATTAGGGGTGGCACGGAGGTAAGTAGGCGCTAGTTTTTCCCCTCTCTCTATTTGCTAGTGGAACAGGTGGAGAGTGTTTGGTAGAGGTAGATGGCAACTCCGCCACTCACCACGGGGTGGCTTGCTGAGTACTTATGTTGTCGTAGATGTAAGATATCTTTGTGTTTCGGTATGGTATATGCAGCAGCACCTTTCAATAAAACTTCACTGGACTGAAATAATTTACTCGCCATCCTCTAAGATCATCTCAAACAATTTCAGTTGTAAAATTTACTGGCAGATTAAAACTGTGTGCCTGACCGAGACTCGAGCTCGGGGCCTTTGCCAGGAAAAGTTCCCGAGTTCGATTCTAGGTCCGGCACGCAGCTTTGGTCCGCCAGGAAGTTTCATATCAGCGCAAACTCCGCTGCAGACTGAAAACTTCATTCTGGAATTTGAGTTTTGTTTTCAGTAGCATAAAATACAATTATTACGACACTTCATTCATTCCGTATCGATATTACTGAGTTTACATTGACACCATAATAACTTCTTCATAATAAATGGACAGAAATATCTCATTTGATACTTTATTACACGTCTCCTTTCGTTCACTGTACTTGTTTCTTTTTCCTTCTGTTTCGAAATAGATCTTACAATTTAATCAACACCGTAGAACACAGTTTACAACATATTTGTGTCTGACAAGTGTGTAATACTCCTACGAAACGTACAAAGACAATTTCATGTGTATATTAATTTCCGATGACTGTACTTTCGATCATACATGAAAAGAAAGTTGTAGCTGGATCATTTTATCGAACACCAGACTCACCCGTTGAAGTTACTGATAACTTCAGATAAAGTCTTACTTCGCTGGCACATGCGTTGCTAATCCGTCGCGTCACAGTTGGAGAATAATTTTATCACGCCACAATTAACTTTTAAAATTTCTGCTTGACAAGAGCTGGACGACAGAAAACTTCCTACGAAGGTCACACAAGAGCTCTTCCTGAAAATTACCTTGGACAGATGATCGGTAACTTGCTCTTGATGGAAATATTTAAGATCCATTAGCAACAAACACTTCCTACGTCTCTGAGGACTTCGACATAGAAAATGAAGTCAGTGACGCAGTTTCTCCTTGCGGAGTACGTGATTAGCACGGCAAAGTACTACTAAGTCTCACTGTAAATTTGGAACGTATTATCTCAAATTATTTAATTTCCTAAATTTGCGCTTCTTGTATAACAGTCGCAATCCACTTTCAGGGGTGTTCGTTGTAAGTGTTGAAAAATGGAGTTATAGTTTTTCCTCAGCCTAACGTGGCAAGAATGTTTCTGCGTGTCATCAGCAGCCTATCCGTGTAGCCTAGCTCTGGTGTTTGTCGTCTATGGTTGGAATGAGACGCAGGCAGAGTGAGCCCACGTAATGATGTGTAGCGAAACCCATTTGAATACACAGAGCGGACTCAGAGTGCAGTGCTCCCTTTCGATGAGCAGGTCACAGTGATGAGAATCACATGACTTCACTGTGTAATATCACGTCAGCGAAACCCTGGGTAGGATCTGGTGTTCACTAATTAAGATCAGAAAGCTATACGTCAACCTATTTCACCACCCATCCCCTCCCCCTTTTTCATCAACTGTTGATTAAGGTTAGCACTCGAGTCCTATCTTAATTTTACCTGATGCAATAAAATCATGATAAATACTGTGCTCGAAGACAGTTTTTCGTGACATGGGACTCTTCTGTATTACATCATCACAAATTTACTGCCAGTTCGGCTGTACACCAAGAAATAAAACCGTTTTGAGACGATTTACAATCTTGATAAGTTCAGGTACAAATAATTAACGGCAAACGGGAATGAATGTGACCTTGGTTACATGTATGTACGAATGTGACCTTCATAATACGTAATTATTAGGCTATTATATCCGAAAACTCTATAAAGTTCTCATCATAACAATTCCCTAAGCTCTTGAAGAGATGTTCGCCAGACAACTCGGAAGATCCAACTCTGAAACGTATATTATCGACTAGTTACTTGTGTTAGTACATGTCACACTACACGAATAGGAGGAAGAATATGAAGAAAGAAAACTGTTAGTATCTCATTATTACACAATAAAGCCAAAATTTGGAGTTAATATTGAGACTAGGGTGATTTCAGCAATATTTTCGAATAACATCGAAAATAGCAACTGACTGGTTGGAGTAAAAACAGTATATTGTGTAAAACCTAAACAGCTGGTGTCCTACCATTATGGAATCAAGAAGATATTACACGCATTTACTTATTTAATATGGATATCACGTAATCCTGTAGCAAACTGTTACCGTAGTGAAAAGAAGGCAGTCGTTTGTAACTCCAGATGTGAAACGCGGATTTTCGCCCCTGAGATTAATGAAGCGGCTCTCGGTTTCACGCAAGCGGACCTTGAAAGCCAGCAGTTCGAATGAATCACAGATGTCCAGTCGTTAACCTTGCAGCAAAGCCACACGGAAAACGGATAGAATTTACGTCTCTCTTAGATACTTTACCTATTTCATAAAGAAACATCGAATGGTGATGCTTCTTCTCATCTAAAACACCATTTCTCTAGTATTAGAAGAGTAAATATACTTAGAAAAATATAGTTTTGGCATCGTTCGTAAACGCTTAAGCATCATCTGCAAACAAAAGGAAGCGGAATTTTTTTTTTTTTTCTTTTACAGCCTGAGAGATACCGCCCATTCCATGTGTTGGTCAGGTTCTAAAACAATTTTGTCTATCTCCTGATTATCCAGTTACTCATTTTTCCAGTACTATACTAAACAGAACAAGAAATAAAATCTGTCATAGCCTGCAAGAAAAATTACTGTATTCACATGTTTTTATGAGTGTAAATACAGTATACAAATAATAAATTAAAAAGTCTTACAAAGCCTTTGTAATATTACGTTACACAACGCGAGAGCACACAGGATGCGTCGCGTAAGACAAAACACCGCTGCATTTCGTGAATGGTTCAGAATATCACGGTTTTCGGCAAAATATTGTATGCAGAGCTATATGCACCTACATCTATATCTACATTAATTCTCCGCAAGCCACCTGACGGTGTGTCGCGGAGGGTACTTTGAGTGCCTCTATCGGTTCTCCCTTCTATTCCAGTCTCGTATTGTTCGTGGAAAGAAAGATTTTCGGTAAGCCTCTGTGTGGGCTCTAATCTCTCTGATTTTATCCTCATGGTCTCTTCGCGAAATACACGTAGGAGGGAGCAATATACTGCTTGACTCCTTGGTGAAAGTGTGTTCTCGAAAATTTAACAATAGTCCGTACCGAGCTACTGAGCGTCTCTCTTGCAGAGTCTTCCACTGGAGTTTATCTATCATCTCCGTAACGCTTTCGCGATTACTAAATGATGCTGTAATGAAGCGCGCTGCTCTCCGTTGGATCTTCTCTCTCTCTTCTATCAACCCTATCTGGTACGGATCCCGCACCAGTGAGCAGTATTCAAGCAGTGGGCGAACAAGTGTACTGTAACCTACTTCCTTTGGTTTCGGATTGCATTTCCTTAGGATTCTTCCAATGAATCCCAGTGTGGCATCTGCTTTACCGACAATTAATTTTATACGGTCATTCCATTTTAAATCACTCGTAATGCCTACTCCCAGATAATTTATGGAATTAACTGCTTCCAGTTGCTGACCTATATTGTAGCTAAATGATAAAGGATGTTTCTTTCAATGTATTCGCAGCACATTACACTTGTCTACATTGAGATTCAACTGCCACTCCCTGCACCATGCGTCAATTCGTTGCAGATCATGCTGCATTTCAGTACAATTTTCCGTTGTTACAACCTCTCGATACACCACAGCATCATCTGCAAAAAGCCTCAGTGAACTTCCGATATTATCCACAAGGACATTTATATATATATTGTGAATAGCAACGGTCCTACGACACTCAGTGCGGCACACTTGAAATTACTCTTACTTCGGAAGACTTTTCTCCATTGAGAATGACATGCTGCTTTCTGTTATCTTGGAACTCTTCAATCAAATCACACAATGGGACTGATAGTCCATATGCTCTTACTGTGGGGAATTGTATGAAACGCCTTGCGGAAGTCAAGAAACACTGCACCTACCTGGGAACCCGTGTCTATGGCCCTCTGAGTCTCGTGGACGAACAGCGCGAGCTGGGATTCCCTCGATCGTCTTTTTCGAAACCCATGCTGATTCTATAAAGGCACATTTGCATGCTGAGCGTGAGTTTCGTCGGAAACGCGAAATATTAATTAAATAAATAATCAGTGACAAATAAATAAAGCCTAAGGCACACAACTGCAGCGCTGTGTCGCTGATAAAACAAAAGCACAATTACGTTACTCTTATGTTTGATTAAGAAAGGGAGAGCTCTGGTCGAAGTGGTGCGAGAAGCACGTATTTTATTTTATTGACTGGCACACCGCCATATTTCATGTTATAGAAGAATACAGCGAGTTGCAACCACACTAGGCACTCGATTCTGTAAAGAATTTATATTTATAAAAGTAAGTAGGATTATGAACTGTAGGCTTATTCATTGAATATATCTGATTTAACTAACTGTGTAACTTTTTTATGTTTAGTAGACAATCACCTCTGTACGACGTATTGGCATGGCTGGCAAATTATTGTAATATTGAGATTTAGATTATGAGTCCGCACCTACCGCGGCAGTCTTTGGAAACGATTTAATTACGAAGTCCGATTATTCAGTTTTATTTCACGGTCAACTACGAGTAACATTGCCTTTACGAAAAAGCCATTGTCAAGCGTCTGATACCGAATAATTAAACGTCCACATTCCAGATAAGCAAATACAATTGCAATCACAATCACCATCATACAGATAGAATAATCAATATCAAAATAACAATATATTTTTATTTATTTATTTTATTTATTTTATATTGGCGACTGCGTGTCGGACTTGTTATTTTGTCATTTGTTACATTGTTCTCTTTGTTTCATGTAAAAAATCAACTTTCTGGACCTGGACGTCAATGTATGAGAGATAACAAAATCTGAAGATATTTTCCAATTCTGAAATTTTGCGGGAAGACGCAATGAAACTTCCAGCAAAATAAGGTAAGACGCAGCATCTTTGCATTGGTAGGCTTGACCAGACGTATAATTCAGTGTATTAGCTTTTCAGTAAATTCTGTAGTGTTTCTTTTCTGCATAACAGTTTCAGTGATAAATTTCATTCTCAGTACTTTTCCCTAAACAATAACGTATGCAACAATACCAATACACAAGTGTACAATATGGCCGACTTCTGTACGATATCATGAACATGGCCAGCAGCCATTACCAATAATCTCAAATTCAGTTTATATTTTTAAATTAACAGACAGCCATTGTTGCTACGAGCGATTCATGCTCAACTACATTTTATTTTAAAATCAGTGTCAAAAATTTTCTTGAAACATATATCACGTGTGGCATGGTAATAACTAGAAAACAATACGCAAAAATGGAACAGCAAGGACGTACTATTCAGACGCAATCCGACTCGGACGTGAGACAAGAGTTAGAAAATGACTTTACGACAGCAACCGGTAGTGACGATTCATCAAACATTGACGCAAGTGTTGACGAAAATTTTGACGATAGGCCGTCCACTACAAAAATTTCAAAATCACAATCAGAGCCCATGTTAATGCATGACGTCACGCCTAATGACGCGGCGGGGGCAGAGACCTTGCAAACGGTAAACATTGCCGACATGCTACAAATGCTAATGCAACAAAACGCCGAAAACATGGCAACCTTAAAGGCACAATTAGAGACACAAAATGAACAGTTAAAAACACAAAATGACGAAATCAAATCTGATCTCATAGCATTCAAGATAGGTAATGACACTTTATGTAAGCGTGTGGAACTTATAGACGCCACACTGACCAAACAGATGACCGAACTCAGTACTAAATTTTCCCAGCTCAATACGAGACAAGAAAAGACTACAACTGACGTAGCACTTTTACAGACACAAGTAAAAAGCCTTAATGTCACGTGTGAAGTTCTTACTGAACAAATTCAAACATATCCTTCAGTACATGACAATCTTGAAAAACGAATTACTGACGTACAGAATAAATTTGACAATGTTGAACAACACCTGACTGACATCTTACAATCAGATGCCACAGCTCATTTTCAAAATATTAATAAAGAATTTCATGATCGGGTTGAGAACAAAGACAAACATTTTGATAGATGCTTACGTGAGAATTTACCAACAATTGTGCACGACTCCGTAGCGCAATACATTACTAATAACAAACAGCTGATCAGTGACGCAGTACAATCCGTCACTGCACCCATGAGACAATTCACCGATCAACTACAGTCTGAATGTAACGAAAATATCAGTCAAAATGTACAGTTCAGAAACCAATATACATTCGAGTATGATACACACATTCCGCACACGACAAATACACAGGAACAAAACACACCACGACTACAACACATACCACGATGTGGAAACACAAACACAAGCTATTATCATGGTAAACCACAGCAACATTATCGTAATTACTCGCCAGCTGAACATACCAGTAATTACAGTGGAATAAATCCATATCACAATGCGAAGGAAGATGAAAGCTTAATGAAACACAGGCAATTTCAGATTTTTATCCCAGAAAAACGAACCATTCATCCGGTGATTTTTCTTAAATCTTTTAGTAACGCATTTCCACGCACTTGGAGTGACCGGAAAAAGATTTCATATATTGTCGGTTACATCCAAGGCGATGCAGCTGTCTGGGCATACAGTCAAGCTGACGTATGTACCACGTACAGTGAGTTTGAGCGTGCTTTTCTGAACAAATTCTGGTCGCAATCCGTCCAGGAGCGACTCAGAAGACAAATTTTAGAACCTGAAACTTTTAACAGTAAAAATGGTAACTTACGCAGATATTTTGAAAAATACTTGAACATGGGACATTTTTTAGACGAACCAGTCGCAACGCGTGATATACTCCGTGCGTTGAAGGCCAAATTGCCTTTCAACATTAAAGAAAAACTCCTACATATCCCGGATGACGATTCAGATTATTTTTTAACAGCTTTAGATTCGGTTGACATGTTACTTGAAGATCAGCGCTTCGCGCGGCAAAACAGCAGCCACAATGTTTACACTAGTGGTATGCAAAACATGCAGGGTTGCCAACACAATTCTGGCGCGCCCACAGTTGGATACGCGGTACAACAAAAACAGCAAACTCACATGCCGTCTCAGTACGGAAATCAAAATCAACACGCGTATTCCAATACAAACAATAGTTACAACAGTAATAACATTTCATGCGGCAATCCATACAAAAGGCACCGCGGTAATAACTACAACGGTAACAACGGATACAAAGGTAATAACAAAAACACAAACAGAAATAGAAATAATAATAACTACGAGCCAAGACAGCATCAAGGTTGGACTCGTAACGATCAGTACTTTCATTCAAACTCTGCTTTACCACAGCAGCCACCAGGACAAAATTGGAGCATGCCTTACGACCGACAGGTAAGTTATAATGCGCAACAGCAACAACAACCGCAAAAGTTTGGAGATCATAATAGGCAATATCCGAATGTGAATATAATAGAAATGACACCTGATGCACAACCTCAATCTGTGTCAGTACCTAGTACAAATGCTAATCCAACAAACTAGAAACAGTCACTACTTTGCCCCAGGTCGTGGCTGAAGAATTCTTGGGGGGCGACTTCAATGTTAATCAGTTATTTGACACCACACTTGAACAACAGAATAATGATATGCCGAGTAATTCTAAACAAAAACTACCTGTTTTAATTATAAGATACAACCACAATAACAATATATCAGATGAACTTTTACAAGACATTACACAATGTCGTTTAAACACAAATGAAATTGTTTTAGCATCTACTACTGGTGTAGTAGGTGGGATTCCAACTACTATTATCCTAGATACAGGTGCAGCTGTGAGCGTTTTGTCTTTTAATTTCTATAAAAAGATGTGTGAATTGGAACCTGTGCCTGAGTTTCCTGCCCAAAACTGTAAAATAACTACTGCACTAGGTAATAAGTCATGTAGGGTTACGAAGCAAGTTTACGTAAACGTTAAAATAGGTAATGGAACCGTACAATGGCCATTCCTGGTTGTACAACACCTTGTGACAAATTGCATATTAGGAATAGATATTATGAGCGAGAAGGACTGCATTATAGACTTCTCCAAAGGTAAATGTATTTTAAATGATAAAGGCAGTGTAATTATTATTGATTTGGTCAGGAGAATTCTAAAGCATGACAAACACTGTACAGGGTACAAGGTACAGTTAGTACTTGACAATGACATTCAAGACATGCAAACACACTCATCTGACACAGAGCTAATGGACTTGAAAACATTGCTTGATCATAAGATAAGTGAAGCTACAGCTCTCAGTGCACATGAACGTATAAAACTACAGGAAGTGTTATCCAAATATTTACAAGTTTTTACCAAACGATTAGGTGTTATCAACACGTATGTGTACAAGATTGAAGTTAAGCCTCACAAGATCTTCTACCATAAGACATATAACGTACCGTTATCTCAACGACCTGCTGTGTGGCAAGAATTAAAACAAATGTTAGACTGGAAGGTCATTGAACCATCCACCTCACCTTATTGTAGTCCTCTACTTGTTGTCAAAAAATCAAATGGAAGCATTAGGTTAGTGTTAGACGCACGAGCTATTAATGAAATAATTTTACCGGTTCACACAAAACCTGAAAATTTAGAAGAGCAATTACAGAAATTTCTAGATGCAAAATATTTTTCCACAATAGATCTCGCTAATTCGTTTTGGCATGTGGGTATCACTCCTGATTCTCGGAAATATACTGCATTTATGTTCGGGGGGCGAACCTATCAGTTTTGTGTTCTACCCTTCGGACTGAATGTCAGCTCGGGGGTATTCATTACAGCCCTGGATACCGTGCTTGGCGACGATTTAGTTGAGACAGTCACACACTATGTAGATGATATACTGATAGCTACACAATCTTGGAATGAACACGTTGACACTCTTCAAAGAATTTTAGAAAAATTTGCACAAGCTGGAGTCACAGCCAACCTAAGAAAATCAAAATTTGGTTGCAGTGAGATAAAGTATTTAGGACATATCATTAATTCACAGGGCATACGTCCGGATCCCAGTAAATTAGATGCTATCAGAAACTTTCCTAGCCCTCGAACTAAAAAGCAGTTAAAATCTTTCCTTGGGCTATGTTCATTTTTCAGACGTTTTTTGCCACAACCACTTTTGAACAGTAAACATCTGCTAAATCTACTCAGAAAGAATCAAGTTTGGATCTGGTCAGAACAGTGCCAGAATGACTTTAATACAATTGAACATGCTTTAGTGAATGCTAACATATTGAGCCATCCAGATTTCAATTTAGATTTTTGTATGACTTGTGACGCTTCACGTACTGGCTTGGGCTGTTGCTTATTTCAAGTTGTAAAGAATAAAGAGGAGGAACAGATAAGAATTATTGGGTTTGCGAGTCGCACTCTAACTGAATGTGAGCGTACATACTCCACTACTGAGTTAGAAACACTTTCCATAGTATGGGCATTCAAGAAATTCAATTATTATTTATTTGGAAAACATACGGTAATTTACACCGATCACCAGGCCCTGACATTTTTGTTAACTTGTAAACTTGTACATCCTAGACTATCACGATGGGCAGTTACACTTCAGAACTACTCTTTTGAAATTAAGTACATAAGAGGTAAGGACAACACCATTGCAGACACTTTGTCTAGACTTCCACAAGATATGAATGATACCAACAGTGACTTAGAAAATATAAATGACTACAGGATTCTCTTAATGCAAGACAAGCAGTATCATCAATATTATATTGATATGTGCAGAAACATGGCTGAATTACCAAAATCTGATCCTCACTGGTATAAGATAATAACATTACTGGTAGAAAAACACAATCATCCTTTGACTAAGTATTACAAGTTACACAATGATGTGTTATTTTACCGCCTACATCCAAATGCTACTAACTGGTGTGTATGCATTCCCAAAGAGTGTGAACGTAATCTAATTTGGCACACACACTTAGTTTGGGGTCATTATGGGACGAAAAAGTGTTTGGCAAAGCTCAGTACATACTGTTATTTTAGCAATATGAGAAGAAAAATTTACAGGGAACTAAAAACATGTGTCATATGTCAAAAATCAAAACCTCAGAATTTATCCACAAAAACAGATTTACATTCTATTTTACCTAGTAAACCCCTGGAAATTCTGTGTACTGACATCAGTGGACCGCATCCAGCAAGCTCTGGAGGCGTCAAATATATCTTAGCTTTTTACGATATATTTTCTAAACATGTAAAACTTTATGCTTTAAAATCCGCCACTGCAAATGCTATAATACGAAGATTCTCAAGTGATTACCTGACGCACGTGGGAAAACCTAAAGCAATTCTATCAGATAATGCAGCATACTACTCTGGGTACAAATGGAGAAATTTCTTGAAGGACAATAACATTAAAAGTATATTTATTTCGAGGTTTAGTCCACAATGTAACGCGACTGAGAGACTTTTCCGAGAATTAAATCGATTCATGAGGACCTATATTTCATCAAAACATACTAATTGGGTGTCCTACCTAAGTCTTTTCGAAGACGTACACAATAACTTAAATATTTACGATACGAATTACACACCTAACGAGATCATGTTCAAAATTGCAGACAGAACGATCAGTGGATAGAACCATTACCTAAGTTGTCAGACAAGGAAATCACACCTGAACAGAAAATAAAAGAAGTATTGACTACATTGACACATCACGCACAAATACGAAACAAACATCACAGAAACATAATAAAAAGAAAACAAAAATTCGAGGTAGGAATGCTTGTACTACTTCGTACTCATCATAAATCTGTAGCACTCAAACGACGCAACGCTAAGTGGCGTCTGCTATATGAAGGACCTTATATAATTGTTAACATACCGCATCCTGGTGCATATCTGTTACAACATCCTAGAACTAACAAAATTATTGGGCTATACGCACACCGAGATCTTAGAGCATTTCATGCTGAATAATGTCAAGGTCATACCCATCAAAATATTGCTAAGCAACTCGAAAAACTCTGTTGTTACAACACAGATAATAAGTAGAATAGAAATTTTCATTTCAGCGGTTCCAGTGACGCAGTTGAAGACAGAAGAACTCTTCTTTCAGCGCGCGCCTCCACCTGAAAGACGGAATATTAAAGTAAAATTTATGATTACGTAGCAGTGGATGACATATTAATTTTTCACGGAACATTTGTTACTGAAGGTACCACTGACTTGGTGTGACACCTGACGAACTGACAGACGTCATCTGTGAAGCGATCTTTTACTTTGAGAAATAGATTAGACGCACATCTCTCAACACGAAAAGCATCTATCAGTAGTCAAGGCCACACAGACACTCTACACACACGCACAAAACGCGAGGAATCGAACTTTTTCTCTCTCTTACTATTTTGAATATTTATTGAGTAGTGAAAACGCCTGGTCTTGCCTACTGATGTAATGAATGTTGTGTCTAACCTATCTTAATTTCAGATGACATAAAAAAAAAACATCGATAATATCCCAGCAAAACCGCTAAAGAGGATGTAAATATCTGCAATTCATGAAATCAAATGTGACACAATGTAATAACCTATAGCGATGTAATGATGATGTAAACATGTTTATGTGCAACTATATTATGTTTATGCTAAGAAAATATGTGACGTGTGTATGTATAATTACTTATTTTTTTTAACTGATATATAGTGTAACTGTTACTATGTAAAAATTTGAACAAAACGAGTGCCAAAAAGACATTGCATAGTGAACCACTGTTCACGGACATTAACGAACATTACTAACTCTGCAACTACGCGGAAACCTATGTGAATGAAACTGTTAATGCCATTCATTATGCAGCGTATCAATGTAAACGCGATGAACGATTTCCTTGAATAATAACTACGAACATTTAGGTGAGCTATATTCAGCAAAAAACTGAAAATGTGAAGTGCATAATTCGTGCATCGTCTAGTGACATTACTACAGTACCCAACTTCAAGATGTTAACTGGATTAAATGGACACAAAGTGCCTGTCCAGAAAACAACACGACAGGTGGAAGAATTTTGGTTGGAACTTCAGGGAATGAAATGTTCTCGAAATGTGACGGACACTCTTACCTGGACTGTCCAAGGATCGACGCCAGCTATGTGCCGTCCGAGGTTCTGCAACCAAGCTTCCACAGAATGTAAAAAACGAACTGCACGTGGCCCAATTACTCGACGGGTCACGTCTGATCTGTAATAAGCAATGCTTTTAGTCACAACCAACTGCATCACTACGACTATAATGGAAATGAGAAATGGACACGCTTATGTATTAATCACGTTGTTATACAACGATGTTACTGTGATCAAAAAACTTTACCACGACGATACTAACCTGTAAAAAATTATTGTGCAGCGGATGAATATGAACTGTAATAACGACACGATGTGTATAGGTCAACGCACCTGGAAAATACGGACACTTTTCTTTGAAGTATTACAAAACAATACTATGTAACTAAGAACATTCAACAATCTAAGTTGTATTGTGTTATAACAAATATTGTAAATTTAAAACTAAGTTACCTGTCATAGAATGTAGTCTTCATATGTAATCTTGGTTGAATATTTTCCTTGTGCAACGACTGAAAAACGCGCGCACACGAACAATATGAACTGCAATACTGTGCCGCGTGATCTAACTGTACGATATAACGGCAGTGCCGCAGTTACACAGACGCTTCTGCGCATGCGCGCACTCTATCTGCCAACATTAGAACTTTTACGGCGCACCCGCGTCATTCAAATTTTGTATATAATGTGTATAATGTGTAATGTAAGTCATGTAAATAGTTGCAGATAACTTAGATTTTCTTGTGCCTTTAGGTGAATTGCTCGCCTGCAGGTGTGTCCTTTCGCCTCGCAATTCAGGGGGCAATATAAAGGCACATTTGCATGCCGAGCGTGAGTTTCCTCAGAAACGCGAAATATTAATTAAATAAATAATCAGTGACAAATAAATAAAGCCTAAGGCACACAACTGCAGCGCTGTGTCGCTGATAAAACAAAAGCACAATTACGTTACTCTTATGTTTGATTAAGAAAGGGAGAGCTCTGGTTGAAGTGGTGCGAGAAGCACGTATTTTATTTTATTGACTGGCACACCGCCATATTTCATGTTATAGAAGAATACAGCGAGTTGCAACCACACTAGGCACTCGATTCTGTAAAGAATTTATATTTATAAAAGTAAGTAGGATTATGAACTGTAGGCTTATTCATTGAATATATCTGATTTAACTAACTGTGTAACTTTTTTATGTTTAGTAGACAATCACCTCTGTACGACGTATTGGCATGGCTGGCAAATTATTGTAATATTGAGATTTAGATTATGAGTCCGCACCTACCGCAGCAGTCTTTGGAAACGATTTAATTACGAAGTCCGATTATTCAGTTTTATTTCACGGTCAACTACGAGTAACATTGCCTTTACGAAAAAGCCATTGTCAAGCGTCTGATACCGAATAATTAAACGTCCACATTCCAGATAAGCAAATACAATTGCAATCACAATCACCATCATACAGATAGAATAATCAATATCAAAATAACAATATATTTTTATTAATTTATTTTATTTATTTTATACTTCCTATAGAGTAGATATCTACTCTTCAGAAAAGTCATTATACTCTAACATAATACGTGTTCCAAAATTCTACAACTGATCGACGTTAGAGATATAAGTCTATAGTTCTGCACATCTCGATCACAAATCGAACTGGTATCCCATCAGTTCCAGCGGCCTTTCCTCTTTTGAGCGATTTTAATTGTCTTTCTGTCCCTCTGTCATCTATTTCTATATCTACCATTTTGTCATTTGTGCGACAATCTAGAGAAGGAACTACAGTGCAGCCTTCCTGTGTGAAACAGCTTTGGAAAAAGACGTTTAGCATCTCGGCCTTTAGTCTGTCATCCTCTGTTTCACTACCATTTTCGGCACAGCGTGTCTGTACATTCTGTTTTGATCCACCTACCGCTTTGACATCAGACTAAAATTTCTTAGGATTTTCTGCCAAGTCACTACATAGAGCTTTACGTTCGAATTCACTGAACGCCTCTCGCATAGCCCTCCTCACTCTACATTTCGCTTCGTGTAATTTTTGTTTGTCTGGAAGGCTTTGGCTATGTTTATGTTTGCTGTAAGTTCCCTTTGCTTCCACAACAGTTTTCTGACTCGGTTGTTGTACCACGGTGGCTCTTTTCCATCTCCTACGATCTTGCTTGACACATACTCATCTAATGCATATTGTACGATGGTCTTGAACTTTGTCCACTGATCCACAACACTATCTGTACTTGAGATAAAACTTTTGTGTTGAGCCGCCAAGTACTCTGAAATCTGCTTTTTGTCACTTTTGCTAAACAGAAAAATCTTCCTACCTTTTTAATATTTCTATTTACGGCTGAAATCACCGATGCAATAACCGCTTTATGATCGCTTATTCCCTGTTCTGCATTAACTGTTTCTAATAGTTCGGGTCTGTTTGTCACCAGAAGGTCTAATATGTTATCGCCAGGAGTCGGTGCAATTTTGTTGCATAGTTAACACTCCTAAATATTGGATTAACTAAGATATTGACTTTTTATCAGTGGAAAGACATACTTTCTTAACAACATTCGAAACCACCTGGAAACACGAGTGAAGTCATAAAGCCCTTGTTAACGTAATAGATTGCGGAGTAATGTCTGAGAATGTACTAAAACTGAACACAAAAATTTCCATATCACACCCTTCCGTGTAAACACAGAGAAAATGCAACTCTCTTGCCAAACTGTATAAACACATCCCAAGTGTAGCTCTCCTGCCAAACTCCGTCACTAAATGGAGCAAGAAGACTGTCATAAACTACTAACAAAGGAACATTACTAAGTACAAGCTGATTACCTTCATGAAACTTGGCATGTGTAGAGTGAGCAAAAAAAATGAAATACGTATTTTTATGTTTGTGTCTAATTTCACATTTAAGCGGTAAAACACACCCCAGAAGGTAATTCGGTTTAGGTTTAGAGGGAATATCTTCGAAACTATGATATATAAAAAATGTTTTCCATTTAAAAGTTGATATGTAATAAACGTTGTCCGCAGCTCGTGATCGTGCGGTAGCGTTCTCGCTTCCCGCGCCCGGGTTCCCGGGTTCGATTCCCGGCGGGGTCAGGGATTTTCTCTGCCTCGTGACGACTGGGTGTTGTGTGATGTCCTTAGGTTAGTTAAGTTTAAGTAGTTCTAAGTTCTAGGGGACTGATGACCATAGTTGTTAAGTCCCATAGTGCTCAGAGCCATTTGAAACATTTTTTTGAACCAATTAACATTCTTGAAAACGCTGTAATCTACCTCCGTAACAATTTCAAATTTTAGAAAATGCCCCACCGCCATTAGTTAACTTTGAAAAATGAAAACTTTCTGGTTTTGAATTACCATTTTCGGAAGATAAGCTGCACACTATGTGTTGTCGGAATATTTTCAACATACCTGATTAAAGCACCCAAACATTCAATGTTATTCTCATCTTATATTTTACTTATTTTAATTATGTTTTGAATGGTTATTTTACATTTTATATTCATGTGTTGTTTTTGTATCTCGTTCTTTCTTGTTTTCTAACTTTTTATTTCACATACATGAATTTGGTAATTCATTATTATCACACAAAACCATTACAATAATTATAATAGGATGAATAAAGGCTTAAGACACAACTTTGTTTACACTAGAGACGTAAAAGAATCAAAACTTCTTCACTTAATATACATGATGGAGAACGTAATATAAACCAAGTTCAGTGTGGTTTAACATTGGCAAATGTGATCGTCTAAAATTGTCGTTTGTATGCGGCATATTTCAGTATTCTGGTAAACCTTGGCGAAGAGAATTGATATGCACTAGTGACTGCAACTTGATCATATTGTTTTTCAAATGAAGACTGACATCATAAACATTCAACAGAAATATATATGAAAATCTCACAATGTTTTTCCATCATCGAAATCTGTACAGGTCTCGTGGTTGTCCCTGTGCCATCAAGCTCTTTGAGACTGCTAGGTGATCAAGTTCCTTGTTCTCAAGTACGGTGCTGTCAAAGGTTCTTTCACACTGAGAACCCCAAGAATCTAACAATAACACAGATTTTCCTCTCACTGTGAAAGAAAACATGTTTCAAATGCCTTTTGATCTGGTCAGATGTTTGTTTAATGGAATAAGATGTTGGCACAAAGACATTTGAGGCTTCAAAATGGGATTCTCGTGTTCTTGGTCCAATCTCACCATTGTTCTCCTTAGAACTATCAAAAGGCTGGTTGTCGGTGTGAAGAAACCGTCATGACCGTTGTAGCCGTGGACAAGAAACTCGTTAATCCCTAAAGGGATCAACGGCACAAGTACACCCAGAAGTCATATTCAGCTTTTGGGGTTGGAAGAAAGTCGTGATGAGATTTTTAGATCTACTTTTGAGAATGTCTGTGATGCCAGGCTTCACATTGGAAAGAATCTAATCAAGCTGCAGTTATTAGAACATAAAAAATCCTCTTTGCCAAGGATTACCAATGTACTGACATACGTCTGATACCAATGAGGTTATATAGAGCATCACTTGTGACAATTTGAAATCTTGCTGATTTTGGTTTATATTGTGTCCTCTGTGGTTTATATTATATGAACAAATTTTGTTCATTTTGCGTGCTTGTTGTATGGAGACGTAATGTTTTAAATATTTCCTTACGGATTATCATTGTTGTATGGTTTTTTTGCATAATAATGACTTCCTTATTAGCATCAATTAACAAAATACACATATGTGAAATGGTAAACTAAAAAATCGTTAAATGTCAGACGTAAAATAACTATTTAAATCATAAAACAAGTACAAGTAAAATAAATGAGTAGAATAACAATGAAATTTAGATATTTTAATTATAAATGTTGAAAATACTTGGTTGGTTGGTTGGTTGGTTTGGGGAAGGAGACCAGACAGCGTGGTCATCGGTCTCATCGGATTAGGGAAGGAAGTCGGCCGTGCCCTTTCAGAGGAAACATCCCGGCATTTGCCTGGAGTGATTTAGGGAAATCAGGGAAAACATAAATCAGGATGGCCGGACCCGGGATTGAACCGTCGTCCTTCCGAATGCGAGTCCAGTGTCTAACCACTGCGCCACCTCGCTCGGTTGAAAATACTTTGACAGCACATTGTGTTTTTCTAAACCAGCTTTGTTACAGATTTAAGTATGTGATTTGAAATCTTCTTTAAAATATATTGTCATAAAGAATTTCATTATTCCGAATTTATTGAAGATGGTGTGGTATATCGCAAAATTTCACATTATTAGTGATGTTGATTATAAAGTTTTCAAGGCTGTTAATCACAAATAAACTTGTACATGAAAAATACGTTTTTTATATCATCATTGGGAAGATATTTCCTCCAAACCCAAAATAACAAATTAGTTTTTGGAGTGTGTTTTACCTCCTAAAAGTGAAATTGGGCACAAACAAGAAATACATATTCCATTATATTGGCCCCTCTACATACCTGCTAACAGTCATGAACATTTGAATTACTTTTGGGAATGTCCCTTTGGATATTCTGTGTACATCATAGGTACAAGGTTATCTGGGATTGGAAATGGGACTGTATCCAAACCTCTCTTGCATCAGAAAGCGTTTAGGACAACAGTTTAAAATATACATACATACTCATTTTATGTAAGCAAGTAAACAATCGAAATCTTGACTCAATGATGAATCCAGTACGAAAGTTCTATTTGCAACGTTTACACTGTAACAGCTGATTCCTGCTACCTTTCCTTTCACGTGTAATAAATTTCTTGTATACTCCTGATGAAGTTTTAACAATATCAATGGCAAGCGCTAAGTCGTTGTTCTCTTCTTTCTGCGGACGATAATAAATTTTTGGTGAATCTCCACTTGACCAAGAATGTTTAAGTTTTGAGACTGAGATGTAAGGTGGTCTCATATCCACTCCATAGTATTTAACAGACTGCCATACCTGTATGTTTGTTAGGTTTGGTTAAGATCTCGTAGGGTATCACCCATTTGTCTCCCCTGTTCTGGCCCTCGCTCCTTGGATGTATAGTCGTTATAGAGACAATATATTTTCTCTAGACAGTATATCATGTATGTATTGCGTTTCGTTGAAATCGCTGAGAAATTTTGTATTCCATTGGGGGTAGAAATGAAATGATCGTATGCCATTGTTGGCCGGGAAGCCCCATGTGGGGAAGTTCGGCCGCCGTATTGCAAGTCCTTTTTAGTTGACGCCACTTCGGCGACTTACGAGTCAATGATGATGAACTGATGATGAAGAACACACAACACCCAGTCATGACGAGGCAGAGAAAATCCCTGACCCCGCCGGGAATCGAACCCGGGACCCCGTGCGCGTATGCGCGAACGCTACCGCAAGATCACGAGCTGCGGAATTAGAACCGACAACCTAGTCTTTCGTGGCCAATCTTCTAAGCGACTAAGCCTTCGAGCACCACTCAAAGCCTATAGTCACTGTTTCAGTTCTCCCACATCCTCTTTCCTAATTTACAAATTTAGTATTCCGATAACTCAGTGAGTGAGAGCGCTGCCCGAGGATGGTAAGGTTCTGAGTTCGGCTCTCGGTTCTATTCACAATTTTATTTATCAGGTATTATCAATGAACAGCAAACGGCGTTGGAGAGTGACAGTTACCTTCTGGCAACCCACTAGAACCGCGCAAGGACTGGTGATAAATAATCTTACGTCAGCTACTCTCCACTTTCCTGCCAGCGTCGTTTTGGCAATGAAAATTTTTTTGCTCCATAAGGATTTAGCTGCATAATGACCAGCTTTCATCGGCGACTCCTGCTGTGAAGGAAGGATGCTTCAAAAGCAGAGAGTAGTGAACAGAATGAGATTTTCACTCTGCAGCGGAGAGTGCGCTGATATGAAACTTCCTGGCAGATTAAAAACTGTATCCCAGCCGGAGACTTGAAGTCAGGACCTTTGCCTTTCGCGGGCAAGTACTCTACCAACTGAGCTACCCAAGCGCGACTCACGCCCGGTCTTCACAGCTTTACTTCTGCCAGTATCTCGCCTCCTGGCTTCCAAACTTTACAGAAGCTCTCCTGCAAACTTACAAGAGATTTTCTAATTATTTTGGTTGAGTGAAGGCGAATCTCACTGACAAAGTTTCTAAGGTTTTTGAATGGTATTTTCTAATGATTTTGGTGTAAGAGTATCGTCGTCTCTGGTGGCGCTTTACACAGTAGTGATGTAATTATGATTTATTCGGCTTGTTACCCGAAGTCCCCAATCGAAGTTCATTTTTTGAGTTTGAAGGAAGATGAAGTCGTTGGAGAATCCAAAGGAAGTGTTTTGTCCCCTGAACTCTTTAATTTATACATATCAATGACCACTCAAAGCATAACACGTGCAAAAGCTTCATATATGCTTTCAATCTATCTTTAGCAACCCAAGTGAAGAAGTTTGAGGAGGTTGAAGATGTTCTTACAACAGCCGTTAGAACTTTTACAGAGTATTATGGTAACAAACATCTACGAGGTAATCCTCAGAAAGGTCCGTGCCTTCAAGTTCCGAAACAGACAGGCAAACGGATAAGAAAGAGTTAATTGGGAGGGCAGCGGGCAGAAACACTGCTTTACGCCTAAGTAACTTGATGACACTGTAGACATATATTTATCATATGCAAACACTGTCTGAGCACCAAGTTAAAAGTGTCAACCAGAAATAACTTCATTCGGTAACTCACTGGAAATAACCGGGTAGACCATCCTCAAGTTATCAGAACCTCTGATATGGCACTCTGCTTCTCTGCAAGGGAGTGTGCGTACCATATATGGTCTGTCTCTGCTCATGCAAAGTGGTGGACTTCGCACTGAGTAAAAGTGTATGACTGACCATCTGAATGTCTGAAACCGAAACCTACAGGCAAGGTTTATAGCTTGGCAGGTATTGCACGTCCTGCTACACGCTGTAAAGAAGCTGCAGTCGTTGAAAGAAAAAATATTCAAGTAAATAATTTATAACCTCTCAATAGTGATCAACCACCATTGCAACGGCAACATTAACTACGTCCTCAAACGCTACCAGAAAACAATTATGGACATATAGATGTGACCAACTTCAATTGTGGATAAAACCTGCTGTGTATCTACCTCCTGGAAGACCTTTTACATTGTTCCAAATGTAAATCAGTTGTTCGTGATTCCTGTGACAACCTTCTCCTATTGTGGTTTTGAACCCTGACACAGTGTGATTGGGGGGGGGGGGGGAGGGGAATAGACATAGGTTCACCTGTGCCACTGCCCATGCTGCCCTGAGTAATTCAGTGACGGAGAACTGATGAAGGCTGAAGGTTGTGCAGTTGCTGTCGCCCAGTTCTGGGAGAAGGCCATTAGTTTTCTCCTCTTTCTCCCATTATGAACCTATGTAAATTTTAAATTTTGTAAATTGTTTTTTTAGTTGTATCTCGTTGTGGTATCATCTAGAAATCACAGTATCACAGCAAAGTAGGCAACGCACTCCAATTCCACAGACATTATCGAGGGCTCACTGCAATCCACCACGACGAGTGGGACGCGCTCCCGAAGACCCCCCCCCCCCCCCTCTCTCTCAGCACAGCAGCGCTCTCACATAAAAGTCAATATAGAACTGGGCAAGGAAGATGAGCTTTGCCCCAGTTCGTGAACTCAGCTGGAGCAGTTACCCTCAGATGCTAAACCAAAGCATCCAGTTAGCTGTTGCTATGGGAATAGCTGATGATAGCGTCGTTGTGCCGCTCTTCAGTGACATTCAGTGAACCATCATCAAAGGTGCACATCGACCAATGCTTCATCAGTAAAGCTATCAGTAACGCAGTGTATCACCATTAGAATACAGCTAACACTGCCAGAAAATCAAACTCGAAGTAAATGCAAGCAGGAAAATAACAAGCTTCAGGGGGAAGAGGAAAGTAGGGATTACTGTTGTCAACAGCGAGATCTGAGACTTTGTTACCAAACAAGACGTTAATCACATGTACTCAACTGTCGTGCAGATATTTTCAGTGCAATACAGACACAACGATAAATGATGGTAAGAAAGAAAATGAAATGTAATTACTCTGTAACGAGCCACTGAATACCACAAGTCTCTCATTCAAACATTCTCACATCAGTCTCCGAAATTTTGTACACAGAGTTCGAGTTCACATCAAATACAAAAGGTAGTATAGTGTAGTAATAGTTTTAAAATTAGGTCTGGCAACAGTTCACCTCGTGAAATGATGGAGGCGAGTCTTTTCTTTGGTGACGCTGCAATAAAAATTTGGAAATTTGTGGTAGGGTACTGTGGGACGAAACTGCTGGGGTCATCGGTCGCTAGGCTTACATACTACGTAATCTAACGTAAACTAACTTAAGCTAAGGGCAACACACATCCATGCCCGAGGGAGGACTCGCCCTCCGACCGGGCGAGCTGCGTGAACCGTAACAAAGCGCCCCAGACCGCGCGGCACGCTACAGTAACATGCCACCGTCTGAAGAGCAGGATGTCGGGTAGCGTGGCCTCAAATTTTGTCTCGCTGCAAGACTCACCGATCCAGTACACAACGTCCTCCACAGTCACTTTCTCTAAATCTCTTACCAAGCTTTGATTCTTTTCCGAATGCAAGGAGGAGCTTTGTTTTTCTTCAGTTGTACCAAACGTACTAATCCATTGGCTCCATCGAGGTGTAATGTTTGATTGTAGAAAGTAGGTACGGATCACGTCGTCCTGCAGTTCTTCCATATTTGGGTGTGAGGAAGCATTATCCACTCTCGAAATAGCAGTGCATGGCAATCCATTTTCCTTTACTAACTTATTGCACTCTCGTACAAATGAGGTGAAAAACCAATTTTTGAAAATTTACTGATTCATCCAGTCATCATTTGATGGGGGTGGATAACCATAAGAGCTGACATGGTTACTTTTTTGAATACTTGGTGACGTCCCAATGACTTCTAGTTTTCGTCTGTGTTGTCCGGTTGCATTTGAAGCTCCCGTAACTTTGAACCACTCTTTATCTTTTTTTGTCCGGGAGCAGTTCTTTCTTCACGAAACGCAAGAGGTTTTGCAGGCAACATTTTCAAATTTAAACCAGTTTCATCGCAGTTGAAAATTTGATGAGTGGATAAATTGTCTTCGGTTACGATTTCCTTTAAACTTTACAATAAGTTCCGAAACGGTCTCAGAATCAGCTTAGAGTTGTTCACTCCATACACCTAACTGTGTACTGTGTACCTGTTTTTTCACAAGCGGGGAAACTGTTATCTAACTCCAGCACCTGGTTTCTATAAGCAAGGCTTTCTCCTGTAAGTTTGGGCCAGAAATCGGAGCCACTTCTGTGTTAATTGCATAAGTCACATGAACAACGACTCACTGTTCTTTCGAATGCCAATATATTTATAGTTTTTCGGTTAAGAGATTCTTCAGAGCATTTCCTTGAAACAAAGCTGTTCCAGTTTAAGCCTGTTCCTTCGTCAGTCACCAACAGTAACTTCGCACAGACCATGCTTGTCTTCAAGTTTTTTTTAATTGCTCCTCCTTTGTCAAGTATTTTTTGTGATTCTAACTTAATCTTCAAAGGGAAAAATTCATTTTCTTTGTTAGCTGTCATATTTAGAAGGTGTGCCAACAAAAACAGTCAACAAATGAAACGAAACACAACACTGTTGTACCGACAATGACAAACCTAAAACACCACCTTGAACACCACTTGCTTGTGTAAAGATTGAAGAACCTTGGGAAGATTATACGTGCGGTCGCTGACACGGACACAACTACGGAGAGTAAGCGGTTCGACAGCTGTTGTGCTATGAGCGAGTGGCGGACCCAGATCGTTGTACAGTAGATTTCAATTTTCGCGGCACTATTGTATACAATAATTCAAAATTACAAACTTTTATGTTGCTTCTGATGTCATACGTCGCCAATCCTTAAGTGCTTTTGGGGATTATGAGCAATATATACCTAATGGTGACCATTACATGCAATTTATTTAGGCGGTGTTTTACAGCGTTCATAAAGGTTAGGAAATGCCACATGCCGGGATGTGTTTCGGGTGAGAAAAGCAAACACAGAGACTCGTTATTGACCCCATACGAACTAAACCTCAGTTTGTACACTGATGTTACGAAGTAAGTGGACTTTCCATTGGCTAATTATGTTTGTATCATTAGTTACTATACGTAGAAGTTCAGTACCTACGCAGATGTGATTAGAGATTTTTGCTGAACTTATGAATGTAATAAAGCTACATGGATAACAACAGATACTTCGTTTCGTACAAGTTCTGCACACATTGTTGATGGCTTTTCACCTGAATGAATGCACTTTTGATGGAGTAACAAAATAAACTCTTTGCCTTAGGAAAGAAATGAGGGAGGGAGATTAGGGTTTAACTTATCGTGGATAACGGTGTCATTAGAGTTGGAGCAAAACTCGGGTTTCGCAAGAACAGTTTATGAAATCGGCATAGTTAATGTCAAAGGGCCGGCCGCTGTGTCCGAGCGGTTCTAGGCACTTCAGTCCGGAACCGCACTGCTGCTACGGTCGCAGGCTCGAATCCTGCCTCGGGCATGGATGTGTGAGATGTCCTTAGGTTAGTTAGGTTTAAGCTGTTCTAAGTCTAGGGGACTGATGGCCTCAGATGTTAAGTCCCACAGTGCTCAGAGCCATTTGAATTTGAACCAATTTCAAAAGAAAGACACCGCAATTTTCCTTGAGTATTTTAGGAAAAACAGCAAATACTAAATCTGGATGGCAGGCCAGGGATTTGAATCATCGTCGTCAAGAATACGAATAAGGTATATTTTAGGACAAGTATGAGGTTAGGAAATTCAGGCTGAGAGATGCGAAAGGCTGCATTATTCAGCCAAACTGCACTGTGTTCTACACGTTCGTGTACGGTGTAAAACGTTTCTTCTGAAATGAATCTTCTGAATCTCATACACATTGTTGCAGCAGTCATAAAATGTAAATTACCTCGTGCAACTCATGTTTAAGGTCATCGTTAGGAAACCAGTATGGCTGACGCTCAAGCCGGATGGGTTCACTGGACTGTGAGCATCGATGGTAGACCTCAAGTCTGCCGACTGGAGCTGGGCCGGTCGCCGCTCCGCCCCGCCGCTCCAGACAGGATCTCCAGCAGGCCTAGCTTCGCTGTATCGTGGGCGGGCGGCTCCAGCCGCTGGAGGGGCGGCAGACGGCGCTCCAGTCAGCCGCCTCCAGCACCTGCCGCCCGTCCTGGAAGGCGACCAAGAGCCTGTCTAGGCACCGGTCCAGATTTTTAAAGCGGAAAGCCGCCTCCACTGTGCGACCTGTTAAATCTGTCTCCCAAGCTTAATTCTACAAACGCCCTGTTACGTGTGCAACAAATAGTGATTTTTCGTTTTGCATTAGAATACGTGACTACAATGGAAAGAAATGGAGCTCTTCGACGCCGGCTTTTGCCTCGTGACCATCACTAAACGTTTCACGGTCACCTCTGCGAGAGTACATTTCTAACCGTCAGAAAAGCACAGGATGCTGCTCTGCGATGTTGTCCATACGGCTGGGTGCGATCACCTATTAAACGTTTGAAAGGTAGCCGTTTAGGGCAGAGTGTTGGCACGTTGTAATGAAAACAGAGACAGTTTATGCTTCGTGCAAGGATACGTAGTAGCAGGGAAGTAACGGTTGTGTTTGGCAGCGACGATGTCTCCTAGGACAATGGCAGCGGTCTCGATCCTGTAACGTGAGAAAGTCATCACCAGAGTGGAGAATTTGATTATAAAATCAGATGATCAGTGTACAGTATCATGTGGTATTTGAGATTACTGTGTTGCCAGCTTTCCTCTAGCAGCCGGCTGTCTGTATAACTGTAACTGACAGAGCCAATCAGACCTCATGTGACACAGGATTTCATACACTTAGCTCGGTGTGTGTGTGCAGTTTTAGTTCCAATTATTTGTAGGTGATCAGTTTTTTGCTGCTAAAGGGATTCTTCAGTCCGTTATGCCCCAAATATCAGTAACAACTAAGTTTCCAAAGGTTAGGATGAAAAGTCTCGAGTTCCTCTGAAGACGCGTGGCGAGTCTTTCGACTGCCTCCACGTTGTTCTCGGGGCGGAACATCCGCTGTGCGTGTGTGTCGTGGAGCATTGCTTATTCCTCGTAAAACTTAGTTCTGAATGATCTGCAGACTACAGCGGTTTTTTCGGCGGTATTTTTCTTTACTGCTATTTTAATTCCCTATGAAGGAGCATACTAATAGCGGATAAAACCAGTCTTCAGTCAAATTTTATGCATTTTTGACGGAAGTTTTAAAATACGTGATAATAAAAATAAAGTAAACGATATTTCTCATAAAATATTTGATGGTCAATATGTTTTTAAAATGTTTTATACGGATTTATGTTATATTTAAAGGATACGCAATGATGAATACGTTAATCTGCTATGGTACAAGGGTTATTCGGAAAGTAAGGAACGAATCAGTCCTGAAATGGAAACCACAGTGAAAATCCGATGAAGTTTTGCACAAGTGTATTGGTCAGTGTCTCTAGCACGCCCGTCGATGGTGTTACGTCGTTATTTTTGTTCTGAGCGCACAGGGAGCACGTAAGATACCTAAAACGATACTGTCTCCCACCAAGTACGAGGGCCTGGTGAGAAATTTCGCCTGAAGCTATGCAGCCAACATTACATAACTGTCGTGCGTTTCTGCTTCAAGATAATTTTCAGCCGCATTCTGCAGGAACAATGAAGACGCTCCTGCATCGTTTTCAATTGGAAATGTTTGATTACCCACAATACAGCCCGTAATTTTCTCCCTCTGAGTTTCATCTCTGCTTACATGAACCGTTGGCTGTGAAGGCATCATTTTGGCACAGACAACGAGCTGTAGACCATCGTAGAGAACTGACGGAAAGCACTGGCGGCTGCCTTCTATAACGAGGGTGTTGGTAAGTAGGTACAACGCTACGAGAAACGTCTAAGTTGGATCGGCGACTATGGAGATAAGCAGCTAAAAGTTGTAGCTAATTGTTGCAAATAAAACAGTTTTGATTTTCACTCTGCTTTCCATTTCGCGACCTATCATTCCTTACTTTCCGAATAGCCCTCGTATAATTGTGACGCTAGTGGTGTACGAACCCGGCCGAAGTGGCCGTGCGGTTCTAGGCGCTGCAGTCTGGAACCGCGAGACCACTACGGTCGCAGGTTCGAATCCTGCCTCGGGCATGGACGTGTGTTATGTCCTTAGTTAGGTTTAAGTAGTTCTACGTTTTAGAGGACTAACGACCTGAGAAGTTGAGTCCCATAGTGCTCAGAGCCATTTGAACCAGTTTTTGATGTACGAAAATGATCATGTGCACGATAGAGGTAGCATGATGAGTATAGCTATGTGGCTCTGGGCATGTAAAGAATGAGATGGAGAATGGGGGAAAAATTGGAAGAGTGGTTTGAGGTGGTGTCTTGTTGGGTAGTGGGAGTGGCCTTAAGGGGCCTGTACACGTTCATTATTTATTCCCAATTCTAGTTTGTCAAATCTTCAGCATACTCAAGCGATCTTATACCGTCAGTAATACTGTCGAGAATAGTCAGTTCAGAACGCGGTTAAGATGTCGAACACTCAAAAGAAAGGGCGTGCTTCAATTGTATTAGCTATAGACGGCAAGCAACAGAAAACAACTGAAAAGAGGAAAGAGGTTCAAGAGTGCTTGAAAAAAGGGAGCAACTGATAACGTGTTAAATTACTCACAACAGTCTGAACTAGAGACCAAAAGGAATTCATATATTACTTTCCCGTGAGTTCTACATCATACACTCCTGGCCATTAAAATTGCTACACCACGAAGATGACGTGCAACAGACGCGAAATTTAACCGACAGGAAGAAGATGTTGTGATATGCAAATAATTAGCTTTTCACAGCATTCACACAAGGTTGGCGCCGGTGGCGACACCTACAACGTGCTGACATGCGGAAAGTTTCAACCGATTTCTCATACACAAACAGCAGTTGACCGGCGTTGCCTGGTGAAACATTGTTGTGATGCCTCGTGTAAGGAGGAGAAATGCGTATCATCACGTTTCCGACTTTGATCAACGTCGGATTGTAGCCTATCGCGATTGCGGTTTATAGTATCGCGACATTGCTGCTGGCGTTGGTCAAGATCCAATGACTGTTAGCAGAATATGGAATCGGTGGGTTCAGGAGGGTAATACGGAACGCCGTGCTGGATCCCAACGGCCTCGTATCAATAGCAGCCGAGGTAACAGGCATTTTATCCACATGGCTGTAACTGATCGTACAGCCACACCTCGATCCCTGAGTCAGCAGATGGGGACGTTTCTAAGACAACAACCATCTGCACGAACAGTTCGAATACGTTTGCAGCAGCATGGACTATCAGCTCGGAGACCATGGCTGCGGTTACCCTTGACGCTGCATTACAGACAGGAGCGCCTGCACAGGTGTACTCAACGACGAACCTGGTTGCACGAATGGCAAAACGTCATTTTTTCGGATGAATCCAGGTTCTGTTTACAGTATCATGATAGTCGTATCCGTGTCTGGCGACATCGCGGTGGAAGCGTGTATTCGTCATCGCCAGACTGGCGTATCATCCGGCGTGATGGTATGGGGTGCCACTGGTTACAAGTCTCGGTCACGTTCGCATTGTCGGCACTTTGAAAAGTGGACGTTACATTTCAGATGTGTTACGACCCGTGGCTCTACCCTTCATTCGATCCCTCCGAAACCCTACATTTCAGCAGGATAATGCACGACCTCATGTTGCAGTTCCTGTACGGGCCTTTCTGGATACAGAAAATGTTCGATTGCTGCCCTGGCCAGCACATTCTCCAGATCTCTCACCAGCTGAAAACGTCTGGTCAATGGTGGCCGAGCAAGTGGCTCGTCACAATACGCCAGTCACTACTCTTGATGAACTGTGTGCATGGGCAGCTGTACCTGTATACTCCATCCAAGCTCTGTTTGACTCAATGCCCAGGCGTATCAAGGCCGTTGTTAAGGCTAGACGTGGTTGTTCAGAGTACTGATTTCTCATGATGTATGCACCCAAATTGTGTGAAAATGTAATCATATGTCAGTTCTAGCATAATACATTTGTCCAATGAATACCCGTTTATCATCTGCATTTCTTGTTGGTGTTGCAATTTTAATGGCCAGTAGTGTGCGAAAAGTTGTTAATGTTGATATGAGTTAAGAGAGAGAAACGAAATATGAGAGAAGAGTCGCGATCGACGAGAGATTAAGGGTAACTTTGAGTTTCAAAGCGATATGCAGGTCACCTTAATGCTTGAAGTTTATATCAGCAAACACAGTTAGCAAAATTCTATGTAAACTTCTGAAGTAATTATATCTGCCTGGCAAGCATATGTTCAGGCAAACAGCGTAAAACATTTTTTTGGTGAAATTCACATATATTTCACAGAACTATTGCTAGTCATTGCATTTTTCGAAGCATCAGCGTTTTACCAAACTGCTGTGTAATTCGCCAACCTGTACTACGGTATATACTCAAACTAATGAATTAACCAGAATCATAGAAAATCCAAAAGTGGTATATACAATGATTACCCTTGCTTAGGCTTATTAAAATTGTTTTGTGGTAAAAGACTACTTGAGAAATTGAATCTGAGGTGTGATGTGCACAAATGGGAAATGGAAACATTAACAGTACACACGTGTGAGTGAGTCATGAAGCTCTGTCGACATTAGAATGGAAAAAAAACTGTCAAACCGTCAATACTTGACCTAGTATTGACAATACGTTATTATGCACCCTCAGCAGGTGAATACATAGATGGCTGGCTAATATTATTGAATGTGTGAGTCCTCTTTCACCTGCAGAGGGTAACACGTGAAGTTGCGAGGCAGGTGGATTACGAATGTATTGGGTCAGCAGGGGACCTGGATTGGTGATTAGTGGATGGGATATTAGGTGCAAGGATTGGGTCATGCTCTTGATGTACTGGTTCCGAAGGTGCTTCAGGAAGATAAGGAGAAGGAAGTGACTGAGACTGCTTTCCGGCCGGAGTGGCCTAGCGGTTAAAGGCGCTACAGTCTGGAACCGCACGACCGCTACGGTCGCAGGTTCGAATCCTGCCTCGGGCATGGATGTGTGTGATGTCCATAGGTTAGTTAGGTTTAAGTAGTTCTAAGTTCTAGGGGACTTATGACCACAGCAGTTGAGTCCCATAGTGTTCAGAGCAATTTGAACCATTTGAGACTGCTTTAATCACACCGTAAATATATGTCTGAGTGATGCTAAATGTTTTTATCTTTACATAAATAAAAGTATTGTCTTCTCAATGAAATTCAAATCGTGAACTACACCATTACTTTTTATATTTTAAATCAACAGGCCGCGTAGTAGATAACTTAGGGGCAACGGTCTTGCCACAGTGGATACACCGGTTCCCGTCAGATCACCGAAATTAAGCGCTGTCGGGCGGGGCCGGCACTTGGATAGGTAACCATCCGGGCCGCCATGCGCTGTTGCTATTTTTCGGGTTGCACTCAGCCTCGTGATGCCAACTCAGGAGCTACTTGACCGAATAGTAGCGGCTCCGGTCAAAGAAAACCATCGTAACGACCGGGAGAGCGGTGTGCTGACCACACGCCTCGTGCCTTACACCCGAAGCAGGTTACCCAACGTGATGAATTGGAAGAAGGCGAAGAACAATGGGGAATGGTCATCTTGCCATACATCGACGGTGTCTCTTCAAAAATAGGAAGATTATTGAAGAGGCATAAAGTTAAATGTGTCTTTCGTCCATCCGGAAAAACGCAGAGCTCTCTTGGGCTCATCTAAGGACAGCCTTGGCCTAAGAAGACCCGGTGTTTACGAGATTCCTTGCAGCTGCGGCATGTCGTACATCGGACAAACTTGTCGAACTGTAGAAGAGAGATGTACTGAACACCGACGCTACACTCGTCTGGAGGAAGCAGAGAAGTCTGCAGTGGCCGAGCATTGTCTCAGTACAGGCCATTCTGTGAATTATCAACACACCAAAATTCTCGCGTCGACGAGTTCGTACTGGGACAGTGTTATTAAGGAAGTAGTGCAAATACGTAGCTCGAAGAAACTTGTAAACAGAGACACGGGCATTCAGCTTAGTACAGCTTGGGATGCAGATGTGGCCATATTGAAGTCGCATCGAGCAGAGAGGAATACTATTGGTCATACGACGGATGACGATTCGCCACCAACATAAATATTCTGTTGACAACGGGAGGATAGTCACACGCCTACGCGGACTCGCATTTTTGCTTGCGGCTTCCATGAGAGGTCGCTGGGGCGGCCGATGGCAGCGCAGAGCAGCAGCGGCAGCCTCCGCGTGTGCGCCGAAGTCTTTGGTTGTTCATCTTGTAGGTGGCGTTGCTGTCCCTCCAGCTATCGGCTGATATCGTCGCTATTGGCCATCAAATTTGACGCCTCCACGCATGCGCACTTCCCGCCTAAGACTGGCATAAATAGGGGGCTCTAGTCGTGCCTTAGATATGCCCCAACCCCCCCCCCCCCCTCCAGTACACCTCTTGCAATATGCTGATGACACCGCATTCCTCGCCCTCGCTCCTACCGTCCAACGGTCCCAACGCCATCTACAGAATCACCTTGACCTTTTTGCTGCATGGTGTAACCAGTGGCTCCTGAAACTCAACCCTTCCAAGACCCAGGCAATCATCGTAGGTCGTACCACTCGCTCCTACCGGCTCCTGGATTTCTCCCTTACTGTCTGCGCCCGTCCTGTCCGCCTCACCCCCACCCTCACCTACCTTGGCCTCACCATTGACCGTCACCTCACCTGGATCCCTCATCTCCGCTCCATCCAATCCAATGCCCACAACCATCTCCAACTTCTCAAACTCCTCTTCGGCCGGACATGGGGGTTGCACCCCTCTACCATCCTCCACACCTACAATTCCTTAATCCGTCCCATCCTCCGTTATGCCAGTCCTGCCTGGATATCGCCCCCCCCCCCAAATTCTATAAGTCCCTCCAGATCCTTGAGCGTCATGCACTCTGCCTCGCCTTCCGTATACGCCTCCCGTCCCCCACGCGGATCCTCTATGATCTCATTCCTTTCCCCCATCTGCTCCTATTCCTCGAACATATCCGCATCCTCTACGCCGTCTTGAACCACCTCATCCCCTGGTTGCTCCTCTCCTCTCCGATCCCCGCCCCCTGCCACGTCTTCACCATTGTGTCCCCCTTACCCTCCATCTCTACACCCTACATCTCCTTTCCCAAGGTGGCTTCCATCAACTCCCCCTCCCGGATGATGCCCTCTCTCCCTCCATTTATCCCTCCTATCAACTCTGATCCTCACTCCCCCTCCTTTCCTCTGTCCTTTTCCCGGGATCCCTCTCCCCCCCTTCCATCCTCTTTCTTCCCCACCTCCCCTCTCTTTGCCCCCTTCTCTCCCCCACATCCTTTTACATTTCCCTCCTCTCATTCCCTCTCGCATCTGCCCTTCTCCCCCTTTATTAGTCCTCTCCCTCCTTGGTTCCCCCTCCTTTTCGTTTTTTTTCCTCTCCTCCCTCCTTGTATTTCCCTTCCTGCAGGTCCCCCCCCCC
The DNA here is from genome assembly GCF_023864345.2 of Schistocerca serialis cubense. Classification (NCBI taxonomy): domain Eukaryota; kingdom Metazoa; phylum Arthropoda; class Insecta; order Orthoptera; family Acrididae; genus Schistocerca; species Schistocerca serialis. Next base: position 17,169,764 of record NC_064646.1, read on the forward strand.
CCCCCCCCCATCTGCCTTTGGCTCGGGAGTGTCATCTTTGTGATGCCACTTTCGTGCAGTGTTCTCCAGTGAGTGTTCTACAGTGCGTGTTTTACAGTGAGTGTTCCGTGTTGTGTTTTTTGGGACTTGTTGCGAACGGCCATCATACTGTCGCTGGGTATGCCTTTTATCTCTTGCGAACAGAAACCAGACTGTCACCGTATTTTTTAATTGTGTGTCTACTATGTTACTTGTCTGATTCCTGAGTATTTTATCTACATTGCCAACTCCTTTTGCTTTCTGTTTTAACTTTCCGCATTTTCACGCCATTTTACACTTTAAATCACCATTTTATCGCCTGTTATACCTTGTTTCTTTCTTCTTCCTTTATTTAAAAGAAGTCTGTAGGCTGTAGAGCAGTGTAGTAAGCTGCTGCCAGCCCGCCCCCTTCGGGGGGAATTGAAAATCAATAAAGAAAAAAAAAAGTGCCTTAGCAGTGTGTTCGTCGCACCTGAAGATGTCGGCCAGTTGCGCTGATGAAATGTTGTAGAGTTTTCACTATGACATCCGACGTCTCGCCCGAGAACCATACATACAACACGTCCGTCGGGAAAGCCTCAAGCAACACAATCACACTTTGTGTACATGAATCCACTGTGAGGGCCAACTCAATTCAGATTAATCAACTATGATCAACAATATCACAAACTATGACCTACCTAAGAACAGGAAGCTGTGAATATCATTTAGCAACCCTCCGCCGATGCAGCAGTATTTTAGCCTTCCACCTTGATTCAGGCGGCAGCAGAAAACGGCGTGCTGTTGGCGAGGAGCAGCGAGATGCGGCTGCTGTAATGTTCTGACACATCCACCAAAATTTGATAACTATGTGGTGATTATCAGAACACAGGAAACTTCACCATCAGAGCCCTGAAATCCCTGCAGATTTCAGTGTGAGTTGCACCCATTCTTTAGTCTGGCCAAACCAATTTCACTCAGACACGACAGTGTATGCTGGAATTGTCAAACGTCAGATGGACTCAGGATGAATAAGTTCACCCTCTTGCTACACGATATGTCCGAGATGATTTTCGGTAGCAGCGTCAGTACAGTTGGAAACAGCCACTCGCTCTTAGTCCACCACAAGACATAGACCACAAGCCTCACCCTCTAGGGAAAGAGCCAAGTTCTTCACCAGGGGAGGACCAGAAGACAAACAACGCAAAGAATCACTGCCACATTCCTCCAGCTCTCGGCATGGGAGCCGGATTATCAAAAACGAAACCGCCGCGACAGTGCACGAACCAATTGAACTATCCTCTACTCATTGAATGTTCTGTTGGCCTGGTAGCTTATCCAGACACGGTACTGGGGCTCCCACGCTGGATGAGCAAACCTCCACTTTGCATTATCCTGAGAGGAGCCAATCTGCGACTCCTAATCTGTCTGAAAAAAGATTTTTTAGACTAGGGAGGTCGTATTCACAGTAAGCATTGCCTTGTTTGGGGGAGGAGGGCGGGCGGCGGGCGGGGGGGGGGGGGGGGGGGAAGCAAGCTACCCAGACGGCGGGACCACAGTCCTTCATTTACAGGGGGATCTAATCTTTCCAGGACAACCTTTTCCAAGGCTGTTACGCTTCGCAGGAAGTCATGTCCGGGAAATATATACGTTTCCTGCCGCTCGCTGAAAGAACTTGGTGACTTCTTCAGCTACATCTACATCTAAACTCCGCAAGACACGTGACGGTGTGTGGTGGAGGGTACCTTGAGTACCTCTATCGTTTCTCCCTTCTATTCCAGTCTAGTATTGTTCGTGGAAAGAAAGATTGACTGTATGCCTCTGTGTGGGCTCTAATCTCTCTGATTTTATCGTCATGGTCTCTTCGCAAGATATACGTTGGAGGGAGCAATATACTGCTTGACTCCTCGGTGAATGTATGTTTTCGAAACTTCAACAAAAGCCCGTACCGAGCTACTGAGCGTCTCTCTTGCAGAGTCTTCCACTGGAGTTTATCTATCATCTCCTTAACGCTTTCGCGATTACTAAATGATCCTGTAACGAAGCGCGCTGCTCTCCGTTTGATCTTCTCTATCTCTTCTATCAACCCTATCTGGTACGGATCCCACACTGGTGAGCAGTATTCAAGCGGTGGTCGAACAAGTGTACTGTTACCTACTTCCTTTGTTTTCGGACCGCATTTCCTTAGGATTCTTCCAATGAATCTCAGTCTGGCATCTGCTTTACCGACGATCAACGTTATATCATCATTCCATTTTAAACGTGTGTACAAGCCAATCTATCCGTATGGTCCCAGCTTCAAACATGACAATGCACGGAGTTCTATAACCTTCCCACCCTCTGCATAAAGGATAAGCTTACAGCAGTATCTCTTAAATGGCTTCCTCCAACCACCTGCCATCAACTGGCCACCTTCACGACAAACTGCCGCCTGACCCAGGTAAAATGTTTTGCAAACCGGTGGCCTCCCGTCCAACCCTATGTGGAAGGAGGAGACACTAAGGCCAGAAATCTCTCTGCAGGTACGATCCACTGAGTACTGCTTCCTAGAACCACTCACTCATCCTGGACGCTGCACTCGGTATTTATGTCCCCCTATCTGCCTCTCTCCCTGTTCTCTGTTCTCTCAACTGAGGCCCATCAGGCACAAGTCCTCTGCAGGTTACAAATGCAGTTATAAGATCATTCTGCCCACAATTCCCTCATCTACAAAAATCATAAACAACACATGCCAAATGTAGTACTGGGGAACACCGAGATAATGACCTAAAACATGAATGTTAATCTGACTGAGAATGTCGTTAAAGAGATAGACTAGCCTGCCCACCTCTCAAGATGGTGTACAGGATCTGAATTGCAGAATACAGGCGGAATGCATGTCTTTCCTGGTTCTGAGGGAATTCGCAGAATTTAGTGGAGGTGGTCCTCCAAGTAATTCTGTAAATCTGATCGATAAACATGGAAGTCAGAAAGACTAGTGGCTGAAGTGGGTAGGCATCTAGAGAGTGAATGAAATCGCAGGAGAAATGCTGAAAACTAAAGAAGAAATAAAAGCACGACATAAGTCTTCTGTTCATTTACAAACTCACCCGGTTCGAGCTTTCCTATTCTTCGTGATACTGTAGTAAAAGTAAATTATTGTTCGACTCAGTGCATAAACCTCATGCAGGTTGTACTGGAAACAAAGTGCGTGAGTTTACATAACTTCACGAGGGTGAGAACGTCACTAAAAGACAGTTCGTGAAAGTAACTCACCTTTGCTGATTCACGGTTCACCTATATGTCATGTCACTCCCGTTAACGCCCTCCACTTTCTCTACACTGTACAGGTGGAAGACGTGCTAAATAACCCTGCACAATATTAGGGACCAAGTTGCGTATATTCGGAAAATGCTTCACGTAAAGAAGTCATTTACGCATTAGACAATTCTGCACACATTGATTTAGTAGCAACCGTGGCAGACTATGGGTTGGCCATTATTGTTTTTTAGTAATGATCTATAAGCCCATGTACTCCGCGGTAGGTATGTAAGGTTCCGCGTTTTATTACCAAAATCGTACAGTCTGTCTTTCAGTCCTGACAAGCTTAATTACACGTTTTTAGCCTGATCATATTACGTTCGTGCGACTGATGGCCTGGCGGTATTACTGAGAGTCTGTACAGGGTTCCTCTCCTAAGAGTCATCAGGTGCATTTTCTGTAGAGTTATGGCAGATATTTGCAAGTTCGTTTTTGAAATCAATAGACGAAGTCGGTTCAAACAAGTACTGCTCATAATGTTTTTCATACGACGCCCATTGCCAACAGAAAACGTCGGTTTGTTCTTCCTTGCAATGGAAGTTTCAAGCGGAATTTTACCCATCCATTCCACAGAGCGGTCGTGAATCAGTCTAATGCGATATTCAGTTTACGGATATATGTTAACAGGGACCCTGAAACACGACACTGCATGACGACATTAGACTGGTGGGGCCAAGGTGGGACGTTGGATAGGGATAGACGGATAGTACTGTGCCTTACAGATCATGTTAATAAACACTGATAAAACGAATATCGGACAAGATTAAATTCGGACCGCTTCATCTAGTAGGCACGTAGAATTCTATTTGTAACAGAAAACAAGCCAATGCTTTCCGTCGACTCTGGGGGTCGCATGGAAGACGTATTTGTAGGTCCTGACTCCATCTGCACGTTTCAGATACTAAATCTCAAATATCAGCTGAAACACCACCCTCTAGACTCTTGGGAGAGACACCTGGTATGTTGTTCCTAAGGGCAGTCTCTTTCTGTTCACGGGATATTTAGAGCACCATCCTAAAATGTGGCTCACGTTCTTACGCTTTTAAAATCGCAGTTTGTATATAATAGTATCGCAACAGTACTTGTATGATGAGAGTAGTCATTTGCACAACATATACGAATACGCAATCTGACCCTATTGTAGTTGGCAACAAAGCTAAGAACATGGCGACAAAAACTCGTTTCACTCAACAATGTGGGAGCGTAACTTGAAAGTTTCAAAAGCATCGTACGTCGGAACGACGGTATGCTAACAATGACTCTTGCAGGAATGGCAGCTTTCATTGTACATAACAACAATAGGTTGGCTTAGATTAAGATACATGGAGCCCTCAAGGGGTATGGTGAACTACTTGGCTGGATACGTGACATACCCGATCTATCAGGAGAGAATATGAATTCATGTTAAGTGGGGATTTGAAGGAATGCCAAATCATGTGGCATGGGAGTTCCAATGACCAGTCAGCAATATCAGATAATGATAGAAATTTTTTCTCAGAACGCGAACGTCGGTATATATTGAGAGTAGAAAGGCTGTGTTACAAACTTAACGAAATGGGTCATGTATCTTTGAAGGAATTTTACCAGGAAAGAGAGGGGTTGAAGCAGCCACAGGAGGAACCCAGGCAGCTGCCTCGCAGTAGCGGGTAAAAGCAGACGGGACAAGAACGTGGAACGATGAAGCAACGACAGAAATGACTTGATAACAGACGAACAACAAGAAGAGGAGCTGTGTGAGGACTCCTGTGGACACGGTGCTTCCGACTTCCTGCTACGAACGTATCAGTTGGAACGGCATGGAATTTCGGTTCACGAGACCGTGAATGGCATCGGCAGTGACGACCACGGGACGTGTCGTGGAGTGCTGCGTGCCAAATCTGAAGAATGAGAAGACCACTCCATCCACATAGTCGGTAAGTAAATCTGTATGCCCATATGCACGTGGCTAACTGCACTATGTGATCAAAAGTATCCGTCCACCTGCAAAAATTACAAGTTCGTGGCGCCCTCCATCGGTAATGCCGCACTTCAATTTCTTGTTGGCCCACCCTTAGCCTTAATGACAGCTTCCACTCTCGCAGGCATACGTTCAATCAAGTGCTGGAAGATTTCTTGGGGAATGGCAGCCCATTCTTCCCGGAGTGCTGCATTGAGGACAGGTATCGATGTCTGTCAGTGAGGCCTGGCACGAAGTCGGCGTTCGAAATCATCCCAAAGGTGTTCTATAGGATTCAGGTCAGGAATCTGTGCAGGTCAGTCCATTATAGGGATGTTATTGTCGTGTAACCACTCCGCCACCGGCCGTGCATTATGAACAGGTGCTCGATCGCGTTGAAAGATGCAGTCGCCATCCCAGAATGCTCTTCACCAGTGGGAAGGAAGAAGCTGCTTAAAACATCAGTGCAGGTTTGTGCTGTGATAGTGACACGCAAAAGAACAAGGGGTTCAAGCCCCTCCATGAAAAACAAGATCACATCATAACACCACTGCCTCCGAATTTTACCGTTGGCACTACACACGCTGGCAGAGGACGTTCACTGGGCATTCGCCATACCCACACCCTGCCATAGGATCGCCACAGTGTGTACCGTGATTCTACACTCCACACAACGTTTTTCCACTCTTCAATCGTCCATTGTTTACGCTCCTTACACCAAGCGAGGCGTCGTTTGGCATTTACCGTCGTGATGTGTGGCTTGTGAGCAGCCGCTCGACCATGAAATCCAAGTTTTCTCCCCTCCCGCCTAACTGTCATAGTACTTGCAGGGGATCCTGATGGAGCTTGGAATTCCTGTGTGATAGGCTGGATAGATGACCGCCTATTACACATTACGACCCTCTTCAACTGTCGGTGGTCTCTGTCAGTCAACAGACGAGGTCGGCATGTACGCTTTTGTGCTGTAAGTGCCCTTCACGTTTCCACTTCACTATTACATCGGAAACAGTGGACCTAGGGATGTTTAGGAATGTGGAAATCTCGCGTACAGGCGTATGACACGAATGACACCCATCACCTGACCACGTTAGAAGTCCGTGAGTTCCGCGGAGTCCTCCATTCTGCGCTCTCGCGATTTCTATTGAACACTGAGTCGCTGATGTGGAGTACCTGGCAGTAGGTGGCAGCGCAATGCACCTAATATGAAAAACGTATGTTTTTTGTGGTATCCGGGTACTTTTGATCACATAGGGCATCTCCTAGATTCCACTTTCTGTGCACCGGAGACGCACACAACCTGTAGGGTCGGGTGCAAATGTGGGGAAACGATGTTTCTATGTTTGTTGACTATGCATCTTAGCGGATGGTGGGAACGCAGCCGCATACCTATAACTAGCAGCTATAAGTTGAGTGTGCATCCTTTCTTAGTGGCAGTATTTGCTCGTGTTAGCGGGGCGATTGTGTTAACCCTTGTGTAATTAACGTGCACTATCATGTGCAAATTAATTATTCTTCTCTTTCTGTTATAGAAGCCCTCTAGTACTTGCGAGCATTAAATTGATGCACGGACGACTCAATTGAAAAGTGGGACCGTGAATGATTATTATCTGTACTCCTGAGTAGATCACGTTGTCGGATTGCAATTCGGCAAAAGATTGTGTTTATGAATACTATTGTTATCCTGTGTCTTGCGGACTTATTAATGCCATTTACCACCTGAACTTTGGGTTAATACTTCATCTGTTAACTATGAAAACTTGGTTAAATAGTGGGAAGTAAATCGTGGTCGCGGTCCGTGCACTAGTACTCTAAGTTATCTACTAGGCGGCCTGTTAATTTAAAATTTGAGTTTTGTTTCTTTAGGTGCTATTCGAATAATTGGGTTTTTATGTAATGTGGGTAAGATCTTTCTAATTTCGTGCTTTATTTGTTGACGTCTTTTACACGTTTTCTTAGCTGCTAAATTGTCAACTGTTGAGGGCCAAAGCACGGTGTTCCTCCTTGTTCTAAGGGTCTGTTTGAAACTGTTAACATGTTAATTTTTTGGAGGCCTAAAACCGTTATCCTGCTGCGAGCATACTTCGGAATATATCAACGTCTAGTGGAAGAATTGTTCTAGTGCACATGTATGAAACATTTTAACGTTGTGCGTTTTCCGAAGTTAATGTTTATGGCAACGCTCGGCGGCTTACTGTTCAGGCATCCCTGTATCCAAATCAAACCGCTCGGTGATTAACTGATACCTACCCCTAACCTTCGTAGCCATTCCAGTATTATTTTTCTGGACTATAGCTGGCTGTCAATAGAACGGAAAGCGTTGAAGCCCCAAATCCACAACACCACAAAATGCCGCTCCACTGATGGCCTAACAGCTGTCTGAATTATTAAACTTTCAATCCATTCGCCATTCGGAACTGGTGTCGGTTATCAACATCACTGTGAGGTGTGACCCCCCCCCCCCCCCTTGCCCTCACCATGATCACGAATCCGCTCTTGTATTCGGTTTCGCATGGAAATGAGCCGCCCCCGAATGTTCTCTTGAAGAATTTCTTGCAATATCTGTTCTACGGATCGGAGCGTGGAATGTCAGATCCCTTAATCGGGCAGGTAGGTTAGAAAATTTAAAAAGGGAAATGGATAGGTTGAAGTTAGATATAGTGGGAATTAGCGAAGTTCGGTGGCAGGAGGAACAAGACTTCTGGTCAGGTGACTACAGGGTTATAAACACAAAATCAAATAGGGGTAATGCAGGAGTAGGTTTAATAATGAATAGGAAAATAGGAATGCGGGTAAGCTACTACAAACAGCATAGTGAACACATTATTGTGGCCAAGATAGATACAAAGCCCACACGTACTACAGTAGTACAAGTTTATATGCCAACTAGCTCTGCAGATGACGAAGAAATTGAAGAAATGTATGATGAAATAAAAGAAATCATTCAGATTGTGGAGGGAGACGAAAATTTAATAGTCATGGGTGACTGGAATTCGAGTGTAGGAAAAGGGAGAGAAGGAAACATAGTAGGTGAATATGGTTTGGGGGACAGAAATGAAAGAGGGAGCCGCCTGGTTGAATTTTGCACAGAGCACAACATAATCATAACTAACACTTGGTTTAAGAATCATGAAAGAAGGTTGTATACATGGAAGAACTCTGGAGATACTAAAAGGTATCAGATAGATTATATAATGGTAAGACAGAGATTTAGGAACCAGGTTTTAAATTGTAAGACATTTCCAGGGGCAGATGTGGACTCTGACCACAACCTATTGGTTATGACCTGTAGATTAAAACTGAAGAAACTGCAAAAAGGTGGGAATTTAAGGAGATGGGACCTGGATAAACTAAAAGAACCAGAGGTTGTACAGAGATTCAGGGAGAGCATAAGGGAGCAATGGACAGGAATGGGGGAAATAAATACAGTAGAAGAAGAATGGGTAGCTTTGAGGGATGAAGTAGTGAAGGCAGCAGAGGATCAAGTAGGTAAAAAGACGACGGCTAGTAGAAATCCTTGGGTAACAGAAGAAATATTGAATTTAATTGATGAAAGGAGAAAATATAAAAATGCAGTAAGTGAAACAGGCAAAAAGGAATACAAACGTCTCAAAAATGAGATCGACAGGAAGTGCAAAATGGCTAAGCAGGGATGGCTAGAGGACAAATGTAAGGATGTAGAGGCCTATCTCACTAGGGGTAAGATAGATACCGCCTACAGGAAAATTAAAGAGACCTTTGGAGATAAGAGAACGACTTGTATGAATATCAAGAGCTCAGATGGAAACCCAGTTCTAAGCAAAGAAGGGAAAGCAGAAAGGTGGCAGGAGTATATAGAGGGTCTATACAAGGGCGATGTACTTGAGGACAATATTATGGAAATGGAAGAGGATGTAGATGAAGATGAAATGGGATATAAGATACTGCGTGAAGAGTTTGACAGAGCACTGAAAGACCTGAGTCGAAACAAGGCCCCCGGAGTAGACAATATTCCATTGGAACTACTGACGGCCGTGGGAGAGCCAGTCCTGACAAAACTCTACCACCTGGTGAGCAAGATGTATGAAACAGGTGAAATACCCTCAGACTTCAAGAAGAATATAATAATTCCAATCCCAAAGAAAGCAGGTGTTGACAGATGTGAAAATTACCGAACTATCAGCTTAATAAGTCACAGCTGCAAAATACTAACACGAATTCTTTACAGACGAATGGAAAAACTAGTAGAAGCCAACCTCGGGGAAGATCAGTTTGGATTCCGTAGAAACACTGGAACACGTGAGGCAATACTCACCTTACGTCTTATCTTAGAAGAAAGATTAAGGAAAGGCAAACCTACGTTTCTAGCATTTGTAGACTTAGAGAAAGCTTTTGACAATGTTGACTGGAATACTCTCTTTCAAATTCTAAAGGTGGCAGGGGTAAAATACAGGGAGCGAAAGGCTATTTACAATTTGTACAGAAACCAGATGGCAGTTATAAGAGTCGAGGGACATGAAAGGGAAGCAGTGGTTGGGAAGGGCGTAAGACAGGGTTGTAGCCTCTCCCCGATGTTGTTCAATCTGTATATTGAGCAAGCAGTAAAGGAAACAAATGAAAAATTCGGAGTAGGTATTAAAATTCATGGAGAAGAAATAAAAACTTTGAGGTTCGCCGATGACATTGTAATTATGTCAGAGACAGCAAAGGACTTGGAAGAGCAGTTGAATGGAATGGACAGTGTCTTGAAAGGAGGATATAAGATGAACATCAACAAAAGCAAAACAAGGATAATGGAATGTAGTCTAATTAAGTCGGGTGATGCTGAGGGAATTAGATTAGGAAATGAGGCACTTAAAGTAGTAAAGGAGTTTTGCTATTTGGGGAGCAAAATAACTGATGACGGTCGAAGTAGAGAGGATATAAAATGTAGGCTGGCAATGGCAAGGAAAGCGTTTCTGAAGAAGAGAAATTTGTTAACATCCAGTATTGATTTAAGTGTCAGGAAGTCATTTCTGAAAGTATTTGTATGGAGTGTAGCCATGTATGGAAGTGAAACATGGACGATAAATAGTTTGGACAAGAAGAGAATAGAAGCTTTCGAAATGTGGTGCTACAGAAGAATGCTGAAGATTAGACGGGTAGATCACATAACTAATGAGGAAGTATTGAATAGGATTGGGGAGGAGAGAAGTTTGTGGCACAACTTGACCAGAAGAAGGGATCGGTTGGTAGGACATGTTCTGAGGCATCAAGGGATCACCAATTTAGTAATGGAGGGCAGCGTGGAGAGTAAAAATCGTAGAGGGAGACCAAGAGATGAATACACTAAGCAGATTCAGAAGGATGTAGGTTGCAGTAGATACTGGGAGATGAAAAAGCTTGCACAGGATAGAGTAGCATGGAGAGCTGCATCAAACCAGTCTCAGGACTGAAGACCACAACAACAACAACATCTGTTACTTCATGGCTTGTATGAAAGAAGGCATCCTCCTATCACATTCCAGACGTGCTCTTAAGGTGACAAAACAGGAGACCAAACAGGGCAATCGAGTACAGGTACTTTACTACTGAATACGTTGACAGTGTGAAATACAGTGTAGGGTCTCACGTTATCTTGTCGACTTATATCGTTCGAAACTGTGATCATAATGGGTCTGACACGAGACACGACAGAAAGTAAAGCCCCTCCAACCGTTTCAGCGGCTATGTTCCCATTGCATTGTTGTGTTTAGTGAAAGGCCAGTTGAAGTGGTCTATATTCCTTGTGCAAAGAGATACAAACTCATCGACATAAGTATTAGTGTCCACCTAAAGCGAGCGCACCGTCCACTGCGAACCATTGTGTACAGTGTGAACTCCTTTCTGGCAATATGTCACGTCTCTGCGTCGATACATCTTACTAGACTGATTCCATACAACTGAATTGTACATAAATTAACAATCTGTAACAGCCGAAATATAGAGCTCATAATAACCACCCTTTTTGTTGCAAAAGAAATAGCAAAATTAGTCATCCTGAGAGTGACGGGAGCTACTGACAAAATTTACACTCCTCTCAGTTTGATTAACAGGAATGTTATATAAATACTAATGCTTATCATAAAGAAAGGACTGAATGAAAGAATACCATATGATTTAAAACAGAAACTTTAAAGAGAGAATTAAAAAATTATTGTTCACTACGGTTAAAGCTCAGACCATAAATCGACCATAGATAAAATTTATCCTAGAAGAGAGTTGTAGCCGCATCGAGCTGTAAGTTCGCTGTGACTGCAATGTAACATGGCAATAGAGATGTTAACCTCACTTCTCTCTTGTACTCGGGCAACAGTAGTACGCATCTTAAGCGCTGCTAGATTGTTTTAAAGCTGATTTGAAGTTTAAAGGTTTACGATATAGACTGGAAATATTAGTCGTTGGACTTAAGTAGAATCATCTTTACCGTTAGACAAATAACGGGATTTTGATGTATATTGCAGAAAAGTGAATCGTGTGATTACCGATTTGTGATGGGACTTAGCCTTCGTGAGACTTAAGAGTCACGAACACCGAAGGACACACTAGACTGATCGCCGACATAAACTCTATTATTAGACTTGAGTAGGCCACAACTAAACGCAACCAAGAAGAGATTACAATTTAGACGTGTGTCAGAAGTTAACGCCAAGATCAGAATTAATGATCTAAACACATGCATTTCCTTGAATGACATATCGGTGTGTGTGCTCAGCATAGGGACAGACAATAATTATGAAGAACAATAAACCTTAATTCAACTTTAATTCCCCGTGTCGCTTACATCATTTAAGGGACATTTAAAGTTTATTCGTGAAATTAACTAATTAATCTGATGACATAAAGTGCTAAGTGATTTAGTAACAATTCAACTGTGAACAGTAATAACTTTACACTAATAATACGACACATTCTGAACATTGCTCAAGGGTGTGTTATTTCGTGTAGTTGTTGAATACGCGACGTAGCGACGCCCTGACGACGGAATAATAATTAAGAACTTAATACTCTCGCAAAATTCATAATGTGCCCCCCGCTTGGGTGATGGAATGATGATTCAAGACACTATTTTTTAACGTTTGAATAACCATTCTCAAACCGGGCATAAGAACTATAGTGAGCAATTTCGCGTAAACTGAAGGGTCTGTCGCGAACACGCAAGGGACTTTTGGTTATTTCAGGTCAATGGAGGCATCACGTTATCGAGTGGTGCAGTAGCTAGATTTATAAGCGAAGAAGATCGACAGACAACGAACACAATTGCTTTCATTACAAGCAAGGGCGCCGCACACACTCTGGCGTGCTGCTCCATCGAGACAGTGATATCATTTTTGAAATACAGTTGTTGCTGTTGTTGTGGTCTTTAGTCCTGAGACTGGTTTGATGCAGCTCTCCATGCTACCCTATCCTGTGCAAGGTTCTTCATCTCCCACTACTTACTGCATCCTACATCCTTCTGAATCTGCTTAGTGTATTCAGCTCCTGGTCTCCCTCTACGATTTTTATCCTCCACGCTGCCCTCCAATGCAAAATTTTTGATCCCTTGATGCCTCAGAACATGTCCTACCAACCGGTCCCTTCTTCTTGTCAAGTTGTGCCACAAACTCCTCTTCTCCCCAATCCTATTCAATACCTCCTCATTAGTTATGAGATCTACCCATCTAATATTCAGCATTCTTCTGTAGCACCACATTTCGAAAGCTTCTATTCTCTTCTTGTCCAAACTATTTAACGCCCATGTGTCACGAGATACAGTATCTGAAAATAACCAAAACACGCGAGGAGTTAGCTTTTTTCTAATAGTTGCAGACTGGTGCTGTCGTGATCGACGGACACCGTTCCACATCATCTCGCTGGGACACCCACCACCATCTAGGCGAGAGAGAACTGCGAGGTACCAGTTCACAATGCACAGTGGTTCAATATGAACGGTGTGGTCACTTTAGGTGCATACTAATATTTATGTCGATGAGTTTTTGTCTCTTTGCACAGGGAATATAGACTGTGGCAACTGGCGTAACATGAGACACTACAGCGCGATGGGAACAAAGCCGCCGAAAGAGTTGGATAGGCTTCACTTTCATTCGTGTCCGGTATTCTGATATCGCCTGACGCTAAAAGTACTTTTAAAAGCACAGGCAGTTCAGCAGATTTTGCAACTGCATCTCAGCTCCAGGAATTCCTTCAAGCCGGTGATCATTGTTGGGAGCAGTGTTCATCCAACTGACGGACGACGATTTAATGGCTATCTAGTCGAAAGATACAATGGGAGCGAATTATGGTCGTGTTGCTAAAATCAGCCTTCAAACAACATGGCAGCCATTTAAAGACGCCCATATAAAAGGGCAATACAAGACAGTAAAACATACAGCATACTCTCATTAACGATGACAGTAAAAAAATGCGAATTCTCATTTTCTATTTACACTCAGTAGAAGTTCCTGTGACTGTCCGACAGGATGACAACAGACAAAATCCAGGTACAGGTTCCAAGTAGTGTCACCACGAACCTTCAGAACAGAGTACTGGAAGCTGGGTTGATATCACGCCTTTTACCACTGTCACTTATCATAGACAGCAGAGATTTTCATGATGCAAAATGACAGAGTAAAATAGGACATTCAGTGTCATCCTGTAGTGTTCAGTGATGAGTGTGGCTTCTGCCTAAGGCGCACAGAGGGACGTCAACGTGTCCGTGGTGACCTGGTGGAAGGTCAAAAGAATCAACGGTTATCGTTAATCATACTGGCCATTAAAATTGCTACATCAAGAAGAAATGCAGATGATATACGGGTATTCATTGGACAAAAATATTATACTAGTACTGATAAATGATTACATGTTCATGCAGTTTGGGTGCATAGATCCTTAGAAATCAGTACCCAGAACAACCACCTCTGGCCGTAATAACGGCCTTGATACGCCTGGGCATTGAGTCAAACAGAGCATGCATGGCGTGTACAGGTACAGCTGCCCATGCAGCTTCAACACGAGACCACAGTTCATCAAGAGTAGTGACTGGCATTTTGTGACGAGCCAGTTGCTCGGCCACCATTTACCAGACGTTTTCAATTGGTGAGAGATCTGCAGAATGTGCTGGCCAGGGCAGCAGTCGAACATTTTCTGTATCCAGAAACAGGACCTGCAACATGCGGTCGCGCATTATCCTGCTGAAGTGTAGGGTTTCGCAGAGATCGAATGAAGGGTAGAGCCACAGGTCATAACACATCTGAAATGTAACCTCCACTGTTCATAGTGCCGTCAATGCGAACAAGAGTTGACCGAGCCGTGTAACCAATGGCAACCCATACCATCACGCCGGGTGATACGCCAGTACAGCGATGACGAATACACGCTTCCAATGTGCGTCCACCACGATGTCGCCAAACACGGACGCGACCATCATGATGGTGTAAACAGAACCTGGATTCATCCTGGATGGCTGTTTTGCCATTCGTGCATCCAGGTTCGTCGTTGAGTACACCATCGCAGGCGTTCCTGTCTGTGATGCAGCGTCAAGGGTAACCGCAGCCATGGTCTCCGAGCTGATAGTCCATGCTGCTGCAAACGTCGTCGAACCGTTCGTGCAGATGGTTGTTGTCTTGCAAACGTCCCCAACTGTTGACTCAGGGATCGAGACGTGGCTGCACGATCCGTTACAGCCATGCTGCCGGCTCTTCTGTCTTCGAAGATCAAAACATCCGCGCTCACAGGTCTGCACGCATACGCCCCATGTTGAGCTAACAGAAACCGTATCGTACCTAGACTGCCTGTCATCTCGACTGCTAGTGTTACGAGGCCGTTGGGGTTCAGAACGGCGTTCCGTATTACCCTCCTGAACTCACCGATTCCGTATTCTGGGTATGGTAACAGCACTCAAATGGTAATTGTCGAAGACAGGCTCAATGCTGGCCAGTATGTGGCTAGAATGGTAAACTGCTGCGGGCCCTTCTGTCTTCCAAGATAAAAAAACCGAGGTCATAGGTCTGCACGCATACGCCCCATGTTGAGCTAACAGAAACCGTATCGTACCTCGACTGCCACACTAAATTACGCCATCATTATCCCATGGAAGACGTTGGGATTTCTTGAATTTTTTTTTTTTTTTAGTGGCTTTAGATGGATATGGCATTCTTATCAACATGAGATCAATGCTCTAACGAGGGTAGCTCCCCATCGCACCCTCTCTAATTTATTAGTAACATAACCCAATGGGTCGTTGTTGTTGTGGTCTTCAGTCCTGAGACTGGTTTGAGGCAGCTCTCCATGCTACTATATCATGTGCAAGCCTCTTCATCTCCCAGTACTTACTGCAACCTACATCTTTCTAATCTGCTTACTGTATTCATCTCTTTGTCTCCCTCTACGATTTTTACCCTCCACGTTGCCCTCAAATGCTAAATTTGTGGTCCCTTGATGCCTCAGAATATGTCATACCAACCGGTCCCTTCTTCTTGTCAAGTTGTGCCACAAACTCCTCTTCTCACCAATTCTATTCAATACCTCCTCACTAGTTATGTGATCTACCCATCTAATCATCAGCATTCTTCTGTAGCACCCAGTAAGTAGCCCGCCAAAAACTGGACACAGATCAGGCTTGATAATAGGGGGGAGGTGTACTGAACGGTGAAAAATCAAAGGCCAAAGCACAGCAAGTGCAACAGCAATCGAGGTGGAAACGCAGTGGCGTCGTGGTAATGCGGCCACGCCTCTCATTTTTATTTATTTATTTTTTCACAAAGTTATTAACTGTCCAACCGGTCATTGAAATGTTTCTTCCCTTTCTTCAGTCTTGGCTGTTGTCATACGATACATTGGTTATAGCATATGAGTCATATGGTAAGAATACAACACCGTCGCAAGAAAATGTGATGAATAGTGGAGCAGGCGAGACATCACACAGACGTCTCAAAAAAAAAAAACGAGAACAACGAATAAGAGGGTGTGATCTATGTTACAAGAAAGGACTTCAAGAGTCGAAACTTCCAAAAACGGAAGGCAACTTCAGATACGTTAAAACATGTGTTTTGACAGAGCACAGAGAAACTGTGTGATTCTGAAACTGTTTTTTTTTACTACTTGCAGCTTGTGTGACAAATTACTATGTTTTCATCGTTTCCTAGGGAGTAATCAAATTCACGTTCATACGAACACCTAAATCGGGCTAGGAGGCATATCTCCTTCACTCACCCAGGCGTACAAATCAGGAGCGTCCATGAGAGATTCCTGTCATACGACACACTTACCGTCAGTAATACCATGTACGACACATCAGACGTTATTCCGGTGGAGGATTCGGTTGAGTTGTCATCTTGCCATCAAACGTTTGCTGTTTCCATTCCAAAGCCAGTTCCTTTCAGCTGGTATTAGAGTAGATGTGTAGAATCAACTTCTGTTATACGTCCCTTCTTTACAACTCGATGTTGCAAACGAACAATACACAGACAGAAATTTTAGTGCAGCAATAAATATATATATATATATATATATATATATATATATATATATATATATATATATATATATATATATATATATACAGGGCGGTGTCCATTGATCGTGACCGGGCCAAATATCTCACGAAATAAGCATCAAACGAAATAACTACAAAGAACGAAACGTATCTAGCTTGAAGGGGGAAACTAGATGGTGCTATGGTTGGCCCGCTGGATGGCGCAGCCATAAGTCAAACGGATATCAACTGGGTTTTTTTTATTTTTAAATAGGAACCCCCATTTTTTATTACATATTCGTGTAGTACGTAAATAAATATCAGTGTTTTAGTTCGACCACTTTTTTCGCTTTGTGATAGATGGCGCTGTAATAGTCACTAACATATGGCTCACAATTTTAGACGAACAGTTGGTAACAGGCAGGTTTTTTAAATTAAAATACAGAACGTAGGTACGTTTGAACATTTTATTTCGGTTGTTCCAATGCGTTACATGTACCTTTGTGAACTTATCATTTCTGAGAACGCATGCTGTTACAGCGTGATAACCTGTAAATACCACATTAATGCAATAAATGCTCAAAATGATGTCCGTCAACCTCAATGCATTTGGCAACACGTGCAACGACATTCCTCTCAACAGCGAGTAGTTACCCTTCCGTAATGTTCGCACATGCATTGACAATGCGCTGACGCATGTTGTCAGGCGTTGTCGGTAGATCACTATAGCAAATATCCTTCACCTTTTCCCACGGAAAGAAATCCGGGGACGTCAGATCCGGTGAACGTACGAGCCACAGTATGGTGCTTCGACGACCAATCCACTTGTCATGAAATATGCTACTCAATATAACCGCTCGCTAGCTATGTGCCGGACATCTATCATGTTGGAAGTACATCGCCATTTTGTCATGCAGTAAAACATCTTGTAGTAACATCGGTAGAACATTACGTAGTAAATCAGCATACATTGCACCATTTACACTGCCACCGATAAAATGGGGGCCAATTATCCATCCTCCTATAATGCCGCACTATACATTAACCCGCCAAGGTTGCTGATGTTCCACTTGTCGCAGCCATCGTTGGTTTTCCGTTGCCCAATAGTGGTGAATGACACTTCGTCGCTAAATAGAACGCGTGCTAAAAATCTGTCATCGTCCGGTAATTTCTCTTGTGCCCAGTGGTAGAACTGTACACGACGTTCCTGGCGCATAGAAATATGGTACGGGTGTAATCGATGTTGATGTAGCATTCTCATCACCGACGTTTTTGAGATTCCCGTTTCTCGCGCAGTTTGTCTGCTACTGATGTGCGGATTAGCCGCGACAGCAGCTAATAGACCTACTTGGGCATCATCATTTGTAGCTGGTCGTGGTTGACGTTTCACATGTAGCTGAACACTTCCTGTTTCCTTAAATAGCGTAACTATCCGGCGAACGGTCCGAAAACTTGGCTGATGTCGTCCAGGATACCGAGCAGCATACATAGCACACGCCCGTTGGGCACTTTGACCACAATAACCTTACATCAACACGATATCGACCTTTCCTGCAATTGGTAAACGCTCCATTTTAACACGGATAATGTATCACGAAGCAAATACCGTCCGCACTGGCGGAATGTTACGTGATACCGCGTACTTATACGTTTGTGACTAATACAGCGCTATCTATCACAAAGCGAAAAAAGTGGTCCAACTAAAACATTCATATTTCTTTACTTACTACACGAATATGTAATAAAAATTGGGGTTCCTGTTAAAAAAAAAATGCAGTTAATATCCGTTTGACCTATGGCAGCAACATCTAGGGGGTCAACCATAGCGCCATGTGGTTTCGCCCTTCAAGCTAGACGAGTTTCGTTCTTTGTAGTTATTTCGTTTGATGCTTATTTCGTGAAATATTTGGCCCGGTCACTATCAATGGACCACCCTGTATATATATTAGCACGAGGGAGACTTAAACTCGGCTCCTCCACCTGGCAGGCCGACACAATGGTCACTATTTTTTTTTTAATTTCATGTTGTTCGTTTACTGTTCGTTGCATTTGTTCGGGGCACACGTCGCTTGACACCTGTTAATCCGTTCACTCAGTTTTTTTATTTAAAAAGGCAGATAACTCTCTGGCGAACACGCTGAGCTACCGTGCCGGCACCGCTGAACCACAAAGCCGCTGTTCTCCCGTTCTGCTCAATGTAGCATTCTTGGGCTTAGAGCTTTCATTGTTTCTATTTTGCTCTTTTTTTTACACTTCAGTATACCTTTTTGCTGTTTTCATGCTTGATCTGTGTTCAGTTTTTGATAGGCTGTCCACTGAGCCCGCTTATCACAAAATCTGAGGTGGGTGCGTTGGGGAGCTTCCATCGTAAGTGATAATTCACGGCATTAACGTCTCCTCGGGGCTGTTAATCTTCTTTCCAGTGTGGGTACGACAGTTGGGAACAAATGGGAACAGTCTACGGTGGTTTTTTCTTTATTAAATGTGTCATTGGAAAACTACAGTCTGGGAGGAAGTAAAAAAAAAAGTTGAATAACTTGCAAGAGATTCTGTTATTGACGGAATGAGATTTTATTTCTGATCTATGGCACAAAACTGAACGCAAAAAAGTGCTACAGAAGGCACAAAAGTGAAGAGACCAAACAACTCAATGGGGAAACATTTACGTTAAGTGCGATAACCTTCAGTCTAATGGCCATCTTCGCTCATCTGTGAATCTTATCGCCGGCCCGGGTGGCCGAGCGGTTCTAGGCGCTACAGTCTGGAACCACGCGACCGCTACGGTCGCAGGTTCCAATCCTGCCTCGGGCATGGATGTGTGTGATGTCCTTAGGTTAGGTGGGTTTAAGTAGTTCTAGCGGACTGATGACCTCAGAACTTAAGTCTCATAGTGCTCACAGCCAATTTTGGATCTTATCATTCATCTCTGAACTGGAGGCACTATCGGTGAACACACACCACATGACAAGCTAAACAGCGAGATGTCACTTCTAATACAATGGTGTCCAAAATTAAAGCAACAAATGAAAATTTTGCAAGGTTGGGTTTATTTCGCCACAAAACAGCATAAACAGGTGATAGAAAAGTAGAAACGATGTAAAGAACACAGAACGTAAGTAACTGCAAAGTCTGTAACGGTAGGCCAAAAGGTTCTTCGCTTCTACATCTACATTTATACTCCGCAAGCCATCTAATGGTATGTGGCGGAGGGCACTTTAAGTCCCACTGTCATTACCTCCCTTATCTGTTCCCGTCGCGTATAGTGAAAGGTGGCTGCACTGTGCCACTGCGCCAGAGATTGCGCCAAAGAGTACTATTAAGCCGCCTCCACAGTGCTTGTTGAGAGCTCGTTGAAGACAGTGTGTGTTTAGAGTTCATGGCAGTCAGTGCTTGTGAAGAGATCGTAGAAGTCAGTGCCTGTTGAGAGCTCGTTGAAGACAGTGTGTGTTAAGAGCTCGTGGTTGTCGTGAAGTTGGAGTAAGATGTTGTAGTAAAGAGTGTTGTTCCATGTTTTATGCAGTTATTTGATGGGAGAGATAGCAGATGTTATTGTGTGCATTTCGTCAATATATATGAAGGTAAAAAAATACAATGTTCTTTTATTGATTGTGTGTCTGAAATAATGCGTCACTACAGGTTCAGTCAACAAAGCATCTGGCTTGTGTTCTTGTATCAGAGTGAATTCTGGTTTTCTTGCGTAATTATAGTTTTTCTAATTTTCTTTTGTCACGTCAGCATAGTTGATATTTAAAAAAATTCTTGTCTTGTTGGAAAAGAACCGTGCCAGATGTGGACGTTGAGTCACACTCCCACATACAGAACAGTTACATTTGTGCTTGGATTTTGTAGGTTTTATAGTTGCTGGGGACTTAATTAATTAATTGTGTTTACGAAAATTTTCTTACATTGTTCTTTGCAGTCAGATTGCGTAACAATTCTAGTCAGGGCCAACCGATTACGAGACTGCGTAATCGGACAGACATACTAAAACAAAAAATATTTTCAATCAATCTTATATTTAATTAAGCCCCCATGCACGTTGTAAATTTAACTCTGAAAATTTTTGTACTATCACGCGATCTCTTTCTTCCTGTTCTCTATCCTGTTCCCTTTGTCTAATTTCTACTGCAATTAATCTATTATTGTGAGAATTCAAAATCGGTTGTACTTCTTCTCTGATTTCTTTCTTTAACTCATCTTTCATATTTTTGAAACATGTCCCTATTCGTGAGTCTAATCGTGTTTCCATTGTTTCCATTCGTGTTTCCATTGTTCCTATTCTTGCCACTTGAATTTGCTAAACATCTCCGTAACGCTATCACGCTTACCGAATAACACTGCGACGAAACGCGCCGCTCTTCTTTGGATCTTCTCTATCTCCTCTGTCAACCGACCTGGTAGGATCCCACACTCATGAGCAATATTCATGTATAGGTCGAACGAGTTTTTTGTTAGCACTTCCTTTGTTGATGGACTACATTTTCTAAGGACTCTCCCAATGAATCTCACCTTGGCACCCGCCTTACCAACAATTAATTTTATATGATCATACCACTTCAAATCGTTCCGTACGCATACTCCTAGATATTTTACAGAAGTAACTGCTACCACTGTTTGTTCCGCTATCATATAATCATACAATAAAGGATCCTTATTTCTATGTATTCTCAATACATTACATTTGTCTATATTAAGGGTCAGTTGCCACTACCTGCACCAAGTGCCTATCCGCTGCAGATCGTCCTGCATTTCGCTGCAATTCTCTAATGTTGCATTTTCTCTGTATACTACAGCATCATCCGCGAAAAGCCGTATGGAACTTCCGACACTATCTACTAGAACATTTATATACAATGTGAGGAGTCACCTAACGATACCACTGGATATATTTCGTAAACCACATCAAATACTGACGAATCGATTCCACAGACCGAACGTGAGGAGAGGGGCTAGTGCAATTGGTTAACACAAACCATAAAAAATGCACGGAAGTATGTTTTTTAACACAAACCTATTTTTTTAAAATGGAACCCCGTTAGTGAACATAGAAACAAATACGTTATCAGTGCCGTTTGTTGCATTGTAAAATTTTAATTACATCCGGAGATATTGTAACCTAAAGTTGACGCTTGAGTACCACTCCTCCGCTGTTCGATCGTGTGTATCGGAGGGCACCGAATTACGTAGGGATCCAAAGGGAACGGTGATGGACCTTAGATACAGAAGAGACTGGAACAGCACATTACGTCCACATGCTAACACCTTTTTATTGGTCTTTTTCACTGACGCACATGTACATTACCATGAGGGGTGAGGTACACGTACACACGAGGTTTCCGTTTTCAATTACGGAGTGGAATAGAGTGTGTCCCGACATGTCAGGCCAATAGATGTTCAATGTGGTGGCCATCATTTGCTGCACACAACTGCAATCTCTGGCGTAATGAATGTCGTACACGCCGCAGTACATCTGGTGTAATGTCGCCGCAGGCTGCCACAATACGTTGTTTCATATCCTCTGGGGTTGTAGGCACATCACGGTACACATTCTCCTTTAACGTACCCCACAGAAAGAAGTCCAGAGGTGTAAGATCAGCAGAACGGGCTGGCCAATTTATGCGTCCTCCACGTCCTATGAAACGCCCGTCGAACGTGTACCTCACCCCTCATGGTAATGTACATGTGCGTCAGTGAAAAAGACCAATAAAAAGGTGTTAGCATGTGGACGTAATGTGCTGTTCCAGTCTCTTCTGTACCTAAGGTCCATCACCGTTCCCTTTGGATCCCTACGTAATTCGGTGCTCTCCGATACACACGATCGAACAGCGGAGGAGTGGTACTCAAGCGTCAACTTTAGGTTACAATATCTCCGGATGTAATTAACATTTTACAATGCAACAAACGGCACTGATTACGTATTTGTTTATATGTTCAGATGTGCTAACACAACTAACTGGGTCCCATTTAATAAAAACGTAGGTTTGTGTTAAAAAACATATTTCCGTGCATTTTTTTATGGTTTATATTAACCAATTACACTAGCCCCTCTCCTCACGTTCGGTCTGTGGAATCGATTCGTCAGTATTTGATGTGGTTTACGAAATATATCCAGCGGTAATGTTAGGTGACTCACCCCGTATATTGTGAAAATCAATGGTCCCATAACACTCCCATGTGGCATACCAGATGCTAGTTTAACGTTTGTAGACGCCTCTCCATTGAGAACAACATGCTGTGTTCTGTTTGCTAAAAACTCCTCAATCCAGCCACACAGATGATCTGATATTCCCTAAGCTCTTAATTTATTTTGCTTCTTCCAACTCAACCGATTTGCACATACATTCCGACAACTGGTTAATGTGCAGAGCGTGGGGTGTTACGATCTCTGGCAGCAATTCAGGCCTGACAACTACGGCGCATGCTGTGAGTGATTTCATCAGTCACATGTTCAGGCAATAACGCATGTCCTTCCTGCAGAGTTGCTCGGAAGTCTTGTAGAGTGGTTGATGGATGCTGACTTGGTACAACCCGTCTCTCTAGCGCATCCCAGAGATGCTCTGTGGGATTCAAATAGGGAGAGCGAGCAGGCCAAGAAAATATCAACCACCTGCGTTCTGTGAGGTCGAGCTTATCGTCCATCAATACCAATTCAGAGCCCACACCACCTTGCAACAACCGCTCATGCGGTCCCAAGATCTCGTCGCGATACCAGATAGCAATCAGACCTTGCCGATTCACCTGTACAATTTCACGAAGAGGTGTTCGAGTAGTTCCATTAAGAATCCTCCCCGATGTCGGTCTCCAGCCACAGTGTTTGGATTCCGAAATTGTAGTCCACGTTCCCTCCAGATCAGAATGCGTCGAGAATCACTCTCCAGACCATATCGGGGCTCATATGTGAAAAGAGTCGGTAGGCGTCTACTTTATGCCCTGCTGCACTATCGGTGATTGTCTACACAGTGATTGTGGATGTGGGACTGCCAGGCAAGCGATACCCTACTGGATAAGTGTCCTGACGTCAGCGTTGACGTGGTTGTCCGTTGACCGGAATGCTATGTTCCATGCAGAACTAGCTTCCACGGACATCTGTGGATATTTTGTATGATTATACCGTGAACTAAACGCGACGCGGGGAAATAGCGGTTTGTTGCTTTAATTTTGGACATCAGTGTACATGTAAGGGAAAGTGGTGTAATACCAGGTACAGGGGAGGGACCTGGTACCATGTTTCTGATGCTGTTATTTATGCCCTCTGGTGGAGGGACACAGAATTACATTCCACTAGCCAAGAAGAAACACCGATCATACGGGAGTTGTTGCTGTCCAGTTCATCGCATCTGTGAAGTTTTCTTTTACTGTGTCAACTGAGTAATGTTCTTTTGTTTATAAACTGCGATTATTTCATAGTCATTATTACGTGATTAGTAAGTATTAAACACTAGCAGACAATAAGAATTTGGTTCAACAATAGTGTGCTTTTGTTTCATTTTTATAACCTCTACAGTCGGAATATGAAAGGTGTTTTTCCCCCTCCTGCAGGTCCCCCCCCCCCCCCCCCCCCCCCATCTGCCTTTGGCTCGGGAGTGTCGTCTTTGTGCTGCCACTTTCGTGCAGTGTTCTACAGTGAGTGCTCTACAGTGCGTGTTTTACAGTGAGTGTTCCATATCTTTTTTGGGACTTGTTGCGAACGGCCATCATACTGTCGCTGGGTGTACTTTTTATCTCTTGCGAACAGAAACCAGACTGTCGCCATCTTTTTAATTGTGTGCCTACTATGTTACTTGTCAGATTCCTGTGTATTTTATCTACATTGCCAACCCCTTTTGCTTTCTGTTTTAACTTTCCGCAATTTTACGCCATTTTACACTTCAAATCACCATTTTATCTCCTGTTTTTCCTTGTTTCTTTCTTCTTCCTTTATTTAACAAAAGTCTGTAGGCTGTAGAGTAGCGTAGTAAGCTGCTGCCAGCCCGCCCCCTTCGGGGGGAATTGAAAATCAATAAAGAAAGAAAAAAAAAAGAAAGGGTGCATTGAGTAGAGGCAAGACTGGGCTATACCCCCTCAGGTCTCCGACAATGATTCATACATACAGTGCAGACCTCAGTTGCTTGTATTGCGATGCTATATTTTGTATCTCACAAGGAGAAGGTTGGATTCAAAAGGCAAATAACTTTGCTGGGGATTATTGCTTTACTTGTGAATTATGTGAATAATATTGTTCATTAAACTATATTTCAATAAACAATTATGATGCTTTTCAACAGAAAAATCTTGTTTTACTATATTCCCATAAAGTCATTATGTGCATCCTCTCTTACCCCACTAGCGGAGTAAGATCGGGTGATTTGACATTTTCTACAAATAAACTCTCATTAAAAAACTACTGAAGCTACGACCTTTCAAAACTAATAATTAAAAAAACTACTGAAGCTACGACCTTTCAAAACTATTATTTTGTATCCAACTAAGCAATGATAACTTTTACTAAATTTGACAATTTCTGGGTGAAATAGTTTAGATCCAAAGGGCGCTGAAGTATTAGTGACCCCATCTTACCCCAATTTCCCCTACAAAACCCCAATCTCCGGAAGAACCTGTGAATGGTGGACAATGAAAGCTACTTAGTGTCACCAAGAGGGAAGAGTTATTGGGTTTTTCCACAGGAGACACCTCACACACTTCCTGGCCAACATTTGTAATTTTATACGTGCAACTTCATTCAGGGGACCATGTAACGTAGCAAGTTATTACGAAATAACATTCGATGTAGTAAGGCACGCACCGGTGTAGCACGGTGGCTTCTGGTTGGTTATGTTCTTTTTCTTCGCTCTGACTCACAGTGCAGCTGACATTACCAGCTGTGAACACGGTCTCAAGTAACATTCAGTCGGTACGCAAACTCAAACCCCCTACGAATCTAAATAAACCACAGTAATTATCAGTTGATTTTGTTCAAACTTGGTAAGCAATCTTTTGTTATTAAGGAAGGGATCCTGTCAAAATCTCAGATTTTTGTCTATTATAGTTACAGAGGTTGAGAAAATTACTTAGATATCCTAAAACCGACACCTGTGTTTCAAAACTCAGTTATGAACAATAACCAAATGTCTTTTATTATCATCTGAAGTCATAACAAAGCGCACAGCATATAAAATCACTTAACTGTAATTTTCTTTTCAAAACTTCAATTATCTTGCATTTCGTAGTGTAAGAAATTGCTCCAAATTAATATTTGTTTATAAATTGGTTGTGTGAATACATAGGAATGAATGAGAGAGTGTATGTGGGGCATACGTTAAAACTTAATGTCATTTACATAAAACCTTACAAAACTGAACCGTGGGAAAATTGTGTTGCAACCACGATGCTGATGACGTATGTCGATGTGTGCCTGCTTTTATAAGACAGCAGCCGGAATAAAAGTGTGAAGAGGAATTAGTTTCTATATTAATTTAAAGAATATTTTGCATTGCGTTCTATTTTATTAAACAATATATTAGAAATTGTAGTTGTAATGACGTAAATGACTATCTGATTAGTGGTTGGCTAAAGTAAGTTATGCCGCGAGAATGATCTAGAAGTATCATTGTGATTGGTCACTCAGATCAATAGCCAATCATAAGTAAGAGGTTCCCGCGCGCAGATAGATAGGCAGAGAGGAGAGGAGCATCGAGAGACTCGCTCCATAACCTGCTTCCGAGTAACACCATGCTAGATGTCTCCGCGAAAATAGTATGTAAAATGAAGAGTTAGTGAGATCATTTCAGATAGAACGTGTCGTGACTAAAGCGGTTTAAGTTAAGAACATTTTGAGGAAAGTTTGATGTTTCTGAATAAGTTAGTTGAAGTTTTATAAGGGTGTGATCTTTTGGTCGTAGAGACAATTCCGCGTGTCCTATTCCGTGTTCATTATGGAATAATTTGGCTAGCATTTCTGACATAGAAGACCACTGAAACGACCGCATGTTCAACTCGCTAATAGTGGTTGGTCAGTGACTGTTAGATAGCAAATTTAATCGGTTCTGACTTGCAGAAATTCTTGCTGCTTTTTTATTGGAAAATATGTTGTATAGACTATAAACTTGAAATGACTGACCCTTTGCCTTATTAAACACGTACTTGATAGCCATTTCATGTGCTTTATTAAGAATGAAAAGCCGTTTCAATAGAATTTTTAAATGCTTACTGCAATTAAACTCCATTTTTCTACCACTCGAAATTTGTGAAACTCAACTTACAGGAACTGATTTGCTACTTGAGTTACGCGGCCTCTGTGTGGTAGGTATTAGGTAGTGGTTTCATCAACGGTGCTTTACACTGCCTGGCGTGTATCTACTACTGCAGAGTGAAGGGACGTCGGAAAGAAGAAAAATAGAGGTAGGTGAACTGTTCGATGAAAATGACTGAGAGAGAATAAGGAGACGAAAGAAAGACAAAACGACGCCGCCCCGCCGCAACCACTTGGAAAAATCAACATACAACCCAGCCACAGCGCTTTGAGATGAATTTCTTAAGTTCCTAATTCCATATAAAATAAAAAGAAATGTATGTTACTTTCTATGTGATGCATTTTTTCCAGGAAATCTGTTCCTTACTCAGTTAATTTGAATGCAGCTGATTTACCTGACTCCCATCAACATTGAAAACGGTGTGTAGTATAGTACGATTGTTACAGTAACTAATACACTTGATAATAAATCTTAGCTACCCCCATCTACTTTGTTCTTACAATATATCTCTTTGTTAAACTTTCCACTATCAGGTTAACTTTTGCTAGATGCTTAGTCTGTCCTCCTGGTAATAAGTTCCTACAAACTTCTTTTCTCCGTTATTCGTTCTAGAGCCTCTTCATTGTGCCCTCTATCTGCACATTTAGTTTTTAGCATCTTGTGCGCCAACATATAGCAAATGTTTTCACCGAAATCTCCAGCTCTTCAGGTTTCCACGGTTCAACGTGAAACATGTATCATACTAGTTAAGGAACTAATTTCGCAAGCTCATACTAAAAATTTGTAGTAGAACCCTTGTTTTTGACGAAAGATAAGTTCAGATGCACTCAAGATAATCACGAGATTTCGAGAACCATCTTCTGATCCTATCCAGGAAAGATAACCAGCGTTGTGAGAATCTTGCAAATTAACTATTTTAATTACTAGAAGCCATTTTAAAATGTTAATAGTAAATAATCGTTAACAGAATGCTATGGAAAACTCACTGTCCACGATTTAAACCACAAGTTTTGTAACAGACGCATGCACGTCATCCACTCACCTCTCCTTCTGTCTTACCCGTCCCATAACCTCTTACCGACAGAAAATATTCTTTTTTTGTCTATATGTCTGAATATATGCTAATACTACAAGATTTATGAATATCTATCTTCCATGAATCACAGAGAAATACGTAGCAGAGGATTGTTTTCTGTGTGTCATACATTAAAGTTTCTTCCTGTGTCATTATCAGATGAAGCGTGCATAGAATGACGGTAGGTCTCACTGTCAGCTATTATTTGCCTCCTTTTATATCTACGACATAAATAGTTACACAGCTGAATAATATTCCATGTTTCTGTTTCGATAGGCGGTTATTGAACTTCTCTTGAGATGACTGAAGTATTTCTTCAAATGCCTACCAGTAAAGATTCTCGAACGGAGTATTCGCCATTACTAGCTGAAATTTAGTACAGAATTCAATTAGTTTTTCTCCTCTCTCATTCCTTGTCCCAAACCCATGTTCACCTGTAATTGTATCTTCTACTCCTTCCCCTAAAACTGCATTCCAGTCCCACATGACTATTAGATTTTCATCTCCCTTTACGCACTGTATTACCATTTCAATATCCTGATACACTTTATCTCTTTGGCTTCAGCTTGCGACATCACAATGTATATCTCAACTATCGTTGCGATTTGGTTTGCTGTCGATTCTGATAAGAACAAACCTATCACTTCTCTGTTTTATCTCATATCAACATTAATAACTTGTCTTAAGATGCAGGACTCATCGGAAAATAATTTATGAAATATTTCATTACGGGATTCCGACTGTAGTGAGTAAACTAACTTGGGGGTGAACAATTACTCCCTTTTTTCAACCACACTTGGACCCATTTCCTCCTTTCCGTTGTTTTGTGTGGTTCGCTATCTATAGAATGATGAAAAAAAGCACGTAAATGACTCCTTCTGTTACCCTAAAAGTTGTAGTCAAAGGAAATCATCGTCTTATGTTGTGTTACGCGCACGGCTTCACTTTTCTCTATATTATGAGGTAGAACAACATCTAGATGACTACTCTGCAATTCACAATTAAGTGCCTGACGGAGGGTTCTACGAGCTATCTCGACATTGTTTCTCTACCGTTCCACACTCTAACAGCACATGGGAAAAATGAACAGTTAAACCTTCTCGTGCGATCACTGATTTCTCTGGTGTTATTACCTTGATAATGTCTCCATATGTAGGTTGGCGTCAATACAATATTTTCTAATTCATAGGAGAACGTTCGTGATTGAAATGTCATGAAAACATCTTGCTACCACGAAAAACGACTTTGTTTTAATGACTCCCGCCCAATATGCTTGACTGTATATCTGTTATTTAGTGATAACACAAAACGAGCTGGCCTTCTTTGGACTTTAATATGTCCTCCGTGAATCTTATATGGTAAGGGTCTCCTACTGCATAGCAGTACTCTAGCGGAGGACGGACAAGCGCAATATAAGTATTCCAACCAGTAGGCTTGTTGCGCTTTCTATGTGTTATGTCGGTAATCAGTCTAGTTTGCCTTCCCCACCATAATTTCCTATGAGATTGTTCCCCTTTAAGTTCATAATCGCAATTCCTAGGTGTTTAGCTGAACTCAGGGACTTTAGATTAATTTGATTTATCTTTTAGTACTCTTGTAGCAGGCCGTTGTGGCCGAGCGGTTCTAGGTGCTACAGTCTGGAACCGCGCGACCGCTACGGTCGCAGGTGCGAATCGTGCCTCAGGCATGGATGTGTGTGATGTCCTTAGATTTAAGTACTTCTACGTTCTAGGTGACTGATGACCTCAGAAGTTAAGTCCCATAGTGCTCAGAGCCATTTGAACCATACTCGTGTAGCTGACTTTACCTTATTCTGATTCTCAATTTGTTTTTGATCGTCAGATCACTTTACTAGACGATAAATGACAGCATCATCTATTAACAATGTGAATGGGCTGCTCAGATTGTCACCTAAATCGTTCATGAACAGCGAAGAGACTGTAACACTTCCTTGGGGAATGGGAGCTATCACTTATGTTTTATTCAATAACTTTCCATCGATCGTTACTAACTGTGACATTTCTGACAGGAATTCGCTAATCAATACCACTCATTATTTCTGGCAAATAAAACCTAGATGTGCTTCACAAGAACTATAACTTCTGCATCTTTGCTGTGTGTCAATAGACCCTTACTTTCGATGTGATTCATAATGTTCGAACACAGCCAAATGCAACCCTTTCCACTGGGCTGGTATTCTGTGGAGATCTAACTGGATATTACTGCAGTTTTAATTTTCTCACATATAACTGTATTATCCGAGAGCAGCCTGAGGCTATAACTAATACTACCCCACAAATCACTGATGTATAAAATGGACGCAAATTATTGTCTGTAGGTGCCTCTCCAGAATAATGTGGTGCATCTTATGTAAGAAGAAATTTCGGATCCGACCCCAAATTTGTGAAGACATTCCACTGGAGCCAAATTTTGTAGAAGACAGGGGCCTGATTCTGAATAAAACGCTTGTAAAAAGTCAATTAACACCAAATAAAGCCGTTTCTCTCTCTCCTTGGTATTATAGACAACAAAGTGTGAAGATTGACAGTTGAGTTTCACCTGATCGATGATTTAGGAAGGCATGCTGATAGTCAGGGAGAATGTCAGTTTATTCCAAGTCTGTCATAACGTTTCAAATGAAAATAGCTTCTAGTATACTGCTACAATCAGTTTTGTGAGTGATATTGCACATTAGATCTGTGAAACAGTCTGATATACCATCGGATTCTCCTTTTTCACAGATACATGCGACCTGTGTTAGTTTCTTATATCAGGGAACCTTCCTTTGCTTTAAAAATGTAGCATTAACCCTATCGGGATACGAATATCAAGTTCTGAAAGGTGTTTTGAGCCTGACAAGCCGGCCGGAGTGGTCGTGCGGTTCTAGGCGCAACAGTCTGGAACCGCGAGACCGCTACGATCGCAGGTCGAATCCTGCCTCGTGCATGAATGTGTCTGATGTCCTTAGGTTAGTTAGGTGTAAGTAGTTCTAAGTTCTAGGGGACTAATGACCTCAGAAGTTGAGTCCCATAGTGCTCAGAGCCATTTGATTTTTTAGCCTGACAATACTCACGCAACATTTCGAGTTCCAAGAAGGCACTGGGGGCATACGTGAAACGAAGTACCAGAGTCTTCAGTCTGATACACTTCACAGTTTTCTTCATTCGATAAGTGTCAGATGGAGTACCATCTCTAATGTGTCACAAAACCATACAGCTAACAAGCTAAATTCCCCTACAATTGTAGTCTCTTCAGAAATAGTTCAAATGGCTCTGAGCACTATGGGACTTAACATCTGAGGTCATCAGTCCCCTAGACTTAGAACTACTTAAACCTAACTAACCTAAGAACTTCACACACATCCATGCCCGAGGCAGGATTCGAACCTGCGACCGTAGTAGCAGCGCGGTTCCAGACTGAAGAGCCTAGAACCGCTCGGCTACAGCTGCCGGCGTGTAGTCACTGAATTATTAATGAACATATGATACAGGTGATGGTGTACTTGAGTAGTTTTCCTTGGGATCAAACATGAATATCAATTACGCGTATCACGCATATAAGGCGCAGCAAACCAAAGTCTGGTTGACATGGTTTATGTGGGGAAATTTTATACCGCTGGTTTATCAGATTTGAATCCGAGAGAACGAGTTCCCACGCTGAGTCTCAGTATGTAGGCGGTGCTGCGTGGTCACGTGACCACTGGCAGACACGGGATTGGTTAGTGGGGAAGTGGCGTGGTGCAGCCTTTACAGCGAAGGTATTCCGTGCGCCGATGTTACCGGTCCTGGGAGCTCTCATTTTGAACAACCGTGCAGTGAACACACAGGAACGTCAGTGTCTTTCACTTGACACGGTTTTTATAAAATGATGATACTAATAAAGTGGCTGAAAATTATAAAGTTAGAAAAAGGTTTACTCTTTACAGAATATACCTGTGAATAAATGTAACAAATGTTTGTGATTTCGCTGTCGTCCAGTTGAAACCTTCCCGTCTCCTCTATGTCTCTTTTGTGTTACACCAACTTTCCCTTCTATAATAACCTATGAAACCTCTCCATAGGATTTCTATCTCTTGCTTAATAACAACAAATGAAATCTTCCCTTAGAAATTTATTCTCTTTCTCAAACTTCGCATACAAATTTAATTGCTGCTTACTAAAAGTGGTTTTCTGATTATCTCGACGAAACATAGAATGTGTCGTCGTCGTGGCCCTCAGTCGTTATCTGCAATAACTCAAAACTGTTCCTTACCTTGTTACTGTTACTGGATCGCCATCTGACTGCTACATCGAACTGCGACATGCATATACTTACTCTGGTTTAGTATACTCTATTAGCTGCTGGTGGGCTGTCATAATAAGTGACTGTATTTATTTCCAAAGCTGACGTTATTCTTTAATAGCAAAGCTGACGTTATTCTTTAATTAATTTGACTGAAGGTACGTAATTCATAGTTACACTTTTTCTTGACAACAATAAAATTTTTGCAAAGTTTTACGGTGATGGTTTTTGGAATGGGTCATACTGAGTAATGCAACATTGCTGGCAAAAATTAATTATATTCTGAAAACGCTTCAAATATTGACTGTTGGTAATGAAATGATTTTACAATCGTTCAAATGCGACTTACTTTTTACAATTGTCTTACAACTAGCATTGCACGAACATCAGTAGTTTTGAGTTTCGCAAAGAAAGTAATTCAATAACGTTAGTTCCTCTTATGATAATAGTCAGCTGATGTCTCTGTACATCCGTTTACAATCTCTTGTAAATCATAGCTGGCGGCTGGCAGGCATACTGCTCCTCTCAACCTCTCGCTTCAGACCTGCTACCAACTCACTTCACATCTCGCTTACTACTGACTTCCTACGAACGCTAAAGTGCGGTCTCTCCTGCTAACAATACTTTGGTGCAGACATTCCCTGCTACCAGAAATTTTTCCAACATGACAGATATTAACTATTTCTACTTAATCCTATTAATAAAATATAAACATCTTCACATTAATTGTGGTTTGACAATAGACAATAGAAATACACACGTCTTACACAGTCCAAACTGAAACTCCAATTTCTACGATGACTGCCATTCGGTAACTATACTTGCTCTGATTGATCACTGCGCTTATAAACGTTAAGTGTTACGCTTCTTCTCGATCTAAATTATGATAGTAAAAAGTAAGGCAATACACACACACGCGCACACACACATACTAACACACACACGCACATACACACGCACACATACAGAACTAAAAAGCATCAGCCCATACCTACCCACAGCACCACAAAATGTACTTTTACTATGCATCTAGATAGTTTTCGGAGTCGAATGAAGATGTCGTGAGAGGAGACAATACATAAATGAATTAGAGACTACGTATGTGTGACGGTTCCACCCTTTTTGGGTTGCGTTATTTGGGGGAGGAGACCAAACACACAATTTCTTGTTTCTAAGTTTTGTACTCTACGTGAAATCCAAAAATTATAGGTATTGCTGCGTTGACATGGGTATGCTTGAAGACAAACTTCAATAAAACTGCCAAGAAAGTTAGGGAATGCTGCGTCAATGTTTGATACGATCAATATTGCTTCGGTTGTAGGCTAACGAATATACAAGCGGACTTTAAATAGATAGAACACGCGTACAGGGTGTAGGCGACAACGTACTATGGTGGCGCAAGAAGAGTCGAGACGAACAATTTGATATCAAACACTTGCGCTCTGTCTGGAAGCGAATTGACCTCAGATTATCCTACAAAACCCACCCAATCTACGACGAATTCGTGCCGTCCGAGAATTTTATAAAGCCGTTGCTGTCTTACGCCGCCGACGTAGTCGGCTGTTTCGCTAACAACATTAAATTTTAGTCCGCAGCTCGTGGTCATGCGGTAGCGTTCTCGCTTCCCACGCCCGGGTTCCCAGGCTCGATTCCCGGCGGGGTCAGGGTTTCTCTCTGCCTCGTGATGACTGGGTGTTGTGTGATGTCCTTAGGTTAGTTAGGTTTAAGTAGTTCTAAGTTCTAGGGGACTGATGACCATAGATGTTAAGTCCCATGGTGCTCAGAGCCGTTTGAACCATTAATTTTTAACTTCCCCATTATGGCAATGAAAGAAAAAGTCTTTTTTAAACGTTATGGCAAAACTGTTTACGTTTACAATTCTATCTATAGTTAACAAGCACAGTACTTTTGTAATCAGAGGACCACACATACTTGTTAATTTTATGGTGTGAGAAATCACGATATTTTGAGATCAAATTTTCAAAAAATGCAGTTTCACTTTTTGTAAGTGAAAGAACAACGAGTTTTTAATGTTTAACTTCGAGTTTAACCAAGATATCGCGCGACGCTCATGCGCTGTAGTTTAGGTGGTTGTTTGTAGGTAAAACTGAGGCTGTTTCCCGCCTTGATGAGCGAACTGTCTTATATCAGGTTGTTCGTCTGGAATTCACCTATACCATTTTGATACATTGTAAGCAGTCATCGTTTGCAACATGTGTAGCTGTCAGAAGTAGCTACGGAAACCCTAGTTATAGATGATAGGATGATTTCCCCGCAAATACGTATTATCATTTCTTTTCGGGTATCCAGATAGACGCGGATGAAGACCAAAGAAGAATTT
Organism: Schistocerca serialis cubense; assembly: GCF_023864345.2. NCBI lineage: Eukaryota > Metazoa > Arthropoda > Insecta > Orthoptera > Acrididae > Schistocerca > Schistocerca serialis. Next base: position 17,204,369 of record NC_064646.1, read on the forward strand.
GAAGATCTAATGAAAAATGTCGTGTATCAGCTCGAACTCTGTTCAGCGTGCATACGTATTGTAGTGTATTAAGTGGGAGCTTCAGTGTAAGTGAATGTACTGTGGTGTTTGGCTGCGGGATTCGACTTCACTGAAGCAAATCACGAAAAGTAAATTCTATCAGTTGGAATGCGACACTTCATAGTCAGGCGAGATCGGCTTTTACACATTAAGCTGCACGTGTCGATCAACAAGTAGGACATAGCTCGCTCATAAAAGAGACTTTTTGGAAGCTCCTGTTGTTAAATCTTCTGGATGTATGTATGGACATGTGTGTGAAATCTTATGGGACTTAACTGCTAAGGTCATCAGTCCCTAAGCTTACACACTACTTAACCTAAATTATCCTAAGGCCAAACACAAACACCCATGCCCGAGGGAGGACTCGAACCTCCGCCGGGATCAGCCGCAAAATCTTCTGGATCATTTTGGGATGTGATATTCGGGGTCATACTGTGGACACAGAAATTACTGGATTTATAAACGGAAGAGCAACGTATATGTTCACACATGACAACATTTCGCAAAGAAACCTACAACTATGTTTTAAAACTTGATTTAATAACCACTGGATCCCACTCTCTCGGGGAAAAGTTTATTTTAGAATTGCCGACATCTCATTTTAGCACTATCCTCCTATTGTGTCTATATGTAGTAGTAGTAGCTTTATTGACCCATATATCTCGTTTTACAAGGATATAGGACATGTCTAAGTATTTACAAGTTTAGACCATTTTGGAACAACCTAATTCGTATACACATACATTTACGAACTTCTAGTTAGAGACACTCATTAGATTTACTCCTGGTATACAATACTTTTCTTTTACAAATAACTTATTAAATAATGTATACACACACTTCATTCACTACACACACTAACACACACACACCCTGGTGATCTCTGGGCCATTTTCTGTACCACAACTGCCCATTTTCTATCCTGAATTAGTGAGTCAGCATCCCTCTATAATGCGTGAGATGTTGAGCTCAGAAACAGGAAGAAGTGTTAGTACTGTGCAAAGCATAGCTTGGGAGTAAGTTTTTCTAGAAAAGAAGGAAAAAGCATAGTGTGAAGGTGTTATGTGGAGTGTTGGGTGTTTTATAATCATCATTATTATTTATTTGTATAACTTTTTTTTACCAAACCTCTACTCTGTTTTACCTAAATAATCCTTCTATGCGTAAAATGTGTTGCGTAACAAGTAGTTTTTAGCTGCCTTTTTAAATAAGTGTATTTTTGCAACGTCTTTTCTCTCTTTTTGTAATTTATTACACAGTATTATGCCTTGGTAGAACATGCTGTTTTGAGTTTTATGTTTATTTTTTCTTGGGAAATGTAAGTTGAGTCTAGTTCTTATCCCATGGCCATGGACAGAATTGTTTTTGCAGTAATTACCAATGTTACTTTTGATGTGTACAACTGATTGTGTGAGTGATTGTTTCAGTAATTTTTAAGGTGCTGGAGATATTCTTTAGGCAGTGGAACCTGTTGTCCGGATTTACCTAAAAAGGACTTACTTTTCATACCCTTGACAACAGGTATTTGACCAGGTGTGGCCCGAGAGCCACCCCTATACTTTCATGAATCAGCAGTTCTAACGAACATACATCGAAGCTAAATACTTTGACTGTGATTATCACTATAACTTTGCAGTGATTGGTTGGAAGATGGAATGTCCAAATCAGACCCTCATACATGTCAATGATACTGCGAGAATCCCGCATTTCCGTCCCTGAAAAAGTTCTAGTGGATCTCGTGTGCCATTTCTGTCCTGCCACCTGTTGCGAGGAGTCAGGCGTGCATCTGCGGCTAGTGGATGGCTGTGGCGAGTGCTGTCGCTCCAGCAGTGTGTGACGTTACGCACTCACGTGAAGTCCACAGCGCGAAAAACCCCTGGAATACTAGCTACTTCACATTTACTCACCACATGAGGCACCGCGGAAAAAGCGAGATTCATGCAAACAAATGATTCTTAGTGTGGACAATGATGTGTTATTCTCTCATTGCTCACCAAGCACATGTGAAGAAAACTCCTTCCGCCTCGAGATGATAAGTTCTGTTAAACGGCCCACCGTCAGTGCATCGTAAAGACATCTCTGCGGAGGCGTGTTAGAGAACCGTATAGATAGTAATGATGGGTATTATGATGCAGTGCACAGAGTGCTTTACGATTAACTTCACAGCGATGGAAGGAATACGAATTTAGGTACATAACAAAATAAATATGAACCAAAGCCGCACCTGCATACAAAATGGTTAAAAGAATGGTTGCACGGAGTTACGGGACAGTATCACTCGCATCCATCTGTTGTGACATCCTGGTGCACATTTTAAATTGAAAAGGCTATGACGTTTGTGGAGGAAAAAAAGCTTACCTTATGCGTACAGAACCGATTCAGAAGAGACCTCTCATGTGAAACACAATTTCGTTTCTTCATACAGGAACTGGTACATGCAGATCAAGAGGTAATTCCTGACTATATAGATTTCCGAAAGATGTGTGACCATGTACTGCGCTGTATACCAATAACCATCTTATAACAGTGCGGGATGTATTCACGGATTTAAGACTGGATCTATGAATTAGTGACCAACAGAGCCGAGACCGCTAATTAAACGTCTAATGATCAATGTAGGCAACATTAAATAATGACGGGTGTGCCTCAAAGTCTGCTACAGGACCTCTGCTGTTCCGAATACTCATCAGAGACGTAGGCCTACCACATGTTGTCAGAGGCGCTAAGAAGCTGCTTGCTGATGATACAGTTATTTAGACGATCGTATCGTCATTGGATGATCGCCAGGAAACGTGGAAACACTTGGTCAAATTTTGCGATGGGTAAAATGAAATTTAAATATGAATGAATTGAAGATAATGCCAATGCCAAGGAGAAAGTAGTCGATGGTATTAAATTACAAGATTAGTGCTGTATATTTCAAAAAGTTACATCACTTAAATATTTTAATACAAGGAAGCTATGAAATGACAAGGACACGTACAGGACGAGGAAAGTAAATGAATCTCTTAAAGCATTTATTATTAGCCTGATGTGTGACGGACCACTGTTTTAATGAAAATAACAGGAGATGCTGGGATTGGTCACCGTTGACGATGATATAGCGTTGTGCTCTATTTATGAAACTGTAAGACGAACTCTAGTGCTTGAGGGATAGCAGCAGCAATTTCTTCATTGTCACGCTGTGGCTCTTTCAGGGTTTTCTGAGAATACCTGATCCTTCAATCTACCTCACAGGTAAAAATCGCAGGGAGAGAGATCAGGGGATCGAGGTGCCCAATGGGGTTGATGTGCCCTCTTTCTTTATTCAAGCAATTTTTCCTGGTGTTCAAACTCTTTTCGGATTGTTGTGGTTTTTATTCGTTTCAGAGCGGCTTCGGTGCCTTTTTGTAGCTACGTTTGGCCTCGCAGACTTATCTGGGGGGTTTTGCATAACACGACGAACACACGCTGTTTTACCACCAGCACTACTTTGTGTTGAATTCAGCTGGTCACTGAACACCTCTGATCCTCTCACTTGTCCAAACCTAATGATAAAGCGAACTACTCAGGGCAGAGCATGTGAGCGACATTGACGCGAGGACATGGGACAGCAACCGAAAGGTGCAATATAAACACTATTTGCAGAATTTTCTGTGATTCCCTCCAGTTAATTAGACAGAGTCACTTTCTCGTTAGTCTTTTAAAAAATTTTGAGGGCCAGTTATTTTGTCCACCTGTACGATCAGTAACAGGGCAGGAGAATGGCAGTTTTGGCAGGCTTTGTTTTCGGACTGCATTTCCTTAGGATTCTTCCAATGAATCTCAGTCTGGCATCTCCTTTACCGACGATCAACTTTATATAATCATTCCATTTTAAATCACTCCTAATGCCTACTCCCAGATAATTTATGGAATTAACTGTTTCCAGTTGCTGACCTGCTATATTGTAGCTAAATGATAAAGGATCTTTCTTCTGTGCATTAGCAGCACATTACACTTGTCTACGTTGAGATTCAATTGCCATTCCCTCCACCATGCGCCAATTCGTTGCAGATCCTCCTGCATTTCAGTACAATTTTCCATTGTTACAACCTCTCGATATACCACAGCATCATCTGCAAAATGCCTCAGTGAACTTCCGATGTCATCCACAAGGTCATTTATGTACACTCCTGGAAATTGAAATAAGAACACCGTGAATTCATTGTCCCAGGAAGGGGAAACTTTATTGACACATTCCTGGGGTCAGATACATCACATGATCACACTGACAGAACCACAGGCACATAGGCACAGGCAACAGAGCATGCACAATGTCGGCACTAGTACAGTGTATATCCACCTTTCGCAGCAATGCAGGCTGCTATTCTCCCATGGAGACGATCGTAGAGATGCTGGATGTAGTCCTGTGGAACGGCTTGCCATGCCATTTCCACCTGGCGCCTCAGTTGGACCAGCGTTCGTGCTGGACGTGCAGACCGCGTGAGACGACGCTTCATCCAGTCCCAAACGTGCTCAATGGGGGACAGATCCGGAGATCTTGCTGGCCAGGGTAGTTGACGTACACCTTCTAGAGCACGTTGGGTGGCACGGGATATATGCGGACGTGCATTGTCCTGTTGGAACAGCAAGTTCCCTTGCCGGTCTAGGAATGGTAGAACGATGGGTTCGATGACGGTTTGGATGTACCGTGCACTATTCAGTGTCCCCTCGACGATCACCAGTGGTGTACGGCCAGTGTAGGAGATCGCTCCCCACACCATGATGCCGGGTGTTGGCCCTGTGTGCCTCGGTCGTATGCAGTCCTGATTGTGGCGCTCAACTGCACGGCGCGAAACACGCATACGACCATCATTGGCACCAAGGCAGAAGCGACTCTCATCGCTGAAGACGACACGTCTCCATTCGTTCCTCCATTCACGCCTGTCGCGACACCACTGGAGGCGGGCTGCACGATGTTGGGGCGTGAGCGGAAGACGGCCTAACGGTGTGCGGGACCGCAGCCCAGCTTCATGGAGACGGTTGCGAATGGTCCTCGCCGATACCCCAGGAGCAACAGTGTCCCTAATTTGCTGGGAAGTGGCGGTGCGGTCCCCCACGGCACTGCGTAGGATCCTACGGTCTTGGCGTGCATCCGTGCGTCGCTGCGGTCCGGTCCCAGGTCGACGGGCACGTGCATCTTCCGCCGACCACTGGCGACAACATCGATGTACTGTGGAGACCTCACGCCCCACGTGTTGAGCAATTCGGCGGTACGTCCACCCGGCCTCCCGCATGCCCACTATACGCCCTCGCTCAAAGTCCGTCAACTGCACATACGGTTCACGTCCACGCTGTCGCGGCATGCTACCAGTGTTAAAGACTGCGATGGAGCTCCGTATGCCACGGCAAACTGGCTGACATTGACGGCGGCGGTGCACAAATGCTGCGCAGCTAGCGCCATTCGACGGCCAACACCGCGGTTCCTGGTGTGTCCGCTGTGCCGTGCGTGTGATCATTGCTTGTACAGCCCTCTCGCAGTGTCCGGAGCAAGTATGGTGGGTCTGACACACCGGTGTCAATATGTTCTTTTTTCCATTTCCAGGAGTGTATATTGTGAATAGCAACGGTCCTACGACACTCCCCTGCGGCACACCTGAAATCACTCTTACTTCGGAAGACTTCTCTCCATTGAGAATGACATGCTGCGTTCTGTTATCTAGGAATTCTTCAATCCAATCACACAATTGGTCTGATAGTGCATATGCTCTTACTTTGTTCATTAAACGACTGTGGGGAACTGTATCGAACGCCTTGCGGAAGTCAAGAAACACGGCATCTCCCTTGGAACCCGCATTTACCTGGGAAATCGGTCACGACACGCTAACACTACAAATTCTAGTGTACTGTTACAGCTATTGGAAACCTCATGAAGCAGGCATCACGACGGGGATAAAGCGAACACAGAGACACGCTGCAACTATCGTAATAGATTGGTTAAACCCATAGTAAAGTATTACGGAAATGATAGGGGAAATACATGTACAGTGACTAGCTGAGTGAATATATCTTCATCTACATTATTACTTTGCAATTAACATTTAAGTGCTTGGCAGAGGGTTCATCGAACCACAATCATACTATCTCTCTACCATTCTACTCCCGAACAGCACGTGGGAAAAACGAACACCTAAACCTTTCTGCTGGACCTATGATTTCTCTTATTTTATTTTGATGATCATTCCTACTTATGTAGGTTGGGATCAACAAAATATTTTCGCATTCGGAAGAGAAAGTTGGTGACTGAAATTTCGTAAATAGATCCCGCCGCGACGAAAAACGTCTTTGCGTTAGTGACTTCCATCCCGTAATACTTTAGTATGGGTTTAACCAATCTGTTACGATGTAGATGTACGTGAGAACCAAATGAGAGGAAAAAGGATGCACAGAGACACATACAGACTGTAACCCCCCCCCCCCCCCCCCCCCCCCAACCCAGTCAGTACGAACATGGAATGAGACAGAAACTGCCTAACATCGGTACGCCCTGTACGACGACTTGAATACTCGTAGAAGTCGGCATGGTGTACGGCTCGCTGCGCGCCTCACCGCCAGCGCATGGTCTAGAGCCGGGACGCCTGTGCCGAGAGACGGTGGAGAGTCCTGGCTGCCCCCCCCCCCCCCCCTATCACGGTCTGAGGTGCCGGCCGGAGTCGTCGCGGCCGCCGGCGGCCTTGTCCGTCGCGCTGTAACAGAAGAAGATCTGCCCCGCCCAGAGCAACCGGTCCCCACGTAATACCGGCCAGTTCTGCCGGCTCGGCTCTGCCCTGCCCTGCCCTTCTGCCCGCCGCAGTGTTGGCTTTCGCCTATCCTGGCATCGTGCTGGCCAACTTGCTTTGTGCCACTGCCGCTGCTCCCACGATCACATCTGACGATCACTTCTCCAGCACTTCATTGACTATCGTGTCGGCTGATGATAATCTACAACTAAATCTACATACATACTCCGCAATCCACCATACCGTGCGTGGCGGAGGGTACCTCGTACCACAACTAGCATTTTCTCTCCCTGTTACACTCTCAAACATAACGAGGGATAAATGACTGCCTATATGCCTCTGTACGAGCCCTAATCTCTCTTGTCTTATCTTTGTGGTCTTTCCGCGAAATGTAAGTTGGCGGCAGTAAGTAAAATCTTGATGAGGTCTTCTCGTTTTATCCGTTATATGTCAGATTCGTCTCAAAGAGACGTTTCAACGAGTTTTTTACAAGTCATCTTCAAATATTAGTAGTAGGAAACTCGCTGAAACGTTGCGTCAGGTCGACGCTGGTACTCAGCTGACAACGCAAGAAGACTTCATTCGGCGAGAAAGTCTGTATTCTCCAAATTAGCTTAGAAAGTTCCTGACCCTCATGGTACTGCTGGGCGAACTGTGGCGTCCATATCCAAGGTGTCTGCATAATGTTACAGGATTACTCTTGAAAGATTTTTATTTATTTGCCTAAATCAATGATATCATCTTCAAAACAATCCCCACTTCGTACTATACACTTCCGTCAGTATTATTTTCAATCCCAGAAAAAAAAAATGTTCAAATGTGTGTGAAATCTTATGGGACTTAACTGCTACGGTTATCAGTCCCTAAGCTTACACCCTACTTAACCAAAATTTTCCTAAGGGCAAACACAAACACCCATGCCCGAGGGAGGACTCGAACCTCCGCCGGGACCAGCCGCACAGTCCATGACTGCAACGCCTGAGACCGTTTGGCTAATACCGCGCGGCTTTAATCCCAGAAACACTTTAAACGTGGATCGTGTGTGGAAGCTCTTAGCTTCTACAGTGACGTTTTCAGACTCCTCTCTGCTTGTACAACGAAGGCCCTTTAGGAATTCCTTTGTTTTTCAGAAGACAAAAAAGTCACATGGGGTCATGTCTGGCGAATATCGAGGCATATACATCAACACAATATTGTTTTTGGCCAGAAATTCACGAACAAGCAACGGCGTGTGATAAGGTGCATTATTGTGATGCAAAAGCCGTAAATAATTTCGCTACAAACCCGGACGTATTTTCTACCAGTGCTACATGCAGACGATTTTGAGCTTGTAAGTAGTACTCCTTGGTGGTCTTTCGACGTCACACCAAGAACTCATAATGCAGTATCCAAATAACATCATTGAACAAAGTGAGTAGAGCGTGGGACATCGATTGTCATTCTTAACATACGCCTAGGTGTTGTAGGCCGATCTCTGGTGACGTACAGAGAAGGGAGACATCCATTATGATCATGCAAATTAATTATGCGAAATGTTAATGTCGCACAACGAAAAAGTCTTAAAGAATGACCATTAACAGAGGTGGCCTAATCAAATATATCGGGTGATCAAAAAGTCAGTATAAATTTGAAAACTGAATAAATCACGGAATAATGTAGATAGAGAGGTACAAATTAACACACATGCTTGGAATGACATGGGGTTTTATTAGAACAAAAAAAATACAAAAGTTCAAAAAATATCCGACACATGGCGCTTCATCAGATCAGAATAGCAATAATTAGCATAAGAAAGTAAGACAAAGCAAAGATGATGTTCTTTACAGGAAATGCTCAATATGTCCACCATCATTCCTCAACAATAGCTGTAGTCGAGGAATAATGTTGGGAACAGCACTGTAAAGCATGTCCAGCATTGGCGTCGGATGTTGTCTTTCAGCAACCCTAGAGATGTCGGTCGATCAGGATACACTTGCGACTTCAGGTAACCCCAAAGCCAATAACCACACGGACTGAGGTCTGGGGACCTGGGAGGCCAAGCGTGACGATTTTCATGAGCAGTCACTGACGTTTTTCTGTCCAGCGCCATCTGTCGGACATTACGTGAACTTTGTTTTTTTTCGGTTCTAATAATACCCCATGATATTCCAAGGATGTGTGTCAATTTTTACCTCTCTATCTACATTAAAATAGTCCCCCATTCGGATCTCCGGGCAGGGACTACTCAAGAGGATGTCGTTATCAGGAAAAAGAAAACTGGCGTTCTACGGATCGGAGCGTGGAATGTCAGATCCCTTAATCGGGCAGGTAGGTTAGAAAATTTAAAAAGGGAAATGGATAGGTTAAAGTTAGATATAGTGGGAATTAGTGAAGTTCGGTGGCAGGAGGAACAAGACTTCTGGTCAGGTGACTACAGGGTTATAAACACAAAATCAAACCGGGGTAATGCAGGAGTAGGTTTAATAATAAATAGAAAAATAGGAATGCGGGTAAGCTACTACAAACAGCATAGTGAACGCATTATTGTGGCCAAGATAGATACGAAGCCCACACCTACTACAGTAGTAGAAGTTTATATGCCAACTAGCTCTGCAGATGACGAAGAAATTGAAGAAATTTATGATGAAATAAAAGAAATTATTCAGATTGTGAAGGGAGACGAAAATTTAATAGTCATGGGTGACTGGAATTCGAGTGTAGGAAAAGGGAGAGAAGGAAACGTAGTAGGTGAATATGGATTGGGGCTAAGAAATGAAAGAGGAAGCCACCTGGTAGAATTTTGCACAGAGCACAACTTAATCTTAGCTAACACTTGGTTTAAGAATCATGATAGAAGGTTGTATACATGGAAGAACCCTGGAGATACTAAAAGGTATCAGATAGATTATATAATGGTAAGACAGAGATTTAGGAACCAGGTTTTAAATTGTAAGACATTTCCAGGGGCAGATGTGGACTCTGACCACAATCTATTGGTTATGACCTGTAGATTAAAACTGAAGAAACTGCAAAAAGGTGGGAATTTAAGGAGATGGGACCTGGATAAACTGAAAGAACCAGAGGTTGTACAGAGTTTCAGGGAGAGCATAAGGGAACAATTGATAGGAATGGGGGAAAGAAATACAGTAGAAGAAGAATGGGTAGCTCTGAGGGACGAAGTTGTGAAGGCAGCAGACGATCAAGTAGGTAAAAAGAAAAGGTTTAGTAGAAATCCTTGGGTAACAGAAGAAATATTGAATTTAATTGATGAAAGGAGAAAATGTAAAAATGCAATAAATGAAGCAGGCAAAAAGGAATACAAACGTCTCAAAAATGAGATCGACAGGAAGTACAAAATGGCTAAGCAGGGATGGCTAGAGGACCAATGTAAGGATGTAGAGGCTTATCTCACTAGGGGTAAGATAGATACTCCATACAGGAAAATTAAAGAGACCTTTGGAGATAAGAGAACCACATGTATGAACATCAAGAGCTCAGATGGAAACCCAGTTCTAAGCAAAGAAGGGAAAGCAGAAAGGTGGAAGGAGTATATAGAGGGTCTATACAAGGGCGATGCACTTGAGGACAATATTATGGAAATGGAAGAGGATGTAGATGAAGATGAAATGGGAGATGCGATACTGCGTGAAGAGTTTGACAGAGCACTGAAGGATCTGAGTCGAAACAAGGCCCCCGAAGTAGACAACATTCCATTGGAACTACTGACGGCCTTGGGAGAGCCAGTCCTGACAAAACTCTACCATCTGGTGAGCAAGATGTATGAAACAGGCGAAATACCCTCAGACTTCAAGAAGAATATAATAATTCCAATCCCTAAGAAAGCAGGTGTTGACAGATGTGAAAATTACCGAACTATCAGTTTAATAAGTCACAGCCTCAAAATACTAACACGAATTCTTTACAGACGAATGGAAAAACTAGTAGAAGCCAACTTCGGGGAAGATCAGTTTGGATTCCGTAGAAATACTGGAACACGTGAGGCAATACTGACCTTACGACTTATCTTAGAAGAAAGATTAAGGAAAGGCAAACCTACGTTTCTAGCATTTGTAGACTTAGAGAAAGCTTTTGACAATGTTGACTGGAATACCCTCTTTCAAATTCTAAAGGTGGCAGGGGTAAAATACAGGGAGCGAAAGGCTATTTACAGCTTGTACAGAAACCAGATGACAGTTATAAGAGTCGAGGGACATGAAAGGGAAGCAGTCGTTGGGAAAGGAGTAAGACAGGGTTGTAGCCTCTCCCCGATGTTATTCAATCTCTATATTGAGCAAGCAGTAAAGGAAACAAAAGAAAAATTTGGAGTGGGTATTAAAGTCCATGGAGAAGAAATAAAAACTTTGAGGTTCGCCGATGACATTGTAATTCTGTCAGAGACAGCAAAGGACTTGGAAGAGCAGTTGAACGGAATGGGCAGTTTCTTGAAAGAAGGATATAAGATGAAAATCAACAAAAGTAAAACGAGGATAATGGAATGTAGTCGAGTTAAGCCGGGTGATGCTGATGGTATTAGATTAGGAAATGAGACACTTAAAATAGTAAAGGAATTTTGCTATTTGGGGAGCAAAATAACTGATGATGGACGAAGTAGAGAGGATATAAAATGTTGACTGGCAATGGCAAGGAAAGCGTTTCTGAAGAAGAGAAATTTGTTAACATCGAGTTTAGATTTAAGTTTCAGGAAGTTATTTCTGAAAGTATTTGTATGGAATGTAGCCATGTATTGAAGTGAAACATGGACGGTAGATAGTTTGGACAAGAAGAGAATAGAAGCTTTCGAAATGTGGTGCTACAGAAGAATGCTGAAGATTAGATGGGTAGATCACATAACTAATGAGGAAGTATTGAATAGGATTGGGGAGAAGAGAAGTTTGTGGCACAACTTGACCAGAAGAAGGGATCGGTTGGTAGGACATGTTCTGAGGCATCAAGGGATCACCAATTTAGTATTGGAGGGCAGCGTGGAGGGTAAAAATCGTAGAGGGAGACCAAGAGATGAATACACTAAGCAGATTCAGAAGTATGTAGGTTGCAGTAGGTACTGGGGGATGAAGAAGCTTGCACAGGATAGAGTAGCATGGAGAGCTGCATCAAACCAGTCTCAGGACTGAAGACCACAACAACAACAACATATCTACATTGTTGTTGTGGTCTTCAGTCCTGAGACTGGTTTGATGCAGCTCTCCATGCCACTCTATCCTGTGCAAGCTTTTTCATCTCCCAGTACCTACTGCAACCTACATCCTTCTGAATCTGCTTAGTGTATTCATCTCTTGGTCTCCCTCTACGATTTTTACCCTCCACGCTGCCCTCCAATACTAAATTGGTGATCCCTTGATGCCTCAGAACATGTCCTACCAAACGACCCCTTCTTCTGGTCAAGTTGTGCCACAAACTTCTCTTCTCCCCAATCCTATTCAATACTTCCTCATTAGTTATGTGATCTACCCATCTAATCTTCAGCATTCTTCTGTAGCACCACATTTCGAAAGCTTCTATTCTCTTCTTGTCCAAACTATTTATCGTCCATGTTTCACTTCCATACATGGCTACACTCAATACGAATACTTTCAGAAATGACTACCTGACACTTAAATCAATACTGGATGTTAACAAATTTCTCTTCTTCAGAAACGCTTTCCTTGCCATTGCCAGCCTACATTTTATATCCTCTCTACTTCGACCATCATCAGTTATTTTGCTCCCCAAACAGCAAAACTCCTTTACTACTTTAAGTGCCTCATTTCCTAATCTAATTCCCTCAGCATCACCCGACTTAATTAGACTACATTCCATTATCCTTATTTTGCTTTTGTTGATGTTCATCTTATATCCTCCTTTCAAGACACTGTCCATTCCATTCAACTGCTCTTCCAAGTCCTTTGCTGTCTCTGACAGAATTACAATGTCATCGGCGAACCTCAAAGTTTTTATTTCTTCTCAATGAATTTTAATACCTATCCCGTATTTATCTTTTGTTTCCTTTACTGCTTGCTCAATATACAGATTGAACAACATCGGGGAGAGGCTACAACCCTGTCTTACTCCCTTCCCAACCACTGCTTCCTTTTCATGTCCCTCGACTCTTATAACTGCCATATGGTTTCTGTACAAATTGTAAATAGCCTTTCGCTCCCTGTATTTTACCCCTGCCACCTTCAGAATTTGAAAGAGAGTATTCCAGTCAACATTGTCAAAAGCTTTCTCTAAGTCTACAAATGCTAGAAACGTAGGTTTGCCTTTCCTTAATCTTTCTTCTAAGATAAGTCGTAAGGTCAGTATTGCCTCACGTGTTCCAGTGTTTCTACGGAATCCAAACTGATCTTCGCCGAGGTTGGCTTCTACTAGTTTTTCCATTCGTCTGTAAAGAATTCGTGCCAGTATTTTGCAGCTGTGACTTATTAAGCTGATAGTTCGGTAATTTTCACATCTGTCAATACCTGCTTTCTTTGGGATTGGAATTATTATATTCTTCTTGAAGTCTGAGGGTATTTCGCCTGTTTCATACATCTTGCTCACCAGATGGTAGAGTTTTGTCAGGACTGGCTCTCCCAAGGCCGTCAGTAGTTCCAATGGAATGTTGTCTACTCCGGGGGCCTTGTTTCGACTCAGGTCTTTCAGTGCTCTGTCAAACTCTTCACGCAGTATCGTATCTCCCATTTCATCTTCATCTACATCCTCTTCCATTTCCATAATATTGTCCTCAAGTACATCGCCCTTGTATAGACCCTCTATATACTCCTTCCACCTTTCTGCTTTCCCTTCTTTGCTTAGAACTGGGTTTCCATCTGAGCTCTTGATATTCATACCAGTCGTTCTCTTATCTCCAAAGGTCTCTTTAACTTTCCTGTAGGCGGTATCTATCTTACCCCTAGTGAGATAGGCCTCTACATCCTTACATTTGTCCTCTAGCCATCCCTGCTTAGCCATTTTGCACTTCCTGTCGATCTCATTTTTGAGATGTTTGTATTCCTTTTTGCCTGTTTCACTTACTGCATTTTTATATTTTCTCCTTTCATCAGTTAAATTCAATATTTCTTCTGTTAACCAAGGATTTCTATTAGCCCTCGTCTTTTTACCTACTTGATCCTCTGCTGCCTTCACTACTTCATCCCTCAAAGCTACCCATTCTTCTTCTACTGTATTTATTTCCCCCATTCCTGTCAATTGCTCCCTTATGCTCTCCCTGAATCTCTGTACAACCTCTGGTTCTTTCAGTTTATCCAGGTCCCATCTCCTTAAATTCCCACCTTTTTGCAGTTTCTTCAGTTTTAATCTACAGGTCATAACCAATAGATTGTGGTCAGAGTCCACATCTGCCCCTGGAAATGTCTTACAATTTAAAACCTGGTTCCTAAATCTCTGTCTTACCATTATATAATCTATCTGATACCTTTTAGTATCTCCAGGGTTCTTCCATGTATACAACCTTCTTTCATGATTCTTAAACCAAGTGTTGGTTATGATTATGTTGTGCTCTGTGCAAAATTCTACCAGGCGGCTTCCTCTTTCATTTCTGTCCCCCAATCCATATTCACCTACTATGTTTCCTTCTCTCCCTTTTCCTACACTCGAATTCCAGTCACCCATGACTATTAAATTTTCGTCTCCCTTCACAATCTGAATAATTTCTTTTATTTCATCATACATTTCTTCAATTTCTTCGTCATCTGCAGAGCTAGTTGGCATATAAACTTGTACTACTGTAGTAGGTGTGGGCTTCGTATCTATCTTGGCCACAATAATGCGTTCACTATGCTGTTTGTAGTAGCTTACCCGCATTCCTATTTTCCTATTCATTATTAAACCTACTCCTGCATTCCCCCTATTTGATTTTGTGTTTATAACCCTGTAGTCACCTGACCAGAAGTCTTGTTCCTCCTGCCACCGAACTTCACTAATTCCCACTATATCTAACTTCAACCTATCCATTTCCCTTTTTAAATTTTCTAACCTACCTGCCCGATTAAGGGATCTGACATTCCACGCTCCGATCCGTAGAACGCCAGTTTTCTTTCTCCTGATAACGACATCCTCTTGAGTAGTCCCCGCCCGGAGATCCGAATGGGGGACTATTTTACCTCCGGAATATTTTACCCAAGAGGACGCCATCATCATGTAATCATACAGTAAAGCTGCATGCCCTCGGGAAAAATTACGGCTGTAGTTTCTCCCTGCTTTCAGCCGTTCGCAGTACCAGCACAGCAAGGCTGTTTTGGTTATTGTTACAAGGCCAGATCAGTCAATCATCCAGACTATTGCCCTTGCAACTACTGAAAAGGCTGCTGCCCCTCTTCAGGAACCACACGTTTGTCTGGCCTCTCAACAGATACCCCTCCATTGTGGTTGCACCTACGGTACGGCTATCTGTATCGCTGAGGCACGCAAGCCTCCCCACCAACGGCAAGGTCCATGGTTCATGGGGGGATATCTACATTATTCCGTGATTTATTCAGTTTTCAAATTTATACTGACTTTTTGATCACCCGGTATAAACTATAAGGGTACCGCATCAAGCACATAGCTATATTAATGAGAGGTAGGATCCTCCAATTTACACGTTAGAGAAAAGAAAAGACGCACCACGAAATAACTATTCGAATGAGAATGTACATATACAGAAAAACAAATGATTACAATTTCAGAAATATTCGATGACTTGTTCAAGAAAAAATGCAGTAAGTCAATAACGCATTGGTCCACCTTTGGTGTTTATGCTAGCAGTTATGCGGCTTGGCACTAATTGACAGACGTGTTGGATGTCCTCCTGAGGGATGTTGTACCAAATTCTGTCCAACTAGCGCGTTAGATCGTGAAAATCCGGAAGCGGTCGAGGACCTTGCCCATAATTAGCCAAACATTCTCAGTTGGGGAGAGATCCGTCGCCTTGCTGGCCAAGATAGTGTTTGCCAAGCACGAATACAGGCAGTATGAACTCTTGCCGTGTGCGGTCGGGTATTATTTTGCTTAAATGTATAAGCCCGGGCTGGCGTGTTACGAAGAGAAACAAAACGGGGCGTGGAATATCGTTGTCGTACTACTGAGCTGTAAGGATGCCGATGATGACAGCCAAAGAGCTTCTGCGATGAAATGGAACCCCAGACGATCGCTCATGGTTACCACACAGTATGGAAGAGTTGCTGTCCCACTGCTGACCGTTACGTCTCCAGACGCGTCTTTGGAATTGTCTCCAGTGAAAAGGCCTGCTTGTAATTCATTTCCGATAACCAGAGAAGAAGCGTCTGAAGACTCTCCAGAAAAAGGTGGAATACTAACCTGACCGTCGTCCACAATCCAGTTCGACAACCGGAAAAGATATTCTGGGCTGCTTTTTCTTTTCAGGACCCATTTGGTTGTCACCCGCGCCACAGAGATACTTCAACTATATTCTACGCCCAGTTTTGTTGATCTTCAAGACAAGCTACCCTAGGTTTCAATTTCAGCAAGATAAATACCACACTTCACTGTAGGATGTGCAGATGAGGTCTTTTAAGATCCAGTATGATGAGCTGAAATCGGTCTGCAAATTTCAATACCTGGGGTCGTACATACAGAGGGATGGAGGACTGGAAAGCGAGATACAACACCGAATAAATTGCGGTTGGAACAACTGCAGGAAAATGAGTGGAGTGTTGTATGACAAGAAGGTGAGCACTGGTTTGAAAGGGAAAGTGTACAAGTCGGTGGTAAGATCTGCTATGCTATACGAGGCAGAGACATGGCCCATCACAGTGGCCCAGGAAAGGAAGATGGAAGTGGCGGAAATCAGGATGCTGAGGTGGATGTGTGGGGTAATAAGGAAGGACAGGATTAGAAATGAATTGGTTAGAGGAGCTGTGAAAGTGGGACACATGGGGAAAAAGATACAAGATAGCAGACTAAGGTGGTACGGACACTTACAGAGTAAAGGGGAAGATTGTATCGGAAACAGAGTTGAAGATATTAAGACTGAAGGAGCGAGAAGGAGAGGAAGACCGAAGATGAGATGGTAGGATAAGATATCAGGGGACCTAAGGGAGAAAGGATGGAAGAAGAAAGAGGCAATGGATAGAGTACTATGGAGGAGAAGGAACCAGAAGAGCAACGCCGACCGTACGTGACGTTGGACAAGGCGACGATAAAGAAGAAGAAGAGGAAGAATGCCCACACACAAACGGCGAGAGTTTCTACTACATGTATTCGTGCTTGCAAAATCTTACCTTGGCAAGCAAGATCGCCAGATTTCTTCCTGTTGAAAACATTTGGAGCATTATGGGCAGGGTCCTCAAACCAGGTGTGGGTTTTGACGGTGTGAAACGTCCCCTTAGAAAAATTTGTGAATGACTCTGCTGATAAACCCGTTACGTTATTTGATTTTCAAACAACGGAGCAGAACTGAACGTACTCAGACATTTCGCTCTTTACTTATTCTGATCAACACTAAACTAACACAATATTTTTAGCACAACGCATTCTGACTTTTAATAATCCCTACAAAAGAATGGCCCTGACGAACAATAACCCATACCTTTCACGAATCACTTACCTCACAAAAATCTTTGTCACTCAAACCACTGCAATACAGCGTGCGCCAATACTGCCAGCTGAATGAAAGATTCTAACTACTGAAGGCACTAACTACTGATAGGCATAGCTAGCAAATGAAAGATTTTGATAGAGAACAAACAATGTATTTACCTTAATAGTGCTCAAAAGTCATTATATATATATATATATATATATATATATATATATATATATATATATATATAAATCAATTCACGACATTCAGTCTTACAAATTTACTGTCTCTGATGGACACACGTCCAGATCATCCGCTCTCAAAACTCCGCCAACTCTCTCCCAACTTCCACCACTGCTGGCGGCTCACCTCCAACTGCGCAACGCTACGCGCTGTTAACATCCATCTGGCCAAAACTACAATAGCGACTATTCCAACAATGCCAACCAACCACAGACTTCACACAGCACAGTCAGTGATTTTCATATAGAGCGCTACGTGGCGTTACCAACATAAAAACCTAAACAGCCTACTTACAGGTGTAAGGCGCCAATTGGATGGAATTTGTCACGATATCCCTCAGGACATCCGACAACTCTATAAATCTTTTCCAAACGTAATAACTGTTAGCATTAGGGCCAGAGGTGGACTAACACGTTATTTAATTGGTAAATTGCTCATTTTGTGAAGCTTTTTGTCTTGAATAAATCATCCAATTTTTTCTGAAATTGTAACCATTTTTTGTCTGTACATGGACATCACATGTTCCGATATGCGTCCCATTCGTATAATTCTTTCGTTGTGCGTCGTCTTTTCGTGCCTCAGAATGTGTAATAAAAACTGTACAGTAACAGTAAGGTTTATTATCGGAAAGCAAAACACGTGAGTTACCGAGTGAGATAAGGTGTTGAACATTTAATTCTTGGGAAAGAGGCTCTAAGTATGTACTCTAACCTTGGCACAGGTAGGTGTGCCCGATAAAGGCAAAGTTAGGCGAATAATACGCGAATCAACGAATGACGCTAAGGTTAGTAAAATACAGGAGGAACGAGGAAAATTATGTTCGAACACCAGTAAGATCGTCAAAGTGAATAATGATAGCAAGTAGTTGGCTGTGAACCGTTAAAACGGAATGACCGGGTCGCGAAAGATAATATTGCGTCCCTGCGGACTCGGTGATCCCATTTTTAACCCATCTTACTCGTAGGACAATGCAGAAAGTAGTGATCATAGTGAGTCTCTCTGTACCCGGTACTCAAGCGGAAACATCGCGCTGTGCGACCACAGGACTCACCTCACGAGTAGTCCAGCAGTAAGTCTCCACTCCACAGTCTCCTAGCAACCGCTGTCTTGAGTGTTAGTGTTCTGAAACTTCACTGCCTCTGTCACAGCTGGAATCTCACTTATCAGTGATGGCTGACACTGCGATACGTTTAACGAACAGAACTGTGAGGTAGGGAGGCAGACAGAAGATTTCTCCCACTCCATGGTACAATTTTGAAAGAGGTTTATGTGACGGCTGGATCTCAGGCTCAGTTCGTAACGTGCGTCTGCATAGAAAATAAGAATAGGAATCAATCTGAACGCTGGATTCTGAAACATAAACTAATCATTATTTTTTGTCTTGGGTCCTAAGATAACGGAGATTCGTACATTAGCCCCTGGATAGTGACACCTGATAGAGATTCCTTATCTTCCTAAACGGCTACTTCAAACGGTGTTTTGTTTTTTATCTGGGGACAGCTGCCCTTTCCATTTCCCGGAGTGCGGCAGTGGTAGGGTACGGAATGCCGTGTTGGTGACCTGAGCTGAGACGCAGCCCTGCACTCTGAACACCTTTATATTAGCCAGATCGTAGGTCCTTAGTTCTCCAGTCCCTTCACAATAGTAAAAAGGAGAAGTGGAAAGAAGGCAATAAAAGGGACAGCCACGAGTGACACTGAACTGAGAGTCCAGTTATTATGCAGCGTCAGAGACCCACACTTGATAAAGTCAATGCGCACGAAGTATTGTGAAATACCTTGCGTCACAGTTCCATAGAAAACTGGCCATGTGACATCACCCTTTATACTTGACATTATTTGTGGACCTATTTTCGGTATTGGTGATGCAGAATGGTTCCTCTGCTACGACTAGGCCTTAGCGTTTACGTCATATCTGTAAAAGCATTCATCATCTGCTATGACATGTTTAAATAATTCTTCATCGTTACTGATATCATCTAGCTACTCCTCAGCAGCTTGCATTGGCCGCTGTTTTTGTTTGAAAGTCCAGGGCTCTAGAAGTAATTTTAGTGGTACATGTGTGATACCAAATCAAGCAATAAAAAAGTAAATAAATAAATCATGGCTTGGCCCAATTGCCAGTGTTATCCGTGTCTTTCCTAATATTGATTTGGCGATCGTTCACAATTATTTATTTTACTTTTTCCGCAATTTCATTGGTTGATGATGTGTTGGGGCGTCAGGGCGCTTATCGTCTTCAAGAATAAAACTGGACTGGACAATGTTTCATGCATCTTAAGATGGCAATGTGCTTCGAGCGGATGATGTAAGTTGGGATGCCTACCTTAAGGTGTATGAAATATTTTCTGGAGTAGTTCAATTTTTCTCACCCTGTACAATTCGTAAACTCTTGTTTTATTCATAGCGGATTCACCAAAGTATTGTTTAACGTTCGTAAGACTTTTTTCGTATAGAATACATTTCCTCTTATATATTTTAATACAAAATAAATGACTGATGATGCCACCAAAACACATGTAGCCTTCTCCGACAGCTGAGAACAATCTGAATCTCCTACATTTTACGGGTTCTTCTCTGTCCTGTTTGCCAGCAAAAATGAAAATATAGCGCGAATCGGACTCATACAACACTAAATTACAAAATTCGGGTTTCTTTCAAACAAGGTTTGTACCAGGCATATTCCGAAATTAATGCTTACAGTTTTTGTTTTGATGTTGAGGGCCGAGCTAGTTTATGCTGGAGTACTACTAATTTTTGAATATTCCTGCTATACCTCCTATCAGTTTCGTAGTTCCGCCTCAGATAGCAGCAGCAGGGAAGCGTCCCAAAATGGCATCTGACGTCGAGGTGCGTATAAAACGCAGATGTGCCATAGAATTCCTGTGCTGTACAATTTGCAATGTACGTAAACGATACAGTAGATGTGAAAAATTTGAGACGGGGCACTGTGTTCCATTAGTGGTGGAAATGTGCACGAACAGCCATGCTCCGGCTGGCGATTATTAGCTGCTGTTCCTAACAAACCATGATTAGCTGCTATTCCTGATAATGAACAGCGTCTCAATCAAGTCATCTGTAATGATCAGCGAATTAATCCTAAGAAATTGTGTACACAGCAAAGTGTCTGCTTTAATAGTTTAGACGTCATGAAGCTTGGTTTTCGAAGGTTTGCTTGGGATAGGTCCAGCAGTTTCTCTCAAGAGACCATGAAAATCGTGGATAGAAAATTTGTTGGGAGCAGCTAGATCAATATGAGGATGAAGGTGACAATTTTCTGAGCACCATCATCGTTTATGATATGGTGTCAGCATTACAGACCAGAATCCAAAGAGAGTCCATGGAGTGGAAACAGAGGCCATCCATAGGAAACAACTGAATTATTCAACAGACAAGAAGTTATTTTCACAGAATATTTCTACTTTGCCTGCCAAAAGCAAGCGACGTAAACCAGTCAACTCCAGGGGTCGCTAATTTCTCAGATTGATAAGATGAAAGGCTTTAGATTTGTAAGTAGCCATTGGATAATTCATCTTGGTCTGTAGCACTCAGAACTTGCTTGAATAAGTCAGGCACGCATTCCAGTCTCCGCGTGTGTATTTTTGTGAGTATTAAATAGTATTTTATTTCTATTCATGAAGTTACATAACGTTTCACACATTACACTTTGAATTATTTCAGAAGAGCTTCAGAGACTAGCCTAGCTAACCTTGTATATAATTCTTTATGTAAAGTAGCATTATTATTGATAGTTACAGGTTTGCCGCGAGCATCCCTGTACTAAATTTCTTTATTAATCAGCTGAGATTCTGTTTTATTTGAAATGCGTCTCACGACCTAACTTAATATACCATTAGGGCCATTGTATGACTGACTTCTTAGTTTACTGGGTGTGCCATGGTCACAGGATAGAGAAACGTGGTATGTTCATTTTTACGGATATTGACATCATTATTTGGATTGTATTCGTTTCAATTACATTTTGTATAACTTTAATGAAACATATCAGCGATACTTATGGGATCTTCAACAGTTCTTCTATGACTTACACTGATGAATTTACGGTGCTTTGCTTTATTTACAGCCATACCGATATTAGTCATTTGTCACATAGATTTCATATTGTTACTTTCTAGATGGATATTTGTGTCATTTGCTAATTTCATTCATATGCCATAACTTTTATCTATACCCTCCTGCACGTGCATGGATATGGTTTCAAAGTTGCATTTTTTTTTTTTTTGCTGCTTTCTAAGAATTGTTTAGTTATTGATTGTGGTATTCCCGTGCTGACATTACCTTAACTGTTTGCAAAGCAACATTTAAAAAATGTTTGTAATTCCGGAAAAACGAGTCACAACTTTTGTTAACGTTATCATGGTACACCTTTCACCAAGTTGTTTTTCGTAGCATGCTGTAGACCGCCTATAACTACTTTCATTAATTACTCTTCTGGTATGAAAGCACATTTAAAGTAGAAAACTTAATTACCTCGTAAACTGAAAAAATACCAATAAATATCGTCAACTATTGTTTCTGATGGTCCCTTTAATTGTCACTGAGTGGTTGTAAAAGATTAATACGTTCATCAGCTGGTCGATTTTGGTAGTTGCAGTTCTGAAGTTAACAGTGACGTCACTTAGCATAGCTGGGTGTTTTGTCTTCATTAGAAGTTCATTTAAAAGGATTTCCTCATTTTCTGAAAACAAAACTAAGCGTTACCTCTTGCTAATTGGTACGTGCATACAACAATAGTTACACTTTCTTTTCGTTCACAAACAAAATACTCAGAGCTCTTTTACGTGTATTCCACCCATTTTAATTTTGTGCGTTGATTTACCGCTCTTACTTAAAAAACACGTATTCAAAAATGGTTCAAATGGCTCTGAGCACTATGGGACTTAACTTCTGAGGTCATCAGTCCCCTAGAACTTAGAACTACTTAAACCTAACTAACCTAAGGACATCACACACATCCATGCCCGAGGTAGGATTCGAACCTGCTACCGTAGCGGTTCCAGACTGTAGCGGCTAGAACCGCTCGAAACACTTATTCCATCACTCTTTCTGTTACTGTTACTAACAAAATGACTGTAGCAATTTTACATCAGTGTTTGACAGTAGTGGAGATAATTTTTCCAAGAAGATTTTCGGGCACATACAAAGAGAAGGGAAATAACTTATCCAGAAATAATAACTCCTGCCGCTACCTCTATTCTGTTTCTGATGTCCATAAATATTTCAAAAATAAATATATTTTTAGGACTTCATCTTGAGCAAGGCATAGTGTCTTGTCTTATCCTTTGTAGCCATACATGTTTCTGCGATGTCATCGAGAGAGGTTCTCTGAAATCTACCGTAAAACATAAATAAATTTTCGATGGAAATAAAGATAAGTGACATCATGATCATCAGATTCACAACAGTAGTTCAAGGATACTCGTTTGGTGAAATAATTTTCTTAGACTAGCGCCCATAAACCAAGTTTGTACACTTGCAAATGGTTCAAATGGCTCTGAGCACTATGGGACTTAACATCTTAGGTCATCAGTCCCCTAGAACTTAGAACTACTTAAACCTAACTAACCTAAGGACATCACACACATCCATGCCCGAGGCAGGATTCGAACCTGCACCCGTAGCAATCCCACGGTTTCGGACTACAGCGCCTAGAACCGCACGGCCACCGCGGCCGGCTTGTACACTTGCATGCTATATTACTAATGTAACTAGAACCGGTCTGGAGCACCTTCGCCACTCAGCATGGTACAAAGTATCCTCTGCTGCACAACGTTGGTACGAATCACCGTGTGCCATATAACTATGGTATGGAGCTCCCTCAGTACATAACACTGATAAGAATAACTTTCACCACTCAGTATTGGCACCCTCTACAATGTAACATTGGTATGAAGCACACTGTGACACATTTGCTATTGATAAAAATCACCCTCTGCCACGAAACATGAGTACAAAACACCCTGTGCCACATAACATTCGTATGAAGCACCATTCGGGACGCAACAGTAGTTCAAACACTCCATTGCCATGCAATATCGGTACGAAGCACTACCTGCCATGTGACTGTGGTTTGAAGCTCGCTGATCCAGCTAACGTTGCTACCTGGCCAACAGCAACGCCACGCCACAAGAACTATCGTGATCCAAAGGAGCTGTGGTGAGTATGGAGATGAAGTGGACACGTCATCTTGATGCCAACGCCGACGGCTGCTACTGGCAGTAGAAGACAGGTAGTAGAGGAGCACTGGGGCCTTGTTATTTGACGTGGCTGCTCAAGGGGCTGTAGTGGGACGGAGCCAGATATAGAAGTCCATGGGAGTTCATTGACAGCCACCAAGGAAAACAGACTCTTGCGATACAGAGTTCCATAGAGTCGAGAGCAGCAAGGAAGCAGCAGTAATGAACTGCAGTGGCCAGTATGGGCGAGGGCAGCTCTGATATGGACATCGTTGAGCTGTGGTAGCAGATACTGTCTTCTTTCCAGAAGAAGGTGGTAGCTCACAGACAGGGAGGAACGACGGTCGATATAATGATATTTATTAAACTTTTGATAATTTTGTAGATTGACATGGACAACTCGCTTGGAAAGAGATGTATGGAACTATTAATTTAATTTGTGGTCTAATTTTAATTAATTCTTGTGTTGAGACAATGAAAATTGTATCTTCTAGTTCCTATTCATCACTCTGAGGGCTTGTCTCTCTCTCTCTCTCTCTCTCTCTCTCTCTCTCTTACTATGACGGTGGAGAGACATTGGTAATTTATATGAATGAGCGAAATTATATGAATGACACCATGCATTCAAATAACCGATCCACCTCCGTAGGCAATAAATCCACAACTTTCGGCGTGGATGCAGATTTACGTTCGGCCTCCAGCGGGAATCTAACATAAGCGATCCTGAAGGATATAGAAAGGGATTGCGAACCGGTGGCACTATGTGGGAATGTGAGTTAGCATTGCCCAGATAGCTCAGTGATTAACTCAGCTGCCTAGTAAACAGGTGATCCTGGGGTCGAGTCCCTGGCCAGCACACATTTTCACTCGTCGCCGCTGATCCTGTATAAATTCCTGATGCAGCTGATATTATTAATTTCTTCCGTCTTCTTTCCTATTTCCCCTCCCCTCCTTCAGTTTACATAATATTGATAATAATCAGAGTTTTGACTAACCAAAATGTAATGTGGCTGCATTGGTGAAATCTGAGTGATATAGAGTTGCTGTGGAGAAGACATGGGGAATTTGATTATACCCTAACCGTACATACAAGTGTTTCCATCACTTGCCTGTGATGCTATCTTATTTAACCATTATTATTTTGTATTTTAAATCAGCGAAATCGTTGTCAGATAGCTCTCTATTAGCGATAAGTCATTATAGCGTTTGCTTGTTAATGCATTTTTCTTGCAGATTCTGTATTAGGTGCTGTCTTGTTCGTTGTGTGGATGGGACACAGCGGAGATATTGGTAGTAGTAGAGGGTAGAAAAAAGAAAAGAAAATTCTACTGTCTTATTTTATTTAGGTGCCAGCATGTAAATTCATTTGCGAACAGAAACAAAATTCTTTTATGTGTATAGTGCATGCTTGTATCTTAGGAGACGTTTTCATTGTATATTATTGTTGCCTACTTTGAAGGTCAGATTATTTTGTTACTATGGAGAGGTTAATTGTTTTCCTTTCATTAGATATCTAAAGTTAATGACTGTAGGAGACTGAGTGCAAGAGTTTACCGTATACATATGTGTTCTGGTATTAGAAAATCGTTCTTTAATGAAACAAATATTGATTAACAACCCACATTTGCACATTTTCCAGCCCAACTCCACTCCTACGCCACTGATATACAACACGCTCGAGTAAACCGACTCGGTAAAGCTCCAATATCAATTTGTAAATGGTTTTCAATAATGTGTAGCTGCACCTAGAAAAAACTATTGGCATATGATACAACTGCGAAAGTCTACCACCGTTTTAGGTGCTGGGCTAATAGAGTGATGGAGGCTCATTAAGGAAAGCATTGTCTGAGAAAGACAAGGTCCTGGATTCGAATCAAAGTCCGGCACACAGTTTTAATTTTAGGCTTCAGTCCGTCAGCCTAGTTCCAATTTATGTAACTGTCAGCAGCTGATTAAATGTACGATCGTGACACAAATCACCCAGAATGCCGTTGGGAAATTCACCGAGTAAAGTTTATGTTATACAGATCAACCATAAAGACAGCTGAAAATATCAAGACAAAATAGAGATTTAAACGTAAGTTGAAACAAAAATTCTGCAGTTCCTTTTCAGGTTCTACCTGGTGCTAAGACTAAACAGAAAATACACTGAAGAGCCAAAAGAACTGTTCACCTGCCTAATATCGTGTAGGACCCCCGCGAGCACCCAGATGTGCCGCAACACGACGTGCCATGGGCTCGACTAGTGTCTGAAGTAGTGCTGGAGGGAACTGACACCTTGAATGCTGCAGGGCTGTCCATAGATCCGTAAGAGAGCGAGGAGGTGGAGATCACTTCGGAACAGAAACTGCAAAGCATTCCAGAAGCGCTCAGTAATGTTCAAGTCTGGGAGTATGGGGCCTGAGGAAGTGTTTCAACTCAGAAGAGTGTTCCTGGAGCCACTCTGTAGCAATTCTGGACATCTGATGTGTCGCGTTGTCCTACTGAAATTGCCCAAGTCCGTCGTAATGCACAATGGACATGAATGGATGCAGGTGATCTGGCAGGATACTTATGTATGTCACCCGTCAAAGTTCTATGTAGACGTATCAGGAGTCCCATATCACTCCCACTGCATACGTCCCACACCATTACGCAGCCTCCACCAGCTTGTACATTATCTAGCTGACATGCGGGATCCATAGATTCATGAGGTTGTCTCCATACCCGTACACGTCCACTCGCTCGATACAACTTCAAACGAGACTCGTCCGACCAGGCAATATGTTACCAGTCACCAACAGGCCAGTCTATCAAGGGTATACGAGCGGGCCTTCGGCTCCGAAAGCCATATCGACGATGTTTCGTTGAATGGTTTGCACGCTGACACTCGTTGATGGCCCAGCATTGAAATCTGGAGCAATTTGCGGAAGGCTTGCACTTCCGTGAAGCTGAACGATACTCTTCAGCGTCGTTGGTCCCGTTCTTGCAGGATCTTTTTTCCGCTGCAGCGATGTAGGGGATTTGGTTTACCGGATCCCTGATACTTTGCGGTACATCTACACTCGGTACACACGTGAAATGTTCGTATTGGAAAATCCCCACTTCATCGCTACCTCGGAGATGCTGTGTCCCATCGCTAGTGAACCATGTTCAAACTCAGTTAAATCATGATAACCTGCTATTGTAGCAGGAGTAACCAAAACAACAACTGACCCAGACAATTGTTGCGACCGCAGCACCGTATTCTGCCTGTTTACGTACCTCTGTATTTGAATACGCATGCCTATACCAGTTTATTTGGCACTGTAGTGCATGCATGACACGGACCTTTGCGCCAAGCCCTCTGCACCGCCCCCCCCCCCCTTGTTGGCCAAATACTGGCTTTCATACACAACCCCTGGAACCGGCCACAACACATCAGTACGTTGGCGACATCAGCAGTGGAGCCGAGTGTAGATGAGGTCAAAAAGTTTCACGTCTCACATTGCGGTGAAAACTTCCACAGAAGCAAAATGAGCTTTCCGGACACCATAAAGGTCATTCGATTTAAAGAATTGCTGTAGGTGGTATGTAGACGGCACCAGCATCAGATAGTCCTCCACTGCTGGCGTAAGTCATGACAGTGAAGTGAAGAGTGTGTTCCTGCCCGTTGTATGGAATCAAAGCCGAAAGACAGGTCACCACTGAGAAGATACAGTATGGCAGAAATAAAATACAGTGTTCGGACGTTCTCATGACTACATCTAGAAAGAAATTGTTCGATTTCTTCGTGTATCAAGGCAGATTGTTCAATCCATGAACAGGGAATGCTGCACCACATGCGCCTATGTATTGTGCCGTTTCAGCAGTGATCGTCAGAAAATACTAATTACAGGGACAGAGTGCGACTGGTACCCCTCACAATGATAAGTGGTTTCCAACCTGACAGGGATTGCTGCCGTCAGCGGATGAAGGCTCACCTCTACCACATTACGAGGGAACAGTACTAGGAAATGAGTGCAGTGGACTTTTGGAGTCAGTTAGTCGTACATAAAACAGCACATTTTCAGTGGGCGAAATTACAGAGAAACTGACTAGAGGCATACAGCGTGATCCGAGAAGTCGCGATTTTGCCCCTTTTCAAATGATACAAGGTAGCGAGTGCACCAGCACCTCATTGAGGTCTTCAATCCGCAGCGTTTGAAACGTTTAGTTCAGGTCGAGGTTGTTCTATTATCTAGAATGAAATATTTACTCTACAGCGGAGTGTGCGCTGATATGAAACTTCTTGGCAGATTAAAACTGTGTGCCGGACCGAGAATCGAACTTGGGACCTTTGCCTTTCGCGGGCAACTACGCTACCCAAGCACGACTCAAGTCGTGCTTGGGTAGCTTAGTTGCCCGCGAAAGGTAAAGGTGCCGAATCCGGGTCTCGGCCCGGCACACAGTTTTAATCTGCCAGGAAGTTTTGGTTATATTATGTTTCGTGGTGTTTTCCTGCCATAACTTGAGCCTACTTATTTAGTTCATTGTGAACATCAACTGGGATGTTGTAATGTTATGTGAACCCCACTGCCCGTTTTTTTTTTTTTAAATTTGTGTCTGATTTTATTTTGAGAAGCTCAGAAATTACACCGTAAATACCGTAAATGTAAATTTGATTCAAAAAGTACTTGAAGTGAAGTGAAGCGCAGCTGGACAGCAACAAACTCTTCAGCGCGCAATCCCTGCAACGATAGTAGTGGTGAATCTTTGAATGTGGACTCTAAAAAAAAAGACTATTGATTATTAAAAATAAAGAACTGTTAATCTGTATCTTGTGGAAAGAGGACGTGTTGCTAGGGCGTCGCGCAGAACGTATTGTTACATTTAATGAAAATTGATATTTTAGTGATAAAACCGGATAAAGTCTGTGTAAGAGCTGCCAAACATTGATGTATACAGATTTTCTGGAAATGAAGAATAGAAATATCTTGTTTTTGGAAAGGGAGATGAACTTTATTGTCGTCGCCGTCTATCAATCTTATCATTCAATAAGTAACAACCTCTCATAATTTCTTAATTACAGTAATTGGATTATGTTTTTGTACAACAGTGTGGTACTGAACTCCGCTGACCAATTTTGATGTAGCTGGACGTGTAGTTTGAAGGACGTTTGTGTGCCAAGCAATCTCCTTTTCTCACGAAAAGCAGATTGTTGCTGTTTGATCTTATTTACTTACAACAGTATGGAAAGTTACGAAAACTTGGGCTCAAAACTATCCGCAATACGGCCAAATAACTGACAGAGTCGTATTTTAAACCTTAAAGAACAATAACTTCCTCCAAATCAAATTTTAATACGTCACCAACTGGTGCAGAAGCTAGCTGATCATTCAAGGAGGAAGCAACCAAAATTCAGGTACCAGTTACGACTTAGAGTAAAAACCTCGATCAAAAATCAATCTCTCTCTCTCTCTCTCTCTCTCACTCTCTCTGTCTCTCTCCCCAAACAAGTATATAAATATTGATATTATTAAAAAGAAAAAGTCATTTTTATATTGTTTATTTCAATATTATCAGATAACAACTTGCCCTTTCCTCTGTGTCTTCATGATCAGTATTCTGTAGACCCTCCCATCTTCCAAGACGACAACAGCCATTTTCAAAAGGCTTCTCGCCAGCTTCTCTAGTTCAACGACTACTTACTCAAACTACTGAACATAAACAGGCTCACTCAATCAATCATACGAAATGTCTGTAATTACGATGTGCATAGGATAAGTAAAGGAACACATTTTATTTATATTCAGGATTTAAATAACCCCACTCTTTTGGCAACCAATCCTATTTTTCAACATAATCTCTATTCAGTGCGACTGCTGCCTTACGCCACCTTACTGGGGAAGTTGCCTGCATGGGACTATTCTACTGGTCGACGTGGCTGCAACGTCTTGATGCATCAGTATCCTCCCTATCATCCACGTCCTGTTTCCTGTGGAGTGCAACCTTACCTGGACCGGACACATGGAATTCGGAAGGTGCGGTATCGGGGCTGTAGTATGGATGAGAAAGAACAGTCCAAAGAAATTTTGTGAGCTCCTCTCCTCTGTGCAGACTTGTGTGAATTTTTGTAAAGATGAACATGCTGAAGCCATTTTTTCAGTTTCCTGAAGGCAGCGCAACACGCTTCAGACTTGATCGTTGCACCGTGATGGAGGTCATCAAGCAGAATAACCCTTTCAGAGTCCCATAAGAAGGTCGTCATGTCTTTACCGACAGAGGGTGCGGATTTGAACTCTTTCTTCGTCGAAGAGGCGGTATTGCTTCACTAAGTGAATAGCCGCTTTGTTTCTGATTTGAAGAAATGAACCCATGTTTATCGCCTGTGACGAAGTCTGAGAAAAAATTGTCATGATCGGCCTCGTAACGCGCCAGCAATTGCGCACAGATTGGCCTTCTTGTTCTCTGTGGTCGTCTGTTAGGCGTCAATAAATCCAGCGGTCCTACACCTTTGCGTCCCCATCCGGTGGACGATAGTGCCAGCACTACCAACAGAGGCGTACAATTGAGCAGCGAGGTGTTTGAGTGTGATCAATCGATCACCTCGAATGAGAGTGACGGCACGTTCTAACGTTCCCAGACTTTTAGTTTAGTTTTAGTAATGTCATGTTCCGTAGATCATTTTCCCAATTATTTTATCAATATGACGTGGAACAAGTCAGTTTACAAAATATATATACACACATGAATAGTGCTAATATTAATATTAGTGAAATTTTTAGTTCTACACATGCAACTACATTTACAGGTACTTTTTTTTACCATTTCTGAAACAGAAACCCGTCCATGGAGTAGAAGGTGTTGTCCAAAAGAAATAATTTTAAGCTAGATTTAAAACTTGATCTGTTACCTGCCAGACACTTTATGTTGTTGGGCAAATGTTCAAAGATTTTTCTTGCTGAATAATGTACTTCTTTTTGAGCAACTGACAGCTTCCATAACGGATAGGAAAGGTCATTTTCCCTCTAGTGTTGTACGTATGAAGATCACTGTTGTTCGCCAATTGAGATGGATTATTTGTAACAAATTTCATTAGCGAATATATGTACTCTGATGGCGCAGTTAAAATACATAACACCTTGAAAAGGTGCCTACATGACGTCCTTGGGTGAACACCACTAATTATTATCACTGCTCTCTTTTGTGCAATCAATACTTTATGTGTAATTGGTGAGTTACCCCAGAAAACTACTCCATAACACATTATTGAGTGGAAATATGCAAAGTACGTTAGGAGGCTGATCTGTTTATTACCAAGACTAGCGATCATACGAAGAGCGAAAGAAGCCGAACTTAGTTGTTTGAGAAGCCCAGTAATATTCTTCTTCCAGTTCAAGTTGTCATCAATGTGAACAACCAAAAATTTGGAGAAAAATACCCTGTTAACTCAGCCCTGTTCGTATGCTACGTCAATTGTCGGTATGACTCTATTCAGTGTACAGAACTGGATATAGTGAGTTTTTCAAAATTAAGGTAGAGTCCATTTTCTGACAACCGCTTAATAATTCATTGGCCGACATCCTTAACAATATCTTCAGCAAGTTTTTTTGGAATGGGATTTATTATAACACTGGTGTCATCTGCAAAAAGTACTAGTTCCGCTTGCTGAACGTTAAGTGGGAGGTCATTCACATGAATAAGGAACAGCAGAGGGCCTAAAATGGAACCCTGTGGGACTTCCTTTGTGATAACTCCCCATTCACTAGAATTTACCACACTCCCAACATTATTTATGCTATTCAGCACAACTTTTTGCTTTCTGTTCATTAAGTATGATTGAAACCAGCTGTGTGTATAGCCTTCAGTTCCATAAAATATGAGTTTCTCTGGGTGTGTCACATGATCCACACAGTGAAATGCCTTGGATAGATCACAAAAAACATCATCTGGCGATAATTTGTTGTTTAGGGCTTGTACTATTTGATGGGTAAATGTGTACATTGCATTCTCAATCCAGTAACCCTTCTGGAATGCGAACTGTGATATGTTGAATAAATTATTTTCACTTAAATGTGAGACTTCTCCTCAATACATAACTTGTTCGAATATTTTAGAAAGTGAAGTCAGTGTTGAGATTGGCTTATAATTATTTAAGTCACTCTTGTCCCCTTTCTTATGAAGAGGGTTGACAATTGCGTATTTCAATCTGTCTGGAAAAATCCTCTGTGCCAGCGAAGCATTACATATATCGCTAAGGACTCCACTTATTAAATAAGAACAATACTTCAAAATTCTGTTAGAGACTCTGTCAACACCAAATGAGCTATTGTTTTTCAGTATATTTATAATTCCCTTAATTTCAGTGCGAGATGTTGGTGCTATTTCTAAAGGCCTAAAGTCCTGAGGAATGACATTTTTAACATATTTTTTACTTCTTCAACTGAACCCTTTAACCCTATTTTTGCTGCTATGTTCAGAAAGTGATTGTTAAAAATACTTGCAACTTGTGATTTATCATTTAGCTTTATTGCTATGGTATGCTGTGCACTGTCAGGCTGCCCTGTCTCCCGTTTGATAGTATTCCATATAGTTTTAATCTTACTACCAGCATTATTAATTTCTGTCAGAACACATAGATTTCTCGACGTCTTAATGACTTTCCTTAAAATATTACAGTATCTTTTGTAGTAAGTAAGTAACGTCGGATCGTGACTTATTCTGGCCTGTCCATATGTTTTCCTCTTCCTCTTACACGATATCTCAATTCCCTTAGTAATCCATGGCTTACTTGACTTTGTAATGGCTTTTTTGGATGACGTTTCAGGAAAGCAACTCTCAAATATTGAGACAAATTTACGGTGGAATAATCTGAATTTGGCATCAGCATCATTTTCTGTGTGTTCTTCATCCCATTCTACCTCTTCTAGGCTGCACTTAAAGCTCTGTATTCTGTTCGCATTAGTAAGACTCCCTGCCATGTACGAACCTGCGTAAAACCTGTAATGTGTATATGTGTTATTTCCATTAACTGTGCATCATGATCAAATAGCCCATTAACAACTGGGTACAAATTAATTGTTTTTGCCTGAGGACTGTCTATGAAAATGTTATCGGTTAGTGACCTACTATCCCGTGCTGTGTGCGGCCGGCCCGGCATACGGGTGATCGAACATTTCTGCGCGACTTTGTTGAGATGATGACAGACGACCCGCCCAATGACTCACCGTGCTTTTGTTCACTACAGGTCTCCTTAGACATTCTGCAAGTGCCTATGAATATCTGTGATGCTCTGGTTGTCTGCCAAAGGAAACTCAGCTCTCTGCTAGAAAAGCGCCTCCGTTATAGACGGTTTTTGGAAGGCACCTATCGGAACTTCATGAAACTATAGGGACTGAAACAGGAATATTCCATGATATTCTACAACAAATTACGCATTTTGTCAGTCGAGAATGACTGAGAAGAAATGTGTTGCATTAGTTATTGAACGCCTCTCGTATTTGGAATAGCGATGAAACGTGTCAACATCCTCGTTCTTTGCACTTTGGTGGCTTAATGGTATCTGAAATCCCTCCTCCCCCCCCCCCCCCCCTCTCCATAGTTTCATGGACCATGAGTCACTGCGGTACCATGTGTGTCTCAACGATACAGATAGCCGACTGCAGGTGCAACTGTAGGTTAAGGCAGTTCTTGGAGACCCCCTGACTATCGCATGTTTATTGAAGAGATGGGAGTTGTGTTTTCAGTAGCTGCAAATGCGCCAGGCAGGGTGATTACTCTGGCCTTGTGAGATTTAGGCAACATAGCCCTACTGTGTTGTTACAGAGAACAGTGCAAAACACCACCGTAAATGGGGTTTATTGTCCTAGTAGAATTCTGCACAGAACCCCCCACCCCCCCCCACCCCCCGTTTTTTTTTTGTTTTTTAATCACGTAAAAATACTGTACACATGGGAGAGACCTTCAGACATCAGAAGGCTTCCGATAGATTACGTAATTGCTAGATAGATACTTCGAAACCAGCTTTTAAACGGCAATGCATTTCCAAGTTCAAATATGGAATCTGACCATAACTTATTGGTTATAAACTGAATATTAAAGCACAAGAAATTAGGTAAAGATACGAATGAAGTTATGATGAGCTTGTTGTCTAGGGGTGACTGTCCTTGAGTAGTAATGAAGACATTCTGTGTCCCGGGTTCGAATCTCGTCACAGCTTACATATTTTGAATAGAAGTCATCAGCAATTGCGACTGAAGAGTTCCACTATAAGAAGTCACGCACATTCTCTCCAACGGCGCTGTCAAATATGGCGTAAAAGTGGACTGAGGTTCAAGCCACTCTCTTGCCTTTGGGGAGAGAAACTACTCCTCAGACAGTTGAGGTGTACACGCCGCCACAAGCAGAGAGTGACGAGGTACAGGAAGTATATGAGGAGAGTGAAAGGTTGATTCAGTACGTAAAGGAAGATGGAAATTTAATGCTCATGGGAGACTGGGTGCGGTTGTAGTGGGAGGAAGAGATAAAAGGGTTACGCAAGAATACGGGCTTTGTAGGGGGAGTGGGGGAGGAGAAAGAGTATTTGAGTTCTGTGATAAATTTCAGCTTGTAATAGTGAATGCTTTGTTCAAGAATCACAGGAGGATGAGGTATACATGGAAAAAATCTAGTGACACGGGAAGATTCCAGTTAGATTACATCATGGTGAGGCAGAAATTCTGAAATCATACTGGATTGTAAGGAGTAGACTGTAGCGGATATAGACTCGTACCATACTTTTGTGGTGATGAAGAGTAGGCTGACGTTTAAAAGACTAGTCAGGGAAAATAAAAACGCAGAGAAGTAGAATACGGAGGTGCCAAAGACTGAAGATATTTGCCTGAAGTTCTCTGAGGCTACAAATACTACGATAATGAATAGCTCAGTAGGCAGTACAGGCAAAAGGAATGGTCACCTCTAAAATGGGTAGTCTCAAATGCTGGAAAGAGAAACATACGTACAAGGAAAGTAACCGCGAAGCAACCAGAAGAAATATTTCAGCTGATGGACCCAAAAAGGACGTAAAATATTTTCAGGGAAATTGAGTAATACCGAGACACAAGTCACTTAGGAATGAAGTAAATAGGAAGCGTAGGTAAGCTAAGACGAAATGGCTACATGAAAAATGTGAAGAAATCGAAAAAGAGATGATTGTCAGAAGAACTGACTAATTACACAGAAAATTCAAACCAATCGTCGGTCAAATTAAAAGCAAGACCGGTAACATAAAGCGTGCAATGAGAACTCCACTGTTAAATGCAGAGGACAGAGCGGATAGGTGAAAAACGTACACTAAAGTTCTCTGTGAGGTGGGAGGACATGTCTGAGGACGTGATACGAGAAGAAACAGGAGTTGACAGAGAAGAGAGAGGATTTAGTATCAGAATTTAAAAGTGCTTTGCACGATTCCAGGTCACATAAGGCAGAAGAGATAAATAAAATTCCATTGGAGTTTCTAAAATCATTGGGGGAAGTCATAACAAAGACACATTACACGTTGCTGTGTAGAATGTATGAGACTGCCGATATACCATTAGACTTTCATAAAAGTGTCATCCACACAAATCCGAAGATGGCAAGCGGCAACAATTGAGATAATTATCACACAGTCACCTTAAAAGCTCGTGCATCCAAGTAGGTGACAAGAATAAAATACAGAATAGAGGATAAGATAACTGACGATGCGTTAGATGACGAATAGTTTTGCTATGGGAAAGATCCCAGAGAGCAAGTTCTGACGTCGCAGTACCTAATGTAAGCAAGATTGAAGAACAATCAAGGCACGATCATAGGATCTGTCGACCTGGAAAAAGGGTTAGACACCTTAAAGTGGGCAAGATGTCCGAAGTGTGAGAAAAATAGGGGTAAGCCATAGGGAGATAAGTCTGTAGAAGAGCTAACAGGGAATAATAAGACCGGAAGACCAAGAACAATATGCTCCCATTAAAAAGGGTGTAGGACATGGATGGAGTCTTTCTTCCTTACTGCTCCAACTATACCTTGAAGGAGCAATGACGGAAATAAAACGAACGTTTATGAGTAGGACTAAAATTGAAGATGAACCGATATCAATGTTAAGATCCGCTGATGACGTTGCTACCCTCAGTGAAAGTGAAAAAGAATTTGTAGCTGTTGTGAATCTGGAATGAACAATAATGAATGGAGAATACGGACTGAGAGTGAATCGAGTGAAGGGAAAGTAATGAGGAGTGACACAAACAAGAACAATAAGAAACGTAAAGTCAGATTCGTGGATTAAAAAGTAGACGAAGGCAGCATGATTGACAGAACAAGGATAACATAAAGAGCGTACTAGTAATGTCAAAGAGGGCACTTCTGTCCAAGAGGAGTTTACTAACATGAGACATAGGCCTTCATTTGAGAAAAAAATTTCTAATAATGTACGTTGGAGCACAACGTTGAATCGTAGTGAAACACGTTCTGATGGAAAACTGGAACAGAAGGGAATCGAATCATCTGAAAAGTTGTGCTACAGAAGACTGTTGAATATTGTTCCGATTGAGGTAAGACAACAGGAGTTTCTCGGCAGAATAGGCGAGGAAAGTAATATACGAAAAACACTCTGAAGAAGGAGGGACATGACGACTGAACATCTGTTAAGACATCAGAGCATTATCTCGAGTCTTAATCCTACCTTTGGAGTGGTATAAAGTTGAATTTGAATTTATCGTGCGCATCAGGATTCGCCGTAGTATATGATGGTTGCGTCCGATCATTATAGATGTGAGGGCCACTAAGCGACTTCTAAAACTAAAACTCACAAATAAAGGACCGGAGTGAAGCGTTAGGAAGCCTCTGGAGTCCTGGTGGAGATATAGTAAAGGGAAAATATGTTTTTGAGGAGATAGTACAATTGTAAGGTAACATTGTTGTTTGAAAATAACACACACTGTGGAAAGTGATGCGCCTGAAGCCACGAGCGGCTAAAATGCGATAAAGAGGTTTGACAGGATATTGTTCGAGGTAGAATGCGATGTGTATTGACTGAGATGTATCTGTAGTTGATTTCAGTTTCACCTAAATATTGTAATAAGCTTAAGCGAAAGTTATTATTGTATCTGGAAGTTACATTTATGACCGTACTAATACGTACAGCCTTTGACGTTAGTAGCATAGATGAACAAACTCCATCTTCAACTTTTATAGTCCTGTCTTCCTCAGTTGCGTGTAATATTACGGTATATTAATAATTTTTACTTATAGACCGTCTGATGCTGTATACATAGGCATGACATGCAGGCATTTTCAAACAAGATACAAAGAACATATCAGATGTTGGAAGTATGAAACAAACCATTCCACATTTGCAGAGCATTTGAAACACTAGAACCATCATCCTACAAACATGGAACAAGAAATGAAAATAATGAGAATAAGCAACCATGACAAACATCTTATACAAATGCAAGAAAACTTCCACATCCAGAAAGCCATAGCAGAAAACAAACATGTGATAAATGAACAAACACACATCAGCACAGGCTCCCTACTAAACTTAGCAAAGGAAATGATAACATAAAACAAAAAATAATAAAAAAAAGAAAACTCTTCCCCACATCATCTGGAGACACACACACACACACACACACACACACACACACACATACACAAACGCACACACAAATGCATACACGAACAGACCACAGATACTTCAATAGTTACACTCATAAGTTTGGCAATAACATTCGATCTTTGGCAAAAACATTTGACAGTCGGCAACATAAACCAAAACATTGCTTTAAAACAAGCGTTCAGTGCATAGTGTTGTGTAATGGGGAAAAAACCGCAAACTGGCGTTCATAAGAAGAAGAACAACACCAAAAATGCAACAGGAGCGTAATATGTAGGAAATTGTCCACGCAACCTGTAAGTACAGTTTAAAACATTACTACTTAATAGGAAATACCAACCACCAGAACTGTTTATAACCTATAGGCACAATGACAAAAATGTAAATAAAATAGCTAACATATGTACATATTCCAGGCCACTGATAATGCCTTGCAGAAAATAAAGGCGAAACGCGTATGGCACTAAAATTGTGTTTTATTCAGTTGCTGTCAGACGGTCCATAAGTAAAAATTATTAATATACCGGAACAAACTCTATGTCATGTTTTTCCGTCATCTCTCAACTTCCTGGTGCTAAGTAGGACGATGCTTGTTATCCTGTTCTAAACTTTCTCAACGTTGTATTAAATCGTCGCTGATTTTTATCTTTTTGGGGAACATAGACGTTTAGATGCCAAGCATGTTCAGAACCATCAAAGTGCCTTATATACAAAGTCCAGTGTGACAGAAGCATTATTATGTTCTCAGACGGACGTAGCTAGTGTACTGAACTTAAAACTTTCCCTTTCCAATCGGCATTAACGGCTGTAATATAGGCTCTGGGAATTCTGATGCATGTTAATTGTATCTGGGGTGTACTACTGCACAGCAGACATATCAGAGGGCGTAGGGCCTCAACAGAATAGTGTATCTCTTCCAGAGTAGCATTTTATTTTCTTGACGGTGTACGAATCTCTTCCTGAGTTGTTGGGTTATGCAAATAGCAATTATGCCATACCGGTTGGAGCCCAGTGTAAAAATGTTGGGAGACCAGATAAGGGGAGAAATGTCTTAACAAGTAGAGTAGATGAAAATGGATCCTGTGTATACAGAAGCTCAAGGTGTTCTCTGTTACGACTTAATAACACAGCCCCGCCACTAACCCGACCTACAGTTGCACATAACTCGTCCTAATACATATTTCCAGCTTATTGTGGTATATCTGCTCTAAAAAAGATGCACTAATTATTCAATGACTATACAGCCTGAGACGTTTCAAAGTAATGCAGTTATAAAATAATGCACTAAATAATAATGGATAAGTAGTACATTTTGTTGCTGAAAGAAGTATTGAATAATGCCATACAAGCGATGCGGGTAATAGGTTTTTCAAAGAATTCTCCAAATACACTCCTGGAAATTGAAATAAGAACACCGTGAATTCATTGTCCCAGGAAGGAGAAACTTTATTGACACATTCCTGGGGTCAGATAAATCACATGATCACACTGACAGAACCACAGGCACATAGACACAGGCAACAGAGCATGCACAATGTCGGCACTAGTACAGTGTATATCCACCTTTCGCAGCAATGCAGGCTGCTATTCTCCCATGGAGACGATCGTAGAGATGCTGGATGTAGTCCTGTGGAACGGCTTGCCATGCCATTTCCACCTGGCGCCTCAGTTGGACCAGCGTTCGTGCTGGACGTGCAGACCGCGTGAGACGACGCTTCATCCAGTCCCAAACATGCTCAATGGGGGACAGATCCGGAGATCTTGCTGGCCAGGGTAGTTGACTTACACCTTCTAGAGCACGTTGGGTGGCACGGGATACATGCGGACGTGCATTGTCCTGTTGGAACAGCAAGTTCCCTTGCCGGTCTAGGAATGGTAGAACGATGGGTTCGATGACGGTTTGGATGTACCGTGCACTATTCAGTGTCC
This sequence comes from Schistocerca serialis cubense, assembly GCF_023864345.2. Classification (NCBI taxonomy): domain Eukaryota; kingdom Metazoa; phylum Arthropoda; class Insecta; order Orthoptera; family Acrididae; genus Schistocerca; species Schistocerca serialis. Next base: position 17,243,608 of record NC_064646.1, read on the forward strand.
CCTCGACGATCACCAGTGGTGTACGGCCAGTGTAGGAGATCGCTCCCCACACCATGATGCCGGGTGTTGGCCCTGTGTGCCTCGGTCGTATGCAGTCCTGATTGTGGCGCTCACCTGCACGGCGCCAAACACGCATACGACCATCATTGGCACCAAGGCAGAAGCGACTCTCATCGCTGAAGACGACACGTCTCCATTCGTCCCTCCATTCACGCCTGTCGCGACACCACTGGAGGCGGGCTGCACGATGTTGGGGCGTGAGCGGAAGACGGCCTAAGTGTGTGCGGGACCGTAGCCCAGCTTCATGGAGACGGTTGCGAATGGTCCTCGCCGATACCCCAGGAGCAACAGTGTCCCTAATTTGCTGGGAAGTGGCGGTGCGGTCCCCTACGGCACTGCGTAGGATCCTACGGTCTTGGCGTGCATCCGTGCGTCGCTGCGGTCCGGTCCCAGGTCGACGGGCACGTGCACCTTCCGCCGACCACTGGCGACAACATCGATGTACTGTGGAGACCTCACGCCCCACGTGTTGAGCAATTCGGCGGTACGTCCACCCGGCCTCCCGCATGCCCACTATACGCCCGCGCTCAAAGTCCGTCAACTGCACATACGGTTCACGTCCACGCTGTCGCGGCATGCTACCAGTGTTAAAGACTGCGATGGAGCTCCGTATGCCACGGCAAACTGGCTGACACTGTCGGCGGCGGTGCACAAATGCTGCGCAGCTATCGCCATTCGACGGTCAACACCGCGGTTCCTGGTGTGTCCGCTGTGCCGTGCGTGTGATCATTGCTTGTACAGCCCTCTCGCAGTGTCCAGAGCAAGTATGGTGGGTCTGACACACCGGTGTCAATGTGTTCTTTTTTCCATTTCCAGGAGTGTAGAACCGATTTCTAAGAAGCAACACTCACTGAGAGGGCACGGTTGGAGCTTAGCTCGTCGTCTTAAAGACAAAAAGGGAGGGTTACAAATGTTTGTCCTCCCTATCTGGTGGCAGATAAGACTGCTGTGTAGTCTTAAACTTGTCGGCAGGGTGAGCCCAGCCGGAAGTTTCGACATGTGGGAGAGTATCTGGGAGCAGAGGGCATGGCGGTCTTGTGAACGTGCATCCGATGGCAACCTACACCAGCGATGACAGCTGACAGGGCATTAGCGAACGATGAGGCTTGATAAACATCACAAGCTGAGTTCTCAGCTAATCTGCAACTGCTGGGTGTTCTTGTAAAAATTCGCAACGGACTGGCCACGAGATGGAACCAGTAGGTTCTACATCAAAGAGCGCCACAGACAATAATATTGATACGGCCAAAAATTGGAAGGAAGACAGCCATACCCAAATTATCTTCTACCTCTTTGACTTGTGTTCAGTATGATGAGGAAACTGCTGCAGAATCTTCTCATGTTGTTTCAGTAGCTCGATTTAAAATGGAACCAACTGTACTCCAACTAAGCTGTTCAGTGCCTAGGGGTGCTGACGACACATAATCACAGAATCATAGAAGATGAAAGTGTCTCCACATGTCAAACCTGATGAGCAAACTGTTTTGATGTTGTCTTTATTTGAGACTATAAGTAACCTAAAATCTGAATTTCAAAATGACAATGCCATTGTAAATTCTAGTTTAAAAACGAACCTCAATATGGTAAACTCTAGAGTGAAAACGGAGATTAAAAATATGAAAACCGAGATTGATAGTGTGCGAACACACATTTAAAAAGAAATTCCTTAGTTGAAATCCCATGTGAAGCAAGATATAGGAAATCAGTTCCTCCAATTTTGTTGTGGTCTTCAGGCCAGAGACTAGTTTGATGCAGCTCTCCATGCTACTATATACTATGCGAGCTTCTTCATCTCCCAGTACCTACTGCAGCCTACATCCTTCTGAATCTGTTTAGTGTATTCATCTCTTGGTCTCCCTCTAGGAATTTTACCCTCTACGCTGCCCTCCAATGCCGGCCGCGGTGGTCTAGCGGTTCTGGCGCTGCAGTCCGGAACCGCGAGACTGCTACGGTCGCAGGTTCGAATCCTGCCTCGGACAAGGGTGTGTGTGATTTCCTTAGGTTATTTAGGTTTAAGTAGTTCTAAGTTCTAGGGGACTTATGACCTAAGATGTTGAGTCCCATAGTGCTCAGAGCCATTTGAACCTTTTTTTTTTTTGCCCTCCAATACTAAATGGGTGCTCCCTCGATGTCTCAGAACATGTCCTACCAACCGATCCCTACTTACAAAGTTGTCCACAAATTCCTCTTCTCCCAAATTGTATTTAGTACCTCCTCATTAGTTACGTGATCTACCCATCTAATCTTCAGCATTCTTCTTCATTTCGAAAGCTTCTATTCTCTTTTTCTCTAAACAAGTTATCGTCCATATTTCAATTCCATACAAATACTTTCATAAAAGACTTTCTGCCACTTAAACCTATACTCGATTTTAGCAAATTTCTCTTCTTCGGAAACGCTTTCTTTAGCGTTTCGAGTCTACATTTTATATCCTCTCTACTTCGACCATCATCTGCTACTTTGCACTCCAAGTAGCAAAATTCATCTGCTACTTTAAGTATCTCATTTCCGAATGTATTACCCTCAGCATCACTTGATTTAATTCGACTAAATTCCATTATCCGCGTCTTCCTTTTGTTGATGTTTATCTTATATCCTCCTTTCAAGACACTGTCATTCCGTTCAACTGCTCTTCCTGGTTCTTTGCTGTCTGTGACAGAATATTATAATTTCAACGGGAAACCTCAAAGTTTTTCCTTCTCCATGGATTTTAATTTCTACTCCAAAATTTTCTTTTGTTACCTTTACTGCTTGCGCAATTTACAAATTGAATAACATCGAGTATAGGCTACAACCCTGTCTCACTCCCTTCACAACCACTGCTTCCGTTTCATGCTGCTCGGCTCTAATAAATGCCATTTGGTTTCTATACAAATTGTGAATAGCCTTTCGCTTCCTGTATTTGACCCCTGCCATCCTCGGAATTTGAAACAGAGTATTCCAGTCAACATAGTCAAAAGCTTTCTCCAAGTCTACAAATGCTAGAAACGTAGGTTTGCCTATCCTTAATCTATCTTCTAAGATAAGTCGTAGGGTCAGTATTGCCTCACGTGATACAATATCTCTATGGAATTCGAATTGACTCTCCCCGAAGCAGGTTTCTACCAGTTTTTCCCTTCGTCTGTAAAGAATTCGTGTTAGTATTTTGCAGCCGTGACTTACTAAACTGATGCCAGCCGGTGTGGCCGAGCGGTTCTAGGCACTACAGTCTGGAACCGCGCCACCGCCACGGTCGCAAGTTCCAATCCTGCTTCGGGCGTAGATGTGACCTGAGACGTTAAGTCCCATAGTGCTCACAGCCATTTGAACCATTTGAAATTTTTAAACTGACACTTCGGTAGTTTTGACACCTGTCAGCACCTTCTTTCTTTGGGATTGGAATTATTCTATTCGTCTTGAAGTGTGACGGTATTTCGCCTGTTTCTTACGTTTTGCTCGTCAGATGGTAGAGTTTTGTTAGGGCTGGCTGTCCTAGGGCAATCAGTAATGCTAATGGAATGTTGTCTACTCCTGGGACCTTGTTTCGACTTATGCATTTGAGTGCTCTGTCGTATTCTTCAGGCAGTATCGTATCTCCCATTTCATCTTCATCTACGTCCTCTTCCATCTCCACAATATCGCCCTCAAGTACATCGCCCTTGTATAGACCCTCTATACACTCCTTCCAGCCGCCCGCGTTGGTCTAGCGGTTCTAGGCGCTCAGTCCGGAACCGCGCGACTGCTACGGTCGCAGGTTCGAATCCTGCCTCGGACATGGATGTGTGTGATGTCCTTAGATTAGTTAGGTTTAAGTAGTTCTAAGTTCAAGGGGACTAATGACCATAGATGTTAAGTCCCATAGTGCTCAGAGCCACTCCTTCCACCATTCTGTTTTCCTTTCTTTGCTTAAGATTTTTTTTCCATCTGAGCTCTTGATATTCATACAAGTGGCTCTCTTTTCCCCAAAGTCGTCTTTAATTTTCCTTTAGGCAGTATCTATGTTACCCCTAGTGACATATACCTCTACATCCTTACATTTGTCCTCTAACCATCCCCGCTTAGCCATTTGGCACTTCTTGTCGATTTCATTTTAGAGATTTTTGTATTCTTTTTTGCCTGCTCATTTATCGCAGTTTTATATTTTCTCCTTTCATTAATTAAATTCAATGTCTCTTTTGTTACCCAAGGATTTCTACTAGCTCGTCTACCTAATCCTCTATTGCCTTTACTATTTTATCTCTCAAAGCGACCCATTCTTCTTCTATTGTATGGTTTCCCCCGTTTTTGTCAATCTAAGAATCTCTCTGACACACTCTACAACCTCTGGTTCTTTCAGATAATCCAGATCCCATCTCCTTAATATCCCAGCTTTTTGCACGTTCTCCAGATTTAATCTACAGCAATAGATTGTGGTCAGGTTCACATCTGCCCGGCCTTACAGTTTAAAGCCAGGTTCCTAAATCTCTGTCTTACCATTATATAATCTATCTGAAACCTTCCAGTGTCTCCAGTTTTGTGAATTTCAATAGCATAAAATTAACATTTAAGTAGTTCTGATTGCCTGCCCTTCCTATTACTAAACTACTGTTCTTGTAAAGGTTACGTTATTTTCATTGTCTGTCTTTCCGTCTACTAAACTACATTTGAGTACGAGAAAATACTAATGGAAAGTCGCATTTATAGTTCTCACACTGCTGCAGCATGCCGAATTACCCTCCTCTGTCCCATAATTTTCGAGCAGCACCATCAGTGGAGAGCAAAGAGTCCGTCCACAGCCGTTTCTCACTGTAATAACCATCGTCACAGTCGACAGAACTAGTGTAATGAGTCTGTGACGTAGGACTGAGAGAGCACAAAATGGAGAATTATACTGGAGAGAAGGAGAACGAGTAGGCAGCTTGAAGAAATGTGTAGCATTATGTAGTTGTGAACTTACACTGTTTTTATTTGTCTAGCAGTTAAACCATTTGCAGATTATTTCTGTTTTTGTGTGTTATGGCAAAGTGACTAAAATAGCTTGCTAGGAGGAAAGAAAGTCTTGAATAAACGACAAACAGGGTATAAGAGATAATGTAAATTTAAGAATAAGATAGCCCTATAGTGTTTGAAGTAAAGATTTAAGTTTTTCCCCCGAAATTTTGTTCCAGGTGCTGAATTTCAAACCTTCTGTCGTTTTCAAACGAACAGTTGCAGGGTGAGTCGTGGCAGTGATCTGCTATCGCATACTCCATGCTCGTTTCCTAATCCTAAAGGTATGTAATGATGTAATTTACCCAGTAGAATAAGAGAAGAGATTATAATGGAACTTTCCCTCATTGTGTAGTCTTATTTCATTCTGTTTGGTGCAGGCTGGATCTTAATTCGACCTTTGGATCGATAGAGATCTTAATTGCAGTTGAGTCCGTACATCAGAATTCGCTGATCCGAGTGACGGATTTGACGGACCATTGTAGAATCGAGATCTGCCGAGCGCATCGTAAAACTTGAATTCATCCGTGATGGGGACTGTGTGAAGCTTTAGGATGGTTCTGGAGTCTTGGTGTAGAGATTCGACCGAAAAATCTATAACAGTAAGAGACAGTTTCCCGGGGAACGCTCCTCTCAACAACAGTTGGCTGGACTCGTCTGAATCCCTAAAGGGTGGGAGAAGAAAAAATGGTCCATCCAGAAAAATGCGATTTTGAGCAGATAGAACGGTCGTAAAATTATTTCAACCGGTGTTACTAGAGAGCTTGAAGTTGCGCAAGTAGCTTTTCGATCGGTCATCCTATGTAGGCAAAGTCAAAAAATGAATAGATGCGTGACTTTAGTTGGAGTTTTGGAATTGTATTTTCGACTGTGATAATATCTTGTAGCTTAGATGAAAAATGTCTATGACGCATTATTGCGTCATCCCTTACCTTGCTGGTGGTGAGTAGGATCACGCTTATTATCCCATTGTGAACTTTCTCGGTGTCGTCGCTGATGACCCTTTGGTGGTGACTGGTAGCGCTAGTTTTTTTTCTCTCATATAATATTGTGCGGTTTTGTGCCAAACAGGTTCAAAACTATCCTGGAATTTCGCTTTCAAATTCCCGCGTGGTAGCAGAATTACTGTGACCTCACACGGGGGTTACTAGTCAGTAAATTTAAAAGTGTTCTCGTCGATCGGAATATGCAGATATGGTGTAGGCTCCCGGAATTTTGGTTAGAAGCAATTGTTTGTTCATCTTTTTCTTGGTGCTGCTGCACACAGAACTAATTAGAGGTGACAGTGACTCAAAAATGTAGGTAGGAAAATGTGTTAGCTATTTAATGGTGCACCAACATCTTCCTGAGTTGTGTTGGGTTAATGCAGGGAGTAACTATGCAACAGCAGTTGGACTGCGGCGTAAAATATGTTGCAGAGAAAGTATGGGCAGGTAGGTTTTAACAGTTAGACTACGTGTGGAATGGCAACAAGTATACAGAACAGGAAGATAGGCCTCTGTTATCACTTGATCACACACCCCTGTTGTTACCCGACTTATGACTGCACACAGCTGGTTGTATCATACTTTGCGGGCTTGTTTTTCGCTTCTTCTCGTGTCATTTCGAAATCAATGCAGTAAATAATAATGGGGAAGGAGGTTTGACGTAGCGGAATGAAAGGTGGATGGAATCCGCAGAATAATTGAAAACCGAGGGAAAGTCAGCCATGGCAAGAAGATTCCACGATATGCAAAATATATGATACAGGCGAAATACTGGAAGCCAGACAATGAAATCTGATTACAAAGTAGGTAGCTGCTGACAGGTGCAAACACTGCCGAAATATCATATTAATAAGTCATAGTTGCGGAGTCTTGACATGCATTATTCACACAAAAACAGAAAAACTTCTAGGAGACGCCGAGGAAGCTCAGTTCGGGTTTGCGAGAAGGGACAATGTACAGAGCAGAAAACTATCTACATCTTCTACAGGAGGTAGGCTGCAGTTACGAGAGTCTAGGAGCACGAAAAGGAAACAGTAGTTCAGAGGGGAGTAAGAGCAAATTGTAGTTTATCCCCAATGTCGTCAACTCTACATTGTACCATTGAGCAAACCAAGAGAAACTTGGAAGGGGAATTGATGTTTAGGGAGAAGAAATTGAAACTTTCGATAACGTGGTATTTCTGTAACAGACGGCAAATGACAAGGAGGAGTAGTTGAAAGGGCAAGGTTATCTCTTGAAGAGAGGTTCAGACTTTTACGTCACTTAAAGAAAATCAAGGCTAATTATATACATCTGAAAGAAATCCGACTATGCTGAGAGAATTAGGTCTGGAAATGAGACACTTGTAGATAGTTTGATATTTGGGCATCAAAACTGACGATGAGTGAAACAGAGTGGATATTGAATGAAGACTAGCAATAGGAAGGAAATAATTTATGAAAAAGAGAAATATGTTAACATCGAATACAAATTTAAATATCAGTTTGAAACAGATTGTAGCGTAGCCTTTACTGAAGTGCAACGTACTCAATAAGTACAAACAGAGAATAGTAGCTTTTTAAAAGTGTTGCTGCAGTTCAGATAAGTAGATTCTTCGCTGTCAGGGGACTGGCTGTTTGTGTTGTCCTCCGCATTTCATCCTCCTCATCACCATCATTCGCAACAACGGCTAGACTGGACTGTGCAAAAAAAAAATTGGACTGTGTAAAAATTCGGACTTTGTACGGGCGCTGATGACTGCGCAGTTGGGCGCCCCAGAAACCAAACATCATCATCATCAGATAAGTAGATGTTACTGAATCTAATTTCTGACAAAAGGGATCAATTGATAAGATAAATCCTGAGGCATCCAGGAAACGTCACTCTGATGAGGGAAGTGTAAGAAGTAAAAGTTGTAGAACGAGAATAAGATTTGCTACAGTTAACAGTTTCATATGGATGTACGTTGCAGTAGTTCAGTGGTTAGGAAGAGATGAAGAGGTCTGCACATAGATTAGGGTGGGGGTTGCATCAAACAAGTGTTCAGACCTACTGCACAATAAAAATATAACTGGATCATCAGTTAGTCACCTGTGGACTTTCTTCCGCGATTTGAAACTATTATCAGGCGCTGTTACACAATTTCACCTTGATGATTCCTAAGTGTGAATACAATACAATATGGTCTGATGTTTTTACTGAAATCTCCTCTCTCTGTTGTCGTTCTGCAAAATTCGCATTGGACATTTCGTTATATTCAATTGGTCAGGTAGAATTGTTCGTACCAACCAGATTAATCTTTAGCAACTTCCGTCGCTCTTGATTAACACCCTCCTTTCCTATGCTAAAAGACAACGGTTGCCTATCTAAAACACTCAGTAGATTCAAAGTCGTCCTTAGCAATGTACACCGACATTTCCCTCCTACCAGTCAACTTGTTGATAAATGGAAATGTCGTGTGGCTAGGGCCTCCCGTCGGGTAGACCGTTCGCCTGGTGCAGGTCTTTCGATTTGACGCCACTTCGGCGACCTGCGCGTCGATGGAGATGAAATGATGATGATTAGGACAACACAACACCCAGTCCCTGAGCGAAGAAAATCTCCGACCCAGCCGGGAATCGAACCCGGGCCCTTAGGATTGACAGCCTGTCACGCTGACCACTCAGCTACCGGGGCGGACAACTTGTTGATGACGTTAGCACGTAAAGTCAGCGACGATGTTACTATGGATATCGGGCTTCACTGAATCGAATTGATAAAAGACGGTATCCAGAAGTGAGATGAATAGATTTTTTCTTGAATATTATTATTAAATGCACAACGGCCACGCTGGAATGGTTTGACTTTGCAATAATTGGGTGAGACAGTTGGGTCATTTCTGAGACTTTTGCTTCTAACCAGAAGTGTAAGAAAAGATTAGTATATCTTCGTATTCCATATCTAAATTATGGCATTGATTTGCTGTATACTGTACTCTTTTTCTCAAATTATAAAAATTACTTGGGAAAATTAAATTTTTATCATCTGAAAAATTCTGTTCCGTAGTGCAATATGGTCGTATACCTAAGAAAAAATATGCTATTGAAATTTAGAAGTGCTGCATTCTAGAAAATCTTGCCAGTATTTTTGTTAGTCATTTCTCTGTTCCAGTTCTTCTTTACTACACAACATTAACCGAAAAGTGAAATCAAATTGAGCAGAAGTATTATCAAAAATACAGAGTTAAATACATTTTGAAAATTAAACTGTTGCAAACTAACAGAAATTTCCACTTTAGATATAAGTTAAATCGTTGAGACATTAAAGAAACTTGGTCAATTTGCAAATATACCATGTGCGATGGGAAAAGCCTTTCTGATATTTCAAGGTACAAGATGCTGTAAGAACTAGTTGTAAAAGTATATAGAATTTTACTCGTCATACTCGTAAAGAACTGAATGATTAAAACATTCCAAATAGCTTCAGTATATTATACAGCATTCAAATGCGTAGAACTTGAAATATTTAGAAATGCTGCACAAAACAGAACTACATCTCTAACAAAATCATAGTTTTTTTTTTGCTTACATAATGGCGGAAGCTGCTTATGGAGGTCTTTAGTGCGCATTCCTTGATGTGATTCTAAAATCAGGCACTGGACTGAAGTACCGCCTAAAAATATCGTACGTCCTTACGTTCACTATCCTACCTCATGCTCACGTGTAAGGCCCATTTACGGGAACTAGACTTGGGTTTCCTTCAGTTTCTAAGAATGAATTCAGACAAAAATTCTTTCTCTCCATCCTAATTAGATTGCAATTACGTTGTTCCTTATAATTGGGACTAAATGGTTGCCCAAACTGGCTGGTCGTTGGTTGTCGTCCACAACACGTGACAACGTCAAGGCACAAGCAATAGCCAGTCAAATACAGTGCAAAAGTGGACACTGATACACTTTTGTATTCTTTATAACATGTATGACTCATGAAGCATTAGTCATTGTAGTAGTAGGTAGAGCCCATACTTATGATTCATGGTAATTACACTTACCAGAAACTAATTACTGACACTTACCTAATAGTATCATGAGCAGAAATGGCTTTTCAGTACTAAGCAATGAAAGGAAGGCTGAAATTTGGAAACAAACTGGCTAAATAAAGGACGGGAAGGGGAGACAATAATTCACGAAGGGAAGAGGAAGTAATGAAGGTGGGGATGCAATATTGGGTGATTAAATTTATGGAACACTAAAAGAACTGAGGAGACAAAAGCCTCTCAGAACTACTATGGCGGAACCAAACAATACCCCACCTGGCATGTAGAACATATTATGCCTGACGAAATACACCCATACTTGAGGAAGAATGTAATAACCACAAAACCCAACAGTGAAGATTATGATGTGTGTGAATATTAGTGAACAATTAATTTAATAAGTAGCAAAATATTAAAACAGTTTACCCACCGGAAGATGGCACAACTGGAAGGAAGCCGAACTCGAGGAAATCGGTTTGGGTTTCGGAGAAATAAGGGCACACACGAGGAACATTGATCCTATGATTTACTTCAGTCTGCTTTAACAGTCGCACTTAGATTTCTGCTGTCGGCTTATGTATTACTTTTTCGTTACCAAACAAAATAAAATGTCTGTGTAACTGTCGAACAGCTACGGTGGACAAAACAAGTGTTCTAAAACCTCTAATATAATGGTACAAGAGACATCAGTACCAGAAACCGCGATAACTAGTATGAAGTATGATGCATATTATGCAGTCAGTACAAAACAACTGATTCCTCTATGTGAGACAGAATAATTAGCTGAAATCGACGGTAGGTAGCACATTAAATACTGAACTAAGAGTGGGTGAAATAAAAATATACTGCGTTTTCCGTAAGCAGAATGTTCTATCCAACTTTTGTTTGTATCATTTAACTTACGAAAAGCAACACATGCAACAGATGATTCCATTTATAGTGGTGAAAAGACTGCTCTCTGTTTCATACACAGCAGCTCTTTCACGGCTCAATGAACGTGTGAAACAAAATCAAACAGAGGTGATAAGGCGCACCTACATTACTTATTCCATGTCACTGGGACATAAATCAGAATAAATTAGTGTTTTTGTTACTCTTTATCTTCTTTGCCAAATATCATAATAGAAGTATATTTAATAATTTTTTCATAATGCGGGGCACAGACATAATATATTTCTTTAAATTCAGTGCCGCCACTAGACTGTTGTTTATTTACACTGTTACATTTACTCTTGCACAATCATGATTTTGGCTTGAAAGTGCCATTATCAAGTGTTTTAAGTGTTATAAATTGCCTAAGATGGCATACTGTCGTACTAAAATATATTATTAGACACATTGCCTAAGAGTCCATATTTTTGGCAGAGCCTATAGCTTGGTTTCATTACTGAGTACACCATCTTAGGCATGCCATCTTAGGCAATTTATAACACTTAAAACACTAGATAATGGCACTTTGAACCCGAAATCATGATTGTGTAAGTGTTAACGTAACACTGTATATGAAAAACAGTCTAATGACCGTACTGACTTTAAAGAATTATATTTGTTTCCATTACCAAGGTATTATCGGCTGCTATGTGCTGTGTATGTATTTACACAGTTTTCTTTCAACCATCGACTGTGGTCTCTAAATCATGGGCCACTCAAGAGTTTGTAACACAGCCCATCCGACATCCTAACGTAAACGCAATTCACATTGTATTCGACAGCAGACAGAGAACAAAAATAGGAACATATTATTTTTGAAGCTTTGAGACACAAAGAATTCTTTGACTTTCAATTTCGACGGAATCTGCATCTCACTCACAAGAATGAAATTACTCTCTCAAGCAGTACGACGTCTGGTAAACAACCAGAAAATAATTTTTAGGACAAGGAAATTTTTTTAAATACAACTTACGTGTGTGAAGTATTGGCAATGAATTGAACTTGAGCTAAGAACTGAAAATCCTAATCTTACCACAAAATTTAAGAAATGGTCGACCTTGTAAGACGCACTAAGTCATTTGTGGTGTAATCGCTACCGTCCTTCTAGCCGTCTAGCAGCTGAACTATCTTTAAAGAACAGTTCTGCGGGTATCTAGTATCTATGAAAGACGGCTGTGCTACCGTAACGTGAGAACTAGTTCTGTAGCACACGGCGCGGACGGTGTGAGGAGGGGGGCTTACCTAGCGGTCTGCCCGCCCCCACCGCCGGTGATGGACGAATAATTAATTAGCAACGCCCCAGGCGCTGACAATAGGCGCATAGGCGTATATAAAAGGGATAGCTCGGGCATGGGCAGACAATTCAGTATTCCTCCAGTCTTCAGTGCAGACGACGCTTCACTATGAAAGCTGTAAGTACAGACTGCATGATTCTAAAACATACCTGTTTTTAAGTTGCCAATATCTGAACTAGTTTGATGCTGTCATTTATCATTACCTGTGTTGTGCTCAGCTTGCGACCTCTGCGCAAACTGCTGCACCTAATATCGTCTGTAATCTGTTCCACACAAATTAATCTTCGTTATTTGTAATGCTTCTTCAGGTGTTAAATTAACTATTTCTGGAAGCTATAACAGATGTTCCTCTAACTTGTCATTTCTTCCGGTAAGGGTCTTTCGTAGGCTTCTTTCGTCACGTGTCGACATTACACCTACATAATTCAAATGATTATATTTAAAAAGTATCACATACGCGTAGAACCCTTTCATAAAAGGGCCTGCTAATTTATTTCTGATATCTTTTTTCCCCCCAGCATCCTGTGGAATCTTGTATCACGTTTCCTATCCAGGAGGATTGTGTCAGTTCTTCCGCTACTGCGTCATTTTCAATTTCTTTGCTAAGCAAGCCGTTATTCTTCGCTGCTGCTCTTCCTCACGATCGTCTTTGCTTTATTTGAGCCTTATGCTGAAATGTCTTGTAGATTTATTTTTACAGCTCTTGTAAGTCTTCCTTGCATTCTGCCTGAAGGGTCTAACTACTTGTATCTGTCACCCTTACACTATTATTATTCTCCTCATATATCGTTTCTCTATCATCATCATTTGTTCATCGTTATGTGAACAAAGTATTTGTTTCACTCTACACTCGCATTTCTTTGTTTCGCCTACTGGCTTCTGGTTTCGGTACACAGCACCATCATCAGGACATGTCCTGGTACGCTATCGTCACACTCGCTTGTCAAGCATTGCTGTTAAATATACGTGTTGGACACGCCTAGTTGGGAAATGAGCGTGACAGGTGCGTGATAGGGGATAGCCGCAGGATTTTCCTATGTGCCGAAATCAGTAGCTGTAGGAGAAACAAAAGATAGCGTCTATAAACTGGAACAAATACAGTATTTCCTGTGTTGTCGCTGTTCCAGTTGGTCATACATCGTAATATGTTTAGGGGACATTTTACTGTATCTTACTTCGTCCAAGGTGTTCTCTAGGCCCTGAATTGCTGGTAATGTATCCGTATTTTTTTCCGTTAGCGTTCTAGGAGTAACAACGGTAGAAATATACTATCATGTCACATTAATGTGACCACTTTTCAAAAGTCTGAATAACCCTGTCTGCCAGACGCGGTGAAAGAGAGTCAATACTGTTGTATAAGGTAGCGACAGGGATTTTCAGCCTTGCCGTCTCCAGTGCCGTGGTGCTGTGTGCCAAGTTCCTCAGTTGAGGATTCAAGGCGCGAGCAGTCCTATGGAGGTGGTCCTACTGATTCTCGATCTGGTTTAAAAAATGGTTCAAATGGCTCTGAGCACTATGGGACTCAACTGCTGTGGTCATCAGTCCCCTAGAACTTAGAACTACTTAAACCTAACTAACCTAAAGACAGCACACACATCCATGCCCAAGGCAGGATTCGAACCTGTGACCGCAGCAGTCGCACGGTTGCGGACTGCGCGCCTAGAACCGCGAGACCACCGCGGCCGGCTCTGGTTTAAAGATGGGTGGTTTGGTGGCCAGGGTAGCTCGGTGAACTCATCCTAGAGCTCTCCCACGCACGAGCGTACAAAGCGAGCTGCGTGGCACATTGCATCGTCCTGCTGGTAGATGCCATCACGCTGAAGAAAAATAAACTGCATTCTGGGGTGGACTGTGTCTTTGAGAATGTCCTCCGACCTGAACTGTTCTAATGATTGTTGCAAGGTGCTCGTTTTCAGACATTTCACGCCGTACACGCCAACGACTATTTATCCGATGGAACATAAAGCATGACTGATGTGAAGAGGCCACCTGCCGCCACTCAGTAGACGTCCAGGTTTGGTATTGGGGTGCAAATTCTAGCCTGAGCCGCCGGTGAACAGTAATCAGCATGTCTGCACGAACCAGGCGCCTGCAGCTGAGGCCCAAACGCAGAAGCGTTCGCTGAACGGTCGTTGAGGGGACACTGTTAGTGGCCCGTTGGTTCATCTGGGCGGTCAGCTGCTCAACAGCTGCACGTCTTCTGTCCCGCAGACATTTCGGCAGCCGTCGTTCACCTATGTCATCTACCGCATGTACTTTACCACAATTGCCTCGGCGCCGGCTTTGGAGCGCCATTTTGCCGTGCCAGATACACATTACCCACGGAGGCACGCGACCATTTTATAAACTTGGCCGATTCGAAAAAGCTTCCACCCTTTGTCCGAAAGTCAATGATCGTGCTCTTCCGGACGTCAGATAACCTGCCCCATTTTCACGTTACGACAGTGACTTCACTCTTTTCCGCGTTCCTCCGACATATTTCACGTCCCATCCACTACGAGTACTGCTACATGCATATTATTGAGACTTGTGTATGACTGGGCCATATTTTCAAACGGATCTAAAAGAAGGCCATCGCTGACTGAAATAGACTGTCTAAGGACCAAACAATTTTGCTGTCACATACGGAAATTAAGGTCTTTTATTCTGACTAATCAAAGTTTGACGACGGGTTATATATATATATATATATATATATATATATATATATATATATATATATATATATATATATATATATATATATATATATATATATATATATATATATTACATTGTTCAATCGTCCAATGTTTACGCTCCTTACACCAAGCGAGGCGTCGTTTGGCTTTTACCGGCGTGGTGTGTGGCTTATGACCATGAAGTCCAAGTTTTCCCTACTCTCGCCTGTCATAGTACTTGCAATGGATTCTGATGCACTTTGGAATTCCTGTGTGATTGTCTGGATAGATGTCTGCCTATTACACGTTACGACCCTCTTCAACTGTCGGCGGTCTCTGTCAGTCAGCAGACGAGATAGGCCTGCACGCATTTGTGCTGTAATTATCCCTTCACGTTTCCCCTTCACTGTCACATCAGCAACAGTGGACCTAGGGATGTTCAGGAGTGTGGAAATCTCGCGTACAGACGTATGACACAAGTGACACCCAATAACCTGACCAAGGTCGAAGCCCGTGAGTCCCGCGCAGCGCCCCATTCTGCTGCCTAACGATGTCTAATAACTACTGAGGTCGCTGATACGGAGTACATGGCAGTAGGTGGCAGCACAATGGACCTAATTTGAAAATCGTAGTTTTGGTTGGGTGTCCGGATACTTTTGATCACATAGTGTATATTTGGAACCATTCCCGCATTTGTCTGAGGAAATTTAGGGAAACCACGGAAAACCTGACTCAGGATAACCGGTTGAAGATTGGAGCGTCCATCTCTCCGATAACGAGGCTTGTCTCTTTAAAACATAAACACTCCAGTCGGTTTACCCCTAGTGTAGAAGACTGTTTTGTAAACAGGTAGTGGCACACCACTCACTCATTTCTCTTTACCAGTCACTGCACACACAGCACATGCGATACACAGAGTATTTCATAATGTAGCATTACTCACTCGATCGGCTGGCATCAGGAATGTAGCGACGGTGGGTTCGTTGTCGTGTACCACAACTTCCCATTTTCTAGACTGAAAAACTGAGTCAGCAAACCTCGAAACAGCTATGTTGAGTTCAGAAAGAGGATGTTGTTGTTGTTGTGGTCTTCAGTCGAAAGACTGGTTTGATTGAGCTCTCCATGCTACTTTATCTTCTGCAAGCTTCTTCATCTCCCAGTACTTACTGCAACCTACATCCTTCTGAATCTGCTTAGTGTATTCATATCTTGGTTTCCCTCTACGATTTTTACCCTCCACGCTGCCCTCCAATACTAAACTGGTGATCCCTTGATGCCTCAGAATATGTCCTACCAACCGATCCCTTCTTCTAGTCAAGTTGTGCCACAAATTTCTCTTCTCTCCAATTCTGTTCAATACCTCTTGATTAGTTATGTGAACTACTCATCTAACCTTCAGCATTCTTCTGTAGCACCACATTTCGAAAGCTTCTCTTCTTGTCTAAACTATTTATCGTACATGTTTCACAAATACATGGCTACACTCCACACAAATACTTTTAGAAACGACTTCCTGACGCTTAACTCAATACTCGATGTTAACAAATTCCTCTTCTTCAGAAACGCTTTCCTTGCCATTGCCAGTCTACGTTTTATATCCTCTCTAATTCCACAATCATCAGTTATTTTGCTCCCCAAATAGCAAAACTCATTTAATACTTTAAGCGTCTCATTTCCTAATCTAATTCGCTCAGCATCATCCTATTTAATTCGAGTACATTCCATTATCCTCGTTTTGCTTTTGTTGATGTTCATCTTGTATCCTTCTTTCAAGACACTGTCCATTCTGTTCAGCTGCTATTCCAGGTCCTTTGCTGTGGGGTTGTTAATACACATTGCAGAGATCTGAGAGAGAGGTTTCCCAGAAAATAAAAGAAAAAGAAGCATTACTGTTCGAAAGTGTTGTGTGAAGTGACAGAGATGACAATGCACCGTGTCACCTTGCCATTGGTGTTGGCGATTGGTTTCGAGAACGCTCTGGACAATTCGAGTGAATGATTTGGCCTGCCAGATTGCCCGACATGAATCCCATCGAACATGCATGGGTCACTATCGAGAGGTGAGTTCGTGCAGAAAATCCTACACCGGCTACAATTTCGCAATTATGGACGGCTATAGAGGCAGCATGGCCTATTATTTCTACAGGGCGCATCGAAAGATTTGTTATGCCCATGCCACTTCGAGTTGCTGCATTACTCCGGGAAAAAGGATGACCGACACAATATTAAGAGGTATTCCATGACTTTTGTCGTCCCGGCGTGTAGGCAGCAGTTGTCCCACAATGTGGTCCTGTATCCAGTATCACCTCGCAGGTGGCCTTGTTACTCAGTAAGATAACACATCCATCTGTCCCTTCACAACTGAGGTTTGCAGAACAGTGCTCTTACATTTGTATATTTGTGTACCGGGCTAAGTTAATTTACTGCAATGCAATTGCTGCATCTGGGTCACCATAAACCGAAAAGTGCCTCTCTTGGTCCCGGTCCTGAAAAATCTCTAGGAGTTTTGTGTGGTGACGGCCAACAATCGCAGTACCCACTGAGTCACGCCATGAAACTACCCATCGTGTGGTACTATACGAAACGTTCTTAAAGAATACATCCTACGATGTTCCTTTCGTGTGCTGTCAGTTACCACCTCAAATTCGTGTGATGCTTGAGACAGACTGACTATATATTGTTATTTCCTTGTAATGTAACAGGTTCGCCTCATTTGAGGAAGAATAAGATAATTAACTTCTTTATACGATCGCTTTTATAAACTGTCTTGAAACTCAGTTACTGATTTCCTCACTGCCAGACAACCAGCGATTCACTTTATATAGAAGGTAAACTGTTGGATCTTCACGTCTGGTACTACCAATTGTACACTTTAAATTAGTGCTTTCCAAAATTAATATACCGGAGGACTGTTTCCTTGACAATGAGGGGTTTGCACTATTCATCATGAAACAGTTTGTGGCTTGAAACACCAAAATATACTTTTGAAACGTGACAAAATATTGCAAAGCGAAAGATATACTTCTGACTTCTAGTAATTCTCAGAATTAAAAACATTAACCAGATAATTATGTTCCATGTCGGACGTAACTGAAAGAACGTTTCTCTTTGGTATTTGAGATTTATTTATTTGTCGTATCCAAGACATCACCATTTTACAAAAAAAAGAAAAAAATTATATTACAATGCAAGAGAAGCAATAATACATGGTTATAAGGTAAATTAACTACAATAATATAGAAAAGTATGTAACATATAATGATAAGCGCTAAGGATGCGAAACAGAGCGATTTTCATATCCCACGTGAAGCCCAATACACTGCAGCTTGAATAGCCTTGTCATTTGCTTCAAATAGGTCTTGAGTCGAACACGGGTTGTTTAGTTTCCTGCAGACCAGTAGGTGTCGTGGGTCTTGCTGTTCTCCACACTCGCAGGGCTCGTCTGCACTGATGTAGCCCCATTTTTCCAAGTTTGCTCTGCATCTTGATACGCCCGTTCGTAGTCTATTCAGGGCTTTCCAGGTCGTATATGGGAGTTCAGAGCCAGCTGTGGGTTCTTCCCTGGGGCTATTCCCTGGTCTTCCTGGGTCCACATTGTACCACAGCTCTTCTCGTCGTGCTCTAGGCGATAAAAGAGTTGCTTCAGTTGTTCGTAGGAAACTCTTCCTTGATTTAAGTCGGCGAGGTTGAAGATTGTATCCAAACATTGGATGCCTGGGATCTGTCTCCTGCTTATGTTTCTCGATTTCTGCGGCAGTCCTTCTTCTGACGTCTGGCGCGGCTATGCCCATGAGGTGGTACAGTTGCTCTCGAGATAGTAGGCACCATTCAGTAAATATTAGCTGCGTTGTATGAAGCACTTTCACATCGGTGATATAAGAAATTTTGCCTCTTGATACGTATATTAACTATTTTTGATAAAAGTGAATCAGATTTGGGAACGGCCAGAAAGAGCTGAATACATGTTTAAGGACTTACATGATATAGAATTTTTATTCACTTATTTCGTAGTAAGCTCGTACTGACTGCGGGATATGCCGTATAGCTTCGGATCTCCTGTAGCGGTGCACAACTGTGAACAATCCCGGCATCGTATCCGGCGACCTATTAAGTTCGTACTGCACTAATAATAACCGTTAGTGATCAGCTTTTCTCAGTGGCTTATATGTAACAAATAAATACAATCAAAACCCTTACTACTTTACGTTGTATAAACTTATTACACTGATTCTGTACAACTGAATCGTGTTCATACATTGTCTGAACGGCAAAACTCTCTGTGATACTGTGCAACTACTGCATCACTGTAATCGCTGTACTCATCAAAATGAAACTGGCTGCCACAAGTTTGGGCAGATATGTATAGCTCAACTATTCAAGAGTGGGCGTTGTAAACGGCGGTTCTGGTGAAGCGGATCAGTTTTTACGTACTTGTGTCGAATAGGAAGGAGCAATGCATCGTCTGTATGTGTAAATAACGGCGCTGTGAGTTCCGGCGCCTTGGAGGTGGTTCCGATTCTTCAGTCAGGAACGACAGTCAAATAATGCAGCTAAATAGTCGGCGTTGTCATGTACTATAGTCAGAAGTTACGTAATGTACATGTTTTGGAACAGAGCGTGTAGCCAGTTAGAGGACACAAACAGTCAGTACTAGAGGAAGGGCAGGGGAAAACAACTGAACATCATTTTTTGTTAACTACGTTCTCCAAAATTTTATTACTCAACAATAAACACTTTAGTGAAACAGTTGAAAGGTAAAAAACCCAATTTTTTCCTCTTTATTTATAAAAGAAAGAAATTAAAGGTCAGCTTTAAAAGAATTAGTCAACTCCAAATATCAGATGTTAACAATTTAGACCCGCTTCACAATTTTAAACGATTACAAAAAATCAAACAAAGTACATATTAATAAATTACATTTGACCAGCCCATCTTCAGATCGGGGCACAAGCTCGCTGGGAGCACAATAGGCCCCTGGCCAAGACCTCGGGCGCAGCACCCGGAGACAGTAAGGTCACCACTACAACGTGTGCAGCAAACACTCTCTTAACCAGTGGAAGGGTAAAACTAAGCTAAAGCTTTTGGCCCAGCTGTGCAAGATATCTCACTTAGAGCGGGTATAAACAAGAATCAAGGTAATTTATAATTTAAATCTAAAACAACTATTTGAGTATTGTACAAAATATTCCACTTATTCCGCTAAAGAGCATGGAGTTGGATATACTACTGACTTCAAGGACCATGTCACTGCCACTGATTAAAGTGGATCTCCTTTATTAAGTTCAACACAGTGGCAAGAGGAAAGCTAAATTTAAAATTGAGCACAGACCTCAAGGTCTTAAAAACAGAATGACAAGAAGTCAACAGCTTGAAATTCTACTTAGAAAAAAGGCATGCTCTATAGAGAGAAGCCCATTTCCATAGGGGAAGGAGTTGACCACATACCAGCGAGCCCTCCAAGTAATCACTACTTAAATGCAAATTGCGTGAATGCAGCACAACTGAAGTTGAAAATCAAGTGGTAGGCAAGTGTCAAGCTGCTTCAAACAAACTGCAGACCACCTACACTTATACTCATAAATTAAGGATAATGTTGGTACATGGTGAAACAATGCTGTGGTTGACGGTTTGCGGGTTTAAATCATCTTGGGGTATGGCCATGCTGTGCATTTGACCTGCGGTCGTCGCACGGTGGCGCTGGCAGCAGTCCACATACACAGAGGTGTGTTGCAGCATGTCAGAGTAAGGTGTAGCGAGTAAGTGTGCAGACGTTATCAGGCGTGCTAATGGTGACTGTGTGTTGAAAATGGCTCAAAGAACACATATTGATGACGTTGTGAGGGGTAGAACACTAGGGCGACTGGAGGCTGGTCAAACGCAACAGGTCGTAGCACGGGCCCTCCGTGTACCACAAAGTGTGATCACAAGATTATGGGAACGATTCCAGCAGACAGGAAACTTGTCCAGACGCTACAGTATGGGACGTCCACAGTGTACAACACCACAAGAAGACCGATATCTCACCATCAGTGCCCGCGGAGTACTGCACGCAGCC
This sequence comes from Schistocerca serialis cubense, assembly GCF_023864345.2. NCBI lineage: Eukaryota > Metazoa > Arthropoda > Insecta > Orthoptera > Acrididae > Schistocerca > Schistocerca serialis. The sequence goes on from NC_064646.1 coordinate 17,264,533, forward strand.
TTGCTAGGGACCTTACCACAGTCACTGGAACAATTGTCTCCAGACACACAGTCTACAGACGATTGAACAGACATGATTTATTCGCCCGGAGACCTGAAAGGTGCATTCCACTGACCCCTGGTCACAGGAGAGCCAGTAAACCCTGGTGTCAAGAACACAGTACATGGTCATTGGAACAGTGGTCCCAGGTTATGTTCATGGACGAGTCCAGGTATAGTCTGAAAAGTGATTCTCGCCGGGTTTTCATCTGACGTGAACCAGGAACCAGATACCAACCCCTTAATGTCTTTGAAAGGGAACTCCATGGAGATCATGGTTTGATAGTGTGGTGTGGAATTATGATTGGTGCACGTACACCCCTGCCTGTCTTTGATAGAGGAACTGTAGCAGGTCAGGTGTATTGGGACGTCATTTCGCACCAGAATGTCCACCTTTTCAGGGGTACAGTGGGTCCCACCTTCCTCCTGGTGGATGATATCGCATGGCCTCCCCGAACTGCCATTTTGGAGGAGTATCTTGAAACAGAAGATATCAGGCGCATGGAGTGGCCTGCCTGTTTTCCAGACTTAAACCCCATCGAATCACGTCTGGGTTTGCTCTCGGTCGACGTATCGCTGCACGTCTTCAGACCCCTACGACACTTCAGGAGCTCCTACAGGCACTGGTGCAAGAATGGGAGCAGCTGCTCGACTACCTGATCCAGAGTATGCCAAACCGTTGTGCGGCCTGTGTATGTGTGCATGGTGATCATACCCTATATTGATGTCGGGGTACATGCGCAAGAAACAGTGGAGTTTTGTAGCACATGTGTTTGGGGGTGATTTTCTCAACTTATCACCAATACTGTGGTCTTACAGACCTGTGTCGTATGTGTTCCCTATGTGCCTATGCTATTAGCGCCAGTTTTGTGTAGTGCCACGTTGTGTGGCACCACCTTCTGCAATTATCCTTAATTTATGAGTATGCATGTAGATAAGTCTCCAGCCAGGACGTGGCTCCATCCTACCATCAACCGTTCGCCTCGAAAACCTCCATCTCGCTTCGCTCCTTCCTTCCTACTACAGAGACCAAAGATACTCCAACCGAAAAGAAAGTGCTCAATTCGCTGGGCGCAAGCTATCGACCTCACAGTACAGTTCAAGATTGATCTGGGAATTTGAGATCGCGGGCCCAGTCCTGGTGGACTCCTGACCATTCCACCGCTCACACGTGGCCTTCTCTGCCAGCAGGTGATGGCAGTGCTGTTGGTGGGCCTGGTGGCGAGCGCCAGCGCCATCTTGGGGGGCCCAGATTGCCCTGGCTGCCCGCAGGTGACCCAGCAGCAGGTCCAGGCTCAACAGCAGACTCAACAGCAGACTCAGCAGCAGGGTCAACCCCAGGTGTCCAGCGGGGCACGCCTCGCCGTCTACTCGTCACCCTTCTACTCCACTGGCATCGTCCCGTCAGTCTACTCGGCCAGAGTCGTGCCCACTATATCTGGGATTTACCCCTACTACGCCAGGATCTGATGTCCAGACTTACTGAATTCCAGATCTATCTGATGACGTCTGTTGCAATTCACTGTCTAAAACTATATATGAATTCTCATAATTAAAATTCTTCTTGTGCCATCATAAATTGTGCTTTTATTACATAGTTATCTCCCAGACCGTATCCTCTTAAATCCTAGCATCCCATGTTGTGTTGTTATCCAATGGGAAGTTAAATTTACCTACATCAGTGAACCTACATCATATCAGTTGGGTTGGAATTGCCAGTGTCTGTGGTCATTTTGTATCGAGGAAAAACAGAAGGTAGGATGACATGATTACATAACATTGTCAGAAGGAGAGGGCAATCTGTAAATTTCAATAACGTAATTTTCTTTCTATAGCAGTTTGATGACCCAGATCGTACACATACATGGACAACTAGTTTCGGGACGTTAAACTGCCATCTTCAGATCACCTACATACATGGACCATGGTTCCACTCTCTGTAGTGTGTGGTCCATTAATCATGGACGTACCTGGGAACAACTCGTTGAAGTAGATGTTCCAGTATAGTTTTATACACGAAAATGTACAATAAAACTATGATTGTGCCAAACACGCACACAACTGACAACACATATACAGCAGACAATATCGTATGAGCCATACATGTATGATCAGAAAGTTTTGTAAGTATTGGGCACAATCTAAGTTTTATTGCATAATGTGTGAAGTTATACTGGAGCATCTTTTTCAACGAGTAGTTTCAAAATACGTCCATGAATAAATGGTCATACACTACATACAGTGGCACAGTTGTCCATGTATGTAGATGATCTGAAGATGGCAATTTAACCTGCCGGAAATTATATTCAAAGATTGATATGCTTTTAAATCAGTTGGGTTTTGTTGTCAAGTCGTAAGTCTTTGAACAACAAGTGTAAAACGGTACTGCCTAGACCAGTTCAGACTGCCAGGAAAATGACAGTATGGTTCCTCCCAGAGGGAAAGATAGCCTGCTTGTGAGTATCGGTAAGCGAGAAGGAATACACCCTTGTCAACTTAGGCTCCGTGCCTCGCAGCCAGGCTGTACAGGAATGAACAGCGCTTACAACTATATTGTGAACACAACAAAGGTTCGGCGTGAGTCACTTATTTTATTTACGCAGTTAGGCGTTCAGAATGTACATACTATCATCTTAAGGTTCATTGCTACAAGAATTATATTCTTCTACTGCCTAAGTTACGCCTGAGCCACCGCCATCACAAATTTAATTTATTGAACAACGGTGGTCCTAGCATATGTGGAACATAGGTGCTGTAACTCAGAAGATTATAAAAATAGGCAGTCGTTCTTCATTCTCGTGCTTTCAAACAGCAGTGCCTGCTCTCTGCCACCATCTCTAACAGTCATCATGGTGTAACTGTTATACTTATCTGAGGCACATCGAAAAAATTTACCTTTTAAAATTGTTTCCGAAATCAGGAATGATTTGTAGTTAAATTGTTTTAATAAATTAGATGATAGCCACTATGGAACCCTTTTAATTACTGTTTGCTGTACATTTCAAGTTAAACTCAAGTGTACAAATGCAGGGTATGCTACTTTCGTTGAGTATTAGATTGGTCATAAATAAAAGAATTATATTATCAGTACCTTGGTGAAGATCGAGTAATGAGTTTGTGTTGAAATATGCTACAGTCAACACATTTGGGGGAACAACTAAGCTCGCGGTTCACACAGTTATCGCAGAACACTAATTACAGGAGGAAGAAAGAACTACAAAAGGAACCACGCTTGCACTCGCTGTCTTCACCGAGCGACATCAATAATGTTTGATGCACTAACAACAAGCCAAGAGATGTACCGCAATAATAATGAAACGTCAAATCAAACCACCTTCAACCGTCGGCATTTAAAATTGTTTCTTATTTATGCGACCAATTTCGGCGTTTCACTACGTCATCTTCATGCTGAAACTTGTCGTATAAGTAAAATAAAACTTTTAAAGATAGACCGCTGAAGGTGTTTTTCATTTGATTTTCTATATTGAAAAGCAGAAGTACCTCAATCATCCTGTATGAAGATGGATTTATTGGCACTGATTAAACCCCTTAAAATCTTAGAAGGAAGGTCAGCGTTGGCAGTAATTTTGATGATTTATAAACAGCAAAATCGATTTTCGATCACATAATGATAATCTTCAGTGCTGGAGGTTAAAAGTTTTCACATAGTGATCAGTGAATTATTCAGTGTTTTTGACTTCCAGCACTGAAGGTGATCATTATGTGATCGAAAAGCGATGTTGCTATTAATAAATCATCAAAATTACGGCCAACGCTGACCTTCCTTTTAATTTTACTTATTACATGGTCATTGTGCACGCAGCACTCTATGGAGTCACCAATCGTCAAAACTAGAAGCACTTCGTACGGTATTTCACAGTTCCTACTACAAGATTCTAGGGGTGTATTGGGCACTTACTAAATTAGGTTTTGATCACGAACCGATGTCGGGTACGGAAAGTTAGGATATAAAGTAAGTTTGAAAACCGAACTTTTTCAAATCTCTCACTTGAAGGTACGCACAGAAACTAAGAAGAGGGCACTATAGTTAGTCCCTGTTGTAATTGCGCTACGACACAGCAATTTCATCAGACAGCTGCGAGAGATTGGTAGTTTCGTAACCAGGAGGGTTGACAGTGGTGATCCGTGGACGCCCTGCACTCTCGGTGCTGAAGAGGGTGTCCTTTGTCACATAGAAGAGAATCCGACTACAAATACTGGAACACTGCCTATTTGTTGGATTGGTGTGCTGCACTCACGTCACACCTCATAGTCTCTGTTGTGAGCATACCGTAAAGTGGGAGATTTGAAAGTTATGTAATTTTCAAACTTATTCCACATCCAAATGGTACATTTCTGGACAATGGTTCCTCATCAAAACTTTAACTACTAAATCGTCTGTACTACGCGTATAAGCATTCTTTCAAGAGACTGATGTAATTTATTAAATGGCATTCAAATGTTCTTTGAAAAAATGTACCTTGCTTGTTATCTTTTACAGTGAAATTTTTACATAGATAGCTGTCCGACATCGGCAATCTGACTCTCCCGCATCGGCATTGATCTTGTTCAGCGACCCTTACTCCTTCTTACTACATACTGTTCGTGACTGCGTATGCTTGTCACTATATACGTAGTGACACATTTCCTTTCACTTCTTGGAAAAATGCTAAATTTATTTTACGAGAGATTCAAGGATGAAACAGTCACCTGAATATAAAGGATGCATTGTGGCCAGACATATGATGCAGCTGATGAAGCTTAGTGAACTGAATTTTATTTTATATATAATGTTTAAGAATGAATGATCGTATTGCTTTCACTTGTTCGGTGCTTACACGACTGGAACCGCCTGCAGTGATTCAGCTACACGCGTGCAGCAGCAGCTGGGCGTGTGGAAACAGCGAAATGAATACAGCGACAAAGCACAAAAATTTGGCTTGTGTTTGTCACTGTTAATGATTTGACATTACGTGAGCCAAAGGATTTAAAATGTTGTTAAAACTAATCTTGCGAACCAATATCTTTGATACAGCTTCATGACTTTAACGTCAATAGTGTGAAATTGTTTACTTTTGCCCCAAATACAATCGAGAGGGATTGCCAATACAAGCACTCACTGAACGAAAAATTATTGTAATGAAGTAATTTTTACTATCTGTGCATCCAGACTGAAAAAATCTCAACTTCAGTATCCGTTTAGTATTTCTCTTCAAGCAAATTCTTCAGTAAAGCATTCACTGTTACCAGATTCCGCGAAGCAAAATCGGAGTCAGAGCATTTCATTAAAAAATGATGTCTAAGCACTCATGTTTTATTGTATCATTAAAAGACTAAATATTCTACAGAATTTTTATTCCTGTAATAACATTATTCAAGAATTCAAGTGAAGCCCGCAAATCGTTACAGATCCGCAATGGCATTTGGCTTGTAGAAAACTCTTACTTATTTACTTAATAATTCAACGAGAGGAGGTGTTCAGAAGGAACAAGGTAAGTTAATATTTTGACTATTGAATTATATTCTGAAATTGTGCACACAGTAGTACATTTACACTACATACGTTTCCGTTTTACAAGCAAAAGCGTCAGAGGCGCTATCGTACAACAACTTCCTTGTTGTACAGCGAGACAAAAGAGAGTTGATCAGTTTTCTCCTTGGCGGCACTTCATACTTTTATTATGCCAGACTGGTTGATGAGTTTATCCAAAGAAAACAATGTCATCTGCTACTCTTTATACATTTTATATGCTGCGGACGCACTGTATTGCTTTTCATTTCACACTTCATCATATTTTCACAACGCGACACGGTTCCCTTTCTTATAGCCGTGACACATACATGGTGTTTCACGATCATATACAAATATTTTAATATGTTATTCTACAAGTAAAACTAAAGAAAAAAGTTCACATAAACATAGGTCCGCAAATGTTTACTTACGGAGTTACGGGTAATAAATGATTTTGCCTAAAATTTAGCAACTTCGCTAATATGAAGACATCGCAAAACTGTACGAGGTTAAAGTAAAGCACGACTTCCATTTATTTTGCTGTTATTGATCTGGTGAATCTAATAAAACATTTCCCAGACATGTTGCTGCAGTAGTTTCCCTCACACCACTAGTGAGGAGGTACTGTAGAGAATTGGGGAGACAAGAAATTTATGGTGCAGCTTGACTAGACGAAGGAATCGATTGATACGACACATACCGAGCCATCAAGAGATCACCAGTTTAGTATCGGAAAGAAGTGTTGGAGGTAAATATCAGAGTGAGATCAAGAGATGAATACAGATTGAGAAGGACGTAGGTTACAGTAGTTATTCGAAGATGAAGCGCCTTGCACAGGATAGAGTAGCATGGAGACCTGCAACAAACCAGTCTTCCCGCTGAAGACCACAATAACAACTACAACAATATCTGTATTGTGCGAAGAGTTGCAATTTGCCCTAAGGAATAAAAAGTGTGAGATCCTCCACACCAATTACAAAAAAAAGTTAAATTTCGGTTATAGAATGAATCACACAAATGCAGCTAACGAGTCAGTAAAATACCTCATTATTACAGTAACGAACGACTTAAATTGGAACGATCACATAGAAAATATTATTCCAAAGGTCAAACAAAAGACGTGTTTTACTGGAAGAAGACTTAAAGTATGCAAAAAATTTACTAATGCGACTGCTTACAATACACTTGTCCGTCTTTTTCTAGAACTTTTGCTGCACCGTACGGTATCGTCAACAGATGCAATTGACGGAGGACATTGAAAGAGTTAAAATAAAGACGACTCGTGTGGATTGTCACCTAAATGGGGAAGGGATGTGATACGCGAGTTGGTTTGACTTCGTTAAAAGAAAGAATTTTTCACCAACTTCCTCCTTCGAATGCCAAAATATTTTGACAACACTCTCCTATATCGGGAGACATGTACATCGTAATAAAATAACAGAAATAAGAGTTTCCTCAGAAATGTTTAGGCACTAATTTTCCAACGAGCTAGTCGAAAAACAGCCTCAAAGTGATTCTACGAACACTCTGCTAAACAATAAAAATTGCAGAGTAATTACACTCCTGGAAATTGAAATAAGAACACCTTGAATTCATTGTCCCAGGAAGCGGAAACTTTATTGACACATTCCTGGGGTCAGATACATCACATGATCACACTGACAGAACCACAGGCACATAGACACAGGCAACAGAGCGTGCACAATGTCGGCACTAGTACAGTGTATATCCACCTTTCGCAGCAATGCAGGCTGCTATTCTCCCATGGAGACGATCGTAGAGATGCTGGATGTAGTCCTGTGGAACGGCTTGCCATGCCATTTCCACCTGGCGCCTCAGTTGGACCAGCGTTCGTGCTGGACGTGCAGACCGCGTGAGACGACGCTTCATCCAGTCCCAAACACGCTCAATGGGGGACAGATCCGGAGATCTTGCTGGCCAGGGTAGTTGACTTACACCTTCTAGAGCACGTTGGGTGGCACGGGATACATGCGGACGTGCATTGTCCTGTTGGAACAGCAAGTTCCCTTGCCGGTCTAGGAATGGTAGAACGATGGGTTCGATGACGGTTTGGATGTACCATGCACTATTCAGTGTCCTCTCGACGATCACCAGTGGTGTACGGCCAGTGTAGGAGATCGCTCCCCACACCATGATGCCGGGTGTTGGCCCTGTGTGCCTCGGTCGTATGCAGTCCTGATTGTGGCGCTCACCTGCACGGCGCCAAACACGCATACGACCATCATTGGCACCAAGGCAGAAGCGACTCTCATCGCTGAAGACGACACGTCTCCATTCGTCCCTCCATTCACGCCTGTCGCGACACCACTGGAGACGGGCTGCACGGTGTTGGGGCGTGAGCGGAAGACGGCCTAACGGTGTGCGGGACCGTAGCTCAGCTTCATGGAGACGGTTGCGAATGGTCCTCGCCGATACCCCAGGAGTAACAGTGTCCCTAATTTGCTGGGAAGTGGCGGTGCAGTCCCCTACGGCACTGCGTAGGATCCTACGGTCTTGGCGTGCATCCGTGCGTCGCTGCGGTTCGGTCCCAGGTCGACGGGCACGTGCACCTTCCGCCGACCACTGGCGACAACATCGATGTACTGTGGAGACCTCACGCCCCACGTGTTGAGCAATTCGGCGGTACGTCCACCTGGCCTCCCGCATGCCCACTATACGCCCTCGCTCAAAGTCCGTCAACTGCACATACGGTTCACGTCCACGCTGTCGCGGCATGCTACCAGTGTTAAAGACTGCGATGGAGCTCCGTATGCCACGGCAAACTGGCTGACACTGACGGCGGCGGTGCACAAATGCTGCGCAGCTAGCGCCATTCGACGGCCAACACCGCGGTTCCTGGTGTGTCCGCTGTGCCGTGCGTGTGATCATTGCTTGTACAGCCCTCTCGCAGTGTCCGGAGCAAGTATGGTGGGTCTGACACACCGGTGTCAATGTGTTCTTTTTTCCATTTCCAGGAGTGTATGTACATACATTTGTAGATGAATCGAGTTCCTTATTCAGCATAAGGAGCAAGTCATCTGTAGTGGCCGCTTAAACAGAAATATTAAAAGCAGGGATTAATGCTATGTATAATAATGATGAACACCGTTACACTGCTCTTACTAAAGCATAAATGTTTCCACACCATTATGGTAAATCGACAGATCGTGATGCACCGGCTCTTACATAACGTAGTTGCACGTACACTTCAGTAATATTTAAGGGGATTCGGTGAGAGGCAAATTAATCACAAAATGAAAAAAATGTAAAGGGAACATCAACATTGTTGAGAATGGTGATGATTACCATCACTCAAATGACAGCCCTCGATATAACACATTTCTTATAATCAGTTTTTACAAAAATAATTAACTTTTTGATGTGCGTTGCGAATCCGCACTGTACTGAAATAAATGGAAGGTTAATTGTTTCTGACTGGCAGTGAGGTTAGGTGTTCATTCTACACGGATACCGGCGCCCCTGTTCTGTTTAGGGTACTTCTAGAGCAATTTGCTGTTCGCCCCTTCGTTAACAACACACACACACACACACACAAGAAGTTGTCATCATTATTTAGAGAATTACGGTTAGATACAGACGTAGGTTTAAGTTTGAAAACTGTTTGTTGTATTTGTGACTTGGCGTAAATCACATTTTGTTGTAATAAACCAGTTGAACGTTCAAATGAATTCTAAAATACTGTTTGTGTTAGATATGTATCTTATGTATGTACGTATGTATGTACCTTTATGGGAACATGCAACAGATGAAATCAGGTGAAATGAACAAAAAATTACCGTTAATTTATAGCATTAGAATATTTCAGTGAGGAATTGTGTTCAATATTTACGTATGTATGCTTTAATTTATTTGAGGTTTCCATTCATTGATACGAACATCCGACCTCAACATTGTCTGGACTGATTACATTTCACTGTTATAGCGATGTGGAAACTCTAATGAACTTCACTTAAGACTTCCGTGATAATTGGCTGTGGTTGATGTATAAAACTCTCCCCTGACGTTTCGTATCCGACTACGGGAGACATCCTTCGACGTAAAGCGGCCTTACCTTGGATGATGTCTCCAGCACTAGGAGACCAAACGTGAGGGGAGAGTTTTATACATCGAACACGACCTATCAGCCCGGAAGTTTCAAGTGAAGACAATACCGGCCGGGAAAGCTTACACTGTATGATCTAATGAACTGCTAATAATCTCAAGCTTTCATCTATGGATCGCGGAGGTTTTATGCTCGAAGGTATGGAAGTGGAAATTTCAAAGATCGTAAACGGAAAGTAACTGTGACAGTGTAGAAATTCCCCAAGATAAGCAAAATCATCTGCTAGAATTCAAATTCATAGTAACAGACACACTCTGCAAGCAAGAAAAAGATGTAAAAACAGAGAGGTTTGCCTTCAGCCAGTGTACAGGCAGAATTAGTATGCAAGAAGCTTCGGGGTTCGACAAAACCGGTTCGATATAAGTACACACGAACTGATCAAGTAGATCATTGGCCTCACATTACAGGTACAAGGCAAACCCATAAAAGATCAAATTGTAAAGCAAAGACAGTACACATGTGCAGTACGTGTAACGTTCGTCTGTGCCTAAACAGGAGAATATATCATTTCCGAGAAATCACGAGCAGGTCTACATCGTGTTATACAAAGTTATTTCAAATGTATGAAACCAAGTATTATTCGTTTTTAATCATCTGAATCCTGTGAACCTATCATCAAAACACTAAAAAGAAATCTTTTAGTAAATGAAGAGTTACTGAATTTGTCAAATGTCTTTTTTCTCAAATATGCAACATACTTAATTAAAACTGACTGGTATAACATATCTTACGTGTGACCTTTTGAACTATATAACACATCATTAACGATTACAAAATACGAGTTTTTATTTTTCAATGCAATTAGAAATTTATTCAGGTATTTGGGAGTTAAATAAAATTGTAAAAATCTAGCAAAGGAACTTTAGAAGCTCGTTGTATAATGTATCTTAGTAAAGAAAAAGAAACATCTGCAAGATACCGAGAAGAATTATTTATCCCGAAGAACCTTCATATTGTGAGCAGAAGCGTTATGTACGAGAGACGTTCAGTACGTAATGCAACACATTATTTTTCTCGGCTAATTTCGCTTCAAGAAATGCGTAATTCTCTCTGGGATACTGCAGAACATTCCCGCTTCAGTCCGAATAGTTTCATGAAGATCTGATTGGTGGTGTCGCTATGTGTTGCCGTTAACATGGCGTCAGAATCGGAGGAACATTCCAAGCGAACAGCCGTCACAGAATTTCTTTTGTGGGGAACCAGACCATTGCATATACCCATAGGCGCTTGCAGAATGCTTATGGACACCTGGCAGTGGACAAAAGCACGACGAATCATTGTGCGAGGCGTCTCTCTTCATCTCAACAAGATCGCGGAATTCTGTCTGACCTCCCGCGTTCCGGCCCGCCGCACGCAATATTGGAACGTGCGGACACTTAGGCGTGTTCGAGACCACAAAAATACAAACGAAATTCTCGTTATCTATGAAAACCCAACGCCCCACCAAGTCTGCACACAAATTTGCGTTGGACTGTTCTTCCTCTTCCATCCTACAGACTGGATCTAGCAATCTTCCAGTTTCCATCTGTTTGACCCTATGGAGGATGCATGATGTATGATTGGATGGTTACTGATACAGCAAGACGTAGGCTTCGACGTCGACTGGTAGAGTGGAACCATTCGGGCATGCAGGCCCTCACAGTAAGGTGGCGACCGACCGTCACATTGAACAAAGGTTATGTTGGAAAACAGGGTTTTGTAGCCAGAACAATGGAGCCTAATATGGGGTATTGGAATCCCGAATAAAATCAACCCGCTTAGGAAAAAAAGTGTAACAATACTTAAGTAGCGCTCCACGTATTAAGAAAACTTCTCCAATACATTTAGAGTTATAGACAGTTTACAGCTCAAAATTACAAATTAATTAATATGAATTACTATATGAGGTAAAGTATGTAGCTGCTTCTATTAATTAAAGAAAATAGGGCAATTATAAAAGACAGTTCATGTAGAGCAAACATTTTCAATAACAAACTTTAAAAATTACGTAAGAAAATTGGTATGGGTAGGGAAAGCAGAGCGTTAAAAACCTGGTACAAAAAGAGTCTTTTTGTAGTTAAAATATTTCTCTCAAGCGCAACAAAAAAATTTTGAAATAGAAACCTTTATAACCTTGTAATTTTTTAAGGGACGTACTAAAGCTTGTAGCTTCTTAAGATGTGATATCGAGAGGCGTATGTGCACAGATGATGAACTAGGGATGATAGGACTCACTGAAGCATGACTTCACAGTCGACGAGACGTTAAACCTTAATCTTTCCTCTCTATAAGAAGATATCGCTAAAGACAGTATGTCGCAGTGGCATGTATCAGTTACCATATACGTGCGAGATTTGTCAATTACCTGCAAAATACTGGGATACTCAAAGAATGAAAATTAGTATTACAAGAAGATGTGTTACTGAGACATCTAGGTAAATATTCACTTAGAAAGGAGGGAAGAAGAAACCAAGTGAGATGTCATGAAAAATCTTAACTGTACCAAAAACGTATAAGGTTTACTATTTCGTGGAGCACATGGCTCATCTTATGCCTGGTGCACATTGCTCTTCATAAAAGTTGCAACGCGAAGAAGGGTAGTATATAACAAAATTATGGGTCTTCTCCGTGACTAATATAGTAGAAAGAAGACTCGTACATGATTTTTAGGTGTAGCGAAAGCAGCTACACCGGCCAGTCTCTATTGGCAGAAGAAACGGCTCTAACTGAGCTTGAATGACAATTACGGGTATGGCATTCGGGTGCTGCCTCAGCTCAGTGCCAGAGATTATCAATCGTAGTGGCTGATGAGACATGAAACGTCACGCTTTCTGCCACATTCTTACTCGAGGTGTTCCACAAATAAAAGTGTAACTGTGCTTTCGGCGTCTGAATGAGATAACCCATGCGTAATATTTCTATATGTTTTTATGGCTACGTTGTACGTTGTACTAAACAACGGTACATGAGTATTTAAGCCATTTGAAGACTAATAATTATCAATAATTATAGCTACTACAAGTCCTATGTTTTTAGGCTACTTATTACCTCCAAATACATATGGCAAGCCATTGATGATTATTTTCAGAGTCAGGTGTTGAAGTGTGGACACATGAACGCAGAATGTTTAAGGTACCACATACAAAAACATCTTGACTTATACCAGTTACATTTTGAATACAGAATGTAATACGTAATACTACATCATTAGCCATATCTACTTTGTGCAGATGCGCTGAAATGCTTATCATCTGTACCGAAAGAGGTGTCGCAGTGGTTAGGACATTGGAGTCGCATTCGCGTGGACAGCCCGCGTCCGGCCATCCAGATTTAGGTTTTCCGTGATTTCCCTAAATCACTCTGGGATAATTCCGGAATGTTTGCTTTGAAACGGTACGGCCATTTCCCTTCCCTATCTATTGTTCTCCTTCTCTAATGACCCAATGTCGACGGGACATTAAACCTAATCTTCCTTCCTTCCTTTTTGCTCATCATTTGATTATCCAAGCATGTTCTCTTTACACTGATGTAGCTTTAACTGCCTGCAGTGCATTTCTTATACAACAAATAGTATGCCGGTATTTACAGAAGGCTAGTTAATTCACAGAGCGATGTCATATTTTCGTGGGGAGAGATTGCTTTGGATGTTCCATAAGGTTCGACACAGTTGAATTATGAAAAGATCGAACAAACATCGCTCCCAGTCGTAACATTAATTGCCTACGTAAATCACTTAATCGGAACCATGTTTCGAGGCTAGACCTCACATCAGACTACAACGGCAGTAAGTGCAAATATGTGTTGAAGTTCCTTTGTATAGACTTGGTGTGTGCTGTGGTCTTCGTATGTACTGTGGTCATCTTCGTTGCTGTGGCGTGGCACATTGCATTTCTGCTCATTGTGAATAACCCATATTTTGCTTTGAATAAATTAACACAAACATAGCTGTGAAGCTGAGTGAGTAAATATCAACAGATAACGTAGCAAATTATCATTTTGTGTAAGTTATTAACTGGTTGTGCAGAAATGGGTCTTAAGATGCACAGCTCTTTTAGTACACTCCAAACTTCACTACCAATGTCTAACTTAGTGTACTCACCTAAGGTAATAACCATAATAAACCGAAATTAAGTTTTATCTTCTCGGATACTCATAAAAATGGAAACTTAAACTGAGAAACCAACAAAAGCTTTTAGGGTCAGATAATTTTGTAAAAAGAACAACGAATCCCTTAGTTGGCATACAAGTCAGTTACTTAATATAGAAGCACATTCAGTGGTATTGTAGAGTATAATAATTTGGCATAACTCATCCCTTTAACAAAAAGGACTAACTCCCCAAATGTACTCACATTATTGGCTGAGAACAATAGCGATCAGTTTAAAAAAATAAAAAAATAAAACACTGTAGTTTGTAAGGGATGTTTCTCTCGACAGTTGTGTGACGTAGTAAATCTACACTTTACGTATTACTGGCTCTCTGGAACCTCCGAATCAGCGAACTTTGTCCGGCAAGACGTATTTTCTTGTTGTTTTACGTGTTGTCAACAATTTCCAATCAATACCTGTCAGGAACTATTATCCAAGGAGGTTCGGATCGGACTGAACGGTCAGGCGTAACTGCGTAGTACAAATACTATTTGAACAGTTTGCTAAAGTCGGCTGCGTGGGTAGCAGTGACTCACCATCCATGGTGTTCTCGGAAGGTGCGCATAATTACATGCGAAACCCGTGCACAAAACAGTATCATTCCTCTTTATCATTGGCTTCCGTTGGTGGAACACGTCACTTGAATAGGCTACTGTGGTATGTTATAACGAGAAAGAGTAATGCAGAAAAGCAATATAGCCATGGCAAATTCGGCATGAAGTGGAATAAATTTAACAATTAATATAAGCGTAGTTGTGTCTAGGCACTTTGAAGAAATATTATTGCACCTAGATTTGTGGAGCCTTAATATTCATAAGCTAAAGAGAAACGTTCTTACTCTGGTGTTCAAATTTAAAGCAACAAACCACTATTTCCCCGTCCTGTATCTAACTGATGATATAATCATACAAACAGTCAACAGACCTCCGTACGGTCGTGTCCTTCACGGAAGACGGCTCTCTGATCAACGGACGACTCACGCCAACAATGACGTCAGGGCATCTGTCAAACTGGATAGTGTTTATCGAGTAGTCCTACATCCACAATCGCTATGTGCACAGTCATAGACGGTGCAATATGGTGCGGAAAAGATGCTTACCAGGCTCTCTGCGGTGGAGGGCCATGGGAAAAATGGGAGCAGAACAGTCGCTAACTGATGTGGCCCTACGGCTTAATGTGAATCGTTCTGTTCTTTCCCGGATGTGGCGACAGTTTATAGAGATCGAAACTGTATCCCGAAGACTAGGGTGGGGCCGTCCAAGTGTAGCGTCAGCAAGAGAGAACCGTTATTTGGCTGTAAGGGAACGATGATAACGCCTCAGAACTGCGAGGCAACTGGCGTCTGATCTCGCAGCACCCACTGGTCGTGCTGTAGCGAGGCAAACGGTGCACAGACGGCTTCGGCAGAGTGGCCTTTACTGTCAGAGACCTGCTGTATGTGTACCTCTGACGTCTAGAAAGGAGCCGTCAACATGCTAGTGGACGGTCGAACAGTGGGCCAATGTTGTTTCCACAGATGAGGTCCGATATGGTCTGAAGAGTGATTCCCGACGGATTCTCATCTGGAGGGAGCTTGGAACACGATTTAGGGAAAGACACTGATATCGAGGATGATACTTAACGGTGGGGGTATGGATTACGTTGAACACTCGAACACTTCTTCACCAAATTGTACGGTTAGGTCGTGACGAGATCTGGGGACCTCATGTGAGGTTATTGCGAGGTGCTGTGGGCCCAGACTTCGTATTGCTCTACGATAACGCGCGGTCTCCGCGTCGTTGATGTTTCCTTGGAGACCGAAGGTACTGCACGCGTGGTGTGGCTTTTCGCTCTCCCTATTTGAATCCCATAGAGCACGTGTGGGATGCACTAGGGACATGGGTTGCATCGCGGCGGCATCCACCAACAACTCTCCAAGACTTGCGAGCAGCTCTGCAGGAACAATGGGCGTTATTGCCTCAATATGACACTGATAGTACCACTCACAGCATGCCCTGTCGTTTGTCAGGCCTGTACTGCTGCCAGAGGTGGTCACACCCCATACCGAGCTTTAACCAGCTGTCGGAATGTCTGTGTAAATCCGTTAAGGTGTAAAAATGTAACACAATTTTTGTTTACCACTATGCATATTGCAGTTGTTTATGTTCTGTATTCTTTATATTGTTCAGGTGATTAATATAAACTGATTATGGTGTTTTGTGGAAAGATAAACGCAACCCTGCCAAATTGGCGTTTGTTTCTTTAAATTTCGACAGCAGTGTATATTAGTCAACACGACCAAAATTATTTCGCAACGAAGCACTTGGTCTCTTAACAGTCACTGCACAATAATGGAATATGAAGTAAGCGGTACCTTACAAATTATATCGTTTTCGTTGTATCAGTGACTTTCAATAGCCTATGAAATGATTCTTATAAGACTAACTGCATCAAGTCTCTCCTACTTATGGTGACTCCAGGACATGTTCTGACCTATCTACATCATTCCAAGGAAGACTGAAAATGTTCGATTAGACGAAACCGGTGTAACTACAGAGATACGTGATGCGATTATTTCACTGCAAAGATAAGCAGTTATAACTGTGCGTAAGATGCATGCATGTTTTTTTTTTTTTTTTTTTTTTTTTTTGCAGATGCTTTCTTCAGCAGGTGGGAATAATAGACACAGTTACACTGTTCATATTCATTCGCTAAATTTGTTTTCAACAATCTGTTTAAGTCTGAGAGTATTAAAAATAATCACAAACCCAAAGCTAGGAAGAATTGCTTGGATTACCCGCTGTTCACTCTACGACTGCGCGCTGACAACTAACGCCTCCAAATATTTTAAGTGGAAATCCGTAAAGGTTTCTACACAAAACAAACTTCATTAATTTTCTTCATCTTTATTCTTCACATCTACGTACTATTTCTCAACGTAGTCACCAGTGCTGGAGATATGTGGCAAGATGTACTGTCAATGCGATGTGGAGGATTCCATACATGTCACTCATGATTGCCTATTATGACTATTTGCCAATTTACTTGTTATATTATGTTTCAATATTAACGATGAAGGCGATGGTTCGATAACTGACGTCGTGACGAAACTTTTTTTTTTTTTTTTTGGTCATCAGTCTACTGACTGAATTGATGCGGCCCGCCACGAATTCCTTTCCTGTGCTAACCTCTTCATCTCAGAGTAGCACTTGCAACCTACGTCCTCAATTATTTGCTTGACGTATTCCAATCTCTGTCTTCCTTCACAGTTTTTGCCCTCTACAGCTCCTTCTAGTACCATGGAAGTCATTCCCTCATGTCTTAGCAGATGTCCTATCATCCTGTCCCTTCTCCTTATCAGTGTTTTCCACATATTCCTTTCCTTTCCGATTCTGCGTAGAACCTCCTCATTCCTTACCTTATCAGTCCACCTAATTTTCAACATTCGTCTATAGCACCACATCTCAAATGCTTCGATTCTCTTCTGTTCCGGTTTTCCCACAGTCCATGCTCCAGACGTACATCCTCAGAAATTTCTTCCTCAAATTAAGGCCGGTATTTGATATTAGTAGACTTCTCTTGACCAGAAATGCCTTTCTTTGTCATAGCGAGTCTGCTTTTGATGTCCTCCTTGCTCCGTCCGTCATAGGTTATTTTACTGCCTAGGTAGCAGAATCACTTAACTTCATTGACTTCGTGACCATCAATCCTGATGTTAAGTTTCTCGCTGTTCTCATTTCTACTACTTCTCATTACCTTCGTCTTTCTCCGATTTACTCTCAAACCATACTGTGTACTCATTAGACTGTTCATTCCGTTCAGCAGATCATTTAATTCTTCTTCACTTTCACTCAGGATAGCAATGTCATCAGCGAATCGTATCATTGATATCCTTTAACCTTGAAATTTAATTCCACTCCTGAACCTTTCTATTAATTCCATCATTGCTTCCTCGATGTACAGATTGAAGAGTAGGGGCGAAAGGCTACAGCCTTGTCTTACACCCTTCTTATTACGAGCACTTCGTTCCTGATCGTCCACTCTTATTATTCCCTCTTGGTTGTTGTACATATTGTATACAACCCGTCTCTCCCTATAGCTTACCCCTACTTTTTTCAGAATCTCGAACAGCTTGCACCATTTTATTGTGTCGAACGCTTTTTCCAGGTCAACAAATCCTATGATAGTGTCTTGATTTTTCTTTAGCCTTGCTTCCATTATTAGCCGTAACGTCAGAATTGCCTCTCCCTTTACTTTTCCTAAAGCCAAACTGATCGTCACCTAGCGCATTCTCAATTTTCTTTTCCATTCTTCTGTATATTATTCCTGTAAGCAGCTTCGATGCATGAGCTGTTAAGCTGATTGTGCGATAATTCTCGCACTTGTCAGCTCTTGCCGTCTTCGGAATTGTGTGGATGATGCTTTTCCGAAAGTCAGATGGTATATCGCCAGACTCATATATTCTACACACCAACGTGAATAGTCGTTTTGTTGCCACTTCCCCCAATGATTTTAAAAATTCTGATGGACTGTTACCTATCCCTTCTGCTTTATTTGACCGTAAGTCCTCCAAAGCTCTTTGAAATTCCGATTCTAATACTGGATCCCCTATCTCTTCTAAATCGACTCCTGTTTCTTCTTCTATCACATCAGACAAATCTTCACCCTCATAGAGGCTTTCAATGTATTCTTTCCACCTATCTGCTCTCTCCTCTGCATTTAACAGTGGAATTCCCGTTGCACTCTTAATGTTACCACCGTTGCTTTTAATGTCACCAAAGGTTGTTTTGACTTTCCTGTATGCTGAGTCTGTCCTTCCGACAATCATATCTTTTCCGATGTCTTCACAGTTTTCCTGCAGCCATTTCGTCTTAGCTTCCCTGCACTTCCTATTTATTTCATTCCTCAGCGACTTGTATTTCTGTATTCCTGATTTTCCCGGAACATGTTTGTACTTCTTCCTTTCATCAATCAACTGAAGTATTTCTTCTGTTACCCATGGTTTCTTCACAGCTACCTTTTTTGTACCTATGTTTTCCTTCCCAACTTCTTTTATGGCCCTTTTTAGAGATGTCGATTCCTCTTCAACTGTACTGCCTACTGCGCTATTCCTTATTGCTGTATCTATAGCGTTAGAGAACTTCAGACGTATCTCGTCATTCCTTAGTACTTCCGTATCCCACTTCTTTGCGTAATCATTCTTCCTGACTAATGTCTTGAACTTCAGCCTACTCTTCATCACTAGTATATTGTGATCTGAGTCTATATCTGCTCCTGGGTACGCCTTACAATCCAGTATCTGATTTCGGAATCTCTGTCTGACCATGATGTAATCTAATTGAAATCTTCCAGTATCTCCCGGCCTTTTCCAAGTGTACCTCCTCCTCTTGTGATTCTTCAACAGGGTATTCGCTATTACTAGCTGAAACTTGTTACAGAACTCAATTAGTCTTTCTCCTCTTTCATTCCTTGTCCCAAGCCCATATTCTCCTGTAACCTTTTCTTCTACTCCTTCCCCTACAACTGCATTCCAGTCGCCCATGACTATTAGATTTTCGTCCCCCTTTACATACTGCATTACCCTTTCAATATCCTCATACACTTTCAGTATCTGTTCATCTTCGGCTTGCGACGTCGGCATGTATACCTGAACTGTCATTGTCGGTGTTGGTCTGCTGTCGATTCTGATTAGAACAACCCGGTCACTGAACTGTTCACAGTAACACACCCTCTGCTCTACCTTCCTATTCATAACGAATCCTACACCTGCTATACCATTTTCTGCTGCTGTTGATATTACCCGATACTCATCTGACCAGAAATCCTTGTCTTCCTTCCACTTCACTTCACTGACGCCTACTATATCTAGATTGAGCCTTTGCATTTCCCTTTTCAGATTTTCTAGTTTCCCTACCACGTTCAAGCTTCTGACATTCCACGCCTCGACTCGTAGAACGTTATCCTTCCGTTGATTATTCAATCTTTTTCTCATGGTAACCTCCCCCTTGGCAGTCCCCTCCCGGAGATCCGAATGGGGGACTATTCCGGAATCTTTTGCCAATGGAGAGATCATCATGACACTTCTTCAAATACAGCCCACATGTCCTGTGGATACACGTTACGTGTCTTTAATGCAGTGGTTTCCATTGCCTTCTGCATCCTCATGTCGTTGATCATTGGTGATTCTTCCGCCTTTAGGGGCAATTTCCCACCCCTAGGACAAGAGAGTGCCCTGAACCTCTATCCGCTCCTCCGCCCGCTTTGACAAGGCCTTTGGCAGAATGAGGCTGACTTCTTATGCCGGAAGTCTTCGGCCCCCAATGTTGATTATTTATCAAAATTTAGGCAGTGGCGGGGATCGAACCCGGGACCGAAGACGTTTTGATTATGAATCAAAGACGCTGCTAGTGACGAAACTAGTCACCACTAATAAAGGAGATTTCTCAATGCAGCCTCGACAAAATTAC
Source organism: Schistocerca serialis cubense (assembly GCF_023864345.2). Lineage (NCBI taxonomy): Eukaryota > Metazoa > Arthropoda > Insecta > Orthoptera > Acrididae > Schistocerca > Schistocerca serialis. The sequence goes on from NC_064646.1 coordinate 17,284,779, forward strand.
AAACAGTAATTTTTCAATAGAGTTTTACGGGAAGAATGATTTCCATATGAGTTCACTTAGGATATCTCAATTAACCGCGTGTCTATCTAACCAGTATTTTAACAATTTTCTACTGTAGGAAGTCGGCCACTGTGGCCGACAGATTCTAGGTGCTTCAGTCCGGAACTGCGCTGCTGCTACAGTAACAGGTTCGAACCCTGCCTCGAGCATGGATGTGTGTGATGTTCTTAGGTTAGTGAGGTTTAGGTAGTTCTAGGTATTGGGGACTGATGACCTCAGATGTTAAGTCCCATCCTGCTTAGAGCCATTTGAACCATTTTCCACTGTAGGAAAACTGCAGTTTCTCAGGATGGTGAGCTACTTAAATTCGTTAAGGTGAATGTTGGGGTGGTTCCATTGGAAAGACTCTGCTTATTTCCCCATCCCAGCTTCAGTTACTCCTACAATGACCTCGACATCGACAGGACGTTAAACTGTTAACTTCAAACTGCCGGTTTTTCCTCAGCATTGCACAACTAAAAACGATCCGCGAATGACCACCGCTCCACATGGGACTGAACAGTGTGTGATAGTGTGGAGGAACGATACCATTATCAAGCTGCGTCATTCTACACAGAACGTGCAGGCTAATTGCATCTTGGCGTGACAGTCAGTACTATCTCAAATAACATTCTGTGTTTCATTTGAGCGCCGTTTATAAAATAACAATCACAAATTATTATGCTAGGTAACTGTTGCCGCACCACTGTCTGGCGCTCCATCTTCCATGATCCTGTACAGCGACGCGAGAGAAGAACATCTGGCGTCACTAAATAACGCCGCAGACAACCTGCTGCCATGAGCGAGGGTCGCGGTGCGGTAACATCAGAACTGGTTTTGCGCCACAGCGGGAGGAACTCACATCTGGGCGATGCTGAGGTAACGACCTGTCTGGTCCCCACATTCTCCACCTCCCCCTCCCCCTCCCCCACCACCCCCCTACCCCGCCACACACCACAGCCACGGTCATTGGCACTGGAGCTACAATTTGCCATTATCTCCCGTAAGCGCTCCAGGGGCCGAACGGGTATAAAAGAGCAGACGCCTCCAGAGGCAGACACACACGGTGACCCACCAGACCACAGTGCAGACCTCGTTTTCGCAACTCCACATCTCCTCATCATGAAAGCCGTGAGTATGCACACAATTCATAGATTTTGCTGCTTACTGAATGCATTTTCTGCTGTACTGTCAACTCATGTTGTGATACAAGGCTAACTGACGATCAGTTACATTAATAGATCGATTCTGTACTGACTTTGTAAATGTCAGTAATCATCGTGGATAAGTTACGAAAGTTATCTTCCTTCGAATTGAAATCAAGAACAGTTTACATTCTGAGCTCCAAATATCCACTTAAATCAGTTTTTCGGAAGTATCTAAAACATTTACTAAGTTGCTTAGATTATATAGCAATCACATGCGTATTGTGCAAGTAGTTCTACTCCTTGGGTCAAATGTTCCTCACAGAATGAGGCGCCGCAGTGGTCAGGACAGTGGGCTTGCCTTCGGGAGGGCAACGGTTCAGATCCCCACCTGGTTATTCGGATTTTCCGCGATTTCCACCGATCGCGTATACAAAAGCGAAAATGATTCCACTGAAAAGGCCATGGAAGCTTTCTTTTCTCATCCGTCGATAAACAGAGCTTGTTCTTCCTCACTGATGGCCCCACCCTCGACAGAAGTTAATCTCGAATCTTCCTTCCCTCTTTTCTTTCTGACAGCTTAGGACTGCATGGAATCGAATAACCGAGGAGCCCAGTACTAAAGAAGTTTGACTCCTCGAGTTTATCAGGATCTAGATACAACTAGCGCACCAACCCTGACAATTGTTGTTGTTTCTGTTGTTTGCTTCACTTCCAGGACTGGCTTCATGTAGCTCTCTACACTAGTTTGTGTTTTGTAAGTCGCTTGGATAGCTGCAGCGACGTACATGTATTTCAGTTATCTTACTGTATTCAAGCTTTCGTTTGTCCTTACCAACTCGTTTCTCTTTGATTCGGTTCAGCTTATTCATTAGCTGTCACATGCATCAAAGTAGGCTTCAGCATGCTACTGGACACCTTGTTTCGAAATCTTCTGTTCTATCACCCACGTTTCAGTTCAAACTAACACTAACATTCAGATAAGTGCTTTTAGAAAAGAATGGCAGTTTATGCTTGTGAAAGGAAAAATAAGAAACTTCATTGCTTCAGTGCTGCTCAGCTTAGTGTAATTCCTTCTGCTCCTCATGTGGTACTCACTAATTTCTGGATGGTTTTGAATTTCTGGGCAGTTAGTTCAACATATTTTCTGATGCTAAGTGATCTGTCCAGAGTTACGTCTAAGTATTTGGGATATTTGTTGAGCTTGGCTCGTTCTCCACAGCACATTGTCTTAAGTTCTTTGTCTGCCTGGAGGTTATTTAAGTGGAAAGTGCAAGTCAATCTCTGATTTTTGAATGTGGGCACAGTCTCCATTTTCTGTAGTGCTGGTGTCGTACATCTAGGTCCACTGTTAAAGTTGTTTCTCCTTCTTCTAGCCATATGTTTGATTCACTATAGCATTGAAGATTAAATGGGTAGATCATATAACTAATGAGGAGGTATTGAATAGGATTGGGGAGAAGAGACGTTTGTAGCACAACTTGACTAGAAGAAGGGACGGTTGGTAGCGCATGTTCTGAGGAATCAAGGGATCACCAGTTTAGTACTGGAGGGCAGCGTGGAGGGTAAAAATCGTAGAGGGAGACCAACAGATGAATACACTAAGCAGATTCAGAAGGATGTAGGTTGCAGTAGGTACTGGGAGATGAGGAAGCTTACACAGGATAGGGTAGCGTGGAGAGCTGCATCAAACCAATCTCAGGACTGATGACCACAACAAAACTATAGCATTATTGTCAACGTAGCAAAACATACGTGATAGTCTCTGACAGGTCACTAATGTAAACGTTAGAAAGGATTAGAGCTAATACTGATCCTTGCTGGAGTCTGTCCTCTGTTCTTCTTTATTTGCTTGTTTGGGACTCGAGATTTACCTTGCACTATCGGACTTCCTGCACTCTTTCCAACCGGTTTGTTAATTTCAAGCATGGAATCATGTCAGCAGACTTCATGATGAGACCATCTACCCATATCCTATGATAAGCTGCCCTGAGGTCAATAAAGTCTATTGATCTTTTTAAAATTTTTCTGAAATCCCACTTCTACATAAGATGTGAGAGCTAATACGCGTGTGCAGCCACTTCAGGTCTGGCTTCTTCATGTGGCAGGTCTTTGCCTATCGTCGGGTATATCCTGTTGCAGATCAACCGTTCCAGCAACTTAGCAAATGCACACCAAAGCTATTGGACAGTAGTTTGGAGATTTCCTCTGTTTAAGAATGGCCAGAGTAAGAGACATTTAATATTAATTACGGGTATCTTCTGTTTTTAATATATTGTTGAAGACGTCTTTAAGCCACGTTTTTAAATGGAGGTGATCCACATGAGTTCCAAAAGAAATCTGTTGGAATTCGATTACTCGATGAATAGTACAATTCTCAAGGCTGTGAATTCAACTAAGTACCTGGGTGTTAAAATTACGAACAACTTCAGTTGGAAGGACCACATATATAATATTGTGGGGAAGGCGAGCCAAAGGTTGCGTTTCATTGGCTGGTCACTTAGAAGAAGCAACAAGTCCACTAAAGAGACAGCTTAACTACACTCGTTCGTCCTCTGTTAGAATATTGTTGCGCGGTGTAGGATCCTTATCAGGTGGGATTCACGGAGAACATCGAAAGGGTGCAAAAAAGGGCAGCTCGGTTTGTATTATCACGTAATAGGGGAGAGAGTGTGGGCAGATATGACTCGCGAGTGGGGATGGAAGTCATTAAAGCAAGGACGAGATCTATTTACGAAATTTCTGTCACCAACTTTCTCTTCCGAATGCGAAAATATTTTGTTGAGCCCAACCTACGTAGGTAGGAATGATCATCAAAATAAAATAAGAGAAATCAGAGCTCGAACAGAGAGGTTTAGGTGTTCGTTTCTCCCGCGCGCTGTTCTGGAGTGGAATAGTAGAGAGATAGTATGATTATGGTTCGATGAACCCTCTGCCAAGCACTCAAATGTGAATTGCAGAGTAATCATATAGATGTAGATGTAGATGGAGAATTTAATACCTTTGTTCACCTCGTAGATAGGAAAAGATCATGAAAACTGTCTCGCTTCTTGCTGTATTTTAGTCTATATGCAAGTCACTACGTCTTGCCTGTGACCTGTAACGAGTGGAGACTAATACGGGCCACCTCTCGTCCCTCCGGCAGGTGTTTGCTGTGGTGATCCTGGGTGTGGTGGCCGCCGCCAGCGCCGCCACGGTGCCAGCCAGCACCAGCGTCTACCAGCAGCCGCAGTACCAACCACTGCAGTACCAGACCGTGGTGCAGCCCCAGCAGGTGGTGGGTGGCCGCGTCGTGCCGGCGGTGTACCCAGGCACCGTGGCATCGAACGTCTACACCTCAGGAGTGGTCCCCAGCGTCTACTCCTCCGGAATCGTTCGCAACGTCTACCCAGCCAACGTCGCCCCCGTTGTAGGAGGAGCCTACCCTTACTACCCCACCGTCTGAGCTTCCAGTTCGCTGAAGCTTCCAGTTCGCTGATTAACTGATCAATTCTATGACGAATCCAAGCTGTTCCATGTATGACTGTGTAAATCCAAATATGGTGAATAAAGTTTTGTCTGTGCCATTGTAATGAGGTATTTTTTACTTCCAACTTTATTTTCCACACTTCATCATTATTTGCTCATGCTCAATTATGATGTAATTATAATGTCAATTATACGACATGTTTGACTTAATTCCTTTGGCCCCTGTGGGAAAATGAGGCATCCAGATGAACTCGCCATAAACCTCTGTCTCTGGCCATTTCCCTCCATCCAGATCTTGCCAACTGTCCTTGCTTCCCTTCCACCGTCCTCTTGTATGTAGCGTTAGGCCTGCCTCTCTTCCTCAGCCGGCCTCGGTGGCCGTGCGGTTCTAGGCGCTTCAGTCCGGAACCGCGGGACTGGTACGGTCGCAGGTTCGAATCCTGCCTCGGGCATGGATGTGTGTAATATCCTTAGGCTAGTTACGTTTAAGTAGTCCTTAATTCTAGGAGACTGATGACCTAAGATGATAGTCCCATAGTGCTCAGAGCCATTTGAACCATTTTTCTCTTCCTCATTCCTTGAGGATTCCATTCCAATGCCTTCTTTTCGACTGATCCATACGGCTTTCTCAATCACCAGTTACCCTTACATATGTATTCTTCTATAGGTCTGGCTTTTTTCCGACATCGTCATTATTTATTCTTTATGGCCACCAGCTATTCATTATGCCTCGGAGAAACCTATTTATGAAATTCTGTATCATTGATGTTATCTTTTTATGTACTTTACAACTTTCACTGCAGTACAAAATGACAGCGGTCATATTTGTATTAAAAATGCTAATTTTACTTTTGCATGTGACGTTTCTGTTTGTAATTCAGTTGTGTGCAGGTAGTATTTGCCTACTTTATGCGGTGTATCACATCTTCCCCAGATCCACAATCTTCTGTCGCTACAGTACCCAAATACAGGAATGAATTGACAACCCTGCTCCCCTAAAAGCATCGGAACTTCCTTGTTTCCAGGATTTATCCTCATTTCCTTTGCATTACCTATGTTTGTCTTGAGCCTAGAATTCCTCTTCTTTTTTTCAGTGAATTTAATTTATCTTTGTATCTATTTGCCTTTGAGCTAATAAAACTACTATGTCTTCGAAATCCAAATCCTCCATAAGTTCATGGATCCTCCACTGGATTTCTCGTCTCCAGCCCGCTGTTACTCTTCTCATAACTGAGTCAAGACAAGCCCGAAGAGCGTTGGTGGCAAAATACAAGACTGCCGGTCTCAGATTGTTACCGGCAACGAGGATGAGAATTATGGGCTTCATTTTGTTTTGGTTCATCCGTTTTTTGTCTGGTCTGATGCAAAACGCCACGGCATCATGACATATGCCACCTGCCACCCTTCTTGTTTCAATCCAGCGCTTACAACTGATCTACAAAGTAATTGTTTTACACCTATCGGTCTCTGTATTGTCCTACGGTTTTATGGTGCTCAACAAGCCAGTTTGAAATTTTACGTACATTGGAATTTGAACAAACCATTCCATTGGACCAATATTCTAAACAAACTTCTGTGACAGGGCAACGGGCTTAGCCCTCAAACAGTTAATAATGTAAATAGTTAGAAAAATGTTTCAAAAGATCCTTAAGAGGTAACAACGGGCTTTCTCCTTGAAATCAGTTAAGCCTTTAAACAGTCACCAAAATTTTTCTTAACAAAAGAAATTCACACATCCATTTCAGGCTTTCAGTAAGAAAACTCTTTCAGGCTTTAAGTTAAGGTTCAATTAGCTGAACATCGAGTGGCATTCAATCACTCGAAAGTTTGAAACCCAAAAACTCGAATTAGCATGCCAATCCGTAAAGAACTCCGAACTATGATGCTCGACTAATAGCCACAATGTGCTTTACACTATCTGACCAAGTTCTACCAATTAAGGAAAATGTTAAACCAATATCTTAGTATATTAACGACAATCTATAAAATACAAATACACTGATAAATTAAAATATTAATTAACGCAGTGGTTCGTTTAATTTAAATGTGAAACTGATTTTCACCGGTTGTACAGACAATGGTTCAGTTGCATGCATTCAGGAAAATGGCGTCTGCTCTAGCACACGTGGCTGACGTAAACATTCTAAGATAGGTACTTGTACAATCCACCAGCGTGCCTGCGCTTCGTGCCAAATTAACGTGTACAATTACAACAGGCCTCTGCAACAGAGAGGGAAGCACAATGAATTTACACATCACAACAAGGCAAACCAATTATACACTAATTAACAGTATTGCCCAATAAAGGAACGCAAATGGCTCAAACTAACACGTGAATATTAACTCTTATGCAGATCATGACCGTACTGGGTAACACCCCGTCAATCTAGAAAGGGAACGAGTTTTTACGTTACGTTGGTGCATATGTCCGTAGCGTTTTTCTTCTGCCTGTTGATATTCCAGTTGCTATGGGTTTATTTATCGATTACCATGTTTTGTTTCCTGTTGCTATTGGAGTTAGCGTGTTGTCATTTTGTCATTTGGAGATAGTGTGTGGATTTGTGGACGCTTGAAAATGGACTTCCAAGTAAAGGAATCGGAAGATTTTCGACGTATTCTTCTATCTGAGTTCAGTAGAACGTTAAGAGCAGTAGAGGCCGTCAGAAATATTGGACCGTGTACGGCGATAATACTACTGGACAGAGCAATGCAAAAAAACGATTTTCTCGTTTTAAGGAGGGTCGTTTAGACGTTATTGTCTGTCCATATTCAGAAAGACCCTCAAGGTTTGATGAAGATCGTTTAAACGCATTAATCCACAATGATCCATGTCACTGTACTTGAGAACTGGCAGATGTGATTAACTGTGATCATTCCGTCGCCATCCGACATTTGGATGCAATTGGAAATGTTCAAAAACCGGGACTACGGTTACCGCATGCTCTAAGAATAAAGCACAAAACTCGGCTGGTAGCCATGTGTGTATCAATGTTTGCTCGTCATCCTTTTGTGAACAACACAGACCATTCGTATCCTGTATCGTTAATCGTGACGAGAAATGGTGCCTTCAAGCAAACGTAACTAAACGAAAGGAATTGTTGAGCCCTAAGAAAAATGGCAGCTCCCCGTGCAAAGACCAGTGCAAAAGATAATGCTATACATCTGGTGGAACAGCGACGGTATGCTGTATTACTAATTGCTTCCCCGACGTGTAACCACCACTTCCGACATTTATTGCCAACAACTGAGACGTTCTGCAGACGCAGTCCAAGAACAACGACCAGGGAGAGTGCGTCAAGTGATACTGCACGGTGACGCCAGCCCGCATTCTGATTGATGAGAAAAACGCTACAGACGAGTTGGCTTGCGATTTCATCCCTCACCCACCTTGTTCACCTGATATTGCACCAGAAGATTTTCAAATTTTTCACTATCTGCCGAACAACCTTCAAGGATCTTTCTTTCCGGAAGAAAATCTGCTCCGAACATGGCTCGACGTGTTATTCGCCTGAAAATAAAGTGATTTCTACTGTCGCGGAATCGAAACGTTACCCCATCGTTGGCAGACAGCTGTAGATAATGACGGAGAATGTATTATTGATCTCTAAAATAACTCTTTTGTGTGCCTGTAGTCTTTATCAAACCTATATACTCTAATGGCCATTAAAATTGCTACACCACCAAGATGACTTGCTACAGACGCGAAATTTAGCCGACAGGAAGAAGATGCTGTGATATGCAGATGATTAGCTTTTCAGAGCGTTCACACAAGGTTGGCGCCGGTGACGACACCTACAACGTGCTGACATGAGGAAAGTTTCCAACCGATTACTCATACACAAACAGCAGTTGACCGGCGTTGCCTGGTGAAACGTTGTTGTGTTGCCTCGTGTAAGGAGGAGAAATGCGTACCATCAAGTTTCCAACCTTGATGAAGGTCGGGTTGCAGCCCATCGCGATTGCGGCTTATCGTATGGCGACATTGCTGCTCGCGTTGGTCGAGATCCAATGACTGTTAGCAGAATATGGAATCGGTGGGTTCAGGAGGGTAATGCGGAACGCCGTGCTGGTTCAAATGGCTCTGAGCACTATGGGAATTAACATCTATGGTCATCAGTCCCCCAGAACTTAGAACTACTTAAACGTAACTAACCTAAGGACATCACACAACACTCACTCATGCCGTGCTGGATCCCAACGGCCTCGTATCACTAGCAGTCGAGATGACAGGCATCTTATCCGCATGGCTGTAACGGATCGTGCAGGCACGTCTCGATTCCTGAGTCAACAGATGGGGATGTTTGCAAGACAAGAACTATCTCTACGAACCGTTCGACGACGTTGGCAGCAGCGTGGACTATCAGCTCGGAGAACATGGCTGCGGTTACCCTTGACGCTGCATCACAGACACGAGCGCCTGCGATGGTGTACTCAACGACGAACCTGGGTGCACGAATGGCAAAACGTCATTTTTCCGGATGAATCCAGGTTCTGCTTACGCATCGTGATGGTCGCATCCGTTTTTGGTGACATTGCGGTGAACGCACATTAGAGGCATGTATTCGTCATCGCCATACTGGCGTATCACCTGGCGTGATGGTATGGGATGCTATTGGTTACACGTCTCGTTGACCTCTTGTTCGCATTGACGGCACTTTGAACAGTGGACGTTACATTTCAGATGCGTTACGACCCGTGGGTCTACCCTTCATTCGATCCCTGCGAAACCCTACATTTTAGCAGGATAATGCACGACCGCATGTTGCAGGTCCTGCACGGGCCTTTCTGGATACAGAATATGTTCGACTGGTGCCCTGGGCAGTACATTCTCCAGATCTCTCAGCAGCTGAAAACGTTTGGTCAATGGTGGCCGAGCAACTGGCTCGTCACAATACGGCAGTCACTACTCTTGATGAATTGTGGTATCTTGTTGAAGCTGCATGGGCAGCTGTACCTGTGCGCGCCATCCAAGGTCTGTTTGACTCAATGCCCAGGCGTATCAAGGCCGTTATTACTGCCAGAGGTGGATGTTCTAGGTACTGATTTCTCAGGATCTATGCACCCACATTGCGTGAAAATTTAATCACATGTCAGTTCTAGTATAATATATTTGTCCAATGAATACCCATTTGTCATACGCATTTCTTCTTGGTGTAGCAATTTTAATGGATAGTAGTGTAAAACGCTACGAACTTACGTACCAACAGAATAGAGCGACTTGTAGTTCCACTCTCTATCCCTAAAGCTCAAAATGACGCTCTGTAGTACATCGCTGACATTTGACACTATAACTGCAAAGTGAATTTAGGGCATCGAAAGCAGTGCGTCATCCTGCCATGAGTATTGTAACTCCTTGCAGCAGTAAAGATGACCTGGATTGAAATTGATACATACGTATCAGTCCAGTTGCTTCTTCTTAGATATTTATCCTTGTAATTTTCAACATCCGTCCTAAGCACCACGTCCCAAATTCTTGGATTCTCTTGTGTTCCGGTTTTCCCAAAGTCCATGTTTCACTGTCATACAACGCTGTGTTCCAGACGATCATTCTCACAAATTACTTCCTCAAAGTAAGGCCAGTGTTTGATACCAATCGACTTGTCTTAGCCATGATTTCTTTCTTTGGCTGTTGTAGTATGCTTGTTAACTCCTCCTTACTGCGTCCACCATGGATTAGTTTGCTTCCAAGGTAGCAAACTCCCTTCATTTCATCTACTTTGCTCTCACCAATTTTGACATTAGGTGTAACGATAATGTTACTCATGCTAAACCCCATAACTTATTTTGTTTCTGTGTACCCGCTGCTTATATTCTGCACTTACTACACAGTTCATTCCATTCAACAGGTCCTGTAACTCTTCTTCGCCTTCACTGCTGGTAGCAATGTTGTCAGTGAATCTAATCATTTACGCACTTTCACCTTGCCCTTTAATTACATTTTTGAAACATTTTTGATTTCCGTCATTCCTACTTCTATGCACAGATTTAGAAGTAGGAAAGAAAGCTTCCCTGTCTTAATCCCTTTTAATCCGAGTACTTCCAAGTTGATCTTCCAGTCTTATTGCTTCCTCTTGATTCTTGTACATGTGGTTTATTGCTTACTCATGTTTTCCTAAAAATTTCGAACATCAGTCGACATTACAATGCCGAATGATTTTCACAGGTCGACAGATACAATGGACATGGCTCGATTTTTCTTCAGTCGTGCACTCGTTATCAAGTGCAGTATCAGAACTGTCTGACGGATTTACCTCTCTTAAAGTCGAACTGGCAGTCATTTAACACGTCTTAACCTTCTGTCGGGCACGGCGTTTGTCGCAGCGAGATCGCGCGCGGTGTATCAAATTGATCACACCCTTTATTCACGTGATCATTTATTAAATTCTGTTCACAAAACATATTATAAGTGCCAAATATATTTAAAGAAAGACAAAGATGACATACGAGCACAACTGCAGTAGAAATATTCATCATTCAGATTTCTTATCGTCAATGTTGGGCTTTAGTAACAAATGATAAAAACGTCGCTTTTTCATTTGCTTCTTTATTATATTTCACTAATAAAACACATTACAAATGACAATTATCTTTACAGAAAGGCTATTATGAAACTGTAGCAGAACAATGATGATATTACAACTCATTCATTTGTTTCGTCGTCACTTTTTGACTGTGGTAACAAATGCAGAACTTTTCCGCATTCAGAGCAGAAAGGTTCAATGTGTATCAGACAGATAGGTTTCTGACACATTTTGCAACAATATTTTGTCAGTCTTTTTTTTCTGTGCAGGTATTACACCTTTTCCTCTTGATCCTAGTCCCTTGTTCTTCGTTTCTGCTTGTGTCTTCTGCTTCTTCTTCACACGTTGGCCTGCATAATTCAACATGGCGGCGAGTGAGTGACGTGCGTTAGCTTGACTCGCAAGTTTACGTGGAATCTGGAGGTGTTTTAAGCAGTTGGGCTAGTCTACATATACTAAAGCCGTATATCTACTGCCGAGTGTCGTATTTTACATCACATACTGAGCACCAATTACACGGAATCGTACTAAAAATGGAAAATCGCCGAACAACGCGCAGTGGAGCCAACGGCCAGGCCGGCGACAGCGCAGGCGTGGAGTCCACACCGGGAGCTGCGGCCGCTCCGCCCGGCATCGCTGACGTCGCCGCACTCGTGGAGGCTGAGGTGAGGTGAGTGCCGCGCTGCAGGCTAAGGAGACGCTCGGACTCGTTGTTTAGACCGTCACTGATGCCGTCACTGCAGCAGTGACGGACAAAATACAGAAAATTCTGGAGGCGAATGCGAGTGAGATCCGTGCACCGGAAACATCGTCAAAAGCAAGTGAGGAGAAAGTACGACTGCTCGAACAGAAATTGATCGAGAAGACGGACGAGCTCGAACAATATCAGAGACGCAGTAATCCCAGACTGTTCGGCATTCCAGAGACCAGAAGAGAGAACACAGATGAACTAGTGATAAACCTTGTCCAAGAAAAGCCAGGCGTGCAGGTGACTCTGAGTGACATTGACAGAAGTCATAGAGTGGGTCGTAGGTCGTCAGGTCCTACAAAACCAAGGCCTATAATAGTGGAATTTATGCCCTATAGGAAAAGATCTGAAATCTTCAGAGCAAAGAAGAATCTCGTGAAGTCGGGTCTGACAGTACGCGAGGATCTGACGTCTGAAAGGCTAAACATTTTGAAGAGCGCGATTTCGAAATTTGGGCTACAGAACGTATGGAGAAATGACGGGAGGATAATGGTTAAGACCGAAAACGGAAAGAAAACAATTTGCAGTGTTAATGAACTCGAAAGCCTGTGCTTTAGAAGCTAAATCATGTCTGATCTTACTGCCACTAACCTGTATGTTTATATTGTTTACACTGTCAACCATAACTTAACTAATGTATTATCGAATTGTTCGTTTCTGTACACAACTATTTTTTATCTCTAATTATTTTTTCTCTTGTAATTTTTGTTGTTATTTGTATCATCAACTTTACGTCTCTCTGCATAACTATTTTAATCTTTAATTGGTTTTTCCCATGTAATTTTGTTAATTATTACATAAGGTAGTCTCACTTCCATCCTTAATTAGCAACCCACCATCATACTTTAGCTGTTATCCTCATAAGTGCAATTAATATCACACTCTGCCGTAACGTGCAGATTACTCCAGTTGTGTTTAGCGAAATTCCTTCCCCTGCCAGCCCACGGCTACTTCCAGAACCGTTACAGACCTCGCTGACCTTGGCCGCAGATCCCGTTGCCTCCCCGGTGACCCACCCCCTCCCCCTCCCGGCCGCTTTCACTGCACAGAACTGGAAGGACACTCCCTCACCACCCCCCCCCCCCCCCTCCTTCACACGCCTTCCGCATTCCTCATGCCAGACCCTCATGTCACTGCTAACTAGAGGTGGGCCAAACGGTTATTCTGGAGTAACCGTTATGACAGTTCCAGTTATTCTTTGATAACCGTTATCGTTAACCGTTATTAATAACTGCCAAGTTATTTTTCGCTAGCGAATACCGAATACTCCGACAGTTAAATAACGACATAGTTGGAATCCATCAGTTTAATTATCAGTATAACTGCGAGTAGTGTGAAATAGCAGGAATGTCGTATGAATCGTGTCATAACCTTAGCTTATTAACTCCGGGTACATTTTAGTTGATGTTAGAACGATTATTAGTGTTTCATATTATACGTTTGTAGGTTATCGGTCGCTATTAGAAATATTATCTTCGCAGCTGCGACAGAAAGTACGCGGAACTTCGCCAAAGCCCTGTTTAAGTAAAATGTTAACAATGTGCGTTTTTAAGTATGAAATAATATGTAAACTGAGTACTGTAGGTTAAATTCGAAGCTTAATTTCTTGTGCTGCTCACATAATAGAATAAAGTGCACAGCCTTGTAATACAACAAAAATATACGTAATGTGACAGATTCGTTTACTCCTGTGCTGTAAAAGATAGTCCTATTGGGGAAAGTGAGAGTACGCTAATCCAAGTCTTATGTCAGATTTAGAAACTGCTTAATTTGTCCAGCGACAGCATGCTTATAACATATGAAGACATGCAGATAGAAAAGGTTGACAGTGTTACATTTCTGGGACTACAACTCGATAATAAATTCAGTTGGGAAGGGCATACCACATTTTTACATTCTATTATTTCATAAGGGAGCATATTCTGTGGTAACTTATCAAACGTAGCAAAAGTTTTTCGCATGTAAAAGCGAGTAATAAAAATCGTTTGTGGTATCAATTCAAGAACATCATGTAGGAACCTGTTCAAGGAACTTTGTATTCTAACCACTGCTTCCTAGTATATTTATTCCTTAATGAAACTTGTTACAAGTATTTCCAACCAATAGCTTAATACATAATATCAGTACTAGAAATGGGAACAGCAATCTACATAAAGACCTAAAATTACTTACGTTGGTCCAAAAGGGGTCCAATATTCAGGAACATGCATTTTCAATAAACTGCTAGCAAGTCAGCAACCATTAAAAACTTGGTTTCAGATAAGGCACGGTTTACAGTGTGTTTGAAAGACTATTTGATACAGAAGTGTCTGATTCCACCCGTCATCAATATGCCGGAAATGGCTATTTTAAGTGTGTCTATGACATCACTACATACACATGGCAACAAACACGAAGATACATATAAATAATACAATAACATTTCCCACCAAAAATACAATCAAACCAACGGGACAACTGCGGGAAGTTGGGGGTTTTGGAGTGAGGACAAGCTAGTAAAAAAAACACACCATGATCCCAAAACACAAAATGAAGAACAAAAAGAAAAAAAATACAGCATTCTGCTACACCAACAAAAATCTGCAGGAATCGGACACTTCCCTTGAACAATATAGGTGAACTATAGGTGACCATACCAAAACACCAATACCCGCAACTAACAGTACGAAAATTGGAATCGGACATTTCCCTTGACCTATATAGGTCAACCTCAGATGACGATACCAAAACATCAACACACACAACTACGAAAATGGGAATCGGTCATTTCCGATGACCTATATAGGTCCACCACAGCTACTGATGCCAAAAACCAACACCTACAACTGCGAAAAATAAAACCACAATCCCGAAAGTCCAGAAATCAATCATCCCTACATAAATTAAATCACATTCAATAGTTCATAAATACACAAAACATCACAGCTAGGAAAAAAAAATTAATTACCACCAGCAAATTCCGGCACTGCAACCTAGATTGACAGCCCCTCCCCCCCCCCCCCCCCCACACACACACGCACACACACAAAAACCAACTCATAAACACCGTGCCGTAATGACATTCACACACCACAACACCTTCACGTCGAAGCAGACGGGTGGAATCAGACGCTTCCATTGTCCCCTCCTTCTACTCTGTAGATGAATATCGTAACAGAGACTGATAGACCAGCTTAGGTAAAAATTCTGCTATTTTTCAGTTTTGACAGTACTTGGTTGCAACAGTCAAGATCGCGTATTCTGTGTACGATAAATTTATTAAAAGTATGTAACTGTGTTTTATTCTGTTAGTGTACCAATTCTGTAAATATTAGCAGTTACTGTGTTATATTCACATATTTTGACAATCTCCTGACAAATGATGAGGATAATAATTATTATATTCCACTGTATTATGTTATACTTTCTGACATGTTATTTGTCATTAGAGATGGCCAGCGGATATTTCCGAAGAAGTACGTAAATATTTGTTCGCTCCAGTAACTATCGTCTCTGTAATATCACCGGGGTCTAAGACTGGAGTCACTGTATCAGGAACACCGGCACACAGTTATTCCGTTACCAACTTCCAGGTTACTTGTAATGGTAGTCCGATAACTGCCAGAGACCGAGAACTGTGAGCCAATAAAGATAACTGCCAGAGGAAAATACCGATCTCTGACAGTTATTTCCATAGTCGCTCGAATTCCTTATGGTACCTCTCTTTATACAACCCGTCCAAGCTAAATTGACATATGAGGCGGTGGCTTAGGGGAACGACCGTACTTGTTAATGCCTGTACTGCAGCTCCTATCAGCCACCGCTCGGACATTAACCTTATTGAATTGTTTGTGCTAAAAGTAACGAAGGCGCACGATATAGTACACAGTTCTTATCAACAGATGGCGCGCAGTCTCACAGTTATTCCCATGGCCTATAGAACGCCTTCCAAATGGTTTACCCTCTCCTTAGTTCCTAGCCAGATCGCAGATGAGTTGACGGGAAAGCGTAGTACGATCTTCGGTCAACAGATGGCGCGAGGCACTGTTGACATTAGTTATTGAAATAACTGCCTGTATCAGAGGAACGGTTATCGCAGTAACCGTTACTTTTCAGTAACCGGTTATTTCTATCAGTTACGTTATTTTTTGCCACCTCTACTGCTAACCACGACCTGCTAATATCGGTCGGCAGCCTCCTCCAGCAATCAACACCAAGCTGCGTACTGCACATGCAAATGTCCAGTCTCTGCCAGCCAACTTCGACGAGTTCAAATATATATTTCAAACTGCTGATACACACGTAATACTTTTGTCAGAGACTTGGCTCAAACCAAGTATTCCTACAACTTCCGTAAACCTAGATGGCTATATCTTTCTCAGGCACGACAGATGCAACAGACGAGGGGGCGGAGTAGGGGCGTACATACGCTCTGATTTGTCACCTACTGTGCTACACACATCCGACAACAATTTAGATAAACAAGAGGAATATATGTTCATAGAGATCAAATCCCTTAACAGAAAGTGCTTAATATGTGTCCTTTACAAACCTCCTAAAGTAGGTGGGTTCGCCTGCTTCGAAACTGCCCTCTCTAGTCTCGAATCGTCATATGAACATGTAATTATACAAGGTGACACTAACATTAATTTTCTGCGCAATAGTCCTTCCACTGGGTAATTTAAGAGGATGCTTTCTTCCTCAAATATGACGCTACTTCAGTTGGCACCTACTCATCACACGACTACCAGTCACACTTTCATGGATATATTCGTAACGAAATCTCTAAACAGAATAATCCGCACCTCTCAAATATCTGCGCCTGTCATGTCTGCTCATGACATTATTTTCATGACGTATTCACTAGAATGCCCTAGAAAGAAACAAAAACTGTCTACATACCGAGACCTCAAACGCATAAATTTGCCTGAACTCGAAACTGAGGCACAAGAAATAGTTTGGGGGATGACTTCTACTCCCCTCATGGACATAAACGACAAACTCCAGGATTTCACTAACAAAATTACTCAACTATATGACAAATATGCTCCAATAAAGACAAGAAAAGTAAAAAGGCAACCTACACCTTGGCTGACTGATGAACTAAAACAGCTCATGAATCTCAGAGACGCTGCACATCGAGCATACAAGATACACCCTACACCTGAAAATCATACTGTATACAAGCAGAAACGAAACAAAGTCAGTCAAGCGGTGAGAAACGATAAGCTCAGGCACGCCCGTACATTAGCTGACAATATATGTAGACCAGCTGTCCTGTGGAAAAATCTCTGCAGTCTCGGTTTAGGCAAAATAAAAGTTACAGAAAATCCCATGGTCCCAGCTTAAGAACTAAACCGATTCTTCACATTACCTACAACCACAACTGACGCGCAAAAAAAAAAAAAAAAAAAAAAACCAACAACAGAGAATCGTTGATTACTTCATGGGGATGAACGACTGTAGCAAAGAAAAATTCTATCTACAGCACATCACTTGCAGTACTGTCAAGAAAACCATAATGCGGATTAGATCAGCACCTACTGGACATGATGGTATCACTATCCAGATGGTAAAACTTATTATTGATCAACTACTGCCCTCTATAACAGACATTTTCACGATTCATTAATCACAAGTGTTTTCCCTGAGGCCTGGAAACTGGGACAAATTAAGCCACTGTCTAAAAAGGACATCGCCACAGCACCCTCTGACTACCGTCCCATCTGCCTTCTTCTTGTACTGTCAAAGACCTTAGAATGTATAGTTCATGGCCAGCTCACCAACTACCTAACTACTAGCAACCTACTAGACGAATACCAGCCGGCCGCGGTGGTCTAGCGGTTCTAGGCGCTCAGTCCGGAGCCGCGCGACTGCTACGGTCGCAGGTTCGAATCCTGCCTCGGGCATGGATGTGTGTGATGTCCTTAGGTTAGTTAGGTTTAGGTAGTTCTAGGTTCTAGGGGACTGATGACCATAGATGTTAAGTCCCATAGCGCTCAGAGCCATTTGAACCATTTTTTTAACGAATACCAATCAGGTTTCCGTAAACATCGAAGCACTACATCCGCACTGATAAAGGTGACAGATGACCTGAAACTTACCATGGACAGACAAGAAGCGACTATCATTTGCTTCTTAGATTTCAGCAAAGCATTTGGTACTGTCGACTTCGACATCTTACAAGCCAAACTTAGCGGTCTAAATTTCTCACTAAGTGCAGTGCAATGGTTTCACTCATACAAGACGTCTCGTCAGCAACGCGTCCTGTCTGGGAATATAAAATCACAATGGCGGCAGGTAGTGTCAGGCGTTCCCCAAGGCTCAGTATTAGATCCTATACTCTTCTCTCTGTATGTCAATGATGTGTCGTCGGTTCTGACCTATTGCAAATATCATATGTATGCTGATGACCTTCAGTTGTATCTAAGTGCGAAACCAAGCAATCTCAAGAAAGCTACTGTAAATTTCAATACTGACCTCGATGCACTGTCAAAATGGGCACAGGACATAGGTCTAAAACTAAACCCATCTAAAACCCAAGCGGTACTTGTTTGTCACTCTGAGCTCATTAGCCCAAAACATCGGGAATCCGTACCACCTCTCATCCTAAATGGAACAAATATTAACTTCTCTTCCTCAGCAAAGAGTTTGGGAGTAAACATAGATGAAAATCTAAATTGGACAGAGCACGTAACTGCAGTGTGCAGAAAAGCATCAGCATCCCTTCATGCCCTACAAAAATATAAAAAACTCTTCCCTTTCGATCTGAAAAAGAAATTAGTACAAACTCTTATACTCCCAATCATTGACTTCAGCGATATTATTCTACAAGGCCTCTCTCAGGAAAATTCCCGACGTCTAGAACTGGTCATGAATGCCTGCGTTCGATATATCTGTGACGATCGACTTTTGGATCACATTTCACCAGCATATGCAAAATTGTCCTGGCTGCGTGCAGACAAACGCAGAGATTTCCATACACTCTGTCTCATCTGCTGCCTTATAAATGTACACTGTCCCTCATATCTCTCCTCGTCCCTAACGCTCATGTCGGAACAACATGACCGAAACACACGTTTCCATTATAATGAAATCCTCTCTGTTCCTCTGCATCGCTCAGTCACCTTCTCCAAGTCCTTTACAGTAGCGGGAACCCGACTCTGGAATAACCTCCCTCGTTATGTTAGAGAACTTAAAAACATGTCCTGGTTCAAAAAACAGTTCATGACGTATCTACTTAAGCAACAGTAATGCCTTCCTCTGTACATGAATGCACTTCACCTCATTACTTCCCTCTTTCCCCCTCCGTAAATCTCCCTTCCCCAAAACTCGCTATACTAGTAAACATCTACTTTACACACCAAGATATTATGTACATCTGCACAAATCTTCATTACTATTGCCAATTTTTCCTATGTTTATCATTATTATTTGGATTTTTTTACTGTTATTATTATTGCTTTTATCATAATCTGTATGTATAGCACCTGTTGTAAAAATACTACCGCATTTACTTTATTAGGTCTTAGTCACTACTCTTTATTCATATTGTCACTAGAGGAATCTAACTTTCTCATTTAAACTATTGTTATGATGTAACTCTGATGTGTGAAATGCTGCATGTGTGGAACACTGATCCGATGTAAGAGAGGGCCTGATGGCCCTAATCTGATCAGGTTAAATAAAGAAATAAATATATTGTTGCAGCCGCAGTTGAAGACCTCTGTGAATTGCTGAGGTGTACAAGCATCTACGAACGAAGTTAGGTAGAACTAACGCATGAGAGAGTTGCTTCAGGAATCCTTTTCTTCGGATAATATTCTCGTTGTTGCCATAGTAAATTACTTGTGAATTGATTCCACTCATATTGATCATTGCAAAAAATATGACCATGGGCCAACGGCACACATTTCTTGCTACATTGTATGAAGCGGTCAACTTATCTGTAGTGTCGACCCCACCTTTGGTGCTGTTGTAAAATGTTACAAAGGTTAGCTTCTGTTTATCTCCAGTGTCAGCATCTACTGAATAATCTTCATGCAAACTTGATGCCAAGATAACACACTTCCCCTTTTTAGGAACGTAGGCAACTAGAGTACAGCCTTTCTTGAAGCCAAGAAGTGAGCTATGGACAGACCTGCCTTTACTGGTAGCGAACTCCAGAGGAATCTCACGCTTGTTTTCCTTCATCGTCCCATCAAAAGAAAGATTTTTTCTTCCTAGCTCTTCTAACAAACCAATACTAGTAAACCAATTGTCTGCTGTCACATTTTGACATAACTGATAAATTGGTTCACATAGTCGCAGAACAACATCTGAAGGTCTATTGCTAGTGTGGTACAATCCTTCTGGCTGCAGCCCAGCGTATATTTCCAGATTATAGAGATAAAATACTTGGGAATCCATAAGAGCATAAATCTTAATTCCATTTTTGTTTGGTTTGCTAGGTATGTATTGGCGAAAACTGCACCTTCCACGGAATCCTTCAAGTTTCTCATCTACTGTAAAGTTTTCTCCGAGGGTGAGTGATTTCTGGCAATTCTGTACAAACAGAGAAAATATTTCCCGAATCGCTGTTATCTTGTCTAATTTTCTCCTTTCATCGCGAGTCACACGACTGTCAAATCTAAGGCACCGCATGATGAATTTGAAACGTTTTATGTTCATAACGAGACGAAATTTTTCAATGCCACCCCCATCACTTCCCCACAGATCTTCTAAGCTATGTCTGTTACTTTTGTTAACACCAGCCATAAACTGAAGACCAATTAAAGCCTTTAATTAAATAATATCTATTGGTTTTACGTCTCTCTCTCTCGCTGAAAAGAAGCTTTGATGCTCTCAATATACAGATTGGTATACAGAATTATAATCGACAAAATTTCGTCATCTATGAGGCAATTCCAACATTCTAAAGGCGTTCTCAATGCTTTCGCCGCACCTATAGGACCAGGTAACTTTCGAATAATATTGTGGGCCCTGAAACGTACTCTCTGCGGTGGTGGAACTTTGTTCCATTTTGTCTCTTTGTCCCTTTCAGTATAATAATGCTGGCTTTCTTCAAGAACTTCCTTGTCGTTTTCACTGTCGTTTTCCTCTGTTTCTGAAACTTCCTGCCGAACTTCAACTGCGTCATCACAATCTGTGTCTACTTCATCTTCAAAATCCTTTTGAACATCATTATCCTCTTCGAACAACATTTTTTTGTATTTCTGCAACATGATTTGGGTTAAGGAGGTTGTACGTCTTACTGTAGCCTGCCATGACCAAGTGTCTCACACCTAAAATGATAAAATTCCTATAAAATAACGCAGTCAGGCGCAGTATATCAGTTTGATACCTGATACTCAAACATTCCTAACTGACGATTAAACGGTCCAAAAAGGAAATAAGTGCATTACACATTGTCTATTAACATTGTACTACTTACTGAGTTATGTTGATAACCAAAGAACTGAATTGTTGAAATGCAACACGAACGGGCGCAGTGTATCAAACTGATCAATCAGCAACAAGCGTTCGGAAAAGGCTAGCTACTAGCGAGTAGGCGTCGGTGCTGTCACTCGTTGACAAATAATTTACAGTAAACTTCGAGGTGTATCAATTTGAACAGCAGCGCCCGACAGAAGGTTAAATGAACTTTATTTTATTTTACAATTGTTATCACCAAGAAATTTGTGCACTTCAATTTAAACAAACACAAACAGGTAATGTACGAGGAATATATATATATATATATATATATATATATATATATATATATATATATATATATATAGAGAGAGAGAGAGAGAGAGAGAGAGAGAGGTGAAAACCGCATAATTTAGGTCAAGGGACTGTTGTTGTTGTTGTTGTGGTCTTCAGTCCTGAGACTGGTTTGATGCAGCTCTCCATGCTACTCTATCCTGTGCAAGCTTTTTCATCTCCCAGTACCTACTGCAACCTACATCCTTCTGAATCTGCTTAGTGTATTCATCTCTTGGTCTCCCTCTACGATTTTTACCCTCCACGCTGCCCTCCAATACTAAATTGGTGATCCCTTGATGCCTCAGAACATGTCCTACCAACCGATCCCTTCTTCTGGTCAAGTTGTGCCACAAACTTCTCTTCTCCCCAATCCTATTCAATACTTCCTCATTAGTTATGTGATCTACCCATCTAATCTTCAGCATTCTTCTGTAGCACCACATTTCGAAAGCTTCTATTCTCTTCTTGTCCAAACTATTTATCGTCCATGTTTCACTTCCATACATGGCTACACTCCATACGAATACTTTCAGAAATGACTTCCTGACACTTAAATCTATACTGGATGTTAACAAATTTCTCTTCTTCAGAAACGCTTTCCTTGCCATTGCCAGCCTACATTTTATATCCTCTCTACTTCGACCATCATCAGTTATTTTGCTCCCCAAATAGCAAAACTCCTTTACTACTTTAAGTGCCTCATTTCCTAATCTAATTCCCTCAGCATCACCCGACTTAATTAGACTACATTCCATTATCCTTGTTTTGCTTTTGTTGATGTTCATCTTATATCCTCCTTTCAAGACACTGTCCATTCCATTCAACTGCTCTTCCAAGTCCTTTGCTGTCTCTGACAGAATTACAATGTCATCGGCGAACCTCAAAGTTTTTATTTCTTCTCCATGAATTTTAATACCCACTCCGAATTTTTCTTTTGTTTCCTTTACTGCTTGCTCAATATACAGATTGAACAACATCGGGGAGAGGCTACAACCCTGTCTTACTCCCTTCCCAACCACTGCTTCCCTTTCATGTCCCTCGACTCTTATAACTGCCATCTGGTTTCTGTACAAATTGTAAATAGCCTTTCGCTCCCTGTATTTTACCCCTGCCACCTTTAGAATTTGAAAGAGAGTATTCCAGTCAACATTGTCAAAAGCTTTCTCTAAGTCTACAAATGCTAGAAACGTAGGTTTGCCTTTCCTTAATCTTTCTTCTAAGATAAGTCGTAAGGTCAGTATTGCCTCACGTGTTCCAGTGTTTCTACGGAATCCAAACTGATCTTCCCCGAGGTTGGCTTCTACTAGTTTTTCCATTCGTCTGTAAAGAATTCGTGTTAGTATTTTGCAGCTGTGACTTATTAAGCTGATAGTTCGGTAATTTTCACATCTGTCAACACCTGCTTTCTTTGGGATTGGAATTATTATATTCTTCTTGAAGTCTGAGGGTATTTCGCCTGTTTCATACATCTTGCTCACCAGATGGTAGAGTTTTGTCAGGACTGGCTCTCCCACGGCCGTCAGTAGTTCCAATGGAATATTGTCTACTCCGGGGGCCTTGTTTCGACTCAGGGCTTTCAGTGCTCTGTCAAACTCTTCACGCAGTATCATATCTCCCTTTTCATCTTCATCTACATCCTCTTCCATTTCCATAATATTGTCCTCAAGTACATCGCCCTTGTATAGACCCTCTATATACTCCTTCCACCTTTCTGCTTTCCCTTCTTTGCTTAGAACTGGGTTTCCATCTGAGGTCTTGATATTCATACAAGTCGTTCTCTTATCTCCAAAGGTCTCTTTAATTTTCCTGTAGGCGGTATCTATCTTACCCCTAGTGAGATAGGCCTCTACATCCTTACATTTGTCCTCTAGCCATCCCTGCTTAGCCATTTTGCACTTCCTGTCGATCTCATTTTTGAGACGTTTGTATTCCTTTTTGCCTGTTTCACTTACTGCATTTTTATATTTTCTCCTTTCATCAATTAAATTCGATATTTCTTCTGTTACCCAAGGATTTCTACTAGCCCTCGTCTTTTTACCTACTTGATCCTCTGCTGCCTTCACTACTTCATCCCTCAAAGCTACCCATTCTTCTTCTACTGTATTTATTTCCCCCATTCCTGTCAATTGCTCCCTTATGCTCTCCCTGAATCTCTGTACAACCTCTGGTTCTTTTAGTTTATCCAGGTCCCATCTCCTTAAATTCCCACCTTTTTGCAGTTTCTTCAGTTTTAATCTACAGGTCATAACCAATAGATTGTGGTCAGAGTCCACATCTGCCCCTGGAAATGTCTTACAATTTAAAACCTGGTTCCTAAATCTCTGTCTTACCATTATATAATCTATCTGATACCTTTTAGTATCGCCAGGGTTCTTCCATGTATACAACCTTCTTTCATGATTCTTAAACCAAGTGTTAGTTATGATTATGTTGTGCTCTGTGCAAAATTCGACCAGGCGGCTTCCTCTTTCATTTCTGTCCCCCAATCCATATTCACCTACTATGTTTCCTTCTCTCCCTTTTCCTACACTCGAATTCCAGTCACCCATGACTATTAAATTTTCGTCTCCCTTCACAATCTGAATAATTTCTTTTATTTCATCATACATTTCTTCAATTTCTTCGTCATCTGCAGAGCTAGTTGGCATATAAACTTGTACTACTGTAGTAGGCGTGGGCTTTGTATCTATCTTGGCCACAATAATGCGTTCACTATGCTGTTTGTAGTAGCTTACCCGCATTCCTATTTTCCTATTCATTATTAAACCTACTCCTGCATTACCCCTATTTGATTTTGTGTTTATAACCCTGTAGTCACCTGACCAGAAGTCTTGTTCCTCCTGCCACCGAACTTCACTAATTCCCACTATATCTAACTTTAACCTATCCATTTCCCTTTTTAAATTTTCTAACCTACCTGCCCGATTAAGGGATCTGACATTCCACGCTCCGATCCGTAGAACGCCAGTTTTCTTTCTCCTGATAACGACATCCTCTTGAGTAGTCCCCGCCCGGAGATCCGAATGGGGGACTATTTTACCTCCGGAATATTTTACCCAAGAGGACGCCATCATCATGTAATCATACAGTAAAGCTGCATGCCCTCGGGAAAAATTACGGCTGTAGTTTCCCCTTGCTTTCAGCCGTTCGCAGTACCAGCACAGCAAGGCCGTTTTGGTTATTGTTACAAGGCCAGATCAGTCAATCATCCAGACTGTTGCCCTTGCAACTACTGAAAAGGCTGCTGCCCCTCTTCAGGAACCACACGTTTGTCTGGCCTCTCAACAGATACCCCTCCGTTGTGGTTGGACCTACGGTACGGCTATCTGTATCGCTGAGGCACGCAAGCCTCCCCACCAACGGCAAGGTCTATCACCTCCAATACAGTGAGCTCTTAACCTGGGGAACCGAAGTTACGCAGGTTAGCGTTTCCAAATCAGCTTCTCTGTACTTCACTATACAGCTGACTTCCTCATCGCAGATTTCTCCTGTCGACTGAAATAGATTAAATTATAGTGAAGCATTTGTCGAGGTAGATGTTAAATTCGGTTTCCATGCTGCTGCTATGACGACTGTCATGTAATCAAACCTAGAGAAATAAAAGCAGCTTTAAAATCACCAAGACCCAACGATTGACTCAGTCTGTGTCAAGCACGAAACAGAATTTAGGACTGAGTTAGCTTCACTCTCAAGAAGATATATTCACCGTCATTGGAGCCCGCCCTGATAGCTGACTGGTCAGCGTGGTTGACTGCCGTCCTCCAGGCCCGGGTTCGATTCCCGGCTGGGTCGGAGATTTTCTCTGCTCAGGGACTGGGTGTTGTGTTGTCTTCATCATCATTTCATCCCCATCCGGCGTCGAATGTAATAAGACCTGCACCAAGGCGGCCGGACCTGCCCCGCAAGGGGCCTTCCGGCCAATGACGCCAAACGCTCATTTCCATACCATGACTGGAAAAGATCAAAAGATCACATGTAGCTGTAGTAAAGAGTAGACTTGTAGTCGTTGGAGACTAATGGAAAACTGCACTTAGCCTATAAGAGAGATAACAAAGGAATATTTGTATCTATCGTTCTTGAGAAGTGCTGCAAAAACGAAGTTGAAGTGATCCACGCAAATGCTGTCTTGGGTTACTCACAGCTGTTTGCAGCACCACACTTGAACTCTTGAACTTATTCTAAGTTGGAAGATTGTGACCTGCACAGGACAAAAACATCCTTCTTCGTGAAAATCGGCGTGGCAAACGAAAATGTTGATAATATGCAATGGAAGTAGCATTCTCACACATAATACCCTTAGTGTTATTAACACAGAATATTAACGCTATTTTGTCGAAAGTCGACATGTTGAGAAACGTGGCTGTTGTACTTAAGGTTTATAATTTATATATAAAAACAGCTACCAGCCACATGTATGGTTTAAAAAGGTTTATTATCTTCAGACCATGACTGGTTTCGGATTTTTCTTTACAAATCCATCTTCAGATGGCAGTTACAAGCATTCTTAGTTGGACCTAGTTTTGTTTGTGTTATTCGTTTGATGCACTGGGAAAGAAGAAATATTTCTGTTGTCATATCGGTAATAGTATTTTTACGAAAGATTTACTTCTTTTGCAAAATCTAATTCCTCATGAGATGGTTTTTATAGACATTAGTAAACTTGCAGGTTAGTGTACTTACGAGCTGTGTAGTTCAGCCTGACGAAATATTCGTGCGTTTATGTTTTCGAACGCAAGTTTAATACACTTAATGTACTCACATAGTGCATATTGAAAAGTGTATTAAGCTTGCGTTCGAAAACATAAACGCACGAATATTTCGTCAGGCTGAACTACACAGCTCGTAAGGACACTAACCTGCAAGTTTAATAATGTTTATAAAAACCATCTCATGAGCAATTAGATTTTGTAAAAGAAATAAATCTTTCGTAAAAATACTATTACCGATATGACAACAAAAATATTTATTCTTTCCCAGTGCAGCAAACGAATAACACAAACAAAACTATGTCCAACTAAGAATGCTTGTAACTGCCATCTGAAGATGTATTTGTAAAGAAAAATCCGAAACCGGTCATGGTCTGAAGATAATAAACCTTTTTAAACCATACATGTGGCTGGTAGCTGTTTTTTTATATAAATTATAAACAGAATATTAAGCTGATTCTGTTCTTCTAGACTTCCTAAAACCTTTTATTTCACAACAAAATCAACGCCTTCTGGCGATAATACCTTCCTGTGCCACACTTACCCATGTTATCCACCTAGAACGAAATATTTTCTGGCTGAAAGTCGCACGTTTATCGTGGACGGATGTTAATCTACTAATACTGATGTACTAATTGGTAGACCCAAGGGGACTTTATCAGGGTCCTAATTAGACTTCATTTTATGTGTCAATAGCTTACAAGATTCCTTCAGTTATAACATGAGACTTTTCGTGGGCAACTCTGTTACCTATAAGGAATTTCTGTTCTATAAAAATTGAAGATTCTGTTACATTTTGACGAATTTATCTCTGGTGCATGGATTCGCTCTTAATGATAGAAACATAAATAAGAGTTTGTATATTGTAGGCCTTCTTACTTTGTGTTTTTTCGCAGAAAAATAGCGAGAACTTTCAAACTCATACAAGACATTTTAGTTATTAAACTGTTTCTTGCACAAGAAAGAAAGCCTTTCTAAGTTATGCATTTTGCCAAAAGAAAAATCTTGGTATTCATTGATTAAACAAGAATCTGTACTGCCACGCAAGTATTTTGGAGACATAATTTATGGCACTTCAAATCCATCGATCATACAAGCTCACTTGTAGCTGTAGTAAATAGTAGACTTGTAGTCGTTGGAGAATCTTGGGAAACTGCAGTTAGTCTATAAGAGAGATTACAAAGGAATATTTGTATCTATCATACTTGAGAAGTGCTGAAGTGCATGATCTCAATATCAGAACGAACTAACAGGGACATAGTGTGTATACAGAGAAAGGTTTTGTGAATCGACAGATACTGACAGAGAGTAACAGAAATATTGGAAAATCTTGACTGGTAGACGGATAAAGACACCATTGATTGCATCAGAACGTGCTCGCGGAACTGCAAGAATCTTCATTAATGACACACGTTGTAAATATTTCTCAGCCTCTTGTGTATGATGCTGATAAAACTATGAGAATAATAGCTCTCACGGAGAGTACATAAAAATATTATTTCCCGGTGAATCCATCGCGAAGAACCTTTACAATATGTTAATAAAAAGAGTGCAATCTGAAACGCTTTTGAAAGTGATTCGCGCAATATAGATATGGATGTAGTCCTCTTCTCTATGTGAATTTGTTGAGTTTTCTCTCGATGATTTATGAATGTCATTCATATATTTCATGTGCATGTAGATAAAAGGGCATAACTTCCACTGAAAATTATAACCTCTATCGATAAAATTCTAATCCGGAGTGACCGTAAACCTTACTTACTCCGATATGGGAAGCTGTCTTCATACCAGTCGTACTTGATTTGTTAGGCATGAGGCATTTTTTTGGAACGAGCAATACACAAGTCTGTCATACACAGTCAGTGGCAATCTCAGTCCACAGAGCTACCCTGAGCTACAGTTTTGTAGAGACGTCCCTGATGCTCGTACCATATTTACCTGCAACAGATTTCAAATATGTCTTGGAAAACAGGCAATGACTGGTGACAAAATAAAGCCTACATGTATCTCTATATAAACAATGAAGAGCCAATGAATCTGTTGTGGTCTTCAGTTCTGAGACTGGTTTGATGCAGCTCTCCATGCTACTCTATCCTGTGCAAGCTTCTTCATCTCCCAGTACCTACTGCAACCTACATCCTTCTGAATCTGCTTAGTGTATTCATCTCTTGGTCTCCCCCTACGATTTTTACCCTCCACGCTGCCCTCCACTACTAAATTGCTGATCCCTTGATGTCTCAGAACATGTCCTACCAACCGATCCCTTCTTCTGGTCAAGTTGCGCCACAAACTTCTCTTCTCCCCAATCCTATTCAATACTTCCTCATTAGTTATGTGATCTACCCATCTAATCTTCAGCATTCTCCTGTAGCACCACATTTCGAAAGCTTCTATTCTCTTCTCGTCCAAACTATTTACCGTCCATGTTTCACTTCCATACATGGCTACACTCCATACAAATACTTTCAGAAATGACTTCCTGACACTTAAATCTATACTCGATGTTAACAAATTTCTCTTCTTCAGAAACACTTTCCTTGCCATTGCCAGTCTACATATGATATCCTCTCTACTTCGACCATCATCAGTAATTTTGCTCCCCAAATAGCAAAACTCCTTTACTACTTTAAGTGTCTCATTTCCTAATCTAATACCCTCAGCATCACCCGACTTAATTCGACTACATTCCTTTATCCTCGTTTTGCTTTTGTTGATGTTCATCTTATATCCTCCCTTCAAGACATCATCCATTCCGTTCAACTGCTCTTCCAAGTCCTTTGCTGTCTCTGACAGAATTACAATGTCATCGGCGAACCTCAACATTTTTATTTCTTCTCCATGGATTTTAATACCTACTCCGAATTTTTCTTTTGTTTCCTTTACTGCTTGCTCAATATACAGATTGAATAACATCGGGGAGAGGCTACAACCCTGTCTTACTCCCTTCCCAACCACTGCTTCCCTTTCTTGTCCCTCGACTCTTATAACTGCCATCTGGTTTCTGTACAAATTGTAAATAGCCTTTCGCTCCCTGTATTTTACCCCTGTCACCTTCAGAATTTAAAAGAGAGTATTCCAGTCAACATTGTCAAAAACTTTCTCTAAGTCTACAAATGCTAGAAATGTAGGTTTGCCTTTCCTTAATCTTTCTTCTAAGATAAGTCGTAAGGTCAGTATTGCCTCACGTGTTCCACTATTTCTACGGAATCCAAACTGATCTTCCCCAAGGTCGGCTTCTACTAGTTTTTCCATTCGTCTGTAAAGAATTCGAGTTAGTATTTTGCAGCTGTGACTTATTAAACTGATTGTTCGGTAATTTTCAGATCTGTCAACACCTGCTTTCTTTGGGATTGGAATTATTATATTCTTCTTGAAGTCTGAGGGTATTTCGCCTGTTTCATACATCTTGCTCACCAGATGGTAGAGTTTTGTCAGGACTGGCTCTCCCAAGGCCGTCAGTAGTTCCAATGGAATGTTGTCTGCTCCGGGGGCCTTGTTTCGACTCAGGTCTTTCAGTGCTCTGTCAAACTCTTCGCGCAGTATCGTATCTCCCATTTCACCTTCATCTACATCCTCTTCCATTTCCATAATATTGTCCTCAAGTGCATCGCCCTTGTATAGACCCTCTATATACTCCTTCCACCTTTCTGCTTTCCCTTCTTTGCTTAGAACTGGGTTTCCATCTGAGCTCTTGATGTTCATACTAGTGGTTCTCTTATCTCAAAAGGCCTCTCTAATTTTCCTGTAGGCAGTATCTATCTTACCCCTAGTGAGATAAGCCTCTACATCCTTACATTTGTCCTCTAGCCATCGCTGCTTAGCCATTTTGCACTTCCTGTCCACCTCATTTTTGAGACGTTTGTACTCCTTTTTGCCTGCTTCATTTACTGCATTTTTGTATTTTCTCCTTTCATCAATTAAATTCAATATTTCTTCTGTTACCCAAGGATTTCTACTAGCCGTCGTCTTTTTACCTACTTGATCCTCTGCTGCCTTCACTACTTCATCCCTCAAAGCTACCCATTCTTCTTCTACTGTATTTCTTTCCCCCATTCCTGTCAATTGTTCACTTATGCTCTCCCTGAAACTCCGTACAACCTCTGATTCTTTCAGTTTATCCAGGTCCTATCTCTTAAATTCTCACCTTTTTGCAGTTTCTTCAGTTTTAATCTACAGTTCATAACCAATAGATTGTGGTCAGAGTCCACATCTGCCCCTGGAAATGTCTGACAATTTAAAACCTGGTTCCTAAATCCCTGTCTTACCATTATATAATCTATCTGATACCTTTTAGTATCTCCAGGGTTCTTCCATGTATACAACCTTCTATCATGATTCTTAAACCAAGTGTTAGCTATGATTAAGTTGTGCTCTGTGCAAAATTCTACCAGGTGGCTTCCTCTTTCATTTCTTAGCCCCAATCCATATTCACCTACAACGTTTCCTTCTCTCCCTTTTCTGTCTAATTTCGTGTAGGGTCCACATGAGCACGCAAAAGTGCTGCAACACGACGTTGTATGGACGTGGCTATCGTCTGAAGTAGTGCTGCAGGGAACTACACCATAAATCTTGCAGGGCTGACCATAAATCCGTAAGAGTACAAGGGGGTGGAGATGTCTTCTGAACAGCACATTGCAAGACATCCCAGATATGCTCAATAATCTTCATGTCTGGGGAGTTCGATGGCCAGAAAAAGTGTTCAAACTCAGAAGAGTGTTCTTGGATCAACTCTGTAGCACTTCTGGACGTGTGGGTGTCGCATTGTCCTACTGGAATTGCCCAAGTCCGTCGGAATGCACAATGAATACGAATGGATGGAGGTGATTGGACAGGGTGCTTACGTACCCGTTACAAAGCAGAGTCGTATCTAGAAGTATCAGGGATTCCATATCACTCTAGCTCCACACGCACACGCCCCACACCATTAAAGAGCCTCCACCAGTTTGAAGAATCCTCTGCTGACATGCAGCTTCCATGGATTCATGAGGTTGTCTTCATACCCGTGCACGTCACTCCGCTCAATACAATTTGAAACGAGGCTCGTCCGACCAGGCAACATGTTTCTATTCATCAACAGTCCAATGTCGGTGTTGACGTGCCCAGGTGAGGCATAAAACTTCGTGTAGTGCAGTTATCGAGGGTACACGATTGGGTCTTCTGCTCCGAAAGCCCATGTCGATGATGTTTCATTGAATGGTTCGAACGCTGTCACTTGTTGATGGCCCACCATTGAAATTTGCAGCAATTTGCCGAACGGTTGTACTTCTGTCACGCTGAGCGATTCGTTTCAGTCGTCGCTGATCCCGATCTTGCAGGATCTTTTTCTGGGCGGAGCGATGTCGGTAATTTGATGTTTTAGTGGATTCCTAATATTCGAGTTACACTCGTGGAATGGTCGTACGGGAAAATTCTCTCTCCATCGCTACCTCGGAGATGCTGTGCCCCATCACTCGTGCGCCGACTATAACACCACGCTCAAAATCATTTAAATCTTGATACTCTGCCATTGTAGCGGCATTGACCGATCGAACACCTGCGCTAGGCACTTGTTGCCTTATATAGGCGTTGCCGACCGCAGCGCCGTATTCTGCCTGTTTGCTTTGTATTTGAATACTCTTGCGGCCGTGCGGTTCTAGGCGCTTCAGTCTGGAACCGCGTGACCGCTACGGTCGCAGGTTCGAATGCTGCCTCGGGCATGGATGTGTGTGATGTCCTTAGGTTAGTTAGGTTTAAGTAGTTCTAAGTTCTAGGGGACTGATGACTACAGATGTTAAGTCCCATAGTGCTCAGAGCCATTTGAACCATTTTGAATACGCTTGCCTATACCAGTTTCTTTGGCATTTCAGTGTGTTATCCTCAGGCCATCGTACGGCGGATGGCAGAGAGTACTTCGTATTTGCGGCTGGACACTTAATATGACTCCGTAGTCCGTAGGCGGTCCGACATAACTTAACCCATTATCATGGTGGCCAGGTGACGTACATAACGGAGTGAGCAAAAACGGATCATTGCTCTAGAGTTTTTTTGCTCGCGCATCATGACATTTCTGGAAACCCAAAATCTACTCTGTAGGAATTAACATGGATTCCGGAAACAGCAACCGTGTGGAACCTAACTCGCTTTATTTGTTCATGAGACCCAGAAAATATTAGATACAGGCTCCCAGGTAGATGCCATTTTCCTTGACCTCCAGAAGGTGTTCGATACAGTTCGGCACTGTCGCGTGATAAACAAAGTAAGAGCCTACGGAATATCAGACCAGCTGTGTGGCTGGAATGAAGAGTTTTTAGCAAACAGAACACAGCATGTTGTTCTCAATGGAGAGACGTGTACAGACGTTAAAGTAACCTCTGCCGTGCCACAGGGGAGTGTTATAGGACCATTGCTTTTCACTATATAAATGACCTGGTAGATAGTGTCGGAAGTTCCATGCGGCTTTTCGTGGATGATGCTGTAGTATACAGAGAAGTTGCAGAATTAGAAAATTGCAGCGAAATGCAGGAAGATCTGCAGCGGATAGGCACTTGGTGCAGGGAGTGGCAACTGACCCTTAACATAGACAAATGTAATGTATTGCGAATACATAGAAAGAAGGATCCTTTATTGTATGATAATATGACAGCGGAACAAACACTGGTAGCAGTTACTTCTGAAAAGTATCTGGGAGTATGCGTACGGAACGATTTGAAGTGGAATGATCATATAAAATTAATTGTTGGTAAGGCGGGTGCCAGGTTGAGATTCATTGGGAGAGTCCTTATAAACTGTAGTACATCAACAAAGGAGGTGGCTTACAAAACACTCGTTCAGCCTATACTTGAGTATTGTTAATCAGTGTGGGATCCGTACCAGGTCGGGTTGAAGGAGGAGATAGAGAAGATCCAAAGAAGAGCGGCGCGTTTCGTTACAGGGTTATTTGGTAAGCTTGATAGCGTTACGGAGATGTTTAGCAAACTCAAGTGGCAGACTCTGCAAAAGAGGCTCTCTGCATCGCGGTGTAGCTTGTTGTCCAGGTTTTGAGAGGGTGCGTTTCTGGATGAGGATCGAATATATTGCTTCCCCCTTCTTATACCTCCCGAGGAGATCACGAATGTAAAATTAGATAGATTCGAGCGCGTATGGAGGCTTTTCGGCAGTCGTTCTTCCAGTGAACCATTCGCGTCCGGAAGAGGAAACGGAGGTAATGACAGTGGTACGTAAAGTGCCCTCCGCCACACACCATTGGGTGGCTTGCAGAGTATAAATGTAGATGAAGATGTAGATGAGGTGGTCGTACTAGCGTTCTATATATGGTTTTATCTACTCATGCATTAAATTTCTCCAGAACTGATCCAAAAAGTCTCTTTTTCATCATCCTCTCTTAATACAGATTGAAAGAGTTAATTCCATCTGACATCGCTTCATAGTGTTATCTCCAAATAACCATTCGATGTGACATGCAGCAGACGGTCACCGCTAATTTTGTGATCGAGTAGTGTACTTGATGGTTTTCTGTCTTTATTATTTTTCAGTTATCCACATTTAAAATTATATATTGTTCAGTACAGCAAGTGGAGACTTTTTCCATGTCTTTTCACTCTTCCTTAAGATCGTTTTACATTGGTACTTTGTTGCAGCCAACCGCATCGTCGGCGAAATAACTTGCAATGCTGATGATCCTATCTGACAAACACTCTTTTCTTACGCTGAGGTCATTAGTGGTCCTATTACTCTTCGTTGGGGAGCACCTCTCCAGTATAACATACGTGGTTTCTATAGTGGGTAGTTCGCCTAATCTAAATAATATTAGAAAAGTATTAAAGTTTGTAAATTCGATAAACCAAAAAATGAGGTTATCGCCTGCAGCGCCTCTCCTGGGCTGTTGACCATATCGGTTGGACCCTAGAAGAGTGGAAAACAGTGACCTGCTCAGCTGAGTCCCGATTTCAGTCGGTGAGATTTATTTATTTATGTCTCAAGTAAAGACCTGCTGCCTGTTGTTACATAGCAAGTTGTACATTTTGTGATTTACATGTTACATTATACAAATTCAGTTTTATAACTAGTACATTTTTTGAGAATTTTACAGATGATAGAATAAAAAATAAAATTAATAAATATATAAAAAGTACAAGTGTATGTATACAATGTGGTTAAACTTGTTGTTAACTTAGGTACTAATAATAAACAAGGTACATATGACATTGTGTATATATTTTAAATTAAAATTAAAAGTGTATTTAATGGAAGAAAGAAGAGAGCAATTTGACTTGGATATGATGTGACAGTTCTTCCATTTACACCTCCTATGTGAATGGTTATATCTGTTACATAAGTTGCTTTCACTGTGTAAAAGCTGATGGTAGGGTTGTAGCGTGCGGCAGATTCCACGGAGCGATGGACCGAAGTCGTCAACAAAGCGCTGTGCAAGCCGGTGGTGGCTCCATAATGGTTTGGACTGTGTTTAAATGGAATGGACTGAGTCCTCCAGATGTTCAGCTATTTGGAGGCCATTTGCTGACGTTGACGGACGTCAAGTTTCCAAAAGACGATGGAATTTTTTTAGATGACTACGCACCACGTCACCATTCCGCAATTGTTTGCGGTTGGTTTGAAGTAGATTCTGCACAATTGAAGTGAATTGGTCACACAGATCGCCCAACATAATCCCATAGAACATATATGGGACACAAATGAGAGGTCATTTCGTGCACAAAATCCTGCATGGGCAACAATATCGCTACTGTGCACGGTCATAGGGCGGCACAGCAGGTGACTTCCAAGGACTAGTTGAGTCCACTCCGTATGTAGTTGCTGCACTGTGCCTGGCAAAAAGGAGGTCAGACACGATATTAAGAGGAATCTCATTACGTCTATCACCTCATTGTACACATAGAGTGAATCAAGATTATTGAGATAAACGTCTAGCAATAACTTCTGTTAAAGAGAACATGTTCGCTGACGCTTTCCAGCGACGCTAGATCGTTTAAGACTGGCTACACGCCTGAGAGGCCGCAGGGCGAAGGCATTCTGAGGCCTTTGCATGCAGTGAGTGTTGCCTATCATGCAGTCACATGCTCCGCGTGAAAGGTGGTAGGACGAGCAAAACTGAGGTTTTTGAATCGCTTATAAAATATATTTCTCTGCTTAGAGACACTCATTCTTGTCGTTTTTGTATCGAAAAATCACTCTGTTGATTTACAGAGTAGATAGTATACTGCAAACTTGGTACACCTACGATGTCAGTGAAATCTCATCGATCCGGTGCCGGCAGTTACTCAAGAACGCCTAGTGACTCTGGGAAGCTTCAGAGAACGTTTTGTCTAGAGCAAAAATTGTTCCCCGACGTGATCTATCACTTAGACATTGGTGCAGAAACTGTCAACTATCATTTGTATAGGGACTTGTAAAAGTAAGTTACGCATAGGGTCCAACGACAGTGGCACATTAACAGAAGAGAGAACGTGTTGTTAGAGCCCTACACGCATAGTTATGCTGCAGTACGGGTGAAGCGTGTATCACAGCGTGGAAGTGAAATGGCGCGTTAATTGAAAACATCCTCCAAAGTTAATGTATGAGGGACAGTAAAACATCCAAACTGCACACCGATTCATCGTGAGATTCTAGCGGTGTATGGTTGCGTCCAGCCGTGGTGAGACAGTATGCAACTATTGTCGAATGGCTCCATAACTAAAGAGTGAACCTCTGTCTTGTGTAGAATGTTGTGACCGTTGTTTATTTTGTGACTATGTTGTGGCACAACTTGACCAGAAGAAGGGATCGGTTGATAGGACATGTTCTGAGGCATCAAGGGATCACCAATTTAGTATTGGAGGGCAGCGTGGTGGGTAAAAATTGTAGGGGGAGACCAAGAGATGAATACACTAAGCAGATTCAGAAGGATGTAGGTTGCAGTAGGTACTGGGAGATGAAGAAGCTTGCTCAGGATAGAGTAGCATGGAGAGCTGCATCAAACCAGTCTCAGGACTGAAGACCACAACAACAACAACAATGTTGAAAAACATAGTCACTTATTTTTATCACTTTGAGGAGTAGTACACCATTCAATTCAAGTTGTTTGGTCTGCCACAGTAATGAGTAACATAAAACATAGTCACTTATTTTTATCACTTTGAGGAGTAGTACACCATTCAATTCAAGTTGTTTGGTCTGCCACAGTAATGAATAACATCTTTTTCTAGCCTTCTAGCCTTCTCGTATGTAAAATTTTCTAATTGTATTTTCAGGTCTAATAATAAAATAGAATTGTATCATACTCAGATAAATATAGTTACTCATTTCACTTGTCTGTTTATAAATAAATCCCTACAAAGAAACCAAGGAAATACCATTAATAGTATAAAAAGAGTATCTGAGTCTTAATCATTGTTTGTTTTTTAATTTAGTGTTCTGGACTTACATTTTCCCAGAACAACCCTCTGACCACCAACCCAAACTTTTCATTCACAAATATCAATTGTCAGGACTGAGGAGATCGTATGAAAATTATGATAATCAGTTACCTAACTTTGTTCTCTGATTTCCATATAAAATGGTTCTTCTCAACTTTCACTACACTACTGTAGTAAATTGTGAATTGTTACTGTTTACACCCTATGTACGCAGACTATTTCTCATAAGAGTTTTCAAGCGCACTGCAGTCTCATTTACGCAGTGCGTAGATGGGTCCGCCAAACCCAATATTGCTCAACAGATTTATCGAACGTTTCATGCGACGCGTAGCGTAAAGGGAAAGCAACGGTTTGTGCCCCGTTACAAGCTAAATTACCTTTGAAAGGTATCCATTTGATGGAACGTTCCAAAATTAGTGTCTCGTGATATTATTTTTATCAGGATGTGTTTTAGGAAACAGTAAATCATGAAGAATAGCACCAACTCGCGTGCCGCTTGCCCCGCTCTGTCTGCTACCACCTTGCAGCAGCGCTACTCTGTCACTGCTGGAGTAATTTATTTTTCTATTTTCCGCGTCTACTTCCGTAGAACCCAACTAAGGAGCAAATTTACTTGGTCATGGAACGAGTCGGTAAGTGAAATTAACATCATAAAAGTAATAACAGATAGGTAATTGACTGACGATTCATACAGTGTAACACAGATGTTTCCAAATAGATGTTAAAACATTTAAAATATAGAATCGAATGAAAATGCCCAATTGTTAGCGATAGTTGTACTCGCTGAAGTTGATCAGAGACCCACACAACCGTTTTTTCAACTTCAAACTTGCATTTTCTGGTGTCTGCAATGCTACGTCACATCGTTTAGGAAGCTATTACAGAACGCCGCAAAGTAACAGCGCGGCTACTCAAAGTTATCAGCCTTCTTCAATTAATGAAACCATCATCAGTAATGAATGTCCAGGCTGTGTTAAAGTCACGATGAGCTGGCAACATTTGACCGATTAAAATATGTTGTTCTTAAAGTCACGATGAACTGCCAACACTCGAGCGATTAAAATATGTTCTTGTAGGTCTATGTCAACCAACGGACGATGCATCTCTCGAGTGTTACCTAAGAACATACTGCGCCAGGAAACTGACACGCTTATGCGTATTTGTCACCAATATAATAACAGTCGTATTGGCTGACAGTACAAGCTACGAGACGTCCAGTGTATGGAAGGAGGGCGTGCGGTGACTGCCGTCTATAAATATATGTACACGGATATTATACAGATGAGAAACTGCAAGTAAGCCTATATACACTATTGGCCATTAAAATTGCTACACCAAGAAGAAATGCAGATGACAAACGGGTCTTCATTGGACAAACATAGTATAATAGAACTGACATGTCATTATATTTTGACGCAATTTGGGTGCATAGATCCTGAGAAATTAGTACCAAGAACAACCAACTCTGGCCGTAATCACGGCCTTGATACGCCGGGCCATTGCGTCAAACAGAGCTTGGATGACGTGTACAGA
Organism: Schistocerca serialis cubense; assembly: GCF_023864345.2. NCBI lineage: Eukaryota > Metazoa > Arthropoda > Insecta > Orthoptera > Acrididae > Schistocerca > Schistocerca serialis. The sequence goes on from NC_064646.1 coordinate 17,323,059, forward strand.
TACAGCTGCCCATGCAGCTTCAACACGAAACCACAGTTCATCAAGAGTAGTGTCTGGCGTATTGTGACGAGCCAGTTGCTCGGCCACCATTGACCAGACGTTCTCAATTGGTGAGATATCTGGAGAATGTGCTGGCCAGGGTAACAGTCGAACAGTTTCTGTAGCCAGAAAGGCCCGTACAGGACCTGCAACATGCGGTCGTGAATTATCCTACTGAAATGTAGGGCTTCGCAGTAATCGAATGAAGGGTAGAGCCACTGGTCATAACACATCTGAAATGTAACGTCCACTGTTCATAGTGCCGTTAAGGGTAACAAGAGGTGACCGAGACGTGTAACCAATAGCACCCAATACCATCATGTCGGGTGATACGCCAGTATGGCGAGGACGAATAAACGCTTCCAATGTGCGTCAACCGCGATGTCGCCAGACACGGATGAGACCATCATGATACTGTAAACAGAATCTGGATTGTTCCGAAAAAATGCCGTTTTGCCATTCCTCCACCCAGGTTCGTCGTTGAGTACACCATCGCAGGCGCTCCTGTCTGTGATGCAGCGTCAAGGGTAAACGCAGCTATGGTCCCAGAGCTGATAGTCCATGCTGCTGCAAACGTCGTCGAACTGCTTGTGCAGACGGCTTTTGTCTTGCAAACGTCCCCATCTGTCGACTCAGGGATCGAGACGTGGCTGCACGATCCGTTCACAGTCATGCGGATAAGATGCCTGTCATCTCGACTGCCAGTGATACGAGGCCGTTGGGATCCAGCACGGCGTTCCGTATTACCCTCCTGAACCCACCGATTCCATATTCTGCTAACAGTCATTGGATCTCGACCAACGCGAGCAGCAATGTCGCGATACGATAAACCGCAATCGCGATAAGCTACAATCCGACCTTTATCAAAGTCGGAAACGTGATGGGACGCATTTCTCCTCCTTACACGAGGCATCACAACAACGTTTCACCAGGCAACGCCGGTCAATTGCTGTTTGTGTATGAGAAGTCGGTTGGAAACTTTCCTCATGTCAGCACGTTGTAGGTGTCGTCACCGGCGCCAACCTTGTGTGAATGCCCTGAAAAGCTAATCCTTTGCGTATCACAGAATCTTCTTACTGTCGGTTAAATTTTGCGTCTGTAGCACGTCATCTTTGTGGTGTAGCAATTTTAATGGCCAATGGTGTAATAGCATAATAATCAGTGCAAAAAGACGAAAATTTCAGTAAAAGCGGGCTCTAAAATGCTGTGATGTTTTGTTGAGCTAAGCTACTATCAAACATATCTCTTCTGCTTACTTTCTACCATACAGGTTCCTTTGAGACGACTTCCTGTCTGGTAGAGGCGGTGCTACTCCAACAACAGCTGGTGATGGGTTTCATGCACAATGGAGTACCAGAACATTTTCTCCGAAATATAAGAGAAAGCCTCACGCAGACACTTACAGAGCAGTGCTTAGTGGTCGGGGAAGTCCGTCCAGATTCCCCAATCTTAATCCATAGGGTTTTTTGTTGTGATGTTCAAACACTACAGGAAACATCATTAATGCCCGACAGCGCATCCTTGAGAAACTTGGTTTTCGTAGAGTGTTTGACTCGCAAAGACGTCGCACACAAATGTACCTCACGGCTAATGGAGACCGCTCTCAGCGTCTCCTTTAGCAACGACTTACGAGTGCTGGTTCTACGCAGTAGCATATTGATTACATTAAAATCTCCACTGTTTCACAGTAACAGAATAGTGCCTTTTTATTTGTTTATCCATTTGTTTACTGCGATCTGTAGGTCGCTGGTAATTGCAAAGAGCTTTCAACAGAAGAGATGTGCTGCACAGCAGCGCGGATGAGGAAATGCTCACAGCTCTTAAGCTAGACTTTTAGGAGCCTATGTTTACTGGACGTATTTTTCCTGGCTTGATCCTCTCAAAATTAGCGTTTTGAGTGTTGTAAGGTATAGAAAACAATATAGTAGCATAAGAATGATTGATATTGCACTGTCACAAACACAGTGCAAGACCATAAAACACCATTCCAGTATTATGTATATCAAATTTTCTAGAAATGGTCATCACATAACGGGATTAGATGTTTAAATCTTTATTCATATTTATAAAGTGGTTAGAGATGTAATATTTACAGTATACTGCCTCTCTGAGGTATGTTAGACACTATATCCGTACTCTATGTACGGGGTGTATTATTAGTCAATTGCCTAGCAAATACTGCTGAAGTTTTCTGGCGACCAAAGTGTGGTGTCACCGCCAGACACCACACTTGCTAGGTGGTAGCCTTTAAATCGGCCGCGTTCCGGTAGTATACGTCGGATCCGCGTGTCGCCACTGTCGGTGATAGCAGACCGAGCGCCACCACACGGCAGGTCTAGAGAGACTTTCTAGCACTCGCCCCAGTTGTACAGCCGACTTTGCTAGCGATGCTACACTGACGAAGACTCTCTCATTTGCCGAGAAGATAGTTAGCATAGCCTTCAGCTAAGTCAATTGCTACGACCTAGCAAGGCACCGTATTCAGTTGATATTTATTATATGAAGCATGTATCATCAAGAGCTATGTTATACAATTATGGATTAAAGTTAAGTATTCTAGAAGCTACGTACTTTTCTTTATAGCATTCATTACGTATCCTGTTTCAGACCTCACGCCAGCCTGCGTGATTTTAAGCGGGTGACTTTCGGCTTCCTCTCATTGTGTCTAGGCTGTCTTGTCTAGACACAACACAAACATCATGGAATGCATCTCTAAATTGGAAATACAGTGTTTATTGTCACACAGATTGCACAGATTTCCTCGCAAGGTCGCAAAGCGCAATGGACTTCATTTTATCCTTCCTTTTTGGGAGATATCTTTCGCCCACGAAGTTCTTTCTTATATATTTTGCTCGCCATAATATTGTGTATTCTTTTCTATCAGATAAGTAAGTCTCCTAGCATGGAACATCTGAACTAGTATAAACTTATAAGATTCGAGTGAAATTTTATTAATAAATTCTTGTTCACAACTTTTTCTCTTGAATCTCTAACATTTTTCCTCTTATCATATTTCGACACCTTACTTATCATTAGATGTATCTTACTTTTAATCTCCCGTAGCTCTGTTCCCACTCAATGCGACTCACTGCCTCACACCGACGTACACACGACTACTTGAAAATGCATGCGTGCTATGGTGCTAAGAGAACAGTAAAACTGGAATCGTGAACTCGGCCATGAATTATCAATGTAGGATCCTCAAACAATTTGAAACCCGCTATATATGGTGCACATAGCTCAAATTGTTGTAAACTGCAATAGTTTGAGAGGGTCGACTAACGTGAAGAGCTGCATCAAGGCAATGCATGGACGGAAGACGACAACACCATAAATGGTTTAGCAAACAATCTGAACATGTCTCTCAGATTAACTGCGGTTTCGTTTTGAAGCAGTTCATCGCCAAAAATGTTTTATTGTGGCTAAGGTTGTTTTTAATTCAATTTTAAAAAGCTTTTCTTTAAAGTGTTGCGAATTACGCAAAGAAAGATCTTGCACGACACCATAGAGTAACCCAGCAGAGAGAGATTTCAGAACGCAGGTGCTGAATCCTGGGGCTTATGCCCTCCCGCGTTACAGCTTCGTCCGCCAGGTTGCCTAACAGAAGACGACGTGCCCAACTCCAGGCCAATAGTTTTGGTTGTGGAGCTAGTTTCGGTTGCACTGATCTTCAGTGAGTTATTTCAGAGATTAGCGACCATCAAAATTGTGATCATCGGAAAATTATCAGTCAAACATCTTACTCTCCCCATCAACAAATATCTGTTTCCATTATATTGTGTGTTGTATTGTACTTTGTGTATTTAAACCGGGGACCTAGAAACGACAGAGAGGCTTCACTGTTTCCATTACTCATCTACCATCATTTAACCCTCTTTGTTTCGATTTGCTTCTACGTGATCATTCAAGTCTTCCATTTCGGACTTTCCATCCAAGCAATATCTGGAAAGCCTCATAGCGTTAAGAAATATAGTACATTTCATAACCAAACAATAATCCACAACTATCAAAATAAAATAAGTGTAGATTTTAAAAATATTAAAATTGGGCCCCAGCCTATACCAGTAGCTTACAATACAAGAAAGAGTCCATACACAAAATGTAATAGAAGGGTAATTTACACTCCTGGAAATGGAAAAAAGAACACATTGACACCGGTGTGTCAGACCCACCATACTTGCTCCGGACACTGCGAGAGGGCTGTACAACCAATGATCACACGCACGGCACAGCGGACACACCAGGAACCGCGGTGTTGGCCGTCGAATGGCGCTAGCTGCGCAGCATTTGTGCACCGCCGCCGTCAGTGTCAGCCAGTTTGCCGTGGCATACGGAGCTCCATCTCAGTCTTTAACACTGGTAGCATGCCGCGACAGCGTGGACGTGAACCGTATGTGCAGTTGACGGACTTTGAGCGAGGGCGTATAGTGGGCATGCGGGAGGCCGGGTGGACGTACCGCCGAATTGCTCAACACGTGGGGCGTGAGGTCTCCACAGTACATCGATGTTGTCGCCAGTGGTCGGCGGAAGGTGCACGTGCCCGTCGACCTGGGACCGGAACGCAGCGACGCACGGATGCACGCCAAGACCGTAGGATCCTACGCAGTGCCGTAGGGGACCGCACCGCCACTTCCCAGCAAATTAGGGACACTGTTGCTCCTGGGGTATCGGCGAGGACCATTCGCAACCGTCTCCATGAAGCTGGGCTACGGTCCCGCACACCGTTAGGCCGTCTTCCGCTCACGCCCCAACATCGTGCAGCCCACCTCCAGTGGTGTCGCGACAGGCGTGAATGGAGGGACGAATGGAGACGTGTCGTCTTCAGCGATGAGAGTCGCTTCTGCCTTGGTGCCAATGATGGTCGCATGCGTGTTTGGCGCCGTGCAGGTGAGCGCCACAATCAGGACTGCATACGACCGAGGCACACAGGGCCAACACCCGGCATCATGGTGTGGGGAGTGATCTCCTACACTGGCCGTACGCCACTGGTGATCGTCGAGGGGACACTGAATAGTGCACGGTACATCCAAACCGTCATCGAACCCATCGTTCTACCATTCCTAGACCGGCAAGGGAACTTGCTGTTCCAACAGGACAATGCACGTCCGCATGTATCCCGTGCCACCCAACGTGCTCTAGAAGGTGTAAGTCAACTACCCTGGCCAGCAAGATCTCCGGATCTGTCCCCCATTGAGAATATTTGGGACTGGATGAAGCGTCGTCTCACGCGGTCTGCACGTCCAGCACGAACGCTGGTCCAACTGAGGCGCCAGGTGGAAATGGCATGGCAAGCCGTTCCACAGGACTACATCCAGCATCTCTACGATCGTCTCCATGGGAGAATAGCAGCCTGTATTGCTGCGAAAGGTGGATATACACTGTACTAGTGCCGACATTGTGCATGCTCTGTTGCCTGTGTCTATTTGCCTGTGGTTCTGTCAGTGTGATCATGTGATGTATCTGACCCCAGGAACGTGTCAATAAAGTTTCCCCTTCCTGGGACAATGAATTCACGGTGTTCTTATTTCAATTTCCAGGAGTGTATTTACCACATTAAAGGAACTATGCAGGAAAAGCAGGTAAACATAAAAAAGACACATAGTAGCAACAAGAGCATCGTGTTTTTGCATTTCAAAAGTGTAACTTGCTTCAAAAGCATGCATCTTGTTCAAAACTGTGAGTAATCACAAAGAATATTTATTTCCAAGACATGACACTATATTTAGACCCAGTTTTATTGGCTTAATTATGCTTACAACAAGTCTCCATTTTATAGAACTTAATAAAACTGTGAGACCTGAGTCTCTCCTGGCGTATACAATTTTCAAACAACTAACGGTAATTGAGCCAGGTAAAATTTACAGCGACCGCCGATATTTCGGCGGTAGATGAAAATTTTACCTGGCTCAATTAACGCAAGTTGTTTGAAAATTAATAAAACTATACACTGATCATTACGGGAAAGTTCTGAAAGATAGTATGAACATTTGTAAAGAACTGTTGTTTTGCATAACAGGCGGCCCTGTATATTCAAAATTCACTTTCGAGTTTTTGAAGCTGATGTCGTTTACAGCCGAATAATGTAACGTAATATCGAACGAATCACAATATTTCGAGAGAATATATCTGAGTAACGCACTTAATTAAACTAAATATCTAGGGATTATATTTCGGAAGAACTTAAATTGGAACGATCATACAGAAAATGTCGTACCAAAGACTGCTCGTCATTGACAGAACAATAAAAAAAAATCCTTACGCAAAGTTTTGTTCGACCCCTTCTAGACTGCTGCTGAGTAATATGAAGTTGTTACCACATATGGTTGCAGACGACATCAAGGGTGTTCAAAGAGAGGCGCCCCGCTGTGTCACGCATATGGCAATCATTAAAATAAGTGCTTGTTTCAGTGCGACGAATTCTACTCCCACGAAATTTGAATCAACAACTTCGACCTCCGATGGATAAAATTTCTTGTTGTCCCCCTAGTCTTCCCTATGGAAGATTGACTATCTGGACAAAATTATACAAACAAAAGTTGGAATGAAAATGATTAGGTGTTCTTTTTTCCCACGCGATATTCGTGAGCATAATACGACAGAACGTGGTGTCTTACACCCTTTGCTAACCATAAGCATGTTAATTGCACAGTAATCAGGCTGGTGAAAATTGTATTTGCAGTAATTATTTATTTATATCAAAGCTAAACAATGACTATGTAAATAACAATATTATGAAATTTAAACCTTTATCATTTGCGATACGTAACAGTTAGTATGAGAGTGAGTCAATAACAAAGTCGCAAACTGGGATAGAGAAGCTGAAGCCCCGTGTATCAGCCTGAACCTTATTTTGCTTTTCAACAAAGTCCAGTTGTGAAGATAAGCACTTATCCCATCGTCCGGAGAAGCCTTAAAAGGCTACAGTATAGAATTATTGTTAGCATTTAACGAGTGGCTGAACGTGGTAGAATAAATTTATTTGGTTCCTTGACTTGCTGCAGTCCACAAGATCCATATCTCCTGGGGCAGTGAAGTCTCCTCGACGGGGAAACACTGTGCCATCACTGAACAGCCAGGGTGGTCAGGACGCTCCTTGTTTGTCCTTTGCTGAATCCAAATGAACAAAAGTTTCTATGAAATGCAGTTCTAATCACATACAGGGCGAATTTCCCTATGAACGTGCTCTCCAGACAGTCATCCGGGCTGGCCGTTGTGGCCGAGCGGTTCTAGGCGCTTCAGTCCGGAACCGCGCGACTGCTACGGTCGCGGGTTCGAATCCTATCTCGGGCATGGATGAGTGTGATGTCCTTAGGTTAGTTAGGTTTAAGTAGTTCTTAGTTCTAGAGTACTGATGACCTCAGATAATAAGTCCCACAGAGCTTAGAGCCATTTGAACAGTCCTTCGGCTCACAATAGTAACGTTTTTCTAGTCGGTTACACACACGTATCACATCTGCCGTCTTGGTATGACTACAGATCATTAATCATTGATCGAGGAATACTGTGTATCGGCTGCCGCTTCTAGATACGCGTAGGCGATCAAATTAAAATGATATGCCGTATCCTGGCGTTCACGATTGCTGACTCACTCTTGTACACTACTCGCCATTAAAATTCCTACACCACGAAGATGACGTGCTACAGACGCGAAACTTAACAGACAGGAAGAAGATGCTGAGATATGCTAGTGATTAGCTTTTCAGAGCATTCACACAAGGTTGGCGCCGGTGGCGACAGCTACAACGTGCTGACATGAGGAAAGTTTCCAACCGATTTCTCATACACAAACAGCAGTTGACCGGCGTTGCCTGGTGAAACGATGTTGTGATGCCTCGTGTAAGGAGGAGAAATGCGTACCATCACGTTTCCGACTTTGATAATGGTCGGATTGTAGCCTATCGCGATTGCGGTTTATTGTATTGCGACATTGCTGCTCGCGTTGGTCGAGATCCAATGACTGTTAGCAGAATATGGAATCGGTGGGTTCCGGCGGGTAATACTGAACGCTGTGTTCGATCCCAACGGCCTCGTATCACTAGCAGTCGAGATGACAGGCATCTTATCCGCGCGGCTGTAAAGGATCGTGCAGCCACGTCTCGATCCCTGAGTCAACTGATGGAGACGTTGCAAGACAACAACCATCTGCACGAACAGTTCAACGACGTTTGCAGCAGCATGGGTGCGGTTACCCTTGACGCTCCATCACAGACAGGAGCGCCTACGATGGTATACTCAACGACGAACCTGGGTGCACGAATGGAAAAACGTCATTTATTCGGATGAATCCAGGTTCTGTTTAGAGCATCACGATGGTCGCATCCGTGTTTGGCAACATCGCGGTGAACGCACATTGGAAGCGTTTTTTCGTCATCGCCATACTCGCGTATCACCCTGCGTGATGGTATGGGGTGCCAATGGTTACACGTCTCGGTCACCTCTTATTCGCATTGACGGCACTTTGAACAGTGGACGTTAACTTTCAGATGTGTTACGACCCGTGACTCTACCCTTCATTCGATCGCTGCGAAACCCTTCATTTCAGCAGGGTAATGCACGAGTGCATGTTGCAGGTCCTGTACGGGCCATTCTGGACACAGAAAACGTTCGACTGCTGCCCTGGTCAGCACATTCTCCAGATCTCTCACCAATTGAAAATGTCTGGTCAATGGTGGCCGAGCAACTGGCTCGTTACAATACGCCAGTCACTACTCTTGATGAACTGTGGTATCGTGTTGTAGCTGCATGGGCAGCTGTACCTGTACACGCCATCCAAGCTCCGTTTGACTCAATGCCCAGGCGTATCAAGGCCGTTATTACGGCCAGAGGTGGTTGTTCTGGGTAGTGATTTCTCAGGATCTATGCACCCAAATTGCGTGAAAATATATTTGCCCAATGAATACCCATTTATCATCTGCATTTCCTCTTGGTGTAGCGATTTTAATGGCTAGTAGTGTATATCTGCTTTAAGGATGTGATCAGATAGACATTGCTGTAAAAAAATAAAACAAAGAAAAGACAGTGTTATGCTAGAGACAGTAAACGTGATATCTGAACGTGCGGGAATACTCTGTCGACCTTCAAAAATAGTAGCCTCATGTAATAGAGTGGATGAGGAACCGCCATTTCTGTACTTAGAAAGCTCCCTCACGGTATGTGCCGGGGTGTACTTCAGCTACCAATACCATCTCGGCTATTTCTGTTACATTCCTTTATCTGTGGGTAGGAAGAACGACTGCTGCTGAGCGTCAGTAAATCCTCTGATTACTTTTGTTTTAGCGCCATTACGGTCACTTGAAACACGATTTTGGCAGGAATTCTTTTCTTCATCGGCCAAAACTGGTCTCCGCTAATGTCTGATACAGGAGTTCCATGTGCATCTGCGTCAAGCTGTCGCACTTACTAAACAGCCAAGAAAAACAAAAAATAAAAATAGAAATAAAAATTCTGCTCTTCGGATCTTCTCTCTTTCAGTAATCCTACCTGGTATGCGATTCCGACTAATGAATAATACTCAAACAACGTATTTACTTAGACGAATTACATTTCAAATGGAACCAGCTGGTACTTGCTTATGCGGTACTTCAGAGCCGTACAGAAGCGCTCACCTAGATATAGTTACGGCCGTTAACGCATGCATTGTTTGGCCTCCGATCTTGTAATGGAAGAGTAGTTGTCTTTCCCGCAACTTCTTGCACAGTAGGCTATACTTACTCATTTATGCTTAGCGCTAACGCAAGGCCCTGCATAAACCTGTGTAGGTCTCCCTTCTCTATAAATAATAACCACACACGCAAACAGTGTTATAGAGTTCACGATTTCATCCAGCATATTTTGTATAACTCTTCTTTTTCATATGACCGTGTCACCCAGTTTAGATCTACGTGTGACTGCTATTTCGTGGAAAGTCTTGAATGTAGTTGCAATGCGATGTTTCGTAAGCTCGTATTCTGTTCGCTTGGCGACAATGTTGGACTATGGAATGCCTTCCAAAAGTCAAGGAATACAGCATGAAACGGACCTGCTATCTATGATATTTATCATATCATTAAAGAAGCAAGGGAACTGAATTTAAGGAGACGACTTTTTGCAGAATACGTGTTCTTTCCTAACTATAAGGTTTCGGTCTCCAAAAATGTCACAATACTCGAAACGATGAAGGCACAGTACAAATTTTCAATCGATAGACTACGGTGACGAACACGTACAGTTATGGTTTTCTGTTTGGAGACAATTCTCGGAAATGGTAGCTTAGAACGCTTCATTGCTCACATATTCGGTGGTAAACTGATGCTAGAAGGGGACCAGAATGTTAGGATAATTTATATAGAACCTAATGGGTATCACAACACGTTAAGTTAACTTACCTCAGTGACGCTAGTTTAGTGGATTTTCTGTTCTGCGAACACTTATCTCCAGATATGTGACTTGAGGCAAATAAATAATGCTGCACAATACTCTCTGGTAGCTAAACAAAAGAAGACGGCTATAATTTATTCCCCACTTTAACTTTCTTAATTTTATTTACACACACACACTCATTTGTCCCAATACTTGAATATTTTTCTTTGAACAGGCACTTGTCTTCAACATCTGCTACTGGAACACTTCCTAATATTATCTTTACTTCGTTTGGCATAGCTAAACCCGATATTTTAGTGAGCATCCCTTATCTTTTGGCGATGATATGGACTTCTGACTGATGATGAAATAAGCAGTGTATGAGGACATATGATTTGAGCTCTTGTATTCGCAAACGCTGTTGACGGTCTAATTTGTTCAGGTTTCAGGAGGAAGAACCACTCCTACCTGTGAAACCTGAACATTGCCACAGAGCATTTACCCCTGCGTCTATAGATGTACTCCACAAGCAGCCATATATGGTGGAAGGCACATGACGTTCCCTCGTCTTATCCATCCTTAAGGTTCCATGTGCGGATTGTCGAAGGCCTTCAACACATCTCCGCTTTTATCTCGGATTCATTACTTTAATTTCAATGACAGCTTGAGATATTTTACAGTGGAAATAGAAATTTTATCGATTATAAATTTCAAGGTGTAGATTCTCCACAATACACACTGCCATTCTCGTAGTGATTTCCAGTTGTTTCGAGTTACTGAGATGATCCTGCTGTGACTAAATAAGCCAGTGACGAAACATCTGATTCTTCTTTGCAATATCTTTGCCTGTTGCATTATTTAACTTGGTTCTTGACGTCTTGCATTATGTTATTCTCATGATTCTTAGTCTGGCTTATGCTCTCCATGTCACTATATTTGTGCTATTGTTGCACATTAAATCGCTGTACCTAAATAGCTTATTGAAAGTTCTGAAAGATTCCAGTTGTATAGGGACACTACAATGATTTTGTTCGCCAGGCTGAATGGATTTCATTACAGTTACTTATGGTAAACATAGACAGTAATCTTAGCACTAAGCCAGGATCGTCTTCAAAACTTCCAGAATATATAATAGTGTCCGATGTGATACCTTTGAAAGCAACTGAACCTGTGAACGGCTGTACTCACACCCGATTTTATCATTCCTCGCTTATCGCTTCCAATGCAAGTGAACATCGTCGGCTTGAAATGAAGTGTTTCTCGAGTGAAACAATACAGAAATTCAATGACACCATCCAATGCAATGTCCGAAAGCAATAGCAATCTGCAATTTTTTTTTTTTTTTCAACTGAGAAGTACGTAATTGTGAGTGTTCCTCTATGTACCGAAGAACATAAATAAATTATATCTTAATATCTACAGTTATTATGTTGCTATAACAAGCAGTGACGTAACACTTGATTAACATTTCTCTTTCTATTTTTCTGTGGTTACCTTGTACTAACTTTATTCAAATATATCTGGAAAACACTGTCACACACTGAAAATGTGAAGGTAACCAAATTGTCAGATTTATGCCAGGACTCGCTCATACACACACACGTACGCACACGCACACACACACGCATACACACACACACACACACACACACACACACACACACACACACGCACACACACACACACACGCCAATATAGTACCTTTTTCGATAAGCAAATACTTTCTTCAGTTTGAAATTCATGTCTTAAATAGGTAAGAACTGTCATCTCAGACTTTGAGTAAAATCAACTAATGATCAAAAAAATAGTAGACGAACTTTCAATAGAGTAGGTATCAGGCTTTCAGCTGCTAGGGTTTGATAATAGCTATGCAGATTAAGCGACATTACTAGCAAATTAAATGTTTCAAATGCTTTATGCCACAATATAACTATTTCTAGTTGTAATGAGAAGGGACAGTACATAGCTGACATCTTAGAAAGGAACATCTAACACTACATTAGCATGCACAAATGTATGCTGGACTGACAAAAGAAGAATACAATCAGCTCGAATTTTGAGCATAATGAAAGGACTCTGTCGGACAACAATATTATTACATAAAAAATACATTTATCTCTGTGATGTATGAAAAAACAATGAGCTAACGACGTATAAGTTGGACACAACATTCAACAGAGTGGAAGAAGAGTGTGTAATTAAAGAACTAATCAATTTAGGTCGACTAATAAGCAGAATACTTTAGAGAATATGAAGTTCAGACAAGATGTTTCTTTATCGCTGTTACAGATTTAAAACAGGTACTGTGTATGCGCTACTTTTCATTCATCTCTGTCACCTCACTCTTGATCGTCTTTTTTTCCTTCTGGCGTCGCGACAGCGGAACATTTGGCGTTTTTAAGTCTTGCCGCACAGAACTTGTCGCTAGCCACTAGGGCCGTTGTGCGATAACACCAGAACTGGTTCCGCTCAGCGCAGAGGGGAGGGTGGGAGGCAAACCGCATCATGGTAGCAGCCTGTCCGCTCCCCCTCCCCCCCCCCCCTCCAATCTACGCCCAACGGGGGTCTCCGCTGGGCGACAAATCAGAACTACCTTCGATGCGAGTATCAGCGGCCGAACGAGTATAAAAGAGCAGACGCCTCCAAAGGAAGACACACTTGGTGCTCCACCAGACTTCTGCATACACCCCGACGTCGTCCATCCTCAGCTAGCCAACATGAACGCCGTAAGTATACGACGGTTTCCTGCTACTACCCTTCGCCTTAGGGAACCTCTCTCGTTTTGTCGAGGCAGTCCTTCCTACAGAACTCTTTCTGTGGAAAAACCTTCTCCCGTTCCTTTTTTTTAACTTTTAGGCTCATCCATCTTCCAATTATCCTAATATTGGCTTTCACCTTAATCTACTTTTTGTCAGGGGTTTCAAATCTATGTAGATACCACATCCATGACCGAACCGTACTTACCGGGTTTTAGTATGTACATACGCTTTCTTACCCTAGTCAGCGACACTCTTACTTCAGAAACAACCCCTGGGCTGTAGCTAATCTATTTCAGCACTAAATGTCTTCTAAGAGTTCAAGTGCAGCGAGGTAGGCAAGATAGCGTCTTTGAGGTGTGGAAAATAGGAAAGAACTCCTTGTGGAAATGGAGTTATGGGGGTTGGTACTAAGCCAACCTCGCCGTTGAGCGCCTGTAAATCACAGTCACACACACGGCACTGATTCGTAACTGGGTGGCACGGTAGGAACATTGACCGGAAAAGGCAGGCTTCTTGGTTCAAGTCCCGGCGAAGCACTCTACTGCAAATTGCCAGGACGTTTCAAAACATTCAAATCGTTCTAAGCACTATTGGACTTAACATCTGAGGTCATCAGTCCCCTAGAACTTACAACTACTTCAACCTAACTAACCAAAGGACATCACAGACATCCATGCCCGAGGCAGGATTCGAACCTGCGGCCGTAGCAGCAGCGCGGTTCCGGACTAAAGCGCCTACAGCCACTCGGCCACAGCGGCCGGCAGGACGTTTCATATTCTAGTCCTCCCCCATTAAGGGTACTCTTACATCTACATATATACAGCGTCAGTTACTATACATTGCAAGGTAGGTGTGGGGTGAAGGACCTCAGAGTAATATCAGTGACGTCCTCTTGTAATGTAATCACGTATGAAACGACGGAAAGTGACTCTCGGAATGCATCTCTGCGAGTCCTCCAATACGTAAGAGGTGTAATGGAGGCATCAAACTGTTGCACAAAATCTTAGATACCAATTTCTCTAATCACCGGACTGGGTCTCACGAGTACTACATTAAATTTTTTTATCACCCTCAACAGGAAGTGCACTATAGTTTCATATAAACTACACACACGTTTCAGAATTATAGCAGGATTGTTACAACAAAACTTTCTATTCACCTTGCCTACTACCGATTTTGTGTGTTAGTACCAGTTCATACTGGTTCATAGCCACAATCCTTCACATTTAATCGATATGCCAGCCTCTATATATTTATCGTTGACATACAATAAATTACGATCGGTTTCTTCCTCTCTGGTTTCAAAGACATTTTATTTACGTCACCCTTTGTTTACCAGAGTAGTTCAGAGGTGATACTTTCCAGTTGGCTGGATAATTGTAAGCGAAAAATGTGACAATGTTGCTAACACTAACTGACAAATAATTTATACTGAAAACGCCTAAGGAGCTATTAAATTTCTTTGGAGTACACGAGAAGTTACTTTTGGTTTTGTTGAACCTTCGCTGTCCACTATAACTAACTGGTTTTATCATTCAAACATTCAAGTAGTTACCTATATATTTCTAAACTTTATAGGGTCAAAGCTTGGTTTCAAACTTAGACGTGGCATGTTTCAAAGAATGTTACAAATTAAGTAAGACGGAGTCTTCCTATTGACCTGTTTCTACTATCTGGAAGTGAAAATGCGTGTTAATGTGAGCCGTGTTCCACGGGAGTAGTTTTTATATGAAGATGGTATCTGTTCTTTTGGTCATGTCCAGAAGAACAGGTACCATCTTCATATAGTTAAGGCTAACCGGCCATTGACCTTCTTCTTCTGTGCTGGATCCACACGCATTGCCCGAACTCTTACGGGACTCGGTAAGATTGTCTGCCCCGAGTAGAGTGTAATGGGCAGGGGCACTACGAATGTAGTGCGTGGACGTTAAATTGGGAATGTTTCTCTCACAGGGAGCATGTAAGGGATAAATCCCTGCAGTCACACTATCTTCTGCGCCGTCGGTGGTTCAGATGGATTGAGCGTCTGCCCTGTAAGGAGGAGATCCCGGGTTCGAGTCCCGGTCGGGGCACACATTTTCAACTGTCCACGTTGATGTATATCAACGCCTGTCGCCAACCTAGGGTCTTGATTTAATTATCATTTCATTAGGAGTAGTTTTTCGTGAATCCGTAATGAATCACTGGGAAATTCCATCCATAATAATCATGCTTACAATATCCTCTAGAGTCATGAAAGAGACAGACATTAGGGAGACCGTCCTATAGTGCTGAGCGACCGCTCTTTCATCCTTCCAGCGCTAAAATAACTACAGATATTTCTATACAAACCACCTGATGTCCTTTGCCCTTCCAGTGGTGAGGATTTTCCATAGGTTTGTTCCTCACCTATTCTCTTCATTAAGTCCTCGTTTCTTAATTGATCCACCAAGCGGGGTGGCGCAGGGGTTAGCGCAGTGGACCTGCATTCGGAAGGACGACGGTTCAAAACCCGTCTTCAGCAATCCTCATTTAGGTTTTCCGTGATTTCCCTAAATTTTTCAGGTGGATGCCCGAATGGTTCCTTTGAAAGGGCACGGCCGATTTCCTTCCCAATCCTTCTCTAATCCGAGCTTGTGCTCCGTCTCTAACGACCTCGTTGTCGACGGGACGTGAAATACTAATCTCCTCCCCCTCTTATTTGATCCGTCCACATAATCTCTAACAAACCTTTCTCCACATTATCACATTTAGAATGTAGTTTTCCTTCTCTGTTACCATAGCCAAGCACATTTCGTTCCCGTACAAAGCCATGCTCTAGACAAGTACCCTCAGAAACAGCAGGATGTTCGTTGGTCCGCCTGAATGCAAACACATTGTCGGCCGGAGTGGCCGTGTGGTTCTGGGCGCTACAGTCTGGAGCCGAGCGTCCGCTACGGTCGCAGGTT
This sequence comes from Schistocerca serialis cubense, assembly GCF_023864345.2. Classification (NCBI taxonomy): domain Eukaryota; kingdom Metazoa; phylum Arthropoda; class Insecta; order Orthoptera; family Acrididae; genus Schistocerca; species Schistocerca serialis. The sequence continues at coordinate 17,339,122 of NC_064646.1, forward strand.
CGAATCCTGCCTCGGGCATGGATGTGTGTGATGTCCTTAGGTTAGTTAGGTTTAATTAGTTCTAAGTTCTAGGCGACTGATGACCTCAAAAGTTAAGTCGCATAGTGCTCAGAGCCATTTTGAGCCAAACACATTGTTTATTGCATCAAGGAAGGCCCACATAGCCCTTATGGTTCTTCTGCAGGAAGGAGTCAGGCAGGAGAAGATCCTAAGGGTAAAATAATTGACCTTCAGGAACATTTTCCTCGATTTCTCGTCAACATTTTGCATCTATTCCTCCAAGTCCGTTGGGTCTCTTATGGTGGATGCAATTCTTAGGCTGTGAAATCTGGTATTTTCTTTGCTTCGGTCATACAGTGTAAGTATAGTTCATAAACAGGACAGTTCTTTTACTTTCTGAATAGTATTATTTACCTTTTTGATATTCATCTCTGGTTTGAGCAGTCTTAACCCATATAATGTGCTGCATATGCTGTCTATGATATTAAATGGGACTTACGCGCTTTCTTACTTACTTACCAAGTCACATCCAACAAAATCAGATGCACGTTTTGGCCGTTGTGATTCAAACAAAATGGAACTGTGACATATTATGTAAATCGTAAAGTTCTCCTCAGCACGAAACTTTGAAGCTTCACGTTTCGTTCCCATAAAAAGCCTTGCTCCAGACAAGCACTGTCAGTAAGAATACGATGTTCGTGGGGTCCGAACTAGTAACATGTTACGTAAATCGTAAAGTACTCCGCAATCCGAAAACAGGTTTAAACTCTATATTGATTTATTAGGAACAGTCCTATTCGAGGTCTTGTCTTCCACCGGAATTTGCGCTATCTTCCCAAGCTACTTAAGGGGATATACAGCTTGACTTGGACTGAGGAATCACAGTGATATTCTCCTTCAGCGCTGTTACGGGGGACGTTCAAAAGATTAATAAGTTTGTACGGCGGTTTGAACCGCTGTCGCCCTGAAAGCGATCCCAGTATCTGAAGCGGGGTGCCATCCCTCTCGTCAGTGTCTTTCCAGTAACCCCCTGTACTGCATGCCATGATCACGTAAGGCATAAAACATGTATTAATGTGTTGAGTAGCGCTGTTCCAATGATGCATACTAAAACGCTGCAAAAGGACATACCTGGAGCTTATCAGTATTACAAATCGTTTTCAGTGACCCAAATGTGACTGATCATCTTTTGTCATGACTACCAAATCTTGCATGACAAGCCACCATATTTCAAAATTAGTATATTTACCCTTATTAACGTACTAGTCAGTTTCAATACATTCACCAGCATAACAGTGAGATAGTCATTTGCGTGTGGCCTCTTTACAGTCGATGTTGCATCTACACTGTAGGTTAGAAGGGGAATTCTAGTACTTACCCAACACTTCTTGCCAATATAGTGAGATTATAATTTGAATCACGGCCCTAGGATCTCCACAGACCATCATACCACATCTTACAAAACTATTTCGGTAAAGCCTTACAATGAGTATAGAAAGAAATATTCAATGCATAACGTTAGTAGCAACTATAGTCTTTTCCATAAACAACAAACACAGTATTCTACCAGAAAATTTTGATGTGACAAAAATTCTAATCTTTTTCAGTGAACACTGGCACAATATCAGCACGGCCAAAGAATGCTAACTAGCTTCTCAGTGGAGAAATAGATAGCAAACCATCTAGCAGTACTTCAGAGGGTGGTATCCTTTAATTGCAGTATTAATGGTTCATATCTACAGGGTGTTTCAAAAATGACCGGTATATTTGAAACGGCAATAAAAACTAAACGAGCAGCGATAGAAATACACCGTTTGTTGCAATATGCTTGGGACAACAGTACATTTTCAGGCGTACAAACTTTCGAAATTACAGTAGTTACAATTTTCAACAACAGATGGCGCTGCAAGTGATGTGAAAGATATAGAAGACAACGCAGTCTGTGGGTGCGCCATTCTGTACGTCGTCTTTCTGCTGTAAGCGTGTGCTGTTCACAACGTGCAAGTGTGCTGTAGACAACATGGTTTATTCCTTAGAACAGAGGATTTTTCTGGGGTTGGAATTCCACCGCCTAGAACACAGTGTTGTTGCAACAAGACGAAGTTTTCAACGGAGGTTTAATGTAACCAAAGGACCGAAAAGCGATACAATAAAGGATCTGTTTGAAAAATTGCAACGGAATGGGAACGTGACGGATGAACGTTCTGGAAAGGTAGGGCGACCGCGTACAGCAACCACAGAGGGCAATGCGCAGCTAGTGCAGCAGGTGATCCAACAGCGGCCTTGGGTTTCCATTCGCCGTGTTGCAGCTGCGGTCCAAATGACGCCAACGTCCACGTATCGTCTCATGCGCCAGGGTTTACACCTATCTCCATACAAAATTCAAACGCTGCCACCCCTCAGCGCAGCTACCATTGCTGCACGAGAGACATTCGTTAACGATATAGTGCACAGGATTGATGACGGCGATATGCATGTGGGCAGCATTTGGTTTACTGACGAAGCTTATCTTTACCTGGACGGCTTCGTCAATAAAAAGAACTGGCGCATATGGGGAACCTAAAAGCCCCATGTTGCAGTCCCACTGTCCCTGCAACCTCAAAAAGTACTGGTCTGGGCCGCCATTTCTTCCAAAGGAATCATTGGCCCATTTTTCAGATCCGAAACAATTACTGCATCACGCTATCTGGACATTCTTCGTGAATTTGTGGCGGTAAAAACTGCCTTAGACGACACTGCGAACACCTCGTGGTTTATGCAAAATGGTGCCCGGCCACATCGCACGGCCGACGTCTTTAATTTCGTCTTTAATTTCCTGAATGAATATTTCGATGATCGTGTAATTGCTTTGGGCTATCCGAAATATACAGGAGGCGGCGTGGATTGGCCTCCCTATTCGCCAGACATGAACCACTGTGACTTCTTTCTGTGGGGACACTTGAAAGACCAGGTGTACCTCCAGAATCCAGAAACAATTGAACAGCTGAAGCAGTACATCTCATCTGCATGTGAAGCAATTCCGCCAGACACGTTGTCAAAGGTTTCGGGTAATTTCATTCAGAGACTACGCCATATTATTGCTACGCATGGTGGATATGTGGAAAATATCGTACTATAGTGTTTCCCAGACCGCAGCGCCATCTGTTGTTGAAAATTGTAACTACTGTAATTTCGAAAGTTTGTCTGCCTGAAAATGTACTGTTGTCCCAAGCATATTGCAACAAACGGTGTATTTCTATCGCTGCTCGTTTAGTTTTTATTGCCGTTTCAAATATACCGGTCATTTTTGAAACACCCTGTAGATTCAATCGTTTCAAGCAGATATTTGGGAGTAACCGTGTTTTGAGATATGAAGTGGAATGACAGTATAGCTCAGCCCTAGGTAGCACGAATGGCAGGGTTCGATTCATTCATAGGAGAGACAGTAACAGAAATGTTGGGAATCAGCGGACACTCGATCAAAGATGTCGCACATATCCCGACCATCTGTTTCAAAAATTGTTAGCTCTTTCTTTCAGGATAGAAAATAAAAATACTCTTCGGTCCCCCATGTTTCTATCCTGGATATGTTCCAGCACCAGCCTTCTTGAGATTTTTGGTATCGAAACAAATGCCTAACACCGTAGTGCACTTCGATAAATAATATCAATATTGACAGGATTGCAAGGTATTTACTGGTTTTTCACGCATTTTCAACGTTTGTTTTATACAAAAGGGGAAATTTGGAAATTATTTTATGTTCAAATGTATCGTGCTGGGGATAGAATAAAACGCAGACATAAGCAGTAAATGGCAGTATTCAAACCATAATAAAATATAGTCCTTTGGAAATTTTTTTTTTCACTGATTGGAATTGGAAGATATTAAAATAGATATTGAAATATATCGCAGCATCTGCCACGGAGTTAGTAATGATTTGCATACTATAGACTCGAGTGTAGAATTCTAATACAGAACCAAAAGAGTCCTCCGATCAATGACATTTCCGCGTACACTTTCTGCGTAGTGGGATCACCATTATGGAGTGCACACTGTGGTTTGAAGGAAGTGAGCTTTAGAAAAGTGTTTATCAACTGGACATCTCTAAGACGCGGCTGAAGACAACGTCAAGTTAAAGAAAGTTTCCTTGGCGTCAAATACATACTTGTTTTCAGTTGCTACAGTTGTCACATATAATTGCGTAGCAGATGCTACAACTGAAAATAATTATGCATTTGAAGTAAAGAAACTTTTTACTTCATATTGTGTTGATCCGTGGCTTGAAAGTGGTCGCCCTACCGAAACTGGATACTTATGATTAAACACACCGTTGTGATCGGAAAGCCTATGCGTCACCTTTAGGTTTTGCGAGTGGTGAGCATCTCTCTGTTGTAATGTTAAAGCTAGAAGCTCAGATGGCTATGGACCATATGGTAGGGCACCTGTATTGGAGTCGGTTTATTGAGAATCTAGCAAAAGGGAGATCCCATCTGGAAGTGAGGTTCAATAGTTACTAATTTTTGTCTTTGAATATTAGCGACTATGTTAGTAGTACATAGGCTGCGGAGATGGTCTGCATGAAGAAGTACTATAATGGGTATAGTACTCCCAAGGGTACTTCGGAGAGGCGAAACGCCAAAATCCAGTTTTACATTAGTGGTCGGTAATCGACAATGAGAGGTTCTGTGCAGCTGTGCCAAAGAATGTATGGTTCTACAGGCTACGACCTCTCTTCTCCACTCTCTCTTCAGGTGGGAACAGGAGACCAACACCGCATTAAAATATGTCAAGAGCATTACGAAACTATTGGATGTGTGCTCGCCTCTCTTCGTCCGTCACCACGAGGCCGGGTACCTTCCCCTTTTATTGTATAAATAATATTAAGGTAGGAGACGAGGTACTGGCAGAAGTGAATCTGCAAGGACGGGGCGTGAGTCGTGCAGACCAGGTACTGGCAGAAGTGAAGCTGTGAGTCGTGCTTGGGTACCTCAGTTGGTAGAACACTTGCCCGCGAAAGGCAAAGATCCCGAGTTCGAGTCTCGGTCCGGCACACAGTTTTAATCTGCCAGGAAGTTACATTAAGAATTGCATATGGTGGGGGCGCGGCTAACTTGCTATATCTTCTTTGCCATAGCGGGATCACACGGACTAGGTGGCTTCGGTCAGTATTCCCAAATATAGAAGACTGCAATATTATGACTTCGTACGTGTGGAAATTACAACAATCACATGCTTACAGCAGGGATCATGTAACTCTGTCACTGCATTCTCACCATGACCAAAGGCCGATTGCTTACGATAAGAGCTGACTTCAGCACGTCTGTCCAGCCGAGCCACTGAGGCAGTTCCTGGGATAGAAATGCAGTAGGTGGGACCCGCAGGAAAAGGGTTTGCTGCTCTACTGACTGCTCAGCAGCATCAGTTCGCGCTTTTACTTCCGCCTCTCCGTTTCTTACACAGTAACACTGTCTGGATGTACTCGCAGATCACAGCACTAAATTACAATAGCGACTGACTGTTCCCTGCCGTCTGTGAATACTCTGCAACTGTGCGGTAAAAGCCAGATATATGAAGAATCTGCTGCATCAACCTGCCTACTGCAGCGTGTACGTGTCGGCCTGCAGGTGTTCGCCGTGGTGATCCTGTGCGCGGTGGCTGCCGCCAGCGCCGCCACTGTGCCAGCGGTGCCCGCCGGCACTAGCGCCATCCAGCAGCAGCAGTACCAGGCCGTGGTGCAGTCGCAGCCCCAGCAGGTGGTGGCCGGCCGCGTCGTACCCGCAGCCTACCAGGGCGTCGTCGTCACCCCGCACGTCTACTCCTCCGGAATCGTACCCAGCGTCTACACCCCTGGAGTCTACTCCGGCGTCCACCCGAGTGCCGTCGTTCCCTCTGTGGGCGGAGCCTACCCGTACTACGCAACCGTCTGAGCTCCCGCATGGCCCATCAGCTGATCAGTTCTACGACGTCTTCTGCAGATTTGTCTCTCTTGAGGGACGTGTCCTGTTTGCGTGAATAAAGTTGTGTCAATGCCATCAAACTGACGGAATTTTTATTTAATTCATGTTCCATTTCCCAAAACACACACTTTGTTATGTAATTATTTCTGAATCACGTATTCTAACAGTAAAGTAGGCGAACATTTTAAAGTCAACAATTTGTATAAAGGGCAATAACCAAATTTTTCTTTGCGCATCCAAACATGAAAAAATGCACTGGTATTTTGTGCACATGTGTATGTGTCTAAGTCCTCACACCCACAAAAATTATATATAAACTGCGCCACAAATTTACGGAGAAGTGTCGTGTCTCTATAACAGTGTGTGAATGTCCATCGGATGAGAACTGAGATTTTCATGCTATCATCCGTGACAATTTATTTATGAATTAACAGCACAAACGGATTAAAGCAACAACTGGCAATTACAAGTCGACAAGTATTCAGTGGAGATGGTGATCATTGATTTGGTGCAGCATTCGTTGCTGTCAATTGAAGACAAAGTCTGAAAATGAGTCCATGGTAATACTGTGGCATTTTATTTTACAGGTCCATATTGTTCACACAAACTTTTACACTTCACTGTTACCGGTTTCAGCTGTAACTGTCTTCAGATCATAAAATATTCTGATGTGGGTATCAACATCAAATTATACATGTAGGTACACGGTAAGTGAGCACCATGTACTTACGTGTGTAAGTTGATGATGATACCTACACCGGAGTATTTTATAATCTGACGATTGCAGTAGCCGAAGCTAATGAGAATGAAGTTTAAAAGTTTGTGTGATCAAGGCGGACCTTTAAAATAGAATTAATTTTTTCTTACATAGCGATCGCTGTTCTTTTGTTTATGGAACATCTGTTCGCCCTTTGCTTCACAGATATGCCCTTTACGTCCCTTATGACCCATCGCCTCCCACATTTCCCAATGTCCCTCCCGTTCATGATTCCTGAACTACCAACAATCTTTATTGCAGTTGACATATAGCACAATTTCGTACAATGTATTAGCCCACTACGTTGTACTCGACAGAACCACTCACACACACACACACACACACACACACACACACACACACATATATATATATATATATATATATATATATATATATATATATATATATATATATAAATCTCGTCCACCTCCCACCATATATATATATATATATGGTGGGAGGTGGGCGAGATTTTTTGAAGAGGGAAGAAAGAGGAGGGAATATAGAAAGAGGAAAAATGCAATGACCATATAAAGTAGCCCGTCTTTGTGTATTACAATATCGTAAGGTGAGAGACAGACTCACAGTAAGAAACGTGTTGATAGTCCGAAACCTCATTCAGTCAATAGTAATTATGAAAATAAATGAGCCTGATCATTTCATTGTAGTGCTCTGGAGTCCTTTCACTGTACTGGATGTTTAAGAACCTCTAGTAATGTTTAAGATTGTGGCAATAATCTAATTCCAGTGCAGGTTTAAACTAGGCCTACTCTGTGTTTAAAATGAATTCAAATCTTCAGTTTCTTCACCAAAATAAAAATAAGTCGTCAGCAAAATTTTTATTTTAACTTAATCTGATTCAATGGCTTATATTCTCATCTTCAGAAGTCTGAAGCGAGGTCTGAACATGGGAGATTAATCTGGTGAAACTGGTAAAGTGAAATTAAAAATTCAGGTGTTTCTGATGATAGAATTCACACCGAAATTGCTGATCAACAGCTATGAATAGGAATAAGCTTATCTTTATTCATACTCAACACTCTGACAGTTTTCGTTCATTTATTTAGCAATGGAAATGCTCTTGCTACGTGGGTAGTGTACTGTAGTAAGTTTTCTCAACTACTGCAGTCAAAAGGATTAACACTTGTTTGCAGTAAACTCCATGGGGCTAGTGTAGTCGTCCAAACCCATATCTGTCTGAAAATAAAACTGAAAAATGTGTATGGAGTAGAAACTTTTCGTTAGGCGGTAGAACATATTCTGACAGGTACACTGAGAATTACAGCATTTTCTTTAACGAAGAGTTCATCTTACGAGCTTTGTTCTGGTTTTATTCAGACAACCAGCATCGACTCTCTTACGAGTTAATTATAACTGTGTGAATATACACTACTGGCCATTAAAATTGCTACACCAAGAAGAAATGCAGATGATAAACGGGCATTCATTGGACAAATATACTATACTAGAACTGACATGTGATTGCATCTTCACACAATTTGGGTGCATAGATCCTGAGAAATCAGTACCCAGAACAACGATCTCTGGCTGTAATAACGGCATTAATACGCCTGGGCACTGAGCCAACAGAGCTTGGATCGCGTGTACAGGTACAGCTGCCCATGCAGCTTCAACACGATACCACAGTTCATCAAGAGTAGTGACTGGCATATTGTGACGAGCCAACTGCTCGGCCACCATTGACCAGACGTTTTCAATTGGTGAGAGATCTGGAGAATGTGCCCGCCAGGACAGCAGTCAAACATTTTCTGTGTCCAGAAAGGCCCGTACAGGACCTGCAACAGGCGGTCGTGCTTTATCCTGTTGAAATGTAGGGTTTCGCAGGGATCGAATGAAGGGTAGAGCCACGGGTCGTAACACATCTGAAATGTAGCGTCCACTGTTCAAAGTGCCGTCAATGCGAACAAGAGGTAACCGAGACGTGTAACCAATGGCACCCCATACCATCACGCCGGGTGATACGCCAATATGGCGATGACGAATACACGCTCCCAATGTGCATTCACCGCTATGTCCCGAAACACGGATGCGACCCTCATGGTCCTGTAAACAGAACCTGGATTCATCCGAAAAAATGAAGTTGAACCATTCGTGCACCCAGGTTCGTCGTTGAGTACACCATCACAGGCGCTGCTGTCTGTGATGCAGCGTCAAGGGTAACCCCAGCCATGGTCTCCGAGCTGATAGTCCATGCTGCTGCAAACGTCATCGAACTGTTAGTGCTGATGGTTGTTGTCTTGGAAACGTCCCCATCTGTTGACTCAGGGATCGAGGCGTGGCTGCACGATCCATTACAGCCATGCGGATAAGATGCCTGTCATCTCGACTGCTAGTGATACGAGGCCGTTGGGATGTAGCACGGCGTTCCGTATTATCCTCCTGAACTCACCGATTCCATATTCTACTAACAGTCATTGGATCTCGACCAACGCGAGCAGCAATGTCGCGATAAGATAAACCGCAATCGCGATAGGCTACAATCCGACCTTTATCTAAATCCGAAACGTGATGGTAAGCATTTCTCCTCCTTACACGAGGCATCACAATAACGTTCCACCAGGCAACGCCGTTCAACTGCTGTTTGTGTATGAGAAATCGGTTGGAAACTTTCCTCGTGTCAGCACGTTGTAGGTGTCGCCACCGGCGCCAACCTTGTGTGAATGCTCTGAAAAGTTAATCATTTGTGTATCACAGCGTCTTCTTCCTGTCGGTTAAATTTCGTGTCTGTAGCACGTCATCTTCGTGGTGTAGGAATTTTAATGGCGAATAGTATATATATATATATATATATATATATATATATATATATATATGTGTGTGTGTGTGTGTGTGTGTGTGTGTGTGTGTGTGTGTGTGTGTGTAAGCACAATATAAATAGACAAAGGGGTAAGGATGGCAGGTGGGAGTGGGTGGTGGTAGAGATTTTATGAAGTGGGTAGAAAGGGGTAGGGAGATAGATAGAGGAAAAATGCAATGACAACATAAAGTTCAAATGGTTCAAATGGCTCTGAGCACTATGCGACTTAACTTCTGAGGTCATCAGTTGCCTAGAACTTAGAACTAATTAAACCTAACTAACCTACGGACATCACACACATCCATGCCCGAGGCAGGATTCGAACCTGCGACCGTAGCGTTCGCTCGGTTCCAGACTGTAGCGCCTAGAACCGCACTGCCACTGCGACAATATAAATTAGAACGTCTTTGTGTATTACAGTATCGTAAGGTGTGAGACTGAAACTCACAATAGGAATCGAGTTTATAGTTCTAAACCTCATACAGCCAATAGTAACTATCAAAACAAATGAGCCTGATCATTTACTTGCAGTTCTCTGGACTCCTTTCACTATACTGGATGTTTAAGAGCCGCTAGTAATGTTTAAGAGTGTGGTAATAATCTAATTCCAGTCCACCTTTAAAGTAGGCCTACTCTCTGTTTAAAATGAAGTCTAATCTTTAGTTTCTCCAACAATATAAAAATCGGTCGTAAGCAAAAATTTTTATTTTAACTTTATCTGATTCAACGGCTTATATGTTCATCTTCAGAAGTCTGAAACGAGGTATGAACATGGGAGATTAATCTGGTGAAACTGGTAAAGTGAAATTAAAAATTCTGGTGTTTTTGGTGAATTCACACCGCAACTGCTGAACAACAGCTATGAACAGGAATAAGCTTATCTTTATACATACAACTGCTGAACAACAGCTATGAACAGAAATAAGCTTACCTTTATACATACTCAACACTCTGACACTTTTCGTTCACATATTTACCAATGGAAATGCTCTTGCTATGTGGGTAGTGTACTGTAGTACGTTTTCTTAACTACTGCAGTCAAAAGGATTAACACTTGTTTGCAGTAAACTCCATTGGCTAGTATAGTCGTCAAAACCCATATCTGTCTGAAAATAAAACTGGAAACTCTGAATGGAGTAGAAACTTTTCTTTAGGTGGTGGAACATATTCTGACAGGTACACTAAGAATTATAGCATTTTTTTTTTTTTTTTTTTTTTTTTTACCCAAGAGCTCCACTTACGAGTTTTCTTCTGGTTTCATTCACACAACCAGCGTCGACTCTGTTACGAGTTCTTTTTAACTATGTGAATATAATATGCTACGGTCAGTCACAATTTAAAAGCATTATAATAGTTTTGCTAAATAAGTTAATAATCACAGATACAAGTGGCGTGCGCAGACGCAGCATATGGATCCATGGAATATGAGATCCAGCTAAAACAGAAGTCCGATTATATCAGAACAGATAATCTGCACTGAAGTTGTGCCAGGAACAAGTAGTATACAGTATTTATGTTATGTGTCATAGTTAACCTATTTACATCAATTGCTCCAGCTAAGAAGTTAATCAGTGGCGTGGGACAACCTGCAATTAATCAGTCATTCAGGATTAACTCAGACTGTTTGGTCTCTACTATTAGCTGAACTTTCTGTCGTTAATAACAATCTACCAAAACTTATTTTCAATTGTCCTGTCGAGAACGAAACAGTGGCCGGATAAACTGTACGAAATTGTACTGTATGTCGTTGTCAGCTGGAATAAAAGGTGGCAGTAGTGTTGTTGGAGCAAGGGGAGGGACAAAGAGCATTGCTGTGTGACAAAGGATGAGCAGATATCCCACAGATATTACGCAAAAAAAAAATAAAAAATAAAAAATAATGCCGCACCAAATCAGTGATGGCCGTCAAGTTAGAATGTTGCCGACAAGTAATTGCTAGTTGTTTATTTTATCCATATCTGCTGTTCATTAAAAAAGAAATTTTCACGGATGATAGCACGAACAGCTCGCAATTGCTATGTGGTGAAAAGCCTTACTCTGTCGTGGAGACACAACATCTCCGTAAATATGTAGCGTCGTGTAGTCAGTAGTTATCCTGGGGTGCTGCGTCACGAAAGCCTCTTAGCGGTTATACACATAATTCTGACTCTGTGGGGCATTCACCAGTCACTATAAAATGGCGCGCTCCAATAGTCAAAAATTACGTTAGTCAGTAGCGTACTTGTGAAGATACTGTACCTGATCGTAGCTTGGCTATCGAACAACTACCTGGAGCAGTGTCGAACACCTTTCGGTTATATAAGAAGATGAAATGTACCCATTCATCAGCTTCCACCATTTGCAGGACATCGTTTGTGAATATGGTGAGTGGTTGTTTTAGTTCCTGAAACTCCGCCGGCTCTTTCAGAGGTTCTTCCTTCCCTTTAACAATGTGGTAATGTAGGAGGCACGGATATACTCCAAGATCTACATCTACATCTATATTTATACTCCGAAAGCCACCCAACGGTGTGTGGCGGAGGGCACTTTACGTGCCACTGTCATTACCTCCCTTTCCTGTTCCAGTCACGTATGGTTCGCCGAAAGAACGACTGTCTGAAAGCCTCCGTGCGCGCTCTAATCTCTCTAATTTTACATTCGTGATCTCCTCGGGAGGTATAAGTAGGGGGAAGCAATATATTCGATACCTCATCCAGAAACGCACCCTCTCAAACCTGGCGAGCAATCTACCAATCTACACCGCGATGCAGGCGCCTCTCTTGCAGAGTCTGCCACTTGAGTTTATTAAACATCTCCGTAACGCTATCACGGTTACCAAATAACCCTGTGACGAAACGCGCCGCTCTTCTTTGGATCTTCTCTATCTCCTCCGTCAAACCGATCTGGTACGGATCCCACACTGATGAACAATACTCAAGTATAGGTCGAACGAGTGTTTTGTAAGCCACCTCCTTTGTTGATGGACTACATTTTCTAAGCACTCTCCCAATGAATCTCAACCTGGTACCCGCCTTACCAACAATTAATTTTATATGATCATTCCACTTCAAATCGTTCCGCACGCATACTCCCAGATATTTTACAGAAGTAACTGCTACCAGTGTTTGTTCCGCTATCATATAATCATACAATAAAGGATCCTTCTTTCTATGTATTCGCAATACATTACATTTGTCTATGTTAAGGGACAGTTGCCACTCCCTGCACCAAGTGCCTATCCGCTGCAGATCTTCCTGCATTTCGCTACAGTTTTCTAATGCTGCAACTTCTCTGTATACTACAGCATCATCCGCGAAAAGCCGCATGGAACTTCCGACACTATCTACTAGGTAATTTATATATATTGTGAAAAGCAATGGCCCGATAACACTCCAGAGGTTACTTTAACGTCTGTAGACGTCTCTCCATTGATAACAACATGCTGTGTTCTCTTTGCCTAAAACTCTTCAATCCAGCCACACAGCTGGTCTGATATTCCGTAGGCTCTTACTTTGTTCATCAGGCAACAGTGCGGAACTGTATCGAACGCCTTCCGGAAGTCAAGGAAAATGGTATCTACCTGGGAGCCTGTATCTAGTATTTTCTGGGTCTCATGAACAAATAAAGCGAGTTGCGTCTCACACGATCGCTGTTTCCGGAATACATGTTGATTCCTACAGAGTAGAGTCTGGGTTTCCAGAAATGACATGATACGCGAGCAAAAAACATATTATAAAATTCTGCAACAGATCGATGTCAGGGACATAGGCCTATAGTTTTGCGCATCTGCTCGACGACCCTCCTTGAAAACTGGAATTACGTGTGTTCTTTTCCAATCATTTGGGACCTTCTGTTCCTCTAGAGACTTGCGGTACACGGCTGTTAGAAGGGGGGCAAGTTCTTTCGCGTACTCTGTGTAGAATGTAATTGGTATCCCGTCAGGTCCAGTGGACTTTCCTCTGTTGAGCGATTTCAGTTGCTTTTCTATTCCTTCGACACTTAATTCGATATCAGCCATTTTTTTTCGTTTGTACGAGGATTTAGAGAAGGATCTGCAGTGCGGTCTTCCTCTGTGAAACAGCTTTGGAAAAAGGTGTTCAGTATTTCAATTTTACACGTGTCATCCTCTGTTTCAATGCCATTATCATCCTAGAGGGTCTGGATATGCTGTTTCGATCCACATAGTGATTTAACGTAAGACCAGAACTTCCTAGATTTTCTGTCATGTCGGTACATATAATTTTACTTTCGAATTCACTGAACGCTTCACGCGTAGCCCTCCTTACGCTAACTTTGACATCGTTTAACTTCTGTTTGTCTGAGAGGTTTTGGCTGCGTTTAAATTTGCAATGAAGCTCTCTTTGATTTGGCCGTAGTTTCCTAACTTTGTTGTTGAACCATGGTGGGTTTTCCCCGTCTCTCACAGTTTTACTCGGCACTTACCAGTCTAAAACGCATTTTACGATTGCCTTGAACTTTTTCCATGAACACTCAACATTGTCAGTGTCGGAACAGGAATTTTCGTTTTGATCTGTTAGGTAGTCTGAAATCTGCCTCCCATTACTCTTGCTAAACAGATAAACTTTCCTCCCTTTTTTATATTCCTATTTACTTCCATATTCAGGGAAGCTGCAACGGCCTTATGATCACTGATTCCCTGTTCTGCGCTTACAGAGTCGAAAAGTTCGGGTCCGTTTGTTATCAGCAGGTCCAAGATGTTATCTCCACGAGTCGGTTCTCTGTTTAATTGCTCAGTATAATGTCACTCGATGCTCTGTCCCTACCACCCGTCCTAAACATCTGAGTGTCCCAGTCTATATCTGGTAAATTGAAATCTCCACCTAAGACTATAACATGCTGAGGAAATTTATGTGAAATGTATTCCAGATTTTCTCTCGGTTGTTCTGCCACTAATACTGCTGAGTCGGGAGATCGGTAAAAGGAGCCAATTATTAACCTCGATCGGTTGTTGAGTATAGCCTCCACCCATAATAATTCATAGGAACTATCCACTTCTATTTCAGTACAGGATAAACTACTACTAAACTACCACAAACATGCCACCACCGGTTGCATGCAATCTATCCTTTCTAAACACTGTCTTTGCCTTTGTAAAAATTTCGGCAGAATTTATGTCTGGCTTCAGCCAGCTTTCCGTACCTATGACGGTTTCAGCTTCGGTGCTTTCTATCAGCGCTTGAAGTTCCGGTACTTCACCAAAGCAGCTTCGACAGTTTACAATTACAATACCGATTTCTGCTTGGTCCCCACATGTCCTCACTTTGCCCCACACCCATTGAGGCCGTTGCCCTTTCTGTACTTGCCCGAGGCCATCTAACCTAAAAAAACCGCCCAGAGCACGCCACACAACCCCTTCTACCCGTGTATCCACCTTATGGCGCAAGTCGAGGAATCTGCAGCCCATACGGTCGCAGAACCGTCTCAGCCTCTGATTCAGAGCCCCCACTCGGCTCTGTACCAAAGGTCCGCAGTCAGTCCTGTCGACGATGCTGCAGAAGGTGAGCTCTGCTTTCATCCCGCTAGCGAGACTGGTAGTCTTCACCAAATCAGCCAGCCGCCGGAAGCCAGAGAGAATTTCCTCCGATCCACAGCGACACACATCATTGGTGCCAACATGAGCGACCACCTTCATGGCATCCGGAAGGACCTTTCCACATCTGGAATGACTCCCCCCGGTATACACACAGAGCGCACATTGGTTTTCTTCCCCTCGCTTGCAACCATATCCCTAAGGGGCCCCATTACGTACCTGTCGTTGGAGCTCCCAACTACCAGTAAGCCCACCCTCTGCGACCGCGCGGATGTTGCAGACTGAGGGGCAACCTCTGGAACAAGACAAGCAGCCATGTCTGGCCGAAGATCAGTATCAGCCGGAGACGAAGTCTGAAACCAGTTCGTCAGACAAACTGGAGGGGCCTTCCGTTCAGCCCTCTAGAATGTCTTTCGTCCCCTGTCACACCTTGCGACGACCTCTCACTCTACCGCAGGTGAGGGGTCAGCCTCAATATGGGTAGTATCCCGGGCAGCCACAGCCGTAGTCCGACCGGGGGATGCATGGGACAAGCTGGCCGTCCCTGACAAACCCCCGTCTGGAGCCCCACAGTGATGCCCATTGGCAACAGCTTCGAGCTGTGTGACCAAAGCCAACACTGCGTGAAGCTAAGAGCGAAGGGATGCCAACTCAGCCTGTGACACCATAGCTCCTATACTCTACTGATTTATTTTGCTTTTGTTTTATTTAATGTTACATCGTCGAGCTTCTGTAAATGTGTTTGTTAGAATCGATAACATAAAATTGTATACTCCTATCTTTGTAAGAACTTTGATGTCATGATTTGATTCTATGCAATGTAGTGTATCTGTCATTTAAATTCTTTGTCCCATTTGGAGGGAACCAAACTTACTGTACATAATTGTAATTTCTCTGTGAATAATTTTTTGTAGAAATGTCAGTATGTGCAAGTGTTCTGTTTTATTTAATGCATTTGGTTGCTGTTACGTAAACTGCTGATCCTCACTTAGGGTTCTAAGTTCTTTAGTATGTAAAAGTTGTTGTGGTTCCCCTCGGGAACGGAACTGAGTAGCGCGCGCAAATTGTGGTTGGCCTAGGTAGAAAAGGTGGAACAAGAGTCGGTCGGGGACGAACTACCAAACTGTGCACTGCCATGTAAAAATTGCATATTGTGCTGGTTCCGAGAGAGGCTTTTTCTGCTACTTTCCAATGCCTCGGTTGGATGGATAAATAGCTGGAACGATTCTGGAATTGGTATTCATCCTCGTCACCAAGAAGGGCCAAGGTCCAGCAATTCTGTCAGCAAATCCACCTACCAACATGCAGTTACCACCACATTGCCCAATCACTGTAAAGGAGTACTATAATAATGTACAGTGAAGGATCAGCTTATTGGGCGATTTACAAATATAAGGTAACTTACAACTGAATTTATGTACCTAACTTGATTTTTTCCTATCACAACACCTCTCAGGTTCCTCTCCATTTGAATTATGATTACCAAGTGTCCTATTTTGTGGAAAAAATGAAAGCCTTGAAGTTAGACAGTTAATTACATAATGTTATTTGATCTTTGATGAGAAGGGCATATTCAGATTTACTGTGGATTTAGTGAAATTGTGGAAGTCAGTAAATGTAGTTTTGTGAAGTTTCAAAGTCACCTATTTAATCATTTACTTGAAAGTAAAATTTGCTGTTCCTTTTATAAATTAAAGTTCTTAAAATTGAGGCTTATAAAGTTTTGCTTAGTTAATGATCATAGTGCTACATGTAGTAAATTTTAAAAGGTGAGTCAGTTTCTTGCAATTTTGTCAACATTGTGTTTCACTGTAATACAAGTGGAAAACTGCAATAGTAGAAAATTATATGTTCATGAATGCTAAGTGTTTGTCTTTTTTGTGTATTGGAAGTGCATATTAATAGTGTAACAGGATCCACTGTTTGTCTATTATGCTAATGTTAGGTAACAAGTAATGGGAAGACCACTACTTATGAAAACCATAATTTCTTCATTCAAAAGTTAGTGAGAAGCAACCTGTTAGTGGATTACAATTAACTTCCATTTCAAATAGTAAAGTATGTAACTGAGAGAGACGTAACCTATGTCCAATTTATGATCCTGCAGTGAATGTTAATAGTAATGTTATAAAGACCATTCAGTTTGAACAAGCCCTGAAAGTAATAGTGTGTTTCGGTATCTGTTATATTTTTGCCAATAGTTTGTGCTGCTCTAGCTGTTAGCTTCAATCTTACCGTAAACATATGTATGTGTCAGAGTTCACTGCACTCACGTGTGAAAAAGTATAGGTTGTGTTTATCCGTTAAAGTTACTAATATCTATTTTCTTGAGCAAGAATGTTAATCATTCTCTTGTATAATTAGGCTGGCGACCGTTTTCTTTATCCGTTAGTTAAACAGTGCAGATAGGCAAAAATTTTGTTTATTACTGTTCAAATATTTACGTAATTCTGACTTTCATTTCCGATAAGCCATCTCCGTTAGGTACAACACGGTCAACCTAGCAAAATTCCTCTCAGAGGGTAACACTGCTCTGTTGCTTTATACCATAATTACTCTAACAAAATAATTCTGCTTTGTAAACTGCCTCCAGCTTCGAGGTTATGGTATAGCAGTAGCGGACAGGAGTTTTTTACGTGGCTTTTCCGTGACAGAACTAATTGTTCTGTTGGGGCATCATACGTACTAAGCCAAACTTGATATTTGATTGAATAAGCTACGTAAATGCTGTTGTAGTGTTATAAGGCCGCATCCAAACACAGCAAACGCAGTCCCTATCCATGCTAATACTGTTGTGCAAAGAACGTCTCAACTATCTTCAGAGAGCACAAACAATTCGACACAAAATTTAAAGTGTTATTAAAATACAAGACTGTCTAGTAAATGCAGCAATGCTGCTACTTGCGCACTGCTGACACACTGTTCGGTGGCAGAAGGCTAACTGTACTGTCAGTAACGTATAAAGACTATCTGAATGAAATAAACAAATGCCAGACGACTACGCGACTTTACACGCCACAGATGTTAAAATGCAAATCTGCCCCTGCTTAATACAAAACGACACAATGATTTGGCGGATTTAACTAAACAAGTGCGCTAAGAACACTTAAATTTTCAACTTGACCACTACTCTTATATGAACGCTAAATAAGCCACTTGCTGCTACTTGCGCACTGCTGACACACTGCTCGGCGGCAGAAGGCTAACTACTGGTTAATGTTAGATATACTGGCGTGTATTTTATGTACCAATTCTCTTACCTATTCTGTAAATAGTCATACTGCAGTGTTCGCTGGGCAAGATTCTCGATAAATATGTTAAGATATTGGCTGGTGCCAAAGAACATTTATTTAAAAATAAACGAATGTATCTCTAATTACACGAACCCTTCTTGGAAAAACTAATTAGTTACCCAGTGGAATTGTACATGGTGGAATGACGACCGTAATTTTTGCAGTAATTATTTCGTTCTTTTTTGATGTGGGCAAACACTGAACAAGTCTACCGCTGCAGTATCATAATGATTTTCCCCACATTTATTAAAACTGACATGGGCCTTTACTTGTAGTTGAATAGGAGAGGAGTGTGTCAGTTTCGGCCCTAGATGTGCTGTACATCTCCGGATCTTCTTTCGAGTGTGTTTCTAATGCGACTGCCTTATTTCCGAACTGTGCTATTTATGATCACATATTGCTACTTAACCGATTGTGGTGTGAGGGCATCGCACAGCGTCTTACCACTACCGCACCTCAATCGGTAGTAATCAGTAGGAGCGATGCAATTTCAGCGCCCATAATTGCATAAATTGAGGAAAGAGTTGAAAAACGGAATCACAAAATTAACAACAGGTGAAATACTATTAAAAGCAGCTAACACAAACTAGCTGTTATGGCTGGTGACGTATCGTGCTAAGCGAAATGCGTATACGATCTACCCAGCTGATGGTTAGCGGCAAGATTTTGACAGCTGTAATAAGCTAGTGAATTCCGAAGATCCAGGGTGTATTTCGCTTCAGCATCAACCGGCAAACAGTACCTCACGATTCGTAGAAGTGCAGCCGTGAAATATAAGCATCAGTTTACTGAAGATTAGTTTAATATCTATTATAGTTACATGAAGTAATTCTTACCATTTTTGTCATGTATTTCTGCATACAAAGAGTAAGAATAACCCGCTAATTGTAATCCAGCTGGTACATCAAATTTCAGGTTGCAGAACTGCTGGATAAGCGTCCTTTCTAGTCAAACAATAAGACAGAGTGGTCTAGTATCAAATATTTTAGAGTAAGATCCAGTGCCATTGACGAAATGCGATCATGACAGCAATACGTGCTAACTAATACCGCCGACGCAACTACCCTGACTCGATCACGATGAAATGTTCTTTTGAGACATTACTCGAAGCTTTTTTAACTCGTATTTTACAAATAACTACATGAACGCTAGCTATAAACAGAGTACAGTAAGGAGTTTGGTTGCCAGACGCCTTTGCCGCTGTATCTGTGGAAATAAAGTGCTATTTGGAATATATCTACTTCAGCTATAGAATTACAAATACAGAAGTAACATGCTGTCTACTGGTGGAACAGAAGAGGCTTCTAACAAGACTCTAATTTTATAAGAATATGGACTTCAGTCAACAAGTAGATATGAATTCGGATCTTCTTGCTGTAGCGTGAATGCAGATAGCGTCAAAACAGGAAGAATAACGTGAAGCACAGCTTTGTTTACGCCACTTGTACCTCTCATGCCGGCTGAGCCATATCTTAGATAATTCGTGTCAGCATGAATTACTAATCGGATAGTTCGGTAATATTCACACGTGTCAGCACATGCTTTCTTTGGAACTGGAATTATTATATTCCTGTCGGACTCTGAGGATATTTCTCCTATTTGATACATTGCACCACATGTGGGTTAGATTGGTTTTGTTAATTCTGGCTCACCCAAGGGTATCAGTAGTTCTATGGAATGTCGTCTCTCGCTGGACTTAGTTTTGACTTAGGTCTTTCAGTGATCCGTCAAGTCCTTCTCGCAGTATCGTGTCTCCAATACCGTCTTCATCTCTACCTCTTACCTTTCTATTATACTGCCGTGAAATTCGTTTCCCTTGTCTAGCCCTTCCATCTATTCCATCCACTTTTCAGCTTTCCCTCCATTTCTTGGACAGGTTATTCATCTTAGCCCTCAATATTTATACATCTGCTTCCCTTCAAAGGTCCATTTAATTTTCCTATATGAGGTTTGTATGTTTCTCCCAGTTATATGTACATGGTTCTACAGAGTTGCATTTTTCCTCTAGCCATTCTTGCGTAGTCATTTTGCACTTTCTATTGGTCTCCGATTTTGAACATCTGTTTTACTTTTCGTCTCCTTTAATTGCTGTTTCTTTTTGTCATATCATCAGTTAAATTCAGTATCATCTGTTATGTCCAGGGATTTACGTGACATTTCATTCCTCAAGGTTACCGATTTATCTTCCTTTGTACTCCTCTTTCACGTTTCAGTCAAACCTTATTAATTTTACGTCATAATCTCTCAATAAGCCCAGGTTCTTTCGGCATATTCACGTTCCATTTTCTTGGCTTCCTACCATTTTGCCAATTCTTCACTTTTAATCTACATTTCATAACCATTAAATAATGGTGAGAGTCCAAATTCGGCATGGGAATGTCTTGTTGTTGTTTTGGTCTTAAGTCCTGAGATTGCTTTGATGCAGCTCTCCATGCTACTCTATCCTGTGCAAGCTTCTTCATCTCCCAGTATCTACTGCAGCCTACATCCTTCTGAATCTGCTTAGTGTATTCATCTCTTGGCCTCCCTCAACGATTTTTACCCTCCACGCTGCCCTCCAATACTAGATTGGTGATCCCTCGATGTCTCAGAATATGTCCTACCAACCGATCCCTTCTTCTAGTCCAGTTGTGCCACAAGCTTCTCTTCTCCCTAATTCTATTCAATACCAACTCATTAGTTATGTGATCTCCTCTAATCTTCATCACTCTTCTGTAGCACCACATTTCGAAAGCTTCTATTCTCTTCTTGTCTATAGTATTTATCATCCATGTTTCACTTCCATACATGGCTACACTCCATACAAATACTTTCAGAAACGACTTCCTGACATTTAAATCTATACTCGATGTTAACAAATTTTTCTTCTTCAGAAACGCTTTCCTTGCCATTGCCATTCTACGTTTTATATCCTCTCTACTTCGACCCTCATCAGTTATTTTGCTCCCCAAACAGCAAAAGTCATTTCCTAATCTAATTCCCTCAGCATCACCCGACTTAATTCGACTACATTCCATTATCCTCGTTTTGCTTTTGTTGAAGTTGATCTTATACCCTCCTTTCAAGACTCTGTCCATTCCATTCAGCTGCTCTTCCATGTCCTTTGCTGTTTCTGACACAATTTCAGTGCCATCGGCGAACCTCAAAGATTTCATTTCCTCTCCATGGATTTTAATACCTACTCCGAACTTTTCTTTTGTTTCCTTTATTGTTTGCTCAATATACAGATTGAATAACATCGGAGATAGGCTATAACCCTGTCTCACTCCCTTCCCAACCACTGCTTCCCTTTCATACCCCTCGATTCTTATAACAGCCATCTGCTTTCTGTACACATAGTAAATACCGTTTCGCTCCCTGTATTTTACCCTTGTCACCTCCAGAATTTGAAAGAGAGTACTCCAATCAACATCGTCAAAAGCTTATCTAAGACTAAAAATGCTAGAAACGTAGGTTTGCTTTCCTTAATCTTGCTTCTAAGATAAGTCTTAGGGTCAGTACTGCCTCACGTGTTCCAACATTTTTACGGAATCCAAACTGATGTTCCCCTAGGTCTGCTTCTATCAATTTTTCCATTCGTCTGTAAGGAGCTCGCGTTAGTATTTTGCAGCTGTGACTTACTAAACTGATATTTCGGTGTAATTTTCACATCTGTCAACACCTGCTTTCTTTGAGATTGGAATTATTATATTTTCTTGAAATCTGAGGGTAATTCGGCTGTCTCATTCATCTTGCTCACCAGATGGTAGAGTTTTGTCAGGACTGGCTCTCCCAAGACTGTCAGTAGTTCTAATGGAATGTTGTCTACTCTGGGGCCTTGTTTCGACTCAGGTCTTTCAGTGCTCTGTCGAACTCTTCACGCAGTATCATATCTCCCATTTCATCTTCATCTACATCCTCTTCCATTTCCATAATATTGTCCTCAAGTACATTGCCCTTGTATAGACCCTCTATATATTCCTTCCACCTTTCTGCTTTCCCTTCTTTGCTTAGAACTAGGTTTCCATCTGAGCCCTTGATATTCATACAAGTGGCTCTCCTTTCTCCAAAGGTCTCTTTAATTTTCCTGTAGAGATAAGCCTCTACATCCTTACATTTGTCCTCTAGCCATCCCTGCTTAGCCATTTTGCACTTCCTGTCGATATCATTTTTGAGACGTTTGTATTCCTTTTTGCCTGCTTCATTTACTGCATTTTTATATTTTCTCCTTTGATCAATTAAATTCAATATTTCTTCTGTTACCCAAGTGTTTCTACTAGCCCTCGTCTTTTTATCTATTTGATCCTCTGCTGCCTTCACTATTTCATCCCTCAAAGCTACCCATTCTTCTTCTACTGTATTTCTTTCCCCCATTCCTGTCAATTGTTCTCTTACGCTCCCCCTGAAACTCTGTACAGCCTCTGGTTCTTTCAGTTTATCCAGGTCCCATCTCCTTAAAGTCCCACCTTTCTGCAGTTTTTTCAGTTTTAATCTACAGTTCATATCCAATAGATTGTGGTCCGAGTCCACATCTGGCCCTGGGAATGTCTTACAATTTAAAATCTGGTTCCTAAATCTCTGTCTTACCATTATATAATCTATCTGATACCTTTTAGTATCTCCAGTGTTCTTCCATGTATACAACCTTTTTTCATGATTCTTGAACCAAGTGTTAGCTATGATTAAGTTATACTCTGCTCAAAATTCTGCCAGGTGGCTTCCTCTTTAATTTCTTACCCTCAATCCATATTCACCTACTGTGTTTGCTTCTCTCCCTTTTCCTCCTCTCGAATTCCAGTCACCCATGACTTTAATTTTCGTCTCCCTTCACTACCTGAATCACCTCATACATTTCATCAATTTCTTCGTCATCTGCAGAGCTAGTTAGCATATAAACTTGTACTACTGTAGTAGACATGGGCTTCGTGTCTATCTTGGCCACAATAATGCGTTCACTATGCTGTTTCTAGTAGTTTACCCGTACTCCTATTTCTTTATTCATTATTAAACCTACTCCTGCATTACCCCTATTTGATTTTGTATTTATAAACCTGTATTCACCTGAGCAAAAGTTTTGTTCCTCCTGCCACCGAACTTCACTAATTCCCACTATATCTAACTTTAACCTATCCATTTCCCTTTTTAAATTTTCTAACCTACCTGGCCGATTAAGGGATTCGTCGTTCCACGCTCCGATCCGTAGAACGCCAGTATTCTTTTTCCTGATATCGACGTCCTCTTGAGTAGTCCCCGCCCGGAGATCCGAATAGGGGACTACTTTACCTCCAGAATATTTTACCCAAGAGGACGCCATCATCATTTAAGCATACAGTAAAGCTGAATGCTGTCGGGAAAAATTACGGCTGTGGTTTCCCCTTGTCTTACAGTGTAAAATATGATTCCTAGGTCTCTGTGTTACAATTTTTTAAGCAGTCTGATAGCTTCTAGTGACTCCAAGTCTCTTAAACGACACAACCTTCTTTCATGAGTCTTAAACCCTAGCGGTGATTAAATGATGAACAATGGAAAATTCTGTCAGGTGACTTCCTCTTTCACTCCTTTCCCCGAATCCAGTATTCTCCAACTAGTTTTTCTTCCCTTCCTTTTCCTTCTATCCATTTTGAGCCATCCATAACAATTAAACATTCGTCTACCTTAAATAAATAAACAATTTATTTCACCATACTTTCTGTAAATCTCTTCGTCAGCTGCGTAGCTAGTTAGAATACAAACGTGTAGTACTGTATTGACTGCTGACTTCGTGTCTTGGTTACGATAATTCATTCACTACGCATTTCATACTAACTTACCAGCGTTCCTATTTTCTTGTTCATTATTAGACCTATTCCTGCTGATTATTTATTTGTAATCTTTTACTGTTCATCCTGTGACCGAAATTCCCACTATATTAGTATTCAACCTACTCACTTCCCTTCCTTCTAACCTAGCTATTCGATTGAGGGACCTAACATTCCACATTCCCACCCGTATAAAGCCCTTTTTGCTCTTCCTAAAGATGCCAATCTTCAGAGTAGTCCCTCCTCAGAGACCCGAAGGGGGACTATTTTGCCTCCGAGGTACTTTAATCATGGGGATGCCATGATCATCTAGCCATACCATAGAGCCACATGCCCTCGGGAAAAATAACGGCTGTAGCTATCCCTTGCTATCAGCCTTTCGCAGTACGAGCACAGCTAGGCCGTCTTGGCTGATCAGCTACAGATCAGTCGGTCATCCAGGCTTTTGTCCATATAACAGCTGAAAGAGCTGGTGAAACTGCTTAGGATTCATATGCTTGTCTTGTGTCTCGACAAATACTCCTCCGTTGTGGTCACATCTACGTTACGGCTACCTGTTCCCCTGAGACACGTAAGCTACCCCACCATTTGGGGACGTCGAGATTAAAGGCTAGTTCAGTTTTGCATAGCCTTCAACGACAATTATCTAAACTCCAGCAATATATACAGAAAATTTGATTGGACGAAGTAAGCTGTGATATTACCATATCTCACAAGCTACGTGCCCCACCCGGAAGCACACAAGACATCTGTACTACATCCATTCGACGAAGACGATGGAACCAAAGTGTAAGCTTTGTTCTCAACCATGCCGCTCCATAACTAGAAGTGTTTCAGCGTGTCACATGACTGGCAATCACAGATCAAAGTTTTCCATCTTAATCAATGTACATAAAGCTGTGTTTTGTAGGTATAGGCTTCGCTAGCATACGCCTTTGTCACTGAAGGGGATTCTCTGAGAAAGCCAATCACCCACATTTGGCACGTTAGCGTAATATGGAACAAATTCCAAGCAAGAGCAGCCGTTTTCCAACCTCCTGAAGAGCAGATTATGTCTGAATTTAAAAGTTTACAATTCGCTCAATATTTATATGAAACACTGAAAATCTAATTTTTATTGCCTCTGGAAGCTTCAGAAAGGTATCTTGCAACTTTCATCGTGTCATCATTTGACAGAGCGACGATATTAGCCATTTCCTAATATAATTCGAACAGTTATAGATAGAGATTAATTCGGAAAAACTGTACAACAATGAAAATGTCCAGCGTGAAAGCGGAATAAATGTAACAGTTAATGAGAGCACAGTTTGTTCTTGGCTTTGTTAGGAAGTGTGATGCGTTCAGAAACTTAGTAATACGAAGTAAAACGATCTGTGGTTTTAGCCTTTCGAAACAAATTTGAGGACCCTTCTGATTAATAATGTAAGGAGACACGTTTTCGCCTTAGACAACATGGTAAAATTTATTTTACAATGAAGTTCGTTCATCATAACCTACACACGTCTGATCACTGCAGGTTAATATGACAGGAGGTAAAGGAGGTAAACTGTACCAGTTCCGTGTTAAAGTCACCTTTAGTAGCCCGTGGAATGATTCTTGGCATATGGCTAGGAGAGACATTATACTGCGAGTATATTGGTAGGTGCAGTGAAGAAAAAAATGTGAACCTGTACTGTGACTCGTTAAACTCAGTTTAGTTAGCTGCAGCTAAATCTAAAAAAGTCGTAAGATACATAAGAAATAAGAAAAAAAAATAATCGCGTTACTAACATACCATAAATATATTCTGATATAAGTATCATCGTCAGTGTATATACACCTAGGTACAAAGTAAGTGTTGATGATGGCCTGGGAGCGTCGTGTTCCTGCACAAGTAACTGATCTTGGTAGAGGATACTAATACAAGGACTCTTGGGTAATCAGTATTGATACTCCACAACTGTGGTTGGGATAACTTTAAGAAAAGACACATGGAAGGTGGACCCACATTTTTGTCTTTTGTTATTTCATGGAATATACCTTATTGCCTAACAATAATATTACAATCAAAATCAAAAAGCATTGTTAAAAGATCCCACCGCTCACAATCTTCATAAAACGTGAACAGGCTCAGTTCATTAAAAACAGACTTAAGCAAACTATACCACTAAGAGCAGGGGTTGAAACTGGAAGTATACAGTTCCCAAACACAAGAAAGAAGTCACACCAACTAGGCGTGGCTGCAAGCAGATACAACAAACATGTTATCAGTAAAATGAATCACGCAAGTGGACAAAGCCCATCCAAATTACAGAAAGGATCACAAGTCACGCCACTGATTGTGGCTGTTGGGAAGCCCTTAACAATGTATAAGCGTTAAGAAAAATCCATTAAGCAATAAATAGGCAATTTCCAAAATACAAACTAAGCTGGGAAGGCATTCAATTTAAATGTGGCTTCCAACCGGTACAAACCAACAGAAACATTGATAATGAACCTTAAATAAACTATAGTTGCCCAAAATACAAGATAAGCTGGGAGGACAAATCATTTACATTTGAATCCCAACTGGTACATATCAGCAGAAACGTTGACAATGACCCTTAAAAAATTGCAGTTGCGCAAAATACAAGATAAATTGGGAGAACATTCAATTTAAATGTGACTCCCAACTGGCACACAGCAGCAGAACTGTTGTCAATGATCTTTAATGACTATCTAATTGCCCAAAATTCAACGTAAGCTGAGAACTACAGCAGACGGCTATCAGGGCCAACAAGGAACAAACTGGGAAGTTTCATAATGAGTGGAGTTAGCTAATGACTGAAGAACAAAAGAAATGCTCAATAGTTATATTGATAAGTAAAAAGCCTCAACGAGCTCAGAACTAGTAACACGGATGCAAAGGTTACATGAGCAGTTAAAGAGGAAATATAGCGAGGAGGAATTTCGGGATTGCAAAACACGTTTAAACCTCACGAGCTTACCAAATTCACCAAGCAGGGCACTACTGGTTTCCGACTAATCAGTGACACTCCGCCGTGGCACGCATCAAACTTTCAACTTTACTTACCTGGAGCCACCACGAGGCGGCTGGTAGAGGCTCCAGACTGCCGGCCAATCCACACGCCGTGCGATGACCGAAGCACCGCTGTGGCAGAAACCAAACACGCCTCTGCTCCAGGCCCATGGAACAGGAACGCGTCGTCCGCTGGCAACGCTATCTTGCCAACACACATCAAAAGACCGTATCTTGCGACATACAATTAGATCAACATCAGTGGCACAAGCAGGTATTGGCACCAGCGGAGTGCCATGCTGCCAAGATTAAAGCCTCCACAGCTCAAGTTATACAAATTCATTAATTAAAATGCAAAACGTGTCTTCATTAATAAAAATTACCTCATACGACAACATGAGAGTCTGGCAAAAAAACATAAAAAGACGTACGTTATGTGAAAATAAAATTAGCACTTAAATCCACATAAATCTGTACAGGAAAAGCTACTGGCTTGGCGGAAAGTTTACAGCTCTGTTGATAGTGCTAATGATTATTTTTCTATGAAAATGGATCAGAGACTTAGATTTTGATAATAAGGCGGAATACAAGTCCGTAAGAGCTTTAAAAATGTTAAACAGTGCTGGTTGTGCGCGTGCTGTGAGTAAACAAAAGTTCAAGAGTGTTGTTAGCGTTTCTAAGAAGACAGTAAGGATGCTGAAGATGACAAGCGCCCTGGACGCCCCAGCACATCATCAACTGATTAATTCGTGGATAGGAGTCACTGATGATGTTGGCATACTGGCTCCTGCCATGAAACTCATTTGGATGTTTTGAATAAATTTGTCTCAAAATTAATGAACTTTGAACAAAAACAACTCACAGAACTACTGAAATGGGTCACAGCAGGAGAACAAACATGATTCGACGGATATGACGTTGAAACTAAGGCTCAGTCGTCCCAGTGGAAACATTCTGGATCGCTAAGATCGTAAAATCTCGACAAGTGCCACCGAATGTGAAGATTAAGTTTCGCTTTTAACAATGTATTGCCACTAGTTGAAATGATCACTAAGGAGTATTACTAACAAGTTTAATGGAAAAGTATCTTGAATTCTTGTCGGAACAATTCAAGGTTTTTGCATGATGATAATATACCTGCTGCACATCGTCGCGTGTTCGTGAATTTTTGACCAAAATCAGTACTGTACAGATGACCCGACTCCGTGCTCGGTCAATGTGACTTCACGTTTTCAAAAATAAAGAAAAACTTAAAGGTCAACTTTTACAACTATAGATAAGACAAACACGCGTCGATTAGAGAGCTAAAGACTATTGCAAAGAGTTCAAGAAGTGGTGCGGTATTTGGAAGACGCCCTGGATTATGTGTACAACATTTTGTCTAGGATAACATTGATGTGGACAAAATAATGAACCCAGCAATGGATCCAGCATTCAACACAATAATATTGTAGCTTCCACCAACATTGTCCGTGTTGCTGTCAATACCACGGCTTTAGCAACATTTGCCAAAGGTATTGTTGTTGTTCACCCAAAATTCGTCGATATAAAACAACTTTCTGCGTTGTTCTCTTAATTTCCTTACTTTTATCAAGTATGTCTACCGACAGTCAATTAAATCCGCTCATTCTACCAGAATCAGTCCTTTACTTACAGATCGCTTTCAGATACATCCCATTTCACGCAGCTCCGTTACATTAACGGGAGCATCCCTTAATCCATCAGGAGTCTCGCTACGGCCACCCTGGTTTGTAAGAGATCCATGTCGGTCTGTATAACGTTCATGTCCTTGTTCGACACACCAGTGGCATTTCCACATAATCTGTCAGTTCTGCCGCTGACTCTCACAGTGTTCGCGCGTTGTTCAATACATCCTGTTCCAAGTTTGCCCTTGTGTAGTGTGCCATTCATTTGTAAGTTAATTACCACCACCTATTTTTCTCACCTGTCCCACAGTGGGCTGCCATGTTCAAATGGGTGTGAACTGCTAAAGGACCACACTGCTGAGGTGGTCCCCAGACTTACACACTGCTTTAACTAACTTACCGTAGGAACAACACACACACACACACACACACAAGGGAGGACTCGAAACTCTGACGGGAGGGTCCGCGCAAACTGTGAGATGGTGCCTCAAACCATGCTGTCACTACCCGAGGTTAGCTGCCATGTATTGCCAGCAAAATATTTCAGGCCACAGTGCAGCTTATAGTTCAGAGGAGGTGGGTTACAATAGATTTTTGTTTATAATGGCCTCGATGGTGAAATACTGTTGAAGGTGGATCTGTTAGTAATTTGATTTATTGAATTTATCTGACATTGGCTCTGAGGTGTATACACATAGCCCATCACACTCATTATTGATTATTCTATTTCAATTATTTTAAGATAGCATCAATTTAGATAAGTCCTAACATAGTAGATGTACTGGAAAGTCTATCTAGGAAGAGGTTCAAGATATAGCTTAATGGTAAATTATTTCACTTACACTGAAAATGTTTCTGTGCAAATCAGGATGTTTTGATTATTTATTTTATTATACACATTCTCTGTTTGTTTAATTATTTAATACAAATAATTTTGTTGTATTTTGTCTTACTATATTTTATAGAGTTGATTTTTTAAAATTATAGTATATTGGTAATGTAAGTGTTTTATGAAATATTATTTTAAATTTTTTAAGGTAGATTTTATTTGTTGTACCTTTTGTATCAGGGTTTACCAAAATTTTAGTATTTATATTACTTATATCGATTTGGGTTGATTCATAAATAATTTATGATTAATGTATCATAATTCTTATTAAATTATTTATAGAAATAAGGTGCTAATCGTTTCCTAAATGTATCTAGTTACTTAAGAAAAAATTTAATATTTATGTTGGTTGTTTTTATTTAATTTTGTAAGTATAAATATTAACTTATTCATTCTGTAAGGGAGAAGCTTTATAGTTATTAATGTATAATTTGCTTTTTAAAATTTATTATTAGTAACTAGGGGAAATTGATTTCCACCTGTTTATCAAAATCATGTCCTCCTGAAAATATTTTGAGGACTGGCCAGCTCACTGAGCAAGTTTTTAAAGAGTGGCGGTATTTTGACCATACAAAGATAGCATAGTCATTAGTCTCTTAATTAGTGGCTGAAATGAATGGCTTGATGATAAATCAGCTGTCTATTAATAAATTTTTGAAATAAATTTTGAGTCAAAAGGCTTAAATTCGTCTTTAGGCTGGAAAGACCCGATAGAGCGTAACATTTTACTTTTATATAGTCTTCTGATTGTCTTTCTAAATTTAATGATAATGTTTTGTTTTGGTGACATGAAGAATAGATTAACTCTGCATTATTATATCACTGATTTATGTTTGTTTTTTTGATCCATAATTTATGATCATAAGATTAAGTTACCTTAAGAATAACAGCCTAACTGTTTTCGAGAGCTCATATCGACAAAGCAGATTAGACCTCCATGCTGCATTAAGAAAAATTTTGGGTACAGGAGCCCAATGATAAGGTGTGTTCAACCTTTTAAGTCTTACTTGATCTGAACTCAGACTGGTGTGAGCCAGGTCGATTTCTATCCTCAGACTAATAACACATATTGGCATGAAAAGCCTATATAGTTAAAATATGTCATATTATATTGATTAATATTAATAATCTACAATTTTGACAGATTAGTGTGCTGAATTTGGAATTCATTTAAGTAGATTTTTCTACAAATAGTATTGATACTTTATGATTTATTTATGTTTAACTTTCTTTTGTTTCTTATTTGTGTTGTAATTTGTGTGACTTTTTTAACTTTGTTGGAGTGAAACGTTTTAGGTTATATTGAGATTCATAAAGATCCAAATAAATTAGGATTTGTAGTAATTCAACAGCCTTTTAGTGATGCCACGAAGTTGATTTGTAATGAACAGCCTAATCCTATTATATCTAATTATTTACTTTATTATTTTTCTCCTGTTTTCAATTTAATAATTTCTTTGGCTGTCTGAGTATTTTTCTTTACTTAACCTATGAGTGTTCTTTCTCTTATGGTTTTTTTGTTTTTTTTATGTTGTACTAGATTAAGTGTTAATATTCTTATAATATGCAGGTTGGTCTTCTAGTTGTTGTTAAATGGAAAATTATTAAGATTCTAATTGATGAGAATAGTGCAATAACACCACCTAGCTTATTATTTATTGATCGTGGAATTGTATCATTCTTGTTGAATATGAACTGGTGTTACTAACGGATTGCAGGTACGAAATTATCTGAGTGTCCAAGAAGATAAGGATTAATTAGGCATAATATAATTAACAATGATGCTATTGATACAAATGTGATATAATCTGTGACAGCAAAGTATGGGTGGAATAGAATTTTTTCAATATCTCCATTTAGCCCTAAAGGGTTATTAGACCCTGTCTGATAAAGAAAGAATAGGTTGATTGCTGGCATAGCTGCAATAATAAAAGTTAGTACAAAATGAAACGTAAAGAATTGATTTAATGTCGCATTGTCAACAGCAAATCCTCCTCATACTCATTGAAATAAGCCTGTTCCTAAGTACAGAATTGCTGATAATAAATTTGCAATTACTGTTGCACCTCAGAATGATATTTGGGCTAAAGGTAAAAACATATCCTATAAATGCAGTTGCTATAATTAGGAATAGAATTACTGTCGCAATTATTCAGGTTTGTATACACATACAATTTATGAAGTAGATTCCTTATCCTACATGTAATTAAATGCAAATAAAAAACATAGATGCTCTATTTGCATGTAAAATTCTCATTACTGAACCATGATTTACATCCCAGCAGATGTGTACCACACTACTGAATGCTATTTAAGTATTTCATTATTAAATTATCTGATTTTACAAATAGGCACCTAGTTAACATTAGTGATTTTAACTACTGCTAATAGTGCTAAAAGGAAATAAATCATTATAATTATTGTAATTATGAATCTTGGATTATTATATAATTTTTCTAAATATATTGTTATTTCTTGATAATTGATTGAGTTATCGACATTTATAGTTTCCATATTTTTGAAGAAGTCTATAAATATTATGACATCTAAAATAATTAGTAACGGTATGATAAAGATCCGAATTGTGGAAGTGATGATTATAGTAATTCATTTAGGTTGTAGTATTTCATTTGATGCAATTCTTGTAATATAAATAAATAGAACTAATATACCACCAAGAAATGTTAAGAATACGATATTTCATAAGCAATAACTTTCTATTATTGTTCCTGTTCTTATTCCAACAAAGAAAGTTTGAAGGATAATGAAGAGTATTATTGAAATTGGGTGTCTTAATTTAATAACATTAATATTTATTACATTTTGTAGTGATATAATTATTGTTTTAGTCATTTCAGGGGTTAATTTATTTAAAATATCGGCTTTGGGGTTCAATGATTGAAGCTTTTTTACCTCTGAAGTTTTAAAAGGGGGCCTACACTTTTTTCCACTTTAAAAGACTGGTGTCCTTTTAAACTATTAAAACTAATGTTTATATTCTCTACTTTTACTTCTTTACTGGTATATTTTGCTGGTGTTTTATGTTTTTTCTTCTAAATATAAGCATTTATTAATGGTTCTTCTGAGATTGGAACATATTCTTCTTTCTTTATTTAAGTTGATTATTGTTTTTCTTACTGAATTTGTTTACGATTGTTTTTTCCTGTTAGTTTTTTGGTTTTTTTCTCTTTGTGAAGGGGCTTTAGGCCTTTCTATTTTGGTTTCAATAATTCGATCTCATGGTAATGATTTTTCAATTATTTTGGTTTGCCTTTATGCTAAAGTATTTATTTACAATTGTTTTTTTGAGCCATCTTTGTTTATTAAACAATTCTTGATGGTTGGTTCATTCTTTAATGTTCATGTCAAGTTTTGTTTTTATGACTTGTGTACATTCATATGCTTATTTGAACATAATTAGGTATTATTTTGGTATTGATTATTTTTTTTAGTTCAAATTTGTTGAGTTTTTGGATTTGTTCTTTAATAATTTCCACTAGAGGTTCAGTTTATTTAAGTTCCTATCATTTTATTTATTTTTTTTATGGTTTTGATTTTAATAATTATACTTTATTGTTCATTTCCTAGACCTAGTCATCTTTCTTTTTATTCTGTTTTTTGAGGCAAGATTGGTTCCCACCTTGCTTTTGATTTTAGGTTGGGGTTATCAACCTGAGTGTTTGCAGGCTGGTGTTTTTTTAATTTTTTATACTTTGGTTATTAGATTGCCTTTGTTGTTAGTTTTATTTAGGGTTTATGATTTTTCTAATACTTTGTATTTTCCTGTATTGGCTGATTTTGTTTCTTATTATTTTTTATTTTATGTTTTTATGATTCTGGCATTTTTAGTTGATATGCCAATATTTTTGGTTCATTTATGACTTCCTACGGCCCATGTAGAGGCCCCTATTTCTGGTTGAATAATTCTTCCTGGTGTTTTATTGAAGCTAGTTGGTTATTGAATTATTCATATAATAAAGATTATTTCTCATTTGGGATTGAAGTTTAATTATTTCTGGTTGTCTTTGGGTTTATCTGGTGGAGTTATTGTTAGATTTATTTGTTCTTGTCAGGTTGATTTAAAATCTTAATTGCTTATTCTTCTGCCACTCATACAAGAATGTTTATTGGTGTATTAATGACTCTGAATTAACGGGGTTGTATAGGTTCACTTTCTTTAGTAGCTGGCCATGGTTTAAGTTGTTCTGGTTTGTTTTCCTTGTCTGATATTATTTATGAACGTTTAGGTATACAAAGATTAAAAATTAATAAGGGTACGATTAATTTGATGCCTAGAATTGCTTTGTGGTGATTTCGTTTAAGATCATCAAACATAGCTGCTCCTCCATCATTAAATTTGGTAGCTGAGCTTAGGTTATTAAATAGAATTTGTCTTCTTAGATTATTTGCTAATTTTTTTATCACGTTTAGGACTGTTTATATATATATATATATATATATATATATATATATATATATATACTTTTATTCTCAGAATATGAATTATTATTTAGGGGTTTATACTTGTTCTCTTGGTTATTTTTGGGAATACCATCTGCTACTTTTGCATTGATTGCCTTTAAACATTGTTTGTTTGGAGGTCAAATATTTTTTGTTTAAATTGCTTAAGTATTTTAATTTAAAATATTGTTTTGTGGGATCAATGATATGAAGTTTTTCATCTTTGGCTGTGAATTAATTTTCTATTTTTCTTTGAGTTTTTTCTTTGTTCTTTTCAAGAACTATGATCTTTATTTTAGATATCTATTATTTAATAATTGATTATAGAGTTTTGTTGAATGAGAACTTTTTTAGTTGGAATAGTTCTATTGTTGTTATGAATTTAATTTTGGATTGGATGTCTCTTATTTTTATGTCTTCTTTTATATAAATTTCTACTTTGGTAATTTATTATAGACAGGATTATATATCAAGGTTTTTGGTAAATTGCCACTTGCTTCTTACCACTCACTTTTACGTCACTGCAACTTACATTGAGATGGCAAAAGTCATGGAATACATCCTAAGATTTGTCGGTCCTCCTTTATCCCAGCATAGTGCAATGCCTCGACCTCGCCTGGACTCAACAAGTAGCTGGAAGTGCTCTGCAGAAATATTGAGCCATGTTGTCCTATAGAAAGAGTTGCAGGTGCAGCATTTTATGCACAAAGGGAACTCTCGATTAAGTCCCATGGATGTGCAATAGTATTCATGTCGGGCGATCTGGGACGCCAAGTCGTGCGATTGACCTGTCCAGAATATTCTGCAAATCAGTTACGAATAACTGTAGCCCAGTGATATGGCGTATTGTAATCCATAAAAATTCCATCATTGTTTCGGAGCATAAACTCCATGAGTGTCTGCAAATGGTTTCCAAGTAGGTAAATATAACAATTTCCAGTCAATGTACAATTCACATGGACCAGAGGACTCAGTCCATTCCATGCAAACACAGCCCACACCATTACGGAGTCACCACCATGTTACTCATTCCCTTGTTGACACCTTGGATCCACAACTTCATGGGGTCACACTCAGACCCCTACAGTCACCTCTTACCAACTGAAATTGAGAATCATCTGTCCAGGCTACAGTTTTTCAGCTGTCTTGGGTCCAACTGATATGGTCACGGGCTCAGAAAATGCGCTGCATGCGATGTCGTGGTGTTAGCAAAGGCACTTGGGTCCTTCGTCTGCTGACATAGCCCATCAATGACAAATCTCGCCACACTGTCCCAACCTACGCTTCGTCATACGTCCTACATTAATTTCAGCGGTTACTTCACACATTGTTTCTTGTCTGTTAGCAATGAAAACTCTACAAAAACGCTACTTCTCTTGATCACTAAGCCAAGGCTGTCAGTAGTTGCGTTTTCAGTGGTGAGAGTTAATACCTGAAATTTGGTATTCTCGGCATACTCTTGTCACTGTCGATCTCAGAATATTGAATTTCTTAGTGATTTCCCAAATGGAAGGTCGCAATTGCTTAGCTCCAACTACCATCCGACGTTTATAATTTAATACCGTCGTGCGATCATAATCACGTCGAAAACCTTTTCACATAAATCACCTCAATAAAAATGACAGCTCCTCCAATACACTACCCTTTTACACATTATGTACGCGATACTACCGTCATGTTTGTAAGCGTGTATCGTTATTTCATGACTTTCGTCACTTCTGTGTACAAGGGACCAAATCTGCCTCATTGTACAGCTTTTCACGCAGATGTTCGTAGAAGAGACGTAAACCTTGGTACTCCTCCTGTCCCCTTACACATTTTAACACTCATTTTTTCTTAGCTGCCGAGCTTCAACTTACAGCATCGAGGGCATCTCCTCCAATCTCTCCCCTTCGTTTATTTCCTTAAACGTGCAGTACGTAGATCTTAGTGTCCAACAGTGACTGGTTAAACGACGTCTTTCGGCCTGGATAACGGTACCCGCCATTCCAGTTATTAATCGAGCCACTCGTCTACCATTTCCTTACTGAAGAGGCGTAGCAGAACTGCCAGCACTATGATGCACTTCATGCTTATCCTTGGTGGTGACGTTTCGGAGGAAACTAAGCTACAATTAATTTCCATCCCCCATTCGAAAGATCTACATTTATATCCACATACTCCGAAAGTCACCGATGTGTTGACGGGTGTACCCTGTACAACTACCGGTCATTTCCTTTTCTGTTCCTCTCGCAAGTAAAACAATGGAAAAACGATTATCAGTAGTCCTAAGTAAGAGCTCTAATTCCTTGTCTCTTATCTTCGTGGTCCTTACGCGAAACTCAAGTTGGTGGCAATAGAATCGTTCTGCAGTCAGCTTCAAACAGCGGTTCTCTAAACTTTCTCAGTAGTGATCCTCGCCACGATCATCGCCTTCACTCTGGGCATTCCAGTTTGAGTTTCCGAAGTCACTCCGTAGTACACTACTGGCCATTAAAATTGCCACACCACGAAGATGACGTGCTACAGAAGCGAAATTTAACCGACAGGAAGAAGATGCTGTGATATGCAAATGATTAGCTTTTCAGAGCATTCACACAAGGTTGGCGCCGGTGGCGACACATACAACGTGCTCACATGAGAAAAGTTTCGAATCCATTTCTCATGCACAAACAGCAGTTGACCGGTGTTGCCTGGTGAAATGTTGTTGTGATGCCTCGTGTAAGGAGGAGAAATGCGTACCATCACGTTTCCGACTTTGATAAAGGTCGGATTGTAGCCTAACGCGATTGCGGTTTATGGTGTCGCGACATTGCTGCTCGCGTTGGTCGAGATCCAATGACTGTTAGCAGAATACGGAATCGGTGGGTTCAGGAGGGTTATACGGAACGCCGTGCTGGATGCCAACGGCCTCGTATCACTAGCAGTCGAGATGACAGGCATCTTGTCCGCATGGCTGTAACGAATCGTGCAGCCACGTCTCGATCCCAGAGTCAACAGATGGGGACCCTTGCAAGACAACAACCATGTGTGCGAACAGTTCGGCGACGGCGTTTGCAGCAGCTTGGACTATCAGCTCGGAGACCATGG
The DNA here is from genome assembly GCF_023864345.2 of Schistocerca serialis cubense. Lineage (NCBI taxonomy): Eukaryota > Metazoa > Arthropoda > Insecta > Orthoptera > Acrididae > Schistocerca > Schistocerca serialis. The sequence goes on from NC_064646.1 coordinate 17,376,299, forward strand.
CTGCGGTTACCCTTGACGGAGCATCACAGGCAGGATCGCCTGCGATGGTGTACTCAACGACGAATCTGGGTGCACGAATGGCAAAACGACATTTTATCGGATAAATCCAGGTTCTGTTTACAGCATCATGATGGTCGCGGTAAAGGCGCATTGGAAACGTGTATTTGTCATCGCCATACTGGCGTATCACCCGGCGTGATGGTATGGGGTGCCACTGGTTACACGTCTCGGTCACCTCTTGTTCGCATGGACGGCACAGTCGACGTTACATTTCGGATGTGTTACGATCCGTGGCTCTACCCTTCATTCGATCCCTCCGAAACCCTACATTTCAGCAGGATAATGAACGACCGCTCCTGCGATAATTTTTCTTAAATGATGTGTTAAAACAGCATAGCGTAATTTCGTGTACTCATACGTAGGTTTTCTCATTGTTGTTATACACTTGGCGTAACGTAGTCAAGTAATTGCGAATAGTACACTAAAATTGAATCCAATGGGCAATACGTTTATAGCAATATAATAATGTAAATGATAGCTTTGTACGTTAACTTCTTTATGAAATACTTCCGCTTTAGGCTGGTAAATTATGATTGCAGTTTCCACACCTGGTCATTTACAAGCAATGTGGTATACTGTAATCCGCTCAGTAATATAAATCTGTGACATGCTGTGTAAGACCAGTTGTATGAGATGTGAATTTATCTGTTGTTCCATGTATCATACACGTTATAAAACTGGTGAAATAATGAGGTAAACACTTAAGTTTCAGTTTCATGCAGCAGGAGTGGCAAATATGTGACAGTAGCAGTAAAATCGTAAACGTGTTCATACTTCTGTCGCTTTTTTTATGTATTTAGCACGCCTGTCACATGAAATTTTTTGTCATTATTTCTTCAGCTTTATGTTACTGAGTAGTTTACAACACCCCACAATGCCTTGAAATGACAACGCGACAAAATAGGATTTCGTTTTAGGCTCTTAAAATATTATTTATAGCAATTGCAATAAATAATATGTTAACAGCCTAAAACGAAATGATTTCACAGAAAAATTTCACGAAGACTGTAGGCCCACCGTCACCAAAATTGTGCTGTTTTAGCACTTGCGCACATTACATTTCTCGACGTTCTGCTGTAATAAGAGGTATCCTACTTCTTTTTTGTCTTTGTATACAATGTGTTTGTATCAAATGTCTAGCGGTGATAAATGACGTCACGGGGCGACCTAGTTGTCATTTTGTATTCGCCTTCTCTGGACGCTGAGATTTCATGGGACGGGCAGGGTCTACTAACAAGGTGGACTGCACATCTCCTACGCCAGTAAACTGATCGAGTGATTTCCAGCAATAAAATCTTAAGGACGAGGATCTCTAACGAGGGAAAGATATTTTAGAAGCATATCAGGAACTTTCTGGGGTTACACCGTTTCTTGTAGGCAGCTGACAGAATTGTAGGCAACACACAAGGCATATGCACTTCGCACAGTGCTTAAGACCTGCCGCCCTCAGGTTATAACCAATGTGATGCCTAGAGCAGTCGGGACGTGTCAGTGAATATTCTGTCTCTAACAAAAGTTATTCCCCTAGACGTTTGGGAAGATTTTGCAGTGGGTTCTGCAATGTTCGTCCCAAAGAATTGATAAAATATGCGCGTCGAGAGACTTCCGCCAACTGAAAGCTCTGAGAAAAGGTCCGATGTGATTACATGGTTCAAAGAAGGTGATGATGAAATCCGAAAACGCAGCTGAGCTTCGTGTGGCGCCTGGAAGAGGAACGCGTCCAGTCACGGTGGTAGTTATTGACGAGGTTACTGTTGCTGCAACTGGCAGTGCAGCCCTTGCCCCCGGTAGTACTAGAGCTCTTGCTGTGTCCAGAGGATTGTGCGTCCCATGGTCAACAGTAGGGACTGTTTCAAACTGGCACGCGCACAAGACGCAGACGGCGGAGAAACTGATATCCCATTGTCAGCAGCAACGTTATGGATCTGCAATTCGGTTTCTGATACGGATCGAAGATGATGACATGTCACTGGGCAATATTCTATTGAGTGACGAGGCACATTTTACACTACCAGGTACACTGAATACACAGACTTGAGGAATTTAGGGTACAGTTAAACCGCATATTGTGCACGAAGAGCCATTGCACTTGCCATGTGTGACTGTGTGGTGTGGATTCACAGCCACCTTTGTTCTCAGCCAGTTCCTCGTTTTATGAGAATACACCCAGAGAACCTGCCAGGTGCGCCGTTACGTCTGTACGTTATCGAGACCTCGTATAGAGTATGATTCCTTCTTTGGCAGAGCGCAACTGTATGGAAACCATTGTTTTCAAGCAAGATGGGGAAACACCTCGCACCACTAGCGCAGTGAAAGAGATGCTTAATGCAACCTTCCACGATGCATAGCCTGCAAGATCACCTGATCTGAATCCTTGTGACTTTTGGCGCTGGAGATATCTAAAAGAAAGCATTTACCGTGAACAGGTTCAGTTTATATCTGATATAGAAGCCAGTATAGACGAACGTGTTGCTCAGATTCCAGTGTAACTGCTAACTGCAGCTGTTGACCACATCGTTTTATCGGTGCAGCATCTCGTCGACGTCTCCGGTGCTTATATTGAACAAATTCTGTATACGGAGGTTAATAAAAAGATCAGTGTTATGCCTTTTCGCTTATTTGACATATTCTGCCACGTCCCGATCTCAATACATTACGATGGAACCATTTCTAAACATCTTTATTGCATTCATAGCATCAGGTTTACACCTGGTGGCTAAAATTGGAACAATTTTTCCCAGCGTAAATCGGTTCCGCATAAATACAGGGTGCATCAAAAAATTGTATACACACTTTGAAGCGTCATAGAAAATTTATTTCCCGTTCTACTATGTTAAATTTCTGGAAATGGGAAGCTTAAAGTCCAATTGGAAAAATAAATGTTCTTTGCAAATGTGATTAATGTTCAAACTGGTGGCCTTCAGCATCAATACATTTCTGAGTACGAGTCACCACTGATACTGTACATCGTACCAAAGTGTCCAATGAGATTTTTGCGCACACCGTCTGAATCTCATTCCAAAGTGTGTCCAGGTTACGTGGTTTACGTTTGTACACCTCATCTTTTACTGTGCCCCATCACAAGAAGTACAGTGGCATGAGGCCTGGAGAGCGTGCAGGAAACTCGATTGGTCCCTTGCGTCCTATCCACTAGCCTGACACATTGTGATCGAGGTATGCTCGTACGTCCCTATGATAGTGCGGCGGGGCGCCATCTTGTTGGAAATAAAACTCATCATTCCGTATAATGCACGAATGGCAGGGCATATAGAGCCAGGAAGCATTGTTAGGTACGTTTCTCCAGTAACAGTACCTTCAAAGCGGAAAGGCCCAATGAGTCCCCTTGCAGACAAACCACAGCACACATTTACACCAGGCAAATTCACAGCCTTTTGAACTGTAATGTGAGGATTATCTTCAGCCCAGTACACACAATTATGCCTATTGACAGTTCCATTGAGTTTGAATTGGGCTTCATCCGACCAGATTATGCTACCCATAAATCCTGGTTCACGTCTGAACCCATTCACAAAATTCTAACCTTCGATCTGGATCGTCGTCACTTAGCTGTTGCACCAGCCTTCGAATGTACACACGAAAATTGCCTATCTTCAGAATGCGTAGCACAGTACTAGCACTTACATTACTCTCACGTGCCGCTTTCCTTGAATATTTTTGAGGCGAACGCTGAAACAATTCCAAGACCGCAGTTGTGGAATCACCACTTGTAGCTGTACGAGGTCGCCCTGATCGACCTTTATGCACATTACACACTGTTCCATGAATTTCGAATTTGTCTCGTAGACGTGTAATTGTTCACCTTGAAGGTGTTTCTGTACCATACTCACTTCTCCACTGTCTTCGAAACGCAGCTACACTCTCAAACTTCCAGTATCACTTAATTATCTGCTTCCGCGTTTCAAAGCTCAAAAGCACGTCCGCCATGTTGCAGTTACTTCCTAGTCACTGTTCCCACCTGTTGAAGAAACATAACATTGCATTTAACATTGTAGAACGGGAAATAAATTGTCTATGACAGTTCAAAGTGTGTATACATTTTTTTGACGCACATTCTACACTAAAATATCTACCAAGTTTCGCTGCCACACGACAATTACAGTCCACAATGGACGTCTGTGAGTAGCTACACATTCATTATAACCACTCGGAAAGTGATGGTTTAAAGAATCATTTTGCCGCAAATCTAAGACAAGACCTAATGCGTACAGTATTGTCCAAGGTGGAAAGTTCAAACAGAGTATACTTTTAGCGTCGTCAGAGAGGTCACCTGCCTTCAAAGCCCTGAATTTTTTTGTATGGGGCGTCTCCAAAGTGAAGTACAAAGCGCTCATACTGATCCGCCGGAAGGACTCGAGCAGCGGATTGTACAATCTTGCCAAGGTTTTCAAGATGATCTGGGGACGTCTGAAAGAATTCTTCAGCGACGAGTGCAGTATTGCATCCGAGTGCGGGGTCTACATGGGTAACACCTCCTTCAACAGGTATCAGTGTGCAGCAAGTGGTAACGTGTGCTAAAAGTGAATAGTATTTCTTGTTAACATAGGCCATGGATGATATTTGAGTCCAGTTAGATGGAGACTCGACCAAAAAGTTTACATTTCAAATGCGTTTTCACAGACAGTTGCACCACTTCATTCTCAAGTAAGCTGCGGCTCGTATCAGCACGTTTGAAGTTATCTAGAAAACAATCCGTTTGTTGATACATTTTTAGTGGAATGTCAACACTGTAGTGTACGTGCACATGTCATTTATGCAAGGCGCTGCAGTCACTGATTGTGCGGCTGGTCTCGGCGGAGGTTCGAATCCTCCCTTGGGCATGGGTGTGTGTGTTTGCCCTTAGGATGATTTAGGTTAAGTAGTGTGTAAGCTTAGGGACTGATGACCTTAGCAGTTAAGTCCCATAAGATTTCACACACATTTGAACATTTTTTTTTTGGTAGAGTAAAACAGAGATAGATGACCATCGTTTTTTTATGTTGCCAATATCAAATCCTAACCCGAAATATTTACATTTATTGCTTTATACGCTGAAGCTCCAAAGAAACTGGTATAGTCACGCGTATTCAAATACAGAGATATGAAGACAAGCAGAATATGACGCTACGGTCGGCAACGCCTGTATAAGACAGCAAGTGTATGGCGCAGTTGTTAGATCGGTTACTGATGCTACAACGGCAGGTTATCAAGATTTTAGTGAGTTTGAACGTGGTGTTACGTATGGCGCACAAGCGATGGCACACAGGGATTTTCTCGTACGACCATTTCACGAGTGTACCGTGAGTATCAGAAATTCGGTAAAACATCAAATTTTAGACATTGCAGCGACCGGAAAAAGATCCTGAATTTACGGGACCAACGTCGACTGAAGAGAATCATTCAACGTGACAGAAGTAAAACCCTTCCGCCAATTTCTGCAGATTTCAATGCAGTGTCAGCCAGTGAACCATTCAACGAAACTTCGTCGATATGGGCTTTCGGAGCTGAACGCCCACTCGTGTACCCTTCATGACTGCACGACACAAAGCTTTACGCTTAGTCTGGGCCTGTCAGCACCGGCATTGGACTGTGATGACTGGAAACATGCTGCCTGGTCTGACGAGTCTCGTTTGAAATTGTATCGAGCGGATGGGTGTGTACGGGTACGGAGACAACCTCATGAATTCATGGATCCTGAAAGTCAACAGGGGACTGTTCAAGCTGCTGGAGGCTTTGTAATGGTGTGAGACGTCTGCAGCTGGAATGACGTGGGACTCCTAATAAGTCTAGATACGACTCCGACAGGTGACACGTAAGTAAGTATCCTGTGTGATCATCTGCATCATCTGCATTCATGTCCATTGTGCGTTCGACAGACTTGGGTAATTGCAGCAGGACAATGCGATTTTGTACGCCACACGTCCAGAATTGCTACAAGGTGGCTCCAGGAACACTTCTGCTGGCTACCAGACTCGCCAGATATAAACATTATTAGGCAAATCTTGGATGCCTTGCAATGCGCTGTTCAGAAGAGATCTCTATCCCCTCGTACTCTTAAGGGTTTATGGACAGCACTGCAGGATTCATGGTGTCAATTCCCGCCAGTACTACTGCAGATATTAGTCGAGTGCGTGCCACGTCGTGTTGCGGCCCTTCTGCATTCTCGCGGGGGCCTACACGATATTAGGCTCTTCAGTATATATTCATTAAAACAATGTAAAACGCTGTTCACAAAGTTAGGGCAAATTTCAAACGAAGTACGAATTGTTTTTGAATCGGTACATATTAGTAGCGTCAAATCCTAGATCGCTATCTGCTCTCAATTCCATGAAATTTTCTGTTTGTCTTCGTTTCCAAAGTGAAGTACAAAGGAGTCACATTCATACGACGGAAGAACTCGAGTAGCAGATTGTACAGTCTTGCCACGACTTCCGAGATGATCCGGGGACGTCTGACAGAATTCTTCAGCGACGAGTGTAGTATTGCATCATAGTGCGGGGAGTAAATGGGTAACATTTCCTTCAAGAGGGCCCAGTGTACAGTAAGTTGTAATTTGTGCTAAAGCAGAACTGTATTTCTTGTTAACACATGCCGGTATCGTGGATGATATTTGAGTCCAATTAAATGGAGATTTGACCAAAAACTTGATATTTTAAGTGCGTTTGCACAAACTGGTGCATCACGTTATTGTCAAATCAGTTGCGGCTCGTATCAGCACGTTTACAGTTATCCAGTAAATATTCTGTTTGTAGACCCAGTTTTACTGGAATGTCTGTACTGTCGTGTAAGAGGACGTGTCTTTTCGCTAGTAGTTACGATAGTGTATAACAGATATAGAAGACCATGATTTTTTCTGTTTGCAATATCAAACTCTAATACACAAAAAGAACAGGGAAAATTTACATTTACATGTATTGCTTTATACATTCACACAAGAAAAAAAAAACCGAAGGAAAGCTTCGTTTACAATGTTATAACAAATTTCAAACTAGCTACGAATTGTTTTCGAATCATGTAACATATAACCATTGCAACCATGTATCAGGGTTAGATGATCAGAAACGGGAAGTATACATGGGCAGCTGAAAAATCACTTTTGAAACCAAGAGGAAATTAAACGAACACATCCAAAAAAGTTTTGCATCATCCAGTTCCCAGAACCCCTAAAGAAAAACGTTGACTGTGGATATTGTATCACAGACACAGTCCCTCTGACTGTGTAGAAATGTCACTAAACCTGCCCAAAGATGTAAACAACCGTGCATGAACATCACCTATTAGACGGAAAGGGTCCGACAGCCGATCAGTTTCGGTCATTCTACCAGGAAGGAGGTACACGGCTCGTGTTGTCTGTAATTCAACGGCGCCTAGACGGTCAATACCACGGTTCGATCGCGTCCGCATTGTTACTTTGTGCCACGAAGGGCTCTCAACAAGAGAAGTGTGCGGGCGTCTCGGAGTGAACCAAACGGATGTTATTCGGACATGGAGGAGGTACAGAGGGACAGGAACTGTCAATGATATACCTCACTCCTGCCGTCCAAGGGCTGCTACTGCAGTGGATGACCGCTACGTATGGATTATGGCTCAGAGGAACACTCACAGCAACGCCACCGTCTTGAATAACGCTTTTCGTGCAGCCACAGGACATCATGTTACGACTAAAACTGTGCGCAATAGGCTGCATGATGCGCAACTTATCTTCCAACGTCCTTGGTGAGGTCCATCTTTGCAACCACGACACCTTGCAGCACTTTACAGATGGGCCCAGCATCATGACGAATGGACCGCTCAGGATTGGTATCACGCTCTCATCGCCGATGAGTGTCGCATATGCCTTCAACCAGACAATAGTCTGAGACGTGTTTGGAGGCAAACCGGTCAGGCTGAACGCCTTAGACACACTGCCCAGCGAGTGCAGCGAAGTGGGAGTTCCCAGATGTTTTGTGGTGGCATTGTGTGGAGCCGACGTCCGCCGCTGGTGGTCATGGAAGGCGCCGTAACGGCTGTACAATATTTGAATGCCATCCTCCGACCGATAGTGCAATCATATCGGCAACATATTGGCGAGGAATTCATCTTCATGGACGAGAGTTCGGGCCCCCATCGTGCACATCTTGTGAATGACTTGCATCAGGATAACGGCATTGCTCGACTAGAGTGGCCAGCATGTTCTCCAAACATGAACCCTATCGACCATGCCTGAGATATATTGAAACGGGCTATTTATGGACGACGCGACCCACAAATCACTCTGAGGAGCCTACGCCTAATCGCCGTGAAGAGTGGGACAATCTGGACCAAGAGTGCCTTGATGAACTTGTGGATAGTATCACATGACGTATATAGGCATGCTTCGATGCAAGAGGACATGCTACTGGTTATTAGAAGTACCGGTGTGTACAGCAATCTGGACCACCACCTCTGAAGGTCTCGCTATATGGAGGTTGAATATGCCATGTGCGGGTTTCATGAGCATTAAAAAGGGTGGAAATGATGTTTATGTTGATCTCTATTCCTGTTTTCTGTACTGGTTCCGGAACTTTCAGAGCCGAGGTGATGCAAACCTTTTTTTTATGTGTGTATTAAAAGAGTACCAAATAATCTTAACATCTTGGCGGTTCGTTGTGGAGAGAAATTTTTTCTGGTTTCCATCCAAATAGTTAAAGTTGTCGAGACAGGGAAAGATGTAACCAGTCTTTACTTGCTTTATCCTTTTCAGCATCATATTTATGGTTTAGGTGAAGCACTAATGCAAAATAATAAACTAAACGCTGTAAGTCGTGCCTTTTGAAAGGAAACTCGAGGGCTCGCTATTGTTTTTTTTTTGTTTCTTTATTTTTTTGTATGGCAGAACAAGTCATTCTTCATTGGCTAAGCCCAACACCCAACAGGAACCTGGACCCAAAGCAATTCCAGAATCACAGCTGGTTTTTATTTTTCGCTCTAGTGTTTTCCTTGGAATATTAAACTTTGTAGAAGCTTTCCTAACGAGAAAACCATTTTTTACTTAAGTACTAGCAATTTGAAGGTCTACTTCTCTCTACCTGCATCTAGTAGAACCCTTCTTGGGAACATACTTAGTTGAAATTTGTACAAAAATTAATTCCCGTCAAAACTAAAAAAATATTTGAGGAGGGGGGAGAGGCTAACTATTCAGATATAGCATGGCTGTGCGTCCAGTCGGCAGGGGAGGAGGGCCACAGCGCGTCATGCCGAGAAACAACACTACAGTATGCACCTAGAAGTATAGAGACTTGAAAAGTAAGTTTCCGGAACTACTCACAGTTGAACTTACGGAAAAATGGAAAAGTATTGGCTTGATATGTAATATTAAGGTGTATTAAAAACTAAAATCATTAATACTAGTGACATTTTTTGAACTAAAGTGTGAAGGGAAGTATCGACGTGTTACCCGTGATGCAGACTCACAATTAACTGACTGGCAGCACTGCAAGGCCGGTAGCTCGGGAACTACAGCAGTTGTTTATCTCTCCTGTATGGCTATCTATCCTTGTTTTATCATATACTGTGTGCTAAAAAACGGTCACAGTTGGGGGAAAAACTAGAAGTGCACGGACTTCTTCCTTACACCAAATAATATTTAATTTCGTGACTCTACGGCTGAGCAATGTTAATATATCACTCGATGCTGTAGTATGTTGGTATGATTCAGCGATGCCTGAGAAAAAATATATATATAAAAAAATCTTGTAAACAAGGTTAATTGTGGTTGGTATGAGACATGGTGTCACCATCCCCATCCAATAAAATACGAATAGGTCAAGAATGGAGATATCATTCCTCACTCATGCTCAAAGAGGCCTATTGATTTTCCTAGGGAGTAAAGACTAAACTGAGCTTCTTCTGCAGTACCCATGTTAGAAAAGATTTCCGTCGGTCCACAATCAAGGGTACTACAGCACTGCTTTGCGGAGCATTCGAAGGGTAATTACAAGGGACCGGTCAAGCAAAGAGTCGCGAAGTGTGGTTTTGTCTCAAAATAATTTAAGACGGCATACAGCAAATGCAGCGCACAACACACATTATTTCTCAAGATACTGGCTCATCCGATGCACCTTCCGGATATATAATCCTGCGATTGGTATCTACATCCGCAGGGGATACTCTTTGTTATACCATGTACTAAGGTTGCATCACGTTCCATTCGCGCACGGAGAGTGGAAAGAATTACTTCTTGTACCAATCTGTGCCTACTGTTCTTTGCCTCGCTTCAGTTAAGGTGTCACTGTGGGAAGAATTTACAGAAAGCTGAAAAATATTCGCAGTTCCTTATCTGAAGGAAGTTACTTGAGGTTTCCTAATCATCTGTCGCCATATACTCGGCGTCTTTCCACCACTTTAAAAATTTCTACATTTCCCTTAGAGAATCTCCACAGACAAACGAGTCTGACACAAATTAGAATTACTTTTTCTGAATTAGCTCGATGTACTTGTAGGGGAACTTGGACTATAATGGGGAACGGAGATGAAACAGGGAATCCTTATATTTCTGAGTTGGTAACATCGTTGTTTGACCGTTAGACCGTGAAGACAACCGGTTTATTGTTGTCCAAAATATTTATTTTTTAGAGGTTTGTGGTTGTACACTTTACTTTGTTATTTTTGCCTCCAGTAAGGAACTTATGCAGCATTACAACGAAGAATAATTTTAACAGGCTTTATGGACATATGCCACGTTAAGCGACTCCTCATCTTCTCTCTTACACTCGAAGAAATTTTACAGATAATGTATATGTTGGGTAAAACCGGGTAGAAGCAATAGCATAAAACTGGAACTACCTCACACTACTCCAAACTGCGTTACATGTGGCATATACGTGTGCCGTTAAGTACGAAGGTCGTTCAATAAGTAATGCCCCACATATTTTTCTCAGAACGTATTTATTGTTAAGAGTCAGAATTTGGTGACGATATACATCAACATGTGTTCTCCATGTCCTATTTCTGTACGTAGTCTCCATCACGTTCTATGTCCGTACGCCAACGTTGTGGAAGAGCATGCATTCCCTGCTGATGAAAGCCCTTGCCCTGTAGGCGTAGCCATGTTTTCACTGCATGACTGACACTCTTTTCGTCTTCAAAGTGTGTTCCCCGTAGAGAATCAGAGACGTGGAAGTCCAAGGTTGCCAGGTTTGGACTGTAGAGGGATAAGGCAATGATTCTGAGACTAATTTGACGATGCGCTCCCGGCTTCTCAGACGTGTGTATGGGCGTGCTTTATCGTGTTGGAGCAAGATATCTGCTGGATTCTTGTCCGATTGAACATGTCGAAAACGGTTGTTGACTTTATTCAGAGTCTTCGTGTATGCCTCTGAATTGATGGTTGACCCTCTTGGCATCACATCCACGACAATGACGCCATCACAATCCCAGAAGACTGTCGCCATAACTTTTCCAGCAGAGGGGGTTGCCTTGAATTTCTTCTTTTGTGGTGAATGAGGATGATGTGACTCCATGGACTGTCTTTTTGTTTCTACAACAAAGTGGTGCAACCAGCTTTCGCCTCCGGAACGATCCGTGATAGAAAGGCCTCTCCGTCGGTCTCAAAGCGCTCCAACAATTCAGATGAAGTGGCCTTTCTTTGTATCTTGTGGTCCACTACGAACATTCGTGGAACACCTCTCTGTATGTCTGAGAGTCTCGATCGTCACAGACGCACTTCGAATGCTGACCGACAACTGCAGAGCCAACTGCCGAGTTGTGATGCGTCGATCGAAACGAATATTGGCATCCGCACGCTTCAGCACGTCTGGAGCAGTGGCTGTGACAGGACGTCCCGAGCGTGGCTGATCATGGAGCTCTGTTCCTGCATTTCGTGAGGTTGTAAACTTCTTTAGCCATCGCCCAACTGTGTTCCTACCAACTGCAGCATCGCGATACTCTGCACACAAACGTTTATGGGTATCCACCAAAGTTTCTTTTTCTGCGCACAAGAATTCAAAAACAGCACGCTGCTTGTAACGTGAGTCGTATGTCTACGCCATTTTTGGCTCTGTACTACGTCTCTGCCATCTGCCAGAATCGTTCGAAACTTCAGCGGCGCACGGAGCAAACTTCAAATGTGAAACACCAACAAGGACGTTTGTCTATGTATATTAATGGCTTTTTTTTAAAAAAATATGGGGCATTACTTATTGAACGACCCTCGGATATGGTTTCAACAGTGCTCCACATTTGTGTGCGAGTTTTAATAACTACAATTTAATAATTACATATAGAATTTACAGTTATTTTGTCCTAAATTTTAGATTATTTTTATTGCCAACAGTCTGATTAATTAACCCTTATTGAAGAGGTATATTTTCATTTGAGACGGGACCATTAAGCGCTTCATATGGTTAGGAAATTAAGGGACGACTTAACAGCCATCCGTGAAGAGTGGAAACCCAGTACCAAACAGCTCATTTGTTCGTACTTGCATATACTACAGCAGCAACAACGCGAAAAGACCTATCTAGGTTCAAACAGACGGATACTTTCCCGCTTAATGCAGATGCATTTGGCGAAGAGGAATTTGCAAAATTAGACACAAAGGAAAGAATAATGACAATTCCCCAGAAGGCAACAGCGGTTTTTTCTCGACATCCTGGTCCATCGACTGATGGGCAAAGACGGTCTTCATTTTCTGTATCACCGGAGAACGTAAAGCCAGTTCCTCAATACGAGAGACCATCTGAAACCAGCTGAAGAGCAAACTGTGCCGTAATCATGGAGTTTCCCCAGAGTCAGAAGAATCTGTAGACGTGTGAGGCTAACAGCTCACCTTAATATGAGAATGAAACGTCTTGTCTTCTTTGTAAAGAGACCTGTTCGTCAACAAGAAAGTCAGATGATTGGGTAAAGTGGCTAAAGAGTGGCAAGTGGGCCCATGAGAATTGTAGAGGGTGGACTAAAGATGACTTGCATGAGTATCGTTGTATTCCATCCTTCTGAGTTCTTGCTTTTACCACAAGGCATGGAGTATAACCGCATTTCGCGTAGTGCTAGGTTATATTAGATGCAATGTATACCATTAGAAATAAGTCCTCATAGATCATGTATGTTGTTCATGCCTAGTTTACCTTCCGCCTAAATTAATTTGAAGGCGTAACAATGAAAATGGCCATTTCCATCTAGTTTTCTCCTCAAGTTTACGGTTATAGGCCAACATCCCCTATATCAGATATGATACTGGTCCCATGGACTTGAACGGTACTCACGTGAAGCTACGTCCACATATATACTCCACAAGCCACCATTAAGTGCTTGGTGGAGGGTACGTTGTACCACTTCCTTCCCAGTTGTAAACGGAGCGAGGGAGAATCAACTGTTCGGTTCTGTACGAACCTAGATATCCCTTATCAGTATTTCACAGTTCTTAAGGGAGCTGTTTGTTAGTGGTACCAGTATCGTTCTGCAGTCTTACACAAATGCTGACTCTAAACTTTCTCAATAGTGTTTTGAGATAAAAGTCTTCTCCCCTGCAGTGACGCTGACTTGAGTTGACGTACTGTTCAAACTACCGGACCGTACTAGTATCCTAAAGCATTTTGTACTGTCGTGATTTTTCCTAATTCGTTAAGGCGAATATCGGGATCGTCACTCTGAAAGGACACAGCCGACTTGCTTTTGCAATCTCGCCCAGTCGAGCTTCAGCTGCGTCTGCTACATCGACGGAACGTTTCCCATTATCTTACATCTGTACTTATTTTCTCAGTAAACTACAACTTTAAAAACGTCGTCGAAAGCTCAGCACTCAACTTGCGTTCGGAAGTTGCGTGATGCGGCGAAAGAGCAGCTCCATCGTTGACCTGACTCATTCACTCCCAAAATTTACAGAAAACTTATACCTTTGTGAGACTGTTGCCCGAGCAGTGGGAATGATTATTTGGCAGCTCTCTGGCATATCTCTTCCCTTGCACTGGGCCTCCTACAAAAGCGTTGCGTGGCGCTGCGAAAGAGCGGCACCATCATCGACCTCACTCATTCACCACAAAATTTACAGAAAACCTGTGTCTTGGTGTGACTGTCGCCTGAACAGCTCTCTCGCATGTCCTTTACCTTGAAATGGGCCTGCTGTAATGTTCGTTCCTCAATAAAGCATTTTCACGGTCTCGGACGTCATTCTGGGTATCATTTGAAGGACTCTTGTAGTAACAGCCAGTAGATATCTTATTGGGTACCCACTTTGCCACCACTTTCAGTCGCGCCATCCTATAGTCACGCGCGAAAGGAACATCTGGCGCCACTAAATAATGCCGCTGTCAGCTTGCTACTATTCGCGTCGTCCTGGTCCAGTAACACCAGAACTGGTTTATGCGGCGCAGCGGGAGGCAACCCGCACCTCAGCGTCGTTACAGTAAGGACCTGCCTGATCAACCGCCCCCCTCCAAACCAACGGCCGTTGCCGCCGGTGCTACAGTTGGGCATTACCTCCGGTTTGAGGTACTGCAAGCGCGAAAGTATAAAAGAGCAGACGCCTCCAGAGGAAGACGCAGTCACCCACCAGACTCCAGCACAGACCTCGTCTTCGCAGCTCCTCATCCTCTCATTATGAACGCCGTAAGTCTGCACTCCACTTCTTAGGGAATAAAATTTCTGTTGAACTATGAACTATAATTGAAGGAGGTTAACTAATACACATATCACTGCCAAGTATCAATTGAACTAATAGACTGATTCTATCAGTTACTAAGGTTAAAGTTTCTACTAATGAGAATTGCGGGATGGTTGCATTCTGAGATCCACATATCGACTGCATCAAGACTTTAGAGATTAAGAAAACTATTTACTAAGTTGCTTATACTGTGTACTAATCGCAGTCGTATTGTTATTGTTCTACTTTCTGTGTCGAATATTCACTATTGGTTAGCGCACCCAGAAATCAAACACACAAAGAGTCCAGCACTAAAGATGCTCGACTCTCAATTTTTTCTCAGTATTCGGATAGAACTAGTTCACCAGCGCTCACGTTGTTGTCGCTGTTGTTCACTTCAGTCCAAAGACTGGCTTGATGCACCTCTCTACATTAGTCTGTCCTGTACTAGTCGCCTGCCAGAGTGGCCGAGCGGTTCTAGGCGCCACATTCTGGAACAGCTGCGACCGCTACAGTCGCAGGTTCGAATCATGCCTCGGGCATGGATGTGTGTGATGTCCTTAGGTTAGTTAGGTTTAAGTAGTTCTGAGTTGTAGGGGACTGATGACCTCATTAGTTAAGTTCCATAGTGCTCAGAGCCATTTGAACCATTTTTTTTTTTTTTGTACTAGTCGATTCATCTCTGTATAGCTGCAGGGAGCTGCATGTATTTCAGGTAACTTAGTGTATTTAACGCTTCATCTCGCTTTACAAATTCTTTCCACCTCTATTCAGTACATCCAGTGCATTATCTAAGAATTCCAGTAATGCAGGCCTCAGAAATCTACTGCACGTCATGTTCTGACAGCTTCCGTCCTCTTTCTACATGTACTGTTCCGGTACTGTTTCATCTGCATGTATCGGGATACATAAAAAAAATTCTTTGTGACAAGTGCTGACTAACCAGTAGGGAGCTGTATCTTTATACTGATCTCTGTGTGGTGGTTAGTTTCGCTATTTTTTTATTTCTGCTCGTTCAGTTCTACACGGCAGTGTTTTTCAACATTTGCCGCCATGAACTTCAAATACAAACGAAAACATGAAACAATTTTTTGAAATAATTTCATAAAAAGTGAGTTTGAGTTTAAAGTCAAGATGACAAAAGTTTCTTCCTCCTTGGATTTCCGGTGAATTTCATTTCACGTTCAGTAAGACAGTGCTTCAGATGTACACGTTGAGGAGTTTCTCTTTCTGTGCAACTCGACATCTTACCTGAAACGAGCAGATCTCGTGTGTTGAAGAAAGCAATATTCAACTGCGTCAATCGACTTCTGATACCAAGAAGACATCCACAGCTACCATTTCGTTTGTTTACCATTTTGTAAAATAAAGTAAGACTTTCAAGATATATAAAAACTGATCATTATTCCAACCATGTTCAGGACTACCCCATAATCAAAAATCTTACTTCTAACTGGCCACATCGTAAATGGTATCATGTGCACTGCCTAGCAACTGCCAGAGCTTAATTCGGCCACAGGGGAAACTGTAAGATTAAATTCACATAAATACACAGTTAATTGATAAAAAGATATGACAGAGTTAACAGCTCATGTTAGTTTCAGCAGAAGACACGTTTTACTGGATCCACGAATACTGATGGACCATGATAAGCTTTGCCTACTGGCCCGTTTTGGCCATTCAGTTTCAACCGAAAGCAGACCCGTTCTCCGTCTATGGCATCATACGGATGCCAGAGGGATGCGGCATGGATGAGACGTGGGGTCAGAACACCGCTCTCCCGGTCGTTGTCAGCTTCCCAGACGCTGGATCCGCTACTTCTCACTCAAATGACTCCTCAGTTGGATCCACAAAGTTGAGTGCACCCTATCCCAGTCTTCCCACCAAGAAAAACGACAAGTCTCTTGGAAGTCTTACCGTAGTTCTCCACTCGGCAGTCACACACGATGAGTAGTGAGCCACAGCGTGGTCTTCTATTAAAGCCACCAGGAGCTGTTCGCCCTGCAGCTTGTTTGTAACAAATGCTTCAAATGGCTCTGAGCACTATGGGACATAACAGCTGAGGTCATCAGTCCCCTAGAACTTAGAACTACTTAAACCTAACTAACTTAAGGGCATCAAACTCATCCACGCCCTAGGCAGGATCCGAACCTGTGACCGTAGCAGTCGCGCGGTTCCGGACTGAGGCGCCTAGAATCGCTCGGCCACAACGGCCGGCAGTTTGTAATAAGGCTACATATATTTGCTAGGCTATATGCAGCCTTATAAAAAACTGAAGTATGCAAAAGACCTCGTGGGATGCATACATGCACGCAAATAGCGAGTATGCAAATGATTAGATTGCACTTCTCTGAGACATGTAGAACGTCCACCAGAGTTTGTTAGTGACGTTCATGTTTAAAGTTTTTACGAAGCATGACAGGCGGTATAAGAGACGAGAACAGCGTGAGGTGTTGAGTAATCACTGCGAAGGCTGACAGATATAATTGCGTAGGCAGGTCGACATAAAAGTTTTCTGGGTATGGTACCGAATCATACTGTATAAAACCAATGCTGGAGAAAACCAACGTTTCGGCCACGGTTGCAGCGGCCTTCTTCTGGGTCTACTGGTCAAGAGGCAGCTGCAACGTTAGTTTTCTCCAGCAGCAGTTTTATACAATATGACGCTGCACCATATCCAGAAAACTTTTATGACGAAGGCTAACAGAGTTTGAAAACTACTTCATACTGGGCCTCTGTATGGTCGGTTGGCCAGATCGTGTAATATCTTAAATTGAAGGACGTTCGGATGTGACAGTAGCCTGATGCTGGTCGCCATGGAATGGTGAGAACGGACATATGCGTCTTCAGTGTACCAGACCGCGTCTGACTACCGCACGAACACCATTGTGTAGTGTGTTAAGAACTTCGTAACCCCTTCACGTCTGCCTCCACCATCCGAGAACAACTAATGGACGTCCTGCCACGTTCTGTGTAATCTCACACTATTGGTCGGAGACAGCAGCCGCTGGGCGTCTCATGGGTAGGCTGCTGTTGACGCCGCAACACAGAATGCTGCATGTTGAGTGGTACTGTAAGCGGGAAGTATTACATTTCAGCGATGAGTCGTGATTGTGCACTACCTTGGACGACTATCGTCAGTGAGTATGACAGCGACCTGAGAGAAGTCTCAAGATCTTGCGAGAAGTCTCATGTTCCCTATGTTTTGGAGGTGCACAGCAATGTTAGGCCTGATGTCACGGTGAAGAGCTGTGGGCATCATGTATGACACGAAATCATGCCTGTTAGTGATTCAGGAAACTGTTACGGTACGCCTCAGACATCCTGCGTCATCACGTTGCAGTACTATTTTCAACAGGTCAGTGCTCGTCCACATACGGCACATGACTCTTTGAAATATATATGTGGTGTTGACGTACTACCGTGGCCAGCAAGATCCTCAGTTATGAAGCCTGATGTCAGTCTGTGACAATACCCAGGATACCAATGACGAGTAGCTACAACAGTACGCCAGATTGTTTCAGGGCAGGATACAATGAGTTTATGACGCCCTTCCCGATAGAATTAGAACATATATCCCGCCCAGACGAAGTAGAGCATCACATGGTTAAATGGATTCACACTGGCAGGTTCTTTGCAAATCTGACTCGATTTTGAAATCACTAAGGTAACACCTCGTACTCTCTCAACCTATTTATTTAATTCCTCCTCTTCAGCGTGCTTGTTTTCCTGTTCATCATTTGTGACATCGCCTTTAATGCTGCTATCCCGTGTAACTTTGCAACCTGTGTAGAAGAATTAGTTATAGGAAAAGTAAAATCATATTTCTGTAAACACCTTACATGGCTAAGCCATGTCTCCGCAATCCCCTTCCTTTCAGGAGTGCTAGTTCTGCAAGGTTCGCAGGTGAGCTTCTGTAAAGTTTGGAAGGTAGGAGACGAGGTACTGGCAGAGATAAAGCTGTGAGGACGGGGCGTGAGTCGTGCTTGGGTAGCTCAGCTGGTAGAGCACTTGCCCGCGAAAAGCAAAGGTCCCGAGTTCGAGTCTTGGTCCGGCACATAGTTTTAATCGGCCAGGAAGTTTCATATCAGCGCACACTCCGCTGCAGAGTGAAAATTTCATTCCGGAAACATCCCCCAGGCTGTGGCTAAGCCATGTCTCCGCAACATCCTTTATTTCAGGAGTGCTAGTTCTGCAAGGTTTGCAGGAGAGCTTCTGTAAAGTTTGGAAGGTAGGAGAGGAGTTACTGGCAGAAGTAAAGCTGTGAGGAAGGGGCGTGAGTCGTGCTTGGGTAGCTCAGATGGTAGAACACTTGCCCGCGAATGGCAAAGGTCCCTAGTTCGAGTCTCGGTCCGGCACACAGGTATAATCTGCCAGGAAGTTTCATCTTACAGAATGTTAGTAAACCTTTAGATGAAATGCAGGGCTATGTGTCTTTAAAGAGAAAAGTAATTATCAAAACTACTACGTTCTCTCTCTCGTCTCTCCCTCAGATGTTTGTTGCGGTGATCCTGGGAGTTGTGGCCGTCGCCAGCGCGACTACAGTACCAGCTGGCACCAGCATCTACCAGCAGCCCCAGTACCAACCACTCCAACCTGGGGTGCAGTACCAGCCTGTGGTGCAGTCAGAACACGTGGTGGGAGGCCGCGTCGTGCCTGGGGTGTACCCAGGCAGTGTGGGCTCGCACGTCTACACCTCAGGGATCGTCCCCAGTGTCTACTCCTCTGGAATCGTTCGTGGCGTCCACCCTGCCAACGCTGCCCCCACTGTAGGTGGGTCCTACCCTTACTATCCCACCGCCTGAGCTTCCAGTTCACAGATTACCTGAACAATTTCACTACGTCTTTCGCTGATCCATGAATGACTGTGTATGTCCAAATTTGGTGAATAAATCTTTTCTCAGTGTCACTATAATAAAGTATTTTGTATTCACGTCTTTTTCCCCATGTATCACACTTAATTGTACATGCTGAATTAAGTTTTGTTTTTACACTGTAACATTAATTATATGCCGGATTTATGTTTGGGTCGTCAGTTTCTTGACTGACTTAATGTGGCACTACCCTCTCCACACAAATTCATCTCATGTCCCAGCCTCTTCGTCTCACAGTAGGACTTGCACACAATCCTAAAATATTTTGTGGTATGTACTCTAATCCCTGTCTTCCCCTACAATTTTTACCCTCCGTGCTTCCATCTAATACAATGGAAATGGTTGTGTGATATCTTTAACCCTTAACTCACGAGGTGACTTTTCAGTAACGTAAGCTGTGAGGTGTCGTCTCTGATACCCCTAGCTTCAAACCAAGTTTTAACATGAAAATAATTTGAAAACTTAATTTTTGTTGCATAACGTTTATGGTTACAAATATAAGTGTTGTTTAAATTCTCCTTGTTGATGTTATTGCATGAAATAAAGCCAGCAGAATTTTATATTTGTATCACGCAAAAATCACATACTTTTGTGGAGCTTTTTCAATAGTACACATAAACGAACAGTTAGAGAACTGAATTTTACGTTCTGAAAAATTATGGTATCCCTGGAGAAAGCAAATTTAGAAAGTAAAAGTAATTTCCTAGGTTTAAACTTGCATACAGAAACTGAACTCGATAGCCAGAGAAAGAAAGGCTGCAAAATTAATAATCAGTACTGCGATCTACATCGTTCTTTACCACCATTCAGAACACATTTAATTTTAACTAACACTGTGATTATTTTGTTGAAGAAGCAGAAAGGTGCTCATCACTATTGTCCTGAAGTTCTTCCTCTAAACAGTCACTTGTTCGCTAGCAGAATTCTGATCACTGGCTATTGAAAAACCTTTATTCTCTTTGTTTACTTCTTGTTCTATGTGACTGACATCATTCTCCAAACAGTGACTAAAATATTCACCAAGTGCGTAAATCTGTCAGATTCTTGCTAACGTATTTTATACTGAACTGAGGAAAACACGAAGCGCGATCTAGGAGACCCCATCACATATGAGCAACAGATGTGAGTAACAGTCAAATAAGGCGGTAACGCAACTGAGAGTAATAATTTGTAGGGTTTGTGATTAAAGGAATGTAGTTGGTGCATAAAACCATTCCACCAAAACTAACCTACAAGAGCGACTTAGAAAATTCTGATGTGGTATGAGAGACCAGACCTCGTGAGTTTAGGGTTAAACACATCATACGATCTTATCTCTTCTGCTTGTCAATATTCTTCAAATATTTCTTAGCATATTCTTTGGAGAACATACCCATACCTTACCTCATCGATACATACTTCAGTAGCACACCACAGATGTTGCGGTATTCGTCTGTCATGTGTCTTTTTACTTCCAGACTACCAGAGTTCCTTAACATGATTTACTTTGCGAATATCAGTTTCTTACATAGTTTACGGTTGGTTTCATTTGTGTTACCCCCCATACAAGTGAATTTTTAGTTTGATCTAAAATCTATAATCTGTATTTATCACACTGTTCACTTGATAGAAAGATCTTGTAAATCTTGTTCTCTTTCGCAGATGATAGGAAAGTCATCTGCAAATCTTTCATCCTGAATTTGTAGCTCACTTATTTCTATCATTACTTCATGGATATATGGAGTCAACAGTAGAGAAGAGAGACTGAATCTAGCTACATCGTGGCACTTCGTTCTTGATGCTGAAGTCTTACTGTTTCCTCTTACTTCTTGTACATATTTTATAATACGCAGCTAGCCACATACCTTATATCTAACGTTTCAAACAGCAGTACCTTTTATAAAAATGGATGCATGTAAGTGTGTATGTATGTATGTTCCATGTTTCCTCCTGAAACACTGCATCGATTTCACCCGAAGTTGATACACATATCCTTTACCTTCAGGCACCAATCACTGTGGGTGTAAGAACCAGCATAGTATCATATTTCAGAAGATATTAAACACGCTATAAGACACATCGTTCAAGAGATAAGACTTCAGAATCACTGAGGTGCGTGAAAAAATTCCGCACCAATCATGAAGTTTTAATACATTTATTCTTTATTTCTAAAACACTCCTACAGATGAGGAAAGTTTCGAAAATCCCTGAAATCTGGCAGCACGTTTGAAAGCTTCGAAGCATTAACGGCTGTAGTTGAAAACTATAGGCACCTAACCGCTGTGAAGCGGCGTTGCGACACAGACGTTTGCAAAATAGCATTGTAGACACATGAAGCAGCTGTACCTAGCATGCAAAAACTGTAGCGCAATTTTAAAGAAATTGATTTTTTCGATATTACGCTATAGACAAAGTTCATACTTGTTGTCGTTTTCAATAGAAAGTTAGAAAAATGAATACCCAGGCCCTTCTAGGTTTGTCATGTGGTTTGTTGTATACACAAATTAAAGAAGAGTGTACGTGTGCATATTCGGGATTTCCACCCAAACCCGATGGATAAATTTCAAGCAAATTAGGCACAGAAACAGCAGACCTAACAAATGTGAGCACCATGATGCTTATAAACTGCCAGCTCTATTAGGAGCGAAGATATGGACAGCTGGATGTATGGGTACAGTACTGGTCTGCCAAATCAATCTCCTTTACAGGATAAGAAAAGTGTTCTGGGCCCTGACATGTAGGCCTGTTGTGTAGTTGTAGTATAGGTTTGCTTTATTGAACTGGTTTTCATGGCAGCACCTATGTTCAGGGTCACATAAATGATTTTCAAGCCTCTGAGGTGTAGCGTATCCTACATGACAGCTGTGTTGTGAGAGGAGTAAAAGTGTGCTTTGTTGACCTGTATTGCATGGGTTACGTGTTCCAATGACAATGGCTGGGGAGAGGCTGAGATGGACAGGTGATGGGCAGAATGAGGGAGAGGATGAAGTGAAAAGAGATGGAGTAGGAAGAAGATGAATGAGCCTGGTGGGAGGTGTAAATTGGTAGTGAGCAGGTGGAAAAGGAAGAGAGGGTGGCGAACATGGAGAGGGAGCAAGATATGGCCAGAGGGACGAGGAACGAAGATATGCTCAGAGTAAGGTATTAAGCAAGTGGACCAAGAGTGGGTGAAGCGGAGATAAAAAGGCAACGAGAGTACGGAGAAGAGATAGATGGAGGTGTGAGAACGAGGTAGAAAGACAGACGGAGGAAGAGTAGGACATTGAAAGGGAGAGGAAAATATGTGGTCAGTATATGTGTCGATTTTATTCATCAAGATTTAACTATTTTAGAATGTCGATCATTTTTTTACTATTGTTAAGTTTTGGGTTCTTTATCGAGTGCAGTGGCAGAATTGCCTGTGTGGTGTCTTTCTCTACTGTTCTAAGATATTCCCCGTAATCGTTTCCATTTCTTTGACATTTTATAAACCTACGAATCTTCCCCAAGAAAAAGGGTGAGCGAAGAAACAAAGTGAGAGAGAGGGGCATATGAGAGCCAAAGAGCTTATGTATCTGCACTGCCGGAAAAAAAATACTACCCCTGGAAAGACGACGTCGATTGTGATCCGATGACGGCATATGCCATCTATGAAATGGTAGAAGTAGTCCACCAACAGATAGCATAGTGGCGTAGCTACCAGAGTGCCATTTGGGAGTACCCTTTAAAAGGAATTGTTCACAGCCATAAGGCTCAGTACAGTGCAAACGCGTGAAGCAAGCAGTCAGTTTTGCACCAGAGTTGCACTCGTGCTTCCTACAGTCACTTGAGAGAGTTTGAAAGGGGTCAAACTGGTATCAGTGGTCACGTGAGCATTCTCACACATGTAGACGCGGTACTGGACTTTCACACAGGTAACTGCCAGAATCGTCGTAATGTAAGGGCAGCGGTGGCAGATCGTACAGCTACCACAGCACAGGTAAGAGGGATAGTGGGTCCAGATGTATCGACAAGAACTGTTTCAAACGAGTTACTGGCAATGGGACTGCGGGCATGCAAACCTCTAGCCCGTCTTCAACTCATGCGACAGCATCGACGTACACGGCTCAACTGATGCTGTCAGGGGATCACTGGGAAGATGGAAGGGCGCACCATGGTCTTCAGAGATGAAATCAGATTCTCCCTGCGCGCAAGAGATGGTCGTGTGCACGTACGACGCATTTCTGGCGAGCGCTGTCTCGTAGAGTGTATTCGTCCAAGTCATACCACCGCCGCCCCAGGTCCTATGGTCTGGTTTGCTGTAAGCTACGACTCTCGTTCATCCTTGATGTTTCTGGAGGGGAGGCTAACCAGCGCTCGATATGTGCAGACTGTTCTGTTGCTGTTCTTGCAACAGGAAGTTGATGTGTTGTTCCAACAAGGTAATGCTCGCCTATAAACTTCCAATGACACTGAACGTGCTCTGCAAGACGGGCAGCAAATTGCTTGGCCAGCACGATCTCCAGACCAGAAGACACTCGTGCGATTCATCGACTAATAGCTCTTACGTAACTCCATGTACAGCTGGAGCAGACGTGGCATAACGTATACCAGGACAGTATCTGCAGTCTGTACGATCGACTGGGCGCCAGAGTAAGTGGCTACATTGCCGCCGGTTTAGGCTACACCACTTACTGATATGAATATTTCAGCATGGGTCGATACCTCGCACATCAGAACCACTTGCGCTATTGGTGAGTAAATGTAAGCATTCCATGTATTCCAGATGCAACAATAAATTATGACTGAATTGGTAAACTCTAAAAGCTTCTACTAATTTTTTTCCCAAGCAATGAATATCACTAAACCACTATCCTCGAACCAGGTTTTCTACCCAACGGCTTCCAGGGGAAACCAAAATTTAACTTTCAACACATCGTATAATTTCTAACACAATTTAAAAATTTGTAAATTTTATCATAAATCGAAATCGACTCATTATAAGGTATAACCTCATATTAAAAGTTTAACACAGTGTTGCAAGACGTTCGAAATCCTGAGAAAAATGCGGGTAAGGTACAGGGAAAGATGGACAATACAGAATATGTACAAGAGCCAAGAGAGAACAGTAATAAAGGAAGACCCTGAACGAAGTACTCGGTGCAAAATAGCTGTAAGACAGGGATGTAGTCTTTCGCTCCGACTGTTCAA
Source organism: Schistocerca serialis cubense (assembly GCF_023864345.2). Lineage (NCBI taxonomy): Eukaryota > Metazoa > Arthropoda > Insecta > Orthoptera > Acrididae > Schistocerca > Schistocerca serialis. The sequence continues at coordinate 17,400,977 of NC_064646.1, forward strand.
CCTGTACATCGAAGAAGCAATGACGGAAATAAAAGAGGTTTAAGTGTTCAAGATGGAATAATAGCAATGGAAAGGTTCGCTGATGACAGTGGAAATGAATAAGAATAAAGTATCTGCTGAATGGAATGAACACTGAGATGAGTAAAAAATTAATTCAGAATAAAGACGAAAGTAATGAGAAGTATCAGAAATGAGATCTACGAGAGTCTTAACATCAGGATTGTAGTAGCTGAAGTCAAGGAGGTCTGCTACCTATACTGCAAAGTCACCCATGACGGACGAAGTAAGCTGAAATGCCAGAAGCTGGAGGGGAGTGGTAAGGTGCCAAGCCACTTTAGAAACAGACTTTCAAACAGATTTATCATTAGCCTCTCCAAATTTTTAAGCATTTGAATACAGATGGTAAGCTAAGGAAATTTTGAACAATCTCTGAGAACCAGCATTAAAGAACATTATTAACTTGACAGCTCTGATTGCCGATAGTAAAATAATATTGACAATAAACAATATGTAAAAGAATTCCAAGTGTCTTCAAGAATGACCTTTTCTGCTTAAAACAAATAATTACGACTCACAAATTAAAAAACGGCAGACTTGAGAAATCTCTCAAGACAGCCAATTAAAAAAAAAGATACAACTATAGCGAATCCATTGAAAACGAAGGGATAAACAATAGTATTTAACTTCTTGGGGTGGAGGTTATGCGGCACAATATTGGTATTAGTTTTACAAATGGTAGATCCTTCAGTGTACTTGCTGGCCCACATCTTGGCCCTTGTGCTTACAATAACTTGTGATATCTACAGCACAAATCTGTTAGCACTAGGCATTGACAAGAATCCACAGCTCTTCATTAAGTTGTTTAACAAGGGTAGGAAACATACGTAACCCCACGGATGCACACACACACACACACACACACACACACACACACACACACACACACACACACACACATAAAAAATTTGTCGTTGTCAAGTACAATTACTTTGAATTTAGCCGACAACTGTACCAACAGTGTGAGGGGCTCGCTATGGGCAACCCTTTAGCCGGCATCCTTGCCGACATCTTTATCAATTCCTTGAAAAGAAAAAAGCTTTTTAACCGTGTCTCAGCCGATACACTAGGTATCCTTTCTTACACAAGATACGTTGACATCTACATCTACAACTACATCCATACTCCGCAAGCCACCTGACGGTGTGTGGCGGAGGGTACCTTGAGTACCTCTATCGGTTTTTCCTTCTATTCCAGTCTCGTATTGTTCGTGGAAAGAAGGATTGTCGGTATGCCTCTGTGTGGGCTCTAATCTCTCTGATTTTATCCTCATGGTCTCTTCACGAGATATACGTACGAGGGAGCAATATACTGCTTGATTCCTCGGTGAAGGTATGGTCTCGAAACTTCAACAAAAGCCCGTACTGAGCTACTGAGCGTCTCTCCTGCAGAGTCTTCCACTGGAGTTTATCTATCATCTCCGCAACGCTTTCGCGATTACTAAATGATCTTGTAACGGAGCGCGCTGCTCTCCGTTGGATCTTCTCTATCTCTTCTCAGCTCAGTAGCTCAGTACGGGCTATTGTTGAAGTTTCGAGACCATACCTTCACCGAGGAATCAAGCAGTATATTGCTCCCTCGTACGTATATCTCGTGAAGAGACCATGAGGATAAAATCAGACAATAACATCACTTTCAATATATTTCTAAAAGAAACAGTCTCAAAAAAATTGCCTTTTTTCACTCTTCCGTCCACCGAGCCACCTCTATACCACTTTCAACAGAAAACTTCAATCAGGAGATTAATTTACTTCAAACCATAGCAGTCAATAACGAAAATACGCCTAACATAGAGGACGATATTCTAAAAAAGAAAACTGCAAGAACTACCACGCTCAACACCTCATACACTGAAATTAACCCAATAAAACGTTTTTCTATTCCTTTCATAGGACTCATTTCCTATCAGATTCAGCGCATGCTTCGCAACAAATACAACTGCAATGTTGCCTCCTATACTAATAATAATCTGAAGAGAAACTTCATTCATAATTTGAAATCCATTCGCTCACCTGCAGAAAATTCTGGCGTTTATAAGATCATCTGCGATACCGGCTCCTCCTATTATATAGGGCAAACCGCACGTGCTTTCACCATCAGATACAAAGAACATCTTTTGAGAAAGAACGACACCAGTCCCCTAAATTCATCCTTTGCCGATCATCTCTTAATTACTGGACACGTGCCTAAAGCCATAGGCGATAGCAATATTCTGCATACCGAAAAGAAGAGGCGTAGGTTAGATGTTTTAGAGGAACTGGAGATTTTTAAACATCTCTCTCGTCATGATGGCCTCATTCTCAACGAACAGCTGCAGCTGCGAAATAAAAACTTTTTCGACTGTATAAAGCCATTGCTTGATCTTTGATTCAGATTTCCTCATGCAGTTTACCGAAATGTTGTTTTGCTGTTACATCTTTGCCGTTTTCTTGTATATCATAACTGACTTTTTTTTACGTTACAAAATGTATCTCTGTTTAAAGCAGATAAATATGTAACTTCATCCTATTATTATTAGTGCTTACGTTATGCCTGAATCAGCTGCATCACAATTTCATGCGCCTAATTTTGAATGTACTGTGGCCTAGTTGTTTCTGCGGCTACTAGATGGCGCTCGCAGCAACACCATGTTTACTTGTCCACACTTCCTAACGTGGGCACCTCAGTCTTGTTGCAACCCTTGTTAACTCAAGTACGAGCAGCCCTTACCGGCTCGCCATCTTATTTACAACTATTCATGACGTAGCCTTTCCGGCTTAGATTTTTTAAAATGTGACTTTACGTACTGCATTTCTTTCCAGTCAGCAGAAACTTTAATTTTATTAATGTATTATACACCTAATATGTTTTAGAACAGTTAGTTTAATTCTGAAGACGACGCTCATAGTAGTGTCGATACCTGGTGAATTTTGACTTAATATTTGTGATCGACGGCTTATTTGTTCTAATATAAACTTGTTTTCATCATTTACCAACAAAGCATAAATTTTATAGACTACACTTCTTGGAAAATCTATCCATTCTTCTTTAAAAAAATCTTTTATTTCTCCTTCGGTTTTCCCTATTTTTTGTTCTTTCTCAGAAATATTTTTGTATTCGTCTTTTACAGGTTGTGTATTATCAAAATATTCTAGTTTTCTTTCTTGTATTTAAATTCTCTAGTTATTGTTCTTGTTTTTTAGTAGATTGTAAACATGGCATACTGATTGGTTTTATTTTTAGAATAGGAAATGGAGAATGTTTATTCTTTGATTTATCTTTTTCTACACACAAATGCAATAATATTATTTGTTTTTATTGCTCCCAGTTCTTCTATATTTATGTCTTTTGGTATTGCAGAAAACAGGCTCCTGGTCTTAGAGAAATACGTGTCTCCAGATTTCATAGAGCATATTTATATTACAGAAATTACATTCTCTGTCTCTTCAAAAATTTCTATGCATTAATAGGAAACAAGTTGAAGTTAAAAGGACATAGAAGAAATTTAATCAATTTTTCTCTTTCATCTTTACTATCTGTTAAAATTTTTATTTGTGTTCCTGTTAATTTTTCATTATTTTTATTACCCAGTTAGAGATATTGCAAGAGATTATTGTAAATAAGATAACAACTATTTTGAAGTGTCTGTTAATTTTTGCCACATTTTAGGTAATGGAACAGAATAAAGGGAGGTTTCTCGAAATATTTTCTGTTATTATTATTTCAAAACTATCTGTTAATGCATCCAACTCTTCTTCTTTTTATAAATGTGGATCAATACTCATAAGTTTCTCCTTCTAGCCTTGTAATTCCTATTTCTTTAGATATTTTAGAAGCAAATGTTTCCTTTAATCTACTGCCGGCAAAATTTAAGGAATCTGTAATATAATTACCAAGTTGTTTGTTATCTCCAGGACTCGATAACTGGCAAATGCATGTATTGTATACTTTTGCTCTAGAATTAGAATTAATCAAAGTCAAACAGTCTTTTCCAACATAATTGTTATTACTATTACATTACATTCCTATTTATATTCTCCTTGCATCAGCAAATTAAAATTGTTTGTTAAATATTTGCACATTCTTATTTATTAAAAAATCTTGCGAAATCTTGTGTTATGTCAAAACCCAATAAATAATAGTGTTCCTTTTTAAGTTTCTCCAAAATGTCTGATAAGTCTTTTAAAAGTATATTTAATTTAATGTCTGCTTACTCTATTTTGAAAGGAATAGCGACAGGATTTTTATATTTTAGTTTTATAATTTTTATATCTTTATTAATAATTTGTTTGTAACGAGATTATAATTATTCAGATTTTCTGTAAGCAACCATATGCCAAATCTCTCATTAGCTGGTTTTATTTTATTTCCAAAAAGTTCTCTTGCAGAATATTTGTTTTTATTTGTACCCCACACTTTAATTTCAGCTTCCATTTATAATGGAAAGAAGTTATTAGATTTATGTAAAAACAGCCAGAATTTAAAAAGGTTGAAAAATCGAAATAATAAAAAATAGCCAAAACTGGGTTACTGAAAGTAAAGTGAAGTGTTTTTCTTACCTATATGAAGGAATTTGGCCATTATCTCATGAAGTGATCAAAGCGTCAGTATTATGGAGGAGAGCTAGCCATTTGATAACACATTTTCTATCCTCACTCCTACATGATTCATCGCTATCCCAAAGCCGGGTTTAAGATGTGTCCTAAAGAGTGGGTGGCACTGCATACGTCCAAGTAGCCAACGTGAGAGCTGTAAGTATTTGACTGTTTGCTGCTACCATCCTTCAGCTTAGTGAATCCGTCTGGCTTTGTATACATAGTCCTCCTGATTGTACTTCAGTTTTTTTTTAATATGGAAACAGATACCTGTCGAATTGGACCTCTCATGTAAATAAATGTATAGAACTAGGAAGCATGCCAGGCGGATGGAGAAAGTCAACAATCAAACTAATATATAAGGGAAAATGAGATGCAGAGAACCCGATCGCGTACAGAGGAATAGCGTTGAAATCCAAGCCACTGAAACTCCTAACGGAAATCCTAGCCAAAAGGCTGGCAGAGAAGCTCGAACTCCTTCAACCAGAGGAGCAGTTCGATTTTAGGAAGGGACGGTTCACGATTCTGGCAGTAGAAATCGTGCTGGAACAAATAAAACTGACGATAGGAAGACCCAAAGGAAAACTGTATGTGGTTTTTGTCGGCTACCCAAAAGCCTTCGACCTGGTCAGCAGAAAGGTTTTAACAGACAAAATGGAGGAACTAATTTGAAGAACGAGTACAACGACCCTGATATCGAACATACTGGCAGAGAAACACATACAGATAGATGATGGAACAGGCATATTCGACTGGCTGCCACAGACGAACGGCGTCCTCCACGGCGATCCCCTCAGCCCTATCCTGATTAACGTCCTCACGCACGATGTCACTAAAGGAATGGCACGACTAAGCGCCTACATATACGCTGATGACATGGCCATCGCAGCGACAGATATCGACAAACTGCAAGTAGCGCTAAACACACTAAGCGAATGGGCGGAGCGAAACGACATCAAGGTGAACGAAGAGAAGACGGAGTTGCTAGTGTTCAGGAAAGGAGGAAGACTCACTGAAGCAGAGCACGTCAAATGCAACGGAAAACCACTCAAGAGGGTCAACAATTTCAATTATCGAGGCATCACAATCCAAACAATGGGAAAAAGTTTCAGACCACATAAAAGATCTAGAGCAGTGGCGGCTACTAGAGCTATGAATGACATTAGAAACATTACACAACTATCGATCGGCACAGCTATTGACCTGTTTAGGCCAATGATACTACCTATTCCGACGTAAGGCCTAGAATCAGTGGGAGAATACGTCACATAAAAACAGCTGGAAGAATTGGAGCTAGTAAGGTTTAGACACCTGAAGAGAATTTCAGGAGATCCGCAGGACTCAAGGTCGGGGCTAGTGTACTAGCTTACCAGGGAGACCTTCCCGATAGAGGATATAAGATGCGGGCTCATACTCCGAGCCAGTGCCGCCTTTTAACAGCTTCCACAAGATCTGCATGAAAAGAAAAACAATATACCAGAGGACTTCTATGCGACGTCTGCTATGCAAACAGGACCTGGATGGAAGCTGACCATGAAATGCGACACTTGACGACGAGACCGGCAACCCGGTTTTTACCACAAGGTGCGTTGCAACCAATTATTTCACCAACCAAATGACGAATGTGTGTGTGAGTTGTGCTTGGAATTTTGTGACCAATACCATGTTATCAAATGCAGGAACAGACTGAAATCCATTGCAGATTATAGCAAAAACGAGTAATGTGAATTTAATGTAATGTGAATGTAATTTTTTGCACGGCATGTGTTCGTTTCTAATAAATAAATAATAGAAACCGCTAAAGAATAGCCATACAGTTGTACAGTTGATGCCAGATATATGAATTTTTCAAATGATTCTAGTTGAACCTGCACGCGGTCTACGACGGAGGCATTATAATGTTGGTCATTAAGTGACAAATACCAGTTCTCTGGGTTTCGTGAGAACTACATTAAAATGTCATAATTTTCCCCGATGGTCTGTGCTACACTCTCATGTGAGTCATACTGACACGTAATAATTCCATCAGAATTCTCTCAACAACTCCAACAGCTCTGTTTGCCTATCCTAGTACTGATTTTTGTGTTGGTATCATTTCTTACCTGTTCATAGCTTTCCACTAAACGTTAACCAATATCACAGGCCCTATACTTTATCACTGATATTGTAATCAAATACGATCATATTCCTTCTTATTACACTGGGCATTGTCGAATATACCTCCACTTTTTGAAACATATGATGTTCAGTTTTAAAGTGATAGGCCAGACAATGTTCAAGTACCTTTGTGTGTTCATCAGGTCACCCAGAGGCGACATATTATCATTGTAAGCGAACAGCTTACATATATGATAAATGGTTCACGTATTCTGAAAACGTTGGTGGTGATATTTAACATCTTTAGGTAACACGTCGTAAAGTTTTCGTTTGTGAATTTTTCACAGTCCATTATAACGAACTGATTTTCTCATTCAGATATTATTGTAGCCAGTCTCATAACTGTAACCATAATGGTACGGTATCTTGGTTGTCAGTCGAAAACGTTACATAAGCTAACGCCTTTTGCAAATGTAGGAAAACCGAGTCTACCTGTGTACCTATGTCTACGATCTGACACCTGTATTTCACCTCAGCATTTGTTAGTTTTTCCATTCTGAACTGTTGCCAAGCATCTTTCTTCAGAGAACGTTCTAATTTTAAGAAAGAGACGGACTTGAGGGATGATTTGCTTGTGATGCTTAGCGAACGCTCTTCTGCCCTTCCAGTTCTGTGTTAACTATAAAGTACCCTGTATATCCTGTATCCCTAAGACATTTCAGTTCGTCCTTTTGATGGCAAGCTTTTTTAGTACGTTTGTTCCTCGCGTTTTCTCTTTAGCAACTATCTATTGCTTATCTGTTATGTTCACTTAATATACTTCTAAAGTGCGATACTTGCAGCAAAATCAGATGCCAGTTTTTGCGGATGTCTTTGAACAAGTAATCGAACTACAGTATGTTATGTGAAGAAGTCCATCAGTTTCCAGCCCTAAGATACACCTGAACGCTGTAGGGGTGTAGTAAACTTGCTGTATTTGTGATCCTGTTTTCATCATAAATTTTCCGTAGCTATTAAGAGTATACACAGTATAATTTTGACACTGCCCCACTGCGCAATTATTCTTAATTACCAGCGCGTTACCGGAGTAGTCCAGTCAAATTAAAAAAATAATTGCCCCTTCCTAGATTTTACAAAAAAGCTGAAAACTGGCAAAAACGGTCAGGATGATGGGCAGATCATAATTCCAAAAAAAAAAAACTCAAAAACCAACTTTGGGAAAAATTCACTACCTTGGAAGTTTTGAGTGTTATCCATAGTGACTGACCAAGCGTCCAAGTGGTTTCATTTTGACATCATATGGTTTTGTTGTCCATTATAATTAAAAATAAAGAGAAAAATATAAAAGCTGAGAAAATCGGTTGTATTGTGTTGACATGTTATTTGAAATCAAAGAAAATGAGTCAGAATAAGTTGGTAATCCACGCCTTTGATAGAATATTTGTTGTCTGTCATTTGTCACTAAAAGAAATACCCGACACTCCACAGACTACTCAGTGAGAGTCGCGCGATGTTGTTTCGGTGTCACGTGGTTCTCTGCCTCGCCGCTAGATCAGGGTTTCCCAGATTGTGTTCGTGGAACGCAGGTGCTCTGCGGGAAGTGAGTAAGTCCTTTGCGAAATACTGTTAATAACATCGCGTTTTTGCAAAATTTTGACGATACTAATTATTTTTTAAAATTTATAATGATTTCTGTGTTTTTAAGTATGACTTACAATTGAAGTAATCACTGAATGTGACAAGTTTTTCTAATTTTTAAATTTTCATAAAAATTCCAAATAAACAAATTGTTCTGCAAAGTGTCGTGTCCTGACACAGGGTAATGGGATGACATAGGGTTTAAAGTCAGGCTGCAATTTCCGTGCGGTGAAATGCAGAAAGACAAATTCCCAGTGAAGGCAGATTGACGGATCAGCGCCAAACACTGTCGCACGGCGCCTAAAAGATGTGCAGAGTCTGGGGTTTGAAAGGATGCTTGCAGCAGGAGCCTCATTGAATTCAGGGATCTTGCTAACAGTATTTATTTGTGATCAGACTAACTACTTCTCCAAGAGAGAACTCCTTCTGAATACAGTAAGATAGGTTCTTAAATAATAATGGCAGCGCACCATTTCGCCTTTCCTATAGTCGAGACAACAATCCACAGGCACTTGATAAACTTTGGACTATCTAGCGAATCCATCTGCACCTCCAGGTCGCCTCTGGCCAACCACATTTACATACGTCCGCTTCTCCTGCTCGTTAAGTAGGGATGCTTCTGTATTTTTTACATTAACAAACTCCATGTTTGGTATCAACAGCTTTCCGCTTAAATCTAAACGTCACTGCCACTCCTATTATGGCCAGCAACAACACTGCTTTACGGCACTCCGTCCCGCCCTCCGCCCTTCTATGGTGGGGACTGTAGCACTATAACATGTGTAAACCCGCTGACGTTGCAGCTCTCAGGAGCAAGAATCAAGCTTGCTGCCTCTGCTAAGATGTGCCTTTTCGTGGCCATCTTCTATAGTGACGCCTTACGAGAGCGTCTAGGCGGTGGTTGAAATTACCAGTTAAATCTCTCCAGTGGGACAGATGCACAGAGCTCTGCAATTTGCACGACTCTGGTGTCACTATTCGTCTCTGGTAACCTAAAAGCTACCACCTGTGCCTGCCCTCTACTTTGTGTCTCCGATTATCTATCTTGGAGTGCCCTTGGCAACTCCAAATAGCTTTAAGCGCTAGCAACATTCAATTCATTATGTCGTCTGTATGCAACAAAAGTACAGGTATCCTCAAAGTGTTACGACAGAGGCAAAGTTTAGGAACCCCTCTGCCGGCCGGAGTGGCCGAGCGGTTCTAGGCGCTATAGTCTGGAACAGCGCGGCCGCTACGGTCGCTGGTTCGAATCCTGCCTCGGGCATGGATGTGTGTGATGTCCTTAGGTTAGTTAGGTTTAAGTAGTTCTAAGTTCTAGGCGACTGATGACCTCAGAAGTTAAGTCCCATAGTGCTCATATCCATTTGACCCATTTTTGGGGACTGATGACCATAGACGTTAAGTCCCATAGTGCTCAGAGCCATTATTAGGAATCCCTCTACAGGACGGCAGCCTCTAACTCGCTAGATGGCGACAGCTCCTGCGTCTCTCTGGCCGGTGAGGTATTCTTGTGGCGTGTTCTTGCTTGCACAAAATGTTATTCGTTGACTTAAATGTAACCGAAAAATTGTTGTCGTGAATATTTCGTTGTGAAAGTGGTGTTTCATGTGTCGTACTGTATGAGTTATTAACAGATGCTGAAACGGTACAATAGATCCGCTCTATGAGCAGCAGGTTTCGCTGCTCGCTCGCACCGAGAAATAGAATTTTATTGCACGACGCGGTCGGCCGCGGGTGCAACAGCACCCATGTGGACGGGTGGTAATAAATGTGTCAGGCTTCATAATACGTATTTATATGTTATGTGTATTATACATTTCTTGTACGTGAATGTGAATCTGCACATGAACTTTCCTAATCCTCCTCACACCTTTCCTTAAAGCGTGGCCAAATCGTAGTTGAGAAGTAGTTCTGTAGTATAGTTGTGCCAACGTCACTCCTGGGTAGGGAATCAGAGAGACATCACAGGCAGATAAAAGTCAAAGACGTTCCATTGTCACAAGATTTGGGGTGGAGAGATTGGTCACGGCCAAGTGGTTAGACCACCCCCTCCACCGGGGCCCAGGAAGACCGGGTGCCCGCCATATCCGAGGAGTGTCTGTGCGTCTGTCTCAATGTTAAGGCATGGAAGAGAGGTATTTGAATATTTGTGCTAATTCTTTTATTTCCAGCTTTGGATTGTGTAAGGAAATGATGTTCTTGTTTAATTTAGGAAATTTGACCCCCTATGTTAATGTATCTGGTCCCCAGTTTGCCCGTTATCCTCTTCACATAGTGGATGTCTTATGTAAAATATTGGGAGACTTTGGTGGTATACATTTGGCCAACGCAATTCCGTCTTACCCGTAGAAATGTGCGTGCAGATTAGTATATAATATACCCGAGCTGTAAGTTGTAAAATGGTAATATATGTAAACTGGAACAATTGCTGCAATCGCTGTAAAATCGAGTGATAATGTTTAAAATAAATAGGTAATCAACTGTCATCAATCTTTAACATACCTTAAAAATCACAAAGAAGTCAAGTTAAAGGAATTCATTTAAAATAAAATAAAAGCTAGAGAATGCAGGGAGCCACACATCAGCGTGTGAGCCCTCCAGCCCCCTGCCTAGTATCGTAGAGAAAGGGCACGCTCTCTAGGAAGCGCTCTCAAGCTCTACTCCCCAGTTATCCGTTGCGCAATTTTCATTCAGGGCTTGACGACATCAATTTTCATCTCGCGTCCCTAGGCAATGTGGTTAGACGGTAATTTTTCAATAAGTGTTAGTTGTTGTCTGATAATACAAACGATTTCATAACCAAGGTATTCGAAACGTGAGTGTTGTTTTGATGAAAGTGGTTGTTTGAAGGATGCAAGAATCGCTCTAAGTGGACATTGAATGTTTTATTCCTGAAGAGAGGTCAGATTGTTTCGGAACTGGGAATTGCATTTGCGTTTGCGTTCTGGTGTTAGAGATTTTGACTTGTGAGTGTAAGTTCTTGTAACATTTATAAACATTGATGGATATGTGTCTTGGATTTTGCGCAAAATTTTGAAAGTGGTGAACTTATTGTTGTGAAAATGGGCCTGGGTATTTTATGTCGTATGGGTCTGGAAAGGAATGACGAGATTTCTGGCTTACTGTATAAGAAATAAAGTGTGCTTGTGAATTGTAGTAAGGCTTGCACCCACCGTGATCCCTCAAGCACTAATGGCGAAAATTGAGAGGAACCGAAACGAAACAAGCGCTGAGCTGCATGAGTGACAAGTTTACTTTTGACTTTGTACGGCTATGATTGAGACACGCGAACAGCGCCAAAAAAAAAAAAAAAAAAGGTTCAAATGGCTCTGAGCACTATGGGACTTAACATCTGTGGTCATCAGTCCCCCAGAACTTAGAACTACTTAAACCTAACTAACCTAAGGACATCACACACATCCATGCCCGAGGCAGGATTCGAACCTGCGACCGTAGCAGCCCCGCGGTTCCGGACTGCAGCGCTAGAACCGCACGGCCACCGCGGCCGGCCGAACAGCGCCAGACAGCGGCTGTACTGAAGGACTTTTGCGAAGCAGCTCCTCAAAGCACTTGTTATAACCGTGCTTCCACAACATCCACAGCAGCTAAACAGCATTTGTGACGAGTCTGCCATCAGGTGAGGAAGATATTATCTTCATAAATTGCGTCTCATATAAAGAAATATCCTCGGAACCTTAAATGATTTGCATCGTTACCTTTAGGTTCAAGTATGTATGGGAACTCAACTTCCGGAAGAAGAATGGCGATGGAGCGTGCGTGCTCGTCAACTTAAACCAATTCCAACTGAAATCGGAGCAAGTCCTTCACATTTCATCGTACAACTGGTAATCTGGTTGCAAAAATAAACGTGACATCGAAGACAACGTCGAAAATTTGACTAACTTGTTTCCATAAAAACAGTAAACAACCCGCAAAATGTAAAACGTCCTGTACATTGTTCTTTTTATTTTTATTTTCTTAAAGCAGTTCTAACGCTAGTTTAGTTTTCACATAACGTCTTCCTGTAGTTAATTTTTGCCTAGTGAGTGAGCACTGCTTCGGTAAACCAGTCACTACTGTTGCTGTTTCACCTATCCCGTTGCATTTTGCTCTTGTTGCGCGTTACAACATTACTAATAATTATAAAATAAATATATTAACAACGTATGATCAGAAGTTTCAATACTTTACGTCAATTTTTTTCAACACTAGTTCGGATAAGAAAAATATGTCAGGTCCTTGAAAAGCAAAACTAGACCATGGTAAATACTTTTACCATTTTAGACGATAGCGGTGGGTGAACTCATTGATTTAGCGCAAAAATGAATCCAGTTGTAGCCTTGGTTCAGCTATTATGGCCCAAACTGTAAAATTCCAAACTGGTGGCTGTCTTTTCAAGATGGAGGATTTTCCTAAAAACTGAGTTTTTTGGGGCTTTTGGGATTTTGATCTCGGACGTCAACCTGAACGTTTCTACCAGTTTCTTTTAAATGTCTCGCTTAATGTCTGATTTGCCAGGACTGACCGTCTTTTATAGCCACTTATTTAAACTTCATTAAACCGAAATTGTTGTTTATTTAAAGTTTCGATTAACTTGCCGGTGGTCCAGCTATTTGTGCGAAGGATCATGATCTCTAACTGCTACTTCAGCTATCTCAACTAGTGGTATGAAACCAGACGTGCACGCCTCAACCGTATGATAACGTGAAGTTATGTCTTACAAACAAAGGCGTGCATAGCCCAAATACCAACGGACCACCAGTTCTATAATTTCGGTATGTCGCAAACATGTTTTCTCGTCGCGAAACCTGATCAGAAATTCTACCCAAGTTCCTGAACAGCTGGCACCTCGCAAATGGGTCTTTTGTTGTCCGGGATTCGAATTCAGTCCCTTCTGCACTTACAAAAGTGATTTATGTAGCACCGCTAATATGTCGAGATTCAGAATCCATAATCTGAAGCACAGGAGGCAGTTTTACGCCGGGGCTTGCTGCTCGATATTTTGCAGCAGTTGCGTGCATTTGAAAGTGTAGTAGAAGTTGGGCGGTGGGAAAAGAAGACGTGAAGCGGTATAAGATGATGGAAGAAGAAAGACAAAAAGAATGCTTGCTGAATACGAGACCTCGGTAGCTAGCGACAGGGACACAGACATTGGATCGGGTATCGGTGTGGCTACAGCATTGCGGTATGACAGTTCTTCACCGTCGACATCGGCAATGACTCCAGATATTGACACCAACTTTACCTTCGTCATCAATATCACAGCAGCGGTAGCCAACGTGACCAATGAGTTACGAGCTAACGGCGGAAGTTTAAATGTGTGTGATTTCGCAGGTTTACCATCAGAAATGGAGGTTGGTGTGACTAAAGCAACACCGAGTTTAGATGAATTCGTATGTAACGTGTTGTGAAGGGGAGATAAAGAAAAAGTTTTAAATTGCGGAGGTATGTGCGAGGGAATTGTAGCTGCTCAGATCGAGACTTGTCAAGAAGGAATTAATTTAATCATTTCCGTAAAAGGGGACGAAGTGGTGGTTTTGGTAAAGATGAGAATTCAATGAACATGTTAGAAACAAGCCACTATACTATAGTGATGGGCAATATGGAAATTACTGTTATGGGAGCTAATGTTAGTACAGAGTTGTGTGTCAAGGAGAGAGTGGTTGTTTCATTAACGATTCAAATGTTCAAATGTGTGCGAATTCCTAAGGGACCAAGCTGCTGAGGGCATCGGTCTCTACGCTTACACACCACTTAAACGAAGTTAAACTAATTTACGCTGAGGACAACACACACACCCATGCCTGAGATGGACTGAAGGAGGGATACAATGGTGGTGAAGTAAATATAGCTGGAGCTAAAACCAGATGGGTTTGATAAAGAGACCAATACTGTTTATCAATACCGTGACTGTTAAGGGCATACTTGTACAAAATGTTTTAAGACTGAGGCGATTAACAGGAAATGTCGAGAATCAATGGATCAAAAGACATCAACAAGAAGTACAGAAATTTGAAATTAGGGAGATAATTTAGGAGAGATATGGGAACATAACTGGATTAACTCAGCTGTAAATAAACAACTTAAGAAATTAAAGCAGTTACCTTAAGCTGTCGAACCACTGAAACCAAGAGATGTTCTTAAGGGTGTCTCGCGTCCGTCGGTCGTCGTAATTTAATTTATTATTTACAACACAAATTGATTGGTAATGGTGATTGTTGCCGACTTACGTGGTGGGCCTTAATCAAAATGATATTTCATTCGATTTTGATTTACTATAAAATGCTATTGCGAATTTGTTTCTTTTTTAGAAATATTAATCTTCAGTGGAATTTATTTGTTACGTTAATGACTGTAAGACTCGCTGAATCTTAAACCATGAGAATGTAAGTTGTCCAATGGAATAAACTTTTCATATTAATTTCCTCGGCTAGGCAGTTGACTTTAAAGCAAAAAATCTTTAGTTATTAATTACAATTACGGCCCAAACACGCGCGAGAGTATTATTTCCTACCTCTGTTAACCATTGCATTATAGTCGGAGTCCTGGCTCTGGCTCTCGGCTGTTGTACTGAAAATAAGAAGACTGTGGAGAAAAATGTATAGTATGTTAATAGCGGGCAAGTTTTTCGCTTCGGCTAATTTTTATAAGTTAATATCGCCACGTAATGGCGTCGTTGGCTGCATCGGCCGCTGCGATTGTTGCACTGTAAATTACTCGAATGCAGGTTAATTCAAGGAAGGGTAACATGAAGTCGGGATCACCTCTTACAAATTAAAAGTGACCAATAATATTAAATCAATATATTATCTGCTTAATTAGTACAAATATGCTTACATTTGGTAACAGTCGTATGATTTTCGTCCACACGCAACCTACACAAGAGAAGAAGTGAAGACGACTAAAAAATTAACAAAAGAGCGCATCTTGTCGTTTCTTTAGATCATTTTATTTCGAGTACATCTTTGCCCTCGAAACTTACACAGAGAAATTATTATAATACGGATACATGAGAAAAATACAAGTTCGCCTGAGCGGCTAGTGTCCACTTATTATTAAATTTTTAAATGTCTCTTCTTTGTAAATACTGTTCTTATGTCTTTTCTTAGTATTTCACTGGGGACAGTATAGGTGGTTGTACAAACGCATTGAAATTAAGAATTTCCTTTATGTGTAAAATGTGGATAAGAGAAAAAAAAATGTAATCGCAACGAAAATGAAAGGAGTCTTTTTGAAACTTGGACAACTGATGAAGCAAATAAAGCTATAGGAAATGGATGTAAAATATTAGATATCTAAGAATTATGAAATTTTAAGAATAGAGGCAACATTTTTTTAAAAAAATTATAAGGAAGATTTTATTGAAATAGAATTAGAAACCAACTCCCGTGTGTTAAAAAATAATGAGATGTAAATCAAAGAAATGATAGAAAAATTGGATATTGACTTATATCTGGACAAGATAAAAGGAAATCCAGGAAAAAGAGCTGTTCATAAGATATGTCTAAATTCACTATGGGGAAAATTTGGACAGCGACAAAATATGAGTAGAGATGAGTGTGTGACAGATTTACAACAATTTTATGAGACGCAATTTGATGACCGATTAGATAATGTTGAACTTAACTTTAATAAAGTTCATGTGGTTCAGATGAAGCTGCTATATATTTTGATACAGACAGTATAGTATAGATCGGTGGTGGTAAAAACACTGTAGGAAGAGGATGTACGTTGTGTGAATGGACAGTTGAATTAGTAGATAGAAAATGCATTGACAACTGGTCTTGAACTGGACGTAAAAGTTATTATTTTTAGGAAAATGAGATAAAGGATTTCCCTTAAAATTATAAGAATGTGCAGTACTTGAATGGCTAATCTGTGATAAGATCAACTGAGCACGAAGTGAAAGAAAATATACAATTAGAGTATAACCAAATAATGAGAGATATAAATACTAGAAACGTTATCAATAGACAAGTTAACAGAAAATTCTCATTTCAGTATGACAATAGAATAGTTCTAGAAAATTGTGATACTGCATGATACAGATATCAGATTTTGTTAATAAATATTTGTTCCATACAAATGGAAGCCTTACTGAAAGCGCTCAACAACACTAGCAATGTTCATTTGTTTAAAAAGATTAGCGAGCTACAAGTAAATTTTTTTGATAAAAAAAGTTGCCAACATTTGAATATTAGACATGAAGATAAAATATGTTCAGAACGGAATAATAAATTTAAAATTATTTTGGCAGATGGACATATCAAATTAATTACTGGTTAAGATTCCCAGTTTTTTGAAGGAGTTAATATTAAACAGAGATAAAAAGGAATGAGGAAATATAAAAAGAATGATAATGTATTTCATAATCTAGTATGTTTGCTCTTGCTTCTTGACAGCAATCTCATGGGGGATGGCCACCACCAGCGAATTTAATAAATCACTATGTAAAGAATTTAAAATATTAATGGTAACTAAACCTAGATACATCAAACATGATACATTTTTACAATTAAAATTTAGTTGTTTTTATATCACAATAATCTTGTGTTACATGGCCAAATAACCTGACATTTGATACATAAAAATTTAAAATATGAGTGGTAACCAAAGAATGGCTGTCCAACACTAGATTCGATACACCAATTTGTCTTTTGAATTAGATGTACTGCACTCAAAATACCCACAATTTTTAACAAACATTTTATTCGATTTTAATTTTTTTAGTGCTTTTACAATTGGTTTGAATTTTAATATAAAGTAGGAAGTGGATATGCTGAGTGCGCTAAACATGGTTTTAATGCACAACCTCTTTTACAGATTAATTAAATTCATTATATTACATCACATAACATGAATGAATTAAGTTGATTATTATTATTATTATTATTACTATTATTATTATTTTCGATTATTCCCATTTAAGAGAGAATTTGAAGTTGAATTCCTTTATGATGATTGTTTATGTTTTATCTGAGCCCAAATTTTCTTCATGTGTTCACTGTCTTGTTTCTTTCGCTCCGCTGTCCATTTGCATCCTGGTCTCTTCTGTGCTGTGGTGTCAAATTTATGTTTTTTGTTGATGTTCCTGAATTCAGTTCTATTTTTGGCATCGTTTACTGTTATGTTTGCTTGTCTGAGGTCCTCTTCAATTTCTTTTATCCATTTTGTTTTTCCTCTGCCTGAGTTGATGACTTTAAGAATTCGCTTTGAAATTCTGTTTTCATTCATCCTGTGGATATGTCCGTAGAACTGCATTCTTCTTTTCCTTATTGTATCCGTAATCTTGTCTGTGTATTTATATAATTCTGATGTTGGTCTCTTCTTCCAGATTCCTTGCTCTGGTATTGGGCCAAAAATTTCCCTGAGAATTTTCCTTTCTTGTTTCTCTATTTCTTTGATTTTAGTTTGCCCACCTATTTGTGCTGTTTCAGATGCATACAGTGCCTCTGGAAGTAAGACAGTGTTGTATGCTTCAATTTTGAGTTAATGGATATGGACTTTTTGTTATAATAGTTTCACGTCAGTTTATATGCTTTCTGTAGTTTTTTGTTCTTTCCTCATTGGCCTTTAGGTTGATCCCTGATGGCTGGATGATTTCTCCCAGGTACTTAAAATGTGGTACTTGTACGATTTTCTCATAGGTAGTCACAATAGGCAATTTGTCTTGTGGCACTCTTTCTATGTACTGGGTTTTCTCATATGAGATTTGCAGGCCAGTTCTTTGTGCAATTTCGTGTAACTTCTCTATGGCGTTAGTGGCTTCTTTACTATTATTTGTCAGGATTGCAAGGTCATCCGCAAGAGCTAAACACTTCACATAGAATCTATTATCTTTTCTAATGCCAATTTGAATTCCTTTGACTTCTTTTTGCCATGTCCTGATAATTTTTTCAAGAATGATATTAAAGAGTAATGGTGAAAGTCCGTCACCCTGTCGCACTCCAGTTTGGATTTCAAATGGTTCCGAGATATCACCCATAAATTTAACCTTGGAGACTGTGTCAGTTAATGTTTCACGAATGATTGCTCTTGTCTTTTTGTCAATGCTGAACTCTTCCACCGTCTTGCAGAGCGCTACTCTGTCTATTGAGTTGTAGGCCTTATTAAAATCTACAAAAGTCACCACGGTGTTTCGGGTGTTTCTCATCTGGAGAATCATTTTCAGATTCCAGATCGTCCCTTGCGAAAACCAGCCTGGTATTCTCCTATTTGTGGGTCAGCTTGTTCTTCTAATCTATTCATGAGAACTTTTGATAGGATTTTATATGTGACCGATACGAGTGAGATACCCCTGTAATGATTTGGTTCAGTTTGTCCCCTTATTTGTGGAGTGGATGGATGAGTGCGCATTTCCATTCAGAAGGGATCTGTTCTGTTTCCCAAATGTTCAACATGATTTTGTGAAATTTTCCTGTTAATGTTTCATCATTTAGTTTCCATAGTTCTGCAATAATTCCATCTTCTCCTGGGGCTCTATTGTTTTCCAGTGTCTTGATAATTTCTGCTATTTCGTTGATGGTTGGCGGTTTAGTGTCAGGATTTGGTGTAGACGTCTCGTAGTGAATATCCTCTGTAGGTCTTTCGCAGTTGAGAAGTTTGTTGAAATAGTCTGCCAGGATTTGGCAGTTATTCTTCGTGTTAGTTTCTAGTGAACCATCCGGTTTCTTGAAGCAAAGATTGGGTGGCTGGTATCGTGCAATATGTTCTTTAAACGTCCTAGAAAAATTTCTGGTGTTGTTCTTCTTAAA
This sequence comes from Schistocerca serialis cubense, assembly GCF_023864345.2. NCBI lineage: Eukaryota > Metazoa > Arthropoda > Insecta > Orthoptera > Acrididae > Schistocerca > Schistocerca serialis. The sequence continues at coordinate 17,420,097 of NC_064646.1, forward strand.
GTCTTGTTCTATCTCATCTAGTCGCCGTTTGTCATAATTTCTTTTTTCCCTCCGAATAGTTATCGATGTTTGTTTTCGGATTGCTAGAAATTGTTGCCATTTTTCTAATGTTTTGTGACTATTGAAGTTTTTCGAGGCATTGGTCAAATATTATATTTCACCACCTGTGTTCTCTGTTTCTCGGGGGTTGATCCAATTTCATTGTGGATTTGAGGACGTCCACAAGTTCTGTCCAGTTTGTGGTGTTTGTCTTACTAATTTCCTTTAAGATGTTTTCCTTGTTGAGTTTTATGTATTCTGGGTCTGGTCCCAGCACTTTGTTTATTTTTGGCTTTTTTCTATTGGGTTGTAATCTGGTCTTTATCTGTAGAAGATGGTGGTCTGAGTCAAAAAATCTTCTTCTCGTTTTCGCATTCAGAATTTCTGCTGCGTTACTCTTGTAGATGGCCACATGGTATATCTGGAATTCACCCAACATTGTGTTGGGCGACTTCCAAGTAGACAGTTTCTTGTTGGGTTTTTGAATTGTGTTGACATAATTACGTGGCCGAAATTTTCGCAAAAGCTTATCAATCTTTCCCCATTCTTGTTAGTTCTCTTGTGAGCTGTATGGACTCCGGTGATTTTCCTGTATTTTTCTCTATGCCTAATTGTGCGTTAAAGTCGCGTATCAAGATTATTACATGGCGTTTGGCAATTTTGTTTGTCATCTCTTCAATGTAATTCCAGAAGTCATCCACTTTCTGGCGGTTCTTCTTATTATAGTTCTTAAGTTAATTATATTATTTTATGTTTTAATATGTTCTACTTACAAAAGTGTACTTACCAGAAATCTTTATAAACATAATAAAATGTAACAAAATATACTTAATTCAATGAATTTGTATAGTATAATATATTTAATATAATCTACTCATAAAAAAAGTTTTGCAATATATACATGCCTAGTGCCATCAACATACACACTTACTACTGACCATATTACGTTTATCTCAGATATTACTTATTTCGGAATCATAACTGAATGTTACACTGGTTATTACTACAATCTTTGTAACAGAAAACGGCATATAATCCGTAACATATACAATAAACAAATTCAATGTGAAAAGCCACAGCACTTGAGCATCCCAAACTTATATTTCATAAGTCTTAATGTGTAATCCTTATCACTTGTTACAAGTGCGTATGTGCTGGATGTATGATGTATGATGAGATAAAAGAAATTATTCAGGTAGTGAAGGGAGACGAAAATTTAATAGTCATGGGTGACTGGAATTCGTCAGTAGGAAAAGGGAGAGAAGGAAACATAGTAGGTGAATATGGATTGGGGGGAAGAAATAAAAGAGGAAGCCATCTGGTAGAATTTTGCACAGAGCATATCTTAATCATAGCTAACACTTGGTTCAAGAATCATAAAAGAGGGTTGTATACATGGAAGAATCCTGGAGATACTAAAAGGTATCAGATAGATTATATAATGGTAAGACAGAGATTTAGGAACAAGGTCTTAAATTGTAAGACATTTCCAGGGGCAGATGTGGACTCTGATCACAATCTATTGGATATGAACTGTAGATTAAAACTGAAGAAATTACAAAAAGATGCTAATTTAAGGAGATGGGACCTGGATAAACTGACTAAACCAGAGGTTGTAGAGAGTTTCAGGGAGAGTATAAGGTAACAATTGATAGGAATGGGGGAAAGAAATACAGTAGAAGAAGAATGGGTAGCTCTGATGGATGAAGTAGTGAAGGCAGCAGACGATCAAGTAGATAAAAAAGACGAGGGCTAATAGAAATCCTTGGGTAACAGAAGAGATATTGAATTTAATTGATGAAAGGAGAAAATATAAAAATGCAATAAATGAAGCAGGCAAAAATGAATACAAACGTCTCAAAAATGAGATGGACAGGAAGTGCAAAATGGCTAAGCAGGGATGGCTAGAAGACAAATGTAAGCATGTAGAGGCTTATCTCATGAGGGGTAAGATAGATACTGCCTACAGGAAAATAAAAGAGACCTTTTGAGAGAAGAGAACCACTTGTATGAATATCAAGAGCTCAGATGGAAACCCAGTTCTAAGTAAAGAAGGAAAGGCAGAAAGGTGGATGGAGTACATAGACGGCTTATACAAGGGCGATGTACTTAAGGACAATATTATGGAAATGGAAGAGGATGTAGATGAAGACAAAATGGGAGATAAGATACTGCGTGAAGAGTTTGACAGAGCACTGAAAGACCTGAGTCGAAACAAGGCCCCGGGAGTAGACAACATTCCATTAGAACTACTGACAGCCTTGGGAGAGCCAGTCATGACAAAACTCTACCATCTGGTGAGCAAGATGTATGAGACAGGCGAAATACCCTCAGACTTCAAGAAGAATATAATAATTCCAATCTCAAAGAAAGCAGGTGTTGACAGATGTGAAAATTACCGAACTATCAGTTTAATAAGTCACAGTTGCAAAATACTAACGCGAATTCTTTACAGACGAATGGAAAAACTGATGGAAGCCGACCTCAGGGAGGATCAGTTTGGATTCCGTAGAAATGTTGGAACACGTGAGGCAATACTAACCTTACGACTTATCTTAGAAGAAAGATCAAGAAAAGGCAAACCTACGTTTCTAGCATTTGTAGACTTACAGAAAGCTTTTGACAATGTTAATTGGAATACTCTCTTTCAAATTCTGAAGGTGGTAGGGAGCGAAAGGCTATTTACAGTTTTTACAGAAACCAGTTGGCAGTTATAAGAGTAGAGGGGCATGAAAGGGAAGCAGTGGTTGGGAAGGGAGTGAGGCAGGGTTGTAGCCTCTCCCCAATGTTATTTAATCTGTATATTGAGCAAGCAGTAAATTAAACAAAAGAAAAATTCGGAGTAGGTATTAAAAGTCATGGAGAAGAAATAAAAACTTTGAGGTTCGCCGATGGCATTGTAATTCTGTCAGAGACAGCAAAGGACTTGGAAGAGTAGTTGAATGGAATGGACAGTGTCTTGAAAGCAGGATATAAGATGAAAATCAACAAAAGCAAAACGAGGATAATGGAATGTAGTCAAATTAAGTCGTGTGATGCTGAGGGAATTAGTTTAGGAAATGAGACACTTAAAGTAGTAAAGGAGTTTTGCTATTTGGGGAGTAAAATAACTGATGATGGTCGAAGTAGAGAAGATATAAAATGTAGACTAGCAATGGGAAGGAAAGCGTTTCTGAAGAAGATAAATTTGTTAACATCGAGTACAGATTTAAGTGTCAGGAAGTCGTTTCTGAAACTATTTGTATGGAGTGTAGCCATATATGGAAGTGAAACATGGACGATAAATAGTTTAGACAAGAAGAGAATAGAAGCTTTCGAAATGTGGTGCTACGGAAGAATGCTGAAGATTAGATGGGTAGATCACATAACTAATGGGGAGGTATTGAATAGAATTGGGGAGAAGAGGAGTTTGTGGCACAACTTGACAAAAAGAAGGGACCGGTTGGTAGGACGTGTTTTGAGGCATCAAGGGATCACAAATTTAGAATTGGAGGGCAGCGTGGAGGGTAAAAATCGTAGAGGGAGACCAAGAGATGAATACACTAACCAGATTCAGAAGGATGTAGGTTGCAGTAGATACTGGGAGATGAAGAAGCTTGCACAGAACAGAGCAGTATGGAGAGCTGCATCATACCAGTCTCAGGACTGAAGACCACAACAACAACAATGTGCTGGATCATGTCTATGCTTTTATATCTTGGGTCGCATTTGTAACGCCAGAAATGCATATCCTCCCATTTCCATCTATGGTACAAAAATTTTTTTCCTTATTTTGTTACCTGAAGATATAACATTTCTGTGTCTTTGTATATTGTAATTGTTCTACTATTTGTATATATATCCCATTTATGTCGATGTATAATTGGTTTGTTTTGTTAATATTATTTGTATTTATACGCTGGGTCTGGCCTAGGGAAAACTATGCTATCGAACGAATATATCGATAGGTTGTGTGGAGAACCAAATTGTTTACGATCTTTGGTAGTGTTAACTCCGTCGCGTGGAGCGCAGGCAGAGAGGAGTCCGACTGGAGTAGTGCAGTGGAGCAGGTGTGTTGTGTGACGCTCCCGCGAATTGCTGCGCTTTCGGGGTTTGGCAGCATGTAATTGCGCTCGAATCGCTATATAGTTTCTGACACGTTGTCGCGGACGGGAAGCATTAGCCGGCTCACATCAAGAGCCCGTTTCGCCTGGTGACCGTGTCGAGAAGAAGGCGCGCCAACATCCAGCTTCTGCAACAGCGACGGCCGACAATGGGTGACTGTCGACACCTGCTCTACCGACGACTGCAAACCTTCAATCAACCAACAAGGAAGACTGGAAGCACGTAAAGTTTCAGAACTGTATGGCAGACCTCAGCTTTTCAAACTTTCAAAATTGTTGCATCAAAAAATTACAGCAACTTAGCTTGAACCTTTGTTGCTCATTGTCCCAATTGCGTTACCAAGCATGGTCCCTTCCTTTTTCGAAATGAACCGGAGTGTCGTTGAAATTCAGACGCCAGCGTTGAAGTATCATTCCATTTCATTGCTTTAATTTCAAAGTTCAGTTAAAGTATTCATAGCTGGCTACAATATTTAGATTACACAAGCACAAATTATGAGTGCGAGTTTTGTTATCATATTTTAGCTTACCTGTGACTACAGCTCAGCTTGGTACGTACTAAATTTTACTATTGTTAATTGTTCAGAAACATTAAACTCAAGTTCAAAGTTAAATCTCTTATTTCTAAATTGCGTAGATTGAAGTAGCTTTTGAAATGATTATTGAGGTAGTCTAATACTAACCGTATTTTATTGAATTTCGTAGTGCTTCAGAAACAAAGCTCACTATTAATTTCAGTCACTAAATTAACTTTCAATTTTCCGGTTTTATTAATTGTTTTGCTAAATTGTCAGAGTGTAGCGAAATTTATTACTTCTGACAAACTTTCAGTTTTCACACTACACGTGTCAACCTTCAGTTGCCACGCTTCTAGTGCTAATTATATGTTACTATACAGTTACTATAGTAATTGTCCATCGGACTGGCGATCGTAATTTTCCCCAAATCTCAAATATCTAATTACTGCTAGTTAATTGTTAACGTAACAGCCGCACATTTACTTTCTTTATTAACTTTACCCCATTTCAAAATTAATTTCCACCAGTTTCATTTGCATTTTTCCTTTCATTTAAATGTAACCCTTTCCTCCCTCTTTACCGACAGATTAACTTCGGTGACGATTGCTTTTCCCAAATTTCCATTAGGTACATGCGGTTTAATTTTTCACTGTCATTAAGGTCGATAAGTGAGGGGGAGGTTACACATTCACATTTGTGGAGTGGCTCTTGAGAGCAAAGTGGGATTTCTGGGAAAAGTATAAAGTTCAGACACTTGGTGAAGAAATGTGGTAGGGAACATTTCAAGTGGGGATGTGATACAGCTAACTTCGTGCAAGACAGGGTAGACAGAATACTGGGTGTGGTCATGTCATGCAGTGAACTTTGTGTAGGAAGATGATATGAGAAGAGTCTTCACGTTGCAATGCAGTTATAGAGTAAAGGGGTAGAATGTGAGCAGCTAACTAGTCAATTAACTTCCGAGGCAAGTAGGACTTTTACTCAGTGAGGTAGAATGATAAAATGTGCTTGAAGGAATGATAAAATGTGCTTCAAGGAACTTTGATGCGATTTCCTTTTTGTTCCAGATTTATTTGAAATCTAGTTCAAAGCATGGGAATCCATTAAATTGGCGAATTTGTGATGATTTATTGATTTCTGGGGACTACTGGGCTGGTGCCTACGTTCGTAGCGTTTCTGTTTTGCACATTCTTCTACCGGTGGCTATGGGTTTATTTATCGACTACTATTTTTTATTTGTAGTTAATTGTTGCTCTTTGAGTTTACATACTGTCTTTTGTTATTTGGAGATTGGGAATGGAGCTGTGTACGTTAAAAAGTGGAGAGCCATGTGGAGAAATCGTACTACTTAAGAGAAATCTTCTGAGTTCAGTGGAGGGGTGATAGGAGCGGAGGCGGCCAGATATATTAACACTGTGTATGGGAATAATGGTATTGGACAGAGCAAGGCACGAAAGTGGTTTTATCGTCTTAAGGAGGATCGCCTTGTTATTAGTGACTCTCCATGTTCAGGAAGGTTTTCGACGTTTTATGAAGATCGGTTAAATGCATAAATCCACAATGATCCACTTCAGTGAGCCACATGTGACAGATGTTATGAACTGTCATCATTCCACCATCGGATGTATGGGTACCGCGCGCTCTTACCCAAAATCAGAAGAATCAGCTTTCTAGTCATCAGTTGTCTCGTGAACAATCTCGAGCATTCCTAAGCTGTATCTTTACTGGTAAAGAGGAATGCGGTCTTTATGCTAACATAAGTAACAGAAAGGATTGACTGAGCCCGAAGAAAGCAGATTCCCCGTACAACGACATGTGCGCAACCACAAAAGATGATATTATGCATCCATTGGAACAGCAACGGTCTGGTACTACTATTTGCTTCCTCATGGTGTAACATTCAATGCTGACATTTATTGCCAAAAAAATGAGACGTCTTGCAGACGCAGTCCAAGAACAACGACCAGGAAACTGCGTAAAGTGATGCTACTCCAAGATAACGTCCACCCGCATTCTGCTGTACTGACAAAAACACCATGCACCCACCATATTCACCTGATCTTGTGCACTCAGATGTTCACCTCCTCCGCTGTTATCGATCAACCTTCTAGAAAATTCCTTTCCGGTTGCCTATGCACTCCGAACATGGCTCGTCGAGTTCTTCGCCTCAAAACAGCGTCATTTCTGTAGTCGCGGAATCGAAAACCTACCCCAGCGTCGGCAGACCGTTGTAAACAGTGAACCAGAATGTATTATGATGAGCAAACTCTCTGTTATGTGTATCTATTGTGTTTATTAAACTTACGGAAACATGCTTCGATCTTATAGACCAACCCAATACTACCAATGTGTAATTTTGATTCCAGTGGGACCGCAGCTCTATATAAGTCGTCTAAATACATTATGAATTAAGTCCAAAAATGTGCTTCTTTTTTTGAGATATTCAGCTAATATACAATGCACTGAATGAAATTTACAATGGAATTAGAAAACAACAAAGCAATAAACTTTCCAGGCCTTACCATAAAAAATGTTGAAAATACACACAAATTCGATATATACCGAAAACCTACCACAATAGGTTAACATTATACATGCTACTTCGTGGCGCCGAAAAGCACATAAACACTACCACTTTCATGCCATGATCAATAGGATAATAAATCTCCCACTGGAATAAGCAGCAATACATAAAACAATAAAAATTTTAAAGTATGTGGCACTACAGGTTGATTATAACCCAAAATTGGTTCAAAAGATATATGATAAAAATACCACACTATTAAAATCAAAAATACGCAATGAAATAACACTTCAGTGAGAAACACAAACCAAACAAATTCACATATATAGCGACAGCATATATACGCTACATATCGAACACACAAAACACAATGTTAAAGAAAACAAACGTACGCCTCATATACCACACTAAATAAATATTAAAAATTAGATCAGGTAAAGTTAAGTTACCAATGCACTCGAATCTAGGTATGTACAAAATTCATTGTAAAGATTGTGATAAGTTCTGAATAGGTCAAACAGGCCAGAACTTTAATACCAGATACAGAGAATACACTAGAAACAAAGAACGCAACCCATCAATGTTCTTTCAACACCTACAGATAGAACAACATACCACAGACAATGTAGAAAAAGCAATTCAGATTTTGCATATAACACCTAAAGGTCACTTACTCAATATTCTGGAAGAGGTCGAAATCTATACACATGCACACAAATATCCACGACAAATACTCAACGAGCAATTAGATCTAAAATATAAACACTGTATAGAATACTTTCTTTAAATCATCGATCATGAAAACGGATAAACAACCAAAGACATAAGCTAAGCCAAACCAATCACACACTCATAGATAAAAATAAACAACACGGTAACTAAGGGAAATCGATAAGTAACTGCTCTGATGTAAACATATCACATAGTTCGTTAAACGTCAGACAAAAAGTTGTTACTCGCAGCAAATAAAATTCAGGCTATAACTTCCAACAAATATAGCCTATGAAAGTTACGTCATAAAATAACTTTAAAAGTCGTAAGAAAAACGCTTAAGTGACTAACCAGCGATGTTATAGGTAAGTTAAGAATTCCGTAAATGTATGGTTGTCAATCTCATATACGACAAGTAGGCTACCGTCTGACCTAGAAAATAGTATATAACAAAACCATTATTTTCAGATCGCCTGATGATGGCAATAGTGCTGAAACAGGCCTGTCGTGATTAAATAAACATCTCAAAAAAAAAGCAGCTTTTTTGACTTAATTCATAACTAGCAATATGATTACGCAGATTTATGGCGCCTTAGCTCCGACTGAATATTACCAATTTTCACCTTTCAAACTGAGTTATAGTAGGGCCAGTATTTCTATGTATTCTTTACGTGACTGAATAAATTATTACTTTATGCAACACAGATTTATTACCAGTTGATAATAACCTCTTATTGGTATTTATTGGTGTTTATTTAACGGCAGTTATTTTAATTTAATAATTTACCTGATTTGATGTTACTTTAGCTATTCGACCGAAGGATGGTAATCTGTAACAGTTACTTTAGCTGTCTTCGATAATGCGCATGTAAGCAGCCATTCACAGTTGACCCAGCGACAAAGTCAAACCACATATTCTGAGCAGGTTCGTGCATATCCCAAATACTAAAAGAGCACGAATGCTTTGATTTTTGTATGTCGTAAACATGCTTTCTCGTCAAGCAATATGATTTGCAATCTATCAGTGTTTCTTAGCAGTTGGTGTGTCACAGCTTCATCTGTTACAAGAGAGTTTGCGGCCTCTTCGACGCAGTCCACTTGTGGAACAGAACTGGTGTAGGGGAAAAGCTAAAATTCCTTGCTAATACAGAAACTGTCGCGTCCTTCGAAGGCTGCCCTGTCAAGTTGATAATGGATCGCCGAGTAGGAACGTCCTGCGGCACGAGTGTCGCCATTCGGGTAACCTTTGCACTCTGCCTCGTCGTAGCCTTGGCACATATAACAACGTCCGTCCAGTCCGAAAGCAACGGCGGTAACCCTGCCGCCACTTGCAAATGCGGGTAATGCATATCCCAGGACACAGAATCCATTATTTATGCCCCCTAACACGAATACATTCTCTTACCAGTACCATGCTATCTTTGCGTTTGACGTTGTTTGTAAAGGTGGTATTAATGAGTATCAAAATTTTTGCAAGCTTTGGCATAATGGCCTTGTTTCTGCAACTTAATAAAAATATCAGTGAGCACAGGAACGTAGCTCTTGTTTCACGTAGGGTATCAAATCATCAGATATACTGTATCATTTCTTCACCGTAGAGTTTTTGGTGTGAAATTTAAGACGTTACTTTGTCCCACATAGTACCGGTAAGCCTCACGCCCGAAATTCACGTAACAATAAACTAAGCAAAACGCAATAGGTAATAGTAAAGTTTCCAGAATGAGATTTTCATTCTGCAGCAGAGTCGGTACTGATATGACACTTCCTGGCAGATCAAAACTGTGTGCCGAACAGAGACTCGAACTCGGGACCTTGCTCGACTTCATCTCCGTCCGGCACACAGTTTTAAACTGCCATGAAGTTTCAGTAGTGAAGTTTGTAAGACGCCCTGGAGGCATCGCTGACTTCGTGTGCTGACGCTACGAGCAACACGCTGTAATTGAAGACATGAAGCTATGTGAAGCCGAGGGTAGCCATCTCAATCCGACCAAAACATTGCTGCTGTAAGCTTGTGTGCATAGGCTTGTCGCTCGCTTTTGGAAGGATTTTGCGCTATTATGGTGACTTGTGTGGTGTTCGGATGTACGAATTGTTCTGATTGTGATGCGAAATCGAAGGGAATAACATTTCATGTGTAAGTTGTCTCGTGTGATTTTACAACTTCATTGTGAATGAACGTGTGCTACATCGGTACTTGTACTATAGCGTGTTTTTCTGCTGTATGATATTAGATTTCCTAAAAATGAAAGTCGGAAAGCTCTGTGGGAGAATGCCGTGAGGAGGAAGAATTGGCGTGCGTCTAAATGGAGCACTATATGTTCTCAGCATTTCCGAGAAGAGCACATAGACCGAACTTCCCTTTCAACAGTAAGGCTCCGAGAAAATGCTGTACCATCAGTTTTCCCTACACACCCAAAACATTTGCAAAAGGTATGTTAATTCAAAGAATTAAATTCTTAGTTTTCAAGTTCACGTTTCAGTATAATACGTACGTATCGTCGATAATCGAAGTGTTGAGTAACTCACTTTGTCTTCATCATGTACCTAATTAAAAGCTAACCCTACATTAACTGGCGTAAAATATAGGCCTAAACAGGACACTGTGTAGATTTGCCATTTTAAGTACCGTATTTAAGTAAATATTGGTGGTAATGAACAGTGTTTCCCAGTAGTGTAACGTAACTGAAATGTCCCAGTACGTATTACAAACAAGATATATTTATGGGGCTTTGGAGGGAGGGTATAGCTAACTTAGTTTTCAGTTTCTATTATTTAGTTTGTGATAGACGTTTATTACTGAATTAACCAAATTCTATCGTTTACATTGAAGGCTAGCTATTCGTAATATTACATTAAAAACTATTTTTAATCAGAAGAAACGCGGAATTTCGCCTTTACGGGATTTTATTTTAATCAAAAACTTTGAAACAACCAATCTGATGACGTTACATGCGTATATGGTGCAATTAGCGACTGTAATACACGCAGCGCTATAGCACACTGGGAATGTTTTGGTCAGAGTGTCATGGCAGCGAGCCACGCCCCCATGGCTTCAAAACGTAGTACGGCTGGGATACGTAGCGCCATCTCCCCTTATTCTTACCTCCATGGTCTCACCCCTATATACCATTCAGGGGTGAGACCAACGTCAATTTTGTTAGTTTTCGTACCCAGCAACAGATGACAACATTTATCACTAAGCTTTTACATTTGAGTGTTAGCCCGTTTTTCGCGCATGTCTAAAATTCTGCCGGCGTGATGTTCTGAATTTCTTTATTAATGCTCTGCTTAAGATCGTCTGTTGTGTAAGGATTGGCAGCATACACTTTGCTTTTAGTGTACCCAGTAGTAGAAATCACACATGCTAATTCCGGGGATCTTGGGCGCCAGAGGACTCTACTGACAAGTCTCTCTTCAGTGAACATCTTTGTGACGTGGGCCATACTTTGATTGGATGTGTGGGAGGATGCTCCATCTTGTAGTATGCAGTCATACGGTTGCTCTACATATGTTATTTGTGCATAGACTGAGTCGAGGATCTCTAGATATCTGGCACTGTTGAAAAATATGGGGCCAGTAATACACATGCCGGACAATGCACACCAAGCACATATCTTCTCAGAGTAGAGAGGAACTCCATCCAGAATATGTGGGCTGTCCTGTGACCAGTACTGTAATTCTGGAAGTTTAAATGACATGACAAATGAAACCAGTTCCCATCTGACATGAAGTAAAGCAAGGCGTCCAAGTAACTGTTTGCAAGTAATGTTAACAGCCAGTTACAATAATGAACTCATTTTTCATGATCCACTAATTTGCACCACACTCGTACGATAGGTTCCTAGATTCATCTCTTTTAGTTCACGGTGTACGAGATACAACTAACTGCTTCAATAGCCTCCTTACCGACTCGGCGCGGACTTCTCGTAGTGTCTGTGCGATTTCCGTCTATAGTTTCAGGGGTCATCACTTTCGCCCGCCTATTTCTCTGCACAATCAGCCCTCCATTTCTCGTAGAGATCTTGAATGGTGCTGGTCATGAGGAAGTTTCTACCAGCATACTTTGCTTGAAACGTTTCTATACATAACTTGGCGGAGCCTGTCTTTATGTAGCACTCCACAATAGTAATGGACTGTTCTAAGGCAAACTGCCCCATTTCTGTAACAACTCAACAATATGGGCTTCTCACAACAACTGACTCACGAACAAACAGCTGTACACAACTTTCCGATAAGATGCAGTGTAACCAATTTTCGAGACAGTGTTACCATTTCACAAACAATTCGCTTAGAGATGAATAACCGGTATGTGAAGCTTACCGGTTTTGTGTGAGACACCCTGTACCGTTCCATAAGATTTCTGGCATGACTTGCGATAATTACGCACAGAGATTTCTGACCATTTTCAGATGTTCACTGACAACAGTACAGTGAGGTTCCCTGTTCTAAACACTGCCGGATCACACTCGGTGAGCCCCATTGTTGTGCATGCGCTGCGTGAGCGCATGGACGTATGATGCAACTCTATGAGGTGCTGACAAGGGGACAACAGGCCAGTTAGACTTCTGCACTTTTTATATCAATAATTAGCTATGCTTATGACAGAAGAGGTTTTATAAATTCGCTGTAGAAACATTAATTGACATACTGTTATGAAAGTCAACATTCATATAGAAAAAAAAAAGTTTTGTACAGCTGCAGCTCCACTTCAGATTTCTGCCAGCCAGAACTGTGAGCTCGCTTGAAGACTGCTTTTCAACAGATTGATAGGGACGACATGCTGCACCGAATGTGGGAAGAACTTGATATACACTTGATATCTGCAGTGTGTCAAAAAAGCCTTTTTGAGTTTTGCCGTGTGTGTGTGTGTTTGTGTGTGTGTGTGTGTGTGTGTGTGTGTGTGTGTGTGTGTGTGTGTGTGCAGAAACCCTGTCATACAATGTCAAGTAGTATAGCTGCAGCTGCAGCAAAACCTGTGCAATCGCTTCAGTCATTTGTAATAACCTTGTCTGTCATTAAGGAGGTCAGGCTTCGATTCCTAACAGGGCTAAAATTTTAACAAAGGTCCAACTATGTAATCCTAACATTTTGTAGCAATAGGACCAGAAAAAATTGTATTTCATAAACAATTTGTTACAAATCTGACACAGTTACAGAACATATATTTTGGCTACTAGTTTCGAGACAGTTGGTTCACTCTGAAGCCTTACCTGCTGGGGCTGTACTGAAAGTGCCTGATCTTAATGACCACCATCAAAAATTGGTAACAGATGCATCGCACATTGGCGATAGATAAATGGCACAATGCAAATATGCTTACTATACAAATCAGAATCAAACTCAGACGTGAGAATGAGCCGACACTTGCAGTCCGGGGTGATATGTTACAATACAGCATCACCGCTCTACTGCGGTCTGGCTGTGTTGGTGAGGCAGTGGATTTCCACAGGGCAGTGACTGCGTCACTGCAATTCACTTTGGAGGTGTGGCGGTAGGACTTGTAGTCCCGTACCACCCTCTGACGGTGATAGTGCTACATGAGTCAGGCGGAAAAATTTTGCCTAACGTGGGCGGGGAGAATGAGCCAGTCGGTTTGAAACTAATCACCAAAATATACGTACTGCAACTGCGAGAAATTTATAAATAGCTCTTCATGAAAGATCCGTAAAGCGTAAAATGCATAAAGATAAAAAATAATTATATATATATATATATATATATATATATATATATATATATATATATACAGGGTGTTTCAAAAATGATCGGTATATTTGAAACGGCAATAAAAACTAAACGAGCAACGATAGAAATACACCGTTTGTTGCAATATGCTTGGGACAACAGTACATTTTCAGGCAGACAAACTTTCGAAATTACAGTAGTTACAATTTTCAACAACAAATGGCGCTGCGGTCTGGGAAACTCTATAGTACGATATTTTCCACATATCCACCATGCGTAGCAATAATATGGCATAGTCTCTGAATGAAATTACCCGAAACCTTTGACAACGTGTCTGGCGGAATGGCTTCACATGCAGATGAGATGTACTGCTTCAGCTGTTCAATTGTTTCTGGATTCTGGCGGTACACCTGGTCTTTCAAGTGTCCCCACAGAAAGAAGTCACAGGGGTTCATGTCTGGCGAATAGGGAGGCCAATCCACGCCTCCTCCTGTATGTTTCGGATAGCCCAAAGCAATCACACGATCATCGAAATATTCATTCAGGAAATTAAAGACGTCGGCCGTGCGATGTGGCCGGGCACCATCTTGCATAAACCACGAGGTGTTCGCAATGTCGTCTAAGGCAGTTTGTACCGCCACAAATTCACGAAGAATGTCCAGATAGCGTGATGCAGTAATCGTTTCGGATCTGAAAAATGGGCCAATGATTCCTTTGGAAGAAATGGCGGCCCAGACCAGTACTTTTTGAGGATGCAGGGACGATGGGACTGCAACATGGGGCTTTTCGGTTCCCCATATGCGCCAGTTCTGTTTATTGACGAAGCCGTCCAGGTAAAAATAAGCTTCGTCACTAAACCAAATGCTGCCCACATGCATATCGCCGTCATCAATCCTGTGCACTATATCGTTAGCGAATGTCTCTCGTGCAGCAATGGTAGCGGCGCTGAGGGGTTGCCGCGTTTGAATTTTGTATGGATAGAGGTGTAAACTCTGGCGCATGAGACGATACGTGGACGTTGGCGTCATTTGGACCGCAGCTGCAACACGGCGAATGGAAACCCGAGGTCGCTGTTGGATCACCTGCTGCACTAGCTGCGCGTTGCCCTCTGTGGTTGCCGTACGCGGTCGCCCTACCTTTCCAGCATGTTTATCCGTCACGTTCCCAGTCCGTTGAAATTTTTCAAACAGATCCTTTATTGTATCGCTTTTCGGTCCTTTGGTTACATTAAACCTCCGTTGAAAACTTCATCTTGTTGCAACAACACTGTGTTCTAGGCGGTGGAATTCCAACACCAGAAAAATCCTCTGTTCTAAGGAATAAACCATGTTGTCTACAGCACACTTGCACGTTGTGAACAGCACACGCTTACAGCAGAAAGACGACGTACAGAATGGCGCACCCACAGACTGCGTTGTCTTCTACATCTTTCACATCACTTGCAGCGCCATCTGTTGTTGAAAATTGTAACTACTGTAATTTCGAAAGTTTGTCCGCCTGAAAATGTACTGTTGTCCCAAGCATATTGCAACAAACGGTGTAATTCTATCGCTGCTCGTTTAGTTTTTATTGCCGTTTCAAATATACCGGTCATTTTAGAAACACCCTATATATATATATATATATATATATATATATATATATATATATAAAAGAAAATAAAATAAAAAAGCTGCGTTTAGTTTGACAGTTCTATCACACGTCTCCATAACAAGAAAGATCAGTTTCAGAGTTATAGATAGATACATACATAATGTATAAAGGAGTAACGATGTTACTGTAAATCTAGGAAATTCTTGACAGAGTTTTACAGATTTTTACACGACAGTCTAACAGACGTTAAGTTGGACATAGGCTGGATGCTTGGGAATATGAAGAAGGATAGCGTAGTTACCCCAAATCTTGAAAATTTCTTGGCCGCGCGGGAAAGCCGTGCGGTCTAAGGGGCCTTTCCACGGTTCGCGCGGCTTGCCCCGCTGGAGATTCGAGTCCTCCCTCTACAAATGACTCCACTTAATGCAACTTTGCATACACCATAGCTCACCGCGTCAGAGGTTAGAGTCCTACCTCGAGCATGGGTGTGTGTGTTGTCCCTAGCGTAATTTAGTTTAAGTTATATTAAGTAGTGTGTAAGCCTACGGACCGATGACCTCAGCAGTTTGGTCCCATACGAACTTACCAAAAATTTCCAATTTGCAAAATTTCTTGACCAATATATTTCACATTTTTACACGGTACTCTAACTACCATTCGGACGGACGTAGGCAGATAAGCTATATATTTTTGTAATACATGTAATATATACATACACATGTGATAGATAAAGCGGGAACCACCGCTTCTACAAATCTCGAACTTTCTTGACTGATTTACTTCCATTTATTACATGATGCTCCAATGAACATTCAGACGGACATACGCTACATATTTCTGGAATATGTTACATGTATAAGTATATACATAATATATAAAGGAGAAACATCTTTACCAAGAATCTCAACAAAATCTTAATGAGTTTACTTCTAATTCTTGCACGATTCGCTACCGAATATTCAGACGAACGTTGAAACGGGGAGGAGGAGAAGGAGAGAGAGAGACGGAAGGAGGAGAAGGTTATGCACATATAGATGTGAGGACGAGATGTACTGAGAGAGAGAGAGAAGGGATGAGAAGATGGGGAAAGACTGGAGGTGCGAGGAGACGAATTTAGGATATATATGCAGTTCCATTAACCGCTAAGCGTTGCCAGGTTCCCCAATTTTTCATAAAAATGACAATTAGGTATCTGTTAATCAGCGTATATTTGATAAATTTTACAATTAAATGGTGTAGGTATTGTACTGAAAGGATAAAAACGAAAAATAGTTATGATCGATACGGGACTCGAATCAGCGATCCAGCGACTACAACTCTCGCAGCACAATCTTTACGAATTATCCTCTTAACTGAAACGCTCATGAAACAAGCAGCTTTGCTAAAAAATTCACATCAGCGTGGAATTAAACCCGGGCCACCTGTGCGGTACAAAAGCGTTCTATCACAGAGCCTTACAACCTATCAAATATGGAAATGGAAATGAAGTCCCATACTTCTTTATAGAGCGTAGGGGAACGATGCGGGAGACCCGCACCGCCTTACTAGGCAAGGTCCTAATGGACGTGGTTTGCCGTTGCCTTCCTCCGACCGTAATGGGGATGAATGATGATGATGAAGACGACACAACAACACCCAGGCATCTCGAGGCAAGAAAAATCCCTGACCCCGCCGGAAATCGAACACGGGACCGCGTGCTCGGGAAGCGAGAACGCTACCGCGAGACCACGAGGGGCGGACAACCTATCAAATAGCGGACCTTTACTTAACGGTTTTAAAGAGCATCTTTGACACTCTTGGACCACTTCAAATTCGATTTTCCTGAGATATTTTGAGAGTGGCACAGCATTGCTTCGGAGGACTAATATTTAAGTTCTGAACTTCACTAATATTTCAGTTCTGAACTTCATGCACCATAAATAATAATAATAATAATAATAATAATAAATAGAAAACGCAAATTTGATTGCTGTGTGGCCTCCTTGTGAGAGCGCACTCTCTGGCGGGAACTCGCCTCCGTGATGTAAGACTGACTGTCGTCACACAGTAAAATGGAAAAATGAATTTCACCACCGATTGTGACGATAATGGTTGGTCACGTGTTGCTATGGGTATGAGAGGCTGGAGACCTATTCTGAACATCACGTTGCAAGGCATCCCAGATATGCCCAATAATGTTCATGTCTGGGGAGTTTAGTGGCCTGAGGAAGGGTTTAATCTCAGAAGAGTGTTGCTGGAACCAATCTGTAGCAATTCTGGACGTGTGGGGTGTCGCATTCTCCTGCTGGAATTGCCCAAGTCCGTCGGAATGCACAATGGACGCGAATGGATGCAGGTGGTCAGACGTACATATTGCTTTATATATATAATGGAAAAATTGTAAATCAATACAATTTCAATTTTTATTATTGATTGAGAGCAAATGTATTAGTAATTTTAAGGTAACTTTTTCTCACTCCATCACTTCCTCTCACAACATAAATATCGTTAGAGTATTCTAGTTTCGTGAAGAGTAGTCTCACTGTGACGGAGTTTCCAATGTTGTATTACAGGTGCCATTAAGAGAAAGTTATTCATATGTTTTAACTAGGAAACTTAGCTAGGTCCTTCTAATTACATGAAATGAATGAAATTGTTTTTGGAGGTGGTGAAACTTCAGCTGCTTTTGAACTTAGCAGCGTGAATAATTATCTTTTTGACATTTGTAAGATTGCGTTTGATTCCAGTAGAGCGTAGAATCACTCTTTTCGTCAGTTGTGCGTTGAGATCACGTGTGTGGCAGGCGCCTTGCTTAAGGAACTGCTGATCCGGAGCCTAGTCACTCACATTAGAAGAAGTACACCAAGAGAAGTGATCATTACACTACGCACAGGACGAAGTTTTTTCTGTTACCGGATTTCAGGCAAAAGCTAACAGAAGGGCATCTTCCCGATTGGTAAGAGCCTCAGATAGCGGTATTTCTACAGATTCATTGATAATGGAGTTGGGTCACAGTTTTCGTTGCATTGTGTTTCATCGAATGGCCAATAGAAACAGAGTGCTCTGCGATTGCAGATTTAGTGGTTTTGAGAAGGTGAGTATGCGCTGGCTTTCCGCAGTGTGCGCCTGAAAAGTGCGCTTCGTTTGCCCTATTATGACAGTTTTTGCACTCGCGAGGAGAGTTATAAATACCTTCTTCGCATCAGTCTAAGTCGTCTCTGGCGGATCGCAGGAGCGTCGAAATTTTTGTTGAAGAAGAATGACAACATGCATACACCGTAAACAATTAGTGCCACCCCACAACCAAAGATTACCATCGGCAGAAGCTATAGACAGTGAACACTGTGCATAGGCGTCGGATCTCTGCATCCTCTGTGTTATATTTCTTGGCCGGCACAATGCCGCAGACCGATATTTTTAAACTTCCTTGGGCAGTGAGCATTTGTTGCAATTGTGGCTTGAAAATGACGGGCTGTACACCTGCTGAGATATCGTCTGTTGTCGAAGACCGCCTCCTAAGTTGATTTAGCATTTGATACCGCCGGAGATATTATATTTGTCATTCCCTTCTTGTTTTTAATTCTTTCCTGGCGCTATTACTACTACGAAAACTTTCACGTATTACCTCGTCTGGTGTAGCTGGAGCACCTGAACATTTCTGCAGAGCAACCGTTATCTTCTGTCGATCACGTGTTCTTTTGCTGGACGATATAATACTAGAAGAATGCCGGCCGCTACTTTGCGACACTTTTCGTTCCCATTGGATACCATTGTTACCTTCGTCTTGAACGTTTCTTAGTGTAATTGTTGTGTCCGGAGCTCGTGGTCGTGCGGTAGCGTTCTCGCTTCGCGCGCCCGGATTCCCGCCTTAGATTCCAGGCGGGGTCAGGGATTTTCCCTGCCTCGTGATGACTGGGTGTTGCGTGATGTCCTTAGGTCAGTTAGGTTTAAGTAGTTCTAAGTTATAGGGGACTGATGACCATAGATGTTAAGTCCCATAGTGCTCAGAGCCATTTGAACCATTTTTTTTTAATTTGTAATTGTTGTTTTTGCGATGGGGCAGCGGAAGATGTGGGCTCCTTAAATCACTCTTCTCAGAAATCGGCCACAGTCACGAGGACCTTTGTGCGAAAACATTAGGACCGGTTTCGCACCACGTAGCGGGGAGAGCGGAAGGTAAACCACATCGTGGTGCCGACGTATCACTCCCCCCTCCACCCTTCTTCCTAGGTGACAAATTAGTGTTACTTCCAATGCCAGAGTCACAGGCCGGAGAAGTATAAAAGAGCTGTCACCTACGGAGGAAGATACACTTGGTGCTGTACTCCACGTCCGTATAAACCTCTCCATCGCACTTACTCAGCTTGCCAATATGAACACTGTAAGTATATGAAGATTTTGGCGCTCAGCTTACAAAATCAGTTTGCTTTTTCGATATGCCATTCTGACGGCACTCTTCTGTGTAAGAAGCTTATTCCATTTTTTTTTTTTTTTTAATTCATGAACGCATCGCTGTTACGAGTATTCTTAAGTCGGCTTCCGACTTTGCCTTATTGCTGTCAGCCGTTCCGCGCCTGAATTCATTGTACATTCATAATCGTAAAGTACTCACGGAACTCTAGTTTGTCAGTACACTCCCTTTGCCATTTAGCGCTTCTCTTAAATCTACATACATACTGCATCCTAGAAACAGTCTCTCGGTAGCAGCTAACTCATTTTACCACGAAATGTTATCATCTACGTGTGAGTTTTTGAGTTCGAGTACCCGTCTTGCATACACATTTAATCTGCCACCAAATTTCATAATCTAGTTATTCTGTACACTTGTACAACTTCAACGGTCCCGCTACATCTACATGTACTTGTACACAGCGTAGTCATTATACATTCAATCGAGGGGGTACTTCACAATAATGTCTGCGACTTCCATTCCCAATCTAATCTCACATATAGCGACGACAATATGACTCTGCAATCTTTACGCATCTCTACGGACTCCAGCGTCCCTTAATCCACTCTAGCTGGGCCTAGACGAGGTGTATCATGGATAATGCCTACTGTTGCACATTAAACGTCAAGTGCCAATTCTCGAGTTTCACCAGAACTACATTACATTTTCGTAACATTCCGACATGGTCTGCCCTACACTGTCTTATAAACTATACTAACCTGTCGGTATCGTAACAAATTTAAGAGCTCTGGTTGCTTATCCAATTACTGATGTTAGGTAGTAGTTTCATTTCATATAGGTTCATGGTATTTGCCCCAAGATACAGCAAAACGACACGACAAGACCCACACTTTTACCACTGAAAAACAATCAAATACCATCACACTTTTTCTTATTACTAAGGCGTTGACGTTTATTTCTCCAACTTTAGAAAATGCTTTTTATTAGGTACGAAGTGGTGTTATTCTCCAAGTTGTTCTGCATTTTCCACAAACCACCCTGACAAAATACTCTCCTTTATAGTATCATCGTAAGCAAAGAGTCTTACAGTTCTGCTAACCTATCTGGTGAACTATTCACACATGCTGGAAACGTTAGTAGCCTTATTACGCATCTTTTGTTGAACATTCGCTGTGGATTATAAAGAACTCGTCTTACCATTCAAATAAGTTCCTACTCAGTCACACGTCTCTAAACATAGCAGAATCGTATCACGCTTACCAGAATGATCTAACGTCTTTCGCAAATATAGGAAAACGGAGTCTCTTTATCCGCGGCAACTATGCGGCAAATACCGTGCTTCAAAATGAGAACTGTATTTCAACTGAGTGGTTTTTCGTGAATCAGTGCTGAATCGTTAGGAACTTCTCTCTTCCAGGATCGTCCTAATAATCGAGCTTACAATATCGTCTAGATTGAAGGAAGAGGCAAACGTTGGGGAATTGGCTTGTAATGCAGAGCGACCATTCTCCTGCCCTTCAGGTGTTAAGATAACAAAAAATATTGGTGTGTAAGCAATGTCCCGTGTTCATCTCACAGTAATGATTTTTAATATGTTTATTCCTCGTTTATTCTCTGCAGTGACACTTTCGTTTCGTGTTTGAACTGTTCACCTAATTTTTTGCATACTTTCAGAACACCATATCTGTAGCAAAATCACATACATTTACACATCTGTCTTCAACCAATAATCGATCTGAAATATGTTATGTCAAAAAGTAAATATCCATTCCGAGGATAATTTTGAACACTTCTGTGGTGTAGAAGGAATGGTTTTTTCCAGATCTTCTACCCTTGATTCAAAAGTTGAGCTATCTTCTCAGATCCTATAGAGGGGCAAGAAGTGATCAGCACACACAAAATGGCAGAATAGGCTGAGCCTGCAAGCCTCAACCTCTGAGTCGCAATTAGTTAAGCACTTCATTTGCGAACAGTAGTACGAATGTTGGGGCATAGTTCAGTAAGTCTGTCGAATTGAACACAGTTCGAAATCTCAATATACCTGTGACAACACATAACTGGTTATATAAGTGCCCTGACACGGTTGAAAGGCATGGAATAAGAATTAACGGTTGTGTAAGACTTTGCCTACGACAAGTACTTAGAAATGGAGATCATGCTTCGATTAGGTGAGCTGTTAACGGATATCAGTGGAGGAGTTTTCAAAGCAGTCGGTCTTGCCTGGATATCTTAAATGCGGATAACTTCATGGGGAATTTTTGGATATAAGGTCAGCTATCACTGGTGGGATTGTGCCGTTTAATATAGAGGCTCTCTGGGTCATTACTATTGTGGCACAACTGTTCACTGTCTCATTACGTCCATGGAGCGTAGTATTATGCATTTAGTGGTGAAAACTTGAACGTAACCAATGACTTTTCTTGTGATGGAAGTCAACTGCGGTTTGTTATGTAAAACTGTACAACACACGTAACGAAATCGGTACTTAGTTGTTGACACCATTTAACAACGTTGCCAGGTATACTTACATTTGAAAAGGACTTTGCTATGTAGACTGCAAATTTCTGCCGTTGATCACCATGACAATACGACTACAGTGAATTTTGGCTCAACGATCATGGTATACTGCGATTGTAAAATAAAAGTAAGCGGCTAAGAGTGAAAGTTGGTCGAGGAAAACGAAATATAGTGTATTCATAACACTTCGTCATCTTCCAGATTTGCAGTCTGCAGAACAATGAAGTCTTCGATAACATTTGGTAATAAGCTACCATAAGCAGAAAAAGAAGACCGATATCTTGTCCATGTCTGTTTGGTTTCTGACGGGTATGTCACCTTCATCCATGTATTTTATCGCACAGAGTGACTAGACGGTCAGCTGACTGCCTATATATTTTTTATTGAGGTTGTCTGTGGTGTATTTAACGTACATCATTATTTTTCCATATCTTGTGATATGTGCCGGTACTGAACACTAAAGGAATGTATTCATTTTCTCTATTTACCATAAGTCTGTGATGTTAACTTGTTATCCCGTGTATATCTAATCATCAAAATGCATTTTCGCAACAGAATTAGTGAGTGTAGTTGCTTTTAGTATGTTAATTTAATTTATGTGTCGGATACTGTAAACTGTGTACATTCCCATGGACGACTTTTCAGTACAGTTTCCACATTCTTCAACATTTACAATGTAATATGAACTTCAAACACTGAAAAAGCTGGTGACTCAACTTTCTAGAGCACGTAATCATTCTTGAAACATTCAGTGTCATTTCTGAAGAAGTAAAGAAGACCAGGCATGACGTCCCGTCTACGAGCAGATCATATGCGACTGAGCACAAACTCCGTTTGGGTAAGGGTCGGGAAGGAAGTCATATGCGTTTGTTTGAAATGAATCACGCTCACATTTGTCTTAAGCGATATTACAGATCCCAGTGACAAAAGGTGAATCTGGATGCCAGAATGGCGATATGAACTGCGTCCCCAGTTCCTTAACCACTGCAGCACTTCGCTCGGTCATTGTCGGTCCATTAACCTTGTATAAAGCGTATGAAAATTCTGAGGAGCGTAAAAAAATATATTTGTACTATGAGCCGCGCCGCTATTCCTCTGACAGTTACTAACTAGTTAACAAAGGCCATATGTGCAGCAGATACGGAAAAAGATTTTTTTTATACAGTGTGCCAAAAGTGAACGTACACGTTCTGACGTAAAGATTAAATGTTGTCTGAGAAACAAATCCATCGGTATTTTTAAATATATACTGAAATTAATAAACTGACCCTTATTCACATTGTTTTCAGTTCAAAAAGCCCTTTACAAGCATAACAGTGAGATGGTTATTTACACCTGAGTACTAAAACATCCACATTGTAAATCAGGACAATTCTAGTACTTATCCAGTTTTTGTCTCCAATGTGGTGAGACGATTCTTTGAATTCCACAACTTGTAATTCCACAGCCCACCACAGAACATTCTACTACGTAGTTATTGTAGGTCGTGATGCAACGTGTGGCATCAAAATCCAAACATCTTGTGTTAGTTTCAAGCTCAGGCGTTTCCACAGATAACACACAGAGGCCTAATTTATGTGAGAATTCCATACGATAAATGTCTTAGTCGTGTTCAGTGTAACAACGGCGTGATGTCAGCGTGGTCCCAGTATCTGGAATTCGGCGATAAAATCCTGAGACCTTCATTTCCATCGGTTTATTCTCTTACAAACCGTGCTCTGTGACCGCCGACTTCTTGGGGTACATTAGTTAAGTATTTCACCGGTTTCCTCGACACCGCCGGCCGTTGTGGCCGAGCGGTTCTAGGCGCTTCAGTCTGGAACCGCGCGACCGCTACGGTAGCAGGTTCGAATCCTGCCTCGGGCATGAATGTGTGTGATGTACTTAGGTTAGTTAGGTTTAAGTAGTTCTAAGTTCTAGGGGAATGATGACCTCAGTAGTTAAGTCCCATAGTGCTCAGAGCCATTTGAACCATTTGAACCCGACTTTTCCCGATACCGCGCCGGTTGCGCTGTAAAGGCTGTAGGCACCTTTCTCTACGTAATTTTTTCCGTATCCACAAGTTGCACTGTAGTGGTGGTCCGCTTAATCTGCCATTTTGAGTCTATGTTTTTTCGGAACACGTTTCTGAGGTGTTTCAGTTTCCCGGGCAGATTATCAGCGTCTGAGATATTGTGCACCCATTCAGCTAGTGATTTTAGTACCCTATTTCTCAGTGCAGGGTGATGACGGCAATGTGCTCGTAAACAAAGGTCAACGGCTTTTCTTCTGATACCCACCGTGGTCATGGATGCCATCAGCTTTTCTCTTGTTCATGACGTCCAGGAATTGTAGACTTCCTTCTACTTCGGTTTCTATAGAGAACTTTTAGATGTTGGGATATATGGAGTTCACATATATAAGGAGGCCAGGAAGTTTGTGCCTTCAAAGGGGCTGAAAAGGCAGATGCGTTTGCGTTTGACGACGTCAGGGTCTTTTTCTGGAAGTGCTCCATAAACAAAACGGTTCAAATGGCTCTGAGCACTATGGGACTCAACTGCTGAGGTCAATAGTCCCCTAGAACTTAGAACTAGTTAAACCTAACCAACCTATGGACACCACACACATCCACGCCCGAGGCAGGACTCGAAACTGCGACCGTAGCGGTCTCGCGGTTCCAGACTGCAGCGCCAGAACCGCGCGGCCACTTCGGCCGGCTCCATAAACAAATTACCTGTCACTGGGGAGACTAGGTTGCCCACTCCTACTCCATCAGTTTGCTCAGAGTATTCTGCATTAGATACGGAAGGCTATAATGTGCCCGTAAAGGTCGGTGGTCTTTTCGTCAAATTTCTGGTCACTGAGTTCTAGTGACTCACGTGGACGCACAGTGGTGAATAACGAAACCATGTCAAAGCTCAACATGATATCTAAATATTTCAGCCTGAAGTTGCTAGGCGTTTCACAAAATCCACAGAATCGCGGATGAGATGTGGGAATTTACATACTTATGGACTTACTATCATTGTCAGGCATGTTGCCAGCTAATATGTGGAATTGTGTTGTTGCTGACAATAGGGCATAGCGGCGCCCCCTCTTTGTGTAGCTCGAGGAGTCCATAAGGCCTTCGTGGTACAGGTCTTTGTGGTTACAGTTCCTTGATGACCCCCCCCCCCCCCCCTGGCAACTCTGATCACCAGAGAATCGTCCTGTCTTGTTCTCTAGCTTGTTGGTGGGATCAGCTTTGATCTTCCTTCATGAGTCGTCTTTTTTTTAGCGTGTAGTGTAGTCCTTATGGGAGTGAAGAACAGTGGCACTGCCTTTGATAGCAAGTCAGACAACAATCTCAGACCATTTTTACGGAATTTTCTACATCTACATCTACATCAATACTCGGCAAGCCACCTCACGGTGTCTGGCGGAGTATACTTTGAGAACCTCTATCGGTTCTCCCTTCTATTCCAGTCTCGTATTGTTCGTGATAAGAAAGATTGTGGGTACGCCTCTGTGTGGGCTCTAATCTCTCTGATTTTATCCTCATGGTCTCTTCGCGAGATATACTTAGGAGGGAGCAATATACTGCTTGACTCCTCGGTGAAGGTATGTTCTCGAAACTTCAACAAAAGCCTGTACCGAGCTACTGAGCGTCTCTCCTGAAGAGTCTTCCACTGGAGTTTATCTATCATCTGCGTAACGCTTTCGCGATTACTAAATGATCCTGTAACGGAGCACGCTGCTCTCCGTTGGATCTTCTCCAGCTCTTCTGTCATCCCTATCTGGTGCGGATCCCACACTGGTGAGCAATATTCAAGCAGTGGGAGAACAAGTGTACTGTAACCTAGTTCCTTTGTTTTCGGATTGCATTTCCTTAGGATTCATCCAATGACTCTCAGTCTGGAATCTGCTTTACCGACGATTAATTTTATATGGTCATTCCATTTTCAATCACTCCTAATGCGTACTCCCAGATAATTTATGGAATTAACTGCTTCCAGTTGCTGACCTGCTATATTGTAGCTAAATGATAAAGGATCTTTCTTTCTATGAATTCGCAGCACATTACACTTGTCTACACTGAGATTCAATTGCCATTCCCTGCACCATTCGTTAATTCATTGCAGATCCTCCTGCATTTCAGTACAATTTTTCATTGTTACAACCTCTCGATATACTACATTATCATCCGCAAA
Source organism: Schistocerca serialis cubense (assembly GCF_023864345.2). Classification (NCBI taxonomy): domain Eukaryota; kingdom Metazoa; phylum Arthropoda; class Insecta; order Orthoptera; family Acrididae; genus Schistocerca; species Schistocerca serialis. Next base: position 17,446,346 of record NC_064646.1, read on the forward strand.
AAGCCTCAGTGAACTTCCGATGTTATCCACAAGGTCATTTATGTATATTGTGAATAGCAACGGTCCTACGACATTCCCCTGCGGCCCACCTGAAATCACTCTTTCATCGGAAGACTTCTCTCCACTGAGAATGACATACTGTCATCTAGGAACTCTTCAATCCACTCACACAATTCGTCTGATAGTCAATATGCTCTTACTTTGTTCATTAAACGACTGTGGGGAACTGTATCGAACGCCTTGCGGAAGTCAAGAAACATGGCATCTACCTGGGAACCCGTGTCTATGGCCCTCTGAGTTTCGTGGACGAATAGCGCGAGCTGGGTTTCACGCGATCGTTTTTTTCGAAACCCATGCTGATTCCTACAGAGTAGATTTCTAGTCTCCAGGAAAGGCATTATACTCGAACATAATACGTGTGATAATGCTTGGCTTCGTAGTCTTAGTTCTCGACGGATCGCGAAAAGTTTCACTCTGCACTTCTTCTGCTGCTGTATGCGGTAGTCAACGCAACCTGTTCAACTGCAGTGACGGTGTTTGCGACCGGTGTTGATTTAGGGTTGGGGCGAAGTTCAGCCCCCTCTTCAGAACTGAAACGGCGTCATCACTCAGCTGCATGTTACAATGATGATAGTGTTACACGGGATCTCCAGTGATGGTTTGTCAACGAGACTCGAATATTTTTATGTTTCACGTCCTGTAACCTTCCGTGTCCCGTTGGACGCTATCGACCGGCAGTACCCCCATTGTCTGTTATGTCAACATGTACGCCGGCAGAAACTGAAGGATCACAAATGAATAACTGTTGTCAGTTTCAAAATCTGTCACATACAGACGCGTGACAGACAACGCAACTAAAAGAAATAACATATTTACCTCAAATAAATGTTCCTTTGATCTGATGTAGTATTGATCTGTGGCACCAAGACCGTCGTTTGACCGAAACAGACTGCTGGCATATGAAAACACATTACAGCAGCCGTAGGTTGTTCCGCGATGCGTTTCTTTAAATGCACTGAAGCATATATCTAACAGGGACCGAAACGTAAATGATAACTTTTTCTCGTAATCACTAAATCTTGTCCGAGAAGTCACTCTGTTTTAAAAGACACATTCGGATTAACGTATTGACACTTCACATTACATTAAATCCAAAAACGGTTCACCAGTATAACACTGAGGTGTTTCTATACATCTGGACAGTACTGTATTCGCATTATAAGTCAAACGTAGAATTCTGATACTTACCCAATCGTTCTCTCCAGCGTGTTGAAATAATTTCCTGAATCCCAAAACTAGGTTTTCCATACAGCGCCATTGAACATTTCACAACATAAATTCTAGAAAGTGCAGAATCAAAGACGAAACGTGTAGTGTTAGCTTCATTCTTGGACTTTTCCACACGTGATGCAGTACCCTTCGAGACAATTACATTTGATAACACATGTTCAGCTTATTGTAAAGACCGGTAACCAGGTCTGAATACAGAACTGGTTGGATGTGCACTTAACAGTAATTCAGTTTGTGATACACTTTAAGTAAGATTCGGGAGGACGACGGTTCAATCCCATCTCCAGCCATCCTGATTTAGGTTTTCCGTGATTTCTCTAATCGTTTCAGGCAAATTCCGAGATGGTTCCTTTGAAAGGGCACGGCCGATTTCCTTCCCCATCCTTCTCTAACCCGAGCTTGCGCTCCGTCTCTAATGACCTCGTTGTCCACGGGACGTTAAACAACACTAACCTAACCTAACCTTTAAGTAAGGGAATATAGACTGACAACTACTTTTACTCATATCAGACGTGCAGTATATTTCGGATTAACCATTTGGTGAGATATGATGTAAAATGACCTCATAGGCTCAGCTGCCGGTGAATACACACACATTACAGAAGCGTTTTTTGATGGCATCAGGCAGTTCCATAAATGCACTGAAACTTTGTTCCATTGATTACAGGAAAAAATTTAACATACTGAGGGACTGTCGCAGAGGGGCCTTTTACCTGCAAGGTGTAGTACAAAGGACAGTTCTCACTTGACCTAACCCAATGGGACGGAGCGGACCTTCAAAGCCTCTCACAATGGATTTCAAATGGTGGCATTCACGCAGGCCATCAACAGAATGGAATGGAACGGGACGTTACGATTTCTCGGGAAGGAAGTTTTGAGCTGCAGTTCTCGTCTGCTACGTCGTAGATTGACATATTTTCGCCGCCCTGCCTCATTTTGCCGTTGTGGACTTCTCGTTTTTCCTCCTTCTTATTATTTACTTTACTATTTGGCATTGATTTTGTGGCACTATGCGAATGTTCCATGACTATTTAGATACTTTTTCCATAGAACGTTCTTGCACAAGAGAAGGTACCTAACTGAACGTGGAAGGTGATGCAGGTTTTACAACACATGGACGTAGACGAATACTATGATGTGTACTAATAATGACATAAATGGGTAAATTAATTTTCATCAAATAATATTTTTTAGTGGGGAATAAGTCATATTTATAAAAGGAGAAACGTACATATATTTTGGCCTTATTACTTACCTAGTAAGAGGAAAATACCATGATTAAAGTAAACAACACAATTTAGTACCTTATAGGAATTCTTTGATGTGTTTGTGTGTATGCATATTTTAATTGGCAAGTAAATATCGAAATTTTTCCTGTTGTTCCACTTTCCAGCAGTTTGCCATACAATCTATACCAAGAGCATCCACAACGAAGTATTCTCTTGCCAGTTATAAGCTTTGTCAGTGGTGGTTTCGTAATTGTGATACTATATTACGATTTTTATATCACGAATGGTACCTGTTAGTTCCAGTTACACTGCTCTGTGCTGGGGTAAGGCCACCTGACGATTTGACATTCCGTCTAGTGAGCTCACACCACCATTTGACGGTGATGTCGCCTACATTTCTATTGTTCCATCGACGTGTGTCGGCTCAAGCCTGCGCCTGTTTGCCCGCAGGTGTTCGCCGTGGTGATGGCGTGCGCTGCGGCCGCCGCCAACGCCTTCTTACCGCTGCCCGGCATCCCGAGCACCACCAGTCTTCCGCACCAGCCTGAAAAGCCAATGGACAGCAGCGTCCCCGGAGTGTTCGGTGTGAGTGGGGTGAAAGTTGCTGAAAACAGCTTCAATCCCACTGTGATCTTAAACAGCTCCGGCTATCCCTCTTTCAATAAACCGAATTACGGCTGATCCCTTGAAGTTTATTCCGGATGCTGTGGTCCCCTCGCGGGTGGTTTCTGCCCGTACCAGTACTAGGCCTACCGAGCACCCAGACGGTTCATCAGATGAACAACTCTACGACATCTTATATACTTGAGATGATGTATCCAGTTTGCGAGAATAAAATCGTGTCTGAGCCATCACAACGGAATATTTTTCACTCATGTCATCTCCAGGTTCCAAAAACCTTCATCCTTTCTTATCGACCTAGTACTGGATCACATATAAGATGTTAACACGTTTAAAACCAAACTACTTGAAAACAAGCCCTCTCCAATCTTGCCTTATTCATATATATGGTGTTTCGATAAGAGTGTGAATAAGTTTAACAGGACATATACGATGCTCCATTCCACAATTTGAGGTAAGGAACAAGTGATCAGAAAAGCAAGCTTAAGTAGATAACACGAATATAAAAACAATACTGCTCAATTTTTTATTTACATAGTTACAGTTTCTAACATTTGTAGACTTAGAGAAAGCTTTTGACAATGCTGACTGGAATACTCTCTTTCAAATTCTAAAGGTGGCGGGGGTAAAATACAGGGAGCGAAATGCTATTTACAATTTGTACAGCAAGCAAATGGCAGTTATAAGAGTCGAGGGACATCAAAGGGAAGCAGAGGTTGGGAAGGGAGAGACAGGGTTGTAGCCTCTCCCCGATGCTTTTCAGTCTGTATATTGAGCAAGCAGTAGAGGAAAGAAAAGAAAAGTTCGGAGTAGGTAGCAAAATCCATGGAGTAGGAATAAAAACTTTCAGATTCGCCGATGACATTGTAATTCTGTCAGAGACAGCAAATGACTTGGAAGAGCAAGTGGCTTTGGGCACTATGGGACTTAACTTCTGAGGTTATCAGTCCCCTAGAACTTAGAACTACTTAAACCTAACTAACTTAAGGACATCACACACATCCATGCCTGAGGCAGGATTCGAACCTGCGACCGTAGCGATCGCGAGGTTCCAGACTGTAGCGCCTAGAACCGCTCGGCCACCCCAGCCGGCACTGGGAAGAGCAGTTGAACGGAATGGATAGTGTCTTGAAAGGAGGGTATAAGATGAACATCAACAAAAGCAAAACGAGGATAATCGAATGTACTCGAATTAAGTCGGGTGATGCTGAGGGAATTAGATTAGGAAATGAGACCTTAAAGTAGTTAAGGAGTTTTGCGATTTGGGGAGCAAAATAACTGATGACGGTCGAAGTAGAGGGGATATAAAATGTAGACTGGCAATGGCATGGAAAACGTTTATGAAGAAGAGAAATTTGTTAACATCGAGTATTGATGTAAGTGTCAGGAAGTCGTTTCTGAAAGTATTTTTATGGAGTGTAGCCATGTATGGAAGTGAAACAGGGACGATAAATAGTTTAGACAAGAAGAGAATAGAAGCTTTCGAAATGTGGTGCTACAGAAGAATGCTGAAGATTAGAAGGGTAAATCACATAAATAATGAGGAGGTATTGAATAGAATTGGGGAGAAGAGGAGTTTGTGGCACAACTTGAGTAGAAGGACATGTTCTGAGGCATCAAGGGATCACCAATTTAGTACTGGAGGGCAGTGTGGCGGTAAAACTCGTAGAAGGAGACCAAGAGATGAATACACTAAGCAGATTCAGAAGGATGTAGGTTGCAGTAGTTACTGGGAGATGAAGAAGCTTGCACAGGATAGAGTAGCATGGAGAGCTGTATCAAACCAGTCTCAGGACTGAAGACCACGACAACAACAGTTACAGTTAACAGCAAATACCATAACTGACACAATGAACGTACCATTTGTTCTTTATCTTAAAAAATGTGCTCAAACTGACACTCATCAACCTCAATGCAAGCATGACATCGGTGAAACGAGATTCTGACGCACCTTGACAAATATCCCTGGTTTGTTTCGAATTACGTAGCAGGCAGCTATAGTTCTGACAACCAATTCCATCTCCGTATCCACTGGGGTGGCATACACAGTTGACTTTTGATATCCCCATGGAAAATAATTAAGGGGGTTCGGATCAGGCGTACCTTGCCATGGAATAGGACCTCCATTTCCAACCGAGCGACCAGGAAATACAGCTCTCAGATGGTTGCAGACATCCACGCTGAAGTGAGGTTGTGCACCGTCATGTTGTATCCCCATCAGTAGACAAGGGTACGTTTTCCAACAACTTAGGTAGAACTCTTTGCACGAACTTCAAGTACAGGTGCCCATTCAGGCAGCCAGGTAGAAGATAGGGCCCAATGAAATTGTCGCCTACAATGCCGCCCCAGATATTCACAGCAAACGTTCTTCACGGTGTGACTCTACTACAGCGTGGGGGTTTTCTCGTTCCATACATGGCTATTCCTGCTGTAGAAATACCATCAGGATCAAATTAGGCCTCGTCAGTGAACAGCACGATTTGGAGGAAATCTGGTCAATCAGTCCATTGTTGGAGCAACCACTGAGACAATGGGACGCTTGGTGCAGAGTCAGTCACAAGCATTGTGGGGATTCGTTAAGGGGGATATGAGTGTATCTGTTGCTCGTCGAGTATTCATTCCACACTGGTACCTGCAGGCCCATTTCACGTGCAGTACGGCGAGTACTTGTAGTGGCGCCCACTGCAACACTTTCCAGCACCTCCTCTTCAAAAACCGGGAGTGCGAGTGGTCCTCATGTTGCCAGGTCTCTCGTTTCTCCTTTCCAATCAACCAGTCTCCCGCATTCGTCGATACACACTCATCGTGACGGATGACGCCTGTTGGGAAATCGTTCCCTCTACAGCTTTTCAGCAGCGAGAGCATTGGAACGTACTTCCCCATACACAAGGCGCATGTCAGTGAGTTCTCCGAAACTGTACCGGCACTGCTTCATCGTTTTCTACTGTACGTCTCTGAATATCACTGAATAATGAACGGTTCTTAGCACGTTCTCTCATGCGACAATGTAAAAACGATACAACAGTGCCACCTTATGAACAAGCAAGATAAATAAAACCTGTATTATGACTTCCTAGTAATGAGGCTCGCCCTCCTTGTTCCCTTGCGGGAAATAAATAATGTACATGTAAATAGTGGCCCCTCCCGTCGGAGGCTCGAGCCCTCCCTCGGGCACGGGTGCGTGTGTGTGTGTGTGTGTGTGTGTGTGTGTGTGTGTGTGTGTATGTGTGTTGGTTTTAGCATAAGTTAGTTTAAGTAGTGTGTAAATTAAATGACCGATCAACTCAACAATTTGGTTCCTTAGGAATTCACACAAGTTTGAACATTTTTTACATGTAAATAAACAGCACAGCACATATAAACTTGTACCCATGTTAGTAGTAAATAAGGTGGAACAGTAATGCTAGACAAAACGGTAGACAAGAGATAAGTTTACTTTCATGTCTCCTTTGGCTGGCCTCTCCGATCCTGGATTCCCTACCTCAGATTGTTCACTAGACCATTCCCTATCATCTGTCACATTTTTGCATGCTGTTACTGAAATACTCTGTTGACAGAAAGAAACAATGACATCCACATTGTACATTTGAGCACATATATTTGCATAGATGTGCACACTAAGACGTACTTTAACAGAGACAGAGAGAGGGAGAGAGAGGGAGGGAGAGAGAGGGAGACAGATGCATGCGATGGAAGAAGCATAGTATCAGTTTTAGTGACCAAGAAAGAAAAATAATGATAACGGAGACAAAGAGAGAGTTAGAGAGATAAGAGACAGGGACTGACAAAGATGGGGTGATAAAAGAGGAGTCAGCACAGGCTGCAGAATGGAGGGAGAGAGATAGACAAGAAGTTGTAAGAAGAAGGAGAAAAGTAAAAAAAGAGGAAAATGGGTGCAGAATATAAATTAGCGCTTCTCTGTCCTGAGGAGTTGACTCAGTAATAGGAAACGTGATTCTCATCGCAAAGGACATTCCTACACGAATTCTCAAATAACATGAGCGTTATCATTTACTTGGAAATCTGTCCGAAATACCAGACACCACACATCTATTTTCTCCGTTAGTAACTAAATTTTCTGTTATTAGTGGAAAGATATTGAATCTCCGTATTATTAGGTAATTATCACCTTTTTATATGAAAATATAAAATTAACACAAAAAATAATTCCAATTACAACCACAAAATGGGTTAATGAGTTGCTCCAACATACAATACCATACAGGGTGAAAAGTATTTAAACCGACAAACTCTGGGAGGTTTAAGGGACAATGGCATTTTTTCCTATGAGGAGTATTTAAACCGGTAGAGGAAGACTTCTCTGGCGGCAAATTAATTAAACCAACAAACACTTTTCCATTTTTTATGACCAAGAGGCAACACATTAACATTTTTTATGAACAAGAGACAACACATTAACACAATCCAATTTCAATTACAGTAGATTTTCAAAAATACCTCCATTGACACGTAAACAAAGGTTACACCGACGGATCATGTTCTGTCTGACACGGACAAAAACCCCAGGAATATCCTGACTTGTTCCTGATGCTGCTACTATCAGGGCAACCAGATCCTCTTCTGATGCAACAGGAGTTGTGTAAACAAGGTTGCGCATCTCTCCCCACACAAAAAAGTCCAAAGGGGACATATCTGGGGATCGAGCAGGCCATGGTACAGGACCACCTCTCGCAATCCACGTTTCTGGGAACCGTCGGTCAAGGAATCGACGCACACGACGACTGAAATGTGCATGCGCCTCGTAATGTTGGAACCACATGCGTTGTCTTGTAGGGAGCGGGACGTCTTCCAACAATTCTGGAAATGCTCTGGCGAGAAAATTGTAATAGTGCCTGCCATTTAATGGCCTAGGTAGCAGATACGGTCCAATTAAACAGTCCGCAACAACGCCGACCCACACATTAACGAAGAACCGCACTTGATGAGCGCTAGTAACTGTGGCATGTGGGTTATCCTCACTCCATACATGTGAATTGTTCATGTTAAAGACTCCATCACTCCCGAACGTTGCTTCATCGGTAAACAACACAGAGGATGGAAATGTAGGATACATTTCACACTGTTCCAGGCACTACTGCTAAAACTGTGCTCTGGGTGGATAATCAACTGGTTCCAGGTTGTGGACACGCTGTAAGTGAAATGGACGTAACAATTGCTCTCGAAGGACTGTTCTTTCATTCGTCTGATTCATCCCCATCTTACGTGCAATTGCACGAGTGCTGATTGAAGGATCCAGCTCCACATGCTGCAAGAGAGCTTCCTCGAATTGCAGCGTTCTTACCGTGCGACGGCGTCCCTGTCCAGGTAATCTGCTAAATGATCCAGTCTCACGCAGACGCTGGTACACAGCAGCAAAGGTCGTATGATGCGGGATACGGCGACTAGGATATTGTTGTTGACAAACTCACTGTGTAGCTCGTCCGTTGTGGTGCGCTACGTAGTACGCACCAACCATATCAGTGTACTCACTCCAGGTGTATCGCTCCATTAGTAAACAGAGACAATGCACTGCTACACTGGTGGCCAGCAGTTGCCTACAACTGAAGAGCGTAATACGCCCTCTAACAACTGAAGAGCATAATAAGGCCACCCGTTTAAATAATCCTCACAGGAAAAAATGACATTAGGGAAAAATATTTGTTTTGATGTCCCCTACAACCTCCCAGAGTTTGTCGGTTTAAATACTTTTCACCCTGTATAACGTTGTGGAGCAAAAGTAAAACAAGTGTCCTCAGAAGTATTTTAAAGTGACGCATTGGAGAGTAACGATGTATGCAGGCATTGTTAAGTATTAGATGATGGTTTATCCACTGAGAGCGTAACAGAAAATTACATATGTAACAAAAGCAGCCGGCCGATGTGGCCGAGCGGTTCTAGGCGCTTCAGTCTGGAACCGCGCGACCGCTACGCTCGCAGGTTCGAATCCTGCCTCGGGCGTGGATGTGTGTAATGTCCTTAGGTTAGTTAGGTTTAAGTAGTTCTAAGTTCTATGGGACTGATGACCTCATGTTAAGTCCCATAGTGCTCAGAGCCATTTGAACCATTTTTGAGCAAAAGCACAAGACCACAGAGAGTGAACGCAATTAAAAACTATGCAAACACAGTCATGAGATCATCTTATACGAACATTATGTTTTCTGTTCTTAGCAACATAAAATAGTAAATTGTACTGAATTTTATGTTATGTGGTTATGTAGACTACAAAACCTTTGCGTAATAAATGATCTAAAATTGGATGACACATAATGTCAACTTCAGTAAAGATTTTCGGCCCTGCAGTAATTACTGTCAACAGCATGGATGTTGGGATATATGGTAGGGCATAGCTGAAAAACGTTGGGTAGCAGACGCGCAGCAAACATAATTGTAGCGACAGTTATGTAAACCTTAATGAATGTCGAACTGCCATGATGATGACCAACATATTAGTATGTTGTCGATGGATAATCTCTAATAGTTGATTTAATCTATTTGCACTGTTCTCCACTGAAGAAACTTTCACAAATGACAGCGTCAGTATCTCGGAACTAACTGCCAGTGATCAGTCATAAACTGTTGCGAGGCAGTTCATTTCTTGGTATACCTGCTGCGAACTGTGATTGAGAGTTATCCTCGCATGCTGTGTTACATGATTCTTGATTTCTGTCGAGCACTCATGAGGCAAAATAACAAACTGTGGTCAAATTGTCAAAGATTAACTGAGCCATTAGCACACTTTTAAAGATTCCGTGATTAGTTTTCTAGTGACATATCTGTCTCAGGTACACTTCAGGTGACGCATTACTTCTGGCGATAAGACATCGTAATTTAAATGACAGTCTACAGCAGTGTGGGTAAGAGCACAATTTAAAGATTACAGATGATGTCACTTCTGATGTCAGGTTGTGTAATTGATTATACTAGCGCAAGTTCAAGGTCTCTTGGGGCATCACTTGCAGTGTGAGGTTACACTTGGCCTTGAGAGTGGTATTAGGTTACATATGAGATAACTGCTCGTACTAGATGACCACGACCATGAGTATCGGGCCACACGTCCTTCCGAAGCCATCCTCCCCCTCACCTTTGCCCTGCACACACACATGAGTCACTGCTGCTATCAAGTTGCATACTAGCGCAAATTGAAGGTCGTCTTCACTCGCGTTTTCCTAAGGCCTGCCCACACACCTGGTAGGAGCATCTGATAACAGATTAAACTTCATTTTGTCAGAGGGTGTCAGGATATGCACGAGGCAGTTTACACATACTAGACGACTGTGACCAGGTGTATCAGGTTACAAATCCCACTCATGCACCCCACTCCCTCGCCTCATACCTGTCCATGCATCTGACAGGCTGCCAATGACCTTGGGCACCCTAGTGTAGACTCAAGGTCCCCCCCTCCCTGCCCTCCTCACAAAAACAGCACACACATCTAAGCTGTCAAGCATCAAATGCACATGCAACATCACACCGTCAGTCCACAACAGCCCTCACCACAAAGGAAGAGAGATTAATAAGATTAATCATTTAATTCTGATCACAGATTCGAACTCCAAAAGAAATTCCAAGTAAAATGATACCTAACTCAAACCAGTCATTTAATTAATTAATAAACCATTAAACTGAACTGATGCTACTAAATTAATGTTTCCTAGCCCACAGACACTACCAAGGTATTGTCCACATTGGGAACCACCGGTTGAAGGGGGCAGGAAAATATAACATTCCCTGTTTAATTGATAGAGAGAACGACCAAGGGGCTATATCTAGCTGGGGTTCCGGCCGTTGTTTCGAATCGTCGTTGACGAAATTCGGTGGTGAAGGTGCACACAGTTCTCCTGTATTCTGAGAATTCGTTCCAGCTCAGGTCACCCAAGTTATGGGCCTCAATTCCGCCACTCCAGACTGCCAGGGCAGCAAGAGCCTTTCCGCTTCTCACCCAACTGAGTTTTAATGACCTGGGAAGCAGCTCCCCAACCCATTCTGTTGCAGTTTCTAGAGGTGTAAACATCTCCAATGCATGGTAGTTAGCGCCATTTAGTAGCTAGTGCTACCCATTACCTTGGTAAAAGCCTAGGTTAGTCATCCACGAACCACTAGTTACGAAGCACATCTCAATTACAATGGCTGCGTTTGTACTACCACTACGCCTGCCATGCAAGATACTGGCGCTGTCGCGCGATATAGCTACGCGGTCTCGGCGTCTTGCGTCTTGCAACGGTTCACGCGGCTCCCCCCCACCCCCCCCACCCCCCACCCCCCGTCGGAGGTTCGAGTCCTCCCTCGGGCATGGGGGTGTCTGTTGTCCTTAGAGCGTAATTAGTGTGTAAGCCGAGGGACAGGTGACCTCAGCAGTTTGGTCCCATAGAACCTTAGCACAGATTTCCAAATACTGGCGTGGCAGATCGACATGTGGCGTGGTAAGATTGTAACGCCGGAAATGCATATCCTCCTATTTCCATCTATTGTACTATAATTTGTTTTCCTTATTTTTGTTACCTGAATATATGACATTTCTGTGTCTTTACATATTGTAATTGTTTTACTATTTGTATATATATATTTATGCATTTATGTCGATGTATAATTGGTTTGCTTCGTAAATATTATTTGTATTTTTACGCTGGGTCTTGCCTAGGGAAAACTGCTATCGAACAATTACATCGATAGGTCGTGTGAAGACTCAAAGTGTGTAGGATCTTTGGTAGTGTTAACTCTGCCGCGTGGAGCGCGGGCAGAGCTGTCGGAGTCTGGCTGGGGTGGTGCAGTGGAGCAGGTGTGTTGTGTGACGCTCCCGCGAGTTGCCGCGCTTTCGGGGTTTGGCAGCATGTAATTGCGTTCGACTCGCGATGATAGTTTCTGACATGGTGTCGCGGACGGGAAGCATTAGCTGGCGCACATCAAGAGCCCGTTTCGCCTGGTGACCGTGTCGAGAAGAAGGCGCGCCAACATCCAGCTTCTGCAACAGCGACGGCCGACAATGAGTGACTGTCGCCACCTCCTCGATCGACGGCTTCAAACCTTCAATCAACCAACAAGGAAGACTAAAAGCACGTAAAGTTTCAGAACTGTATGGCAGACCTCAGCTTTTCAAATTGTTCCATTTGCCTCGCAAAATTACAGCAACTTAGCATGAACCTTTGTTGCTCATTGTCCCAATTGCATTGCCAAGCAGGGTCCCTTCCTTTTCCGAAATGAACCCGAGTGTCGTTGAAATTCAAACGCCAGCATAATTCCATTTCACTGCTTCAATTTCAAAGTTCGATTTAAGTATTCATAGCTGGCTACAATAGTTAGATTACACAAGCACAAATTAAGAGTGCGAGTTTTGTTACCGTATTTTAGCTTACCTGTGACTGCAGCTCAGCTGGGTACGTACTAAATTTTACTATTGTTAATTGTTCAGAATCGTTTAATTCAAGTTCAAAGTTAAATCTCTTCTTTCTAAATTGCGTAGATTCAAGTAGCTTTAGAAATGATTGTTGACGTAGTCCAAGACTAACTGTATTTCGACGTGCTTCAGAAAGAAAGCTCACTATTAACTTCAGTCACTAAATTAACTTTCGATTTTCCGGTTTCATTAATTCTTTTGCTAAATTAAGTGTAGCGAAATTTATTACTTCTGACAAACTTTCAGTTTTCACACTACACGTGTCAACCTTCAGTTGCCACGCTTCTAGTGCTAATTATATGTGTAATAACCTTTCTTTTTCAGTTATTATAGTAATTGTCCATAGGACTGGCGACCGTAATTTCCCCCAAATCTCAAATATCCAATTACCGCTAGTTGATTGTTAACGTAACGGCCGCACATTTACTTTCTTTATTAACTTTATCCCTATTTCAAAATTAATTTCCACCAGTTTCACTTGCATTTTTCCTTTCATTTAGATGTAACCCTTTCCTCCATCTTTACCGACAGGTTTACTTCGGTGACGATTGCTTTTCCAAAATTCCCATTAGGTACACGCGGTTTAATTTTTCACTGTCATTAAGGTCGATAAGTGAGGGGGAGGTTACAAGATGTCTTGGCAGCTCCTGTTTCTGTGACCGTGGTTAGTTTCATCTGTTATAGTAATACCCATTATTTTATTTCTGTGCTATTTCCAGTGACTGGCTCTTATTCCGGTGGCGTGATGTTGTGTGGAATTGTGTACTTTCAATTTGTCCTACAGCATGTCTATTCGTTTGCAAGCAGCTACATTCTGTGAGTAATAATTTATGGAAACTTCTGACAGAGCTACCTCTCATTTATGGGTCATTTATGGGTTCATTTTTGAATATGTGCTTCTTCACATTATCCCGACTTTCATTGCCTGTAGCTTCCCCACTGCCTCTTTTGAAAATCAGTCGCCTACTAGACGATGCAACACCTGTCCGATGCCTGGGACAGAAGATCCACTGGCTAGTGATCTGCTAATGAAAATATTAATCGGTTCTTTAGTAATTTGCTACAGTTACATTCATCAAATCCCATAGATTACAGTAACAGAGAACACCCTAGGCAACTGCGCTAGGTGCACTCAGAGTCATTTCCCACTTACATGATATGCTACCTTGAAACAATTCAAGCCACTCTTAAGGAAGTCCAGAAAGAAGACACATAGTATCTAGCTGGTAAAATGAAAGTAATTCTCTGGACCAATGTGATTCAATGCTCTACTCCTTCTCCTCATCCTCCTATCCTGTTTCTATAATTAGAATACTTCTGATAGCGGATTTATTCTGGTGGTGAATGACAGAAATAGGATATGGTTTGCTTCAAACTATAATTTTCTCTCGTTAGGGAAAGGATTAGGAAATAATAACGATGTTGCAACAGATTAACTCGTGGTTTAGTAACGTATATTTTACAATACAACTTGGTACCAGCAATACTTTTATTATTTTTTTACAAAGCTATTTTTATCAATTTTTCAGCCTCTGAATGAATTATATTACGTTTTAGTCATTTCGTTCTAATTACTTTGCTATACACAGTAAATGGGAAATCTGACTAGTTGCAATAGGTGAAGGATATTCACACACACACGTGGATATGCACAACATTTACAAGCACGTATAGTGTGCAGTCATTCATCCATACTCATCCGCACAACTATCACGGGAAGTTCATCCAGTTAGTCCGTACAAATAAACACTATTTGCAACTAAATACACCGCGACACTATCAATCACTCAGAAACTAGTGTAAGTACAGTAGGTTCCAGATCCCATCCCAATAAATAAACAGTTTGTCGACATCACACCAGCCTGAAATTCAGCTGCCATTCAGTTTGTACCTCAGGGCCTCACGACATAACGACTACTTGGGGCACCACATGCGGAGTGACAGCAGTATTCTGAAGCAACCACATCTTGCAGTCTTCAGTCACTACATCCTTTGTGGCCACATGTTGCACATCCTTAGCCCACGTCTGTGAGGCACCTGCATCTATATAGAGTGGGTGAATATTTGACCTCAGAGCAACAAAGTTCACAACTTTGATCCATTCGTCTAGTCTTTCACCATAAGGATTATTGGAACTTAATGGACGCACAGCGCCGAGTTTATCAGCGTTGGATTATCAGCAGAATGTCCAGATGAGACGAATTCTTTATGATTGTACCTGATTACTTCATATGGATCGCATCCTATTACCTAGTATATGAAACTGTCTGTATCCATCTGAAGTGCAAGTGATTTGGGATCGGTGAAATCTGGCTACGCAAACTCATAATTAAAGCGGCAAATGTAGAGATTAGAGACATGCAGAACACAAATACCGATACAGACAGGCTTTGTGAACTGCACTAGAACAGCCACCTCCACAGTAAGTAGCCCTTTACTGAAGATGGTGACCAACTTCAAATTTGGCCTGGTGATAAAATCTTTTCTGCCGTAACGTCTGTCTCACCAGTGAACTAAGCTAATTTCACGGTGTTAGCTAACATGTTTCCATTGTTTTCCAGGAAACTGACCTGTTCATTAGCTTGTAACATTCTTTTTTTTCTGAGAGCCCTCTTTTCGATGTTTAGCTCAATGTACTACTTCAGCGAGCGACGCTGCTTGAAGACGATGCCACGGATGTTTCTAAGACGTTTTATCCCCAAAATGAGAAACTGCTGCATATCTTTCCTGTGCAGAATATATATCTGCTAGTTCCCTATAGTTGTCATCAGCTTCGGTATGGACTCTTTGTGTGCTACTAGGCGCTACAGAATCGGTGGACAGTAGCTTTGTGCGTCATGAAAATGATAGGTGTTTTTCAAGTCTGCTCGAAGACCTATCCCTCACTAGAATCCTCAGCCAGTTACGGGATCTTTTCCTTGGCCTTTGGACATCCGCCGGAACTCTCTTATCGGCCCAGATTGCTGCATGTTTTGCCTGTAGAGGCAATCTATCATACGCATACCCCTACATGAGGGATGTCAAACTCCTACTAAACATTCACTGTGTATTCTTACTCCACAACCACGACGTTAGCGCCTGTTAATTTGCTGGATAACGTAGTTGTATCCTGTGACTTGATTTTATGGAACCTCTCCATCAAAACCGTATGGACAGAAATCTTCTTCACCGCTAGCTGTAACTTCACATCTTTGGGACATGTAGCTCTGGTGATATACATATCTTCCTAATAGATTGTTTGAGCAGGTTTCTGAAGAACTACATGT
Organism: Schistocerca serialis cubense; assembly: GCF_023864345.2. Classification (NCBI taxonomy): domain Eukaryota; kingdom Metazoa; phylum Arthropoda; class Insecta; order Orthoptera; family Acrididae; genus Schistocerca; species Schistocerca serialis. The sequence goes on from NC_064646.1 coordinate 17,462,143, forward strand.
ATGAATCACACTGAATGCAGGTAATGAAGTTTATTCTCGATGTGATTCTCTCGGAAATGTATACTCTATCTCCGAACTGTAGTTTGTAGCTATTCTGGCTAGGTTAAGCCTCTGTACCACAGTTAGATGATAAAAAATAACAACAATATGAACATATATACACTTGTGAATTTACACGTAGAATATGGAAAAGATGAAAAAATCGCCAGAAATGTAAAGTACAGAAAAACGGAAAAATTTGCAAAAACGATAGGAGATATGTAAAATACGATAAAATCTGAATACGAAACTGTCATACAGGATATCTGCATTTCTACACAGGCAGTTGTAGAAATTCATGTTTTAAGTAGTAGATGAATCTAGGAGACTTTCCCAGAAAGTTACAAGTATGTTCCCAGGAGGAGAACTGTTAGAATCACAGCACTATGTTGTCCCAAAATGGCTGAGAGATATGCACTAAAAGTTGAGAGAGCTTGCTGACTTCTTCAATAGGACATGTGGAACATGTTGTTTTGTAGGGCGGGCAACCACAGCCAAACTTCGACATTTCTTTCAAAGAAAATTCCACACAGACGTTACGATGATTTTTATTAAATCTGCGACCGGTTTCGCTCCACTTATCAGTGCATCCTCAGGCAATATACGATATTTATAACATAGTGAAGTTGAATATTGCCCTGTAGTCACTCCCCACCATTCACGGCCAATATACCGTCATTTGGTGAAAGCGGTAGTTAAAATTCAAAGATCTTCTTTCAAAATTTTTTAAATGATGGGAGCGGCCATGACAGTGGAAGTTGAGAGGAGCCACGGCGATTTCTGAAGTATTATGGTTATGCCTGAGATTAATAATTCATGTGAAAGGTGTGTGTATGTGTGTATCTATTTACACCACGTTTCACTTATGGCTACTTTTTTTCTGTCATCTTCTCCATTGTCAATTTATATATACTGAGTTGTCACTGTCACTGTCACTGTTTACCAGCTGTAATAAAAAGATGGCGCACAGTGGAACAGTAGAAGGTCTGAAAACAAGATGGCAGACAGTGGAACAGTTGAAGATATTATTGGCGGTTGTCTCAATTTCTCAGTGAGGTGTGTGTGTGTGTGTGTGTGTGTGTGAAAAGAAAGAGGGAGAGAGAGAGAGAGTAGAGAGTAGGTTTGAGGATTTCTCATTATTTTTACAATTATATTTATTTATTTTTAGTTTCATGTGTGTGTCTGTATGTATACGATAGACATGGGCCATATATTGACTCTACTACAGATGAAATCACACGAATTTGCTGGTGGAGGGAGAAAGGGATATGTGTTTTCGCTGGCTCTATTTGCTTCGTAATTATTGCTCGCGTAACAATTAATATATGAGATAAAATACATTGCCACGAAAAGAGCCCTGAAATACTTTTTAGGAATGCTGTGCTGTGACTTTCTTTGGATCATTAATTTTCAACAAAACAAAATATATTATGTTCCTATTATTCTGGATCTGGCTTTCTATTAAAGGAACATTGTTTCCTTACTGTAACTCGCATTAAAGTTCAACATATCTTCCTTACTTTACAGTTATTGAAAAGGCTACTGAAAATTATTTCGTTATCAATACTGATGTTACAGTACGCAGTGTTTGTTCAACATCAAACTTTTGCAGTGGATTTTTGTTAACAGTAAAACACCAATAAGTACCACGACTAACACGAGAACATGAGACTACTATCAGAGAAAAAGATGTTTTCACTATAACGTTTGCCAGACCAGAACTACGCACACCAAGATTTCTTTTATGTTATGAAGGTAAATTATCTTTTTGCACTGTTAATAATATATCATCGGCAGCCCGCGTCAACCTGTAAAACACATCATAAAATCTGTTGCTCTGCTCTGCAATTCCGAAAGCTAAGAGAAATAATTTTAGTTTACTACTACCTGTCCGCTTCTTTGCGGTATGATTGGTTTCATTTAATGCAGTTTGAATGCGCCACGACAGCGGCTCGTTCGTTCGTAGAGCAGCTCTGCACCACGAATAATATTTAAATAGCTGACAATGTCTTAAAAGGATGGGATAAAATACCAGGCAAGCTTATTACAAATCATAATGCAAGTTTTCACTAAGTAACTCTATTCAAAACGTTTAAACAGATTAAATTATTACACACCTTTACAATGAGTACCTAATGGCGTACGTCTCTCAGTCTTGACAAAAGAATGCTACGCAAGCGTACAGTATAACGTCACAGGCTCTTCCTACTCACGTAACTCCTAGAAGACGACAGAGAAATTGTTGTCACATATTCTCATCTGTGTTTGATATTTAATAAGTATCGTCTGTGGCGTTTTTAGTACTCGCCGACACAGATATTACCTTAAAAAAATCGGTACATATGAAACACGTATGTAACGTAGCAGCGATGGCGAGGCATTGCAGAGTCTCTGACCAGAGAGCCTTTTATCGTGGTTAGTCTGCGCTTGACCGCGCGAGAGTTGCGAGCAGCAGTCTGTCGATAACAGTAGCTCACTTCAGTTGCGTCCAGTAGTCGGTCAGTAGTCGTCGTGCAGTACAGCTGCGAGGAGTCTGTCAGTGGGCAGTCTGTGAGCAGGGCACTATGTCGGTAGTAGCAGCCGAGTGCAGTTGTGTGTGAGGAGTCGGCGAGCGTCGACATGGCCTTCTGGTCAATATGCTGAATGAGGTATATTGTTAATTAAGGTAATCATCAGATAATGTAAAGTTTATTTATTGTAATTAATTTCCAACAAATGCCCCAATAATAATTTTGATTTCAAAGCAATTTTTACACAAAAAAAATCATTTAATTACGATTTCCTTCATTTCCCTTAAAGAAAAGTTTCAGTTAAATTTAAAAATAAAAAAAAATATATTATTTGCATGCAGTTCGTCCAAGCCGTGTGCAACAATAAGAGCAGAAATTTGACAAGCAGTTTCAATGAGGTAAGAATTTAATTCTGATTGTTTTGCACAGGGCCAAAGACCGATATTTCGGTTTAATTGAATTATCATTGTCACTGAAGTTTCATTAGCACTGAATTGTTTTTCATTATTTTTGTGGGAGCTTACACCAGAGTCAGATTGCGAATTTCACATTTTTGTTGCCTTTGTCAGTACATTTCATTGCAGGGAGGTTACGTTTGGCTCCCATTACTATTAAATATTGTCATTTAAATTTCGGTGGAAAGGTTACACTTAGCGCAATGTCCATTAGCATTCTTAAATAATATTGTCATTTATAAAATTTTTGTGGGGAGGTTACACTTGGCGACCCTGCCAGGATCGTATTTCGTTGAGAGTTTTTTGAAAAACAGTCAGATATCTGCTCTTATTTGCTTAAGTATAATTAGGATTTGGCGCTACGCTTTTACTAATCTTGTGACTTTCTTTCTACAGGTCAACGGCAATTCGTTGCTCTGTTGTATTTGTGTGTTGCTTTTACATTGTGCTTATTTCTGTTTTTGAACAATTGTGACTACTGTAAAAATGCCGCCAAAGACTGTGAATAGTGTATCGCGAGGTATTATGAATGAAATTACCGACTCAAACAACTTTACCGATAGGACATGTGACACGCAGTGTAATGATGACAATCCTGCGTTCACTAACAATCAGTGCATTGCAACCACTAATGATGACTTTTATCTTAATGATGAACAAACGAACTCAATTGTCTCGTCTGTTAATTTGACGACAATTGATGACGCGGGACGCTCTATTGTAATGAGCGCTGCCGAGCTTAACACACCCGATTTGGAAAATTCAAGTAACGTACAGACAAATTTTTTTTAGTGAAAATGAACAAGGTACACAAAGTACGCCGGAGTTATTTAATTCCGAAATAGTGAATGAGAGTGTACGTTTGACAGGGAAAGCTTTTTGTGAACCAAAGAATGACCAAATGGTCACACAAAACGTGACAATTGCATGTACTCCATCACAGAGTACTGAGAATGCAACAGCTACTTTAGGTTTGGATCAATTTATGACAATAATGCTACAGTTTAAGAACGAACTTGGTGTAGATATCAAACAACAGAGTGAGAAAACAGACAACAATTTCAGACAACAGAGTGAAGATTTCAGACAACTTAGGGAAGATAACAAACAAGATAACAAAAAACTCAAACAATACTTAAATGAAAAATTAGACGGCAATTCCAGACAGCTTAGTGAACAAATTAGAGCCGTTGCCGCGCAGTGTCATCACACTAAGGAACAATTGCTCGAGGAAATTGAGGCTAGCTCAAAGAAAAGTAGCGAAGAAATTAGGTCTGTTGCGCAAGAATTAAGGGAAATGCAAACAGTCGCAACAGAAACACTTAGAGTGGTAATTAGTACAGTCGCTAAACAATGCTCTGAAAAAGCTACACAACTACGCGACGAGTTTAAAGCAATGACGGTAGAACTTTCGCGCACAATGGACGCAAAGATAGACGCGAAATTCGAACAGCAGAATACTCAGATTGACGAGCGCTTTAATCTTCACATACAAAACAGTGATACGCGTTTCCGCAAATTTATTCAGGATCAAAATAAAGTCAAACGTCAAGTCATGGAAACAATCACTGCTCAAAGACAAGAAGACAAACGTAAAATGTTTGCGAAGGCAAAAACATATGTAGACAATAATATTGCTACAGTGTCCGACGAAATTAATTCCATCAAACAGTCGAACACAGAATTACGTGACGAAATTTCCAATCTTAAGTCGAATACAGACACATACACAAACGATTTTCAAACAGTGACCGACAGACTAGAACAATTAGAACTAGCACATGATTCAGATGTCGTCAAAACTGACGTTAAAAAACTGAATGAAACTACGCGTAAATTGCAAAAACAGATTAATGCGTCCGATTCTAAAACCGATGATCAGGCAAAAATACTGGCTGAAAAATATGATGAATTAGCCAGTCGTATTGATGCTATTGAAAGTAATAATGATAATAAATCAGACGATACTGCAGCGATTTCATTTAACCAAACACCTGAATTTCAAAATTTACAGCAGACAATTAATGAGATCGATTCATCTAACAACACCTTGCGTAGAAAATTGTCAAGCTTACAGCAAGAGGTAACAGAAAAGTATTTCAGTTAATAACACATCACAGCAGACACCACTTCACGAACATCTGTCAGACTCGCGCAACGCGTATAATTTGGGTAATCTACAGAGAGTACGGGGCTTAGATTCCGAACAACCACAGTTCAATAGATTCTCTTACAATCCTGAACCTGTTCCATCACACAGAGACGATAATTTTGATTACAAACATTTTCTGTCAGTGAGAAAGTTTAAAGTTTTTAAAAACGATAGAACGCAGATTCACCCACTGGATTGGATACAACAGTTTAGCTTTGCTTTTCCACCGACTTGGCCTGTAACACATAAACTTGAATTTATTTGCAGTTTTTTGGAAGGCGAACCGGCAACTCGTATGAGACCGATCGCGAGACAGTGTTACTCGGTAGAGGAATTTCAGAATGCTTTTCTGTCAGCGTACTGGTCGAAGACGACACAGCGCGGAATTAAAGATCAACTAATTAGTTTGTCAAATTATGAGAACTCCAATTTTCCCAGTGTCACGCAATTTTTTGAGCATATGGTCCAACAAAACCAGTACCTAAGTGAACCGTACAGTGAATCTGCACTTATACAATTATGCATTTCCAAATTACCACGGTCATTACGAGTGTCACTTCTAACGGGGCAGCAAAAGGAAAACATTTCAGCATTCAGAGATCTTTTACAGCTCTTGGAAGTACAGCAATCTGATTATTCTTTTGTAAACAAAAATTTTTCTTATAATAACCAAGGTCAACAAAAGTACAGCAATTATGGTCAGACACGTAATTTCAATAGTAAAGATAACAGACGCTTTAGGAACGACAACTACCAAAACTCTAATAACAGCCAAAATTCTAATTATCAATACCGTCAAAATTTTCAGCAACAGGAACCACACTTTAGTAACAATAGAGGTATTTCACAACAACAACATCAAAACCAGCTGGTTAGCATACCTAACCAACAATGGAATGCACAAGGTCAACCAGGCTTTAATGTTTCGCCGCGTGCACGTATAGTCCCTGATACAAGAAATAGTAACGTACGGCAGCAAGGAAACAACTACGTACAAAGAAGGCAGTATTTCAATTCCTGTCGTAATGCACCGTATAGGAATGACTATTACGACAGACGTAAAAACGATGAGCACAATTATCAGCGTACATATAATAACAGTCGGTCTCACCAACAGCAAAATTATCCGCAAGAACCTATTCTCATGAATGAACCGGACAGTAGGTATCATACAGAGCGTAACACGTCTGGAAGAAGTAATAGGACAGTTCAAATAGTCGAAATGCCACAGAATCCTCCTAATAATAATAACACGTCAGATAGAATCTGACTAGATACTGTACAGATCGCATCTTCCAATTATACAAGTACTACTTTAGACACACAGAATGTTATTCACGAAAATGTAATTACTTTTGACGATATCAGAGACGCTCTCTTACAGGAAAGACCATTTGTTCAGAAAACTATTTCACATTCTGTTATCGAAATTAAAATTGGTTTATCGAAATTCTCAGCAGTAATCGATTCCGGATCACCTATATCAGTAATAAATGAGGAGACTTTCAACGAGTGCAACAAAGAGAATACTTATCCGACATTACCTTTAGGCAAAACAAAAGTGAAGGGAGCAGTATCGAGTAAAGGTGTAGACGTTAAATTACAGACGCATTTATCATTTTGTATTGGAGGTCATACTTTCCACTCTAATTTTTGGATTGTTCCTTTATTGACAACAGACATAATTTTAGGTACGAATTTTCTGGTACAACACGACGCAGTTATCGATTTTCAAAATTCTTATTTAATGTTAAAGGATGAAAATGTACAATTGGCTTTAGAATTTCAGCACTCACTATCTGCGGAAGAACAAACAATTAACCGCACAGAGGTCATTTCCGTATCACGTAACATAGACTGTAATCCCACATTGTTCACGGACACGTACGTACATAACTATAACACTCCAGACGAAGCTGACTACGACGTAATGCAATTGATTTCTGATAAGGTTAAAGAGAGCAGTGCAAATACAGACGACGAACGCACGCAATTACACAAAATTCTTTTACAGCAAGCTCCAGTTTTTGACAACATTCCTGGTACTATGTCCGGATTTATGTATGAATTTCAAGTCAAACAGCACGATACATTTAAAGCTAAGCATTATCCTATTCCGTATATTCATAGAGAACAAGTTAAAAAAGGATTGCAGGATATGCTCGACCAAGGAATTATAGAACCGGCAGTTAGTCCGTACATAAACCCGCTACATATTGTTAAGAAAAAAGATGGCTCACTTCGCCTCGTACTTGATTCACGTCACATTAATGACATTATTATTAATGAAACAGATCGACCACAGACACTAGAGGAACTTTTATAGAAATTTCATGGTACTGCTATTTATTCTACACTAGATTTGAAATCGGGATTTTGGCAAATTCAACTTCATCCGAATTGCAGAAAATACACAGCAATTCTTTGTTTTGGCGACTGTTATCAATTTTGCAAATTACCATTCGGCTTAACTATTTCTTCAGCAGCCTTTATTCGCGGTTTGAACACAATACTTCCGACAGAACTTAAGGACAGAATTACGACGTACGTAGACGATATTCTTATTGCAGAAGCTAACTGGTCTGAACTCAATGTGATTTTGGAACGTCTGTTACAAACTTTCCATGCACAAGGACTCACAGTTAATCTTAGTAAATCGCACTTTGGCAAAACTTCTATAAAATTTCTTGGACACGTAATTTCAGCAGAAGGCATTGCACCTGATCCGGAAAAACTTCAAGCTCTACGTGACATTACTATTCCCACGACGAAGAAACAACTACGCAGTTTTTTGGGCTTAATTAACTTTTTTCGGAAATTTATTCATCACTCTGCTTTAGACACACCCAGATTATGTCAATTAACAGGTAAAAACACTATTTGGTCTTGGGATAAGCAAGCACATTCTGAATTTGTGAACCTGAAACACGCTTTGTTGAATGCTCCACTTTTATCGCACCCAGATCTTACCAGAAATTTTTCCATTGCCACTGACAGTTCCAACACCGCTTTGGGCGTGCATGTTTTCAAGGAAATTGAAGAAGATGGTTCAATAGTAATCAAAAACGTCGCATTTGCAAGCCGCATTTTGTCACCTGCTGAACGAAATTACTCCGTTACAGAACTGGAAACATTATGTGTTGTATGGGCTTTTACGAGATTTCGGCACTTTCTTTATGGCAGACATACCACCGTCTACACAGACCACAGAGCGATACAATTTTTACTTTTCGGCTAAATTCACACACGATAGATTAAGCAGATGGAAACTTTATTTACAGGAATTTAATTTTACAATAGTTCACATTCCCGGCACACAAAATGTTATAGCAGACGCACTATCGCGTTCTCTGAGCAACAATCAGCAAGACGTAGCAACCAACTTCTGCAAATTTCAGTGTCATGTACATTCAGCAAGTTGCATTTGAAAATTTTATTTCATCGTCATTACAGGACATAGCACAAGAGCAAAATAAAGACAACGTGTGGAAAGAAATTAAACACCTTTGGCAAGATAAGAATAATGTTACGATTAGAAACCATTACACTGTACGCAATGACATTCTGTTTCGCCGCTCTCATCCTGACAGCAACAATTGGTTATTATGCATTCCTGACGAGCTGATTAACAAATTAATTTCGTACACTCATTTAAGTTACGCACATTACGGAGCACGAAAATGTTTTCTTATACTGAGACAGAACTGTTATTTTGCCTACATGGAGAAACGTATACGACGAGTTTTAGCGTCTTGTAAAATTTGCCAGAAAGCTAAATCAGACACCACTTCACATATTCCTCCTTTATATCCCATTGTACCTGTTAAATTAAGACACATGGCCGCTGTAGACATTTTTGGTCCGATTCCAAGAACTACATCTTTGTCGCTGCTGAGCTCACTTCAAAATTCGTTACTTTCACTCTATTACGCAAAGCTACTGCTAAAACTGTTTCGAAAGCATTTGTAAAACATTTTCTATTTCATGTAGGGCATGTGATGAGAGTAATTTCTGACAATGGATCTCAATTTCGTTCTGGCATATGGACACGCATGTTACGAGCTAGAAACATTTCTGCGATTTATATATCCAAGTACCACGCTTCTTCGAACCCTTGTGAACGGTTAATGAAAGAAATTGGTAAGCTGTGCCGCATATACTGCCACAAAAGACATATTGATTGGGATACACACATACTCTCATTCCAAGATGTAATTAATTCCATTCCAAATGAATCCACTATGCTATCTCCGTCTGTTATATTGAAAAACGTTGAACCACCAAACAAAATTAAAGAATTAGTAAACTTCCCCAAATGTCGTCGACTAAGACACCACGAAATAATTGACATTGCGCTGAACAACATCAAACGTGCCGCAGAGCGCCGGAGAAGACAGCAAAAACAGGTTTGTACACGCCGCGACTTTCACGTTGGACAAAAAATATTAGTACGTACACACTATTTATCCAGTAAATTAAAAGGTAAGTGCAGTAAATTTGAACTTCTATACGCAGGTCCATATCGGATTCGCAGCATCCCTCACCCCAATGTTGTACACGTCGAAACTTTGAGAACCAGAAAATCGAAAGGCAACCACCATATCTCAAACATTAAACCGTTTATTGAATGGAGACACTTTATGATTCAACACACTATGATGCCATTTACTAATGCAATTATATTCACCTGACTAATTACTGATGATTATCGTATTTTTCTTGGCAAGTGCCCGGCAAGGTAAGGTTAGCAGGTCGCTTTTCTTGTCGTTACACATCAGACCGTGCACATTTTCCACTTTCTTTTGTGTATATGATTGCACTCCAGTTTTGTTTGTATGCACTGTGAAATAGTTAAGATATAACACACACCAGTTGACTTTGACATTTTTTTTGCCCTATGACATCTCAAGATCGTGACTGTTTTACATTTTTCTTTTGCTGCTGCATTGTGATATTCTCTGTACGTTTTGCATCTGAACACTGTCAATGTCTTTGACATATTACGTTTTCTGTCATGTTATGCTGCATGGTTAATTATGTTACCATAAACTAGTCATTATTTAGTGGGTATATGAATTAAATGCAAGACATTAATCTTTGTTCATCAATCACAGAAGGAAATGATGATTGTAAGAAGTAAATTCAACAGAAATGGGAATTTCACCTACGGAATAAACGAAAGAAGATGCAATAACTTTATGAGGAAGAGTAAATGGATCAGGATTAACAAGCATTAACAAGAATATACTATACTCATCGTAGAATAGCAGTCTTAACTAATTTTTTCTTTCAGAATACAAGGTGATTGATGCAGGCTGTCAGACAGAACTACACATCTTAGTTTTAGTGATGAAATATGTTAGAGATAAGGATTAGTTGTATAATGAGTAATGAAGTGATTTTTTGCGGATGATAATGAATGCTGATGAATAATGAAGAAGAGTATGCTACTATGAATAATGAAGTTTTTCTTTACAGGTGATGATGATATTGGAGTTTTGATGATATGGGTAATGAAGTTTTCTTTACAGATGAGGATAATGTTGAAGTTCTGTATTTATGCTATGTAGTTATTTAAGTATTTCTTGCAGTTTGTTTTGACAGCAGGTGTTATATTGCACAGTATAATGACTGAAGGTTTTGGAAAGGACAGCTATGGAACACATTTTTATACACATTTCACTACCTGTTAATTCGAAGTTCACTACTTTTCAGCATAGTATGCGTTTCTTCTTTCAGGTCAATAATCCATTTTGTATTTTTTCCAGGAGAAGCTTTTCATGATACTTACTAAACCTGTTACTTATTATACCTATTCTAGTACTTGCATTTTTATTTTTTACCCATTTGTGTTTATCATTTATAAATGTGATCACATATACTGCCTTGTTACATAACCTTGCTACAGCTGACTCATGACGAATGACGTTAAATATCCTCATTTGCAGCAATAGGTCAAAAGCAAATATTGTTATGCCTCAGCAATTAATTATCGATCCCAACGCAATGCATTGCTAACAAAAAAATGTATTAACAGTCCCAAATAGTGATACCAGTTCGAGAAAGTTCTGAGTAATGCTGAACAGCAATGAATAATATGTCACTTGGAAAATGATTAATTAATTATGCTATGCTTTGTAATTGGAAAGGAATGTGATTGTTTCATAATGCTTTGTAATTAGGAGAAGGCTAATAATTCTTACTATATTCAAATGACTAATGATTAATTACGCTTTGTAACTAGAAAAGAGTGCGATTGTTTCATAATGCTTTGTAATTAGGAGAAGGCTAATGATTAATACTATATTGGAATGACAAATGATTAATCAGTTATGATATGCTTTGTAATTGAAAAAGAATGCGATTGTTTAATAATGCTATGTAATTAGGAAAAAGCTAATGATTCTTACTATATTGAAATGACAAATGATTAATTAACTATGCCATACTTTGTAACTGGAAAAGAATGTGATTGTTTGATAATGCTTTGTAATTCGAAAAAAAGCTAATGATTCTTACTATATTGAAATGACAAGTGATTAATTATGCTTTGTAACTGGACAAGAATGAGATTACTATTGGAATGACAAATGATTAATTAACTATGCTATGCTTTGTAACTAGGAAAAGAAGGTTACTGATTCTATGTAAAACAATTAATGAAAATTTTTCTGTAATACTACATACGTGGTACAGAAATGTTCAACAACTGGGCTATGAATGCCGCAAACTACTAATGAAGAATGGTATGTGACTTAATGTCCTTCACCTTATGAGCTAACTACCCTGAATTACTGCAATGTCCATTTGTCCTGTCTATCCTAGTGATCATGGAGCACTATCTTTGGTTTTGCACTAATTCTACGTTAGTGTGCCTTGTAAGAGTGGTGTTGACACGACATGCTGTCCACCACCGTGAGCGATGAAGACCTTATTATGGTCCCACTGTTTGGTGCACCTAGTGTACTGCCAAAATGAGAACATGGAACATTACTACGACAGTTCAGTGTCTTGGCTACACTGATAAATCCTGATGGGAAAAGAACTTCAAATTGTGTCACTTGGTGTTGTACTTCTGTGGAAAGATATGGACTTTCAGAACAGCTGTGTGCAATCTAAAGTGCTACAACCATGATACAATCCTGCCCTTTCCTATCCTAATTCTTGTCACATAGTGAAAATCATTTTTGCTAACATCATTTATGTTCATGGGTTCTACATTTTTTTTTCGATTCGCTGAACTCCAGTGCGAGTACACTTATGTCACTTGTCGACATGATTTTTTGCCATTATGTTTATTTATTGCGAAAATGCTAAAGACATTTTTTTCGATTTGTTCTGAAGTACAGTATATGTGCACTCTTGTCTTTTATATTGTATATACATTTTTTATTTTAATGATATGTTCTGAACTACAGTGCATGTGCACTTCTGTTAGGTGTTAATATGTTTTCTACTGAACTTCAGTGCCTGTGTACTTTTCTCATTTTTCAATATGATTTGTACTCATTCTGTATATTCAATACTTCAGTGCGTATGCACTTATGTTATTTGTTACTCATTGTATATACATTTAATCATTTGCTGATATGTTCTCAACTGCAGTGCATGTGCACTCATGTCACTTGTCAACATGATTTTTTTTGCCAGTCTGTTTATTTGTTCTGAATATGCTAAAGAATTTTTTCAGTGCCTGTGCTCTTTGTTATCTGTCAAATAATTTTTATACACATTTTCTGATTTGCTACTATGCTTTGTACTCACATTTTGTCTTTGTTGATATATTTTGTACTCGGTGCGTGTGCACCATATTTAATTTATGTACTAAATTTGAATATTCTGTAAATTGTAAAAATTTCTTGCGATGGCAAGTCGAAATGACTCACCATCGCTGCCAAATTTTTGCCCCCCCAATGGAGGGTTATGAAACACGTATGTAACGTAGCAGCGATGGCGAGGCATTGCAGAGTCTCTGACCAGAGAGCCTTTTATCGTGGTTAGTCTGCGCTTGACCGCGCGAGAGTTGCGAGCAGCAGTCTGTCGATAACAGTAGCTCACTTCAGTTGCGTCCAGTAGTCGGTCAGTAGTCGTCGTGCAGTACAGCTGCGAGCAGTCTGTCAGTGGGCAGTCTGTGAGCAGGGCACTATGTCGGTAGTAGCAGCCGAGTGCAGTTGTGTGTGAGGAGTCGGCGAGCGTCGACATGGCCTTCTGGTCAAGATGCTGAATGAGGTATATTGTTAATTAAGGTAATCATCAGATAATGTAAAGTTTACTTATTGTAATTAATTTCCAACAAATGCCCCAATAATAATTTTGATTTCAAAGCAATTTTTACACAAAAAAATCATTTAATTACGATTTCCTTCATTTCCCTTAAAGAAAAGTTTCAGTTAAATTTAAAAATAAAAAAAAAATATATTATTTGCATGCAGTTCGTCCAAGCCGTGTGCAACAATAAGAGCAGAAATTTGACAAGCAGTTTCAATGAGGTAAGAATTTAATTCTGATTGTTTTGCACAGGGCCAAAGACCGATATTTCGGTTTAATTGAATTATCATTGTCACTGAAGTTTCATTAGCACTGAATTGTTTTTCATTATTTTTGTGGGAGCTTACACCAGAGTCAGATTGCGAATTTCACATTTTTGTTGCCTTTGTCAGTACATTTCATTGCAGGGAGGTTACGTTTGGCTCCCATTACTATTAAATATTGTCATTTAAATTTCGGTGGAAAGGTTACACTTAGCGCAATGTCCATTAGCATTCTTAAATAATATTGTCATTTATAAAATTTTTGTGGGGAGGTTACACATAATTCTATACAAGAACAAAACATGGCACATAATTCTTTCTCATTATTACATAAAGTTCACACAATCCTTGTCCACGCAATTACAGTAATCCAGTTCAATTATTCTTTTCTCCTTTTCTTACCACATATAATATGTGTTTTGCTAAGAGACGTTACAGTGTACAACACAGATAGCACTGACTTTTTCTACAAGACACTGGTTAATACTGCTCGGCGTTTGTGTAATTTTATAAAAAAATTATCTTACCCTTAAAAGTTGTTGAGTGTGTTGTCCACTTTCGACAACTGTTCCGATCACTATCAGACCGTCTACTCCGTGACAGTCTGCTGAGGCTGACTAGGAGCGGGCGCCACTCTAGGAGGCCTGCAACCAGTGCGATCGACACAAAGACCAGTGTTTTTGAAGAGAGAGGGGAGTCCGGAGATGCACACAGCTCGACTGCTGTCCATATCCCATCGCTACTACGTGGAGGGTCTGCCTCTGCTGAATTGACGCGACCTCCCGACACGTTTACCTCAGGGTCATCCTGCATAGTAATCTGTCAGCCAGCGATCGCTTGTCTCCATACTCTGGTTTTTATGTTGAACGTTTTACCACCTTGTGTTGCTTTTTCCTTTAAATAAACAAATGATCTCATGCTATTCACTGGAACTGGTCAACATCAAAGTGAGTTTACGGAAGTTGTAGAAACGCAATTTAGGCATCGTCTACGATGCACCACAGTATCTAAAACTATTACTGCACAGGACTAAGCCATGTTTGACACTTTGGGAGCTAATGCAAACTGTTATCTCTTTTTCTGTAGTTTTAATTATTAAACGTGGAAATCGATTACACAAACTCAAACTGCTGACACACTCGTATTCTGAGATATCTACTTGAGATAATGCATAAGCGCGTCGAGGGCCAAAGTCAAGACTGTCTGTACTACTTTAATGATTGTTCTAACATGTACGCGAAAATAAAATAATGATGTTGTAAGCACAAAAACATTAAAATTTTATGATCTATTACTAGAAAATAGGTTCTCGATGGACTGTTCTCACGTACCAGAGTAAGCTCAGTACGGAACATTTCATAATATGTAAGTAATCAATAGTGAGAAATAAGGGTAACAATATAGAGAAAAGCGAGGAAACAGGCGTTTTAAATTGGCTGATAAGGCCATTACGCTATGGAAATAACTTAGTAGCTGTAATAGCAAATGGTCAGAAACTGGGTATTACACTTTAAGACTGAATGATCCAGATTTATGTAGAGTTAGGAGATGAAAGGAAGGAAAACCCATATAAGGTTAGTTAGTTAGTTAGTTAGTTATGTGTTTTATTGATCAATAGCACGGAAAACCGTTATGATGTGGAACGTGTCAAATGCACAAGACATGCGCAAAGGTAACGAGTTTTTTTGTACATTATAGCGTTGTACCTAAATATATCTATTATCTATCCCATTCCCTTAAATGGCACAAAATGCATTATTTTATCTCCAGATTTATTTACTCATATTCAAGAATTCATCTATGTTATAGAAGGAGTTGTCAAGGAGGTATGGTTTCAATTTGTTTTTGAAACTATTACTGCTATCAGTCAGAAATTTTATTTCATCTGGTAATTTATCAAAAAGTTTTATAGCAGCATATTTTACCCCTTTCTGTGCCGAAGATAGGTTAAGTAAAGGATAGTGTAGGTCTTTCTTTTTTCTGGTCTTGTAAACGTGAATGTCGCTGTTGCTTTTAAACTGGTCCATGGTGTTGAGAAAAAATTTCATTATTGAGTAAATGTACTGTGAATCAGTTGTAAGAATTCCTAACTTTTTAAACAGATGCCTCCAACATGTGCAACTATGAACCCCACTTATTATTCTAACTACTTTCTTTTGAGCAGTGAATACCTTTTGCCTAAGTGTTGAGTTGCCCCAGAATATTATTCCAGTGAGATCAGAAAGTGGAAGTATGCGAAGTATGTTAGCTTACTACATCCTCAAAACTGGCAATTGTTCTGATTGCAAAAGTTTCTGAACCTAATCGCTTTAGGAGATCCAAAATATCAATTTTACAATTAAGATTCTCATCTATATGTACACCAAAAACTTAGTATGCTCTACCCTGGCTACTGACTATTTTGATGTGTTATGTTTGTTGAAAGAATTATAATTTTTGCAGCAGAAAATTGGATGTACTGTGTTTTTTCAAAGTTCAGGGCAAGCCCATTCGCAGAAAACCAATTATAAACTTTTCCAAAGACCTTATTTGTATCATTTTCTATCGGACTTTCTGTTACTGAATTAATAATTATGCTTGTATCATCAGCATACAGTGACAGTTCAGCATCTTGTTTCACATAAGAAGGCAGGTCATTCACATATATCAAGAACAGGAGGGAACCCATGACCCAAACTCGTGGAACACCTAATGTAATTTCACCCCAGTTAGATGAAGTGGCAAACTCCTTTGGATCACTTGAAGCATATAAAGAGACTTCTGGCTTCCTGCTCTGTAGATATGACTTAAACCACTCATACGCTGTTCCATTTATATCATAGAATTGTAATTTCTCTAAGATAATGTCACGCCTCAGTCTAGTCCGTGGTCACGTGAATCCAGGCAATGAGTGACCTGAACAATTTTTGTAGGGAAAGAAAAATGAAGGAACACTTAACATCACGTATGCAATAAGGTACTTTCACACAGTGTCTGTCAAGAGGTTAACTTGAAAGCACAGCTAGTACAGAAATACGAAACTGTGAAATGAATTTTAGTCAAACTCAGGACGTATCCTCCAAAATAGTTTAAATCATATTGACTTACCTGGTCACTGTTGATTCTTTTGAATTTTCGTTTTCCGTAAATGTCGAATGAATACAAACCTGGGAACTGAAGACATGGAAAATGAGGTAGATTGGAAAGTTAGCATATAACTCCTTATTGTAAATAAAGGTTTGAACTTATCAATATCACGAGGACATAGGGAAAACTGTGTTGATGAGTAACAATCACATGTTGTTGCCTATGATTGAGAGTAATATATGCAGAACTGTGAGTGATCACTCATGACAAATGGTTGACACTGATTTTTACAACCATGCATTGATTTATTAGTGAAGTAATTGACTGGTACATGTAATTCAAAGTCGGTTAATAGGTATTTAGAATCCCATGTTTAAGTGGTCATTCACTAACAAATGGAATGTGCAGTGTTGGGAGGGAGAAATATACAGGGTGATTCAAAAAGAATACCACAACTTTAGGAATTTAAAACTCTGCAACGACAAAAGGCAGAGCTAAGCAGTATCTGTCGGCGAACTAAGGGAGCTATAAAGTTTCATTTAGTCGTACATTTGTTCGCTTGAGGCGCTGTTGACTAGGCGTCAGCGTCAGTTGATGCTAAGATGGCGACCGCTCAACAGAAAGCTTTTTGTGTTATTGAGTACGGCAGAAGTGAATCGACGACAGTTGTTCAGCGTGCATTTCGGACGAAGTATGGTGTTAAACCTCCTGATAGGTGGTGTATTAAACGTTGGTATAAACAGTTTAGAGAGAATGGGTGTCTGTGCCTTTTCAGCCAATAAAGTTTTTGGTCCCTTTTTCTTCGAAGGTGCTACTGTAACTGGACTACAGTATCTGGAGATGTTAGAGAATTGGCTGTTCCCTCAGCTCGAACAAGAAGCACAACAATTCATATTTCAGCAGGATGGAGCGCCACCACATTGGCACTTATCTGTCCGTAACTACCTGAACGTCAAGTACCCGAGGCGATGGATCGGCCGCCAGGCAGCCCGTGACAGAGCACTTCATCACTGGCCTCCAAGAAGCCCTGATCTTACCCCCTGCGATTTTTTCTTATGGGGGTATGTTAAGGATATGGTGTTTCGGCCACCTCTCCCAGCCACCATTGATTAGTTGAAACGAGAAATAACAGCAGCTATCCAAACTGTTACGCCTGATATGCTACAGAGAGTGTGGAACGAGTTGGAGTATCGGGATGATATTGCTCGTGTGTCTGGAGGGGGCCATATTGAACATCTCTGAACTTGTTTTTGAGTGAAAAAAAAACCTTTCTAAATACTCTTTGTAATGATGTATAACAGATGGTTATATTATGTTTCTTTCATTAAATACACATTTTTAAAGTTGTGGTATTCTTTTTGAATCACCCTGTATATGAAACGGAGAACATACCTTCAAGTAAGTTAAGATAAATTTAGTAATAACAATTATCCCTCTTCAAATATTAACACTTACCCTTGGCAAAACAAGCGGTTATCGATTCAGAATGACTGATGTAAGATACATGAACATATGTATTCTGCTGTGAAGAGAAATTAAATAAGCGTTGAAACCTTGAGACCTAGATGCAGAAGCAATAATAATTTATTACATCACAGAACTATTATTGTAGTTAGTCATGTGAGTTATTGTACATGCGATATCTATCATCTTAGTGGTTGGATCTATAGTGACACATATTGTTTTCTGATATACCAACATGACTCACTTTCTCCTGGAATAACAATGAAAGATGATCATGGCGAAATATCATTTTAATTAGTAGTGTAGCATTTTTCGGATTTATGTGCAGATTTGGAGAGGGAAATGTGAGCGTAGTGCATGCGCTAGACGTGACGACGAGCGAGTGTTTTTACTTGCGATGGAGAGGTTATCTGCAAAATGTTGCACATTGCAGTCGTACTTTGATGGTGCTTTTCTCTCCAAAGAAGAAACGACCCGACAACAATGTCTAAAACCAGAACAACTGAAGCTACATTATGTAATATCTTACGTATTTACTGTCTGTATGAAGCGATCGATGACTTATGACTAGACTGGCTACGGTTATATTGTAAACGAGAGATCTGTTCACTCGACATTATTTGGCTTATGAGAAACTTTAAATACGGAGGAGTTCTATGAAACGTGGTTACGTGATTTTATACAATAGTTTCTAGAGTGTACGAGATATATCTTTCAGCTATCGACCCGCTGCGGTTGGGAATGAAGTCTCATGGTATAATTAGTAGTACTGCTTCAGGAAGCGGTGAAAATGAAGCCGTAAGAAGATACTCAAGGTAAACGATATTACGATGACCGTCTGGGTGACAGTTCACTTCATGACGTTGGTACCCTCAGTAAGGCAAACATAGAGTTGTGTGAACCATACCACTTCAGTGGGCAGACCTTGGTGTGAGAGGTGGGGGGCGGGTGGGGGGGGAGGAGGGGGAGAAGCTTTGTGATCTTGAATCTTGTAAGGTCACAGGTATAGTTACTGCTTGAGTATCGTTGTCTGTACCTTACTCGAGGTGGCCTAGCGTAGCAGCACTGCCGCTAGGGAAACCCCCTGTGATTGAAAACCTCGGTTTGGCACGAATCGTTACCAGCGGCAAGGAACTCAAGGGGTAATGGTGAGTCGTGGTTGGATGTCAGGCGTCGCCGGACGGTACAAAACCACGTACCGTGAGAAGTTCGATAAACCCGTTAAATGTTGCAGTGTTCTTCGATGAGCTTCAAGACTTATCAATATTAGTCGTCAGCAAGGATCGGTAGAGGCAATAGCTACCTCAAAAAAGCAATAAGAAACCAAAGTAAGAGTGAACTTTCGCAAGTGTGCTTGGAAATGTTGGAAAGATGTACTGTGCCTTGTACCAGAGGAAATAAACATTTTAGTTCTATGAAGACGCCTTTCGAATCCTTTTCATATCTGTTAGAACAAACTGAGAGTGAAGATTTTTCATGGGAAGTGTGATGTTTTTGGTTGGGTATACACCAGTAGGTACACGGTCCACACATTTAGTGTTCAGGTGCATGTTCCTTGACAGTAAGATGCCCACTCTAAGCTGCACAGCATAAACGTTGGTCCGATCGCCGTGGTTATATCAGCACAGCTGGTTTCAGGTAGACACTTGGCCGTGCCAGCTACGAACAAAGAGAAGGCACATACAGTCTACACACGTATCCCCAGTTGCGTAACGTCACAACTGATATGACGTCATCAGCGATATTGGAATCAGCGTTAGTATTCCCAGCTGCACGACCTGACAACAGAAGTGGTGTTTTCAGTAACCTTGAAATAGCACTCGTACCCAAACTACTATGCTACTATTCATTTTAAGTAACGTTATCCCTGCACCAAAAGTGATGCGTCGTCCTATGTGTACCAGAGCCAGAACAGTCACTAGATAACTAGTACTGTGAAAGATTGCTCTCGGTTATCTGTCGATGATATGGCACAGCGGCGAACGTTTTCCGGGAAGGTAGGAAGCTGAAATGTACCTATTCATTGCCATGTACGATTTTCAAGATGTCGTTTGGTTAATCCTGAATCTGTGGATATTCTTTCATTCTAATGTTGGAGGCATGAATGTGCTCTGTGAAGCTCCAACAGGCCGACATTAGCGATACTGGCATGTATTTCGGTGTATCCATGCTTTTCCCTCAATGTACACAATCAAGAACGTTCGCTCCGCAAGATTCTCGAAGAATACGTTTGGAAATGAGGTAATACCAAAGAGTATTTACGCATTTCTTCAGAACGATTGTGCGTCTAAGTAAGACAACTGCTGTTTGCATAACTAACTAGATACATAGTGAAATTTTCATTGAGGACTTTCGATCATATAGTTTTATAGTAATGGTTTCGTTGTCTTTCAAATTTGGCAGATAGAGAGCACACATACCGGTTCATAGTTATGGTGACTCGCACTACTTTTACCAAAATGGCTCTCCGTATGTACTTGGAGTTCAACACCAGAGGAGTCTGTCAGTTTTGGTAACAGATGTACAATTCCGATGTTGTTTCGATTCTATTTTGCAACCGATTGCTTTATATCCGAACTGTAATGTTTGCGATCACTCGGTCATTGTGATTTTGCAAATCTAGGTGTACGGCTAAAGCACAGCGACTTACCACTGCATCCCTACACTCGTTGGTTCTCAGTACTGGCAGTGCAATTTGAACTCCATTACCAACTACGACTTTCGTCACGAGATCGTTTAGTCTGCGCGAGAGCATTACACACATGCTCAATACATTCCAGAGGCAGACACTACAGGAAAGGCGCTGTGCATCACGGAGAGGTTTTGCCACTGAAACTGCGAAACAGCACTTTATGTGAAGTGTCGGACAACATATTACCTGCTCTACATCTTGCGAAATGACCGGGATGAAAAAATTCGAGAAATTAGAGCTAATACAGAGGCTTCCCAGGCCACAGTGCACAGGGGAATAATCAGATAATGATACCAGAAGTACCCTCTACCACACAAAATAGCAAGTGGCGGACTATTGATATGTAGATGTAGTACAATTGAGAAACAGAGCTACGGAAGAAAAATTAAAAAAATAATAACAGGTGATATTTTAAGCAGTTGCAACAAACAAAGTGGCTATTCTAACTTGTAGCTTGAAAGTTAGCTCTCATTGAGACCCCGCTCTGGTCGTGTGTGGGCGTGCCTTCTTTTTGTTTGTACAGTACGACAACATTCGTGCTGGCACCTCAGCTCCCCTTCTCTGTAAGAGCCAGAAATATTTCAATAAGCAAACTTGGTAGACACAAACAGATTTACATTATCACATAGTAATATCAGCATGAAAATGTTTGACCATGTATAATTTTCGACGGTATATTAACCTCTGAAGTAATGTAGAATTAAGAAAAATTTTGAAGTTTATTTATATATTTATTCATTTACACGTCAAGTTTCGTAGGATCAAATTGAGGAGCAAATCTCTAAGGTCATGGAACATGTCAGTACATGAAATTACAACATAAAAGTAATAACAGATAAAAATAAATGTTTAGGAATCCGAAAAAACTCAATCAATTAGTTAAAGTAAACGAAATCAACAACAAACAAGAATTAGCTTAATTTCTGAAAGAACTCCTCGACATAATAGAAGGAGTGGCTCATGAGGAAACTCTTCAGTTTCGATTTGAAAGTGCGTAGATTACTGCTATGACTTTTGAATTCGAGTGGTAGTTTATTGAAAATCGATGCAGCAGTATATCGCACACCTTTCTACACAAGACTTAAGGAAGTCCGATCCAAGTGCAGGTTTGATCTCTGCCGAAAATTAACTGAGTGAAAGCTGCTTATTCTTGGGAATATGCTAATATTGTTAAGAAGAAATGACAGTAAGGAGTATATATATTGAGACGGCAAAGTCAAAATACCCAGACTCGCGAACAGGGGTCCCAAGAGGTTCGTGAGCTTACACCACTTATTGCCCGAACCGCCCGTTTCTGAGCCAAAAATTTCCTTTTAGAATGGGAAGAGTTACCCAAAATATAATATCATACGACATAAGGGAATGAAAATAAGCTAAGTAGATTAATTTTCGTGTCGAACGATCACTCACTTCAGATACCGTTCGAATAGTAAAAATGGCAGCATTAAGTCTTTGAACAAGATCCTGAAACTGGGCTTTCCAAGACACTTTAATATCTATCTGAACACCTACAAATTTGAACTGTTCAGTTTCACTAATCATATTCCTATTTTGTGAAATTAAAAGGTCAGGTTATGTTGAATAGTGTGTTAGAAACTGTAAAAACAGAGTCTTACCGTAATTTAGCGTTAGTTTATTTTCTACAACCCATGAACTTAGGTCATGAACTGCACTATTTGAAACTGGGGCAATGTTGCACACAACATTCTTTACTGCCAAGCTAGTGTCATCAGCAAACAGAAATATTTTTGAGTCACCCATAATACTAGATCTCATATCATTTACGTAAATAAGGAACAGGAGTGGCCCAACACCGATCCCTGGGGAACCCCACTTGACCATACTCCACTCAGACTCCGCATCACAACCATTCTCAACATTGTGAATAATGACCTTTTTCTATATGTTGCTAAAGTAAGAGGTGAACTAATTGTGAGCTACTCCCCATATTCCATAATGGTCCAACTTCTGGAGCAATATTTTGTGATCAACACAATCAAATGCCTTAGTTAAATGAAACAATATGCAACAGCGTTCGAAACCCGTTCTTCAACCCGTCAAGTACCTCACAGAGAAAAGAGATTATAGCATTTTCAGTTGTTAAACGATTTCTAAAGCCGAACTGTACATTTGATAGCAAATCGTGTGATATAAATTGATCATTTATCCTTACATACACAGGCTTTTCAATAACTTTAGCAAACACTGATGGAATAGAAATAGGTTTAAAATTATCTACATTATCCCTTTCTCCCTTTTCATAAAGCGGCTTTATTACTGAGTACTTTAATCGTTCAGGAAACTGACCATTTCTAAAGGAAAAATTACAAATATGGCTAAATACAGGGCTAACATGTTCAGCACTGAACTTAAATATTCTGATAGGCACCCCATCATGACCATGAGAGTCCTTAGTCTTCAGTGTAATTATTGATTCAATCTCCCTCTTGTCTGTATCACAAAGGAGTATTTCAGTCATCCATCTCAGAAAGGCATTTGCCAAGGAAGATATATGATTCCCTGCAGGAACTAAATTTTTATTTAATTTATCAGCAATCCCCAGGAAATTATTGTTAAATTCAATACATGTACCTGATTTATCAGTAGCAGAATTTTTTTTACTGCAAACTGACTTTATATCGTCGACCTTGTGCTGCTGACTAGACACTTCTTTCACAACTGACCATATGGTTTTAATTTTACCCTGTGAATTAGCTATTCTATTTGCATGTCACATACCCTTTGCCTTCCTAATGACATTTTTAAGCACCTTACAATACTGTCTGTAATGGGCTACTGTAGCTTGATTGTGACTATCTCTAACATTTTGATATAACTCCTGCTTTGTTGTACATGATATCCTTTTCCCACTAGTGGGCCATCCAGGCTGCCTATTACTGCTAGTACCCCGTTTAGAACGTACTAATGGAAAGCAACTCTCAAAGAGCATGAGAAATGTTTTAAGGAAAGCATTATATTTATCATCTATGTTATCGTCACTATAAACATCCCGCCACTCTTGTTCCTTGACAAGGTTTAAAAAAACTCTCCATTGGTGTTGGATTAACTTTCCTGCATAGTTTGTAATTAAATGTGACATCTTTTTGACTACGAAGGTGTTTTAGTGTTAAAATTCTTACATCATGGTCTGAAAGGCCATTCACCCTTTTACTAACAGAATGTCCACCTAGTGCTGATGAATGAATAAAAATATTGTCTATGGCTGTGCTACTGTTCCCATGCACCCTAGTAGGTAAAAACACAGTCTGCATCAGATCATATGAATTTAGGAGATCAGCCAACATCCTTTTTCTTCCACAATCATATACAAAATTTATATCGAAGTCACCGCATTTAACTAATTTCTGGTACTTCCTTCAAAGTGAATCAAGAACACTCTCCAGTCTGAGCAGAAACGCTCTCAAGAAGTTTAGTTTCACCAAATTCAACTGCCACTGCAAAACATTCACATATCTGTCCAGTGCAGCGCCGTGATACGTCTATGGACTCAAATGGATCTCATGGTTAAATTTACATACATGATAGGACCGTGTAATTCAAGAATACGGTTCTCAGATATATATTAGGACAAAGCGTTTTACGGTCTCTCTTCCACAACCCCCCCAAATAAAAATTGTAACCTCAAAATACTGAAAATCATTTTTCCGGCTCTCCTTCATTTGTTAGTCCAAGTCGTAAGTGCCGGTAAGATGTGCGTCCTGACCGAAGAAAGTTCATAAACGGTGGTGAAAATGGTCTTAAAATAACATATTCCAGCCATCACAGCTGTTGCTGTGTCACTTCATCTACAGCTTTCTAAACACAGGCGTTTCATTTTTGTTCTATAGGAATACCAAGCCATGCATAGAAGGTGAAAGGTAAAATCAAAAAAATTAAATACGTGGGCGCTCAGGCACTCAGTTATTGTCTATTTTTGCCAGCTGCTTCTGATTCCGGTGCTGTACACTTAACTCTACCTCACTGCTGACTGCAGGAGTGCTGAACAGTGACACAGTATTGTAGCCCAAGACCATCGATGCATAGAAATATCAATCACAGGTGACACGATACATCTAGAATCACACTAAGCCTTGTTACTAAAGTAATGAGCCATAGTTTTCAATCAATATGTAAGAGAGAAAATGGGTGCCAAAAACTTTTCTTTGTTTTCTTGATTGTATTGTTCATAAATAGAACCGCACATCGTTCCATGTTAATCAATTGAGTTTATATAGCCTGAAAGAACAATAATTGCATTTTATAACTTATTAAAATTAAGTGATCAAGTAGCTCCTCCGCTTTTCTGCAACCAAAGAGTTACTTTCGATGCAAGTACAGTTCACATGCACAAACGTAAAAAATGTATACAACTATTGTTGTTACATTACACTCAATAGAAAACTCTTCATAGGGATCAAACGCAAGAGTTCTTTTTATTGTTGATAAATATGAAAATTGTTTATGAATAGCAGAAGCATTTTTTATATCAGTTCGACGAAATATTCAAGTGATTTTCGATATATTTTTGTTGTGTCTGTCTGTTTCTTTTATTTTACCTTTGCGTTGAGGAAATTGCGTTTTCTAGTGCTGTATGATAAATATGTGTTGTTTTTCTTACTGTTATTACAACGTAGTTCCGTTCCACGTTACAAATCAACAATTTTCGAATAAAACTTGAATTAGTTTGCTATAAACACTGTTTATTCTTTAGTGAAAGAGAGCAGAACATCTATGTAGATCAAAAAAAGTTCCCTAGGTTACGCGGCCTGTTACATATGCTCACTCGGTTTCTAGGCAGTAAACCACTTCCAGTTTTTAGGGGAGCCTAGTAAGGCGCTGAAGCAAACATAAACAAAGGAATAGTTATCAGGTGAATTGATACAATTGAAATCTCACCCACTTCTCCCTCTGAAATTAGGAACATAATAAACTTGCTTAAAAGCAAAGACTCACATGGAATTGAAGGCATTTCCAGCAAAATACTGAAAGCTTGTTCTCAACAGATAAGTAAGATTCTCAGCCACCTGTGTAATAGCTCTCAGGAACAGGGCATTTTCCCTGATAGACTGAAATATGCTATTGTTATACCTTTGCATAAAAAGGGGGATAGATCTGATGTCAACAAGTACCGT
Source organism: Schistocerca serialis cubense (assembly GCF_023864345.2). NCBI lineage: Eukaryota > Metazoa > Arthropoda > Insecta > Orthoptera > Acrididae > Schistocerca > Schistocerca serialis. The sequence goes on from NC_064646.1 coordinate 17,488,184, forward strand.
CCAATTTCCCTTCTAACAGCTTTATCCAAAATTTTTGAGAAAGTAATGTATTCAAGAGTTGCTTCACATATCTGTAAAATTGAAGTACTAACAAAATGTCAGTTTGGTTTCCAGAAAGGTTTTTCAACAGAAAATGTCATATATGCTTTCACCAGTCAAATTTTGAATGATCTGAATAAGCGAACACCACCCATTGGGACTTTTTGTGATCTCTCAAAGGCTTTTGACTGTGTAAATCGTGAAATTTTGCTAGACAAGCTCAAGTATTGTGGCATGAGTGGGACAGTGCACAAATGGTTTAATTCGTACCTAACTGGAAGAGTGCAGAAAGTTGAAATAAGTAGTTCTCATAACATGCAAAGATCAGCACATTCCTCAAACTGGGGAACTATCAAGAATGGGGTTCCACAAGGCTCAGTCTTGGGTCCTTTGTTGTTCTTATTATATATTAATGACTTGCCATTCTATATTCATGAAGAGGCAAAGTCAGTTCTCTTTGCTGATGATACAAGTATAGTAATCACACCTGACAAACCAGAATTAACTGATGAAATTGTCAATACTGTCTTTCAGAAAATTACTAAGTCGTTCCTTGTAAACGGACTCTCACTGAATTTTGTTAAGACACAGTACATACAATTCCGTACAGTGAATGGTATGACGCCATTAATAAATATAGACCTTAATTAGAAGCATATAGCTAAGGTAGAATATTCCAAATTTTTAGGTGTGTCCATTGATGAGAGATTAAATTGGAAGAAACACATTGATGATCTGCTGAAACGTTTGAGTTCAGCTACTTATGTAATAAGGGTCATTGCAAATTTTGGTGATAAACATCTTAGTAAATTAGCTTACTACGCCTATTTTCACTCATTGCTTTCATATGGCATCATATTTTGGGGTAATTCATCACTGAGGAATAAAGTATTTATTGCACAAAAGCGTGTAATCAGAATAATAGCTGGAGTCCACCCAAGATCATCCTTATTTAAGGATCTAGGGATATTCACAGTAGCTTCTCAGTATATATACTCTCTTATGAAATTTGTTATTAACAACCAAACCCAATTCAAAAGTAATAGCAGTGTGCATAACTACAATACTAGGAGAAAGGATGATCTTCACTATTTAAGATTAAATCTAACTTTGGCACAGAAAGGGATGAATTATACTGGCACTAAAGTCTTTGGTCACTTACCAAATAGTATCAAAAGTCTGACAGATAACCAACAAGTATTTAAGAAGATATTAAAAGAATTTCTGAATGACAACTCCTTCTATGAGATCGACAGGAAGTGCAAAATGGCTAAGCAGGGATGGCTAGAGGACAAATGTAAGGATGTAGAGGCCTATCTCACTAGGGGTAAGATAGATACCACCTACAGGAAAATTAAAGAGACCTTTGGAGATAAGATAACCACTTGTATGAATATCAAGAGCTCAGATGGAAACCCAGTTCTAAGCAAAGAAGGGAAAGCAGAAAGGTGGAAGGAGTATATAGAGGGTCTATACAAGGGCGATGTACTTGAGGACAATATTATGGAAATGGAAGAGGACGTAGATGAAGATGAAATGGGAGATACGATACTGCGTGAAGAGTTTGACAGAGCACTGAAAGACCTGAGTCGAAACAAGGCCCCAGGAGTAGACAATATTCCATTGGAACTACTGATGGCCGTGGGAGACCCAGTCCTGACGAAACTCTACCATCTGGTGAGCAAGATGTATGAAACAGGCGAAATACCCTCAGACTTCAAGAAGAATATAATAATTCCAATCCCAAAGAAAGCAGGTGTTGACAGATGTGAAAATTACCGAACTATCAGCTTAATAAGTCACAGCTGCAAAATATTAACGCGAATTCTTTACAGACGAATGGAAAAACTAGTAGACGCCAACCTCGGGGAAGATCAGTTTGGATTCCGTAGAAACACTGGAACACGTGAGGCAATACTGACCTTGCGACTTATCTTAGAAGAAAGATTAAGGAAAGGCAAACCTACGTTTCTAGCATTTGTAGACTTAGAGATAGCTTTTGACAATGTTGACTGGAATACTCTCTTTCAAATTCTAAAGGTGGCAGGGGTAAAATATAGGGAGCGAAAGGCTATTTACAATTTGTACAGAAACCAGATGGCAGTTATAAGAGTCGAGGGACATGAAAGGGAAGCAGTGGTTGGGAAGGGAGTAAGACAGGGTTGTAGCCTGTCCCCGATGTTGTTCAATCTGTATATTGAGCAAGCAGTAAAGGCAACAAAAGAAAAATTCGGAGTAGGTATTAAAATTCATGGAGAAGAAATAAAAACTTTGAGGTTCGCCGATGACATTGTAATTCTGTCAGAGACAGCAAAGGACTTGGAAGAGCAGTTGAATGGAATGGACAGTGTCTTGAAAGGAGGATATAAGATGAACATCAACAAAAGCAAAACAAGGATAATGGAATGTAGTCTAATTAAGTCGGGTGATGCTGAGGGAATTAGATTAGGAAATGAGGCACTTAAAGTAGTAAAGGAGTTTTGCTATTTGGGGAGCAAAATAACTGATGATGGTCGAAGTAGAGAGGATATAAAATGTAGGCTGGCAATGGCAAGGAAAGCGTTTCTGAAGAAGAGAAATTTGTTAACATCCAGTATTGATTTAGGTGTCAGGAAGTCATTTCTGAAAGTATTCGTATGGAGTGTTGCCATGTATGGAAGTGAAACATGGACGATAAATAGTTTGGACAAGAAGAGAATAGAAGCTTTCGAAATGTGGTGCTACAGAAGAATGCTGAAGATTAGATGGGTAGATCACATAACTAATGAGGAAGTATTGAATAGGATTGGGGAGAAGAGAAGTTTGTGGCACAACTTGACCAGAAGAAGGGATCGGTTGGTAGGACATGTTCTGAGGCATCAAGGGATCACCAATTTAGTATTGGAGGGCAGCGTGGAGGGTAAAAATCGTAGGGGGAGACCAAGAGATGAATACACTAAGCAGATTCAGAAGGATGTAGGTTGCAGTAGGTACTGGGAGATGAAAAAGCTTGCACAGGATAGAGTAGCATGGAGAGCTGCATCAAACCAGTCTCAGGACTGAAGACCACAACAACAACAACTCCTTCTACTCGATAGAGGAATTTTTAGATATAAATTAAGAAAAAAAAAGAAAAAAACAAAAATATTAAAAAAATAAAAAAGTAAAAATAAAAATAAAAAAATAAAGAAAAACAAAAAACACAAAAAATAAAGTTGTTATATTAACTTAAGTATGTTGTTAAATTAACCTAATTATTTCATGTATTGGAAAATTCGACTCGTTCCACATCATTACGAAATATCGTATTCATGATCCATGGAACTAGTATTAATCTAATCTAATCTAGGTAACGCCCAATAGGTACACAACACATACATCACAAAGATAACGTAACTCACCAAAGCTATAAGGAAAACGATCTTCGTTTACGCTCACTTACGGCAGTCTGCAGAGCCTAAGGTAGTCTTACAACTCCACTTACTACTACTGCTCACTTATTACTAATACAGATGCTGTGGAAGACATGCTTACCTCGAGAATCGACTCCCACATGGCACATTGAGCACAGTATTCATCTTATTACTTATGGGTTAGGATCATAGAATTACAATTACTTACGTCTAGTTGTCTTAAATTAAGCAAAAACATAAAACTGAAAGTCTACTGAATAAAATCCTTTAAGATGGAGTAATGGTGGGGGCCAATGGTCTTCTTGGAGCGTACTGTTAGCAATACTATGGCATTTCTGAGAACTAGACTTTTCACGTGGTACAGTCTTCATACAGAGAGTACAGTTTGTGCGTTGTGCTCCATGCCCTGCAAGAATGTCGCTGCTTTTTCACAAGAACTGGCTCATGAGGAAAAATAAGCTGCCTAGTTCTCTTGGTGTTTCTCCCCCGTCTGTTTTATGCCACCTTCCTAACATTTACAGTTACGTCCACAGTTATTTGCCTATGTCTTTGTCTGGTCTTGCAGCAACCGAAATGCCGCTGCTTATCTAATTCTATCTTCAGGTCCCTTATTTGTTAACACTTTTTGATCGGTGGGATCTTCGTCAAGTTTTGAGGCAGCTGATGTAGCACCAGCTCTAACTGCGTGATGATCACGTCCAATAGTCTTGCTTCTCATTCCTATAAACGTGGCCCACCTTTCCGAATTTCTCCAGAACTTTGCTTGCAGATAATATCTGGCAATGTATAAACCTTTAACGTGGTGTACGTGTAACGTCTCCTTTCATTTCTTTGAAACAAACTGTTTCCCATTTCCAAAACAGCCTCCATATCTCCTATCACTCCTAGAAAATTTCTTGTCAAAGCCCTGATGACAGCACTGCCGATAACACTTTTTAGTGGTGTCGAAGTACGTATTTGGACACTAGCCTAATGGGTACGAGGAGATAATGATGATCACTTTCATCCTCACAGCAGGGTCTCAGAGATGTATGGATGAAAAATCTTTCAACATCTTTGTAATGAGAGGTGAGAAAGTACTAGGCTGATTCGTGGTCAAAGGTTTTACCTTCTGGCACCTGATACAAACTGTTAAAGTACGCTATCTCTTTAAGTTTACTGGCGCATTTTTCTAGTCCAAAATGGCGTAACTCAGGTGCATGTGTCGGATGAGGTTATTTATAAGCTCTTCCGGCACATATGCGGTCACAAACAGCTGTATGAATTTTTCCCGTGGAATAATATGATGTTCCAGAACGGATAGTAGTTCCTTAGCGCCACAAAATTCCTGTTTTGTGTCGTCCCAGTGACTTGTCTTGCATCTGATCTGTGTCCAACAATGCATCACCTTCTTCAGGTAGATGGTGACAAACATTTTCTCATTTGTTTCCTCTTCCATTCGCTTCATAGACGGACAGTGGGCTGTGACAGTTCACCTGCAGCTACATTTTCTTTTTCAGGGGTGCATTTAATCTGAAAATTAATCTCCTGCACATAATGTGCCTTTCAACACAATCCTCTGTAGGTGTAATTTCGCCTATATTATAAACTACAGGGCCTTGTGACCATTGTATATCATGGTTATACTGCCACAGAAATGACATAGAATCTTTCTGAAACCATAGACGCTAACGCTTCCAGTTCTGTAACGAAATAATTACGCTCGCTCTTACTCACCACACAACTGGAAAATGCGATCACTTTGTATTGTTACATTTACATCGACACCAATGCCAGTTTTGCTGCAATAAAACATAATGGTGAAAGAACTTCTCAGATTCGGGTGGGCTAGTAAGGTCACATGCACCAAAGCTTGTTTCACTTCGTTGAAATCCACGCTAGTAACCTCATCTTAGTTCCAAGGCACTTTCTTTCCTAAGAGCGAGCACAGTTCTAGCCAATACCGGCACCTCATCGCCTATAACTTTTTTTTACGAATATTATCACTTATTTCTTGGTAGTCAGTGTTGCGAACTCCCTTATCGCCTCTAATCATCAGGTTCTGTCTTGGTTAATTCGGTGCACCATAAAATCAATTTCCTTTTCGCCAAATGCTAAGTTCTGCAGATCCACCATTAGGCCGGGTGTAAACACCTAACGTAACACCGTTCACACATAGAAATTATTCTCCTCTCGGGATTCTGCGTCAAGCATTATGTATTCAGTGTATTTTCAGATCTGATTTCTTATCTCGCTCTCTGTTCTATAGGAAGAACCCGTACGAAGACAAAGGAAGATGCAGAAAAACCAGTCTGCAGCTTTTTGAACTGGTAGCACCTGCTGTGGCATAAGAGAGCAGCGTTCTTTCTGTAAGTGGCGTCTAGGTAACCGTGCCAAAAATTTGCACATAAATCAGTCGTCGAAAAAATACCTTTCCTGTCGAACTTCTGAAGCGATTCCTCTAGAGTGAAACTATCTGTTTCAGGTAAAATTATTGTATTTATTTAATGTGAAACTAGTACTAGTGTGGTAGAATCCTTTTTGAAATTACCACCAGCGGACTATTTTGGCTGCTGCTAGCCCTCTCCATCAAGTCTTTTTCCAGTATCTTCTGTTTTTATTGTTTCATTCGTTCCTTGCACATAAGTGGAGAACTAAAAGGACGCAATAAAGCTTTTTTGTGCCCATTAAACTTAAAGTTGTAAGTAAAGTTCTTAAGAATAACAGCTCAAGAATAACTTCTTAACTTCTGCGTACTCAATTAAAAGATTCCTAAGCATTTCCGTGCTCTGTTCTGGGATGTCTTGTATGAGTGGAACCTTCTATTATAAGAAGAATTTGATCGTACTCCACAACATATTATTCTCACTTTGCCATATTTTTGTGGATTCGAACAGATGCTTTATGAAGAAATATCCTTTATGACCATGCCGCTGGTGGTTGGCGTTGGGATAGAACCTCTCTGCTCGGCTTCATTCTTTTGAGAAAGACTGTGACTTTATGCCCTGCTTTAACCAACGAGAGCTTACTTCTTCCAACATCTGCTACTGCAACCTGCTGGCACTTAGATTCTACTCCCAAAATGACTACTGTAGACCGCTGAAAAATTATGAACAGCAATCACCACGAACGTTATCTTTTGACACTAGAAGGAAAATTTGATTTCTTTCTTTATTTCGACAGTTTTACCTTTTGTAACTTCTCTCGCCTGTGATTTCTGTAATGGAGAAGCTGCCACAGGTCGTCTGTTCAGAGGCCAAAAAACATGGCTTCCGGTATACCATTTAAATGACTCCCCATATCCAAAAAAGCAGCAATTTATTCCGTACTTGACTGTATCACTATAAGACACGTAATATACACGTGGCACATCTTGGCCAGAAGGTTGACCCTGATGTCTCTATATTTTAGAACTTTTAGAGTAAAGTGAAGGAGTGAAACATTGCCCCTTATCCAAATAAGGCCACCCATCTAAAGTCTGAGACATATCTTACATCAACTGCATCATTAGCAATCAATCCACATAAGAAGTGAAAGTCGTGCTGGATCCAATTATGGCCCTGAGCCACGTTTTGGTAAATAGCATATCTTTACGTAGTCCCTCATCCTATTTTCAGATGCCAAAAAATTCGGTACAAAAAGATAATGTTCACTGTAATTAGTGCTCTTCAAGAAGGAAAAGTGCCTGCCAGACGAGCGGTACGTGAAATTGAGGTACTTACAACGATAATGAGGACGCATTTGAGGACTCTGAAGTCGCAAAACACCGAATCTGATGATGATGAGGTCCCATACTCCGTGGATCATAGGTAACAACGCGGGAGACCTGCACCGCCGTACTAGGCAAGGTCCTAGCTGAGGTGGTTTGCCATTGCCTTCCTCCGACCGTATTGGGGATGAATGATGATGTTGAAGACAACACAACAACACCCAGTGTTCTCGAGGCAGGGAAAATCCTGACCCTGCCGGGAATCGAACCCAGGACCCCATACGCGGGAAGCGAGAACGCTACCGCAAGACCACGAGCTGCGGTCACACTGAATCTGAACGATTTTTAATGTTGCACTGAGTCATGAACCTATTTTACCTCCCAAGAGAGAGGCTCATCTCGTCGAGTAATATAAAACAACGGAGAAAAGTTATTGTGGTTTAAATGCAGATGAAGTGAAATGTATGGCTTTTGTCATAGCCGTCGGAAATAATATTGGGAATCCTTTTATGATTCAACAATATTTCGCCGGTTAGAAGTGGTGGCAACTTGTTATGAAACTTCAGGCCATCTGCTTCAGAAGCTCTCTATAGATAGGATCAAGGAATTCCCAAAGGAGAACTTGAACGCATTTTTTTCGGTTCTAAAACCGGAAATGGAGAAAATAAAAGACAGTTCTGTGAATGTCGTCAATTTTGATGAAACAGGCTAGACGATAGTGCCGTATAAAAGCATAAAAGCTGTTGTCGTCAAGGCCATACGTTGTCAATGGGTTTAGATCCACGGCAGTTGTTCCCTTGGATCAGAATATCTTCGATGCACATTCTATTCACTCAGAAAACTGCTCCTGAAATTGATAATCATTTCACACCACCTAAGGGAAATCGACAACGTTCAGCTACATCTATCAGAAGCTGAGCACACAAAAATAATATTGTGGGGTCTCATCAGAGAAAGCAAAATAAGGAGGAATGAGCGGTGAGGAAGAGGACAGATTGTGAAAGCTGAAGGAAGGAAAGAAAGTTTTCTTGTAGAACGAAAGATTCGGTCTACAGCGGATTGTGCACTGATACGAAACTTCCTGGCAGATTAAAACTGTGTGCCGGACGGACACTCGAACTCGGGACCTTTGCCTTTCGCGGCCAAGTGCTCTACCGACTGAGCTACCCAAGCACCACTGACGCCCACTCCTCACACCTTTAATTCCGCCAGTACCTCGTCTCCTACCTTCCAAACTTCACAGAAGCTCTACTGCGAACCATGCAGGACTAGCACTCCTGCAAGAAAGGATATTGCGGGGTTTTAATTCCGACAGTACCACGTCTCCTACCTTCCAAACTACACAGAAGCTCTCCCGCGAACCTTGCAGAAGTAGCACATCTGGATGGTAGGGTATGTGAGATGGGGGCGTAGTCGTGCTTGGGTGGCTCAGTCGGTAGAGCACTGGCCCGCGAAAGGCAAAGTTCCCGAGTTCGAGTCTCGATGCGGCACACAGTTTTAATCTGTCAGGAAGTTTCAAAATTTTCTTCCTTTTGAATCTTCTGAAGATTTTGATGCTAAAGTTGATTTCGAATAAAATTCTGAAGAAGTAGATGTCGCTGATGACAGAGACTGAGATAAGCATGCGAAATGCCCAGTTGTCAATCAACTGTAGTCGACGGGCAGCAATGGACTAAAAATGGAATCTCTGCATGCAACGCTTTCGGTGAAGGCATAAAAAATACAGTGGACTTCATATACATGAACTCTTTTTTTTTTCAAGTAAACTTCAATACTCGAGTGTTTCCAAGTATTAACTAATTTTTGCATGTTCTTATCTGTGCAAAGAGTCTGTTACCAACCCTCAAAAATTTGCTTCCCCTCAGTACATAGGAGCCTTTCTCATTAATAAAGGAAAGCCGCTTTTTTCTATTACCATTACTTTTTACTTTCTTCATAAAGGTATTACAAAAGTTTGCCTTTGCACAAACAATAAACACACTTGCGTGTCTAAGGAGGCACGTACGTTTGTTTGTGCCAGAAATTTGATGAACTTACAGGGGTTAATAGAGAAGGTGGCCATATTTGGGGCCTTCCTTACAGATTTTTCCTTCGTTTCCTGCTCACTTCTCAGTGATGCCTGGAGCCGAATCTCGAATCTCTATGACCGCCACTCCTCCGCTTTCCTGCTTTCCTGTTTTCCATGCTGCTCCGCTGTCTTGACTGGCCCTCTGCAAGCATTCCGTTAAAGGATTCTTTCAAGATTATTTGCTGAAATCTGATTGCGCCAGTTTGTGAATAGAATATTGATCCTTCCTACGAAATTCTTATTCGCGTACTCATCAGCAAATGAATTGAAATACTTCTGTCTGTCTGATGAAAGCAAGCTACATCTAAGAAGCAATACGCAAGCGGTTCTGCAAAAATATGCAAACCGAATTCAAAGATATTAACTAAAAGAAATAAATTATTGTTTGAACTAAATATGTCCGTAATTTCGTAATCATTTAGTAAAAATATTCACATTATGGATTAAATAAAACAGAAACCCACTGATGATGGCACAGAGGTGCCGAAACATGTTTGGGATCTTGGAAAAAACAGTGTTTTGCATAACTGGCGGGCCTTACACCCAACAATTTCTCTGTCCTATCCTGCTTGGGTACTCATCAAAATCATTTAATATCAATTTGGAACTTTCTGGATCACCATTCCTTACACAGAGTAGGGACTGTAACAGTTAAGCTTCAGGACCAAGAGAAATAGTTTGAAATTATTAGTAATGTTGTGCAGTACGATCTCAAGTGGCCAGAAATGGACATCTTAGTTGCCGTGAGCTTGTAAAACGGGTCAGGAAGGGATAAACTGCTCTGGAAAAAGCTAAAAGGCTGTCATTGGTGTGGAGGCATTGAGGAATTTTCAAATAGCATGATTCTAAAATAAGTAATAAGTATTTATAATGTTAAATCTAATAATGACAAAGAGAAAAAAGCAGAGACTAGTCTTAAATAGTAAACACGAAATCTAAGCTACTTCCTGAAACAAGTGGAAGTTAAATTTATTGCCGGCCGCGGTGGTCTCGCGGTTCTAGGCGCTCAGTCCGGAACCGCGCGACTGCTACGGTCGCAGGTTCGAATCCTGCCTCGGGCATGGATGTGTGTGATGTCTTTAGGTTAGTTAGGTTTAAGTAGTTCTAAGTTCTAGGGGACTGATGACCTAAGATGTTAAGTCCCATAGTGCTCAGAGCCATTTGAACCATTTTTTAAATTTATTAAACACATAGAAGACCGAAATAAGTAACAAATAGGAAGGCGCTGTAACACCCCAAGAAACCCGAAAACCCAGATAAGAATGTCATGACAATTTAAAGTAGGGAACAGTGTTACCCTGACAGGTACGACAACTTTGACAGTAATGTAATACCTTAAAGTTTTGATGAACACCAATTTCAATCAGTATTGAGTATATCATGATATAAAGGTAGAAAGGAAGAAAGGTCATTTTTAATTAGCTATCAAACATCTCAGTAATAACTGCAAATCAGTACGACGAAAATTAAGTTCAAAGTAATATGTCGGTCAGAGATAACATTTATTGTGAAAGAGAGTTGTAAACGCGGAGAAAAGGAAATTCAATGCCTCTACAATGCTCGATCGTGGAAATATTAGTCGCTTGCCACCTTAATTGCTATCACGTCGTGAGAGAGCACCGTTTGTTATGGTACTACAAACGGAACGCTACGAGATTGTTTCTATTCAAAAATGTACTATTGCGTGATAGAGATGGGCGGACTTTGTTCTCAGTTATTCTTACTTGAGAACTTGAAGTGATATTCTGATAGTGTACGACGAGTTAATGAACTTTAATTATTGGAGATATTATTGTTGGACTCAACCTTCATCAAAGTGAACAGTTACAACGAAGAATGGGCATAGTATCGAATACTGCAATACCTGATTAGCCTTAGTAGGAAACATTAATACGACCACACGAAGATAATACAAATACGCCGACTGTAAAAGTTGTCGTAATTGTGACGATCACCCAACTGAAAAGAATCGTAATTGATCTGACCCATCGGTGTGCGTGTGGTGTGATGATTATAAACTAGCTGCTAAAAAGCAACAATAATAATTGTTCGTTAGTAATGGAAATCTCACGTGTTGGGTCCATCATTAATTGAATTGTGTGATAGTTGATGATCGAAATTAATTAACTGTGAACATTTTAATTGAAAGAGTGACTTGATGAACATTGAGCATTGAGAGGAGTGTTTTGCCGAAATAATATTACGGTGCACGAAAGCAAGATAGCATTAAAGGTTATCTCTGGATTTGCGTCATGCCGTAGTGAACAATTCTGCCTAGCAACGTAACAACAACTACTGATACTGAACCGCAAATGAATTTTTCCTCGCTTCAGCGATGTGAAACGGTGCCGGTGATGAATGATTCACTCAATATTGCAATAACTAACTAACCGGGCATAGCAAACAATCATAAAACCATAACAGACAATCAAAATTAGCTCTTCGCATCGCTGAGAAGACTGTGCGAACTCGCAACGGACATTCATACATTACGCGAGGAACAACTTTCTTTAGAGATTTTCAGGTGCTGTTCCACGTTATCCGACGGGGACAACCATCACTGCTCGTCGCGTCTCCATTCCACCGACCGAGCTGTAGCAGTAGCGGCTCAACATCAACAGCGACAACAAAAAGGGGATAGGGGACGTCACTGTGCCTAGGAGGCGGAAGACTTGGAGGAAGTGACGATTCGGTCACTGTTAACGACAGAGCAGACGGGGAGGCACAGATGGAGAACGGACAGCGATAGCTGCACATTACAGCACAGGCTACCATAGGCTGTGGCGCATGTTAGAGATGTCTGCCAACACTCAATGCTTACATAACAACATTCAGTTTATGCTAGAAATGGAAAATATGAGAGCGATTTCTTATCTGGATGTGAAAGCATAAAGAATATCTAACGGCAAATTAGGTTTAAATGTCTACAGGAAACCAATACACACCAACATGTTTATGTGGATTCGCACCACCATCCAGCACAAAATAACGCTGTGCTACGTATGCTGATAGCCTGAACTGACCAGATATGTGACGCTAACCGCATACAAATTGAGCTGGATGAGCTAAAGACTACATTCCGTTCGAATGGATAAACAACGGAGACATACAACGAGCTATGAGATACAGAGAAGACACGACAGACAAAAGTACACAGAAATTCGTTCTGCTCGCTTACCTTATGTGACAGGCATTACTGTAAGTAGTCTCGACACTCTAAACATTTACGAACTTTCATACGAATGCGGTGAAGTTTATGTTTGAGGAACCCGAAGACCCATTAGCACTCATGTGACGGAGCGTAAACGCTATGTACACGCACAATAAGAAGTCAGCTTTAGCAGAATACCACCATTAACGTGACCCTTCTATCAGTTTCCAAGAACCTCGCGTGTTTCCTGGACAGCTGTGGATTCCTCAGCGGAAAATAAGAGAAGCTGTCGAAATAATGAAACACCCTAACAACGTGAACAGGGATGACGGCTTTGAGTTACGTATGAGCAGGCCGCCAACCATTCTAGAGGACTGCGTGTTTTAACTAGCCGGCATCAGCACTTGAAAAAGGTGTTATACAATAAATAGCTGCTACATGGGACTTAAACGCTAGTAATTCGAAACAGCAGTGCCTGTACTATTAAGCAGAACAGTGCGACACTGCATCATACGTCTTAGTTACACAGCCACGGCTGTTTCAGACTTATTCGGCAACACCAGGTCCTCGACTCTCAAAAATATGTCCTTCCTGGACAGGAATGTACATAGCGCACAAATGCAGTTTGTGACATAACGACGACGACGACGTATGGAAGTTTGGCTCTTTTTGTCATTCATGCACGGGTAGTGGAAGCAGGTAAGGGTTGGGTTGGGTTGGTTTGTTTGTTTTGGGGGAGGAGACCAAACAGCGAGGTCATCGGTCTCATCGGATTAGGGAATTACGAGGAAGGAAGTCGGTCATTCCCTTTCAGAGGAAGCATCCCGGCATTTGCCTGGAGCGATTTAGGGAAATCACGGAAAACCTAAATCAGGATGGACGGACACGGGATTGAACCGTCGTCCTCCTGAATGCGCGTCCAGTACGCTAGCTACTGCGCCACCTCGCTCGGTTGCAGTTAAGGCAACTGCAGGCCGTAAAGCGGCAAATCCGGACTCTATTTCTGGTGCGACACAAAATTGAACTGACGTCGTTTCAGTATACAGGCGAAAGTTGTTCACAAGTGCAGTTTCGATCACATTTCCTATATTTAACGTTTCGGTCCAGGAAATCACCAATCCTATGCACGAGCTACCGATTTGCTATTGCCTAACGATCAGCTACGAGCATCGACTACTGGTCTCTTAGTAGAGCAGCACCAATTCGTTATCCCGTATCAGTCACCTAACAGATTTGCTTCCGATCACCTACCAAAATAGCAAGGGCGATAGCCTATCACGTAGCCATTTCTCTCCATAGCAACCTTCCCTCAAACTGTCCAATGACATACCGGATACTTTGTGCCGGTAGCCAGTAAATTATATACTGAAGAGTTGTCGCACACTTAATTGGAAACAATTTACCTAGCGTATCAGTTCGGATTCCATAAGGGTTGCTCGACTGAGAAAGCTACTTATACACTAATTCGTCAAATAGTAAAAGCCTTAAATAACAATATATCCCCAGTTGATACGTTTTGTGATCTTTCCAAGGTGTTTAACTGTGTAGATCACGATATTCTCCTAGAAAAACTCAAGGTTTATGAAAAAACCGCTTTATGACAGCTGGTTTGAATCACACTTGGCTAACAGAAAGAAAAGTACGTGCTAAATATTTCAGACAATGACGGAGAGATAGAAAGTTGTAGTGATTGACGTGGGGAGGGGGAAGGCATGAGGAAGGGGGGGGGGGGGGAAGGAGAGAAATCACGAAGTGAGTCCCACAGGGTACAATTTTGATTCCACTCCCTAAATTTTGAAAAAAAAAAAAGAATAGCACTTTACATCCAGTTGTGTACTATAAATAGATTTATACCAATAACTGATCTACCACTTGAGTAGGAGACAGTATGTAGGGTAGAATGCTAGAAATTTTTGCATGTACGTACTGATGAAAACTTGAACTGGAAGAAGGATATTACTGAGTATCTCAAACAACAAGATTGAAATACTTTTGCTCTTTGTATAGTTGCTAAAAGTGTAAACAAACGTATCGACCTCTTGCCAAATTCTGCACATATGCACTCAATAACGTCGTACAGAAGAATTTTCGTGGGTAACTCGTCACGTAGAAAGTAAATATTGATTACAAAATAGCGAGCAGTAAGAACAATATGTAGTATTCACCCACAGACGTCATGTAGGTATCTCTTCAAGTAACTAAGCATTTCAGCTGCGTCGTCACATTACATATGTCCGATAATAAAACTTGCCATAAAGAACGCATCACAGTTTGAGAAGAACGGTGATCTCCATAGCTACAACACTAGATGGAATTCCATCCTTTATCAGCCATTGTTAAAGATGTAGTTCAGTGTGCAGCGACATATTTTTGATCGTATGCCGAACAACATAAAATGTCTGTCAGGAACCGAAGGAAGTTTTAAATATAATTTAAAATAATTTCTCCTATACAACAGCTTCTATTCTATTGAGGAATTTCTGCTTAAAACTGGTAGCCAGAAAAAAATGTGTAGGTGAATGAGTAGGACTAATAATAATAATGTTTCATTAATGTTAGCACTAATCACTTATACGTATTGTAAACAGACCCATTCCACATCATTTCCATAAAAGAATCTTTCAAACGATCTGTGGAACTTGTAACTAACTAACTAAGAAACACCGGATAACCAGAATATGAGGTATGTAGGGGAAGAAAGTGACCAGTGTTCAGCAGTTAACAGCTCTCAACACAGGCGCAGGAAAGTCGGCTCTTAATAAAGTGTTTTGCAATGACGCAGAATAATGGCCAAAATTATTTTTTTCAACATGACAGTAGCCGTGGAAGCCTGCACCCTTACATGAACTTTCTACGTGACCACGTTTTGCCCTTTCTTCCTCATCTTGAAGGTGAGTATGCCGTGTACATTTTCTTCTCTGTAGGTGACTACAGCCGGCTTCACAGATCAGCAGGCTTACATTTCGGGTTTGATGACAACAAGGCACCACATCGTAGCTTGGCTCCGCCCCTAAATCTCCTCAACTTCTTCCAATCGAATACCCTCTGTGGAACAGGAGCTGAAACTTGATATTCAACATCTCCACAATTCGGTCTCCACAATTCGGCAGCTCTTGCACGGCGTGCCAAACTTAACTCGGCCAGAGTGAGGAGTCCACAGGACGGCCAAGATGCCACCTATTCCTTCCGGAAGTATTCGGTACATAGCGACGTTTCATTAATTACTACGTTCTGGCACTGTTATGCCGGGACAACTCTCTTCATATCGTCAAATTCGTGCTGTCTGCGCTGTTTATACCTTCTGCTATTCGTTCGAGGTCTGAAGGACGTTCACAGGTTCAGTGGATGTTTGCACAAAAAGTGGCAGTCTAGCGCTCTGTCACCACGAGCCTTTAAAAATGAGAAGAAATGACAGAAGAGAGGGACGCGAAATCTCAAAATATGTTTTACAGTCACGTAAGCGACGAGTAGTGCAAATTTTCCACGACAGTATATTACAATATCATGAGGAAAGAAATTAAAAGTTTAGCTGGCAATGAAAGAACAAAGAATTACAACGATCGACATATGGAACCCATTGTTCAGTACATCAAGAAGCATTTTTATGCTAAATTTGCAGGCATGGAAGACATGAAGATTTTGGTGTTGTGAATAGTAAAATTTCTGATGTAGTACGCAATATTCCACTGTCTGTTGCAACTGTTTCCCACGGAAATGAACTGAGAATATGCAGGCATAATATATAACATCAAACTAAGTTGGCCAAACTAAAGGCCCAGCCGGCAACGATTTTTCTACTTAAAGGTGCTATTGTTGGATTTCCTAAGGAAAAAGGAGTGTAAGAACTAAAATCAGAACATCCTAAATGCAGTTTAAGTGGACTTGACTGCACACTGCCCACAGTCAGATATTGCGGGATGAGGAACAACTTTTTGATTTGGAGTGGATTCATTCAAAAAGAAAATAGCGTTATGGAAGGGACACATTGCGAGCTTACTGCTGTGAAAGGAAATTGGAGGTCTGAAGAAGTCATTGTGCCTTGAAAGAATTACGAAGATAATTTCCTCAACGTTTCAAGGACACTGCTAATCTTACAACTGTTTTCGGTTTTCGAGACGTTGAGTTGAAATTGCCGCTGTGAATGTGGAGATGTAACTGTTTGGGTGTAAGTGAATTCCTATTTTAATGATAAACCCTTTCCTGTTCAACTGTTCAGGGCGTCTACACTGTTTTAAGTAGATACACTTTCGACGTCTCCATAGTGAGGATACAAAAGTGTTACAATATTTCGATTGATGTATTTGTGGGAAAGACATTTTTCGATTATGAAACTAAATAAGTCACGAATACGTCTCAACTTGACAACGAAAGTCATTGTACAATGCTGGCAGTTTGTACCAGGTAAAAATTGTTTTCAGCGCTCCAAAAATAATTAAATAATAGTGAAAACCAAGTCATATGCATTGCGACTGGACAGCCATTTTCCCCTCTCCAGGATCCTCCTACTCAGATAGCGCGAGTTGGCGGTTGGGGACATGTGCAACAAGCTGAGCGCTAAGGCAACCGTGCAAGGGCAAGGTCAGCGAGTAACTTGGCTGCCCCTGCTCTACGAGATCTTACCACCTGTGAGTGGGTTCAGATGGATGGAGCATACCTGAAGAAACATTTCTTTCCAAATTGAGGCCATTATTAAGTCGACGGGCCTTGGTACAGGGTATTAGCACGAAGTTCCGTGAAGGTGACGATTTTTTTTTTCCAGTGACCATATGGTAATCATGAAACTTTCTGGCCGCAACTATCTGAACTGGATGAATAAAGTACCAACATGGTGAAACATGCGGACGTCACACACCTAATGCACGCATGAATCCCACTAGTCTCACGTATCTGTGGGCGACGGTGAAGTCCACCTTCCCTCAGCACTCTGTCCATCAATTCCTAACTTGAAACAGTCAACAGTGTGACGATGGGCAGATTTGGACGCTGTACTCCGACATGGGAATGTTGTTGTTGTTTTTGTTGTTGTCTTCTGTCCAGAGACTGGCTTGATGCAGCTCCCCATGCTATTCATCTCCGAGCGACTACTGCAACCGACATCCTTCTGAATCTGGTTAGTGTATTAATTTCTTGGTCTCCCTCTACGATTTTTACCATCCACGCTTCCTTCCAGTAGTAAATTGGTAACCCGTAGATGCCTTAGAACGTGTCCTAACAACCAATCCCTTCTTCTACTCAAGTTGTGCCTAAAATTCCTCTTCTCCCCAATTCTATTCAGCACTTCCTCATTAGTTACGTGATCTACCAATCTAATCTCCAGCATTCTTCTGTAGCACCACATTCCGAAAGCTTCTCTTCTCTTCTTGTATAAACTAGTTTTTATCCGTGTTTCACTTCCATACATGGCTACACTCGATACAAATACTTTCAGGAAAGACTTCAAGGCGCTTAACCTATAATCCATATTAACAAATTTCTCTTCATCAGAAACGCTTTCCTTGCCAGAGGAAGTCTACATTTTCTTCGACCATCGTTAGTTACTTTCCTCCTGAAATAGCAAAACACGTCTACAGCTTTAAGTGTTTCATTTCCTAATCTAATTACCTTGCCAGCACCTGATTTAATTCGACTATATTGCATTACGGTCGTTTTGCTTTTGTTGATGTTCATCTTACGTCCACCTTTAGAGACACTGTCCATTCCGTTCAACTACTCTTCCACGTCCTTTGTTGTCTCTGACAAAATCACAGTTCATCAGCAAACCTCAAAGTCCTTATTTCTTCTCCATGGATTTTAATTCCCACCCCAAATTTTTCTTTTGTTTCCTTCACTGCTTGCTCAATATACAGATCGAATAACATCCAGAATAGGCTACTACCCGGTCTCACTCCCTTCTCAACCACTGCTTCCCTTTCATGCCCCTCGACTTGGGAATATCGGAACTGAAATCCTGTTATGGTCATCCTGATTTAGATCTCCTGTAGTGTTTCTAAATCGATCAAGAGAAATTGCGGTATGATTTATTTCGAAAGGTGTGGCCGAATTCCTTCCACATCATTGCCCAGTTCAACCTCGTCGTCGATGGAACACTAAGCGATAGTCTAGGTTCTTTAGTTGAACTTTTACTTTGTTAAAACATCACAAATTCTATCGAAAGTGTCTCTCTTTACTTCTCGTTTTCGCAAAAACTTCCAATGAGACCAGTACGAAACCGCTGCGTCTGTCCCTGAAGATGCTTCCTGTGTTGACGTTACTTCGTACGCTGCAAGGTGACAGCGCACACTAGTACGAATTACCAGATTTATCACTGCTGCGGTTGCTGTGTCAAGTAATTTAATATCAAGACAGTTGTAAATGCTGTACGTTTCTGAGAATCCATACTAGCACATACAACTGCTTCTACTGTTACTTACAAACACACACACCAACACACACACACACACACACACACACACACACAGACACACACACACACACACACACACACACACACACACACACACACACACACACAAACACAAACACAAACACACACACACACACACGCAAACACAAACTCACGCACAGACAGGGGCCCCCTGCACATCTATTTAGAAAAATGAAGCACTTAACAAACGTTGCTGCTGTAGCAAAAGGTATGTTTAAAATCAATGTATAACTGCCATCATTATAAGGATCTTATTCAATATTTTCTATGAGAATAAACGTCTGCAAAAATTATTGAGTTTATTCTTGTTCCATACCTTTGGAATAGATTGTATCCTACTTACTAAATCCAACTGAAAAGGAAACCTGTTTGGACATCTCAGAAATTACACACTGAGGTTCAAATTGGCTCTGAGCACTATGGGATTCAACTGCTGTGGTCATAAGTCCCCTAGAACTTAGAATTACTTGAACCTAACTAACCTAAGGACATCACACACATCCATGCCCGAGGCAGGATTCGAACCTGCGACCGTAGATGTCGTGCGGTTCGAGACTGTAGCGCCTTTAACCGCTCGGCCACTCCGGCCGGCTACACACTGAGGCATACGTATTGTAGTTAGATAGCTTTATGCTTGCAGAACTAATTCCCAATAACTAAACATAAAAAGAAACCTAGTATTACAGATTAGCATCGGAAGTATTTATCTTTTGACATTTGTTATTATTAAACTTTCCGTGACTGTAATTTTATAAAGCTTTATATACAAATTTAATCAAGCTGAAATTTTCAAACATAGAATTAACTCCAGAATGAGATTTTCACTCTGTAGGGGAGTGTGCGTCGATATGAAACTTCCTGGCAGATTAAAACAGTGTGCCCGACCGAGACTCGAACTCGGGACCTTTGTCAGGAAGTTTCATATCAGCGCACACTCCGCTGCAGAGTGAAAATTTCATTCTGGAAACATCCCCCAGGTTGTGGCTAAGCCATGTCCCCGCAGTATCCTTTCTTTCAGGAGTGCTAGTTCTGCAAGGTTCGCAGGAGAGCTTCTGTAAAGTTTGGAAGGTAGGAGACGAGGTACTGGCAGAAGTAAAGCTGTGAGACCGAGCGTGAGTCGTGCTTCGGTAGCTCAAGATGGTAGAGCACTTGCCCGCGAAAGGCAAAGGTCCCGAGTTCGAGTCTCGGTCGGGCACACAGTTTTAATCTGCCAGGAAGTTAAATAGAATTAACTGTTTGGGAAACGTCAATACGGAGGATATACGGCGCTCTACAGGATTTGTGGCGGACATTATTAAAACAAAGGAATTTCTCGTTGGGGTGGGAACTTCTCGCGGAATTTCAGTCACCAACTTTCTCCTGCTAATGCGAAAATATTTTGTTGATGCCGACCTAGAAAGGGAAAAACATCATCATAAAAAAATAAGTGAAATCAGAGCTCGTACGAAAACATATAGGTGTTCGTTTCTTCCGCACGCTGTTCGAGAGTGGAATAATTGACAATTATTGTGAAGGTGATTCGATGAACCCTCTGCTAGGCACTTAACTGTGGTTTGCAGAGTGTCCATGGAGATACAGATGTAGATGTACACTCGGAAGGTTAGTTTAACGCAGCTGATCCGCTATAGACTGCATAACTACTACAGTTTAGATCCATTTGACCTCTTTAATATATTCGAATGTCGATTTCCGTTTAAAATTTGTACCCATACACGTACCTAGATTAGCATGTTCACAACTGCTCGGCGCCTGAGAACGTGTCCTATAAACCTACTCCTTCAGGTTGTGCCGTAAACCTCTGTTTTCCCCAATTTCCTACAGTACGTTATTGTTAATAACTCCATCTACCAATCTAATCTTTAGCATATTCTCGCAGTGTCATATATCGAAAGCTTCTATTGTGTTCCTGTATGAGCTGTTTATCGTCTACGCTCCACTTAATTAGAGTACAACTCCAACCAAATGCTTTCATAGAATATGTAGTAACATTTAAATTTAGTATCATGACATACCTGTACACTCATCTATTCGGAAATGCAAGCCTTGCTCTTATCAGTATATAATTTAGATATTTACTTCTGACAAAATAGTAAAACTCGTTTACTGACTTCAGAGTCTCATATGCTAGTCTAATTTCCTCTCAATGCTCGACTTACTTCGACAGCAATCTCATTTTATATTTGTTGAAGTTTATCTTATAACCTTGCTTGAAGACATTGTCATACAGACTTATAACCTGCTGTCAGAAGTCGACTGGTGAATAGAATTCGACTTTTAAGTTCTGCTGTGAGTGAGGTTTCACAGATATGAACTTACATGCTCCAGTGTTAGTTGCTTTGAGGTGAGAATACAACGTCTACTATTGCCAACAGCACTAGCAAAAGCAGTTTCGCTGATCGCAACTACAACTGTCGCCGCCCAGGGACGGCATCCAAACTGTCCTAGACCACGTGCCCTCGATGTTTCGTAGGATTTCTCACATTCGCAAACAATATTATAAGCACCCCCGGCCCTCCCCCCTCCCTCTCGCCATCTAGCGCAACTCTGTCTTTGGCTGATCCCAGAAGTGCCGAGATTTTTAATGGAGGAAAATGACAACACACATATCGTTAACAAACAGCGCCTCTCGACGACGTAAGTTGCCCGCCGTCATAAGTAATAGATACTGGCTATTGTGTGTCCGTCTGCGGTCGGCATCGCCCCACATACAGAGGTTTTAAATAGCCTTCCACAGAGCCCACTAGTTGCGTTTCCTCATTGGAAATGACGGGCTGTTCGCCTGTAAAGATACCGGCGGTTGTCAGCGACATCTTCCAGCTGTATTCCCATAAGTAGTTTCAAAACTTGACTTATTTTTCTCATTTCATTCTTAAGACTTTCCCGTAGCTATTATTACTAGTGAAGTCGCACATACTGCTTAGTTTGGTGTAGCTGGAACATCTGTGTATAAAGAAAGAGGCCCCATCGATTTCAGGCGATGACATACATTGTTGGTGAATGATATAATACGAAAAGAATGAGGGCCTCTTTTTGCAGCTTTTGATTCAGAAACCCCCTTGACGTCTAGTTTGTTCACTTTTTAGCCGAAGTCGCCCTGTATAAGTATGAAAGATGAACTCTGCTACAGAGCGTTTACACCAACGTCTACATATCTACTCCACAAATGATGGTATGGTGTGTGATGGAGGGTACTTCGAGGTCCCTAATCATTACGCTCCTTAAAGCTACATACCTGGATTGCCAGAGCGGCTTCAACATATACATGGATATACCTCAGTATCTCTTATTTTATCTCCAGAGTAACTATGTGTAGCACAAAATGGAATTTACTTGATTCCTAATCTCACGAGAGTGGTTCTGAATAACACAGTGCATTTCTTGTAGTGACTACCATTTTAGGTTTTTTCCGAATATATTTCATTGATTAAAGAAATCAGTAACGAATGTCTGTGAAGTCCGTCCCCTTAGTTGAATGGTCAGCGTGTCTGACTGCCATGCAGTGGGCAAGTGTTCGGTTCCGGGACAGGTCGGAGATTTTCTCCGCTCAGGGACAGCGTGTTGTGTTGGGCTCTTTATCATCACCGACACGTAGGTCGCCCAGTGTGACGTCAACTGAGAATAACTGCAACTAGGCGGCCGAACCTCCGCTGGTGGAGACTCTCGGCCATCAATGTCATACGATAATTCCATTTCATTCCTTTATTATTTATTTTTGTCTCTTATGTAATTCAACCTGTTCCCGGAAATCCCAGTGGACTGTAGGACATCCTTAGTTTTATGCTTTTCATTTGTAAATACTAAATTGTTATACTAAGCAGCGATCGGAGAATGAAGTAAAGTTTTCAGGTCCTATGTGACCTCCAATGTTTTAAATAATTCCTTTCAGGCACTGCATTGCACTATGTATAGAAAACAAGGTACACGTGAGATTAATAAAGCTGTCAGATTAATACCGAGAAGCTCACTTAGGCAACACAGACATTCTTTCTCGACAGCCAAATAATTGTTCAAAAGTCAAAAAACAGTCTTTAGTTTGTATACTATCTCTGAAGTCTCGTACGTAACAATTACAGGCACGTACTTTCTGTAAAATAAACTAAAGAAATGGCCATTAAAAGCAAGTTTTCAAATCATTTCCGAACAGTAATAGTTAAGCAACCAATAGAGCAGAAATCTTATGTATTATATTAGTAATGTACAATGTAACGAAATTATTGGTAAATTAAGTTGCAGCTCTTTTGTGGTACAATGTAAGCAACAGTAATGGACAATAGAGTGTAGGATACAAAGGTAAAATTTAACGAAGTAATGACCCCTCGTACCACAACAAACACAAATGAATCACGGACTTCGAATGCAAACAAAGACTACAACTGTCTGAAGTGAAAATTTCAAGAAGAGGGATTGTAATCAGTCAGAGATCAAATTTAGAACAACAGTAACAGAGGAAAACTTCATTCAAGGCTATAATGTAGGAATTAAAAAAAAAAAGGTCACCGACATGTAAATCGAGCATCGCATGTCAACAGATTGGGAGAAGATAATAAAATTAAACAAGTAATTAACTGCATAGTAATACGAGAAAGAGATTTAGCTCAGCCGTGAAACAGATGGCTTCAAAGAAGTTGAAGTTAATTACAAAAGAGTTATTTTGGTCTATACAAATTTGAATTATTTTACAGGTTTCGCACAGCTGCTATATATTTGCTCTACACTTTGGTTTCGTTGAGTATCCACTGTGTTACCTTCCTATACACTTCCACGTTGCAGATTATTTCTTTTTGTGCTGCCCAGAATTCGGCGCTGGCTGCGAGGGCCATTATACGCACATGAAAGAAACGCTTCCACAACTTGTAGTAGTGACGAAAGAAGGTAAACCACATCGTGGTGACGACACTTCCCTCCCTCATTCCACCTGCCGCAGGTCGCCTCTGGGATGACAAATCAGCACTCCGAGGCCATTACCAGAGACCGAATGAGCATAAAAGCGCGGACGCCTCCAGAGGAAGACGCACACGGTAACCCACCGGACTCCAGAGAACACGTCGCCGTCCCACATCCTCAGCAAGACATGACGAACGCCGTAAGTATACTCACGCTTTTCTACTACTGTCTCTCAGCTGAGGAAAACCCTCCCGTTTTGTCTGCACAGTCCTTTTGATAGCATTTCACTAAAAACGAAATACAAACACTTTACTGTTTCGAATATTCTAACGTCGACTTTCATGTTATCTGGCACTTCATATCTCAGTAAACACCACAATTGTGATCATAATGCTCTTACCGTTTTCTAGTTTGGACACACCATCCCTTTCGTTCCTTTAG
The DNA here is from genome assembly GCF_023864345.2 of Schistocerca serialis cubense. Classification (NCBI taxonomy): domain Eukaryota; kingdom Metazoa; phylum Arthropoda; class Insecta; order Orthoptera; family Acrididae; genus Schistocerca; species Schistocerca serialis. The sequence goes on from NC_064646.1 coordinate 17,512,271, forward strand.
TGCTCGTCTTACATCTACTTGTATGCTTCCTTCTAGAAACAATATGCTTTAACTAACCCATTTCTCCACGAAATATTATCTCGTAAGAGTGCACGTCCGGCGCCGAATACATTAGAGCTTCTTTGAATTTTGGTAAATATGACAGAATTCCTAGCAGAAGAAGCTGTTAGGACAGGTACTTAGTCTCGTCTGGATGGCTCGTTAAGAAACTTGACTGTGGAAGCCTAGATTCTGGGTTCGATTACAAGCCGAATATACTCAATCATATTATAGTCTACCATACACTTTTTCTAAGTCTTTTTAACACTCTTCCTACATCTACATCTACATGTACAGGGCGCAAGTTATTGTTCACTTCACAACAAAATTTGCGACTTCATTTAACAGTCTTAGCTCGTGCGAAACGACGGAAGAATGACTGTCTCTCTACTCATCGCATCGCACCCTAACCCCTCTTATCCTACCCTAGTTGTCCCTCCAAGGAGTTTACATTGAAGGGTGCTAATTGTAGACCTTAAAAATATCAAACACAAGTTCTCTATGAATCGTGAGAACTATATTTTCATAACATTCCCACATGTTCTCTCCTTAACTGTCATAGAAAGTATAAAAACCTGTCAGAATCCTAGTAGTGGCCTCTCAACAAAACTATGAGCTCTGTTTACCTACCCTGTTACTGACTTTAGGCGTTAGTTCCATTTCATGCCAGTTCATAACGTATGCCACTAGATAATACTTAAATGGTACGATAGGCCGTTGAACTTGCAAACAAATGCAACCCCATTTTTGTCTTATTACTAAAGGCATTATCGTTTAAATGGTACGACAGGCCGTTGAACTTGCAAACAAATGCTACCCCATTTTTGTCTTATTACTAAAGGCATTATCGTTTATTTCTCCATTTTTAAAGGGAGTTGTTGTACAGACACGAAGTAGTAATATCGTCCAAATACTTTTGAATTATCCTTGAATCATCAAGAGACGATAGGCTACTTGCATTCGACTGTATCATCGTAAGACAACAATCTCACAGCACTGCTGACATACCAGATGAAGAACTAACACGTATTCATAACATATAGCGCCCTAATACACATATTTGTTGAACATTCGACGTTCATTACACGAACTGATTTTATCATTCAAGTATTCATCTACTCATTCACATATCTGTAAACGTAACAGGACCATATTTCGGTTATCAGTAGACGATTTGGCGCAATTTAATGCCTTTCATAAAGCTAAAAAGATTTAGCCTGTCTGTTTACCTGCGTCTACTTTCTCAGAAACACAGTGCCTGAAAATCTGAGCTGTATTTGAGCTATGTGGGTCTTCCTGAATCCGTGCTCAATCGTTAGGAGGCTTCTTTCTTACAGCAATGTCAAAATAAACGTGCCTGCGTTGTTATTTACAAGCGATCAGGAGACAAACATTAGGGAAACAGGCCCGTAATACTAAGCGATCATTCTTTAACCCTTCCAGTGATAAGATAATTATAAATATTTCTGTATACACTATGTCAAGTGTACATCACAGGGCAGTGAGCTCAGATTAGTTTTTTATCGCTTATTCTATGTAGTAACTCTTCATTTCTTGTTCAAGCTATTCGCTTCGTACTTCTAGGACACCATATTTTCTGAAACATCAGATGCGTTTTTTCAGTGATGTAGAAAGGATGGTTTTATTCCAGGTCTTCTGCTCTTGCTCTGAAATTTTAACTGTCCTCCCCAACCGTTGTTGGTGGCACATAGTGTTAGGTGGCTTCCTTGCCGAAAGTGAAAGAAGTGATCGGTACAGACAAAATGGGAGAGTGGATTGAGCCTTGAACCCTCGACCCCTGAGACAATGTTAGTGAAAGAGTGACAGTATTACGAATGCTGCAACACAGCGCAGTGGTTCGGACGACCTGAGCACAGCTGGAAATCTCATCAGACCTATGGAAACGCGTAACTGGTTCTATAACACACAGTTGAAAGGCATGGAATAAGAATGAACGACTGCGTAAAATTCTGCCTACGACGAGTATTTAGAAATGCAGGTCACCCTCCGAGTAGGCGAGCTGTTGGCGGAAATATGCGACGGACTTTTCGATGCAACCAGTTCGGCCTGGATACCTTAAATCTGCACGACTTTACCGAGATCTGAACCGTGTGCTTCCCGAATGTGAGTCAAAACCACACGGCATGTCATCCGAAATTTTTGCATAGGTGGGCAGCTATCACTGGTGGCATACTGCCCTTTAATAACGAAGTTCTCGGCACAACTGTCCACTGTCCAGTTACGCCTAAGGAACGTAATATATACATTTAGTGATGAAAACTTGATGATGGCTCGTCTCATGGGAGTTAACTACGGTTTGGTACGTAAAATTGTACCCCACACATAACAAAATCGGTGTTCATATACTAACAGAATTCCTCTACCGTGGCAAATGGTTCAAATGGCTCTGAGCACTATGGGACTTAACACCTATGGTCATCAGTCCCCTAGAACGTAGAACTACTTAAACCCAACTAACCTAAGGACAGCACATAACACCCAGCCACCACGAGGCAGAGAAAATCCCTGACCCCGCCGGGAATCGAACCCTGGCGTGGGGAGCGAGAACGCTACCGCACGATCTACCGTGGCTAGCATGCCTATCCGTGAATAGTAGTTTGGTGTGACGACTGCAAATATCTACAGCTGTTCACGGTGACAGTACGACTACAGCGAATTTTTACTCAACGATCATGACACATTGCGATAATGTAATAAAAGTAATCAGCTAAAAGTGAAAGTTGGTTGAGAGAAAGGAAACGTACTTTTTCTCTAATTGTTTGACATTTTCTACACGTGCCTTCCAAAGAAAACTGAACTCTGGTAACATTTAGTCCACTGGTATCGTTCAGTAATCAAGTACCATAAGCAGAAAATGAAGTCCAGTTTCTTTTTCATATCTGTCTGGTTTCTTACATATATGTTACAATAATCAATAAATAATATCAGACAGAGGAAGCAGGCTAGCAGCCTGTTTCCTGTCTACACTTTTTAGATTGTATGTGGCAGATTTAATTAACAGCACAGTTTTCTATGTGTTGTAACATATGTCAGTGTCGAGGACAAAACCAAATGCAACCTGTTTTTAGATTTGCTTCAAGTTCCTAATTTTTTTTCATTTTCTTTAATTTATTGTCATCAGAACATGCCTGTAGAGCCATCTCAACACTGGAAGTGTTACGGATTGCAGTTTGTTTTGACAATTCAAAGTAGATATTACTTTAAGTTATACTATGGTGTGAAGTCACAAAGGCTTAACAATTGATTGATTTCGACATAATACAAGTCCTACGACCAAAATACACTGAAACGAGTAAACAAGACGGAAACGTCACAGACGATACACTGAGGTAGTGTGCTATAAAAATCCTGCAGGTGACACGATAAGATATGATAAATCACTGTTGGTATGCATTTGGTATATTCGCAATTAAATCCATATGAGTGTCTTGAAATACATATAAACTTAGAATAATTGACACCTGGGAGAGTGAAATGAGACATCAGGACAGAAGTAGATTTGTTTAATTAACTTCTTTATTCCCGGCCTCAGCAACGGTACATCAGGAATAGCTCGGCAGAGCGTCTGGTTGCCTCTCATGCCAAACAAGACACGTCCAACATTACTGACAATGCAAAGAACAGGACCGAGCATGACGTCACTACTCAAATGCTGCAGTCAGTGACGTCTCAAATTGCGACTGTGATGATGGCACGGCAGTGCAGACAATACTGCGTAGTGGTCGTGACCTACCTTCATTGAGCAAGCGGCTCTCTGCTCTGGCAGCAGCTCTCTCCTGACTCAGGGCAGCCTGCCCTGTCCAGAGGTCAACCAGTGGACACCGTACTGCAATCCAGGATGTCATTACGAGTGTCACCGGCTCCTGGTGTAAGGGGTGATACTGAGGAGAAAATATTTTAGTACGTGAATGACTGAGTACTTATACGTTCCAGACTAAGTCCATTTAGGGCTTAAAGCATGTATTGTAAGCATATCCGTCGTGTCAAGTGAGGAAAGGATTCAGGCCATCTGCTAATGTACTGCAGCATCAGCTGTTGCTATACTGTGGCCAGCTGGCGCTGCTTCGCAATGCATTTAGACTGTGTTTTGCTTTGCAAATGAATAACACTCTTGTCTACCTTCAGCTGGCTATGTTGCTACTCACTTTTGCCTATTGCATTCTTCTTGACCGAATATGGTCGATATGCCACACTACAAAAGCTGTGGATAGAGAGTTGAATATTTGTACAGGTCCACAAGTACTATCTATATAGAACAAAGGAACACTTTAATAGAGCCAGATTTGGGAATTACATCCTTAAGTGTACTTATACCAGTCTTCATATTCATATAGGAGGTACGTAAGGACATTTATGAAGTCAAGCGGTTAATCTTAAGTATGTATACCCACCACAATGTATATTCACGATAACTTTAATGGATGTAGCCCCGGTTAGTATATTAATTTAATTTATGTGTCGTAGACTGAAAACCATGTACTGACGACAGTGTCACTGCGATTTCCACTTTCCTGTAAGTATTTAAAGTCTAATGTAATAGATACTGTGAGAAAGCTGGTAACGGAAATTTCTTATGTATGCAATCATTCCTGGAGTATGCAATTCTATTTCTTAAAAAAGGGAAGAAAGCTTAGGGCATAACGTTCAGTCTACGACCATGTCATTATGGGTGTCAACAAGCTCGGTTTTCGTAAGGTTGGGGACAAAAACCAGGCGCCTTTGTTCCAAGGAAATCATTCTCAGATTTGCCTGTGCAACCCATTGGAAAAGCTGATCTGGATGTCTGGGGAGCGAACTGAACTGCGAATTCAGTGTTCCAACCATGGTGCCAGCTGGCTGGGTTATTGTAGTTACGTTTGTTCGTTTCGTAGCAGCACTAATCGTATGATGGTATCTGACAAACTATCAGAGGCCATACCTGGAGCAGATAAGGGACAAAGATAATTTTTCCATTGTGCCGAAAGTGCATGATCACATTTTGTCACAAAAAGGAAATGTTGTCAGAAAAACCATCTATCAGTATTTTAATTACATAATTTAATGTACATACTGACCTTTCATTCCCGTTATAGTGATTTCAAATACACTCCTGGAAATTGAAATAAGAACACCGTGAATTCATTGTCCCAGGAAGGGGAAACTTTATTGACACATTCCTGGGGTCAGATACATCACATGATCACACTGACAGAACCACAGGCACATAGACACAGGCAACAGAGCATGCACAATGTCGGCACTAGTACAGTGTATATCCACCTTTCGCAGCAATGCTGGCTGCTATTCTCCCATGGAGACGATCGTAGAGATGCTGGATGTAGTCCTGTCGAACGGCTTGCCATGCCATTTCCACCTGGCGCCTCAGTTGGACCAGCGTTCGTGCTGGACGTGCAGACCGCGTGAGACGACGCTTCATCCAGTCCCAAACATGCTCAATGGGGAACAGATCCGGAGATCTTGCTGGCCAGGGTAGTTGACTTACACCTTCTAGAGCACGTTGGGTGGCACGGGATACATGCGGACGTGCATTGTCCTGTTGGAACAGCAAGTTCCCTTGCCGGTCTAGGAATGGTAGAACGATGGGTTCGATGACGGTTTGGATGTACCGTGCACTATTCAGTGTCCCCTCGACGATCACCAGTGGTGTACGGCCAGTGTAGGAGATCCCTCCCCACAACATGATTCCGGGTGTCGGCCCTGTGTGCCTCGGTCGTATGCAGTCCTGATTGTGGCGCTCACCTGCACGGCGCCAAACACGCATACGACCATCATTGGCACTAAGGCAGAAGCGACTCTCATCGCTGAAGACGACACGTCTCCATTCGTCCCTCCATTCACGCCTGTCGCGACACCACTGGAGGCGGGCTGCACGATGTTGGGGCGTGAGCGGAAGACGGCCTAACGGTGTGCGGGACCGTAGCCCAGCTTCATGGAGACGGTTGCGAATGGTCCTCGCCGATACCCCAGGAGCAACAGTGTCCCTAATTTGCTGGAAAGTGGCGGTGCGGTCCCCTACGGCACTGTGTAGGATCCTACGGTCTTGGCGTGCATCCGTGCGTCGCTGCGGTCCGGTCCCAGGTCGACGGGCACGTGCACCTTCCGCCGACCACTGGCGACAACATCGATGTACTGTGGAGACCTCACGCCTCACGTGTTGAGCAATTCGGCGGTACGTCCACCCGACCTCCCGCATGCCCACTATACGCCCTCGCTCAAAGTCCGTCAACTGCACATATGGTTCACGTCCATGCTGTCGCGGCATGCTACCAGTGTTAAAGACTGCGATGGAGCTCCGTATGCCACGGCAAACTGGCTGACAGTGACGGCGGCGGTGCACAAATGCTGCGCAGCTAGCGCCATTCGACGGCCAACACCGCGGTTCCTGGTGTGTCCGCTGTGCCGTGCGTGTGATCATTGCTTGTACAGCCCTCTCGCAGTGTCCGGAGCAAGTATGGTGGGTCTGACACACCGGTGTCAATGTGTTCTTTTTTCCATTTCCAGGAGTGTACCATTAATCAACACAATATTGAGATTTTTTTTTGGTGTGGGGGGGGGGGGGGGGGGGTACACCTGGGCAATACTCTATCACAGTTGCAGTATTTATCCAACTGTTGTCTCCAATGTGGTCAGACGATTCTTTGAACTGCACAACTAGAATTTCCACAGATCCACAGAAGATTTTTCAATGAAGTTTCGGTAGATCGTTATCCAATGTTCCGAGACCAGACTTGTAGTATTAGTTTCAAGCTTGAGCTTTTCCACAGACGATACAGTAGGAGTTCTTTTTACTAGCAAATTCCATTTGATAAGGGTATTAGTCATACTGAGTGTAAGAGCAGAATAATGTCACCGTGGTACAAAATGTCACAAGCAGCCCTTAATGGAGAACTGGATAGATATACAGTTAACAGTGCTTCAGAATGTGACATCTTTGAAGTACACGATTAATGGTCCACAAGGAAAGTCTATTACGTCACACAATTATTTGAGGGTAATCTCATGTTGAGACAAGAAGCGGAATGACTGCATAGGCTCTTTTGTAGGTGACGCGAATGTCAGGCTTCGGTTCATTGGTAGGAGAGAGAGTAATAGAAACGTTGTTGAATAATTTTAACCACCTCGACCAAATGCGTACAATTCGCGCAAGGGCTCGACCCTACGGATGTTGCAATACCAGTCTCGTTGAGTTGTTTCGTATCGAAGCAAATAAATTTGGTAATGTAGCAAGACTTCGATAAATATCGGAAGGAAAATAACAATACTGGCACAATCGTAAGGTATTAATTAATTTTTTACCTATTTTAAGCTTTTATTTAACTCAAAAGAACATATTCAGAATATAGAGGAAAGTGTGGAAAGTATTACATATGTCTATGAACCGTTCTTAGTAGAAAATAAAATGAAAGTACAAACATTAAAAGGCAATTCCTCCAACAACAACCAAAATTAGTCCTATCTAAAACTTTTTAGGTATATGAGCTGCACTGGTTTCGAGTCATGGTGGTCACATTATTTTAACCTCCAGAATACTTAAGACGTATGTAAATTTGTTCCTACCGACTGTATCAGAACGCGTGTAATCTACCTTCTTGAGATTGTACAGACACAATGAGGCACATAATAGCTTAACAGTAGTTAACAAGCACAAATTATTATCACATTCCATCTTTGAATCGACATGGAAAATACTAAAGTACAATAAATAATAACATTTGCCGCAAACTTCGTAATGGTTCCTTTAGCATAGATTTAAATGTAGAATGGTAACGTGGAAACAACGAAGACCTCTGATCTGTTACCGAGTGTCATTTCTGTGCACCCATTATGGAAAGTTATCGTTCACGTACGTACATTGCAGTCAGAACAGAATGAACATTGGAACGGTGTCACAGACAGACCAAATCCATTTGCAAATCGTGTTTATTCGCTAACAACCAGGTTCGGTTATGTAACTAAATGCGACTCACGGATTGACACAGCATCAAGTTCTTTGGCGTCGAATACGTATTTTTTGTTTATTAGTTTCAGCAAACGTGACAGACCCAATAGCTGAAAAGAAGTCTGCATTTAACGCCAAATAACGTTCATTAAAGCGATATAGTTTTAATCAATTTCCTGAATCTTTTTGTTTTCTCGTGACACAGTTGTGTAAGTGTACTGAAGCTTTGAAACATTATTTTCAGGAAAAAGATACATATACACGAGAATCTTCCACAACGTGGTACTCTTGCCTGTAGAGAGCCTTAATGGAGATCGGTTCTGACTCGAACAAACTATGTGGGAAGTAACAGACCGTCAAAACTTCCCATAATGCGTTTAATATGACGACACTCACGAAGACAGTCAACAGAACGGAACGGGACTGGGCGGAACAGAATGTTAGAATCAATATTTCATGGGAATCGAGTTTTGAAGTTGCCATTCATGTTTCCTTGTATCTGAGATTCACCAATTTTTGTTGTACAGACTCATGTTACAGTTGTGAATTTTGGGCCTTTGAGTCTTCTTAGTCTTTACTTCATTACTTTGCACTGATTTTGGTAAGAAATGCAAATGTGGCATGAAAAACCTTAATATTTTCTCCACTCAATATTCTTCCACAAGACGGACCACATATCTCAAAGTGAAAAGTGATTTAGGTTTTACGACACCTGACCCGAGAGAAAGCATACACTACGTATAAATAACAACATAAATAGATGAAGCAGTTTCTGTAATTTAAGTTTTTTAGTAGTAAGGAAGTCAGCTATATTGAAGGAGAAAAATAACCTTGTTCTGGACGTTGTATGGTACTTAGCAAGGAAAAAAATAGAGTGAATTTATTTTTGAAAGATTTCTTGAAGCCTTCAGCTGCTATTCTCTTTATTTCCTGCACGATTGTACAATTACGACCTTAGGCCGTTTTCAAGTATCTAAAACGGAACTATCATACATTGGATACATTATTGACACTTGTGATTTTGATGTAGGAACAAGTCATATCTGTAGATATACTAGGCGCGTTATAACGTACTTTATGGATGAGATTTTAGTATCAGATTTTGTAATATACGTCGTTGATCTATGACATCATGTTACACTCATAAAATAAATTCGAGATGTTCTCGCTATTTTAGGAGCACGTTACTTTCGAGCAGTTGTTGCAAAGCTCTTATATTTAACGTACCTAACACTAGGAAGATTATAATTATTTTACAGAAATTTGTTACTTAAATTGCATATGCTTGTGGTCTCGGTTGTATTTAGTTATCGTTCATCATTGGTGTAAATATGATTGTATCTAATTTCTTTAAAATAACTTGAAAATATGTATTCTGTTATTGTAGAAGCACGTCAGTTTTGAATAGTTGGCACAAAGATCTTATATATCACATCCATCACAGTATTGAAATAAAGAGAATGGCAGCTGAAGGCTTCAAGAAATCTTTAAAAAAAGACCCTATCGCATTGAAAATTATACAGTGAATAATCTAAAAAAAGTCTCAAAATAACGCCTTACGAATTTTGTTTGATGTTGAAATAACTTATGCGAAAACAGACTGATAATGTCATCGACAACCACCGATAATTCGATATGAGCACACCTTGCCATCTTCAACGGAAAACTACAGTAAATGAGCTCTTCGGTGAGAAACTCCATAAAACAAGACACACACACACACACACACACACACACAAACATGCGTACACACAAACCCACGCTCTCGCGCGCTCTTTAAACACATCATAAGCCAAAGATGACCGAAATCAGAAGTTATTAATAATGACATTCATAATGATCGGGTGGTGTGTCATAAACTCTGTTTCACTGTTTTTGACAAGTGAGAGAGCAGGACTCCATACAGAATTTCAACAAAATTAACCACCTCTATTTATAACGTTGCTTGCTAATTTCATTTCAACAGCTTCCTTAGGAACACTATGCCAATTTTTTTACAGTTGTCACCACCTTTAACCCACACTGGCACAGATTCGGATTCATTTCTTTTATGATGATTCCTAATCCTGAGAACCAAGGGCATCGACGATAGGTGAAACGACTTACCCATATCTCTATTGTAGACCTCTGCGATTTGAAACGTCCGATAAGCCACGGGTGTTAAAATTTTCTAGCCCTGCAACTTCATCGACTTCCGGTCCACGTACTAGAGCAACGGTGATCCAACCATTAACATGCTGCGTGGTATCGTTGTTGCTAAGGGTAAAGTTAAGAAAACCACATAATACTGACGGACCATGCAGGATGACTTGAACACCTACGTGACTCTCAGTATTGGTAGAAATATTGTCCATTGCTTTATAGACTGTAAGGCGAGTATGCCTTCTCCTCCTATAGTGTCGAGGCATCTTCTGTGTGAGTGGTCCAGTGCTGTTGCTCAGTATATTGCATCAGCCACATGGGATACACTCAGCGATTACGCAACCGCTTATCTACCTCTGTTTACAAACAAAACAACGGGTACGCGTGCTGCTAGAAAGACTACAGCATGCGTACGGGATAACACGCAGACACTGGACTTAGAAAATTTCTGATCACTAGCGTCGTTCGAGAACCTGTAGATGTACATCGAGAACCGGAGGCTCAAGGATGTAACAGTTTTAACGATTTAAGTAATAATTCTGTTGAGAAGGCGTCAGTCTTCGTGCAGCCGCTTGAGCAGCGGCATTCAACCGCTCACACAGAAGATGCCACGATACTATAGGAGGAGAAGGCGTACTCGACGTACAGTCTGTAAGGCAATAGACAATATTTCTATCAATACTGAGAATCATGTAGATGCACGAGTCATCCTGCATGGTCCGTCAGTGTTCTGTGGTGGAGTTCGTAACTCTATCCTTAGTAACAACGATACCATGCCAGGAACTCGGTATCGTTACATTCCAAAGAAAAACCGGTGCCTAGACAATCTTCTGCAAAGGCGGATTTGTTCGGCTGTTGTAAACGTGTGTTCCGCTTATGCTCAGTACGCCCGTCCTCTACAGCCTTGATAGTCTGACCAATACATGACATGCCACAACTGCAAGGAGGACGGTAGACTCCCGCCTTACGCAAATAGAGATCATCCTTTACGGAATCTAAAATGACACTGACCTTAGTTGATGGTTGAAACACACACTTCACGACATATTTTCGCAAAATACGACCAATCCTGTTCGAAATGCTCCCTGCGTAAAGCAGAAATCCGTAGATTTTGTTGCCACCTAGGTGTTATCATCACTCACCCGGTACCTAGTTGGTAGATAGCAGCAACGCACGTCTAACCTTTCACTATAACCATTCCGACGAAAGGTGACTTTGGGATGCTCTAACTCAGCGGACAACGTCTCAGGCACCAAATTGACATGGGCCATGTGAACCAGGGTATAAGGTACTCTTCACTTTGAGCCGGATGTTGACGACTATCAACCTGCAGATACAAGTCAGTGTGAGCAGACTTCCTAAAAGCGCTACTTCCCAACGTACCTTCCACCTTCCTCCTGACCACCACATCCACCTCCATCGTGAAACGGATATTTGGATGGATTGAATTTTGGTGTTCTAAAAGGTCGTCCACATACTCACCGCAACGAGAGCAAACAGCTAAAGTATCGTACACATATGTGAAAAAATTTCGCCCATTACAAAGCCACCGACTTGAATACACGTTCCTCGAAATCTTCCGTAAACATATCGGTAATAACACGCGACAACAGGCTTCTCACCGCAATTCTATCCCTCTCCTCCTAGCACTGGTCGTTGGATAAAAAGTAAGTGGAAGTCAACACATGTAGAAATAGGTTCGTTAATTTAGCATCACCCCTAAACAGAATCAACGGTAACAAATCAGACAGAGGAATACGAGTGAATAGAGAGATCACATCAATACTGATTAGAATATCACATTCATACACAGGCATTCCCTCTAATCGACACAAGAAATCTGCCGAGTTTTTAATATGGCGCTTATACCGGCCTACTATAAGGCTCAAAACAGCAGCAATGTGTTTTGCTACACGATATGGCGGACCACCAGTGTTACACACAAACATTAGAAGAGAACTCCTGACGTCCATCGTCTTTGATGTTTACAGTGTATGTATGTGTATGTTACCATTACGGGGTTTATCTGAAAACCGATGTTTTAAATTCTCTTGCACAGCGATTACTTCCTGCAGTTTTGCCTTGTAAGTGGCAGGGGTGCTCCTATCGAAATATTGGCGGTTGCCGACGACGTCACCTCTCCGCATTCTCGAAAGTTATGTGAACATTGCATCCGGCAGGAGAAACTAAGGTCTCACATTATCTGATGTGTTTGTATCTGTATATCTTTTCGCCGGCAAGTAAATGTCGACGTTTCTAAAATCCTGGATAAAGCTTCTCCTGTTGTTACACTTTTCAGCAGTTTACTTTAAAAACTGTATCAAGAACATTAGTTACGAAACTTTCTCCTGTCATTAACATACTTTATCAGCGCTAATTCCTTAATGCTGGTACTATACCTTTTACGCAGTTTTCTTTCGTCATTAACAAACCTTATCACATATAGTTCCTTAAGTCTGATACCATATTCTAAGTAGGCTGTATAGGTTTTTATGTTGGTAACGTCACGTAGCGTATGAAAATCACTGGCTGTGCTGTGTGCAAGCTATGGTGTTGTTCAATTGTGTCTAACTTTTGAAGCTTTTGTCGCATTTGTTGCATCAATTGTAAAACAAATGCACTGGTGTCTGAAACATGTTCCTCAGAGCTATTCGGCAGTGCACTTGAACCGGCAATATTCGCATTTTGAAAAGCAGAAAATGAGTCTTGACTTATTTGAGAAAACGGTGAGGACGCAAAACCCGAATCTACTGTATTTGCCAGATTGTGTCCTGTCATTTCGGAATCCTGAGGCGAGGTGTTGCCGACAGACCGATCGATAATGTTTCCCTGTTCACTAATTGTTTCACTGTCTACACCATTATCTGCCGCCCGCTCCATTTCCCTATGCACAATTACCAAATTACTACTTTGAGCCGGTCGGGGTGGCCGAGCGGTTCTAGGCGCTACAGTCCGGAACCGTGCGACAGCTACGGTCACAGGTTCGAATCCTGCCTCGGGCATGGATGTGTGTGATGTCCTTAGGTTAGTTAGGTTTAAGTAGTTCTAAGTTCTAGGGGACTGATGACCTCAGAAGTAAAGTCCCATAGTGCTCAGAGCCATTTGAGCCATTTTTGAACTACTTTGAATGTCTGTTAATTCATTATACGGTGGCGCTAATAAGCTACTCTCGTCGTCACTATCATTTCTCAATTTACTTTGGAGCCTAACGTTACGTTTTTCAAACGCCATAATTATCACGTATTTCACACGATAACAAGAAAAGCACAATTTGAAGAGGAAAAGTAAGAAAACACATTAACATAGCACTGAAAATACACTCCTGGAAATTGAAATAAGAACACCGTGAATTCATTGTCCCAGGAAGGGGAAACTTTATTGACACATTCCTGGGGTCACATACATCACATGATCACACTGACAGAACCACAGGCACATAGACACAGGCAACAGAGCATGCACAATGTCGGCACTAGTACAGTGTACATCCACCTTTCGCAGCAATGCAGGCTGCTATTCTCCCATGCAGACGATCGTAGAGATGCTGGATGTAGTCCTGTGGAACGGCTTGCCATGCCATTTCCACCTGGCGCCTCAGTTGGACCAGCGTTCGTGCTGGACGTGTAGACCGCGTGAGACGACGCTTCATCCAGTCCCAAACATGCTCAATGGGGGACAGATCCGGAGATCTTACTGGCCAGGGTAGTTGACGTACACCTTCTAGAGCACGTTGGGTGGCACGGGATACATGCGGACGTGCATTGTCCTGTTGGAACAGCAAGTTCCCTTGCCGCTCTAGGAATGGTAGAACGATGGGTTCGATGACGGTTTGGATGTACCGTGCACTATTCAGTGTCCCCTCGACGATCACCAGTGGTGTACGGCCACTGTAGGAGATCGCTCCCCACACCACGATGCCGGGTGCTGGCCCTGTGTGCCTCGGTCGTATGCAGTCCTGATTGTGGCGCTCACCTACACGGCGCCAAACACGCATACGACCATCATTGGCACCAAGGCAGAAGCGACTCTCATCGCTGAAGACGACACGTCTCCATTCGTCCCTCCATTCACACCTGTCACGACACCACTGGAGGCGGGCTGCACGATGTTGGGGCGTGAGCGGAAGACGGCCTAACAGTGTGCGGGACCGTAGCCCAGCTTCATGGAGACGGTTGCGAATGGTCCTCGCCGATACCCCAGGAGCAACAGTGTCCCTAATTTGCTGGGAAGTGGCGGTGCGGTCCCCTACGGCACTGCGTAGGATCCTACGGTCTTGGCGTGCATCCGTGCGTCGCTGCGGTTCGGTCCCAGGTCGACGGGCACGTGCACCTTCCGCCGACCACTGGCGACAACATCGATGTACTGTGGAGACCTCGCGCCCCAAGTGCTGAGCAATTCGGCGGTACGTCCACCCGGCCTCCCGCATGCCCACTATACGCCCTCGCTCAAAGTCCGTCAACTGCACATACGGTTCACGTCCACGCTGTCGCGGCATGCTACCAGTGTTAAAGACTGCGATGGAGCTCCGTATGCCACGGCAAACTGGCTGACACTGACGGCGGCGGAGCACAAATGCTGCGCAGCTAGCGCCATTCGACGGCCAACACCGCGGTTCCTGGTGTGTCCGCTGTGCTGCGCGTGTGATCATTGCTTGTACAGCCCTCTCGCAGTGTCCGGAGCAAGTATGGTAGGTCTGACACACCGGTGTCAATGTGTTCTTTTTTCCATTTCCAGGAGTGTAGTATCTAGTTAATTGCAAGCTCAGCTGCGAAATACTTGGGGCAAATCTACATGCACGCCATTACTGTTTTACTGTGCAACAATGGAAAACTACAACTACAAAGGAAATTCTCTCTACAATTACGCTCTAGCAATAAACAATAGCTGCACTAATTACACAAACTACAAGAAAAAATCAGAAGATTCCAGTACGGTATCCTCTACTAAGG
The DNA here is from genome assembly GCF_023864345.2 of Schistocerca serialis cubense. NCBI lineage: Eukaryota > Metazoa > Arthropoda > Insecta > Orthoptera > Acrididae > Schistocerca > Schistocerca serialis. The sequence goes on from NC_064646.1 coordinate 17,527,361, forward strand.
GTCGACATATGGAACCTCCCCTTAGAAAAATGTATGAATTACTGTGCTGATAAACCCCTTACGTTATTTGATTTTTCAAACAGCTGAGCAAAAGTGAACGTACTCAGACATTTCTCTCTTTACTTATTCTGATCATCACTAAACTGGCACACAATATTTTTTTAGCGCAACGCAATGTGACTTTCAATAATCCCTACAAAAGAATGGCCCTGACTGATATTAACCTACACCTTTCATGAATCACTTACTTCACAAAAATCTTCGTTACTCAAACTACTGCAATACAGCGAGTTCCAATACTGCCAGCTAAATAAAAGATTCTAACTACTGAAGGCACTAACTAATGATAGGTATAGTTAGCAAATGAAAGATTTTGATAGAGAACAAACAATATATTTACCTTAATAATGTTCAGAAGTTTTCATATATATATATATATATATATATATATATATATATATATATATATATATATATATATCAGTTCATGATATCCAGTATTACAAATTTACTCTTTCTGATGGACACACGTCCAGATAGTCCGCTCTCAAAATTCTGCTATCTCTGCCCACACATCCACCACTGTCGGCGGCTCACCTGCAACTGCGCAACGCTACGTGCTGTTCACATCCAACTGCCCAACACTACAATAGCGAATATTCCAACAATGCCAACCAGCCACAGACTGCACACAGCACAGCCAGTGATTTTCATACAGAGCGCTACGTGACGTTACCAACATAAAAACCTAAACAGCCTAATTGCAACATTATGACATTTTGTATCACGGGCGGTACCTCATACCCTCACTTTGTCCTCTCCTTGCTGGTGTTCCGTCTAGTTTGAACTGACCACCATTTCACGGTAGCATTACTAGCCGTTCCTTCCAGTTCCATGGGTGGCCCGGCTCTAAGCCTGTGTTTGTTGCCCGCAGGTGTTCGCCGTGGTGATCCTGTCCGTGGTGGCAGCCGCCAACGCTGGCTTGTTAACGCTGCCCAGTGGCGCCATCGTCAGCCAGTGGCCGCACCAGCGGGAGAGACGTATGGACAGCGGCGTTGCTCATACGTTCGGTGTCAGCGGAGTGAAAGTCGCCGAAAACAGCTTCAACCCCGTTGTTGTTTTAAACAGCACCGTCTTCCCCTCTGCCAAAAACCCCATCGGAACCTTCCATCCTGTACCTTGTACTCGGCAACAACCACCCTTCTGTCAATAAACCCAGCTACACCTAATGCCTTGAAGACTACCCTGGCTTCTACCCGTGTGCTTTCGTCCTATCTGCGGCTGGTGTCTGTTCCTACCATCAGATGATCCAGTTTACTACATATTTTGCAGATACGAATCTGTAGTAATGTGTACAGTTTCTGTGAATGAAATCTTATCTGTGCCGTTACAATAAAAGATGTTTTCTTTTAATCATGTCTCGGTTACCAAAACCTTCATTCTTCTGTGTCAACTTATTGCTGAATCACATATCCAGATATTTAAGCAAGTGTAAATTTCAACGAAACCAACATTTGCTTTGCACATCCATCTACGTGGCACATACTTTGTACACATGTGTTTGCATGAGAGAGAGAGAGAGAGAGAGAGAGAGAGAGAGAGAGAGAGAGAGATTGAGAGAGAGAGAGTGAGAGAGATGGAGGAAGTGGGGAAAACTATGATAGAAAAAGCAGAGTTAGGTACAGTGGAAGAAAAGAATGATGAACAGAGAGAAAGAGAATGAGAAAGACAGGTAAGAAACAGATGTTGCCAGTGATTTAGTAGTAGAAAACTAGTGAAGCACAGGCTAGAGAATGTGAAGAAGATGCGAGTAAAACACGCTCACCGAGGGTTCCGTAGAAACTAAATTATATATATATATATATATATATAGACAGTTCATCCATTACGGGAACCGAGAATCGTGACCATCTTTGCCTCTATCGACATTGATACTGGCAAGATATAGGTCCCAGGGATTAAAAGATTATTGAGAGTGATGTAATTTCAGTGATATAAATGTGACATAATATCAGGTACGTGGTAGGCGCCCTTATAATAACAGTCAGTAGTTCAGCATTCAGCACTAGTCCGCGAACGTCTATTCTACATACAACTAGAAACAGCACATATACGTGCATCTGATGATAGATACACTCCTGGAAATGGAAAAAACAACACATTGACACCGGTGTGTCAGACACACCATACTTGCTCCGGACACTGCGAGAGGGCTGTACAAGCAATGATCACACGCACGGCGCAGCGGACACACCAGGAACCGCGGTGTTGGCCGTCGAATGGCGCTAGCTGCGCAGCATTTGTGCACCGCCGCCGTCAGTGTCAGCCAGTTTGCCGTGGCATACGGAGCTCCATCGCAGTCTTTAACACTGGTAGCATGCCGCGACAGCGTGGACGTGAACCGTATGTGCAGTTGACGGACTTTGAACGAGAGCGTATAGTGGGCACGCGGGAGGCCGGGTGGACGTACCGCCGAATTGCTCAACACGTGGGGCGTGAGGTCTCCACAGTACATCGATGTTGTCGCCAGTGGTCGGCGGAAGGTGCACGTGCCCGTCGACCTGGGACCGGACCGCAGCGACGCACGGATGCACGCCATGACCGTAGGATCCTACGCAGTGCCGTAGGGGACCGTACCGCCACTTCCCAGCAAATTAGGGACACTGTTGCTCCTGGGATATCGGCGAAGACCATTCGCAACCGACTCCATGAAGCTGGGCTACGGTCCCGCACACCGTTAGGCCGTCTTCCGCTCACGCCCCAACATCGTGCAGCCCGCCTCCAGTGGTGTCACGACAGGCGTAAATGGAGGGACGAATGGAGACGTGTCGTCTTCAGCGATGAGAGTCGCTTCTGCCTTGGTGCCAATGATGGTCGTATGCGTGTTTGGCGCCGTGCAGGTAAGCGCCACAATCAGGACTGCATACGACTGAGGCACACAGGGCCAACACCCGGCATCATGGTGTGGGGAGCGATCTCCTACACTGGCCGTACACCACTGGTGATCGTCGAGGGGACACTGAATAGTGCACGGTACATCCAAACCGTCATCGAACCCATTGTTCTACCATTCCTAGACCGGCAAGGGAACATGCTGTTCCAACAGGACAATGCATGTCCGCATGTATCCCGTGCCACCCAATGTGCTCTAGAAGGTGTGCGTCAACTACCCTGGCCAGCAAGGTCTCCGGATCTGTCCCCCATTGAGCATGTTTGGGACTGCATGAAGCGTCGTCTCACGCGGTCTGCACGTCCAGCACGAACGCTGGTCCAACTGAGGCGCCAGGTGGAAATGGCATGGCAAGCCGTTCCACAGGACTACATCCAGCATCTCTACGATCGTCTCCATGGGAGAATAGCAGCCTGCATTGCTGCGAAAGGTGGATATACACTGTACTAGTGCCGACATTGTGCATGCTCTGTTGCCTGTGTCTATGTGCCTGTGGTTCTGTCAGTGTGATCATGTGATGTATCTGACCCCAGGAATGTGTCAATAAAGTTTCCCCTTCCTGGGACAATGAATTCACGGTGTTCTTATTTCAATTTCCAGGAGTGTATTTCCCTTTACGCGTCGTATGAGCGTTAAAATCATTAATTAACTGATGTTTGATTTTTTCCATTTTGAGCCAATCAACCTGAATGCAGAACTACTGACTGTTCCAATTTCAAACTTGGCGTCATATAACATGTGACAAAAGTAATTATTTCTCTTGTGGGATAATTACAAATTAACCGTTTTCGCATTTCTTATTTAACTGCACTTTGAAACCTTCCTTTCCGCCAAATTTCATAATTGTTGTTCAACGGGAATTACCATGTAGGTTTTAATGGTCGACTTAACGAGTATCAACATATATGGCCAATATATCCATATATTTTGGTTGCATTCTCTTAGGAGATTACAGTTATTACACCGTCAAGGGCCCGTACACCTTGACTTGTGACTTAGATTTAAATTTGTCACGTCTACGACTTCCTGAGAAAAAGGTATTTTAACAGACGGACGAACAGGCAGATAAGAAATTACAAAAACAATTGTTTTTCTTGTCATACAATTACAAATAAACAGTTTACGTTTTCAAATTTTTTCCTTTTCAGTACAGCAAAATCTTGGTTTTTGCCAAATTCATGATTCCGGCCAAAGGGAATTACCCTATAGGATTTTATGAGTGAGTTTGCGAGTATCAAAATATGTGATATAAACGGCTGTATCTTTCGAATGCAGTGACTTTCGGGCTTCAATGTATTACGCCACCAAGGGACCACAAACCTCAGTATGTAACATAAATTTACCCATCCCTGAGAAAAACGGATTTTTAACAATAGGAGTGACATACAGACAGTAATTCTATAAGGGTTCCGTTTTTATCGAATTAGGTACGGAATCCCAAAACGGCGCGTCAGTGAGGTACAGGGGGTCAGAGAGGTACAAGAAGTAAAACATGGAGAGGCAGATGATGGTACATAGGAGAGGTAGAGGGAGAGGAAAGGGAGTAGAGAGACAGAGGAGGGAAGAGAACAAGGGAGCAAAATGTAGGAAATATATAAACAGCGCGTCTGTGTACACCGACATTACAAGATTGTGAGATGAGAGACTGATGGGCACTGAGAAGTAGGCTCAAGATTGAAGCCGTGACTCGGGTCTCAAACCTCATGCTCAAAGGAATCACCGGGGCATTATCCTATTGATGCCAGTTGATTTCACTATTCAGTGGGCGGTTCTGTGCGTCATTTTTAGTTTTAAACGGTGTTAAAAAAATATAATGATATCAGTGCGTGACATTACGTCTGAATCGAGTGATAGTGGAATTTTAAGCTGACTGTCTGAGGTAATGTATTTAAAACAGTGCCCCATCTTCATATACATTGAATATGCTGACAAACACTTTGTTCACAGATTCACCAATGGAAACACTCCTGGGTCTTGTGTTATATACTGCACTAAGAATCTTCATTTAGTGTGTCATAAGATTATCTCTAGTTCGCAACAAACTTCGTGGGATTGGGGATTGGTATAGCCGCCATATCCCCAACCCCCCTCCCCACGGTCAGTGAACCATGGGCCTTGCCATTGGTGGGGAGGCTTCAGTGACTCAGTGATACAGGTGCAACCACAACGGAGGGTTATCTGTTGAGAGGCCAGACAAATGTGTTGTTTCTGAAGTTGGGCAGCAGTCTTTTTAGTAGTTTCAGGGGCAACAGTCTGAATGATTGACTATCCTGACCTTGTAACATCAACCAAAACGACATTGCTGCAAATGGCTGAAAGCAAGGGGAGACTACAGCCGTAATTTTTCGCGAGGACATGCACCTTTACTGTATGGTTGAGTGATGATGGCGTCCTCTTGGGTAAAATATTCCGGAGGTGAAATAGTGCCCCATTCGGATCTATGGTCGGGGACTACTCACGAGGACGTCGTTATCAGCAGAAACAAAACTGGCGTTCTACTTATTGGAGCGGGGAATGTCGGATTCCTTAACCGGGCAGGTAGGCCAGAAAATTTAAGAAGGGAAATGGATATTTTAAAGTTAGGTTGAAGTTACCTAAATGAAGAGGTATTGAATAGAGCTGTGGAGCAGAGGAAATTGTGGCACAACCTGACTATAAGAAGGGACTAGTTGGTAGAACACGTTCTGAGACACCAAGGGCCCACCAAGTTAGTATTGGAGGAAATCTTGGAGCATAAAATTCTTAGAGGTAGACCAAGAGATGAATACAATAAGCAGATTCAGAAGGATGTAGGTTGCAGTAGTTATTCGGAGAGGAAGAAGCTTGCACAGGGTAGAGTAGCATGAAGAGCTGCATCAAACCGTTCTCTGGACTGAAGACCACAACAACAACATCAACAACTCGAATTCACCTCGAAAGGAAATTTGAAACAATGTATGCCGTAGAGGTCTTTCTTTAGAAGTAGAATTAACCTCTTTTCGAATTAAACGGTCCAGTTGCCAATTACGTTGTAGTTTTATTCACGCAATAGCGTCGATTTAGTTACGAATCATTTTTGACCGTCTGGTTGTATAGGAGTCGGTAGGAATTTAAAAGTAGTACAATAATCTTTCAACATACATGAAGGAACTACACTCCTGGAAATGGAAAAAAGAACACATTGACACCGGTGTGTCAGACCCACCATACTTGCTCCGGACACTGCGAGAGGGCTGTACAAGCAATGATCACAAGCACGGCACAGCGGACACACCAGGAACCGCGGTGTTGGCCGTCGAATGGCGCTAGCTGGGCAGCATTTGTGCACCGCTGCCGTTAGTGTCAGCCAGTTTGCCGTGGCATACGGAGCTCCATCGCAGTCTTTAACACTGGTAGCATGCCGCGACAGCGTGGACGTGAACCGTATGTGCAGTTGACGGACTTTGAGCGAGGGCATATAGTGGGCATTCGGGAGGCCGGGTGGACGTACTGCTGAATTGCTCAACACGTGGGGCGTGAGGTCTCCACAGTACATCGATGTTGTCGCCAGTGGTCGGCGGAAGGTGCACGTGCCCGTCGACCTGGGACCGGACCGCAGCGACGCACGGATGCACGCCAAGACCGTAGGATCGTACGCAGTGCCGTAGGGGACCGCACCGCCACTTCCCAGCAAATTAGGGACACTGTTGCTCCTGGGGTATCGGCGAGGACCATTCGCAACCGTCTCCATGAAGCTGGGCTACGGTCCCGCACACCGTTAGGCCGTCTTCCGCTCACGCCCCAACATCGTGCAGCCCGCCTCCAGTGGTGTCGCGACAGGCGTGAATGGAGGGACGAATGGAGACGTGTCGTCTTCAGCGATGAGAGTTGCTTCTGCCTTGATGCCAATGATGGTCGTATGCGTGTTTGGCGCCGTGCAGGTGAGCGCCACAATCAGGACTGCATACGACCGAGGCACACAGGGCCAACACCCGGCATCATGGTGTGGGGAGCGATCTCCTACACTGGCCGTACACCACTGGTGATCGTCGAGGGGACACTGAATAGTGCACGGTACATCCAAACCGTCATCGAACCCATCGTTCTACCATTCCTAGACCGGCAAGGGAACTTGCTGTTCCAACAGGACAATGCACGTCCGCATGTATCCCGTGCCACTCAACGTGCTCTAGAAGGTGTACGTCAACTACCCTGGCCAGCAAGATCTCCGGATCTGTCCCCCATTGAGCATGTTTGGGACTGGATGAAGCGTCGTCTCACGCGATCTGCACGTCCAGCACGAACGCTGGTCCAACTGAGGCGCCAGGTGGAAATGGCATGGCAAGCCGTTCCACAGGACTACATCCAGCATCTCTACGATCGTCTCCATGGGAGAATAGCAGCCTGCACTGCTGCGAAAGGTGGATATACACTGTACTAGTGCCGACATTGTGCATGCTCTGTTGCCTGTGTCTATGTGCCTGTGGTTCTGTCAGTGTGATCATGTGATGTATCTGACCCCAGGAATGTGTCAATAAAGTTTCCCCTTCCTGGGACAATGATTTCACGGTGTTCTTATTTCAATTTCCAGGAGTGTATCATAGGTGCATACAATACACTGCAATGATTATTTCAGAGATACTTCTTTTCTTCCTACATCGTCATAATGATCGAGGCACGAATGTGCTCTATGAAACTGCAGCAGGTGGATGTTGGCTATACTGGTGTGTATTTCTGTTTATCCGTTTTTCTACTTTATTTAAAATAGTAACGCAGGAACGCTCGATACTTGAGACTCTCATTAGCTATGTTACAAAGTTGTGTAATAATGGCTTCGATCTCTCTTAGTTTTGGCAAATAGTGAGCTCCCCAATCGTTTCACACGTATAGTGACAAGCGCTATGTTTATCATAAGTAGTGTGAGTATGTAGGTGAAGTTGACCAGCAGAGACGTTTTTCGGTTTCGGATGTATATGTACATTTCTTGATCTTGTCTCGATTGTGTTTGAGAACCGATTGGCTTATTTAGGGACTATAAGGCTTATGATTATTTATTCATCGTAATTTATCCGACTGGAGTGTAGGTGTCTCTTAAGATACATACCACTGCGCCATCTCACTAGGTAGTTATCAGTACTGGCGGTGGAAATCCATTGTTCCTATAGCATACATGAGAAACAGAGTTATGAAAAAGCAAAAAATAATGACGGGAGAGTTAGAAATACAAGAAGCTAAAACAAACTACACGGTTCTACCACAAGGTTATTTTAACATTTGAAAATCAGCTGTTATACCATAAGAAATGAGGATGTGTATTTAGCTGTTGTAGTGGTGTGCAGAAGTTAAATGCTAAGTAAGCAAAGTATTCTGACAAAGGACGCTTGACACAATAAATCTGAGTAGCGACACAATTAACAAACCTTGTAAGGGGGCTAAATAGTGCCCAGATGCTTGTGCACCAACAACTCCTGTGATAAAAGTCTGTGAGTGTGTGACAAAGCAGGTTTGCCCTCCACCATCCTACTTTGTCTTTTATATTCATTACAATATTTAGGATCCTTACCAGTTCTTTTTCTTTTCTTACTGTTATTCTTTCCAAAAATTTCTGTAACAGAATCTGTTATCTGAGCATACATTACATGAATTTACAAATAAATGTAAAGTATTTTCCCCAGTGGAACCTATTCATTTACATTATCCAATTCTCTGTTCTGAAAGTTTTTTATTAATTAGTTTTGGTGGAAACGATGTATTTCAAATGCTATTAAATTTCAAAGTTTTAGATCTAGGATGCATCCATAAAAATCTAGTGAGCTAATAAATAGATTCAGAAAAGTAAATTACCTCTAAACTGTGGACCAATTTTTGCTCCTTTCAAAGAAATCTTTATTTTACCTCAGACCTAATTAATTCAGGAATTAGAGATTTCAAACAGTCCAAATTTTCGGCTCATATTTTGAATAAACCACAATATGTCTGTGGAATATGTTAAAGCACTATTGACGAGCAAAATTTTCTGAACCCGATGTCCCCATAAGAAATATGTAAATGGCATAATTAAGAACTTGGTAATTTTTAATACTCAAATTTAAATAATCTATATGAACGCCGTACCTAAAGGTCAGGAATTCGCATAGTGTAAGCACAACTTAGTTCTGTATATTTTAATAGCTGCTACTGGGTAATTCGATAAGTAAATTCTGACAATAATATTACATCTAATTAAAAAGGTATAATTTGAGCTAGCAAATTTTCAGATAATAACTGAATAACCAAAATCACATAATATTCCAGAGAGCGTCTATATAAGAACGAAACACGCGCAGTTTCGTGATTACTACTCTTCTACGTTTTCTTAGAGCTAAGTCTTGGTCAATATGCAACTTAATCCAGGATATTAGTATTCTGCGTACTGTGTGCTCTAGTGTTTTTTGAAATAGCCTCAGATTATTCGAGAATTAGGGTAGTAATTATTATAATCAGTGATAGATTTAACAAGTAACATTCGTAAACATGCCACTGTAACAAATTATTACCATCGTTTCGTGTGCCCTGTAGACAGTTTGTTGATTTGAAATAGGAGCCAGCCGGGGTGGCCGAGCGGTTCTAGGCGCTAGAGTCTGAAACCGCGTGACCGCTATGGTCACAGGTTCGAATGCTGCCTCGGGCATGGATGTGAGTGGTGTCCTTAGGTTAGTTAGGTTTAATTAGTTCTAAGTTCTAGGAGACTGATGACCTCAGAAGTTAAGTCCCATAGTGCTCAGAGCCATTTGAACCATTTTTTTGAAATAGGAAAAATTAGTTTGTGTGCCAATTAATTCATGCTTCTCATCCTTTTGGCGGAATAAAATTTAACGTTATCCGTCAAATGTGAGTACAGGGAGATCTGCTTGAACATTTTAATGTGTAGTGTGGGCTGGTATTTAGTGATGGGAATTAAAATCCTTAAGTAAGTATGCGAAGGTATTTCGAGTTCGAGTCTCGGTCGGGCACACGGTTTTAATCTGCCAGGAAGTTTCATATCAGCGCACACTCCGCTGCAGAGTGAAAATCTCATTCTGGAAACATCCCCGAGGCTGTGGCTACGCCATGTCTCCGCAATATCCTTTCTTTCAGGAGTGCTAGTTCTGCAAGGTTCGCAGGAGAGCTTCTGTAAAGTTTGGAAGGTAGGAGACGAGGTACTGGCAGAAGTAAAGCTGTGAGTACCGGGCGTGAGTAGTGCTTCGGTAGCTCAGTTGGTAGAGCACTTGCCCGCGAAAGGCAAAGGTCCCGAGTTCGAGTCTCGGTCGGGCACACGGTTTTAATCTGCCAGGAAGTTTCATATCAGCGCACACTCCGCTGCAGAGTGAAAATCTAATTCTGGAAACATCCCCCAGGCTGTGGCTAAGCCATGTCTCCGCAATATCCTTTCTTTCAGGAGTGCTAGTTCTGCAAGTTTCGCAGGAGAGCTTCTGTAAAGTTTGGAAGGTAGGAGACGATGTACTGGCAGAAGTAAAGCTGTGAGTAGCGGGCGTGAGTCGTGCTTCGGTAGCTCAGTTGGTAGAGCACTTGCCCGCGAAAGGCAAAGGTCCCGAGTTCGAGTCTCGGTCAGGCACACGGTTTTAATCTGCCAGGAAGTTTCAAGAATATAATAATTCCAATCCCAAAGAAAGTTGGTGTTGACAGATGTGAAAATTACCGAACTATCAGTATAATAAGTCACAGCTCAAAACACTAACGCGAATTATTTACAGACGAATGGAGAATGTGGTAGAAGCCGACCTCGGCGAAGTTCAATTTGGATTCCGTAGAAATGTTGGAACACGTGCGGCAATAGTGACCTTACGACTTATCTTAGAAGGAAGATTAAGGAAAGGCAAACCTACGTTTCTAGTATTTGTAGACTTAGAGAAAGCTTTTGACAATGTCGATTGGAATATTCTTTTTCAAATTCTAAGGGTGGCAGGGGTAAAATACAGGGAGCGAAAGGCTATTTACAATTTGTACAGAAACCAGATGGCAGTTATAAGAGTCGAGGGGTATGAAAGGGAAGCAGTGGTTGGGAAGGGAGTGAGACAGTGTTGTAGCCTATCCCCGATGCTACTCAATCTGTATATTGAGCAAGCAATAAAGGAAACAAAAGAAAAGTTCGGAACAGGTATTAAAATCCATGGAGAAGAAATAAATACTTTGAGGTTCGCCGATGACATTGTAATTCTGTCAGAGACAGCAAAGGACTTGGAAGAGCAATTGAACGAAATGGACAGTGTCCTGAAAGGAGGATATAAGATGAACATCAACAAAAGCAAAACGAGGATAATCGAATGTAGTCAAATAAGTCGGGTTAAGCTGAGGGAATTAGACTAGAATGTGAGACACTTAAAGTAGTAAAGGAGTTTTGCTATTTGGGGCGCAAAATAACTGATGATGGTCGAAGTAGAGGGGATATAAAATGTAGACTGGCAATGGCAAGGAAAGCGTTTCTGAAGAAGAGAAATTTGTTAACATCGAGTATAGATTTAAGTGTCAGGAAGTCGTTTCTGAAAGTATTTGTATGGAGTGTACCCATGTATGCAAGTGAAACATGGACAATAAATAGTTTGGACAAGAAGAGAATAGAAGCTTTTGAAATGTGGTGCTGCAGAAGAATGTTGATGATTAGGTGGGTAGATCACGTAACTAATGAGGAGGTATTGAATAGGATTGGGGAGAAGAGAAGTTTGTGGCACCACTTGACCAGAAGAAGGGATCGGTTGGTAGGATATCTTCTGAGGCATCAAGGGATCACAAATTTAGCATTGGAGGGCAGTGTGGAGGGTAATAATCGTAGAGAGGTACCAAGAGATGAATACACTAAGCAGATTCAGAAGGATGTAGGTTGCAGTAGGTACTGGGAGATGAAGGAGCTTGCACAGGAATAGATTAGCATGGAGAGCTGCATCAAACCAGTCTCAGGACTGAAGACCACAACAACAACAACAACGTATAACGAAGCAAATACCATCCGCACTGGCGGAGTGTTACGTGATACCACGTACGTATAAGTTTGAGACTATTACAGCGCCATCTATCACAAAGCGAAAAAAGTGGTCCAACTAAAACATTCATATTTCGTTACGCACTACACGAAAATGTAATAAAAATGGGTTTTACTATTTGAAAAACGCAGTTGATATCCGGTTGACCTTTGGCAGCGCCATCTAGCGAGCCAACCATAGCGCCATCTGCTTTACCCCTTCAAGCTAGACGAGTTTAGTTCTTTGTAGATTTTTCGTTTGATGCTTATTTCGTGAGACATTGGCCCGGTCACTATCAATGGACCACCCTGTAGTTTATGACATCATTTTACAATGGAGTATATATTTCTGTTCCTTAAACGTAGCTTCTTGTAAGTGACTCATTGGTACCCTGACATAGTGCTAATGATCTGGTTATTTTGCTTGCTGGGTGGACTAACATTTATGTTGTACTATGGCGTCTTAAAAGTAAACATGAAGTGGGCTTTGCATCTTGTATGTTCAGTATTTCTTTTTTCCCCAAGATATCTTATGTCTATTGATAATACTGTTTGTTATTTTAATGTTATACACTTATTATATAATCTAATAAACAGAATGATACAGCTGCCCCTAGCCCCTTTTCTATTATGAAGCCCACAATGCTATATCTGCCTTTCATAAATCACAAGCGAGCTTTTCATACTCTACAGCTTGCTACTTGTAAACTATTACTCCTAGGGAAAAATGAGCAGGAGGTTTTTGCTGGAACTCCCTCCTACCACTGTTCATGCAAAAATTTCCGACTACGCGAACTGCTCTTGTTGGTCGACCTTTTTGAGCCTCTGTTGACTGGTTTGTTACGCCACTTACATAGTCGGTTACCTCATTAACATTATTAATTTAAATGTAACTCTGAGGGTAATGAAAGGAAAACGAATTTTGTAAATATTACGCTAAAACTAATTACTTTGACATTCCGAACCAAACGTAAACCCCACAAGGACAGTACTCAGAAGGTCTTACAATTACAACGTCAACGACGTAAGTTTTCTTGCTGTTAAATTTAACAAAATTGTTAGGTGCAAATTACAGAAACGTTAATTTTGGAACTTTTAAGTGCTTGACTAAGCCAGTGGTGTAATAAGACCAGTCAATGAAGACGAAATAATGTCGAATGTGGGAAATAATTCCTGCTGTATCGGGAACGACATACCAGAAATCATGTCTGGTGCGGACTGAGGGTGGGTGATGCGGTACTTTCACATGTCAGTTATGCACGTTTTTCTTGAATATCTCGAACACAACGGTGTCTAGCGAAAACATATCCAAGTACAAAACCTAGCCAAATTAAAACTCCTAGAAAAAGTCCCATTCATTTATTCTGTAGGACCAATAGTTCGCGCATAGCGAAGGGGACAATACGGAAATCTCATGTGTGGATCGTGGAGGACTGCAGGCTGCATAAAATGACACCAGTAGGGGCAGCTGATTCTCACTTTATATGGTTTTCCTATGACCATGACATTTTACAGCTAATCATACGCATTTAGCTTACAGAAATGATATTCCAATTGTTCGAATGAACTGGTGACATTTTAGTAATATTTAGTGTCTTTCAATCATTATCTTTCTGTTTTGGAGTACTAATAGTTGTTTGTCTTATGTTCCTTGCAATTTGAGTTCACTTTGTATATTACACTTTACTCTCTGAAAGCCAAAGTTATTCACTGCAGGGGACTTACCCGGTGCCTTCACACACTCAGTCATTTGGTATTACTTTTTATAAATGTATAATGTTACTTCCTTTGTGTCATATCTGTTTACATTTTAAAAGTTTTGCACTTGAATGGAAAAGAATTGAATAGTCTCTGCAATCTCTCTTGGTAAGATAGATTCTGCGAAATATTCCAAGTGCATCAGAGGTGATGTAACATGGCTGTAAATGAAGAAGTTGCAGTAGCTTTGTGATCTTGCCGCAGGCGTATTGTCTCGTGAGGACGTGTGTTGAGGAGATCGCTTTGGTCTATCAGAGATAATGCGATTACATGTAGAGGACGTGTGGTTGCCTTGCTTCTTGCGGTTGTGTTTGGTTGTCTTTGGCGTGTCCTCTTGCAGTGATGCTGCGGAATTTTAGTTTAGAGAGGCCATTCTCTTCATTTCGGTTTACACTGAGTGGGATAAAATCTGTTAGTGTATTTGCATTGGCATGATCACAAATTTTGAGGGAGTTCGCTGGAAAGTTTCTTATTTCGCGAATTATTATGTACAAATTCATTTCCAATGTAACAGAACATTGTCTGGGTAGCTATTCCGTGATTACCGTGCAAAAACTCGGAAAATTATTACATGAATTTTCACCCTTTCCAACGTACTGAATGCTGCAGTACGATTTTTCATAAAATTGTTAACAGATGAGCTTTCTGTTACATATTTACGTCTGTGGGAGTGAACAGTGACCAATGTGTTACAAATATTTACTAGTAAAAACAGTCTTGTTCACAATTTATTTATTACGGTGACCGGTTTCGTTCACTACTGTGCTCATCTTCAGATCAATGAGTGAGAACCTCCTTCTGATGGTAAATCGCAAGAAGGAGGTTCTTACGAAAATCAAACACAGTACACAGCCTATGTCGAGGTTTTACGCATGCTTAACTGTACAGGGTGCACATTAACAAAACCGATAAACTGCAGAGACGGTTTCCTGACAGGAAATGGAGGGAAAAAGATCCGATTTACATTTACCCGGAAATGCTTCGCTGCCATGGTAAATGGCGCTGACGAATGAGAGTTCCTCTGACCTCATGCCGGTGTTCCTCGAGCGTTGCAGGTGTCACGGATAGCAGCGGTTGCCATGCAAGGTACACATTATCTTACTTTGGCTTACACCTTGTTGGCGGGCCACTTGTCTCGACCTTGTACCAAGGTTTATCTCAATATCCTGTAAAACTCGGCCCTCGAAATCTGGTGTACGGACTGTTTGCCACCTCTCTGCACGTTCGTCTATCTGGAAGGACCTGTGATCATGCAAAAGCCAAAAAGAGCTTGAAATGTTATGTGATGTGTTTGGTGTCTGTCAATTTATTTGTTTTGGTATAGTCGTGCTGTATCTCGACCGTTTCCATCAACGTGGCCGTACAAAAACGCCATATCGGCTTGTTCCCGTCTTGAATACGTGGCCAATCTGCGTCAGTCATACAGCCTGCAATACAAAAGGAACACACAGCACGTGGTCAGAGGAACTGTCATTCGTCAGCGTATCTACCGTGGCATGGATGCATTTTCGGACACATGCTCATATGACATGCTCATATGACCTTCGGTTTGTCGGTTTTATTAATGTTCACTTTGCATGTAGTAAAGTTTTAGCGTTAATCAATTTGTGTATAACACTTTTTAAAATGACGTTTACGGCCGGGTATAATGATAATAAATGACAAAAGGTAAAAATTTATGGCAATAATCAGTAGATTTAAATTCCTTTTTATAATTTAGCTATTCGTCTTTAGGTCTTTACACACACAGCTACGTACTTACGGCCAGTGAACCTCAGCATTTATTGGTGAGATTTCCTAAAAGGTTATTTCATTGGTGTATTTGTTACGAAAACACCTGTATCAAGGATAGGAAACATGAAAAACTTAATAGTTTTGCCGTGGTTTGCGTTTTAGGAATATGTAACAGAATTAAACCCTCATAACAGTTGCAGTTATGCACAGAATTAGCACACATATTCTTGACACGGTAACCACTGTTCTAGAGTGCTTCAAGTATATAAATAGATGTGCAGGAGGACTGTGTGAAGGTGGTGCGTGTGTGTGTGTGTGTGTGTGTGTGTGTGTGTGTGTGTGTGTGTGTGTGTATTCGTTGGTTATAGTGGTAGCAGCAGGAGTAGTACCAGTGGTCGTATGGAATGTCAGAAATGTACAGTAGTTATGTATGTAT
This sequence comes from Schistocerca serialis cubense, assembly GCF_023864345.2. Classification (NCBI taxonomy): domain Eukaryota; kingdom Metazoa; phylum Arthropoda; class Insecta; order Orthoptera; family Acrididae; genus Schistocerca; species Schistocerca serialis. The sequence continues at coordinate 17,543,192 of NC_064646.1, forward strand.
TAATAACATATTATACGGTACAGGAATGGCAGTACACTTTTTGCATGCGGCTGCTCAATGAATGGCGTCCTTAAGCCACGCTTCTCTGAATTCGGTGGTAGGCGCGAAGGCCATTGTGCGGAAACAACAAAACGAGTTATGTACAGTACAGCGGGGAGGGTGGGAGGCAAACCACATCGTGCCAGCTACTTGTCCCTCCCACCTCCGCCCTTCCAGGTTCTCTGCAATAGTCGACGAATCAGCAATTCGAGGTCAACATCAGCGCCCGAATGAGTATAAAAGAGCAGACGCCTCCAGAAGAAGACACACACGGTGACCCAAAAGGACTCGCCGTCACCATTCCTCATCTGGCCAACATGAACGCCGTAAGTATGCGGTTTTCCTGCTAGTACACGTCAGCTTAAGGCATAGCCATTCATACAGCACATCCTTTTCTTATTTCGAAGCTAGTAACTATTACGAATATTCTAATGGAGGCTTTCACAAGAGCAATTACCTATTTTTTTGACAAGTGTTTCATGAATACATACCACATCCATGATCGCGAAATTCTTATCGTATTGTAGTCAGTCCAAACGCTCCATTTCCACCTTTAATGTTCCTCTGACACATAGACGTATACTTCATTTTGGAAACAAACCCTCACCTACGTGTAACACATTTCTTCACGAAATACTTTCTTCTAAGAATGCAAGGACACCGAGAAATGCAAGGACGCTTCTTGGAAGACTGCATAGAGGGTGAGGGTTCCTCTCAAGACTCGAAGCTGTAAGGGCAGGTACTGAGTATTTTCTGGATGTCTCAGAAGGAGAGCTGGAAGTAAATGGCAACATTTTTGCATCAAATCATCTTCCGCCATATATTTTTAATCTACCACGAAGTTTCATATTTTAGTCTGTGCATACACTCACCCTGTTTCCCGTTTAATGCTTCTACTGTATCTACATGTATATGTTTACAGCGAAAGTCGCTTTACATCGGGTCGTGGAGGGTATTTCAGAACAATATTAGTGACATCTTTCACAATTTATAGTAGTACGATACAGCGAGAAAATAAGGCTGTCTCCACACGTAGCTACGCACCCAACCTCTCTTATCCTAATCTAGTTGCCCCTGCGCCAAATGTACGATGGAGGTAGCAAATTGTTGCAAATTAAATCTCAAATACCATTTCTCGGTGTTTCACGAGAACTGCATCTCATTATCATAACATTCACAAATGGTCCTTTCTACACTCTCATATAAGCTGAACTGACCTGTCAAGATTCTAGCGGGACGCTCTCAACAAATCTGAGAGCTCTTTTTGCCTAACTTAGTATCGACTTTGTGTGTTAGTTTCGTAACAATCCGTTTCATAATGGTTCAAATGGCTCGAAGCACAATGGGACTTAACATTTGAGGTCATCAGTCCCCAAGACTTACAACTCTTTAAACCTAACTAACGTAAGGACACCACACACATCGATGCCCGAGGCAGGATTCGAACCTGCGACCGTAGCAGCAGCGCGGTTCAGGACTGAAGCTCCTAGATCCGCTCGGCCTTTCATAATGTTTCATATGCTTTGAGAGAATTGTACCTCGGTACCTTACCACCGACATTGTACTAACAGATTTTTTCGTGTTCTCTCTCCCTTACGTATTTCTCCGCTTTTAAATACCTATGCTGTTGACGCACGAAATAGTAATATGGTCCAAGTAGGTCTGGGGTACCCTCGGACCATTCAAAGGCAATACTTTCCTTCAACTGTATCACCATAAGCGAACAATCTGATACGACTGCTGATCAATCTGAAAACGTTTTTGGATCTGTTCCTAACGATGACATCTTTGCTTTTGTTGTGCATCCACTCCCCATTTTAACGAACTTCTTTTATCATTCAAATATTCATCTTGCGAATCACACGTCGGTAAACGTAATAGAACTGTAAGGATTGTAGCTTGGTTATCTATCGACGACGTCGCATAATCTAACACCAGTCGTAAATTCGCCTACCATTTCACAAATATAGCGTGTGGAAATATGAGATGTATTTCGAATGACAGATTTTTCGCGAATCCACCCTGAATCGTTGAAGAGCTTCTTTCATCCAGAAATGTCCAAATAACAGTGCTTAGAATATCGTCTGGAGTGCACCACTATATAGACGTTTGGGAAACTGGTGCGTAACGCTGAGCGACCGTACTTTTACCCACCAAATCCTAGGATAATTATAAAATTTCGTGTATAAATTAGGCACATTTAATTTCTCATAGGAGTTATCTTCTACAGGCTTGCTCCACAATTAATCTCTAGCAACTCTTCATTTCCTACTTCATATGTCTAATTACACTGTAATATATTTCTGCAAACCAAATTTTGTAACGAAATTAATGTACCTACTTATTACCAATTTTTTTACCAATTAAAATAAAAGCGAAGATTTCCTTTCATCAAATACATATTTGTGTTTGGTTTTAAGATCTGTCGTAAATCCATGGATATAACGCTGGAATTTATTTATTCATTTATTTGCTTATCCAAGTACCATTTCACAATGATGTAGAACGTATCATGGGAATAAAATGAAAATCAATGGCTCAAAATATACACATAGAGAATATACAATTATTCCTTATGAGGATAGGGCAGATGGTTGTAGAAGTGGTAAACCATGAATCTGATGAGGGAATCATTTGAGAATTTGCCGGAAATTATTTAGGAGAAACGCTGAGAACCTAAGTGATGATCGCAAGACAGAACAGATTCCATCTTCTCGGATATGAGGTCTGTGTCTTAACTGCTATAATGGTTCACTTAGTTGGACAGTAATTTAGAATGTTCTTTGATTTACATAGCAGTTGCTGCAGGTAACTTATACTGTAAGATATTGTCTTGCTCTTCATCGCTGCGTGCACTGAAATCCGCTGGTGACTCCTCAACCTGTATATGCAGTTATACCTCTTCCGGCAACCTCCTTGTGTTTGAGGAAGTGACTCCAGAGTCATACACTTGCAACAATGCCGCATCAGAGTCTCTGCAAAGTATTTACAGCCAACCTGGAAGAATTGAGACAGCTTACCTACAGATGAGTGAAATGCTGTACTCAGGAAAATAATGTGACTTTACTGCCATGCACTTTACGTCTTGACACATAACATTCTTGTAAAATAATTACATTGTGATGAATTATTAGAATGTGACAGGGTGTTGTAGCTATGCCCATTCATTAGTAACAACTACAGTGAGTCATTAAAACCAATCTTTAATTGCGTAGTGCGCATTACTTACGAAGAATGTTTTAACTGACTTTTTAAAAGATGTGTATTATAATCTTTTTAATTTCCTTGGGAAATTAATTGCAGAACTTTCCTTCCAGATAGAAAATGCTCTTTCCGGGTTTTCTTTCCTTGGTAACTGTCTCTTTTAGACTGTCTCTTTTAGACTTTTATTATCGAAATACATATTAATGATCTTCCTGAAATGCACAATACATAGGTAGATATGCTTATTTTTTACGGTAAGAATACTGAGATTTTCAGTTTTTCTTACAAAGAGCCCCACTACCACTTGTAGTTATTATTCTTGCTAGCCGCTTCTGCAGTTTAAAACTCTGTTTAGTACCTTCGATATCCAGACAAGATCCACATAGGTAAAACCTGAGTGAATGGACATATGATGTCATAATATCAGAAGACATAATACAAACTTATGATAATGTCCTATGAGTATCAACTGCCGGTGACAGACTTTTCTGTCATTATGTTCTTGTGTTCATTCCATGTTTACTGACTATCAATATTCGTCCCTAAAAGCTTTATGTTTGTCAATAATCTATAGATTTATCGTTTATAATTAAAGAGATAGAGCCGTTTTCCCCCTTTACGCTGAAGTGCACACTGTGTGTTTTCCTTACGTCCTGCAGGTGCTCGCCTTAGTGATCCTGGGAGCCGTGGCCACAGCCAGTGTCGCTGCGGTGCCCACCACAGCCAGCCCCTGCCAAGTGCAGCAGAAACAACAGCCTGTGGACGTAGGCAACATCGGAGTGTTTGGTGTGAGTTTCGGTGTCAGAAGTTTCAGCCCAACTGTGAATGTAAACAACACCAGCTACCTTCCGGGTGACACCTACTATTCTGGGTATGAACCCAGCACTCAATATTCTTCTGTCGGTGAACCCACCTCCAGATAATGCTCTTGAGGTGACTCCATCATCTACTGGGAAACTGTTGACCCCTCTGTGTATGTTGTCTACCTGTACCTGTATTACTCAGCTCCCAGACGTCCAAACAGATTATCAGCTCTACAACGTCTTCTGCAGCTATGTGTCTGAACGGATGTACAGTGTGCCTCAATAAAATCGCGCCAGAGCCACGATAATCAAAGATTTTTCATTCAATTCTTATCCCACTTCCCTTAACCATTATATTTTTATCGCCTTATTCCTGAGTCACATATTCTAATGGTAAAACAAGTGAAAACCTCAACGAGACCAACAACACTTAAATAATGAGCCACAATCATCCTGCTTTGAAAGGAAAAACTGGAATCTCATTTGTGCACATCCATGAATGTACGTTTGCTTGCATCCGAATATACCTGCAGTGAGAGAAACAGGGAGGGAGAGAGAGAGAGGTGAAAAGAGCAAGAAATCAGACACAGAAGAAGAAAGGAATAAACAATAGAAAGAGAGACAGAGAGAAATAGAGAGACTGGTAGAGATATGGCGTGGTACAGAAATAGTGTAGGGCAGACAATGTTAACAAAGCGGTGTGAAGAAGTTACAGAAGGTGACGCAAGCATGGAAAGAAAAACAACGTTGAAATATCAGAGTGATAAGCGGAGGAGGGTGATGGAGGAGGAGTGGGACGCAATAAGGGGTAAGAAGAAGGAGGGAAGAGACAAAGCGAGTTAAATGCAGGAAGCAAATAAAGGAGCACGTCTTTGTACGACGAAATTACAAGGACGTAAGCTGTGAGACTGATCAGCACCGAGTGGTAGATTCGGTAACAGGAAACGTGATTCTAGTCTCAAAGTTCATCCTTTCCACCCTTGCTACAGGAACCACAGAAATCCCATTAGCGTTGTGGTTTACTTGCAGTTCTCTCGACTGGAGTTGCTTTCACTGTAATGAATATTTAAAGACCTATAGAAATATCCCAGAAGACACTACTATGGATTAATTTTAGTTCTAAATGATGATAGAAACAAGTGATCAGATTTCAGTGCGTTACGTTATGCTTGAATCGAGTAACTGCCCACTTGTATGCTGACTCTCTGTGGTAATATATTTAAAACAATGTGTCAACAGCGTATACATTTGATATACTGTTAACTCTCCGTTCATAGATTTAGTAGTGATAATGACCCAGCAATATTCGTGTATGTGTCCAGTAAGTTTCCTCCTTTACTGTAATCCGAAATAATAACTCTTGTTTGCATCAAATTTTAGGCGATGGTTATAGTTCCGAAAACCTCATATTTACATGGATATGCAACTGGAGAAACGCAGATGCGCTATGACTCTTTCTGCAGTCAGTGGAGTATAGTCCTCCAGTAGATGAAGAATTACACGGTCCTTTAATTTCATTTTTTTTTCAAAGTAAATATTCTGGTAGCCAATTATGTAGTACTTTCATTCGCACAACAGGTTTTATCTCAATTATGAATCACCCTTAACTGTCTGCGTGAACAAAGTACATTGTCCAGTCAGTAACAGTTTAAGAATATTACAGTATTGTTAGAAAATTCATTATGAAACACAACTAGAATCATATGGCATACTTTTACACAGCACTACAGAATGTGAGATTTAACAAGAGCAAACCTATATTAGATGAGAATATATACACTGCAGTGAAGATGTGCCACAGTTATGGAAAGCACTGCGCACATGTTATCAGATACACTGAGTAATCCGAGACTAACACCAACCGGTCGCATTAACAATTTCATCAACGGACAGGAATAGTTTGACAATCATTCAGTCCTGATGCTGGTCTTCGATTTTTCTCTGCTAGTACCTAAAGGTCCCATCGTAGGTGAAAAGCTATTGAAATTGTGTCTTTTTGACTAATAACACTTTTCTATACACAAAGATTGAATTTTAGTCTTCATGAATAAATTTCTTGTACTGACTCCCCAAACGGAGTTTATGTTTCAGAGAGAGTTACATTACGTACGACAAATTTTACTAAAGAACGGATATACTACGGAAAAATACACTGAGAAATAGTTATCTGAACGTATTTCTGCAAAACACTGTAAAGTGTACAACAAAAATAATACACCCAGTAAACTGTAGCTTAGTTTATGTGTTTTTCACACATTATTACGTGTGATGTTACTGAGTAAGAGAAAGCGAAATTTGCTCAGATGTAATTAAAAATAATAGAGGTGGTTGCTCTTTAGAGAGTACTGACACATCAGTTGTTAAATATTATACGATAGTTACTGCGATATGAGCATGAGGGAATCATTATGAATATTGTTCTGGCATAGCCATAAGCCCCGGAACGAAGATTAAGAATACATTAACAGAGAAGGCGGTGAGACGGCATCAGCGAATGGTGCACTGATTGGGACCACACCACGACAGGAGTGGCCTCTATAAGAAGAGAATATAAGCGCCGCTCCTGCAGCCTCGACCGCACAGTATTAGTACAGTGCCGGACCATGTCTTGCAGAACAGCACAGCTGTAGACCAGCAATACGATAGCAGTAATCAGTAATCCATATCCATTTTTTACATGGACATTGTCCATAGCGAAGAACCCTAACTATTTCCTTGTCGCCCATTGCTTACGGCACCACTGTAAATTCACAGTCAAGTATCGTCTATCTTCTTTTTTCTGATAAAAAGTAAATAGTGATTTGCTTGAGTAGTTGTACAGCATTCCGAGAACGGAACATCCTTTAGGCACCTTATAAGAAACGAGTGGGCAGGAACACACAAATACAATAAAATAACATGACTGCTGCTAGAAAAAGCAAACAAGAGGTATGCGAACTCAGTCATGCACACGTCATATATGAATATTAAATTGTCTCTTACTAGCAACATAAAGCAGAAAGTTCTACAAAAACCTGGGTACACTATCTGGTTATGTTGAGCACAACGTGGTAGCAATAAAATGTATGTGTATGAACAACACATGAGTACGGGGATAAAACGGGTTCTGGACAGTTTTGGTATCAAATTGATATGCTAATTAAATAAATTCATCAACTGAACCACCCTTCATCCTCCGATTAACCTACTGTCATGCTGACTGCTTTATGGCCGCCTTGGTATGATCTGTACTTCTGATAAACACCCCATCCCTACTCATCACCATTATCCTCCCCCTCCCGCTCCCCCTCCCCTCTGGGGAATCCACAACGTACGCCCCCCCACCCCCCACCCCCACCTGCCCTCCACCTCACTGTTATGAGCACACTTCTGATTCTAGTTGTGTTTCATAATGAATTGCCCGCATCTCGTGGTCGTGCGGTAGCGTAAATTAACTAATAAATTTGCCTCATTAATTAATATCTTCCTCACCCCTTTGGAAATCAACAGCTGATCAGAAGGTTCGTTCTCTCCCCTCCCCACCCCCCTATTGGTGGGAAGATCCCAAATCGGGGTGAAATTCAAAATTTCGAGGTACATTTGAATTTTGACATGAAACTCAAATGCTAATTACATTGTATTTCAGAGGATGAAATAACAATTCATAACAAAATATTCTTTATTTGTAAACATTCAATTTGCATATCGCTGGTGTGGAAGGATGTAGGCTACTCTCATTGTGTCATCAGCTTTGGAATACTGATGCAGCCTACATACGACACCATAATCTAAGATGGATTTAGAGATGATATTCTCTCCCTTAGTCTATCATGAGAGAAATACTCTAGCCAGTCTATCCAGTAGCCCTATGTTGGGAGGATGGATAAGAATAATATGAAAGCAAACTATCACTGAAGGGCAGGGGAGTAGCCTCTTGCCAATATACAAGTGAATAGCTGTTGGAAGGGAAGACTGGGTGGGTAATGATGTTAGAATAGTAACACACCGTCCCAGTGCAGCTATTATTTCTCTACTGTTATTTCATCCTCTCTGCTCTATGTGGGCAGGGAAAGGGCTATCAGTAACACAGTTCTCTAATCTTCAGCATGGCGAATTAAAAAATTTAAAATGACAAATGAAAAAAAAAATGGCTGTTTTCTATTTTATACTAAAAATCGTATATGGATACCTAAAAGCAATGGAAACATGTACTTTTTAAATTTAATTGCAAGAAGGTAAAATTCTTCAGATAAAAACACCAAAACAAAGCATTTTCACTTAAAAACTGAAGGAGCTGCTCTAGGGTAAAAGTATTGCCCGAGGAGAGAGGGTGTTTCTTAAGGTTGGAGAGGTGGGTAGGAAGACAGATGTCTGTAAGATAGGAAAGATATGAAGATGAGACGTAGGAACTGAGGTAGATAATGGCAAGTGCAGTCGGTGGGAGTGACATAGCGTGAGTATTAGTGAGTCGTGTGGGCGGGGCAGTGAATGATAGAGGAAAGGGATAGGGATGGATGCAAAGGGAAAAGGGAGTGGAGAAATGAAGTGGAATGGGGGAGGTGAGGAAGAGATAAAGATGGTAGGAGGGATAAATAGCGGGGCGGATCTGATGATCCGCGGCAGGCAGTAGTTGACGTTGCGTTGTCATCGCGTCTACGAAACCCTGCTTCTGTATACACGACTCCTATAGCAACGGAATTAGGGAATGAAACACGTTTACCACTCTTCAGTGACAGTTTCAGAAGTTCACTTTACCCAATCCGGAAACGGGGTACCGTTTCTCCATACACTTCGGTTTTCTGATGTCATATGTGGAATGAAGCAGGCAAAAAGGAATACAAAGGACTCAAAAATTAGATCGACAGAAAGTGCAAAATGGCTAAGCAGGGATGGCTAGAGGACAAATGTAAGGATGTAGAGGCTTATCTCACTAGGGGTAAGATAGATACAGCCTACAGGATAATTAAAGAGACCTTAGGAGAAAAGAGAGCCACTTGTATGAATATCAAGAGCTCACATGGAAACCCAGTTCTAAGCAAAGAGGGGGAAGCAGAAAGGTGGAAGGAGTATATAGAAGGTGTATACAATGGCGGTGTACTTGAGGACAATATTATGGAATTGGAAGAGGATGTAGATGAGGATGAAATGGGAAATACGATACTGCGTGAAGAGTTTCACAGAGCACTGAAAGACCTAAGTCAAAACAAGGCCCCAGGAGTAGACAACATTCCATTAGAACTACTGACGGCCTTGGGAGAGCCAGTCCTGACAAAACTCTACCATCTTGTGAGCAAGATGTACGAGACAGGCGAAATACCCTCAGACTTCAAGAAGAATATAATAAATCCAATCCCAAAGAAAGCAGGGGTTGACAGATGTGAAAATAACCGAACTATCAATTTAATAAGTCACAGCTGCAAAATACTAACGCGAATTATTTACAGATGAATGGAAAAACTGGTAGAAGCTGACCTCGGGAAAGATCAGTTTGGATTCCGTAGAAATGTTGGAACATGTGAGGCAATACTCCTACAACTTATCTTAGAACAAACATTGAGGAAAGACAAACCTACGTTTCTAGCATTTGTAGACTTAGAGAAACCTTTTGACAATGTTGACTGGAATACTCTCTTTCAAATTCTAAAGGTGGCAGGGGTAAAATACAGGGAGCGAAAGGCTATTTACAATTTGTACAGAAACCAGATGGCAGTTATAAGAGTTGAGGGACATGAAAGGGAAGCAGTGGTTGGGAAGGGAGTTAGACAGGGATGTAGCCTCTCCCTGATGTTATTCAATCTGTATATTGAGCAAGCAGTGAAGGAAGCAAAAGAAAAATTCGGAGTAGGAATTAAAATCCATGGTGAAGAAATTAAAACTTTGAGGTTCGCCGATGACATTGTAATTCTGTCAGAGACAGCAAAGGACTTCGAAGAACAGTTGAACGGAATAGAAAGTGTCTTGAAGGGAGGATATAAGATGAACATCAACAATAGCAAAACGAGGGTAATGAAATGTAGTTAAATTAAGTTGGGTGATGCTGAGGGAATTAGATTAGGAAATGAGACACTTAAAGTAGTAAAGGAGGTTTGCTATTTGGGGAGCAAAATAACTGATGATGGTCGAAGTAGAGAGGATATAAAATGTGGACTGGCAATGGCAAGGAAAGCGTTTCTGAAGAAGAGAAATTTGTTAACATCGAGCATAGATTTAAGTGTCAGGAAGCTGTTTCTGAAGGTATTTGTACGGGGTGTAGCTATGCATGGAAGTGAAACGTGGACAATAAATAGTTTGGACAAGAAGAGAATAGAAGCTTTCGAAATGTGGTGCTAGAGAAGAATGTTGACGATTAGGTGAGTAGATCACGTAACTAATGAGGAGGTATTAAATAGGATGGGGGAGAAGAGAAGTTTATGGCACAACTTGACTAGAAGAAGGGATCGGTTGGTAGGACATGTTCTGAGACATCGAGGGATCACAAATTGGAGGGCAGCGTGGAAGGTAAAAATCGTAGAGAGAGACCAAGTGATGAATACACTAAGCTGCTTCAGAAGGATGTAGGTTGCAGTAGGTACTGGGAGATGAAGGAGCTTGCACAGGATAGATTAGCATGGAGAGCTGCATCAAACCAGTCTCTGGACTGAAGACCACAACAACAACAACAACATGTGGATTACTCACTTTTACCCTAGCCAACAGAAACATGGGAAAAACGTTGTATGATATTTTTTACTAGTGTGGTGCTCATTACCTACCGTGAACTTGACCTCTCAAGAAGAAAGAACTCACCAGTCACCTCCATTCTAATCCAGTGGAATTTTCCAAGTGTATTGTGTACCTGAAGAGTCGTCCACCAGAATTTTTTGCAACTCCGAGGCACAACAGCCTTTAGTCGCGTCTTCCGACTGCCGGGCCCTCGTGACCATTTATGACCCTGGCCGGGGGAAAAGTGCAAGACATGCAGGTTTGACTTGGACGTATAGTTCCAACTGCAGTTCCACCTGGAATGTAGACTCTGCAGATTCAAAAGTCCAAGTTACCCAATCCAAAACGGACATGTCGTTTAGTACCTACACCTCAAATTTCTTATGTGAAATGTAGATTCCTCCATTTTATACGAGTTATTTTCGAGGACCAGAAAAAATCAGACCATTAACGTGAATTCACAACCATAAGTTATCATTACTTGATGTAAAAATCCTGCACAACAGTGTGGCATAGGCAATATTTCCTCTAAGTAATCTCTGATGAGGTAGGACATCCTGGTGTCATTACCTAATATCTGTCATGTCCTGCATCACGGTACTAGAATATTAAACTCATTTTTTGCTCATGACGAAGTGTTAAGAGCATGATCTAACTCTCTCAAGGGATTCCTCCTCTACGTGAACTGTCTTAAGGTTTCACAAATGCCTCGACACCTGTCACCTATGGTCTCTTAGGGCAGCCAAATTTCAAAACAGAGGAGTTGCAAGTATCAGCTTAAAACTATATATGACTTTATAAAGTACGTAAAATATCTTATTTTATTACGATGGCCATCTCTCCCTGTGCACGTGAGAGATTGAAATTCCCTAAAAGGATCTAGATGCAACTAAAATACGCATGATTAGCGCTCCAACTAGCGAATCCTATCCATGGTACTCTCACTCACGCTTCCACCCGTCTGGCGGCACATTGTAGACATCAAATTACCTGACTAATTAACTGCATTGACCATGAGAGTCTGCTAGCATGGTGAGTAATTTCTTCCTGCAGTAGGATCACACTCGTCAGGTTATCATTACAGATCCTTCCGTGACGTCTGTGGCGGTTCACACAGGATAGACAGTCACTTCTTTTAATACCAAAATGTGTGATAACCGTCGTTAAACAGCTGAAAATATCCTTCCCTAATTACGTTCAGTCTCCTAGTTGCATGGTAAAGCTGGTGGAAGTAAGTCACTTAGAATTTTGGTATACTGCTTGTGGCGGTCGCGCCCTCCCCAGGATTCTTCCGTCAGACTACGTTTGGCGCGACTGCACACCTGCCTGACAGATTGCCTTCCACGACCCACTTTGTGGCACCTGGAGTTGACAATCCTCACGCTCTGTTTATATTATACAAGAATTTTACACTGGGGAATAATCGGCAACACTTCATACAGTACTCTCGGGTTGATTCCCTTTGAGGTATTCTGTTTTATTTAATCCTCCCTTACCCAGACACACATATCCTTCAGTAAGGACCCTCGCTTTTTCTATTACCTCACACACCTTTCCCCTACACAATACGAGGATTATTGCTAGAATATTACATCTACTAATCTATTAATATCTTTACAATAACTACTGATAAGGCTACTAAGCTGTGGTGATCATTCTGGATTTAATCACGGCAGTTATCCTTAATCATTCACGCTGTTACTCTGCTCACTCATTTTGACCCACAGCGTAGCATCCGGAACTTGCAAGTACAGTACGTTGTAGTGTCTTCTGATCCCTCCAGCTCATTTTGAGTAACTATCACCAGCGAAATTCTTTGCCTCAGTGCGACTGCTGGTGCTCCTCTGGAACTCTTGCGTACTCCATGACTTTTACCCAAGCCATGTACCAGGTGGTGAAGGACTCAGTTTAACACTCAAATAATATACACTGGGACCACTATTTGGGGTAAACACCGATTTAATACTCTTTCACTAGTAGCACAATATATTATATATTCATATACTTCTTTTACACTGGAAAAACAAATACTTTTGGTTCAAAATGGTTCAAATGGCTCTGAGCACTGTGCGACTTAACTGCTGAGGTCATCAGTCGCCTAGAACTTAGAAATAATTAAACCTAACTAACCTAAGGACATCACACACATCCATGCCCGAGGCAGGATTCGAACCTGCGACCGTAGCGGTCACGCGGTTCCAAACCGGCCGGCCAAATACTTTTGTGTTTGTTTTTTGGTCTTTGTTCTACGGCGCGGTTTGGCACTTACAATCGCTGTGAGTGTCTTATATTCATGAGCTTGGGCCAACACAGCACACTTAACAACTTTCTTCTTTACCGTTGCCGCGCTGAATTAGCCGAACGGTATGAGGCGCTGCACTCAGAGACTGTGTGGCTGGTCCCGGCGGAGGTTCGAGTCCTCCCTCGGGCATGGGTGTGTGTGTGTTTGTCCTTAGGACGGTTTAGCAGTTAAGTCCCATAAGATTTCACACACATTTGAACATTTTTTTTCTTTACCATTGCCTCTGTATATCCCATAGCGGAGACCAAAGCCGTGGGTATACCTGGTTGCCATAGTCATTGCCGTACAGCACAATAACGCCCTTTCCAGTGAAATATACTTCTCCTCGTTCTGCAACCCTTTTAACATGTACACTCCTGGAAATTGAAATAAGAACACCGTGAATTCATTGTCCCAGGAAGGGGAAACTTTATTGACACATTCCTGGGGTCAAATCCATCACATGATCACACTGACAGAACCACAGGCACATAGACACAGGCAACAGAGCATGCACAATGTCGGCACTAGTACAGTGTATATCCACATTTCGCAGCAATGCAGGCTGCTATTCTCCCATGGAGACGATCGTAGAGATGCTGGATGTAGTCCTGTGGAACGGCTTGCCATGCCATTTCCACCTGGCGCCTCAGTTGGACCAGCGTTCGTGCTGGACGTGCCGACCGCGTGAGACGACGCTTCATCCAGTCCCAAACATGCTTAATGGGGGACAGATCCGGAGATCTTGCTGGCCAGGGTAGTTGACTTACACCTTCTAGAGCACGTTGGGTGGCACGGGATACATGCAGACGTGCATTGTCCTGTTGGAACAGCAAGTTCCCTTGCCGGTCTAGGAATGGTAGAACGATGGGTTCGATGACGGTTTGGATGTACCGTGCACTATTCAGTGTCCCCTCGACGATCACCAGTGGTGTACGGCCAGTGTAGGAGATCGCTCCCCACACCATGATGCCGGGTGTTGGCCCTGTGTGCCTCGGTTGTATGCAGTCCTGATTGTGGCGCTCACCTGCACGGCGCCAAACACGAATACGACCATCATTGGCACCAAGGCAGAAGCGACCCTCATCGCTGAAGACGACACGTCTCCATTCGTCCCTCCATTCACGCTTGTCGCGACACCACTGGAGGCGGGCTGCACGATGTTGGGGCGTGAGCGGAAGACGGCCTAACGGTGTGCGGGACCGTAGCCCAGCTTCATGGAGACGGTTGCGAATGGTCCTCGCCGATACCCCAGGAGCAACAGTGTCCCTAATTTGCTGGGAAGTGGCAGTGCGGTCCCGTACGGCACTGCGTAGGATCCTACGGTCTTGGCGTGCATCCGTGCGTCGCTGCGGTCCGGTCCCAGGGCGACGGGCACGTGCACCTTCCGCCGACCACTGGCGACAACATCGATGTACTGTGGAGACCTCACGCCCCACGTGTTGAGCAATTCGGCGGTACGTCCACCCGGCCTCCCGCATGCCCACTATACGCCCTCGCTCAAAGTCCGTCAACTGCACATACGGTTCACGTCCACGCTGTCGCGGCATGCTACCAGTGTTAAAGACTGCGATGGAGCTCCGTATGCCACGGCAAAGTGGCTGACACTGACGGCGGCGGTGCACAAATGCTGCGCAGCTAGCGCCATTCGACGGCCAACACCGCGGTTCTTGGTGTGTCCGCTGTGCCGTGCGTGTGATCATTGCTTGTACAGCCCTCTCGCAGTGTCCGGAGCAAGTATGGTGGGTCTGACACACCGGTGTCAATGTGTTCTTTTTTCCATTTCCAGGAGTGTATATGCCACTGCTCCCCTCCACACTAAGTCGTCTCGGCGCTGTCTTTTAAAATAATTGTCCAAAGTTAGTGCACTGCGTACTTAGGCCTCTCCAGTTCACGCGCGAAACTTCTGCTGCCGTGAGCCACCTCGACTAGACTCTGATCATTCTTCTTTTTCTTGCCTGCCGGCTACGTTGTTCCATAGGCGAAACCTGGGGGGGGGGGGGGGGGGGGGGGGGGGAAATTCCCCTTGTTGTAAAATTACTGCTTAATTTACTTTTATGTGTTCTTCTTCCATCAGTACAGCTTAATTATGATTTTTACTCATTTATTTATTATATATTTTCCTTACACACTATTTATATTTTCAAAGGGGGAGTACTGGCCCTGGGTAAAGCTAGCAGTACCGTTTCTTTTTTGAGGCCCTAGATGCCTCTCGCTGACTGTCTCCATTCTCTGCTGCCTCTCTCGACTTTATTTTATGTTAATACTATCGCTTAGCGTCACCTTTTGCCGCTAGATGGCTCGCGCTGGCTGCCTCCAGCTATCGTATTGTAGCGTCACATGCTCCCAGACTAATCCTGCGGCGACCTGTCCGTCTAAGGAGCAGTAGGATGTTAACTCCACTCTCCACCCACGCGCACCACTGGGTCGCATTTGGACAGATGCCACCGCCGCCACCGGGTCGTGAACCTCTGCTCGCGCATCAGGCCTGTTCCACTCCCGGCCCTATGCCACCGCTCGCCGTGAAGATAGCTGTTAATTATTTTAAACTCGCAATAGTTGTCTTACACTCCTCAGAAGAGGTGGGCACTTAAATGTCCCTAGGGTACATACCAGAATGTTCAACAATTTGCTTTCCCTCGTCCCTTCTGAAAACCGAAACGTTCTGAGATGTGTTTTAGAAATATCGCGGAAAGACTGACCCAGTGAACGAAAGCAAAATACCTGACTGCTAACCACAGTATAACAAATGTGTTTGAGGCAGCAACCTGTATGAGCCAGCAGACCTGCATTTAGCTTAGAATACGTTCTTATTGGCTCCCGCCAAATTATTGAGCGGATGCTTTGAGAACCCAAACTGGAATATCTGCAGGGAATGCAGTGTTCTTTACGAGGAACACTACTGGGAACAGACACTTGAAACTGAATATGGAAGGGTTCCACTGCCTCCCACATACATTTTATGTAAGGACCACGAAGGCAAGTTACGAGAAAATAGCGCTCATACAGAGGCATACAGAAACTCTTCTTCCCCCCCGTTCTATTTGTGAGTGGAAAAGGAAAGGAAATGACTAATAGTGGTACAGGGGACCCCCCGCCACGCGCCGTACTTTGGCTTCCGAAGACTACATGTAAATGTAGATAAAAATTTAGTTTACGTATTAAAAAGTCAGTCCATCCATTTATGGGCACACAAATCTGACAGAAGGATGTAGTCTTTTATTTACCGTGAAAACAAAAAAACAGAACTTCCACCACGGACTGTCACTCGGTTGAAATCTTCATATTAGCCACTAACTTTCTCACTGCAGCCACATCGCAAGTTGTATGCAAGAAGGTTAATACACTTGCCAAAAATACTTAGAATAAACGGTACAGAGCTCACTTCTGGCCTTTCGTCAGAGTATAGTGTACTTGCTGTATTCGCAACACTTCTTCCTTTCTTCGATGTATAGCATTTCCTTCCACGTGATTTCCACTGAATAGGAGATGTCGTCTGCCAAGTTACAGACCCCTGCTAAGTCTCTCAGAACACGATTACGTTCCGACACCGCTGTTCCATTAGTTAGATGGCTGGCTCGTCCTCCACTTGTCACTGTCCATGTAGAAAGCAATCACGACGAGGAAAATAGCACACTAGGGTACAGGAGGAAATTCGCAACCATGCAGAGTATACGTGGCCTGCACAAAGAAATTCAGAAGCATAACTTCTACAATTCACTACAAATTCATCATTATCAAACGAATCAAACGGCTGTCTATAACTATCCCCCTGCACATCCCTTAATCCCCTTTATGGTATTCCTATCATTGCTATGGTAGAAACACGACCATGTAACTGTACAGGTGTCTCCACTAGCAGTATAGTGTATCTCTCTCTGTCTTCCTCGTTATTTTCATACGATCCATCAGAGTAAATTACCAACTATAAAAACTTTGTTGACGTCACCTGGTACAAAACTCGGAAAGTATTACTGCGTCTCTCTCTTCAGACAGATTTAAAATATTTACCGTCTTCGTGTTGACATCGAGTATATGTGGTGACTGCATTAAATACACACCTATTCGTCCATTGGAACAGGTGGACAGTGATCGAAGTCACTTCAACAGACCTGTGTAAGTTTTTGTCGCCTGTACTGGAAGGAGACCATATCCCTCAGTCTGTGACTCACAATAGAAAGTCAACAAAGCAGCGTATGACTATAGCTTTGTGCACCGCAATACATCACGGTTCTCTGTCACGGCTTTGAGATCTGTGTCAGGTGCTGAACCGACATTAACACGTTTCGATCCACTGGCTCTCACAAAATTTTGGACATAGCATAGTGAAAGGTAACTGCTCCCTCAACACACATGATGATTGTAATAAAAGACAGAGGCAGCTTTTCTTATTGATAAACATGTGGGAGACATTGCAACTTAGGGAAACTGGAAGAATTTGAGGCAACGTGGATCGTTTCCAAACAAGTGTCCAAAGGTGATGATCTTAACATTTAATTTCATCTTCCACTGTGCTGGGGTAGCTGATATCTCGAGTTTCCGTTTTCGAAAACATCAAGAAAATTGATTCCTCGTATATTGCACCGATTGTATGATAACAATTTCGGTTGGACAGTTGTTTGGAAGCAATCCTCAATGCTGCAAATTCTTCCAGTTTCCAAAATTTATGATATCTTCCACATGTTTTTGAATAAGAAACACCGCCTCTGTCTCTTATTTAAACCATCCTGCGTGTTCTAAGAGCAGCTTAATTTACACCATGCGATGTCCAGATTTCTGTCACAGCCAATGGATCGAAATGTGTTAATGTTGGTTTAGCACCTGACACAGATTTAGAATCCTTGACAGAAAACCATGATGTGTACGAAGCTGTAGCCATACGCTGCTCTGTTACCGTCTATTGTGATTGAGAGAGGGGCAGGGGGTCGTTAAGTTTAATTATTTAACCAATTAATTTATTTTAACCAATTAATTTTATATCCAAAGTGTACTTATATCGGCGAGGGGAAGGGCGGTTTGGCGATTTACCAGAGGATGGAGGGTGAAGGTTGGCCTGTTTCTTAGAAGAACGGATTATCCCCAGGGACTCATAAATCAGTTAGTATGACAATAGGTTAACGGGAGCGGGAGGGTGGATTTAATTGATTCGTTTGGTTAATTATCATGTCAATCTGATATCAAAACTGTCGCATAACCGGCTTTTCCAAATACTCACGTGTCATTGCTAAGTACAGTATAAATTTAGAGCCATAGTAATTTTGAACGGTATGGATATTGGGAGATGAGGGACCATAGCGGTGAAACATTAGAAAAGCATACAGGTGTCGAACAAAAATTCGGAAAAACCGAGAGAAACGCATCCTCGATCACAAATGCAGAATCTAGCCTGACCTGTTAGCAATGTCCGCAGTACTTTGCAAACGCCTGTTGCGATAAGGATTGTGCTCTGTGTAGTGGTCAGTGCATTCTGTCGGAGCCTACTGAATTGGAAAGTGGGATCTTTGTTGGTGCTCACAATGCAGGTGCTCCTCTAACCAAGGTACCGGAAGTGTTTGGCATTTTAAGACTGTTAAAGATTAATATAACATACAGGGAAAGCAGAAAAATGCCATATGCTGATCACAGCGGGGCCGAAATGTCTTGTTGATTGATCGTGACGAACTATAATTGAAGACGTTGGAACGATAGGTGCACAAGTCACTGCAGAAATGAATGTCGCGATCCCTGTAAGCATTAAGTAGCAAAAGGGAGCACCAAAATCATGGAAATGCAGGGCGTACTGCAATTCCAAAACACGTCATTAGTGATGTAAATTCCCGTAACAAGAATATCTGGTACTGCAACCATAAAACCTGAACTGTAGAGCAGTGGAAGAACGACACTTGGTCAGATCGGTCTTGTTCCACACTGTTTCAACTTCTGGCCGAGATTATGAACAAAGATGAAAACCAGTAGGGATTCGGTGTTAATTTCATCAGCCTTTCCATGTGACCTATTCTTACGCTACCAGGTTAGCTTTACTACCGAGGACTGTATGAGCATTTTGGATGATGAGATCCATCCCATGGTATAGTGTCTGTTCCCAGATGGTGAGGCTGTGTTCGTAGACGACGGAGTCCCTCTTCACTCATCTCCCATAGTCCAGGGCTGGTTTTATGAGCGTGCCGATGAACTATCGCATCTGGCCACCACAGCCTCCAGATCCCAGTATTATTGAGTTTTTGTGGATTGCTTTAGAGAGAAGGATGCGTGATCACTAACCATCTCCAATATCGTTACTTGAACTTGTCTGTAGTTTGCAGGTATGATGGTATAAGATTCGTTTCAAACCACACAGAAAATGCATTTATCCATTCTAAAGACAACTGGAAGCTGTTTTGAATGTCAACGGTTTACCTAGACCATATGAAGCATAGGAAAGTGTTTTGTTTGTAGTGCTTCCACATTTTTGTCCATCGCCTGTATGTAATGTCTGCTCGTAAATGAGGCTAAGCACAAAGTCTGCATTGCACAGGAAATCCACTGAAGAGGCAGATCTCAGTAAAATTATGACGTACAGCATTGAGACAAAACGTAAGGTGTTCATGACTTAAGGGGGTAGGACGTCAAACGGGCCGACTTGGAGCAGGAGAGTCACCACAGGACATTTTAATTTCTACTGTCTATACTTTTACAAAAAAATTACTAAAACTTTGTCACCATGACCAGGAAGGGTTGAGGACTCACACTCATCGCAGTGGAAGTTCAAAAACGTAGCAAAATACTTTTTTTTTTACATGTGAAATTTCATCATTTTTTCACTTACTACTGGCTGCACTTGTTGCTATAGGTTCACTTTTCTTCCTAAGTAAGAGATATTCTTCGATGAATTTTTCATAGCCTACAAACAGTAGTTACAGATGTATAAAGCTCTAGAATTTTCCAAATCAATTAAAAACTGTGGAAAAAATTGATTTGAATTTTTTCTAAACGTGAAGTTTAAAATGCCACACTTCATTCATTTCTTCATAAATTAAATAACTTCTAGAGTTTCATGCACCTGTAACTATAGTTTGTATGCTGTGCAAAAGTCATCGAAGAATCTCCCTTACTTAAGAAGAAAAGTGTACCTATAGCAACAAATGCAGCCAGTAGTAAATGAAAAAATGCTGAAATTTCAAATGTAGAAAATATGTGTTTTTTACGTTTTTGAGCTTCCACTGCTGTAAGTATGAATCCTGAATCCTTCCTGATCATGCTGTTAAAATTTTTATGAATTTATTTGTAAAAGTACAGACAGTGGAAATTAAAATGTCCTGTGGTGCCTCTCCTGTTCCAAGTCGGCCCGTTTGACGTCCTACCCCCCTTAAGAAATAAACAGAGACAGCTCTAGAAAACTGAATATAAAATACAATACATCAAGCACAAATTCACAGAGGACGAACCCAGCTTACCACTTCGCAATATATACAATAATTTGTTTGCAATATCGTTACATCAGCGACTCGTCAATCAAAACAGGTTTTTTTTTTTTTTTTTTGTATACCGGAATCGTAGTACCTCTAGCAGTATATCGTCCATTTAGAGTGGCAAGAAGAGTAATCGTCTACGTCTGCAGTCACTGTGATCATTCTAACGGTGGCCAGTTGGCTCGGTCCCTTGAAACTCGTTATAAAGAACATGTGTACCCGCGTAATATGACATCTTTTGAATATCATTTGTTGCTGAGCAGCATGACGTTCAGGATACCAAATACAATATCAAAATATCACACAGAGTACCTAAAGGTATAAAACTGGACTTGTTTGAGGAAATGGACAGTTACAATATCAATAAGAGAATCACTCAACTTGCTCTTAACGAGCACTGGGATTTTTTATCAGGGATATTTCTTCGACGTTCTCACGATCTTTCTTAAAATTATTTATCATCACGTCGCTGCACTTTTGAATGCGCTCTTCTTTCTGCTGATTGGATCCCTCCCACTGTGTACGACTGCAACTGTATTTCTGCTTTAGTGAGGCCTTAAGACATCGGGCCAGGATTCATCTACATCACCCATGTTTTCCAGACATAGCGACCTATTCTGTTAGATTATTTATTGTATTATTCGTTGTGTGGAGAGTAAAAATATCTTTTCTGGTGACTGTACCGATGATGCAATCAACTGGACGATTGCGGCCGTCGCCACATCTCTTCAACTTCACCCACTCCATGAGTATAGACGTCGGGCTACGACAAGTTTACCTGTGCTGTGTTGGCTTAGCACTCATTGTGCATTCTAGTTTACGTTGTCTTCCATAGAATTATTTATTGCAGACTCCTTTCCTTCCTCACCGGTCTCTTATATGCATATATTTTGAGTAAAATTAAACTTCGTCCAAACAGGCCTAGAAGGCTCAAAGGTACCGATGACCTCCATAACATCCTCAGCCCACAGGCGCCACTGGCCATGGTGGGGCATGTGGTCAGCACACCGCCCTCCCGGCGGTTGTCAGTTTTCGTGACCGGAGCTCCTCCATTGGCCTCACAAGGGCTAAGTGCACCTCGCTTGCAACAATGCTAGGATGACCGGACGGTCAGCCATCTAAGCGCTAGCCAAGCCCGACGGCGCTTAACTTCGGTGATCTGACGGAAATCGGTGTTACCACTGCCGCAGGGTCTTTGGATGTTTATTTTGAATTGATTTCCTTAAATTTTATATTCAGTAATAATGTTGTGTGTATATCATTTAATGAACCACCTAGTGCTATATTTACTAGTTTAATTTATCTCTATCACAATCTCTTATTTATTGTGACTATGTCCACTCATGCGTAACCTGGTGGACGAGCACGAGTTCACATACCCGTTTCCCTGCTTACAACTGTGAACCTGCCACATAGTACTAGACCCGGTAACATTCCTGTACAAAAGGTAGTTTGGTTGACATGTTACTTATGTAACGGCACTGCATGCAAAATATTGTATATCAGTGTGGACTTGGGAAAGACGTTTGCACTCTGTGTATTTGTTCTTGGCCCATTGCATTTTATATTCTGTTTCCTATTAACGTCTCTGTCTATTTCTTGGGTCTTGAATACCTAACCTTTTATAGCAACTGTATATGTCATTACTTTATTGAGTTATGTCTCTCACATGAGTTTCCACTTTGGTAAGGACATTGTATCCTATACTCATTCTATGAGTGGACACTAAATAAGATTACCGAGGAACATCAAGTATACCTCTGTAATGCTACTTAGGCCCGAATCTGGTGATCTTTGCGGAGAACAGATAACTTCGCATATGATCATGTGAACAGTTAAACAAAGGTAGCACAACGGATAATCGTATCAGACATCTGATGCTAAACAGTGGTCACCCAGTCATATATGACATGTGGCCACCAAACCTCACAAACACACAGTAAGTAGATTCATCGAATGTATTCGCAGTTGTGAACATCGACAACCATCAGCTTTGTAATGGAGTCACAACAATGATAATTTACACAGGGCTGGGACTCGAACCCGGATTTCCCGGTTATCGCGAGCATTCGCCTTACCATTTTTCTATCTGAGCACAACTCATAGCCAGTGCTATACCATATAATGGATAGGGTTCCATTTAGCTATGGAAAGAAACAAGAAGTCAGTATAAACTCCCGTTCTGTTATTAAAACGCGTGGAATTTGGTTTTCAAACGTTGAATGAGTAGAACCAGTAACTAATATGTTTATGAGAATACAAATGAATAATATTAACGTACATAATAATACTTTGGTGGTGGTGGATGAACTTGGAACAAATATGGAAATTAACTGCATCCATACAAACCTTCAGTGACAGCTGTATTCAATACGAGAATGAAGGATCAGATCCAGAGAAGAATATGCATCCAGCAGTTCCCTTGTCTAGGTGCATGTTGTCGTTAATCAAACGACTGCTGTGGCTGAGAAGTAGTAATAAAACTACTCTCACTCCCTGCCCTTTGTCGTGACCCAACGAATAAGTCTTGGCGCACAGAGGGAAATATGAGTCTTCCACTACAATCTTATTTTGAAATGCCCATGAAGTTTGCTCGTACAAAATTTTAGGAGCGGTCTTGGCGCAAAATGTGAGCTCATCAGAGCGTGGAGAAACAACTCATCTCTTTAGCAGATCTTGTCTTTTGGGAAGCCTCCCTTCGACTGCTTTTCAGAATGCAGTTTTACATCCCTCAGAGTTTGGCCCCTGGTCTTCCACCGTCAGCATCATCGTGGCGCGGAATGCCGGCCCATAACTGTGGGTGCAGACCAGAGCAATCCTGCCTCATACGGATCTAGGCTGTCAGTGCTGACATTTGTATGATGCACTTACTCTTCTTTCCCTGCACCTCGTCGTGTTCTCACAGTCAGCAGGCGGACTGAACTCGATATAGAAATTATTTATTTCTGTTCGCAACAGAAAGAAATGAAGTAAGAAGTACTATGTATGTTTGTAACCACTGATATTTACTTTAATCATCATACATCCCGAAGGAAAATTTTTTACCATGTATCAATAGTCGTACTAAGTTGTGGAATGTACGTCACCAGTGAACGTCAAGATTCAATTGCCGACGAGAAAAACAGTTGTGCACACGGAAGCTGCACAGAGTTCTGACATTACCCCACTGGACTCGCATTCGGGAGGTCGATTTTTCAATCCCGCGTCCGACCATCCTGATTTAGGTTTTCCGTGATTTCCCCAAATCGCTTAAGGCAAATTCCGGGATGGTTCTTTTTAAAGGGCATGACGAACTTTCTTCCCCACACTTCTCTAATCCGATGATACCGATGACCTCGCTGTTTGGTCTCTTCCACCAAATCAACACCCCCCCCCCCCCCCAACCTTTAATTGTTTTTCGACTCTATCCCAGGAACTGGAGTGGTGAAGCAAAAGTGAAACTGGAAAAGTAGGTGCAGAGGAGCAAACGAGAGGTCGTAGGCGGAGCAGCGGCAGGATGTCAGTATGGATTAAGGCCTAGGATATAAGAATAAATGCTAGATGTAGATGTAGCTTCATTTTCAGTGTAAGCGAAATGAGCTGCTGCCAGGTAGCAGTGGACTAAAGGGGGAGGAAAGAGAAACAGGTATCCCTGTCCTCAGGTGAGATACATGAGACAAGATGATGTGGGTCGTAAGTGGACCACTCGTCGTCATTTGGGTGGAAGCATTGTGGAAGTAGCACCTGGAAAAGGGGCGGGGGAAACTGCTATACGTGAAGCAAGAAGATGTGGTGATCAGCAGTTACCCCTGAGTGATTCAGATGGTATTTAACGCATGGGATGTACGGAATCAGCTGAGATGGCTAGAATAAGCCTTCGATAATTTTAGACAGAATCACAGAATACTGAAAGGGGTTGCCAATGTATGTAGCAGAAGAAAGAGAAGTCGAGTAATTAGATGACGTAGTTTCTGTTGATTATAACACATACGATGAGGAGGAAAGGTTGGAACGATGCGGGAGACCGACCAATGGAAACTGTGTTTGAGACAGCTGTAAAGGACAACAGGAAAGTGAATGACACAATAGAAGTGATTAAGGAATTGGCGAAAGGAAACAAGAGAGGAAATGAGTGGCACGCCATATAGCGAGTTTGGAGGATGATGTGTTGAATGATACTCGGTTACTAATCCAGGTAGTAGGGTTAATGAGGAGCTACGCTATAACAGCTGAAGAATCAGTGAATAGTGGTAACAGCATGAATGAAACACGAAGAGACGTAGCAGAGTTACGGAAGCCTTGCAGCAAGCTGTGCTAGGGCAGCTAGGAGTCAATTTGTTGTCACCGGAAAGGTACCATGAGTGGCTATGGAAATTGCAAAAAGATCTGCAACTAGAGCTAGTGTTGGTCTCGGAACCTAATCATAAACGTTTACCCTTAAATTTTAGCCTAGCCACAGTAAATGCAAGGAATGATGAGGCAAAGGTATACATTTCAGTTATCTTTACAGTATCAGGGAAACAGGCACAGTATCTATGTACTCGTCATGTCTCCTGTTAAGTGAGAGATGCTGAAGAAGTCTGTCAGAATGTTGTTACTGGTTGTGGAAGACAAGAGTGGAGATGTGGAAATGGAAGAGGCGGAGTTACTCAAGTGTTACAGGGTTATGATTACGGTTTGTCTGAGAGTGAGAGACAGAAAGTATTCCTTTACAGTGAAGCCACTAGTGGGTCAGAAATCAGAGAATGAATGCAAGATGGAGGTCATTAGGTCTCAGTTGTACTTCGAGCAGGCTGAAGCTTATTGGTTGTGCTCTATCTTCGAAAACTAGTAATAGTAGTAGTAGTTGTAGTAGTAGTAGCCGGGGGAAACTCACGACGGCCAGAAGGTTAGAGTTAGTTGGGAGTTGATTATTAATGAATGGGACATGATGTACTATCCATCTACCAGTCTCAATTTCCGCGGTAACCCACCTAACCATTTCAGAGCTTCGATTATATTGACCAAAGGAACCCATGGAAGTGCTTCGACGCGCGTACCTGTTTATGTTAAAGCATACTTTGGGAATCTGGTAATACAGTCTATAGACAACTCGTCAGCGACCAGAAGGGAGAAACTCCGTGGAGACACTGATGCAGTATGTGAGTCAGTTGAGGAAGAGTCAGTACTGAAGGTAAACAACGTTGACTATTCTCAAACCAACTACCACAGCCACACATACTGTGCTAAGCGTAGTCGTTGATTACATGTACAGATACAGAACACTGGACAAAGTCGAGATCCAGCCATCATTCAAATTGTGTGAACTAGATTCCTAGAACCTAGGAGGCAGCAGAGGGAGAGCTTTAGCAATAACCTCAACTGGGCAGAAAACTAAGTACTTAGGGTAAGTAGTGTTTAAGCAATCCTGAAAGAGCGGACCTGAGCCATTTGGGACAGCTGCCAAGATTTGTCATTCCATTGTATGGATAGTCTAGACAAGACATCCCAGGAGACCAGGTCTTGTTAAGAAGGAGGGCAATGTGGCCCACCGACCGTATTCGGTCATAAACACGCAAGGTAAGAAGTAGTTATCAGCTAAGCAAGCCACAGGTGAGCACAGATGTTATGCCCTACACAATTCAACACAGCCGTCGTGTGTCGTTAGGTGAACTATCGAGGAAATATGTGGAAATAGTGGACACAGCAGCATCTGAGCGAAAGAAGTCAGCATCTTTTACACACGAGCAACCTCGGAAGTGATTTGTATACATGCCACAAGACGCAGCAAACACCAACCAAGCGCAGCCCATGAATGTGTCAAGACCTAGTCACTTTTGTACTGAAATATTCTTGTATTAGTAAACCAGCACTACCACCACGGGGATGTGGCATTTAGGGAGCCGTCCAAAATACCGTAGGGGGCCAGAGTTCGACCCCGCATCAGGGCACACACGGAACCAATGTTGTTGCTCGTCCACCAAGTCGTGTCACATAGCGCTCTGGACACAGTACCCATAAAATGGGTCATGGCTACCAGAACACTGGAGACATGAGCTGTATACCAGCCACCGCAGCCTTAACCGCCAAACGTCGAGGACGCTGCTGACAGAAGCAGTGGTTTTACGCCATCACCCAGACACATGGCACACTGTCAGCATTTTGGGATGCCCTGTACACACATGAGGGAGGTAACTGGATGCATCTGCAACATTGCACTCACAGTTGATCGTTGTCTTTTGTGTTAATGAGAAACCCTTAGAGCATAATTTCAATGTCCACCCATTGCGGTAATAATATAGTTTTCATGGCTACAAACTTGTGAGAATATTTTTATTATCGATGCCTGTCACACGGTAAGTGTGAAGTAATGCTACTCAGATATAGGAACCTTCACGTCAGTGGATCTACGTAGCAAGAGGAAAGGAAGACCTTCTGAACGTCATCTATTTCAGCTGCCAATAAAATACTGAAAGCCTCTTCAGATAATCAGATAAAGATTGATGACGTACTGTCTCTTATGGCATACATACCTGCACCATATCAAATCTTTTTTCGGTCATGTGCTGGAAATAATGTGGACGATGATTACGTAGAAGAACTTCCTGGATTTCACATTTACAACGTAAAATAAAGTATTACACTGGCATATCTGTTAGGTATGTGTGTATGTTAAAGCGTAAAAATTGATAAAACTTGCTAGTTGTTATACAATTTTTAAAATAAACCTCAAAAACATATTTTGTGTTCCAAATTATTTTCACGGAGACACAGTCATAAGCCATTTTCGATCACATCATAATTCAAATGACTCTCAAGTTAATATTACGTAACAGAAAGAAGACTTCATTTTCCACAAGGATTGTAATGTACTGAAGTACACTTTGAAGCAAAAAGGAAATGTCTATTTTGTCTTCAATACTTTTATACTTGCATGAAACTTTAAAGTCGCTGTGTCTCAAAAGTAGCAGAATGTATCTTATGACTATTTCTCTCCGACCCCTTCAATTATCTCCGCGTTTCATGGAGTGGAATCCTCTGGAAAATACAGCTCGGGTGTGTGTTTTTCTCTAACATTAAAAGACAATCTAATGGTTTTTCAGCACAACAAGTGTAATGACTTGCTGTACAGATGCTGGAGTTTGCTACAAGAACTCAGTATCTTATACAAACAGGACGACTGGGTTCTTTTCGTAGATGGTTCGGAAACTAGTTCGAAAGCCGAGCTATTGTATAGTGGTAACGTGTTTACTTCTACCCTATGGGCATATGCAGCCCTAGCAAAGGAACGTTACAGTATGTTGAGAGATATTGTACACAACATCAGCAATAGCTCACGTGCAATTATCTGAAAGTCAACGGTACACTTACGGGCGAGCAAGCTGCTTACACTAAATACTACTACTACATTAGTGCTAAGGGTTTTCATTACCAACATAATAACTGGCCACGACGAAAAGCTTTATTGCCTGGCAAGAAAAAGTCTCATGTGAGCCCCTTGTAAATTCCATTACAGTCCCGTTACCTTCCACTACATACGAAGCGACAATGGATGAAGTCATCAGCAAAACCACTCAATAAGAGCAACGAACGAGCATCTGAATACTTTCGTGGACAGTCCTCTGCACCGAGGACTGAGAAGATCAGACAGGTAGTATTCACTGGTCCACAAATAGTAAGGACTTATAGACCAGCTTTCGGGTACATTTGCACTTTTTATGAGCTACACAGGTGACAATGCTTTCAGAAAGTTACATCATTGCTCTTGGGCAATACGGGGGCTGGAAATTGCAAAGAGTTTCAGAGTGACATTACATACGTTACGAGAAACTAAAATACAACTTGTCACTGAAAATGCAGTTCATTTACCCTCTGACCCCTGACATTTGTGGGGCATTTTGTGATGATTGTGGTCAGGCGTATCACCAACAAATCTCTGTAGACGAATGTCGATACCAATGAAGGAAGATTCAGTAATTTAGTTTAGGGTTAAAGGTTTTCATTACAAAGAGAATAACTGGTCACGACGAAAAGCCTTTTTGCCTGGAAAGGAAAACGTATCTCATCTATTTTGCAGGAAGACTCGTATCTTCCTGATCAGTGCAAACAGACTGACAACGCAAGTTGTAGATTTTGAATTGAAATTTTCTACTTCAATATACTCAAATCCATACAAACAAATATTTTTTTTTTGCCCTTTCTAAAAGCCAAAACGTTAATATTCGTTGTCTGATGCTGTTTTACACTTATATTTAAAGAGATCAGATAATCAGTACACCAAGTGGAGACTTCGTCTAAGTCTTTGTGCACTTTCTTACGATTGTCCTATTTCAATACTTTCTTGTAGACATTAGCGGCGTTAGCGAAGAAGTTATAGTGTTGACGATTCTGTCTTAAAAGCACCAGTTTTTTACATTACGGTCATTACGCTTAGTTGGAAGGTACCGGCTGTTAGATATTAGAAAATAGTGGTTCATCTGTAAAGCAGACCTATTCTTGAGTACTACTCGAGTGTTTGGGATCCGTACCAAGTCAGATTGGACGAAAACATCGGAGCACATCAGAGGCTGCCTGCTAAATTTGTTACCGGTAGGTTCGAACAACAAGTAAATGTTAGGGAGATGCTTCGGGGATTCAAACAGGAATCCCTGAAGGGGAGGCAACGATCTTTTCGAGAAACGCTATTGAGAAAATTTACAGAATCGGTGTTTGACGCAGAATGCCGAACGATTCTACTGCCGCCAACAAACATTGTGCGTACGTATTACAAAGATATATGTTAAATTAGGGCTCATACGGAGTCATACAGACAGTCGGTCTTTCCTCGGTCTATTAGCGAGTGGAACAGGGAAGGAATTGACATGAACCGTACGGTAGCTTGAGGAGTATCTATGTAGTAGTAGGTGTGAACTTTCTCTGCTGAACATTTTCCGTCCAGTAGAACGAACTTGTTTTGTATTAGTGAAAAATTCATCGAGTTAATCGTATGTCTGTGAAGGTAGTTCATATAATGGCTCTTAGACCACAATGTATTCCAGCGTAGGACATAAAATGTAAAGAAATACGACACATTTGTTAACTGTTATTAGCAAAGTACCGTGCGTGAATAAAGGAAGCTGTATTACACGCGAGTGAATTTTACACATATACACTACTGGCCATTAAAATTCCTACACCACGAAGATGACGTGCTACAGACGCGAAATTTAACCGACAGGAAGAAGATGCTGTGATATGCAAATGATTAGCTTTTCAGAGCATTCACAGAAGCTGGCACTTACAACGTGCTGATATGAGGAAAGTTTCCGACCGATTTCTCATACACAAACAGCAATTGACCGACGTCGCCTGGTGAAACGTTGTTGTGATGCCTCGTGTAAGGAGGAGAAATGCGTGCCATCACGTTTCCGACTTTGATAAAGGTTGCATTGTAGCCCATCGCTATTGCGGTTTATCGTATCACGACATTGCTGCTCGCGTTGGTCGAGATCGAATGACTGTTAGCAGAATATGGAATCGGTGAGTTCAGGACGGTAATACGGAACGCCGTACTGGATCCCAACGGCCTCGTGTCACTAGCAGTCGAGATGACAGGCATCTTATCCGCATGGCTGTAGCGGATCGTGCAGCCACGTCTCGATCCCTGGGTCAACAGATGGGCACGTTTGCAAGACAACAACCATCTACACGAACTATTCGAGGACGTTTACAGCAGCATGGACCATCAGCTCGGAGACCATGGCTGCGGTTGACCTTGACGCTGCATCACAGGCAGGAGCGCCTGCGATGGTGTACTCAACGACGAAGCTGGGTGCACGAATGGCAAAACGTCATTGTGTCTGATGAATCCAGGTTCTGTTTACAGCGTCATGATGGTCGCATGCGTGTTTGGCGACATAGTGGTGAATGCTAATTGGAAGCGTGTATTCGTCATCGCCATACTGGCGTATCACCCGGCGTGATGGTATGGGGTGCCATTGGTTACACCTCTCGGTCACATCTTGTTCACATTGACGGCACTTTGAACAGTGGACGGTACATTTCAGATGTGTTATAATCCGTGGCTCTACCCTTCATTCGATCTCTGCGAAATCCTACATTTCAGCAGGATAATGCACGACCGCGTGTTGCAGTTCCTGTACGGGCCTTTCTGGATACAGAAAATGTTCAACTGCTGCCTTGGCCAGCACATTCCCCAGATCTCTAACCACGTCGACGGTGGCCGAGCAACTGGCTCGTCACAATACGCCAGTGACTACTCTTGATGCACTGTGGTATCGTGTTGAAGCTGCATGGGCAGCTGTACCTGTTCACGCCATCCAAGCTCTGTTTGACTCAATGCCCAGGCGTATCAATGCCGTTATTACGGTTAGAGGTGGTTGTTCTGGGTACTGGTTCCTCAGGATCTATGCACCCAAATTGCGTGAAAATGTAATCACATGTCAGATCTAGTATAATATATTTGTCCAATGAATACCCGTTTATCATCTGCATTTATTCTTGGTGTAGCAATTTTAATGGCCAGTAGTGTATGCTACGGTACTTGAGAGAATGCCGTAATGTTATAGCTAAAACATCATGAAACAGCCTATTTACGCAGATTCATTGGTAATGGAGATCCAGAAAAGTATGTGCCCCAAGATCTGTTGAAGTGCATGTGTTCCGCCATTGCGGATTACCTGACTCGTGGAAGAAGTGTATCCTGCTGGTCAATGCGCTACTGAACAGTGCGTGACATTTGCAGTATATGTGATTTGTCGCACTCCCACGAAATATCAGGAAAGCCAGCCCTGAACAGCTCTGACTTTTATCGATCGTAGAACTGCTGTGATATTTGATGGAGTACGACGATAACACACTCACCGTAAATAACGAGAGCCACGCGTCAGTTAAAGGAGAGAAATGTTAGAAGTTTCCAACAGTGAATCGTGTGTGTGTGTGTGTGTGTGTGTGTGTGTGTGTGTGTGTGTGTGTGTATGAGTGTGTGTGTGTTATGTCTGTATATGCCGTATTATGATTCTTGGTCAGCATAGCCCTGCATACCGAGATTTTTAATTCCCATGCACACCGCTGACTCTCCTTTTTTTCCTTTTTCTTCTTTTCTTTTCTTTTCTTTCTCGAAACTGTCGGGCTGTGAACCTGTTGAGACACCAGCGGTTATCGAAGTCGTCACCAGGGTGCATTCTCGCAAGTTGTCTTAACATTTAACACACATGGAGGAACTTACGTTTCTCATTACCCTCGTGTTTTTAATGCCGTCCTGTTGCCATTATTACCTTTAAAACTCTCGCGAATTAGTTTATTTCGTACAGCTACAGCATCTCGGTACTTTGACACCGCGCCTGACTTCTTGGGGCGACGCCATGTGCTGTAGGTGGGCGACGTAATACGAGAAGAATCAAATCCTGTACAACGATTTTTTTCACTCTTGGGCAGAGTGTGCTCTGATGTCGGACCGCGACTCGAACTCGTGACCTTTGCGTTTCGCAGGCAGTTGCTGTAGAGAAATCTTACTATTAAATAATTCTTACGTCACTGCCTGGTATAAAAACTTCGTAATTACAAATTAAAACCAAATAATTGTGGATGTTTTACAGTCCACTGGGTGGTAAGGCACCGTGTTGAATTACACAAGAGGGAAAAAACGTTTCACGAAGACTTGCACGGTTGGGCACTGTTGTTTTCTTCACAGGACTAGCCCGTGGAAGGCGAAGGTCCCGAGTGCGAGTCTCGATCCGGGATACAGTTTTAATCTGCCAGTAACCCTCCGTTTTGAGCCTTAGTAGTTAGGAACCATTCTGACGGTCTAGTTTGTTCTGTTTTCAGCAGAAAGCACACGACTTAAATAATAAGATGAACAGTGCAACAGAGCATTTACATCAGCAGTGGCATATATATTCCATAAGACATCATTTGGGGTCTAGTAGAGTATAAATAGCAGTCCGCAATCATTTCCGTCCTTAAAGTACTAAACGTCTATTGTCAATCGACATATTCATCCATATACCTCGATTTGACTTACTCCATCTTCAGTGTAGCTACGTGAGATGCTACCTGGAGGAAGTACCGGACCTTAAAACGAAACTTTCAAAAACGTTTCGAAATAGTAATAAACAAACAAATAAAAAAGCAATTTTTTCGGGTATGATACAGAAGCGAAGTCACTAGTAAATACTTTTCAAATGATTTATGGTGCAATATAAATAACCATAGTTGACTAGAAAGTGAGGAATACAAATTCTCACGAAGTAGTATCTACCTCTACCTTAACAAACACAAATGGATCCTTTAACTAGAATGGAAAAAAAGGATACAATCGCTTGGAATGAAATTTTGAAGGTAAGTGAGAGGAATGAATTGGGGGATCAAACTCAGAATAATATTCTTTGTTGGATACTTCATATTTGACTACAGTGAATGAAAAGATAGGTTCTATATATATAAAATGGACGCATATTTTCAACAGACGGGGGCAGACGGTACAACTAAACGAGTAGAAGTAATTTGCTATAGGAATGTGGAAGAGATTTAAGTCAATCGTGACACATATGGCTTCAGAGAAGACGATGTTACGTACAAAAAGAGTTTTTTGCTGTACACAAATCGAAACATATGGATTCCTTAATTCCTGCTTCTCAAATTTCGGCGTATGGCAGAATGGTCGTTACGTAGAAGGCCAAGCAACGGGTGGGGGGGAGGGGGAGCGGGGAGGGGAGTAAACCACATCGTCATGGCGACACGTTAACCCCCCCCCCCCCACCACACCACACCAATCTTCCACTGTCCGCTGGTAGACCGACAAATCAGCGCTTGAAGCCAATGACAGGGGCCGAAAGAGTATAAAAGAGATGCCTCCAGATGCAGACACACACGGTAACCTAACAGAGTTCTGCGTAGACCTCGCCGCGGCACATCGTCAGCTTAGTCAACATGAAGGCCGTAAGTTTGCTATGGTTTACCACTACTACCTCTCAGCTTAGCGTATCTCCCTGGCTTTGCCTAGATAGTCCACGAGGTAGTGCTTTTTTTTTTCACGCACATCACCGTTGTAATTACTGTAATGTAGATAGCAGCGAGGTGGCGCAATGGTTTGCATGCTGCACTGACATAGGGGAGGGCGATGGTTCAAACTAACGTCCGGCCATCCGGATTTAGGTTTTTCGTGATTTCCCTAAATCACTTCCGGCAAGTGTCGGGATGGTTCATTTCATGTGGCACCTTGACAATATCCGAGCATGTGTTTCGTCGCTAATGGTTCAAAATGGTTCAAATGGCTCTAAGCACTATGGGACTTAACATATGAGGTCATCAGTCTCCGTGACTTAGATCCACATAAACCTAGCTAAGCTAAGGACATCACACACATCCATGCCCGAGGCAGGATTCGAACATGCGACAGTAGCAGCAGCGTGGTTCCAGACTGAAGCGCCTAGAACCGCTCGGCCGCAGAGGCCGGCCGTTGGTAATGACCTCGATGTGAACTGAAAGTTAACCTCAGTCTTCCTTCCTTCGTTCTCATGTACACGTTCATATGTAACCATTTGTTCGGAGTATCATTCCAGAATACACACCACACCTATGAACTTTAGGTACGTACCGTATTCCAGCCTGTCCACACGTCCATTTCCGCCTTAGTAAACCTCTCATAACTACATATTTACTTCATTCTATAAACAATCCGTCGGCTGTAGCTAACCCGTTTCTTCATGGAACAGGATGTTCCAAGTCCGCAAGTCCCCGTGAGGTATTCAAGAGAGTTTCTTCGAAAGTAAGTAGGAGGGATTTCCTGGCCAAATGAAGGCTCTATGGGCTGTTACCGAGTATTGTTTGAATGACTCGGTAAGAGCATTCATCGCGGAAGGCAAATTCTGCACTCAAGCCCACGCCCGGCTTATACTTTTATTGTGCCAGTAATTTTCATTCTAGTCTTTTCATACACTCATCCTGCTTCCCCTTTAATGCTACACCTGCATTTTCTTGTGCATGTATAGGGCACAGGTCATTCTACATTGCATTGAGAAAGGTAATTCACAGCAGTAGTGAGGTCCTTTCACAATCTAATTCCGTGTGGAGCCACGATGAAACGAGGCTTGTTTCTGGGCTGCCATATTGACCCTAACCTCTGTTATCTCATTCTCGTTGTCTCTGCAATTGGTGTACTGCGTAGGGACTATGCTGTTGCAAAATGAATATCAAATATTAATTATTTGGGTTTCGCGAAAAGGTAGATAACATTTTCATACCATTCGCTGAGGATCTGTGCTACACTTTCACTCACTGACCCGTTACTCCCAACAGATATAAGAGTCCTCTTTGCCTACCCCACTACTGATTCTACGCATTGGTTTCATTTCATGCAGGGATATTAAGCCACATGACTGGCTTCATACCTTACCAGTGATACTGATGCGAAATACTATCAGATTCTTTAGTTTTTCTCTGGGCCTTATGGTGCATTTATCCACTTTTATACAGAGATGTTAGAACGTTAATACTGCCCGAGTAGTTCCGCAGTTTCGTCGGCTCATCCAGAGCATATACTTTGCTTTGACCTTATCGTAGTAAGCGAACAACCTGACAGTGCTGCAGACCTGTCTGACAACCCGTTCACTCACACCGAAAACGTTTGTGGCCTGTTAAACTCCTTTGGTGACACATGATGATATTTTTGCCTTTGTTTTACATTCGTTTTCCCTTATAACCAAATCATTCTATGATCTAAATACTTGTATATCAATTCCAATATCCATATGCATAATGGGATTGTACCTTGGTTATCAATCGAAGACGTGGCGTAATTGATGTACGAAGACAGAGCAGTCTATTTCCTTACATGTACTATCTGGCATATACAGTGTGATTACGCGATCTTGTTACAAACTTTCAGACATGATCGAGATGGTTAAGAGTATCACTTTTTAGGCGAGGGACCCTGGTTCGGAAACGACATGATCACAAGTTATAAGCCAAAATTTTTTTCATACCTCTGACAGAGGAATACAAGTACCGATATGTTTTTGATAAGATTGTAGGGTAAGAATCACTCGGAGGTGTTAGTATGGGCCAAAGGTAGAAAGAATGTATACCAAGTATGAGGGCTAAAGTGCGGAATTTATGTGCTATGATCTTCTTCGATACTCCCAAACACATCGCTTCTAATAGAAACTCTTTGGTACCCATACTCTTGGAGGAGGTAGCATGTGACAGCTACGGTCGCAGGTTCGAATCCTGCCTCGGGCATGGATGTGTGTGATGTCCTTAGGTTAGTTAGGTTTAAGTAGTTCTAAGTTCTAGGGGACTGATGACCACAGTAGTTAAGTCCCATAGTGCTCAGAGCCATTTGAACCATTTGAGGTAGCATGTAACATTAAAAAATTTCCGGTACATGTCGGCTCCAAAATGAATATCTTACGAGTTAAGGGCACTTATTCAGTGGAAGAGACATGATTCACATTAGTGATGATGAACAAGAGCTCGTAACTCGTAAGGTATGCACTTTAGAGGCCAAGTTTATCGGACATTTTTTTCCTTGTGTTAGTCCATACAACCATCTCTGAATGTTGCCGAGCCGGCCGAAGTGGCCGTGCGGTTAAAGGCGCTGCAGTCTGGAACCGCAAGACCGCTACGGTCGCAGGTTCGAATCCTGCCTCGGGCATGGATGTTTGTGATGTCCTTAGGTTAGTTAGGTTTAACTAGTTCTAAGTTCTAGGGGACTAATGACCTCAGCAGTTGAGTCCCATAGTGCTCAGGGCCATTTGAACCATTTTTTTGAAAGTTGCCGAACGAACATTCTTAGCATCAACAACATCGATACATGTACTCTACTGTCAGAGGTATGAGAGTTATTGTGGCTTGTAAGTTCCGATCCGGTCGATTATGGACGAGCACCTCTTACTCCTTCTGCTGATGAGATAAAAAAACGAGAATTTTTTAAAAATAATTACGTAATCGCTCAGTATTTGCATGTAGTAGAAGCAGGCTAATAAGTAGACTCTGTATTCCTACACTGATTCTGCCATATCGTCGACTGATAACCAAGATAAGACACCATTGTGATTACAAATGCTGGACCGAGAAATGTTCTAAACTTTGTGGAAATAAAAACATATGTGGAAGATGAAATTTTCATCAAATAACATATTTCAGCAGGCAAAGAGGAAGGAGAAAACTGCACTTCATTTTGACGTTATTTCACATTTAGAAAGTTAGAAATACAATTACTAACATAAAAATGCAGAATTTAGTGGCTTATAAATGATGTCTGGTATGATAGTATGTACATATATTTTCGCTGGCAAGTAAAGGTGACGTTGCAAAATGTTTGGGCGAAGTATTTTCTTGTTATGCTTTTAAACAGTTTAGCAAACATACTTTATGATCAATATTCTTATAAGTTTTCTTTTGAAATTAATAGAAATTAAGACCTACAGAATATCAGTCTCACACTACAGGGTGTTACAAAAAGGTACGGCCAAACTTTGAGGAAACATTCCTCACACACAAATAAAGAAAAGATGTTATGTGGACATGTGTCCGGAAACGCTTAATTTCCATGCTAGAGTTCATTTCAGTTTCGTCAGTATGTACTGTACTTCCTCGATTCACCGCCAGTTGGCCCAATTGAAGGAAGGTAATGTTGACTTCGGTGCTTGTGTTGGCATGCGACTCTAGCTCCACAGTACTAGCATCAAGCACATCAGAACGTAGCATCAACAGGTTAGTGTTCATCACGAACGTGGTTTTGTGGTCAGTGCAATGTTTACAAATGCGGAGTTGGCAGACGCCCATTTGATGTATGTACACTCCTGGAAATTGAAATAAGAACACCGTGAATTCATTGTCCCAGGAAGGGGAAACTTTATTGACACATTCCTGGGGTCAGATACATCACATGATCACACTGACAGAACCACAGGCACATAGACACAGGCAACAGAGCATGCACAATGTCGGCACTAGTACAGTGTATATCCACCTTTCGCAGCAATGCAGGCTACTATTCTCCCATGGAGACGATCGTAGAGATGCTGGATGTAGTCCTGTGGAACGGCTTGCCATGCCATTTCCACCTGGCGCCTCAGTTGGACCAGCGTTCGTGCTGGACGTGCAGACCGCGTGAGACGACGCTTCATCCAGTCCCAAACATGCTCAATGGGGGACAGATCTGGAGATCTTGCTGGCCAGGGTAGTTGACTTACACCTTCTAGAGCACGTTGGGTGGCACGGGATACATGCGGACGTGCATTGTCCTGTTGGAACAGCAAGTTCCCTTGCCGGTCTAGGAATGGTAGAACGATGGGTTCGATGACGGTTTGGATGTACCGTGCACTATTCAGTGTCCCCTCGACGATCACCAGTGGTGTACGGCCAGTGTAGCAGATCGCTCCCCACACCATGATGCCGGGTATTGGCCCTGTGTGCCTCGGTCGTATGCAGTCCTGATTGTGGCGCTCACCTGCACGGCGCCAAACACGCATACGACCATCATTGGCACCAAGGCAGAAGCGACTCTCATCGCTGAAGACGACACGTCTCCATTCGTCCCTCCATTCACGCCTGTCGTGACACCACTGGAGGCGGGCTGCACGATGTTGGGGCGTGAGCGGAAGACGGCCTAACGGCGTGCGGGACCGTAGCCCAGCTTCATGGAGACGGTTGCGAATGGTCCTCGCTGATACCCCAGGAGCAACAGTGTCCCTAATTTGCTGGGAAGTGGCGGTGCGGTCCCCTACGGCACTGCGTAGGATCCTACGGTCTTGGTGTGCATCCGTGCGTCGCTGCGGTTCGGTAACAGGTCGACGGGCACGTGCACCTTCCGCCGACCACTGGCGACAACATCGATGTACTGTGGAGACCTCACGCCCCACGTGTTGAGCAATTCTGCGGTATGTCCACCCGGCCTCCCGCATGCCCACTATACGCCCTCGCTCAAAGTCCGTCAACTGCACATACGGTTCACGTCCACGCTGCCGCGGCATGCTACCAGTGTTAAAGACTGCGATAGAGCTCCGTATGCCACGGCAAACTGGCTGACACTGACGGCGGCGGTGCACAAATGCTGCGCAGCTAGCGCCATTCGACGGCCAACACCGCGGTTCCTGGTGTGTCCGCTGTGCCGTGCGTGTGATCATTGCTTCTACAGCCCTCTCGCAGTGTCCGGAGCAAGTATGGTGGGTCTGACACACCGGTGTCAATGTGTTCTTTTTTCCATTTCCAGGAGTGTATTAGCACGGGGCAATAGCCGTGGTGCGGTACGTTTGTATCGAGACAGATTTCCAGAACGAAGGTGTCCCGACAGGAAGACGTTCGAAGCAATTGATCGGCGTCTTAGGGAGCACGGAACATTCCAGCCTGTGACTCGCGACTGGGGAAGACCTAGAACGACGAGGACACCTGCAATGGACGAGGCAATTCTTCTTGCAGTTGACGATAACCCTAACGTCAGCGTCAGAGAAGTTGCTGCTGTACAAGGTATCGTTGACCACGTCACTGTATGGAGAGCCCTACGGGAGAACCAGTTGTTTCCGTACCATGTACAGCGTGTGCAGGCACTATCAGCAGCTGATTGGCCTTCACGGGTACACTTCTGCGAATGGTTCATCCAACAATGTGTCAATCCTAATTTCAATGCAAATGTTCTCTTTACGGATGAGGCTTCGTTCCAACGTGATCAAATTGTAAATTTTTACAATCGACATGTGTGGGCTGACGAGAAACCGCACGCAATTGTGCGATCACGTCATCAACACAGATTTTCTGTGAACGTTTGGGCAGCCAGTGTTGGTGATGTCTTGATTGGGCCCCATGTTCTACCACCTACACTCAATGGAGCACGTTATCATGATTTGATACGGGATACTCTAGCTGTGCTGCTAGAATATGTGCCTTTACAAGTACGACACAACATGTGGTTCATGCACGATGGAGCTCCTGCACGTTGCATGGGGGCTTAATTAAATACAAGATTGAAAATATTTTTAGTAGCTGTATGTCCGCTTACGCTGTGTCTCGTAAACGGTTGGCCCTGACCAGTATTATTACGCTATCTGACTGCAAAGAACAACAAGAATGAAATGAAATTTTTCGTTAACACAATTAATTAATTAAGTCCCCAGCAACTATAAAACCTACAAAACCAAAGCCCAAATGTAATTGTTCTGTGTGTGGGAGTGTGACTCAACGTACACATCTGGCACGGTTCTTCTTCAACAAGACAAGAAATTTTAAATACCATTTATACAGAAGTGACTAAAGGAAATAAAAGTACCATAATTACTCAGGAAAACCAGAATTACTCTCTAATACAAGAACACAAGCCAGATGCTTTGTTGACTGAACCTGTCATAACGCATTATTTAAAACATGGAAATAACAAAAAAATCACGCAATATTTTACCTTCATATATATTGACGAAAAACACTCTGATTGTTACAGTATTTCCATTAGAATAACATCTGCTATCTCTCCCATCAAATAACTGCATAAAACATGGAACAGCACTCTCCACTATCACATCTCACTCCGACTTCACGACAAGCAGTGCCCACTAGCACATCTCGGCACGAACTGTCTTCTACGAGCTTTCCCCACGCACTGACTACTACGAGCTCTGCCCACACACTGACATCTACGAGCTCTAAACAGGCACTGACTTCTACGAGTTCTTAACAGGCACTGTCTTCTACGAGCTCTGCCCACGCACTGTGGAGGCGGCTTAATAGTACTCTTTGGCGCAATCTCTGGCGCAGTGGCTCAGTGTAGCCACCTTTCATATGCCCCTCCTCCACAGGCCAGAATTTGATGTTATTTTTGCGAGCATTGGTGGTGAAAATACCAACAAATTCGTCCAGAAAAATACAGACAAAAATATAAGATAATATTAATACCTAAATATCACATAATTAGTTAAAATTTTGGCTTTGCACTGACCTTTCAATAACCTAACATATGAAATACAGTAAGCAATACAAATTTTTTCATACATGTAGCTTTACATAATAGTTTACACAATACACAAAAAATCAGTTTATACAAATGTTTACATAAAATGCTTTCAATGATTAGTTTATACAAAAAAAAGGACACTAACAGGTAACATCTTTTCAGTAAAAGCAGTCCATCAGTGGCCCCCAGTAAAGTTTAGCAGGTACACCCAGCAACAAGTCACATTAGTTCAGTAGAAGCAATCCATCAGAGGCACCCAGCAATGTTGAGTAGGTGCAGACAGCAACAAGTGACTTCATTTCAGTAGAAACAGTTCATCAGTTGCACCCAGCAATGTTGAGCAGGTGCAGACAGCAACAAGTGACTTCATTTCAGTAGAAACAGTTCATCAGTTGCACCCAGCAATGTTGAGCAGGTGCAGACACCAACAAGTGACATCATTTCAGTAGAACTAGTCCATCAGTTGCACCCAGCAATGTTGAGCAGGTACACACAGCAACAAGTCACATTAGTTCAGTAGAAGCAGTCCATCAGTGACACCCAGTAAAGTTCAAGAGGTACACACAGCAACAAGTCACATTAGTTCAGTAGAAGCAGTTCATCAGAGGCACCCAGCAATGTTGAGTAGGTGCAGACAGCAACAAGTGACTTCATTTCAGTAGCAACAGTTCATCAGTTGCACCCAGCAATGTTGAGCAGGTGCAGACGCCAACAAGTGACATCATTTCAGTAGAAGTAGTCCATCAGTTGCACCCAGCAATGTTGAGAGCAGGTGCAGACACCAACAAGTGACTTCATTTCCATACAAGTAGTCCATCAGTTACACCTAGCAATGACGAGCAGGTCCAGAGAGCAGTCCATGATATTCACTATCACTAATAACACTGTTCATCAGCAGAAACTAAACATGTCCAAGTGACACCAATCATGTACAAAAGGTACAAGTAACAGTCCATAATATTCACTATCACTGATCACTCAGTTCATCAGCAGAAATTAATCATTCCTAAGTGTCACACATTACGTTGAAAAGTGCAGGTAACAGTTCATAATATTTACCATCACTAATCAGACAGTTCACACAAATGATTTCAGATAATTGTCATATTAACTATTACAAATACTCAAATATCAGGAAACCTATAATATTTATGGGTGTCAGTGCAAGCCACTACAAACAAATAAAATAATATTTAGGAGATAGGTGGGTAGGATTAGGAAAGGAAAACACACAAAACACACTCATTCATCTTTCATCCACATTAAGTACTACTGTGTAATTGAATGGTGTTAACTGTGTAAATGTAATTCTGTCAAAATCTGATGTTCATCATGTGTATCAAGTAGTAGTGGCAGCAATGTATAACAGTCAATAATAGTTAAGTCAACGTCATAGTCATCATGTCAAGACAAGTGTTTGCCAAGCCAGATCAAATGTACTGTTGTTGAACAACTGTCAGTGAGCCAAGATATGCAAATACTTCCTCTCTTCAAAAATAAGTATATACTGCTTAGTGATTTAACAAAGTGTGTGTATAGACTATCTTCCTTCTACTTTAGTGTTCTAGTCTGCTATCTTCATCCTCCTTGTTCCATAAGACCAACAACAAAAAAAAAATATGCTCCTCACTTACTTTACCTCTTATACACCAAAACTCCAATCATCATCAGCATCACATAATCTCAATACTTCATTAATACTTATTACGTCGATACATATAAATCTTATCATCAGTATCATTTACCTTACCTCTTGTCTACAAAAACTCCGATAATCATCAACTTCATATAATCTCTATACCTCATTAATACCTCTTTAATACATCGATAAATATGAACCTTATTACCAATATCATTTCACTTCCATAACAACTCTTTCCTCTAGTCAGTCTCCTCGAACAAGTACAGATAAAATTCTAATGCAAACCTCATCAACCCATACAATCTGAAGACACATTGCCAACACACAACCTCTGTGTAATCTATCTGACCCAAATATTCTACTCATTATAAATTATAAACAAAGAAATGCATACATGACCTCTAACAGACTTAGTTCGAATAATTCTCAGTAATTAAGTACAATTACGGAGTGTGAATGATCATAATATTTCACAGTGTGTACACCACTTCAAGAATTATGGCAGAAGCAAACATGTGGAGTATTTCTTGTGTCTAGTGTCACTTCCTATTTCAATTGCTCACGAAAAATGCAGTGTAATGACTGTCAATGGTCTAAACCTAGTTTCGGTACGTCATGTCGTTAGCTTCCTTCCTATTAGCATAAATTTATACAGCTTCCATAAAACCTCAGCTCATGTGACTTCTATGAAGTTTTTTGTACTAATGTCGTTCGTCGAATTATAGCAGTTCATTTTCTTCTCTTAAAAGTATAAGGCACTG
Source organism: Schistocerca serialis cubense (assembly GCF_023864345.2). Taxonomy (NCBI): domain Eukaryota; kingdom Metazoa; phylum Arthropoda; class Insecta; order Orthoptera; family Acrididae; genus Schistocerca; species Schistocerca serialis. The sequence goes on from NC_064646.1 coordinate 17,585,954, forward strand.
AGCGTAAGCAAAACAAGCAATAGCGAGTAAATATACCAGTAGTGAACAGAATGTCAAAAAGTGGATGCAGCACAATCCTTACAACGAGGCTCTGCCAAGCGAACAATCTATAATTAATCCAATAGCGTGACCTAAACTCTATGTTCATACACAGTATATCAGCATTTCTATATACCAAATTAAAGAGTAATTATGACAACAAAACAGAAATGTGTGAATATGCAATCCATAAGCATAGCAGTAAACATATGTTATCTAACATAATAAACAGGTCATTAGCATCATATCAGCATAAGCAAATAAACGTTCATATGTAATCTTAATAAGTAAACATGAAGGCGCAAGCAGATAAATCACAAAGTATAACTTACATACCTAACCACATCAGCACAATAAATCAGGTGACAATTACAATTTAAATAAATAAGCACAGCAGGCACATAATTAAAAAATATGACATCAGTGAAAAAGCAGTGCAGTCAAGCGATGCATAATATACACAAGTTACAACCCAGTTCATTAATAATCATTGTCAAAATCAGTTAACGTACGCAAGCACGTCGCTTCACAAGTAAATTCATAGAACATGAAAGTAGCACATAGTATGAATCACGTGATTGCGAGCAGCAAATTACATCTAAAGTACGTACCTAAGTGGAAATATGTTACCTGAAAAATGAACTCAATTAACAGTTACCCTTTTTAGTTTATTAGTTTCTTCTTCGAAATTACATTCTTCCTGAAAATTTCTCGATAGCAAGTTCTTTTAACGTCGGAGAGACACAGAATTTACCTGAAGTTCTTAAATATTTTATAGAACCGTATCCTGAAAAATACTGAATGTTAATAACATAATTCATCAAGTCACTATAGCTTTATACTGAATTTTAATCGGAGAAATTAAACTGTGTATTTGTTTACGGCTGTCAGTGCATTCGCACTGAGCGCTCGATCAGCTGTAGGCGCGTGACGTAGGAAGCTATTGTTCGCGGTCAACGACTGCTTTGTGCGGCGCGCAGACTTGACTGTTGCTTTGAGTATGTGCCGCCGCCAAAACACAGCGCGGTATCCTTGTACTCTCCGCATGTTTACATGTAGCTGTTAATTTCTCAATAGTATGTCATTCCACAAAAATTTTGACGTTTGATATATGATGTATTCCCTTAGAGCGTCGAGATTTAAGAGTTTCTACTTCGACAGTGTTATCATGTATAATTTTACGAATTCTATATGGACCGTTATAAAGCAGAAAAAATTTGCGACACAAGCCTTTTCCTTTGTGCGATAAACGATGAGACTTAATTAACACCTTTTGACCAACTGACAAGATTTTTGAACGACCAGGACGCTTAGCTGATTTCTCTCTTCTAGCAGCCGCAGATGCAACATTTTGCAGAGCCAGGTTGACAACTTCAGAATGCCGTAGTTTCCGTGAAGGCGGAAAAGGAACTATTTCAGAAATGCGATTTGTTGGTGCTTTATTTTTTAATGTCAATATAGGCGGTAAAGAAGTTGAATCATTAGGAAGTTCATTCAGAATGTTTTGAAAAATATGAAGATACTGATCCCACGTTCTGTGATTCTGATGACAATAAAGACGACACAATTTATTGATTTCCTTCATCCATCTCTCTGAAGCGTTAGATAGCGGGTGAAAAAGTGAAATGAAAATTGGTTTAATTTTACGACGCTGTAGAGTACGAAGCCAAATTTTAGAACGAAACTGTGATCCATTATCTGATATAACCTTATCAACATGACCAACTTCTTTAAGAAAATGTTTGATGAAAGCGTTAGATACTGAAAGAGCTGTTGCTTTGCGTAACGGTGTAAAACATACATATTTTGACGTCAGTTCCACTGCTACGAAAATGTACGCAAAACCATTAGTAGATCGAACCACTGGACCGAACAAATCGACTGCAGCCATCTCCTTTAATTTCGCTGGAATGATAGGAAACAACGGTGCTCTGTGAGAAACTGTTGGCGGCTTAGCCTTTTGACATAATTTGCATTTGGCCAGAATAGATCGAATACGTTTTTCCATATTACTGAAATAACAATTTTCTCGTAATTTGTGAAAGCATTTTCTGGGACCAAAGTGTGCATAACTGAAATGCGTATACCAAATCAATTTATTGACCCACTCATCAGGAATACAAACTAACCAAACGGAGTTGTAGACCGATTTTCGTTTAAAAGGAATGTCATTGCGAACTGAATAGCAACTAATTTCTCTGGATCAGGAAGAATACCTTCTGTAGAAATAATGTGACCAAGAAATTTCACCTGTGAACGTCCAAATTCAGATTTTTCTAAGTTCACTGTAATGCCAACTCTTGCAAAAATACGTAATAATGAATCCAAAATTTTGTTATGCTCACTACAAGAATGTTTAGCAATAAGAATATCGTCAACATATGAAGTAATGTTGTCACGAAGATAAACAGGTAAAATTTCATTTAAGCTAAGAATGAATGCTGCAGAAAATATAGTAAGTCCAAACGGTAATTTACGAAATCACTTTTAGGTACAATTAGTCAAATCCGGTTAATGTTTACTTACTCTCTAGATAGATTGATAGTCGAAGAGTTGTTTTGACAGATGCAAAGAATAGTAAAAGAGTAGGCAGCGGTACAGAAAACTAAAAGGGAAATAGCACCACTACAGCTCGGGGCCCTATGCTCGCTACGGCACATATTCACTTAGAGTAGTGAATCCCCTGAGGACATTAATAGCTGCACATAATTTCAAGTTTGTGACTTTGTGGCACATCTGGCGGAAGTGCGTACGTAAATTGATCTAACCATGCACATGGATGTATGTCATCCTTAGCATTACGAAATATCTTAATCTTCCAAACAGTTAAGAAGTGTTTATAGTCAATGTTTTCGCCTTGTGGCGACAAAGACCTACTGCGTCTGTCCCAGTCACAATGACGATTATTGTTAAATTCACGCGCCTGGCGCTCTCTTGTTGCATCCCGTAAATGAAACAAATTATTTTCTTCAAACCCTTCTGCTAAACTAACACTTGTCAATTTATCTGAGATCTCCTCAACTCTTTCCGATGAGTCACTTAATTGTTCTTTCTGTTTATTTACGTCTTCCGTAAGTGTCGCGACTCGGGTTTCGGTATTGTCACATTTAGTAGTTAACTGGTCACACTGTTGCGTTAAGTTATTTATTGTATCATTTGGTACGGATTCCTCGGTTCTTTCAATTATTTGTTCCTTATCGTTTGCACGTTGTAAATTTAACTCTGAAAATTTCTCTACTATCACGCGATCTTTTTCTTCCTGTTCCCTGCCCTGTTCCTCTTGTCCAATTTCTGTAGAAATTAAGCTATTATTGTGAGCCTTCAAAATCGGTTGTACTTCTTCTCTAATTTCTTTATTTGATTCGTCTTTCGTGTATTTGAAACATGTCCCTGTTCGTGAGCATAACTGTGTTTCCATTGTTCCCATATCAGTTTCTAATTCAGATCGTAACTGTGATCCCACTGCTTTCATCTCGGTTTTAACTGTTCCTATTTCTGTTTTAAATTCAGATCTTAGCCGAGCTTCCATTGTTCCTATCTGTGTTATCATTGCTTCCATATCAGTTTTTAATTCAGATCGTAAAGTTCCCATCTCAGTTCTAATTGTTCCTATTTGTGAGTCTAACCGTGTTCCCAAATTTAATATTGCACTCATCAACTGCTCCGTACTAACTTGTTCTAAATTCTTTTCGCCCCTAACATTTCCCGCAAAACCAGTTTCCTTCGTCATAGCTGTAAAGCTATCTGTGTTCGATACTATTCCAGAATCTTCCATCGTTAATCTCGTATTCTGTGAATTTTCTGATTGAGAAAAATTTTGAAATGGTTCCGGACTATTTTCCCGACTTATTACATTGTTTTCAACTCCATTATTCATCATACTGTTGTCCTGTGTTGGCGAGTTCGCCATGTCAACAATTTCGTCATTCTCACTATTCATCATTTTCGCCTTTTTCATCGACCGCGTAATCATTTACAAAACAAACAAAAAACATTCGTCACTGTACGAAAATTACACACAATGACTCTTTATCTCTAACAATACCATTTACATGAAAAGTTTCCCTTAAACACGGTTAACGAACAATTGAAATAATTGCACTAAATTGTCAAACCCGTAGACAAGACAACAACAAAAAATAAATTTTGAAAAATACCATTAGAAGAATGCCAATTACCAAATCTACACACTCAATACAGACTACAATCACTAAACTCAAATTACTACAACAATACTACAGTCTACTATTTTCACAATCAGAAGAATTTCAAGGGACGATCCGAAGCAGCGGTCGCCACGTGCATGGGGGCTTAATTAATTATATTGATTGAAAATATTTTTTTTTTAATATTTTTCGTAGCTTAATGTCCGCTTACGCTGTGTCTCGTAAACGGTTGGCCCTGACCAGTATTATTACGCTATCTGACTGCAAAGAACAACAAGAATGAAATGAAATTTTTCGTTAACACAATTAATTAATTAAGTCCCCAGCAACTATAAAACTTACAAAACCAAAGCCCAAATGTAATTGTTCTGTGTGTGGGAGTGTGACTCAACGTACACATCTGGCACGGTTCTTCTTCAACAAGACAAGAAATTTTAAATACCATTTATACAGAAGTAACTAAAGGAAATAAAAGTACCATAATTACTCAGGAAAACCAGAATTACTCTCTAATACAAGAACACAAGCCAGATGCTTTGTTGACTGAACCTGTCATAACGCATTATTTAAAACATGGAAATAATAAAAAAATCACGCAATATTTTACCTTCATATATATTGACGAAAAACACTCTGATTGTTACAGTATTTCCATTAGAATAACATCTGCTATCTCTCCCATCAAATAACTGCATAAAACATGGAACAGCACTCTCCACTATCACATCTCACTCCGACTTCACGACAAGCAGTGCCCACTAGCACATCTCGGCACGAACTGTCTTCTACGAGCTTTCCACACGCACTGACTACTACGAGCTCTGCCCACACACTGACATCTACGAGCTCTAAACAGGCACTGACTTCTACGAGTTCTTAACAGGCACTGTCTTCTACGAGCTCTGCCCACGCACTGTGGAGGCGGCTTAATAGTACTCTTTGGCGCAATCTCTGGCGCAGTGGCTCAGTGTAGCCACCTTTCAACGTTTCAGTCGAAGTGTTCGTACGCTTCTCAACAACAGATTCGGTGTCCGAAGGATTGGTAGAGGCGGACCAATTCCATGGCCTCCGCGCTCTCCTGACTTCAACCCTCTTGACTTTCATTTATGGGGGCATTTGAAAGATGTGGTCTACGCAATCCCTATACCAGATGTAGAGACTCTTAGTGCTCGTATTGTGGACGGCTGTGATACAATGCGCCATTCTCCAGGGCTGCATCAGCGCATCAGGGATTCCATGCGACGGAGGGTGGATGCATATATCCTCGCTAGGGGAGGACATTTTGAACATTTCCTGTAACAAAGTGTTTGAAGTCACGCTGGTACGTTCTGTTGCTGTGTGTTTCCATTCCATGATTAATGTAATTTGAAGAGAAGTAATAAAGTGAGCTCTAACATGGAAAGTAAGCGTTTCCGGACACATGTCCACATAACATATTTTGTTTCTTTGTGTGTGAGCAATGTTTCCTGAAAGTTTGGCCGTACCTTTTTGTAACACCCTTTATATTACTACCTTTTATATTACGAATAATATCTCATATCCGCACTTTGACTTCTCTCTACTCGGTTAAGGTGAAGTGACTTGGAGTTGACAGGCTGTCTAGTGAGAGCAGACAAATGTTTATGGCGGCGTCACATGATGTCCCATTCTCTTCCGTCGACGTCTAGAGTGAGGCGGCTCCAGCCTCTACTTGATGGTCCGCAGGTGTTTGCCCTGGTGATCCTGTGTGCAGTAGCCGCCGCCAACGCCACTGAGGTGCCTGCCAGCCCGGCTGCAGCGTCCGAGGGTACCATCACCAGCCAGTCACCACATGAGCTGGGGCAGAACGAGCCTAGGAACAGACGTGATACTGGAGTGAAGGGAGTAACTGGTGTGAACTTCGGCGACCACAGCTTCAACCTCAGTGTGAACAGAAACAACAGATACTGCAATGCACTCTGTACCAAGCAGGGATCACGCCACTGTTAATAAACCCAGCTACAGATGATCCGTTGAGGTTGTAAGTAGGCTGTTTAGGTTTTTATATTGGTAACGCCACGTAGCGCTCTGTATGAAAATCACTGGCTGTGCTGTGTGCAGTCTGTGGTTAGTTTGCATGGTTGTCTGCCATTGTAGCGTTGGGCAGTTGGCTGTTAACAGCGCATAGCGTTGCGCAGTTGGAGGTGAGCCGCCAGCAGCGGTGGATGTGGGGAGAGAGATGGCGGAGTTTTGAAATTTGTAAGACTGGATGTCATGAACTGCTATATATATTATGACTTTTGAACAGTATTAAGGTAAATACACTGTTTGTTCTCTATCAAAATCTTTCATTTGCTAACTATGCATATCAGTAGTTAGTGCCTTCAGTAGTTTGAACCTTTTATTTAGCTGGCAGTAGTGGCGCTCGCTGTATTGCAGTAGTTCGAGTAACGAAGATTTTTGTGAGGTAAGTGTTTTGTGAAACGTATAGGTTAATGTTAGTCAGGACCATTCCCTTGTAGGGATTTTTCAAAGTCAGATTGCGTTGCGCTAAAAATATTGTGTCAGTTTAAACAGTCTTGTATAATTTTTCTAAGGGGACGTTTCATATGTCGACCCTTAGCCGAGGTTACCTCACTGGAATCTTCTGATTTTTTCTTGTAGTTTGTGTAATTAGTGTAGCTTTTGTTTATAGCTAGTGCGTAATTGTAGAGAGAATATCCTTTGTAGCTGCAGTCTTTCACTGTTGTACAGTAAAACAGTTGTGGCATGCATGTAGATTTGCACCAAGTATTTCGCAGCTGCGCTTGCAATTAACTAGATATTATTTTCAGTGCTATGTTAATGTGTTCTCTTATTTTCTCTCTTCAAATTGTGCTTTTCTGTGTTATCGTGTAAAATATCGTGACACTAATGGTGTGTGAAAAACGTAACACTAGGCTCCAAAGTAAACTGAGAAATAATAATGACGACGAGCGTAGCTTACCAGCACCACTGTGTAATGAATTAAGAGACATTCAAAGTAGTAATTTGGTAACTGTGCATAGGGAAATGGAGCGTGCGGCAAATAATGGTGTAGACAGTGAAACAGGTAGTGAACAGGGAAGCATTATCGATCGATCGGTCGGCAACAGCTCACCTCAGGAATCGGGAATGACAGAACACAATATTGTAAATAGTGTAGACTCAGGTTTTGGGTTCTCACCGTTTTCTCAAATGAGTCAAGACACATTTTCCGCTTGTCAAATTGTGAATGTTGCCGGTGCAAATTCACTGCCGAAAAGCACTGAGGAACGTGTTTCAGACACCTGTGCATTGTTATTACAATTAATGCAACAAATGGGACAAAAGCTTCAAAAGTTAGACAAAATGGAACAAAATCAGAGACAAACATAGCAAAAGCTTCAAAAGTTAGACACAATGGTACAAAATCTTCGGAAGTTAGACACCACGCTTGAACAAACACGTGAAGATTTAGCTACTGAGTTACATAACATTGAATCGAAATGTCAAAAAGTCTGTAATGGCGTAAAACCACAAATTTGTGAGCATTTTCAACCTATTTTTTCGTGGCATGAAAATGCATTACAGAATCACGAAGCTGCCATAAAAGAACTGCAAACTATTGTTCATGAAAATCATGAGACCTTGCAAGCTAAGATTGACTCTGTTGCATCTACCGATTCGGTTACGCAACTTGCAAAAACTCAGGAAAACTTAAAGGACACAGTAGATACGATTTCAACACAACTGGACACTAACTTATCTACAAAGGTAGATGATGATCTGAATGGCACAAGACCTGTAGCCTTCACTGACACTGAAGAGTATGAACAAATTAGAAAATTCAAACAAAATCAGAATCAAATCAATGCACAGTACCAAAGAGAAATCCGGGAAGTACAAGATCAGTTGGCACAAGTAATACAAGAATTACACATTTCAGAGGACACTCGCGCTCCAACACGGGAAGAGGAACTCAGAAATACGGAAAAGTCACAAAATAATAACACAGGGCATTTCGGAAATTATGAAAGAATTTGGCAAGGTGCACCGAATTTTGAGACGGAACCGCCGACACGACGTAACAATGACCGATATGCGACTCGCCGACACGATGATTTTGACTATAAGCTGCTTATTACTACACGTAAATTCAAAAAATTTAAGAATTCCGGCAACGACATTCATCCACAAGCGTGGCTTCATCAATTCTGTCATTGTTTTTCTCCCAACTGGTCATTAGAGCACAGATTAGAATTTATGTGTGGCTATTTAGAGAATGAACCAGCTGTAAGAATGCGATCGGTCATTCACGATTGCCACAGTGAAGGAGAATTTTATCATTCCTTCCGCTCAGCATATTGGTCTCAAGATACACAAGACCGAGTAAAACATAGCATCATAATGATGAAACATTTCGAACAATATGAATTCTCCAGTCTTGTGAAATATTTTGAAGAAATGTTGCACAAGAATCAGTACCTGTCAAACCCATACAGCCCCTCAGAACTCATTCACATTTGCTTAATCAAATTACCTGAACATTTACGACATATTATTTTGGCAGGACGTTGCAAAGACGACATTGAAGCTTTTCATGGACTCTTACAAGAATTAGAAATTTACACTGACAATCGCGGAACGCGAAAACAGGAACACAACAATTACAGGTCACATCCGTCGCAATTCCGTGATGAAACAGATAATAACTGGACACGACGAGGCTATTCTCACAACACAAATCGTGACCAAAACAGACACCACCCATATGACAACCACTGGCAGAGTAAAAGTTACAGAGAAAGTTCGCATTTCCGTAGTAATGAATATGACAGAGACATTCATAGAAACAGACAATATGGTAACCAGAACTATTATTATCAAGGGAGACAGAATAATTTCAGACGCAACAGTTCAGCGCGCAGTTACGATTCAGGGAGAAATTCTCCACCAGGTGACGGACAAGAAAGAAACTGTGGAATCTACCGACATGACGACAGACGATATAATCGTAACGGAAGACCTGAATTTTATCAGAACTGGCGGGATTCAAACAGAACAGGGAACTCTCGACAAGGTTAATTTGTAGAAGTTAGGTCTCCTAATCCTAATAACGACGCGTACCAACAAAAAGACAGACAATGACTCGCACAGCAGGCAGCCGCATGTGCCAGCTGGCTCAGAGAAAAATAACATAGATGCTAACCTTGAGAAAAATTCCAGTATTCTTTACTGACATATTCCACACGATGATTCCGTTGAAGCTGGAGCTCTGCATAGTAGTAAGAGTAAAGGCTTGCACCACATTTCACATGTAAAACCGTTTATTGAAAGATAATCTGCTTTTTAACTTTGTCTTTGCCATATAACTTTTCACTTTAGATTACTAGTATGCTTTGTCAGACATAGAAGCTGTTAACATGCAACTATGTTTGAAGTTAAATATCCAGTCAAGAACCAAGAGAACTTATTTCAACAGAAATTACGAATGCATTGTTATAGTAAACAGACGACACAGTGTTGTTATTTGTACATTCTTGTTTGTTAGTTGCACGATTACGTAACGATTATAAGGCTCACATACTTAGAACATATACTGGTACTGCTAATGAGATTTTAATGCAACATATTGGTTTACTTGAAAATACATTCTGGATTTAAAGTACTTTCTGTGAGATACCAGATGACACAGTGGTTAGTTTATGTGACAGCTACACGATTTTATCACGACGCTACTAATGAGTGACAATTTGCAATGTTGCTTTTGCGGTGTTTCTGTTTTATGTCTGCTCAGTTTTATGTATTATTCTTGAAAGTAAAACATGTTTTAGTAGTAACCTTTGTGGTATAGCTACAATGAGACAGCCTTTTCTGTAGCACAACAATACATTACATTATAGTACTTTCTTGATCACGGTAAGGTATGTAATAACTACAATATCTACAGGCAAGGCATTTCACTTTTGTTTATGATGAGGTAAGTACATTGACTTCAGCAGAACTTTGCTTACAGAGGACGATAACTACGACACTTCCACAGAATTATCTTACAGCAAGATGCACATTTAGCGCTACAGGACACGCATTTGAGTGATTAATTTTGTACTTAAACCATTTATTTTTCAAGATTTTTCAATTACAAAGAAAGTTTTCCGTGATACATTTCATTCCATTGCTGTAGTCTGTAACACGTGAGGGTATAATTACATTAATCCTCAGGGGGGTACACACCTACTTTGTGTACCATGTGTTTGGCAAGCACAAGGAGCCCTAGCTAATATGGTATTTGCTTATACAACTTTACACATCGGTACCATATTTCTCCAAGACAGAATTACACAGCTATCTGATCATTTAACTGAGAGAGACAAACATTGTTTTTTCTACATCAGTGACAGATGTTTACGCAATTACACAGCTGGATAACTTCACATTTATGAAATTGTATTTTGTCTGTACTGTGTGAACCCTTCATATTTTTCGGAACCAGTGTGATACTATGAGAGCTTTGATTGATGTATTTGGTATGGGATCATGATTTTTAAAGTACGTTTGAGAAAAATGAAATTTGACATTAGCTGAGAAATATTTTTTAGGTGTTGAAATTACTAGAGGAAGCTACGACGATTTTGAGATTTGGCTGAGGGTTCATGATGTTATGATGACGATGTGTATTACGCTGTTGCGGTATGTTTATGATCAATAAGCTGATGCTATATGAGGAATTTGATTATCCTAAGTATTTATTATGATGAAATACTGAAGAAGTGTCTACAAATATGTATATGTGTAATAAACTGTTATATTTACAGGATTTTGTTTCTACACATTTGTAACGCAAATTCTTGACCTGTGTAATTTCTTATAGGAGACGGTCACGGTAGCGCAAACTGGTGTCGTAAATATTTCGGTATAAAAGTTAAGTGACCACCTGAACGTAATGCGTCATGGGCACCCAGCTGCACAACAGTCGCCTGGAAAAAAGCCATTAGTGTGTGCCTTTCAGAGGCACAGGTAGAAAAAAAAAGAGGCCATTATCCTCGCTATTGGCATTTCTTTGTAGAATGCGTCACAAATACGACACGCTCAAACTTGAAAACATATGATTACACTTTGGAGCTCTTAATTTATGATATTTACTAAAATGCCTAATGAAATGATGAGAAACATTTTTACATCTATTGTCTTTCTAGTTGAGAGATTGCTCAATTTGTTTAATATCTAGTTTCTAGCTGCCCTGCAGCATTGGTTAAATAAAATTTTATAGATGTACTAATATAAATATTTTATGCCTACAGACCCAGTAAAGAATAACTTTATGATGTACTTAAAACAAAGAAGGAGCACAAAAAGACATTTCCCTTCACAGGAATTGCATACTGAATTTTCTTTTCAAGTACTTGGTAATTTCTTTTGTAGAATAGATTGTGATGCATCACTCAAGTACTAAGATGTGACATAGGTATTAGACCTTGGCCATCTTTAGTGTAATATTTTTTCTGCTTGAGCTTTGTCATGTTTAGATATAAGTTATTACATTTGCTGCTGCTGTTTGCCAGGCGTAGTGATACTAAATTTCACTTTGTATTACTCTGTTAAGCTGGTTTTACTACTGATTTATTTTTCTTGTTGCTGCACAATGGCTCATATTAGTTGTAATGTTGCATTTGCTTGGTAATTTAGATTTACTGTAGCTTGCTTTGCCAATTTCCATTTTTTTTGTCATTGCTGCTTGGGTTAATTGTTTTGTGCTGCTGCATTGCCTCGTCCCTTAGTTTACCATCTGAGCTCAGTAGATTTAAGTTAGCTTAAGAGTGGGGTAGACTATATAAGAGAATGAGTTGTGATGAATTGGAAGAAATGCATTTAGAAGCTATATGAAAAAAGTACAGGAAGCAGGTATAGATAGGACTTTTGGGAAATAATGAAGAATGAAGGGAGATCTCCAAGAAGTAAAGAAAGTTTTGTTTGCAAAATACTGTAGTAAAACAAACCCTGTCCTTTCCTTGTGTTATCCCACTATGTGTTTGTGTACTCTTGTATCTTTGTGTTTTTCCTGTCTTTATGTGTTAATCTGATGAGAGTTACATTGTTGAATTTTCTGATAATATGTTATTTACTTTGTAAAGATGTCTAGAAATTATTTATTCTGTTTTGTTTTAATGCTCATGTGTGAAGTTGATGTTTCGAAAGTTATTCTGATCTTTTATGTATGTACTTATCTCATAATTCTTGTAACACTGATGTACATGTTTATTTCTATTCTTTTGTAAACCCTGTTTTACTACAAATGTTATCTGTATTGTTATGTTCTTTAATGATGTATTTTGTACCTTTGTTGTTGTATTCTTATGTTATAAAATTCTAATTGACACCAGTTCATCAAAGTAAGTAACTTGTAAGCGTTCGTTTCACTGCACACATTTCTGTTGGTCATAGTATATGCACAATATGTAAAAAAAAAAGAGGACTGTTAGTGCTACCACATGCGTTGATAAGTCAGCAAGGGACTGGTTAACAGCATTGCTGGTTCTAAGGACAATTTCAAAAACTTTGTGAGTACACAATTGGTGGTTTAAGGACTTGCTATATTCTCCGCAAGACTCTTCGATGGTGATTGTGCACCTGCACAGTCGCAACAGTTGGCTGCTGGCCGTCTCTACAAGAACTACAGTGGGTCTGCATCTTTGATGACTCACCAATACCATTATTTCTACAAGGACTGCACTGGGTCTGCACCTTTGATGACTCTCCAATACCATACTGTCTACCAGAAATACAGTGGGTCCGGTCTTTGATGACCCACCTACCAATATTCTTCAAAACTTCGACTGACTCTGCTGTGGGTTTGCTCTGTTGTGGCCCATTACCTGTCTGCATGTCAAGAGTCAGCATTGTCTTTCCATTGGAAAGGCAACACTACTTCTTCAAGACTGCATGGAAATCCACTACTTCCGTGTGCATTTTCTTATACTGCTCAGACTTTGAGAAGAAAAAAAAACATTGCAATTTTACTGTGATGAATGATCAGGACTGCCTTTATGGACTGTGAGAAAATTTTAGCTTTTGACCAACATTGTATCAATAAGTGTGTGCATTTGATTTCATTGTTATTGTAATTATGAAAAATCTTTTCAAATCTGTATTGGCCACTGCCCAAAACAATCTGTTAAATTTTTTGTGCGGAGCATGGGGGCTATGTAAGTATGCTGTTTAGGTTTTTATATTGGTATCGCCACGTAGCGCTCTGTATGAAAATCACTGGCTGTGCTGTGTGCAGTCTGTGGTTAGTTTGCATTGTTGTCTGCCATTATAGCATTGGGCAGTTAGCTGTTAACAGCACATAGCGTTGCGCAATTGGAGGTGAGTCGCCAGCAGTGGTGGATGTGGGGAGAAAGATGGTGGAGTTTTGAAATTTGTAAGACTGGATGTCATGAACTGCTATATATATTATGACTTTTGAACACTATTAAGGTAAATACATTGTTGGTTCTCTATGAAAATCTTTCATTTGCTAACTATGCATATCAGTAGTTAGTGCCTTCAGTAGTTCGAACCTTTTAATTACCTGGTAATAGTGGCGCTTGCTGTATTGCAGTAGTTGGAGTAACCAAGATTTTTGTGAGGTAAGTGATTTGTGAAACGTATAGGTTAATGTTAGTCAGGGCCATTCTCTTGTAGGGATTTTTCAAAGTCAGATTGCGTTGCGCTAAAAATATTGTGTGCAGTTTAAGCAGTCATGTATAATTGTTCTAAGGGGACGTTTCAAGGTCTAGTCTTCTGACCACCCTGTTGATGTCGTCCACTCTATGCCTGTAAATGATTCATTTTGTAATCAGTTATATATCTGAAGGGATGTGTCTAGCTTGCATGAATAAAACATTGTCCGTGACATTATTTTGTAAGATTTCCATTCAATTCTAATTTCAGTTTTCAGAACATTCATTATTTTTGATTGGCCTCTTGCTGAATTAGAAAATTAATATATTATGTGTGTCCACATCCACAAATATACGCAAATGCAGGGGAATAAGATAGAGAGAGTGGGGTGAGAGACGGAAGAAGCAGTTAGAGGAAGAAAACCAAGACAAACATAGGGAAAGACAGAGAGAGAGAGAGACAGAGAGAGAGAAATATGGAGAGAAGAGAGACGAGAGAGAGAGAGAAAGGAGAAAGGTAGCAGCAGAAAAGAACAGAGACTGAGTGGTAGAAAGAGAGGTAGCACAGACAAGAGAAAGTGAAGAAGCAGAGGGCCAGAAAGGCAGATAAACTAAAAGCTGGAGAGAGAGACTGTGGGGATGGTAGATAGAAGAGAGGGGATGGAGAGGGGGATGGGCAGGAAAGCGTAAGAAGAAGAAGGGAAGAGAAGAAAGAAGAAAAATGATTGGAGAATGTAAAGTAGCACAGACAGAGTGTCAGAATGAGAAGTAGCACAGACAAGAGAAAGTGAAGAAGCCGAGGGCCTGAAAGGCACATAAACTAAAAGCTGTAGAGACAGATTGTGGGGATGGTAGATGGAAGAGAGAGGATGGAGAGGGGGGGTGGACTGGAAAGTGTAAGAAAGGGGAGGGAAGAGAAGAAAGAGGAAAAACGGGAAAAACGATTGGAGAATGTAAAGTAGCATGTCTTTGTAGAGCAACTTCAGGCATCTGTAAAGTGAGACTGAGCACTGAGCAATATACTGACAATAGGAAATGAGATTCCAGCCTCAAATTTCAATTATACATGGAATGATAATAATCGAATAACGTAAATGTTATTTTTCACTTTGAGTCTTCTGGTGCAATTCCCTTTCACTATACTGAGTTCTTCATGACCTCTAAAATCATTTCATAAAGCGGTTCTATGGTTCCTGTTTAGTTTTAAATGTTGTAAGAAACAACTGTCTAGACTATCTGAATCGAATGGCAGTCCTATTTCAAGCTGTATCTCTGTGATATTTATAACAATTCCTTGTCATAATATACAGAGAAAATGCTGAAAAATTTTCATCCACAGATTTAGCTATGGAAATGCCTTTATTGTTTATTTGGTGTACCATAGTAAGCTTCATCAGCTACTGTATTTCAGAAAAGTAACTCATGTCTGCAACAAGCACTGTGTAATTCGTGTAGTACCTGAAACCCATATGTAAATCGTAGTGAAAGTTTAAAAATAATGTTGCACCACCTACCTTTAACCAAATTAAACCATCAAGTGGCTAATAATCTCGTTCTTTTAGTCACACAATCGGATTTGACTGAATCACGATTCTCTCTTAAGAGTCTGTGAGAATAGAAGTAGTTGTTCCCGTCAGTAACAGTTTAAACATTCAAACAGTGTTGCAAATTAAATTACAAAACAATCATAGGGATGTACACAACGCTCATATACAGCACACGGACCTGCAGAATGTGAGATCAAGCCAAGAGTCATCTGAGATTAGATCAGAATAGAGACACTGTACTCAAGTCACACAAGATTCAGGTAAAACAGAATAATTTTGCATCTCATACAGTTAGTAATATATACACCAGTGGCACCAATCATAATTTTATCTATGGGCTGGAATAAGTTGGCAGTCAATTAATTTTTGGGGAATCTCACAAAGCTTTTCTCCATTGGTATATATACTTTTTATTACTGGCAGAGAACTATTGAATGTGCCTGATCTTGTGTAATGGAAATTTTCTATATCATAAGGAGTGGATTTTAGTATTATTGAAGGTTATCCTTAATTTTTATTCTGTGAATAAACTTCCAGATTTCCAAATGGGTTGCAATATGTATAACAAATATCATTAAATAATAGATGTTTAAAGAAACAGTACGCTGAGAAGCAGTTCTTTCAAAGAAAACTCTATAGAGTTTACATTAAAAATTGTTAGTATAACACATGGAAAAATTTAGCTTGGTTTTGTAAGATGCCCCAGCATGTGACACCATATGACATAACAAAGTAAAAGTAAGCGAAGTGTGTTAATAAGTATTTAAAAGTGATGTAGTAAGTTGCTTTTAAGGGGAAAACGATATTTACATCTATTGTTAAGTATTAAACGTTAGTTACTGCAACGTGACAGTAATAGAATCATCACAGACGTATTAGAAGGACATAGCTGAAGTCAGTAAAAGCGAATACAAAGTGCGCAAATACTGTCATGAGAGCACTATATATGAATAAATGTGCTTCCAGCAACGTCGAATAGAAAATTCTACAAAAACTTATATTATTTGGATAAGGATACACAGCTGTGAAACACTGCGTGAGCAAATGTTCCACACAAGTAAGTACGGCAGTCCCTAAGGAAACATGAATAAACGTGTTCCACACAAGTAAGTACAGCAGTCACTAAGGAAACATGAATAAACGTCGCACTGTACCATTGACAATAAACAAAAGTTGGGTAATTGCTAATAGTTAATTAAATGTGTGTGCACTTATTATAAAAAAAGAAATTTTCACGCAGAATAGCATCAGTAAGTAGAAATTGCAATCTGACAAACAGTCATACACCCTGGTGATGACACACCACTTGTCTGTTAATGTGTGGGGCAGAGTAATCGATGGTTATCCTGGGATGCTATGTTTTGTAACATTTTTATAGCGTGCTTACATGCACTATGTGATGAAAAGTATCTGGACACCCCCAAAAACGTAAGTTCATATTAGGTGCATTGAGCCGCCATATACTGCCAGGTACTCCATGTCAGCTACCGCAGCAGTCATTAGACATCGTGAGAGAGCAGAATGGGGCGCTCCGTGGAACTCACGGACTTTCAGCATGGTAAGGTGTTTGGGTGTCACTAGTGTCGTAAGGCTGTTTACGAGATTTCCACACTCCTAATGTAAGTAGGCTGTTGGGCTGTTTAGGTTTTTTTAATGGTAACGCCACCTCTGTATGAAAATCACTGGCTGTGCTGTGTGCAGTCTGTGGCTGCTTTGCATTGTTGTAATAATCGCCATTGTAGTGTTAGGCAGCTGGATGTGAACAGCGCGTAGCGTTGCGCAGTTGGAGGTGAGCCGCCAGCAGTGGTGGATGTGGAGAGAGAGATGGCGGAGTTTTGAAATTTGTCATGAACTGCTATATTTATATATGATGATATCAAGGTAAATACATTGTTTGTTCTCTATTAATATCTTTCATTTGCTAACTATCCCTATCAGTAGTTAGTGCCTTCCATAGTTTGAATCTTTTATTTAGCTGGCAGTAGTGGTGCTCGCTGTATTGCAGTAGCTTGAGCAGCGAAGATTTTTGTGAGGTAAGTGATTTGAGAAAGGTATAGTTTAATGTTAGTCAGGGCCATTCTTTTGTAGGGAATTTTGAAAGTCAGATTGCGTTGCGCTAACAAAAATATTTTATGTCAGTTTAAGCACAGTCTCGTATATAATTGTTCAAAGGGGACGTTTCATATGGCGACCACCTGGAGAACAAGCCATTAGGGTGTGCCTTTCATCGCTAATGCGACACCCTCGTTACTTGAAAACATATGATTAATCGCACTTTGTGCTAATTACTGAAATGCTTATGAATTGATGGGAAATATTCGTACATCTGCACACCTGATTATGACAAGTGTCTTTCTCCGAGAGTTGAGTGCTACTGACTTACGAAATGCCACATGACTATTGAATGATATTTTTATGCTTTGCTTTTCGTAGTTGCTTATTTCACTTGATATCTGGTTTCCAGCTGTGTTGCAGCATTGCTTTTATAAAATGAAATGCATTTGCTAATGTGAACACTTTCTGTCAACAGATCTGTTAAATAATTATTTTATGATCCACATTCTTTAAAAAAGGAGCACTTGGAAAGGAAAGAACAATAAGAAGGAACTAATAACAGTAACACATAATTTTCTTTTCAAGTACATGGTAATATTTCTTTTTACAATCAGTTGTTGTGGTGCACCACTTTAATTACATAGATATTAAGATGTGAATATACATTTCCCTTATCTGCATTGTTGTTTTTACTGTAATATTTTTTCTGCTTGAGCTATGTCATGTTTTGATATAAGTTATTACATTTGCTGCTGCTAGCTTTGCCAATCTGATTTTTTGTCATTGCTGCTTGTGTTAATTGTTTTGTGCTGCTGCATTGCCTCATCCCTTAGTTTAGCATCTGAGCTCAGTAGATTTAAGTTAGCTTAAGAGGGGGTAGCCTCTAAGAGAATGAGTTGCGATGAATTGAAAGAAATGCATTGAGAAGTTATACGAAAAAAAAGTACAGAAAACAGGT
Source organism: Schistocerca serialis cubense (assembly GCF_023864345.2). NCBI lineage: Eukaryota > Metazoa > Arthropoda > Insecta > Orthoptera > Acrididae > Schistocerca > Schistocerca serialis. The sequence goes on from NC_064646.1 coordinate 17,604,339, forward strand.
TTAGGTAGGATTTTCTTGGAAATAAATGTTGCGGTAAGAAATGTGTGAACATATAAACACAGAAAGCATGCTTAGTTAGAATTTTTTTTGGTGGAAACAAAGGATGAAATAAGAGGAAAGATATATGAAGTTTTGGGTTGGACTGCAGTACCAAATGTTACACTGAAAACGAACCCTGTCCTTTCCTATTGGTGTTATCCCACTATGTGTGTGTGTACCCTTGTGTATTTGTTTTCTTCCTGTCTCTGTGTAGTTTCATAGAATTTTTTCTGCTTTTAATATTAAGCTACATTCACTATGATGAGGAATACTGTTATCCTCGAATATAATTGACATTTATAATATGTTATTTACTTTGTAAAGATGTTAGACATTATTAATTCTGTTCTGTTCAATGCTCATGTGTGAAGTTGATGTTTCGAAAGTTGCTCTGATCTTTTATGTATGTACTCATGTCATAATTCCACTGATGTATATGTTTATTTCTATTCTTTTGTAAAGCCTGTGTTACTACAAATGTTATATGTATTGTTATGTTCTTTAATGATGTATTTTGTACCTTTGTAATTGTATTTTCATATTCCAAAAACGTGAGTGCACAGGTGGTGGTTTATGGACTTGCTATATTCTCTGCAAGACTCTTTGATGGTGATTGTGCACCTGCACAGTCGCAACAGATGGCTGCTGGCCATTTCTACAAGGACTACAGTGGGTCTACACCTTTGCTGCCTCACCAGTACCATTATTTCTACAAGGACTGCAGTGGGTCTGCACCTCTGGTGGCCCACCAATACCGTAATCTCTACCAGGACTACAGTGGGTCTGTTCTGTGGTGACCTACCTACCAATATTCTTCAAAACTTCGAATGACTCTGCTGTGGGTTTGCTGCATTGTGGCCCATTACCTGTCAGCATGTCAAGAGTCAGCACTGTCTTTCCGTTGGAAGGACAACACTACTTCTTCAAGACTGCATGGAATTCCACTACTTCTGTGTGCAATTTCTTTTACTAATGAGACTTTGTGAAAAAAACTGTAATTACTGTTATGATGAATGATCAGGACTATCTTTATGGACTGTGAGAAAATTTTAGCTTTTGACCAACATTGTATCAATAAGTGTGTGCATTTGATTTATTTGTTATTGTAATTATGAAAAATTTTATCAAATCATTATTGGCCACTGCCCAAAAAGAAATTTGTAAAATTTTTTGTGGGGTGCATGGGGGCTATGTAAGTAGGCTGTTGGGCTGCTTAGGTTTTTTTATTGGTAACGCCACCTCTGTATGAAAATCACTGGCTGTGCTGTGTGCAGTCTGTGGCTGCTTTGCATTGTTGTAATAATCGCCTTTGTAGTGTTAGGCAGCTGGATGTGAACAGCGCGTAGCGTTGCGCAGTTGGAGGTGAGCCGCCAGCAGTGGTGGATGTGGGGAGAGAGATGGCGGAGTTTTGAAATTTGTCATGAACTGCTATATTTATATATGATGATATCAAGGTAAATACATTGTTTGTTCTCTATTAATATCTTTCATTTGCTAACTATCCCTATCAGTAGTTAGTGCCTTCCATAGTTTGAATCTTTTATTTAGCTGGCAGTAGTGGTGCTCGCTGTATTGCAGTAGCTTGAGCAGCGAAGATTTTTGTGAGGTAAGTGATTTGTGAAAGGTATAGTTTAATGTTAGTCAGGGCCATTCTTTTGTAGGGAATTTTGAAAGTCAGATTGCGTTGCGCTAACAAAAATATTTTATGTCAGTTTAAGCACAGTCTCGTATATAATTGTTCAAAGGGGACGTTTCATACTAAACATCCCTAGGTCCACTGTTTGCGATGTGATAGTGAAGTGGAAACGTGAACTGACATGTACAGCACCAAGGCTTATAGACCAACCTCGTCTGTTGACTGGCAGAGACCGCCGACAGTTGAAGACGATCGTAATATGTAAGAGGCAGACATCTATCCAGACCATCACACAGGAATTGCAAGCTGCATGAGGCTCCACTGCAAGTACTATGACAGTTAGGTCGTAGTTGAAAAAACTTGGATTTCATGGTCGAACAATCAAAGAGGAGCTATGCAGCTTATGGTATAAGGTAATATATATTAAAAGGAGGTCACAAGTAAATTAGAAAAGTTTCAAGAAGATTATGGTACAATAGTAACGATAGTTGACAAGAGAATGGAGAATACAAAGCTAACATCTTACAAAGCGGTATGTATCCCTACAGTATCAAACACAGATGAATACTCTACTTAGAATGACAACAGGAAAATGCAATCTGGTGGCATGAAATTTTTAAGGAATGTTAAAGAAATGAGACTGAGATCAAATATAAATCAATATTATTAGTCAGAAAATTCATATTTGACTATAATGCCCGAAGAAAAAACTAAAGCATGAATATATAAAGCGGACACATATTGTCAACAGCCCATGGGGGAAAAAAAAGAATGGTTAAAGAAGTAGATAACTATAAAATAATAGGAAACAGCTTTTAAGTCGACTGAGAAGCGCAAGGCTTCAGCGAATATAAAGTTACACACAAATAATTTTTTGTTGCACACAAATCTGAATACTGGTACAGATTTCAAGTAGCTGCTCCAGCTTCTGCTTTTCCTTCCCACTGGGGTCACATCCATTTTGACCCCAGCCTTGTTCGGTTATTCCTCTTGCAGTGCTGCATAGGAACGAATGGAGTTCTTAAATCACGTTTCTTAGAAGTCGGCGTAAGCCGCAAGCGATGTTGCGTGGGAGACCAGAACGGACTCCGCGCGGCGCAGCTGGGACGGCGGAAAGTAAAGCTCATCGTGGTGACGACTTGCTCCTGCCCCCTCCACCCTTTTCAGATCACCACCAGAGCGACAGATCAGCACTCCAAGGTCTGTGCCAGAGGCCGAAAGAGCATAAAAGAGCAAACGCCTAAAGGTGAAGACACGCAAGCAATCCACCAGCATTCTGCATAGATCTCTCTGCTGCACATCATCATCTTAACCAACATGAAGGCCGTAAGTATGGAACGACTTGTTGCTGCTACCTCTCAGTTTTGGGAAATCCCTCTGGTTTTATCTAGACAGTCCTTGTGATAGTACTTCTTTGTTTTTAACATTTACAAGGCCATAACCATTGCGATTACTCTGATGTAAGGGTTCATATTTAACTATCTCTTAGGGTTTCATGTATGAATACATAGCACATCTATGATCACTATGTACTTACCGTATTAGGTTCTGTCCACAAGCTCACTTTTAGTCTCTATTGCTCTTTTTACATCTTCATACTTCATTCTAGAAACAATACTTGAGATTTACCTAATCCATTTATCCACGAAATAGATTCTTCTAAATGTGCTAGTCCTACAATGTATGAAAGTGGGCTTATTTGGAAATCAGTAAGTAGATGAGATTTCCTGGCAGATCGGATATTGTGTGGGCGGGTACTGAGTATTGTCTGGATGGTTCCATAAGAGCATTCAAGGCGAAAGGCAAGATTTTAGTTCAAGTCCACGATCGCCATACACTTTTAATCTACTAAGAAGTTTCGTTCTAGTATATATATATATATATATATATATATATATATATATATATATATATATATATATATGCATCGCTGAGGATACAATCTAATCCCACACGAGAACCGAGAAAATTAGTCTCCGTTCCTACACTTCGAATGGACCCTAATCTTTTACCTTCTTCTTGTTTTCTCTGTAGGATGTAGGCAGCATATTCTTGCACATTAAACATCGAACACCAACTTCGCGAGAACTACATTACATTTTCATAACATTCATTGAATACTATGTTATAATTTTATAAAAATTCTCCTAACCCGTCAACAGATATAAGAGTTCTCATCGCCTACGCTGTTACTGGTTCTATGTTTCTGTCTCATTTCATATGGGGACATTAAGCAACATGGGTGGCTCCATAACTTACCACCGAGATCGTAATGAAATACTTTTAGATTCTGTACTTTTGCTCTGGGCATAATGGTGTATTTATCCACTTTTAAATGGAGACGTTATTCAGGCACGTAGTAGTTGTACTCGCCTTGTATTCCCGTATTCTCCATTAATCATGCAGAGGATACAGTTTCCTTGGGGATCTGGCGGACAATCCGACAGGAGCTCTGACCAATGTCATGACATTTTTGACCCATTAAGCATCCTTTAGGGACACGCGATGATATTATTGCTTTTGTTTTACATTTACTGTGGCTTATAATAAAATGATTTTATCATTCACGTACTCCCATATTCAGTCTCAGCATCGTATCTTCGTTATCATTCAACATCATGGCTTCAACAGAGTACGAAGTTTTTCTATTGCTGTACGACTCTTATGTACAAATACAGGATGACTCGTCGATGATGTTGCAAATTTTCAAAAATGATGAAAAAAGGTAAGTGAATCAATTTGAGGTGCAAGACCCCGGGCTGGGAACGACCTGGTCCTGACAGTGGAATACGAATTGCTAGAAGAACTGCCTGGTAACAAAGGCTATAAGATGCGTAGCTCATAAACTATGAGCACTTTTTTATCTTCAGTACAGCGAAACAAAGCACTTCTACTGCAAGCTCTTTGAAATCCGCACCTTTGGACTTCGTAGTATCGACGAAAACAAGAAAAAACCCCAGGAAATATAGGCTCCAAAACCAATTCCTTAGTAGCTATGGGCGCTTATTCAATAGAAGATAGGTGTTTCAAAGCAGTGAAAATAAACTGCTCATATCCTTTATGGTACGCACCTTAGAGGCCATGGTTATAGGGCATTCTCTTCTTGCTTCGGTCCATAATAACACCTTTGAAAGTTGCCTACCCTACAATCTTAGTAACAACTGTATCAGTACTTGTACTGCATTGTAAGAAGTATCACATCGATTCTCGCTTAGAACTTTCTGCCTGGTTGTTTCGAGACCAGAGTCCTTACCTAAAATTTATACATTTACCCTTCTTCATCGTCCCTGGAAGTTTTTAACATCACCAAAGACTCATCCTGTATCTGCAAGATAGTAGATGCAGGTAAATAAACACAATCTCCCATCCTACATTGGATATGCTATGTCGTCGACTGATAACCAAGATACGACTATATTATATATGCAGATTCAGGACAGACAAAAATTCTGTATCGTATGACGATAATAAAATGAAAGGATGAATCAATTTTCAACAAAAAACCTCTTTTAACAATGAAAATGTCAGTTCTACAATAGGAAAACTATACATCTGTTTTTGGCGTTATTTGGCATTTAGAATGAAATAAATACAATGGCTAACATAAACATGCTCAGTGTATTTACTTATAAATGTTGTCTGAATTATTTGTTCATGTATGTCTTTTCGCTGACTAGTAGATGGCGACGTTGCGAATTGTTTGGACGAAACATTTCCTTGTTACATTTTAACGTAGTTTATCAAAGAAACTTTGTAAACAAAATCTGCAACGAAGTGTTCTTTTGCCGGTAATAAAATTATTGACTGCTTGTTCCGCACGGGATTAGCCGAGCGGTCTAGGGCGCTGCAGTCACAGACTGTGCGGCTAGTCTCGGCGGAGGTTCGAGTCCTCCCTCGGGCATGGGTGTGTGTGTTTGTCCTTAGGATAATTTAGGCTAAGTAGTGTGTAAGCTTAGGGCTGATGACCTTAGCAGTTAAGTCCAGTAAGATTTCACACGCTTGTCCCGCTATTCTGATACCAGAGTACGACCCTGTATTTCACGGATGGTATCTCATAAGCCCCTTTAACGTACCTGTAGTGGGGTAAGGCCAAGTGACGTGGAGTTCGTTTTCTGTCTAGCGAAAACAGACAACTGTTTGACAATGACGTCGTTAACCATTCCAATCTCTTCTGTCGACGTCTAATGTGAGTCACCCTTAAAAATGTACTTTTTGGCCAGCAGGTGTTCGCCTTGGTGATCCTGTGTGTGGTGGCTGCCGCCAGCGCCACTGAGGTGTCAGCCAGTACCATCACCAGCCAATGGCCACATGAGATCGAGCAGCACCAACCTAGGGACAGGCGTGACACCGGAAGTGAGTGGAGTGCATGGGGTGAATTTTGGCGGCAACAGCTTCAACCCCAGTGTGAACAGAAACAACAGATACCAACACCGAGTTCGCTGTACCAATCAGGGATCACCATGCCATGGCTAATCCCTTGAAGTCTAATCCAGCAGCAATCCCAGTGCTGTCGACTGCTCTTCAGGCGGTGTCTGCCAACAGATGATTCACTCTATGAAATTTTGTACACTAACGTATGTGAAAGGATGTGTCCAGTTTGTTTGAATAAATTTTTGCCTGTGAGAGCATAGTGAAATATTTTTTCATTTTTCACGTCTCAGTTTGAGAAACAATCGTCCTTTTTTATTGACTTGTTCCTGAATTGCATGCTCCACTATTAAAACAAGCGTAAATCTCTATGAAACCAGTTACACTTGAATGAAGAGCCATCACCAAGCTTCATTTGAGCATTCATCCAGGAGAGAATTAGTATGCACATAGTGTAACATCTATACATTTGTATGTGCTCACATCCACAAAGATATACGGGAACAGGAGAGAGGAGTAGCGAGATAAAAAATGAGAATCTCATAGAGATTATAAGGGGAGCTAACACAGGCTGTAGGAGGTGAAAATTAGTGTGAGGAAGATACAGAAGACCTCAGAGGCATAGAAAACATAAAATAGAGAGACATAATAGGAATTCTGATTGGTTCGAGAGAGGGGAGGGAGCGTAAGTGGGAGAAAGGAAGGAGTTAGAATGGGGAGGGACGAGAAGAAGGCAGCAAAATGCAACGGGAATGTAGAGTAGCATACCAACATTATAGTTCGTAAGCAGAGAGAGAGAGAGAGAGCACTGCGCAGTAGACTCATAGTAGAAAACGTGATCCTTGTCTCAAAGTTCATTCTTATACCGGCTTACGAGTGGATGACATGAACGTCATCATTTTCTTGCAGTCGCCAGAGCGCAGTTTCCTTCCACTATTCTGAATGTTTCAGGACCACTAGAATAAGTTTTGAAGGTGGACCTATGATTCGTTTTTAGTTTTAAATTTTATTAAAAATCAGCTAATCTGGATTCACTTATTGCGTTATGTGCAAATCGAATGACAGTCCATTTTTAAGCTGTCACTTTGTGATAACGTATTTAAAACAAAGCCTTATCTGACAAACTCTTCGTCCACAGATTTAGGAATGGGAAGTTCCTTATTACTTAAAAAATACAGATCCATCACCGTCTTTTAATCAGATTAAACCGTTCTGTCGTCAATTATGTTGTAGTTTTAGTCACACTATCGATTTCAACTCAATTACGACTCTTTCTGAACAGTACGTGAGAATGAAGTATTTGTTCCACCCTGTAACAGTTTAAGAAGGTTCAAAAATCGTAGAAAATTAAATTAAATAACAATCATAGGTACATTCAGTACACCCACATAATGTGAGATTCAATGAAGAGTAGGCTCAGATTAGATCAGAATAGATACACTGCTTTGAAGCTGTGCAAGATTAAGGTAAAAATAGAACTTTTATCTCATATCGTTAATTATATATGCATCAGTTGTGCCCAATAAGAATTTCATCAATGAGGAGGAATAGGATGGCTGTAAATAAATCTTTAGGAATCCTCTGAAATTTTGCTCAATTAACAGGTAAACTTTCAATAATGGGTGGATAACTACTGAATCTGCGTATTTTGTGGATAATGGAAGCTTTTTGTATGAGAAAGTGTGGATTTTAGCTTCCATGGAGATTAAGCTTCATACTGATCTCGTAAACCAAGTTCCAGATTCCGAAAATTGTTACAATACTTACAACATTTTTCATTAAAGAATGGATATATTGAGAAAAGTACACTAACAATATGATGTATAATTTACACAAAAAAGTATTTTTACTACACCTGGAAAAGTTTAACTTGATTTTACACATATGAGGCCATATGACATTAAGGAGTGAAAATAAGCGAAGTGTGTTCAGACGTAATTAGAACTGACATACTAGGATACTTTTTAGAGAATAGTGATATTTTTAAAAAAAATCTTTATTACAAACCATAATAATCATACAATATTAACCCACTTCCTTATCTCATTAGTGGGTCATAATAATTATAAACTGGTACTTATATTGCAGCTAGTTACAATTTTCAGGTGAGCTACAGTTAGTGTTACATACAATGGGCATTTAATGTCTAGTACTTAGGGCTTATATCTATTTCTTATAAGTAATTCCTATCGACTGCAGCGTCACATGTGTGCCAGTGAGAGATATAAACCTACTTTTGACAGCCTTGCTCATCGAACTAAACCCGAAGAGCGTGCCCCTGGCACAGGGCAGGCCACGATGTTGATCCGCTGCAGTTCCCTAGCATAATTCCCTAAACTAAGTCCTACAAACTAACTTGTACTACGTCATTTCCGGTGCATGTCCCTATCGGTAGCATTGAACCCCACTCCCCCTAATCCTGCACGTGGCGGATTCCAACTATGATGGAAAGTCGGCCAGTACACGCACAGGCGGTATGGGAATAGGGCTCTGGACGCAATCAGTGTTGGTTGTCTTAGTTATTCAGTTCATGTCCCTCAAGTATTCTGTTAAAACTTTTCATGATACCTCGTTGGCCAATGTATTTAGCATTTGGAAAATGTCCTCACGTCTAAGCAGTTTATAACACTTCTGTCCACTACTGCTGTAGCATAAACTTAAAGTTGGAAGCAGGTCGTGAAATGAAACCCTCTTGTTAAAGTAATTATGGTATAAAGCAACAGAGCAGTGTTACCCTCTGAGAGGAATTTTGTTATGTTGACCGTGTTGTACCTAACGGAGGTGGCTTATCGGAAATGAAAGTCAGAATTAGGTAAATATTTGAACAGTAACAAACAAAATTTTGCCTATCTGCACTGTTGAACTGATAAAGAAAACGGTCGCCAGCCTAACTAGACAAGAGAATGATTAACATTCTCGTTCAAGAAAGTAGGTATGAGTAACTTTAATGGATAAACACAACCTATACTTGGCCACACGCGAGTGCAATGAACTCTGACACATACATATGTTTACGTTAAGATTGAAGCTAACAACTGGAGCACAAACTATTTGCAAAATTATAACAGATACTGAAACACACTATTACTTTCAGGGCTTACACAAACTGAATGGTCGTTGTAACGTTATTATTACTATTCACAGAAGAATCATTAACTGGATATAGGTTAAGTCTCTCTCAGTTAAATACTTTACTATTTAAAATGAAAGTTAATTGGAATCCACTAACAGGTTGCTTCTCACTATCATTTGAATAAAGAAATTATGGTTTTCATAATTAGTGGTCTTTCCCTTACTTGTTACAGAGCATTAACACAATAGACAAATTGTGGATCCTGTTATACTATTAATATGCACTTCTAATACACAAGAGAGACAAACACTTAGCAAACATGAGTATATAACGTTTCGCAACTACAGTTTTCCACTTTTACTACAATGAGAGACAAAATTAACATATATGTAAGATGCTGACTCACCTTCTGCGATTTACAACAGGCAGTAATGTGATCATTTACTAAGCAAACCTTTATAAGCCTCCGTCTTAAGAACTTTTAATTTGAAGTTGGCGACAACACATTAATAAGCAGTTTTAATAGGAAAATTATATTTCAGCAAGCATCATTAACTTTAACTCACTCTTTTGCCACATTAACTTTAACTTTCTTTTTACTATGTTCAAGAGGCATCAATTAGCAAAACACTGGGCTTTAATGTTCTTTCAGTAAAGACACTCGGAAATCACTTTAGTTCAAACGGAGAGGAACCTGAGAGGTGTTATGAGGAGGAGAAAAATCGAGGTAGATACATAAATTCAGATATAAATTACCTTATATTTGAGCACACTAACACATCCATTAAGCTGATCCTTCACTGTACATCATTATAGTATTGCGTTACAGTGACTGCGCAACGTGGTGGCAACTGCATGTTGGTAGGTGGATTCGCAGGCAGAACTGCTGGACTCTGGCCCTTCTTGGTGGCGATGATGAATACCAAATCCAGAATCGTTCCAGCTATTTATCCATCCATCCGAGGCATTGGAAAGTAGCAGAAAAGCCTCTCTCGGAACCAGCACACTATGCATCTTTTACATGGCAGTGCACAGTTTGGTAGCTCGTCACCGACTCGTAGCTCATCCCTGACTGACTCTTGTTCCACCTTTTCTACCTAGACCAACCACAAATTGCGCGCGCTACACAGTTCCGTTCCCGGGGGGAACCACTACACTTTTTTCATATGCATAACTAAGAATCCTAAGTGAAGGTCAGCAATTTACATAACAGCCACCAAATACGTTAAATAAAACAGAACATTTGCACATATTGACATTTCTACAAAAAATTATTTACACAGGAATTACAGTTATATACAGTAAGTTTTGTTCATTCCAAATGGGACAAATAATTTAAGTGACAGATACACTACTTTGCATAGAATCAAGCCATGACATCAAAGTTTTAAACAAAGGAAAGACTATACAATTTGATGTTATTGATTCAATCAAAAATATTTACAGAAGCTTAATGATGCAATATTAAATGAAACAATAGCAAAATAAATCAGTAGAGCACTAGAGTTATGGTGTTACACATGCCCCATGTTTCACTGAAGTTTCCCGTAAGGAACACTTCAAGGAAACATCCATAACACCTAAGCAGCGTTGGGTACAAAAAAAAAAAATTATTCCATTCTACTTCAGTTGGGACAAAAAAATACACGTATTACAGACACACAGTATCTGCACTAAGGAATTTCATACACTTCTTCCAAAAACATTTTCAAAATGAAGCATTTACAGTAATTTTCATCCACAGACTGGTTTAAGGAAACTAATTTTGCATCGTTACACAAGTTATCTTTAAGCATGTTCATTTCTTACACATACAGTTGAAGCAACAGACAAACAGTAAACAAATAATCTGCATATTAGTAGAACATGTACAGCCTTCAAACAAACAAAAAATAATACACATATACAACAACACAGGACATTCTAACTCTACAAAACAGAAATTTGTCTTTCAATATTTTCAAAGTATGTAAATATTCACAGACACATAAGCTCAATCATGATCACAGTACATTTTACAAAGTTCAGCATTAAATGAAATGTTGAAAATTTCAGTTTGCATTCACATATGTACAAATTTTTACACAAAACAGCTATGAGAACTTTTTCCAACTGATTCCTTAAACACAAAAGTAACTTTTCAAGGTTTTTGTTTCAAAATTTTTCACTTTAAAGCTGCTCTTCATTAATAGCAGTCCAAAATGTTTGCTGCACATAAACACACTAACCTATTCAGAACCTATCTTTAATCATCACTGCTGTGTTGTTAAAACAAGACAGTCCAAAACTTTAATCTTTTCCAAAACACCTAGTATCAAAAAGATCTACATCCATTTGAATAAGAATGCATATATATTTAATAATAACTTTTCACTGGCTTCAATAAGAATAGTCAGTTCATAACACATTGACCAACAAACCTATGTTACTTCACTGCTTGCCTCAGCACTGGCAGTCCATGTTACACATTCTGCCAATTATTGGTTTGGCAGTCTTTGTACATAAACATTCAGGCACAAAAACACAATCTAGATTAAGAACACTAAATAACACGTTTTTAAATTAACACACTGCCCCGTCCTCTAGGTTTGGCAGTTCGTAAGCACTTATCAATTCCTTGCCCCACATTGGCAAGTCCTTTGGCTACTGCTCACATAGCATTTTAGGTAGTTCTCATCCTGAGGACCACAGCATTTTTATTGTTTTGTCTTGTTCCACTGCCAAACAACATATTTTTGAGCAGTTTATTGACATCATTTCCAGGTTTTTCCATCATTATGTCACAGCTTTGTTACAAATTTCATTAACGGTATAAAACATGAAACCTGTAACTTTGAAATAGTAACTAGACACTGGTAACAAAATAATTTCTTTTCAAATGACAACATCAGGTAACACACATCATTAATTGAGAAAATTTTAAATGACATTTTTGGTATAATGACAATGTTAAGGAGTTATTTGAAAGTTCCACATTTGAGGTTTTTCCCGCTCTTTCTTACTCAGTAACATTCCTTTTAAAGTAAACATTCAGTTTAATTACACATTTAGGTAACCAAATATGTCAAGATCAAAACAATAATTCTACATCCTACTGCAAGTGATTTCTGCCTATTTTTTGTGGTACTAGACACTTACCTCTCATATCTGTTTTACATACATTAGTCAGATTCATCTCCTCAGTTTTTGACACACCGGTTTTTCAACATCATAATTATCCCTATTTTCAGAAGGAAAACATTTACATTCAGTCATATTATAGTATTCATTTACCTTGTTTTCAGTATTCTTACCTTTTCTCATCCATATTTCTCTTTCCCATAACTTTTCCTTTACATTTTTCCTTTACTATACCCACTATATTTTCATTATTCTAGGTCATTTTCTAGTGTAACCAATTTAATTATTCATTTACTTATCCACAAACAATACGCAGTATCTTACCTTATTTCGACACTTTTCAGTTTACTCTGATAGAGAAGAAGGAGAGAAGATAGTAAAAGTTCTGAATGATGAAGAAGGTTGGCAGCGTGAAAAGAAACAGAAGCAGTGCTGGCAATGACTCGGGTTCCTGGTGCTCGTCAGGCGCCTGACAATGCAAAGAAAGCATGTCCCCTGAGGGTTCCACATTTCATTCATCATTGGTTTCTGTGGACATACAACTTCAAGTCAACTATATTTCTAACTCCTAAATGCTTCCTTGACCTAGGGTACTCAAGAAAATAAGCATTTGCATGTGGAGTTCCTTGCACTTCAAAAGGCCCATTGTAAATGTATTTGAATTTAGAAATTTCATTATTAATTTCACCAGATTTTTCATGGGTCTTCACTAAGACATAATCTCCAAGCTTAAATTTAGTTGTTTTAAGGTCATTATGATTACTTTTGGATCTAGCAGTCGCTTTCTCTTTCATTCTTTTCTTAACTAACTCTTTTTTCTCATGCAAGTTAATTCCAACAATAGGTGGGAATTGCAAGGTTTCTTGAATAATACTTTTATTTTTATGGTCCAACAGAATTTCTTCAGGGGTAAAACTGGTGGTTTCATGGTATAAGGTGTTCATGGTCTTTTCAAAGTCACTTACAAATCTGCCCCAAGCCTTATGGTTATGGTGACAGTAGGTTCTACCTAACCTTCCTAACTCACGTATATATCTTTCAACAGGGTTACTAGCTGGTTGGTAAGCTGAAATATATTTAACTTGAATATCATGTTGCTTCATGCCTTCCTTCCAGATTTTTGAGATTAATTGTGGTCCACAAAACTGCCTTAGGTTTACCGACAGTGTTAAAATACTCAGTCATCTTGCTAAAGACTGCTTTAGCAGTAGCTTTCCTGATTGGATATAATTTAATAAATTTAGAGAACACTTTCAACACTACAACAATGTAAGACCAGTTACCTGAGGTTTTAGGTAAAGGACCATACAAATCCACTGACAGTAATTCTAATGTGTGCTCTGGTACTGTATTCTGCATGAAACCTTGATTTACTCTATTTTCTACTTTTGCCCTCTGACAAACGTCACAAGATCTTATTCTATCAGCAATTTTCTTAGTAGCACCTACATTAATCATGACCACATCACTCAACTTTTCAATACACTTTTTGGGATCACAATGCCCTAAGGCAAGATGAAAATAATCAATCACTTCAGTCTCAAATTGCCTAGGTCAACACACCTTCCATTCTTCAGTACTGCTATTCTTTCTCCTGTATAAAACTCCATTAAATATCCTGTAAAATTTGCTGATTTGTGGGAAGTTAGGGTTACTAAAATTTACTTTCACTGACTTCCATATTTCATCCTCATTCTGGTGGAACCTCATGCTTTTGCAGATTTGCTCAATTCTTTTCCTACCTGGAAGCTCCTTAATATATCTTATATGAAATTTGCCATCTTCATTACATTCCGTTGGTAAGTTGTTCATACCCTCAGGCAAGTGTGACAAAGCATCAGCTATGTAGTTGTCACTACCTTTAATATACAATATCTCATAGTCAAACTGTTGTAAGTAAAGGGCCATCAACTCAACCTGCCTTTAAACAGTGGACAGTTTTTCAAAGAGGTTAGTGCCTTGTGGGCTGTATGAATTATAGTTTTATGTCCTCATAAATAAATCCTAAATTTCTTTAATCCCCAAATGATTGCTAAGGCCTCTTTCTCTGAAATAGTACAGTTTTTCTCATATTTAGTTAAAGTCCTACCAGCAAAAGCAATGATCTTATGTTCTGTTTCCCCAGATTCTGTGTTTTCCTGAAATATTTCAACACCAATACCATAAGCACTACTGTCTGTAATCATGTGGAATAGCTCACTTAAAACTGGATGATGTAAAATGTTTTCCCTTACTAACTCAGTTTTCAAATTTTCAAAATCTTTCTGACATTCAGACGTCCAAACATATACACTATTTTTCTTCAACAAGCTATTCAAATGTGGGATGTTAAAAGCTTTCCCCTTCGCAAATTTGCGGTAAAACCCACAAAGACCTAAAAATGCTTTTAATTGTTTCCTGTTCTTTGGAGGAGGGCACTTTTCAATAGCATTAAGCTTTTCTGGGTCTTTGCAAATTCCAGATGTGGTTATTATGTGTCCTAAAAATTTAATTTCTTGTCTCACAAATTTACACTTTTTTAACTTTAAAGTCATGCCCCTGCTTGAAGTGCATTAAGGGTTTTGTTTAACATGTCACAATGCTCCTCCCAGTTATCAGTAGCAATCAATAGGTCATCTACATATACAGTTAATCTGGCATAAAGTTCTTTTCCTAACACAGAATCCAAAGCCCTAATGAAAACAGAAACAGAGGTATTTAAACCAAATGGTACAACTTCGTATTGGTAACATTTTCCTGCAAACAAGAAAGCTGTATATTTCCTAGAAACTTTGTGTAATGGGATTTACCAATATTCAGCAGTGAGGTCTAAACTAGTTAGATATTTTACATTGTGGAACTTTCGTAATAAATCATCTAAGGTTTCAGGTCTGTCTACTTCTATCCTGACAATTTTATTCAGTGTCCATGCATCAATGACTACTCTTACGCCTCCATCCTTCTTATTGACTATAATAAGTGGACTATTGTATTCACTATTGCTTCTCTCTATTACCCCCCATACCAACATTTTATCATTTTCAGCTTGTACTGCTTCTTTCTTAGCTATAGATATTGGATATGGTCTGACAAAGAATGGTTCATGTTCCAGGACATCCATACGGTATTCAAAGTTATTTACGACACCTGGTTTATCAGAGAACACTTCCTTATTATTATTCAAGATATTAAATAAATCTTCTTTCTGTTCATATGAGATTTGTTGGAAAACATCAACAATTTCCCTAAAGCTGTCAGTTTTTTGACCATCCTGCAATAAATATTTCACATGGTATATTTCGTGTAGTTGGGATAAACCATCATTTTCAGATTCTATTTTTAACAATATAGGTTCTACATTAATATCTTGGACCTGGTTGTCACCTTCAAATTTAATTTCTATTGTTTCGGTTTCCCTATTAATCTTAACAGTTCCACTACCACAATCTAAAATTACTTTTTCCTTGTCCAGCCAATCAATACCTAGAATCATTTCAGCACTTAGTTCGGGGACCACTAAAAAATCATATTCAAATTTTTGACTTCCTATTTCAAAGTCCATCAATTCTTGTTTTTGAATGGGCTTGCTGGACCTACCAGTAGCTCCTACAATTTTTACTCCACTCACAGACATTATTACTAATCCCGGTTTACATGAAATATGATCAAAGAAAGATTCTGATTTGGCACTGATTTGGGATCCTGTGTGTAAAAGCATTTGCAATCATGTTATATATGTTTACAGGTATTGTAGTTTGTTTCATTATTCTGTGTTCCTTTTCCTCATGTTCTTTCCATAACAGATCCTGTTCAACCATAATGTCTTTCCAGGAAATATTACCTACTGATTTCTGTTGTGTATCAGGTGGCTTTTTGGGTTTGTTGACCTCTACATCTTTACAGATCTTCAACAGTTCACGTTCTACTATGTTTATATCTGGAAGTTCTTTAGGTTTCTGTAAATCTATTTCTTTCATTCCATTAAGCAAAGCTTGCCCTAATATAAAGTCATCTGGCGGCTTTTTCGGTTTTGTTTCAGTTATGCATTCCGGATTCTGCTTTGAAAAGATGTCATTAACTTTTTCGTAACCTCTTTCTGTAAAGGTGTAATTATATTTGTCTACCTCCGAAAACTCATCTGTCTCTGAATCTGTAGTCTCTCCTTCGTCTGAGCTATCACTAGGTTCTATTTCGTTATCAGATTCGAGCAGGAAAGCAACTTTTAAACAGTGAGGCAGATTATCACCAGATGTTTCAGCCACTTCGTTTTTCGACTCATTTTCTACACAATGCACATCGTTTGAACACTCAGGCAGTTTAGCTGTATCACTTTGAACGATTTCAGCCTCAACTTCATACTTAGTATAATCGTCATATAGAATGAGATTTTCACTCTGCAGCGGAGTGTGCGCTGATATGAAACTTCCAGGCAGATTAAAACTGTGTGCCCGACCGAGACTCGAACTCGGGACCTTTGCCTTTCATGGGCAAGTGCTCTACCAACTGAGTTACCGAAGCACGACTCACGCCCGGTACTCACAGCTTTAATTCTGCCAGTACCTCGTCTCCTACCTTCCAAACTTTACAGAAGCTCTCCTGCGAACCTTGAAGAACTAGCACTCCTGAAAGAAAGGATATTGCCGAGACATGGCTTAGCCACAGCCTGGGGGATGTTTCCAGAATGAGATTTTCACTCTGCAGCGGAGTGTGCGCTGATATGAAACTTCCTGGCAGATGAAAACTGTGTGCCCGACCGAGACTCGATCTCGGGACCTTTGCCTTTCGCGGGCAAGTGCTCTACCAACTGAGCTACCGAAGCACGACTCACGCCCGGTTCTCACAGCTTTACTTCTGCCAGTACCTCGTCTCCTACCTTCCAAACTTTACAGAAGCTCTCCTGCGAAAATTGCAGAACTAGCACTCCTGAAAGAAAGGATATTGCGGAGACATGGCTTAGCCACAGCCTGAGGGATGTTTCCAGAAAGAGATTTTGACTCTGCAGCAGAGTGTGCGCTGATATGAAACTTCCTGGCAGATTCTGGAAACATCCCCCAGGCTGTGGCTAAGCCATGTCTCCGCAATATCCTTTCTTTCAGGAGTGCTAGTTCTGCAAGGTTCGCAGGAGAGCTTCTGTAATGTTTGGAAGGTAGGAGACGAGGTCCTGCCAGAAGTAAAGCTGTGAGTACCTGGCGTGAGTCGTGCTTTGGTAGCTCAGTTGGTAGAGCACTTGCCTGCGAAAGGCAAAAGTCCCGATTTCGAGTCTCGGTCGGGCACACAGGTTTAATCTGCCAGGAAGTTTCATATCAGCGCACACTCCGCTGCAGAGTGAAAATCTCATTCTGGAAACACCCCCCAGGTTGTAGCTAAGCCATGACTCCGAAATATCCTTTCTTTCAGGAGTGCTAGTTCTGCAAGGTTCGCAGGAGAGCTTCTGTAAAGTTTGGAAGGTAGGAGATGAGGTACTGCCAGAAGTAAAGCTGTGAGTAGCGGGCGTGAGTCGTGCTTCGGTAGCTCAGTTGGTAGAGCACTTGCCCGCGAAAGGCAAAGGTCCCGAGTTCGAGTCTCGGTCGGGCTCACAGTTTTAATCTGCCAGGAAGTTTCATATCTGCGTACACTCCGCTGCAGAGTGAAAATCTCATTCTGGAAACATCCCCCAGGCCGTGGCTAAGCTGTGTCTCCGCAATATCCTTTCTATCAAGAGTGCTAGTTTTGCAAGGTTCGCAGGAGAGCTTCTGTAAAGTTTGGAAGGTAGGAGACGAGGTACTGGCATAGGGAAAGCTCTGAGTACCGGGCGTGAGTCGTGCTTCGGTAGCTCAGTTGGTAGAGCACTTGGCCGCGAAAGGCAAAGGTCCAGAGTTCGAGTCTCGGTCGGGCACACAGTTTTAATCTGCTAGGAAGTTTCATATCAGCGCACACTCTGCTGCAGAGTCAAAATCTCATTCTGGAAACATCCCCCAGGCTGTGGCTAAGCCATGACTTCGCAATATCCTTTCTTTCTGGGGTGCTAGTTCTTCAAGGTTCGCAGGAGAGCTTCTGTAAAGTTTGGAAGGTAGGAGACGAGGTGCTGGCAGAATTAAAGCTGTGAGTACCGGGCGTGAGTCGTGCTTCGGTAACTCAGTTGGTAGAGCACTTGCCCATGTAAGGCAAAGGTCCCGAGTTCGAGTCTCGGTCAGGCACACAGTTTTAATCCGCCAGGAAGGTTCAATCGTCATATACTTCGATAACCTTCGTATCATTTTCTTCTATGCTATCATTCTCAGACAATCGTGCGAAATATCTACTAGACCCATCTACATCAGAGCCACAAAACCTCTTTCTATCAACAATAATTTCATCTGCACTGCTTGTAATATCATGTTGACTAACGTCCTCCTCTACACCGTTTTCTCCTATTTTTAATTGTGCACACGTCTTTTGCGTGGCATATTCTACCTTCCTTTCTTTATTCATTATAACCTCCCCTATATCTACGTCTTTTACCTCATACACATCATTAACAGTACCAATTTTCCCCTTTTCACTCGCCTTTTCTGGCTCCCTTTCATTCTTTAATAAAGGCTTTTCGCACGGTTCCGATACTGAGTTATCCATCTCATATGACATATTACTTTATTTCCATTTTTACATTCATCTACTACTGAAACCGGGCAACGGAAGTGTCCGATCCCGGCTCTTCTGTTTCTCTCTCCGACAACCATCTTGTTCTGACGTCTGCCATTTGTGTGTGCTGCCAAGTGCAATGTACGTTGCTCCGGCAAGCGCTGCCCCGAGCACAAACGGTCACGTGACTTCGCACTGGGAACGCCACTATGTATCACTCCGCGCCCGTCTTCTATAGGCGCGTCCTTAACCTTCCTGCTTGTATTTTACATCTTTCCTTCTCGAATTTATTATTTGACGTCTTTTCTTTGGGCCCAAAACCGGTTTCCGTGTGAATCCGGCCCATAGCACACGCGGTTTTCAGTTTTCCATTTCGTCTCTAGTTTGGAAATTCCGCGCCATGTATCCTCTGCCGCGCGTCGTATAATTTCCCCTACCTCTCGCACGACCTCTTTGAATCGTGTTTACACGAAATCTATAGTTTTCAGGTCGTTCGTTTTCCTCATTACTTTCTCGCAAATAATTGTTGTTATTGTGGGGACGGGTCTCGCGATTTCCTCGCCAGTGATCTTCATCCTCTACCCTTTCCAAGAACGCAGAAAAACTTCTGTGGGTACTCCCAACATATCGTTTAGAATCCTCAGGCAGTTTCTGCCAAAGAACCCAAACGATCTCGGCTTCAGTCCTTCTTGCTTTTAGGTGTATCAGTTTTCTATACCACGATTCGCAAAACTCTTTCATGGTTTGTCTACCCCAGGTATCATACAGCCTGGCCATTAGGAACTCACGCCACAACTGGTCTTGCTTTGTTCCGACCAGTATTCGTCAATAAATTTTTGCTTAAAGTTTTCAAAAGACATCTGGTCAGTATCCAGATTCAGCCCCCACCTTTTTGCTTCTCCCGTTAAGGCACTGATTACCACATTATTTTTTTCCTGGTCAGATAAATATTCAGGAAAGTTTCTTTCGCAATTCTTCACAAAATCTAGGGGATGCCATCCATAATGCTTCTTTGCAGGGCCGAATTTTTCCTCGTCCTCTAAGATTTTACTGAAAGGCATTTTTTCCGTAAAATGTGTAGGTCCAGATTCTATTTTTCTTTCCAAGTCATACATTTGGCCTTGGATTTGTGAAGTGTTATGTTCACACTTCTTTTCACAAGTAACAACCTGTTTGGTTAATTCTCTACTTGTTTCTGTTACAGATTGTTTAATCTGTGCAAATCCCGCATTACATTCTGTTTGTATTTCGGATTTAATACCGAATATCTTTTCGTCCACTTTAATAATGACTAAGGGCTCTATTTGATCTTGAATTTTAATTACCTCAGTGTCAAATCTTTAATTAATGTAATCAATTTGTCCTTGTACATTGACAATATTGCCATTGATGACAGTAACTTCGCTTTTAATACTTTTGATTTCATTACTCACTGTTCCTAGCCTTGAGTTGACTTCTTCAATTTGTTTACTAATTCTGGTACCCTGCATTTCGATTTGTTTACATTTGTGCTGCATTTTGTTGCCCCAGTGCTGCGATTTGTGCATTAATATTGTCATTTTGCGCAGACAATATTCTAAGCAAGTCAGTCAGATCTAGTGTCTTTTCACTTTTAGATCCTACTGCCTTTTCGTGTGCAGATCCTACACCCCTTTCTGGTTTTGGTGATTCAAACATATCGCTCGATTCAGCAGCATAGCCACTGTCTTTGACAACATCGCCTACCTTGTCTTGCTTAGTACGCGCGACGTTCATAGCGTCTATCTATTTATTTACCTCCGCGTGATAACATACGTAATTTAACTCACGCATAATGCCATCTGTTGGTGCGCTGCCTGAAATGCTCTCTATTGCATTCTGTTCTCGCGTGTCTAAATTTGTTTCTAGTTTCCTGTCCATTTTAATTACTGTTAAGTATCGATACCTTTTATTTTCAATTTAACCTGAACATTCACTACCAGTTCTGTCAAATAAGTTACAGGTTCGTGCCGCTGGACGTTATGTTCCCTCAATGTTTGTAAAATGCTAACTACTAATAATTTTTTCCGTCTGTAGGTGCAAAGTGAACAACGTCCTGTCACGGTCGCCACTTATAACACTTCTGTCCACTACTGCTATAGCATAACGTTAAAGTTGGAAGCAGATCTTGAAATGATACTATCTTGTTAAAGCAATTATGGTATAAAGCAACAGAGCAGTGTTACCCTCTGAGAGGAATTTTGTTATGTTGACCGTGTTGTACCTAACGAAGGTGGCTTATCGGAAATGAAAGTCAGAATTACGTAAATATTTGAACAGTAACAAACAAAATTTTGCCTATCTGCACTGTTTAACTGATAAAGAAAACGGTTGCCAGCCTAACTAGGCAAGAGAATGATTAACATTCTCGTTCAAGATAACAGATATTAGTAACTTTAATGGATAAACACAACCTAAACTTGGCCACACGCAAGTGCAATGAACTCTGACACATACATATGTTTACGTTAAGATCGAAGCTAACAACTGAAGCAAAAACTATTTGCAAAATTATAACAGATATCGAAACACACTATTACTTTCAGGGGTTACACAATCTGAATGGTTGTTATAACGTTATTATTACTATTCACTGAAGAATCATTACTGGATATAGGTTAAGTCTCCCTCAGTTAAATACTTTACTATTTAAAATGAAAGTTAATTGGAATCCACTAACAGGTTGCTTCTCACTATCATTTGAATAAAGAAATTATGGTTTTCATAATTAGTGGTCTTTCCCTTACTTGTTACAGAGCATTAACACAATAGACAAACTGTGGATCCTGTTATACTATTAATATGCACTTCTAATACACAAGAGAGACAAACACTTGGCAAACATGAGTATATAACGTTTCACAACTGCAGTTTTCCACTTTTACTACAATGAGAGACAAAATTAACATACGTGTAAGATGCTGACTCACCTTCTGCGATTTACAACAGGCAGTAATGTGATCATTTACTAAGCAAACCTTTATAAGCCTCCGTCTTAAGAACTTTTAATTTGAAGTTGGCGACAACACATTAATAAGCAGTTTTAATAGGAAAATTATTTTTCAGCGAGCATCATGAACTTTAACTCACTCTCTTATCACATTAACTTTAACTTTCTTTTTACTATGTTCAAGAGGCATCAATTAGCAAAACACTGGGCTTTAATGTTCTTTCAGTAAGGACACTCGGAAATCACTTTAGTTCAAACGGAGAGGAACCTGAGAGGTGTTGTGAGGAGGAGAAAAATCGAGGTAGATACATAAATTCAGATATAAATTACCTTATATTTGCGCACACTAACACATCCATTAAGCTGATCCTTCAGTGAATATCATTATAGTATTTCGTTACAGTGATTGCGCAACGTGGTGGCAACTGCATGTTGGTAGGTGGATTCGCAGGCAGAACTGCTGGACTCTGGCCCTTCTTGGTGGCGATGATGAATACCAAATCCAGAATCGTTCCAGCTATTTATCCATCCATCCGAGGCATTGGAAAGTAGCAGAAAAGCCTCTCTAGGAACCAGCACACTATGCATCTTTTACATGGCAGTGCACAGTTTGGTAGCTCGACCCCGACTCGTAGCTCGTCCCCGACTGACTCTTGTTCCACCTTTTCTACCTAGGCCAACCACAAATTGCGCGCGCTACACAGTTCCGTTCCCGGGGGGAACCACTACACTTTTTTCATATGCATAACTAAGAATCCTAAGTGAATGTCAGCAATTTACATAACAGCAACCAAATACATTAAATAAAACAGAACATTTGCATATATTGACATTTCTACAAAAAATTATTTACACAGGAATTACAGTTATATACAGTAAGTTTTGTTCCCTCCAAATGGGACAAATAATTTAAATGACAGATACACCACTTTACATAGAATCAAGCCATGACATCAAAGTTTTAAACAAAGGAAAGACTATACAATTTTATGTTATTGATTCAATCAAACATATTTACAGAAGCTTAACGATGTAATATTAAATGAAACAAAAGCAAAATAAATCAGTAGAGCACTAGAGTTGTGGTGTTACAAGTTGATATGTGTCGTGGTTTGGAAGTGTGTCTCGAAATGTAGTGGCTACGTCATTGAAGAGGGGCACTCGTAAACTACATGGTCGGGGGTACACTCTGCCACGCCACAGTCACACACGGGTGTAGCCCTCTTCCCAAATCGACATAAGTATGTCGGGTAGGGTCGATGGCCAGTGAGAAAATGGATCAGTCCTCGTGTTGGCTAAAAATATTTCATCTCCAAGCGCTCCCTCACATCTGGTACGAACTGGAAGTTCTACATCCAGTTTCTTGTACCGCCCAAGACTCCAGCCAAGGTTCCTCCCCTCTTTTCCTTATTTCCCTTTTGTCCTCCATCCTTACACCCATGATGTCTACAATTTTCTCATTAATTTCCTTTTTTGCCGAGTACCAAGCTGCTTGTTCCCTTATTTTGATGTCCAGAGGGCAGAGCCCCATTATGACTAATAGCCCCCCCCCCCCCACCCTGAGATGTTCTGTAGGCCCCCACAGATCTCAATATGACACTTCTATGGACCCTTCTCACTGTCATGGCGGGCACAACCCTAGTGAGCCTGTGCGCCCAGACTCCCGAACCGTAACCCACTATTGAGGTTAGGATGCTATTATGGTAAAGTTTAATAAGTTGTGGTGGGAGATGGAATCTTTTATGACCTATCGAGATGAGATTGTTTAATATCTGGAGACCTTTCTGGGTTATGGTGTCAATGTGTTTCCCGAAGTTCCACCTCTCATCAATGATGACTCCTAGGTAGCGTGTCTCACGTCGCCGGAGAACTGGTGAGCCGTTAAGTATGACAGTGGGGTTTCTAATTAGATGTCCTTTTAACAGCAGGTATGTGGATTTGCCGGGTGAGATTGTCATTTTGGTCGTGTGGCACCATTATTGGAGATTCTCTATGGCTGTCTCAATTTTCGGTTCTATGTCTTCCCAGCTACGGCCGCCGACCAACAGGAGGAGGTTACCTGTGTAGACTATCACCTCTAGCACTTCTTCACTTTGTTGCAAACTGTCTAGTAACGGCTCCATGTGGATGTCGCAGAAGAGGGGTCCTAAAATGGATCCTTGTGGGCATCCTTTAGTGATTGCTTTTCCAACTCTCTCTCTAGGGGATGACAGCCAGACCTCCCGATCCTTACAATAGCTCCTCAGGCAACAGTATAGCGTCCCTGGACACTCTTTCTCCCGCAAGCAGGAGAAGAGCGAAGGCCACCACAGGTTGTCGAAGGCGCCACTGATATCCACCATGATGCCAACCACGTACTTGCGCGGGGTCGAGCCATGGACCTCGGCCGCCAGGGCGATTACATCAGATTCCGACCACCCCGGCCTGAAGCCGAAAAGCCTGCTGCTCATCCCGCACAACACTCGGTGTGCTGCAAATCTGTCAGCCAGCAGTTTCTCCAGTATCTTTCCGAACAGATCTAACAAGCAAATCGGCCTGTATGACTTTACTTCTGCAGGGTCCTTATCAGGTCCTTTCTTTATTGTGACTACATTTGCTGTTTTCAATTCCCTCGGAAACTTCCTTTGCTTTAGGCATTCATTGTAAAGATGAGTAAGTGGCGCAGTCAGCTGGGGGCAGGAACTGCACCACGTCCGCCACAATGCCGTCTGGCCCAGGTGCCTTCCCTCTTAGTAATTATATGGGCTGCCACCTCCTCTTCAGAGAAGGGGTAGACAGCCGTCTCATTGTTGTATATACCTTGATCTTCATTTCGCAGTTGCCGTTGCCCTTCAGTCTCCCCATCCGCACTGTTGTCAGGCAGCAGGGACCGGAGGAGGTCCTCCACAGTCTCCTGCCAATACTCCGTGATCCTGTCCCCGTCCCTGACTGTCGATAACTCCATAGGAGAGAGGATTTTCTCTCTTACCAGCTTATAGGGGAGCCCCCATGGGTCCAAGACTAGCTGGTTTAGCACGTAGTTTTCCCAACATCGCGTCCTCACCTCTCGCAGTTCCTTTTGGAACCTCTGCTTTGCCTCTCTATATTGCAACTGCCACCTTTGTCGTTCCTGCCAGACGACACTGCGCTGGTAGTGCCTCCTCAGCCTTCTGACAGATTGACGCAGTTCTCCTAGATCGGCCGACCATGGTGATGGAGAGGCCGCCTCGGTCTTCCTCCTGGTTGGTACAGCAGTCCTCACCGCTCTGGTTACTGTACTCACCAGTTCCTCCGCTCTCTCGTCCACGTCTATGTCCTGATGCATGTCATCTTTCGGTAATGGAGGAATGTCGAACTCCCTCGCTAGGTGTTCCCAGTCAGTTGTTTTGTAATTTAATTGTACCTCCCACCCCATAGCACAGCGGCACTCTCTTTCACCTAAAGTGGAAGTCATTAAATTGTGGTCACTTATGGTGGTGTTTCGTACAACCGTCCAGTGCTGAATGATATTTGATCAGTTTGGTGTTACGAGAGTAAGGTCTATATTTGTTCCTTGTCCTCCTCCTGCAGCGTAGGTAGGAGGATTGCCAGGCCTGTTGGCCACCACAAGTTGCGATGCCACAATAAACTCTTCTACTTTTTCACCGTTTGCATCTCTTGTGCCACTGTACCACAGGGGGGATTTAACACTGATGTGAGCTGTGATCAATACCTTTCTTCCCTGTAACGCCGTGGCTACTCTCGTTAGATAATCTAGATGCTATTCAATATTATCTCCGTATTGAAAATGCATGTTTACGAGAATGATAATTCCCACAGGGGATTGCAGCTCCACGACGTTACAGTGACTAGTTGTGAACTGCGACAGTGTAGTGACCCTCAAAAGTTTGTTCGTGATTGTGACTGCCGCTCTCTGGTCATCCCCTCTGCTGACTATTTGCCAGGTAGCGGCAGCAAATGCAATTTTCCCAGCTTGGGAGTACAGCTCCTGTAGATAGTTGCATGGTGTACTCTAGGTTGGGGTACACCCTTACCGGGTCGACAGGCGGTAGTCTGACTATTGGTGTGCCTTGTGTGGTGGAGTCTGTACTTGAACTTGTCACTATATTTTCCTGAATCGGTTGTTGTTTATTTATTTGCTCGTCTTTAGAAACTGCCGCAGCCACAGGATGGTGTATTATCGGCTTTGTCCCCCGGCTTTCATAGGAGGGAACTGCAGCTATGAGGATGGGGTCAGTTTGTATACCTATGTCTATCGTGTAGAACACAGTTTGTATAGCGTTATCCACTGTTTCGATTTTAGCGGCGCCCGAAAGCGACCTCAAAAAATCCTTGAATCTGTTTGCCCTCATAGCGTCGCTCCTCCTTTTGCTCGGGGACTTTCGCTTTGGCATCCTGTTCGGTATGCCGAGTTCAGCTATAGTCGATTCTAGAGATCAATCTCTGTTCGAGCATTCGGTGTGTCGGGCAGTTTCGTCCTGAGGCTCCGCAAGATTTTTTACCTCGATTTCTACAGGGTATGCAAATTGCTGCTGCGTTACAATCTTTGCGATTATGACCATTCTCACCACACTTGGTGCATGCCGACTCCCTGGTATACAGCTTCAGAATGTGGTCCAAGTCACCACAATTGTGGCAACGAGGTACCACGACATAATCCCTTGTACTGATAGCATGAAAGCCGATATATAATCTCCCCATTGTTGTTGTTTTTCCACATTGGCTCAGTTACTTCAGCGACGTGATGAACAACATCACGACCCCGTGGCCCCGTCTTAAATTTTAACTTGAAACAATTTTTGAATTCTTCCTCATTCATTCCCTCAAAGTTATGTTCTCTTATTATTTCGCAAACTTCTTCGTTAGTCATAACCGTGGGTACATCATACAGTATTACCAGTGGATTTCTTTTCCTCGGTGGTTCGCATTTGACCACCGAGTTTAGCTTATGATTATTCAACAGTTTGTCCTTGTCCTGTTCAGAGGAAACTTCAACAATGACAGAGTTCCTACTTGGGTTTATTCTTTTAATTTTAATTTTGTCGTTGACGGGATCTATGGTTGTAGTGAACAATTCTTGGATTTTCTTAACGCTAGTGTCTTGACCAGGCAGTGTCCTAAGAAAGACTGCTGTGTCTGGCCTCTTTGTTACTTTGTAAATCGTGTCTCTTGTGGTCCTTGGCTTCGTGGGCGCTTGCGCGGCCACGAACGCCCATGTCTTGCCGGTAGCCTCCTCAGTCTATTGTTTTCTTTTTCTAACTCCTCTATTCTGCCTTCAAGTTTCGCGTGGGCAATTGCCCATGCTGCCAATTCATTTTTTATTATAGCGAGTCCTGCTTGACTAATTTTCCGATTTTTGACATGTTGCTCCATGAGCAACGTGATCCTCGAATGTCTCTGTAGTACAGTCTCATCCTCTGCCTGTCCCTGCTCGTCCTGGGGAGAGGGATCCGGCGCAGCGGAAGCCCGTTGAGGCGCACTCGAATCACTCGCTTCGTTTGTAGCCATTATTGTAACGAGTGGTGAGAAAGGTGAAAAAAGGTGGGAATAGTGATATTTACATCCACTGCTAATTATTAGACATTATTTACTGTAGTGTGAGAGTAAGGTATAATAAAACCACATGATTAAAGCTAGTACAGGCGCGTAAAGAGTGCGCAAATACTTTCGTGAGAGCATTATGTACGAATATGTCTATTGCCAGCAACATTGAATAGGATACTCTACAAAAACTTGTGTTATTTGGACAAGTCGGGCACAAGACGGCCTCATAATTAAATGTATAAAGCAGGGTGACATATGATGTCGTCAGCTGCAGTAAAAAAATGGCTGTGGCCTAGCAGTTTTGATCAGGATTTGTATTGGGAAATATGAGAGGGCGCAGCTGCGAAACAAAGGGTGAAAAGATGTGCACACGTAAGTATACCGATCACTACGTAAACGACAATGAATGCTGCAAGTCACTAGTAACAACCAACACAGTTAGAAGGTTGTTTATGGGTAATAGCTAATTATTGGTTAAATGTATTTGTACTGTCACTAACAAAGCAGCTTCCACACGTGATAGCACCAATGAGTAGAAACTGCCATCCCACAAACAGCTATACATTCCTGTGATGACTAACCACTCCCTTCTCTGTAAATGTTGGCGCAGGGTGATCAGCAGTTATCCTGGCATGCTGTGTTACGTAATCCTCTTACTGTTTGTTTACATACATACATATATACATACATGTAGTTTATAAAAGCACTTCCTTTAAACTATATGTAGCTTCAACACTGCTACTAGTGAGGTGCTGTCGTGGCTGCTGCCTATATTAAAATTCTTCTTTGTAGGAGTATGGGATGGGGGTGGTTGGTGCTGAGTACAACAAGAGTATTTAAACACTGTTTTGGCAGAATTTAGTCATGCTTAGTTAGAAATCGTCACAGCGATAAAATACATTCAAAGTATAGATAACAATGACGTCCTAGCACTGTTTATAAAAGCAGGGTCGTTAATAAAGAACTTTGTGAACGGTATTGCAGTGTATGTGTGTAATATCTCTTTATATTCGATGAATTATTCAGATACAATTTTACCCTTGAATGACGTTTACTAATTTTCTATCTTCATACTCGCAGAATCCATACGAAAAGTAGTTCATACAATAGCTATGCCATGAGCGCATAAGTATTCTTTGTAGTACTCTCTCTGGTGGTTGTTAGAAAAAAAAAGGAAAGGGAGCTTCCGAGATTGTCTTCGTGCCGATTAGCCTGAGCTTGGTTTGGAAGAACTGTAATCTGATTATTGAGATTTATCACAGAAGATAACTGATACGAACTGTACGATTAAAAGGAAATATATATAGATGGCTTCTTCAAATAAAAGGTGTGTATTTTAAATTTGAGAATTAATGATATTTATCGATATATTGCGTAGTTGTTAATCAGAAGGGACTTCCGAAAGACTGGATACGAACCTGCATTTAATAATCCAAGAGCTCCATTGCTTCTTCGGAAGGTTAAACTTCATCAAAGCCAAATATCCGCTTGATCTGAGGTTTCCCGACTGATTATACAACGCTCCCAAAATTACGAGGCATTTTATTTGTACAGATTAGCAGACTGCCGCAAAGCACGAGCCTGCAGAGAAGAAGAATCATCGCCTGATTTCATTCTAACAAGTAACATTTCAGAATCATTTTGAGTGACTGAGCTATGACTGTATTTCCTATCATGAATGACTGATTGCTCGAACGAATTGAGAGCTACAGAATTACGTAGAAAAGATAGAAGGAAAAATTACAGTGGCGCCAGTGTGACAGGACTCTCTTGTATTGTTATATAATATATGTATTTTTTGTTTCATGAAAACCAACGAGAACGAGAGGTAACTAATCTGAAGAGAGATTTGGTGCCCATAGTAAAAGATTGCTGATACCAAGAAACGATTTCAACTATTGGACAACACCGAGACTACAGAACAAGGCCAGAGAAATCTAATTTTTTTACCCTGTAGTTAAAATAGTTTGAAATCAATTTAGAAAGAACTTTTTGCCAGATAGTAGTTAGATTGTAGAACTGTATATTGTGTGATTTTCGTATCTGGACATTGAACTTTATGCCATCTGTGAAGTAATTTGAAAGTTAAGTGTGTCTACGACAGTAAATTTGAAACCGTATTTAGTGATTAGAACCTGATATTGACAGTTATTTAATTGTATTGACTAGAGCGGCATTTCAAATGTCATTGAATCAGCAACGAGACGTGCAACAGCCTTCAGCTGTTTGCACAGAAGCAGAGGCCACGGATAACAATTCTGAGACTGTTGTGGCTAGCGGTAGCAATATAAATAATCCCACTGGTTCAGAAAACATTCATACAACAGCTGATCAGACTGTTGTTGACACATTAGTTGTTATTATGCAACAGTTGTCTCTATTAGCCGAAGGCCAAGCAGAGGTAAAACGAGACTTATCCGTTATACAAAACGAATTCAAAAATCAACTACCCGAAAATCAAACAGAATTACAAAATCAGTTAAGAGCAACCTTTACCGAATTAGATCAGAGATTAAATACCCAGACACAGGAAATAAAGGAACAGGCAGAAAGGACCGAAAAGAATCTTATTGCTCGAATTGAGCAGGTCCGCCAACAATGCCAAGAAAACAATAGTAAGTTAAAAGCGGAACTAACCGAATATGTATCCGTCAAAATTGACACGATACAAAAACAAGTAGAACTGGTTCCTCAAGTAATACAAACTCAAAAGGACATACAGTGTTCCGTAGCTATGATACCAGAAATAACAGAATCCCAAGATAATCTAAAGAAGCAATTTGACGAAGTGAAGGAAAAACAGGAGATAGTGGAACATAGAATGAATGTACTTGCGGGAAAGTTTTCAGAAATGACATTAGAGCGGCAAAATTCTCCTTCGGAAACGATAGAAGAAACTGTGAAAGTAGCTTTACAGTCAATTTCAGAGAGTTCCGAGGATAATTTTTTTAATAAAGGGTTAAAGGAAGTTCGAGAACAACTTGGCGAAGATTTCTCGCGTTGGAAAGAAAATATCGAAAGATCACTAAATCTCTCGCAGGAGGATTTAGAAACACCGAGAAGTAGGAAACAAAACTCTCAATCTGTGCGTGACATTCCGTCCACGTCAAGATCCGATGTAGACAGAACTGGAACGTCACAAGTTAGATTCGATATAACGGATAGCCACAGGGAAAAGTACGAACAGGATGATTTTTGGAATCGTAGTACCGTTGAGGAGAAGATGATTAAACAGAGACAATTTCAAATCTTTAACCCTGACAAAAGGAATGTTCATCCTGTAGTCTTTATTCGAAGTTTCAGAGGTCTATTTCCACGATCTTGGACAGAATGGCAAAAGATTAGTTTTGTATCTGGATATATACAAGGATCAGGAGCATTGTGGGCATCCAAACAAACATCTTCTTGTAAATGTTACAAAGAATTTGAGCAGGCTTTTCTAGCAAAATATTGGTCTGCTGGAATACAAGAAAGACTTAGGCAGGAAGTATTATATCCTGAGCCTTTCTCATTTTCTAGAGGATCTCTAAAGAGATATTTTGAGAAATACATTAATAAATCTTTGTATTGGGATGTACCGATTCCTTTGCCGGATATACTTAGAATACTCAAGTCCAGACTACCCACCAGTATAAGGAATCAGCTTATATATATAAATGATAAGGATATAGACTCATTTATGACTACGCTTGATCGTATTGATATAATTGAGGAGGACAATAAAAGGGCAAGAGAAATGTCATATCAAAGAAGAGCAATAGAAGCGAATCCGAGCTGCAACTCGAATGGGAATTTCAGTAATGGTAGCGGTAACAATAATCATAACCAACTACACTCTCCGAGGAGACTTAGAAATGGACAAAATGCAAACAATAATTATTACCATAATGGAAACTTTAGTAATGGTGCAGCGAGGGGCTATTTTAGGAACAGTAGGAATTTTAATCGATATGATCCAATGTATGGCAACACAGGACAGTTCTACCAACACCAGCAGAACAACAACAATAATTACACAAATCAAGCAAGACAATATAGACCGAATTCACCACGACATCCGATAATCACTGAAGTAGCTGAAGAGATAAATACCAATCGGACCAATAATCAGTCAAACTAAACATGACCGCATCGTGCCCCAGAGGAGCGGTCAGGGGATCTGTTAGGGGCGAAACAGTAAAATTATAATTGTTAAGATATAATGATGGTGAGCTGCTGACTGAAGAGTTAACAAAGGATTTAATAACGTGTCATAATGACAGAGCGAGTGTTCCGGTATCGGAAGTATTTGTTGAAATAGAGGAAGTTCCAACGAATGTGGTATTAGACACCGCCGCTTCCGCCAATGTCATCTCAGGCGCTCTTTTTCGGAGAATTATTAGGAAGAAGAAGGTACCAATTTTGCCAGTACAGAACTGCAAAATCATCGGAGCTGTTAGAGCACGCTCTCCCAATGTCAAAATACAAACACAATTAGAGATGAAAATGGGAAATGTAGCAATAAAATGCACGCTCCTTGTAGTGGAGAAGTTATTAGTGGACTGTATTCTTGGTATTGGGAGTATGCAGGAGTACGATTGTCAGATTGATTTTTTGGAAGGAATAGTTAAATTTAGATTACATGGAGAAGAGATAGCACTGGATTTAAATAGAAAGGAAACGGTGCATGAGAAATATTGTCGCGGTGACATAATTCAATTAATTGACACTACAAACGGTCGTTGGAAGGAGCTTTCAAAGGATTTGATGCAACAGGAGGACTTTAACCAAACAACAATGATAAAAGCTAGTGAATCAAATCAGCTTCCCAGAGAACAAAGGCAACAGCTTCATTGTTTGTTAGAGGCATATGAAGAGATTTTTGATGAGAAACCAGGAATTATTAAAGGGTATATTTGTCACCTACAAGTGAAGCCACATCAGACTTACTGTTACACGCACTATCCGATCCCCTGGCGTTTAAAACAATCCGTCCAAAGGGAGATAAATAGAATGTTAGAATGGAACTTGGTTGAGCCATCAACTAGTCCATATTGTTCTCCGCTCTAAGTCGTTCCAAAACCTGGAGGCAATGTAAGAAAAGTATGAAGACCAGAATTTAAAATGGGAGGAAAAGATTCGACTCGCACTTGTCAATTTAACTAAAAAGGCAATACAACGGAAATTGACATATGATAAGCGGATTCACCGGATTCAGACGTTTCATCTTGGAGAAAAGGTTTTATTGAGGCGACACATCCATTCCTCGAAACTGATGAAGGACATAAAGAAATGGAATCTTATTTATACCAGACCATATGTTATCGTACATATACCAAATCATGGATCATACTTGTTGGCACATCCCGTATCGAAAAGAATAAAGGGATTACTCCCGCATAATGGTATTAAGAAATTTTTTGAAGGATCGTAGATCTGTGATACCAAATATGGAGAAGAATTTAGAGTGGAATTTGACTATGAGTCGAATGTGTATATAAATATCAAGAAGTTTATGTTGTCTAGAGGGTAAGAGACAGTGAGATTACTCCTGTGATAGGTTAAGAGACAGTGAGATTACTCCTGTGGTAGGTTAAGAGACAGTTAGATTACTCCTGTGATAGGTTAAGAGACAGTGAGATTACTCCTGTGGTAGGTTAAGAGACAGTTAGATTACTCCTGTGATAGGTTAAGAGACAGTGAGATTACTCTTGTGGTAGGTTAAGAGACAGTGAGATTACTCTTGTGGTAGGTTAAGAGACAGTGAGATTACTCCTGTGGTAGGTTAAGAGACAGTGAGATTACTCCTGTGATAGTTTAGCACAAAATTTTTAAGATAGGTAGAAGAATTTGTTAATTACTAATGTTTGTAAGTGTGGACTATGAGCAGAAGCCACAGTGATATACAATGAAAGTGCATCTACATTTCCTCAAGACACGGCACTTATGTGAGAATTGCGTGTGAAACTTGAACAGTGTGGGATATGTAGGTAAATACGCTGTGTGTATGATGTGCGCTGTTCGCGCAAGAAAACAAATGAACTGTGAAATGAAGCAACAGTCGATAATGTCACTGTTGCAAACAATTGATGAAACTCTCTGGTTGCGCGAGAGAAAATTATTATAATTTTTAGATTTTTATGATGCCTTCTTTACCTGGAGAATTAATTTAAGAATTTTAATTAACTTTTTAAGAATAGCAGTTTGTGTGTTTCATATTATGGACATAATTGTTGAAATATATTTCCATAAATGTTCATGAGAGGATGAAGAAGATTCTACGAGTGGATGATTTGTTAAATGAACATACGTCATCATTAATGATATTTATTTGCAAGTGGATCTATAAATCAATTAATTATAAGAATAATGAAAATTTTTCAAATTATTCCTTTTGTGGAGTCAGTGTCATATGCCTGTTTTTTAAAATTTTTCATCAGGTGTAAACTTAAATTTTATCCATAATTTCGTAATTGAAAGCAAACCTCGGACAGATTCAATGCTCTACTTCCACCTGCACTATAACAAAACGAAGATCAGATTAAAAATTTTTTTTGAGAGGAATACATTCGATATGAGCTACAACAAAATTTAAATTCCCACGGTCTACATGGCAATGTTTTGGACAATCAGCAGTTGTAATGCAAAACAACTTTGGTATTGAGGACTACAAAAAAAAAATTCGCGATGGTCAGGACTGATGGATGTTCCAGTCTAGTACAGATGGAAGAATATAAGAATCCACTCCGATTTTGAGTTCAACGATGAAATATGGACTTCGTTGCCTTAATCCACTCTCTTCCAGGGATTTATTCAGTCAGAACCTTTTCTTATTCCACTTTAAACCTGTTTCATGTTCACGTCCATGACCATCTGTTCCTGAGATCATCTTCCTGTTTCTACGGCACGTTACCAGCTTCTATCCTGTACCATAAGCCATCGCCTGTCCTCCGTGCCGCCTCCACCAAACGCTGTACATCGCCTACCCGGTGTCCGTACCCAGTGTTCCTGTTCCATCGACTTCACAACGAGATCGCCGGCTACATCGTCGAAAGAAGAATTTTGAAAAATTTTTTGAGCAATATTGTAAAATTTTCTTTTGGCTATGAGGCACTTTTCCTTCGATCTAATCTATAGAGCTTCTATATATTTCAAAATTACTGGGTTTAGGCTTTCCTATCTTCTTTAATACCTGAGCTGGGGTCTATTCTTCCAGGTTTTCCAGGGTTTCCCTGTGAAGGCCAGTTCCCAAATGGGTAGACCTTTTTCGTAATTACACCAATCTACATCTTCCCTGGTTATGTACTCGGGATGCGGGTATACCCCAGTACATGTAAAAGCTACAGCTTAGGTATTCTCGTAACTTATTGTCTTAACATGTTACCCATACTCTCTATAATAAAATTCTACTAATTCAAAATATTCCTCTTTTGAATAAACAAACCAACAAATTTTTTTCTGTTAGCTCGCAAAGTGTATTATCATTAACTTTGCTCGCTGCGAGGGGCAATTGTAATTTCTCTTTATATTCGATGAATTATTCAGATACAATTTTACCCTTGAATGACGTTTACTAATTTTCTATCTTCATACTCGCAGAATCCATGCGAAAAGTAGTTCATACAATAGCTATGCCATGAGCGCATAAGTATTCTTTGTAGTACTCTCTCTGGTGGTTGTTAGAAAAAAAAAGGAAAGGGAGCTTCCGAGATTGTCTTCGGGCCGATTAGCCTGAGCTTGGTTTGGAAGAACTGTAATCTGATTATTGAGATTTATCACAGAAGATAACTGATACGAACTGTACGATTAAAAGGAAATATATATAGATGGCTTCTTCAAATAAAAGGTGTGTATTTTAAATTTGAGAATTAATGATATTTATCGATATATTGCGTAGTTGTTAATCAGAAGGGACTTCCGAAAGACTGGATACGAACTTGCATTTAATAATCCAAGAGCTCCATTGCTTCTTCGGAAGGTTAAACTTCATCAAAGCCAAATATCCGCTTGATCTGAGGTTTCCCGACTGATTATACAACGCTCCCAAAATTACGAGGCATTTTATTTGTACAGATTAGCAGACTGCCGCAAAGCACGAGCCTGCAGAGAAGAAGAATCATCGCCTGATTTCATTCTAAACAAGTAAAATTTCAGAATCATTTTGAGTGACTGAGCTATGACTGTATTTCCTATCATGAATGATTGATTGCTCGAACGAATTGAGAGCTACAGAATTATGTAGATAGGAGGGAAAATTACATGTGTTTGTGCCTGTTCGACTCACTTCGGTACAGGCTGAATTTAAAGCTTATATGAGCCATCATATCATGAAATACAGTACTACAGATCAATGATTCTAAATGATCGTATACATAAATTTAAAAAAAAATAAACTCGCTCCATCATATACATTAGTACTGAATGAACTGTGATAGAAGCCTAAACAACAGGGGACTGACGTACTTGGACATGTATTGAATCTATGAACTAGTGCGTTGAACTAGTGCGAATCTATGAACTAGCCGAAATCTAGGTTGCTTTAATAATGTCTGAACGGAAAGGATGACTGTTGTGCTCCATATACTTTTTTAATATACATTCCTAACTTACAACGAATGTTTGTGTTAGCAGTTGGGAACTATCTTAACAAATTAAGATCTCTGTTATTAGTAGCGAGAGACAAACTTGCATTTTATAAAAACTTTTTCTTTAAGCGATGTGCAGCTTCAACATTGCTACTACTGAGGTGTTGGCATAGGCACTGCCTACATTCCTATTCATCTTTGATGGTATCTGCATCATAAATTACACAACTACGTGGGGGGGGGGGGGGGGGTGACTGGTGCAGAGTACTGCAAGTCTACTGCGAATACTGTTTTTGTTAGCATTTAGTCACGGTTACATAGAAATAATCACAAAGATAATATACATCCACAGTACAGATGACAATGACGTCCTAGCACTGTTTATGAAAGCAGGGGCTTTTATGAAGATCTAGAATGAAAGGGCTCGCACGGCTATCGAACAATGTGCTCTCCAATGAAGCTCATTGCTACAGTATTTGTTATAACAAATTTAATATCTTCTGTCCAAAAGTATCCAAACGGTTTGATGGCATCACACCACTGCATACGCGGCGTATGCATAGTATTGCAATGACGTAACATAGGTGTAACGACAGCGTTAGACTGGTGAAATATGTTACACAGGCCTATACGCCACTATTAAGCCACAATTACGCCCGAATTACGCCACACATACACTGAAAATACACCATATTTGTGTCATACGTACACCACGGTAAGATATTTCGATATTATAAAATAATGATGTCATAGCATTAACATATTAATCAAGGGGAAGCAAATCTTAAAACTTGCAATAAAGATGGCAATTTGGTTGGACGAAATGTTAACAATAGGTAAAAATTGATAAGATAAACCAAAAAACGAAAGTACCAGCCAAAAAAAGACTAAATGGACATGTAAATACGACCATGCTTGCAGAAGTACACTTAAATTTAAAACAAATATCTTAGTGCTCTGCATCAATGATTGCTTAACCACCGCCATCCATGTGGACTGTAGTGAGAGGTAGAGTTAAAACTACAATGCGAGCATGAGATACTTCGACACTACAGTGTGTATTTTGTTGTAGCATTTTACGTCTAATGGAAATAGATATTAACTCATGACACACACTTCTGAGTGTGTGTTAATTTTACAACAGCAAAAAATATTAGTGTTGCAGGTGAATTGGCTGGTTCAAATGGCTCTGAGCACTATGGGACTCAACTGCTGTGGTCATAAGTCCCCTAGAACTTAGAACTACTTAAACCTAACTAACCTAAGGACATCACACACATCCATGCCCGAGGCAGGATTCGAACCTGCGACCGTAGCGGTCGTGCGGTTCCAGACTGTAGCGCCTTTGACCGCTCGGCCACTCCGGCCGGCTTGCAGGTGAATTCACTGACTGAAAAGTGGTAGTCAATATCAGCATCATTAATGCTTCTTTTATCTGCCAACAAAGTAATGGACATTTTTTGCAAACACTCAAGAAACGTTGGCACTGTATAATGCATTTACATTAAACATTCGGCCGTTCTGAATATACATAAGCGATTAGGTATATTAGATTATTGGTCCATCGTAACATATCTTTTAGGCAGCTTGTGTTTTTACCACCCCTACACATAGGAATATCTACCAAATAGCTGACTGCTAAAGATTCTAAATGGCTCAACAATTCTGTCAAGCCGTGTTATTGCGGAGCTGTTAAGAAAAAGAACCAGCGAATCAAACACAAACTATCATCTACAGGTGTGCAATCATGCGCAGTTGCCTAAATGTGTGCGAATACCTAAGGGACCACCTGCTGAGGTCGTCGGTGCCTAGACGTACAAACTACTTAAACTAACTTATGCTAAGAACAACACACACACCCATGGCCGAGTGAGGACTCGAACCTCAGGCGTAATCCGTGTCATGGCGCCTCAAACCGAGCGGTCACTTGGCGCGGCCGCAGTTGCTCTCAGCGAATAGCTGCAGGGTTCCATTCCTCATAACCAATTTGTTCTCCTTTCTAGAATTGTATTCTGCAGTGAGAGGGTTTGGGTGCGATTATTTGTAAGTGTAGTGTCTTGTGGTGTGGTGAGAAGACCGTTGTCAGTAGAATTAAAAATGGTGAGTGAGACACTTTGATACTGCAGTGTTTATGAGATCATAGCTTATTCTGAAAAATAGTAGTGAATATCAACGTATGATAATTTTACATTACAGTATATGGCATCACGGTAAATACTACATCAAAAATTTTAGTCCTCTGTCTGTGAAAAAGTGCTATCCCAGGTGAAAATGCTAGCCAATATACTGCAATTAGTGGCCGGCATCAAGTTTCCTATGCCAATCAACCAAATTAGCATAATTGTACTGGCTGTTTTTTGTAATTTACTGTGGCTATAGCTGATTTTTTACATAAACATCCACTCTAAGTACGACACAGAGATCATTGCTACGAGGAAACTTGTTTGGAAATGCCTTCCGTGAAAATCTACATTAAATATTGGATTCAACCCACATTTCTGTAAGTCTTTTCGGTTATATCAGGAAATGAGTCTGGTGGGCCATAAAACGATCCATTTACCATATTGTGCCCACCCCTGATACTGGGTCTTACGCAAGTAATTTCACATACAGCTTCAGTTTCTATCTCTATGGATTTGAGTTTCTTGCCTACTGTGAGACATACACGACCCACATTTCCTATTAGCCTACCCTTTCGATATACACTTAAATTTTCCACAAAAATTTCATTGCTACCTGTTTCAGGTTCCAAGCTGGTTACTGTCAATCTCAAGTAGTTTTTTCGATGGAGCTCACGTGGTTTCCAGAGTGTGTATGTGTACGTAAATTATGAAATTGATGAATGAGTGATACTGGCTTGTAACCCACACCCTGCTGTGTAGACTGTAAAGAGAGAAAGGGAAATAAGCAAGAGGTATTATTATTCTGGGAGAAAAATAAAATCTTTTACGAAAGTCCCTATGTGTTTTAAGGATATCAAATTTCGATGTAAAAAGATAGCATGTAAATGGAAGCATTTTCGTTTGTTCCATTTTATAGGACTGCTGAAGTTTACACGGTTCGGTTGGATAACTAAAAGAGATGAACTGAATTGAACCGGATATAAAATACATTTATATCACAGTTTGACGTACAGAAGTGGTAGATAGATAGACACATTCAGAGGCAGCAAGCAATACTCAGTTTGGTAATGGAAGGGGTAGTAGGAGAGTAAAATTTGTGGAGAGAGCACAAAATTTGACTTCAGTGAAGAGATATACCTCGATGTGGACTGTAGTAGTTATGCATACATCAAGAAACTTTGAACACGACGAGCTATAGTGGAGAGTACATGAAACCAATATTTGAAGTGAACATTACAACCGAAACACCGATAATACTATTTTACTGTTTGATTTTAAGTTTCATGAATTGTAAATGGCTTCTAGTTGGTTATAACTCTCCATCCGAACAGGCTCTGAAGTCAAAACGGTGCCGACCGACAGCCGTGTCATCCTTAGGTGACTGGGGCACTGGATGCGGATATGGAGGGGCATCTGGTCAGCACACCGCTCTCCACTCATTTGGCAGTTCTCGTGACCGGAGCCGCTGCTTCTAAGTGAGGTAGTTCCTCAGTCGGTCTGACAAGGGCTGAGAGCACCGCGGTTTGCCTACAGCATTCAGCAGACGCCGACGGTGACCCATCCAAGTGCTAACTAAGCCCGAGAGTGCTTGACGTTCATGACCTGAAGGGGAAGCGGCCGTTGGCAGTTAGCTAGAAGCAGTACACTTAGCTAGAAGCAGTACACTACTCTTTTCCTGAGCAAATATTGTCTTCAAAACGCAATAATCTGCTCTAAGAATTCCTTTAAAATTTCGCTATTATCTTTCACTGTTAGAAATGAGACTTATTTTCAATACTGAAATTTTAGGAAAAGTCCAACTTTGTAAGAAAGATTTATAGAAGTGACTTCTGACTGAAGACTAACGGATACTTCAGGAAACGCTTCGGTTTTGACTACTCATCATCAGAAACACTTTTGATGACTTGTCGTCTCTTAGTTTATAGTGTTTACAACAAACATAAAACTTTTAAAAATTCCCAAACATTTTTGGTAGTTATGGGATCTCTTTCATATTAGCACAGGAAGTGAAGAAACTATGTTTTGCGAATATTTGCTAATGAGTTGTATAAGTTGTGACTGGATACTGTTATTGGTGTTATACCACTCAGGACAGTGAGGGGACCAAGTTTCGAGGTTTAATACGGCACGCAGTCCTAATCGGTCGCCTACAACGAAATCAGCAAGTATGCTTCATGAAGTCCCACAGTACAAAATCAAAAGGGTCAAATCCGGGAACCTTAACGATCATCACCTGGTCAACTTCGGCCTGCCTACCTTTCCTCGAATGTAGAGTCGATGCTTTCGCCGAAGGGAAACAGAAAATGAACCGGTTCACTATTTTTTCCTGCCGCAATATTAGGTAAGTCCTACTCCTTTAGCGGTAAGGAAAGAAATACATTCCAATGAATCGACCGCAAAGGACATCATGTGATGTCTGGTGATCTATCGCATTGACACTGAAGGTGAATGGGCTACGAGTAAGTGTAAGAGTAAGTGGGAAATGAAGGTAGTTCCCACAGAGGTAGCGTATTTTTTCTGTAATATAGAAATGGAAGTTTCATGACGCATGTTCCTCCGTAAAAATTATTTGCTACATCTCCTGCATAACCTTTGGAAGGGTGTAATAGAAATCCTGTAACACCCGTTGCACACTTTACATCAGTGGATGTACCCTCTACATATTTTACAGTACAAAAAGCTAACAATCTCAGCTGTTCAAAATATGTTGGAGCATACATCAGAACATTGTGCTGTCTGTAATTAGAAGTTGTAATTATCGCCTTTGTTTCTTCTCTGTCGCATACTCGCAATTTATTATCATGCTTATTGTAGCTGCCTCGCGTATAGCTGGAATGATTTTTCATAGAAGTGAACTCCCACCTATGGTTGTTTGAAACGCTACTGCTCTTCGGACAAATGCATCTATTATTTTGTTCTAGCCCTGCAATTCATAACCCTGGGGCGGTTACGTCAAAGGTGAAAAATGAAAGTTTCTAGTAACGAAAACATGTCGATTTGCATCAGTCATGAGTGCAAGATTTGTGAAAAATAGTTTCTGTCATTACTGTTTCGTTTCTTACATCTACATATCATCATC
The DNA here is from genome assembly GCF_023864345.2 of Schistocerca serialis cubense. Lineage (NCBI taxonomy): Eukaryota > Metazoa > Arthropoda > Insecta > Orthoptera > Acrididae > Schistocerca > Schistocerca serialis. The sequence continues at coordinate 17,645,411 of NC_064646.1, forward strand.
ATCCTCAGCAGCAGCATCAGGAGCAGCAGCATCAATCATCTTATATTAACTGGAGCATAAATACCTACTCCAGACTCTTCAGAACTTTATGTTCCTCTCATTCCCGCATATTTCACATTGTGATTCATTCATCTTCCTTTGGGAATCCAGGTAATAAATCACTCAGTCCGTGTACCATTCGTTAATATATAAGCCTTGCTCGTGAAATAATGGTGTATCGTCCACAGTTTTTGTTTTAACATTGAAATTAGTTGCCTGAGATTCGTTACCATGATATATGAAAACATGGAATGGTTTTAACTCTTGATATACGAAATTAGACGAATTTGCTTCAATTTATATTTTGTGCATACACAAACGTAGCTACAATGCCTCATTCCCATTTCGTCCACAATTACAACTTCTCATTAGTCAGTTTAGCAACTGCCTTTCGCTGTGTAACATTATACCTCTCATAAGTACTGACTGACAGTTCGACACCGGTGACTGTTGACTAAGTAATGACATTGCTTCAAGAGGTGTAAACTGAAACTCAGCACACGAAAGTGGAGTGATGTGATTCAGTACCATAGTCGTATCTCTAATACCGTATCGTGTAATAACAAACCAGAGAAACACTTATTTGTATACTGAGCTTCTGTTAAGTGATTTCACCTTACTTGTTTTCGCTAGAAAAGTCAAGATACGTCATGGGAAAGGGACCACGCCTAACTGTATGTCCCTATGTCCTTTTACAACTGGCTGTGTAAAGCAGTTGATAGCTGAGATGGGTGCATTGACATAGCACATGCGACAGGTTCAACCCTTGAAGACTACTGATGTCTTCGAAATACACTTCAGGTTGCGTGCATATTTACATAGTTATTGTACCTCCGTATAAAATGTTATAGAAAGTGTATCCGGCCGAAAAATTTTTTCCAATGTTTTGTGAAAATTCACGTTTCAGTCGTGTCGTCAGTCATTGTATCACTCTCGATACACGTAATAGTAACCAACCGATCTATTTCCGTCAGTTACAACAGTGTTTCAACTACTGATTTAAATGAATAGACTTATTCATGCAGTGTGAGTTTCGATAGATTGTATCTAACACAGTGTTCCTTTCAAATTATAGATATTATTGCGTTCCATCTTCGCGTGGTGTTACAGTAACCTTCTGTTGCTACTGTTCAAAAACAGTTGTAGGTTGCATAATGTTCTTTATTAATTTAAGAACGACCCATTTCGCCCAGACAGTGCATCATCAGGTTATGCTAAAAGATCAGAAATTTTCAGCCGAAAATGTCCGTCAAGGACGCGTAATACCACATAAAACATACGAAAAGGCAATCTCATGGATGCGACGACAGACATAGCATTTATACGAATCCACTACGTGAATACGGACGGGAAAATGGGAGCGTTGTAGTGTACGGCTGTTTACAATTTTTCGCACGAGAACCTGTTCTGGGCTGTTATATCTGCCGTTTCCTCCCTGGGGATGCCTTTCAGTATGTTTTATGCAGTATCATGCCTTCTGGAGGTATACTGTTTTGCAGAATATTTCGGACCTTTTGACACAACCTGATGATGACCTACCCGGGCGAGACGCGCCGCTCTTAAGTTTATAAAGAACGTTGTGCATTCAATGGCTATTTTTTAAATAGCATTTCAAATTATACCAAGAATAACACTAATTATTATTCTGATGCCGATCGTGGTACTGTATTCGTTAAGAGTGTGTGTTCATCTCCATTATACTGCAGAGTGACAGGTAATCTTCCTATACATTCATGCCCTGACTTCCAGTCAGAGTAAACAGGTGTTCTCCTGTTTTGTGAACTACCAGTACACAATGGTGATTGTTTTCCTTGTTTTATTTTCGAGCTTTTGAACCATGTTTACCATGACACAGAACACATATACCCATTATACGACCCGAACTATTTGTATATTTTGTATTTTGGTCTCCCCTTTTTATGTTTAACAGTTACTTCTCAACTGTCTGAACACAGCGCGCATCCGAGAGCTCCTTTGGGTAAATACTGCTAGTTTCTTTCGTTTTTTGTCGATCTAACGGCTGACGGAGCACACTGAGCGCGTAAGTCCGTGGATTTGTTAACTTTTAGAATAGCGTATTTTTCGTACACCAAAATGATAAGGTGACTGTTGATAATTTATTTAAGGGCAATACAGAAGACATGATCTGGATACATAATTGGACTTGGCTTAACGGTAGTCAAGCATGCTGAACAAGAAATGTTGTAAGAGACTTGGGGCTGGAGGTGGGATACGTTACGTAGGAATTCCTACTAAACATTTTGGAATTAATTAGAATTGACATAGATTACATGCAAATGATGGAAAGATGATAACGACAGTAAGGGAGATTGGTAATTTTGGTAGAATCGCTACGTTAGTTCACAGGTGATTCAGGGCCAAGATTCGAAAGCGAGAGATAAACGGAAGCAGCGGCTACTACCAAGATTAGAGAACAGACGAGATGTTCTTGTGGTCTGATGCTTATTACTGTATTTTCCTTTTGCCGGTTCATCTTGTGCAAGCCTCTTCGTTCCATTGTAAATACTGCAACCTAAATCCAGTAGAATATGTATTCTCTGTGGTCGAGCCTTGGTCACTATTTCTAATTTTTAGCCCCCACCCCCCTCCCCTCTTTGTCCCTGCATTACCAAAGGATCATATCATGATGCTTCATGATGTGTCTTATCGCCCGATACCATCTTCCAATCGAGTTATTCAGTAGATTTATTCACTCTTCGATTCATTTCAATACTTTCTCATTAGTTAGCCGATTTATTCATCTAGGCTTCAGCCTTCTTCTATACCACCATAATTCCAATACTTCTGTCCTTTTCTGAACTATTTGTTGTCCACGTCCCATTTCTGCACAAGACTATATTCCAGAAAATTATATTCAGGAAACGTTTTCTGGCACTTAAATTTATATTCAGTGTTAACAAAATTATCATTTTCAGAAAAATTTCCACAGCTGTTGGCTAGTCATCATTTTATACTCTGTCTACTTCCGCCAGCATCAGTTATTTTGCTGTCCAAATAGGAGAACACATCTACTAGATTTAGCTTCTCATTTTCTAACCTAATTCCCTCATCACTACCAAATTTCATTCGACTATACTCCGTTTCTATTTCGCAGCAAACCATATTCAGCACTCGCAATTTTCATTCATTAAAACTGGCCATGTAATTCATCTCGACTTTCGCTGAATATAGCAATAACCTCAGCGAGTCGTTTCAATCTGAATTCTAATCTCACGTGTCTCTGACTTTGCTTGAACGATAAGATAAACTGTGTCCCAGTCTGTTTGAATCAGATCACTTTGTTCATGTTCTTTCGTTGTTATTGTTTCCTCTTGGTTCTGATACATATTGCACATTACTCGTCTCCACCTATAACTGACACCTATCGTTGTGCGAACTTCAAACTTCTTCACTTTTTTGCAGTGTTCAAGGGTGTCTATCGATCGACAGATCTAATGAACGTGTGTTAATTTTTCTTGAGTCTGGCAGCCATTGTCAACCGCAATTTAGAAATGCCTTTCTCGTGCCTTTACTTTGAAAAAGCCAAACTGATCATCATCTGATAGGTTCTCAATTTCCTTTTGCATCTTTCTTTTACGTCTACTAACATCCAAAAATCTCCCCACCTTAAGTTATGCACCCACATTCACATAGTGTACAGGAGACAGGATAGACAGTTTGTAAGTGTGTGAGACAGGGAAGAGGGAGAACAATCTTCTGTAATTACACTAAGGGACTGTGTTCCTCTTACGTAGGGCAGGGTACTAACGAGAAGATCTCAAACTATTTTTCTTTTAAATCATGTATCAAACTTTTTTTCTGTTTTGGGTAGACCCCCTGCTTTTCATATACAGGGTGTTACAAAAAGGTACGGCCAAACTTTCAGGAAACATTCCTCACACACAAAGAAAGAAAATGTTATGTGGACATCTGTCCGGAAGTGCTTACTTTCCATGTTGGAGCTCATTTTATTGCTTCTCTTCAAATCATGGAATGGAAACACACACCAACAGAACGTACCAGCGTGACTTCAAACATTGTTAGAGGAAATGTTCAAAATGTCCTCCGTTAGCGAGGATACACGCATCCACCCTCCGTCGCATGGAATCCCTGATGCTCTGATGCAGCCCTGGAGAATGGCGTACTGTATCACAGCCGTCCACAATACGGGCACGAAGACTCTCTACATTTGGTACCGGGGTTGTGTAGACAAGAGCTTTCAAATGCCCCCATAAATGAAAGTCAAGATGGTTGAGATCAGGAGAGCGTGGAGGTCATGGAATTGGTCCGCCTCTATCACTCCATTGGTCACCGAATCTGTTGTTGAGAAGCGTACGAACACTTCGACTGAAATGTGCAGGAGCTCCATCGTGCATGAACCACATGTTGTGTCGTACTTGTAAAGGCACATGTTCTAGCAGCACAGGTAGAGTATCTCGTATGAAATCATGATAACGTGCTCCATTGAGCGTAGGTGGAAGAACATGGGGCCTTATCAATACATCATCAACAATGCCTGCCCAAACGTTCACAGAAAATCTGTGTTGATAACGTGATTGCACAACTGCGTGCGGATTCTCGTCAGCCCACACATGTTGATTGTGAAAATTTACAATTTGATCACGTTGGAATGATGCCTCATCCGTAAAGAGAACATTTGCACATTGACACATTGGTGGATGAACCATTCGCAGAAGTGTACCCGTGGAGGCCAATCAGCTACTGATAGTGCCTGCACACGCTGTACATGGTACGGAAACAACTGGTTCTCCCGTAGCACTCTCCATACAGTGACGTGGTCAACGCTACCTTGTACAGCAGCAACTTCTCTGACGCTGACATTAGGGTTATCGTCAATTGCACGATGAAATGCCTCGTCCATTGCAGGTGTCCTCGTCGTTCTAGGTCTTCCCCAGTCGCGATTCATAGGCTGGAATGTTCCGTGCTCCCTAAGACGTCGATCAATTGCTTCGTACGTCTGCCTGTCGGGACACCTTCGTTCTGGAAATCTGTCTCGATACAAACGTACCGCGCCACGGCTATTGCCCCGTGCTAATCCATACAGCAAATGAGCATCTGCCAACTCCGCATTTGTAAACATTGCACTGACAGCAAAACCACGTTCGTGATGAACACTAACCTGTTGATGCTACGTACTGATGTGCTTGATGCTAGTACTGTAGAGCAATGGTCCCGTGTATACACAAGCACCGAAGTCAACATTACCTTCCTTCAATTGGGCCAACTGGCGGTGAATCGAGGAAGTACAGTACATACTGACGAAACTAAAATGAGCTCTAACATGGAAATTAAGCGTTTCCGGACACATGTCCACATAACATCTTTTCTTTATTTGTGTGTGAGGAATGTATCCTGAAAGTTTGGCCGTACCTTTTTGTAACACCCTGTATAGAATTATTACAAACTCACCAACTTAAAAAGTGCTTCTGACAGCTGATACAGTGCTACTCACTTTGTTAGATTTCACAGGACAATTGTGGAGGAAGAATCTTTGTAAAGAATGTTTAGTTTTGCTCAGGAAAAGAAAAGTTGCTTAGCCGAGATTACTATAAAAGACTTTGTTCTAAATAAACTGTTTCGGTGAAACTAAGTTACTATCTTCAGATCTTCATCAAGGTTATTACAGACATCTTGTGCCAGTTGCACACAAAATCTTGGTGAATATCTGAAGATGGTAACTTACTTTTACTGAAACCGGTTATCAACACTGAATTTTTGCACAGCGATCTGAGCTAAGAAATTCTTCTTCTTCTAAGTAATCACTATATAAGGCACCTACGATCTAAACCTGAATAAACTAACGTTTATATTTATACATTTACTAATTTAAACGACAAAAAATCATATCTAGTAAATTTAATACATAAATGGTTTTAATAAGAGGGATGATTTACAAGTTTTATGAAAAAAGTTTCTACAATTGGCTTCAAATTAGGTTCAACCAAAAATCTTCTCGGCCAGTGCCCTCCAATGAGGTTTTTTTAAATTTTTTTTTTATTTTTAATAAGAAGACTGACAACTTCGCTCGAAACCCATTCAGACACATTAGGAGATGCAAAAGCCATCAAATTTTTATCCCAGTAGACCATAATACCCCGAAGCCAGAATTGCTGATACGCTCTTCTAAATTGTACCTTAACTTCTTCGTTGGAGCTTTTCCGGTCAGTTCTTCCAATACAATATCTGTTTCTCAAGTATCACTATATGGATTAATAACCTGCTATAGGATTTCCGTAGTTAAAACTGCCTCAAAGCTACATTCAAATTAAGTGTGAAAGAATGTTTTGCTTCATTAGTTTAACTATGGCAAAAAATCTAAGATGATGACCCCTGTTTTTCTCAGATTCTGACTGACACATTTTTAAATTTAGTAAACAAATCTGTTCCATAATCAATGTTTGGTTTCCACGTGATTAAATTTTCTTTTACAATTACATCTTTAGCATGCAAAGTCTCAAACAGCCTCAAAAAGTGACAAACCTCTTGTCACATACGAGACTTTTGGCACACAACGTACTTCAGTGTTAATCTAACAAAATCCTTGTCCTTTTCTTCGCATAACTAAGCAAATGACCTAGATTTAAATCGAATTTTGTTTACTACGTTAACAACAAATTGAAGAGTATGACGTAATCTACCACTCTGATTTTAAGTAACTATAGTTTTTCTATGTATGATACAGTGTATTGTATGTAACAACTGTTACGGCTTCTGAGACCAAATGTAACAGTTGTGTTACTAAATGTGATACTTCTGTCACTCAATGTAACTGGGTTTTCTCTTTGGATGCTGTCAATTGTCAGGATGAGCATTCTAAAGCATTCTGTCAGGGTGAAAATATTAAATAAATTAACTTTTCTCTCTTACAGCATGTGGGCAGGGTGGGTTCTCCCTTGGCTCGGGTATGAGGTCGAATGAAACATCATTTTTACATAAGATAACTTTTATTGAAAGTTTCGTACAACTGTATCTTACTGGATTTTCTGGTTCGGAGAGCGGCAGCCGTGTCGTTTGCGTAGCCTTGTGCTGCGACAGCGGCGGCGGCGGCGGCGGCGGCGTCTGATTACGCGTAGCGGTGTGTATCTCGTGTCGCCGTCTCGCCCAGCTGACCGGAGACGCGCAGCGCGAGGTGGCCCGTTTAATTATTGCGAGCGACGTCGTGCATCGGATGGTGATACCTTGAATGTGGCGTCCCAGTGTTTCTCTTCTCTAAGCGGCCGCGTGTGTTGTGCGTCGACCAGCGGAGCGGCGCGGCGGGGGAAGGCCAGTGTCCCGAACTCGAACCACGGACTCCCGCTTGCCAGTCTTCGGCTGTCAGGTCTTCATCCCAGCTCACAGGTAACTACTGATGTGAGGCCGTCTCCTTCCCGTCCTCACGAGTCACCCGGGTATGTAAAAACCAGACTTCCAATACCTTTTAACTTCTGTCTTCTGGCGCCGCGGCTGCTGCTTGCTATTCCATTACAGCGGCGGACTTGGTGCGTCTGTACATGATGCAGTCTCTTCTTGCATGACGGTCTTCAGCACCAAAACTGACTGAAAACTACGGCTACTCTTCTTTTCTTCCTTCGTCTCTCGTCTTCGTCTCCGTCCCCGTCTTCGTCTTCGTCCCCGTCTTCATCTGTCTTCATCCGTCTTCATCCGTCTACCTCTGTCGGGCCCACCGCGTCTCGCGTATTTATTCACTTCAGTTTACTGGAGGTGAACGACTTCACGGCCATTGCCTCTTCTGTCACGTTGAAAAGCTTCTCGAAGAATCGTCTTGACCTCGGTCATTGGCTCTTGGAATGTAGGCGGGGGCCTCTGATCGCATGTGACGACTGAGAAACACGTGAGCCGGTCATTGCCTCTTCCGTCACGTTGAAAAGCTTCTCGAAGAATCTTCTTGACGTCGGTCATTGGCTCTTGGAATGTAGGCGAGGGCCTTTGCTCACATGCGACAACTGAGAAACACGTGAGCCGGTCGGGCGATGCCCTGACGGCTGAATCGACAGCGCCCGCTTATGTGGAACTCGCTGACTCCACGGTCATTGTTTCTTCTGTTCTGCCCGCTGAATGCCAGTATGTAACTCTCTAAACTAAACCAAGTTTTCCATTTATATTCTAATTTGTAGTTCACTTTGATTTCACTAATTTATTTACTTAAGTAATACTCAACATTCCTCCACCCTTCGGAGAAATTCGCCCTCGAATTTACCACTCAACATTCCTCCACTCTTCACACGGCAAAAGCACAAACACTGAAAACTCTCGACTTAGAAGATTACACACGCTTCACATTAAGTACGTGGAAAATACTTTATCACTTTACAAAAGCACTGTACGGTCATGAATCACATAGTTCTTACATAAATGGTTGTAATAAGTGTAACAAATCTTGATGACAATGAATAAACAAAAAAAATATATTGTGCACTTAGAAAATTACAGAGCAACAGCTGTTTAATCTACCCCATACTAATGCAAGAATATCTATTCTACAATATTGTTTATGTTAACAAGAGACTGTTTAATAAAGAATGAAGTACAATAAACAAAATTAATACACTAATGATCAAAAGTAACTGCTGAAGTACACCAGTTAAGAGTGTGGTATCCAGTTAACAGGGATTTGATGAAGTGGTATATTATTATTTGGCTTATTTTTTCGTCTTAAATAAAAGAAAACGGTACAAAGCAGAAACACCAACACAAAGGTTCCAGATATACCCGTTCCTAGCATTATAATTTTAGTTTTGTGTTCACCTTTTAATTTTAAGACATGTTGCATCATAACATTGGCATCAATTTTGCCTTGCTGCGAGTTTATGAACATATCTAATGACTTCAGAAGGGAACTGTCAAGGGAGTAATTGAGGTAGGATAGGTTTTGTGTAGGAAATGCTTGCATGGCGTTTTCTGAAAAAAGGAAACAACATGGTTATGAACCTACAAACCTAGTAAAAACAAAAACAAAGAAAAGAAGGAATACATTGTTAACTACAAGATCTACATGTTTCTACGTTCAAGTTTTCTTTCTTAAAAAATAAACCATTATCATTTATTAATTATTTACATTTGTATACTACAGTCTACTAAGATTCAACTAGGACATTCGCACCCTTGAACGAAGATTGTATGGTGCCATGTCTGTATGTTGTGCCGGCGTGGCCACTCTTTTTCCTTTACGGGAACTTCCTCCACCCTTCGGAAAAGCAGATACTATTGTTGAAGGAATTACATCTGGAGCGCCCTTAAAAGGTTTTAAACGACTTGCATGGACAATGGTAGTTCGGGTGGGCAGTTGCAATTTAACGTTGACTGGTGACGTGATCTCAATAATTTGATAAGGACCTCTGTAGTTTGTTACAAATTTCTTCGTTTTTCCTTTAGCTATGTAAGGAGTTGAAAGCATAACCCACTGACCGATTTTGTAATTTGGATATTTAGCTTGGGTATTACCTAATCTTTCCTGTCGTTCCAAAGCCTTTGTATTAGATTTTTGAACCTTTTTCCATACATCCTTCATCATTCGACTGAAATCTCTTACTGTTTCTCCGACTTTTCCGTTTTTCTGCCTGATTACATCAAAAGGGGACGGCATTTTTTTCCCATAGACCACTTCATAAGGTGACATGCCAGTTGCTTCATGCGTTTTGGCGTTGTATACCGACACGATTATTGGTAAATACGTATCCCAATTAGAATGTTGTTCGTTAATATAATAACTAAGCATCTTGCCAATTGTCCGATGAACTCTTTCTGTGCGCCCGTTGCACTGAGGGTGTAACGGAGTTGTGCGTAATTTGCGTATTTTTAATAAGTGGCAGAGCTGTTTCATTAGTTCAGACATAAAATTAGATCCCTGATCTGTGATAATAGCTTCAGGTACGCCAAATTTAAGTATCCAGTTGTTAACTAAAGCTTGGGCAACTGTATTTGCTTGCTGATCTGGGAGACTCACCATAGCTAGATAGCGTGAAAAGTGATCGATAATTGTAAGTACATACTTATTACCAGCAGGTGTTTTATGAAATGGCCCGTAGAGATCCAATCCGCAGATTTGAAATGGACATGAAGCCTCGGGGAGCCTCTGTAAGGGTATTTTTGAACGAGAAAGTTCAGCTCGTTGTGCGCACGCAATGCAATTACGAACGTACTGCGCAACATCCTGCTTTCTGGTTTGCCACCAAAATCGCTCTGCTACACGTCTTTCGGTTGTCCGCTGCCCACCGTGTCCTGCAAGGATATGATCGTGGGCCTCTGCCATTATTTCTTGTCTAAGGTGTTGGGGGACAACAATTCGCGGTCCAAGTTTTGTTTTACGGTATAATACACCATCTTCAAAGCAAAATTGTTTTTGAGTTGCGTATTTTTTACATTCTGTATCCTCATCTTGTGCCTTTCTCCAGTCCTCAGTATCTCGGCCTGTTGCTTCCAAAAGTGCTATTTTCCGACTTAGGCAATCTGCATTCGTGTGTTTTTTGCCTGGTTTATGGATAACTTCGAAATCCATTTCGGAAAGACATAGGGCCCAACGCGTGAGACGACTAGATGGATCCTTTAATCCAAGCAACCATTTTAAAGCTGCGTGGTCTGTAATAACCTTGAATTTCCTACCATACAAGTAGCATTTAAAGTATTTGATACCATAAATAACACTTAACAATTCTTTCTCCGTTGTGGAATAATTTCTTTCTGCCGTTGTTAGTTGTCTCGAAGCATAGGCTATGGGGTGTTCCGCGCCATTAATATTCTGACTCAAAACAACTCCTACTGAATGACCACTTGCGTCACAGGATAAAATAAATTCTTTGTTATAATCTGGGTAGGCTAATACTGGACTGTGTGTTAACTTATCTTTAAGGGTTTGAAATGCTGATTCACAATCTTCAGACCAATGAAATTTTGCACCCTTTTTCAATAATTGGGTTAAGGGTCGGGCAATTTCAGCAAAATTTTGAACATATTTTCGGTAATACGATGCGAGACCAATGAAACTTTGTACCTCCTTAACGCGTTGTGGTGTTGGGAAGTCCTTAACTGCCGAAATTAATCGAGGATCTGTTTTAATTCCTTTTTCACTAATGACATGCCCTAGGTATGTAACCTCTGTCAATGCAAAACTACATTTTTCCATATTTAATGTTAATTTAGCTTTTCTAAGTCTCTGAAAAACATTACGCAGACGCACAGCATGTTCATTAATGTCTCTGGAGAATACAATAATATCGTCTAGATATACACAACATTGCTGAGTTTTGAGTCCTCGCAATACTCCATCGAGTAGTCTTTGAAAAGTTGCTGGTGCATTTTTCAAACCGAAAGGCATTCTTTTAAATTGCCAGTGGCCTCCAGGGGTAGAAAATGCTGTTTTATGCCTATCTTCAGGTGCAACTTCCAATTGATGATATCCGCTACGTAAATCGATTGTTGAAAAGTATTTACTGTTACCCAATCTGTCAATGATATCTGTAATGTTTGGAAGAGGATAAACATCTGAGATAGTTTGTTTGTTAAGGTGTCTGTAGTCACAACAAAATCTATATCGTTTCGTACCGTCGGGAGACTTCTTTGGAATAATTATAATATTTGAATTATAAGGAGAATCAGAATATTCTATAATTCCATCTTTTAGATGCTGTTCCAAAAATTCATCCAGTACTGGCTGTAAGTGATGCGGAACTCTATAAGGCTTCCTATAAACTGGGGGGCTATTTCCTGTTGGGATCCTATGCTGTGTGATATCTGTTGCCGGCAATGGACCTTCTGCATTAAATAAATCTTGGAACTCAACTAAAACTGCTTCTATCGTGTCTCTATCCTTTCCTTTCAAATGCTCAATCTTCTGGCGCAATGCGGTTTTATAGGCGTCTGGTTTCTGACCATCATTAATATCTGACCAAATAAAATCTTCTTCTTCAAAAGTACTGACTGTAGCCACTAATATTCCCTTATGCAACTCTTTGTCCTCCACTCCGAAATTGTCAATATGTACCAGTACTTTTCTTTCTCCCTCAACGTCTTGAACCCGTACAACACTCCTACGTACAAAACAATGTGATACATCTAATTCCTCATTTTCCTCTAATGGCCCTATTAGACACACTGTATCTGTAGGTACTTCGTGGTCAACGGTCATCCAGATAAGTTTTCCTGAGCCAGATGGTATCTGATCCCGCGAATCAACCTTCAAGGACGTTGCACGCAGTGTAGTTGATTTCGCCTTCCGGTTAGGGAAATCTTGCGGCAGAGGGCCCTTTGCAGCGGTGTCACCTAGCTGAAACACTATTCCGCTAAGTTCTACAGTTTGCTGTCTGAGGTCGATTTTAGCGTGATGTTTATTCAGAAAATCCAACCCTAGGATCGCGTCGTACCCGTCAGTTACCTTTGTTACCACTTCAACATCTTCTTGAAATTGTACACCGTGAATATAGAAAATCAGTGATGTACATCCTAATGACTTCACTGTACCTCCTCCTACTCCACTCAATCTATACCTTGGATGGTCATATTTCTTTTTTCCAATACATTCATTACTTACTATTGATACGTTTGCGCCTGTATCCACCAGTATCCTTGCCTCTTTATCCTGTATGGTAGCAGATAACCAGCATTCCGCCTTCACATTCGCCTTAATGGCATGAAATTTTATTGGGAACGCCTGGCGGCGGCTCCGACATTCCCGTTTGAGTTTAACTGATTTCTATTTCCAAAAACTTTCTTAGACCTGCATTCCTTGAATGTGTGACCTATTCTTTGACAATTAGTGCATTGAGGTTGCCTGCAGTTTTTTGCTATATGTCCGTGTCGATCGCACCTAAAACATCGTACTCCTGCTGAAAATATATTTCGCTTCTCCTTGTGTCTGGTGGCAATGTCAATTTCTTCAAAAGCTGTCGCCACAGATACAGCTTCTGCTAAATTTTTAGGAAACTCTGCCCTGACACGACGGGACGTTTCAGGAGGTAACCCACGTAAAAATGTATCCAGAGCTCTATCTTCTGCCTCTTGTAAAATAACTTTATTTGCTTCATCTCTAGTTGTCAACTGATAGGTGTTAATATTAACTTTTCTAATCCTATCTACAAAGCTTTCTAACGACTCGTTTTGCCTCTGAATGATAATGTTTAACTGTTCCCTATAAAATCTGCAGCTGTTCTGTTTTTGAAAACGTTTAAGCAATCCTTTCTTCAATTCCTCAAATGTTGGAGCATTCCGTAATTCTTCATGGTATAAGACGTGTGCTTTAGCCTCTCCTGTCAATCTTAACTTTGTCATTTGTAAGAGCTGTTCATCTGACCATGATCCTAACTTTGCAGCTGCTACTAAATCATCAAAAAAGGCTGTTATGTCCTCGCCAGGTTTACCTGAAAAAGGAGTTACTAAGGCTGCTGCTGAGGAATCTAGGGTGGGAGGGATTGAACTGGTTTGCCTAACCTCACTCAACTGTTTAAATAATGCATTATTATCACTTTTAAGCTGTTCTATCTGATTAACTAAGATCTGAATAGCTTCCTCAGTAGAAACCGCTTGTGGTGCTGACTCTGACTTTGTACGATTTCGTGTCATCATTTTACAAACTGTTAGTTACACAATCTTACCACACTGAATTCAAAAGATGTTTAAATATTTTCGACAAACTCTTAAAATCATGAGAGAAAATACACTTCTAAATAAAGAAAATATTACGACTGCTATGCAAACCTCTATCCCTTCACACATTAAACAATACTAACTGTGGACCTTTAGTGACTGTCATTCACACCTCATATTGAGCCAAGGGTTTTTTCTCTGACACCAAATGTAACAACTGTTACGGCTTCTGAGACCAAATGTAACAGTTGTGTTACTAAATGTGATACTTCTGTCACTCAATGTAACTGGGTTTTCTCTTTGGATGCTGTCAATTGTCAGGATGAGCATTCTAAAGCATTCTGTCAGGGTGAAAATATTAAATAAATTAACTTTTCTCTCTTACAGCATGTGGGCAGGGTGGGTTCTCCCTTGGCTCGGGTATGAGGTCGAATGAAACATCATTTTTACATAAGATAACTTTTATTGAAAGTTTCGTACAACTGTATCTTACTGGATTTTCTGGTTCGGAGAGCGGCAGCCGTGTCGTTTGCGTAGCCTTGTGCTGCGACAGCGGCGGCGGCGGCGGCGGCGGCGTCTGATTACGCGTAGCGGTGTGTATCTCGTGTCGCCGTCTCGCCCAGCTGACCGGAGACGCGCAGCGCGAGGTGGCCCGTTTAATTATTGCGAGCGACGTCGTGCATCGGATGGTGATACCTTGAATGTGGCGTCCCAGTGTTTCTCTTCTCTAAGCGGCCGCGTGTGTTGTGCGTCGACCAGCGGAGCGGCGCGGCGGGGGAAGGCCAGTGTCCCGAACTCGAACCACGGACTCCCGCTTGCCAGTCTTCGGCTGTCAGGTCTTCATCCCAGCTCACAGGTAACTACTGATGTGAGGCCGTCTCCTTCCCGTCCTCACGAGTCACCCGGGTATGTAAAAACCAGACTTCCAATACCTTTTAACTTCTGTCTTCTGGCGCCGCGGCTGCTGCTTGCTATTCCATTACAGCGGCGGACTTGGTGCGTCTGTACATGATGCAGTCTCTTCTTGCATGACGGTCTTCAGCACCAAAACTGACTGAAAACTACGGCTACTCTTCTTTTCTTCCTTCGTCTCTCGTCTTCGTCTCCGTCCCCGTCTTCGTCTTCGTCCCCGTCTTCATCTGTCTTCATCCGTCTTCATCCGTCTACCTCTGTCGGGCCCACCGCGTCTCGCGTATTTATTCACTTCAGTTTACTGGAGGTGAACGACTTCACGGCCATTGCCTCTTCTGTCACGTTGAAAAGCTTCTCGAAGAATCGTCTTGACCTCGGTCATTGGCTCTTGGAATGTAGGCGGGGGCCTCTGATCGCATGTGACGACTGAGAAACACGTGAGCCGGTCATTGCCTCTTCCGTCACGTTGAAAAGCTTCTCGAAGAATCTTCTTGACGTCGGTCATTGGCTCTTGGAATGTAGGCGAGGGCCTTTGCTCACATGCGACAACTGAGAAACACGTGAGCCGGTCGGGCGATGCCCTGACGGCTGAATCGACAGCGCCCGCTTATGTGGAACTCGCTGACTCCACGGTCATTGTTTCTTCTGTTCTGCCCGCTGAATGCCAGTATGTAACTCTCTAAACTAAACCAAGTTTTCCATTTATATTCTAATTTGTAGTTCACTTTGATTTCACTAATTTATTTACTTAAGTAACACTCAACATGTAAACTCCCTCCCCTACCCGGTACACCATGTTTTACATGGCTTATAAATTCATGATAACACCCAAACGTAGTATGTGCTGATATACTGCCGCTTATATTACAATCGATAAAGAGATTGCCTTTTCTACGAGATAACTTTTGAAAACATTAAATACTGACTCATCCTTAATGTCTCTTCTTGCGAAAAACAGCTCTTCATGGGCTTCTTGGTCCTAACAAAAAGAAGATACGAAAATGATGATGCTCTATTACCAGATTACATCGACTCGTCCAGCTGCATGGAGAAACGGAGCGATTGCTTTCAATATTGTATCCACTTCATTAATGTGCCTCTCAAATGTGTTGCTGTTCAAAGGAACTATTTTGAAGTATGTCATAAACAGGTTTCTGAGGAAGAGATTTTAAAAAGTGTTCAAGGGCTTCCGATATCACCTGCTCCCTAGTACTATGCCTTTTCCAGCCTTCGCTATAAGTAGAGAAATATATAGTAATCCCTGTGTACTATCATTACCTTTTGGGCCGTCCAATCGATCATACTATCCACTGAGGGTCCCTTATGAGGTTTTTCTTTACGTATAGAAAAGTATTTCAAATCCTTACCTGTATTAGCAGGGTGACACCTTCGCAGATAAGCCTCCAGTTTGGGTGGTTTCTCAGTGTAATTGCTTGAAACTCTGTTGCGATCTTTCTAAGTGGGATCTCCTGTGGACACCTATTTAGAATGGATGCACCCCTACTTTTGTTTCCCGCTGGCATGAATTTTTTTTCGGCTCGAGACGACTCCAGCAGATCGATATGGGCATTTTGGAAATTACTCGATTATACTCGTACTTTCGTAGGTAGGACTGATGTTACACTGATATGTGTTTCCGCACCATTTACTCTGTACTTCATTGTGTTACTAACTTAATTATCACAAATTTCTGCCGTCTAGTGAGATGTAGGTATTGTAAGGCACTTGTCTCAGGTGAGGTGGATGTAAAGTTTAAATTCAGATTCCCTACTACTGCTATGCTGAGGGACCCAGTAATGAGTGTTAGTGATGAATAAAAACAGCTTAAATCGCTAAAAATCATCAAGACCCAAACCTTCCAGGAGTGTCTGTGAAGCTCAGTTAGCTATCACTTGGCATTAATGTTCCAAGATTTGTTAAGAAGAATTAGGTCGAATTACATTGGAACAGGTCGCAGGTCAAATGTACCCACAGTAAGAAAGCAGGCGTGAGCCACAGAATTGGACTACTCACAAACATTTCTAGCTACACATTTGAATTTATTTTGAGTTGATAGATTGTGACATACAGGGAACAGAAAAGAATTCCTCACGGAAAGCAGCGTCGGTTGCGAAAATGTCCATCATGAGAAACGCAAGCTACTCTCCTCGTACTTGATGTCTTCTGTGATATGGATAGAGAAATGTAGAATGATGTGGTGCGTTTTGATATATGAAAAACTTTTGTTTCAATAAAACTTGTTAGCCCTCTCCCGACATTAACTTACATTATGGCTGTTAATGTTTTCTAGTAGAAAGAAATTCTCTCGACAGGCTACTAATAGGCCGCACATTGATAATGCAACAAAATTATAGTAGTTACTTAAGTTATATATTATAACTTAGTGGATGTATTTACTTAAATTACCAGGATTGTCACAAACGAAATGTTATCTATAATGTAATACTTTCCAAAGAATCTGAAGTATTATCCAGCTATATCTTGGCAAAATATAAGTCTGGTTCATAGATTTGTCGCTGCCTCTTACAGCAGATGCAGATAAACACAAATAAAATCTTTTATAAATTGCAGCTCTCGTTTGCTCCTGCACTCGCCAAAGAAAACGAGGTCGACGTTTCACCATACGCCACAGAATTTTAATTATTAAACTGCAAGTATACTGGAGACTGTAAAGGCACGAAAATATTTCGGAGGAACCGTGTGCAGATATCTGAAGTAATGGAATGATCCCATAAACTCTGTAGTAGATGTACCTATTGCAGTTAATCTGTGAAACAGATCACAAACAAAACATTTGTACCTTTTATAGTCGAATAGTGCTCAAGCGCAAGGTTCGAATATCAGTTCGAAGTAAGAAATGTTGCATGAATCGCTAAATGTTGATTAACCGCTGAGAGAGTGTAACAGGAATGGAGTCTTCTCGGAGATGTAAAGTGTATAATGAACCGGGGCTCAAAGCTTGGAGATTGGAAGGTAAGGGAAAGGAACTCGATCACTTTGAACCGTAGGTTCCCAGGTCTGTGTCGCGGTGTCGGACATTGTTTTAAGCTATCAGATAGTTTGAGATTAGTTTATATGTTGCCGCAGACTGATAATTCGTTGTGTAATAATAATGCTGCAATTTATTAAAAGGTAGAGAACTAAAAAAGCCATAGATCTAGCTTGGAAATTGCTTACGAAACTTCAAGAAGCGTCACATCGGGCAGTCAGTATGAATATTCTTCGTGTAATCATACCGCAGAGACCAAGCCGATAACATCAAATGAATGATAACACGCATAGAGGGGTACAAGTAGACATTCGTTCTCCGTGACTATAACAGTAAGGGAACTTGTTGGTGCTAAAAGAGCACTCTGTTGCACGCTTAAAACTGATTCACAGAGTATGGAAGAAAGTCTATTTCTTACATGAGACTGGGTGTACAGTGTGATTCGATGATGTATCTAAATCACCATTTCCATTATGTTTCATCTGTAGGATGGTAAAACTCCACTGCGAAATTATTATGATCTGTAGATACAGTTTTAATCAGACGTGGTTGTGGATGTTACTGAGCCCACAATCTCTACTGAACAGAGAAACCAGAAGTAGATGTAAATGTTACTGACTTCACAACGTCTACTCAACTGAGATCGATCGTAGGATCTTTTATTTCATTCTATTAACAATGAGTGACTGTCACTCACGTTGGCCAGTAGTCAGCTCAGTACCCCGAACTTCCCCGTACTGCCTTTTCCACTTGACGTCCTAGAAACTCCAACCACAGATACTGGCAACAGATTTAAAATATGTGTTGGGAAAAGATCAGTCACTGGTGACGTAGCAGGTCTATCACAAACGAAACCTGCAAGCACACCTGTATGTATAGTGCTCCACCTACCGTAGCATGGATCGCTTGGGGTAGTTCTTGTTTGCGACTGGGCAGATATTATAACCATGGAGGCTCCCAAATCATTCAACTACTATTATCATGATTTCTGTGAGACAAAGCCGTCCGCTGTGGTCGAGCGGTTCTAGGCGCTTCGGTCCGGTACAGCGCAGCTGCTACAGTCGCAGGATAGAATCCTGCCTCTGGCATATATGTGTGTGATGTCCTTAGGTTAGTTAGGTTTAAGTAGTTCTAAGTCTAGGGGACTGATGACCTCAGATGTTAAGTCCCATAGTGCTCATAGCCATTTGAACCATTTTTCTACGCGACATATACGATGAAGATTGCAGATACTGAGGACCTCTGCTCTAGAGTTCTGTAACTGATTTACTGCAATCGTGCTCTGAATCTGCCGAGATCTCTCCCTAAAAGGTTAACACTTCCATCAACCTATCCTCTAGCCAGCCTGTTCTTCTACTTTAGTCCCATCCTACACCGTTGCTAATACTTATAACTAAAAATTTATTCCTTGTGAAACGTCCCCTTTGGAAAATTATAAATTACTGTGCTAATAAACCTCTTACGATATTTGATTTTCAAACAGCTGAGCAAAACTGAACATGCTCAAACATTTCTCCCCTTACTTATTCTGATGAACAGTAAACTGCCACAAATTTTTTAAATTTTTTTTATTTTTTTTTACGCAACGCAATCTGACTTTCAATAATCCCTACAAAAGAAACGCCCTGACTAAAAATAACCTATACCTTTCATAAATCACTTACCTCACAAAAATATTCGTAACTCAAACTACTGCAATACAGCGAGCGCCAATACTGCCATCTAAATAAAAGATTCTAACTACTGAAGGCACTAACTACTGATAGGCATAGTTAGCAAATGAAAGATTTTGATGAATAACAAACAATGTATTTACCTTAATAGTGTTCAAAAGTCATCATATATACATATATATATCAGTTCATGACATCCAGTCTTCCAAATTTCCTTTTTCTGGCGGACAAACGTCCAGATCGTCCGCTCTCAAAACTCTGCCATCTCTCTCCCCACATCCACCACTGCTGGCAGCTCACCTTCAACTGCACAACGCTACGCGCCGTTCACATCCAACTGCCCAACACTACAATAGCAAATATTCCAACAATGCCAACCAGCCACAGATTGCACACAGCACAGTCAGTGATTTTCATACAGAGCGCTACGTGGCGTTACCAACATTAAAACCTTCGTCACAATGTTCAACAATGAAATTTTTACATAAAGCAAATACTCAATTTTTCTAGATTGTGGTACGCTGAATTCAAAAGTGACAACATTTTTCTTATTTTAGTTCCAGTTTTTATGGTAATGTAAAGTTCGTTACAGCCTTATCTTTGTTTTGTACCTCTAATATTTTTGTCATATCAGGAGTGCCGCTGAGATCGCACATAAATTAGAAGTTTCACATAGCCGTAGGAAACTCACATTTCGAGGCGACGAGTTTGACCACGTCTTCAGATATAACAATCGGCGGAAACGTGTTCCTCATGATATTTCGTCATTGTTTTGTTTCCAGCTAACACAATCTGAGACTGCTTGCCCTCCGGTGTGCTGCGTTGTGTGACTTCTACGCGAGTTTCTAAGCTACAGCGTGGAATCACTACTGCTGTTAAGCCCCGCAGGTGTTGTTAGTAACACTAACAATTTTTTTAGAACTGTATATATGCAATTTCTCGGCTAAGGAAGAGAATATCGTGACAAGCAGTGAGTAACGTTTATATTTCGAGTATAGTTAGGGGACCAATCAAAAGCGTGGGCTCCTCATGTTTGTAGCGCGACATGTTAATCAACTCTAAATGCATGGATGAGAGGGGACGAAAAAGGTGCCATACGTTTTGCACTATCAGCCATTTCGTCCGAACCAACAAACCTCGTAACCGATCACTAGTCCTGCTTTATGCCTCCACCTAATACGGGACTTTGTAACAAAAACAAGAGCATTATTCAGTATCTCAGTACAGTAAGTGCGATGTGGCAAGTGCCTCCTGGAGTTGGTCCTATACTTCCAGATCCCCCGGCAGTCAAAACAAGGACCTCTTCTAGTGACAGTGAAGATGAAGTCCAGTCACAAACGTGCCATCCCTCCACATCTGACGATGCCACCTTTACACCGGCATCATCTAGAGACATGTACAAAATTTCACTAAGTGAAGTCAGTGGTCTCTTTAGAGATTTAGACCTTCCAAAGCAGAATGCCGAACTGTTAGCTTCTCGTTTCATGGCTGGAATCTTCTCGAAGATAGACCTTTCCGCTAAAGTGAAAAGCCACTCGAAAGGTTTTAAACAATACAAAAAAAAAGTAATGACATACTTAACCGATGCTGAATAATTCAATATTGTGTACAGGTGGATGGATACTTTTCATGGATCGTTCGAAAACAAATTTGGAAGCCGTGCTGCTTTATATAGCGAAAAGCTTGAGGCATATGCAGCCCCGGCAAAGGAGTGTTACATCACGTCGAGAGATACGTCACACAACATCGGCTATGATAAGCATTAATGGCTGGTATGTACTGATTTAAAAGTCATTGCTACGCTTATTGGGTTTAGTACCACTGCTACATTGGTGAGCGAAGCAGTTGTACTAAGGATTTGCATTATAGACAGATGGCCTGGCTACGACGAAAACATTGTTTGACAAGGAAATGTCTTGTAGGAGCCACTTATAAATCCCAGTAATGTCCTGTTACCTCCACCAAAGGTAAAGCTGGTATTCGTGTAGTCATCTCCAAAATCACTGAATAACAGCAAAGAACAAGCGTTTCAGTGAATTGAGTACTGAAAAGATCAAGCAGGAAGTACTCATTGATCCAGAAATACGTAAGGTGTTCAGAGATCATCAGCTTGAATCTATTCACAGTCCTGGTGAGCTATACGCGTGGCAATGTTTTCGGAAGGTCCTAGGCAATAAGAGGCAGAAAACGACATTGAGTTTACCAATGAAGTGACATGTGGCTAAGAGAAAATGAAATGCAAAATGACATTCAAAATGCACTTCATTCACTCGCATAATGACGTCTTCTCCGAAGATTGTGGGGTGTTTGTGATGACCATGATGAGGAGTATCACCAAAGAATCGATATGAAGAAAGATTCAGTGCTTCAGCGTTGACAGATTTCGCTGGACATAACATGAAGACTCGTATCTTCCTCATAAGTGGAAAGTAAAGAGAAAACGTATTTTTACAGAACCTAACTGTTAATAGTGTATCTTTAATTGAACTGAATTGACTAACTTTACATGTACTGATTCTAAAACCCTTCAATTTGTTTTTCTACATGATTTGTGAATTCTTTAGACTTTACGATTTTTCATTTCTCATGTACTTCACTGACACAGCTACCAAATATCAGGGAACTACAGCCCCTGTGGCAGAAATGATGAGAAATATGTATTCAGTCTTCCTTACATTGCTTAAGTCCATTTAGATATTCTTGTTATAACTGAAAAGTTTGTACGTATCAGTGTTTCAGTAAACATTAAAAATTCACCAACAGGTATTCTAGAAGAACTGACTCAATTTTAGCCGGCCGGGTTGGCCGAGCGGTTCTAGGCGCTACAGTCTGGAACCGCGCGACCGCTACGGTCGCAGGTTCGAGTCCTGCCTCGGGCATGGATGTGTGTGATGTCCTTAGGTTAGTTAGGTTTAAGTAGTTCGAAGTTCTAGGGGACTGATGACCTCAGAAGCTAGGTCCCATAGTGCTCAGAGCCATTTGAACCATTTTTTTGACTCAATATTGTGATCAGCGCATTGAATTGACCTCAAGACCTCTGTCAAATGTTTGGTAAGTAAATGTGTGTTGGGCAGCAGGACGATAGTTAGACTGGAGCCCACTGTACGATGTGAACGATAGAAAAGTTTCAACAACATGTAAACTTGAGATATGCTATATTTGTTATTTTCAAATTCAGTACATTCGAATCCATATAATTCATTTATTGTGGTCTTTTCAAAAACCAAAGGTTTTAAATTTGTAGTCGAGTATACATTGCAATTACCAAACATTTAAACAGATCCGCTATTCGATACACCAAATGGATACTTTTCCCAAGCTTTTCTCAACTTCCATACGATCGTTCGACGTTAATACTTACCTGTAGACATCCGTATCGTTAGCGAAGTAATTTATAATGCTAATGCTCTATTACCAGATTACATCGACTCGTCCAGTTGTATGGAAAAACGGATCGATTGTTTTCAATATTGTATCCACTTCATCAATGTGCGTCTCAAATGTGTTGCTGTTCAAAGGAACTATTTTGGAGTATGTCATAAACAGGTTTCTGTAGAACAGATTTTAAAAAGTGTTCAAGGGCTTCCAATATGACCTGCTCCCTAGTAGTATGCCTTTTCCAGCCTTCGCTATAAGTAGAGAAATATATACCAACCCCTGTGTAGTATCTTTACCTTTTGGGCCGACCAAGCGAACATACTATCCACTGAGGGTCCCTTATGAGGTTTTTCTTTATGTATAGAAAAGTATTTCAAATCCGTACCTGTATTAGCAGGGTGACACCTTCGCAGATTATCCTCTAGTTTGGTTGGTTTCTCAGTGTAATTGCTTAAAACTCTGTTGCGATCTTTTTAAGTGGGATCTCCTGTGGACACGTATTTAGAATGGATGCACCCCTACTTTTGTTCCCCCCTGCTTGGACCCTTTCTAGGCTCGAGACGACCCCAGCAGATCGATATGGGTCTTTTCGAAATCACTCGATTATACTCGTACTTTCGGAGATAGGACTGACGTTACACAGATATCTGTTTACACACCATTATCTCTGTACTTCATTGTATTACTAACTTAATTATCATGATTTCTGCCGTCGAGTGAGATGTAGGTATTGTAAGGCACTCGTCTCAGATGAGGTAAATGTAAGGTTTAAATTTGTAGTCGAATATACATTGCAATTACCAAACATTTCAAGAGATCCGCTATTCGATACACCAAATGGATACTTTTTCCAAGCTTTTCTGAACTTCCATACGATCGTTCGACGTTAATACTTACTTGTACACATCCGTATCGTTAGCGAAGTAATTTATAATGCTAATGATCCCATCTCATACATAACAAGAACGACTTTTTTCACATATCACTGTGGCCTCCTTGAGATAATGTCACAAGGATAAAGTTTAAAGGTATTTCTGGTGTTTTTAATCCATCAGATATTTTTCCTTTATTGTTATTTCAGTAAGATTTCTGTACTTTGAGTGCTATGATGCCAGTCGTATTACATATTTTTGAAGAAAAGAGTTTTATCTACTTACGGAAAAGCTATTAAAAACCAGAAAATTGGTTTATATTTTAAGCATCTTATAAAGCGAAACAGCGATGGGTTTTCAAGAAAGATGATCTACTACCTTTGTGATATGTTCTGCTAATGTTTGACGTTGTAGGTAATGAGAAATTTAAAACTTTGCCAGCACGGAGTTTGTTCCGTACATTTTCAGACGAACTGCTGGAAGTCAGTTACTTACAGCCCATCTTCTGGCCACCCTCGGGTGTACACTGGCGACAGTAGACTCAGTTTCCCTGTTTCAAACGCCACTGGCGTGTGCGTGGCGTACCGAGTTGCTGCTGCGCGTACGTTGCTTGAGCGTTGGACTTTGCTCCAAGTCTTTGCGCTGCTGAGATCGCTGTCTGTTGTGAAAACTCATCTCGGCGATGTCAAATAGGCTTTCTACATGCTGGAAAATCGCAGAACGGTGCCAGCTGCGCTGAGTACGACGGTTTTTTCTCTTACTGTGCGTAATTCAACTGGAAAGCTCCTTCCCTTTTGATAATCACCTGAAACAGCCGTATTTCTCCAGATTCATTGATAAGGGAGTTCCAGAAAAGTATTTGCTACACTTATTCTAACGACCGGTAGAAAAATGCGGTGTTCTGTGACAGCGGATTTATTAGCTTGTGGCAGGAGAGTATGTCGATCGTGTTCCTTTGTGTGTGCGGGTGTCTGTGTGTGTGTATGTGTGTGTGTGTGTGTGTGTGTGTGTGTGTGTGTGTGTGTGTTTTGTATTTCTGCGTATGCTTTATTACAGTTCTTGGTCAGCATAGCCCCGCGCACCTATGTTTTTAATAACCGTGCACACCGTTCACTTGTTGCAGATTAAAACTGTAAGTCGGATAGAAACTCGAACTCGTGACCTTTGCATTTCGCAAGCAAGTGCTCTAGACAAATGGAAATGTTAAAGAATTACTTCCTTGCTGCATGGCATAACAACTTAGTGAACTGAAATGTGTGGCGAGAGCCTGCCGGCGGGTAGACCTGATCGCCTGGTGCAAATCTTTTGAGGTGACGCCGGCGACTTGGGCGTCGATGAGGATGAAATGATGATGAAGACGACACAAATACCCAGGTACTTAGAGGAGAAAAATCTCCAACCCAGCTGGGAATCGAACCCGGTCCCCCCAGCATGACAAGCCGGGGCGCTGTCGACTCATCTACGGTGTCGTACAACAACTTACTGAATACCAGTAAAAACATAAAATTGTTGATGTTCTCAAGTACGCTAGGTTGCCCTGGACCAAGCTGTATTACGTGACAGACAAAAAATTTCACGAAGAGTTGCACACATCGACGGTGTTGTTTGCCCTACCTTACTTGCCCACGAAAGACAAATGTCCTGAGTTCGAGTCTAGTCGGGGATCCAGTTTCATCGGCCAGGAAGGTTCATGACACTCTCTCTTTTGCGCCTTTTGCCTCAGAAGTCGTCGTCACTATTTTTCTTTCTGTTTTCGGCCGAAAGTTGAGTGCTACAGAGCACTAACATCAACGATGATATATGTACTCCACAAACTATGGTACTGTCTGCGGTGGAGGGCAAATAGCGGTCCGCAATCATTTGGCTCAAATGGCTCTGAGCACTATGGGACTCAACTGCTGAGGTCATTAGTCCCCTAGAACTTAGAACTAGTTAAACCTAACTAACCTAAGGACATCACAAACATCCATGCCCGAGGCAGGATTCGAACCTGCGACCGTAGCGGTCTTGCGGTTCCAGACTGCAGCGCCTAGAACCGCACGGCCACTTCGGCCGGCTCGCAATCATTTCCTTGAAGTTCTAGACGCGATTGGCAGTCAGCTTATACGTTCTTGTCTTATCTTCAGCGTTACTATGTGAGGTATTTACCGGAAGAAGTGAATAACCTTAAACACGATGTTTAAAAATCCTTTCGAAATAGCAATAAACAAACCACCAAGACAGGAGATATTTAGCGTACTAGTAAAAAAATTTTTAAACCACGTCACTACTAAGTTAAGAAAGTTTCAGAAGGATCAGAGTACAATATCGGTAACAATAGTTGACTAGAGAATAGAGGATACAAGGCTAATATCTTAGAAAACAGTAGGTTCCCATGCAGCAACAAACACAGATGAATCCTGTACTTGGAATGACAAAAGAAGAATACATACAGGTGATAACGAAATTTTTAATGAAAGTGAAAAGAACGAAACTGAGATCAAATATGCACATATCAAGAAAAGTTTTGTATCACCCCGGTTCCCAGAACTCCTGAAGATAGACGTTGACTCTGGATATTGTGACACAGGCACAGTTCCTTTGACTGTTCAGACATGTGACTAAACCCGCCAAAAGATGTAAACAACCATGCATGAGCAGCGCCTATTAGACGGAGGGGTCCGACAGCCGATCAATTCCAGTCAGTCCACCAGGATGGAGGTATACGGCTCGTGTTGTCTGTAGTTCAACCATGCCTAGACGCTCAATACCGCGGTTCGATCGCGTCCGCATTGTTACTTTATGCCAGGAAGCGTTCTCAACCAGGGAAATGTCCAGGCGTCTCGGAGTGAACCAAAGCGATGTTGTTCGGACGTGGAAGAGACACAGAGACGCAGGAACTGTCGATGACATCCCTCGCTCAAGCCGCCCAAGGGCTACTACTGCAGTGGATGACCTCTACCTACGTATTATGGTTCGGAGGAACGCTGACAGCAACGCCATCATGTTGAATAATGCTTTTTGTGCAGATACAGGACGTCGTGTTACTTCTCAAACTGGGCACAATAGGCTTCATGATGCGCAGTTTCACTCACGACGTCCATGGCGAGATCTATCTTTGCAATGACGACACCATGAAACGCGGTAGAGATCAGTCCAACAACATGTCGAATGGACCGCTCAGGATTGACATCACGTTCTCTTCACCGATGAGTGTCGCATATGCCTTCAACCCGACAATCGTCGGAGACGTGTTTGGAGGCAACCTGGTCAGGCTTAACGCCTTAGACACCCTGTCCAGCGAGAGCAGCAAGGTGGAGGTTCCCTGATGTTTTAAGGTGGCATTATGTGGGGCCGACGCACGCCGCTGGTGGTCATGGAAGGCGCCGTAACGGATGTACGATACGTGAATGCCATCCTCTGACTGACAGTGCAACCGTATCGTCAGTGTATTGGTGAGGCATTCGTCTTCATGGACAACAATTCGCGACCTCATCGTGGACATCTTTTTAATGACTTCCTCCAGGATAACGACATCGCTCGACTAGAGTGGCCAGCATGTTCTCCGGACATGAATCCTATTGAACATGCCTGGGATAGATTTAGAAGGGCTTTTTATGGACTACGTAACCCACTTACCACTCTGAGGGATCTACGCCGAATCGCTGTTGAGGAGTGGGACAATCTGGACCAACAGTGCCTTGATGAACTTGTGGATAGTATGCCACGACGAATACAGGCATGCGACAGTCCAAGAGGACGTGCTACTTTATATAAGAGGTACCGGTGTGAACATAAATCTGGACCACCACTTCTGAAGGTCTCGCTGTATGGTAGTACTACATGCAAAGTGTGGTTTTCATGAGCAATAAAAAGGGCGGAAATGATGTTTATGTTGATCTCCATTCCAATTTTCTGTCCAGGTTCCGGAACTCTTGGAACTGAAATGATGCAAAACTTTTTTTGAAGTATGTAGAACAATATCATTAATGGGAAACTTCATATGTGACTTCTGTGCGAATAAAATAAGCATGAATGCATAAAATGGTCACATACTGTCAACAGATAGGAGAAGTGTGGTTAAAGTATTACTTAACTATAAAATAATAGGAAACAGCACTCAAGGTGAGCGGGAAACATGCGGCTTCAGAGAATATGAAGTTACATACAAAAAGAAAATGTACATATGGTACAGACTTCAAATAGCTGCTCCAGCTTACTGCTTTTAATTTCCACTGGTTATTTACCGTGTCACCATCGTTCTGACCGTCCCTTTGTGCGGTTATTTTTCTCGCAGTATGCAGAGGGACATAGGTGTCCTTAAATCACGCTTCTTAGAATTCAGCGTAAGCCGCTAGCCCACTGCGCGGATCACCAGAAAGGACTCAGCTCGGCGAAACGGGGAGGGCCGAAACTAAAGTACATCGTTGTGACAACTCGCCCCTCCCCCTTCCGCCCTTCTCAGATCACCGCCAGGGTGACAAATCAGCATTCCGAGGTCAGTGCCAGAGGCCGAAAGAGTATAAAAGAGCAGACGCCTCCAGATGAAGACACACACGGCGATCCACCAGCATTCTGCATAGACCGCTCCGCCTCACATACTCAGCTTAGTCAACATGAAGGCTGTAAGTATGCTAAGGCTTGATGCTACTACCTCTCAGTGTAGTGAAATCTCTCTGGTTTTGTCTAGACATCCCTTACGATAGCACTTTTTCTTTTCTACATTTACAACGACATCATTTCTGCGCTTACTCTAATGTAAGAGTTCATATTTAACTATTTGTTAGGGTTTCATGTCTGGATAATGACATTTATGATCACCATGAATTTACGGTTTTCTATTATGTCCACATGGTCTCTTTCACCCTTTAGTGCTCTTTTTATATTTACATATTTCATTCTAAAAACATTTATTCAGATTTAGCTAATCCATTTCTCCAAGATATAGATTCTTCTAAATGTGCTAACCCTTCGTGGTACGCAGGAGAGCTCCTTTCAAAATTAGTAAGTAGGAGAGATTTCTGGCAGAATGGAACTTTTGTGGACGGGTACTTTGTATAGTCTCCACGCATTCCCGTATTTTCCTAGAATCATGCAGAGGGAATACTTTCCTTGGACTGTATATGTACACTCCTGGAAATGGAAAAAAGAACACATTGACACCGGTGTGTCAGACCCACCATATTTGCTCCGGACACTGCGAGAGGGCTGTACAAGCAATGATCACACGCACGGCACAGCGGACACACCTGGAAACGCGGTGTTGGCCGTCGAATGGAGCTAGCTGCGCAGCATTTGTGCACCGCCGCCGTCAGTGTCAGCCAGTTTGCCGTGGCATACGGAGCTCCATCGCAGTCTTTAACACTGGTAGCATGCCGCGACGGCGTGGACGTGAACCGTATGTGCAGTTGACGGACTTTGAGCGAGGGCGTATAGTGGGCATGCGGGAGGCCGGGTGGACGTACCGCCAAATTACTCAACACGTGGGGCGTGAGGTCTCCACAGTACATCGATGTTGTCGCCAGTGGTCGGCGAAAGGTGCACGTGCCCGTCGACCTGGGACCGGACCGCAGCGACGCACGGATGCACGCCAAGACCGTAGGATCCTACGCAGTGCCGTAGGTGACCGCACCGCCACTTCCCATCAAATTAGGGACACTGTTGCTCCTGGGGTATCGGCGAGGACCATTCGCAACCGTCTCCATGAAGCTGGGCTACGGTCCCGCACACCGTTAGGCCGTCTTCCGCTCACGCCCCAACATCGCGCAGCCCGCCTCCAGTGGTGTCGCGACAGGCGTGAATGGAGAGACGAATGGAGACGTGTCGTCTTCAGCGATGAGAGTCGCTTCTGCCTTGGTGCCAATGATGGTCGTATGCGTGTTTGGCGCCGTGCAGGTGAGCGCCACAATCAGGACTGCATACGACCGAGGCACACAGGGCCAACACCCGGCATCATGTTGTGGGGAGCGATCTCCTACACTGGCCGTACACCACTGGTGATTGTCGAGGGGACACTGAATAGTGCACGGTACATCCAAACCGTCATCGAACCCATCGTTCTACCATTCCTAGACCGGCAAGGGAGCTTGCTGTTCCAACAGGACAATGCACATCCGCATGTATCCCGTGCCACCCAACGTGCTCTAGAAGGTGTAAGTCAACTACCTTGGCCAGCAAGATCTCCGGATCTGTCGCCCATTGAACATGTTTGGGACTGGATGAAGCGTCGTCTCACGCGGTCTGCACGTCCAGCACGAACGCTGGTCCAACTGAGGCGCCAGGTGGAAATGGCATGGCAAGCCGTTCCACAGGACTACATCCAGCATCTCTACGATCGTCTCCATGGGAGAATAGCAGCCTGCATTGCTGCGAAAGGTGGATATACACTGTACTAGTGCCGACATTGTGCATTCTCTGTTGCCTGTGTCTATGTGCCTGTGGTTCTGTAAGTGTGATCATGTGATGTATCTGACCCCAGGAATGTGTCAATAAAGTTTCCCCTTCCTGGGACAATGAATTCACGGTGTTCTTATTTCAATTTCCAGGAGTGTATTAGTAAGCGGAAAATCTGACAGTACCTCTGACCAATGTCAAAGACTCGTTGATGCATACTGATGATATGTTTGGTCTTACTGAGCATGCTTTAGGGACACACCATGATACTGAGGTTTGTTTTACATTCATTGTGCCGTTTAACGAAATGACTTTATAATTCAAATACTCTTCTATCCATACTCATATCCGTATGCGTAATAGGACTGTATCTTGGTTATCATTCGACGACGTGGCATAATGGACGTAGGAAGACAATCTCCATATTTCCCTACGTCTACTATCTGACAAATACGGGGTGATTCTCTGATGACATTACAAATTTCCAAAAATTATTGAGAAAGATGAGTGTATCAATTTGAGGTGAGTGACCCTGGTCCAGAAATGACCTCGTCCCGATACTGTCGTTGATTAGCTTGTACGGTAGACATCTTTCGGAGGACGTAGTACGCACCAAATGTTGAAAAAAATGCCTGATAGGCATAGGCTATAAAGTTCCTAACTTACGAGCTATGAGCACTACTTCATCTTCGGCACTATGAAAATTTTAACTTCTACTGCAAGCTCTTTGCAACCATATTTTTGAACGAGGTAACATCGACGAAATCCAGAAAAAGTCCAGAGATATGGGATCTAGAATGAACACGGTAACATCTACGGGCTCTTACTCAATAGAAGGGAGATGTTTCAAAGTAGCGAAGGCGAACTGCTCATATTTTTAAGGTATGCATGTTAGAGGCCGCGTTTGTAAGACATCTTTTCCTTGTTAAGGCCATACTAACAATTTCGAAATTTGCCTACCCTGCAGTCTTAGCAATGACTGTGTCTTTTTGATTTCCACTGCAAGCAGCAGATCGATTTACACATATAACTTTCGACTTCGTTTCCAGAGCAGTGTTCTTACCTAAAATTGAAACATTTAACCTTCGTCGTCATCTCTGAAAAATTTTAAGGTCATCATGGGATTACCCAGTATCCTATATTGTAAGGTAATACTAAAACAAGTTGATGAAGCAATTTTCAGCAAATAACCTGTTTCAATAATGAAAAAGTCAGGTCGACAGTAGCAAAACTATACACTTATTTTTGGCGTTATTTGGTATTTAGAACGAAAGGAATGCAATGACTAAGGCGAACACGCTCAACGTAGTGCTTTATAAATATTGTCTGATGTATTTGTACATATGTATATTTTCACTGGCTAGAAAATGTCGACGTTGCAAAATGTTTGGACGGGACAGTTCTCTGCTCCACGTTTAAGTAGTTTGCCAAACAAACTTTACAAAAAAAACCTGCTACGTTGTGTTCTTTTGCACGTAATAAACTTCTTGACTGTCTTTTCCACCATTCTGACACTATATTATGACATTTTATTTCACGGATAGTGTCTCATGACCTCAATTCGACGTCCCTGCACTGGGGTATGGTAAAGTGTCTAGTCAGAACAGACAATAGTTTGATGGTGACGTCGCTAGCCATTCCGTTCTCTTCTGTCGACGTCTAATGTGAGTCAGCCTTAAGACTGTACTTGTTGGTCTGCAGGTGTTTGCCTTTCTGTTCCTGTGTGTGTGGTGGCCACCGTCAGCGCCACTGAGGTGCCAGCCAGTACTATCACCAGCCAGTGGCCACATGGGATCGAGCAGTACCAACCTAGGGACAGGCGTGACACCGGAGTGAGTGGAGTGCATGGGGTGAATTTTGGCAGCAACAGCTTCAACCCCAGTGTGAACAGAAACAACAGATACCATCTCCGAGTGCACTGTACCAAGCAGGGATCAACATGATCATGGCTAACCCCTTGAAGTCTAGTCCAGCAGCTATCCCAGTGCTGTCGACTGCTCTTCAGGCAGTGTCTGCCAGCAGATGATTCATTCTATAACATGTTCTGTTTCATGTATGTGAAAGGATGTGTCCAGTTTGTTTGAATAAATTTGTGCTGTGACACCATAGTGAAATATTTTATTCATTTTCCAAGTCTCAGCTTCCGAAACAATCGTCTTTTTTTATCGACTTATGGCTGAATTGCATGCTCCATATTAAAATATGTGTAAATCAAAATGAAACCAGCTACACTTGAATGAAGAGTCATCAGCCATCTTCCTTTGCACATTCATCCAGAAAGGAATTGGCATGCACATTGCATACAAATCTATGCCTGTATATATGCTCACATCCACAAAGATGTAAACACAAGAGAGAAATAAGAAGCCAAAAGAGACAGAGTTATTGTGGGGGAGTTAACACAGGCTAGAGAAAGGGAAAAGCAATGCGAGACAGATACATAAAGCCATAGAGGTATAGTAAGCCTAAAATGGAGAGAGATAATGTGAAGGAAGATTATTGGGAGAGAGAGTGGACCCAGAGGGAGAGTGAGAAAGTGAGGTGCTAGAAGGGTGAGGGAAGAGAAGATGAGAGCAAAATGCAACTATAATGTAGAGTAGCTTTTCTTCGTACAGCATCAGTAGTAGGTCATATGCAGAGAGAGTGAGCACTGAGCAGTAGACTCACAATCGAAAATTATTCACTATTATATCAAGTTACAAAATGTGAATGACATGAGCGATATCACTAATATGCAGTACTGAGGGTACAATTTTCTTCCGCTATGCTGAATGCTTCAGGACCTCAAGAATTATTTCAGAATGCGACATTATGATTCATTTTTATTTTGAATCGTTATTAAAAACCACAATTCAGATTTCAATATGTTGTATTATGTCTGATTCGAATGAGTCAAGTTTTAAGCTGACTCTTCATGATAATGTATTTAAAACACTACCTCATCTTCATATGTGTAGTAATACGCTGTCAAACTCTTCGTCCACAGATTTAGGAATGAAAAATCCCTTATTAATCATGTGTTTTACTGTAAAATTCTAACTCATGTTTGCAACGTCGTGAGATTCGTGTACTGTATACCCCAAAACCTATGTATAAAAAATCGTAATTTTTCGGAAGTACAGCTCCACTACCTTCTCCTAATCAAATTAAACCGTCTAGTTACCAATTATGTTATAGTTTTAGTCTCACAGTCGGTTTCAACTCAGTCACGACTCCTTCTGAAGTGTCTGTGAGAATACCACTATTCGTTCTAGTCAGTAACATTTGAAGAATGTTCAGACATTCTTGCAAGTTAACCTA
Source organism: Schistocerca serialis cubense (assembly GCF_023864345.2). Lineage (NCBI taxonomy): Eukaryota > Metazoa > Arthropoda > Insecta > Orthoptera > Acrididae > Schistocerca > Schistocerca serialis. Next base: position 17,678,542 of record NC_064646.1, read on the forward strand.
CAGCTCATGGTTCCAGAGAATGTAAGATTCAGCCTAGAGTAGACACAGATTAGATCGGAATAGATACCCTGGTCTGAAGCTGTGTAAGATTAAGGTAAAAATTCCTATTTTTCCTCCCATATAATTAATAATATACACATCAGTTGGTCCCATTAAGAATTTCATCAATGGCCTGGAATAAAGCCTTAGGAATTCTCTGAAGTTTTATTCTATTACTAGATAAAATTTCTTTCATTGGTGGATAGCTATTGAATCTGTGTGGTTTTGAATAATGAAATCTTTCTGTATTAGAAGGAGTGAATTTTCTTCTTAATGGAGGTTAACCCTGAAACGGATTGTGTGAATTAAGTTTCAGATTCCGAAAAGAGTCACAATAATTATGACAAATTTCAATAAATAATGGATATATTAAGAAAAGTTCACTCAGAAAACGCTGGACAATTCTATTACATACAAAAGGATTTAGCTTGATTTTACGAGTACCCCAACAAACGACACCTATGTAGCGAAAGTAAGCAAAGTGTGTTGAGAAATAATTAGAACTGACATATGAGAGAGCTTCTTAGAGAATAACGATAATTACATCGATTGTTAGGAATTAAATTTTAGTTACTGCAGTATGAGAGTGATAGATGCAGTGCAGATATAATGAAGGAACATGACCAAAGCTAGTAAAAGCGGGTAAAAAGTGCGCAAATAATGTCATGTGAGCATCATATGAATATGTTTGTTGACAGTAACATCATATAAGTATACTGAATTGCACTAGTAAAAACCAAAGCAGTTAGATGTTGTTTAGGAGTAACTGGTAATTATTGATTAAATGCATTAGTAGTGATAATTAACGAAGAAACTTTCACGTATGATGGCATCAATAAGTAGGATTTGCCACCTCACAAACAGCTATACACTCCTGTAATGAAACACCACTTCTCTGTAAATGTGTGGCGAAAGTGACAGCTAGTTATCCTGGCATGATGTGTTACATAATTCCCTTACAGCTTGTATATAATTCCGTTTCTATTCAAGAATCGCCACCCAGTATTTCCATAGCAGTGACCAGCTGGGACAAAGTGGACTGTCAGTAAATATAGTTCTCTCTTCTGTTATTATTATTATTATTATTGTTATTGTTATTACTATTATTCAGTGATTGTGTATTGCTGTACTTAGGCGTTCGTTGTTACTGTTACAGACAAGAATGTGATTTTCACTCTGCAGCCGAGTGTGCCCTGACATGAAACTTCCTGGCAGACATGTTACAGACAAGAACACACAGATCCCACCTGAACCACAGCTGTCACTGTCCACAGAATGCCTCCCTGACCTATTGGACATGTGTCATTCAACTATTCGATGTCACAGCCACAACAGGTTCTTCTCCACAGGCAGGCACAGCAACATCTATAATGCGAGAGCGAGTGAACTAAATTCGTTTATGTGATTCTATAACCGGACTGAGACTGACTTGGTAATGGAAGTGGAAAACAGTCACCTTGCAGGTGACAAAGTTGAATATTCGTGGTATGAGTGGGATTATATCTGTGGTATGACGGAATACAGGGTCTATATAAAGCCTGGGAACACTTTCAATTATTTATTGCAGAAGAACCAACCATTGTACAGCTATCATACATATGTCATTTTGAAGAGAAACCTGTAAGTAATTTTTTTTTTCGTGTATATCGCCACAGGGTGGTTTGGTAGTTTGTCGATAGTCAGCGGTAGTCGCAAACATGGGGAGTTCACGTGCGGAGCGAGCTTTCTGTGTGTTGGAGTTCGACAAAAACAAGTGTTCTACAGCCGTTCAGAGGATGTTTAGAATCAAGTACGGTAAGAAGCCACCGACGAGGTAGGCCATTTACCACTGGCCCAACTAATTTGTTCCGACGGCTGGCTTGTGCCCGCAAAGAGAAACAGACGTCCCAGTGTGAGTGAAGTGGATTCGGAGTGTGTATGAGAGACATTCATAAGAAGTTCAAAGAAATCGGTGGTTCGCATATCGAATGTTTGTTAAAAAAACTTTCAGAGTTTCTCCTCAAAATATAATGTGTATGACATCTGTACAATGTTTAGTTCTTGTGCAATAAATAATTTAAAGTGTTCGCGGTCTTTATGTACACTCTGTATATATTCAGGAAAGCGATAGATAAGTATGATGCATCTCATACTCTGACTGACATTCAAATGCTTGGTCGTAAGATGTATATTGTCGAGGTGTATGATAAGATAATGCTAGAACTAAATTTACTCGACCCAGACATATATCTAAAGCATTCAAGTGTTCTTAAAAGTACAATCCAGTGTTCTGCATTATCAACTGCAGCAGGTAGATTGTGTTGTTTGTGTCGATATGTAAGAGCTGTATATTACGCACTTGTTGAGTAGTTTTACAACAGTGTAACTGTGGACCAAGTTGAGCAATGCATCAATGCCTGTATTCCTCCTGTACTAAAGTATGTAAGTGTGAAACCGATGAAGTCCATAGTGGCTGACATTACGAACAGTATTTCAGTGTATGTGTTTGCTGCTGCACGATTCAATGCAATACAGGCTGAATTTGAAGATTATAAAAGACAACCTTTCGTGAAATACTGTGCTACAGCTCAGTGATTATAAATAAACATATGTATGTAAATAAATAGCACGAAATATACTCCCTCAAAAAATATTCGCGTTTTTTCCACCATGTCCTACCCAGCTACCTACTTTTTTTAAATATACATCTTTTTAATATACTTAGCGTCGAATGTGTGTGCTAGCAGTTGAAATTTATGTTAACAAATCAAGTTCGCTGTCATTAGTAACAAGCCACAAACTTGTTGTTTATAAAAGCACTTCGTTTAATCATACACTACGTGTAGCCTCAACCCTGTTACCACTCAGGTGCAGACACAGCTGCTGACTACATTCCTGTTCATCTTTGTTGGAGCATTGTAATTTACACCACGACTTGGAGGGTGATTCGTGCAGAGAATAGAGAGAATACTGTAAATACTGTTTTTGTTAGCATTTAGCCATGACTGGTTAGAGATCGTGACAGCGCTAATATACATTTACAGTATACATAACAACGACGTCATATCACTGCCCATAAAAGCACGGTATTTTAAGAATAACTGTGATGAGTGGACTCCCCTTTTAAGTTATGTTCTTGGTTACTTCACGTAGCAGAATTAATTCGTTTTCCACAAAAGTATCCAATCGTTTTATGGCATCGCACCAATGTATATTCGGCGAAAGTGGCCTATGCAAGGTTTCGCAATGACGTAACCTAGACACAACGACAGCGTTATACTTATGTAACAAGTTACACAGGCCTACACACAACAATTAAGACACAATTGCGACTCAATTACACCACAAATTTGCCATGTATACACTGCAGATACATCGTATGTATGTCGTACACACACCGTGTTAAGATATTTCGTCAATACATCATAAAGACGTCATAGCAGTAAAATACTAGTCGATCGGAAGCAAATCTGGACACTACCTATAAAAATGGCAATTTGGTTGGATGAAATGTCAAAATTTGATGCAATGGGCTGGATAATCTAGAAAGCAGATAAAGCAGCCAAAAAGGACTAAATGGATGCCTATATGCATCCATGCTTGCAGAAATATACATACATTTTAAAGTATTTCAGTGCTATGCATTAATGATTGCTGAAACACTGCCACCTGTATGGACTGTAGTGACAAGTAGAGGAAAACAAGGTGAAAGTTCGACACTATAATGTGTGATGTCATAAAAATTAACTTTTGATACTTACGCATTACTCTGTGTGTGTCAATTTTACAATAAAAAAGTATTAGCCCTGTAAGTGAATTGTGTGTGACTGAAAAGTGGTAGTCAATATTAGTATCATTAATGCATTTTGGATATGCCAGCAAAGTTTTGGACATTTTCTTTAAGCACTGAACAAATATCGAAACTGCGTAATGCATTAATTACATATTCTGGTGCCGTGAATATAAATTAGCGACTAGATGTGTTAGTTATAAAGGCAGCTTGTGCATTTGCCTCCCTTTCGCACGTATCTACCAAATAGCTGACGCTAAAAGTATAGACTAGGTGGCATAACAATACTGCCAAGCAATGTTATTTCGTGGCCCTTAAGAAAAAGAATCTGTGAAGCAGACTATCGTTTACCTGTTTACTATCACGTGCAATCGCCCTCAGCTAATAGCTGCAGGGCTCCATTGCTCTTAAGCCATTTCTTATCCTTTCGCGGTTTGCGATCTGTAGTGAGACGGTTAAGACGCGGCTACTTGTTAGAACACAATAATTTTTCATTATTATTTTAATTACATGAGCTTTCGTCGTTCGCTGTAGTGAGAAGACCATTAGCAGTAGAGCTAAGAAATGGTCAGGTGAGATACTTTGACACTTTAGCGTATGTCACATCATAGCATGTTATGCAAAACGTCAGTGAATATTGAAGTAACATACTTTGACATTACAGTGTATGACGTCATGGTAAATACTGCAACAATAATTTTAGTCCTGTTGACAAATTGTGTGTGACAGAGTGCTATAACACCTGGAAATTCGAGACAATATTACCACAATTAATGGCTTGCTTCAAGTTTGCTATGCAAATCAACGCAATTAGCAAAATTGTACTTGATGTTTACAGTAATTTGCTATAACTGTAGCTGATTTTAAAATATATATCCTCTTTAAGTGCGAGATCGAAATCATTGCTCCGAGGAAACACGTCTTACATTGCTTTCTGTGAACATCTACGTTAAATATTCGGTTTAATACATATCTCAGAAAGTGTTTTCGGTTAAATCAGGAACGGAGACTGGTGGGCGATAAAAGGATCCAGTTACCATATTGTGCCAACCCCGGATACTGAGTCTTACCCAATTAATTTCAGATGCAGCTTAAATTTCTATACCCATGGATTTGAGTTTCTTGTCTACCGTGACAAATACACCACCCCCATTTTCCTATTAGCCTACCCTTTCAATATACCCTTAAATTTTCCCCAAAAATCTAATTTCTGTCTCTTTCTGGATTTAACCAGATTCCTGTCATTGTCAAGTAATCCTTCCTATGCATTTCACGTGTTTTACAGAGTAAATATGTAGATATGGATTATGTAAGGAGGAAATGAGTGAAACTGGCTTGTAGCCCACCCTCAAATTATGTAGCCTGTAAAGAAAAAAAAGGAAAATTAGGGAGAGGTGTTATTATTCTGGGAGAAATACTTACGCACTATACGGATTTCAAGTGTCAACGTAAAAATTTAACATCTGAATAGAAGCATTTTCATTTGTGGCATTGTATAGGATTGTTGGAGATTAGACAGTTCGATTGGATAACTAAAGGAGCTGAACTGAATTGATCGGATAGAAAATACATTAACGATACAGTCTGGCTTATAGAAGGGGGTATACAGAACACATTCTGAGATAGGGAGGAATAGTAAATTTGGTAGTGGAAGGGAGAGTAGGAGGACAGAGTTTGTGGAAAGAGCCAAAAATTTGACTTGACGAAGCAGGTATATCTGGATGTGGGCTGTAGTAGTTATATGCACTTGAAGAGACTTTCCACACGACGAACTACACTCCTGGAAATTGAAATAAGAACACCGTGAATTCATTGTCCCAGGAAGGGGAAACTTTATTGACACATTCCTGGGGTCAGATACATCACATGATCACACTGACAGAACCACAGGCACATAGACACAGGCAACAGAGCATGCACAATGTCGGCACTAGTACAGTGTATATCCACCTCTCGCAGCAATGCAGGCTGCTATTCTCCCATGGAGACGATCGTAGAGATGCTGGATGTAGTCCTGTGGAACGGCTTGCCATGCCATTTCCACCTGGCGCCTCAGTTGGACCAGCGTTCGTGCTGGACGTGGAGACCGCGTGAGACGACGCTTCATCCAGTCCCAAACATGCTCAATGGGGGACAGATCCGGAGATCTTGCTGGCCAGGGTAGTTGACTTACACCTTCTAAAGCACGTTGGGTGGCACGGGATACATGCGGACGTGCATTGTCCTGTTGGAACAGCAAGTTCCCTTGCCGGTCTAGGAATGGTAGAACGATGGGTTCGATGACGGTTTGGATGTACCGTGCACTATTCACTGTCCCCTCGACGATCACCAGTGGTGTACGGCCAGTGTAGGAGATCGCTCCCCACACCATGATGCCGGGTGTTGGCCCTGTGTGCCTCGGTCGTAAGCAGTCCTGATTGTGGCGCTCACCTGCACGGCGCCAAACACGCATACGACCATCATTGGCCCCAAGGCAGAAGCGACTCTCATCGCTGAAGACGACATGTCTCCATTCGTCCCTCCATTCACGCCTGTCGCGACACCACTGGAGGCGGGCTGCACGATGTTGGGGCGTGAGCGGAAGACGGCCTAACGGTGTGGGGGACCGTAGCCCAGCTTCATGGAGACGGTTGCGAATGGTCCTCGCCGATACCCAAGGAACAACAGTGTCCCTAATCCAGTGGCGGTGCGGTCGCCTACGGCACTGCGTAGGATCCTACGGTCTTGGCGTGCATCCGTGCGTCGCTGCGGTCCGGTCCCAGGTCGACGGGCACGTGCACCTTCCGCCGACCACTGGCGACAACATCGATGTACTGTGGAGACCTCACGCCCCACGTGTTGAGCAATTCGGCGGTACGTCCACCCGGCCTCCCGCATGCCCATTATACGCCCTCGCTCAAAGTCCGTCAACTGCACATACGGTTCACGTCCACGCTGTCGCGGCATGCTACCAGTGTTAAAGACTGCGATGGAGCTCTGTATGCCACGGCAAACTGGCTGACACTGACGGCGGCGGTGCACAAATGCTGCGCAGCTAGCGCCATTCGACGGCCAACACCGCGGTTCCTGGTGTGTCCGCTGTGCCGTGCGTGTGATCATTGCTTGGACGGCCCTCTCGCAGTGTCCGGAGCAAGTATGGTGGGTCTGACACACCGGTGTCAATGTGTTCTTTTTTCCATTTCCAGGAGTGTATAGTGAAGTGATACATTAAAGTAGTTTCTGAACTGAAGATAACAACAGAAACATAAGTAATGCTACATTACTTTTTGATTTTATGACCCGAATTATAAATGGCTTCCAGTTGGTTACAGATCTCCGTCTGAACAGGTCTCGGAAGGCAAAACGGTGCCGATAGACGGCGTTTCTGTACCAATTGTTAATAGCCTTTCGCTCCCTGTATCTTACCCCTGCCACCTTCAGCATTTGAGAGGGAGTATTCCAGTCAACACTGTCAAAAGCTAGAAACGTAGGTTTTCCTTTCCTTAATCTATCTTCTAAGATAAGTCGTAGGGTCAGTATTTCCTCACGTGTTCCAACATTTCTACGGATTCCAAACTGATCTTGCCCGACGTCGGCTTCTGCCACTTTTTCCATTCGTCTGCAAAGAATTCGTGTTAGTATTTTGCAGCCGTGACTTAATAAACTGATAGTTTTGTAATTTTCACATCTGTCAACACCTCCTTTTTTGGGATTGGAATTATTATATTCTTCATGAAGTCTGAGGGTATCCGCCTGTCTCAAACATCTTACTCACCAGATGGTAGAGTTTCATCAGGACTGGCTCTCCTAACGCTATCAGTAGTTCTAATGGAATGCTCTCTACTCCCGTTGAGTTGTTTCGAGATAGATCTAGCAGTGCTCTGTCAAACTCTTCACTCAGTATCATATCTCCCATTTCATCTTCACCTACATCCTTTTCCATTTCCATAATATTGTCCTAAAGTACATCGCCCTTGTGTAGACCCTCTACATACTCCTTCCACCTTTCTGTTTTCCCTTCTTTGCTTAGAACTGTGTTCCCATCTGAGTTCTTGATATTCATCCATGGGGTTTTCTTTCCTCCAAAGGTCTCTTTAATTTTCCTGTTGGCGGTATGTATCTTATATATTGGAGAAAACAACGTAACGACCACGTTTACAGTGGTCTCCTTTAGGGTCTACTGACATGCTTAAGTTGTGTCGAGTCGCTTATGTTTTGTCATTGCTGCTCACTGATCGTGACATTACGCCATTTTAAAATGTCGTAGCAACGATTGGTTACTTGAGGCGGAAGGAACGACAACTTTATTGTAATGTTTTACTACGGTGGAGGGATTGGGAGATCTGCAGTTGTCTTCTGCTTCTTGTATTGTTTGCTGTGATTGGTGCTCATCGAAAAATTAGGCGTGGGCTCCTGTAATCCACCTGCTGGACGAGGGCCGCGCGGTTACACGCTGGCAGCACTCGCGACAAATGTAGTTCCTGTGGCCATTTGTTTATCACGAGATATGAGAGAAATCGATAAACTGAAGCCAGCAGTGCCCCTGCATTACGTGAAAAGTGTCAGTGACCGGGTTGGTAAACTGCTTAGCCGGGCTGGTATTCTGTCTGTCTTCCACAGCAGCTGCGAAATCCTGGATGTGCTAGGCCCCACGAAAAACAAGATATATGCTTTACACACTGCAGGTGTGTAGGAGGTGGGATGTCAGTGTCGCAAAATGTACATCGGTGAGATTGGCAGGTCGCTGAAACAACAGAAACGAACGTCCACAACAGGAGCGCTTAGTCTGTATGGGACAGCACATCAATTCCGCATTGGCCGAACACCGGAATGACTGCGGCAAGGAATTGCAATTTAATGAAAACTGTGTACTGGCCAAGCAGGTGGAATTGACGAAACGCAACGTCAGGGCTTGTAAAGAAACTGGTTCTCTACTTCTGAAAAAAAAACCTTTTAAAACATGAGCTATACAAGGAATCTGACTACCCCTGTTAGTCATGGACGGAAAAAAATTTGGCATAGTCTTTGTCAGAACGTGCAGAATCTTATGTGCGGCCAATATGGTATACGAATGTTTACGTAATAAAAAAATAAATTAGGTAATTCAGTACAATTATTACATAGATGCGATAAACCACTTTAACGGGGGCCAAATGAACAATTAAAGTCAATATAATTCCAGTATACCAACAAAAATAAAAAAAAAATAAAATTATTGTAGGGGCCTACATAGACATCGCGCATCTGCTAGATGCCAACTAAATACGTAATTTTGTTTTGAAGCTGACAGCCAATGAGAAAATAGGTGCGAAAATACTATTGGTCAGTTTTTAAGCAGTAATGGCGGACAGCATCAGCTGGTAGTATACGTAATTTTATGGTAGCTAATATTACTGCACAAAAAATAAAATATGTACTCCCCCCAAAAGAAGTTACACACAAACATTAAAATAAAATTATAATGAGCAGCAAAATGTCTCAGAAGAATTTTGAAAGAAAATTATTAATTGAACTTTGGCGGGTTTTCAACACTGTCAACAAGACGATATAATGGAAAGAATATTTATCGGAACTAAACGAAATTGAACCTTGATGTTGTGACAGTATTTTTAAAATAGATAATTTAACTGCAATTGTCTTTAATTTTGAAATTCTTTTAATGTCTTAACTGTTGCTGTAGGCAGTGCGATGACGTCAGCGGTGGTCCACGCAGACGATGTGTGAAGTTGATCCTGGTTCGTGGCGTGAAGGTAATGATGGATCCTCCTGTTTCATTAATATTCCAGTTACGGCGGTGGTCCACGTCTCCGTTGAAGTCGAATCAGCTTGCAGCACTGGCGCGATAATAATAGTTCCAGGGTGTGCGTTGTCGTTACGCGCGCGACGTTTCATTATTAAAAGTTTATTAACCACGCGGTGCGGGTAGGTCGGAATTATTCAATGTCTTTAGTATTGACGATATGTAGCCGGTTAATGCCAATACTTCGCACAGTTCTTTCACCGTGTTGTCACAGGAATACAGTCACATGTGTTCATCACTACCGGCCAAAGTGGCCGAGCGGTTCTAGGCGCTACAGTCTGGAACCGCGCGACCGCTGCGGTCGCAGGTTCGAATCGTGCCTCGGGCATGGATGTATGTGATGTCCTTACGTTAGTTAGGTTTAAGTAGTTCTAAGTTCTGGGGGACTGATGAGCTCAGATGTTAAGTCCCATAGTGCTCAGAGACATTTTTTTCTTGTTCATCCTATAACAGTCCGTTAAACATCAGTTCAATTTACGCCGTCGTCTTTAAGACAGTTTTGATGATTTAATACTTGTTTCTTGATCAAATCACAGCACTGTTCTTTTACTTAACATTTTGGTTTGTTCCACTTTCACGCAATTATAACAGTTAGTGTCTCCACACGACAATGGAGTCTGGTTCACGGCTAATTGCCACAAGTTCACACAGTATGTAAAATCGCCACCGCAAACACTGGATATACTTTTCAGGTTTTACTGTTCACTTAATAATGCACGATCTCCTATTAAAACAACGGACACACTGTAATTAATTGTTCCTCCGCGTATCACCGTCTTTCACGCTGAACTTTGCAACGTTTCTCCACCCGCGAACCGGCCACGATACCAGAACAACTCGCGCGCTCTCTATCGATGGTCGTTCGCTCTCTCTCTGACACAGTACTTCTCCTAGCCTAACCAAAGATAAATTATAAAATAGTAGCAAAATGAATGAAGAAACAATGTGACGTATTAATAAATAAAGAATAGTTGAAATAAATGATACATACGAACTATGATAAGGTAACGCACAAAAGAAAAAAAATTATTATCGACTTTCGGAGAAGACAATGTCTTTAAAGGCTGGCATTAAAATAATATAAAAAAAACATCCTAACAACGTGAACAGAGAGGGTGGATACAGGCTTGCCCCGTCCCGGCTGCCAGCCATCAGAGTCCAAAGGGCCGCACAAACAAGTGACGTGAGATGACGTGATCGTTACCGGTGAGTAACTGCCGCCGCGCGGCCGGCGCCCTCCAGAAAGAGAACAGGAGCCCACGTATCATTCGCCGACGGGCGCCAGTCATAGTGAGCAATACAGTGGACAACAGCGTATCCCTACTCCGTCCACGGTGGCAACTCATTATAACAAAGTTCTCGCTCATTCCATCTCAAGTGGCCAATCATAATAACGACCTTATATTAAAATGATATAATATCATTATCAGTGTGTAACAATGACAAAATATAAGAGACTCCACACAGCTAAAGCACCTCAGTAGACCCAGCAGAAGTCCACTGTAACCGTGACCGAAAAGTTGGTTTACCGCGTTATGACGCGGTACGATACTCAGAAAACTCTTATGTCAACCTCTACAGGGTCACTTTGTTGTCTATCTGTGTAACCCTCTGTTAAGACGAGTTTTTCGTCAGGAACGGTTAGAGGTATAAGGTTTTTAATTATATCATACTCTAAGGACTACGGTCACATGGCAGTGTAAAAATTTTAAGCTTTTAAGTCAATGCAAACGAAACGGTACGGCTGTCTGTGGAAAACCCTCTTTTTTCTGAACAGATAGAGGAGGTATGAGGACAGAATTTATGTCGAAGACGAGCTAAGTTTGTACAGAGCGCGAGTCCTCCTCGTACTCGTCCTGTCTTTTATTTTCATTTCCAACTATGTGGCCGTTCTAACTAAACTAATATCAGCCTTCATATTTACCAGCCGCGCGGGATTAGCCGAGCGGACTAAAGGCGCTGCAGCCATGGACTGTGTGGCTGGTCCCGGCGGAGGTTCGAGTCCTTCGTCGGGCATGTGTGTGTGTGTGTGTGTGTGTGTGTGTGTTTGTGTGTTTGTCCTTAATATAATTTAGGTTAAGTAGTGTGTAAGCTTAAGGACTGATGAAGTTAGCAGTTAAGTCCCATAAGATTTCACACACATTTGAATTTTTTTTTATACTTACCTGTTTGTTGTCTAGCGTTTTATCTACAAATACACACTGACCTATGAATACATAGAAGACCATCACCATAATGTACCTACCGTACTCTAGTATTTCCACATACACCCCTTGTCCCTTTACTGTTCCTCTTACAGTTTCAAGCATATTTTATTCTATAAAAAACGCCTCGACTGTAACTAAAGCACTTCTCCAGGACATAGAAAAATGCGCTGGTCCAGAGAGGTATGTAGGAGAATACATTTGATGATAGTTACGTATGAAAGATTTCCTGGCAAAGTGTAACTTGACAGTGGGTACTGAGTCTGGTCTGGATGGATTGGTAAGAGCATAGCTCGTGGAAGGCCGGATTTCTGGTTCCAATCCCAAGTCCGGCAAACACTTTTAATTTGCCAAAAGTTTCGTATTCTAGTCTGGCCATACAGTCACCCTATTCCCCTCAGCGCTCCTCCAACAACTATGTGTACATGTATTGTCACTTTCACTGTCATTGCATCACGGGTGGTACTTCAGAACAATACCAGCAACTTCGGTTCACACTCTAATCCCGCATGAAGTGACGTAAAATTGACTGACTCTCTCTCTCTCTCTATCTATCCCTCTCTCTCTTTCGCGTTCCTTTTCTCTTTCTTTCTACAGTGTCACACGAACCCTAACCTTCCTTATCTCACTGCACAATGTGTAGATGCAAGCAGCATATTGCTGCACATAAAATATTAAGTAGCTCTTCCCTCGGTTTCACGAGATCTCGTACATTACATTTTCGTAACATTTCCTGCGGACCGGTGCTACACTTTCATATAAGAATCATCATCATCATCTGTTATCTGCTATATTAGCAGGTCCTTTGCCTCTCCATTTTCTGCGATCCATTGCTTCTTTCTTAAGGCTGCTGTATGTTGAACAGTCCATCATGTCATCCAGTATCTGGAATCTCTTCCTTCCACGCTTCCTTTTCCCTTCTACATAACCTTCTAAAACTGTTTTTATCAGTCCGTCATTCTTTCTTAATATATGCCCAGTCCAATTTCTTTTTCTTCTCTTTATGACATCTAGTAACTGTCTTTTCTCTCTCACTCTTCTCAGTACCTCTTCATTTTTTACTCTGTCCATCCAACTTATTCTTTCCATCGTCCGCCATGCTCAGATCTCAAAAGCCTCCAGCCTTTCTCTGTCTTTTTTCCTGATAGTCCATGTTTCAGCGCCATATAGAAGAACACTCCATGCAAGGCATTTTATGAGTCTCTTTCTGAGTTCATATAAGAATACTGACCTGTTAGAAACAAGTATGGGAGTTCTCCGTGCGTGCCTTACAACTAAATTTATGTGTTGGTTTCATTTCAGTTTCTTGATGTTAAGCGATATGATAGGCTCCATACCTTACCAGTGATATTGTAATCAAACACTAAAAGATTCTTTAATTTTTCTGTAGCCCTTTGGTGTTGTTATCCCCTACGAAAGAGACATGTTATTCTGGCGAGAGGTGGCGATACTATTCGAGTAGTCCAGCGTTTTCCTGCAATCATGTAGAAGCAATACTTTACTTCGACGGTATCGTCGTAACTGAACAATCGTAAGTTAACAATTTGACAGTACGGATGACGTATCCAATATCTCGTTCACACTTCCTGAAAAAGTTTGTGCCCTATCACGCGTCTTTTGGGGACACACAATGGTATCATTCCTTTCTTTCATTCAATGTCCTGTTTGTAACCGACTGATTTTGGCATTAAAATATTCCTCTTATCCAGTCACACATCTGTCGTCATAATAGGGTCGTATCTATAATATCAGTCCACGTCTTTCACAAATCTAGGGTGACAGAGTCTGTCTACGCACACACGTCTATCGTCCGACAAACGTAATGCCAAAAGTAATGATCTGTATGCTAACTGAGTGGTTTTTCGAGAATCCATTCTTAATTGTTGAGGAGATTTGTTCTTCCAAGAATGTCACACTCATCATGCTCACAATATCATCTTGAATGGAGCAAATGATGGACGTTAGGTAGACTGGCCTGACACGCTCAGCTACCGGTCGTTTATCCTGCCAGGCCTTGTCAAAGGGGGTGCAGGAGCGGACTCGTGTTCAGGGGACTCTCTTGCTCTTGGGGTGGGAAACTGGCCCTAAAGGCGGAAGAATCAGCAATGATCTGTGGCATGAGGATGCAGAAGACAATGGAAACCGCTGCATTAAAGACACAATGCGTATCTACATGACCGTGAGAAAAAGATTGAATAATCAACGGAAGATAACGTTCTACGAGTCGGGGCTTGGAATGTCCGAAGTTTTAGCGTGGTAGGGAAGCTACAAAGTCTGAAAAGAGAAATGGTAAGACTCAATCTAGGTACAGTGGGGTCCGTGAAGTGAAATGGGGGGGAGACAAGGATTTCTGGTCAAACGAGTATGCGGTAATATCAACAGCAGGAGAAAATGGTATGAGGGGAGTAAGATTCGTTATGAACAGGAAGGTAGGGCAGAGATAGTGTTACTGTGAACAGTTCAGTGATAGGATTGCGCTCATCATAATCGACAGTAGACCGATACCGGAAACAATAGTTCAGGTATACATGCCGAAGTCGACAAGCAGAGGACGAAGAGGTAGAGACGAAGTATGAGGACACTGAAAGGGGAATTCAGTACATTAAGGGAGATGAGAATCTAATAGGTATTGGAGACTGGAATGCGATCGTAGAGGAGGGAGTAGAGGAAAGGGTTACGGGAGAATATGGTCTTGGTAGTGGGCTCGAGAGATGAAAAAGACTGAGTTCTGCAATAAGTTTCAGCTGTTAATAGCGAATACTCTGTTCAAGAATCAAGAGAGGAGGAGGAAAAGGCCCATAGATACGGAAAGATTTCAGTAAGATTATATCATCGTCAGGCAGAGATTCCGAAAGCAGATACTGGATTGTAAGGCATACCCAAATCACAATTTCGTAATGATGAAGAGTACGCTGAAGTTTAAGAGACCAGTCAAGAAGAATCAGTGGCCAAAGAAGAGAGATACGGAAGTACTAAGGAATGAACAGATATGCTTGAAGTTCTGTGAGGCTATAGATACAGCAACAAAGAGTAACTCAGTAGGCAGTGCAGTTCAAGATTAGTCGACATCGCTAAATAGGGCAGACACAGAAGTTGGAAAGGAAACCGTAGGTACAAGGAAGGCAACTGCAAAAGAACCACGGGTAACAGATGAAATACTTCAGATGATCAACGAAGTAGAAAAATTTTCAGGAAAATTCCGGAATACTGAAACGCATGCCAATTAGGACTGAAATAAATAGGAATTGCAGGGAAGCTAGGGCAAGATGGCTGCATGAAAATTATGAAGAAATCGAAAAAGAAGTAACTGTCGAAAGGACGGAATTAGCAGACAGAAAAATCAAAACGACCTTCGGTGAAATTGTAGCGATGGGGGTAACGTTAAGAGTTGAATAGGAATTCCTCTGTTAAACCCAGAGGAGGGAGTCGATAGATGGAAAGAGTGAAGGCCTCTACGAGTGGAAGACTTCTGACGGCACGATAGAAGAAGAAACAGGAATCGACAGGGAAGAGATAGGGGATCCAGTTATAGAATCAGTAGTTGAAAGAGCTTGAGATCAAGTAAGGCAGAAGGGTTACATAACATTCAATAGGAATACCTGAAATCTTTGGTGGGAAGTGTCAACAAAACGACTGTTCTCGTTGGTGTGTCGAGTGTAAAAGACTGACAACATACCATCAGACTTTTGGAAAAATATTAACACATAATTCAAAAGATTCCAAGAACCGAAATGTGTGAGAATTATCGCACAATAAGCTTAACAGCTGACAAGATTATATACAGTAGAATGGAAAGGAAAATCGAAGATCTGTTAGATAACGATCAGTTTGGCTTTAGGAAAGGTAAAAGCACCAGAGATGCAGTTCTGAAGTTGCGGTTGATAATGGAAGCTAGACTGAAGAAAAATCAAGAAACGTTCATAGGATTAGTCGATCTGGAAAAAGCGCTCGACGTCGTAAAATGAGGCAAGATGTTCGAAACTCTGAGAGAAATAGTAGTATGCTGTAGGGAAAGGCTGTAATATACAGTATGTACAAGAATCAAGAGGAAACTACAAGACTGGAAGACCATGAACGAAGTGCTAGGATATTTTTTCTTTCACATATACTACTCAATCCATACATCGAAGAATCATGGACGAAAATAAAAGGAAGCTGTGAGAGTGGGATTAACATTCAGGGTGTAAGGATATTAAGCGTAAGACTGAAGAGTGTAATGAGTACAGAACATGGATTGAGAGTAAATCGAAGAAAGACGACGGTAATGAGAAGTAGCAGAAATGAGAACAGCGAGAAACTTAATATCTCGATTGGTAATCGCGAAGTAGATGAAGGTAAGGAATTCTGCTACCTAGGCAGGTGAATAACCTGTGACGGATGGAGCAAGGAGGACGCAAAAAGCAGACAAGCACCGGCGAGAAAGACATTCCTGGCCAGGAAAAATCTACTAGTATCTAACATAGCTCTTACCTTCTATCTGAGACTGTACGTTTGGAGCACAGCATTGTATGGTAGTGAGACATGGACAGTGGGAAAACTAAAACAGAAGAAAATCGAAGCCCCTTTGGAGTGATGTGCTAGAGAGGAATGTTGAAAATTAGGTGGATGGATAAGGTAAGGCTCTCCGCAAAATTGGCGACAAAAGGAGTATAAGGAAAACAGTGACAAGAAGAAGGGACGAAATGATATGACTTCTCTTAAGGCATGGGATAACTTCCATGGTACTAGAGGTTGCTGTAGAGGATAAAAACTGTAGAGGAAGGCAGAGGGGATAACTTCCATGGTACTAGAGGTTGCTGTATAGGATAAAAACTGTAGAGGAAGGCAGAGGCTGGAATACATCCAGCAAAAAATGGTTCAAATGGCTCTGAGCACTGTGGGACTTAACTTCTGAGGTCATCAGTCCCCTAGAACTTAGAACTACTTAAAGCTAACTAACGTAAGGACATCACACACATCCATGCCCGAGGCAGGATTCGAACCTGCGACCGTAGCGGTCACGCGGTTCCAGACTGACGCGCCTAGAACCGCACGGCCACACCGGCCGGCAACACATCCAGCAACTAATTGACAGTGTAGAGTGTAGTTGCTACTCTGAGATGAAATGGTTAACACAGGAGTAGAATTCATCGTGGGTCGCATCAACCCAATCAGAAGACTTACGACTAAAATAAAATTATAACCCAGTGACGTCCCCAAAATACAGTCCTCAGTTATGCTATAGATGTGGAGTCTTTACTTTTCATCTTCTTACACCTTATTTTATTATTTCGCTATGTTATTTTTCTTTCTGACTAAACGCAAATGTTCGGCGACGACTGAGATATTTCTTCCATTGAGTTATTCGACAAAGGAGGCTACATACCTGTACTGTATCACAAAGAGTATAGATAAGAAATATACTGTTTCAACAGGGAAAAGTCAGCTCTACTAAATGAGAAAAATACACTTGTTTTAGACGTTATTTATTGTTTAGAAAGAAAGAAATACAATGAGTGAGGTGAATTTTTTGATGTATTTGCATGTATAGATATTTCCTCTTGCTAGTAAGTACCACTGTTTCGAAATATTGGGACGTAACTATATGTTGTTTCGCTTACCAGCAGTTAACCGTACAGCCTTTATGAAGAACGTCCATCATTAAGTTTCCTTTGGCCAGTAATAAACTTCATCAGTGCTAGTTCCTCAATTCTGTTGCTATATTATGACTTTTCGTATCACAGATGGTATCTCGCAACCTCACTTTGGTTTCTTTATAGTGGGGGTGATGAAGTGAGTGCGTTCATGTTCCATCTAGTGTGAACATCATCATTTAACTTTGACGTCGTTTGTCATTTCATTTTGTGCCGTTGGCACCTCCTGTTTTTAGTGGACCTTGCGCCTGTCTTTGTTGGCTCACAGCTGTTCGCCATGGTGATCCTGATCTCGGTGACCGCCGCCAGCGCCGCTGTGTTGCCCGTCAGAACCAGCACCAGCCAGTGGCCGAGCGAGAACTGTCACTACCGGCCTAGGGACAGACGCGAAGTCGGGGTGAAAGGAGTTACTGGGGTGAACTTTGGCAGCAGCTGCTTCAACCCCACTGTGAACCAAACAACCGAGTCTATACTTACAGCCACGTACCCAGCAGCACCTACGACTGTGTAACCTGCACCAGACAGAAAACACGCCGCACTCAATAAACCGAGCTATGTCTAATACCTTCGTGTATTCTCTGACATCTACAACGGTGCTGTCGTTCCATTTGTGGGCGGTGCCTACCTGTGCCTGTGCTACTGAGCTCGCACATTACTAATTACTTGATTCATTCCATTACGCTTTATGCAGTTACGCATCTGATGTGTCCATTTCACGGGAATAAAACTGTGTCTGTGTCATCAGAGTGAAACTCTTTCATTTACTTTATCTTTCAGTTTTCAAATTATTGCTCGTTTCTTATTGACTTGTTGAATGGCATGTCAGAACAGGAAAACCAGTGTATATCTCAACGACACCAAAACACTTGGAAAAAGAGCCATTACTTTCTGTGGTGTGCGTAGGCCCTACTGTAAGACCTTCGGTACACACACCATCAGATTATTTGACTTGTCGCTCTAACGAAGTAGGCGAGTGTCAGCAATATGTGTCGTGGTCTTATCGTGGCGTGTTTATCTTCTGCCGTTAGGTCAGACGATAGAAATGCCACTTGCACGCTTAGAGTAGCAGATTGACGATGACCAACTTTAAACACAACTTGATTAATTTTCACACACATTTATTAAAATAGTAACAAGCATAAACCTTACGTAACTTGATTCTGGATGCTATTTACAATTGACAATCTGAAGTTCCTTTGGCCTTGGTACGTTAATCTTATTCTCACATATCTCTGATACTTGACAAAGTGTCTATACATTTATCTTCATGGCTATGTACAGGAATATGATAATCTTATTAGGCGCAGACTGAAACTTGACTACCGACTAATGCAGACTAATGCAGACTGACTAATCGGAGGTCTGTACACTCGTTATAATACCTCGCGCGTTCGGGAATCACTGTGCGAGTGTGATCCGCGAGGAGAAAAAGTTCTACGTTAGCAGCAATCTCACTGGCTGCGTTACATATTAATACGCGGATCGGCGGAAGCAGAATTTGGTCCGTCTTTATGACAGCGCCATCAGCGCGCCCTAGTGGGAAAGTTGTGTACGCGCTGACTACGCGGAACTAAGTACACAGCACTTACACTCCCATTCACATACAGAGAGAAAAAGCTGGCATGCACTCTGTATGAACATCTATGCATGTGCAAGCTCTCAGATACACATTTATATACAAAGAGAAAAAGAAAGACAAGAGATGAAGAAAGCAGAGGACAAAAATGGATAATAGAGGAAGAAAATTGTGAATACCTGAGAGCAAGAAAGAGAGAGAGAGAGTGAGAGAGAGAGAGAGAGAGCAAGAGATGATTAGCAGACACTGTCACAGATAGATACAGTGGTAGGAAATTAGTTAGCACAGGGTATAAAAGTTAAAAAAAATCGGCATGACAGAGATGGCAAGAGGGCAGCAGAGAGTAAAACATGGAGAAACAGAAGAGAAGGTAATTAGGCAGGAAAGAGAGTGGGAGGGTGAGACATTGATGGGTAAGAAGGGAGAGGAGAGAGAAATAGGGAATAAATTGCAGAGACAGTATACAGCAGAACGTGCTGTATACGGACATTAGAAGCTCTTAAGCTGAGAGACTGCGCACTGAGCAGTGGACTGGGTAACAGGAAACGAGATTCTGAACTCAAAGTTCATTCCTCCCACATAAATTACACAGTCACATGAGCGTTATCATTTACTTCCAGTTCTCTGGGTGCAAGTTCTTTCCGCTATACTTAATGTTTCAGGATGCCAAGAAGTATTCTAAAAGGCGATACTGTGGCTCATTTCTAGTTTTAAATGCTATCAAAAAACAAATGTCCAGCTTTCAACAATTATGTCTGAATCGAATGACAGTCCAGTTTTAAGCTGACTCTCTGTGTTTATATATTTACAACACTTCGCATAAAAAATACTGACTCAGTTACGAATCAGTCTTAGTTGTCTATGAGAATATACGTGTTTGTTCCTCTCAGTAAGAGTTAATGAAAGTTATACCATCACTGAAATTTAAATTTGAAAACCAATCACAGAAACATACGGTACATTTATAAACTGCACTTGGTTCACAGAATGTCTGATGAAGACAAGATTAGGTCAGAATAGAAACACTGCACTAAAACGGTACCAAATTCCGGTAAAGTATGGTATTAATTTATCTGATAAAGTTGTTAGTAAGCCGCGCGAGTGGCCACGCTCCTCCGGCTGGAGATTCGAGTCCTCCCTCGGGCATGGGTGTGTACGTCGTTCTTCGCGTGAGTTATTTTAAGTAGTGTGTACGTCCTCGGACCGACGACCTCAGCAGTTTGTCCCTTAGGAATTCAGACAGCCGGCAGGGTTGGCCGAGCGGTTCTAGGTGCTACTGTCTGGAGCCGCACGACCGCTACGGTCGCAGGTTCGAATCCTGCCTCGGGCGTGGATGTGTGTGATGTCCTTAGGTTAGTTAGGCTTAAGTAGTTCTGAGTTCTAGGGGACTGATGACCTCAGAAGGCTCAAATGGCTCTGAGCACTATGGGACTTAACTGCTGTGGTCATCAGTCCCCTAGAACTTAGAACTACTTACGCCTACCTAACCTAAGGACATCACACACATCCATGCCCGAGGCAGGATTCGAACCTGCGACCGTAGCGGTCGCAGGGTTCCGGACTGTAGCGCCCAGAACCACTCGGCCACACCGGCAGCCTGACGTTAGAAGTTAAGTCCCGTAGTGCTCAGAGCCATTTGAACCCTTTTTTTGAATTCAGACAGATTTGAACATTTAGTTATTAGTATATACAGAAACAAATCTTATTACCAGTTCAATAAACGAAATCATAAGTTGGCAATAAACCTTCAGTTTCTCTCATACTCTTCTCTGTTAATTACTAAACTTTTTATAGCTGATGGAACCGTACTGAATACGTGCGTTTTTAAAATATTAAAATAGCTACACCAAAATAAGTAAAATTTATTCTTTATGAAGGCTGATACTGGAATTAATTATGTAGACTGAGTTCCTGATTTCAAAAGAGTTACACTGTATATGACAAATTGCATTAGAGATATATTGACAAGCGTACAATGAAAAATAGCTCTTTGAATTGTAGAATTTACATTAAAAATTAAACATAACGGACTTGGAAGAATCAAATTAAAACACCTCTCAGCTGTCTTAATTTCCAGATTGTTATTTTAGTGAGCAGTCTCTTTCGGCGATAAATTACGCCATCTTCAGCCGCCTAACCAACGTGTAGAACAATTCCCACCTCTCGTCCTGTCAAAACAGGGGTGAGCATTCATTGAGTTATATCCACACATTTTCGAGGCAGCGATTGCTGTAGTTGCTCAATAAAATACCAGTATGGAATTTTCGATCACTGAAAGGTGTTTTGATATGACATTTTGTACTGAGCAGTCGAGGTTCCAGAACCATATGTATAAAGAGGTACATAAACAGACTGGAAAAGTGTAGCTTGTTTTTATGAGTTACTCCAATGTAAGATACCGCTTGGTATTATGGACTGAAAGAAACTGTAATGTCTTCAGATGTAAATAAAAGTGACACAGCTGGTTGCTTTTAAGAGAGCAACGACATTCACGCCCGTTGTTATGAATTAGGTATTAATTACTGCATTGTGGCAGTAAATGAGTCAATGCAGATATAGGAAAGGAATGTGACTATAGCTAGTAGAAGCAAGTAAAATGTGTCCGTAAATAGTCATGAGAACATCGTACATGAGAATCATGTTGTCTGTCTCTAGCAAGATAAAATAGAAAGTTCTAGAAAAGTTCTTTCCGTACAGTTCGAGAACACAGCAGAGTTGCATAATCAAATGTATGAAATGGGACCACACGTGACGTTACCAGTTCCAGTAAAATTTGTTGGTGGTAGATTAATTTTGTACACGATGGATCCTCTTAAATACGTGGAGACTTATAAGTAAAAGAAAATGTCAGCCGATGCATCACACACAAATATACCGCACATCATTACATAAACGGCAAAAAATCAATTACTGCCACAGTCATGATCAACACAGTTGGGGTGTTGCCTACGGGTAGTTGTTAACTGTTGATTAAATCTGATTGTACTGTTCACTAATGAAGAGAGTTTCATGGATGATAGAATCGGCAACTAGTAACTGCCATAAGATGAACAGTCAGACTGTTGTGAAGATATCACTTCACTATGAATTTGTGGTGTAGTATTACCTAATCCTCTTGCAGCGTGCGTACATGTACACATAATTTCGTTTCTGTTGGATATTCGCCACCCAGAATAATACGTTGTGCACCATTACTCAAAAATTAGGTGCGCCAGTAGCACACTTGTGAGAGAGCAACTAATTTCACGATCTGTGAGTCACGACCAAAGAGTAATCCGTGACGATAATTCTAGAACACACAGTTAGTTAACAGCTTTTCAGCACGCTGAGCCCAACTTACCTTCACATTCGCGGGTGCAGCTCAGCATACTCTTTGTCGTGTGACTAGGGCCTCCCGTTGGGTAGACCGTTCGCCGGGTCGAAGTCTTTCGATTTGACGCCACTTCGGCGAGTTGTGCGTCGATGGGATGAACTGATGATGATTAGGACAACACAACACCCAATCCCTGAGTGGAGAAAATCTCCGACCCAGCCGGGATTCGAACCCGGGCCTTTAGGACTGAGTCTGTAGCGCTAACCACGCAGCTACCGGGGGCGGACAGCAAACGTTTTAACCTTTGCTCATTAACTAACAGCGTAGAAGACTCATCAGTTTGTTACCATCAGAAATACATGAAGTTCACTGTCGGCGCGACTTCACTTCGACAGCGTTCGGTGTATGTGCATTAGCAATGCACACTGTGCAATCAAGACAGCGAGATTCGGCACACGTCCGTCCGGTTCAACCACCTAGCCATTTCTCCTAACATAGGGTGCCACCCCACTCTCCCGATTCTTGCTGACCATGACGTCAGACACTACAAGTTATCAAACATTAACTATGGTTGGAATTATGCCATTCTCTACGATTTCTTGAAGTGGAGACAAACTGTAAGCATTACTATCGTAATTATCTACTGTCCAACATAATAAAGTTTAAGGTCGACTATTTTTCCTTGGCAGCAGGTATACAGGCTTTGACGTGGCAGCACCTCCATTGGGCTTCCCTGGCGATAGCCTGGCGTCATTAGACATCTTCGTAACAAGAAGAAAACAACGAGACGGACTGGCAAACGATCTGAGTGAAAATCAAGAACAAGCATCTTGGGATTCTTTATAGAGGAAAACATCAGAATGTAATGACTGAGATCTCGTAAATAAAGGATTCAACGTGAACAAATTACTAAAATAAGGGAAACTTGAAGTAGTGGTCATAATAAAAAGATAAGTTAAAGGGTACAGTGTAATTAAAAATAATGCATTGGTAGACTGTAGTGATCCTGGAAATGGAACAGCCTGCTTGGTGGGGAGGGGGGGGGGGGGAGGATTGTAACTGTAATTAATGGTAAATATGAATGAATAGCCAAACGGACGAATATCTATAACAATAAATTCCAATACTCACATGGTATGTTGTATGTAAATGTATTGCACGAGGAAACTGTTAGGGAGCCTTACCAACGTGGATTACAGTTCATTACATAGATTAAGCACTTCTATAGATGACAATACCTTAAATGCAGTTTTAAAAATTTTCCAAAAAGTGTTAAACAATAGCATCCTACCAAGAGGACATGTTTTCTTCTGAGACGAATATAATCGATTTAGGAATGGTGCTACCTGGACGATGATATTTTCAGGATTAAAAGAATTCTATAGAACGACACAAAATATATCTAGAAACACATTTTACTGTTAATGACTTCGAGCAAGCTTTTGGCTTTAGAAACAATGGGCGAGAGTGGAAGAAAGAAGATATCTAGTGCATCTTATGCAAACAAACAGAACTTCCAATGTAAACCTGGTGTAGAGAATCCAAATAAGCCATAAACACAGGCATCTCAGAAACACATGATACAATAATAAATCAAGGCATCGAATATGGATGTAGCTTGAAACCGGCACTCATTAACATCCATATCTCGGATGAAACTGGAAGGATGAACTATGTGAAGTTGTTGTTGTGGTCGTCATCCCCAAAGCTGGTTTGTCACACCTCTCCACGCTACCCTATTCTGTGCCAGACTATTCGCCTCCTACTCACAATTGCAACATGTGTTCTTTTGAACTCGCTTACTGGATTGATCTCTTGGTTTCCCTCTGTAATTTTTAAACGACAAAATCCCTCCAACACTAAACTGAAGGTTCGTCAATGTCTCAGAATGTGTTCTACCAACCGATCCCTTCTTTCAGTCAAGTTATTCCACACATGCTCTACTCCGCTATTCTAATCCGCACCTCCTTTTTGATTTCATGTTCTAACTACATAATCTTCAGCTTTACTCTGCAACACTAAATTTCAAAAGCTTCTATTATCTGCTTTTCTGAACTGTTTATCGTCCACGCTTCATTTCAAAACAAGGTGACACTGAGAATGTCCTCAGAAAAGATTGATAAGTCGTAGATAAAACTTTTGTTTGCTTTCGTTAATGTTTATCTTACTCCTCCTTTACGACACTGTCCATTCCGTTTCATTGCTCTTCCCAGTCCTTTGCTGTATCTGACAGCATTACAATGGCATCGAGAAACTTCAATGTTTTTATTTCTTCTCCCAAGCTTTAATTCAATCTATTTCGTTTTCCTTACTGTTTCCTTAATGCCCAGACTGATTAATATTGTCAACAGGCTACAATCCTCTATCACTCTTACGACTGCTGTCTGGTTTCTGCGTAAATGGTATATATAGTTTTTCGCTCCCTATATTTTACCCTGCTACCTTCAGAATTTCAAAGGATCTATTCTAATCAGTATTGCCAAAAGCTTTCAACAAATCTACAAAAGCTATAATCAGTCTTCATTTCCGTAACCTATGTTCTAAGATGAGTCGTAGGTTCATTACTGCCACGCGTGTTCCTACATTTACTTACAATGAAAATTGATCTCCCCCCGACGTCGGCTCGTATCAGTTTCCCATTCCATTGTAAATAATTCGCGTTAGTATATGGCAACTGTGACCTATTAAACAGATAGGTCGTTAATAGTCACAGTCAGCACCTGCTTCCCTTGGAATTAGAATTATTGCATTGTTCTTGAAGTCTGTCGGTATTAACCCTGTCTCGTAAGACTTTCCCACCAGATGGAACAGTTTTGTTGTGGCTAGCTGTCACGGAGTAGTTCTGATGATATTTTCTCTATTCCAGGGGCTTTGTTTCGATTTAGGTCTTCCAGTGTTCTGTCCAGTTCTTCTGGCAGTATGATACTGATAGATGACTGCAGAGCACGTGGCAGCTGGAGTAGGAGGACCAGACCCATTTGTCTCAAAATAATAGCATAATAGCACAGCACACTGGCATCAGCACAGATATTCAAGACTGCAGTAACCGATTCTTAGCCAGTAAACTTTAGTTAAATAAAATGTAACAGTAAAATGAGATACTGGAACTGATCATATATTGAATTTATAGGCTGAAGCTACCGGTGATTAAACCGTGAAATATGACACACACAATAATTAAAAGCGTAAATTCTTAAGAGAAATAGAATTTTTACGCATGAGTGCTTCAATGTAACATAAAATCTCTCCTAGGCATGGCTAGTGGAATTATATCTCAAATGAACTTTAGATTCAAAATTAGGAAATCCATAAAAAATAATCACCAAAAGGATACAACCAATCCCTTGTTAAGGGGATTTTAAGCAAGTCGTGATTATAAAGCATTTAAACCATCGTAATATAGAGAAAAACAGAAAAAGTAAAACCCTTCAAAGAGCGATTTTAGTTTGTTTATTCTGCAGCCTGATGGCCTGAGTAGAATCAGTATCCTCCACTTTCTGTTGCTTAACGTAGCATTATTTACAACAACAAAAATTTTTAAATAAGCACGTTCTCATCAGCATTGCGTTGTTGCACTGCGACACCCTTGAGAGAGGGTAGGCCTCACTGACTGCGCCCGACGTTGGCAGCGTCTAACGCAACCTCAGAGACGACCAACAAGCGGCACCCTACAAAATATGGAAAAACCAACAACTTTATCGCCAAGCGTTGTGACTCATGCGAAGCCGTGAGCCTTTTCCGCAGCACTAATTTAAGACAGATGGTTCAAATGGCTCTGAGCACTATGGGAATTAACATCTGAGGTCATCAGTCCCCTAGAACGTAGAACTACCGAGACATAACTAACCTAAGGATATCACACACATCCATGTCCGAGGCAGGATTCGAACCGGCGACCGTAGCGGTCGCGCGGTTCCAGACTGAAGCGCTTAGAACCGCTCGGCCACAACGGCAGGCAATTTGAGTTAGAAAACATTAAATTAAACAATCAGAGGAATCAGTTATTTCGGTAAATATCACCACAGCTCGTATTGTAGCTCTTATAGACCAATTTTCACACAAGGAGGTGAAAATTAGTTGTGACTGCTCGAATTCTACCTTTCCTCGTTCGATAAACATAGTTCAGTATTTAATTACGCGAATTATAGAAGCATTGGGCGATTAAGAGGCTTTACTAACCTAAGTAACAACGAATGCCAGTAACGTTCAGCACGAGATTTGAAATTTACAGGGTATATAATGACATCTACCAGATAGAATCAGTTTATGAATCAACTACAGGTGTTTAACATTTTCACTGGCTTCAAATTAAGGCATTTTAAATGGTACGTACCTGGCCCAACGATAGAAATCATTTTTATAGCACGAACGTTAACACAAGCCACATAAAAATTTACAGGAAACTGATTTGGATATAAATAACAGCATAGAAGAGGCAGAACTCAGACACTGCCGAGCCACAAACTAAGATAGTGCAATAACAACCATTGTATAGCCAGTGCACATACATTACTTCCAACTTTCAGCCTACCGTCCTTTGGTTAGTTTTCCTGATTTACTGTCTGCACTCTTGATATTCACACAGCCCATTAATTTTCCTCCCAAGATCTCTTAATATTTCCTATAAGCGGTATCCATCTTCCCCTAGTTATATGTGCTTGTACATCCTTACATTTGTCCTCTATCCATTCGTTATCAGCCGTTTTACGCTACCTGTGACCCTAATTTTTAGACATTAGTAGTCCCTTTCGCCTCCTACATTTCCTGTATTTTATATTTTTCTCCTTTCATTAACTACACTGATTGTCTCCTGCGAAATCCAAGAATTTCTACGAGGCCTCGTCTTTTTATCTATTTGATCCTCTGCTGTCTTCACCACAACTCTCAAAGCTACCCATTCGCCTTCTGCTGTGTCCTTTCCCCTGTTTCAGTCAATCGTTCCTAACGCTCTTTCCGAAATCTTCGTAAACCTCAGTTTCTTTCTACTTATCCATCTCATGTCTCCTCAATTTTCTTCCTTTTGTTTTGGAATTTCTTCAGTGCACATCCGCCACTTTCGTCTTACAGCTTAAAATCTGGTTCCGAAATCTCTGTCTTATAACTGTATAATCAATCTGAAAGTTCCAGTGTCTCCAGTTCTCTTCGGTGTAGACAACCTTCTTTCTTGTTTCTTAAGCTAAGTGTTGGTCATGATTAAATTATACTCTGTGTGGACTTCCAACGGATTGCTTTCTCTTTCATTTCTTTCCCGCAGTCCATATGAACTATTCGTCCTTCTCTTGCTTTTGCTACTACGGAATTCCAGTCTTAAATTACAATGAAGATATCCTCTCACTTAATATGAAGATACTGAACTGAAAAGAATCTATCAAGTACACACTGCGCTACATAAAAGTTATGTAGTTTCAATACGGTAAAACAGATGGATAGAGAAAACTTTCCACGTGTTGTGTATAGATTATGTGAACTAGGAAGACAATACTACAATCATAAAGTATCCACCAGTTAATATAAAGTTTAAAGTTTTGGGTCACTATGGAACACACTCAGTCCAATAAAGAATTGTTATTGAGGAGAAGACACTGGAACGAGACTCCAGCTAGAGACATTTTGGGTGCGATATCAACATGAATAGCGGTAATGATGCACAGAGAAAAATCAATACATGCCAGAGAATATGTGGAATCATAAATGAAACCTTAAAGAGTAAGGCGAGGAAAGACAGAACTTTTTTAACACCCTTTCTGTGCCTGTCTTACTCTATGATCGTGAGTTTTGTATTGAAAAAGAGAAAGAAAAAAGTAGTATACAATCATCTGAAATGAGATTTTTAAGATCGGTCAGAAGTGGGAACTTTACAGGGAAGGAGAATATACGAGAAACTAAAACATTTAACTTAAACGAAAAATATGAAATACGTAGGATTAAGTGATCTTCATAGACGTGCAGAAGAAGGCAGAATTCCAGTCATTGTAAACAAGCACAGGCCCTCAGGAAAAAAAGACGATGGAAAACCCAGAAAAAGGTGCTCTTAGGAAAGTGGTGCTGGATCAGGGACATTACGTAAAATTTGAAATGAAGAAGGAGAATCAGTAGAAGAAGAAGCACTATTTAACCATTACTAACACTCAGATTAAAAATCATGGAAGATTTTGTGTACATGCAAGAGACCAAGACATCGGACAGTTTGAGGTAACGGTCGGACAAATGAACTGAAACTAATGTTTAAAATGCAAAACTTCCAGGATCAGGTGTGAACGCTATCCATGATTTATTGCTAATTAATTAACAGATTAATACTGAACAGATTACGGAAATGTAGCACATAACAGTACGGGATTCTGGTAAGTTGAGCGAACTGGAGATTATTGACTGTTTCAAAGAGAGAATTGCGTAACGACAGACTAAAATGGGTAAAAGAATCTAATATAAGGTGGAAGTATAGCTTTGCAAGATGAAGTAGTGACGACTACAGAGAATCAGAAAGACAAAAGAGCGAGGAATAGTTGACATACATTGATAACACATGAGATGTGGAATGTAACTGATAACAGAAGAAAATAAAATAAAGCATATGAAACATGTAAAAGGAAATGCAAATATCTGAAAAATTTAGATTCATAAAATCGACAATGATAAACCAATACGCAATAATGCCTTCTTGGCTTTTCTAGGTTTGTCATTCTGAATGATGTTCTCGATATGTAGACAGCTGTCATCGCCATTGTCATCAGGTGGAATAAAGAACTTCCACTACACCAACCCGCATAAATTCCGAAAGCATCGATCATTCTAAACCTAACTTTCACTTTTCTTGCATGCTGTCTTAACAGACATGGAAACCAGAAGGATTCAAAATTGTTGCGCAAGGTAATGCCTAAAAACAGATGAACAAAAATACAATCAGATTTCGCTAATATTTCAGACTCTGGCATCAGCTGGAAACTTAAATTTCAAGAAAATCTATAATGAGCACTTAAGACTTTAAAAATCAAAGAAAAACTGTAACCCTTGATTGGATCATCAATGAGTTGCAGATGTAATCAGTCAACTTAAATACATGGATGTAACAATATGAGAAATGATCGCATCGGCTCATTCGTAGCTGAATTAAGTGGTAGACCTCGGCCTGTAAGTGGAATACTGTGAAACTGCAGTTAGTCTATAAATGATAACTACTTTATATTCATGTATGTGTCCCACCCTATCATATTTCTCAAGCATGTACGACAACGGGAAACAGGACTAGAAAGGGATACTGAAGTGCACCACAAATGGTGACAAGTTTCTTTGAGTTTGAGAGGTGGCATGAGCCCCCTCTCATATTTCTATCTTACGATTTTCGTCTCTAATTGCATGCGGTGAAAAGTTGCTATTCCTTCACACGCGGACTTCCCACGCAGCGTCTCTCGTCACCCGGGTGGTCCAGTGACAGGCGGGCTCTCCTGATCTGGAAAGGGTTAAGGCGACAGGTGTGAGGAAGTCGAGTGAATGCTTTGCAGACGCCGACATTGTCAAAAGACACGCCCGGAGGGATCTGAAGTAGCGGCTGGGCTAGAGGTTCCGTTACTTCGCAGAATCTTAGCGAAAACACTTTCTGGCGGGCTACCAGCGAGGCGTAGGAATGACTTGTGTACCCAGGCAGTTGTGGCGCGAAAATTCCCGCGCTTTCTGCACAATAGTAACTGTGATTGGCTGGCTCAGGGCATAGCTCCGTGACGTAGCAAAATCAGCGCAGAAATTGGCGCCAAAAATCTCCATTGGTGGAATGGTAGTGCTCCGGCAATGGAGTGCAATTTTCCGCCGGTTTTCGAGTTGCTGATTGGAACGTTTAACCACGGCCACTGTTGTGGGGGCGGGAATGTTGTGTGTTCGGCCTGTACGGGTGCTCTAGGTAGTCGGCTCTCGCCTTTTGGTCGAGGACATCGAAGCAACCAGCCATCGCCTCCGGTACGCCAGATCGTGTTCTGGCAGTTAAGAAGACAGTTTGGTAATGTATGTCCGCAGCATCGGTAGATAGGGATTTTCCTAGGTGATAATCAGAGCTCAGCAGAGTGTGCCTGTACGTCTTTTTCTAACTTTGTTCTGTCTTGAGTAGCAGCAATTAATGTTGGGTTAACTGTGTGTCTCTCTTAAGACTTGAGTGGCAAGGAATTGGCTCCACATACCACTTCATCATAAACCTCACAATCTAGTTTAGGGACAACTTCACCTTCACAGCGTTTATTTGTGTATCCAATTTGATGTATTATAAATGTTTCATGTGTTTTTGTTTATTATTTTGTGTTTAGTCTTAATAAATCATATTGTTATTTTGGACAGAACTTTCATTCTGTTAATCGGTAGAGCAACCCATCATTTCTCTCTATGTTAGTGACACCTTCCTTTATTTAACTTATTTATCAAATTAAATTATTGCAGGTGCCAAACTCTTTTCTACTCCACTTGCAGGGTTGATTACAGTCAGTTCGCGTATATTTATTAATCCTTGTGCAACAGCAAAAGTCGGAGTTAGAATAGGGGGGGCTTAGTGCATCATTTACATGTGTAGATTCTAGAATTTAGTGTTAAATACACTGCTAGCCCCAGCACCTCGCATAAAATGGCGACCCTTAGCCTCGGATCTTTCCTGTGAATCGCTGATAAGCAAGTATTATTAGTAGTGGGGACACTCAGAATTTTTTTTGCTTAATTTTTTATTGATTAATACCCAAGTTTTTTCTGGTAGTTCCGCGTTTAGTTTTAAGTAGCGGCGCATGATTACAGTTTTTGTTTTCAGTGTATATATTCTTTTGTTCGTTGTCTTTGTGTTACTTTGATGGTGTGTCCGTATCACATCACACTTTGTCGGGTTTGTGTGCGGTTTCTGTACCACAACAAATCGTGCGTATAATTACAGCATTGGAGAGGCGTTGTTGAAATTTTATGTCTATGTGTAAAAATACAGGGAGTAGATTATTTTTATTGTGTATTTTAGATACATTTTGTTTCTCATGAATGATCACGAGAAGTAAGGCACGACTATTAGTGAGCGAAGCTAAAACAAAAGTGGATACTATAATGGATAAGATGCACGTTACTGACGGGGATAGGTTAGGAGATGAGATGGGCACATTTTTAGCAGGACAGGACGACAGGGTCATTGATGAGGACGGTGATTTGGACGCTATCTTAGAGCAACGTCGCGGCCATTATTATGATAGTGAGGTAGAGGATGAAACAGAGACAGGCACACAAGTCGAGACGGTAGCAGAAGTTTATAATTAAACGAACGAGAGCAGACAGGGGCTAGCTCGGCCACGTCAGAGCTCTAGCGCCCAGGTGTCCAGAGTTACATCTCCCACGTCTGAAGAGGATCAAAAAGATGACGTAAACACAATACTGAGCTTCCTACGATCAATGAAAGAAGATGCTAACGAACAGCGTAAGAGGGAGAAGGAAGAAGAGGAGAAACAACGTAAGAAGGAGAAGGAAGAAGCTGACGAACAGCGTAAGAAGGAGAAGGAAGAAGATGAGAAACAATGTAAGAAGGAGAAGGAAGAAGCTGACGAACAGCATAAGAGGGAGAAGGAAGAAGAGGAGAAACAACGTAAGAAGGAGAAGGAAGAAGCTGACGAACAGCGTAAGAAGGACACTCAGGAAATAATTTCGCATATAGGAGAAATTCGAGGGGAATTACTAACAATAAAGAAAGAATGTGGAGAAGTAAAACAAATGTCAATGGCTGCACACTAAATAGCAGGCCTGGCCAAAACGGCAGTAATAGGGGCCATGAAAGTCGCGGAAGCAACTTCAAAACTCGCAGGACGCTTGCGAAGTACAACACAATCCCACTCAAAATCCCTAGCATTCTTAAAAACTCAAGGTAATATCGCGGTTGCGAACACCACGAAACGAATGGAAGAAGTAGAGAGTCAGATAGCAAAACTAAAGCAAAACGGGCACACGAGCACTGCGCGTTCGGATACCAATGATGGAGTACACGGAATTGTGTCTCCAAGGAAAAGCCCGCCGTGCTCTAGCCCAATGACCGAGTGCGGAACTAACAATGCACACGCAGAAACAGCGAGTAATACACTCCTGGAAATTGAAATAAGAACACCGTGAATTCATTGTCCCAGGAAGGGGAAACTTTATTGACACATTCCTGGGGTCAGATACATCACATGATCACACTGACAGAACCACAGGCACATAGACACAGGCAACAGAGCATGCACAATGTCGGCACTAGTACAGTGTATATCCACCTTTCGCACATAGACACGGGTAACAGAGCATGCACAATGTCGGCACTAGTACAGTGTATATCCACCTTTCGCAGCAATGCAGGCTGCTATTCTCCCATGGAGACGATCGTAGAGATGCTGGATGTAGTCCTGTGGAACGGCTTGCCATGCCATTTCCACCTGGCGCCTCAGTTGGACCAGCGTTCGTGCTGGACGTGCAGACCGCGTGAGACGACGCTTCATCCAGTCCCAAACATGCTCAATGGGGACAGATCCGGAGATCTTGCTGGCCAGGGTAGTTGACTTACACCTTCTAGAGCACGTTGGGTGGCACGGGATACATGCGGACGTGCATTGTCCTGTTGGAACAGCAAGTTCCCTTGCCGGTCTAGGAATGGTAGAACGATGAGTTCGATGACGGTTTGGATGTACCGTGCACTATTCAGTGTCCCCTCGACGATCACCAGTGGTGTACGGCCAGTGTAGGAGATCGCTCCCCACACCATGATGCCGGGTGTTGGCCCTGTGTGCCTCGGTCGTATGCAGTCCTGATTGTGGCACTCACCTGCACGGCGCGAAACACGCATACGACCATCATTGGCACCAAGGCAGAAGCGACTCTCATCGCTGAAGACGACACGTCTCCATTCGTCCCTCCATTCACGCCTGTCGCGACACCACTGGAGGTGGGCTGCACGATGTTGGGGCGTGAGCGGAAGACGGCCTAACGGTGTGCGGGACCGTAGCCCAGCTTCATGGAGACGGTTGCGAATGGTCCTCGCCGATACCCCAGGAGCAACAGTGTCCCTAATTTGCTGGGAAGTGGCAGTGCGGTCCCCTACGGCACTGCGTAGGATCCTACGGTCTTGGCGTGCATCCGTGCGTCGCTGCGGTCCGGCCCCAGGTCAACGGGCACGTGCACCTTCCGCCGACCACTGGCGACAACATCGATGTACTGTGAAGACCTCACGCCCCACGTGTTGGGCAATTCGGCGGTACGTCCACCCGGCCTCCCGCATGCCCACTATACGCCCTCGCTCAAAGTCCGTCAACTGCACCTACGGTTCACGTCCACGCTGTCGCGGCATGCTACCAGTGTTAAAGACTGCGATGGAGCTCCGTATGCCACGGCAAACTGGCTGACACTGACGGCGGCGGTGCACAAATGCTGCGCAGCTAGCGCCATTCGACGGCCAACACCGCGGTTCCTGGTGTGTCCGCTGTGCCGTGCGTGTGATCATTGCTTGTACAGCCCTCTCGCAGTGTCCGGAGCAAGTATGGTGGGTCTGACACACCGGTGTCAATGTATTCTTTTTTCCATTTCCAGGAGTGTAGCTCGAATAATTGTAGCCCACTTAGGAGAGTGAATTCTGAGTGCCACTTCCACTGTGATACAGAGGTAGCACATCACAGTTATCAGCAAGATCGAGCCGGACACTCAGCAGACGTGCAAGTATCGGAAACGAGTGACAACACCAGTGTGAGGATCAGACAGGATTTTGATCACAATCACTTCCTGTCGATACTAAAATTCCAGAAGTTCAAAGAAAATGAAGGGTCGATGCATCCGAAGAGCTGGGTGATGCAGTTTACAAATTCATTACCGGCATCATGGCCAACCCAGGCAAAATTAGAATTCATGTGTGGACACATCGAAGGCCAAGCCGCGGAAAAGATGCGGGGTGTGGCAGTGACGTGTCGGACTTATCAGGAATTTGTTGGTGCATTCCTGCGGACCTACTGGTCAAAGGAAACGCAAGACAGGATTAAAGAGGAAATAATATTTTGTCCTGAACTGGAAGTGTCTGGGCATAGGAGCGCAACCAAATTTCTTGATGATTTACTCAAGAAGAAACAATTTTTAGATAGTCCATATAGCAACGGAGAAATCATTAAATTTTGCTTTTCCAAATTGCCAGTTAGGTACCAACAGACACTTGTCGGGAAGTGTGGATCTGACATAGAAGCATTCAAGAGTCTATTGCGCGAACTCGAAGTAGTCTTTGATAAACAAGACGCAAAGGACAGGAAGAAGGGGCAAAGTAACAAATACCACGGGCCAGGAAGGGAAGACGACAACAGATCGCATATTCGCACTGGTCAGTTAGGAAACCAGGGTTACGGAAGTCAAGGTTACGCTATTCAAGGTTATGGAAACCAAAGACACGGAAACCAGACAGTCAGGGAGCAGGGTCAATCTAGACAAGGAATCTGGGATAGGAGGAATAACGAACGGCAAAGCGACCGTAATTGGAGAGAGCGAAACCAAGGACAACAGTGGAACCAGGAGATTGAAACTAGACCCGCAAATCCTAATGCACGTCAGAGGAGGGAGAGCTTAACAAGGGATTGACGCCAGACTAGTGCGAACACAGGCCACAGGAATTTCGCACGTAATCTCGGACCTGGCCAACTACGGATGATACATTACGAAGATTTACCAGAAATCCTGCTCGAGGAACATAAAGCAACTCCTCGACAAGATCGGCAGCCTCTTATCACAGTAGCAATAGCTGAAAAGAGTATGAATGCGATAATAGATAGTGGAAGCTACATAACAGCAATATCTGAGGCAGCATACAAGAGGTGCTCTCAGGAGATGGACTGGCCTGTTCTATCGGTTAAGAAAACCAAAATAAAAGGGGCATTAGTGGGTAAATGTACGGAGGTCACCCAACAAACAAGACTTGAATTCTCCTGCCAAGGACACAAAATAGAGTATAACTTCTGGATCGTGCCAAATCTGGCGATAGACATGATAATAGGAACGGACTTCCTAAATGAACATGAAGCGATAGTTGATCTAGGACGAGGTGAAGTGGTTTTGAGGAAAGGGAATCCCGTCCACATTAAGTTCGACGACCAGCAGATCCCAGCTCAACTACCGTCTAACTGTGTACGGATAAACTATGCGTGTCTGAAAGACAGAAAGGAAGAACAGGTCGACGTTGCGGGTAGGGGAGAGGACACGGATGAGAATGAAGTCGGAATAATGGGAGAAATAAAGGAGAAAATAGGAGAAAAAGTGGAAGCAATAAACAATATAAGGTGCGACCACCGCAAAGAACTTCATAAATTACTAGTAGAACATACGGAGGTCTTCCTTCCCAAGACAGGATCAATAAAGAACTTCCAATATGAATTTCGTGTACGTCCGCACAACCAGTTTCGTGTGCCACCCTATCCAATCCCCTTGGCATATCGACAGAAAGTCGCAGCTGAAATTACGCAAATGCTGAGTGAAGGAATAATAGAACCTACGGCTTCAGCCTGTAATAACCCGTTAAGAGTAGTCGAGAAGGCAGATGGTAGTATTCGTTTAGTCTTGGACTCGCGACAAATTAATACCATAATAGAACCCAAAACAGACAGACCGGAACGATTAGAGGAACTCTTAGAAAACTTCCATGGAATATCAATCTTCTCATCAGTTGATCTAAAATCGAGTTTCTGGCAGATCGAGCTCCATCCAAATTGCAGACAATACACAGCCTTTTTAGCATTTGGAAGATGTTACCGGTTTCGTCGTCTTCCATTTGGTTTGAACATTTCGTCTGCCGCATTCATTCGGGGGCTGGACGGCATACTAAGCGATAATTTGAAACGTCATGTCACCAGCTATGTGGACGATTTGCTGATCGCGAAGAAATCTTGGGGAGAGCACAATGCGGTCCTCGGTGAACTCCTTGCGACATTCAAGGAATACGGAGTGACTATCAATATCGAAAAATCGAATTTTGGGACGTCCTCTGTCAAATTTCTAGGACATATCATCACGGGTGAGGGCATTGCGCCAAATCCCGAAAAGATCGAAGCGATTGAAAAGTTTCCCATTCCTACGACAAAGAAGCAGTTAAGGGGGTTCTTGGGGATCATAAATTTTTACAACCGCTTTATACATGTCAAAACTCAGAGCAGTCCTAGGTTGCATCAACTTACAGGAAAGAAGATTCCTTGGGAATGGGATGAGGCGGCCGAATCCGAATGGAAAGCATTAAAATTCGCATTATTACAAGCACCCATCCTATCACACCCTAATTTAGCAGAAGAGCTTTGCATAGTAACGGACAGTTCATACTCAGGTCTGGGTGTCATGGTGTTCCAAGACTATTTACATGAAGGAAACAGGGTGTGGAAGACAATTGCGTTTGGTAGCAGAGTACTAGCCAAGAGTGAGAGGAATTACTCAGTAACCGAGTTAGAGGCGCTGGCTATTGTATGGGCGTTTGAAAAATTCAGATACCTTCTGTTTGGTCGCAAGACGAGGGTCTACACAGACCACAATGCACTCGAGTTCCTGATGACAGCAAAGCTTAATCACAGGCGGCTCATTAGGTGGGCATCATATCTGCAGCAGTACAACTTTTCGATAGAATATATCCCCGGTAGTCAGAACATTATTGCAGACGCCTTATCACGGTCACCGATCGGATTTAAGCACAACATGGAAGAAGATCTGGAGGAAAATCACTACTGCCTTTTCTATATGCAGAAAGTAGCCTTTGAAAATTTTATTACCTGTAGTATGCAGGACATCAAGAAGGAGCAAGACAAGGACCCTGCCCTAGTGTTATTGAAACAGAAATGGATAGACAGGAGACACGCCACCATCAGGCAGTTCTACCTCTTGCGGAAAGGCATAATTTTCTACCGAAATTATGCCAATGACACTGAATGGGGGGTATGCATCCCTGAACACCTAATAAACAAGGTTATATGGCATACTCACCTCAGCTATGGACACTTCGGACCACGCAAGTGCAATCTCAAGCTAGGGACCATGTGTTACTTTCGAAACATGGAGCGTCGAATACGGAGGGTACTGTCGGTGTTTAAAGACTGCCAAAAGGCTAAGCACACCACTGTGAGCATGCAGGCACCATTATACCCAATCGTACCGACCAAATTATGACAATTAGCAGCAACAGATATGATGGGACCTTTGCCAAGAACAAGAAGAGGATATACTTACGTATTAGTGTTTGTTGAACTAACGTCCAAATACGTTACCTTTACGCCACTGAAGAGGGCGACAGGACGAACTGTATCACGAGTCCTAATCCGGGATTTCCTACCACAGGTTGGTCATGTGAGTAAAATTATTACTGGTAATGGGCCACAGTTTAAGTCAAAAACATGGAAGGATACGTTGCGTGAATGTAAAATTGATCCCATTTTTATATCTTCACACCATCCGAGCTCGAATGCTGCAGAACGGGTTATTAAGGAACTCGGAAACTTGTGACGGTTGTACTGTAACAAACAGCACACGACATGGGACGTTTTCCTTAAAAACTTCCAGGAGGTGATCAATGAGGCACCCCATGGGATAACAAAATTGGCACCCATTACAGTACTGAAAAACCGGATTCCTAAGGACTTGATAACCGAGGTCGTAAACTTCCCACCAAGGGCGCGAACGCAGCACCAAGCCATAGTGGATTTGGCTCTCAAGAGGATACGGGCTGCAGCAGAGGTCAGGAAGAGACGTGCCGACAGGGGAGCTCGTCTACGACACTTCCAAATTGGACGAAAGGTGCTCGTTAAGTCTTTCCGACTTTCGAACAAACAAAAAAATGAAATGCCAAAAATTCTATTCTGTTTCCAACGGCCCGTACCGTATAAGGAGAGCAGCTCACCACAATGCTTATGAATTGGAGACGCTGAAAGGAAAGAAGTCCATAGGACTCCACCTCATCTCTCACATAAAGGAGTTCGTGGAATAGTAGTAGTGTAAGTGGTGTACATAGTAGAATGGGCAAATACATGAACCTTGCTATAGTAGTAGTGTAAGTGGTGTACATAGTGGAATAGGCAAATATATGAACCTTTCTTCGGGGAACAATAATCGTTGCATTAATACATTAAGATTGTTAAAGTATTAACACGCTGCGTTTTCGCGCATAAGAATTTACTGCTGTTAACTTTTTTTGTCTATGTTCGGGATCTCCTCTGTCGTTACGATAAGAGGCACTACATTTCCATGAGCAATGTTTTTGTCCTTTCCTATCTGGTGTCCATGTTAAGGGATAAAGATGAGTGACGAGATGTCGCACAAACGGGCGCATACAAGAACGTGCTCTTAGAAGCGTTCTGAGAAGTCGTGATGCGCTCCATAGCGGCCACAACCAGTTCGTGAGACGTTCATACCAATGCTTGCAGGCACGCGTCAGTGCACTGCAAGATTGTGGTATATTGCGTTATTTCGAGGATGAATATGGGCAGTATAGTTTTTTGCAGAGCTGCGCCAGCATCGTTGCCTTGCAAGTAGGGGTGAACCTGTGAGCGTTTGACTCCAATGGTGCCCTAGACGAGAGAAATGCAGGCATAAAGCCTACCATGCCAATGTGCTGGTTGGGGATTTAGCGTGCTGCTCGTGACTGTCACAGATGAATAACCAGGGACTTATACTTGGATATTCGTGACATACTGTGTAGCTGGCGTGTGTTGGGCGACTGAATCCTCAACAGGAACCAGTCCTGGCTTGGTCATATTACATTGCCTCTGGAAAGGTGTGTTTTGATCGCGAATACTGCATAACATAGAAAAAGAAGTTGCAACTATAAATTTATTGTCTTGTATAGCCATGGCTAACCCAGTCTCTGGAGTTTCAGTGAGGCGTAGTGAGAACTCGGAGGCCATGTCGTACGGCGCGCACATCACTGTCGTCAATAGCGGCGAGCAGCGAGACATCTCAGCGTAACAGGAATTATGTAAGAGTGTTGTATAAGGTAAAAAAAAATAGAGAGAGTACCATATACTAGGATAAATTAAACTTTAGGATTTAACAATAACTAGATCCTTAATATTGTGGCGGTTTTCTACCACAAGTGTTTGGCGCGCGCCTGTTGAGATGCTATTTTTCAGGTCACCAAACCGCAGACCGGAGATGGAGGGACGACAGGTTAGTGAAAGTAGCATAGTTGCATGTTCTTTATAGCACAGTAAAACTTAGACCTGCATAACAACATACTTGAATTAAAAGACATAGAATGTAGATCGTTGCCAATGGTAGTTAATTCTTGAGCATGTCTACTGTCGATCTATATAATTAATAGTAATATTAGTGCGGGCCCGCACATTTATTTCTTCATCCAATATAGCGTCACACACCATGTACAATAGTGAGATCGGTCTCTACACAAATATCAAGATAAATTATTTCCATGATTTTGTCATGATAGCTACAGATGAATAACTATAAAATTAAAATTAGAGTGTCTGAAATTACAAACCATCAATGTATCGTTATGTAAATTTATTATAACATAGAAGGTCATAGGGAAAAGTTAGGTATAAGATTTTTGTAAGAATGGTGCAGATGACGGGTATCGTGGCAATGCAGAGGCCAGCCAGAGCAAAAGCAAGAGGTCATCGGCTACCTGCAAGAAGAGAGCGTCAGCGCGCCACCTGACGTGAAGGGCGCGAGAGCATCTGGTCCTACAAGCTGACAGTCACCGGGCCGTATACCTGAGGGATTAGGCGGCAGACAATCCTCGCCGGGCCACAAGCGAAAGTGAGGCTGACCGTTGACACTGACACGCGACCCACACGCGACAGCCTGCTAGCTCTCCGGACGCGGCAGCCGTTTGGAGGGATTCCCTGCGGCAGACCATGTTGTCGTGAGTACACAAAGAAGATCACATATCGTGTCAGAACCTGCACCTCATGTGCCTCAGGACAGAAAGGGACGCTATATACTCACCTGTTTGGGTTTTTACAACTCACTAGCATTGGCCGATCTGCATACACAAAGCAGTATCGTGCTACACACTCTAACAAATGAATGGTCTCATTTCTAACTTCTCCTCTCTCTTGGAGAGCAGGTGTAGCAATCGTCGCTCCTGGTTCGATCCTGTATGGATGACTTCACACACTTGTGGAGTCACTCCACATGCCATCATCCCTCGTCGGACTGCAATATTGGGAAACGTAAAAGTACTGTCCAGCGAGAGAAGAGACCTAGACTAGTGATGTATCCCAAGAAGTAGACCTCAGAGATAATTAATCGACGTGAGGAGAGCTATCACTGTGTCTTCCTACCGTACTGCTGTCATCATATGCGTGGGTCTTGGTCCAATCTCAACAGAGTACTGCAGATGCTCCAGCATACCCTGTTGCCGTTGCAACAACGTAGCAACAACATCCGACGTTTAGCCCTATGTGATGTCAGTACTGTGGAATTTGTGAAGTGCTTCGAATATTTCTAACAATGTGATTTAGTGCCTCATTCTCAGCACAGTCGTGAACATTGTGCAATGTGCACACACAGCTTGATACCCCATGAACCTTGTTTTTTTTCTTTCTTTTCTTTCTTAAATTTTTCTCTAGTGTTGTTTTTGTAATGTATGTTATGCTTTGTATGTGTTTGTGTTTTACACTGTAATTCTTATTACAAATTACGGTATTGTTCTCCACACCATGTTTTTTTGTATTTTGTATTTATTGTTGTGTGTATTCAAACAGTGAGCCTCAAGTCCCCATAAACTGAGGCAGATACCACCACTGTCATTGTGAATGGACCATCAGTTCAGGGAACATTTTGTAAGGGTTATTCTTGGTGCAGGGAGACAGAATGAATCGGAGGTTGTAATTAGATTCTGAAAGCTCACAAAAAGAGATTGTTAACTTAAACAGTATCATGTGTGAGTGAGTTCAGGTTAGTTTAATGATTCAAACTGTTGTAACATCTTGGGCATTTAATTGCGGAGCACTCCAACTCTGATTGTAAAGAATAAACTGCTCCATATTTGGCTCACATGCCCGGGCCATATTTAGAGCATGAATGTCTGTGTGAATTGGTGTTTGGAAGGGGCTCCCTGGGTATGGATGTGTGATGTGAGTGTTAGTGTTCCATATTAAGAAGGTGAAGTTGGCTACACCATAAATAATCCTCCCTCTATGAGCTGCATTTTTCAGTTGCAGTGATTTTTTTTATAGAGTGTAGCATGTGGAGTCAGTTTGTAAGATTGTTCTTGGGCGATTGCCTCACTACCTTACTCCTAAGTCAGCCAACCGCTCACCAATTACAATCTAAAATGGCGTAGGGGCTATGAGAGGTGGCATGAGCCCCCTCTCATATTTCTATCTTACGATTTTCGTCTCTAATTGCATGCGGTGAAAAGTTGCTATTCCTTCACACGCGGACTTCCCACGCAGCGTCTCTCGTCACCCGGGTGGTCCGGTGACAGGCGGGCACTCCTGATCTGGAAAGGGTTAAGCCGATGGGTGTGAGGAAGTCGAGTGAATGCTCTGCAGACGCCGACATTGTCAAAAGACACGCCCAGAGGGGTCTGAAGTAGTGGCTGGGCTACAGGTTCCGTTACTTCGCAGAATCTTAGCGAAAACACTTTCTGGCGGGCTACCAGCGAAGCGTGGGAATGACTTGTGTACCCAGGCAGTTGTGGCGCGAAAATTCCCGCGCTTTCTGCAAAATAGTAACTGTGATTGGCTGGCTCAGGGCATAGCTCCGTGACGTAGCAAAATCAGCGCAGAAATTGGCGCCAAGAATCTCCATTGGTGGAATGGTAGTGCTCCGGCAATGGAGTGCAATTTTCCGCCGGTTTTCGAGTTGGTGATTGGAACGTTTAACCATGGCCACTGTCGTGGGGGCGAGAATGTTGTGTGTTCCGCCTGTACGGGTGCTCTAGGTAGTCGGCTCTCGCCTTTCGGTCGAGGACGTCGAAGCAACCAGCCATCGCCTCCGGTACGCCAGATCATGTTCTGGCAGTTAAGAAGACAGTTTGGTAATGTATGTCCGCAGCACCGGCAGATAGGGATTTTCCTAGGTGATAATCAGAGCTCAGCAGAGTGCGCCTGTTCGTCTTTTTCTAACTTTGTTCTGTCTTGAGTAGCAGCAATCAATGTTGGGTTAGCTGTGGGTCTCTCTTCAGATTTGAGTGGCAAGGAATTGGCTCCACATACCACTTTGTCATAAACCTCACAATCTAGTTTAGGGACAACTTCACCTTCACAGCGTTTGTTTGTGTATCCAATTTGAGCCAATTTCATATATTATAAATGTTTCATGTGTTTTTGTTTATTATTTTGTGTTTAGTCTCAATAAATCATATTGTTATTTTGGACAGAACTTTCATTCTGTTAATCGGTAGAGCAACCCATCATTTCTCACTACGTTAATGAAACCTTCCTTTATTTAATTTATTTATCAAATTAAACTATTGCAGGTGCCAAACTCTTTTCTACTCCACTTGCAGGGTTGATTACAGTCAGTTCGCGTATATTTTTTAATCCTTGTGCAACAGCAAAAGTCGGAGTTAGGATAGGGGGGGCTTAGTGCATCATTTACATGTGTAAATTCTAGAATTTAGTGTTAAATACACTGCTAGCCCCGGCACCTCGCAAGTTGTGGGACGGTATCATGTAAAAGCAAAAGAACAATATTGGCTGGCACTTGTATTCTCCAACCATATTGCGAAAGGCAACTTACGTAGTTTCAAGAGGCAGCAGTAAGTGAAAATTCTTCTAGTATACGTCAGCCCACAAAGTATCGCTCCCGGAGGAACAGCGAAGCCAGTTTAGCATAATTAGAGCCCGCACAAAGGCTTTTAAGCAGCCATTCTCATCCTACTCCATACGAGATGAAACACTAAAAGGCGTTACAACGTCAAGTAAACTCTGCGGTGTGCTTTGCAGTAATTTTCAGAGTATGTATGTAAATGTGGAATAAAGGCATCTGACCGCCGGGGATGACACGTTTTTCAACTGACAAATGCGAGGCACAGCTTCTGCAACCTTCCTGAGGATGGTCGAGATAGTCGAAGCGACGTACGCACAATAATTGGAGCACATTCCTAGTAAATTAGGTCCGCTACGGAAGACACGTGAAGGACGGGCTGTGGTCCGTTAAGTCACAGCATGCGAGAGCGGAGGTCTTAACGAGTGCCAGCAGTGAGTAACTATTTCCGGACAGTTCAATAGTTCTTGACTCGGGTTTTAAATTCTTGCAAGCTGTCGATAGTACACGACGAAATTCAGACCTTTAGTGGACACATTTTCAGTTACATATTTATTTCCAATGGGAGTCGGTACGGAGACGAGCATTTGCGATGTGAGGCGGGCGAGCCGATCAATGTGACGTCACAAGTTCGCTGCAGGGCCCGGAGCCGAAAGATGTGGCTCAGTCAGGGTCAGCCGTTCATTATATCATCTAAAGCCCAAAGTACGCCATCATACCCTACTGAGGGAGTGCCCCTCATCTCAGGCATAAACAGTGAATACTGCTGTTTTACAAAGACAAGAAATACTAGCTTCAAAATATCTTGGGCCAAAAAATAACTCACGATCCTAGTAGACATGAATGCAGTTATATCAATTTAAGTACAAAGATATGTTTGCATGATCCATATAGTCGATTTGATAGTTGTCTCTGATCAAAGAATTACAATTCCATAATATCTCATAAACGTGAAAAGTAATGTAGTCTTCTGTTGATTTTCCCTTTTGAATAATTATGGGAAACTGTAAGTATGATTATTATACTAATTTTAAACATTCATGGCTTCATGAATGAACAAAGCAGTAAAGGAAATTTGAAATACATTAATAGTTATTCTTCTCATAAAAAAGCTATTTTTATCTCAGCGCTGTGCTTCACATTGTGCATTTACTTCTAAATTGTAGAAAATATACAATTTGTAAGTTCCATATTTCTGGATCGTCACTATGGTCGGCCTAAACGTCTTGTGAGAAATCAGCAACAGCATATGAGCAGATATTTCAGATAACTCTCATTTAGTGTACCGTCTCTATTGCAGACACTTTTAACTGGGTCACATGTTTTGATCACTCTGAGTTATCTTCACATCCAAGTAATTTCATCAGCAACCAGTCCTGTCGACTCAGCACAATATATCGCAGTACTCTGATATATTGTGCTGAGTCGACAAGACGCGTTGCTGATGCAACTACATAGGTGAAGGTGAGATAGTGTTATCGAAAGATAAAAACAAGTTAAAAGGTGTTCAACTGAGATGGAACAATAAATGAGAATTATCTTTAATATCTACTCTTTTGGATCGAGTTCCGAATATTATTTA
Source organism: Schistocerca serialis cubense (assembly GCF_023864345.2). Taxonomy (NCBI): domain Eukaryota; kingdom Metazoa; phylum Arthropoda; class Insecta; order Orthoptera; family Acrididae; genus Schistocerca; species Schistocerca serialis. Next base: position 17,723,143 of record NC_064646.1, read on the forward strand.
ATCCAGGCTCTTCAATAACCAACAAAAACAGAGGGTTTATTGAGCAGTTATGTTACAATATCCAAAGGCAAAAACTCTTCTGAATTTAAGACAGCTGCAATAATCTGGAGACCGAAAACCATAAGGAGAATGTAATAATCACAATCCAACAGGTTCAATGGAATGGGGTCTGAAGTGTGGGTTGTGCAGGTGTGGGTTTATTTTACTAAAAACATTTCATGAAAATTTACGCGCCGTATAGAATGACAAATTAAAAGAAATGAACATTAACCAACAACAACAATTGAATGGGTTATTACCTCGTACTACTATTCATTCAATTTGAGCAATAAATAACTCTTTGAACAACATGATGTAACAACTCAGTTTCAAATACAACTAAAGTGACTCGCATAGCGGGCACTAAACGGGAACAAGATATTCAGAATAAAATATTCTCACTCTGAGTCCAGATAGTTTACAAACTGCTCATCAACTCAGTATAGCAGAATAAATGAATAAAATCAGAATGACATTGTTGTTGTTATTGTTGTTGTTGTCTTCAGTCTAGAGACTGGTTTGCTGTAGCTCTCCATGCTACTCTATCCTGTGCGAGCTTCTTCATCTCCCAGTACCTACTAAAACCTACATCTTCCTGAATCTGTTTAGTGTATTCATCTCTTCGTCTCCCTCTACGATTTTTACCCTCCACGCTGCCCTCCAATACTAAATTAGTGACCCCTTGATGCCTCAGAATATGTCCCACCAATCGATCCCTTCTTCTAGTCAAGTTGTGCCACAAATTTCTCATCTACTCAATTCTATTCAGTACCTCCTCATTAGCTACGTGATACGCCCATCTAATCTTCAGCATTCTTCTGTAGAACCACATTTCGAAAACTTCTATTCTCTTCTTGTGCAAACTATTTATCGTCCACGTTTCACTTCCATACATGGCTAACTCCATACAAATACTTTCAGAAACGACTTCCTGACTCTTAAATCTATACTCGATGTTAACAAATTTCTCTTCTTCAGAAACGCTTTCCTTGCCATTGCCAGTCTACATTTTGTATCCTCTCTACTTCGACCATCATCAGTTATTTTGGTCCCCAAACAGTAAAATTCATTTACTACTTTAAGCGTCTCGTTTCCTAATCTAATACCCTTACCTGATTTAATTCGACTACATTCCATTATCCTCGTTTTGCTTTTGTTGATGTTCATCTTACATCCTCCTTTCAAGACACTGTCCATTCCGTTCAGCTGCTCTTCCAGGTCCGTTGCTGTCTCTGACAGAATTACAATGTCATCGGCGAACCTCACAATTTTAGTCTCTTCTCCACGGATTTTAATCCCTACTCCGAATTTTTCTTTTGTTTCCTTTACTGCCTGCTCAATATACAGATTGAATAACATCTGGGATGTGTCACTCCCTTCCCAACCACTGTTTCCCTTTCATGTCTCTTGACTCATACAACTGACAGCTGGTTTCTGTACAAACTGTAAATGACCTTTCGCTCCCTGTCTTTTACTCCTGCCACCTTCAGAACTTGAAAGAGTGTATTCCAGTTAACATTGTCAAATGCTTTCTCTAAGCCTACAAATGCTAGAAAAGTAGGTTTGCCTTTCCTTAACCTATTTTCTAAGATAAGTCGTAGGGTCAGTATTGCCTCGCGTGTTCCAACATTTCTACGGAATCCAAACTGATCTTCCCCGAGGTCGGCCTCTACCAGTTTTTCCATTCATCTGTAAAGAATTCGTGTTAGTATTTTGCAGCCCGCATCTCGTGGTCGTGCGGTAGCGTTCTCGCTTCCCACGCCCGGGTTCCCGGGTTCGATTCCCGGCGGGGTCAGGGATTTTCTCTGCCTCGTGATGGCTGGGTGTTGTGTGTTGTCCTTAGGTTAGTTAGGTTTAAGTAGTTCTAAGTTCTAGGGGACTTATGACCACTGCAGTTGAGTCCCATAGTGCTCAGAGCCATTTGAACCATTTTGAACAAGTATTTTGCAGCCGTGGTTTATTAAACTGATAGTTCGGTAATTTTCACATCTGTCAACACCTGATTTCTTTGAGATTGGAATTATTATATTCTTCTTGAAGTCTGAGGGTATTTTGCCTGTCTCATACATCTTGCTCACCAGATGGTACAGTTTTGTCAGTAGTTCTAATGAAATGTTGTCTACTCCCGGGGCCTTGTTTCGACTTAGCTCTTTCAGTGCTCTGTCAAACTCTTCAAGCTGTGTCTTATCTCCCATTTCATCTTCATCTGCATCCTCTTCCATCTCCATAATATTGTCCTCAAGAACATCGTCCTTGTGTAGACCTTCTATATACTCCTTCCAACTTTCTGCTTTCCATTTTTGCTCAGAACTGAGTTTCCATCTGAGCTCTTGATATTTATGCAAATGGTTCTCTCTTCTCCAAAGATATCTTTAATTTTCCTACAGGCAGCATCTATCTTACCCCTACTGAGATAAGCCTCTACGTCCTTACATTTGTCCTCTAGCCATCCCTGCTTAGCCATTTTGCACTTCCTGTCGATCTCATTTTTGACACGTTTGTATTCCTTTTTGCCTACTTCATTTACTGCATTTTTGTATTTTCTCCTTTCATCAATTAAATTCAATATGTCTTCTGTTACCCAAGACTTTCTATTAGCCCTCGTCTTTTTACCTACTTGATCCTCTGCTGCCTTCACTATTTCATGTCTCAAAGCTACCCATCCATCTTCTACTGTATTTCTTTCCCCCATTCTTGTCAATCGTTCCCTAATGCTCTCCCTAAAAATCTCTACATCTTCTGGTTCTGTCAGTTTATCCAGGTGCCATCTCCTTAAATGCCCGCCTTTTTGCAGTTTCTTTAGTTTTAATCTACAGTTAATAACCAATAGATTGTGGTCAGAGTCCACATCTGTAGAATGACGTCTAGCTCTAAAATCAAGCACTTTCCCCAATCACTCAAAGCCACTACGGCTAGTCAGGCTACAAATATGCCTAGGGTATGGAAAACAGTTACAGCTATAGACTATATGGATAACGCACTCATCGTTACAAAAACAAAAAGAATGCTCAAATCTATCGTTTTGAGGAACGTTAATACACGGCATGAAAGTGTAAGGAAATGCCATAAAAGAGAGACTATTTTCCTCAGATGGCCCACTGTGTAATACTGCAAATGCAATAACTCACCACTCTCAGAACACGTATACAGTCTCCACTGTACGTAATACTCCCTGTGTAAGACTCTGAATTCGACCACATGTCAAGCGGCAATGAATCTTTTCAGGCCGCCGAAGTGCAGTCCTACTACTTTCCCTTTGCAGAATTCAAAAAGCTGCTCTTCAGCGTACCTTGCTGAAGTTGTCATCTTCTCTTGCCACCAGGGAAATACATCGACCACCCCATTGGTGGATGATGTCCACAGCCATCCAGCAACTACCCGCATCTACTGCCCTCCAGGTCACAGTTGACTCCTTCTTGACTGCTGACCAGCAACCGACTTTGTTCTGTATCTCGGCTTCCTTACAGCTCCAACTGCAACACACTGCATTAGGCCTAACTTACGCGTGCCACGCACCTCAAAAATGGGACTTGCCAGCTCCCCACAGCTCTACCCTCAGACTCGTCAGTCGCCAGTACCGCGGTTTATGGCAGCGACCCCAGTAGTCGCTGCATCTCCTGCTTCACTGTCACACACTTGCAACCCCAACTAACATTCCCCGATAATCTCAGCACCGAGCGAGGTGGCGCAGTGGTTAGACACTGGACTCCCATTCGGAAGGACGACGGTTCAATCCCGCGTCCGGCCATCCTGCTTTAGGTTTTCCGTGATTTCCCTAAATCACTCCAGGCAAATGCCGGGATGGTTCCTCTGAAAGGGCACGGCCGACATCCTTCCCTAATCCGATGAGACCGTTGACCACGCTGTCTGGTCTCCTTCCCCAAACCAACCAACCAACCAACCAACAATCTCAGCTTTAACCGTCCAGTGTGGGCTCTGATCATCGAACGGAAGTTGGAACTTGATTGATATTCTGATACGTTAATGCAAAAACGGTTTACGCTGCAAAAAGAAATTCCTAATTTTGGCCACCGGCTGCAAAAGTGGCGTTATGAATGCTAGAAAGATATACAGGAATATTTTTATTTAATTTGGATTATGGCCGGCCGTTGTGGCCGAGCGGTTCTAGGCGCTTCAGTCTGGAACCGCACTGCTGCTACGGTCGCAGGTTCGAATCCTGCCTCGGGCATGGATGTGTGATGTCCTTAGGTTTAAGTAATTCTAAGTCTAGGAGACTGGTGACCTCAGATGTTAAGTCCCATAGTGCTTAGAGCCATTTGAACCAATTGGATCAGAAACGAGACGTGCGCAGAAAAGGTTAAACAAGGGAAAAATTGTATGATATTGATTTTATTACCAACCGCCTCTTACACAATTTGTTCAACAGGGTAATATGGGGCTAAACGTGTCATTTCTTTTTGGACCCAAAAGCGTATAAATATCTTACTACACGTGTAAAATTGTAATGGTGAATTGATCACAGCCGTAAGTCTACATGGTTAGTCTCCAATTCACACTTAAGTGCCTGGCAGAGGGTTCATCGAACCATTTTCATACAACTTCTCTATCATTCCACTCTCGAATGGCGCGTGGGAAAAATGAACACTTAATCTTTCCGTTCGGGCAATGATTTGTCTTATTTTATTATGATGATCATTTCTCCCTACATAGGTGGGTGTCAACAAAATATTTTCTCTTTCAGAAGAGAAAGTTGATGATGAAAGATCGTAAATAGATCTCGCCGCAAAGAAAACCGCCTTTGTTTCAGTGACTGCCACCCCAACTCGCGTATCATATCAGTGACACTCTCACCCCTACTACGCGATAACACGAAACGTGCTCCCCTTTTTCGCACTTATTCGATGTCCTCCGTCAATGCTACCTGGTAAGGATTCCACACCGGGCAGCAATATTCCACCAGTGGTAGGACAAGTGTAGTGTAGGCTGTCTCTTCGGTGGGTTTGTCGCATCTTCTAAGTGTTCTACCAACAAAGCGCAGTCTGTTTCGCCTTCCCCACAATATTATCTATGTGGTCTTTCCAATTTAAGTTGCTCGTAGTTGTAAATCCTAAATATTTAGTCGAATCGACAGCCCTTAGATTTGTGCGATTTATCGTATACACAAAATTTACCAGATTTCTTTTAGTACCCATGTGAATGACCCCGCACTTTTCTTTGTTTAGGGCCAATTGCCACTTTTCGCACCATATAGAAATTCTCTCTAGATCATTTTGTAGTAGGAATTGATCATCTGATGATTTTACTAGACGGTAAATTACAGCGTCATCTGCAAACAATCTACGGGGGCTGCTCAGATTATCACCTAAATCATTTTTGTAAATCAGAAACAGCAGAGGGCCTCTGACACTACCTTGCCGAACGCAAGATATCACTTCTTTTCTACTTGATGATTTACCGTCTATCACTACGAACTGTGACATGTCTGAGAGAAAATCACGAATCCAGTCACACAACTGAGACGATACTCCATATGCACGCAATTTGATTAATAGTCGCTTGTGAGGAACGGTATCAAAAGAGTTCTGGACATCTAGGAATATGGAATCGATCTGAAACCCCTTGTCGACTGCACTCATTACTTCATGGGAATAAAGAGCTAGCTGTGTTGCGTAATAACGATATTTTCGGAATCCGTGTTGGTTATGTATCAATAAGTCATTTTCTTCAAGGTGATTCATAATGTTCGAGTACAGTATATGCTCCAAAGTACTACTGCAAATTGAGGTCAGTGATACGAGTCTGTAATTCAATGGGTTATTCTATTTCCTTTCCCGAATATTGGTGTGACCTGTGCTACTTTTCAGTCTTTAGGGACAAACCTTTTGTCAAGTGAGCGGTTGTATATGATTGCTAAGAAAGGCGCTATTGTGTCAGCACACTCTGAAAGGAACCTGATTGGTATACCATCTGGACCGGAAGACTTGCCTGTCTTAAGTGATTTGAAGTGTTTCGCAACATCTAAGATATCTACTTTCATGTCACTCAGCTAACAGCTGTTCTGGTTTCGCATTCTGAAATACAGTATTTACTTTATCTTCTTTCGTGAAGGAATTACGGAAGACTGCATTTAGTAACTCGGCTTTAGTGGCACCATCATCGGTAACATTTCCATCGCTATAGCGCAGTGACAGTATTGACTGTTTTTTGCCACTGGTGTACTTTACATACGACCAGAATCTCTTTGGGTTTTCTACCATATTTTGAGACAATGTCTCCTTGTGGAAACTATTAAAAGCATCTCGCATTGACGTCAGCAATAAATTTCGAGCTTCCGTGAAACTTAGTTCTTCTGAATTCAGCATGCTTTTTTCGTTGCTTTTGCAACAGTGTTTAGTTTACCAAGGTGGATCAGTCGCGTCTTTTATTAACTTATGCGGTATGCATCTGTCTATTGCTGTCGATGCTGTATCTTATGAATTTGAGCCATATCTGGTCTACACTTACGTAATAAGCTTAGAAGGAATAGAGACTCTCTCTTAAAAAGGCATCAAGCCAATTTTTATCTACTGTTTTAAATAAATATATTTTGCTTTTATTTTTAGTGCTTTTGGTTGTTATGGTTTAGAGCCTGGCTAAAATGACCTTGTGTTCACTAATCCCTGTATCTGTCATGACACTCTCTATTAGATCATGACTATTTCTGGCTAAGTGGTGAAGTGTGTTTTCGCAACCATTTACAATTTCTGTGGGCTCATGAACTTAATGTTCAAAGTAGTTCTCAGAGAACGCATTTAGTACAGTTTCGGAAGATGTTTTCTGTCTACAACGGCACTGAACATGTATTTTCGCCAACAAATCAAGTGTAGTTGAAGTCTCCACCAATTATAACTGTATGAGTGGGATACTTATTAGTAATAAGATTCACGTTTTCCTTGAACCGTTCAGCTATTATGTCATCTGAGTCTGGGGGTCGGTAGAAGGAACCAATTATTACTTTGGTACGGTTGTTGAGTATAACCTCTACCCATAGTAATTCGCTGTAGCTATCTATTTCAACTTCAATATAAGATAAACTACTACCAATAGACACAAACAAACCACCACCTACTTCATTTAGTCTACCCTTTCTCAACACGGTTTGCGCCTCTGTAAAAATTTCGGCGGAATTCATCTCTGGATTTAGCCAGCTTTCTGTTCCTATAACGATTTCAGCTTCAGTGCTTTCTATCGGCGCTTGAAGCTACGACAGTTTACAAGTACAATATCGACTGTCGCTTGGTCGGTTGTCATCGTTTCTTTGCCCTGTACCCTTTGAGACTCGAACCTTTTTGATCTTTCCCGAGACTGTCTACACTAAAAAACCGCCCAGTCCACGCCACACAGCCCCTGATACTCGTGTAGTGGACATCTGACCTATTTAGCGGAACCCGAAACCCCACCACCCCAAGGGGCAAGTCAAGGAATCTGCAGCCTACACGGTCGCAGAACCGTCTGAGCCTCTGATTGGGTCAAATGGTTCTGAGCACTATGCGACTTAACTTCTAAGGTCATCAGTCGCCTAGAACTTAGAACTAATTAAACCTAACTGAACTGAGGACATCACACACATCCATGCCCGAGGCAGGATTCGAACCAGCGACCGTAGCGGTCGCTCGGTTCCAGACTGTAGCGCCCAGAACCGCACAGCCACTCTGGTCGGCTGAGCCTCTGATTCAAACCCTCCACTCGGCTCCGTACCAATGGCTTGCAATCGGTCCTGTCGACGATGCTGCAGATGGTAAGCTGTGCCTTCATTTCGCTAGCAAGACTGGTAGTCTTCACCAACTCAGATAGCCGCCGGAAATCAGTCAGAATCATTTCCGATCCATAGCGACACACGTCATTAATGCCGACATGAGCCACCACCTGCAGTTGGCTGCACCCTGTACCCCTCATGGTATCCAGAAGGACCCTTCCCACATCTTGGAGTACACATTGGCTTTCTTCCCGTCCCTAGCTGCCATATCCCAAAGGGGCTCCATCACCCGCCTAACACTGGAACTCCAAAGTGACAAGCCATGCCACCCTTTGCTCTTGTCCGGACCTCTCAGGAAGACCGGCCACTGACGCAACAGGAGAGACCTCAGAAGTACTTTCACCAGTGGGCAGTACGTCAAACCTGTTACGGAGGCGTAAGGGTACAGCCTTGCGGCCAGCACCAACTTTCGCCTCCCGCACAGGGATTCGCGAGCCAGACACGGTTCGCCAATCACCGTCAGGCAAGTGTCGACCGGCAGGGACGTCCGAATCCGAGGGCGCAGTGGCATCAGAGATCCCAGGCGATGCTACAGGTTCCATAGGCGCCAAAGCGCTCACCTCGGGTGTCCCAATGTCACCGCGGCCCAGGGCAACAGCCTGGAGCCTGTCGACCATGGCTAACACAGCTTCCAGCTGTTTACGGACGGTGGTCAATACCCCCTGAATCGGTACACAATACGCGCAGTCCCTATCCATCCCTAACAATTTTTTCCTCTCTTTTATCTCACAATCCGTTCAAAACAATAACAGATGACCGACAACTCCTCGAATTTACACTATTCAGCCACTAAAACGCAATGCTACAACTCTCAAATACTGTAATACGCCCGAAATTTGCGAATTACACTATGCAAGTACCGAAAAACACGCAAAGAAATTAACAATTAAACTACGAAACAAATAAGTGAGCTAAGAGGACGACTTGCTGCTTAACCAACAGTGGCAGGGAACTTACTCGTATCATAAAGATACATTGCTTGAATGTTTATACTTCTGCACTGTAAATAGCAAAATTTAAAATGTTGAAACAACGTAAAAATCACAAATATGTGGGACTACGGAAATAAAAAAATGGCTCTGAGCACTATGGGACTTAACAGCTGAGGTCATCAGTCCCCTAGAACTTAGAACTACTTAAACCTAACTAATCTAAGGACATCACACACATCCATGATGAGGCAGGATTCGAACCTGCGACCATAGCGGTCGCGTGGGTCCAGACTGAAGCGCCTAGAACCGCTCGGCCACTCCGGCCGGCTGGCTGTGGAAATCGTAAGTGTGTCTGCGTGAATCGTTGTAAACTGTCATGCAGCTATACACATTATGGAAGATGACGTCTTTTAAATGTTCCTGTAGTGGTTATATGCATATTCCACAGGGGAATGGGCTACATCCAGTAGCCCACACACAAATTTAACCTCAGATGTTTAATCCCTTAGTGCTTATAGCCATTTCACATTTTAACATCAAAGCAGTGCTGCCGTTACTGACAGAATGTGTGGGGAGAGTAACATGCCACGAATTTCCAATTCGTAGCACAAGAGACTAATAAAATACTGACATAAATTTTTTACAGAAGAGTTTAACTGACAATAGAAACGCTCCTGCGGTAGTCGAATTGGGGCTAATTTGGGCTCTAGAGAACTGTGGGAACATAGGAAGAAATAATTGTCTACCTTGGATTAAAAACGACTGAACACAAAAAAACCATGGTTTATTTCATTAGTTTTGACACTGTTGACTGAAATAAACTCTTTGAAATTTCCAATTTAGCAGGAATAAAATGCAGGAATCTAAATGTTATCTATAACTTGTACAGAAACCAAATTCCAATTATGAGAGTCGAAGTATATGAAAAATTATGTAACAGATGAATGAGTGAAACTGACTGGTAGCCAGTTATCTAGTCTCTAAAGAGTAAATGGCTGTTAGGAAAAGGTATTACTGCAATGGGAGAGACAAAAATAACTTACAAGATTTGATGACGACGTAATAAATGTAGCAGAGATGGGAAGGAACTTGGAAGGATAGTTGAATGAAATGAACAGTATCTTGAAAAAATGTGGCAGGATGAACATTAAAAGGAGTAAAATAAGGGTGATGTATTGTAGTCCACTTTAATTGGGCCATATTAAGGTAATTAAATAGGCCAGTGAGACCTTAAAGGAGGTAAATTTGCTAACTGGACAGAAAAGTAAGCGACGGTGATAGCGGTAAAAGAAATACGAAATCTAGAATCGTAAGCACAAGAAAAGCTTTTCTAGGGAATAAAATTTAGTGATATCCACGTCTTTTCTGAAACTACTTACATGGAATGTAGTACAGTAGAGTCCCATTAATCCGAAATAATTGGGACTGGACCTTATTCGTATTAGTCGGAATTACGGTGACGAGTTTCTAGAATGAAGTATACCAAGCAGATAAGTAGATACACCATGGTAACAAATGGGAACAAGTGTGGGAACAATGGCTCACTCCCACTCCCTGCCCTTGTTGTTGTGCATTGTTGAGACCTTTGTAGTGCCTGAGGTCATTGCACTACCAGTGGGCTCGCAAAGCGATTGGTTATGTTAGTTATCGATCGCTGGCGTGCGTAACAGTTGTATTCGTTCAAGCGTAGTGCTGTACGTACTTTCGTCATCAGTAAACGGAAATATACAACGTTAACCTTCAAAGAAAAACTGAATGCTCTCAAGCCGATAGACAATGGTGAGAATGTATGTAAACTGGCAACGGAACTGGGTGTTGGTAACGCAACCATTTGTGATTGGGAGAAGAACCGTGTGAAGCTTGAACAGTCCTGTGCAACGTCTTTGGGAAAAAACACTCGAAATTCGACAAACTTTGAAACAGCCCAAATACGATAAAGTGGATAAAGCTCTTTTCCTTTTATTTAAGCAGGAAAGAGAAAGAACTCCTTTGAGTGGAGCACTGTTCCAGGAGAAGGCTGTTTACCTGAATAAGTTATTGAATGGTGATGAGTCTTTTAGTTCAAGTACGGGTTGGTTGGACGGATTCAAAAAACGTCATGGAATCCTTCAGCTAGCAATTACTGGAGAGAAGCTTTCTTCTGACTGTGATGCAGTGAAGGAATACTTGAGTGAGTTTGAAAAAATGATAAGCGAGGGAAAGTATTCTCCCCAACAAATTTATGACGCCGACGAGACTGGCCTTAATTTTAGGGCATTTCCATCAAAAAGCCCGGCATCAGAAGCAGAAGACCATGCTCCTGGTTTTAAAATATGCAAACATCGTGTGACTTTATTAGCGTGCAGCAACGCTGCTTGTAACCACAAGCTGCCTTTAATGCTGATCGGTAAATCTGCTAGGCCCAGAGCTTTTAAAAACTGCAACATGAAGTCCCAGCCCGTATATTATCACAACCAGAAGAAAGCATGGATGGGTGGTAAGCTGTTCAAAGAATGGTTTCACGGCCAGTTTGTTCCCCCTGTTCGACGGTTTTCCAAGGAAAATCATTTGTCTCCCCGTGAAATCCTTTTGACTGATTACGCGCCATCTCGCCCCATCACTGAGGAGTTATGTGTTGGAGAAATTGTGGCGAAGGTTTTGCCGCCGAATGTTACGCTACTTTTAAAGTCGATGGACCATGACATACTGCAAACATTAAAATCGATTAACAGAAGACAATTTTTAAGAATGATGATCCAAGATGATATCATTCTTTAGTGGACAAGATAAAAAAAACAATTTGAAGGGTGTTGTTTATTGAGCCACTGAGGCATGGCAGAATATTTCAGAAAATACTCTGAGAAAATCGTGGAGAAAACTGTGGACATCTCTTGAATTTCAGGACAAACTAGTTGAAAATGAAGAGGAAAATCTACTACAAATGATACAGACAAACCATGGATGTGAAGAAGCTAGTGAAGGAGACGTAAATGAGTAGATGGCAGCGGATAGGGCATGTGTGGAGAACCTTACTGGCGCTGATTTAATTGCTGCTGTGATTCAAGACCAGGGTGAAGTGGACTGCTGTGACTGAAGTGACAATTAGCATGAAAACGACAAAGGACTATTTGGAGCAAGAGCCCACTGTTACACCTGCTGATTTGATGTTTATGAGGCGATGGTGCAACTAGGCGTCATACAACAGACTGTCTTTATTACGGCAAAAAACAATGAGCTTTGGTCATCCCAAAAGCAGGCATAAAATGTCCGCTGTATTTTAGTAATTTTGACAGGTTTTCTTTCATTGTTATGCATTGTTTAAACCTATGTTTCCTTGCCAATTTTTCTAATACATGTTTACTGTACTGTGAAAATTAAAACAGTGTGTATGTACATCAGCTTACCGCAAAGGTTTTCATACTCAGACATTTTTCATGTTCGGAGTAACCAAACGTTCGGATTAACCGAACGTTCAGATTAACCGAACGTTCAGATTAACCGAACGTTCAGATTAACCGAACGTTCGGATTACCGAAAGTTCGGATTAGCAGCACTCTGCTGTGAAAGTTCGACGATAAAATGTTCACACATGAAGAGAAGCTTTTCAAATGTGGCGTTATATAGGATCACTGAAGATTAGGTTAGTCGATCGGGTGACTAAAGAAGACGGATTGATTCGAATTGAGGTGAAAATAAATTTATGAAACAGCTTGATTTCAAGAAGGGGTAAACAGAACGAATTCTGAGGTACGTAGGAATACTTAATTTGGCAATTGATGGGAGGGAGCCCGAGGTCTGACCACAGTAAACAGGTCCAGCTGGGTGTACCATATGTTGGGTGAGACAGTTTTGTAGAGATGGAGAGACTTTTTGCATACAATAAACTTAAGTGGAGAGCTACATGAAACCAGTCTTCAAACTAAATATAACAAATCAAATGGTTCAAATGGCTCCGAGCACTATGGGACTTAACATCTATGGTCATCAGTCCCCTAGAACTTAGAACTACTTAAACCTAACTAACCTAAGGACATCACACAACACCCAGCCATCACGAGGCAGAGAAAAGCCCTGACCCCGCCGGGAATCGAACCCGGGAACCAGGGCGTGGGAAGCGAGAACACTACCGCACGACCACGAGATGCGGGCAAATATAACAAAACCAATAACAATATTGTTTGAGTTTAAATTATTTGAATTATAAATGGCCTTCAATTGGTTATTAGTGTTCTCCATCAGAGCAAAGACAGATCAAAACACTATGATCATATGAAATAAAACTTACAATTTCTGTATTATGTTCACATACTTCAACAGTAACTGAGTGTTCATATGCAAAAAATGGCTCTAAGCACTATGGGACTTAACATCTGACGTCATCAGTCCACTACACTTAGAACTACTTAAACATTTCTAACCTAAGGACATCACACAGATCTATGCCCGAGGCAGGATTCGAACCTGTGACCGTAGCAGCGGCAGGGTTCCGGACTGAAGCGCCTAGAACCACTTGGCCACAGCGGCCGGCTGTTCATATCAATTATGACTTAAATGAAGCTGTGACTTCTACGTGAACAGTAACTTATCGTCAGAAAGTTTAATATTTCATTCTAGTTATTCCACATTAACGTTTAATTTTGCGAATGTTTCGTTTTCAACTACTCATTATCAGACACACGCCCGATGATTTTCGGCTACTTAGTGTATTCTGTGTTTACTGTCAGTATAAAATTTACTGGTTTTATTAGTACCAGGTGGCTATAATTAAAGAACAACTACTCACGGAGGTCCCCTGTGGGCTGTAATTACTGTATGGCAGCGAAACTTTGTACATATTCTAGTGCGTTAAGGCGGCACCGATTTACACTGAACAAAAACTGATTCCAATTTTGTTCACCAGGTGCAAATTTGGCGCCGTACAGCGTCTCGTTCACGTCTCCAGCTCTCATATTGAACAAACTGTGTTATGTTAATAATAACGCTACTTTACGCCTCTCTCACTTGATTCATCTCTTCTGCTCACGTCCCGTTCCTGATCGGTTACATATGGAAACATTTCCGTACATCTTCCTTACATTTACAGATCTGGATCTGCACCTGGTGGTCAGAACTTGAACTAATTTTTTTGCAATTGTAGTTCTTCTCCACATTAACGCATTAGAGTACCTACCATGTTTCACTGCCACACAATGACTACAGAGTATCTGTCCTTTAGTTGTAACCACCCAATGGATAAACATCTCACACAGTAATGCAAAAAGGAAAAAAAACTCCTATATTTTGCGTGTTTTAACTAGTGAGTTGTACGACTTATAATCGGACATAAAATTGTGTACTACTCACTGGAGACTGATGACCAAGTTTCGAGTTCTACATCGGTGTTCAGTTTTAACTCTTAGCTTCATAATCAATACCACAAAGACTCTCCATACAGTGCAACAATAAAAAAAATCAGAAGAATAAAATCCAGGAACCTTAACGACTAAGTACCTCGTCGACCTCGGCCTGTCCGCCTTTCCTTGAACGTACTGTCGAAGATTTCGCGGAAGGAGGCTGCAAAATGTACCGGCGCACCGTTTTTCCTGCAGCAAAATTAGGTACATCTGACTTCTTTATCGGAAAGGAAAGAAATACAGCCAAATTAAACCATCACGAAGGACATCATGTGACATCAAGAGATGTATTACGGTAGCACTGAACGCGGAAAGGTTGCCATGCAGCGGGACCAAGGAAGAAACTACGACCTTACCGTCAGAATTAAGAGAGTTTCTTCCTGGCAGTATAAGAACGGTTGTTTCAGGATACATGTTCCTACGAAAAGAATATGTACTAATTCGCCAATCTGGCTTCTGAAAGCGTGTGACTAGAACCTGAGAAACCTTTGCCTACTTTACATCAAGATGAACGTTTACATATTTTCACTGTGCACAAAACTCATTACTTGCTCCTCAAAATAAATTGTCAAATAGACAACACTGTACAGTCTGTAACTAGACGTTGTAATGTTCCCATTTGTTTCTTCATTCTCACATATTCGCAACTTATGGTCATCCGTTTCTTAGTCGCCTTGCGTAGAGCTGGAATGAGTTTCAGACTACTGAAGCTTACGTACTCCTGTTAGAAACGTTACCGCTCTTGAGATTAAACGCATCTTTGTTCTACCACTTCGCATCACAACAGATTGATGGATGACGTAGTTACCACTAAGGCGTAAAACAAAAGCTTCTGATAGCAACAAAAAGATGCCGATTTGCTTCAGTCACGACTCTGAAATGTTTGTGAAAACTAATGTCCGTAATGACTAATTCGTTTCAGATCTCTGCGTATCTTCATCTTCATCAGTCGTCTGACATCAACTGGATGATAAATTCCTACTGTAAACTTTCGTAAGCGTTGTTGCCTTCAACATTATACATCCATGTTACTCCTCTGTATTTTGCAATCGAATTGATCCATACTCCAAAGGGAGCCCAGAAACTAGATTGTTTAGTCCGTCTAGCATCCATCAATCTGCTTGCACCTCTCGTGTTTAGTGGTGTATCGTTGGTGTTTTTAGATTGCCATTTGACTGGGATGCCTTTACTGTAAATGTCGCAGTAAGAAATAACATGTGCGTGGTGCATTTTCCAACCACAGGATGACACAATATCACACATTCACATCTCGACGGTACACGAGCTGCGACTATAACTGTTCACATTGCAACACACCAGAACTGGAATTGTTAACAACGTGACAAGGTGATTACCGAATACCGTACGCGAACAGGAAAAGCACTTGCTTATGTTCTTAAATCCTTTAATAACTAAACTGCACAGTACATGTGACAACGGTTAATCTCATGCGTGCGACCACGGTTAATAGTTTATAATTCTTTATTGTGGGGGTAATATTATTTTGCGACATAATACTGCAGTAAAATTTATGAATATCGTTACTACCAGTAAAAATTTTTATACACTAGAATCATAGTTTTGCGTTGTTCAAACGGTTCTGAGCACTATGGGACTCAACATCTTAGGTCATAAGTCCCCTAGAACTTAAAACTACCTAAACCTAACTAACCTAAGGACACCACACACACCCATGCTCGAGGCAGGATTCGAACCTGCGACCGTAGCAGTTACGCGGTTCCGGACTGCAGCGCCAGAACAGCTAGACCACCGCGGCCGGCTTTTGTGTTGTCGTCGCCACTGTAGAGTCTTGTAGCAGGAGAAGCAAGGAGGATGTTGTTTGCTGGCCGGTATCTTCTTTCTATAACACAACTGCACACATGTACACTACTGGCGATTAAAATTGCTACACTACGAAGATGACGTGCTACAGATGCGAAATTTAAGCGACAGCAAGACGATGCTGTGGTATGCAAACGATTAGCTTTTCAGAGCATTCACACAAGGCTGGCGCCGGTGGCGACACCTACAACGTGCTGACATGAGGAAAGTTTCCAATCGATTTCTCATACACAAACAGCAGTTGACCGGCGTTTCCTGGTGAAACGTTGTTGTGATGCCTCGTGTAAGGAGGAGAAATGGGTACAATCACGTTTCCGACTTTGATAAAAGTCCGATTGTAGGCTATCGCGTTTGCGGTTTATCGTATCGCGACATTGCTGCTCGCGTTTGTCGAGATCCAATGACTGTTAGCAGAATATGTAATCGGTGGGTTCAGGAGGATAATTCGGAACGCCGTGCTGGATCCCAACGGCCTCCTATCACTAGCAGTCGAGATGACAGGCATCTTATCAGCATGGCTGTAACGGATCGTGCAGCCACGTCTTGATCCCTGCCTGAGTCAACAGATGGGGACGTTTACAAGACAACAACCATCTGCACGAACAGTTCCACGACGTTTGCAGCAGCATGGAATATCAGCTCGGAATCCATGGCTGAGGTCACCCTTGACGCTGCATCACAGACAGGAGCGCCTGCGATGGTGTACTCAACGACGAACCTGGGTGCACGAACGGCAAAACGTCATTTTTTCGAATGAATCCAGGTTCTGTTTACAGCATCATTATGGCCGCATCCATGTTTGGCGACATCGCGGTGAACGCACATTGGAAGCTTTTATACGTCATCGCCATACTGGCGTATAACCCACCCGGCGTGATGGTATGGGGCGGCATTGGTTACACGTCTCGGTCACCTCTTGATCGCATTCACGGCACTTTGAACAGTGGCTGTTACATTTTAGATATGTTACGACCGTGGCTCTACCATTCATTCGATCCCTGCGAAACCCTCCATTTCAGCAGGATAATGCATGACGGAATGTTGTAGGTCCTGTACGGGCCCTTCTGGATACAGGAAATGTTCGACTGCTGCTCTGGCCAGCACAGTCTCCAGATCTCTCACCAACTGAAAACGTCTGGTCAATGGTGTCCGAGCAACTGGCTCGTCACAATACGCCAATCACTACTCTTGATGAACTGTGGTATCGTGTTGAAGCTGCATGGGCAGCTGTACCTGTACACGCCATCCAAGCTCTGCTTGACTCAATGTCCATGCGTATCAAGACCGTTATTAGTGCCAGAGGTGTTTGTTCTGGGTACTGATTTCTTAGGAAGTATGCACCCAAACTGCGTGAAAATGTAATCATATGTCAGTTGTAGTATAATATATTTGTCCAATGAATAGCCGTTTATCATCTACATTTCATCTTGGAGTAGGAATTTTAATGGGCAGTAGTGTAGTTTATAATTCTTGATTGTGCGAGTAACATTATTTTGCGATCTGATGGTGCAGTAAAATTTATGAATTTAGTTACTGCCATTAAAAACGGTTGTACACGAGAAACATAGTTTTGTGTCGTCGATACCACTGTAGAGTCTTGTACCAGGAGAAGCAAGGAGAGGATGTATTTTGGTGGCCTGTATCTTCGTTCTACAACACGACTGCACACATATATTAACAGGGTTCTTTGTTAGTAAGAACAAGAATTTACTTATCTAAGCAAGGTGTTGCGGTACAGGCTCTTCTGTAGTAGTCCACCTTAGCCTCACTGCTGGTGAAGTGCAGGCCCCACTGTAGGCACTACACCCTTGTAGCCAGTGATGTGAAAACGAGACTCATCTGGCCAGGTCACCATTATAGTCACGAGCCCAGGAGAGGCTCTGCAGGGATGACGTCGGGTTAGCGAAGGCTCTCACGTCGGTCTGCCGCGACAGCCCATTGTCGCCACATTTCGCCCCACTGCCGTAACGGATACGTTCGTCATACACGCCACATTGATTTCTGTGCGTATTTCACCCACTGTTGCTTGTCTGTTAGTACTGACAACTCTGTGCGAGCGCCGATGTTATAGTTTGTTAAGTTAAGTGGCTCCGGAACGCCCTATACTTGCAATGTTAAAATAACGCTTATAAATTACATCTTTCCTCACAAAGTATTTGAGGTAGGAAGTTGAACTTTTTACAGATTATTTATTGGAATATGGGCTACAACTTAACACAGGGATTTTACAAAATTTTAGTTCAGTTATTAAAGATGATTTTTTTTCAATTGTAATGAAAATTCACAACATTTTTTTGCAATTTTTTATTTATATATTCAAAAATATACAGTTTTTTGGAAAAAGGCTGTGTCAAATTATGCAAAAGGTACTACGTAACATTTACTGAAAGTTTGAAACAAATATGTTTGGAAGATCCTTAGAAAACATGTAATTAGTATGAGAAAATAAAAGTTTTGGGAATCGAGCGACAAAGATTGGATTAACTTTTTAGTGCATTCCAGGTCCATAGGATGGATTATCTTCATCCTCTGCAAACTCCTCCTCCAGCTTCCTTTTGTTCCTCCTCCTGTTTACTCTTGCTTGTATTTCTAGACTCTTTACAGCCCTGTCTGCAGCCCGAAGGCGTTCCTTGTCTAAAGCAAGCATCGCTCGTTGTTGTGTTCGTAGATTTTGCTACCATTTTCTTCAGTTGCAGTTACTGCAACACTGTTCCAAAAGGTGGTCATGTATGAACACTTATCACATTTCAGTTGTATTTACTAGCAAGTCCTACGTGCTTTATTATGGAGAGTTCCAGACCAACTTCACTACAATGAATACATCTTACACAGTTTGAAAAAATTTCTTTGAGAACCGACACATCAAATATTTCATTCACATCCGATTCGCCCATAAAACATTCATAGTTTTCACTCATTGAACCAAGCTTCTTCTGTGAAGTATTTTCTTTCCCACTTTGACTGCTATGGGCAGGTGTACTTGAGAGGTTAGGTTCACTCACTTGGTTATCGTCTTTATTGTTTACAGTAATAACACATACCTTTGGCTTTCCAACATTTCTCCTTTTCTTAAAAGCCTTCAGAGTATTTCTAATATCTTTACTTTTACTCATTATTATACTTCAACAAAACAGAGACTCAAGAAACAGAATTAATTACGAATATTTTCGAGATAACGACAGAGTAAATAAACATGAAACAATCGACAATCACACCAGCGATATATATTGAACCATCACAGGTTAGCCACAACACATACTTTATCTCACATCACTAAAATGTACCTGATGAAGACGGACGTTAATAATAACACCATTTGACAGCAGTTTGACAGCGCCACAGTCGGTCACGTCCATGTAGAACACATTTCAAAAAAAATTTAAAAATAGTTGTAGTCTTCGGAATTGAATAAATTATATATCTATTAAAAGGTAATAGTCTGCAGATTCAGAAAAAAAGTAAAAATTGAATATTTCATGATTTTGAGTCTTTCTGGAGCCCCTTAAGGTCGTCGGTCACTGCTTTATCCGTGGTGTCCGAAATTTGCTATTCTCGGTACACTGTTGACACTGTTGATAGCGGAATACCGAGTTCACTAACGTTTTCGGGAAACGGAATGTCCTATGTGTCCAACTCCAACCACTATGCCGTGTTCAAAGTGTCAATTTCCGTCGTGCGACCATAATCATGTCGGATCCTTTTCACACAGCTCCCTGAGTACAAATGAGAGCTCCACCAATGCACTGCATTTTTATACATTGTGTACCCGATACTACCGCCATCTGTACGTGTGCGTATCTCTATCCCACAATTTCTTTCACCTCATTGAAAGTGGACAGATAAGAAATGAGGCTCTATGCATTATTGGCGAGGAAAGAAATAACGTAGAAAACGGCGATAAGAACACAAGACTGCACTGTAGTTGTGATTCAAAAATGGTTCAAATGGCTCTGAGCACTATGGGACTTAACATCTGAGGTCATCAGTCCCCTAGACGTAGAGCTACTTAAACCTAACTAACCTAAGGACATCACACGCATCCATGCCCGAGGCAGGATTAGAACCTGCGACCGTAGCAGCAGCACGGTTCCAGACTGAAGTGCCTAGAATCGCTCGGCCACAACGGCCGGCAATTGTGATTAAACTTGGAAACTAATTCATTGCAGATTTCGCACAACATTACGTGGTACAGTAGTTTCTTCTATGTCATTTAATAAATGATAAATAATTTTGAAGTGGTGGGGACCTGGTTGGTGAGTGGTGAGGTACTGGTACAGCAAAGTAATGTATACTGGAAAGGGAGCTTATTACCGGATACCATGTAAGACGTATGCTTTGCCGGCGATGGGCGAGACATGACAGAATCTCTGACCAGAGAGTAGTTTATCGTTAGTTGTTGCTTGTCGCTAGTCTGCGCTTGACTGCGCGAGTCGACAGTAGTAGTCTGGTGTAATCTGCGTGAGTCTGCGGGAGTCGGCCTGCGTCGGCTGTATGCTCTGCTCGCGACTCTGGTCAGGACTCTGGAGAATGAGTATTGTTGTAGAACGTAAAGAAGCAGCCTTGCGCATATTTAATAATGTATGTTAATGGTAATTTAATTTGTTCAAAAAAAATGCCCCAATAATAATTTTTATAATATAAAGTAACTCTTTTAAAGAAAAGCATTCATTTCAATTTAAAGAATTTTTCCAATGCATTATCATTGCTTCCAAGAATAAAAAAAAAATATACGCCAGCACTGCACGAAGTTGTGTCGAAAAATGACGAATTAAGAGCAGATATAATTGCAGTTTTATTGAGGTAAGAATTTTTGTTTTTTTTTTTATTCAGAATACGGGGCCGAAGGTCAGCGCTGCTGTCCTCATAAAATTTATCAGGTTACTAAATTTTTTTATTATTTTGGTGTTTAGGAATTTTTCTGTTTCGAACTTGACATTAAATGAGAAAAGAATTTTGTGGGAATATTAAATGTGAATGCATTTTTGCACACAGACTATAAATGGGAGCCAATTTTGTTCAGAGGTCACAATATAAAAAAAATTCATTTAATTATTATTTTTTTGAGGCGAGGTTAGCTTGGCTCCATTTCCATTTAACAATATTTCTGTGGGGAGGTTACACTTGGCCCATTTTCATTTTTATTTTTTATTATTGTGGGGAGGTTACACTTGGCGACATCTGGCCAATCGTATTTTCTTGTGAATCTTCTGAGAAGTAGTCATACATCTGTTCTTATTTACTTTAATGTAGTTTGCATCTGGCGCAACGCAGTTACTAATTTGTCACTCTTTCTTTCACAGATCATCGGCAATTTGTTGCTCTCTGTTGTAATTGTGTTTGTTGCATTTGGATTGTCTTTGTTTCATTTGTGAATAATTTTGGTTTGTGTAAAAATGCCGCGAAAAACTGTTAACAGTACATCGCGATGTATAATGAGCGAAATAGCCGACTCTAATAATTTGACCGATAATATTTGCGACACTCAGTGTAGTGATGACAATCCTCCATTTACAGAAAATCAGTGCGTACCGACCACTAGCAATGATTTTAATGCTAATGTTGAGGAAACAAGTTCAATTGTGTCCTCTGTTAATTTAACGACAATTGATGACGCGGGACGTTCTGTTACAATGAACTCTGCCCAGCTTGACACACCCGGTTTGCAAAATTTACGTAATGAACAGACAAATTTTTTGACGAAAATGAACAGTGTAATCAAAATACGTCAGATTTATTTAATTCCGCTGTAGTGACCAATAGTGCACATCCGATTAGCAAACATTTTCAAGAATCACAGAATATCCAAATGGATACACAAAACGTGACAATTGCAGATACACCATCACACAGCACAGAGAATAGAGTTGCTAATTTTAGCTTGGATCAAATTATGGCATTGTTGCTACAAATGAATGAACATAATAAAAAACAAGACGACTACTTCAAACAACTTAATGAAAAACAAGACAACCATAATGAAAATATCAAAAAACTTAATGAAAAACAAGACAACCTTAATGAAAATTTCAAACAACTTAATGAAAAACAAGACAACCTTAATGAAAAATTAGACAACAATTCCAGACAGCTTAGCGAACAGGTTACAGCCGTTGCCGCGCAGTGTCATGATACTAAAGAACAATTACGTGAGGAAATTGAGGCTTGTGCTTGGAAAATTAGTGAAGAAATTAGATCTTTTGCTCAAAAATTAAGTGATATGCAAAAAGCTACAACAGAATCTCTTAGAGACGAAATTAGTGCAGTCGGTAAACAATGCTCTGAAAAAGCAACACAGTTACGCGATGAGTTTAAATTAATGACAGCAGAAATTTCGCGCACGCTGGATGCAAAAGTAGACGCGAAATTCGACCAACAGAACAGTCAAATTGACGAACGTTTTAATCATCACCTGCAAAACAGTGAAACGCGTTTCCGTAAATTTATACAAGAACAGAATAAAGTAAAGCGACAAGTTATGGAAACAATTACAGCACAGAGACAGGAAAATAAACGCAAATTGTTTACGAAAGCAAAAACATACGTAGACAACAGTATTGCTACTGTATCACACGAAATTAATACAATCAAACAGTTGAACACCGAATTGCGCGATGAAATTTCCGATCTTAAATCAAAAACAGATACACACACAGTAGACATTCAGACAGTGACCGACAGACTTGAACAATTAGAACTAATTCAGGATCCCGATGTCATCAAAGCTGACGTTACAAAATTGAACGAAACCACACGTAAAATACAAAAACAAATTAATGCTTGTGACACTAAAAACGATGATCAGGTAAAAATACTGACTGAAAAATATGATGAATTGGCCAGTCGTATTGACGTTATTGAAAGTAATAATCACAGCAAATCAGACGATACTTCACCGATTTCGTTTAATCAAATACCTGAATTCCAAAATTTACAGCAGACAATGAGCTAGATTCGTGCAATAATACATTACGTAGAAAATTGTCAACTTTACAGCAAGAAGTGACAGAGATAAAAAATATTTCAGTTAATAACACGTCACAGCATACAGCACATTCCAAACATTTCTCACACTCACACAGCCAGTATAATTTAGGTAATTTACAGAGAGTATGTGACTTAGATTCCGAACAGTCACAGACAAATAGATTCTCATACTGTCCTGAACCTGTTAAGATGTACAGAGACGATAATTTTGATTACAAGCATTTTCTATCCATGAGAAAATTTAAAGTATTTAAAAATGACAGAACACAGATTCACCCATTGGATTGGATACAACAATTTAGCTTTGCTTTTCCACCAACTTGGCCTGTAACACACAAACTTAAATTTATTTGCAGTTTTTTGGAAGGCGAACCGGCAACTCGTATGAGACCGATCGTGAGACAATGCTACTCGGTAGAAGAATTTCAGAATGCTTCTCTGTCAGCGTATTGGTTGAAGACGACACAGCGCGGAATCAAGGATCAATTAATTAGTTTACCAAATTATGAGAACTCAAATTTTTCCACTGTCACGCAATTTTTTGAGCACATGGTCCAACAAAACCAGTACTTAAGTGAACCATACAGAGAATCTGCACTTATTCAATTATGTATTTCTAAATTACCACGATCATTAAGAGTGTCACTTTTAACGGGTCAGCAGAAAGAAAATATTTCGGCATTCAGAGATCTGTTACAGCTTTTGGAAGTGCAGCAATCGGATTATTCCTTTATAAACAAAACTTTTTCATATAATAACCAAGGCCAACAAATGTACAGCAATTATTATCAGCCACGCAATTTCAATAGCAAAGGTAATAGACGCTTCAGGAACGACAACCACCAGAACTATAATAATAGACAAAATTTTAATTGTCAGTATCGACAAAATTATCAGCAACAGGAACCACATTTTGGTAACAATAGATGTTTTTCACCGCAACAGCATGAAAGCCAACCGGTTAGCATACCTAACCAACAATGTAATGCACAAGGTCAAACAAGCTTTAATGTTTCGCCGCGTACGCATATAGCGTCGACCCCAACAAATAGTAACGCACAGCAACAAGGGAATCAGTATGTACAGAAAACACGCTATTTCAATTCCTATCGCAATGCACTGTATAGAAATGACTATCACGACAGACGTAAAAATAATGAGCACAATTTTCAGCGTACATTTAATAACAGTCGATCTTATCAGCAGCAAGAACATCAGCAACAACATATTATTATGTATGAACCAGACAGTAGATATCATCCCGAACGTAATGAGTCAGGAAGGAATAACAGAACAGTTCAAATAGTTGAAATGCCGCAGCATCCTCCTGATAATAATAGCACGTCAGAAAGAATTTGACTAGATACGGTACAGGTTGCATCTTCCAGCAACGCAAGCACTAATTTTAACACGCAGAATGTTGTTCATGAGAATGTTATTACTTTTGACGACATCCGAGACACTCTTTTGCAGGAAAGACCAGTTGTTCAAAAAATGATTTCACACCCTGTCATCGAAGATAAAATTGGATCATCGAAATTTTCGGCAGTAACGGATTCTGGATCACCTACGTCAGTTATAAATGAAGAAACTTTCAACGAGTGTGACAAAGAGAATACCTATCCTACGTTACCATTAGGCAAAACGAAAGTAAAAGGAGAAGTATCTAGTAATGGAGTTGATGTAAAATTACAGACATATTTATCATTTTGTATTGCAGGACATACATTTCACTCAAATTTTTGGATTGTTCCCTTATTGACAACAGACGTTATTTTAGGTACAAATTTTCTGGTACAACACAACGCAGTTATTGATTTTCAAAATTCTATTAAATGTTAAAGGATGAAAATATACAACTGGCTTTAGAATTTCAGCACTCTTTAACTGCGGAAGAACAAACAATTAATCGTACAGAGGTCATTTCCGCATCACGTAACATAGACTGTAATTCCACATTGTTCACAGATATGTACGTACACAACTATAATACTCCATACGAAGCCGACTATGACGTTATACAGATAATTCCTGATAAAGTTAAACAGAGCTGTGCAAATACAGACGACGAACGCACGCAACTACACAAAATTCTTTTACAGCAAGCTCCAGTTTTTGACAACGTTCCTGGTACTATGTCCGGTTTTATGTATGAATTTCAAATTAAACAGTACGACACATTTAAAGCCAAACATTATCCCATTCCGTATATTCACAGAGAACAAGTCAAGAAAGAATTGCAAGCTGTGCTTAACCAAGGAATTATTGAACCGGAAGTTAGTCCGTACATAAACCCGCTCCTTATTGTTAAGAAAAAGGATGGTTCACTTCGCCTCGTACTTGATTCGCGTCACATCAGTGACATTATTATAAATGAAACAGATCGCCCACAGACACTAGAAGAACTTCTACAGAAATTTCATGGTACTGCTATTTATTCCACATTAGATTTGAAATCGGGATTTTGGCAAATTCAGCTCCATCCGAACTGCAGAAAGTACAAAGCATTTCTCTGTTATGGTGATTGTTATCAATTTTGTAAATTACTGTTCGGCTTAACAATTTCTTCAGCAGCTTTTATTCGCGGTTTGAATACAATACTTCCGACAGAACTTAAAGACAGAATTACAACGTACATAGACAACAATCTTATTGCAGAAGCTAACTGGTCTGAACACAATGTAATTCTTGAACAACTGTTACGAACTGTTCGTGCACAAGGACTCACAGTTAATCTCAGTAATTCGCACTTTGGTAAAACTTCTATAAAATTTCTTGGACATGTAATTTCAGCAGAAGGCATTACGCCTGACTCGGAAAAACTTCAAGCTTTACGTGACATTACTGTTCCTACGACAAAGAAAATACTACGCAGTTTTTTGGGTTTAATTAACTTCTTTCGTAAATTTATTCATTACTCTGTTTTAGACACCCCTAGATTATGTCAATTGACAGGTAAAAACACTATTTGGTCCTGGGATAGGCAAGCACATTCTGAATTTGTGAACCTGAAACATGCTTTGTTGAATGCACCACTTTTATCGCACCCATATCTTACCAGAAATTTTTCTATTGCCACCGACAGTTCTAACACCGCTTTAGGCGTACATATTTTTCAGGAAATTGAAGAAGATGGTTGTACAGTAATTAAAAACTTCGCTTTTGCAAGTCGCATTCTGTCACCTGTTGAACGAAATTATTCTGTTACAGAACTTGTATGGGCTTTTACCATATTTAGGCATTTTCTTTATGGAAGACACACTACCGTTTATACAGATCATAGAGCGATACAATTTTTACTTTCGTTAAATTTACGCACGACAGATTAAGTAGATGGAAATTTTATTTACAGCAAATTAATTTTACAATTGTTCACATTCCCGGCACACAAAATATTGTAGCAGACGCACTATTCCGTTCTCTTAACAACAATCAGCAAGACATCGCAACCAACTTCTGCAAAGCAAATTTCAGCGTCATGTACATTCAACAAGTTGCATTTGAAAATTTCATTTCGTCGTCATTACAAGACATAGCACAAGAGCAGAGTAAAGACAACGTGTGGAAAGAAATTAAACACCTTTGGCAAGATAGGAATAATGTTACCATTAGAAACCATTACACTGTACGCAATGACATTCTGTTTCGCCGCTCTCATCCTGACAACAACAATTGGTTATTATGTATTCCTGACGAACTTGTTAACAAATTAATCTGGTATACTCATTTAAGTTACGCACATTACGGAGTCAAAAAATGTTTTCTTATACTGAGACAGAACTGTTATTTTACCAACATGGAGAAACGTATACGACCAGTTTTAGCGTCATGTAAAATCTGCCAGAAAGCTAAATCAGACACGACTTCACATATTCCTCCATTACATCCCATTGTACCTATTAAATTGAGACATATGGCCGCTGTAGACATTTTTGGTTCGATTCCCAGAACTAATAGAGGTTTATAATTTATATAAAAAACAGCTACCAGCCACATGTGGCTGGTAGTGGCTGGTAGCTGTTTATTATATAAATTATAAACCTTAAGTACAACAGCCACGTTTCTCAACATGTTGACTTTCGACAAAATAGCACTAATAGAGGTTCTTGCTACATCTTTGTCGCTGTTGAACTCACTTCAAAATTTGTTACCTTCACTCCGTTACGCAAAGCTAGTGCTAAAACTGTTTCGAAAGCATTTGTAAAACATTTTCTATTTCATGTAGGGCATGTCTTGAAAGTAATTTCCAACAATGGACCACAGTTTCGATCTGCTAAACGGACACGTATGTTACGAGCTAGAAACATTTCTCCGATCTATATATCCAGGTACCATGCTTCTTCGAACCCTTGTGAACGATTAATGAAGGAAATTGGTAAACTGTGTAAAATATACTGCCATAAAAAACATATTAATTGGGACACACACATACTCTCATTCCAAGATGTAATTAATTCCATACCAAATTGAATCTACTATGCTATCTCCGTCTGTTATACTGAAAAATGTTGAACCACCTAACAAAATTAAAGAATTAGTAACCATTCCTACATCTCATCGACTACGACACCATGAAATAATTGACATTGCGCTGAACAACATCAAACGTGCCGCAGAGCGCCGGAGAAGACAGCAAAAACAGGTTTGTGCACGCCGTGACTTTCACATTGGACAGAAGATATTAGTACGTACACACTATTTATCCAACAGAGGAAGAGGTAGGTGTAGTAAATTTGAACTTCTATATGCAGGTCCATATCGGATTCGCAGCATTCCTCACCCCAATGTAGTACACGTCGAAACTTTGAGAACCAGAAACACCAAAGGGAACCACCACATGTCGAACATCAAACCTTTTATTGAATGAACATACTTTATGATTTAACACACTGTAATGCCATTCCTAATTTTTATGACCGCTTATGCAATTATATCCACATCAACACTTACTGATGATTATCGTATTTTTTCTTGGCAAGTGCCCGGCAAGGTAAGGTTAACAGGTCGCTCTCCTTGTCGTTATATATCAGACCGTGCATATTTTCAATTTTTTATGTATGTATGATTGTTTTCCTGTTTTGTTTCAATGCACTATGAAATATTTAAGATATTACAAACACCAGTTGACTTTAACATTTTGCCTTATGATATCTCAACATCGTGACTACTTTACTTTATTTTTTGCTGCTTCATTGTAATACACTGTGTACATTTTTGCTTGTGAACAATGTCGATGTTTCTGACATAATACGTTTTCTGTCATGCTATGCTGTATGCTCAATTATGTTACTATAAACCGGTTTTTATCTAAGGGGTATATGAATTAAATGCAAGACATTAATCTTTGTTCATCATTTTCAGAAAGAAATAACGTGTAAACGAAATAAATTAAACAGAAATGGGAATTTCACCTTCGGAATGAACGAAAGAAGATGCAATACCTCGTGACGAAGAGTAAATGGATCAGAATTAACAAGCATTAACAAGAATATACTATACACATCCTAGAACAGCAGTCTTAACTCATTTTTTCTTTCAGAATACGGGGCGATTGATGCAGGCTGTCAGACAGAACTACACATCTTAGTTTTAGTAATGAAATATTCTAGAAATAAGGAATAGTTGTATAATGAATAATGAAGTGACTTTTTTGCAAATGATAATGAATGGTGATGAATAATGATGAAAAATATGCTACTATGGATAATGAAGTTTTTCTTTACAGGTGATGATAATAATGGAGTTATGATAATACAGATAATGAAGTTTTTTCTTTGCAGATGAAAATAATGATGAAGTTTATATATTTACTGTTAGTTACGAGATGCTGTGTAGTTATTTAAATATTTGTTGCAGTTCGTTTTGACAGTATGTCTTATATCGCGTGGTATGATGACTGAGGGTTTTGGAAAGGACTGCTAGAGAACATATATATTTTTTACACGCATTTCACTACCTGTTAATTCGAAGTTCACTACTTTTCAGCATAATATGCGTTTCTTCTTTCAGTTTAATAATCCATTTGGTATATTTTGCAGGAGAAATTATTCATGAAATTAATGTGCTATAAACAGTTGTCCATTAAACCTATGTCATTTATGAATATATCACATATACTCTACTAGTTTTATAACCTTGCTACAGCTGACTCATGACGAATGACGTTACACATCTTCATTTGCAGCAATAACTCAAAAGCAAATATTGTTATCCCCCAGTAATCAATTATCGATCCCAACGCAATGCATTGCTAGCACAAAAAAAAAAAATGCTTTGTAACTGGCCAATGAATGCCACTGATTACTGTAATAAGATGACCTACGATGCCAATGATTACTATTATTAGATGAATTATGTATAAATGATATGCCAATAATTAACTCATTTTGAATGACAACTTCTGAATAATGCATAAAAAAAATGCTTTGTAGCTGGCCAATGAATACCACTGATTATTGTAATGTGATGACCTATGATGCCAATGATTACTATAATTAGATGAATTATGTATAAATGCTATGCCAATAATTAACTCTTGTTTTGAATGATGACTTCTGAATGATTCATAAAAAAAATGCTTCGTAACTGGCCAATGAATGCCACTGATTACTGTAACAAGATGACCTACGATGCCAATGATTACTATAATTAGATTAATTATATATAAATGCTATGCCAATAATTAACTCATTTTGAATGAAGACTTCTGAATAATGCATATAAAAAAATGCTTTGTAACTGGCCAATGAGTGCCAATGATTAGTATAACTAAGTGAATTATGTTAATACTATGCCATTCATTAGCTCCTATTTTGAGTGATGACTTCTGAATAATGCATAAAACAATGCTTTGTATCTGGCCAATGAGTGCCAATAATTACTATATTCAGATAATTTATGAACATCATTCTGTAATACTACATACATGGTACAGAAATGGTCAGTAACTGGGCGATGAGTGCCACCAATTACTCAAATCAGTTGTTAGACTAGTGTAATTCTCAATGAAGATTACTATGTGACTTAATGTCCTTCACCTACTGACCTAATTACCAGACATTACTGCAATATCCATTTGTCCTGTCTATCCTCATGATCATGGAGCACTATATTTGGTTTTTGCACTAATTTTACGTTGGTGTACTTTACAAGAACATGGTGTTGACACGACATGCTGTCCACCACCTTGAGCGATGGAGATGTTATTATGGTCCCACTGTTTAGTGTACCTAGTGTACTACCAAAATGATAGCATGGAATATTATTCCGACATTTCAGTGTCTTGGCTACACTGATTAATACTTCAAGGAAAAGAACTTCAGATTGTCCCACTTGGTGTTGTGCTTCTATAGACAGATATGGACTTTCAGTGCAGCTGCGTGCAACCTAAAGTGCTACATCCATGACGCAATCCTTCCCATTCCTTTCCTAATTCTTGTAAAATGATAAAGACATATACAGTGCATGTGCACTTCATTTCATTTGTTAACAAGATCAGTTGTCGTAAAAATGCTAAAGACTCCTACAGTGCGTGTGCACTTTATTTTAGTCCATGATATGTAAAAATGCTAAAGACTTCTACAGTGCGTGTGCATTTTATTTCACTCCTCGATATGTTTATTTGTTGTAAAAATGTTAGACAGTTTTACAGAGCGTGTGCACTTTATGCCAATTGTACTCATTACGTATACATTTTGTGATTCCCAGATATGTTCTGTATTACAGTGCGTGTGCACTTTCGTCATTTTGTTTACATGATTTGTATTCATTGCTCGTACATTTTTGTGATTTGCTAATATGTTCTGAACTACAGTGCGTGTGCACTTTTGTCATTTGTCAATATGATTTGTACTCATTATGTTTATTTGTTGTAAAAATGCTAAAGAATTTTACAGTGCATGTGCACTTTTGCCATTTGTTAATATGTTTTGTGCTCATTGTGTATACATTTTGTCATTGCCTGATATGTTCTGTACTCAGTGCGTATGCACTATATTTTATTTCATGCTCTGCACTTATATATATGTAAATATTCTGTGATTGTAAACTTACTTAATTATGAAAAATTTGTTGCTCATGGCAAGTCCAATTGACTCACCATCGCTGCCAAATTTTTGCCCCCCCCCCACCCCCCCCCCCCCACCCCCAGTGGAGGGTTATGTAAGACGTATGCTTTGCCGGCGATGGGCGAGGCAAGACAGAATCTCTGACCAGAGAGTAGTTTATCGTTAGTTGTTGCTTGTCGCTAGTCTGCGCTTGACTGCGCGAGTCGACAGTAGTAGTCTAGTGTAATCTGCGTGAGTCTGCGGGAGTCGGCCTGCGTCGGCTGTATGCTCTGCTCGCGACTCTGGTAGGACTCTGGAGAATGAGTATTGTTGTAGAACGTAAAGAAGCAGCCTTGCGCATATTTAATAATGTATGTTAATTGTAATGTAATTTGTTAAAAAAATGCCCCAATAATAATTTTTATAATATAAAGTAACTCTTTTAAAGAAAAGCATTCATTTCAATTTAAAGAATTTTTCCAATGCATTATCATTGCTTCCAAGAATAAAAAAAAAATATATACGCCAGCATTGCACGAAGCTGTGTCGAAAAATGACGAATTAAGAGCAGATATAATTGCAGTTTTATTGAGGTAAGAATTTTTGCTTTTTTTATTCAGAATACAGGGCCGAAGGTCAGCGCTGCTGTCCTCATAAAATTTATCAGGTTACTAAATTTTTTTATTATTTTGGTGTTTAGGAATTTTTCTGTTTCGAACTTGACATTAAATGAGAAAAGATTTTGTGGGAATATTAAATGTGAATGCATTTTTGCACACAGACTATAAATGGGAGCCAATTTTGTTCAGAGGTAACAATTATAAAAAAAAATTCACTTAATTATTATTTTTTTGTGGCGAGGTGAGCTTGGCTCCATTTCCATTTAACAATATTTTTGTGGGGTGGCTACAACCATAAAACTCTTTACAATTAGAAAACACGCAATTTAATAGTGGGAGCACTGATGACATGTGAACAAGTCAGTTCAAGCCAAGGCTCACGTCGCCCCACGATGACACGCTAAAATAAAATCGTCAAAATTTCTTATAGTATTTTAAGCAGTTACAGAGAAATGATTAGTTTTCATACTACGTTACTTGTAACAGACAATACAGATCAAGAACATCAATACTGATCAAGCAAATAATTACATTATTCAACTGCATAAACAGCTTAAGGCACAATGATAATTATGTACCACACCTAAGCCGAAATAATTTAACGCACTTGCAGCAAGAGTTGTTGGCAGACAATTGCAGTTGAAGAACATCGGATTATCAAACAAATATCTATATATAGCAACTGCACAAACGGCGTAAGGCTCAACGATAAGTGCATACCATCCAGACCCATTTCAAGTGCTAGAATTTTACGTAGAAATTTCATTAACGAACACGATGTCTAGTCATAAAACCTAACTGCTGACCAATCTAAAGTCAAATAAATGTCACTATAAAAATATATGAATAACACTTGAGACAGATGCAGGGTAACTGAATCAACGGACAGCGGCCAAGCCAACAAACTAAAGTAGTTTTAGATTTTACATGAATATTAGTTAAAATACAAGAATTACTTCCAGGAATTTTAAGCTTACATATGAACACGCCTCCGTTAACAGACCGAATATGAGTCCTATAAATCTAGTGAGATTTACAGAGCAATGGCAGGCCAAGTAACCGGGTAAGTTCGTGAGAACTTCACACCAAATTGTCTAGAATGTATATGGGGCCACAAATGGCCAAACCAGACTTATATGAAAGGACGCCTCTAGGCATGTTCTTTAGGATTTACTTAATGGTGCTTATAGGGCATCAGCTGCTGCAAATTGTAAGGGATATTAATTATAAAGAGCCCCTTATTGGTACCATACAGTCGAAATAATAAGGCAGTGTAATGTCAGTGAAGAATGTGTGTTGGAGTATTGTAAAGTGACCAGGAGGAATGGCCAGTATTAAGGGATATAACAGCAACCATTATCCGAAGCATGAAAGTGAGGTAACATCGGCTCTAAAATGAATATCTTAAGAGCTTTGAGCATTTCCTCATCTTCGATACTGTGAAACAAACGTTATTTACAACAAGGTCCTTGCTTTCCACGTTTCGAGAGATGGTATTATGGACCAAAACAACGAAAAAAGCCCAGTTAAGACTGCGCTCAGAAGTGTGTGCCGAAAGAGTTGCGAACATTCAGCCACTGTGGAAAACCATCTCTTGTACTAATATGTGCTCATAGCTCATCAGATATAGATTTTATAGCCTATGTCAGTCGACATTTTTGCTTCAAATAATCGTTTCTTTTACACACCTGAAAAGCGACCAGTCCTCCTGGGACACTGTGCGAAACGCACGTGGTGCATTTTCATTATACTAATCTCATGCGCAGAATGTTCGTACAACTGCGGAGCCTGTTCAGCATATGAGGCACAAATAACGAAGAGAATCTGACACTGAGAAAGTCTTTGAATACCATCATCATGACTAAATTGTTTTAAGAATAATTTTCTTTATATTGTTGCAGCTATATACTAGTGCTTCATAAAAATTTTCTCTTTGCTTTTCGCAGTCATGAGATAGCGAATATTTTGTGTGAGAAATGTGTTGAGGTTTTAATACTGCCACAATGGGCAACTGAATATTACGTAGTAAGTCATAGCTACTGAAGTAGATAGATATATGTAATGTTACTTCGCTTAGGATAGGTCCTGTCGAACACTATTTACATCACCGTAAGAATGTTCTGATTCTTGATTAAAGTTCCTCAGTTTGTGAGCACCACGCTACAAACCAAAAGGATCGTGAGTTCTGGCACGGGGTGAGTACCGGAATTCTTGTCTGTTACTTATCGTTCCTTTCACCTCTGTGTTTGATTTTTAATGTAATAAATGCCAAATTGCGCCATGGTTTGGAATCAGCGTTGGTAATGTAGGTGCCCTAACTCGATCGCACCATTGATGTGTCTGTTTGCAATGCACTGTAGTCGCTGGTGATGGAAGCAAATTCAAGAGCTCAAGACGATGATAATTTAAGAAATTCAAGAAGGCCTCGGTGGAAAATTCAGAAATGAGGGATTGGTGATGTTAAAAATAAAAATTAATCGCTGGAGCAGTTAAAAAGAGATTTCAAAAAATTAAAAAAAATTTCAAAAATCCAATATGGTGAAACTAGCTCACATATCTACATCTACACTCCGAAAACCACCTAAAGGTGTGTGGCGGAGGGTACCTTGAGTACCTTTATCGGTTCTTCCTTCTATTCCAGCCTCGTATTGTTCGTGGAAAGTAAGATTGTCGGTATGCCTCTGTGTGGGCACCAAGCTACTGAGTGTCTCTCTTGCAGAGTCTTCCACTGGAGTCTATCTATCATCTCCGTAACGCTTTCGCGATTACTAAATGATCCTGTAACGAAGCGCGCTGCTCTCCGTTGGATCTTCTCTATCTCTTCTATCACCCGTATCTGGTACGGATCCCACACCGGTGAGCAGTATTCAAGCAGTGGGCGGACAAGTGTACTGTAACCTACTTCCTTTGTTTTCAGACCGCATTTCCTTAGGATTCTTC
Organism: Schistocerca serialis cubense; assembly: GCF_023864345.2. Lineage (NCBI taxonomy): Eukaryota > Metazoa > Arthropoda > Insecta > Orthoptera > Acrididae > Schistocerca > Schistocerca serialis. Next base: position 17,757,673 of record NC_064646.1, read on the forward strand.
CAATGAATCTTAGTCTGGCATCTGCTTTACCGACGACTAATTTTATATATTCCATTTTAAATCACTCCTAATGCCTACTCTCAGATAATTTATTGAATTAACTGCTTCCAGTTGCTGACCTGCTATATTGTAATTAAATGATAAGGATCTTTCTCTCTTTGTATTCTCAGCACATTACACTTGTCTACATTGAGATTCAGTTGCCATTCCCAGCACCATGCGTCAATTCGTTGCAGGTCCTGCTGCATTTCAGTACAATTTTCCATTGTTACAATCTCTCGATATACTACAGCATCATCCGCAAAAAGCCTCAATGAACTTCTGGTGTTATCCAAAAGGTCATTTATGTATATTGTGAATAGCAACGGTCCTACGACACTCCCCTACGGCATACCTGAAATCACCCTTACTTTGAAAGACTTCTCTGCATCGAGAATGACATACTGCGTTCTGTTATCTAGGAACTCTTCAATCCAATCACACAATTGGTATGATAGTCCATATGCTCTTACTTTTTTCATTAAACGACTGTAGGGAACTGTATCGAACGACTTGCGGAAGTCAAGAAACAAGGCATCTACCTGGGAGCCAGTGTCTATGGCCCTCTGAGTGTCGTGGATGAATAGTGCAAGCTGGGATGCACACGATATCCTAGCAAGCATTATGGTGCGATGTTCAAAAGCAACCGATACATCTGAAACTTGCTACATGTTGAAAAGTGTCCGAATGACCTGCATTTTTTTCACCCTGTTCTAAATATCTAACTCGTCTCAATTTTTTGTGCCATGGTCAGAAATAACCAAACGATATGAATTTTGATCGAAGTTCAAAAATATCCGATTGATACTTATCTCTGTTCCCTCTTCGAAAGTATTTATTAGGTTAAAAATATAGCTTGCAGTATTTCCACGTCTAAAATACGTAAACACACACACACACACACACACACACAAACACAAGTGCATTTCTTGTGCAAACATACACGGTACTATTTTAATGGAATGATTCTAGTGCGAGTGATTTACGAGATATCGTATTTTGAAATGTCCCTACACCGACACTTGTATAATACCTGTGGTAGCGCACACTAAAGAACAACACAAGCGCATACAATACTTACGTAGATTCTGACCAGTAACGAGAAAAATGGAAATGAGCATATGGCATTGATGGCCGCAAGGCCCCCTGCGGGGAAGTTCGACCGCCGAGTGCCAGTCTTGTTTTAGTCGGTGCCATATTGGGCGACTAGTGTGCCAGTGATGAGTGCTGTGGCCTTCTCCACCAGACATCACGACGCCTAGAGTATCGGCAACCAAACTGACAGCCTGCAGCCGCGGGTTGCCCGCTTTTCAGGCACACCGAAGCACTACACAACCGACAGGCAATATTGATGAACAGCCACAACAACAACCATAAAAACAACACCACAGCAAAGACACCAGCGGCCACCAGGGGCCACTACCGGCCCACATAAACATAAGGAAGAGGTCGCTGCAGATCCCAGAACTATTTTCACACGTCAAACCAAGTGATGGAAAATAGTTCCGAGGAACTCATCCGCCAAAGCGCTATAAAGGCCGGCGCTCGGCCGCACATCGGCAGTTCATCGACCGCCAACAGACATGGATAGCTGCCGCCCTGGCCGCCCGGCTCGGATCTTCTCGCTCATCTCTGGATTAGGCTTGGTATATGGGAGAATTCTCTGGCGGAGACTAGTAGGAAATAATTTCAGTTGTTTTCTATATTATTCTTGTATGTATTTGTGATTCGAAGACGGATCACTCTTTTGTGTTGTTGTTATACTTGGAGAATTTGTTTTGGTTAATTAAAGAGTCCAATAAATTGTTTTCGGACTTTTGATCGTTAGCTTCTTCTGCGTACGCAGACATATTAATGAGGATAACACAATACCCAGTCCACGAGCGGAGGAAACCCCCAACCCGGGCGGAAATCGAACCCTGGCCCGCTGCATGGAAGGCAAGCATGTAACCACTCAGATAAGCAGGCCGACGGTAACGAGAAAACTGACCATCACAGGTTGTGTTCAAACTGACCACCGGCAACAGCAGTACACGCTTCCAGTCTTGTATGGGACGACTGCTGCACACGTGCTAGCATTTCAGCGCAGATGTCCAAACAGGCTGCAGTGATACATCGTTGCAAATCACTGGGTGTTGTTCGTATGTCCCTGTAGCGTCTTTCAGCTTCCCCAACAGAAAATGGTCTATAAGGGTCTACATCTACATTTATACTCCGCAAGCGACCCAACGGTGTGTGGCGGAGGGCACTTTACGTGCCACTCTTATTACCTCCCTTTCCTGTTCCAGTCGCGTGGGGTTCGCGGGAAGAACGACTGCCGGAAAGCCTCCGTGCGCGCTCGAATCTCAAATCCGCGGAACGGACCGACCGAGGTACAGGTTCTCTGTATCCAAATCAACGATTTGCAAGCAATTCGTGACACACATCCAGTAGTACTTCGTGCACTAACGACTGAACAGCACCATGTTGCTACCACAGGTTTCTCCTAGTCCACAGAGGAACGTTTTCTGGCATCCGTGGAAGATAGTCTGTTTGCAGTCTGCGATACTTGTGCGCTTTCAGTGACCCGGTTACGAAAAATGGGCCTTTGGACTGACAGTTTACTATCCCACACCAGACTGTGCTACCGTTCCGCCCGACGACGCCAATGGAGATTGTCAACAGACCTATAGTGCGGCTTTTGGTTATTTACCTGGTCATGATTAGTAAATGTGGGCTCATCACCAAACAAAATGCATAATACATCAGCTGTATCCTGTCGCAGGGCCCGTGTACAGCAGTTTCCGGGATTCTCATGATCGTTTCTAGGCAGTTCTTAATGGAGAGAGATGTTGCGGTATGGAAACTATGTCGACTGAAAATGCGTAGTACAGTTGTCTGACTCATGCCAGTTCCTCTTGCGTTTGCACAGGAGCTGACGTGCGGATCAATTGCAACAGCAGCAGAGAATTTAATTTCCCCCTCTTCTGTCGTCATTAGTTTCGTTCTGTTACGCTCTCTAGGTGTTACACGTACCTGGTTGAAAAGGCTGATAAATAAATGGCCTGGTGGTTCTCGAGCATTAGGATATGTAGGTGCATATACCGTACAAGAACAAACTGCGTTCTTCCTACACTCTCTATACACTATAGCGTTTTCTGCATTGGTAAATCCCACCTTCCACTCATGACCTACTGCTTGGAACGTTACACGCTAACTGATTAGCAGGTCGCAATTCGCTGAAGGAACACACAGAACGCTCTAATCAAACATAACATCGTATCTAGCAACTATGCAGATTGAGTGGCACAAAAAAAGTGTCGTTGTTAAAACTTTTCAAAATACGATGTCTCGTAAACAACTCGCACTAGAATCCTCCAACAAATACCACTGAAGTTCTAACTTACACTACATTTAGTCTGTTAATGTCAAAAGGTATTCATCCACTTAAAAGGTTATTTGTACCAAAAAAAATGCACATTCGAAGTATTAATACAATGAGTTTATTGTCTAACAACCAGTTGTGGGAAAACCGCACGCTAATAGTACTTTCCATTTCCGCAATATCCGCGGCGCAAATTTTGGTTGATTCGCCTCGTATATATATATTTCAGGTTGGGATAATGGACTGTAGTCCGGATAACATTCTGATACCTTTGTCAGTGAACCTTTCGTGCTGCATACTGCAAGCTCTTTGCCTTTCATATCTTGGAAGGATGTAGAATGCACCAAAAAAACAAAGTAATGTCCAATATACATAGCACCAAAGTGCACAGTTTAAGAGCTTTAAGCACATATCGTCCTTGCTACTGTCAGGTAAATGTCTTCTACTGAACAAGTGCTCATAGTCCTTATTAAAATAAACTCTAAACTCCGTCCGACCGGGCCCAACGATACCGACCGGCCACCGTGACATCCTCAGCCCACAGGCGTAACTGGATGCGGATACGGAGGGGCATGCGGTCAGCACACCGCTCTCCCGCCCGTATGTCAGTTTACGAGACCGGAGACGCTACTTCTCAACCAAGTAGCTCCTCAGTTTGCCTCACAAGGGCTGAGTGCACCCCGCTTGCCAACAGCCCTCGGCACATCGGATGGTCACCCATCCACGTGCTAGCACAGCCCGACAGCGCTTAACTTCAGTGATCTGACGGGAACTGGTGTTACGGCTGCGTCAAGGCTGTTGGCCTCATAGTTCGTAAGGCATGCAATTTACTGCCTATGTTTACTACATAGTTTTTTCTTCATTTTGTTCTTACTATGCCCTCCCAAAATACGCAAAGCAAAGAGTTTGCAGTAGACGAAGTCCATTGTCAGAGGTATAAGGCCCTTCGTAAAGATTATAGCAGCGATGACGTTCTCCACAGAATATGTACTCTCTCGCTTGACATAACAAGGATAATTGAATGCCTCTCTTTCTTCAATATCCACATAGCCAGCAGTTGTACTCTGGACACTGTAAGACTATATCAGCTGTATGGCGTGATCACTGGTTGACAAAAATATCGGCTCACTGCAGTGTTCATTGTCGTTACCTGCTAATCACATTGAACAGTACAGGTAAGAGACAAATTTCAGATCGTACGTTTAATGTATTCCAAGTCAACTAAATACAGGAAATAAATACAGACAGTCTACGATCTTTTTTACATATCGCATCCTACACCTTCCCATCTTTCCGCTTCAGTCTGTAGATCTCCTCCTGCCCCTCCACCTGTCCATGCCACCCTCCCCTCCTCTATGTGTCCATTTGCTGCTGCTCTGTCAGTTCATTTTCTCCTACTTTCTGTCTGTCCATCTCCTCCTATCCCTCTCTGTCTCCCCCTCGTACTTCTCTCTATGCCTGCCTCTTACGTCTCCCTAGTCTCTTTACTACCCTTATCTACCTCCCCCCCCCCCTCGCGGCAGCCATTGACTCTTATCCACACAGTATTTCTTTCTAGGGTGGTTAGTATACCGAGTTTCACTAAAATCGCTCCAGAGATTTAGGAGGAAATGAAGATATACGCATCACAGACACACATACATCTCTTTATGCGTTAACCCGCAATCCATATTAGATTGCATTTAACCGGTCCTTAGATTATTCTTGATTTTCCTTGACGAAAGCAAATGTCATCAACAAATATTCTGATTTATCTGCTGTCACCCTGAATTTCAAAATCCACATATTTCTGTTATTGCTTAAACAGCAGTTTTTAATCCAAAATTTCGTTCTTGATCTTCTGGTCTTATTGTTTCCTCTTCATTCTTGTATTTACTATACATTACCTTTCTTTCCATACAGAGTGCACGTTTCGTTAGCAGTAAAACCTCTGTCACTTTCTCCCATTTTCAAGACTCTTTATGGACCGAGAAATCTTAAGAACATATCTTGAATTTTCCTAAGTCCTTTTATATTTGTTAAAACTCAAATCGTGCCAACTAAAACTACCCACACACAAACAAGTAGGATACAGGGAGGAGACTAGGGTGGGAGGGTAGTGTGTGTGCGTGTGTGTGTGTGTGTGTGTGTGTGCGTGTGTGTGTGTGTGTGTGTGTGTGTTTGAGAGAGAGAGAGCAATACAAAAAGACACTTGTTATGTACTTAGACTAAGAGCGTATTACTTCTTCGACAATGAGCTCGTAACGTGACGTATTAAACATTCAGGGCAAGGATTGACTTCACACAGCTATCTGTTTCCATTCAGCTTCTGTGTACGTTATTGCATCACTGTCTTTGTAATCTTGTACAGCACTTTCCTAAGATGACGTAGACTGTTTAAATTTATATTCTATACTATTGCTCTGATAAGCGGCAAAGTAATCACTACCAATCATAGGCAAAAGCACCTTAAATACCTAAAACTGAACAACGCACAAAGCTCCAAAGAGACTCGTGAAGTTCAGTTAAGAGCACTTTTGACAATAACGTTCCAGGATTTCTGAAGGAGACGTATGCCCCCCATCACTGTAGAAAATCACAGGTCACTCATATCTGCATAGGGGGAGTAGAATTGATCCAAGAAACTATTGTCTTCGATTTCTCACATAAACTTGTCGCCACACAACTGAATTTATTGTGAGCTGGGAGTTTGTAAATTACCACGAACAAAATAGACTTCTTTATGGAAAGCAGCGCGGGTTGCAAAATATCGACAGTGTTAACCTCAAACGGCTCACGTTACGTGTGCGTCCCGTTGAGAAAAGAAGGCCGATTTAGTGTTCCAATACTCTTGAAACCTTTTGTTTCAGTAGAAATTATTCGCCACCTAAAGACAATAAGTTGCTAGGTGATATCTAACAAGGTTTCCTACAAGAACGAAAATTTCTCGAGAGACTGGATATTGTAAGTTATCCCGGAAGAAAAATCGTCTACCGACACTGAGGCACTAGTTGGTGAGCCACAGGAAAGTGTAACTGGTTTCTAATAGCAGCTTACATCACACGTTAACAGCTTAATAGACAAGTACAACTAAAATTACAATATCAGGCTTTTAACAGATGAAGTTGTTGTTTATAAGTAAATTCTCTTAATGCAGAGAAACATAAATAACAATGTATTATGTAATGTAGCTCTTCTTACTTTCTGTGCTAGAAAAAAACAATAGGGAGACTTTTCATCGTATGGAAGGAAGTTTAATTACCGAATTATAACTACGATGGCTATACGGAAAGTAAGGTCCGATCAGAAGCCAAATGGAAACCACAGTGAATATCAGATGTTTTATTTGCCATAGCTTGTTACACCTTCAAGCTCTACATAGTCGTCTCTTCGACTTGGGCAATTGTCGTAGTGTTGTATCAACTTTCCACTATCTCCGGCACAGAAGATAGCAGCCAGTGCTTTCTGTAACTTCTCTACGCTAGTCAGGAGCTCGTTGTCTGTGCCAAAATATTCTTTTCATAGCCAGAGGATCATGTGAGGAGACATGAACTTCCGAGGGAGCCGGGTCCAGGCTGTATGCTGGGTGACCAAACATTTTTCGTCGTAAGCGCTGCAGGGACGGCTTCACTGCTCTTGCAGTGTGTGGACGTTGTTGTCACGAAGACGGAAATGCATGACATGGACATTATGTGGGGTTGCATCAAATCAGGTGAAACCACTTGGCGGGAGACGCTATGTATCTAGTCATATTTACGTGCTAACTGTGAGCAAAGAACTGAAAAGAGCGATGTGACGCAATCGACAGGCATAGTACAGACACCGTCCAAGGCATCTGATTTTCGCTTTGGTTTCCATGTCGCCACCTATTAGATTCTAGCTTTCGAATGGAGCTCCTGTATCTAGTGTTTGTAATGCGACACAAATATATCGGAGTAACACTATGTAAGGATTTGAAATGGATTTATTACCTAAGTTCTGTAGTACCCATGGCAATCTGCTGACAAAAAGTCGTTCGTAGCGTGCCGCCCAACAGCAGTTAATCTTATTGTAGCTATCGTACTTCAGAAATCGTCAAGTGTACCGTTTGCAAAATGGTTCACATGGCTCTAAGCACTATGGGACTCAACATCTGAGGTCATCAGTCCGCTAGACTTAGAACTACTTAAACCTAACTAACCTAGGGACATCATACACACCCATGTCCGAGGCAGGATTCGAACCTGCGACCGTAACAGCTGCGTGGTTCCGGAATGAAGAGTCTAGAACCGGTCGGCCACCGCGGCCGGCGAACCGTTTACATATCAGTTCGAAGTAAGGGGGTACGTTGTGTGTATACAAAGATAGTGAGTGAATCGTCACATGTATCTCCACTGGTGAGAAAGTATAACAGAAATAAACTTCCCGGCACATTTAAACTGTTTAATGGACTTGGAAGTTTGGAAGTAAGAGAAAAGTACTGTCGGGAGAAATTATCCATGAACAGCAGGGATCCCAGGTTTCAGCATTGTCTCACAGACTGTTTTAATCTGTTAGAAAATTTCAATACTACTGAGTGTGTTTAGTAGAAATGTTGTGCCTTGTAAATAGTCTTCATGGGTTTGCGGCCGGATGACGTTGTGCAAATTTCACAAAGCTTCCTCGGAGCAACTGTCCAACATCTTCAGGTGGTTGAATCTTTCTAGGTACGACTGACGACATGGGCACGTCGATGCCCCTGTATATAGAACACGCGGGCGAAGAATGTGCAGCCCACGGAAATCACACATACGCAGTGATTTGCAGATAGATCGCGCCGTACTCAGACGCCCTCTGCCGACAATCGCAGAGAAGCCTTTGTAAGCTTGGACTGTACGCTATGTTGGCAACAATGTGCCCAGACGTCACTCATTAAAAAGCCATACAAGGTCAATGTCATGAAGGTTCTGTTATCTACGAGATCTTCATTTTTCTCGTCGTGAATACAAAGCAGCCAATGCTAGGATCAGGGCTGCGCTCAGTTGAAATTCCACGTCGCACAGCCCTGCGTGACGAGAACGGAAAGGAACATTAATATATGGTAAAAATACAGCCTCACACACACTTAACATTTAGTCGCAGGATATAGATGTAGTCCTTTTCTTGCACGGCACTTGGGAAATACCCAGAGTTTCCCTTAAATGATATATCTAACAAGGGAATGGTCCAATCCGCCATGTCGAAGCCAACCATGAAATTTTATATGGCAAGAAAAGCACTAGCAAATCTGTAGCTGTTAAGATGCATTGCATTTTCTTAATGGTTGCAGTTACTCGTTTTTGTCGCAGGAAGAACAAAATGTGACAGCTATATACAATATTTCCATTTCTGTGTTGTTCATAAGTACGAGGCAATTTTCCTTAGGACATACATGCTTGTACAAAGGAACAGGTACAGTGATGACTGCAGCCGTTATGAAATACACGAAACACATCCGCAGTCGCTAGTATAGACAATGATTAGCAGTGTAATCGAATGATGACGATGTAAAGTTGTGGCGGACTGGGACTCGAACCCGAGTTTACGGCTGGTCACAGCGGTCGCCTTACCATTAGGTTACTCACGGCCACTCCCAAACTTCCATATGTCGTCAACTATGTGACTAGAAACTGCACTCGTACATCCATTATGCATATTCTCTTACAGTGGAGACATGTTAATTGAACCTCGCTTGCCCGATGTCGGCAGATAAATTCGAAATTGCAGTACCAGTGTTGTTCATAAGTAGGACGGAATGTTCCTTTTGACACGAATGCATATGCCCTAGGTTCCGCTATTTTATTTTCAGAGTATTTACATGAGATATTTGCTGGAGGAAATAGCATGTTTCTCGATTCAAAATTTCGGGAGAAAAATTCTCAGCAATATACATCGACTTTGTTCTAGCTCTTTTCATGTATGTTTACGCTGAATTTGTGTGAGGAAGCATACAAGCCATCTTGAAATATTTTTGTCTCTTACTTAATTCAGCTCGGTCGCAGGCTCCCAGTGCATTAAAACTAAGTTTTTCATACATAATTACTAACACGTCATTCCAAGCAGCGACGGAAGAATTTATTAACATTTCCGCTTCTTATTTGATCTCTGTTTCTTAAATGTTACCTTTCCCTTAGTGTATTCGATTTCGTATACAGCAAAGTGTCAGGCGCTGTAAACGTGAAGTTAATCAAGTTGTCAGATTAATTCAAGGACACTGAGAAACAAAAACAGTCATATCGGTGGAGACATGCACACAAATAAATCATCCACTCTTTTTCGACTACCACATTTGTATTCAGATATCAGAAGACCCGATTAGATCTGTAATTCTTCTCTTACATCACATATATAACAACGACAATCTCGTACCTTCAGCAAAATAAACAAAACAAAAGACCTTTAAAAAATTTTCAAACATTTAGAAATATTAAATGGCATCTACCAATAGAGTATGTATGTAGTCTGTGATATCAGGAATTTATATTAAAACGAAATCACTCATAAATTAAACAATTCAGTGAGAGTATTTGACATGAGAGTGGAAGATACAAAACTAAAACTTGACAGATTATTATCTATCCCTACAACAAGAAACACAAATGAATCATGAATTTCGAAAGACGAAAGAAGAATACATTCGGAGAAATTAAAATTTTAAGGAAAGTGAGTGGAATCAGAGATCAAACACAGAAAAATACGATCAGGGAAAAACTCCATAAAGGACTATAATGTACGAATTACAAAATGGGGCAAGGGCACATGAACTAAACAGAACTTGTCAACACACTGAGAGATGACGGCTACATTAAACAAGTAACTAACTGTTAACTAATAAGAAAAGACAGTTACACTTAACGACAAGCATATTGCTTCTGGGGAGAATGGTTTTCAACACACACATCTGAACACTATTACTGATTTCAAATAGCTGCTTTAACTGCACTACATTTGTTTCCATTGGATATGTGTTGCGTCACCTCCCTATTGACGCACACGTTGTACAGTTCTTCTTCCTCGATGCGGCAGTAGAACGTATGGCGTCCGTCAGTTATACTGCTGAGTGCCGACATGCGGAAACGCTGGAGCAAACTCAGTACCAGGAAGCGGCGAGGGCGGAAAGTAAAGCACACAATGGCCACAACTGCCGGCCTTTGATTTGGGGAGATAAATCAGCATTCTGAGGACAGTGCAAGCGACCGAATGAGTATAAAAGAGCAGACGCCTCCAGAGAAAGACACACACGGTGATCCAACAGGTTCCTAGCCGCCACACATTCTCAGCAAGCCAATATGAAAGCCGTAAGTATGCGACGGTTTGTTGTTACTAACCTTCAGTTGGAGGAATCCCTCTGCTTTTTTTTCTATGTATTTATTAGTCCTTCTAATCGCATTTCACCTTTTTTTAAATTTACATACACATCATTTGTCCAAATATTCTTACGTGGCTGTCATGTTTACCTATTACTCGTCAGACTTGCCATGTCCGAGTACACCAGTATACCACTTCTACGATCATAATATAATTAACGTATTCTAGTCTCTCTAGACATTCATTTTGGTCCCTTTAGTGCCCCTCTTGCACCTACACGCATACTTCATTCTACAAACAATCCGTGGGCTTTAAATAACCCATTTCTCCATGAAATATTTTCTTCCCAGAATGCAAGTACACCGAGGTATGCAAGAGAGCGTCTAGGAGAGATATCCTTACAAATTTGAAACAGTGCGGGAGGGTAGTGAGACTTCTATGGATGGCTTGGTAAGAGCATTGATACATGGATGGCAAGGTTCTGGGTTAGATTCCCCGTCCGGCAAACACTTTTAATCTGCATGGATTTTTCCTATTCGAGTCCGTCCATACACTAACCCTACTCCCGCTAGGTACACGTATGCAGCGCTAGTCACTTTATGTTATAACCCGGAGGGTGAAAATAAGAATAGCGTCTTCTCTTCAAATCCAATCTCGCATGAAGGGGCGAGAAAATGAATCTGTCTCTCTACACATAGGTTCAATCCCGCGTCCGGCCATCCTGATTTAGGTTTCCCGTGATTTCCCTAAATCGCTCCAGGCAAATGCCGGGACGGTTCCTTTGAAAGGGCTTGGCTGACTTCCTTCCCCGTCCTTCCCTAATCCGATGAGACCGATGACCTTGCTGTCTGGGCTCCTTCCCCAAAACAACCCAACCCCAACTCTCTACACATCGCTACACACCCTGACCTTTCTACCAATCCCTGCACAAGGCGTACGATAGAGACAGCTTTTTGTTGCCCATTAGACATCAAACACGACTTCTCGGCGTTTTACAAGAACTACATTTGGCCTTAAATTTTCATTACTTTCCCAGAGTATCTGTGCTGGATTCTCATGGATGCTGCACTCACCGATCAGGATCCTCTTAACAAAATGGATCAAATGGCTCTGAGCACTATGGGACTCAACTGCTGTGGTCACAAGTCCCCTAGAACTTAGAACTACTTAAACCTAACTAACCTAAGAACAGCACACAACACCCAGCCATCACGAGGCAGAGAAAATCCCTGACCCCGCCGGGAATCGAACCCGGGAACCCGGGCGTGGGAAGCGAGAACGCTACCGCACGACCACGAGATGCGGGCCCTCTTAACGAAGCTGAGAGTCCTATCTGCCTACCTTGCTTCTGAGTTTGGGTGATAGGTCCATTCGTACTATTTCATAGTGTCCTGCCAGGTATTATGCGATATAAGCAACATACCATACCGCTGATACTATAATGTAATACTATCAGATTATTAAGTTTCCTCTGGGCGTCATCACCTATTTTTCCTCCTTTAGAGTTATTGTTAGGGACAAAGCGGTAATTCTGTTCAAGGAGTTTTGCATTTCCCTTGAATAATCCAAAGGCAATATTTTCCTCCGAGTGTGTCATCGTAAGCAGTATTGCTGACATATCTGATGAATCGTTCACTCGTATTGAAAACGATTGTTGCCCTGTTACATATCTCTTATGGACACATAATTTTAATTTTGTTTTTGTTTAACTTAGGCTGTCCATCGTAACTAACTGACTTTGTCTTTGCAATATTCCATAATGTAGTCAAACGCCTTCAAACATAATTGCGTCGTGCCCTGAATTACATACGTCCACTGACAAATATAGTCCCCAAAATAGTGAATTTTATTTAAAAAGAGTGGCTTTTCGAGACTGCGTGCTTAATTGTTGGACTACTTCTCCCTTGCAGTATCGTCACAACAACCGAGCTTATTAGGTCGTCAAGAGTTGATAGGAAGACGGGCGTTAGGGAGACTGTTATGCTGAGCGATCGTTCTTTTATCCTTCCAGATAACTGTAGATACTCGTGTATACAATGGTTCCATTGCACTTCTCGAGGCAGTTGTTCTCAACGGCTGTGTTTCTCATCCACTATGTTCAGTAAGTTTTCATTTCTTATTTCATGTGTCGGCTTAATCTTTATCATACGTCTACAACACCATATTTACAGGAAAATAAGAAGAAAATTTCGACAGCTATCTTTCCACCAATAACCGGACTATAATACGTTATATAAAATTGGTCAAATGCTCTCCAAGCAGAAAATGAACATAATTTTTTCACATCACTGTGGTTTCTAATAGATATATTACTTTCGTCCGTACACTGCACCATACAGAGGAACCAATGGAAGCAGTCAATGGCCTCTCACTGTTTTCTTATATTCTATTTAGTAGATTTACTTTCTAGCATTATTTTACCATTGTTGTAATATGTGCCAATGCAGATCACTAAATTAAATGCATTCTCTTTTTCCATTAGCTTATAACGTTAACCAGTAGCCGTTAGCGTGTTCAGTCCGGAAAGTGATTTTCGCAATAAAGTTAATGGATGAAACGATTGCGTATATTGTGGAAAATTTTGTATTGTGCGAATCCACAATAGTTGTATTGTAGCATGATGAATAAGACCGCTTCATCTTTATGACATATCTGTTTATGATTTCTGATCGATGATAAATTAATTTAACGTATGCCCCATAGACTATAATCTCTGTACATTTTTGTAGACCACTTCCACATTCCACAAAGTATTCAGAGTATGATTAAATAGAAGCAATGAGAAAGCTGTTGTCGCAGAATAAAACGATATCCTTCATGACATTTTCAAAGTTATTTTCAAAGGAAGGAAGGAAGTTTGGGCTATAGTGTCCTATCTACTGAAAGGTGATTAGAGGTGGAACGCAAGTTGTGATGGGGGAAGTGTGGGAAAGGAAATCGGATGTGTTTGTTTGAAAGAAGTAATACTGACATTTACCTTAAGTGGTATTAGGGAACCTCCTGAAAACAATATTGGTGTCTGGACCGCAATTTGAACAGCGGTTCCACTGTTACAATCACTGTACCACTACCTCGGTCAGTGCCGTTCCATTAAAGCATACGATAATTTTGAATGACGTAAAAAAATATTTTAATATGTTCACGGGCAACGTCAGTCGTATGACGGTTGGTTAAAAGGTTACCAAAGGCCTTACCTGGAGCATATATGTGATGCAGATTGTAAATGGTCATGTTTCATCGTAACCGGTAAATCTTACCTTAGAACACGTTCTATTGTAAAAGATATATTCCGTTAATATATTCCAACTTCATTCACACTGATGACAATTCAAATACTTGTACCAGTATAGCAAACCAGAAGGAGAATTCTACGACTTACCAAGTTGTTCTCTCGAACATGGTGACGTGATTTGTTGAATCCTTTGCTATCCCTCGGGGTTCAGTTTTAAACGGGACGAACAACTGAAGACAGTTCTGCTCCAGCCAATGAGATTCAAGGTCGAAGATGCGTCTGGAGACGTTCCGGACAGCGGTGGGGTAGCAGCTTGACTGTCGCCTGCCACACGACACTAAAAGCAGAGCTAATGGTGTGGCGTCACATTTCTTTTGGTAGCAGGAAGCCTTTGGATGTCATCCGCGATACCCTTGGAGCATAACGTTACGTCTGGGATATTCTGCTCCTCGCTTTGTTAGCCTTCGTGGGAACCCAACCTGAGCTTACTTTTCAGCAGAGAGTTTCTAATGCTTCTTTTCTTGCTTTCCAAACCCGACCTAGGCCAGAAAGTTCACGGAATTTCTCTCCAGGTGAGTACGTTACAAGTATTATAGGCAGACCCTGCAACCCGCTTGGGGTTTTGACGATCTAATGCGCTAACTGCACAGAATTTCGCACGGTATCCCTCAAGAGGGCATCCAACAACTGTATCAATCACTGACAAGCCGCATAACTGCTTCCATTGGGGACAGAGGTGGACCAGTGCGTGACTGATTGCTCAATTTCTCAAGCTTTTTGTCCTGAAGAAATCTTAAATTATTTTCTGAAGTTTTAATCATTTGTTTGTCGGAACATGTATTTAACATCTACCTTCTCTTCTTTCCTTAGGGTGTATGAATTTACAATAGTAGGGGATGTAAAAAGTATTTCTTCATATTATTGTATGAACGAGTCTGACAATGCGTATAAAAAAAATATCATCGAAAATAGTAAAAGTCAAATAATCCAAACTCAGCCACAATACATTCCTTGGGGTAAATTTTCGCAACACAAGCCACAACGGGTACGAATTACTGTGCGACCAACATTTGTAGTCACCCGCAGTTCTAATCTGCCAGAAAGCCTAACATTCTTATCGCTAATATCTACATCTACATCTACATCCATAGTCCGCAAGCCACCTGACGTTGTGTGGCAGACGGTACCTTGAGTACCTCTATCAGTTCTCCCTTCCATTCCAGTCTCGTATTGTTCGTGGAAAGATGGATTGTCGGTATGCCTCTGTGTGGGCTCTGATGTCTCTGATTGTATCCTCATGGTCTCTTCGCAAGATATACGTAGGAGGGAGCAATATACTGCTTGACTCCTCGGTGAAGTTATGTTCTCGAAACTTCAACAAAAGCCCGTACCGAGCTACTGAGCGTCTCTCCTGCAGAGTCTTCTACTGGAGTTTATCTATCATCTCCGTAACGCTTTCGCGATTACTAAATGATCTTCTAACGAAGCGCTCTGCTCGCCGTTGGATCTTCTCTCTCTCTTGTATAAAACCTGTCTGGTATGGATCCCACATTGGTGAGCAGTTTTCAAGCAGTGGACGAACAAGTGTACTCTAACCTACTTCCTTTGTTTTTGGATTGTATTTCCTTAGGATTCTTCCAATGAATCTCAGTCTCGAACCTGCTTTACCGACAATCAACTTGATATGATCGTTCCATTTTAAAACACTCCTATTGCCTACTCCCAGATGATTTATGGAATTAACTGCTTCCAGTTGCTGACCTGCTATATTGTAGCTAAATGATAAGGGATCTTTCTTTCTATGTATTCTATATAATATCGGATAGGACCCTATTAACCCTCCCCGCCAGCCGGCATGGCCGAGCGGTTCTAGGCGCTACAGTCTGGAACCGCGCGACCGCTACGGTCACAGGTTCGAGTCTTGCCTCGAGGATGGATGTGTGCGATGCCCTTAGGCTTGTTAGGTTTCATTAGTTCTAAGTTCTAGGGGACTGATGACCTTAGAAGTTAAGTCCCATAGTGCTCAGAGCCATTTTTGATCCAACCAAACCCCCCCACCCAGAGATTATTCAGTACTGAATAAGCAGTAGCTATTATCGCATGCCACTGTGAATGCAAATGAATGGGACAAACCGTCTAGTACAATACACAGTAAGCTTCACCATATATTTCTAAATGATTTATGTGGCATAGACACCTCTTACAGTTGAGTAGGTAAAATTAGGCTTACAATATCTCACGCAGTAGTGAACAAGAATGACATCATTATACATAATTATAGTATTTCGTCTCTGAATGAATATGAAAGGTACTAAATATGTAGTACATCTGCTGCTACACTCCGCAACCGCCTTACGGTATGTAGCAGAGTGTTCTTTGCGTTCCAGGTGAATACCACCTTTACCCTCTCCAGTCACATACACTTCGGGGGAAGAATGATTGTCGGTAGGCCTCCGTGCGGGCTCCCATCTCTCCAACTTTATCCTGATGGTCTTCTCACTAGATATGTGGAACTATAATAGGAGGCCATACAGCGATGCAGCACACCTCTCCTGCAGCGTCTGCCACTGGTGTTCCCTAAAGATCTCCATAATGCTTTTGCGCTTATTAAATGAACCCGTACCACAAAGAGCTGCTTCTTTTTATCTTCTCTATTTCCTCTGTCAATTTGGTACGGATCCCATACTGACGAGCAATACTCAAGTATTGGCCGAACGAGTGTCTCCGAATCTATTTCCTTTGTTGATGGGCCATATTTCCTAAGCATTCCTCTAATGGATCTCAGTGTGTTACCTTCCTTGCTCCCTATTAACTTTATATGGTCGTTAAACTTCAGATCACTCCATACATGTTGATACAGATATACCGGGTGATCAAAAAGTCAGTATAAATTTGAAAACTTAATAAGCCACGGAATAATGTAGATAGAGGGGTAAAAATTGACACACATGCTTGGAACGACATGGGGTTTTATTAGAACCAAAACAAACAAAGTTCACAAAATGTAGGACAGATGGCGCTGGACAGCAAAACGTCAGTGACTACGCAAGACGATCGTGTATGAAAGGAGCTGTAATGAGAGATAGAATCAGATGCGCCAGCAGTCGCAGCATGTTGACGTTACATGAAAAGGCGCTTTTAGTGAACCTGTATTATCAGAATGGGGAATGTGCTAGTTCAGCGTTACGATCCTATCGCCGTAGGAAGGGGATTCGAACGGGTAAAAGTCCGTTGACAAATACAGCTGTGGCGAGAATGATTTAGAAGTTCGAAGCCCCGGGTTGTTTAGACGATAGACCCCGTAGTGGCCAACCGAGTACAAGGTGTAATGCTGCTGAAACAGTTCAGGAAGAAATGGAGACTGTAGCGGGTTCGTCTATGCACGGGGAAGTTAGCGCTCGTGCAGTCGTACGTCGAACCGGCATTCCATACACTACTGTTTGGTTGGCACTGAGGCGTACCCTCCGATGCTATCCGTACAAAATCCATCGGCATCATGAACTGTTACCTGGCGATTTAGTGAAGCGGAGGGCATATGCGGTGTGGGCGTTTCGAAAGATGGCGGAAGATGACGATTGGTTGAGTAACGTGTTGTGGACCGACGAAGCTCATTTCACGCTCCGAGGGTCAGTCAACACCCACAACTGCAGAATTTAGGCCACCGAAAATCCTAGAACTGTCGTGGAAAATCCATTGCACGACGAGAAAGTCAGGGTATGGGTTGGATTTACCACATCTACCATAATCGGGCCTTTTTTCGTCGAGGAAATGCGTGATTCTGGTTTTGTAATTGCTACCGTGACGGGTGAGAGGTACGCCGATATGTTACGGAATCGCATCATCCACAGCCTGGCTGATAAACACCTGCTGGAACGTACGATGTTTATGCAGGATGGCGCTAAACCCTACATTGCTAGACGCGTGAAAGATCTCTTACGCGCGTCGTTTGGTGATGATCGTGTGCTGAGCAGCCACTTTCGTCATGCTTGGCCTCCCAGTTCCCAGACAGTCCGCGCAATTATTGGCTTTGGGGTTACCCTAAGTCGCAAGTGTATCGTGATCGACCGACATCTGTAGGGATGCTGAAAGACAACATCTGACGCCAATGCCCCACCATAACTCCGGACTTGCTTTACAGTGCTGTTCACAACATTATTCCTCGACTACAGCTATTGCGGAGGAACGATGGTGGACATATTGAGCATTTCCTGTAAAGAACATCATCTTTGCTTTGTCTTACTTTGTTATGCTGATTATTGCTATTCTGATCAGATGAAGCGCCATCTGTCGGACATTTTTTAAACTTTTGTAGTTTTTCGGTTCTAATAAAACCCCATGTCATTCCAAGCATGTGTGTCAATTTGCACCTCTCTATCTACATTATTCTGTGAAATATTCAGTTTTCAGATTTATACTGACTTTTTGATCATCCAGTATTATGAAAGTAACTGTTTCCAGGAATTGTTATGAAATTTCTTAATCATACGATAAAGAATTTTTCTGTACAGTATAATACATAGTAACCTCTTACACAACTTGCATATTGGTTTGTGTACCACAGATTTATGTTTGTATTACAGAAGCCGGCAGTGGTGGCCGAGCGGTTCTAGGCGCTTCAGTCTGGAACCGCGCGACCGCTACGGTCGCAGGTTCGAATCCTGCCTCGGGCATGGATGGGTGTGATGTCCTAAGGTTAGTTAGGTTTAAGTAGTTCTATGTTCTAGGGGACTGATGACCTCAGATATTAAGTCCCATAGTGCTCAGAACCATTTGAACCATTTTGAATAGAGAATTAGGAGAGACGCCTGGTTTGTGACAGTGTACGATTTCTGTGACACTCTATGCATAGTGCAATTATAATTCTGAAAAGCACAATGTGGTGAGCAGAAATTGAACATTAGTATGGTGCTGCAGTTTGACAAAGAGCTATCGTGATATGCTTTTACTCTCAGAAAATTAGGTTCAGTCATGTGACTGAATTCAGGTCATTGATAGACATTGCTTCAATGTAAAGGAATGATCTTTGGCATCGATTAAGTAATTGTTTACAGTTTCAACGTTAAACACACAAACATTTGCAATGCATGCTGCAAATGAAAATGTTAACATAACTCTTTTAACTTCATACAGAGTTAATCCTTTATTTGAGACGTTTGCTTCATTGAAACCGATTGCTGGAGAATAAACAGTTACTACAAAAGCCGTTAAAGGTTGCATTATGCATTTCTTTAAATGCACTGAAGCTTTAAAATACTGTTCATGAGAAAAAAAAACAGTCAGAAGAATAGTTTTCACTGTGTGGCATTTCTACATGAAGGAAGGCTACGGTAAACGTAGATTCACACTTGATGGAAAGCTCTGGTGCTGAACGATTGGTCAGTAATTGCCACAATGCATTTCAAATGTAAGGAGTCACTCAGGCAGACTGTAGTACCGTACGGGACGGACACGACATTACAGTCAATATGTATGGGGAAGACAGTTTTGACGTTGCCGCCGTCGCCTGCTGACATTATAAATTAACTTACTTTTGCTGCACTCTCTTACAGCTGTGAACTTTGTGTTTTTGCTCCATGTTAGTCTCTATTCGATGCTCTTCCTTTGCTTTCGTGACGCAGGACAAATGTTCCATGACGACTTCGGTACTTATTCTATTGAGTCTTCTTGTACAAGGAAGGCCAAGTAGCTGAGAGTGAAAATACATGTTTCGTCACAGAAGATACGAAGTAATATTCATGAAATAACCTTTTTCGATCGAGAAAAACTCGTCTCCAGTGAAGGAGAAAGTTCGTTTGTATTCGATGTTATTTGGTATTTAGAAATAAGTAACTAACAACAATGAACAGCGTAAACAGCCTGAATTATGGCTTCTATTGTTTGATGTTTTTGCATGTACATATTTTTTCGCTGGCAAGTAAACTTTCGAAATGTTCGGACGAAATTTTCACTAATGTTCCACTTTTGATCAGTTTACCATGCAAACTATGAATAGTGATAGTAATAAACATATTAAAACAGTGTGCCGGATCGAGACTACAACTCGGGACCCGAGTTCGAGTCTCGGTCCGGCACACAGTTTTAATCTGCCAGGAAGTTTCAGATCAGCGCACACTCCGCTGCAGGGTGAAAATCTCATTCCGGCTCTCCAGTAATAAACAGTATTACTGGTTGCCCCTTGGTTCTGATTTTATAGTAAGACTTTCTGTGTCACAGATAGTATGTCATAACGTTCCTTTGATCTCTTCACACTGGGGTAAGGTGAAGTGACTTTGAGCTCACATTGCGTCTAGTATGGTCAGACCAAATTCTGACCGTCACCCCACCCAGCGTTCCGTCCCTTCTTCACTGATATCTGGTGTGAGTCGTCTTTTAGCCTGTACTTGTTGTTCCGCAGGTGCTCGCCGTGGTGATCCTGGGCGCGGCAGCCGCCGCCTTTGCTACTGCAGTGCCCACCAATCCCAGTAGCGGCCAGAAGCGCCACCAAGACCAGCCTAACGAGAGACGCGATGTCGGAGTGGGGGATGTGAACTTCGGCGGTGGGAGCTTCAACCCCAAGGTCAATGTAAATAACAAGCACTATCCTTCACCAGGTGCATCGAGCGACTCTGGAGTGGGTAGGGTGAACTTCGGCGTCGGTAGCTTCAACCCCGATGTCAATGTAAACAACACCGCCTACCCCTCTGGTCACATACCCATTGGAACCTACCACCCTCTGCCCTGTAACAAGCAGCGAACTCCCCTCTGTCAATAAACCCAGCTACAGCTAATCCCTTGACATCTACCATTGTGCTGCCGTTCTGTTTACGGTGTCTACCTGAACAAACAGTACTGAGTTCATAGACTATCTATCACATGATACTTTTTATACTGTATTGTGATTGTATCCAGTTTGTGTGAATAAAATTGTGTCTGTGCCGTTATAGTGAAAGATTTTTAATTGAATTCGTGTCTGAGTTTACATTCATCCTTTTTTATCGACGTAATCTAACCTTAAAATACAAAATGGGTCCAATAACATTACAATAAATAACCATCACCAATCTCGCTTTACACAGGCAGAAAGGGAAACATGGAATGCACATCATCAGCCATGTATGCGTATGTATTGTGACCACAGAAACATGTAGGAACAGAAGAAGAGAGAGAGAAAGAGAGGCAGGAGCGGGAGAGAGGTAAGGTATGCTAAAAGCAGAGGATAACTCTAGAAGAAAAGAAAGGAAGATAATAATGACTGACAGAGAAGGAGTCGTCGAATGGCAGCGCAGGCCAGAGAGACAGAAAAAAACAGTGTGAGGGAGATGCACCGGGTCACAGCAATATAGATAAAAAGATTACAAAGTAGAAGGGGAAAATGGTTAGTGGGAGAAAGGGAAATGGAAGGGAAAAAACACTAACAAGTAGGAGGCTAAAGCAAAAAAGCTAAAAATAAAGGTAAAATGTAAATCAGTTTGTTTTTGTACATAGACATTAATAGATCCTAAGCTGAGAGACTGATGTTCCCTAAAAAGTGGACTGGAAACGAGATTCTAAACTCAACGTTCATACCTGCCACAGGAATTACCAAATCACATGAGCGTTTTCGTTTACTTGTATCCATCTCAATGTACATACCTTCCAATAAAGGAATATTACAGCACGTCGAGAAATACTTCGGAAGATGGTACTATGTTCCTTTTTTTACTCTCATATGGTTCTAAAACAACAAGTGATGGGCCTTCAGCCGATTTTTAAATTAAAATTGGTTTGCTCCTAAGGTGTGAGATTTTTTGGGCCTTCAGCCTAATTGAAAGACCTGATTTAAGATAAGGTCTTCTGCCTTTTAAATTTCTGATTTTGGTTAGAGTCTTAAGTTGTTGGCTTTCAGTCGATTTTAAATTAAAGTGGTCTTGCCCTTA
Source organism: Schistocerca serialis cubense (assembly GCF_023864345.2). Classification (NCBI taxonomy): domain Eukaryota; kingdom Metazoa; phylum Arthropoda; class Insecta; order Orthoptera; family Acrididae; genus Schistocerca; species Schistocerca serialis. Next base: position 17,779,487 of record NC_064646.1, read on the forward strand.
AAGCATGAGAAAAGCATGAGATTGTATGACGTATTCAGCCGGTTATTAAGTTCCAAAAAATTAATGCTCTGTATTTTTTGTAATTTTTCTTGGCTCTTGTAATGTTTCGTCAAATAAATAAAATTGTATGTTCGAGTGTAACTGACAGCCGCTTATTTTGGCCCTTTTCCACAATTTAAACTACCTGTCCTGTGCTCTCGGTTTAGCAGGGCGTCTCAAGTAGTACAATAGATAAACATAAAAACTACGTCCAATGAAACTGCGCAACAACCAGAAGACACGTGAAACCCCAATACAACAAGAAAATTGACTTAATAACATCAGACGGACGCCAACCGGTTTTAAAAAAGCTTAAAAATCTTGAAGCCTATATCGTAGATGAATAAGTATCGAACTTGTTAAGTGTGATAGCACTCTGTGTGAGTTATTGCTTTGATATTTATTTAACGAATTCTGGCGATGTAATAAAAAGTCCATGGTGACTGGAAGACCTCAAGGTATGCGATGTGACAGCTCAGAAAACGAACTCAGAAACACTTTCAGCTCCAGTAGCACACTACGTAGTACCTAACTCTGTGTATTTCACTCATCACTAAACTCTCTACATGGAAGTGTCAACCACAGTTACATGGGGTTGCGAAGCAGCTGAATGGGTTGAAAATAAATAAACCGCCAGGACCTGATGGGACTCCAGTTCGGTTTTACAGAGAGTACTCTACTGAATTGGCTACTTAGTTAGTTTGCATTTATCGCGAATCTCTTGTCCAACGTAAAGTCCCGAACGCCTGGAAAAAAGCGCAGGTGACGCCTGTATATAAGAAGGGTAGAATGACGGATCCTCGAAATTACAGACCAATATCCTTAACATCGGTTTGTTGCAGAATTCTCGAACATATTGTCAGTTCGAATATAATGAATTTCCTTGAGACAGAGAAGTTGCTGTCCAAGCATCAGCACGGCTTTAGAAAGCATCGCTCCTGCGAAACGCAACTCGCCCTTTTTTCATATGATACCCTGCGAACCATGGATGAAGGGTATCAGACGGATGCAATATTCCTTGACTTCCGGAAAGCGTTTCACTCGGCGCCCCACTGCTGACTCCTAACTAAGGTACGAGCATATGGGATTGGTTCCCAAGTATGTGAGTGGCTCGAAGACTTCTTAAGTAATAGAACCCAGTACGTTGTCCTCGATGGTGAGTGTTCATCGGAGGTGAGGGTATCATCTGGAGTGCCCCAGGGAAGTGTGGTAGGTCCGCTGTTGTTTTCTATCTACATAAATGATCTTTTGGATAGTGTGAATAGCAATGTGCGGCTTTTTGATGATGATGCTGTAGTGTATGGGAAGGTGTCGTCGTTGAGTGACTGTAGGAGGATACAAGGTGACTTGGGCAGGATTGGTGATTGGTGTAAAGAATGGAAGATAACACTACATATAGATAAATGTAAATTAATGCAGATGAATTGGAAAAAGAATCTTGTAATGTTTGAATACTCCATTAGTAGTGTAGCGCTTGACACAGTCACGTCGATTAAATATTTGGGCGTAACATTGCAGAGCGATATGAAATGGGACAAGCATGTAATGGCAGTTGCGGGGAAGGCGGATAGTCTTATTCGGTTCAATGGTAGAATTCTGGGAAGATGTGGTTCATCTGTAAAGGAGACCGCTTATAAAACACTAATACGACCTATTATTGAGTACTTCTCGAGCGTTTGGGATCTCTATCAGGTCGGATTGAGGGAGGACATAGAAACAATTCAGAGGCGGGCTGGTAGATTTGTTACTGGTAGGTTTGATCATCACGCGAGTGTTGCGGAAATGCTTCAGGAACTCGGGTGGGATTCTCTAGAGGAAAGGAGGCGTTCTTTTCGTGAATCGCTACTGAGGAAATTTAGAGAACCAGCATTTGAGGCTGACTGCAGTACAATTTTATTGCCGCCAACTTACATTCGCGGAAAGATCACAAAGATAAGAAAAGAGAGATTAGGGCTGGTACTGAGGCATATAGCCAATCATTTTTCCCTCGTTCTCTTTTGGAGTGGAACAGGGAGAGAAGATGCTAGTTGTGGTACGAGGTACCCTCCGCCACGCACCGTATGGTGGACTGCGGAGTATGTATTTAGATGTAGATGTAGAAATCAATACAATATTGCAATTTATTCCACCGCTCAAAGATCTCAGTTGATCGTTGATGGTACAAATCATCAGACCAATAAACTATTGGTCCCTAATTTCCCACACCTCTCTCACACAAGAAAAACATAAAATTAACGTCCCTAATTAGTAACCAAGCGTCACTGTCAAAGCACACACATACGAGCCAAGTCCAGTTTCCCCAAGTGTTGTGCCGACTAGGAACACACGAGGTGCCCGAGCGGTGCCCAAAACAACAATAGTAAATAATACTTCAAGCGGTTAGCGTGCAAGGAAACCCCAAAATCTGGTAATCACCAATCACACGTCATTGCGGAAACGCTCGCAAGCGATCGTAAATCACTCTCTGAATGCGTGATACCAAATTAACTAGACGCACACGCTCTGCTAAACCCACTGCGAAATCACGCAGGAGTCAGCTTGGCGGTGAATACAACAGGAAACAGTCTCTAACGACAACTCACAGAATACAACAATTCGAGCCGATGTGCGCAACCTCAGCAATGGAGAACTAATCATTCCTCTTCTTACAAGCGAAATTCCGTATCGCAACCCCTTCAGATTTAGTGGTAAAATGACGCAGTAAATAGCCCATCAAAATCTGAACTCAGATCAAGCATGAAAACAGGAAGAAGGTGTACTGAACTGTGGAAAAAAGGAAAATAGAAACACTGAACAGAACCAGAACACGATATATGACAAATAGCAGATTCAGATAGCGATGTCGTCGTAGGTATAAGGGCCTGGTGTTGGATTGCCAAATGGGTAAGCGATGTTCAAAACTCCTTCGTGGCGTTAACTCTTCTTCATTCACAGAATTACGAATTGTTTGTTCTCTCTCTGCAGTCTTGGCGGTTGTCATACTATACATTTGTTATAGATTATGAGTTATGTGGTAGAAATACGTTACTGTCCCAAGTATATGTCATGAATACTGAGAGCAGATACCACATTGAGGTCTAACACAAATGAAAACAACAAATAAACGGGCGTGAGCTATATTACAATACAGGAATTCAAGAATCATCATTTAGAAAACGTAATGCAACTTTAAAAACGTTAAAAAAGTATGTCTTCACAGAACACAGAGGAACTGTGTGATTGTGAAACCGTTGCGTTTTTTTTATTGCGGCTTAGGGGAGTAACTATTATGTTATCATCATTTCCTTGGGAGTGATCACTTGCACATTCACACGAACACCTATCTCGGCCTAGACCTTATTCACTTACAAGTCGTAAAAATGAGGTGCGTCGACCAGAAATTCTTAGCATATGACACACCACAGAACTGCTGAAGCGTCTTAACAAATCTCTGTTTGCAATGCGAATTGTGGCAGATATAGGGGATATAAAAATGGAAAAGCTGGCATACTATGCTTACTTTCATTCCATAATGTCATATGGGATTTTTGGGGGGGGGGGGGGGGAGGGTAATTCATCAAGCCAAGATAAAGTTTTCCGAGCACAGAAACGTGCAGTAAGAGTTATATGTGGTGTGAACTCAAGAACATCCTGCAGGAGCCTGTTTAGGGAATTAGGGATACTAACTTCTGCTTCCCAATATATTTATTCCTGGATTAAATTTGTCATTAAAAATAGATCACTTTTTCAAACCAACAGCTCAATTCATGGAATCAATACTAGAAATGAGAATAATCTTCACAAGGATTTAAAGTCACTTAGTCTTGTACAAAAAGATGTGCATTATTCAGGAACACACATTTTCAGTAACTTGCCAGCAGCCATAAAAAGCTTAACAACCAATGAAATTCAGTTTAACAGAAGTCTAAAGTATTTATTGGTGGCCAACTTCTTCTACTCCATTGATGAATTTCTCAGTAGAACTATATATATATATATATATATATATATATATATATATATATATATATATATATATATATATCTTCTGCACAATTTCAGTGCAGTAATGTGTTCATTGTAAATAAGTGTGTGTGTGTGTGTGTGTGTGTGTGTGTGTGTGTGCGTGTGTGTGTGTGTAAGTACAATCTAACTTCTGCACCAGTTCAGTGCAGTAATGTGTTAATCGTAAATAAGTATTATAGTAGTTGTATTACACCTTTATTTTAAATTCAGTGCATTAGCATCTGCAAAATGATTCTTTCATATAGCGTTCATTAAAAAATGACGACCATGCTACTTAGGACCTGTGGAATGGTACATTAGCTTATTTGTTTGAGTTGTTAATATTTGACATGTATTGTTGTTTTTCTGACATGTTCTACATCCTGGAGGAGCACCTCACTACGGATCACTTCGAATGAAAGTAAATCTAATCTAATCTAAACACGTAATGTCAGTAACGCCACGTATGACACACTAGACGTGTTTTCTGGTGGAGGATTCGATGGCTTGTCACCTTGTCATTAGACGTTTCCGGTTCCCATACGCAATCTATTTCTTTTCGGTTGCTAATAGACTAGTTGTGCACAATCAACTGTCATTATAGGGACCTACCCTACACCTCACTGTTGCAAACGGACGTTACACCATGACACAGACACATATTTGAAGAAAGCGAAATAAAAAAAGCTATTTTGGCACAAGAAAAGTGTGATCACCGCTCGCGCGCTTCGGTGCCCAAAACCGTAAAAACTTAACTACGACTCTGTTGATGTTACAGTCTGCTCTATAATGCACTTTTTCACCTTAGACACTTCGAAACGTCCTCTTAGAAAAAATTATGAATTACTGTGCTGATAAACCCTTTACGTTATTTGATTTTCAAACAGCTGAGCAAAACTGAAAGTACTCACACATTTCGCTTTTTACTTATTCTGATCAACACTAAACTGACATACAATATTTTTAGCGCAACGCAATCTGACTTTCAGTAATCCCTACAAAAGAATGGCCCTGACTAACAATAACCCATACCTTTCATGAATCACTTACCTCACAAAAATCTTCGTTACTCGAACTACTGCAATACAGCGAGCGCCAATACTGTCAGCTAAATAAAAGATTCTAACTACTGAAGGCACTAACTACTGATAGGCATAGTTAGCAAATGAAAGATTTTGATAGAGAACGAACAATGCATTTAACTTAATAGTGTTCAAAAGTCATAATATATATATATCAGTTCATGACATCCAGTCCTACAAATTTACTGTCTCTGATGGACACACGTCCAGATCATCCGCTCTCAAAACTCCGCCATCTCTCTCTCCCCACAACCACCACTGCTGGCGGCTCACCTCCAACTGCGCAATGCTATGCGTTGTTCACATCCAGCTGCCCAACACTACAATAGCGCATATTTCAACAATGCAAACCAGCCACAGATTTCACACAGCACAGTCAGTGATTTTCATACAGAGCGCTACGTGGCGCTACCAACATAAAAACCTATACAGCCTACTTACAACTTCACTATTTCTATTTTGCATTTCTTTTACAGTCCAGTACACCTTCTTCCTGTTTTCATGCTGTTACTGTCTGTTCTATAACGCACATTTCTCCTTAGATAGTTCACTATTTCTACACTCCTGGAAATTGAAATAAGAACACCGTGAATTCATTGTCCCAGGAAGGGGAAACTTTATTGACACATTCCTGGGGTCAGATACATCACATGATCACACTGACAGAACCACAGGCACATAGACACAGGCAACAGAGCATGCACAATGTCGGCACTAGTACAGTGTATATCCACCTTTCGCAGCAATGCAGGCTGCTATTCTCCCATGGAGACGATCGTAGAGCTGCTGGATGTAGTCCTGTGGAACGGCTTGCCATGCCATTTCCACCTGGCGCCTCAGTTGGACCAGCGTTCGTGCTGGACGTGCAGACCGCGTGAGACGACGCTTCATCCAGTCCCAAACATGCTCAATGGGGGACAGATACGGAAATCTTGCTGGCCAGGGTAGTTGACTTACACCTTCTAGAGCACGTTGGGTGCATTGTCCTGTTGGAACAGCAAGTTCCCTTGCCGGTCTAGGAATGGTAGAACGATGGGTTCGATGATGGTTTGGATGTACCGTGCACTATTCAGTGTCCCCTCGACGATCACCAGTGGTGTACGGCCAGTGTAGGAGATCGCTCCCCACACCATGAAGCCGGGTGTTGGCCCTGTGTGCCTCGGTCGTATGCAGTCCTGATTCGGGCGCTCACCTGCACGGCGCCAAACACGCATACGACCATCATTGGCACCAAGGCAGAAGCGACTCTCATCGCTGAAGACGACACGTCTCCATTCGTCCCTCCATTCACGCCTGTCGCGACACCACTGGAGGCGGGCTGCACGATGTTGGGGCGTGAGCGGAAGACGGCCTAACGGTGTGCGGGACCGTAGCCCAGCTTCATGGAGACGGTTGTGAATGGTCCTCGCCGATACCCCAGGAGCAACAGTGTCCCTAATTTGGTGGGAAGTGGCGGTGCGGTCCCCTACGGCACTGCGTAGGATCCTACGGTCTTGGCGTGCATCCGTGCGTCGCTGCGGTCCGGTCCCAGGTCGACGGGCACGTGCACCTTCCGCCGACCACTGGCGACAACATCGATGTACTGTGGAGACCTCACGCCCCACGTGTTGAGCAATTCGGCGGTACGTCCACCCGGCCTCCCCAATGCCCACTATACGCCCTCGCTCAAAGTCCGTCAACTGCACATACGGTTCACGTCCACGCTGTCGCGGCATGCTACCAGTGTTAAAGACTGCGATGTAGCTCCGTATGCCACGGCAAACTGGCTGACACTGACGGCGGCGGTGCACAAATGCTGCGCAGCTAGCGCCATTCGACGGCCAACACCGCGGTTCCTGGTGTGTCCGCTGTGCCGTGCGTGTGATCATTGCTTGTACAGCCCTCTCGCAGTGTCCGGAGCAAGTATGGTGGGTCTGACACACCGGTGTCAATGTGTTCTTTTTTCCATTTCCAGGAGTGTATTTTGCATCTTTTTACAGTCCAGCACACCTACTTCCTGTTTTCATGCTTGATCTTTGTTCAGTTTTTGACGGGTTGGCCACTAGGCCCTCTAACCACTAAATGTGAGGGGCTTCGATGAGGAATTAGCAGAATTCTGAATAGCATGCTACTCCACTCCGCTGCACATGATGCGCCATGCTGTCGCATCTACTTACAGTGGCCACGTCTGTTTGGTCTTTATATTGTTAAGCTTCTACGCTCCTATTTGTTATAATGAATGAAAGGTACGCCATGTGCAAAACCTCTGCTCAATCGAACGTCTACAAGACGATCCACACCGACCGCGAGATTTTGAAATTTTGCTAGCAGTTTCTCATTATCGTTATTAATAAACAGTCTTATTATCTGTGTTACACGTGAACGGAAATTAGTACCCAGTGCTCTGAGGTATCGAAAATGAAGATATACTGGCGATATTAGTAACCTTTCAAGGCATGGACAGTTGTTTCCTAGCAGCTTCTGGAAATGATCAAGCCATGGCTGTTCACCACGCATCGGGAAAGTGGGATATAGTTGACAAAAATCAGGTACTCAGGATGACTAAATGGTACCTCTGCGAATCTGGAGCAACTGTTCAGCTGCGACTTGCTTTACAGCCCGCGTCATCATTCCGTTTCTGAGTAGGTCTTGAAGACCTTTTTCGACTCACTGATGGAGACAACTTGCAGCCCAGACATAAAACGTTTCAAGAAATTCACGGAGTACTTCGAAACCATCGCCGTGTACGTGACTCCTGAAAAGCCTAATTGCTTTTATCGTTACGTCGACGACAGGTCTGGTCTCGTGGACGTGAGAAGCTAGGAGAATTCTTGGACCACATCAACACCATCCATGGGAACATGAAGTTCACGATGGAGATAGAGACAGATGGTGCCTTGCCGTTTCTTGATGCCCTCGCCCACCGCAAAGCAAATGGCTGTCTCGGCCACAGTGTTTACCGGGAACCCACCCACACAGACCGATATCTGCACACTAACAGCTACCACCTTCCGTCGCAGAAACGTTCTGTTCTGAGGATCTTAGTGCATCGAGCTGAAGCCGTCTCAGATTCTGAAACCTTGCCGAAGGAACTGAGCCACATGCGGAAAGTATTCAAGGAAAACGGCTACAACAACCGCCAGATTTCGCAAGCTATCTTTCCGAAAATACGTAAGCAGAAACACTCTGAGGAGGACTCGAGGAAGGTTGTGTTCTTGCCGTTCTGTGGCTCAATAACAGGAAAGATAAGCCAACTCGTAATGAGGCACAAACTCGATTCGGTCTTGAGGGCTTCAGCAAAAATTCGACAACTCTTGAATCCTGTGATAAACGATGTAGGACTCAGAACGCCAGGAGTATATAAAACACCATGTGGGTGTGGACAGTTCTACATCGGTCAGACTGTGCGTACCATTGAACAGCCCTGTGTAGAACACGAGAGATGTTTTCGTCTATGGTACCCAGAGAAATCAGCCGTCAGATAATGCATTAGAAAACAGTTATCGTACTGCATTCGACGAGACATCTGTTATCACACGGACTAACAGTGTTTGGGACAGCGTAATTAAAGAAACGATCGAGATAAAAATTTGTGGCAACACGCTCACCAGAGACGGCGGCCTGCAGCTAAGCACAGAGTGGGACCCGGCCATCGGAAGGTTGAATCTGGCGCGGCGGCCGTACAACGCAAACTAATTCACCATATATGGTGCCGGAGCGGGTATCAGTGACGTCACGGATGGCAGCACGGCTTCATAAGGACGGCAGCAGCAACTGGAAGACAGTCACCACTTGACAATGGTCGAGCAGTACTCGCTCGAAAACTCGTCGATTTTAAACCATTTGACGCGGCTGGAAGCCCGAAAAACATTTATTACTACATATAGCCATGAAACTATGCACTCCTGTAGTAGAGTAATGTTGTCGAAAGACAAGTAAGTTTACATAACCGGTAGCAGTGAAGTACCTGATAACTTATGATCTTCTTCGCGGATGGATCACTTAGGACCAAGCGTAATCATCATTTTTTGGCCTTCCTTTTCACTCAGTATTCCTTCGTAAACAACGAATGGGCTAGTTTTCGTTACGTAGACCACGTATGTCGGTAGGTTTTCTCTCTTCTTCCTCAAAACCCCGTGTGTTTGTGATTTTTCTGACCTCATTTGTATCATGTAGATTTGGAGATCCTAATTCTCTCAGGTCTTTCTCCATCTGTTTGTACCAGTTCGGTCTTGTAGTTTTGTTCTTTAAAAATGTATGGATTTTGTGCGTTAATCATAGTATGAAGGCTTTCACGACCGGATGACATATTTTCTGGTAAACCTTCCGGGATGTAAGGTCGTGGTACATGAAACTCTTCAGCTCCTAACGTTTCGTCCAGAGCTACGCTGGACATTTTCAGAGGGGTGTTACTCCTCCGGTGAGTCTTGCCGACTGACGGGTCGGACGTCTGAGAGCGACTTATGTATCGTAGAAAGTGGGCGTGACCAGAGTTACATGTGATATGCAGAGATAACCTTTGTCAGAGATAAAACATAACTATCGATCGTAATCTCGTCACGGATAAAACTGTCTAGCAATTCTGTAGTGCTACTGTCCAAATATCACTAAGTTTCATGGTCTCTTCTTTCCGATTAAAATTATCCCTATGTTTATATATTTCAATTGCTTCTCTACAAAGCCGTGGGTAATAGTTCGTCGTGGTAGATAAAATTTTTGTTTCGGAAAACTTCACTTGATGATTTCCTGGCTGAAAAGCGTGTTCTGCTACAGCCGATTTATCTGTTTTTCCTAATCGGCAAAGACTTCTGTGTTCTTTTAACCGTGTATTTACGCTTCTTTTTGTTGTTCCAACATAAACTTTACCACATGTACACGGAATTTTATATACGCCACTGGCTGATAGAGGAGCGCGTTTATCTTTTACAGACCGAAGAACATGACAAATTTTCTTCGTTGGTCTAAAAACAGGTCTAATATCATGTTTACTTAAAATCTTTCCAATCTGATCCGTTACTTTCTTTATAAAAGGGGAGAGAGACTGTATTCTTCCATCGTTTTTCGGACTTGTCCTTAAGCTTTTTGTTGTTTGGGTGCAGAATTCTGCTTACTTCTTTCTTTGAGTAGCTATTTTTCTCAAAAGCGTGCTTCGGATGTTTTAATTCGTCGTCTAGATACTCCGGCGTGCAAATCCGTCTGGCTATGTCAACGAGACTTGTAATCACACCTCTTTTTTGTTTTGGATGGTGGTTAGAGTTTTTATGTAAGTATCTGTCTGTGTGCGTTATTTTTCTAAAAATCTGTTGTTTCAAGCTTCCATCCGTCTGTCTCATAACTAAAACATCCAAAAACGGTATTTTGTTATCATTTTCTCTCTCCATGGTAAACTGGATTCTTGGATTTATATTATTAAGGTAATCAAAAAATTCGCCTAGGGCTTCTCTACCATGTGGCCAGACCACAAATGTATCGTCTACATACCGATACCAGCGAGATGGTTTCTTATCTGCTTTTTCCAAGGCTGACTGTTCGAATTTCTCCATGTAGAAATTAGCTACTGCAGGACCCAATGGGTTACCCATTGCTACGCCATTAAGTTGTTCGTAAAACTCATTATTCCACTGGAAATGACTGGAAGTAAGACAGTGTCTGAAAAGAGCAGTCAGATCTTCTGGAAAAATATCCGTTATAAAATCCATAACTTCATTAACTGGAATCATAGTAAATAAAGATACTACATCGAAACTTACTAAAATATCTTCAGGAGTCAGAATTAAACCTTCAATTTTCTCTATAAAATGACGTGAGTCCTTTATATATGAGTCCGTTTTTCCAAAATATGGTTGTAAGCGAGTTGTTAGATATCTTGCTATTCCGTACATAGGAGAATTGATAGCACTAACAATCGGTCTCAGAGGAAGGTCCTTCTTATGTACCTTGGGTAGGCCATAGAGTCTAGGACACATAGCTTCAGTCTTCAATAAAGCTCTTTTTTCTTCTTTTTGAATAGAAGTGGCCGATTTTATCAAATTATTTGTTTTCCGTAGTACGCTGGTTGTAGGATCTTTCTTAAGTTTTTTGTATTGCCCTGCCGTTAAAAGATTCAAAATTTTGCTTTGATAATCTTCTGTATTTAAAACGACCGTAGCATTCCCTTTATCAGCAGGAACAATCACTATGTCTTCATCTGCATTTAAATCTCTCAGAGCCTTTCTTTCACCATTGGTTAAATTACTTTCCAGAGGTTTACTGCGGCATAATACTCTGGTGGTTTCGATCCGGATTGCATTTGCAGTTTCTTTGGGGAGAGTACGTATACCTGCTTCTACATTTGCAATAATATCCTCAACAGGAACTTTCGGAGGTGTTACAGAGTAGTTTCCTCCTTTTGCAAGAACTGAAATTTCGTCTTGAGATAAAACTCTGTCTGACTTATTAATAACAGTTTCGGACATCACTATATTATTTGTAGATTCTGCATAAGTTTGTAACTTTTCGAACTTCTTCTTATGCCTTCTAGTAGTCGTTTCCATCATGGTTTCCATAGATCGAAATGTAAGGCAATCTATTTTATTCCATAGGTCTCTCTGTATCTTACTAGCAAGGAATAAATGTAAAAAAAAAAAAATTGTGCGTTAACCTGTTTGAGTCTATTCTTTCTAAAAGCCCCATGAACTCGATTCTTCTCATGCGCATTGTGTCTGTTATTTTGGAGATATTTTTATATATTTCTGCATTGGGTTTTGGATAATGCACACCATCTTAAGTTCTTGGTCCTAGGATTTTCCTCATTATTTTACATTCTTTCACTTCTAATTCCTCTTTTAGTGTTCAGTATTGAAGGTGTTGAAGGTTTAGTGTCTCAGATGCGTAGAGAGCTTCGTGTTTAATTACTGTTGTGCAGTGTCGTATTTTGCAGTTCCACGAGAGACTCTTTTTGTTGTAAATGTTTTTTGTTAACTGAAACGCCGTCTCCATTTTATGGACTCTTGATCTGACAGACTTCTTTCCATTACAATTTTCCGCAATCCATTCACCTAAATATTTAAATTCTTTTACTCGAGAGATGTGGTTATTACCAATTTTGAGATCAGAAGGTGCATCTTTGATATCAGATATAAATTTTGTTTTTTCAAATGAAATATGTAATCCTATTTTTGTTGCCTGCTCTTGTAATAATTCTATCTGTTTCTGTGTATCGGAAATGTCTTGTACGATCAGTGCCATGTCATCGGCAAATGCTAAACAGTTTAATTCTATGTCCTTACGTCTTGGTCCCAATCTGTGTGCTGGTGCACCTGCTTTTCTCCATTCCCTAACAACTATTTTGGTCTATTATTCTCTGTTTTCTAACGAAAAACCTCTATCGCAAAAAAAAAAAAAAAACAGTGAGATAAACTCCATTGGTGGTATTTTAAAGAATGGGTTGTCGTTTCGCAGCCCAGAAGCTGCAATGTATTCTAGCAGGATGGCAAGGGCGGTATATGTAATCGTTACATGTGTTTCAAGATCAGTTTCACTTATCCAACATGTAGAAGAACTCATTAACAAGAATGTGTGCTTGTCTTGGACACGTGTACGTCCGAACCGGGGTTCAGTCAGTAGAAGCAATTAATGCACATTACCATAGTTTCGTATTCGAGAGTAATTGATAAATTATACCGATATAGATCCGGTAATCAGTAACACAGCTGCCAAACAGGTCTGAAATCGCCTCCGGTACTTTGCTGCAGAAATTGCGGCTTTAGGTTCGTTGGATGACAGCGCTCCAAAGAAAGTCAAAGCAATTATAGTACAGTTATGTTGGAACTATAAAAAAATGAAGAGGAAGGAAAAAAGGGTAAGTTGTAAGGTGCAATGTACATAAAAGTTAACTTCCTTTTTTTACGAATATTGATACACGTCAAAAAACTTCACACAGAAAATTTTCTAAAAGTGCCGATTTTCTCTACAATTCCCAAATTTGAAAGATGCTTGTTATAAATATTATTGGAGAAATGGGTTCCTTACTCATTCAGGACGACAATAACATTCTTGCAAAAGAGAAAACTGGGAAGCGATTCGCTTTACAGATTATTGTTGGAGACCACACAAAATATCGTGGCTCTGAGCACTATGGGACTTAACATCTATGGTCATCAGTCCCCTAGAACTTAGAACTATTTAAACCTAACTAACCTAAGGACATCACACAACACCCAGTCATCACGAGGCAGAGAAAATCCCTGACCCCGCCGGGAATCAAACCCGGGAACCCGGGCATGGGAAGCGAGAACGCTACAGCACGACCACGAGCTGCGGACACAAAATATCCAGTTGCCAGTAAATCTCTTAGGAAGAAATATTGTTCTATGTTCATTCATCAAATTATTTTTTGATACTACAGAAATGAATGTTGTAAAATGATTTTTGTAAGTAAAAAAGTGTTTCAAATTGAAAATGTTACCATTGTAGAATATAAACTTGATATTTCTTAAATTTCCTGTGTTTTTATTTGAGTTTCTCACAGGATCTTTTGAGTAACATGGAGAAAAACGTTTTTAAACACCTGCTAGGTTTGTCAGAATGTGTGACATACATTACTCTTACGAAAGACAAGTTTTCAGAGCCAATGAGGAAAGACACGAGTACAACGCCTTTTAACGGAAATAGGTCTTGCGAATGCTTTGTACCAGCTGTAACGCGTTTGATTGAAATGAAATTTTTTTACAGACTGTTTTTATATCAACTGAAAGAAAATGGGGATGGGAGAAGCAAAATTCTAACTTTCAAAAATTTGCATTTAGGTAAGTGTCAGTTGTTTCTACATACGTGACATCAGGTCTTCGCAATTCAGGGAGGAAGATCCATCACCACAACGGTCAGAGAAAGACCATTCTGTCAGATAATTCCGCTGTACTGCATGCCAAGTGTGAGAAGACTCAGTCTCCGACCCGCTACCAATAGAAAGAGACGAAAACAGCCACCAGACAGCGACACTTTAGAGCTTGCCGCGTGCTGTAGGTGGCGGGATTTTAAAATATGGAACCTGCCGCTGCGTGGTCTGCAGCGTAGAAAAACACAGAGCAGTTCTCAAACTTGGAAGTCGGGATCACTCTGCTCCACCTCTTCGGCAAAGTTCTCGTAACCTGTGGTATTATACGTTCAGAGCAAGCACTAATGTTACACAGAAGTATGTTTCCATATCTCAGTACTTCAATATACCTCTGATTTTCTTACGATGCATTTTTCCTGTCGAGAGAATCTCAGGTATAGTGAATCAACTTCACTAAGCTGGAGTACACGGTAAGTTTAAATTCCTATTCCATAGTGCTATTATGACGAGGGATATAGTAATCAATACTAATGCAGTTTAAATAGCTGTGGACCCACGTAGCTTCGCTCTTGAAATCAATTTCTCACGACTCAGTTGCGAAGAGGAATATTCCCCGTCATTGGGAAAGTTCACGTCACATGTTACATACATCTACAGAAAATAGCGTGAACTGATCCACAGGACTACTGCTTTGATAGCTTCCAATTATTTGTTACAGAAGCAGAATTTAGCATGTACTGAGTTCAATGATTCCGACGTAACATCAGTAAAAGGGATTTCCTCTTGGATAGCAGCGTCGGTTGCGCAAATGTCGACAGTGTGCCTATCAAGCTGTGCCATTCACACATCACACATGATATTCTGTCTCATGGACCGAGAAAAGTAGATTGATTTAGTCTTTCTAGATTTTTGAAAATCTATTCCCCATATATTAATTTGACGCCTCCAGTGATAACATATAAGTATGTTATAGTCTAGAACGAAATTTCCACGAAAATTTGGATATCGTACGCTGTCCTGGACGGAGATTAATCCATGGACTCTGAACCACTATCTCGTAGGCCCAACGGGAGTGAAACTCAATTCTAAGAGAAAGAATGTTCTTCATTAATAATGTAATACGTGGTTTAGATACAATATCATTCTCTTCTCAGACAAAGGTAGTTATCTAGATGGAAATTCCATTCAATACAAACTGTAGTAATATGGCATTATATCTTGGTAAAACATTAGTGTGGTGTGTAGATTGGCAACAGAATCTTTCTGCAAAAAAACAATAAATATAAATCTTTTGTACATTGCAAAACTTCTACTTCCTGTGCCTGCAAATAAAATTTGGATGTAGGCTTTCCACCTTATACAAGACATTTTAATAAATAATTTATAACTATGTAATGCAACGGAAATGCTAAGATTATGCTCATCACATGAGCTCGGTAGCAGCTATGGCAAGTGGCAAGTTACAACTCGCTGATAGCACGATAGAAGACTGCAGTATATCTATAAAAGAGATTGAGTAGTGCTCACATGTATGGATCCGATACCTGTTCAAACAAACAGAGGACTTTGGAGTATAAATAAAGAAAGATCGGGTGACTCGTCACTAATTGTTTAACTGCTGAAAGAGTGTGATAGAAGTGAAATCTCCTGAGTGATTTAAAACGTGTGCTGTACTAGCATTAAAACCTTGGAGTACGGAAGTTAGGTAGGAAGTAATGGCGAGTGGACTTGCTTTGCGAAAAGTGGACGTCCCAGTTTAGATTTCGTGTCAATTCAAATTTATGAGGAAATTTCATACAAGCGCACACTATAGTCCAAAATGAAAACCGTCTAATAGAAATGTTGCAAATTATTAAGTGGTACATAAATAACGACGCTATTGATCTCACCTAGTACTTTCTTAGGGAACAGGGAGAATCCTTATGCACAGCAGACTCTACGAATATTCTTGAGACTCTAATTCCGTAGAAATCGTGCCGATAAAATTAAGAGAATGATTGCTCGCATGCAGAAGTAGAAGCAGCTATTGTTCCTCCAAGAGTATAATGTGAAAGAACTTGCGATATAGTAAAATGATGACAGCGCTCTGCTAAGCATTTCTTTGTAATTTCTAGTACGTTAGTCTACTCTAATTTTTATGATGTACTTGGCGAATGCATTGACTTATTTTTCGATGGTATAAGTGACCATCTCCATTATGTTTCACCTGTATGAAGTTAAAAAAGGTCTGATTAACACGGCAAAAATATGATGTCTGTATATACAAATTTAATTCGAAGTCATTGTAAGCTGCAATTACCCTGGACGCCATGTTGACGTGAGATCGGTCTACGTAATGTTTTAAACAGGGCGCATGCTATAGGAATGAGCAATGAATGACTAACACCCAAAGGCTGACGAGTGGTCAACTGAATCCACCGAGTTCCCATGTGCCACTTTTTTCCACATGACTCCTCTTACCACGAAATGAGCAGTGGGTGGTAGCAGCGCTGGTCATACACAAATAGAGTCTACATCTCCACGTATAATCCTCAGGGACGGCAGAGGATGTTTGCGATTAGACAGTGAGTATAACTGCAGTCAGTACGTGCCCCAATGCATCTTAACGTAATGTCCTGGTGTCTACGCGGCATATACACCGATAAGCCGAAACATTATGATCACTGCCACCACGATGTTGGTTGTCGCCTGGCGGCGCGTGACACGGTGACAAAAGCATTTAAGTGGAGCAGACTAGGGGTATCACCCTAGCGAAGATATGGGCTGCAAATGCAGGGCGAATGTTTACCTACAGCTGTCGTGAGTATCTACAGAAAGAGGTAGAAGGACAACGAAACTACCACTAAGCGGTAAGTGGTTATATGTGCATGACTCTTCAGAGAACGTGGGGTTCGGAGGCTTGTCCTCTCTGTAAAGTACGATAGGTGATGATCTAGGGCATCTCTACCTAATGAGCACAATGCTGGTGCACGCATGTGTGTTTCGGAGCTCACCATTCATTGTACATTCAGGAACATGGAGGTTCGCTGCAGATCACCTCTGTGTGTCCACATGTTGACCCATGCCATCGTTAATTACATTGCAGTGTGCACGAGACCATCGGAATTCGACCATCGATCGAAGGAAACGTGTCGGCTCTTTGGATGAATCACATTTTTCCTACACTAGGTGGATATTCCTCTCCACAAATGCCGTCATCGTGGTGAACGGCGACTAGAAACGTGCAGTGCGCCACGGACACAGGCTTTTGGGAGCAGTATTCTCCTGCGCTTGCATGGGACATGTGGTACTAATCGAAGACACGCTGACAGCTATGCACCACGTGCATCATCTAATGCTTCATGTCTTCCCCGAAGCCGACGTAATACAGCTGTATAAGTGTCCGTATCTCGAAGCCAGAACCATGCTACTGTGCTGTGCGTAGCATTATAGTGAACTCACATTGATGTCTCGGCGACCAAACTCTGCTGATGTAAATTCTATGCGGTCCATCAGGGTCCCTATCAGGCGCCATCACTGCGAACGCACATCAGCGGCCCTTTATTACACGACCTCTGAGTAGGCATCAAATGTTACATACCTCCACAAACTTACCAACAAACAGTTGGTTCGCTGATTCGTATAATCAGTGCTGTATTTCGTTCCAAAGACGGACAATCAAGCTATTGTAGCGGCACCACCGTTTATGATAGGGAAAGTTAGTTTTGTGCGATATTCTGAGCACAAGTTACAGCCAGGTGTGGGCTGGATGGCAGTGAGTTAATCATACCAACAGTTGTGAAGTAGAATAGAGGCCACAGGCCGTCAAATTGCCCAAAAAATATCACCATCATCATCAGTTATCTGCTATATTAGCAGGTCCTTCGCCTCTCCATTTTCTGCGATCCATTGCTTCCTTCTTAAGGCTGCTGTATGTTGTACCGACCATCATGTCATCCAGTATCTGGAATCTCTTCCTTCCTCGCTTCCTTTTCCGTTCTATATAACCTTCTAAAACTGTTTTTATCAGACCGCCATTCTTTCTTAATATATGCCCAATCCAATTTCTTTTTCTTCTCCTTATTACATCTAGTAACTGTCTTTTCTCTCCCACTCTTCCTATTACCTCTTCATTTTTTACTCTGTCCATCCAACATATTCTTTCCATCTTCCGCCATGTCCAGATCTCAAAAGCCTCCAGCCTTTCTCTGTCTTTTTTCCTCATAGTTCATGTTTCAGCGCCATATAGAAGAACACTCCATACAAGACATTTTATGAGTCTCTTTCTGAGTTCTCTGTCCAGACCGCTGCAGAAGATTCTCCTTTTCTTATAAAACGCCTCTTTTGCCATTGCTATCCTTGTTTTAATTTCTGTGGTGCACTTCCAGTCGGTGTCTATCCTGTTTCCAAGATACTTAAAATTTTGCACCTGTTCTAGTGTTTCTCCATTCAGCACTATTTTTATTTCCTTATTTCCTCCTATTTCCAATACTTTTGTTTTATTTTTGTTAATTTTCATTCCTTTTTTTTGCGTTAGTTGCAATGGTGTCCACCAAATCCTGTAATTCTTTTTCCCCTGTGGTTAGAAGGACCATGTCATCAGCAAATCTCAAGCACCCTACTCTTCTTCCTCCAATTTCTTCTCCTTTGTCATCTAATGAGCATTGGTCAATCATATTTTCCAAGTACAGGTTGAAAAGAGTAGGTGATAAACAGCATCCTTGTCTTACTCCTTTTCCTAGTCTGATCCAGATTGACTTTCTCCTCTCACTTTAACTGAAACATTTTGATTAAGGTATAATGAGTTTATAAGTCTTCTGGTTTTCCAGTCCACTCTCTTTTCCCTCATAATAGTCGCCAGCTTGTCCCAAACCACATTGTCAAATGCCTTTTCTAAATCGATGAAGCACATATATAGGTCTCTTTCTTTTTCAATAAACCTTTCTCCCAAGATTCTTAGCACCCCTTTTGCATCTCTGGTGCCCGTATTCCGTCTAAAGCCAAACTGCTCCTCGCCGAGGTTCTCCTCTATTACTTTTTCAAGTCTTTTATTAATTATTCTTAACATCACTTTGGCTGAATGTGAAATGAGGCTGATTGTCCAGTGCTCGCTGCATTTCTTGGTTCTTTGTTTTTTCGGTAATGGAATCATTACTGTTGTCAAAAAGTCCTCAGGCCATTCACCACTGTCATATATTTCATTACATAACCTCCATATTTCTCTTATTCCATTATGGTTCAAGCATTTTAGTATTTCTCCCGGTATTGTATCTGTGCCTACTGCTTTGCCATTTTTCATTGCAGCAATGGCAGACTTTACTTGTTCCATTATGATGGTCGGTCCTTTCTCTTCATCACTTACACTGTTGTATGATTCAAGTTCCAGAGTTTCTGGTTTGCTATTTGTGTCGTATAGCTTTGTATATTCTTCCCATCTCTGGAGGACATCGTCACGATCTTTGTACACTGCCTCTTCGTCTTTACTCAAAATTTCCATAGTAGCACTTCCTACTCTGTTTTGTTCCCATGTCATAGTCTTTACTCTGTTGTATAGTAAGTCGTATCTTCCCTTCCTGTCCAGTTCTTCAATTTCATCACATTCCTCTTTTAGCCATTTTTTGCTAGCCTGCTCTGTTTCTCTTCGCAGTTCGTTATTTAACCTTTGGTTTATCTTTCTTGCATCTTCAGTATTCTTGTTTTTCAATTTTCTTCTCTCCTCCATCTTGGAAATCATTCTTGTGTGACCCATGGTTTTTTTGACCTTTTCCCTTTTACATATCCTATATTTTGCTATCCTGCTTTAATGATTCCTTCTTTCAGGATATTCCAGTACCCGTTGGCATTATCAGGTGCTTCTTTGTCTCGTAATGTGTTTAGAAAGTCCCGAGACAGCATTTCTGTAATTTGTTCTTTGTTGGACCTTACCTTCTCTAAATCCCACTTCTTCACCATTGTCGCCTTTTTCAGTTTTTTCATTCTTATTTCTATTTCTGCCATAAGTAAGTTGTGGTCACTATTAATATCTGCCCCTGGTAATGTGTGCACCTTCTTGATTCCATTCCTGTATCTTGCTTCTACCAGTATTAAATCGATTTGGTTTCTGTATTTATCCCCTGGTGATTTATCCCCTGGTGTAGAGCCTCCTCTTATGGTTCTTGAACCATGTGTTTGCCGCTATCAGCTGCTTTTCCCTGCAGAAGTCAATTAACCATTCACCTCTGTCATTTCTCTTTCCAAGACCATGACTGCCTACTATGTTTCCCTCTTTCCCTTCTCCCACAATGGCGTTCCAGTCTCCCATTACTATTTTGCAGCATTTTTTATTTTCGTCCATTATTTTCTCTATTACATTGTACGTTTGCTCTACAATTTGGTCATCATGTTCTGAAGTTGGCATATACACCTGGACAATCAATAAATCTTTTTGTGCTCCTTTCAGCCTTACACCAATAACCCGGTCATCTGCATAGTCTACATATTCCATACATTTAGTCAATTCCTTTGTCATAATCATTCCTACTCCATTAATTCCATTTACTTCTCCTGAGTAGTAGAATACATACTCATCTGACTGCAACTCTCCATGTCCATTCCATCTTACCTCAGCAACTCCTACGAGGTCCATATGATTCTTTTCCATCTCTCTTTTAAGGTTTTCTAGTTCTCCTGCTTGTAGCAGAGTTCTGACATTTCACGTACCAATTCTTGTTTTGATTTTTTGCCTCCTTTCAAGATGTGCCCCCCGGAGATCCGAATGGGGCACTATTTTACCTCCGGACACTGATTTAACATGAGAGGAAGCCATTTTTTGTGCATAAAATGGAGACTGCATTATGCAGGGAATATAATCTGCGGTGGTATTCCGTTGCCTTCCGCAGTTCTGGAGGCCTCCCCTAACATGGGATACAGACGCCTTTTTCAGCCGCCCGCTCAGGGTCAGACGCTGCATGAGAAGTATAGGTTGGAAAATGAAAGACCCCTAGCCCTCGAAACCTAACAGCGTCAGGGTCGGAAAAGAACAAGAGCTGGCCGAAGGTGGCCAGATAGGAAAGATAAATGTGAGGAGCCTGGCATAAGTAAGTGGAAGCAATGCCAGGACTCAGCTCGGGGCCCCGTGGTCGCCAGCCACGTATCACTAGGTGTGACTCCCTGAAGTACGAAAAAGTATACGTAGCTGTTTTGCATGTCACAAGTCGCAGGCAGAAGGGGCCCACTGGCCAGCCTAGAATGTTATGAGTACGTGACGCTAAGCGGCGCACTTGGGAAAACAGAGGCGCACAGCCGAGTATAAATAGGTGCCGTATTCTACCGAGAATCATTCAAGTGTAGCAGCTCTCCCGTACGGCGGGGCATGTCACACCACTTGCTACACACAGCAGCAGATGGGGCACCAGCGTTCCAGTCCACAGTGGGTCGTTGGTTTGAACCCCTGACACGAGAACTGCAGCCAGCCAGCCAGCGGCAGGGCGCTCCACAGCTCGCTAACGCGGATCACGGGCGCTTATCGCGGCCGCGATTTCAGCCACGATGGCGAGAAGAAGCAGCAGCTGGCCGCCTGCGGCTCACACCGAGCAGCGCTCAGTTGGCAGGGATGCAGACCACTGAGCCAACTGTCAGCGCATCCTGACGCCGTCACAATTCTGTGGCTGTCCAAGGCCAGCACGATACATCATTGCGTTGTACGGGCCACTGGGGTGCTTCCTCAGCATTTGCGGAGCCCTAAGATGCAGACCAAGAGGAACGAGGGCACTGTAGTTGAAAACAATAAATCACTTGGAAAGTTCTCACGAAGTTTTAATACGGTGCCTTTTACCTCATTCCACAAGATTTGGCGTCTGACACCACTACATTTGGTGTCAGAATTGCGAACGTTGTCTGTATAGTATGGGGCAACGGTCTTGCCAAAGTGGATACACCGGTTCCCGTGAGATCACCGAGGTTAAGCGCTGTCGGACGTGGTCGGCACTTGGATGGGTGACCATCCAGGCCGCCGTGCGCCGTTGCCATTTTTCGGGGTGCGCTCAGCCTCATGATGCCAATTGAGGAGCTATTCGACCGATTAGTAGCGGCTTCGGTCAAGAATGCCATCATAACGACCAGGAGAGCGATGTGCTAACCCCACGACCCTTCTATCCGCATCCTCCACTGACGATGACTCGGCGGTCGGATGGTCCCGGTAGGCCACTCGTGGCCTGACGACGGAGTTCTGTCTGTACAGTACGACATTCAAGCCCACTGCCCGCCTCACATTCACAAGATATGGTTAGTTTTGACCAGTTTTCTTTTCAGTATTGAACGTTTTCTTGCCTTTCTGTGATTTTGAGTATGGCTCCTGACAACCCACATTTTAGATGTTATAAGTGGGAATAGTATTGTTTGTTTTCAGAGTATGTGTCAGTGTATTTGGGGCAGTAAGGTTTATTATTATTTCTCGTGGCATTGTATTGGTTTGTACGTGATGTTAACAAGTATGATGATACTGAGGTGTAGGGAGAAAGGTTATTTTTGTACTTAAATGTTTTGTTTTGAGAATAACTGGGAAAGGAAGCAACACAACGGCAGAGTCAGGGATGCAGGTTGTGTCGGAACCAGAAGCGGTGCGGATTTTGATGGAAAATATAAAAAAATTGACAGCAGACAATATCCAGTTGAGAAGTGAAACCGCATCGAATCAGTCGTTGTTGCTTAGTATGGGGATAGATCCAGCTGCCGCAAGTCTGATTATTCCGTTTCCTGGAAACGCATTTAACGATGTACGTTAGTTTCTGGAGGACTTGGAAATTTCAGCTGTGATGAATTGTTGGTCTGATGAACAGTTGTTACACGTAGCCAAGATTAGATTAATAGGTGAAGCAAAGACATATAAAAGGTGTTCTGAGGCCTTACGGAAGGCAGAACAGTTTAAGCAGTTGAAGGGGGCCTTTTACAAAGGTACAGGAAACAGAACAGCGCTCTGTACTTTAGAGAGAGGTTAAGTACAATGGCAAAGAGACAGAATGAGACGATGGAGAAATTGGCAGACAGGATAAGGGAAATTAATGAGTATACTTACAGGATGGGTGAGAGCGATGAAGCGAGTAGTGTTCTGTTGCAGGAGGCCGAGCGAAGGGAACTCGATGTATTTTTGAGAGGTTTACCGGCGCATATGTGACAGAAAGTGCTTGAAGGGACTCCAAAAAATTTGTACTTGGCCATTCAGCTGCCAATTCAATGTTAGGAAATAGACGGGGCAACAGGGGTACGCAAGAGGCAAACAATGTTTACAGCAGGTATAAAATGTTGTGAGTGTGGTCGTATGGGACATGTGCAGAGGAAATGTACTCAGTTACCAAGGAATGGAGGAAGGGGTGGAAATCGGCAGCAGGGATGATGGAGAAGTAGAGATAGGAGAGGTGGAGAATCTTTAAACAGCAGAGGATGCCCAGGACCCACCTAAGGGAGCTCCCATTTAATTTCAGTGTTACGAATACATATGCAGAGGTGGAACGTTCAGTGGTAGGATCCGTAGGAACTTTTGTTGGACATAGGGGCGCAAGCGTCAGTCCGCTGCTAAGAATATAATGGGACGAAGGAAGTTAGACCCACCACATTATAGGTTGCTTGGAGTGGGGAATAATGAGGTCACACCTTTGGGGTCGGTGACAGTTGACTTTCGAATAGAGATATTCCGATTTAATGCATGCATGGAGGTAGTACCATGGGTAAGCGAGGGCTACGACATGATTCTAGGAATGGATTTCTTGCAACAACATCATGCGAAAATCGACCTTGGACAAGGAACTGTGGAACTTGGTGGAATGTTATTTCAGCTAGTGGAAACTGTTGTCAATGCAGAGTTGTCTCGAGGGGCGTTCAGCGTAATGAACAAACCAATTGAACTGCGTACATTAGAGTTAAGGCTTGATTCGCATGAGTTTGTGTCCAGTGGTAGCGGGAAGTCGCTTTGGGTAAGTGTGGAGTCGAATCTACATGTGGGTACGGTATGTGTTATTGAACCATTGGAGGATAATGAAGTTTTGGGTTCACTGGGTTGTTTTCTGAAACGTAGTGTTGCATGTGAACCGGAGGGGGACGACGGGCGAGTAGTTCCCGTCAACGCGGATAATTTTAGCGCTGTAGACGCGAATTTGAGGAAAGGGAGTTTTAGTAGCAAATTTGGATGTGCCAGATGACGAAGACTGGCATTCGACTGATAGGCGAAGCGATCAATCACTAACTGTCGATAGAACTGCATTGCGTGACAAAATTAAGCATTTGGAAGGAGGAGAAAGAGAGCATATGGAAGAACTATTGTGGGAATTTAAGGATTTGTTTTTTTCCACAAGGGCCGTTACCACCAACTCCATTAGTTCAACATAGGATACCAACAGGGAATGATCATCTGTTTACCGTAAACCATAAAGAATACCGAGGTATTTGCAGCCGATTGTGGAGGATTTGATTGATCAGCAGTTTCCGGACGGTATTATAGTAATAGTTGCTGGCGAGCGGGCAATGTCATTGTGCCTAAAATATCTACAGATGGTGAAAGAGTATACCTAGGTATTTTGCATGTCACAAGTCGAAGGCAGAAGGGGCACACTGGTGCACCTAGCGTGTTACGAGTACGCGACGCCAAGTGGCGTGCTTGGCAAAACAGCACTGAGTCAGCAGGGATGCAGACCCCTGAGCCAACTGTTGGCGCATCCTGACGCCGTCATAATTTCGCGGCTGTCCAAGGCTGGCATGACACAGCATTGTGTTGCACGGGCCGCTGGAGTGCTTTCCCAGCAATGTGATGCAGACCAAGAGAAACGAGGGCACTGTAGTTGGAAACAATAAATCGCTTGGAAAGTTCTTGCTGAGTTTTAATACAGTGACTTCTACCTCTTATCGCTACACTATTAACCAGGTGGTCATAATGTTTTGGCTCATCAGCATACGACTGAGGCAGCAAAAACTATGGAGCACCACTTTACAGTTAGCCAAACTGAAGTTGTGAGTGGGTTTTCTTTACTGATGGATTGCATTTACGCAGAAACAATTCAAAAAGCATAACTTTTCAAACCTCCTGTCCTACTACTCTCGTTCCACCTCACATTGCTTCTTAGTATTACCTCTATGTATTCATCCCTTGTGAAATACTTTGGATTGCCACTGCTAATCCAGTGATCGCAGAGAAGGGAGA
Source organism: Schistocerca serialis cubense (assembly GCF_023864345.2). Classification (NCBI taxonomy): domain Eukaryota; kingdom Metazoa; phylum Arthropoda; class Insecta; order Orthoptera; family Acrididae; genus Schistocerca; species Schistocerca serialis. The sequence continues at coordinate 17,804,532 of NC_064646.1, forward strand.
ACTTTCTTTTGTTATCTTCCACTTATACTTATTTAATGAGATCAGCCAATCAGTACACTACATGGAAAGCTTGTCCAAGAAATGCCATTTCTTACGACAGACTGACGCCGTTTCCCGTAGGCAACCGCGTCGTCAGCAAATTAGTTTATAATGCTGCTGATATTGTCTGATAAACACTACTTTTTTACATTGAGAACAGTAGTGGTGCTATTATGCTTCGTTGGGGAAAACCTATTGTTAAATCCATCTCCGATGAGCGTTGGTCATACAGTAGAACAGACTGCTTTTCTATTCAGGGGAAAATCATCGAGTCACTCGTATGCTCCTGAAAATAGTCCCTATCTTGGTTATTGGTCCTATGTATTCGCAAAAATTTACATTTATTTACGTTCATAAAGAATTTGGCAGTATGTCACATTCAATTGCATACAGAGATAACTGTCAGTCCCTGTACCAGTCATCAATCCTCCTCAGGTCCTTTGCAAAATCCCTACAATCTTCTGATGCTCGTACTTTCATGTATAGAACCTAAGAATAAACCCTGTTCCCAGACGATGCGATTGTCTACATAAAAGTAGCAAAGCCAGGAGACTGCATTGATCTGAAAATGATCTGAGGACGATTAATGAGCGGTGCAGTGACAAATAGTTGTCCCTGAACGTAATCAAAGTTAACATATATTTATGAGCCAAAGCGTTATGACCACTTACCATGACGATGTTGAATGCCTTTTGCCGGTGTTGCGGGCACGTGACGCAGTAAACAAAGATTATAAGGGGAAGAGTGGCGTATGGCCAGTCATTGTAGCGAATATAAGGGCTCCAAATGCCGAAATCCACTGATATTAGTGCTTCTGATAAAGGGAACTCTGCTGTGGTGAAATTTCTAGTAGGCCATATAATATTGGAGGACCACGTCTCATCACAAAATGTAGAGCTCGAGGGATTCTCCACTGCATAACCCAGGATATTCTGCGGTTAGTTTGACGAGAGAGTACAACGCTGCTGCAGGAACAAGTGTTGGGTAGCTCAGCGTTGAAGGGCCATAATTGAACCTGGAGGTCCACTTCACACGACCTGCCAGTTGCGATTGCAGTGCGCCGAGCATCACTGAGCTTTCACAGCGGATCAATAGAAACGTTTTGCCTGTCGAATCCGTCGCATGCTTTGTTACACGTGGCCGATTCAATGTTAGGCCAGGTCATTATTAAACAGGTGGTTATAATGTCTTGGCTCATCATCGTATTGTCTCATTGTTCTTCAAGGCAAAGAAATGTAACATGTTGCACTTACATAGCAGAAGAAGTCCTCTAACAGCCGTGTACCGCAAGTCTCTAGAGGAACGGAGGGTTCCAAATGATTGGAAAAGAGCACAGATAGTCCCAGTCTTCAAGAAGGGTCGTCGAGCAGATGCGCAAAACTATAGACCTATATCTCTTACGTCGATCTCTTGTAGAATTTTAGAACATGTTTTTTGCTCGCGTATCATGTCATTTCTGGAAACCCAGATTCTACTATGTAGGAATAAACATGAATTCCGGAAACAGCGATCGTGTGAGACCCAACTCGCCTTATTTGTTCATGAGACCCAGAAAATATTAGATACAGGCTCCCAGGTAGATGCTATTTTTCTTGACTTCCGGAAGGCGTTCGATACAGTTCCGCACTGTCGCCTGATAAACAAAGTAAGAGCCTACGGAATATCAGACCAGCTGTGTGGCTGGATTGAAGAGTTTTTAGCAAACAGAACACAGCATATTGTTATCAATGGAGAGACGTCTACAGACGTTAAAGTAACCTCTGGCGTGCCACAGGGGAGTGTTATGGGACCATTGCTTTTCACAGTATATATAAATGACTTAGTAGATAGTGTCGGACGTTCCATGCGGCTTTTCGCGGATGATGCTGTAGTATACAGAGAAGTTGCTGCATTAGAAAATTGTAGCGAAATACAGGAAGATCTGCAGCGGATAGGCACTTGGTGCAGGGAGTGGCAACTGACCCTTAACATAGACAAATGTAATGTATTGCGAATACATAGAAAGAAGGATCCTTTATTGTATGATTATATGATAGCGGAACAAACACTGGTAGCAGTTACTTCTGTAAAATATCTGGGAGTATGCGTGCGGAACGATTTGAAGTGGAATGATAATATAAAATTAATTGTTGGTAAGGCGGGCACCAGGTTGAGATTCATTGGGAGAGTGCTTAGAAAATGTAGTCCATCAACAAAGGAGGTGGCTTACAAAACACTCGTTCGACCTATACTTGAGTATTGCTCATCAGTGTGGGATCCGTACCAGGTCGGGTTGACGGAGGAGATAGAGAAGATCCAAAGAAGAGCGGCGCGTTTTGTCACCGGGTTATTTGGTAACCGTGATAGCGTTACGGAGATGTTTAATAAACTCAAGTGGCAGACTCTGCAAGAGAGGCGCTCTGCATCGCGGTGTAGCTTGCTCGCCAGGTTTCGAGAGGGTGCGTTTCTGGATGAGGTATCGAATATATTGCTTCCCCCTACTTATACTTCCCGAGTAGATCACGAATGTAAAATTAGAGGGATTCGAGCGCGCACGGAGGCTTTCAGACAGTCGTTCTTCCCGCGAACCATACGCGACTGGAACAGGAGAGGGAGGTAATGACGGTGGCACGTAAAGTGCCCTCCGCCACACACCGTTGGGTGGCTTGCGGAGTATCAATGTAGATGTAGATGTAGAACTACATCATTGATTAAGACTGCTGGAAACATTGTCTACTGTAAAATATCTAGGAGATACCTACAAGATTCTCCAAAGATCGTAAAGAACTTACCTTCTAGCAGAAGTATACTATAGATCGCTGGAGCAACTAAGGGCACCTAGCAACTGGAGAGATGTGCAGCTTATTCCTGCTCTCAATAAGGGCCACAGGGCAGATCTGTAATGCTGACGACAACCAATTGTACAATTATGGAACATGTTTAATGCTCAAGGTTCAAAAATGGTTCAAATGGCTCTGAGCACTATGGGACTCAACTGCTGTGGTCATCAGTCCCCTAGAACTTAGAACTACTTAAACCTAACTAACCTAAGGACATCACACACATCCATGCCCGAGGCAGGATTCGAACCTGCGACCGTAGCAGTCGCACGGTTCCGGACTGCGCGCCTAGAACCGCGAGACCACCGCGGCCGGCAATGCTCAAGGATTACGACGTTTAGGGGGATCATAATCTACTTCAAAAGAATCAACTGGGGATTGGCGAATAGAGATCTTGCGAAACTGAGCTAGCTCATTTCCTCCATGAGATCCAATCTCTGTAGAGAACGACTCTCTGGCTGATTCCACGTTCCATGACTTCAAGAAGACATCTGACTGTAATTGGATTCAAAACTTCTTTGCGCTTTGTCACAGTCCATGTGGCTCCCCACGTCAGAGGTTCATGTTCCCTCTCGGGCACGGGTAAGTTAGTTTAAGTCAGATTAAGTAGTGTGTAGGCTTAGGGACAGATGAAATCAGCCGACCGCGGTGGTCTCGCGGTTCTAGGCGCGCAGTCCGGAACCGTGCGACTGCTACGGTCGCAGGTTCGAATCCTGCCTCGGGCATGGATGTGTGTGATGTCCTTAGGTTAGTTAGGTTTAAGTAGTTCTAAGTTCTAGGGGACTGATGACCACAGCAGTTGAGTCCTATAGTGCTCAGAGCCATTTGAACCATTAGATGAAATCAGCAGTTTGGTTACATAAGACATTACCACCAATTTCCAAAACTTCTTTGCGGATGGAACTCAACAAATGCTCTTAGACGGACAAATTCGGCAGATGTAAAGGTAATTTCTAAATTACCACAAGGAAGTGTCATAGTACCCTCATTGTGTACAATGTACATAAATGAAATAATAGAAGGATTCAGAAACACTTTGACTGTTCACAGATAATGTGGTATTCTGTAACAACTAGCAATGCCTGGAGACATATCGATTTTCAGAATGACCAGCAGAGGATTGAAGAATGATGCAGGTTCTGTCAGTTAACTCTAAACGTAAATAAATGCATTAGGGAATGAAAAAATAGAGGGACTTAAGCAATTTCTCGCTGAAGGGTTTGGTAACACTGCTAGTATCCAGGTCTGAAGTGCTGTCGTCTGTAAACAGTTCTGTACAAAGTGTCCCTCTTATTCCTGTGTTAGTAGTAGTACTGTAGCAGACTGTGAAACATGGTAGCACCACTGTCGATCTAAACCAAGAAGGAAATGAGTACGGTGATTCAATTTTTGTTTTTAGAAGGTATTAACCTGAGGTAATTATTCGTCGAATGTAAGTGAAGTATGGTGACAGCTGTTTATCCCGAAGCAACATCTAAGAATGGATAGAGCCCTTCAGAAAGTGAAGGTTTTCTCTATGTGATAAGGAAAGATCGGACAGGCTGAAGAAGTCAACAAGTCAGGACAATTTGGAAGTCCTTGACTGTATGGTGATAGAAAACAGATGATTCACTGTAGAAAGAATCGCCAATATATATCAGCCTCGGTTCAGGTATTCCATGTTACATAACACGTTAAATTTTCGGAAAGTGTGTGTCAGGCGCCTGGATTTTACGGACCTTACATGAGCTTCAACCATAATGAGGTACGACACAGTATAAGACCCTCAGAAAATAATAATTACATTGTATCAACATAGGTCAACTGCAGTTAATCTCATGTACCGAAAACTAACAAAACTATATCTACCAATATATGGGCAGGGGCATGAAGAAACAAGTCAAAGTGAAACGCATTTTGGAGACGAACAGAGTAGGTGGTTAATGACATCAGAAAACCCTATTTCACAAGGAAATGGCGAGCTTCAGCGCAGAAAGGGATAAGACCAGAACAATAAATTATTCCTTTTAACTTAAATACTGCCAGGACCGATGGTAAATGGTTGCAAGCCATGAACAGAGCTACGCTGCAATCCAGCAAGAATAATTGTAACACCCCACCCGTCACTGATCTGGTTTTGGCGTGTGTTCACCCCAGCTAAATGACTAACAGATCAACAGAGAGTGCAAAACTGCAGCAATATCGGATAACGCAAGGAAAGTAATAAGGCCCTGTGACTCGTGATTGAACTGCGGTGGCAGTGTTGACATTAATTGATTCAGAATTGATCACTTTTAATTAAAAAGGGGTGCACATTGATGTTATATTCAGCTATTGAACACCAGATGCAAATGTTAAACAGAAAATTAATTAAGAAAGTGACTTGGCATTTCTACTACTTGATTGAAAACAGATGCAGTCGATTAGAACAAATTTATTCTAACTCCCGACTTTCAATCATTACATTACATGACCCTCCTAACAGGCAGTGGCAATAAACTGCGTTTATATGGAGTAAAGCGCGATAAATCAAAATTAATTCCTATGGACTGACTCAGGCGTAATGCGTAGTGGGAGAAGAATTCCACAATACACGGCCCATGAAACCCTCGTGGAAAATTTGCCGACGTGATCCAACAAATTAATCAGTGGCCGGAGCGGGCGCAATATCACTGAATACAGCGTGACAGAGCGGCGTCGTTGTGTGAACGTCGGCCGACCTCGTGGTGCTGCAAGGCTGCACTCGTCTATTCACTCCTAGCTATCTTGCTCAGTACATAACTGAACCAAAACTTTCTATCTCCATGCTCAATCGTTTCGTTTGCTAAGTCCTAAACTGCAGAGATGTTCACTCTCCCTCAGGTAAGCTGAGTAAAGAACACCACGTCCACACTCTAGCCAAGTTGGGAATGGAAGATCCCTACGGAGACTTCTGCCAGTCCGCTCTTCGCCTCGGTTTCCCCTACAGCAAAATCACTTCCGCCAATTGCAGCATAAGTCACGTTAATTATGCGTCGCCTCCCAGCGATGACCAATGCCTGCTCTGGGAAGTGAACAAATTCCCACAAAATTTCCCTTCAACTTCTGCTATTTAGCTCTTCCCAGGCCACAGATCAAGGTTAGCAACTGCACAAAACACAAAGTTTTCCGGAAATCTGACTCCCAGGAGAGTTCTTCAAATTCCTCGGTCCTACTTTCCCATCGGAGGCTGGCGTATTTCATTCTGACGCTCTTCACCTGATTTACTTCAGACTCTGCGGACCGTGAATTCAGCGTGAAGTTGCTATAGTCACGAACACGCATATTTTGGTCTCTGTTGACCGCTCTACCATAGCTTTGTGCGGCTTTCTCACATGTTTCACTGAAAATGGGACGACAGACATTTATCAACAGGCGTAAAAGTTCTCCGTCTGCTTCCCAGTACATCAGCATGGGGTCAACCACCCACTCACTGTCACTCATCTTAAGGCAGCTGGAGGCTGCGCCCCGTTACCACTTTCTCAGAGCTTGAGCTGCCCTAAGGTGCCTATTGTCGCTTCCCTACGCCACTCCCCAGCCGGCCACAGTCAACTCTGAATACTTCCCTGGGATAAACTAGCCTCCAGTAAATCAACACGTTTCCACAAAGTTTTCATGTCGTGTGAATTACTTGAAAACCATCACCCGACATTAATTATTCCAATACGTCCATACAATTTGTCAGTGATTTTTGTTCAGCCCTGCTGTTCACTCAACATGAATTAGGTCATCTTTAATGACTTCATGTAAAGGCCATAGTTCTTGCCATCTTACAAAATAAAATTCACCTATAGCGAGACGGTGACTGGCCGAAGCCACACCGGAAGACACAGACATGACACGGTGGAGAGTTACCCATTTTATAAAAGCATTTTGAGGCCGAAAAATGAGATTACTCTCTCGTCTTTCAGCAGACTGCTCAGGTGTGTGGAAAATAGCGAGGGCATTGAGAGCTTTACTTTCTGCAAAGTGAGGATAATACGCTTCATGTAAAATGGCGACAGATAGCCAAGAGGTAGAAAGTTATTCTTGCGGGAGCTTTCAGGGGCAAATAAATTGTGCACATTGCTCAAACCCTTCGTGAGTGTGCAATAGCCCTTATTTCGACTAGGGAAAAATTAACGCTCTATGGAACGCAGCAAAGTTGAGACTGAATAAATTCAGTCAAGGCCAGAGTAGGGAATTGACGTTTCAGATCCAGCAGAGACAACACCATTGCCAATGCCGCTTGGTAAATTACCATTGCGCATTAGATCACACTGCAACTTGTATAAGCTTTGATCACTGAATATGAAAAGCTAGGATACTAACCTACCCTCACATTGAATACATGAGAGTTTTTTCATTGGCTCAAAAAGTAAATTTATTTTCCAGCAACTCAGTGCATTGACCAGCTACGACAACGCACATGTATATGAGCTGATGAAAATTTTTGATCATTCTTTCCTGTGCGAAAAATTTTTCGTATATTGAGATAACGATTTAATAATCGTCAGTTCAATATGTCCAAGAGTTAAATATTTTGTTATTGAGTGTCAAAAGTAAGTGAACATGATGGTTGTGTATCACTTAACCACTGAAAGTATAATTGATAAATTATATGTAGGATAAAAAAGGGAATAGCTGTTTTGGCTTTCTAGAATAGATCCCAAACTTTCACTTTTATTAATCCATGCATTCTAGTTACAAGACAGCAGCATTTTAATGACTTTTGTTATGATCCGCCTTACAGGGCCAAGTTCATATTTATTTAGAATGTCTGTTTGACACCCTGGGCTTGAGAAAACAGTTCAGATGTTTTGTCCATTTGCGCGCCAAGTGGTAAGCTAAGTTTGCACACATTAGTACACTCACTCTTCAAATACAGAAGCGCGGGCCATGACATATGTGCAGGGTTGGTCCCGAAAGAATTGTCAGTGCAGAATAAGGCGCAAAGGATGGACACCTTTCGTACACGTATGTCCTGTTATAGTCGAAAGGCCGATGGATTTTTATGGCAAATCGTTACTGCTGAGAAAACATGGGCACGTCATTATGAACCAGAAAGTAAGGCAGCGAACATCGTTTGAAAACACTCATCATCACGAGAAGTTAAAAGAACATAAACGTCAGCCATCAACTTGTAAGATTGCGTTAATACTGTTCTGTGACACGGAAGGTGTAGTAGCCATTCATTTCACACCAAGCAGCAAAACTGCGAACAGTGAGAACTATTGTGATGTGTTGCGAACTAAACTGAAAACTGCAGTCGGATCGCACACACTCAGCTGGCCAACATGAATGTCATATGTATGCACACGGTTTGGTGTTCAGCTTAGGGAATTCCTCTTCTTTTGTTTAGACAGTCCTACTGACTGTAGAGTTTCTGTGGAAAACACTTTTGTAATTTTCTTTAATTATTTAAAAAAGTCACTCTTCTTACTCTTCTAACGTCAGCTTTCATCTTTCAGACGTTTAATGTCCGAATACTTACCACACCAATGGTGATAACAAACGATCCATACATTCCTTATCCCACTTCAGCGCTCATCGTACATTGACACTCGCTGTATTGAACCCATTGGTGCACAGAATTTTGTCCCCTAAGAGTGCACTTCAAGTGAGCTACGTAAGAAAGGTTCTATGAAAACTGGGAAATAGAAAAGAGGACCAGGCAGAATTGAAGATTTGAGGCCATGTACTGAGACTTGTCTGAAAGTTTCTGTATAAGCGCTGATCATGAAAGGCAAGTATCTGCGTTCAAATTTCAGTCCAGCTTAAGCTTTTAATCTACCATCATGTTTCACGTTCTAGTCTAACAACTCCCCCAACACACCTCCCACTTAAATCTCCTCCTACGTCTACACGTACATGTATGCAACAAAAATCACTATACACTGCATCTTTGAGGGTACTTCACAATCAGATATTTAACTTAATTTCAGAATCTAATCTTGTATGTAACGGCGGATAAAAAGCTCCCTGTCTTCGCATCGATGCAGACCCTAACCTCCGTTATTTTTCTTTCGTTGTCCATACACGAGGCGTATGATACAGGCAGCATATTGTTGCAAATTACATATCAAAGACCTGTTCGAAGAGTTACGTGAGAACTACATTAGAGTTTCATAACATTACTGGAGGGTCTGTGCTACACAGACGTATAAACTCATACACTGACATGTCAAGATCCCAGCAGGAGTCTCTCAACAAAAATAAGTTTTCTATGTGGCCTCTGTACAACGTATTTTACGAGATAGTTTCATTTCATATCGGTTTATAGTGTTTGAACCTAGATACAGCACATAAATGACACGTCAAGACCCCATGCGTTTACCACCGAAATGCAATCAAATGCTATTGAGTTGTTATTCAGGTAGAAAGTGCTAACAGGGACTAGTAAAAACGTTTGTGTTCATATTACGCATCTTTTGTTGAACATTCGCTGGATTATAGCGAACTCGTTTTATCATCCAATTATTCCGCTTGACAACAACGCATCTGTAAACATAACAGAGTCAATTTTGATTGTCACTCGACGACGTGACATAACTTAACGCCTTTTGCTGATCTAGGAAGACGAAGCCTGTCTATTTACCTGCTTATGCTGTCGAACAAATATAGAGGGTGAGGAGCTGTGTTTTAATTGTGCGGTTTTTCGTAATTAAATGCTAAATAGTTGGGAAACATCTTACTAGCAAGAATTAAATAATATTCGTGATTATATTGTTGTCTAGAGTGGAGCAAGAGACGAACGTTAGGGAGACTGACCTATAATGCTGGTCGGTCGTTATTTCTCCCTTTCAGGGCTAAGATAACTATAGATACACTCTTAGTGTTGCAAATATATCCGTAGTGCCATGCCCTGCTCATGGCAAGGATTTACAAGTTTCTCTACAGCCTATTCGCTGCAATGACTCCCCATTCTTTGTTTAATCTTTTCACTTGATGTTTGATGTACTCCTAAAATACCATATTCGCAGCAAAATCAAATGCAAAATTTTGCGTTTGTCTTTTAATCAATAGTCAAATATAATATATTATGTGAAGAGAAAACTCTCTCTCTCTAACGCAAAGATAAGTTTTAAGATTCCAAAATTGTGAGGGGCATGGTACAAATTCAGATCCTTATTTCTTCTTCATAAATCTGAATTATCTTCTCTAGCTGCTATATGGGGACACAAGGTATAACTTTGACTCAGCACCACACTGAAAGTTCACATGTCTCACTGCGTCATTTCGCTGTCTTAACTGGAAGAACTGATCAGTAGCAGACGATACGTAACTTACGAAAGTCAGGAGAAATACAATCACTGAGAAAGGCACTGACGCAAATTTACAGCCCACGTACTCTTTCTTGAAGTATTCAGTGTCATTTTCAAAAGACGGAAGGAATATTTGAGTTTACCGTCCCATTTACCAACATGTAGTTAGAGGCGGAACAAAACTTCATTTTGGGGACGAGTAGCGACTGGTATCGGATGCATGTGTTTCTAAGGAATCATCCTGACGTCTGCCTCAAGCGCCATTACTGAACCCACTTAAAGTCTGAGTCTGGGCTGGTAAAGGCTGATTCGCCCTGCTGTCCTTCCGATTACGATTCCAGAGTGTCAACCAAAGCACCACCTCGACCCGTAATTATCGTTCCATTAACCTTATATACAACATACAGTAATTCTAAATGGCGTAGGAACATATTTAAATATGATGAGTATAGGCGCTGCTCGTATGTCTGTCATTAAAAGGCTTCCAAAGGCCATACCTCCAAAAGATAAGTGATACAGATTGCTTTTAGTGACCCAAAAGTGACATTGGATATAAACAGAAGTAAACCACACTGAGTACATAGAAGCACATTTCTAATGAAATAAAGTACATAATGATGTACCTCTTAACGAAGTAGGCCAGTGGGAGGATAATTAACTATAACTCCCTCTTTAAATATGGACAAAATGACCAGACTGAATCTACTTTGGTCGACAGTGATTGTAATTGCAAAGGTGAAAGTCACCATGCTATGAATGTATTGAACAGTGACTGCTGCTTTTTAAACAAACACGTCGGAGATGACGACAATTCCCACTGAGGATTTCTAATGCTCATCATGCGCCTGAAGGTGGCTGCGTGGCAGCCACCAACGTGCCTCTAAGTCGACTGAAACAGTCGATCTCTGTCTGTTTCGCTCGTCTCAGGATCTATGGCTGCAGCAAAAGCAAAGATCAAGTATTTTAATGCTAAAATCAGGGACATGTGGAGGAAGCAGCTCTCTAGGATCATTTCACGGTCTCTAGCAAAATATGCCCATCTGAAGAAAGGTTATCGCTGTATAATGTTTTGCACTTCACAAGACGACGAAACGCTCAACTAATCACTGAAGTTATAAAGGGCTCTGGCAAGTGAGTAGATACTCGGAAGGGGATTATGGAGTGTGCCTACGCATATTACAAACAAAACGTCGAGGATTAGGCTGGTAGCGTGATGCTAAGCAAAATCCAAGAACTCTTCCAAGACGCGGATAGTGTCACTCTGGAATCCCCATTCACGATGGACGAAACTGATCTCGTGTCCGTCGGCCGTCGTAATTTAATATATTATTATTATTATTTTGATTGTTGCCGACTTACGTGGTGGGCCTTAATAAAATGATATTTCATTTTGTTTTGGTTTACAATTAAATGCTTTTCTGAAGTTCTCCCTTTTTTAAACAATATTAATCTTCAGTATAAATTATTTTTTACGTTAATGAACGTTAGACTCACTGAATCTTAAAGCATGAACATATAATTTCCTCGGCTTGTCAGCTCACTTTAAAGCAAAAAATCTTTAGTTATTAATTACAATTGCGGCCCACACACGCGCGAGAGTATTTCTGCTTACCTCCGTTAACCATTGCATTGTAGTCGGAGTCCTGGCTCTGGCTCTCGGCTGTTGTACTGAAAATAAGAATCTTAAAGCTACGTATTTTATGCAACGTCGGGCGGCTGTGGAGAAAAATGTATATTATGTTAATAGCGGGCGAGTTTTTCGCTTCCGCTAATTTTTTATAAGTTAATATCATCACGTAATGGCGTCGTTGGCTGCATCGGCCGCTGCGATTGTTGAACTGTAAATTACTCGAATGCAGGTTAATTCAAAGGAAGGCGGACATGAAATCGGGATCACCTCTTACAAATTAAAAGTGAGCAATAATATTAAATCAATATATTATTTGCTTAATTAGTACAAATATGCTTACATTTGCCAGCACTCGCAAGATGTCCGTCTACAAGCAACCAAGACAAGAGAAGAAGTGAAAACGACTAAAAAATTAACAAAAGAGGGTATCTTGTCGTCTCTTTGGATCATTTTGTTATATTTCTTTGCCCTCGAAACTTATACAGAGAAGTTATTATAATACGGGTACATGAGAAAAATGTATATTATTCAATTTTTAATTGTCTCTTTCTTATAAATACTGTTTTTTTAGTCTTTTCGTATTATTTCACTGGGGACGCTATACTGAGAAGGCAACGTTCCGCGCCGCTAAGGAAAAGTTGATAGACCTGATGGGCTCGGAGTACATTTCAACCAGGGCTATTGTGACATGGTCAAATAGCCCCTTGAAACTGTTGCTAATGACATGTGGGCGAGCCGTAGCAATTCCTAACGCTCTGAAAATCATGTTTATAGCCTGTGGCTGTGGCCTGTCACGCTGCGTAATGAAGATTTCGAAACCATTTTGCTCGCGAACAAGATTCGTATAGAATCACTCATGGAGGAGACTTTAGCAGCTACGAACATTGTGACATTCCTCATAGAAGCATCCTAACTGCAGCGCGTATCTACATCTACATCTACATTTACATTTACATTTATATAGTTACTCCGCAAGCCACTGTACAGTACGTGATAGAGGGTACTGGTCATTTTCCTTCCTCATCCTCTCGCGAACAGAGCGAATACGCCTATGAGCGAACACATCTAAGAGCCCTAATTTCTCGTAACTTTTCTTCATGGTCCTTCTTACGAGCAGTGTATGTTGGAGGCAGTAGAATCGTCCGGCAGTCAGCTTCAGACGCCTGTTCTCTAAATTTTTTCAACAGTGGCTCCCTAAAATAACGTCACCTTCCCTCCAGTGATTCCCATTTGGAGTCCCGAAGCATCTACGTAAGATTTACGTGTTATTCGAACCCACCGGTAACAAATGTAGCAGCCCGCCTCTGAACTGCTTCTATGGCCTTCCTTTAACTCGACCTGGTGCGAATCGCAAACACTCGAGCAGCACTCAAGAATAGGTCGCACCAACATCCGGTATGTGGTCTCCTTTACAGATAAAACACACTATCCAAATATTCTCACAATAAACTCAAGTCGATCATTCACGTACCCTGCCACTCTCTCCCCATGCTAGTTCCATTTTACATCGCACTGCAGCATTATACCCAGATATTTAACCGACGTGACTGTCTAAAGCTAGACATCGCGAATACTGTCTCCGAAAATTGAAGGTTTGCTGTTCCTACTCATTTGCACTAACTAACACTTTTCTGCTCTTACAGCTAGCTCTCATTCATTACACTAACTAGAAACTTATGTGCCACCTGACACGATACGCTCTGTAGCAGTGGCCGCTGCTGGAAGGGCAACTGTAGTCCTTTCCGAAAGAGTTTAACCGTGGCGTGAGCTTTTAATGGAAGTGTTGAAGAGGATGGGACACGGCGCTCGTATTACACAGTGGGATGTTTCGAAATGCTTCGTTATGTTCCTAGAGGATGCCTCCTGTCGATGGTTCTGTATGCCATAGTCACTTAACCACTAGTTCCATCTCGTACAGAGTTATGGCGCTAACGGATCAGAACATGTTGATCTGATGCACAGCATATACAGACGACGTATCTTTCCAACATGACCTGGCATTCCTGAAGGAGTCACTCAAAATCCCCACGAAGGTGACTGGCACTCACGTCAGTAGCGGGAAGACTACCATACGTCCATTAGTGAGTGCTTTGGCGGAATTCCGGAAGTGACCTGGGCCAAGCAACAGACCTCACACCGTTCTCTGGGCAACTACTGGGACTCCGCAAGTGGCCGCATCGTACCTAGAAAGCGTGCGGACCTCCGGAATCGCATTAGGGCCACTTTCAGTCAGCACCTCCCTCAAGCTTTGGCAAATAGTATCCAGCTGTCACTCAGGTGATTGCTTCTCCGTAATGAAATATTTAAAGTACAATTCGCGGCACTCACTCTGCATCTCTTATGGGGCGGCCTTGGGGTCATTTTCCTCCGACATAAATGCACGATGCTCCTCATCAACCCAATGAGAAAAGAAATACGGTGTCAGGGAGCTTTACCTTCTTCGCAGTCACTCAAACTACTACGAGTGCAACGCCTCTAGCGCCACAGATACACGTCTCGACGATTCCTCCGGAATACAAGGACATTTACAAAAACGTCCTTGAATTGAGTTACGTGCGGGCCATTATATCGAGTGAACCACAGCATCTTATCAAGACAATATACACAATCTTGACAAAGGAAACCTCATTGAAGAAAGGCAACCAGAGTTGGATACGGTGCACTGTGGCGAAATATTCAGCAGACATTCCTGCCATCAAGAGTCCGCTCACAATGTTATGTGATAGTCAATGTGAAAAGCCCTACGAGCGAAAAACTGCACAGAATCAAGCTAACTGTAACAGTAGCCCACCACAAATGAGGAAACATTGAATCGGACGCGCATAGGTTTGTTTCCAGTACGGGAAACGATGAATTTCTTCATCCGCAGGCCGTTATCATTGACAGGACGAGCGGGTGCTGATCGAACGTTCGACAACTGATGACTATAGAGGCACCTACATTATTGATAACTTAGGTGACACATTCTCGGAATATTTGTCCCGTATTTAAGGGTAATATTTTCGGATTGCGCTCGATGACCATTCACTAGAAAACAAGTGGCATAATGTTGTACATCACGATTAATTATTCACCACACATGCTCTCCATCACAACAGTTAATGTATAAGAGACATCAGAAGGCATAGAACAGTCTGTTTCGTTGCTATAGTTTTTTTTAATGATACAAGTGTGTGAACAGCAACAGAAGTCGAAAAAATTTCGAAAAAAGCGTGGAAAAATATGAATATTTTCAAAAAAAAAGGAAAGCTACCTTTTACTCATTTGGAATATGAAACTTATTTCATGTCAATCAGCTACAGACGACTGCCTTTGTTTAATTAGAATATACGATATAGTAATATTCGTCCGTAACATCTACAAAAAGGCTTCCATTTCTTCTCAAGAGTGAAAAGAAAACCGCTTTATTCAACGAAGAGTAATAGATGCTTACATTTATTTCTTTTTCCTTTACTAAAGGAATTTCATTAAATTATGAAGTCGAAAGAACAACAATAACATTATACTTATTTCATGGTTTCGATGTTATTGTTTTATGGTGAGATCATAATTCGTGAATAAATCCTAAATCAACTTTTCTACGATTATTTTTGTCACAACCATTCTTCTGTAACCTGTAGAGCTGAAGGTAAGAAACTTCATGAACTGCATACTTGCTAGTACCTACTTTTCCCGCTTCTGTCAATTTTATTGACTTTATTGTGACACTAAATGATTTGTTAACTGGACTTTGTAATGCATCAACCAATGCTCGTACAATTACATACTTTCAAATTAGTCCCGTAACGCTACTTCCGTGTATCCTACTAATTTTTGACAATTTAGGATACTATATTTTATTGAATAAGACGTTTTTCGTAATGTTATCAAGCTATGCTGGAATTCATGTATCAGTACGGTGCATACTAAACAGCGCTTTTTCGTTTCTTTACTGAACACATCAGATAAATTTAAGATATAAATAAATCAGCGGCAGTACAGTCTCCCACATAATCTAAAACAGTCTCACAATGTTCGTATAGTATTCTGGCTTCACTCCTGTGGACAATATGTCGGAAGCACATCGTTCGATTGCTTGTTTTGCTGTGTCAAACGTACAGTGAAGCTGTGCAGCTCGGCATAATTACCATATCTTATCTGGCCGCAAGCATATTAAGTGGTCGAATAAAGCACCGAGATGTAACAGACGTATTGCATGCAATGGTATGACGGGACCCATGTCCTTTCCTTTCTTACATACACTCAACCAAGCAGGGTTGTACAGGGCTGAGACACTGGACTAGTATTTTGGAGCGTCGAAGTTGGAATGCCCGGCTGGTCATCCAATCTGAGACTTCCTGTGACTCCCCTAAACTGCTTAAGATAAATTCGAAAGGGCATTGCTGATTTCCTTCCATCTCCTCCAGGTTGCAATTACGTACTTCTAGTGAGGTCATTGCGAAGTCGTCGCGTCCGACCCTGACGAGACATTTTCCCCGTTCACTTTCCTGTCTGCGCTGCAAGGTGACAACGCGCTAGCCGGGGCGTACCTACATGTTTTTATCACTACTGCCTTGACTGTGTCGAATAATATGGTTTTCAATGTTACAGTAACTGCCGTATTTTTCTGAGATACCATACCAACACTGACAGGACTAGTACTACTGTTGCCACGACTAGATACACATACATGCATACACACTCGTACACAAAGATAATGTCTCCTTGCAAATCTATTTAGATACGTGAAACACTTTACAACAGACGTTTCTGTGCCAAGAAGATGTGTATCACACCTGTGCATAACATACGATAATAAGGATTTGATTGAATAGGATATTTCTTGAACGCAAGATTCTGCATAAGTTATTGAACTTTATCTTGTCCCAACTCTTGATATAGATATTATGCTACATACTTAATGCCATCAAAAAACCTGTTAGTCAGTGTTTAACTTAACTGCTGAGAATTAAAAAAATTAACATAGATAGCTGTATGTATAATGACCTAAAGGTCAATAACTTAAATAGAAAAAGAAACCTTAGTTAAATGATTAGGGGCATAAAGATTTACATTTAATCATTTAGTACCATTATCCTTTTCCGTGGCGATGGTTTTATAAGATTTATACGAAAATTTGAGTAAAGCTGGAATTTTTCTTAATGTTGTTGACTGTGCATAAGACCTCAGCACAGACGGTATACAGTGTTTTATTTATGTGTGAACCGCTTTTATTTACATACTCAGCAACAATCAAGTTGTATCAGCGATACGTTGAGATTTATTCAGCGGTGTTTGCAGGCGAATGTCGACGGTAAAATATTTATTCGAAACGTGAACTAAAAGCTGCTACAATATAACTATACTTATTGTTTACATTTCTTTTAAAGTAATTTACGTGTTCACAAGCAAAATCTTGCAAGAATATCGCTAGGACATTCAAAACGTAGCTTGTAACAGATTTGTACACAGTAAAACTTTTCTTGTAGTCTACATTCTGAAGATTAGTCAATCCGTTAGAATTCTCCTCGCCTCTGCATAACTGCATACAACTGATGTTCATTTAGAGCAACACTATCTATTCCAGGCTTACTTCCCTCTAAAATATTTGCTACTCCTGGATCCCTGAAAATGTGTCTTATCAATTGACCCCATAAGCGTATGTCCTCCCTCCCTCCAATATCCATCAGTGTCTCATCATTACTTACTCGATCTACCAATGTAATCTTCTCTATTTTCTTACTGCACCACATTTGAAAAGTTTCTATTATTTTCGTGTCTCACCTGGATGTCGTATACGCTCCTTCTCATTATAGTACACTCTAGAACAATACTTTAAGAAAGGACTCTGTGAAATTTGAATTTGCAACAGTTGTCCAGAAAGTAAGTTCCGATCGGTCGCGAAATGGACACCACAGTGAAAACCTGATGAAGCTTTGCACACACGTGTTGGGTAGTGTCTCTAGTATGACCGTCTATCGCATCAAGACTCTTTTCAGTTGTGAGCGGACTGCGAGCGAGTAAAGGTGCCTAGAACAACGATGTCTCCCGCCAAGTAGAAGGCCACGCTGAGAGGCTTCACCTTAATGAATGCAGCCCACCTAACACAACTGCAACGCACTTCCTTCTTCATGGCAATTCTCAGCCGCACTCTGCAGGGGCAGTGAAGACCATATGGTCAGTTGTGAAGGAAGTGTCTGGTCAGCAGCACAGGATCGATGATATAAAATAAGTTCACAGCAAAAATGTTTATGTTATTTATAAGAATTATCTCTCTGTCTAACAAAGGAACCACTTTTGGCTAAGCTTAGGTATCCGAGTAATGAGGGAATTAGTATATTTGATCAAAATGTACAAGGTATTAGAGATAAAATTAGTGAATTGCTTATAGATGTTGACTCTGAAATTATTGGTGTATCTGAACACTTCTTAAATAAGGAGATAATTTAGAGGCTTCCTTTTCCAGGATACAGGTTGGCTGGCAACTTTTCTAGGAGCTATTTGCTGTGTGGGGGATTAGCCATGTATGTGAAAAACGGCATCCTGTTTGAGTCAATTGATATTTCAAAATACTGCACTGAAAAGGTGTTTGAATGTTGTGCAGGTGTGGTTAAATTTAATGGAGCTAAACTTCTAACGGTTGTTATTTATAGATTCCCAGACTCCGATTTCACAACATTTTTGCTAAAGCTAGAGGAGGTTCTTGATTCACTTTATAGGAAATACAAAAAAGTTAGTTATATGTGGTGACTTCAATATTAATTGTATAAGTGATTGTGCAAAGAAAAGGATGCTGGTAGACCTCCTTAATTCATATAATCTTATGCAAACCGTATTCTTTCCAATGAGAGTACAAGGGAACAGTAGAACAAGCATAGACAACATTTTTGTTAATTCCTCATTACTAGAAGGGCATTCAGTCAGCAAAAAGATGAATTGCCTTTCCGATCATGATGGACAAATTTTAACTCTAAAAGATTTTTGTGCTGCACACATGTTAAATATAGTCATCAACTGTTTAGGAAAGCTGATCCAGTTGCTGTAGAGACCTTTGTAAACCTTATCAAGGAACAAGAGTGGCAAGATGTTTATAGCGCTGATACGGTAGACGATAAATATAATGCTTTTCTCAAGACTTTTCTCGTGTTCTTTGAAAGTTGCTTTCCATTAGAACGTTCAAAAGAGGGTACTAGCACCAACAGGCAGCCTGGGTGGCTGACTAGAGGGATAAGAATATCTTGTAGAATAAAGTGGCAATTATATCAAAACGTTAGAAACAGTCAAAATCTAAATGCAGCAGCCCATTACAAACAGTATTGTAAGGTGCTTAAAAATGTTATTAGGAAGGCAAAAAGTATGTGGTATGCAGATAGAATAGCTAGGTCTCAGGATAAAATTAAAACCATAGGGTTAGTCGTAAAGGAAGTGGCTGGTCTGCAGATACAGGTCGAGGATAGAGAATATGTGCGTAGTGGGAATGTCCGTGTTACCGATAAGTCGCATATATGTACAGTATTTAACAATCACTTTCCGAATATAGCAGGTGAACTAAATTGAAACCTAGCCTCAACAGGGAATCATATAGCGCTCTTAGAAAAAAGTGTTCCGAGACTGTTACCTGCAATGCTCCTCCATGATACTGACAAGAGGGAGATTGAGTTAATAATTAAATCACTAAAGACCAAGAACTCTCATGGATATGACGGGGTATCTAGCAGGATACTGAAGTATTGTTCTTTGTATGTTAGCCCAGTACTTAGCCATATCTGTAACTTTTCCTTTACGAGTTGTCGGTTTCCTGACCGTTTAAAGTACTCGGTAGTGAAGCCACTTTATAAAAAGGGAGACAGGGATAATGTTGACAATTTTAGACCTGTCTCTATGCCATCGATATTTGCTAAAGTTATCGAGAAGGTTGTATATACAAGGTTACTGGAGCATTTAAATTCACATAATTTGCTGTTAAATGTACAGTTTGGTTTTAGAAATGGTTTAACAACTGAAAATGCTATAATCTCTTTTCTCTGTGATGTTTTGGACGGATTAAATAAAAGGTTGCGAACGCTAGGTGTTTTCTTTGATTTAACGAAGGCCTTTGATTGTGTTGACCACAAAATATTACTGCAGAAGTTGGACCATTATGGAGTAAGGGGAGTAGCTTACAATTGGTTCGCCTCTTACTCTAAGAATAGAAAGCAGAAGGTAAGTCTCCGCAATACTGAGAATGGTAGTGATGTTCAGTCCCAATGGGGCACTATTAAGTGGGGCGTTCCCCAAGGGTCGGTGCTGGGGTCACTGTTGTTTCTTATTTATATAAATAATATGCCTTCTAGTGTTACAGGTGATTCAAAATATTTCTGTTTGCTGATGACACCAGCTTGGTAGTGAAGGATCTTTTGTGTAATATTGAAACAGTATCAAAAAATGTAGTTCATGAAATAAGTTCGTGGCTTGTGGAAAATAATTTGATGCTAAATCACAGTAAGACTCAGTTTTTACAGTTTCTAACTCACAATTCAACAAGAACCGATATTTTGATCAGACAGAATGGGTATATTATAAGCGAGACGGATCAGTTCAAGTTCCTAGGCGTTCGGATAGATAGTAAGCTCTTGTGGAACGCCCATGGCCATCATCTTGTTCAGAAACTAAATGCTGCTTAATTTACCATTAGAACAGTATCTGAAATAAGTGACAGTTCAACACGAAAAGTAGTCTACTTCGCATATTTTCAGGTCGTGTGGTATTATTTTTTGTGGTAATTCTTCTGATTCATAAAGGGTATTTTTGGCTCAAAAACGGGCTGTTCGAGCTATATGTGGTGTAAGTTCGAGAACCTCTTGTCGACCCCTATTCAATAGTCTGGGAATTCTGACATTGCCCTCAAAGTATATATTTTCTTTAATGTCGTTTGTTGTTATCAATATTAGCCTATTCCCAAGAGCTAGCAGCTTTCACTCAGTTAATACTAGGCAGAAATCAAATCTGCATGTGGAATGCACTTCCGTGACTCTTGTGCAGAAAGGAGTGTAGTATTCTGCTGCATCCATTTTCAATAAGCTACCACAAGAACTCAAAAATCTTAGCAGTAGCCCAAACTCTTTCAAGTCTAAACTGAAGAGTTTCCTCATGGCTCACTCCTTCTATTCTGTCGAGGAGCTCCTGGAAGAGCTAAAAAATTAAGCAAATTCCAGTGTTACATTGTTGATTTTCTTTATTTAAACTTACGACTTATCGCCTGAATATGTTTTTTATATTTCATTTTCTCTGTTTCTACTATCGTGTTATAATTTCATGTATTGACTCGTTCCATGACCATGGAGACTTCTCCTAAATTTGGTCCCACGGAACAATAAATAATTACACTCCTGGAAATGGAAAAAAGAACACATTGACACCGGTGTGTCAGACCTACCATACTTGCTCCGGACACTGCGAGAGGGCTGTACAAGCAATGATCACACGCACGGCACAGCGGACACACCAGGAACCGCGGTGTTGGCCGTCGAATGGCGCTAGCTGCGCAGCATTTGTGCACCGCCGCCGTCAGTGTCAGCCAGTTTGCCGTGGCATACGGAGCTCCATCGCAGTCTTTAACACTGGTAGCATGCCGCGACAGCGTGGACGTGAACCGTATGTGCAGTAGACGGACTTTGAGAGAGGGCGTATAGTGGGCATGCGGAAGGCCGGGTGGACGTACCGCCGAATTGCTCAACACGTGGGGCGTGCGGTCTCCACAGTACATCGATGTTGTCGCCAGTGGTCGGCGGAAGGTGCACGTGCCCGTCGACCTGGGACCGGACCGCAGCGACGCACGGATGCACGCCAAGACCGTAGGATCCTACGCAGTGCCGTAGGGGACCGCACCGCCACTTCCCAGCAAATTAGGGACACTGTTGCTCCTGGGGTATCGGCGAGGACCATTCGCAACCGTCTCCATGAAGCTGGGCTACGGTCCCGCACACCGTTAGGCCGTCTTCCGCTCACGCCCCAACATCGTGCAGCCCGCCTCCAGTGGTGTCGCGACAGGCGTGAATGGAGGGACGAATGGAGACGTGTCGTCTTCAGCGATGAGAGTCGCTTCTGCCTTGGTGCCAATGATGGTCGTATGCGTGTTTGGCGCCGTGCAGGTGAGCGCCACAATCAGGACTGCATACGACCGAGGCACACAGGGCCAACACCCGGCATCATGGTGTGGGGAGCGATCTCCTACACTGGCCGTACACCACTGGTGATCGTCAAGGGGACACTGAATAGTGCACGGTACATCCAAACCGTCATCGAACCCATCGTTCTACCATTCCTAGACCGGCAAGGGAACTTGCTGTTCCAACAGGACAATGCACGTCCGCATGTATCCCGTGCCACCCAACGTGCTCTAGAAGGTGTAAGTCAACTACCCTGGCCAGCAAGATCTCCGGATCTGTCCCCCATTGAGCATGTTTGGGACTGGATGAAGCGTCGTCTCACGCGGTCTGCACGTCCAGCACGAACGCTGGTCCAACTGAGGCGCCAGGTGGAAATGGCATGGCAAGCCGTTCCACAGGACTACATCCAGGATCTCTACGATCGTCTCCAAGGGAGAATAGCAGCCTGCATTGCTGCGAAAGGTGGATATACACTGTACTAGTGCCGACATTGTGCATGCTCTGTTGCCTGTGTCTATGTGCCTGTGGTTCTGTCAGTGTGATCATGTGATGTATCTGACCCCAGGAATGTGTCAATAAAGTTTCCCCTTCCTGGGACAATTAATTCACGGTGTTCTTATTTCAATTTCCAGGAGTGTACAATACCATAAAATATAATACAATCGGAAAGCGCAGGCGGCTGCTTTCTATGACGATGGTGTTGGAAGTTTGGTATAACGCTCCGACAAACGTCTAAATCGGAGCGGCGAGTTTGTAGAGAAATATCTGGATGTGTAGCTCTGGGAAATAAAATGTTTCTGATTTTTACTTTGGTTTTCATATACCGATCGATCGGAACTTACTTTCCGGACAACCCTCGTATACTCGATGTCGTGATATTCACCTGTTCGAAAATAGTCTTTTTGCTGTTGCCAATCGATATTTTACACCTTTTTCTTATGACAAAATAGTTAACTTCTTGGACTCTTTTCAACATTGCATTTCCTAGTCTACTTTCCTCAGTAACGATTGATTTAATTCCACTACTCTCCAATAGCCTTCTTTTACTTTTTTGATGTTCCTCTTGCGACGTCGTCTGAAATTGTCATATTTCAATCTAACGTATCGTCATAAGTTGACGGATGAACACAATTTCTCTTTTATACTGATGCGTTTCGTCTCCCCGAGTGAAGTTTCGCCGTGGCATCTGGAGAAATGCGTACAGAAATGACGATATCTGCCACTGCCTTTTAATTCATTACGTAGATGGATAGTTTGAAAACGACATTTTCTGTCACCAGAGATGTATAACGAGCCAGAGGAATCATTTGACTGTCACGTTTAGATCAATTAAATCACAAAGCAATATTAGTACTTATTAATACTGTCTTCAAGATGAAGGTTGCTTCGAACACCGCATTGCTTTATTTGACATCCCGTTATCGGGGATGGTACCCTCTCCTTTCACCTACCTTAGAACCGACTTCTGCAGTCTAAAGCTTAAAGTGCACTCTCATCCATGACACAACTAGGCATTTTCCACAGTAAAAAATCGAACCAGGGGTCAAAGAAGTAATAAGTGACATCCAGCGAAAGGACTGACTTCACACAGATATCTGTTTTCACATCAGCTTCTGTGTACTGCATTGCATCACTATCTTTTTAATCATAAATTTCTGCTGCTGACTTAGATGAAGGCATAGTAAATCACTTTCCTCAGATGATGCAGACTTTAAGCTTAAATTAAGATTCCACAATATTGCTCTGGTGAGGGAAAAATTAATCAATGCTAGTCGTAGGTAAAATCACCTTAAATACCTTAAACTCGATTACGAACAAGGCTTCAATGAGACTCGCGAAGTTCAGTTAGCTACGCTCTTGACAATAATATTCCAGGATTTCTGAAAGAGACATATGTTTTCCGTTACAGGTCTTTCATATCTGCAGAGCGGGTGTAGAATTGATGCACAGAATTGTTGCCTTAGACTGCTCACATATTATACTTGTCGCAACATTCTTTAATTCATTGTGAGGGTAAAGGTCGTGAATTACGTGGAACAAAATAGACTTCCTTACGGAGAGCAACACGGGTTGCGAAATTGTTGATCGTGTTAACCTCCAGCGGCTCTCTTTACGTGCGCCATACATAGAGGAAAGAAGGCTGATTTAGCATTCCTAGACTCTTGAAACCTTTCGTTTCAGTAGAAATTAATCACCATCTAAAGAAACGTTGCTAGATGATACCTAACAAGGTTTCCTACGAGAACGGAAATTCCTCGACAGACTGGATATTGTAGGTAATCCTGGAACAAGAATCCTCTATCGACATTGAAGCACTAGTTGGTAAGCCACAGTAAAGTGTAACCGGCTTCTAATAGTAATATATTCACATGTTAATAGACAACTAAAATTACAATTACAATATCAGGCATTTTACAGTCAAAGAAACTGTTTATAAGTAAATTCTCTTAATGCAGAGAAACACAAATAATCATATATTACATAATGTAGCCGTCATTACTTTCTGTGCTAGGAAAAAATAACAGGGAGATTTTCCATCGATGGAAGGCAATTTGATTATTGAATTATAACTACGACGGCTATTCGAAAAATTTGTGCCTATCAGACACGAAATGGATACCATGGTGAAAATCATAAACATTTTATTTACAATAGCTTGTTACTTCTTCTAGTTCTACATAGTCGCCGCTTCGACTTAGGCGTATGTCGTAGCGTTGTATCATCTTTCCACCTCCTCCGCCACAGAAGATTGCAGTCAGTGCTTTCTACCACTTCTCTACCCTAGTTAGCAGCTCGTTGTCTGTGCCAGAATATTTTCTTCATATCCAGCGGATCATGTGAGAAGAGATGAAATGCCGAGGGAGACAAGTTCAAGCTATATGCTGGGTGACCAAACACTTTCCATCGAAAACGCTGCAGAGCCATCTTCATTGCCCCTGTAGTGTGAGGCCGATAATTGTCACGAGCAAGGCAATGCATTATGGGAACGTTACGGGGGGGGGGGGGTTGCATCAAATTAGGCGAAACGTCTCGGCGGGAGACGCTATATACACTAGCTAGGCATCTTAACGTGCTCACCTGAGCGCTCAAACCTGAAAATAGCGACGTGACGCGATCGATAAGCACAATAGAGACACCGGCCAACACATTTGTTAAACCTTCTGTTCGCGACCTATCAGATTCTACCTTCCGAACAGACCTATATCTAGAGTTTGTAATGCGACACAAATATATCGGAGTAACGCTGTGTAAATATTTGAAATGGATGGTTACGTAGTTGAGTAGTACCCACGACAAACTGCTGAATAGAAGCAGCATACCGCCCAATTGCAGGGAATCTTGTTGTACCGGTCATACTTCAGAAATCCTCAAGCGTTCGGTTTCCATATCAGTCATAAGTAAGGGAGTACATTGTGCTTATACAAAGAAAGGTTGTGTGAATCGTCACATGTGTCTCCACTGCTGAGAGAGTAATAGAAATGAAACTTCCCGGCACATTCAAACTGTGTAATGGAGAGGAGAGTTTTGAGGTAAGAGGAGTACTGTCGAGAGAACATGCCCACGAATAGTAGAGAGATCCCAAGTTTCAGTACAGCCTCACATACTGTTTTAATCTGCTACAACATTTCATATCAGCGCACGCAATACTGCAGTGTGGAAATTAGTTGTTTAGTAGAAATGTTGCACCTTCTAAATAGTCTACACGGGTTTGCAGCTGGATGACGTTGTGCAAATTCCACAATATTTCCTCGGAGCCACTGTCCGTCACCTTCAGGTGGTTGAATCTTCCTGGTGCCTAGGTGCGACTGACGGTATTCGCTCGTCGACGTCCCAGTATATAGAATACGCCCACGAAGAATGTGCACCCGCGGAAATCACACATGCACAATGATCTGCCCAAAGTCGTAGAGCGGCCCTCTTGCACGTGCATTCCACACTATGTTTGCGGCAGTGCGGCCAGACGTCACTCATTTAAAAAACCATACTAGACCAATGTTATGACTGGACTGTTATCGAAAAAATCTTGATTTTCTCGTCTTGATTTAATAGCAGCCAAGCAGGGTTCCAGGCTGTGCTCAGCTGAAATCCCACATCCCTGTTGATGAGATTATCAGCTGTTCACACACGTATTGCTTCTTTAATGCGTTTCAAATCATGCATTGTCCTGTATACAGACAGTGTTTCGGAATTGTTGACTTTTCCGGTTGGCGTGCATGTCAAAAATGGTTCAAATGGCTCTGAGTACTATGGGACTTAACATCTATGGTCATCAGTCCCATAGAACTTAGAACTACTTAAACCTAACTAACCTAAGGACATCACACAACACCCAGTCATCACGAGGCAGAGAAAATCCCTGACCCCGCCGGGAATCGAAGCCGGGAACCCGGGCGTGGGAAGCGAGAACGCTACCGCACGACCACGAATTGCGAACCGTACATGTCAATGACGCTGATATTCATTGCAGCGTTCTTATACTGTGCGACACGTATGGCCTATATACGGACCCCCACGTGTACCAGGAATCTTGTACACACCACGTTTCCTCAAGCCACGATCATCCATAACCGAACTCAATAGGTTCCTGAGTTTGGTAGAAGGTAGAAAAACATACTTAGAGTCATATCTCCGACGACTCATCAGATTCTGGACGACATGGCACCAAAATACTGCAGAAAGGCCAAAGTCATGGGTGTATTAGTATCTTCAATTCGCTCCTTGGATAGAACTCGCTTGGGTCTGAATGAATTACGTGTGTGTCTCTCATACAAACCGTTTTGTCGAACACTGTCTTCAAGTGTTGTATTTCGCTCGACAGACTATCAGGATCAGATACCACAAGTGCTCCGTGAACTGACGTAAGTAATTAACTACGGGATTGTGCAGGATGATAGCAACTTGTGGCCGGCAGATAGAGATCTGTATGAGTTGGCCTGCTGTATATGCTGCGTCCCAAGGTTAAATCTGCTTCCCTTCGTACGAAAACATCAAGAAAAGATATAGTACCATCATTCTCCACTTCCATTGTGAAATTTATAATCGGGTGGAGCGAATTTAGATGCTGAAGAAACGTAGGTAGAGTATCAAGTTCCTGCGGCTACTATGAGTTAACGAGAATTTCGTTCTCATATAAGTATATGGTTAAAAGAGTCAGCCTTCAGGAATTGTTAAACAAACCCTGTCGTTCAAGACCATGCAGAGATGGGGAAATGTACAGGCATCTATTGTTCTGAATGAGGTCTAGGTGCTGCAGTGTGGGAGTGAGACAGACGAGAACCTATGTCATAGGGATACCCCGTAGAAGCAATTTGTGGCCAAGGAGATGTAGCAGTGTTAAATATGGCGCACCTAAGATCAACCATAAACGGAAACATTTATGAAAACAATTTAATTATGTAGTAATTCAGGGCATGAAGCCACGGTAATTTTAATCTAGTACCCTTCATACATTTTCATGGCGATCCCAATAAAACTGGAATATTGATCATATCTATAATAGTTTATAATTTACCGTTAAAGTGAAGTCAACCAGTTTTGTAAGAAAGACGTGAATGTTAAAATCTGAACGTTTTGGTCGGTCTTAAAGATCCACATATCATATAGAAGGGCATAATTAAAATGACAAATGTTGTAAATATCAACTATGTAACTTTATTTGTCTAAAAGAATAGTTAATTTTAAATTATCAGTACTTTCAGTTAAGCATCAGATCTTCATATCCACCACATGAAACACATCGAACGATGACAGCATGACCCCTTATTGAATCATTAGGTAGTAGACTATTTCTTGCAAAATTTAGTGCATAATAGTTAATCTAAAATAATGTAGAATAAGCTGTAGCCAATCAGAAGGACGGCTTCAGGAAAGGGAACTGCCCTAGTCAGTTGAGCGACGGTGATCGGCACGGGGGTGACTCGGCCGGGGAAGGGCAGAGGGACAGTCCTGGTCTAGACTCCAAAGGGTACACTGCTGGTGGAGATGTGAAAGCGGACGGTCGGTCTTTAGGTAGCTAGGAAGTGAAACGACTTAGAGAATTTCGCGTTGTGTGTTAAACCGGGACTTAGTCTCTGAGCAGTGAGCAGCCGCGTGTCTGTTGTAAGCTCAAACTTTTCATGTTGCTAGCAAGTTAGAGGATTGGACTTGTATTTCGCGAAGAGACTGTAACTGACGGAACTGTGTCAAATGGTTATGCACTCGAGTGTAATTGTAACTCTAGATACGACCACTTTCGCTATTAGTTTGCTTTCTGAATGAACATTATTCTAACCAAATCGTAACTGTGTGGCCATCATATTTTATGGGTCGTTAATTTAGTTGTCAATATTAGTTACCAATATTATTATTACTGTTATTAAATTTGTATTTCACAAACTTTCCATCAGCCAGACAATTTAACCAAAGGGTTGGTTCAAATGGCTCTGAGCGCTATGGGATTTAACTGCTGCGGTCATCAGTCCACTAGAATTTAGAACTACTTAAACCTAACTAACCTAAGGACATCACGCACATCCATGCCCGAGGCAGGATTCGAACCTGCGACCGTAGCGGTCGCGCGATTCCAGACTGTAGCGCCTAGAACCGCTCGGCCACTCCAGCCGGCTTAACCAAAGGGTCACAAGTCTCTAATTTAGGGCGTGTAATGCGACACGTCCGGTTCAACCCCTATACGAGTTTGGGCCAAGACATTTGGACGAAGAGGAACCGCATGTGCGCCTGAAAATCTATGGCATACTATCTCACACCACACCACAAAATTATCACCCATACATACATCGTACAGATGTGAATATTATTACTGTGCTGCGTCACCTCCCTATTGACACACACATTATATAGTTCTTCTTTCTGCGATGC
Organism: Schistocerca serialis cubense; assembly: GCF_023864345.2. Taxonomy (NCBI): domain Eukaryota; kingdom Metazoa; phylum Arthropoda; class Insecta; order Orthoptera; family Acrididae; genus Schistocerca; species Schistocerca serialis. The sequence continues at coordinate 17,833,246 of NC_064646.1, forward strand.
GGCAGTAGAGTGTATGGCGTCCTTCAGTTATACTGCTCAGATTTCGGCCTAAGCAACAAGTACCGGTATGCGGAAACGCGGGAACTGACTCCGTACCGGGAAGCGGGGAAGGTGGAAAGTGAAGCACACAATGGCAACAAATGCACACTTCCCCTCCGGCCTTTGAATTGTGGCAATGAATCAGCATTCTGAGGCCAGTACAAGCGGCCGAATGAGTATAAAAGGGTAGATGTCTCCAGAGGAAGGCACACACCGTGATCCAACACGTTCCTAGCCGACACACAATTTCAGCAAGCCAATATGAAAGCCGTAAGTATGCGATGGTTTGTTGTTACTAACCTTCAGCTGAAGGATTCCCTCTGCTTTTTTTCTACATATTTAGTACTTCTGATCGCATTTCGCCCTTTTTTTACATTTATATACACATCATTTATCTGGGCATTCACAAAGTGTGGGAGCTCCAACATTAGGCGCGTAATGGGGATTCCTAGGAACATAGCTGCCTAATAGGGGAAGGAAGCTAGTGTGTACTTCATGTGCATACCGGGGGGAGTCATTCCGGATGCGGAAAGGCTGATTCCGCATGCCATGAAGAGTACAGGGAGCAGCCAACTGCAGGTGGTGGCTCGTTACCAATGACGTATGTCGCTTTGGATCGGAGGAGATTCTCTCTGGTTCTGGGCGGCTAGCAGAAATGGTAAGGACTGCCAGTCTTGCTTGCGAGATTAAGGCGGATCTCACCGATCTGCAGTATCGTCGATAGAACCGACTGTGGTCCTTCGGTGCACAGCTGAGTGGAGGGTCTGAATCAGAGGCTCAGGCGGTTATGTGACCGTGTAGGCAGCTGATTCCTAGACTTGCGCCGTCGGGTGGTGGGTTTCCAGGTTCCGCTTAATAGGTCAGGAGTCCACTACACACAGGAAGCGGCTACATGGGTAGCGGGGACTTTATGGAAGGGACTGGGTGGTTGTTTAAGTTAGAGGGCCTCAGGGAACCACAGAAAGGGCGTCCATCTCAAAGTGGGCAGGTAAAAGACAGTACGTTAGTTGTAGAAACGATCGGTATTGTAATTGTAAATTGTCGTAGCTGTGTTGGGAAAGAACCAGAGCTCCACGCCCTAATAGAAAGCACTGAAGTTCAAATAGTTATAGGTACAGAAAGCCTCGCTAAAGCCGGAAATAAACTCAGCAGAAATTTTTTTTATAACAATCTAACAGTGTACAGAAAGGATAGATTAAATGCAATTTGTGGCGGAGTATTTATTGCTGTCAGAAGATGTTCTCCTTGTAGTGACATAGTATGGGTTGAGGTTATACTTGACAATCGGAATAAACTATTAACTGGGTTGTTTTACCGACCCTCCGACTCAGAAGCTATAGTTGCTAAACAGTTCAGAGAAAACTTGAGTCTCATTTCAAATAGGTACACCACTCTTACAATTATAGTTGGAGGTGACTTTAATCTACCCTCGATATGCTGGAAAAATTAAACATTTAAAGCCGGCGGCAGGCATAAAACCTCATCCAAAATTGTACTGAATGCTTTCTCATAAAATTATTTTGAACAATTAGTTCATGAGCCCACTCGAAGCGAAAATGAATGCGAAAGCATATTTGACTTCTTAGCAACAAATAATCCTGCACAAATAGTGGATATCGTGACGAAATGGATACGTTAAAGTTAGATATAGTGGGAATTGGTGAAGTTCGGTGGCAGGAGGAGCAAGACTTCTGGTCAGGTGAATACAGGGTTATAAGTACAAAATCAAATAGGGGTAATGCAGGAGTAGGTTTAATAATGAATAAAAAAATAGGAGTGCGGGTAAGCTACTACAGACAGCATAGTGAACGTATTATAGTGGCCAAGATAGACACGAAGCCCATGCCTACTACAGTAGTACAAGTTCATATGCCAACTAGCTCTGCAGATGACGAAGAAATTGATGAAATGTATGATGAGATTAAAGAAATTATACAGGTAGTGAAGGGAGGCGAAAATTTAATAGTCATGGGTGACTGGAATTCGACAGTAGGAAAAGGGAGAGAAGGAAACATAGTAGGTGAATATGGATTGGAGCTAAGAAATGAAAGAGGAAGCCGTCTGGTAAAATTTTGCACAGAGCATAACTTAATCATAGCTAACACTTGGTTCAAGAACCATAAAAGAAGGTTGTATACATGGAAGAATCCTGGAGATACTAAAAGGTATCAGATAGATTATATAATGGTAAGACTGAGATTTCGGAACCAGGTTTTAAATTGTAGGACATTTCCAGGGGCAGATGTGTACTCTCTCCTCAATCTATTGGTTATGACCTGTAGATTAAAACTGAAAAATTGCAAAAAGGTGGTAATTTAAGGAGATGGGACCTGGATAAACTGACTAGACCAGAGGTTGTACAGAGTTTCAGGGACAGCATAAGGGAACAATTGACAGTAATGGGGGAAAGAAATACAGTAGAAGAAGAATGGGTAGCTTTGAGGAATGAAATAGTGAAGGAAGCAGAGGACCAAGTAGGCAAAAACACGAGGGCTAGTACAAATCCTTGGGTAACAGAAGAGATACTGAATTTAATTGATGAAAGGAGAAAATACAAAAATGCAGTAAATGAAGCAGGCAAAAAGGAATACAAACGTCTCAAAAAAGAAATCGACAGGAAGTGCAAAATGGCTAAGCAGGGATGGGTAGAGGACAAATGTAAGGATGTAGAGGCGCATATCACTAGGGGTAAGATAGATACAGCCTACAGGAAAAATTAAAGAGACATTTGGAGAAAAGAGAGCCACTTGTATGAATATCAAGAGCTCAGATGGAAACCCAGTTCTAAGCAAAGAAGGGAAAGCAGAAAGATGGAAGGAGTATAAAGAGGGTCTATACAAGGGCGATGTACTTGAGGACAATATTATGGAAATGGAAGAGGATGTGGATGAAGATGAAATGGGAGATACGATACTGCGTGAAGAGTTTGACAGAGTACTGAAAGACCTGAGTCGAAACAAGGCCCCGGGAGTAGACAACATTCCATTAGAACTACTGACGCCCTTGGGAGAGCCAGTCCTGACAAAACTCTACCATCTGGTGAGCAAGATGTACGAGACAGGCGAAATACCCTCAGACTTCAAGAAGAATATAATAATTCTAATCCCAAAGAAAGCAGTTGTTGAAAGATGTGAAAATTACCGAACTATCAGTTTAATAAGCCACAGCTGCAAAATACTAACGCGAATTATTTACAGACGAATGGGAAAACTGGTGAAGCCGACGTCGGGGAAGATCAGTTTGGATTCCTTTGAAATGTTGGAACACGTGAGGCAATACTGACCTTACGACTTATCTTAGAAGAAAGATTAAGGAAAGGCAAACCTACGTTTCTAACATTTGTAGACATAGAGAAAGCTTTTGACAGTGTTGACTGGAATACTCTCTTTCAAATTCTAAAGGTGGCAGGGGTAAAATACAGGGAGCGAAAGGCTACTTACAATTTGTCAGAAACCAGATGGCAGTTATAAGAGTCAAGGGGCATGAAAGGGAAGCAGTGGTTGGGAAGGGATTGAGATGTTATTCAATCTCTATATTGAGCAAGCAGTGAAGGAAACAAAAGAAAAATTCGGAGTAGGTATTAAAATCCAGGGAGAAGAAATAAAAACTTTGAGGTTCGCCGATGACATTGTAATTCTGTCAGAGACAGCAAAGGACTTGGAAGAGCAGTTGAACGGAATGGACAGTGTCTTGAAAGGAGGATATAAGATAAACATCAACAAAAGTAAAACGAGGATAATGGAATGTAGTCGAATTAAGTCGGGTGATGCTGAGGGAATTAGATTACGAAATGAGACACTTAAAGTAGTAAAGGAGGTTTGCTATTTGGGGAGCAAAATAACTTATGAAGGTCGAAGTAGAGAGGATATAAAATGTAGACTGGCAATGGCAAGGATAGCGTTTCTGAAGAAGAGAAATTTGTTAACATCCAGTATTGATTTAAGTGTCAGGAAGTCATTTCTGAAAGTATTTGTATGGAGTGTAGCCATGTATGGAAGTGAAACATGGACAATAAATAGTTTGGACAAGAAGAGAATAGAGGCTTTCGAAATGTTGTGCTACAAAAGAATGTTGAAGAGTAGGTGGGTAGATCACGTAACTAATGAGGAGGTATTGAATAGAATTGGGGAGAAGAGATGTTTGTGGCACAACTTGACTAGATGAAGGGACCGGTTGTTAGAACATGTTCTGATGTTCTGAGGCATCAAGGGATCACAAATTTAGCATTGGAGGGCAGCGTGGAGGGTAAAAATCGTAGAGGGAGACCAAGAGATGAAAACAATAAGCAGATTCAGAAGGATGTAGGTTGCAGTAGGTATTGGGAGATGAAAGAACTTGCACAGGATAGATTAGCATGGAGAGCTGCATCAAACCAGACTCAGGACTGAAAACCACAACAACAACAACTTCAATGTGAGATGCTTTCAATAATTCCCACAACGAATCTCTGTCTCGAAATTTGGCAGAAAACCCAAAGAGATTCTGGTCATACATAAAGCACACCTGTGGCAAGACGCAATCAATATCATCACTGCGCGATAACAACCTTGAAGTCACCGACGCCAGTGCCACTAAGGCAGAGTTATTAAACACGATTTTCCGAAACTCTTTCACCAAAAAAAACTAAGTAAATATTCCTGAATTCCAGTGAAGAACATCTGCCATGTTCTGACTGAAGACAGTTCTGCTCCAGTCAATGAGATTCAAGGTCGAAGATCTGTCTGGAGACGTTCCGGACAGCGGTGGAGTAGCAACTTGACTGTCGCCTGCTACGCGGCCCTAAAACCAGAGCTAATGGTGTGGCGTAGCATTCCTTTTGGTAGCAGGACCCCTTTGGGTGTCATCCGCAGCACCCTTAGAGCACAACTTTACGTCCCCGGTATCCTGCTCCTCTCTTTGTTAGCCCTCGAGGGCACCGAACCTGAGCTTATTTTTCAGCAAGATAATGCCCACCCGCACTCATCGAGAGTTTCTAATGCTTCTTTTCTTGCTTGCCAAACCCGACCTTCGCCAGGAAGGCCACAGATTTCATCCCCAGTTGAGAAAGTTACAAGTATTAAGGGTAGACCCTCCAACTGGCTTGAGGTTTTGACGACCTAACCCGCTAACTGGACAGAATTAGGGCACGATATCCTTTAGGAGGACATCCAAAAACTGTATCAATAAGTGCCAAGCCAGAGGTCGACCATAGCGTAGTCGACTGCTCAACTTCTGTAGTTTTTTCTCTTGAAGCAATCATTTTTTTTTTCTGAAATGGTAATCATTTGTTTGTCTCTACGTGTACATAACATCTTCCAATTTCCGCCTGATTTGGATAATAGCTTCCAGTTGATCCTTCTCTTTTTTCCATAGGGTGTACGAATTTAGGATAGACGGGGAAGTATGCGAAGATTTATTCATATTATTTACTAAAAATTCTGACAAAGAGTATAAAAGCAAATACAAACTAAAACAGAAAAAGTTAAATAACGCAACCTAAGCAACAATAGACTCCTTGGGGTACATTCTCGCAGCACAGGCCACAACTGGTAAGAATTACTGTGCGGCTCACAGTTATAGTAAAATGGTTCAAATGGCTCTGAGCACTATGGGACTTCACATCTTAGGTCATCAGTCCCCTAGAACTTAGAACTACTTAAACCTAACTAACCTAAGGACATCACACACATCCATGCCCGCAACAGGATTCGAATCTGCGATCGTAGCGGTCGCGCGGTTTCAGACTGAAGCGCTTAGAACCGCTCGGCCACTGCGGCTGGCGCAGTTATAGACGTCCACAGTTCTAATCTGACAAAAACCTTAAGAAATTTGTGTATTTATTCTTATCGCTAATATCGGAACGGACCCAGTCTTCCTCCTAGAGATGGTGCAGTACTAGACAAGCATCAGCAAGTATCGCATTCCATCTGTGAAAGCAAGTGAATGGGACAGAACACCTAGTGCAATTCACCGTTACTTTTGCCACATACTTTAAACGATTTGTGTTGCATACACACCTCATACAGATTGTGCAGATAAGATAGGCAGCAGTTAACAAGAATTACATCACTATATATAATTATAATACACCGTCTTTGAATAAAAATGAAAGGTACTAAATATGTAGTACATCTGCAGCTATACTGCGAAACCACCTTATCGTGTGTGGCAGAAGGTTCTTTCTGAACTAGCCTCACTTCTGCCTTTCCCCGTTCCAGCCACATACACTTGTGCTGGAAGAACGACTGTCGGTAGGCCTCCATGTGGAACTATAATAGAAGGCTATACAGTGATGTAGCAAGCCTCTCCTGCAGCGTCTGCCACTGGAGTTCGCTGGAATCTCCATGCGCTTATTAAATAAAACTGTAACGCAAAGTGGTGCTCTTTTTTTGATCTGCTTTTAGGAAAGACGCCTGAGACATTGCAGAGTACGAGTTCTGTGACACCCAGTGCATACTGCAATTACACTGAAGTGCAAAAGGAACTGGTATAGGCACGCGTATTCAAATACAGATATATGCTAACAGCCAGAATACGGCGCTGCGGTCGGCAACGCCTGTATAAGACAACAAGTGGCTGGCGCAGTTGTTAGATCGGTTACTGCTGCTACAATGGCGGGTTATTGAGATTTGAGCATGTCTGAGCGTGGTGTTATAATCGGCGCACGAGTGTTGGGGCAGAGCATCTCCGAGGTAGCGATAAACTGGGGATTTGCCGGTACGACCATTTCACTAGTGCACCGCGAATATCAGGAAACCGGTAAAACATCAAATCTCCGACATAGCTGCGGCCGGAAAAACACTCTGCAAGCACAGGGCCAATGACGACTGAAGAGAATCGCTCAACGTGACTGAAGGGCAACCCTTCCGCAAATTGCTGCAGATTTGAATGCTGGGCCATCAATAAGTGTCAGCGCGCGAACCATTCAACGGAGCATCTCCGATTTGGGCATTCGGAGCCGAAAGCCCACTCGCGTACCTTTGATGACCGCACGACAGAGAGCTGTACGCATCGCCTAGGCCAATCAACACTTCCTTTCGACTGTTGATGACTGGAAACATATTGCCTGGTTGGACGAGTCTCGTTTCAGATTGTATCGTGCGGATGAATGTATACTTCTGTGGAGACAACCTCATGAATCTGTGGACCCTGCATGTCAGCAGGGACCTGTTAAAGCTGGTGGAGTGTCTATAATGGTGTGGGGCTTGTGCAGTTGGAGTGATATGGGATCCCTGACACGTCTAGATACAATTCTGACATGTGACACGTAGGTAAGCATCCTGCCTGACCACCTGCAACCATTCATGTCCACTGTGCGTTCCGACGGACTTGGCCAATTCCAGCAGGCCAATGCGACACCTCACATGTCCAGAATTACTACAGATTGGCTCGAGGGACACTCCTCTGAGTTGAAACACCTCGGTTGTCAACCAGACTCCCCAGACACGAACATATTTTTGTTGCCTTGCAACGTGCTGTTCAGAAGAGATCTGCAACCCCTCGTTGTCTTATGGATTTACAGGCACCCCTGCAGAATTTATGGTGTCGGTTCCCTCCAGCGTTACTTCAGACGTTAGTCGAGTCCATGCCACGTCGTATTGTGGCCCTTCTGTGTGCTCGCGGGGGCTCTACGTGATGTTAGATAGATTTACCCGTTTCTTTGGCTCTTGGAGTATATTTCTGAAACGCAAAACGTGGTTAGAAGAAAGTGAACATTAGTACGGTGTCCCAGAACGTCCAAAAGCTAGTGTGATAAGCTTTTATTCTCAGAGATTTAGATTCGGTCATGAGGCTGAATTCAGGTCATAGGTTAGCACTACATCAAGTTAAAGGAATATGTTTCTTGGGGTCGCTAAAGTAACTGTTTTCAGTTCAAAGTCTTACATATAAACACTCGCAAAATATGGTGCAAATGAAAACGTTTAAATAATTGTATTTTACTTGATAGGGTGTTAATCCTTGATTTAAAGATGATTTCTTCACTTAAACGGATTGCTGGAGAATATACACTCATTAGGAAAGCCATTGATGGTTGCATTATGCGTTTCTTTAAATGCATTGTAGCTTAGAGATATTGTTCATGAGAAAAAACCAGACACAGTTAGAATTTTCACTGAGTGGTATTCCTACATGGTGGAAGGCTATGTGAACGTAGATTCACACTTGATGGAATGCTCTGGTAGGGAACGATAGGCCAGTAATTTCCACTATGCATTTCAAATGAAAGGATTCACTGAGGCAGTCAATAGAACCGTACCAGACCGACGGGACCTTAGAGTCAAGATGTCTCGGGAAGAGAGCTTTGGCATTGCCGTCATCGTCTTTTAAAATTATAAATTACCTTAGTTTATCTGCACTCTCTCAACTCAACAGCTGTGAACTTTTTGTTTTTGCACCTTCTTAGACTGTATTCGATTCTCTTGCTTTGCTTTTTGTGATACGCACAGAAGGCCCATGAAAGCTTCGATATTTTTTTCTATTGAGTGTTCTTGCACAAGGGACGCCACATAGCTGAGAGTGAAAACTAATTTATGTTTTGCTACGCTTGGACAGAATATGCATTGTCTACAAATAAGGACGTAAATGAATGAACCAATTTCCATGAAATAACTTTTTCAACTGTGGAAAATTTTGTCTCTCTTGAAGGAGAAAATTACATTTGTATTTTATGTCATTTGTTATTTAGAAATAAGTAACTAAATACAACGAATAGCACTATATATATATATACATATATATATATATATATATATATATATATATATATATATATATATATATATATATTGCTGATCATACTTTATGACGTTTTCATTTGCAGTAATAAAATTTATCACTGGAAATTCCTTAATTCTGATATTATAGTACGACTTTTAGTGTCGCAGATAGTATATCATAACGTTACTTTGACCTCTCCAATAATTGTGGTAAGGTGAAGTGACTTTGAGCTCACATTGCGTCTAGTACGGCCAGACCAAATTCTGACCGTCACCCCACCCAGCGTTCCGTCCCTTCTTCACTGATATCTGGTGTGAGTCGGCTTTTAGCCTGTACTTGTTGTTCCGCAGGTGCTCGCCGTGGTGATCCTGGGCGCGGCAGCCGCCGCCTTTGCTACTGCAGTGCCTACCAATCCCAGCACCGGGCAGCATCGCCACCAAGACCAGCCTAACGAGAGACGCGATATCGGAGTGGGGGATGTGAACTTCGGCGGTGAGAGCTTCAACCCCAACGTCAATGTAAATAACAAGCATTATCCTTCACCAGGTGCATCGAGCGACTCTGGAGTGGGTAGGGTGAACTTCGGCGTTGGCAGCTTCAACCCCAACGTCAATGTAAACAACACTGCCTACCCCCCTGTTCACGTACCCATCGGAACCTACCACCCTCTGCCCTGTAACAAGCAGCGAACTCCCGTCTGTCAATAAACTCAGCTATATCTAATGCCGTGACGTCGACCCCTGTGCTGTTGTTCCCTCTGCTTACAGTAGTAAGTTCACATATCCTTGTATAATATATTCCGGATTTACCTATCTGCAGGCATGTATGTACTTTGTGTGAATAAAATTGTGTCTGTGCCTTTACAGTGAATGAGTTTTCATTGAATTCGTGTTTAATATGACATCCATTATTTTTATCGACTTTTTGCAGAACCACGTAATCTGATCTTAATAGAGGAGTAACACTCAATGCTCCACCAACACAGCCATGAAAAACCATCACCAGTCTTGCTTTGCACGACCAGACTGGGAAAAACGGCAAACACAATCAATGCGCTTGTATACTTGTATATAGTACTCACAGCCACATGTAGGTACATAAACAGGGAGAGAGACAGAGAGAAGAAAGGTAAGAGGTGCAAAAATCAGAGAATGAGAGTTGCAGAACAAGAAAAGAATGGATAACGCAAAGCGAGAGAGAGGGAGGTAAGAAAGAAAGATAGACAGTGGAGCGGTCAAATGACAGCGCTGGCCAGAGTGAGAGAGAAAAATAGTTTGAGGTAGATTCACAGGGTTACATCGATATGGAACGAAAAACATGAAGAAACAGAAGGGAGAAGTGGTTAGTGGGAGGGTGGGAAATGGATCGGGAAGGAGAGTAACAAGTAGGAGGGAACAGAGACAGAGAGAAAAATACAAGGAGAATGTAAGGCATTGCGTCTTTGTACAGACATTCAAAGATCGTAAACTAAGAGACTGGTGGGCCAAGTTTATCCCTCCCACAGAAATCACCAAATTCACATGAGCGTCATCGTTTACTTGTAATCATCTCGATGTACATACCTTCCAATACACTGAATATTTCAGCACCTCGAGAAATACTTTGGAATTCAGTGCTATGTTTCATTTTAGGTTTTATATGGTAATAAAACAACTGCTCAGACATCAATGTCATGTATTATGTGTGAATCGAACGATAGTGCGGTTTTAAGCTGACTATCCTTGGTAAGATATTTAAAACAATAGCTTATCGTCATATACTACTGACGGCGGAGTTCCAGAGGTGGGGGGTGGGGGTGATCAGTTGAATGGAAACTGAAAGTTATAAATTTATTTGGCGGGAAATCGCACCAGATTTTATCGCAAAATGTTAAGCACACACGTACAAGAAGCTATTAATCCAAAGATCAACATATAACCTGTTTTTCTTTAAATCACTTAAAAAATTCAATATTATAACAGGAGCTGCAGAAAGCGATTTAACCTACAGTTACAAATATTTCTCTTTTTAGTCAAAATATCATTAGCTAACCATTTTTAAATTCCTGATGAAAATTCAGAAACCAGGAATCAGAATACAATGCAGTTTATAGACCATCAACATTTGGCAACACTGCGCCGAAGGCGACTTATTGCATTTAGAAAAAAGTACACTTACAAAATTTTATTCAACTTACGTTCACAATATCGAAACAATTTATTTAACAAACACACAAGAACATTAAAGGAAAACGCAAGGATTGATGAACTAAAAGCTAATAATTAAATAGTAGTCTTTGTCATTCAATTATAATTGTGCAAGGGATCCGACTTGATGTTTATTAAATTTAAAATTCAACTAAATGGGTCGAGAACTGTTCGACATCTTCTTATACGTAAATTAAATATGTAGTCTATGTATTTTCGAACTGAACTGGTCAAGAACTTTTCCTGATTTTTACTGATAACTTTTTTACATCCTTTGCCCGTCTTAACGTTCATTAGAGTACGGTGCACAAATCTGAAATGAATCAGTTAAGTACTTTTGGAGATTTTTGGAAACAATGATAAACAACAACTTGTGTTATATAGTAGTATGGGTTACTCATCAATGACGTACAATAGATAAAACATGAATCTGCACAACACACAGAGGACACGTGACACACCAGTACAATAAGACAATTGACTTCATAACATTAGACGTGCTTCAAGCGGATTTAAAAAACTTAAAGATCTTATTAAGTGTGAGGGCACTCTGTGAATTGATATTTATTCAACGAATGCTGGCGATTTTATGAAGTCCTTGGTGACTGGAAGACCACAGAGGTATGCAATGTGACAGCTGAGAAACTAGGACTTAGAAACACTTCCACATTCAGTAGTGCAGTATTTAGTACCTAGCTCCATGTATATTTCATTCATCACTAAACACATAAGGGATGTTGTAATCAGAGATACAAGAAATCAATACAAGAATTCATTGAATTTCACCGCTGAAAGATCTCAGTTGACAGTTGGTGCTACTTAGCATCTGACCAATTAATTATTGGTCCACGACTTCCCACACGTTTCACACACAAAACAAATATAAAGTTAACGTTCCAAGTTAGTAACCACACTTCACTGTGAAAGCACTCGCATACGAGCCGAATCCTGTTTCCCTAGGCATGGTACCAACTAGAAACACATAAGGTGTCCGACCGGTGGCCCAAACAGAAGGCAAATATTATAAATAGTACTTCAAGCGGTGAACATACAAAGAAAACCAAGAACCACCAATCACAAATCACACGTCAATGCGGAAACACTGGCAAGCCATCGAAAATCACTGTCTGAAAACGTGATACCAAATTAACTAGACGCACATACTCTACTAAACCGACTGCGAAACCACGCAGAAGTCAGCTTGGCAGTACGTACAAGAGGAAGCAAACACTAACGACAACTCATTGCATACAACAACTCTAGCCGAAGTGGGCAACCTTACCAACGGAGAACTACTCATTCCGCTTCTTACAAGCGAAACTCCCCATCTCAACCCACTTCAAGTTTAGTGGTAACATGGCCCAGTGAACAGCACGTCATGAACTGAACACAGATAAAGCGTTAAAACAGGAAGAAGGTGTACTGAACTGTGAAAAACAGCAAAACAGAAACATTGAACGGTCCAAGGACAGCCTGAAAAATGAGCTGTGTGTTGGGTAAGTGGTCACCGTGTTGGACTACCCAGTGGACCAGCCGTGTTTCAAAACTTCCACGTGCCGTTAATGGGTGTGAACTTTTTTCTTTCACAAGGTTATGAACTGTCCGTCCGGTCATTAAAATGTTTGTTCTCTTTCTGTAGTTTGGCCGTTGTCATACTGTACATTTGCTATAGAAAAGGAGTCATGTGGTAGGCATACGTTACTGTCGCATGTAAATGTCATGACTAGTGAGAACAGGCGAGATACCACATTGTCGTCTCACAGAAATGAAAACAACATATAAATGGATGTAACCTACGTTACAACAAAGGAATTCATGAGTCAAGACTTCCAAAACGGAACACAGTTTCAAAAACGTTATAATATATATTTTGACAGAGCACGGAGAAGCTGACTGATTGTGAAAGAGTTACGTTCATTAGTTGCAGCTTATGTGATAAGCTATCACGTTTTCATCATTTCCTTGGGAGTTATCACAGGCACATTCATAAGAACACCCTTATCGGGCAAGAAGTGAGAAAATCTCACTCACATACCAGTCGTTCAAATTAGGTGCGTCCGTAAGAGATTCCTATCATATGGCATATGTGCTGTCACTAATGCCGTTTATAAAACACCAGAATTGTTTTCCGTTGGAGGATTCGGTTGAGTTGTGAACTTGTCATGAAATGTTTACGGTTTCCATTCGAAAGCCACTTCCTTTCGGCTGCTAATGGGGTAGTTGTGCACAATCAACCGTCATTGTAGGTCTCCACCTTACACCTGGCTTTTGTAAACGGATCTTACACCACGACGCAGACACTATTTTGAATAAAGCGAAAAAAAAAATTGGCACGCGAAAGGTTTTATCGCTACTCGCACACTTGGGTCCCCTACACCGTAACCACTTAACCACGACTCCATCGCTGTTACAGGCTGCTCTACATTTGCACTTCTTCTCGTTTGACTGTTCGCGTTCTCTATCTTGCATTTCCTTTCACAGTCCAGTACCCCTTCTTCCTGTTTCCATGCTTGATCTGTGTTCAAATTTTCTTGGGCTGTTCACAGGACCACCTTACCATTAAATTTGATGGGCGTGCGATGGGGAGTTTCCCTTGTTAGTACAACACTGAACAACGTACTCCACAATTCTGCTGTACATGGCGGCGCCATGAGATGCTGTCACATCTATTTAGGGTGAAACCGTTTGTTCGGTTTTCGAATTGTTTATCTTCTACGCTTCTACTTGTTATAATCAATTAAAAACATGCTATGTCCAAAATTTCAGCTCAACCGAACAACTACAAAACGACCCTCATGGACGGCGAGATTTTGAATTTTCACTGTGTGAATTTTGCTACACAGTTTCTCATTATCATTATTATTATGTAAAATTTTACTATTAAAGATACTTATTTGTAAAACTCCAGCTTTAATACTTTTGTCCACATCTTAACATATAATACATGCCATTATTTTATTACTAGTGAAACACTAGTAGTGTTAATAAAAATGGCTGTAATAGCTGGGTGGGAGTGAAAGTGCATCTTCCTTTTACTGCTTTGGAGAATACTGCAGCCTAGCCCTAAACGCTTAAAACAAAACGAAAAAAGAGATAACTGCGTGTAACCTCCCCCCTCACTTATCGACCTTAATGACAGTGAAAAATGAAACCGCGTGTACCTAATGGGAATTTTGGAAAAGCAATCGTCACCGAAGTTAACCTGTCGGTAAAGAGGGAGGAAAGGGTTACATCTAAATGGAAGGAAAAATGCAAGTGAAACTGGTGGAAATTAATTTTGAAATAGGGATAAAGTTAATAAAGAAAGTAAATGTGCGGCCGTTACGTTAACAATTACTAGCGGTAATTAGATATTTGAGATTTGGGGGAAATTACGGTCGCCAGTCCTAAGGACAATTACTATAGTAACTGAAAAAGAAAGGTAATTACACATATAATTAGCACTAGAAGCGTGGCAACTGAAGGTTGACACGTGTAGTGTGAAAACTGAAAGTTTGTCAGAAGTAATAAATTTCGCTACACTCTGACTTAATTTAGCAAAAGAATTAATAAAACTGGAAAATCGAAAGTTAATTTAGTGACTGAAGTTAATAGTGAGCTTTCTTTCTGAAGCACATCGACATTCAGTAAAATAAGGTTAGTCTTGGACTACCTCAACAATCATTTCAAAAGCTACTTGAATCTACGCAATTTAGAAATAAGAGAATTAACTTTGAACTTGAATTAAATGATTCTGAACAATTAACAATAGTAAAATTTAGTACGTACCAAGCTGAGCTGCAGTCACAGGTAACTAAAATACGGTAACAAAACTCGCACTCTTAATTTGTGCTTGTGCAATCTAAATATTGTAGCCAGCTGAACTTTGAAATTAAAGCAGTGAAATCGAATGATGCTGGCGTTTGAATTTCAACGACCCTCGGGCTCATTTCGGAAAAGGAAGGGACCCTGCTTGGCAATGCAATTGGGACAATGAGCAACAAAGGTTCATGCTAAGTTGCTGTAATTTTGCGAGGCAAATGGAACAATTTGAAAAGCTGAGGTCTGCCATACAGTTCTGAAACTTTACGTGCTTTTAGTCTTCCTTGTTGGTTGATTGAAGGTTTGAAGCCGTCGATCGAGGAGGTGGCGACAGTCACTCATTGTCGGCCGTCGCTGTGGCAGAAGCTGGATGTTGGCGAGCCTTCTTCTCGACACGGTCACCAGGCGAAACGGGCTCTTGATGTGCGCCAGCTAATGCTTCCCGTCCGCGACACCATGTCAGAAACTATCATCGCGAGTCGAGCGCAATTACATGCTGCCAAACCCCGAAAGCGCGGCAACTCGCGGGAGCGTCACACAACACCTGCTCCACTCGCTACTCCCGCCAGACTCCGACTGCTCCGCCCGCGCTCCACGCGGCAGAGTTAACACTACCAAAGATCCTACACACTTTGATTCTTCACACGACCCATCGATGTAATCGTTCGATAGTTTTCCCTAGGCAAGACCCAGCGTAAAAATACAAATAATATTTACGAAACAAACCAATTATACATCGACATGAGTGCATAAATATATATATATATATATACAAACAGTAAAACAATTACAATATATAAAGAGACAGAAATGTCACATCTTGAGGTAACAAAACAAGAAAAAAAAATAATAGTACAATAGATGGAAATAGGAGGATATGCATTTCCGGCGTTACACGTGCCCCACATTGTCTGAGGATGTTCGTGTAACGTAAACAGACTCAGAAAATGTCCCAAAAAAGAAACAGCGGAAATGCATATGCTCAAAACATCAACAAAATTTAGCATTCGTCTAATTAAGCATAAATAAATTTTTTAGACCATAATAATTGAGTGGAGACATTCCTAATCTTATTCTACTCTGTCATCTTGCACAAAATAAAACAGGTTGACAACATATCAAAATTCATAGAAAACATAGAAAACGGTTTAGCTATTCCAAAATCATTAAAATTCGTAACACTATAAGAAATGGAATACTATTTGCAAAATTGATCAGAGTACATGGTCATAAAAAACTGGTATATCAAAATACGCAAACTAATAATTAATTACATAGAATACACATATTTATGTAACCTTTTCATAATTAATATTCTCGTCATGTCCAATTAACGCTAAACAAGAAAATAATATACAGCAGATAAAATAAAACATAAATATTGACAGCAGAATCCTTTCACATCAGCTGTCCGGGAAGAAAAGCAACTCCACATTCCGTACTCGCGAGTACAAAGGATGCCGACAGCGGCACAAGAGCCAACAGCGGCACAAGAGCCGACAGCGGCTCGCCTCGCCAGTATTGTTGCGCCCGCGTGTGCGGCACGCTTGATCTCACTCGCCCTTATGACGGCGTTTCCAGAACGTCCGTTTCACTGAATTCTTTAGGAAAAACTCACTCCCGAGTAATCTCAAGGAGTCCCTTAATACTATCACAGTGGATAACTCAACACTGTCCATCATCACACGCATGTACTAGCCTGAAACTTAAAACAGCGTCTAAGTACATCGGCAATGACTAGTAAATCACATATTTATGAAATCTTACAGCTATTTACAAAATCATATTTACATTCCTTAATCTACTGTGACTCAGCTGAAAACTTAAACTAGCAGCTTGGATTTTTCAGTTGATTAGATCATGATTAAATTGATTAAAATTAAATTGATTAATCAAAATTAATTACTTATTAATTACAACTTCTTTAATGACCTTGGTCAGTCAAAAGCATGGCAATCTAGCAAATCGTTAAATCTTACACCCTATTTTACATACTGTATAAATTACCCATTGTGTGGTATTAATCGATCCTAGGTTGGTACAATTTCAAGTCTACAATATTCCGTAAGCATTTGTGTGAGGCATACCAATGACTTTATATGGTCCATTATAAACAAACTTAAATTTAGAGTTTTCATGGTCTATCTCGCTCGATTTCTCATGAGCTTTTATAAGTACTAAGTCTCCGATTGCAAACTTAGCAAAACGCGCTTTAGCGTCATGACGACGTATGCGAGCATCGGCTTTTAGCTTCATTACTTCTCGCAAACGATCTTTTTTCACACCAATACTAATGTTAATCCGTGGAGGGAATTTGATTATCTCTTCCAATTCACTTTCTACACTTTTGTCAATGCCGAAATTCCTCATGTTATGGCAGTTCAAACTCATTCCTACGTCAATGTCATCCGGCCAGTTAACAATGTGTATAGGCTGGTATTGCCTATGCACACCGTCTCCTGCCTCGTCAAAACCAACTACCATTGTTTTATCTAGTGACATACATGTCAAAGTTTTGCTTTCCCAGTTAATCACTGCACGGTACTTTAATAGCCAATCTAACCCGATAATTACTTCCGTAGTTAAGTCTGGCACGACGACAAACTCTTGTTCAAATCGTGCCCCACATATCTCGAAGTTGACAAAAATCTGTTTTGTGACCGGTTTACTGGCCTTCCCAGTAGCACCGATAATTTTCACTCCTGTTACTGGCATAACTACGATACCAGGTCTGTCTTTCAGTAACTCAAATATTTTCCCAGATACAGCACTCAATTCTGCCCCGGTGTCAATCAACACGTTTAGTTGTAGGTCGTGCATATTAACGGACACTACTATCTGTCTACACTTGTCCTCGACTGTTTCTTTATTTTCCCACAGTAAATCCTCGTCTATATCCAGGTCATTCCAGAAAAAACCATCCGGCTTTGATCCTAAATCCGATTTATCTGGCGGCTTTTTCAGCCTCTGTTTACATACAGTTTTAATTTTAACACGTTTGTCCTGAGGCTTAGTCTGTAGCTTCGCCTCCAATACCGAAACCTTTTCCTGTAACTCGTCAACTAGTGATTGTTGCTTTGCTATCAATTCACTAATTGTCACCTTCGTTGATTCCACTTTGGTCAGATTGATCTCATCTGCCAATCTACCTGGAGGAATGTGCCCAGTAGCATCTGAAATTACTTCCTCTGGATCTGCGCAACCCACACTGCTATCGTCTGACTGTATAATGTCAGCTCTAACCTCATACACGCTGTAATCTATGTGCTTTTCTACCAATCGTGTCCGGCTATCACTAAAATTTTCGTAATCTTTCTCCTTAATACTCTCGCAATGTTTAAACTGGAGGTTTGCGTCGGATGGGTCGGCTACTTCTACCACTATAACTTTCGGATAAGTCTGCCGGTTAGGGCCAGAACTTTCCGTTACTACTTCAACATCTAACTCCTGCGGGACGAAACACGACGAATCTTGCTCGTGCTCCCCATTAACATTAACTATTTCTGGTAAAGTCTGCCGGTTAGGGCCAGAACTTTCCATCACTTCACAAATACTATCTTCCTGTGGGACGAGACGTGGCAAATCCTGCCCGCGCTCCCTATAAACACTCCTCCCGTACAGGCCCCTATAATCTCTTAGTTCGTCGTATAAGCGACCGAACTGCCTTAACCAGACCTCATCCCTCTCTGCATCCCCTCGCTCGATGACGGACGTTTTATCCGACATCTGATCTTCTTTCAACACTTGCGAATCATTCTTAAACTCAATCTCCAGTTCCGCTGTGGGTATTACAGCTGCCACTTTATAATCGATTTCCGGAACACTACTTAAATTGTCCTCACTGACAGCGAATGTATTTTCTACTGCCGTGTATACAGCTGATCTACTACTTGTGGGCGCACTCTTTTCTCTTAACACTGGCACACTCTCCCGCCGTTGATTATTCCATACGGAATTTTCATAATGACGATACCTGGGTTTTCTCCTGTTATTGGGCCGCCAAAATTTCTCCACGCCCGCTCGGCCCCTCACTGGCGCGGCTAACGGTTTCCCTGTCTCGTCCCAGCAGATACGCTCCCCGGATACTGCTGAGGCGGCTGGTCACACCCTCTGGCGTTATTACTATTCTGCGCAGCCCGTATCACGCTAGTATGATACTGGTTTCCGTCATTCCGGTTATTATTCGCATTGTACCGATTGTTATTACGGTCCGAACGATTATTGTTATTGCTGCCATGGTTGCGGTATGCATTATTCCCATGGTTATCGTTGGTGTGGTTGCTGTGGTACCCTTTGTTGTTACCACGGCCTCTACCACTGTCGCGATTATTGCGCCAATTGTCCTCGTCCTCCACTCTTTCCAGGAAATCATTTATTGTCCTGTAATTGCTTCCTACGTAGCGTTTTGTATCATCTGGAAGCTTTTTGTAGAGTTCCCAGACTATTTCGGATTCCGTGCGGCGATCACGCAAATATTCCAACTTGCGGATCCAGCCCTCACAAAACTCCTTCATCGAGCCGCGCGAATTCGCATCGAAAGGCCTCGATACGTCAAATTCGCGCCAGACACTTTGCTGTTTTTGCTCTGACCAGTATTCAGCCAGAAACAAATTTTTAAACTCGTCAAAAGTCAGGTTCGTAATGTTGAGGTTTAAGCCCCAACGCTTGGCATCACCAGCCAGCACATCAATAACCGCATTAATTTTTCTCTCATTAGTCCATGATCTGGGTAAAACTCTTTCACAATTTTTAATGAAATCCGTCGCGTGTATACCGCCTTTTTTCAAGGGGTCGAACCGCTCCTCTTTCGTCAACAATTCCGAACTATGTGCACAGATTGGCACATAGCTCTGTTTTTCGTCAAGTTTCTTTTCTAATTCCGACACTCTCATAATTACTTGGCAAGTGGTTGTCGCAAGCGTTTCCACTTCCCTCTTTTTCTCTTCGCAGGTATTAGCCTGCTCCCTCACTTTAGTGTCTACTTCGGACACTAAAGCCTTTAAAGTTTCCACCTTCTGTTGATCCTCTTTTTTCACTAATTGAATTTGTTCCGTCACCTTATTCTCGATGATCGGAGCAACTGCTTCTCCTACACTTCTCTCGATTCTGCTAATTTCGGAATCAAAACGAGTATTTATGCTCGCAATTTCCGCCTGAACGCCTATCATTTCCTGTTTAAGATTACCGATTTCGGTATTAATTACAACAATATCTTCTTTGATTTTATCAACTTTTGTATTAACAACTCCAACATTGTTGTTAACAACATTAATAGCTTTGTTCTGATTGTCTAGCTTTCGTTCAATCTTTTCAGACTGAGCTTCTTGCTTGGCAGACAGAGCTATAATTTCTGCCGATCGACTCTTGATTTCATTAATCAAAACATTCAATAAATCAGTTAAATTCCCGGAGACTACCGGTTTTACTTCCGTAGCTGGTTCCTCTATACATGTTCCCCCGTATTCATCATCAAGGGGTACAGATTTGATTTTCGCTTCCGATTCCGAAACATTTTCTAAAGTTTGGAATTCCATTTCTGCTCTTTGTTGCGTTTCGGCGGTCGCGTCTTTCATGCTAGCCGCCTGCCCCTGAACAATGGGAACCGCCGTGCGCGTTTCCCACTGTTCGAACGATTGTTCCGTATCCAAGTCTACCAAATTTTGGCAATTGTTGCCTTCACTCATTTTAATAATTTTCAATATAACTGCCAAATCTCAAATATAATTAGGATTACACCCACTACTTATTCTCGCTGACGTAACGGCCATTTCGTAACCAGTACTTTGTTACGAGACTTGCACAATGCAAAATTCGTGTCCAGAACAACCTCAAATTTGAAGATTGTCCTGTCACCAGGTCGCCACGTGTAACCTCCCCCCTCACTTATCGACCTTAATGACAGTGAAAAATGAAACCGCGTGTACCTAATGGGAATTTTGGAAAAGCAATCGTCACCGAAGTTAACCTGTCGGTAAAGAGGGAGGAAAGGGTTACATCTAAATGGAAGGAAAAATGCAAGTGAAACTGGTGGAAATTAATTTTGAAATAGGGATAAAGTTAATAAAGAAAGTAAATGTGCGGCCGTTACGTTAACAATTACTAGCGGTAATTAGATATTTGAGATTTGGGGGAAATTACGGTCGCCAGTCCTAAGGACAATTACTATAGTAACTGAAAAAGAAAGGTAATTACACATATAATTAGCACTAGAAGCGTGGCAACTGAAGGTTGACACGTGTAGTGTGAAAACTGAAAGTTTGTCAGAAGTAATAAATTTCGCTACACTCTGACTTAATTTAGCAAAAGAATTAATAAAACTGGAAAATCGAAAGTTAATTTAGTGACTGAAGTTAATAGTGAGCTTTCTTTCTGAAGCACATCGACATTCAGTAAAATAAGGTTAGTCTTGGACTACCTCAACAATCATTTCAAAAGCTACTTGAATCTACGCAATTTAGAAATAAGAGAATTAACTTTGAACTTGAATTAAATGATTCTGAACAATTAACAATAGTAAAATTTAGTACGTACCAAGCTGAGCTGCAGTCACAGGTAACTAAAATACGGTAACAAAACTCGCACTCTTAATTTGTGCTTGTGCAATCTAAATATTGTAGCCAGCTGAACTTTGAAATTAAAGCAGTGAAATCGAATGATGCTGGCGTTTGAATTTCAACGACCCTCGGGCTCATTTCGGAAAAGGAAGGGACCCTGCTTGGCAATGCAATTGGGACAATGAGCAACAAAGGTTCATGCTAAGTTGCTGTAATTTTGCGAGGCAAATGGAACAATTTGAAAAGCTGAGGTCTGCCATACAGTTCTGAAACTTTACGTGCTTTTAGTCTTCCTTGTTGGTTGATTGAAGGTTTGAAGCCGTCGATCGAGGAGGTGGCGACAGTCACTCATTGTCGGCCGTCGCTGTGGCAGAAGCTGGATGTTGGCGCGCCTTCTTCTCGACACGGTCACCAGGCGAAACGGGCTCTTGATGTGCGCCAGCTAATGCTTCCCGTCCGCGACACCATGTCAGAAACTATCATCGCGAGTCGAGCGCAATTACATGCTGCCAAACCCCGAAAGCGCGGCAACTCGCGGGAGCGTCACACAACACCTGCTCCACTCGCTACTCCCGCCAGACTCCGACTGCTCCGCCCGCGCTCCACGCGGCAGAGTTAACACTACCAAAGATCCTACACACTTTGATTCTTCACACGACCCATCGATGTAATCGTTCGATAGTTTTCCCTAGGCAAGACCCAGCGTAAAAATACAAATAATATTTACGAAACAAACCAATTATACATCGACATGAGTGCATAAATATATATATATATATATACAAACAGTAAAACAATTACAATATATAAAGAGACAGAAATGTCACATCTTGAGGTAACAAAACAAGAAAAAAAAATAATAGTACAATAGATGGAAATAGGAGGATATGCATTTCCGGCGTTACACGTGCCCCACATTGTCTGAGGATGTTCGTGTAACGTAAACAGACTCAGAAAATGTCCCAAAAAAGAAACAGCGGAAATGCATATGCTCAAAACATCAACAAAATTTAGCATTCGTCTAATTAAGCATAAATAAATTTTTTAGACCATAATAATTGAGTGGAGACATTCCTAATCTTATTCTACTCTGTCATCTTGCACAAAATAAAACAGGTTGACAACATATCAAAATTCATAGAAAACATAGAAAACGGTTTAGCTATTCCAAAATCATTAAAATTCGTAACACTATAAGAAATGGAATACTATTTGCAAAATTGATCAGAGTACATGGTCATAAAAAACTGGTATATCAAAATACGCAAACTAATAATTAATTACATAGAATACACATATTTATGTAACCTTTTCATAATTAATATTCTCGTCATGTCCAATTAACGCTAAACAAGAAAATAATATACAGCAGATAAAATAAAACATAAATATTGACAGCAGAATCCTTTCACATCAGCTGTCCGGGAAGAAAAGCAACTCCACATTCCGTACTCGCGAGTACAAAGGATGCCGACAGCGGCACAAGAGCCAACAGCGGCACAAGAGCCGACAGCGGCTCGCCTCGCCAGTATTGTTGCGCCCGCGTGTGCGGCACGCTTGATCTCACTCGCCCTTATGACGGCGTTTCCAGAACGTCCGTTTCACTGAATTCTTTAGGAAAAACTCACTCCCGAGTAATCTCAAGGAGTCCCTTAATACTATCACAGTGGATAACTCAACACTGTCCATCATCACACGCATGTACTAGCCTGAAACTTAAAACAGCGTCTAAGTACATCGGCAATGACTAGTAAATCACATATTTATGAAATCTTACAGCTATTTACAAAATCATATTTACATTCCTTAATCTACTGTGACTCAGCTGAAAACTTAAACTAGCAGCTTGGATTTTTCAGTTGATTAGATCATGATTAAATTGATTAAAATTAAATTGATTAATCAAAATTAATTACTTATTAATTACAACTTCTTTAATGACCTTGGTCAGTCAAAAGCATGGCAATCTAGCAAATCGTTAAATCTTACACCCTATTTTACATACTGTATAAATTACCCATTGTGTGGTATTAATCGATCCTAGGTTGGTACAATTTCAAGTCTACAATATTCCGTAAGCATTTGTGTGAGGCATACCAATGACTTTATATGGTCCATTATAAACAAACTTAAATTTAGAGTTTTCATGGTCTATCTCGCTCGATTTCTCATGAGCTTTTATAAGTACTAAGTCTCCGATTGCAAACTTAGCAAAACGCGCTTTAGCGTCATGACGACGTATGCGAGCATCGGCTTTTAGCTTCATTACTTCTCGCAAACGATCTTTTTTCACACCAATACTAATGTTAATCCGTGGAGGGAATTTGATTATCTCTTCCAATTCACTTTCTACACTTTTGTCAATGCCGAAATTCCTCATGTTATGGCAGTTCAAACTCATTCCTACGTCAATGTCATCCGGCCAGTTAACAATGTGTATAGGCTGGTATTGCCTATGCACACCGTCTCCTGCCTCGTCAAAACCAACTACCATTGTTTTATCTAGTGACATACATGTCAAAGTTTTGCTTTCCCAGTTAATCACTGCACGGTACTTTAATAGCCAATCTAACCCGATAATTACTTCCGTAGTTAAGTCTGGCACGACGACAAACTCTTGTTCAAATCGTGCCCCACATATCTCGAAGTTGACAAAAATCTGTTTTGTGACCGGTTTACTGGCCTTCCCAGTAGCACCGATAATTTTCACTCCTGTTACTGGCATAACTACGATACCAGGTCTGTCTTTCAGTAACTCAAATATTTTCCCAGATACAGCACTCAATTCTGCCCCGGTGTCAATCAACACGTTTAGTTGTAGGTCGTGCATATTAACGGACACTACTATCTGTCTACACTTGTCCTCGACTGTTTCTTTATTTTCCCACAGTAAATCCTCGTCTATATCCAGGTCATTCCAGAAAAAACCATCCGGCTTTGATCCTAAATCCGATTTATCTGGCGGCTTTTTCAGCCTCTGTTTACATACAGTTTTAATTTTAACACGTTTGTCCTGAGGCTTAGTCTGTAGCTTCGCCTCCAATACCGAAACCTTTTCCTGTAACTCGTCAACTAGTGATTGTTGCTTTGCTATCAATTCACTAATTGTCACCTTCGTTGATTCCACTTTGGTCAGATTGATCTCATCTGCCAATCTACCTGGAGGAATGTGCCCAGTAGCATCTGAAATTACTTCCTCTGGATCTGCGCAACCCACACTGCTATCATCTGACTGTATAATGTCAGCTCTAACCTCATACACGCTGTAATCTATGTGCTTTTCTACCAATCGTGTCCGGCTATCACTAAAATTTTCGTAATCTTTCTCCTTAATACTCTCGCAATGTTTAAACTGGAGGTTTGCGTCGGATGGGTCGGCTACTTCTACCACTATAACTTTCGGATAAGTCTGCCGGTTAGGGCCAGAACTTTCCGTTACTACTTCAACATCTAACTCCTGCGGGACGAAACACGACGAATCTTGCTCGTGCTCCCCATTAACATTAACTATTTCTGGTAAAGTCTGCCGGTTAGGGCCAGAACTTTCCATCACTTCACAAATACTATCTTCCTGTGGGACGAGACGTGGCAAATCCTGCCCGCGCTCCCTATAAACACTCCTCCCGTACAGGCCCCTATAATCTCTTAGTTCGTCGTATAAGCGACCGAACTGCCTTAACCAGACCTCATCCCTCTCTGCATCCCCTCGCTCGATGACGGACGTTTTATCCGACATCTGATCTTCTTTCAACACTTGCGAATCATTCTTAAACTCAATCTCCAGTTCCGCTGTGGGTATTACAGCTGCCACTTTATAATCGATTTCCGGAACACTACTTAAATTGTCCTCACTGACAGCGAATGTATTTTCTACTGCCGTGTATACAGCTGATCTACTACTTGTGGGCGCACTCTTTTCTCTTAACACTGGCACACTCTCCCGCCGTTGATTATTCCATACGGAATTTTCATAATGACGATACCTGGGTTTTCTCCTGTTATTGGGCCGCCAAAATTTCTCCACGCCCGCTCGGCCCCTCACTGGCGCGGCTAACGGTTTCCCTGTCTCGTCCCAGCAGATACGCTCCCCGGATACTGCTGAGGCGGCTGGTCACACCCTCTGGCGTTATTACTATTCTGCGCAGCCCGTATCACGCTAGTATGATACTGGTTTCCGTCATTCCGGTTATTATTCGCATTGTACCGATTGTTATTACGGTCCGAACGATTATTGTTATTGCTGCCATGGTTGCGGTATGCATTATTCCCATGGTTATCGTTGGTGTGGTTGCTGTGGTACCCTTTGTTGTTACCACGGCCTCTACCACTGTCGCGATTATTGCGCCAATTGTCCTCGTCCTCCACTCTTTCCAGGAAATCATTTATTGTCCTGTAATTGCTTCCTACGTAGCGTTTTGTATCATCTGGAAGCTTTTTGTAGAGTTCCCAGACTATTTCGGATTCCGTGCGGCGATCACGCAAATATTCCAACTTGCGGATCCAGCCCTCACAAAACTCCTTCATCGAGCCGCGCGAATTCGCATCGAAAGGCCTCGATACGTCAAATTCGCGCCAGACACTTTGCTGTTTTTGCTCTGACCAGTATTCAGCCAGAAACAAATTTTTAAACTCGTCAAAAGTCAGGTTCGTAATGTTGAGGTTTAAGCCCCAACGCTTGGCATCACCAGCCAGCACATCAATAACCGCATTAATTTTTCTCTCATTAGTCCATGATCTGGGTAAAACTCTTTCACAATTTTTAATGAAATCCGTCGCGTGTATACCGCCTTTTTTCAAGGGGTCGAACCGCTCCTCTTTCGTCAACAATTCCGAACTATGTGCACAGATTGGCACATAGCTCTGTTTTTCGTCAAGTTTCTTTTCTAATTCCGACACTCTCATAATTACTTGGCAAGTGGTTGTCGCAAGCGTTTCCACTTCCCTCTTTTTCTCTTCGCAGGTATTAGCCTGCTCCCTCACTTTAGTGTCTACTTCGGACACTAAAGCCTTTAAAGTTTCCACCTTCTGTTGATCCTCTTTTTTCACTAATTGAATTTGTTCCGTCACCTTATTCTCGATGATCGGAGCAACTGCTTCTCCTACACTTCTCTCGATTCTGCTAATTTCGGAATCAAAACGAGTATTTATGCTCGCAATTTCCGCCTGAACGCCTATCATTTCCTGTTTAAGATTACCGATTTCGGTATTAATTACAACACTATCTTCTTTGATTTTATCAACTTTTGTATTAACAACTCCAACATTGTTGTTAACAACATTAATAGCTTTGTTCTGATTGTCTAGCTTTCGTTCAATCTTTTCAGACTGAGCTTCTTGCTTGGCAGACAGAGCTATAATTTCTGCCGATTGACTCTTGATTTCATTAATCAAAACATTCAATAAATCAGTTAAATTCCCGGAGACTACCGGTTTTACTTCCGTAGCTGGTTCCTCTATACATGTTCCCCCGTATTCATCATCAAGGGGTACAGATTTGATTTTCGCTTCCGATTCCGAAACATTTTCTAAAGTTTGGAATTCCATTTCTGCTCTTTGTTGCGTTTCGGCGGTCGCGTCTTTCATGCTAGCCGCCTGCCCCTGAACAATGGGAACCGCCGTGCGCGTTTCCCACTGTTCGAACGATTGTTCCGTATCCAAGTCTACCAAATTTTGGCAATTGTTGCCTTCACTCATTTTAATAATTTTCAATATAACTGCCAAATCTCAAATATAATTAGGATTACACCCACTACTTATTCTCGCTGACGTAACGGCCATTTCGTAACCAGTACTTTGTTACGAGACTTGCACAATGCAAAATTCGTGTCCAGAACAACCTCAAATTTGAAGATTGTCCTGTCACCAGGTCGCCACGTGTAACCTCCCCCCTCACTTATCGACCTTAATGACAGTGAAAAATGAAACCGCGTGTACCTAATGGGAATTTTGGAAAAGCAATCGTCACCGAAGTTAACCTGTCGGTAAAGAGGGAGGAAAGGGTTACATCTAAATGGAAGGAAAAATGCAAGTGAAACTGGTGGAAATTAATTTTGAAATAGGGATAAAGTTAATAAAGAAAGTAAATGTGCGGCCGTTACGTTAACAATTACTAGCGGTAATTAGATATTTGAGATTTGGGGGAAATTACGGTCGCCAGTCCTAAGGACAATTACTATAGTAACTGAAAAAGAAAGGTAATTACACATATAATTAGCACTAGAAGCGTGGCAACTGAAGGTTGACACGTGTAGTGTGAAAACTGAAAGTTTGTCAGAAGTAATAAATTTCGCTACACTCTGACTTAATTTAGCAAAAGAATTAATAAAACTGGAAAATCGAAAGTTAATTTAGTGACTGAAGTTAATAGTGAGCTTTCTTTCTGAAGCACATCGACATTCAGTAAAATAAGGTTAGTCTTGGACTACCTCAACAATCATTTCAAAAGCTACTTGAATCTACGCAATTTAGAAATAAGAGAATTAACTTTGAACTTGAATTAAATGATTCTGAACAATTAACAATAGTAAAATTTAGTACGTACCAAGCTGAGCTGCAGTCACAGGTAACTAAAATACGGTAACAAAACTCGCACTCTTAATTTGTGCTTGTGCAATCTAAATATTGTAGCCAGCTGAACTTTGAAATTAAAGCAGTGAAATCGAATGATGCTGGCGTTTGAATTTCAACGACCCTCGGGCTCATTTCGGAAAAGGAAGGGACCCTGCTTGGCAATGCAATTGGGACAATGAGCAACAAAGGTTCATGCTAAGTTGCTGTAATTTTGCGAGGCAAATGGAACAATTTGAAAAGCTGAGGTCTGCCATACAGTTCTGAAACTTTACGTGCTTTTAGTCTTCCTTGTTGGTTGATTGAAGGTTTGAAGCCGTCGATCGAGGAGGTGGCGACAGTCACTCATTGTCGGCCGTCGCTGTGGCAGAAGCTGGATGTTGGCGAGCCTTCTTCTCGACACGGTCACCAGGCGAAACGGGCTCTTGATGTGCGCCAGCTAATGCTTCCCGTCCGCGACACCATGTCAGAAACTATCATCGCGAGTCGAGCGCAATTACATGCTGCCAAACCCCGAAAGCGCGGCAACTCGCGGGAGCGTCACACAACACCTGCTCCACTCGCTACTCCCGCCAGACTCCGACTGCTCCGCCCGCGCTCCACGCGGCAGAGTTAACACTACCAAAGATCCTACACACTTTGATTCTTCACACGACCCATCGATGTAATCGTTCGATAGTTTTCCCTAGGCAAGACCCAGCGTAAAAATACAAATAATATTTACGAAACAAACCAATTATACATCGACATGAGTGCATAAATATATATATATATACAAACAGTAAAACAATTACAATATATAAAGAGACAGAAATGTCACATCTTGAGGTAACAAAACAAGAAAAAAAATAATAGTACAATAGATGGAAATAGGAGGATATGCATTTCCGGCGTTACATGCGGTACCGTCAGAGAAATTCGTGGTGATAGTTACATCCGATCGTCTGATTTTAAATTTTGTGCTGCACTGCCACGGAAAGTTGTTCCCCGTGCCCAAAGGTGTTAAAAAACAAAATCGATTGGCAGTATTGGCTCTGAGCACTACGGGACTGAACTTCTAAGGTCATCAGTCACCTAGAACTTAGAACTAGTTAAACCTAACTAACCTAAGAACATCACACACATCCATGCCCGAGGTAGGATTCGAACCTGCGACCGTATCGGTTGCGCGGGTCCAAACAGTAGCGCTTAGAACCGCTCGGCCACTCCCACCGGCCATGGATTAGTTGTTGGGCTTCCCTGAAATCCTAACAGCTTCCGGAGGAGATGGAATCAACGCTTTTCACCAGGCATCAGAAAGGTGGGGTACAGGTGACTAAATTCAGGAACTTTGCTGTGATACAGCAGCAAGTGATACTGGATGAGTAAATTGTAGCACTACCAGTATTTAGCAATTGTTCACGTAAGACTTGTTACACCTCTCTCGTCATCATCACATTTCTGAATTGGTCTTGAGGACTTTTCTCATCTTACTGATGAAGACAATTTCCGGCCCATACACGATCTTTTCAAGAACTGTAGGGTAATTTGGTCGAAAGTCGACAAGACAATTGGCATAACCTGTACCAATGAAGGACCTGATGACTTACGGTGTATTTGTCTCTGTTTTCTATAAAACCAAGTTCACTCGGGAAAACAACAGCTGGATAATCTCCCTTGACGATATTTTGAAGAATGGGATACCATTTCGCATTCCAGAGCTGTACGTTATTCTAGGTGGATGGCTCAGGCCATATATACATTCGTTACATGTGTGTCAACATACGTTTCTCTTATCTGCCATGTATAAGAACTCATTAACAAAGATATTTATTTTTCTTGGACACGTGGACGTCAGTGCATCGTTTCAGTCAGTAGAAGCAATTAAGACATATTACCATAATTTCGTATCTGGGAGTAACTGATAAATTATAGCGATATTGATCCAGTAATCAGTAAGGTAGATGCAAAAAAACGCTAAAACCGCTTCTGGTACTTAGGTGCAGAAACTGTGGCCCTAGCTTTGTTGGATGGCAATGCTCCAAAGAAACTCAGGGCAGTTATAGCCACAGCTATCTTGGAAATACAAAAAAATGACTAAGATTAAGAAAAAAAGTCAAGTGGCAAGGAGCAATATACACAAAAGTTATCTTTCTTCTCTTACAAATATTGACTATCAACTTTTTTAACCCATGTCACAAAAATTTCTTCATAAAATTTTCGATCAAGACCGATTTTCTCTACAAAGGCCCTCCAACGAGAAAAGATGAGTCCCGTTAAAGAAATTAAAAAACTTAAGAAGATGCTTCTTATGAATATCATTTCAGTAATCGGTGCCGAACTCATTCAGGACTACACTAACATTCTCACAAAGGACGAAAGTGGGAAACGATTCGTTATAGACATTGTTGTTGGAGACCGTACACGATACCCAGTTGCCAGTAGGTCTCTAAGGAAGAAATAATATTCAGTGTTTATTCAATGAAACCATCTTCTGGTTCTACAGAAATGAATGTTGTAAAACGATTATTGTAAGTAAAAAGTGTTTCAGACTGAAAATGTGTGCATTATAGAATGTAAACTTGAAATTTCTTAAATTTTCTGTGTTGTTTTTGAGTTCCTTGAATGGCCTTTTGAGTCATATGAGGCAAAATGATTTAAAGCAACTGCTGGGTTTGCCTGAATGTGTGACATTTACATTAACTTTCAAAAATTTGCATTTAGTTAAAGGTCAGTAGTTTCTACCTTCGTGACTTCAGGTCTTAGCAATTCAGGGAGGAAAATTCATTATCACAACCGCCAGAGAAGGACCATTCTGTCGGACAGTTTCGCTGTACTGCACGCCAAGAGTGAGAAGAGTCAGTATCCGACCCGCTCCCAGTAGAAAGAGACGAAAACAGCCACCTGACAGCGACACTTTAGAGCTTGTATGGTGCTGTAGGTGGCGGGATTTTAAAATCTGGAACCTGCTACTGTCCAGTCTGCAGCGTAGAATAACACAGATCAGTTCCCAAACTCGGAAGTCAGCACCAGTCTGCTCCACCTCTTCGAGAAAGTTCTCATAACCTGTGGGATTAAACTTTCAGAGCAAGGATTAATGTTACACAGATATACGTTCCCAAATCTCAGTACTTCAATATACCTCTAATTTTCTTACGATAATTTTTTCCTGTCGAGAGAATGTGAGGTATTGTAAATCAACTTCACCAAGCTATAGCACATGTTTGAGTTTAAATTCACAATCCTTTGTGCTGTTATGAGGAGGGATCTAGTAATCAATGGTAATGATCATTAAATATAGCTTAAATAGCTGTGACTCCTTGACACGTCCAGTTAGCTTCGTTCTTGACAACAATTTCTTACGAATCACTTGCGAAGAGGTACATTCTCTATCATTGGGAAAGTTCGCGTCACATGTCACATACATCTGCCGAAAATAACTATAACTGATCCATAGAACTACTGCTTCGATAGCTTCCAACTATTTGTTACAGCAGCGAACTTCAGCATGTTCTGAGTTCATCGATTCTGACGCAACAGCAATAAAGGAGCAATGAGGGTTGTGCAAATACGGGTGGACGGCAAATCAAGCTGTGCCCTTCACATATGATAACCTCATTCCCATGGACTGAGAAAAGTAGACTCATTTAGTCTTACTACATTCTTGAAATTCTATTATTCAAATGTAAAAAAAAAATGGCTCTGAGCACTATGGGACTCAACTTCTGAGGTCATCAGTCCCCTAGAACTTAGAACTGCTTAAACCTAACTAACCTAAGTACATCACACACATGCATGTCCGATGGAGGATTCGAACCTGCGATCGTAGCGCTCGCGCGGTTCGAGACTGTAGCTCCTAGAACCGCTCGGCCACTCAGGCCAGCATTTAAAAGTAAATTCAAGGCCTCCAATAATAATATCTACGTGAATTATCGTCTATAACGAAATTTCCGCGGAAATATGGATATCGTACGCTATCCTGGACGGAGATGAATCTACGGACACTGAACCACTGTCTGTTACGCCCAATGTGAGTGAAACCCGATTCTAAGAGAAAGAATGTTCCACTTTAATAACTAAATATGTAGTTTTAGTTGCAATCCCTTCAGAGATAAACATAGCTATCTAGATGGAAATTCCATTCATTGCAAGTAATGTGCCGTTATATCTCGGTAAAATATGAGTCTAGTGCGTAGATTGGCAAGAGTCTCTTAATGCAAAAAAATAGAAATAGTAATCTTTTACGCATTGCAACACTCTTACTTTCTGTGCTTGCAAATAAAATTTGGGGGGAAGGTTTGCACCTTACAGAAGACATTTTAATTTTTAATCTGTAACTATATAATGCAAGGCCAATTGTAACAACGTGGTCATCACATGAACTTGGTAACAACTATAGAAGAGATTGAGTAGCACTCCGATGTATGGATCCGAAAGATTGTGAGACTTGTCACGTGTTGTTTGACTCCTGAAAGAGTGTGACAGGAGTAAAATTTCCTCAGTGATTTGAACTGTGCGCTATTCTCGGATTAGAACCTGAGACTACGGAAGGTAGGTGAGAATTAATGGAGGGGGAACTTACCTGCGAAAAGCAGAGCTATCACGTTCAAGTTCCGCTCAGTTCCAGTTTGCGAGAAAACGTTATATCAGCACAAACTATAGCCTAATGTGAAATTTGTCTAACACGAATGTTGCAAATTATTAAGTGGTACACAAATAAAGAAGCCCTATACACAGCAGACACTATGTATATCCTTTAGAATCTAATGTCATTATTCCGCAGAGATCGTGATGATAAAATTAAGAGAATGATAGCTCGTCTACAAGAGTACAAGCAGGTATTCTTCTTCCAAGAGTAGAACGGGAAGAAAATTATATAGTAATATGAAACGTGCGCTCTGCTACGCACTGTCTTGTGATTTCCAGTATGTTAGCATAGTCTATGAGAGTACATGGCGATTACCGTGACATTTCCTCTTCGATGATATAAGTCACCATCTCCACCTGTATGAAGATAAAAAGGTATAATTGGCACTGCAAAAATATGATATACACATACACATTTAATTAGAAAGTCATTGTGACCTGCACTTACCACGGACGTTATGTTGGCCTGTTTTTGAAACACGTGTATGCCCACAGGAATGAGCAATGGATGACTATCACCCACATTCGCCAGTCATCAACTGAATCCACGAGCTCCCCTCTGACACAACTTTCTACGTGACGCCCCAGCTGCTTCTACCAAGATATGAAAAGTTCCTGGTGGCAGTGGCTGGTCGTACACAAATAAAGTCTACATCTACATACAGGGTGTTTCAAAAATGACCGGTATATTTGAAACGGCAATAAAAACTTAACGAGCAGCGATAGAAATACACCGTTTGTTGCAATATACTTGGGACAACAGTACATTTTCAGGCAGACAAACTTTCGAAATTACAGTAGTTACAATTTTCAACAACAGATGGCGCTGCGGTCTGGGAAACGCTATAGTACGATATTTTCCACATATCGACCATGTGTAGCAATAATATGGCGTAGTCTCTGAATGAAATTACCCGAAACCTTAGACAACGTGTCTGGCGGAATGGCTTCACATGCAGATGAGATGTACTGCTTCAGCTGTTCAATTGTTTCTGGATTCTGGCGGTACACCTGGTCTTTCAAGTGTCCCCACAGAAAGAAGTCACAGGGGTTCATGTCTGGCGAATAGGGAGGCCAATCCACGCCGCCTACTGTATGTTTCGGATAGCCCACAGCAATCACACGATCATCGAAATATTCATTCAGGAAATTAAAGACGTCGGCCGTGCGATGTGGCCGGGCACCATCTTGCATAAACCACGAGGTGTTCGCAGTGTCGTCTAAGGCAGTTTGTACCGCCACAAATTCACGAAGAATGTCCAGATAGCGTGATGCAGTAATCGTTTCTGATCTGAAAAATGGGCCAATGATTCCTTTGGAAGAAATGGCGGCCCAGACTAGTACTTTTTGAGGATGCAGGGACCATGGGACTGCAACATGGGGCTTTTCAGTTCCCCATATGCGCCAGTTCTGTTTATTGACGAAGCCGTCCAGGTAAAGATAAGCTTCGTCAGTAAACCAAATGCTGCCCACATGCATATCGCCGTCATCAATCCTGTGCACTATATCGTTAGCGAATGTCTCTCGTGCTGCAATGGTAGCGGCGCTGAGGGGTTGCCGCGTTTGAATTTTGTATGGATAGAGGTGTAAACTCTGGCGCATGAGACGATACGTGGACGTTGGCGTCATTAGGACCGCAACTGCAACACGGCAAACGGAAACCCGAGGCCGCTGTTGGATCACCTGCTGCACTAGCTGCGCGTTGCCCTCTGTGGTTGCCGTACGCGGTCGCCCTACCTTTCCAGCACGTTCATCCGTCACGTTCCCAGTCCGTTGAAATTTTTCAAACAGATCCTTTATTGTATCGCTTTTTGGTCCTTTGGTTACATTAAACCTCCGTTGAAAACTTCGTCTTGTTGCAACAACACTGTGTTCTAGGCGGTGGAATTCCAACACCAGAAAAATCCTCTGTTCTAAGGAATAAACCATGTTGTCTACAGCACACTTGCACGTTGTGAACAGCACACGCTTACAGCAGAAAGACGACGTACAGAATGGCGCACCCACAGACTGCGTTGTCTTCTATATCTTTCACATCACTTGCAGCGCCATCTGCTGTTGAAAATTGTAACTACTGTAATTTCGAAAGTTTGTCCGCCTGAAAATGTACTGTTCTCCCAAGCATATTTCAACAAACGGTGTATTTCTATCGCTGCTCGTTTAGTTTTTATTGCCGTTTCAAATATACCGGTCATTTTTGAAACACCCTGTATATACAATTCTCAGGGATGGCAGAGGATATCTGTGGTTAGACAGTAAGTATGACTGTAGTCAGTACGCTCCTCAATACATCTTAACGTAATGCCATGGTCTGTACGCGACATATACACTGACAAGCCAAAACACTGTGACCACTGCCGCCACGATGTTGGATGTAACCTGGTGGTAAGTGACACGGTGACAAAAGTATTTAAGTGGAGCAGAGTCGGGATATCATCCTAGCTGCAAATGGGGAACTCCATTGGCATAAGCGGCTTTGACAAAGCGCGTGTTGTTACGCACAGCCTGTGGACGAGTACCTTCAAAACGGTGAAGCAGGGTGAATGTTCACGTGCTACTGTCGTGAGCATCTACTGAGCGTCAATGGTTCTGAGCAGTATGGGACTTAACATCTATGGTCATCAGTCCCCTAGAAGTTAGAACTACTTAAACCTAACTAACCTAAGGACATCACACAACACCCAGTCATCACGAGGCAGAGAAAATGCCTGACCCCGCCTGAGCGTCAATGGCTGAACGTCCACGACTCTTCGCAGAACGTGGGGTTCGGAGGCCTGTCAGTTCTGTAAAGTAAGATAGAGGGTGATCTATGGCATCTCTGCCGTATGAACACAGTCCAGATGCACGCACATGTGTGTCGAAGCACATCGTTCATCGTACATTGTCGAACATGGAGTTTCGCTGCAGATCACCTCTATTTGTTCACATGTTGACCCGCGACATCGTCAGTTACGATTGCAGTGGGCACAAACCCATAGGGATTCGACCTTCAATCAAAGGAAACGTGTCCGGTCTTTGAGTGAATCAAATTTTTCCTACACTAGGTGGATATGGCTTCCACAAACGCCGTCACCGAGGTGAACGGCGGCTCAAAACGTGCAGTGTTCCAGGGACACAGGATGTTGGGACGAGTGTTATGCTGTGGGATACATCCTCCTGCGCTTCCGTGGGGCATGTGGTACTAATCGAAGACACGCTGACACCTGTGAACCACCGACGGCCTTGTCATGTTTTAGCAGTGTAATTGTACGTGACTCGAAAGCGGAATCGTGCTACTGTTGTTTGCAGAACGTTATACTGAACTCACGTTGATGTCCCGGTGACGAAACTCTCCTGATATAAATTCTGTGGAACCTGTCTGACTCGCTATCGGGCGCCATCATTGCGAAAGTAAATCAGCGGCCCCTTACTTACGCGAATTACATGACCTCTGCGTAAACATCTAATGTTACATACCACCACAAACTTACCAACAAACTGTTGGATCGCTGACACCCATAATGAGTGATGTACATCGTTCCAAAACAAGCTATTAAGCAAGTGGTCATAATGTTTTGGCTCATCAGCGTACGATGGAGACAGGAATATCTGCGGAGCACTGCTCTGCATTTAGTCGAACTGGGATTCGGTGAGTGGCTTTCTCTACTAATGGATTGCATTTACCCACCCTCCTCTCCTACCGCTCTTGTTCCATCTCACTTCGCTTCATAGTATTACCTCTAAACACTTATTCCTTGTGACCTACTTTAGATGTCAACCGCTAATCGAGTGATCTTATACACGTGGGGCCTTTCTCTTTGTTATCTTCCACTTAGCCATATTTGAGGAGATCAGCTATTCACTACACCATGTGGAGACTTTGTCCAAGGCTTTCTGCAATTTCGTACGATAGACTGACGCCGTTTCTCGTAGTCAACCGTGTCGTCAGCAAATTAATTTATAATTATCCTGATTCTGTCTGATAAAAACTTATTTTTTACATTGAGATCATTAGTGGTGCTATTATGCTTTGCCGGGGAGCACCTGATGTTAATTCCGTCTCTGCCGAGCATTCGCCACCCAGTAGAACCGACTGGTTCTATATTAGTGAAAAAAGTAATCGTGTCAATCGCAGGTATGTGAAGATAGTTCCTATCTTGGCAATCTGTCCTATGTATGGGCAATATTTTGCTTTTATTAACGACCAAGAACAATTTTGCAACATGCTACTTTTAATTGCGTTCAGGAACATCTGTCAGCCCCTGTACCATTCATCAGTCCTCCTCAGGTCCTTTGCAAAATCCCTACAGTCTTTCTACAGTCTTTTGGTGTTCCTACCTTCTTGTATACATCCTACCCATACTGCTATTTGTAGATGATGTTTTTTGCTTACAAAAGTAGTAGCAAAATCAGCCCGACTTTAGAGATTTGCAAAGGACCTGAGGACTATTAATGAATAGAGCAGGGACGAACAGTTATCCCTGAACGTAATTAAAAGTACCATATACTGTTGAGCCAAAGCATTATGACACCCGCCCATGATGAGTTTGAATGTCTCCTGGTAATGTTCCGGGCACGTGACGCAGTAAGGACATAAGCGGAAGAGAGACGAATGGGCAGTCATTATACCGAAGATACGGGCCCCAAATGTGGAAATCGACTGATGTAAGTGCTTCTGACAATGGGTACATTGTTGTGGCGCTGCGACTGGAAACGAGAATGAAATGGCGAAGTTGGGAGCTTGTTCGCGTACTACTGTAAACAGCACTTATGGAAAGTGGTTGAATGATGGTGAAAAGACGAGTTGACCATGTAATATTGGACGTCCACGTCTCATCACAAAATAGGCAGTGATCTGTGACACGTCTCACGAGAGATACAACGCTATTGCAGGCACAAGTATTTCGTAGCTCACCGCTCTAAGGCCATTGTCGAACAAGGAGCTCCACATCACACGAAAACTACGTGTTCCTGTGTTGACCCAACTGCATCGTCAGTTATGAATACAGTGGGCACAGCATCACTGAGCTTTCACCACGGATGAGTAGAAAAATGTCGCCTATCGAATGAATCGCATTTCTCGTTACACCAGGTTGATTACTTTTTACACCAGGTGCGCTGTTAAACAGGTGGTTATAATGATTTGGCTCATCAGTGAATTGGTGTGTTGTTTTTCAACATAAATAAATGTGACATATTTCGCTTACATAGCACAAGAAATACACTACTGTACAACTACATCATTGATGACAAACTGCTGGAAACAGAGTCTACATTAAAATATCTAGGAGATACCTGTAGGATTCTACAAAGATGATGAGAAAGAACTTTCTCCCTTGTCAGCAGAGGTTTACCGTAGCTTGCTGGAGCAATAAAGGGCACCTAGCGAGTTGAAAAATGCGCAGCTACTTCTTGTTCTCAATAAGGGCCAGAGGACAGACCTATACCGCTGTCGTGAATCTACTGTGGAATCATGAGACATGTTTTATGCTCAAGAATTACGACGTTTTTGGAGAATCAAAATCTCGTTTATAAAAATCATCATGGTTTCAACACTCAGAGGTCTTGCGAAACTTAGCTATAGCACTTCCTCCAAGAGATCCATAGCGCTGTAAAGAACGACTCTCGGGTTGGTGCCGTGTGTCACGACTACAGGAACGCATATGACAGCGTCTCGCAATCGTGTATCGGACCGTAATTTCGACTGGATTGAAGACTTCCTTGCGGATAGAATTCAGCACGTTCTCTTAACGAAACAAAATAAATAGATGTAGAGGTAATTTCGAGACTACCGAAGTGGGATAGGACCTTTAGTTGTCTACAATGTATAAAAATGACCTAACAGAAAGCTTCAGAAGCTCTTTAAGACTGTTCGCAGATAATGTGCTTGCACATAACAAAGTAGCAACGCCAGGAGGAAGTGTCGATTTGCAGAATGACCTACAGACGACTGAAGAATGGTGCAGACTCTGTCAGTTAACCCTGAATGTAAATAAAGGTACGAGGGGAATCGAAAAATAAGGGGACTTAAGCAGTTTCTCGCCGAATGGCTTGGTAACACTGTTAGTATACAGGGCTGAGTGACAATGTGTCACTCTTACTCTCGTGTTAGTCGTTGTGTTGTAGCAGACCGTGAAACATGGCAGCTCCATTGTCGATCTACATCAAGGAGGAAATGAGGACAGTGATTCGCTTTTTGTTCGCAGAAGGTGTTAAAACTGAGGTAACTATTCGTCGAATGTAAGCGCAGTTTGGTTTATAGCGAAGCAATAGCTACGATTTGATAGAGAACTTCAAACAATGAAGAACCGCTCTATGTGACGAGGAAATGTCGGGCAGGCCGTCGAAGTCAACAAGTGAGGACAATTTTGAAATCCTTGGGGCTATGGTGGTGGAAAACAGACGATTCACAGTGGACGAAATCGCCAACGTTTTGTACAGGGTGGTCGGAAATTCCCGTTACAAACTTCTAGGTCATGTAGGGGGTAGTGAGTACATAACATTTTGAACAGCAACCCATGTCTGGAAACGTATAGTTTCCGTTCTACGACAGTTTCAATTCAAATGTGTACCTCGTCAACGTCTGCTTAGGGCAAGAGAAACGTCTCAGAGTTCCCTGTCCTGGTATGCAACACGGTGGACACGATGACGTGTACTACGTCAAGCGATCCTCAGATGTCACTTACTGTCCACTTTGCCGTGAGACCGAGTCAATACCTGTGCATCACCGACAGAGGAAACGTGGTGCAGTACACGTTTGCGGAACACACAGGCGTGCTCCTTGTGTATGGCGAAGCTGGAGGTAGCGGAAGAGCTGCCAGTCGGCTGTATCACGAACGTTTTCCACACCGTCACACTCCATCGCGCAAATTGTTTGCCCAAGTTACACAACTGCTGCGAGAAACGGGTACCTTCACCTTGAGGAAGCAGGACTGTGGTGCTCCGCGGCGAAGCCTGACTCCCAAATTTGAACAAGGTGTACTGCGTCGGACTGAAGACGGCCCGTCTACGAGTTCTCTAACAGTTGCGCGTGCAATGGCTGTTAGTCACAGTACCCTCTTGGGCGTCCTGCGTGAGCAACAATTACATCCTTACCACTTACAAAGGGTACACGCTATGGGTCCAGCAGACTTTCCACAACGCGTCGCCTTCTGCACATTGTTCCAGCACCGTCGCATCGATGAGCCCCTGTTTCGACGCCGAGTTCTCTTCACAGATGACTGCAGATTCACAAGGGATTGTGTTGCGAATGCTTGAAATAGCCACGTCTGGGCGGACGAAAACCTTCATGCCACGCATGGTCAGGGATTTCAAGACAGGTTTGGAATTAACGTGTGGGAAGGTATTGTGAACGGTCATGTGATTGGACCATACCTCCATCCATCCAGGCTCACGGGTCCCGGGTCACGGGTCTTCCTACAACACGTAATGGAGCCGTTCTTAGAAGCTGTGCCATTCAATGTCCGGCAGGAAATGTGGTTTCATCATGATGGAGCACCACCTCACTTTTCACTGGCTGTCCGGAGACATGTCAACATACGCTCTGGTGAAAGATGGATAGGCCGTGGTGGTCCAACCGCGTGGCCGCCACGGTCACCGATTTAACCCCTATGGACTGTTTCTTGTGGGGTCGTATGAAAAGCCTAATTTATGAGACACCTGTAGAGACAGAGGAAGATCTGCGCGCACGAGTTCTGGCCGCTGCACAAGACACTGAAGAGACACCAGGTGGGATGGAGAGAGTGTACCAGAACGTGCTTCGGAGGTACAATGTGTGTAACAATGGTGGTGGTCGCCACATCGAGCTGCTGTTGTAATGCATCTATACGTTGCGGCTGGTGCTGTAGATGCTGGGTTTTTGTTGTTGTCGACTAATGTAAACCATAAGGTGTAAGTTGTAATGCAAATGCGTAAGTAATAACGCAGCGAGTCAGTATTCTTTTCAGATGGATAGCAACAGTTGTTCTGGGTCACGCCTAAGTACATTCCTCACGTGGGTGTGGATGAGGTAATCATCTGCATTGAAATTGTCGTAGAACGGAAACGATACGTTTCCGAACATGGATTCTTATTCAAAATGTTATGTACTCACTACCCCCTACATGTACTAGAAGTTTGTAACGGGAATTTCCGACCACCCTATACATCAGTCATGGTTCATGTATTCCATCTTGTATGGCAGGTTAAATTTTCGGAAAGAGTGTGCAAGGGGGGTTCCGAAAGAACAGCAGTCCAGCATAAGGCGCAAAGGATGGACTTCTGTCAGAAGCATTTGGCCTGTTATAATCGCACGGTAGGTGGATTTTTGCAGTGTATCGTTACTGTAGACGAAACGTGGGTGCATCATCACGAAGCAGAAAGTAAGACAGCGATCATTGTGTGAAAACACTCATCAACACAAGAAGTTAAGAAACTTAAACGTGAGCCATCAGCTGGTAAGATTATGCTAATACTATTCTGCAACATGGAAGATGTAGTACAACAGTGACTATTTTCATGTGTTACGAACTAACTTAAAACTGGTATCAGATGCAAATGTCGCGCAAAATCGCGAAATCGTGCCACCCTACAAGACAGCGCTCGGCCAATATCTGCCAAACGGACGGCCGAAACAATAAAAGAATTGGCATTCGAGATGTTGGAACACCCGCCATACAGACAAGATTTGACTTCAAACGATATCCGTATGTTTGGAGCATTGAAGGAAGCACTCAGAGGAAGAAGATTTGGAACCGGTGAGGAAGTAATGTTAAATGTCGATCGGACCTCGCAAGGGCATGCACAGCTTCGACGTTCTCGTCGGTTTTTGGATTTCAAGGTCTCCCTGAGTGTTGTTCATCTCATTGTGGATTCCGTCTTCCACAAATGATCTGTCCCAGCGAAAAACTGGAGCTCTTCGTAAGGAATAATCCTTGTAGGCCTGTTTGAACTTCTGAAATATCACACTCGCGTATTCCTTAGATTTGACACAAAACTTGATTGCATCACATTGCTCTAAATTCCGCTGTCTAATTTTTGTAACACCAAACAGAAACACAGCTTCACTGACGGCGCTCTCAAAAATCACGTGATAGCTGCACGTAGTTAAATCTCCGATTGAGTATCTGGAAGGGAAGAACACACATGTGTACATAAGTAGAACAACACAACGGTGCCAAATCGCTCGCAGTGCTGTCCGTCTCATTATTTTTTCACACAAATCGCAGATGTAGATGTAGTCCACATTGTGTTAATAGTGCTGGATGCGTTTCATAAATCTAGGAAGGCACTGTACATATCTGTTTATTTGTACTACTATTTGCAGGATATCTTGTGTGAATAAAGAAAGCTGTACTTCACAGGAGTGACTTTTTAAACATCATTGCGGCCTACTCGAAAGAATTTTTTTTTCGAAATTTGTAGTAAGTTCCTATGGTACCAAACTGCTGATGTCATCGATCCCTACGCTTACACACTACTTAATCTAATTTAAACCAACTTACGCTAAGGACTACACACACACCCATGCCCGAGAGAGGACTCGAACCTACGACGGGGGGAGCCGCGCGAACAGTGGCAAGACACCTAAGACCACACGACGACCCCGCGCGGCGAGAGAGAATGTGACAATGTTAAAGTTTAAACATATTTTCTAGTGTTAACTCTGACAGAGATTTTTCCCCTGTTGTTGTTACACCACCATCACACCTGACGGGGTAGTGATATGCTGTCAGCGGTAACACTAAATTTACTTGAAAACCTTAAAAATTTGTTAAATTTTATGCGCGTTATAAATTAAAACAACGATTTTTTTTACTAGACGATCAGGTATCAATGTAGTGACGTGTGCTGATGTTTAGCATCGATGCTGACGGGAAATTTAAGACATTTCTGGCGTATGGGCTATCAAATAAAATTTCGGGCAAAATGCCGGATGTCAGTAGCTTACTGCCGCGATATTTCGGCACAGAGGCTCCTGACCATAATCAGGTAGACGCTAGCAACAGCATGGTTACATCGCCCACTTGAAACCGTATCGGCGCATGCGTGGTGTACATAATTGTTGCCTATGCACTCCTTGAGCACAGGTGTTCCAGCTGTAA
Organism: Schistocerca serialis cubense; assembly: GCF_023864345.2. NCBI lineage: Eukaryota > Metazoa > Arthropoda > Insecta > Orthoptera > Acrididae > Schistocerca > Schistocerca serialis. The sequence goes on from NC_064646.1 coordinate 17,875,777, forward strand.
GTTTGTTTACTGTTGACAGATCCCTCCGTGGTGAAAACTCGCTTGAACGTTTTCATATCAATCGTCTTCATGTTATAAAGTAGTAGGATGCTAGCGGCTACGCAGAGAACGAAGGTTTTTTATGACAATAATCCATGTAGATTGCAATTCGAATCCGCCGTCCAGACTGATAAGAACCTCAGACACCTTGCTGATTATTGATTTCCAGATGATTGAGTTTGCCATTTTGGTTGCAGTGAGTTCCGTTGATTACCATTATAAAAATACACTGTGGTGACGAAAGTCATGGGACAGCAATATGCGCATAAATAGATGGTAGTAATATGACTTACATAAAGTACAGAAGGGCAGTGCATGGACTGAGCTGTCACTTGTACTTAGGTGATTCACGTGAAAAGTGTTCCGACCAGATTATGGTCGCACGACGTGAATTAACAGACTAAACGCGGAATGTTAGTTAGAGCTAGACGCATGGGACACTAAGTTTTGGAAATCGTTAAGGAATTAAATATTTCTAGATCCTCAGTGTCAAGAATGTGCAAAGAATATCAAATTTCAGCATGAACTCTCACCACGGACACTCAGTGGTCGACAGATTTCTCTTGACGTCGAAAAACAGCAGCATTTGCCTCGAGTTATCCTCCTAACAGAGAAGCAGCACTGCCTGAAATAACCGCAGAAATCAGCGTGGGACGTACGATGGATGTATACGAAGGGACAGAGCGGCGGAATTTTGCGTTAATGAACTACGGCAGAAGGCGACCAACGCAAGTGCCTTTGCTAACATCACGACATCACCTGCAGCGCTTCCCCTGGACTCACGACCATATCAGTTGGATCCTAGACGACTGGAAAACTGTGACCTAGTCAGGTGAGTCGAGATTTCACGTGCTAAGAGCTGATGTTTGGTTTCTGGTGTGGTGCAGACCCCACGAAGCCAAGGAGCAAAGTTGTCTACATGGCACTGTTGAAGTTGGTGACTGCTGGATAATGATGGGGGTTGAAACTTCCTGGCAGATTAAAACTGTGTGCCCGACCGAGACTCGAACTCGGGACCTTGGCCTTTCGCGGGCAAGTGCTCTACCAACTGAGCTACCGAAGCACGACTCACGCCCGGTACTCACAGCTTTACTTCTGCCAGTACCTCGTCTCCCACCTTCCAAACTTTACAGAAGCTCTCCTACGAACCTTGCAGAACTAGCACTCCTGAAAGAAAGGATATTGCGGAGACATGGCTTAGCCACAGCCTGGGGGATGTTTCCAGAATGTTTCCAGAATGAGGGCACTGTATAGCAGGTTGGCTGTCTTCCTCGAGGCCACATCCTCTTCTTTGTTCTGACGTTTATACGTCTGTAGCGCTCTCCGTACTTTGTGTGATGACTATATACACTATATGATCAAAAGAATCAGTACAACTGGCTGAAAAGGGCTTGCAAGTTCATGGTACCCTCCACCGGTAATTCTGGAATTCACTGTGTTTCATGACAGATTCCATTTTCGCAGGCATGCGTTCAATCAGGTGTGGGAAGGTTTCTTGGGGAATGGCAGTCCATTCTTCACGGAGTGCTGCCCTGAGGAGAGGTATCGATGTCGGTCGGTGAGGCCTGGCACGAAGTCGGCATTCCAAAACATTCCAGAGGTGTTCTATAGGCTTCAGGTCAGGACTCTGCACAGGCCAGTCCTTTACAGGAATGCTGCTGTCGTGTAACCATTAAGCCACAGGCAGTGCAATATGAACAGGTGCTAGATCGTGTTGAAACATGCAGTCGGCATCCCCGAATTGCTCTTCAACAGTGGGAAGTAAGAAGGTGCTTAAAACATCAATGTAGGCCAGTGCTGTGATAGTGCCACTCGAAACAACAAGGGTTGCAAGCCCCCTCCATGTAATACACAACCACACCATAACACCACCGCCTCCAAGTTTTAACTGTTGCCACTACACATGCTTACAGATGACGTTCACCGGCATTCGCCATACCCACACCCTGTCATCGAATCGCCACATTGTGTACCGTGATTCATCACTCCACACAACGATTATCGACTGTTCAGTCGTCCAATGTTAACGCTCCTTACACCAAGCGAGGCGTCATTTCTCATTTACCGGCGTGATGAGTGGCTTATGAGCAGCCGCTTGACCATGAAATCCAAGTTTTCTCACCTCCCACCTAACTGTCATAGTACTTGCAGTGCATCGTGATGCAGTTTGGAATTCCTGTGGGATCGTCTGGGTAGATGTCTGCCTATTGTAAATTACGACCCTCTTCAACTTCCGGCGGTCTGTGTCAGTCAACAGACGAGGTAAGCCTGTACGCTTTTGTTCTGTACGTTTCTCTTCACGTTTCCACTTCACTATCACATCGGTAACAATGGAACTAGGGATGTTTAGGAGTGTGGAAATCTCGCGTACATACTTATGACACAAGTGACACCCAGTCACCTGTCTACTTTCGAAGTCGAGTTCGGCAGAGCGCCCCATTCTCCTCCCTCACAATGTCTAATGACTACTGAGGTCGCTGGTATGGAGTACCTCACGGTAGGTGGCAGCACAATGCACCTGACATTAAAGACGTATGTTTTTATGGGTATCCGGATACTTTTGATCTCATAGTGTATCTCCCAGGAACACAATTCCGATGCATCCCCTTGTAGATTACCAGCATCTGCTGCTCAGATCTCGACGGCAGCCACGAAGGCCGTTGTGAGTTAATACCCATATCTATATCTACAGCTGTACTCGGCAAGCCACCTTTACTGTGTGGTGGGGGGTACTTTGCACACTAGCGGCACTTCCGCTTTTATTGTTCCGGTCGCAGGTGGTTCACGGGAAGAACCAGAGCTGTTAAGCCTCTGTGTGGTCTCGATTCTCTCTCCAATTTTATCTTCATGGACTTTGTTGGTTAACTCTTCTAGAAACGTTCGCTCTCGGAATTTTGATAGCAGACCACATCGTGACGCTGAACGTCTCTCCTGTAGCGCCTGCCTCTGGAGTTCGCTGAGCATGTCGTGAGGACTATGAAAAAACATACTGCTCTTCTTTGGATCTTCTCTCTTTCCTGTATCAGTCCTGCCTAGTACTGATCCCAAACTAACGAACAACGTGCAAGTATTAGTCGAAAGAGAGTCCTGTATGCCACTTTCTTTGTTGATAGACTGCATTTCGTGGCGGCTCTTCCAATGAAAGTCAGTCTGGCATCTACCTCACCTGCAGTTGTTTTCACGTGGTTGGTCCATCTTATAGTGCTCCGTACACATATGCCTAGGTAATTTGTAGAAGTAACTGCTTCCGTGATAGTTTTACAATCGTGCAATCGTACAACGAAGTGTTTTTGTCTCAGTTTCTTTGCAGTAGGTCAGAACCGGTCCTCCACCGAGCAGGGCGGAGTTCAGAAGGTAAGCAACATCCCGTTAGCGATCTGTTACTCTCAGCTCCGCCCTGCGTGGTTGTCAACTAGGGCGACAAGTTAACATGGCCTCCGACGCCGGTACAAGCGGCCGAATGAGTATAAAAGAGCAGACGCCTCCAGAGGAAGAAACACTTGCTGCTCCACCTCACTTCGGCGTAGAGCTCTTCGACGTACATCCTCAGCTACCCAGCACCATGAACGCTGTAAGTGCGAGCACGACTTAGTGCTACTACCCTTCTGCTACCTATTTATTATCAGGTGTTTCGTAACTGTGTACATATCACATCTACCATCATTATGTGCTTATCGTATTCCACTCGGTCCCTACGGTCTCTTTCAGCCTTTAGTGCTCCTCTTACATCCACATGTATATTTCACTCTAGAAACAATTCCTGGGCTTTAGCTAACCCAAGCTCTGCAAGGTATCATAAAGAGCTTCTTTGAAGAATGGAAAGTCACAGAGATTTCCTGGTAGAATGGGTACTGTGAGGTTGGATACTATATCTTGTCTCGATGTCTCGGTAAGAGCATTGGCACATGAAAGGCCAGCTTTGAGGTTCGATTCCCCGTCTGGCGTACGCTCTTAATCTACCAGGAAATTTCATTTTGTAGAAGGCACAGACACTCACACTATTTCCCCTTCAATACTCTAAGTATGTCTGCATGGGCGTGTATACAGCGTAAGTCAGCGTACATTGCTTCACGGACAGTAATAAATAACTGTATTTGCGACTACCTTTCACAGTCTAATGTCGAGTGGAACGACTCAAAAGTGACTCGTTCTCCCTCTCTCTCTCTAAACCTCCACATGGACCGTAACTTTTCTTGCCTTTAGCTGTTCCTGCGCAAGGTGTACCATTTAGACAGCATGCTTTTGCACAGGAAATATCTAATCTCACGATTTTTACGTGACATTTTCATTACATTTCCAGAGAGTATCTATATACTCTATGCTAACGTGTCAGGATTCTGGGAAGATCCTCCCAAGAAGTCTAAAAGCTCTGTTTGCCCCCTCCGCTACTGATTTCATGTTTTAGTTTCACCGCATTCCGGTTGATGGTGTTTGTCCCTAGACACTGAATTTTACCGATATGATAGTCCATACTTTAACCAGTGAATGTTAACCACATACTGCTGGATTTTTTTGTTATTGCTGTGGACATTATCGCTTGCTTATCCCCTTTTAAAGAGAGTTGCTATTCAGGCACGAAGCAGTAATACTGTTCAAGTAGCTGTACATTTTCATAGAGTCACGGAGAGACGATAGTTTCCTTTGAATGCATCGTCGTAGATGACCATCTGAAAGTAAAGGCTGAAACATCTGATGAATCGCTCGCACATACTGAAAAATTTTGTGGCCCTGTTACACATCTCCAGGCGACAAACGATAACGTTTTTGCTTTTGTTGAACTTTCGCTTCGATTATAGCGAACTGTTGTTATAATTTAAATATTCCTATATCCGACCTCGATCTCTGTTTTCTTACAATCTGCAGAGCAGGCTTCCTTCATAGAATAGTTTCATTTTCCAAAATGTATCAATGCTGAGCACTAAACCAAAATATATTCACTTTTTCGATCTCCCGTAAGTCTATAATGTTAACCAGTTACCTAGGTGCCTAGTCAAAAATACGCATTTCTTCATGTGTGGAACGACTGATAACACAGTAATTTAATTTGTACGACAGGGACGGAAAACTCTCTACAGTCCTGTACACGATATTTCCATTGTCATTTTCACATTCCACGAAGTATTGAAAGTAAGATTAAATATAAATATTTGGGAAGCTATTGAAAAACGTTTTATCGCGCGCAGTCAGTCTTGAAGTATTCTAATCAAGTTTCAGAAGAAGGAACGAATATTAGTTCTTAGCATCCCAGCCACGAGTAGGTCATTAGCGGTGGATTATAGGCTCTGATCGGGATTTGTTTCTTTCAAAGAAATCGTTGTGCCCCACCAAAAAGCTGAAAAATCTAGCGCTTTCGACAGTGACTTGAATCGCAGTTCATGTGTTTCAACCCCTGCATCACCCCCTCCATCAGCGTCATTCCATAATCTTCGTATACAGCGTAAGATAATCTTCAATTACGTAAAAAATACTGTAATATGATAGTTTGCATTGCTACTCGTTTGAGGATTACTAACAGGCTACTAAAGGCCGTACCTGCAGCAGATATGTAACATATTATTTTCAGTAAGCCAAAACAGAACGGTCACGTTTTGTCGCAACCATTCAATCTTATATGATAAACCATTCTATTTAAAAGATATATTCACATTAACATATTGACCCTCCATGCATACTGCAGTCAATTCAAGAAAACTGTAGCCAGCGTAACTTTTCGATTGTTATTTGTACCTGGACAGCACTGCATCCACATTGTAAGTCAAAAGGAGAATTTTGGCACTTATTCACTTGTTCTCTTTAGTATGGCGAAATGATTTCTTCGATCGCTGAACTAGGATTTTTAGAGACCACCACCGAACCTTTTACAACGCATTTTTGGTAAATAGTTGTGCGGTGTACGGCATTAAGAGCAAACATGTGGTGTTTCTGCAGGCTACAGAGTATTTTAAGAGGAAATTCCATCTATTAAAAATTTTAGCCGCATTCAGTGCAGTGATGGCGCAGTGTCAGCATGGTACAGGCAGTAACAACTAGCTCTTGGTATGCAGAAATAGACAGTTCTGCGTTTAACAGAAGTTTAGATTGTGATATCCGATAACTACGGTATTAATTATTCACAACTAGGTTCGGTATTATCACAAAAATATTTGCGAGTAGCTATATGTTGACGTAGGAAGTGGACTAGCCACACAATCTCAGTTGCAAGTAACTCGAATGGCAGAGTTCGATTCATTCGTATGGGAGATGTAACAGAAATGTTGCAGATATAAACTGGTAGACATTCAGTCAAAAATGACATACAATTTTCGAGAAGCTACTTCAAAAATTTTGAGCTTCGTCAGGCCAGATAGAAACTAAAAATACTCTTCAGCTCCTTATGTATCGATCCTAGGGATCTTATAGTAATAGATATGATGAGATTTTGGTATTGAGACCGCTACCTGATAATGTAGTCGTACGTCGACAAATATCACAATAAATCTACGAATACTGATAATATCGCAAGGTATTAACTGACAAATTTTGCATTTGAAGCTTTTATTTAACACAAAAGTACCGGTACATATTCAGATCACAGTCGATAATGTGTAAAGTATTACACTTTAGTACGAAGTATTGTGACTATAAAACCAAACAGAAATGAACAGAGTAAAAGATAGGTATTCCAGTCACAGCCCAAATAATATCCTTTGGTACATTTTTAGCTACACAGGCTAGAAAGTGAACTGATCACTGTGTGGCAAACAGTTGTAAACTGCCGGGAGGCTTAAGAAATGCGTATTTTCATTGTTATCAGTAACATCAGAACGACCCTAGTATACATCCTAGAGACTCTAAAGATAAAACTAGGTACGTAATATTTTACATAATATTCAACAAGTAACAGTTATTACCGCATACCTAATGAATAGATTAATTATATGCAGTAGTAGTGTATTTTATTGTACTGTATGTTAACCGGGGACCTAGAAACGACGGAGAGGCTCCGTCACCGCCACAGTCGCAGTGGTCCACAACCCCACGACAACTACTGCAGTCCACTTCACCCCTCCGCCACCCCACACCGACCCAGGGTTATTGTGCGGTTCGGCCCCCGGTGGACCCCCCCAGGGAACGTCTCACACCAGACGACTGTAACCCCTTGTTTGTGTGGTAGAGTAATGGTGGTGTACGCGTACGTGGAGAACTTGTTTGCGCAGCAATCGCCGACATAGTGTAGCTGAGGCGGAATAAGGGGAACCAGCCCGCATTCGCCGAGGCAGATGGAAAACCGCCTAAAAACCATCCACAGACTGGCCGGATCCGCCGGGCGGATTCGTGCCGGGGACCAGGCACTCCTTCCCGCCCGGAAAGCCGTGCTTTAGACCGCACGACCAACCGGGCGGACATATGCAGTAGTACTGTACATAGTAACCTCCGCCATGCATTTAATAATGAACTGTATATCATAGATGTAGAAGTCGAAGTTATATAAGGCAGACCTCTGATATATTAAAGAGTACCATTTCTGTGAGCACTTCACACCAAGTGCGATGATCATTCTGGAACACAAAGTGTCATCGGAAGAAACTAAGTGCTAGAACAGTGTCACAAAACTACCAAAGGGAAAGGAGTTTTCAGTTTCAGCATGTGTCACAGATACAAGCATGACGATACTGCAGCTGAAAACAGTTGCGTGTTTAAAGTAAAAGAACGTTTACTTTAACTTGAGACGGTATTCGCTAGTGACTTCAGTGAAACAGGTTGCTGATGAATGTACGCATTTTAGAGTGCTGAAGCCTTGTAGTATTGTTTGCGGAAATGAAAGTATAGGAGTTTTCTAGAGTGCAGGACTCATATAAGCAAGGAGCCTGCGTAAACGACAATACAAGCTTGATGTAACGTACCTGAAAGAACAGAATGCCAAACTTTTGCACATTGCGTTTCAAATGGCAGCATTCAGGAGGTCAGACAAGAAATCGGCAAGGGACACGACGCACAGGACGACAGAGTCAAGATTTCTCGGGCGGAATGTTTTGGCACTGCCTCTGTCGTCTGCTAACATACGATACTAACTTTTTTTTCCGCTGCGCCCACGCACCTTCTTTGTATCTTCTTATTATTTACTACCTGGCGTCCTTGGTGTTACACGAGGTTGAGCAGTTATTTATAAAGAAATGTTAGTGCCAAAACTTACTATGCACGCAAACGCGCCATCATAAACGTTGCTCGTTGGAAGTACTGTGAGCGGCGAGCTACTTTTGCCCCAACAAACCGAGAGACATCGAAAAAAAAGACAACAAATTTTATGACGATTGGAGCATCTGACAGAATAAATGACGCTCACAACACACTCGTTTACTCAAGAAAAAAAATTACGCGAGGGAGTAGCGAATTACAAAGTGTACCAGAAAAGGTAGTACATAATTTCACTATTGTACACGTAAATGCGAGATGTCTCAATGCCGTACAGCATTTAAATGATGGCGTCATTATAAGTTACCAAGCGTTTCAGAAGCTATACGGTATGCCTGGCACACAGTGGCAAAAATCCAGTGCGCTTGTATGGAGATATGGATTTAACATTTTGAGAACTATATAAGAATTGTATTAATTAAGTTAAATCGCGTTATCTAGAATATGTTAAAGTCTAAAAGCACTTTCACAAACACAGTACAGTTCAAAAGTCAAAAAGTAAAGAGCTTTTTCTGACAGTAATTATTATTCCATATTTCGCGTTGTATTCTTCAAATGAATAAATATCTTGTACCCCAAACGTAAGAAAATGTTTTGTTATTCAGGATATAAGTTAATTCCTTTATAAATGCCTTCCAAATCGATCCAGCCATTGCAGCGTAAAGGAGTAACAAAAATACACATTAGAATTTAAAATTTTTGTAACTTCTTTTTGGGTCATCAGTCATCTGACTGGTTTGATGCAGCAAGCCACGCGTTCCTCTCCTGTGCCAACCTCTTCACCTCAGAGTAGCACTTGCAACCTACGTCCTCAATTATTTGCTTGACGAATTCTAATCTCTCTCTTGCTCTACAGTTTTTGCCCTTTACAGCTCGCTCTAGTACCATGGAAGTCATTCGCTCATGTCTTAACAGATGGCCTACCATCCTATCCCTTCTCCTTATCAGTGATTTCCACATATTTCATTTCTCTCTGATTCTGTGCAGAACCATCTCATTCCTTACTCTACCAGCCCACCTAATTTTCAACATCCGTCTGTAGCACCACATCTCAAATGCTTCGATTCTCTTCTGTTCCGGTATTCCAACAGTTCGTGTTTCACTACCATACAATGCTGTACTAAAGACGTTTGTTCTCAGAAATTTCTACCACAAATTAAGGCCTGTATTTGATACTAGTAGCCTACTCTTGGCCAGGAATGGGCTTTTTGCCTTTGCTAGTCTGCTTTTGATGTTCTTCTTGCACCGTGCGTCATTGGTTTTCTACTGCCTAGGAAGCAGAATTCCTTAACTTCATTGACTTCGTGACCATCAATCCTGATGTTAAGTTTCTCGCTGTTCTCATTTCTACTACTTCTCATTACCTTCGTGTTTCCTCGATTTACTCTCAATTCATATTCTGTACTCATTAAACTCTTCATTACATTCAGTAGATCATGCAATTCACTTTCACTCAGGATAGCAATGTCATCAGCTAATCGCAGTATTGACATCCTTTCACGTTTAATTTTAATTCCCCTCCTGAACCTTTCTTTTATTTCTATCATGGCTTCCTCGATGTAGACATTGAGCAGTATAGGCGAAAAACTACATCCTTGTCATGCAGCCTTTTAGTCCGAACACTTCTTTCTTGGTCATCCCATATTATTGTTCCTTCTTGCCTCTTGTACATATTCTATGTTACCCGTCTCTCCCTATAGTCTACCCCTAATTTCTTCAGAATTTCGAACATGTTGCACCATTTTACATTGTCGAACGCTTTTCCAGGTCGAGAAGTCCTATGAACATGTCTTGATTTTTCTTTGGTCTCTCTTCCATTATCAACCGCAACGACAGAATTTCCTCTTCGTGTCTTTACCTTTCCTAATGCCAAACTGACCGTCATCCAGCATTCCCTCAGTTTTATTTTCCATACTTCTGTATATTTTTCTTTTCAGCAACTTGCATCCACGAGCTGTTAAGCTGACTATGCAATAGTTCTCGCATTTGTCAGCTCTTGCAGTCCTCGGAACTGTGAGGATGATAGTTTTCCGAAAGCCAGATGGTATGTCGCCAGTCTCATACATTCTACACACCAGCGTGAACAGTCGTTTTGTTGCCACTTCCCCAGATGATTTTAGTATTTCTGATGGCTTGTTATTATCCCTTCTGCGTTATTTGATCTTAAGTCCCCCAAATCTCTTTTATATGTTGATTCTAATACTGGGTTCCCTATCTCTTCTAAATCGACTCTTGTTTCTTCTTCTATCACATCAGACAAATCTTCCCCCTCATAGAGGCTTTCAGTGTATTCTTTCCACCTATCCGCTCTCTCATCTGTAGTTACCAGTGGAATTCCCGTCGCATTCTAAATGTTACAACCCTTGCTCTTAATGTCACTGAAGGTTTTCTTGACCTTTCCTGTATGCTGAGTCTGTTCCTCCGACAAACATTCCTTTTTCGATTTCCTCGCATTTTTCATGCAGCCATCTCGTCTTAGCTTCCCTGTACTTCCGATCTATTTCATTTCTCAGGGGCTTCTATTTCTGTATTTCTGAGTTTTCCGGAACATTTTTGTACTTCCTCCTTTCATTGATCAACTGGAGTACTTCTTCTGTTACCTATGGTTTCTTCGCTATTACCTTCTTTGTGCCTGAGCTTTTCTTTCCAGCTTCTATGACGGCCCTTTTTAGGGATGTCCATTCCTCTTCAGCTGTACTACATACCGAGACTTACCTTACTGCTGTACCTACAGACTTAGAGGACGTCTATCATACCTCGTCATTCCTTAGTACTTCAGTATCCCAGTTCTTTGCATACTGAAACTGTTTGCTCTCATACAATCGCTCATTCCACCCTCTCTCTCCCTCTCAGTCTCTTCTCTTTCTCTCCCTCTGCCTCCAGCCTTTCATATCTATCTATTAACCCCAATCAAAATTGTTGTTTATGGGATTAGCCAAGCGGTCTAAGGTGCTGCAGTCATGGACTGTGCGGCTGGTCCCGGCGAAGGTTCGAGTCCTCCCTCGGGCATGGGTGTGAGTGTTTGTCCTTAGGATAATTTAGATTAAGTAGTGTGTAAGCTTAGGGACTGATGACCTTAGCAGTTAAGTACTATAAGATTTCACACACATTGTTTATGTATAATTTTACCGCTGTAGCCTATATGATTATTGTACTTAAAGATTGTAACATTTCACCTGATCGTATAAACAAGTATTTTAACGTTTTTACCTGACTGTATAAACGAGTATGAAGTTTAAGTTATTTTGACTTGTGAAAATCGGATTTATACACCACATGAAGTATTTATTCCAACGCATGAAGTCGACACCTCAAAACAAACGCCTCCAAATCCTTAAAAAATTATTCTGTAATGATGCTGTTACGATGTACATTCTTTTAACTTTGCGATAACGTTTTCTCTCCTGCTATACGATCATTGAACCCAATAGTTTCCAGACACCATATTTGTTTACAAAGTATGGCAGCATACATGTGATGTGTTACGACAGCGAAAGGAACCTGTGGGTACTGGAGGTACTCTATTTTACTTATTTTATGTTTACCGTTAGATATACGTTTAATTTTTTTCAAAAGAAACCTAAAACCATGTTCTGAAATAGTGGTTTGTTTTCTCCACTAGACAGTGTCACAAGTTCCCCCGAAAAATCTTAACACAACACCCACACAAATGTCATACTAACAAATGTAAATCCACCTGATGATGGAGGTTTAAACCTTCGAAACGCGTCGTGGAGATAAATAAACAGTGACCGGTAACAGTGAACTTGTTGTTTTATTTTATGTCAGTAACAGTCACGGTAAAGCCTAACCTAAAATGTTCGCATTTAAAGTTACAAGTCAGCTCAATCGTAGGAGAGAAATACACTTCCTTTTGCCATTATTCAGTACTTGAAAAGAAAAAAATTCAATGAATATGATAAATAGCATAAATTTATTGTCTTATAACTGTTGTTTGATGGTTTTGTACATATATTTACTTCCAATGCTAAGTAACTTTCGATGTTTCAAAATACTTGGATGAAACTTTTCGTGTTGTTCCATTTTTCAACAGTTTACCATAGAAACTTTATAAATAATATCCGATATGAAGTTTTCTTTTGCCATTAATGTATTTTATCACTGCAAGGTCCTTAATTTGTGTACTACATTGTTACTTTTTACCTCACTTTTAAGTCTCTATAGTTGGGTAAGGCGAAGTGACATTGAGCTGATGTTCTACATAATTGGAACAGACAAGCATTTGATGGTGACATCCCCTGCTGTCTTCCGCTAAGTTACGTCGATGTCTAGTGTTAATCAGCCTTAAGTCTGTACTTGTTGGCCCACAGGTGTTCGCCATGGTGATCCTGGGCGTGATGGCCGCCGCCAGCACCGCTGCGTTGCCCACCGCTACCGGCACCAAACAGTGGCCACCCGAGCAGTTCCAGCCTAATGACAGGCGTGATGTCGGAGTGGGGAATGTGAACTTCGGCACCGGGAGCTTCAACCCCAATGTGAATGTAAACAACACCGGCTACCCCTCTGTGAATGTACCCGGCAGTGTCAGCTCCCCAGTGAATCCACCCAGCAGTGTTAATTCCCCAGTGAGTCCATCCAGCTGCTGCTATCCCCTTGTCAATGTACCTAGCTGCTGCAACCCACCTGTTAATGTACACATCAGCGGACATTTCCCTGTGAATGTACCGGGCAGTGGATATCCTCCTGTGAACGTACTTAGCAGTGACTATCACACTGGAGGCTACTCCAGCGCAAATGTTTTCGGCCCCCCTTTGGGTGGTGTGTATCTGTTTACATACTACTGAGCTCCCAGTGAGTCCTTCAGATGTTTCATTATACGATGTCTTACGCAGTTTCGTATATGAAGCTATTTGCATGAATAAAATTGTGTCTGTGTTATCATAATGTCTCTAACTTCAAAAACTTTATCTTTGCTAACGACTTATTGCTGGATCACTTATTACGATTTTAGAAGTGAAATCCCCCATTGACAGAAACACTTCAATAAAAACACATTGTAAGTAGGCTGTTTATGTTTTCTTTATGTAAGTGAGCTGTTTAGGTTCTTATATTGGTAACGCCGCCGCCACGTAGCGCTCTCTGTATCAATATGAAAATCACTGGCTGTGCTGTGTGCAGTCTGTCGCTAGTTTGCATTGTTGTCTGCCATTGTAGTGTTGGGCAGCGGCAGCTGGATGCGAACAGCGCGTAGCGTTGCGCAGTTGGAGGTGAGCCGCCAGCAGTGGTGGATGTGGGGAGAGAGATGGCGGAGATTTGCAATTTGTCATGAACTGCTATATTTATATATGATGATATCAAGGTAAATACATTGTTTGTTCTCTATTAATATCTTTCATTTGCTAACTATCCCTATCAGTAGTTAGTGCCTTCCATTGTTTGAATCTTTTATTTAGCTGGCAGTAGTGGCGCTCGCTGTATTGCAGTAGCTTGAGCAGCGAAGATTTTTGTGAGGTAAGTGATTTGTAAAAGGTATAGTTTAATGTTAGTCAGGGCCATTCTTTTGTAGGGAATTTTGAAAGTCAGATTGCGTTGCGCTAACAAAATATTGTGTGTCAGGTTAAGCACAGTCGTGTATAAATTGTTCTAAGGGGACGTTTCATATGTCGACCCTTAGCCTAGGATACCTCACTGGAATCTTCTGATTTTCTTCTTGTAGTTTGTGTAATTAGTGTAGATTTTGTTTATTGCTAGCGCGTAATTATAGAGAGAATTTCCTTTGTAGTTGCAGTCTTTCATTGTTGTATAGTAAAACAGTTGTGGCATGCATGTAGATTTGCACCAAGTATTTCGCAGCAGCGCTTGCAATTAACTAGATATTATTTTCAGTGCTATGTTATGTGTTCTCTTATTTTTGATCTTCAAAATGTGTTTTTCTGTGTCGTCGTGTGAAATACTGTGACAATAATGGCGTGTGAAAAACGTAATACTAGGCTCCAAAGTAAACTGAGAAATGACAGTGAAAATGAAAGCAGTGTGTTAGCGCCACCGAGTAATGAATTAACTGATGTTCAAAGTAGTAATTTGGTAATCGTGCATAGGGAAATGGAGCGGGCGGCAAACAATGGCACGGGCAGTGAAACAATTAGTGAAGAGGGAAGCATTATCGACCGATCGGTCGGCAATAGCTCGCCTCAGGAAGCCGAAATGACACGACACGATCTCGCAAATACTGTAGATTCAGGTTTTGGATTCTCACCGTTTTCTCAAATGAGTCAAGACACATTTTCCGCTTGTCAAAATGTGAATGTTGCCGGTGCAACTTCACTCCCGAAAAGCACTGAGGAACATGTTTCAGACACCAGTGCATTGTTATTACAATTAATGCAACAAATGGGACAAAAGCTTGAAAAGTTAGACACAATGGAACAACACCAGAGACAAACACAGCAACAGTTAGACACAGTGGAACAAAATCTCAAAAAGTTAGACACAGTGGAACAAAATCTTAAGAAGTTAGACTCATTGGAACAAACTCTTGAACAAACACGTGAAGACTTAACTACTGAGTTACATAACATTGAATCGAAATGTCAAAAAGTCTGTAATGACGTAAAAACACAAATTTGTGAGCATTTTCAACCTATTTTTTCGCGGCATGAAAATGCATTACGGAATCACGAAGCAGCCATAAAGGAACTGCAAACTATTGTTCATGAAAATCATGAGACCTTGCAAGCTAAATTTGACTCAGTTGCATCTACCGATTCGTTTACGCAACTTGAAAAAACTCAGGAAAACTTAAAGGACACAGTAGATACTCTGAAACTTGGTTCAGAAAAACACACTGAGGAAATAAGTACACTATCGGATAAAGTACCCGAACTTTCAGATCAGTTCACTAACTTATCTACAAAGGTAGATGATGATCTGAATGACATAACACCTGTAGCCTTCACTGACACAGAAGAGTATGAACAAATTAGGAAATTCAAACAAAATCAGAATCAAATTAATATGCAACACCAAAGAGAAATCCGGGAAGTACAAGATCAGCTGACACAGGTAATACAAGAATTACGTATTTCAGAGGACACTCGCGCTCCAACACGGGAAGAGGGACTTAGAAATACGGAAAAGCCGCAAAATAATAACACAGGGCATTTCGGAAGTTATGAAAGAAATTGGCAATGTGCACCGAATTTTGAGATGGAACGGCCGACACGACCTAACAATGACCGATATGCGACTCGCCGACGTGATGATTTTGACTATAAGCTGTTCATTACTACACGTAAATTCAAAACATTTAAAAATTCTGGCAACGACATTCATCCACAAGCATGGCTCCATCAATTCTCTCAGTGTTTTCCTCCCAACTGGTCATTGGAGCACAGATTAGAATTTATGTGTGGCTACTTAGAGAATGAACCAGCTGTAAGAATGCGATCGGTCATTCACGATTGCCACAGTGAAGGAGAATTTTACCATGCCTTCGTCTCAGCATATTGGTCTCAAGCTACACAAGACCGTGTAAAACATGGCATCATAATGATGAAACATTTCGAACAATCTGAATTCTCCAGTCTTGTGAAATATTTTGAAGACATGTTGCACAAGAATCAGTATATTTCAAACCCATACAGCCCCTCAGAACTCATCCGCATTTGCTTACTCAAATTGCCTGAACATTTACGACATATTATTTTGGCAGGACGTTGCAAAGACGACATTGAAGCTTTTCAGGGACTGTTGCAAGAACTGGAAATTGACACTGATAATCGCGGAACGCGAAAACAAGGACACAACAATTACAGGTCACATCCGTCACAATTCCGTGACGACAGAAACAATAACTGGACACGACTGGTCTATTCTTACAACGCAAATCGTGACCTAAACAGACACCACCCATATGACAACCACTGGCAGAGTAATAATTGTTACAGAGAAAGATCGCATTTCCGTAGTAATGACCACCACAGAGACAATCAGAGAAACAGACAATTTGGGAACCAAAATAATTATTATCAAGGGAGACAGAATAACTTTAGACGCAACGGTCCAGCGCGCAGTTACGATTCAGGGAGAAATTCTCCACCACTTAACCGACAAGAAAGACTCTACAGGAACTACCGACATGACGACAGACGATGTGATCGTAACGACAGACCTGAATTGCATCAGAACTGGCGGGATTCAAACAGAGCAGGGCCCTCTCGTCACGGTGAATTTGTAGAAGTTAGGTCTCCAAATCCCAATAACGACGCGCGCCAACAAAGAGACAATAGGCAATGACTCGCACAGCAGGCAGCCGCGTGCGCGTGCTGGCTCCGAGAAAAATAACATAAGACGCTAGCCTTGAGAAAAATTTTAGCATTCTTTACCGATGTATACAACATGATAATTCTTTGAAGTTGAAACTCTGTGCACTAGGAAGAGTAAAGGTTTACACCACATTTCACATGTAAAACCGTTTATTGTAAGATAATCTGCTTTTTAACTTAGTCTTTGTCATAAAATTTTTCGCTTCACATTTCTAGTATGCTTTGTCAGACTTAAGAAACTGTTAACATGCTACAATGTTTGAAGTTAAATATCCAGTCTAGAACCTAGGGAACATTTTTAAACAGAAATTACGAATGCATTGTTATATTGAACAGACGACACAGTGTTGTATTTGTACATTCTTGCTTGTTAGTTGCACGATTACGTAACGACTATCAGGCTTACATACTTAGGACACATACCAGTACTGCTAATGAGATTTTAATGCAACATTTTGGTTTATTTGAAAATACATTCTGAATTTAATGTGCTTTCTGAGAGATACCAGATGACACAGAGGTTAGTTATGTGACAGCTACACGATTTTTATCACGACGCTACTAATGAGTGACAATTTACAATGTTGCTTTTGCGGTGTATCTGTTTTATATCTGCACAGTTTTCTGAATTCTTCTGGAAAGAAAAACATGTTTTAGTAGTAACTTTTGTGGTATAGCAACAATGAGACAGCCTTTTTCGTGGCACAACATTATGTTACTGTACAGTACTTTCTTCATCACGCCAATAAGCATAATAACTACGATATCTATACGCAAAGCATTTCACTTTTGTTTATCATGAGGTAAGTACATTGGCTTCTGCAGAACTTAGCTTTCGGAGGAAAATAACTACGACACTTCCACAGAGATTATCTTACAACAAGATGCACATTTAGCACTACAGGACACGCATTTCAGTGATCAATTTTATACTTAAAACATTTATTTTTAAAGATTTTTGAATTACAAAGAAAGTTTTCCGTGATATATTTCATTCCATTGGTGTAATCTGTAACACCTGAGGGTATAATTACATTAATCCTCAGGGGGGTACACGCTTACTTTGTGTACCATGTGTGTGGCAACCACAAGGAACCCTAGCTAATATGGTATTTGCTTATAAAACTTTACACATTGGTACCATATTTCTCTAACACACAAATTACACAGCTATCTGATCATTTAACTGAGAGATAAACATTTTTTTTACTACATCAGTGACACATGTTTACGCAATTACACAGTTGGGTAACTTCACACTTATGAAATGGTATTTTGTCTGTACTTTGTGAAATGCTCATATTTTTTCGGAACCATTGTGATACTATGAGAGCTTTGAATGATGTATTTGGTATGGATTCATGATTTTTAAAGTACGTTTGAGGCAGATGACACTTTTGACATGAGCAGAGAATTTTTTTAATTATTGGAGGAAGCTACGACGATTTTGAGATTTGACTGAGGTGTTATGATGTTATTATTACGACGACGATGTGTATTATGTGGTTGAGGAATGTTTATTATGATACGTATTTCTTATGATGAAATACTGAAGAAGTGTCGACGAATAAGGTAAGGAATAATGAGTAGTGTTTAGGGACTCTGATTTGTGGAAAAGGTTGTTGGAAACCAAGAATCGTACTTTAAGAGTTATGAAATGTGTGTGTATATGCGTGAATGTATTACAATGCAGACGAAAATTTTTTGGACACTGTTATATCAATAGCATTTTGTTTCTACAGATTTGTAACGCAAATTCTTGACCTGTGAAATGTTTTTATGTGAGACTGTCACTGTAGCGGAAACTGCTGTCGTAAATATTTCCGTAAGAAAGTTAAGTGACCACCTGCACGTAATGCATCGCGGGCACCCACCTGGGCGACAGCCGCCCGAAAAAAAGCCATTAGCCTTCAGTGGCACAGGTAGAAAAAAAAAAGGGGAGGCCATTATAATGACAAGTGTCTTTCTACGAGAGTTGAGAGCTACTAACTTTTGAAATGTCACATGACTACTGAATGATATTTTTATGCTTTGCTTTTCATAGTTGCTTATTTCATTTGATATCTGTTTTCCAGCTGTGTTACAGCATTAGTTTTATAAAATAAACTTAGATGCATTTGCTAATGTGAACACTTTCTGTCAACAGATCTATTAAATAATTATTTTATGATCCACATTCTTTAAAAAAGGAGCACTTGGAAAGGAAAGAACAATAAGAAGGAACTAGTAACAGTAACACATAATTTTCTTTTCAAGTACATGGTAATATTTCTTTTTACAATCAGTTGTTGTGGTGCACCACTTTAATTACATAGATATTAAGATGTGAATATACATTTCCCTTATCTCCATTGTTGTTTTTACTGTAATATCTTTTCTGCTTGAGCTTTGTCATGTATAGATATAAGTTTTATATTTTTTTATACTTGCTGCTGCTGTTTGCCAGGCATAGTGCTACTGAACTTTAATTTGTGTTACTCTGATAAGCCAATTTTACTACTCATTGATTTTTCATGTTGCTGCACATTGGCTCATATTAGTTGTAATTTTGCATTTTATCTGTTAATTTAGATTTACTGTAGCTTGCTTTGCAATTTTCCAATTTTTTGGTAATTGCTGTTTATATTAATTGTTTTATGTGCTGCTGCATTGCCTCGTCCCTTAGTTTAGCATCTGAGCTCAGTAGATTTAAGTTAGCTTAAGAGGGGGTAGACTATATAAGAAACTGACTATGGACAATATGAAAAAGATTTGGGCCAAAATGAGTATTGTACACTGAGAAATAATTATATTGAAAGAAATATGAATAGAATACAGAAAGCATGCTTGGATAGGATTTTTTTGGTGGAAACAAAGGATGAAATAAGAGGAAAGATATATGAAGTTTTGGGTTGGACTGCAGTACCAAATGTTACACTGAAAACGAACCCTGTCCTTTCCTATTGGTGTTATCCCACTATGTGTTTGTGTACCCCTGAGTATTTGTTTTCTTCCTGTCTCTGTGTAGTTTCATAGAATTTTTTCTTCTTTTAATATTAAGCTACATTCATTATGATGAGGAATACTGTTATCCTCGAATATAATTGGCATTAATAATATGTTATTTACTTTGTAAAGATGTTAGATATTATTAATTCTGTTTTGTTTTAATGCTCATGTGTGAAGTTGATGTTTCAAAAGTTATTGTGATCTTTTATGTATGTACTCATGTCATAATTCCACTGATGTATATGTTAGTTCGATTCTTTTGTAAAGCCTGTACTACAGATGTTATCTGTATTGTTATGTTTTTAATAATGTATTCTGTACCTTTGTTATTGTATTATTATGTTATAAAATTGTAATTGTCACCAGTCCATGATATTATTAACTTGTTAGTTACATTTCACTGCACACGTTTCTGTTGGTCATAGTATATGGACAATATGTGAGAAGTAGGGACTGTTAGTGTTTGCACGTGTGTTGATAATTCAGCAAGGGACTGGATAACAGCATTGCTGGTTCTAAGGACAATTTCAAAAACTTTGTGAGTGCACAAGTGGTGGTTTATGGACTTGCTATATTATCCGCAAGACTCTTTAACGGTGATTGTGCACCTGCACAGTCACAACAGATGGCTGCTGGCTATCTCTCCAAGGACTACAGTGGGTCTGCATCTTTGATGACCCACCAGTACCATTATCTCTACAAGGACTACAGTGGGTCTGCATCTATGATGACCCACCATGCCATTATTTCTACAAGGACTGCAGTGGGTCTGCACCTCTGGTGGCCCACCAATACCGTAATCTCTACCAGGACTACAGTGGGTCTGCTCTGTGATGACCTACCTACCAATATTCTTCAAAACTTCCGACTGACTCCGCTGTGGGTTTGCTCTGTTGTGGCCCATTACTTGTCTGCATGTCGAGAGTCAGCACTGTCTTTCCGTTGGAAGGACAACACTACTTCTTCAAGACAGCATGGAAATCCACTACTTCCGTGTGCATTTTCTTCTACTGCTCAGACTTTGAGAAAAACACTATATTTTACCGTAATGAATGATCAGGACTGTCTTTATGGACTGTGACAAAATTTTAGCTTTTGACCAACGTTGTATCAATAAGTGTGTGCATTTGATTTCTTTGTTATTGTAATTATGAAAAATTTTATCAAATCATTATTGGCCACTGCCCAAAAAAAAATTTGTAAAATTTTTTGTGGGGAGCATGGGGGCTATGTAAGTAGGCTGTTTATGTTTTCTTTATGTAAGTGGGCTGTTTAGGTTCTTATATTGGTAACGCCGCCGCCACGTAGCGCTCTCTGTATCAATATGAAAATCACTGGCTGTGCTGTGTGCAGTCTGTCGCTAGTTTGCATTGTTGTCTGCCATTGTAGTGTTGGGCAGCGGCAGCTGGATGTGAACAGCGCGTAGCGTTGCGCAGTTGGAGGTGAGCCGCCAGCAGTGGTGGATGTGGGGAGAGAGATGGCGGAGATTTGCAATTTGTCATGAACTGCTATATTTATATATGATGATATCAAGGTAAATACATTGTTTGTTCTCTATTAATATCTTTCATTTGCTAACTATCCCTATCAGTAGTTAGTGCCTTCCATTGTTTGAATCTTTTATTTAGCTGGCAGTAGTGGCGCTCGCTGTATTGCAGTAGCTTGAGCAGCGAAGATTTTTGTGAGGTAAGTGATTTGTGAAAGGTATAGTTTAATGTTAGTCAGGGCCATTCTTTTGTAGGGAATTTTGAAAGTCAGATTGCGTTGCGCTAACAAAATATTGTGTGTCAGGTTAAAGGACAGTCATGTATAATTCTTCTAAGGGGACGTTTCAACATCACCAATTTTACTTTTCACATAGGAAAAAATGAAATGTAAATTGTATGCACATACACGGCCTGCATAAAAAGTAGTGAAAACACCGCCGTAGCAGAAGGATGTGCAACGAATGACCTACCCACTGTCTGTAGCCGACAGCAAAGGGCCAATTACAGTAATGCAGCGACTAGCGACGGCTGTATTTGAGTCAACTGCTGTGTGTACTGTCTGAAACTGCGGGAGGCCAGTTCAAGCGCCCTAACATCTTGTTCAGGAAACACGAACAACGTGCATGGCTTAAAACTGAAGTGGCGTGTGGTGAAAGCGCACAGTAATGTTCCCTTCTGGCACTGCATCCCATCCGTCCTTCAGACAATGCACGCTGCCACACTGCGAAACCCATGCAGGAGGTACTGCATATGTGGAGATTGGAGTTACTAGAACGTCCACCGTATTCACCTGATACTGTCTGTCCGATTATAACCTGTTCGACAAAATGAAAGAACCTCTTCGTGGCATGTTCTACAACAAAATATCATCTGTGCTTTAGGGTGATGATGATGATGATATATGGTCTGTACGGCGCTCAATTGTACCGTCGTCAGTAACAATGCAAAGTTCCAAATTTTACACAGTCCAATTTTTTACACAATCCAATCTAGCCACTGTCACGAATGACGATGATGATGAAACGAGGAGATCAACACGAACACCCAGCCCCTGGCAGAGAAAGTACCCAACCTTACTGGGAATCGACCCCGGGACCCTGTGATGCAGAGGCAGCCACTAGACCACGAACTGGGGACTGTGTCTCAGGGTGGAAATTGTGAGACATCGACAGAGATGAATACACTGGCATCATTAAATGCTTTCCATCTCCATGGGAGAAGCTGACTGAGATGCAGGGCGATTATACAGGGTGGTCCATTGATAGTGACCGGGCCAAATATATCACGAAATAAGCATCAAACGAAAAAACTACAAAGAACGGAACTCGTCTAGCTTGAAGTGGGAAACCAGATGGCGATGTGGTTGGCCCGCTAGATGGCGCTGCCATTGGTCAAAAGGATATCAACTGCGTTTTGTTTTAAATAGAAACCCCCGTTTTTTATTGCATATTCGTGTAGTAAGGAAATATGAATGTTTCAGTTGGACCACTTTTTTCGCTTTGTGACAAATGATGCTGTAATAGTCACAAACGGATAAGTACCGGTACGTGGTATCACGTAACATTCCGCCAGTGCGGACGGTATTTGCTTCGTGATACATTACCCGTGTTAAAATGGACCGTTTACCAATTGCGGAAAAGGTCGATATCGTGTTGATGTATGGCTATTGTGATCAAAATGCCCAAAGGGCGTGTGCTCTGTATGCTGCCTGATATCCTAGGCATCATCCAAGTGTCCAAACCGTTCGCCGGATAGTTACGTTATTTAAGGAAACAGGAAGTGTTAAGCCACATGTGAAACGTCAACCACGAGCTGCAACAAACGATGATGCCCAAGTAGATGTTTTAGCTGTTGTCGCGGCTAATCCGCACATCAGTAGCACATAAACTGCGCGAGAATCGGGAATTTCGAAAACGTCGGTGTTGAGATTGCTACATCAACATCGATTGCACCCGTACCATATTTCTATACACCAGGAATTGCATGGCAACGGTTTTGAACGTCGTGTACAGTTCTGCCACTGGGCACAAGAGATATTACGGGACGATGACAGATTTTTTGCACACGTTCTATTTAGCGACGAAGCATCACTCATCAACAGCGGTAACGCAAACCGGCGTCATATGCACTATTGGGCAACGGAAAATTCACGATGTCTGCGACAAGTGGAACATCAGCGACCTTGGCGGATCATTATATGGTGCGGCATTATGGGAGGAAGGATAATTGGCCCCCATTTTATCGATGGCAACCCAAAAGGTGCAATGTATGATGATTTCCTACGTAATGTTCTACTGATGTTGCTACAAGATGATTCACTACATGACAGAATGACGATGTACTCCCAACATGATGGATATCCGGCACATAGCTTGCGTGAGGTTGAAGCGGTATTGAGTAGCATATTTCATGACACTTGGATTGGTCGTCGAAGCACCATACCATGGCCCGCACGTTCACCGGATCTGACGTACCCAGATTTCTTTCTGTCGCGAAAGTTGAAGGATATTTCATATCGTGATCCACCGACATCGCATTGTCAATGCATGTGCGAACATTACAGAAGGCGAACTACTCGCTGTTGCGAGGAATGTCGGTACACGTATTGCCAAATGCACTGAGGTTGACGGACATCATTTTGAGCAATTATTGTATTAATGTGGTATTTACAGGTAATCACGCTGTAACAGCACGCGTTCTCAGAAATGATAAATTCACAAAGGTACACATATCACGTTGGAACAACAGAAATAAAATGTTCAAATGTACCTACGTTCTGTATTTTCATTTCAAAACTTACCAGTTACCAACTGTTCGTCTAAAATTGTGAGCCATATTTTTGTGACTATTACAGCGCCATCTATCACAAAGCGAAAAAAGTGCTCCAACTAAAACATTCATATTTCTTTAGGTACTACACGAATATGTAATAAAAAGTGGGGGTTCCGATTTTTTAAAAAAACGAAGTTGATATCCGTTTGACCATGACAGCGCCATCTAGCGGGCCAACTATAGCGCCATCTGGTTTCCCCCTTCAAGCTAGACGAGTTCCGTTCTTTGTAGTTTTTTCGTTTGACTATTATTTCATGAGATATTTGGCCCGGTCACGATCAATGGACCACTCTGTATTAAGGTCATACAATGAACGTCTGTCAGTCTAGTGTGATATGAACTAACACCGTGTTACCACTACTTTATATTCGAACTATGTATAAGTGTGTATACGTGCTCATATCCCAAAATACATACAGAAGCAGAGAGAGATGGAAAGAGCAGAGTGTCAGAGATAAAAGCAGAAGTAGAAAATAGTAAATAACAGAGAGTAAAAGAGAAATAGATAAGAAGCAAAAATTGTGATAGAGATGGAGTGGTAGAAAAGGGGTTAGAGTAGACTACAGATAGTAAAAAAGTGGCCTGAGAGAGATACACAGGGCCAGAGAGGCATCGGTAATATAACACAGTCAGAAGGCTAGGGATGGTAAGTGGTAGGGAGGGAGATGAAGTGGCAGAAAGGTTCAAATGGCTCTGAGCACTATGGGACTTAACATCTGTGGTCATCAGTCCCCTAGAACTTAGAACTACTTAAACCTAACTAACCTAAGGACATCACACACATCCATGCCCGAGGCAGGATTCGTACTTGCGACCGTAGTAGTCGCGCGGTTCCGTACTGAGCGCCTGAACCGCTAGACCACCGCGGCCGGCTGGCAGAAAGGAAGTGGTGAGAAGGTGCAGGAGAAAGGAAATGGGAGCAAACTGTAGGTTGTGTATAAACTAGAATGTCTTTGCACGTCGACACTGAAAGACGGTAAGCTGCGAGACTGAGTACTGAGTAGTGGGCTCAGTAAAAGTAAACATGATTTTGGTCGATAGGTTCATCCCTCCCATAGAATTTATCTAATCATATGAACGTTACCGTTGACTTACAGCACTTTGGATGCTAGTTTATTTCACTATACTGAATGTTTCTGGACCTCTAGAAATTTTTCAGAGTACAATACTTTGGATCATTTCTGTTTTAAATATTATTAAAAACTCTTGTCCATATTTTAGAACATTACATCTTACTTGAATCGAAAGAGAGTCCAATTTCAAGCTGACTTTCTTTGGTAATACTTTTAAAACATAACCTTATTTTATGTGAACTGAATATGCTGAAAATTCTTCGTTCATAGTAACCCAGGCAAATTAGTAAGAAAATCAGGAAATCGGGGAAAATTTATAAATTTTTGAAACTTCGGGAAAATACTCATATGGGGTATATGAATAAGAAACAGTGAAGTTCACCTTCGTAGGTGAGGCGCGTCCCCCTTTTATCCCTTCCAAAAGCCAATTTGCACCATATTTTAAATTTATACGCTAAAAGGTTCATTTTTCGAACAGAGTTCTTATTATTAAATGTATTCCTCGCAAAATTGTACACGTAAAAGATGTTCTGCATCTTTTCATTTATACAATAGGTATTTGAGGTATAAGAATTGGAATATAATTCTGTTAACGTAATCGTTTGTCGTTTTTGTTTCATAACAAAGCATTTAAATGAAAAGTGTAATTAAGTGTATGAGAATATTGCCTAGAGCGATTTAGGGAAATCACGGAAAACCTAAATCAGGATGGCCGGACGCGGGATTGAACCGTCGTCCTCCCGAACGCGAGTCCAGTGTCTAACATAGTCTACTTGATTTGATGACACTTCTTTTGCGATCAGTATTGTGGAAATCAGGAGTACGTGCCACAATAAAAACTTCAAGTTCCCATTGAGTCAGCGCTCCCCCACTACTGTTGTCGCTGCCGTTTCTTCCTACCCAGCGTACAGCTCAGTTAAGTTAATGTTGTGAACTGTCAAAGTAGTGCCAGGGAGACATGTCTGTGTGACAGTATTCATCAGAATGTGGTGTTATGAAGTGCTTCTTCTTAGTCTCATTTCTTTTGTCTGGACTGAGAAAACAATAATTCTGAAGCCGTCTGCCTGTTTTATTTGTGGTAAATCCGTTTCAGAAGGAGAGACATCAACAGCAACGAAGGGCTTGGAAACTCTGATACGCGTTATCATCAAGATTTCTATGCTATATTAGTATCGAACCCCTCCTCTGTTCGAAAAAGAGGCAGCCCTCAAGATACCAACTTTGATGCCGGTTTTCAAGACTTATGAAAATTTATAGATAGTTCAGAGTAACGTAATTTTTCACTGCTCGATTTGTTGCAGAAGAAGAGACAATGACTACAAGAACTCTGAAAAACAGACTGACTGAAAACTTCTGTGATGGGGTCTTGTTTGCCACACTGACGAAAAATGCCCCAGTTGTAAGTTTTCGTGGCAGTGGCCACAAACTTTGGAATCAGTGGTACAGTGAACGAGCTGTTAATAAGAAAGGTGAGAGAAAAAGGGAAATAGTAGAAGCAGCAGCCGCTGTCATCTGTGAAAATATAAAAATGACTCCTTGCAGAATTGCCAACTGTCCAGATATCAATGACTTGATACAGAATGCTGAAGCTGTGGTTTCTGACACTTTACAAGAATCTGTGAAGGGTGTGGTTTTGTCAAATAAGAAAAGTAGTGAACAGTCCGTTTGAAGAAAATATACAGCAAAATCCCATGCGATTGTGTCAGCTACCATGCCTTGCAGTGTAAAGTGGGATCATAAAACATTGTTGAAAATTCGACAATGCTGACTTCAATACTGCAACAATGACGGGCAAAGGTACATTACATGCTACGGGTGGAATCAGGTGTGTGACTCTAGGGAGAGCGATAGAACATCCGAAAGTAAGTAAACTATCTTTCATGCTGAGCTGTACTGAAACAGCAATGCCCAAGAAATTAGTCTGCTAACATTCCGAAGGCAGAATAGAGTTGTAACTGAAGAAATTGTTCTGCAGAATGTCTACTCAGAACAATCATTCACTAAAGTAACAGTGCCTACTGATCACGATTCTACTTGGATGGTGGGAAAGTTTTTACAGCTTTCTATTCGTGCATGGCAAGGTTTTATGGAGCAAATCACGACTGGATAACCTTATACGCAATAAAATGTATTAGCGCTTCCATTCATCAACACCCCACCCACAGATTATAGCACTATTTCTACTGCTTTAACTTACGACATCACAGAGAGTAAGACGACCACACAGCAAACATCTATCGTGACATTTGATCAATCGCTCTATATGAAAGCTAAAGATACAGTTGCAGTGGAGGGTAATGGAGGGAATGAGCTATTCACTGATGCAGTTATCCGATTAGGAGGCTTTCACTTGATAACGTCTTTTCTAGGAGCAATAGGATTCTTAATGAGAGACCGTGGACTCTCAAATTTTGGAAATTGTATATGCTGCAATTTCTGCTCCCCATATACTTTCTGATCGTGCATACGCGAGGGCAATTCAAGCTCACTCTCCAGTCATGTGTGCCCTGCTTATCATAATACTGGAGGGAATGGCAGTCATAGAGGAGCAGAAGCAACATACTAAGGTCTGTGTTTCTGATATGAGTGGAAACGGTGCATCTTTCGGCGATTTAGAGAAAGACCAAGTGACTGAAAAGCTGAAAAATAAATTTCTCAACACAATAGATTATATTAAGCAAAGAGGGAAAACTTCCCATTTTTCATCCATGCAGAGCGTATGGGGAATTTGGAGCTCCATATAGAATGTGTGAGAGCTATACTCCAAATATTCCATGCAGCTGGAGACTTTCCTTATGCCAAGGCGTGTCATTTGTACCTCCAGCATATTGAAAAACTGAAAGAAACGATGAAACCTATAGATATTGATAAATTCACCAAGGACAGCTTCTTCACTGTCCGACGCTGTGGTAAGTATTGGTGTGGAGTATGGACCAACATGACGATACAACAGACGCTTATGAAGAAACTGAAGAGTGTTGCAGGTGCTTCACACGGAAGAGGTTTCACCGATATTGTGTTGAATCCATGAATATGCGGTATACCAATAGCCCATCACATTTGTAAAGCTATGGAACAGTTTTGCAATATACATTTGGTTTCGAGTGATCAACGTGTTGAAGTGAAGAGTGGGAGGATAGAAAGTGATGAGAAAATTCCCAGAATATTTCAGCTATGGTTGCAACAACACACACCATTTGCTTATAAAGAACTCCAGGGAGTAAATTGCCACAAAGCTGTGTCAGTTGGTGCAGAAGCTCTCCGAACAAGAGTTACTGTCTCGCCAAAATTTGGTTCTCTGTAGTTTAAGCGATCCAGCACGGTTAGAACAATGTGCGTCTCAAGTGTTAGACTCGAAAAAAAATATTACCGAAGTAGGTACAACTCAGTTATTTCAGAGAATACTGTGCACGTTTTATGAATCGAAGTTCTTTGTTACAGCTGGAGCGTTTCTTACCCACCGCGTCGTGTGGTTCCAAAATGGAACTTTTGGTGACATTTATAAAACATTAATAGCCTGTATTCAGAGACGTTATAAAGATGCTGCTGATGATGTATTTGACGGATATTCAGAAAGCTACTGAACGCAAAAGGCGAACGATGAAGCGGACTCACGAGAAATTTTCTTTAATTACGAGACGTTATGCATTGAATCACAGTCTGACTTTTTTTAGTAACCTAAGAAATAAGGAAAAATCGAGGATTGCGGATGACGATGCAGATACGGAAGTTGTTGCAAAAGCAATAAATGCCTCAAAATTTTACCAGCAAGTGATATAGTTGGTCAAGATGTAGATCTTCTTGTGCTACTTATAGCTCTTGCGCGAGACGACACAGACATAATCCTTATAAGGAAAGGTAAAGGTAACATCAGAACAGGATGTTACAGTCCTAAAGATATACGTCATTCCTCACCTGTTCATGAGTGCAAGAATTCAACAATTTATTTATGCAATGAGCAGTTGCGACAGCACTTCAGCCTTGTTTGGGAAAGGAAAGCTGCAAGCTCTCCAACTACACAACCGGTATACCAAATTTCATAATATTCCACAGATATTCTACGATCCTGCTTCCGCTCCTGAGAGAAATTTATAAGCCCTCTATAAGAATAACAGTAGAGAGTCCTGATGATAACTTACATGTCATTCGATTTAAAAGTTTTAATGTATTTGTGGGTCAGGCAAACAATGTTGCCATAGTGTCTCGTTTGCCGCCCCCTACTGAAGCAGAACGCCTCCAGTCTTACCGAGTTTACCTACATGTCCAGCTATGGCTCGGGAGCAGCTTAACAACTTGGATCCCTGAAACTGGGGCTGGAGAGACTCAAACTCATCCTTCTCTCCGATTCACATAAAACGACCACCTGCTCCAGAGAATATACTGCTACTGATTTCATGCGGCTGCACTTAAGCCTGTGGAATAAAGTGCGAATGTGTGAAGGCCGACCTACATTGAACAACAATGTGCAAAACCTGTCGTGGATAAAGCGGCACTAATGTGGTATTTGTATTGTCTGCATACTGTACGTATGAGTGTAAACATATTACAATAAAAGTAATTGTTGACTATTCTTACAGTAGTTCTTAATTTTCATGAAAAATGATTTTCATTCTAATAATTTAAGCAGATCAAATCTAAAGTAAAAGACTATAAAGCAAAATTCTTCCGGATAGATAAAAGTTTGTTTTAAAGAAATTTTGTTTATTCTTTGCCTACAAATTTTAGCACTCATAAACTAACTACCTTGCTCAAATATACATTTGACCGTCTCTAAGTAGAATATCGCCAGATATATTTTCTTTCATATAGATAACCTCGTTCAATGAACAGTTTTTCGTAAAGTTTGGAAAAAAGAAAATAAATTACATTACTGGGTTGGGTAGTGGGGAGCTCCTCCTATAGGGGAGGGAGCTTTTTTATTTTTTACTTCGTCATCCCCTAAGAATGTTTTCCCAAAGTTTCAAAAGCTTACAAATTTTTCTACCTTTTTCCTAATTTACCTGGAAACACCCTCGTCACTTGTGTGAAACTGCAGTGAGTCTCCTCATCTACTGTATTCCCAAAGATAAACTATTTGTTCCAGTAATTTTTATGGATTGACGTAGTATTAACCTGAAAATGAGACTGGAAAGTCGTGGGTGCAGTACAAGCCTTTCTTGAGTATATGGAACAGATTCTTAGGAGTTAACTCAGAATTATAGCATTGTTTTACCTTTATTGATATTAAACGCTCCAGTTACCACTCACATTTTCGTTATATGTACACAACAAGTTTCGACTCAATTGCAAATCATTCTGGCTGTCTGTGTGAAGAGAAGTATATCATCCACTCATTAAAACTGCAGCAACGTTGCAATATAATTTAAGAAGCTATCATAGGACATATGGTATGCTGATATACATCACATGCTTCAACAGAAAGTGAGATGCGGCCAACAGGGAAACATATAAGATCGCAATAAACGCACTGCACTGAAACTCTGCCAGAGCCAGGTAAAAACTAATATTTATGTTACCTGAAAGAGTTAACAGTGTATATATCAAGTGGTCTTATTAAGAATTTAATCACTCCACGGGCGTAAGTTGATAATCAATCAGTCCTTCACACTTCTCTACTAGCAATTAAATTTTCTGTTGTTCATGTAAAGCCACTGTCTCTGTTTTTTTAATAATGGAACCTTTCTATATAAGAGTGAGTGAATTTTATTCTTCATGAAGGTTTTCCTGGTACTGATTCCTTGAACCGAGTTCCTGAGTTCAAAGAGAGTTGGATTAGTTACGATGAATTTCGTTAAAGAATAGATACATACAGACACAGTAGTGTGAGAAACAATACTTTGAATGTATTCCTCCAGAACTCTGTAGAATTTACACCAAAAATAATTCCTATCTCACTCATAAAAATTTAGCTAGGGTTTATGAGTTGCCCTACAGTAATTTTGAATGTCATGTATATTCGAAAATATGAGGTGTTCATAGGTGTGAAACTCAGTTTTTGCAGATGCTCCACACACATGTGTATAGTGTATCATTACGTAAGCGACAATGAATGCATTACCACCACTGCGACGGCCAATACAATTAGTTTGTTGCGATGGGTGTTTGCTAACTGTTGACGTAATCTGTTTCTACTGTTCACTAACTAAGAAACTTTCATGCATCGTAGCATCAGTAACTAGCAATTGTCACCGAAGAATAGTAATATACTGTGTTGAGGACACGTCATTTCTCTTTAAATGTGTTGCACCACTGTGATTGGTAGTTATCCAGGCGTGAAGTATTACGTAATCGTCTCACAGCGTATATGCATATACACATAATTTCGTTTTTGTTGAACACTCGATAATTACTAGTCAGAAATTGTGCGAGCCATTAGCATACTAGTGAAGACATTGTATGTGATCGTATCTTGATTATTTGCCGACTGTATGGAACAATGTCGAGCGCCTTTCGTAAATCGAGGAACATGATATATACCTATTCATTAACGTCTACTACATGCAAGATATCGTGTGAGAATATAGCGAGTAGTTGTTTCTGAATGTTTGTTCAAATGGTTCAAATGGCTCTAAGCATCTGAGGTCATCAGCACCTTAGACTTTAAACTACTTAAACCTAACGAACCTAAGGGCAGCACACACACCCATGCCCGAGGCAGGATTCAAACCTGCGACCGTAACAGCAGCGCGGTTTCGGACTGAAGCTCCTAGAACCGCTCGGTCACATCGTCCGGCGAATCTTTGTTGATAATCATATTTCTCTAAAACAATGTTACGGTGTCGGAGACACGAATATTCTCCGAGATACTGCAACAGATTGATGTTAGCGATATTTACTTGTATTTCCTTGTATCCAATCATTACCCGTTTTGCAGACATTCACATGCAAATTTTCGCTAGGGCTTGTGTCTCAATAAATGTGTTAACAGATCACCTAGTCGTGAAAAGTATTTATGTGATAATAAACGAGTGTATTTCTAATTACGAGAACCACTGTTGCAATAAGAATTTATCCCCGCAGTGGAAATTTACAAAGTGGACCTTCTAACAATGCCTCCACTTGCAAAGTAGGTTAGAGATCAGATTAATAATGTTGATCACGCAGCATATGTTCGCTTTATCGGGCAACAACAAGGTTATTGACTGTGGATGGTATCGTTAGAATGGAAATAATGAAGCCACTGTGAAAAAGTGATTAATTTTGGCACTTATCTTGAATGGATTCCCACGTAGATTTCGTCGAAGTTGTTATGGCTCATCTTATTGATACTAGGGTGATTCCACTTTGACTGCTAGAAGGTCCAGATCTGTAATTTAGCAATATTTGAAGATCTAACAAATGCGTTTTTCAGGAAATTCTTAATGATCAAACAATCCCAGATCAGAACAATGGTATGGTAGCAATAATTTTTGACTTGGTATTCACGATCCACATTTTTATTAAACTTCTTGTAAATTCAGATATAATTCTTCTTAATTGTCACATCATCAAGAAAACAGTTTTGTATCAATCTTCATGTATTTAATTTCCACTTTAACGAAACACAAGACTCGACTGTTCTTTTACAAAGCGAAATAACAACTTCAATTCTGCATAGTGAAACATAGACTGCTCTGTGCGTATTCGCGCCAAAACGGTTATAAGTAAGTCAAAGATTATGACAGTCTCACAGAAATGAATACACACAAGAACCATATCACTGTAATATATCGATACATCGGAGTACCTATACATTAATAAAACCAAATGTGCATAGTGTCATAAAAATATGTCTGTTACTTCGCAGAAAAGTAGTACGATATTACTGGTATCGAGAACTGGGGTTGTAGTGCCGTAATGGTCACGTAAATAAAGAACCATTACAACTTTCAACCTTCTTTTTTAACATAATTATTTCGTTATCGTTCAACATTAGCAAATAATGAGCCGTCCTATAGTTATAGACTAACATTGATTGGTACGACTTTTATTAACAGTAACAAACTTTTACTTACAGCTGAGTAGGCGAAGTGTGGGGTGTCGTATTGTCCTGCTGCGATTGCCCATCGGAATGCACAATGGACATGAATGGACGCAGGTGATCAGACAGGATGTCTGTCATGTGCCAGAGTCGTATCTACACGTATCAGGCGTCCCGCATCACTTCAACCGCACATGCCTCATACCACTGCAGAGCCTCCACAGCCTGAACAGTCCCCTGCTGACATGATGCTGGGTCCATGGATTCTTGAGGTTGTCTCCGTACCCTTACACGCCCATCCGCTCGACACAATTTAAAACGAGACTCATCCGACCAGGCAATATGTTTCCAGTCATCAACAGTCCAATGTCACTGCTAACGGGCCGAAGCGAGGCATAAAGCCTTCGGCTCCGAAAGCACACATTGATGATGTTTAGTTCAATAATTCGCACACTAATACTTGTTGATTGCCCAGCATTGAAATATGGAGCAATTTGTGGAAGGGTTGTACTTCTGTCACGTTGAACGATTCTCTTCAGTTGTTGTTGGCCCCGTTCCTGCAGAATATTTTTCCGGCCGTAGTGATGTCAGAGATTTGATGTTTTACCGGATTCCTGATATCCACGGTGCACTTGTGAAATGTTCGAACTGGAAAATCCCCACTTTATCGATACCTTGGAGATGCTGTGCCCATCGCTCGTCCGCCGACTATAACATCACGTTCACACTCACTTAAATCTTGATAACCTGCCATTTGTAGCAGCAGTAACCGATCTAACTACTGAGCCAGACACAGAGACTAGGTTCGGTAGCTCAGTTTTTTTACTTGTTATCTACTAGCCTATGCTTCGGCGTAGCTTCAGCTGACTCAAGTGAGCCTTGATAGGAGTTTTAAGGTATTAGTGCAGAAGCTGATAGTGCACAAACACTTAATGACCTTACATGTCACCAATTAATCGACGCAACAGTTTGCGGCTGATCCCCCCTCCCCCCCCCCCCCCCCCCGCCCACCCCGTGCCCCTTTACTTTGCCTCCAGAAATATCTCACATGGACAGTATACCCCCCTCTGTAACTGAAGCTGTCATTTTTGCCACCTCCCAGTTAGCCCCGATGTCTCCAGAGTTAATAAACGGCGTTAAGAAATCATTCAATGACCACAAATTACTCAATGGCAAATCAAGGGAGAAAGCGAATATGAATTTGGCAGGCGTCGTTTTATTTACATCATTTCAGACAGTCTTAAACGCAGGACTAAGACAATTTACGGAGCTATCCCAAAGTTTCTACGAACCATAATGATAAATCACTGAGACAGATCTCTAATTCATAGTAATAACTTCAGCAAAAGACTGCTGTTGGTAATATGAGGTAGTCGTCACGTGAGAAATGCCATAATTAAAACAAAACTTGTAAAGAAGGGAACATTGTCACTTACTAGGACTTCAGGAGGTTTAAAGCTAGCAAATATAACACTTAGGTGCAGGACACTAACGGCAGTCGTCAATCCATTACTAGGCGGAAAAAAATCTCGTAAATGCATCAATCTCAACTGAAATAAACTTTACCATTTTTGGTAAGCGGGAGGGGCTCCAAATAATCAAAACAAAGCTTGTCTATTATGACAACCACTAGTGGACCGCAAAAATTCCTTCTAGTATTAGTGTTACACTTAGCAGTCTTCTATTCTTCGCATTGACCAACTAATCTCCACGTATCCGAATTTTGCTTTCCGAAGTCAGATTTCTTTTTAAGTTTTCATCTGGGTTTTATACAACCCCAGGTGCCACCCGCACATCGAACGATGAGAATTACTAGAAACAGCGAAAACTAAGCTTTCAGGAAGACAGGTCTTGAGTTTCCTATCGTAATGTGTATGGTAACATAGAACGCCCTTCTGCAAAGAATAGCCATCCATCAAGTCACCTGCCTACAGCCTGCACCGAATTTCGCCATACCGTGCAATTTTCTCTCAAAATGTTCTAATGTTCCAATGTGTGTGAATTCCTGAGGGACCAAACTCCTGAGATCATCGGTTCCTGGACGTACACCCTGCTTAAACTAACTTATGGTAAGAACTACACACAAACCCATGCCCGCGGGGAGGACTCGAACCTCTGGTGGGGGTGGGCGCAATCTGTGCATGGTTCCCCAAGCCGCGCGGCCATTCCGTGTGGCTATTGTCTCTCCTTAAGATCAACAAACAGTGAAGAAATCTCAGAGAGAACCGCTGAGTTTACCATGAATTCTGGTGCTTCTGCTTTATCATCGGATTCCGGGACCTTCTCCTGAAACATGCGACTAAGTGCATCTGCAAACTTGTTTTTGTGTCCTCCTGATATGTTATACTTCAAACTGGAAGGCTGGTATTTGGACCGCGTCTCACGCAATTATTCTGGCCTTGTGAGGCCTAGTAAAAACCCAAGTCAGTGTCTGTAATCTGAACTTCTTGTGTTGCGGATAGAGCCTAAAGTTTTTCACGGTTAAAAGGGCGACCAAAGCTTCTAACTCGTAAACATAGAAGTCCGATATTTCACGGTCCAATATACCGCCGATTTGGATACAACGCAGTATAAAGTATGTCCCCCAAAGTAAAATATAATTTATGAACGATATTTGCAATCACAGTATATTTTCCGAAGTTGAAAAAAAATCTTATACTTTCTGGATGTAGCCTTTCTGCAGTGTAATTTACTGCAGCAATCTCCAAGCTCTCAACAGTAACCAGAAATGATGGACGTAATTAAACGCAACCTCTGGTTTATCTTATCAAAGTAATAGGATTGTTGCTGGACAGTACCTTTGAATACCAATCTCGCGATTAACATTGACACTCAGTGAACAAAGTGACTATGTTGCAGTGCTTGACAATAATCGAAATGAGCACAAACGTCATGTTGATCATAAATTATTTATGCATTGCCTAAATGTCTGTGAGCTAGTTACTGCCACAGAAACGGAAAGCGTGTTCTGTGAGTAATGGACTAAAAACTATTGATCGTATGAAGAAATGTGGAACTGAAGCAAGTTTATCACGCGAGTGTGGTGTAACTGAAGGAACAATTATTGGACGGGTAAAGAAGAAAATGCAAAACATGAACGCTGTTGTGACATAGCAGTGACATCCAGTCTGCATGTGATGTTCTTCACCGCAATCTTGAACAGTGGAGTAGTCGTGACAACGAAGAACCGATTTCAGAGGTCACAGGTGCGCCAGTCCTAATGCACTTACCTTTATTTTAATTTATTTTTTTAAGTCCTACTCATGAAACCAAACTTAAAAACTAGATTTATTTTATTGTTACAGACTTTCTTTGTGATGTAGAAACTTTTCCATAGAATAAGAGTTGTCCAGACAATATGATTTTAGGTTAGATATAAATCTTGCTTTGCCACCTGTCAAACATTTTATATTTTGTTGCTGCGTAGTGGAATCCATTCTGAGCCAATGGCTGTTTAGTAAAGAGTAATAAAGTATGGTTATCACTATTTTTCTCAATTACTTAGTTTCAAAGCCAACAAATCCAAACTTTGATACCAAGGATTACCAAACTGGTAGACGCACAGCAATCAGATACTCATGTAGCATAGAATACGAGTGGCCTCGTGCCGCATCCTCGCTCTCCACACGTCTGATGGCAGCCAAGACAAATGAAATGAGTACCGCACACTGCTCCATCAGTACTTTTGAGCTTGCAAAATAACAAGTGACTGACGACCTTATTTCTTTCTTTCTTGGATAGGAGTACATATTTTCTATTTGTGTAGAAGAGTGTTACCTCAAGTAGAGCCGCAAGCTATAACCTATGAGGAACTCGTTTCGAAGCTGGCTGAATTTTTTGAAACTCAGATTCATGTGGCTGTTGCCCGGTTCAAATTTTTTCGCACGCGACATTTTAGTAATCAGTCACGCAAGGAATGGGTTGCTGAAGCCAAAGGCGTGATTAAGAACTGATAATGTAACCTCTCTTGTGGAGTTCCTTTTCAAGATGATATGCTCACGATACTGCTCTGCGTTGTCTTTCATGCAGCAGAATATGGGTTAAGAATTTGAAGAATCACAATGCTTGTCTCAATGATGTGCTTGTAGTAGCAGACGTCACGGCGTAAGCACGGCGGGAGACACCAAGCCAGTTACACTGCAACTTCGTACTCACCCAAGTTTTGTAGAGTGTAGCGCCACGCATGATCACAAACTCTGTTTCTTCCGCCAAGCCGAATTCCGATACTGTGACAAGTCAGAACAACAATAGTAATGGTGCCTGCACAAGAAGCGCCAGCAAACCCTGTTCCACTTCAATCTATATCTGAGCAAGTGGAGATTTACACGATCTCACATTTGCAATCTTTGTCCAGTACTTCTGGCAGTGCTCGCAGGAACTATATACGCTAGCAGCCGAATCGCAGAGCAAAGTGCACAATGCATCACTGACTTATTCAAAGCTGGTCCCCCCAAATGGGAACACAGCAGCGGCCCTGTCTCCCACGTAACAGATAAAAGCAGTCTTCCGAATGTTAACACTGACAGATGTATTCAGAGAACAAACAGCTAACTATTCATAACTTTTCAGTTCTCATTCAGACTGTGCCATTTGAGACTAATGTATAATTCCTGACGAGAGCCAGCAGCCTTTACAGTATTTGCAGGAACAACAATGCGGAAGATTGACTTCACAGGCTTTACAATGTTCTCAACCTGCACTCACCTTGCTGATACAATGACGATGTTTGGGTGTGGGTTTAATGACGATGTCATCCTGTTTTAAAAGATTATGAAATTATAGTAGCCTCCGCCCCCACTGCTCTCCCCCCCCCCCCCCCCCCCCCCGCAATATGATTTCTGAGGAGGTGCTGCATCGGAGGATGTCATCGGTCAAAACAAATCTGACATCCTACGGATCAGAGCATGCAATGTTACGTCCCTTTGTCGGATAAATATCACCAAGTTATGGTAGAAAAAATACTGATACCAGTTGTCCACAGAAGAATAAAACCATTGCTAAAAAAAGGGGTAGACGAATTCAGGCAGTAGAGAATTGTGTGAACACGACAAGCAATATTGGCCCTATTACTTGATTTACAAGAGACAATGAATAAAGATGAACCAGCATTTATACCATAACTTTTTACAGCGCTAACTGGACTAAAGTCCTTGAAATTTCGGGATTAGCATTAATGAAGTGCAGGATTCGAAAGGTTTTCTGAAACTTGTACTGGAAGCAAACTGCAATCATAATAGTCGACGGACATGAAATAAATTGCCTAATAGACAAATGTGTGAAATTCTGTACGTCATTTAGTCTCCAAAGAAAGTAATGGAAATTAGGGATAATCGTTATTGTTCAGGGAGATAAAATAAAAATTATCGAGTTTCAATTATTACATCGCAATTATATTAGTGGCGAAGGAACTTGGACAGTTTGCTGAACGGAATGGACAGTCTCCTGAAAAGAGGTTATCGGATGAACTTTAACAGGAATAAAACAAGTGTAATAGTGAATAGTCGAATTAAGTTATGCGATGTTGAAGGTATCAGATTATGAAATAAGACATTAAAGGTGGTGAGTTTTGCTAATTGGGCAGCAAAATAAGTGAAGATGGCAGCGGCAAACAAAAAGGGGAAATACAGACAGGCAATTGCAAGAAAAACTTTTCAAGGAAAAGCTCACACCCGATGAGAAGCTATTGAACTGTTGTGTTATAAAACATTGCTGTAGTTTGAGCGTGTCGATAGGATAGCTAAAGAAGATGACTGAATCGAATGAGGGAGAAAATAACTGCATGACACAGCCAGACTTAAAGAACGAGTGGATATAACACATCTGAGATGCCGGGGAAGAGTTAGTTTGGTGATGGACTGGAGCATGTAGGAGTGCAAAATTTATGGAGAGACCACAAAGTTTGAGTACAGTGCGTGGGTACAGCTGGATGTAGCATCTGGTACTTACACAGAGCTGAAGGGACTTGCAGACGACAAACTAGCGTGGAGCGTTACATCAGCTGAAGACCGCAACAGCAACACCGGTAATGCTACTTTACTGTTTGCCTTTAGTGCACTTGAATTTTAAATGGCCGCCAGTGCTCTGGGACACAACGCTGTTCCAGGACAGTTTGGTTATAAGACTATCCCTTAATCTTTTTCAAAGCAAACGCTGCGACCAGAATGTAACTACGTATTGTAAGGAAACTTTTCCAAGTTCTGTATTATAGTTCACTGTCATGCCATACCCCTAAAGGAACTCAGACTTACTATCAGTTTTGAACTTTATGAAACTATGACTTTTAGGCAGAGAGGAATTAGTCGCCAGAAAATTTTATATTTGTAATCTGTTACTCCTCATCGATATATACTTGTGGAAATAATACAGTTTAGATTACTCATAATCAGACTGTGACGTTTGCCTGCTTTATTTCCTCCTTGATTGTCCTCGGTGTCGACGTACTCCATTGTTACACTGGATGAAAAAATAGGGGTGGCAGTGCAGTACTGACTACTGTAAATGATGTAGTCAACAGGTGCACAGCTGCGTTTCGCAGTTCTTTAGTTTCACTATTCGCCACCCACCCACACCACTCCCCCAAAATTACACAGTTATATGGCCAGTGCACTATTGTTTAACTTTCGATAAGCCTCATTAATAGTTTGCAGGTGAACATCCACATACTGCTACAATAGTTAACTGTTGAATATCTATGAGCAGTAAAAAACATAACCACATAGTTCTACATCTACCTCTACATCTACATCTACATCCATACTCCGCAAGCGGAAGGTACTTAGAGTACCTCTATCAGCTCTCCCTTCTATTCCAGTCTCGTATTATTGGTGGAAAGAAGGATTGTCGGTATGCCTCTGTGTGGGCTCTGCTCTCTCTGATTTTATCCTCATGGTCTCTTCGCGAGATATGCGTAGGAGGGAGCAATATACTGCTTGACTCCACGGTGAAGGTATGTTCTCGAAACTTCAACAAAAGCCCGTACCGAGCTACTGAGCATCTCTCCTGCAGAGTCTTCCACTGGAGTTTATCTATCATCTCCGTAACGCTTTCGCGATTACTAAATGATGCTGTAACGAAGCGCACTGCTCTCCGTTGGATTTTCTTTATCTCTTCTATCAACCCTATCTTGTACGGATCCCACACTGCTGAGCAGTATTCAAGCAGTGGGCGAACAAGCGTGCTGTAACCTACTTCCTTTCTTTTTGGATTGCATTTCCTTAGGATTCTTCCAATGAATCTTAGTCTGGCATCTGCTTTACCGACGATCAACTTTATTTGATCATTCAATTTTAAATCACTCCTAATGCGTACTCCCAGATAATTTATGGAATTAACTGCTTCCAGTTTCTGAACTGCTATATTGTAGCTAAATGATAAGGGATCTATCTTTCTATGTATTCGCAGCACATTACACTTGTCTACATTGAGATTCAATTGCCATTCCCTGCACCATGCGTCAATTCGCTGCAGATCCTCCAGCATTTCAGTACAATTTTCCATTGTTACAACCTCTCGATACACCACAGCATCATCCGCAAAAAGCCTCAGTGAACTTCCGATGTCATCCACAAGGTCATTTTTGTATATTGTGAATAGCAATGGGCCTACGACACTCCCCTGCGGCACACCTGAAATCACTCTTACTTTGGAAGACTTCTCTCCATTGAGAATGACATGCTGCGTTCTGTTATCTAGGAACTCTTCAATCCACACAATTGGTCTGATAGTCCATATGCCCTTACTTTGTTCATTAAACGACTGTGGGGAACTGTATCAAACGCCTTGCGGAAGTCAAGAAACAAGGCATCTACCTAGGAACCAGTGTCTACGGCCCTCTGAGTCTCGTGGACGAATAGCGCGAGCTGGGTTTCACACGATCGTCTTTTTCGAAACCCATGCTGATTCCTACAGAGTAGATTCCTAGTCTCCAGGAAAGTCATTATACTCGAACATAATACGTGTTCCAAAATTATAGTTCTGCACATCTGTTCGACGTCCCTTCTTGAAAACGGGGATGACCTGTGCCCTTTTCCAATCCTTTGGAACGCTACGCTCTTCTAGAGACCTACGGTACATCGCTGCAAGAAGGGGGCAGGTTCCTTCGCGTACTCTGTGTAAAGTCGAACTGGTATCCCATCAGGTCCAGCGGCCTTTACCCTTTTGAGCGATTTTAATTGTTTCTCTATCCCTCTGTCGTCTATTTCGATATCTACCATTTTGTCATCTGTGCGACAATCTAGAGAAGGAACTACAGTGCCGTCGTCCTCTGTGAAACAGCTTTGGAAAAAGACATTTAGTATTTCGGCTTTTAGTCTGTCATCCTCTGTTTCAGTACCATTTTGATCACAGAGTGTCTGGACGTTTTGTTTTGATCCACCCACCGCTTTGACATAAGACCAAAATTTCTTAGGATTTTCTGCCAAGTCAGTACATAGAACTTTACTTTCGAATTCATTGAACGCCTCTCGCATAGCCCTCCTCACACTACATTTCGCTTCGCGTAATTTTTGTTTGTCTGCAAGGCTTTAGGTATGTATATGTTTGCTGTGAAGTTCCCTTTGCTTCCGCAGCAGTTTTCTAACACGGTTGTTGTACCACGGTGGCTCTTTCCCATCTCTTACGATCTTGCTTGGCACATACTCATCTAACGCATATTGTACGATGGTTTTGAACTTTGTCCACTGATCCTCAACACTATCTGTACTTGAGAAAAAACTTTTGTGTTGAGGCGTCAGGTACTCTGATATCTGCTTTTTGTCACTTTTGCTAAACAGGAAAATCTTCCTACCTTTTTTAATATTTCTATTTACGGCTGAAATTATCGATACAGTAACCGCTTTATGATCGCTTATTCCCTGTTCTTGGTTAACTGTTTCAAATAGTTCAGGTCTGTTTGTCACCAGAAGGTCTAATATGTTATCGCCACGATTCGGTTCTCTGTTTAACTGCTCGAGGTAGTTTTCAGATAAAGCACTTAAAAAAAATTTCACTGGAATCTTTGTCCCTGCCACATTTTATGAACGTTTGAGTCTCCCAGTCTATACCCGGCAAATTAAAATCTCCACCCACAACTATAACATGGTGGGGAAATCTACTCGAAATATTTTCCAAATTATCCTTCAGATGCTCAGCCACAACAGCTGCTGAGCCAGGGTGGCTATAGAGACATCCAATTAAATTACCGTGTCTGAGCCTGCTTTAACCGTGACCTTCACCCAAATTATTTCACATTTCGGATCTCCGTCAATTTCCTTCGATACTATTGCACTTCTTATCGCTATAAACACGCCTCCCCTTTCATTGTCCAGCCTGTCTCTGCCGTATACGTTCCAATCTGAGTTTAGAATTACATTACTGTTTACATCTGGTTTCAGCCAACTTTGTGTCCCTAGTACTATGTGGGCATTATGACCGTCTATTAATGAGAGCAGTTCTGGGACCTTTCTATAGACGCTCCTGCAGTTTACTATTAGCACATTAATATTGTTATTGCCTGTTGCATTTTGCCTATTCCTACCACGCCGCGTCTCAGGAGGCGTCTTGTCGGGCCTAGGGAGGGAATTCTTTAACCTAAAATACCCACATGTGCACTCCAGACAGTTCTTTTCGGATAATCAGGTATGAATGGAACAGACATTGTCTCTGTTTTAATTCACAACCTAATTGTGTTACACATATTTCACAGCTAAGTTGATGCATTGTTGTTGTTCTAACCAACACAGGTTTCCCGTCCGAAACTCGGCCGTGGACTAAGTGTCTCGGAGTTAAAAATTGGGTCCTTACATATCCTCACAATAATAGGTGCTGAAATTACACATTGTTCGAAGTTTAATTTACAGAAATTACAGTTAAAACTTAACTCAATAAATTAACAGAGTAGATCGAAAAATTGGTTCTTTTTTTAGCAGTTTCTTCTACTACAAGAGTTAGGCCGAATTATTTGTTTAAATGATGAAATTAACATGTATCGTTATGCAAACAATACTTCTGACGAAACTGTTAATTACTTTGGAATTAATTAAGGGCTGACTTTGCTAACATGTTTTCGAATAGAGCCAAACAGACCCTTTAAGAATACTATTAGTTGTTGCTTCAAATGCTTGGAACTAGTCCAGAATTTATATTTGTTTATAAGTCGACAGAATTTAAGTTACGAAACAATTACTGGTTTCACACTATAACAAAAGTCACTACCTAGGAATAGTCTAAATAAATTCGAAAATCAATTAAATACATAAAACTAAGCACAAAATTAGACCTGGTGTCATATTCTTTAACACTGAGGGCTAACCTTCCCCTTTAGGAAACTGCAGAATGTACTCACGTATATTAAAGTTAATTAATTCAAAATTGAAAAAAAAAATGATTTTTAAGGAGCCAGATGGCAAAACAAGAGGGGAAGTAAAAATATCCCAGCTTGCTTCGTCACAAGACATATCCGATTCCTTTTGGACTCTCAGTGTATGTCGCAAAGAGAATAAAAATTAACAGTCAAGTACATACTTATTAGTAGTAGAATTTTTATCACGCTAGTTAAAAGAAAAAAACCTACCTTTCGTGTGTGTTTACTATTGTGTTGTATGACTTGTGAAGGGATGCTGTAGTTGATTGTGTACTTCTCGCTATAGGCAGGAGGCTATAGTCGGTGTCTGGTGCGGAACACAGTTTCAGTTTGTCACCTAGGATCAATTCAGAATAAATTATTCGTGTAGCTCCCGCACTTAAAAAAAGAAAACCAAAAGATTCAAATCCGAGAACCTTAACGTCCGAGTAACTGGTCGTCCTCGGCCTGCTCACCTTCCCTGAAATGCACCGCAGAGGTTTCCGTGGGAGGAACCTGGTAAATGTGCCAGCGCTCCATTTTTCCTGCTGCAAAATCAAGTACATTCATTCGACTCCTTTAGTGTAGAGGAAAGAAATACAGTCTAGTTAAGCCACGATGAAAGTCATCCTGCGATTTCACGTGATGTATTAGGGTGGTACTAAATGTAGATAGGCTACCATAGACAGTGACAAGTTAGAAAAACCAGAGTTGACAAACTTGCTTTCCCTGTAATACAGAAGCGAATGTTTCCCTGAACAAGTTCCTTGTTCCTACGTATTTTTTTAAACTA
This sequence comes from Schistocerca serialis cubense, assembly GCF_023864345.2. Lineage (NCBI taxonomy): Eukaryota > Metazoa > Arthropoda > Insecta > Orthoptera > Acrididae > Schistocerca > Schistocerca serialis. The sequence continues at coordinate 17,919,724 of NC_064646.1, forward strand.
ATTTGCCTCTACACCCTCCTGAGCAGCTGGCTCTGCAGCCCACATGCAATGAAAGTATCTTAGCCCTTGTAGCTAGGAATAGGCATGACCTTATCGACAGTGGCAGTATAGAAATGGGGATTAGCTCTCATGATGTCATTATAGCTACTATGGCTATTGAAGTTAATAAATCAGTTAAGAAGACTAGAAAGAGCATATTAGTTATCACCTCACTTAGTGAATGGACATTACTGAAAGTGCAGATTAGATGTTAGCGCCTCACTTAGTGAATGAACTTCACCTAGTTCCAGCAAGATGCAGGAATTATGGGCAAAATTTAAGCATATTGTAAATCGTTGTCTGGAGAGTTATGTGCCTAGTAAGTGGATACAGGGTAGAAAACACCCACCATGGTTTAATAATGAAATTCGGAAAATACTGAGGGTACATAGGCTGTTGCACTCACGGTTAAAAGAGAACGCGCAAATAACGACAACCAAAGGTTAGTAGAGCTTCTTCTGTCTGTGAAAAGGTCTATGCGCGAAGCATACAACAACTACCGCCAGCGTGTCGTAGCAAAAGGTCTGGCAGAGACCCCGAGAACATTCAGGTCTTATGTAAAATCGCTAAGCTGTTCTAAGGCTTCCATTGAGTCCCTTGTTGATCAGTCTGGTGTGGCAAAATGAAGGCCGAAATTTTAAATCTCACATTCAAGAGGCCATTCACACAGGAGAATCGTTCAATCATACTGTCATTTGACCTTTGGAAAGACTCCCATATGGACCTCATAGTAATAAGCACCTCTGGCGTAGGGAAAAAACTGAAAGGTTTGAAAGCAAGTAAATCACAAGGTCCGGATGGAATCCCAATTCGATTTTACAAAGAGCACTTTACGGCACTGGTCCCTTACATAGCTTGTACATTTATCTTGAATCTCTCTCCCAAGACGAAGTCCTAAGCGAGTGTAAAAAAGCACAGGTGATTCCTGTATACAAGAAAGGTAAAAGGATGGACCCGCAAAATTAGAGATCATTATCCCCAACTCCGGTTTGCTGTAGAACCCGTGAACATATCCTTGAGTCTGAGAAGTGAACGTCCGCGAATTTTAGAAAGCATCGGTCGTGCGAAACTCGGCTTGCCCTTTTCTCACATGATATACTGAGAACTATCGATGAAGGGCAACAGGCAGATTCCATATTTCTTGATTTCCGGAAAGCATTTGACACTGTGCCCCCTTGCAGGCTGATAAAGTACGTAGGAGCACATGGAGTTAAGCTCACAGGTATGTGACTTCTTAAGTAACAGAACAGATAATGTCATCCTCTACAGTGAATGCTCATCAGAGACAAGGGTACCCTCAGGAGTGCCCCAGGGAAATGTGGTAGGACCGACATTGTTCTCTCTCTATATAAATGAGACTTGGTGGGTAGCAGTCTGCGGTTCTTTGCCGTTGATTCTGTGGTGTACGGTGAGGTGTCGAAGTTGAGTGACTGTAGGAAGATACAAGAGAACTTAGACAAACTTTCTAATTGATATGATGAATGATAGCTAACTCTAAATGTGGAAAAATGTAAGTTAATGCGGATGGATGGAAAGGACAAACCTGTAATGTTCGGATACAGTATCAGTGGTGTCCTACTTGACGTAGTGAAGTCGTTTGAATATCTGGGCGTAATGTTGCAAAGCAACATGAAATAGGACGAGCATGTGAGAACTCTGGAAGGGAAGATTATTGGGGTAATTTTATGAAAGTGTGGTTCAGATGTAAGGGAGACTGCATATAGTACGCTGGTGCGACCATTTCTTGACTGCTGCTCAAGTGTTTGGAATACGTACCTGGTCGCACTGAAGAAGACCTCGAAGCAGTTCAGAAGCCGGCTGCTATATTTGCTACCTGCAGGTTCGAATGAAACGTTAATGTTACGGAAATTCAAATGGAAATCCCTGGAGCGAAGGCGGCGTTCTTTTCGAGGAACACTATTGAGAAAATTTAGATAAACGGCATGTGAAACTGACTGCCGAACGATTCTACTTCCGCCAACATACATTGTGCGTAAGGACCGCGGTGATAGGATATGAGAAATTAGGGTTCATACGGAAGCATATAGGCTTGTTTTTTCCTCGCTCTGTTTGCGAATGGAACTGGAGAGGGAATGACTAGTAGTGGTACAAGGTACCCTCCAATACGCACCGTATAGTGGCTTGCGGAGTATCTGTGTGGATGTAGAATCGTGTAATAGTCATTCAGGGAAAATGTCTTCACATTTTGCATCCGAGAATTAACCCTCTACATATTTCAACTGAGCATGGAACTAGTAATACTTGTTTTTCAAAGTATGTTGGAGAATACAGTGTAATCCACCATTACATGCTGCAATGACCGAGTTATTTTCGTTTGTGGCATTTTTACAACTATTCTGGTGTTTTTTGTAGCCACCATGAGTAAAACTGGTGTGAATCATAACAATAGTGAAGACCGTCTGCGCTTGTTTGAAACGCCACCCATATTCACATCAAACTCCTCATGCACTTTGTTATAGATCTGTAGTTCCAAGTGATTACACTCAAGGAGTAAAATGGAAGTTTCTAGCATTTTCAAAAATGAGTTCATTTGCTGTAGTTACAACAACAAGTTATTTGTGGAAAATAATTTCTGTCACCACTCTTTCGTGTCTAATAGCCACATATCATCATTGTGAGTCATCTAACATCCACTGAAATACCTACCCAAAACTCTTCATTCCATCGTTGGCTTCAGAACTAGACATCCATGCTACCCCTTTCTGTTTTATGCAGTGATTCATCTGTCTCCCATTAGGAATTCAGCGAATAAATTTTGTTAGTGCACCTGATATAAGCCCGTTCGTAAGTACCACTCGTATTTATTGGTAGATCGGTATTTTTATTATTATTACATTTGACAGCATTACCTATTATCGTACATGGCACATTACGAAATAAAATATATGTCACGCATTTTTCAGCTCCAGTAGATAGTAGGACACTGACTTTAACATTTTTAAAGACAGTGCTCAGTCTGCAATAATTAATGTGTACCCTGTTGTTAATGGAATATCTGATAACGATGTGACGTTAATGGAGCTATACAATAAAGTAAATTACAGACCTGAGGCAGATTAGCACTAAGCAGTCAGGCTAATAAATCGGAACAGGATAGAGTGTTTTAAAATTAAGTTACAAGTGGTTATGGGGGTGAAGTGTATATAGAAAGAGATATTAATGTCAAATGCAATTTATTTTATAGCAGATTTCTGTCAGTTTCTAAGAGACGCTTTCCTAATAATTATCCAGAAGATCCACAAAAAACAAAACAACTAAACTATATGTATCTAAGGAGACTAAAATCCGATGTTAGTGGAAGATGGAAATTATATAAGGGTCAGAACGAGTGAAGACGCAACGTTACTTGCATGCTACAAAAAAGTACTATAATATTTTAAGGAAAGTCAATAAAATGTCAAATAGTATATACCTCCCCGAAAAATATATAATGCAGATTATAAAATTAAAACTATTTGGAATATTGTCAATTGGGAGACAAGACAGCCAGTCAGAGTACGATATACCATAGCAATTAATCTAAATATCAATGCAATAGAAGATGATTCACAAGTTTCGAGTATACTTAATAATCTCTTTCTAAATGTCCCAGCAAAAATAAGATTAAATGGTTCAGTTGAGGCAGAAGACAATATATCAAAAATTTCATTCCACGGTATTTTAAGCAATGAAAAATGGAACCAACATCTTTCACTGAAATCAATACAACTATAAAAATTCTAGGAAGCAAAAGCTCATGTGTTGTTGATGGCATTTCAAACAGAAATCTTGAAAGTTGTTCCAACATAATAGGTAACGTCCTTACAAACACACGTAATGCTTCACTATCCCAAGGATTTTCCCAGACAGGTAAAAGTATGCAACTGTTAAACCTCTTCACAAGAAAGGCGACAAGAAAGTCTCGAACAATTAACTTCTGATTTCTTTACTGATATATTTTACGAAATATTAGAAACAGTAAGTACTCGAAAGTAGTCATACACTTAAGAAGAAACAATTTACTTAGCATATGACAGTTGGCTTTCCAGATTGATTACTCGACAGAGAATGGTGTGCATACATGGACTCTTAAAATAGTACAAGCCTTCAATAATAAAAAATCGCCAGTTGATGTTTGTTGTGATCTTCCCGAGGCGTTTGTCTGTGCAAATCATGTTACTTTCTCTGAAAACGTTTTGTAGAATCGATGTCTTTACACACTGCTGGTTTCAATCATACTCAACAAACAAAACGCAAAAAATTGTGCTGAATAATTCAAACAATAATTGAAAGGTAGAAAATGTTAGTGACTGGAGAGCAATCACAAAGGGAATCCCACATTATTCAAATTTGGATCCTTTCATATTCCTTATCTAGGTGAATTACCTTGCGCTTAACATTGAACGAGCAGAATTGATATATTTTGCAGAGTACATGAGTGATAATTACTCACACTAGAGAGAAATGACAAAAGATTTAAATGATGTTTCCCATAGAATTATTAATTAGGGTAGAATACTTCAGACTTTTTGGGTATACATATTGATGAAAACATTAACTGGAAGAAGCATATTACTGATCCTCTCAAACTGTTGAGTTCTGCTAATTTTGCTCTTCGTGTAATTACTATTGTTGGAAATAAAGGAGTTAATACGCTGGCATATTTTTCTCATTTCGATTTACTAAAGCCTTATGGAATACTTTTTCAGAGATAAGACACCATTTAGAAAGAAAGTACTGACTGCACAAAGGCGAGCAATGAGAGTAACGTGTGGTGTCCTTCACAGACGTCAAGTTGGTACCTCTTCAAGGAGCTAGCCGTTTCAATTGAGCCATCAGACTAACCCATCATAATTTGAGAAGAACTGTGAGTTCCATAACTGCGGCATTAGAGGGAGAAAGGACCTGGATCACCTTTATTAAAGACAAGTGGCTGAGGAAGGAGTTCAGGACGTAGTAACAAAATTTTTTGATCATTTGCCAAATAACATGAAACATCTGCAAATTTCAAATTTAACAAGTAATCATTTTTCCTGGACAACACCTTGTATTTCGTTTACGGTGTAGTTGCATGAGTACTACTAAAAAAATGGTTTATTTATTGATCATGTATATACACTCCTGGAAATTGAAATAAGAACACCGTGAATTCATTGTCCCAGGAAGGGGAAACTTTATTGACACATTCCTGGGGTCAGATACATCACATGATCACACTGACAGAACCACAGGCACATAGACACAGGCAACAGAGCATGCACAATGTCGGCACTAGTACAGTGTATATCCATCTTTCGCAGCAATGCAGGCTGCTATTCTCCCATGGAGACGATCGTAGAGATGCTGGATGTAGTCCTGTGGTACGGCTTGCCATGCCGTTTCCACCTGGCGCCTCAGTTGGAGCAGCGTTCGTGCTGGACGTGCAGACCGCGTGAGACGACGCTTCATCCAGTCCCAAACATGCTCAATGGGGGACAGATCCGATGATCTTGCTGGCCAGGGTAGTTGACTTACACCTTCTAGAGCACGTTGGGTGGCACGGGATACATGCGGACGTGCATTGTCCTGTTGGAACAGCAAGTTCCCTTGCCGGTCTAGGAATGGTAGAACGATGGGTTCGATGACGGTTTGGATGTACCGAGCACTATTCAGTGTCCCCTCGACGATCACCAGTGGTGTACGGCCAGTGTAGGAGATCCCTCCCCACACCATGATGCCGGGTGTTGGCCCTGTGTGCCTCGGTCGTATGCAGTCCTGATTGTGGCGCTCACCTGCACGGCGCCAAACACGCATACGACCATCATTGGCACCAAGCCAGAAGCGACTCTCATCGCTGAAGACGACACGTCTTCATTCGTCCCTCCATTCACGCCTGTCGCGACACCACTGGAGCCGGGCTGCACGATGTTGGGGCGTGAGCGGAAGACGGCCTAACGGTGTGCGGGACCGTAACCCAGCTTCATGGAGACGGTTGCGAATGGTCCTCGCCGATACCCCAGGAGCAACAGTGTCCCTAATTTGCTGGGAAGTGGCGGTGCGGTCCCCTACGGCACTGCGTAGGATCCTACGGTCTTGGCGTGCATCCGTGCGTCGCTGCGGTCCGGTCCCAGGTCGACGGGCACGTGCACCTTCCGCCGACCACTGGCGACAACATCGCTGTACTGTGGAGACCTCACGCCCCACGTGTTGAGCAATTCGGCGGTACGTCCACCCGGCCTCCCGCATGCCCACAATACGCCCTCGCTCAAAGTCCGTCAACTGCACATACGGTTCACGTCGACGCTGTCGCGGCGTGCTACCAGTGTTAAAGACTGCGATGGAGCTCCGTATGCCACGGCAAACTGGCTGACACTGACGGCGGCGGTGCACAAATGCTGCGCAGCTACCGCCATTCGACGGCCAACACCGCGGTTCCTGGTGTGTCCGCTGTGCCGTGCGTGTGATCATTGCTTGTACAGCCCTCTCGCAGTGTCCGGAGCAAGTATGGTGGGTCTGACACACCGGTGTCAATGTGTTCTTTTTTCCATTTCCAGGAGTGTATATCACGTAAACTGAGTCGGTCCACATCATTTCTAAAAAACAATCGTTCAAAAGATCTATCGATCACGCAAACAACTAAGTTCACTACTGTCCAGTCAGAGCACGGCACAGTTTATGTTATTCAAATTTCGGTGGTATACAGGCTGCAGCTCACTGTCCACACTGCAACAGATTGTAGCTGGAAGTGTTAAATATGTTAACTGCGTAGGCAGCAAGGCGAGTTCCGAATAACATACTACAAAATGAGAAATACCCTAGCAATATTCCTAAGAACCTGCGCTGAAAAAACCAACTGCACAGTTGATTTGGCAACAGTTTATCTCGTGAGAACGCCAGAACTAATTACCCATTATTGTATATAAATACATTCGTCCGACTGTTTACAAATTCTAAACCGTATCAATAACATTTGTAATAGCCTCATCATGTCCCACATAACGTGATTTATATTCCTGTCTATCTGTCCACCTGCTTACAAGGGTCCTGCCTCCTGTCCAACGTGGCAACAATGACGAGTTCCGACGGTAACGTTTCAAATCGTATTACGAACGGCGGCGAGCAACTTATGTTCAAAACTGCACGAGGAGGGATGACAGTATGCTGACATGCCTCTGTTTGATTTTCATTACATTCATCACTATACTTTCAATGGTCCTTCTGCTAGTATTCCTGATCCTCGAGTAATTTCCATCATGCTAGCTGAGAAGCCCTGAGTTGGTTCATCATTTCTGTATTTAAAATCCGTATCGTACTTTCAATTGTATAATTATGGAAGCTTCGTTTTTAAAACTATTTTGTTTACAAAAAGCTTTCAGGCCTTTTTCAGTCGTATGTTATTCGTCATCCAGTCGTAGTAGTCAATACTTGTCAGCTGTTATTACTTTCTCTCAGTATCCAGTTTCCTGATTTAAAGAATATCTAGGATCAGTCAATGAAGAGTACGACCAACTCGACACCGCGTAGATAACACACTACAACTGATATAGATAAAATAGAATAAGTTTTAAGCGGTTTCCATCGCCACTTTGCATGTATGAATATTGGTAGTCGAGGAATCTAAGAATGAAGCAGAGAAATTGATATCTAATGAAATCGTTGAGGAGCAACACCGACTGGCAAACCGAATATGAAATAGCGGCGGTGCCAACTCTCTGATTATTAGTTCGTTGAGTAAAACACAGACTGAGGCTGTAGCCGAATAGTTAATGTCGGTGCTTTCAGAGTGGATGATCCGAGTTCGATTCCTGGAACCTTCTCGAATTTTTCTGTGGTGGAGAGATCTGTAACGGGTTCCACTAAAAGTCTTGAGGCAAAAAGAAGTTGCTTGAATAAAGAAGCAGCGGAATCGCTAGAATTCACCTTCTGGCAATAACAACTGAAGGGATTTGTGACATGCTGATCACATGTCGATCGTAGATCGCTCCTAGTACTGCCTTGAAAGCAGCAGTTGATCAGTTGGTGGGTAGTGTATACCGTTTAGTAAAAACAGTACAGATCATGTGAATCTTATTGACTTACATCACCTATCATTCGCCATTTTTAAAACAAGTGTTTTAAGAACCGCACCCCCGAACGAAAGTTTACCTATGTCGCAAATTTAGTTGTGTGTAGTGACAGATTTCTGTTTTCCTTTAGTGGTGAAGGGCTCTGGAAAGTATCGAGCCTCTATTCGAGGTCCTCACGGCTATCTAATCAGTGCTCAGATCCTATTCCACCATCCAATTTTGACTTTTCATATGAGTTCATAATCTAGACGACTTCTGGTAACTTTATGTTACTTTCTCCAATCGTGGTATCAGTTCCAATATGCAGTGTTCGTAGAAGTCCGTTTGGTTGCAGTATAGCCACGTGTGGACTGCTGATTTCAGTTCTGCATGTGTCGCAAAGTGTGGCCGACTAGAAATTTCTTCATGGATCTAAGCAGATGAAAGTCCGACGGTGCCAGATCCGGAAGGTATGGTCGATTGTGGAGAACCTCCTACCCAAATTTGGCAATTTTTATCACCTGCGTTGTTATGAAGAGATTCTACACCGTCAGCATCAATGTTGTGGCGCTTGATACGAAGCGTCAAAGTTTTAATGCAGGCTGCAGCGTTCTCAGTAATCCCTTGTTCGGAAAATTCCACCAACAACACACCATGCCCATCCCAGAACACTGTCACAAGCACTTTCCTAGCAGACTGAATCACTCTCTGTTTTTTCCGTACTACGGAACCAGCATGTTTCCACTCCATAGAGGCCTGTTTGTCTGTCAGGTTCTTAGGCATCCAGCGAGCATTTATTTTACGAAATTTCAACGTGTCGTGGACAGCATCGTACATCACACTATAGGAAATATGAACCGCTGCGATAAGGCTCGCAGATGCACACACAGGACGTTCAAAATTGCTGTCTCAATGGCTCCGACTTTCATTAGGGTTGCAGCTGTTACCGGTCGCCCGGAGCTTAGCCAATCACTACGGTTCACGCAACCCTCTTGGAAGAATCCACACCAACTGGAGACATCGCTAAGGTCCATATGGTCGTCCACATACATGCATTGCATTTGTCTGTGAATTTGACTCAATTTATGCCCTTTAGCCTGCAAATATTGAACTACACTTCGCTGCTCTTCACAAGTTGACACCACTAACTTGCGTCCCATGTTTGTTTCGTAGTACAGGCGTCTTTCAAAAGAGCTGCACATGAAAGCAAAATAGATTCTGTAACGCAAACTTTAAGCTATGTCGTCGTGAAATTTCAACATTCCAGCTGCAATACAAGGGGAGAAAAATATTAGTGTGCGTTACTTCCCGACCCTCCAGCATATGACTTAGAACGCAACTTAAGCCAATAAAACAAAAATTCACCAAGGACGCAACTGACGTTGTCGTCAGAACTCCAACAACCCATAGAGCACAACTTCAAACTACGAAAATATAGAATGGGACTATTCTTCTATACAGAGAAGGTATACGACGAAGTGAAAATGCAGAGGTAAACACTGATGGAAGGCTCTAAGATAAAGTTAACAGATAGTTTCTTGCAGTACAAAAAGTTCTACGTCACCGTACATAGCCACAGATCCACTGGTAACACGCCACAAACAGGCTTATCTCAAGGGTGCACGATTTCACCGATCCTTTTCAATCTTTACGTTAACGACCTCCCAGCAAAACAGAACGTTACGTGCAGTTTATACAAGAAAGACACTGAATACCTGACGTAATGTGACATTCACCATACCATCGAAAGTTCAAAACGCCACAGATCGGAGAAACATAGGCAGAGAACAGTATAGAAACACTAAAGCTTGCAAAAAACGGTCTTAGTCCTTTTTACAACACAGTAAGGGACCAATATTTTGAACCATCCAAGAAGTTGATCTAGAAATTCACTGGAGAGTGTCGACAAAACACTTTGAAATCCAATGAAATTACAAACCGCCAAAGTTGCACAGAAGTTTGTTTTTATTTAAATGGCGACCAGCTACAGACTTTTGTCCATTATCAAGCCATCAACATAGGACCTACCATAACACCATAATGTGAGTAAGCTGGCCACATTACTTCTATGAACTGTACTGCAGTCCGGTGCTTCTTTGAGCAAAACCATGTTACGTGACCATTGAACACCATTGTGTTGAGTTTAACTAACGGCGTTCAGTGCCCACGTAACGTGGTTTTGCTGCACTCAGCACTGGGCATCCGTTCACAGAAAATGTCTTGCACTTAGCCACTCATGTAAACGATGTGACCAGCGTACAGACAGTATTGTGTTACGATAGGACGTATGTGGATGGCTTACTAACGCACAAATTGGTCGTCATTTAAATAGAAACAAACTTCTGGGCAACTTTTGTAATTTCATTGAATCATAATAAGCATATGCCTACTGTCATCCAGCATGCTGGAAATGAGTACTTACAAATCCATTTGGACAAATTAGGCTTCCTTCGCAATAAAGTCAGCAAGCTTCGTAATGTTGCAACAGGGAGAAGTAACGGACTCCCCATAGTGACAGATTGGTTGTTCAACAAAAGTACGTCGATGGAAGAGTGTACTCAAACAATGCTGCTCTGTTAGCCCCAGATATGTTGCCAATGAAAAGTAGCGATTCCATCGTATACCTTTCAGTACTACATATCTGACAAAAAATGGTAAAATGATTTGTTGAATGATTTGTCCAAACATAAAAATAAAATGGATGTGGTAAACACTTTGTTGTACAAGATTTCGAACATCATTCGAAGACGCGTTAACTGTTTCTCTATGCAACTTCATTTCTTACTTTTAGACAAATTATTTCACAAAACATCTCATCTTTTCCTTTTCATATTTTCTCTTTGTTATTTTCTTTTCTCAGAAACTATCATCTTGTTGATACCACATTATCTTTCCTAGCGTCTTCTGCTCCCGAAACGTTTTGAATTTAAACCATTTTAACTGTTAACTACCATACCAACGTAACTTTTCATCCGCAACATACCTACGTCTTGAATAGACGAATTTTTTGAAACTCCGTTTAATTTTCGAGTTCACAAACTCCTTAATTTCAAAACAATACCTCAAGCTGATCAGTTTGATACCGCGATTGTCCATTTCCCACTCTTAGTTTTGCTTAAAAAAATTCAGACAAAACTTTGCCCTTAAGTTCCTAATTGTTTTTTTCCCTATTTACCTTGAATACTTTCGAGCAAATAAACCCGATTTTGCATAACTGTAGGTCACGCTGGTCAGTTTGACATTGCACTTGTCCAATTCGCACTCTTCGTTTGGCTATCAAAATTCGGGAAGTGTTTCATTGTACGATACATGGACCTAGCCATTGGTGGTGTAATTTTTTCCTCCTTTCTACGTAATTCTGTAGCTCTCAATTCGTTAGAGCAATCAATCATTCATGATAGGAAACACAGTCATAGCTCATTCACTCAAAATGACTCTGAAATTTTACTTGTTAGAATGAAGTCAGGCGATGATTCTTCTTCTCTGCAGGCTCGTGCTTTGCGGCAGTCTGCTAATCTGTACAAATAAAATGCCTCGTAATTTTGGGAGCGTTGCATAATCAGTCGGGAAACCTCATATCAAGCGGATATTTGGCTTTGATGAAGTTTAATCTTCCGAAGAAGTAATGGAGCTCTTGGATTATTAAATGCAGGTTCGTATCCAGTCTTTCGGAAGTTCCCTTCTGATTAACAACTACGCAATATATCGATAAATATCATTAATTCTCAAATTTCCAATACACACCTTTTATTTGAAGGAGCAATCTATATATATTTCCTCTTAATCGTACAGTTCGTATCAGTTATCTTCTGTGATAAACCTCAATAATCAGATTACAGTTCATCCAAACCAAGCTCAGGCTAATCGGCACGAAGACAATCTCGGAAGCTCCCTTCCTTTTGTTTTCTTTTCTTTTCTAACAACCACCAGAGAGAGTACTACAAAGAATACTTATGCGCTCATGGCATAGCTATTGTATGAGCTACTTTTCGCATAGATTCTGCGAGTATGAAGATAGAAAATTAGTAAACGTCGTTCAAGGGTAGAATTGCATCTGAATAATTCATCGCATATAAAGAGATATTACAGTGGGGAGGCACGCTTACCTCAGGGACAGAAGTAGTAGTATCTTAGATGAAACAACAGCGGGGGGTTATCTGTAGAGAGGCCAGACAAACTCGTGGTTCGTGAAGTGGGGCAGCAAACTTTCCAGTAGCTGCAGGGGCAACAGTCTGGATGATTGAGCGATATGGCCCCGTAACATCGACAAAAACGGCCTTGCTGTGCAAGCACTGCTAACGGCTGAAAGCAAGGGAAAACTACAGCCGTAATTTTTCCCGAGAGCATGAAGCCCTACGGTATGGTTAAATGATGATGGTATCATCTTGGGTAAAATATTCCGGAGGCAAAATAGTCTCCCACTCGGATCGGAAACAAAGCTGGCGCTCTACGGGTCAGAGAGTGGAACGTCACATCACCTAATCGGACAGGTAGGTTAGAAAATTTAAAAACGGAAATGCGTAGGTTAAAGTTACATACAGTGGGAGTTATCGAAGTTCTGTGGCAGGAGGAACGGGACTTCTGGTCAGGTGAATACAGGGCTATAAATACAAAATAAAACACAGGTAAATCAGGAGTTGGTTGAATAATGAATAAGAAAATAGCAACGTGGATAAGCTACTATGAACAGCATGGTGAACGCTAGACACGAATCCCAAACCAGCCATAATAGTACAAATTCATATACTAACCAGCTCCTCAGATGATGAAGAGATTGAAGAAATGTAAATTACTCAGTTAATGGAGATGAAAATTTAATACTGATGGGGGATTGGAATTCGATAGTACTAAAAGGAAAAAAAGGAAAAATAGTGGGTGAATACGGACTGAGAGCAAGGAATGAAAGAGAAATCCGTCTGGTAGCATTTTGCACAGAGCGTAATTTAATCATGGTTAACACTTGTTTTAAGGATCATGAAAGAACGTTGTATACACCTAGAGACACAGGAAGGCCTCTCACTGATTATATAATGGTAAGACAGAGATTTCGGAACTGCTTGCTCAAAGCAGTAAACGGAGCAGGCGAAAGGGAATACAGATGTCAAAATAATGAGACTGATTGGAAGTGCAAAATGCATAAGCAGGAATGACTATAGGAGAAAAGTGAGGATTTAGAAGCATGTCACTAGGGGATTTCGGGAAAAGATTTTAAATTGTAAGACATTTATTGGTTGTGAACTGTAGATCAAAACTGAAGAACTTGCAAAACAGAAGAAATTTGAGAAGACGGGAACTGAATAACTGAAAGAACAAGAAGTTTTTGAGAGTTTCGGAGGGCGCCAAGAACAGAGGAAATGTTTACAGTAGAGGAAGAATGGATAGCTCTGAGGTATGATATAGTGAACTAAATTGATGAAAATGGAAAATATAAAAATGCAGTAAATGAAGTAGGTGAAAGGGAATGCAAATGTCTAAAAAGGTGATTGATTTGAAGAGCAAAATAGCTAAGGAGGGGCGACTAGGAGACAAATGTAATGATTTAGAAGCATACGTGACTAGGGGAAAGATAGATACTGCCTATGGGAAAACTTAAGATACCTTTGGAGAAGAGAGAACCACTTGTATGAATATGAAGAGCTCTGATGGAAAACCAGTCCTAAGCAAAGAAGGGAAAGCTAAAAGATGGGAGGAGTGTACAGAGGGGAGATGTACTTGAGGGCAATAGCAAGATGTACTAGATAGGCGAAATAACTTCAGACTTGAAGACAGGTCTGAAAATGACCGTGCAACCAGTTTAGTAAGTCATCGTTGCAAAATACTAACACGAATTGTTCACATAAGAATGGAAAAACTGGTAGAGGAAGTAGAGATTCTGGAGAAATGCAGGCACATGCGATGCAATACTGGCCCTATGACTTCTCATAGATGATGCGTTAAAGAAAGGCAGACATACGTTTATAGTATTTGTATACTTTTGAATGTTGACTGAAATACTCTCTTTGAAATTCTGAGGGTATCATGAGCAAAATACAGAAGCGAACGGCTATTGCAGCTAATACAGACAGCAGACGGCAGTTTTCAGAGTCGAGGGACATGAAAGAGACGTTGTGGTTGTGAAGGGAGTGAGACAAGGTTGTAGCTTATCCCCGACGTCATTCAGTCTGTAGACTGAACAATTATTAAAGGAAACCAAAAGAAAATCTGGAGTAGGAAATAACGGTCGGAAGGAGAAATAAAAATTTCGAAGTTTGCCGATGACACTATAATTCTGTCAGAGGCAGCAACGAATTTGGAAGTGCAATTGAACAGAATGGGTAGTTTCTTGAAAGGAGAATGTAAGATAAACATCAACAAAAGCAAAACGATGATAATGAAATACAGTCGCATTAAACCAGGTGATTCTGAGGGAAATAGATAAGGAAATGAGACATTTAAAGTATGTAGTAGATGAGTTTTCCTATTTGGGCAGCAAAATAACTGATGATGGCCGAAGTAGAAACAATATAAAATGTAGACTGGCAACGGCAAGAAAAGCACTTCTGAAGAAGAGAAATTTGTTAACCTCGAGTATAGATTTAAGTGTCAGGGAGTCTTTTCTTAAAATATTTGTATGGGATGTAGCGATGTATAGAAGCGTAACATGGATGGTAAATAGTTTAGGCAAGAAGAGAATAGTAGCTTTTGAAATGTGGTGCTACAGAAGGATGCTGAAAATTAAATGGGTAGATCACATAACTAATGAGGAGCTACTTAGTAGAATTGGGGAGAAAAGAAAATTTTCTCAAAACCTGACTACAAGAAGGGGTCGGTTATGTGTTGAGACGTCTGGGGATCACCAATTTAGTACAGGAGGGAAGTTTGGTGGGTAAAAATGGTAGGGGGAGACCAAGAGATGAATACGGCAAACAGATTCAGAAGGATGTAGTTTGCAGTAGTGACTAGCAGACGAAGGTGCTTGCGCAGGATGAAGTAGCATGGAGAATTGCATCAAACCACTCTTCGTACAGAAGATCACATCATTATCAACTACAACAACAACCAAAATGTATAGGGAGCCTTCTTTTTGCTCCTCTCAAACATTTGACCAAGGAGGAAGACAACATCAAAAGTGACCAAAAAGCCGTTGCGTTTCAGCTTAGTTGCATAAGTACGTCAGTAAACTCAATATAATTTCTTATATGATGTGGCTGGGTCTCGCAAAGTGCTTAGTCGAATCAATGGTGGTGCCTCCAATATTGCTCATAGTAGCTCGTAGAAGCTAGAATTATTTATGGATTTCAAGTAGTCCATATGGGCTAGGTGGAGCTGAAATATGTGGTCTCAGTCTCTTAATGACCTCCTTTGGTAGAGAACCTGAATTCAAAAATTCTGCTGTCTTCCCTCATCGCACTTCCCTCATCGATCTTGCTGAGCCACATGATGGAAGATAGATCTTATTAACATAGCAGTCGTGTGGCATGAGCATTCTTAATTTACCTTTAAACACTTGGAGGACTACGCTGTCCTGGTCTATTTTTAAGTCTCGGGTGGCTGCCCTCTCCTTAGGCGAAATGTTGTTATTGATTGTTTCGGCTCTCGTCAACACACAGAAGTCTCGACGCTTTGCATGTGTTACAAGAGAGTACAGGGCCACTCTGATGGAGCTGACAAATTCCACAAGAGGCAGAGAAATAGATGCAGGAGAAAATTAAGACAGCTTCCTAACATGGACCCGGTCGCGTCTTCCAAATAATCCTGCTTCACGCTGATACGGATCGTAAAGAAGTAACTTCCTGTCGCAAGAACTTCAACGTCTGCAGTCTGTCTCGTCATAGACTCATTGTGGCTCCAGGTTGATTTGGTATATGTCACAACATCTACTACCTCCTTAAACAAGGAAAACTGCCAGTTGTAAATGCTGCTAACAAATATCCCTCGACACTGAATCCAAATCAAGACGGTTAAAACGAATACTTTCTCTTACCAGCGCAATTCTAGTTTTGCGTCTGATGTCATATGCAGTGGAATTGTTAATGAAATGTACAACCTTAGCAAACTCTGGAATAATGTCCTTCTGCCTAACGATCAGAATATTAGTGAGTTCAGTAACCTCTCTTCTTTCAGGGAACGTATCGAATCTTTGGGTACAGTGCGTCATTACTCCCCCCTCCCCTCATTCATCCTCATTGTTTGCTTAAGGCTTCCTCGGTCCTCGGCATAGAGAGGGTGATTTAAAAACAAAAAAAAAAGTTTACAATCTGAGATGGCACATCGGGCATGCAGCAAGGATCAGAAATCACAAAGGAATCGGCGGTAGCAAAGGCCATCAGGGGCTACTAAGCGGCGTTGTATTTATTTAGTCACATGCTACAAGCGGACGCCCTCTATACGGTATGCTCCAAGTTCTGTCCAGATATATCAAGACACGCCTCACATCGACGTTGCACTGAACGGCGCACACTTCCAAAGATACCCAATGTATAACGAAGACATCCTGCTGCAGCAACACTCCTGCCCACCAGATCCTCTGGCGATGTAACAGGTGTTTTGTACACAAGCTCGCTCAGAATCCCCGCAGGAAAAATCGACAGGAGACAGATCAGGTGATCGTGGTGGCTCTTCACGACCACTCCAGCGGCCTGTGTATGTGCCCTCACTTGCCTACTGAAATGCGTGGAGGCTCCGTCGTGCTGAAATGGGATGCAACGACGGACGGGAATGGGAACATCATTTAGCATGTCCGGGAGAACCTCTCGCAGAAATACGAGATACGAGCGATCGTCAAGACGGTCCGGGAGAAAGTACGAACCAGTTACACAATCTCCAAAGATCCCACCCCACACATGAGTGTAGCACCGTCTCGTGGCCTTTGCGACCCCCATTTCCTAAAAGTGAGTACTGATCCTTGTCGTATGCCCGATGTGCCATGTCCAGTATGTAAAAGTTTCTCTGAACCACAAAATTTTATGCAAACTGCTGTCGATGTCAGTAACTTCTTGACACGATATTTGGGCGCAGATTTTGGCCATCTTGATATGTATACTGTCGACAATACACTGACAATTGGTTCCTCCATTTAATGCCACGCTGGCACATGGGCGATTGACCACATTGTCCGAGCAAACGGGTTGCTTGAGCACATGTGCTTCTGCTGCAAGACTGTGCGCTGTTGAAAATTCCCTCCGCGGCGTAAACTTACCTATTCGATGTCAGGACGATCGTCATCATATGCCGAATCGTAGAAAAGCACCGACGAAGAAGAGCGCGAGTATTTCATATGACCGGATTCTTTGGAGAATCCAAGTTCTCAAGCGCGTGTATGTCGCTCTTGTCCCACAATGCCCAATTGAATTGTGTGCTTCGTTTGCCCTGTTCGTGATTTCCCGCACTCACACGGAATCTCGTAATTAGTTGTCTTGCGCAGCCTTCCCTCTGACCGATCCAAGAAGCGCCGAGATTTTTGAAGGAAGACAATAACAGCAGAGACACCATAAACAAATAGCACCTCTCCTCAAAGATTAAGAAATTCAATGGTCGTCGGCAGCGATTTTTTTTTTTTTTTTTTTTTTTTTTTTGTGGGAAAGAGAGAGAGAGTGAAAGTGAATAACGGTCTTACAGCACTTGCCGTATTATGGTTCTCGATCACACGAGGTTTTAAATTTCCTCGTACAGAGCTCACTCGTTGTAATTATGCTTTGAAAATGACAGGCTGTACATATGCTGAGATATGGGTGGTTGTCCAAAACAACCCCCGGCTACATTCCGGTAAGTTGCACGAGCATTTGATACGCCGGGGAAAAGTTAAGTTTCTCATTTTCTCCTTGTTTTTAAGGGTTTTGCTATCGTCATTAGTACCATTGAACCTGTCACCTATTACTTCGTTTGGGGCAGCTAGAGCATCTGAGTATTTTGGCAGAGCTTCCGTCACCTTCGGACGACGACGTGCACTATTGGTAAACGATAAAACAAGAGGGACGGGGGCGTCTACTACTTGTTGACGGTCTAATTTGTTCAGTTTCTTCTGAAAGCATTCTACCTAAATGTTGTAGCTCAGATATTAAGGTTGAAAAGCATTTACATCAGCGTCTACATCTGTACTCCACAAGGCAACATATGGTGTGTGGTGTAGGATACAAAGCGGTCCTTGCACGTTACCAGCCTTTAAATTTCTATAAGCCGTTTGTCAATGACTTTCTACACATCCACGCATACACATCAGCTTCTCTTAATTTATCTCCAGAATGACTACGTGAGATGTACATTACTGGCCATTAAAATTGCTACACCACGAAGACGACGTGGTACAGACGCGAAATTTAACCGACGGGAAGGAGATGCTGTGATATGCAAATAATTAGCTTTTTAAAGCATTCACACAAGGTTGGAGCCGGTGGCGACACCTACAACGTGCTGACATGAGGAAAGTTTCCAACTGATTTCTCATACACAAACAGCAGTTGACCGGCGTTGCCTGGTGAAGTGTTGTTATGATGCCTCGTGTAAGGGGGGGAAATGCGTACCATCATGTTTCCGACTTTGATAAAGGTCGGAATGTAGCCTATCGCGATTGCGGTTCATCGTATCGCGACATTGCTGCTCACGTTGATGGAGATCCAATGACTGTTAGCAGAATATGAAATCGGTGGGTTCAGGATGGTAATACGGAACGCCGTGCTGGATCCCAACGCCCTCGTATCACTAGCAGTCGAGATGACAGGCATCTTATCCGCATGGCTGTAACGGATCGTGCAGCCATGTCTCGATACCTGAGTCAACAGATGGGGATGTTAGCAAGACAACAATCATCTGCGCGAACAGTTCCACGACGTTTGCAGCAGCATGGACTATCAGCTCGGAAAGCATGGCTGCGGTTACCCTTGACACTGCATCAAAGACAGTAGCGCCTGCGATGGTGTACTCAACGACGAACCTGGGTGCAAGAATGGCAATACGTTATTTTCTCGGATGAATCCGGGTTCTCTTTACAGCATCATGATAGTCGCATCCGTGTTTGGTGACATCGCGGTGAACGCACATTGGAAGGGTGTATTCGTCATCGCCATACTGGCGTATCACCCGGCGCGATGGTATGTGGTGCCATTGTTTACATGTCTCGGTCACCTCTTGTTCGCATTGACGGCATTTTGAACAGTGGACGTTACATTTGAGATGTGTCACGACCCGTGGCTCTACCCTTAATTCGATCCCGACAAAACCCTACTTTTCAGCATGATAATGCACGACCGCCTGTTGCAGGTCCTGTACGGGCCTTTGTGGATACAGAAAATGTTCGACTGCTACGCTGGCCAGCACATTCTCCAGATTTCTCAGCAACTGAAAACGTCAGGTCAATGGTGGCCGAGCAATTGGCTCGTCACAATACGCCAGTCACTATTCTTGATGAACTGTGGTATCGTGTGGAAGCTGCATGGGTAGCTGTACCTGTACACGCCATCCAAGCTCTGTTTGACTCAATGCCCAGACGTATCAAGGCCGTTATTACGGCCAGACGTGGTTGTTCTGGGTGCTGATATCTCAGGATCTATGCACCCAAATTGCGTGAAAATGTAATTCATATGTCAGTTCTAGTATAATGTATTTGTCCAATGAATACCCGTTTATCATCAGCTTTTCTTCTTGGTGTAGCAATTTTAATGACCAGTAGTGTACATGAAAAGAAATAGAATGCTTCTTGATTCTACACTTCAGTAAGTTCTCCGCTATACACAGCACCTTCCCTGTAGCAACGTCCATTTAGGTTTGTTCCGAATTTCTGTGACACTCTTCCTCTGGCTAAACGAGTCAGTGGCGAAGTTCGCAGCTCTTCTTTGAAACATCTTTGTCTCTCACGTTACTCGTCTTGTTCCCAAAATTCCCAATTGTCTTTAGAAAATCCACAGTCTTGTGCTTTTATCAAATATTTATTAAACTGTTACACCAACCAGCAACGAAATATCAATTAACATTTACGCTATCTATATATTCGCTATTTTTAGTATTATTTTTCACTTACTTTATTAAAATATGTGTAGACTACGTAGTCAGATAGAGGATGTTGAGCTATGGTACCATAGAACAACGTTGGCGCCGGGCGTGTGACTGGTTTTCGAGCTTCGTTTCTAGGTTGTGGAGCAACTCTAAGAACAGATTGGAAAATCAGCCAGTCAGGTGCGAATAAAGGTTTATTATCCCTTCACCATGGTTTCGATATTTGCAAAAGAAGATATTTTTACAAATGTCGAAAACATGGTCAAGGGATAATGAACCTTTATTTGCAACTGCGTGGCTGATTTTTCAGTCTATTCACAATTACACAGTTGCTGTTTCGCAGCAATGTTAAAGATTTTGTACTTCTAAGACTGCAACATTGTGTTACTCGTCGACTACTGCTTATTCTCCGTGTCAGTGGTTTCCGTGAGTCATTCGGGTGAGGAGTTCTCAAACCCCGACTCTCATACTATTGCTTCTCCGCTGTTGTGTGTGTGTGTGTGTGTGTGTGTGTGTGTGTGTGTGTGTGTGTTCCTTTAGGACAATTCTGTTGCCCAAGAAAGAGGCACGTATTTATTGAACGTGTTCCATGAATCAGTAGCTTCACTGCTGTATGTTAAATGTTATTTCTGATGAAACTTAAACTTCTCAGTTCCAGATTACGATTTCTAGTACTGCACAGTCTATTCTGTGTTGCACTAAGTTGCAGATGCATTTATGTATTCAGATTCGTGGAACCACTGGTTTTCATTTATGAACTTACTTATCCTCTCCTTTAATATCACGAGTAGCTACTGCCTTGGAGGTTAAAAGCAGCCTCAAATACGTAGTCATCCCTAGACGTCTTGTAGAGTACATCTAATGTGATCTGTGTGTATGAAACTGTGACTGGTGTTTTTGCCGCAAGAAACGTCGTGAGGGCCTCCTTGCTATTGTAAAGCCCACTGTAAAGCGTGCCCCGCCATAAAATCTTTAGTGTTTTAATCAGTGTTACTTAATTCATGTTTTTTAATTGGAAAGCTACTGTGTTGGTTTCTCTGAGAAATTATTAAACGTTCAGGCCGAATTGGTTGCAATAGGTAAAATCCTGAAGGAAGTGTTCTCCGAGGAAATTAAATTAAACCTGGTGACTTATTAAGCTGATCTAAATTCTTGTGATACATTTCGTTCCTTTATAACATGATTCAAATGGCTCTGAGCACCATGGGACTTAACATCGGAGGTTCTCAGTCCCCTAGAACTTAGAACTACTTAAACCTAACTAACCTAAGGACATCACACACATCCATGCCCGAGGGAGGATTCGAACCTGCGACCGTAGCGGTCGCGCGATTCCAAACTGAAGCGCCTAGAACCGCTCGGCCACATCGTCCGGCCTTTATAATATATTTGAATCATATTAGTGAGTGGTGGCCCGTCTGGCTTGCGCTTATCATTACATCAAAGATATGCTTATTGATTAACATGCTACAATTAATTTGAATCTATGCTCCAGTTGCAAAGGATTTTGGTGCAGCTTATGGTCAGTTTGACTGACATTCTCTGCACCATGTATACGACATTTCGTAATATCGTAAATTTTCGGTGTATTTATCTTAACGTCAAATTTTTTTAGGGCACAATCCTTGGGTAAGTGCCGGTTATAATAAATGTAACTTAATGACATTAATACATGTTGCTACCAGCGTATGTGTCCAGTGTTATGATTTTAATAATAAAGTTTGAAATGCATTTTGTACCCTCAACTGGGCTTATTAGTACCACTCCAGCTGTCTGTGAGCTCTGTAATCACCTTTCAAAAGTGTGAAGTTAATCAAATTTTCAAACTACTACCACTACACACGACTCACACGTCAGACACACATACCTGAGCCACCATGTACATACTCTAGTCTTTTCCGATGACCAAATAATTATTGAAAACACAGAAAGCAATATTCAGTTTGCAATCCATTTTTTAAATCATACTTGTAACACTTATGGTCTCTAACTTTCAGTAAAATAAACTAAATAAATCGCTTTTACAAGAAAGTTCTCGAAACTTTTACAAGAACGTTTCCAAGACGTTTCGACATATTAATACACAAACAACCTGTAGGGGTCGCCCACTCTTGGGCTAGAAACTTCTACAGATTGTTTGGTCGAAAACTGAAGAACCTGTGTGTCCCCGCCAGATGCAGTACAACAGCTTTAAATATCACTTGATTTATTTTTCTAAATACATGTCCTCGCCGTATTTTCGACGGCTGCTGGTGGCTTAGCAAGCTAGAAAATAACCTACAGATCCCAGTGGCTGGCTCAGGCTGTATCGGACCTGCGGTCAGGCTCATGACTGCTAGTAATCGGGTAGCCGCCCATGCTGTGGAAGGCGCGCTCCATCGTAAGCATTGCTCGGAGTTGGCGATGACCACAGCTCCTGTGTGTTGTGTCCCACACACAGTTCTGGAAGTGCTCTTTTCTTGTCAGGTCACAGCCCCTGTTGCCCCATCAAATGGACGACGATGTCAAATGCGGTAAGGTAATGGTGAATGCTGATACTGGCCCGCTGGTCCGGTAGACCATCTGACCGAAGTGATATTGGAGTTTAGACCAGTTTATGCCCCAAGCTGGAATGGTGCTCGTAGGTCTCTGGACTACCAATCAGTGGCGGATGGCACTGGAGGCTGGCTTCTGTCATCCATGCCTATGGATTGTTGGTCATCACGTAAGGTGGCATTAGTATGACTGGTACTGGAACAGTTTTACACACATGCTACAATATAACAACCAGAAAATTGAGTGTGAACGACATAAATACCATCGATCATACTGATCGACTGACTCGAGTGTTGTGTGGTGGAGTATTTATGGCACTGAGTAGAGACTGATTTTTGACATCATTCGTAATAACTGAATTGGTTCTGGTCTTTACAAGTAGTGAGCAGCATCGCATTCTGCTACTTTGGTTTGAGATATTTGTGTCACTATCTTAACTCCATTTTTAAACCCGTGATGGGAATTTCAGTATCATCTTTAGCGCTTCTTACATTATGCTACGCGAGTAACGGAGACAGTTTGGTCTGCACTCGTCCAGCCCTTTGCGCTGAGCTCCCTCGCACTCACATACACCGAGCGAGGTGGTGCAATGGTTAGCACACTGCACTCGCATTTGGGAGGACGACGGTTCAATCCCACGTCCGGCCATCTTGATTTAGGTTTTCCGTGATTTCCCTAAATCGCTCCAGGAAAGTACCGGGATGGTTCCTCTGAAAGGGCACGGCCGACTTCTTTCCCCGTCCTTCCCTAATCCGATGAGACTGATGACCACGGTGTTTCGTCTCTTCCTCAAAACAACCCCACCACTCACACACAGGATTGCTGAAGTCACTCTCTTGGCGACTGACTATCAATATCGTAATGTTAACGGCTAGAATCTGGCTCATGTTGACGCTTCTGTGTGCTTGAGAAATGCTACTCTGTTCGGACTTACAAAATTGCACGCTCCCATTCCCCTACTTTCTTGATACATAACGATCCAATGGAGAAGGTACCTAGGTTGTGTTGTTAGTAACGTAAATCAAAATGACGACACTAGTAAATTAAATAAGTTTTAAATGATTTATGGCACGATATAGGTAACACTAGTTCACAAAAGAAGGTATTCATAGCTAAAAATCTTACAATATACTGTTTACACACCCTGGACAAAAAAGTGTAATCGGCCGAAATTAAATTTTCTAAGTAAAGGGTTCAAATTAGGAAAAACTTCCCACAGGTCACAAACGTATAAGTGAAAAAATTGGGAAAGAAAATAAAATTGGGCGCAAGATGTCACCAAAAAATGGGAAGGTCGCATAATTCAACAAGTTATTGATTATAAACCAAGAGAAAATTGGTATTTACTGCGACAGAGAGAGATGGCTTCAAAGAAGATGAAAACCATAGATAGATTGTTTAATTGTAGGCACAACAATTTTGTTACAGATTTGAGGTAGTTGCTGAAAAGCGCTACTTTTCGTTCCCACTGGATGAGGGCTGTGTCACCTCCCTATTGACTGTTACATTATACAGATATTCTCATCCTACTTGGCAACGGAACATTCGGTGATCTTAAGACACGCTGCTCAGAGTTCCGCGGCAGCCACGGGGTCCACTATGCGGAAACTCCAGCAGAGGTTCCGCCACGCGCAGCCGAGAGGGCAGAAGGTAAACCACTTCGAGGAGGCGGCTTGTCTCTTCCCCCTCCGCCCTCCGCCCTTCATTGTCTCCGCTGGGGCGACAAATCAGTACGACTTCCGAGGACAGTACCAGCGCCCGAATTAGTATAAAAGAGTTAGACACCTCTAGAGGAAGACACACACGTTCACCCTGCATTAGACTTCAGTGGCCTACATACGCGTCTATCCAAGATGAGAGCGGTAAGTACTACCAGAGCTTATTTTAAAGAACGACTCTAGCTTTGCCTAGACTGTCCTTCTGCTAGCACTAAATTTCTTCTTTTCCAATTTACAAACACATCACAGTTCCGAGCATGCTAATGATGGCTTTTATATTTCCTATCTGCTTTCCACAGTTTCATGTATGAATATATACCACATCCATGATCATAATGTATTCACCGCATTCTAGTCTGATAACAGTCTCGTTCCCCTTCTAGAGCGCCTCTTACTTCTATATGTACACATCATTCTTGAAACATTCCCTAAACTGTAGCCAATCCATTTGTCCACGAAATGCTGCCTTCTAAGGAAGAAGATAATTCGAGATAGACCATGAAAGGGAAGATTCTCGGTTAGATTCTCCTCCAGGTGAATAGTTTTAATGTGGCATGAAGTTTCGTGTTCTAGTATGTCCATACTCTGGCCTTATTTGCCCGTTAACGCTCCATCTGCGTCTATATGTATATGTGTACAGCGCAAGTCCCTGTACGTTACATCATGGAGTGTATTTCATAATAGTGTTAGTGAGTTCCTGTCACAGTCTAATACCATGTGAAGTGACGGAGTAATGAATCCCTACCTAGTCCTCACTACGTTTCCTAATCCCTCTTACGTTACTATAGTTCCCCTGGGCGAATTTTAGGAAGTCGGGGGCATATTGTGCACGTTAAATATCAAACTCAAGATCTGCAGCCAACCAATTGTAATCGGAGAAAACTACATTACACTTTCATGATGTTCCAAGTGGATTACTGTCACACTCTTATATGAGCTATATTGATCTGTCAGGTTCCTCTCAACACTTTGTCTGCCTTACTACTGGACGGCGCGACGTAGCTTCTTGTCACGGTTCACGCGTTCGCGCGGCTCCCCCCGTCGGAAATTTGAATCCTCCCTCGGGCATGGGTGTGTGCGTTGTCCCTAGCGTAAGTTTAGGTTAGATTAAGTAGTGCATCAGCCTAGAGACCGATGGCCACGGAAGTTTGGTCCCGTAGTCCTTACCACAACTTTCCAATTTCCTTACTACTGATTTTTCGTATTATTTTAGTTTCATTTTAGATTATAGTGTTTCAAGTAGATATATAAAAGGTAAGTCAGGCTCCATACGTTTCCCCCTGGTATTGCAATCAAATAATACTAAGTTCTTTCTTTTTGGTACGAGAATTACCGTATATTTCTCCAGTAAAAAGAGAAATGTCATTCAGGTGGGAGTTGGTAATATTGTCCAATTAGTTCTACAATTTCCTCGAATAATACAGAGCCGAAAGTTTCCTTCGACTGTATCATTGTAAGATAATAATCTGATAGAACTGCTGACTACCTTATGAATCAAATGGTTCAAATGGCTCTGAGCACTATGGAACTTAACTTCTGAGGTCATCAGTCAACTTAGAACTACTTAAACCTAACTAACCTAAGGACATGACACATCCATGCTCGAGGTAGGATTCGAACCTGCGACCGTAGCGGTCGCGCGGCTCCGGACTGTAGCGCCTGGAACTGCTCGGCATATGAATTGTTCCCTACATTATGTCTTAGAGATTTTACAGATAAAATTAGGTTGATAACACCTTATACAGTAGTAAGCAACAAGGTGTAATTGTAATGTCCCATCCTTCATAAACCTTATACAGTAGTGAACAACAATGTATAATTGTAATATTCCAACCTTCAATTAAAATGGAAGATAATACGTATATAGTAGCACACATAGTTACTCCGCTACACATTTCTGAATGATTTGTGTAACATAGATGAACAACTCTTGGACATAATTAACAAGGACCACTAATCTATTACGGAGTATCATTTCTGAGCACACTCTATCCGTAAATGCAATTAACACTGCAGAACACACGCTGTAGTCATAAAAAAGTAAACATTAGAACGCTGTCATAGAATGACCTAAGGCTGTTGTGGTGTTCATTCACAGACAACCAGGTTCGGTTATGCAACCGGTTTCGTCACCCTTTAATAGAACTGGAAGTTAAAGGGACGTTGCTTGGCATCAGGTACATAACAGTTCTCAGTTTCAACGTTCATCGCGTATTCATGCATGACGGACGCTGCGCGTAGTTAATTATTTATTTAGTCATCCAAGGCTCTTCTCAGTATGGTATAGGACTTTTCATAGTAATGCAATGAAAACCAGTGCCACAAAATATGCACAAACTGATTATAAAAATATGCTTTATGAACATAAGAGTCGCCCAAGGGCCCAACGAAGGAACCATCCAGCCTTTTGCCAGAGACGATTTAAGCAAATCAAGTAAAATCTAAATCAGGAGCGGATAGAGCATGTTCCAGCCTCTCAGATATGACGTCGTACCTTAACAGCTGCACTGCCTTCTGTTGATCCGAACTGCGCGATGTCCATTGATTTACGTACAATGAGTTTCTTCTAACTTATAATACAAAATATTGTTTTCCTCTTCATCGCTACACTCATTGACATCCGTTGGTGACCAGTTGCCTATATACATGCCGCTCTGCCTCTTGTAGAAAGACCAATTTGCCCCACGAGAGTCTTTAGGTTCCCCACATAGTCTAGTTGAAAACTGAGTCAGCAAGCCTCCACGATGTGTGAGATGTTGAATACTGAAGAATGTCATGATTGTACTACCAAGCACCTGGGATCTTCACACGTGACCTTGTCATGGCATTACATTTATTTCAATGAAGACAGCGTGTTATAGTTATTACATTTTTATTATTAACGACATCTTTGCGAGCTCCAAGTAAGCTTTAATTGCGTAGCACACATTACTTGTAAAGAACGTTCGTATATTAGTGATGTGCTTCCTTTCATTGGAAATATACTGTTCAATTTTATTTCCAAATAGAAAGGCTGTTTTGAGTATTTTGCTTGCTTTTCATTCATGGTAAATGTACTGTAGGTCCAAACTGACACCTGTTCCAAGATTATAGGTGGAATTATTAGTTATATGTGTAAAACGTTATCCATGATATGCAGAACAGCTTGGTGGATGTACTCACTTGGTTGCAATAAGAAAACCCAGTTTTTAAATACCTTTTTACAATGATCTCGTTTGCTACATCTAGTTGTTGTTCTTACGGCCCTTTTCCACAGTTTACAAATTGTGTCTATTCTATGTGCAATTGATCACCAGAAAAACAAACCATAGGTTTGTAATTAAATGTACATACGAATATTGTCACCACAGAACATTGGATGTTACTAACTAATGTCAAAATATTAACGGCATAACATTTCAAATGGTTCAAATGGCTCTGAGCGATGTGGGACTTAACTTCTGAGGTCATCAGTCCCCTAGAACTTAGAACTACTTAAACCTAACTAACCTAAGGACATCACACACATCCATGCCCGAGGCAGGATTCGAACCTGCGGCCGCAGCGGACGCACAGTTGAAGACTGTAACGCCTATAACCGCTCGGCCTTCATATACGTGATTAATGGGACAGAGTTGATTTCCCCTTTCGTGCTGAAATGCATATAGTTTCTTTTCTCGTTACTCTAAATGGTATTTTATTAATACTTCCCAGTTATAAACATCTTTCAGTGTATCATCTGCTTTCTCTAACAGGAGTTCTGGTGTTTTATCAGTGACTTATGTTGCTCTCATCATCATCTAAGAGAACATTTCCTCCGTGTCTGATACTGTCTGGAAAGTCGTTGATACGCATTAGAAACAAAAAAAAAAAAAAAAGCCATCACAACGGAGTTATGCAAATAGGTCACAAGCTATTGTATGAGTGTGTGATGCTGTAGCGCAATTTCGCCCCGCACCTGACAGAATATAAAACAAGTAACACGTCGATACCAGGGCATATTTGCGAATTTCATTTCGCGTACTCAGCTGAACAGTAATTATGACCCGCAGACAAGAGGGTGAACAGTATTCGCAGATGTCAGCATTTCAGAGAGTACGTGTAGTTTGGCTCAAAGAAGGCGGTTGGAGTAATCGGCGAATCGCTTGACATTTGAATAGGAGCTACGCCTCAATTCGACGATGTTGGCAGGGCGAGAGGACCAAGCAATGGTCATAGAGGCACTCAGAGCCCCGGACTGATCATTATCATCAATCGGACATGCAGCTGGTGCTTCAGTGACCTCAAGAACTATTAAAGGTGGCTCCCAGAAAGGGGTCTGAGCTCGCGGCGCACCTTGCACATTTAGCCTGGACTCCCATTGACTGGAGACGAGCAGCAGTGATTAATCTTCAGTGATGAGTCCCACTTCTAACTGAGCCTGATGGCCACCGAAGAAGAGTCTGGAGGCGCCCGAGACAGCGGTGCGATACCAACCTGACTGTCGCCCGCCAACGAGTGATGGTGTGGGACGCCATTCCATTTCTTAGCAGGACCCCTTCAGTTGGTATCCGTGACACCGTTTCTCCACAGCGGTACGTTGACGATATTCTACGCCCGGTTCTGTTGCCCTTCGTGACAAGTCATGGGCTTACATTTCAGCAAGATAATGCCCGCCCGCACGGAGCAGGAGTTGCTGTATCTCGTCTCCTTGTTTGCGAAACACTACCTTGTCCAGCAAGGTCGCCAGATCTCTCCCCAGTTGAGAACTTTGGAGCATTTCGGCAGGCCCTGCAACCAGTTCGAGATTTTGACGACCTAACGAACCAATCGGATAGAATTTGAAACGATATCCTTCGAGAGGGCATCCAACATTTCCGTCGATCAACGCCAAGTCGAATAACCGCTTGCATAAAGGCCAGAGATGGACCAACGCGTTAGTGAATCCACTTCTTCCAAACTTGGAATCGCTTGTTTTTCTGACATGTGCATAACATCTACCCATTCCGTCCCATTCGGACAGATACTTCGTCGTGTGTCGTTTTTTTTTTTGTCTTAGAGAGTGTATCAAGAACAGGATTTGACCCTGTGCGCTAATCTGTGGAATTCCTATGCTTATATGCTGCATTTCTGACAGTTCCTTAACTGAAAATTTATCACCAGCAGACACGCCATCATTTCTATCCTCTGCACCCTGTTTTCCAGATAATACTGGAACCACTCGTCTACTATCGCTCTTACAACGAGAGCTTCTAACTTGTTTAGTGTTATTTTCATAATCAAAATTGCTATTAGTCTTCGACAGGTTTAACAATATAACTGTAAGAATGTCGTTTTACTCAAGAGGTTCAAGTGCAACTCTCGCGAGCTCTGTAATGGGCTATGTTGTATTTCTCCCACTTCGTTGAAGAGGTTCTGTTTACTAATGTAGCTCATTTGTCTACATTTCATTATTGATTTCACTATTTTAGAGAATGCAGCTGCAGCTTCAGTGACCTCAAGGTCCAAAGGACTAAAAGATAGAATATTAAAATATCATTACCCATAAAAGCCTCATCATACCTCATCTGCTTAGAAAACGAAGTGTAACTAGAAAAATGTTTTCAAAAAATATTTGTCGAAGAATTTTGACAGTAAATGTACATATGTACACTCCTGGAAATTGAAATAAGAACACCGTGAATTCATTGTCCCAGGAAGGGGAAACTTTATTGACACATTTCTGGGGTCAGATACATCACATGATCACACTGACAGAACCACAGGCACATAGACACAGGCAACAGAGCATGCACAATGTCGGCACTAGTACAGTGTATATCCACCTTTCGCAGCAATGCAGGCTGCTATTCTCCCATGGAGACGATCGTAGAGATGCTGGATGTAGTCCTGTGGAACGGCTTGCCATGCCATTTTCACCTGGCGCCTCAGTTGGACCAGCGTTCGTGCTGGACGTGCAGACCGCGTGAGACGACGCTTCATCCAGTCCCAAACATGCTCAATGGGGGACAGATCCGGAGATCTTGCTGGCCAGGGTAGTTGACGTACACCTTCTAGAGCACGTTGGGTGGTACGGGATACATGCGGACGCGCATTGTCCTGTTGGAACAGCAAGTTCCCTTGCCGGTCTAGGAATGGTAGAACGATGGGTTCGATGACGGTTTGGATGTACCGTGCACTATTCAGTGTCCCCTCGACGATCACCAGTGGTGTACGGCCAGTGTAGGAGATCGCTCCCCACACCATGATGCCGGGTGTTGGCCCTGTGTGCCTCGGTCGTATGCAGTCCTGATTGTGGCGCTCACCTGCACGGCGCCAAACACGCATACGACCATCATTGGCACCAAGGCAGAAGCGACTCTCATCGCTGAAGACGACACGTCTCCATTCATCCCTCCATTCACGCCTGTCGCGACACCACTGGAGGCGGGCTGCACGATGTTGGGGCGTGAGCAGAAGACGGCCTAACGGTGTGCGGGACCGTAGCCCAGCTTCATGGAGACGGTTGCGAATGGTCCTCGCCGATACCCCAGGAGCAACAGTGTCCCTAATTTGCTGGTAAGTGGCGGTGCGGTCCCCTACGGCACTGTGTAGGATCCTACGGTCTTGGCGTGCATCCGTGGGTCGCTGCGGTCCGGTCCCAGGTCGACGGGCACGTGCACCTTCCGCCAACCACTGGCGACAACATCGATCTACTGTGGAGACCTCACGCCCCACGTGTTGAGCAATTCGGCGGTACGTCCACCCGGCCTCCCGCATGCCTACTATACGCCCTCGCTCAAAGTCCGTCAACTGCACATACGGTTCACGTCCACGCTGTCGCGGCATGCTACCAGTGTTAAAGACTGCGATGGAGCTCCGTATGCCACGGCAAACTGGCTGACACTGACGGCGGCGGTGCACAAATGCTGCGCAGCTAGCGCCATTCGACGGCCAACACCGCGGTTCCTGGTGTGTCCGCTGTGCCGTGCGTGTGATCATTGCTTGTACAGCCCTCTCGCAGTGTCCGGAGCAAGTATGGTGGGTCTGACACACCGGTGTCAATGTGTTCTTTTTTCCATTTCCAGGAGTGTATATCCGTTGGTAGGCTGTTGTTTGCCAGTTCAATAGCCAGAAGTGAGCTCACCAAAATTTATCAATAGAACCGCTCTTTGCCAATCATGTCATTCACTTACATGTGTCACAGCAGGATTACGTTTAAAATTTTTGAAAAGAAGGGAGGGAGAAACACACATTAAAATTTAATACAATAATAGAGTGTAGACAATTTTTATCCTTTCTTAACTGCACAAACTGTGGCAACAGGAATCTGACGTAGCCTTAGACCTTCATCAGATAAAATAAAGTGAGGTGAAACAACAAATATGAGTACTTACGAAAAATAAAATTGTAGAAGGCCATATCACATTAGAAGAGATGGGAAACTTCTACTGGCAAAAATTCCAACATCGATCTAATCTATAGCTGATGAGACAAAACGTTATGACCAACTGCTTAATGGCTTCTTTGTCCATATTTGGAACGAAATACATCACAATTGTGCTTATCATGAATCCGACAGAGTGTTGGTAGCTTTGTGGAAGTACGTGTCATTAGATGTCCTCTAATTTTCACCACTTTCTGAATTACTTTTCTGTATCAGGGGCACAACTCGTGCGTACTTCAAGTACGCTGCAGAAATGCCTGAACTAAAGGACACAGTTACTGCGTTTGTCAATGAGCCTTGTATGCTGTCTATGCAAGCCTTGAGGATCGAAAAGAATTATTTAGTTGGCACCAAACACATTACTTTTAGCTTGATACAGCGTTAATTCTTGACTTGATGATATTCGCTTGATTCTGAGAGAAGAAACAGGCATTACAACAGCCCTTGGAGGTTCCATGATGCAGTTTTTAAATACACCAAGGTTCTGCAGTGTTGCTTACAGTGAATAAACCGAACATACGAACAGTTAGCCACAACCGCGCCCCCCTGCATGCAGGTAGCCCGCAAAATGAACGTCTTAGATTTAACGTAATCCTTCAAATGCACAGGGAGTAACAAGAGCTTTTACATCTACATCTATATTTATACTCCGCAAACCACCCAACGGTGAGTGGCGGAGGGTACTTTACGTGCCACTGTCATTACCTCCCTTTCCTGTTCCAGTCGCGTATGGTTCGAGGGAAGAACGACTGTCTGAAAACCTCCGTGCGTGCTCTAATCTCTCTAATTTTACATTCATGATCTCCTCGGGAGGTATAATTAGGCGGAAGCAATATATTCGATACCTCATCCAGAAACGCACCCTCTCGAAACCTGGACAGCAAGCTACACCGCGATGCAGAGCGGCCGCGCGGGATTAGCCGAGCGGTCTGGGCGCTGCAGTCATGGACTGTGCGGCTGGTCCCGGCGGAGGTTCCAGTCCTCCCTCGGGCATGGGTGTGTGTGTTTGGCCTTAGGATAATTTTGGTTAAGTAGTGTGTAAGCTTGGGGACTGATGACCTTAGCAGTTAAGTCCCATAAGATTTCACACACATTTGAACATTTTTTTGATGCAGAGCGCCTCTCGTGCAGAGTCTGCCACTTGAGTTTGCTAAACATCTCAGTGACGCTATTACGCTTACCAAATAACCCGGTGACGAAATGCGCCGCTCTTCTTTGGATCTTCTCTATCTCCTCTGTCAACCCGACCTGGTACGGATCCCACACTGATGAGCAATACTCAAGTATAGGTCGAACGAGTGTTTTGTAAGCCACCTCCTTTGTTGATGGACTACGTTTTCTAAGGACTCTCCCAATGAAACGCAACCTGGCACCCGCCTCATCAACATTTAATTTTATATGATCATTCCACTTCAAATCGTTCCCCACGCGTACTCCCAAATATTTTACATAAGTAACTGCTACCAGTGTTTGTTCCGCTATCATATAACCATACAATAAAGGATCCTTCTTTCTCTGTATTCGCCATACATTACATTTGTCTATGTTAAGGGTCAGTTGCCACTCCCTGCACCAAGTGCCTATCCGCTGCAGATCTTCCTCCAGTTTGCTGCAATTTTCTAATGCTGCAACTTCTCTGTATACTACAGCATCATCCGCGAAAAGCCGCATGGAACTTCCGACACTATCTACCAGGTCATTTATATATATTGTGAAAAGCAAAGGCCCCATAACACTCCCCTGTGGCACGCCAGAGGTTACTTTAACGCTCGTAGACGTCTCTCCATTGAGAACAACATGCTGTGTTCTGTTTGCTAAAAACTCTTCAATCCATCCGCACAGTTGGTATGATATTCCGTAGGCTCTTACTTTGTTTATCAGGCGACAGTGCGGAACTGTATCGAATGCCTTCCGGAAGTCAAGGAAAATGGCATCTACCTGGGAGCCTGTATCTAATATTTTCTGGGTCTCATGAACAAATAAAGCGAGTTGGGTCTCACACGATCGCTGTTTCCGGAATCCATGTTGATTCCTACAGAGTAGATTCTGGGTTTCCAGAAATGACGTGATACGCGAGCAAGAAACATGTTCTAAAATTCTACAACACATCGATGTCAGAGATATAGGTCTATAGCTTTGCGCATCTGCTCGACGACCCTTCTTGAAGACTGGGACTACCTGTGCTCTTTTCCAATCATTTGTAACCTTCCGTTCCTCTACAGACATGCAGTACACGGCTGTTAGAAGGGCGGGAAGCAAGTTTACACATTACCCTTATTGGGAAGATGCTAGCTAGCATCGTCTGCTGACATAGGAAATTAACCAATTCTCGATGCGCTCACTCATGTTACCGTTGCGGATTTCGTCCTTTGTGGAGAGGGGGGAGGGGGGGAAGACATCTGAAAGTCTAAAGTGGTAACGTTTTATAATATCTGGCAAGAGAAAAATCTTGGACTACGTATAAATAACAACATAATTGGATAAAGCACTTTTCATCAACCAAACCTTTTGAACACAGGAATGGTCGGCTGTATTTAAGGAGAAAAATGCACATGTTTTTTATGTTTAGCACTCAGAAAGAAAATATTCAATGAATAAAATAAACAGGCTCAATGTTTATAGAAATATTGTTTGAGGTTTCTGTGTGTATATATATTTCACATTCAAATGGCTCTGAGCACTATGGGACTTAACTTCCGAGGTCATCAATCCCCTAGAACTTAGAACTACCTAAACCTGGCTAACCCAAGGACATCACACTGATCCATGTCCCAGAGTCCGGAGCCGCACTGGTGCTACGGTCGCAGGTTCGAATCCTGCCTCGGGCGTGGATGTGTGTGATGTCCTTAGGTTAGTTAGGTTTAATTAGTTCTAAGTTCTAGGGGACTGATGACCACAGCAGTTGAGTCCCATAGTGCTCAGAGCCATTTGAACCATTTGAACCATGCCCCAGGCAGGATTCGAACCTGCGACCGTAGCGGTCGCGCGGTCCCATACTGAAGCGCCTAGAACCGCTCGCCCACTCCGGCCGGCTATATATATTTCTGCTGGCAAATAAATGTCACTGTATCGAAATATTTGGTCTACACCTTTCGTGTTGTTCCACTCTCCAGCGGTTTACCAAACAAACTGTATCAAGAACAGCCATTGTGAACTTTTCTTTTGCCACTAATAAACTTTATCTTTCCTAGTTCCTTAATTCTGATACTATATTACTACTTTATCATGCATGGCATCTCATAACCTCACTGTTACCTTTCCATACTGGGATACAGCATAATGACATACACTTTTCCTTTTATCTACAGTGACCAAACCACCATTTGTTGGTGATGTCGCATGTCATTCCATTCAATTCCGTCGATATCTAGTGTGATTGGGCCTTAAGCGTGTACTTGTTCGCCAGCAGGTGTTCGCCGTGGTGATCCTCGGTTCGGTGGCCGCTGCCAGCGCCGCTGCGGTGCCCGCCGGTACCAGCGACAGCCAGTGGCCGCACGAGCAGCACCAGTCTGGGAACAGAGGCGATGTCGGAGTGGGGGACGTCAACTTCGGCACTGGAAGCTTTAACCCAAGTGTCAATGTAAACAACACCTACCACCCTGGGTATTTACACGGTTTCGAACTTCCCTTTGTTAACAAACCCAACTACGGCTAATCCTGTGAAGTCTACTCAGGCATCCACCTGGGTGCTGTCGTCTCATCTGCCTGTACCCATGCTACTGAGCTACCAGATGAGCGTCAGATAATCCACTCTACGACGCCTTCTGCAGTTATGTATCTGAAGCAATGTCTCCAGTTTCCAAGAATAAAATTATATCTGTCGCATCATAATAAAAGATTTTTCATTCAGTTCATATGTCAGTTTCCATAACTGTTATCTTTTTTTATTGATTTATTGCTAAATTTCATATTCCAGTTCTAAATATCAATGACACCAACTAAACCCGAATGATGAGCCGTCAGCAATTTTGTTTGCACGCCCAGCCAGGGAAAGACTGGTATGCCCATTGTGTGCACTTGTGTGCAGGTATATACGCATATCCAAAAATACACACAGAAATACAACAAAGCAAAGTAAAAACGTAAACTCCGGTCCATAGCTGCTGGTGGGCTCAGCACTACTGATTCGATCGCTGTGCCATACTCTGACAATGCTGCCATCGTATGCGCTACACTAGGGAGTTCCTGCACCACACCACTTTTCCAGCTGTTGTCAGTTGTGTCCTGCAGTCACAGGTATTCTGTCAGTTAACTCCTCAGTTGGCATTAGGAGGCTGATTGTACCCCATCCAGTGCTAACGAAAAAGAAAAATCCGTGACAATACTGGGATTCGAAACTGCGTACTCCACATGGCAGTCATCTGTGCTGACCACTCCAATACTGAGGCAGACAGGGAGAAAGATAGATGGAAAAAGCAGAGAATCCAATTTGAAGACCGGAATAATAATCTACATCTACACCTACATCTATATCTACATGGTTCCTCTGCAACTCACACTTAAGTGCCTGGTAGAGGGTTCATCGAACAATTTTCATACTACTTCTCTACCACTCCACTCTCGAATGGTGCGTGGGAGAAAGGAACACCTAAATCCTTCCATTCGAGCTCTGATTTCTCTTATTTTATTATGATGATCATTCCTCCCTACGTAGGTGGGTGCCAACAAAATATTTTCGCATTCGGAAGAGAAAGTTGGTGACTGAAATTTCGTAAATAGATCTCACCGCAAAGAAAAGTGACTGCCACCTCAACTAGCGTATCATATCAGTAACACTCTCATCCCTCACCCCTATTGCGCAATAACAGGAAACGGGCTGCCGTTCTTTGCACTTTTTCGATGTCCTCCGTCAATCCTACCTGGTAAGGAACTCACACCGCACAGCAATATTCCAGCACAGGACGGATAAGTGTGATGTAGGCTGTCTCTTTAGTGGGTCTGCCAACAAAGCGCAGTCTTTGTTTTGCCTTCCCCACAATATTATCTATGTGGCATTTCCAATTAAGTTACTCGTAATTGTAATTCCTAGGCATTTAGTCGAACTGACAGCCCTTAGGTTTGTGCGATTTATCGTATACCCTAAATTTATCGGATTTCTTTTAGTACCCATGTGGATAACCTCCCACTTTTCTTTGTTTAGTGCCAATTGCCACTTTTCGCACCATACAGAAATTCTCTCTAGATCATTTTGTAATTGGAATTCATCGTCTGATGATTTTACTAGACAGTAAATTACAGGATCATCTGCAAACAATCTAAGGGGGCTGCTCAGATTATCACCTAGATCATTTATGTAAATCAGAAACAGCAGAGGGCCTATGAAACTATCTTGCGGAACACCAGATATCACTTCTAATCGATGATTTGCCATCTATCATTATGAACTGTGACCTCTCTGAGAGGAAATCACGAATCCAGTCACACAACTGAGACGATTCTCCACATGCACGCAATCTAATTAATAGTCGCTTGTGAGAAACGATACCAAAAGCCTTCTGGAAATCTAGGAATATGGAATCTATCTGAGATCCCTTGTCGACAGCACTCATTACTTCATGGGAATAAAGAGCTAGCTGTGTTGCACAAGAACGATATTGTCTGATTCCGTGTTGGTTATGTAACAATAAATCATTTTCTTCAAGGTGATTCATCATGTTAGAGTACAGTATATGCTCCAAAATCCTACTGCAAACTGAGGTCAGTGATATGGGTTTGTAATTCAATGAGTTACTCCTATTTCCTTTCCTGAATATTGGTGTGACCTGTGCTGCTTCTCAGTCTTTAGGAACAGAGAGAGAGAGAGAGAGAGAGAGAGAGAGAGAGAGAGAGAGAGAGAGCAGCGTAGACAGAGCTGCCATGGTGGGAAAGGAGTTATGGACTACAAATATTTAAAAAAAGGAGCGTGAGACACATACGGCCAGGTACAGAAAATACAATATGGAGAGACCGAAGGTGAGGGTTCGTAACTAGGAGAGAAGGAGGAGGATCTATAGGTGATGGAAGGAAATGGGAAGAATTAGGAGAGAATAGAACAGGGGAGCAAAAGGCACACAAATGGAATAGTATATCTTTGTACGTCGTAAGCTGAGGGACTTATTAGCACTTAGCAGAAACTAGGTTCTTATCTCAAAGTTCGCACCTCCCACAGGAATTATAGAAACATATGAGCGTTTTCATTTATTTGAAATCATCTTAATGCTATTTCCTTTCACTATATCAATTGTTTCAAGACTTCCAGAAATACCTG
The DNA here is from genome assembly GCF_023864345.2 of Schistocerca serialis cubense. Lineage (NCBI taxonomy): Eukaryota > Metazoa > Arthropoda > Insecta > Orthoptera > Acrididae > Schistocerca > Schistocerca serialis. The sequence goes on from NC_064646.1 coordinate 17,957,638, forward strand.
AAAGAGAGGTATAATGGATCACTTTCAGTTTTAAATCCTCACAAATACAACTGCCCAGAATTCAGTGCATCACATCAACTAGAGTGTATCAGAAGTTTCACTTTTATTAGTATCAAACTTCATGGGATTCTATTAGTCATCGAAACCCATACCTATCTGAAATGGAAAAATGTAGATGCGGCAGCACTCTGTCGATGGTTCATATTCCTACAAGTATATGTTATAGTTCTATTTGCACAACCGGTTTCGACTCAGCTATGAATCATTCTAAACTGTCTGTCTAGCAGTAAACGTTTCAGCAACAGTGTAATATCATTACAACTTTGTTGCAAAACAGATTAAGAAAACAATCATAATAAGGGATGGTACACTCGTATTCAGAGATGGTTTCACAGAATTTGAGATCCTGCCAAGAATGTGAGATTAGATCTGATTAGGTACACCGCAATGAAACTGTGACAGAATCAGGCAAAAGTTATTTATTTTATCTTATATAGTTGATAGTACATACATCATTTAATCTTAACAATTGTATCTATGGACTGGAATAAGTTGCCTATCAATCAATCCTTAAGGCTTCCGCACATTTCTGTATTAGTAGATAAACTTCCTGCCAGTGGAGGAAACCTATGAAATCTGAGCCTTTTTGAATAATGGAAACTTTCAATATCAAAAGTGGTGAATTGTGCTAATCGTGAAACAGTGTTTTGCTACTGATTCCATGAACCTGAGTTCCTTTTTTCACAGGTGATTACATTACTTAATTCCATTACAGAATAGACGTAGAAAGTACAACGAGAAGCAGTTCTTTGCACGTGTATCTGCAGAACTCTGTAGAATTTACACCAAAAATAATCTGTGTTTCACCTGTGTATAGAGATTTGGTTTTATGAATTGCTCAAAACATCATACCAAATTACATTATGTTGTAAAAGTAAGCGATGTTGAGAAATAATTAAACGTGATACAGGAGGTTGCGTTTTATAAAGTAACGGTATGTACATCCATTTTAAATATTGTCTTAGTTACTGCAATGTGAGCGTAACAGGGTAGTGGAAATGGGAATGAGTGTGTGGCATCGTTGGCTGGGAGGCCCCATTCGGGGAATTTCGGCCGCCAAGTGCAAGTCTTGTTTCAGTCGACGCCACATGGGGTGACTTGTGCGCCGGTGATGAGGATGAAATGATGACGAGGACAACGCAACACCCACTCCCCGAGGGGAGATAATCGCCAATCTGGCCGGGAATCGAAACGGGGCCCACTTGCATGGCAGGCGAACACATTATCACCCAGCTAAGCAGGCGGGCAATGAGGTATTACGTAGCGAGTTGTATGATGTATCAGCGGCTGTTGAAAGTGCTGTTTGAGAAGGTGTTTGAAATGACATGGAAGTAAAAAGTAATTCTTTATTTCATGATAATGATGTTGTAACTACTAATGTCGATAAGTTTAAGGGAGAATACAGAGATTTAGATTGTAATATAGAAAGTGATATTTGGACAGAATGGTATCTTAAGAAGGAATGTGATTTTACTGTAACTGATTGGCGATGGTACAGTAGAACATTACGATCGTTATTGCCTCTTTTGTGAACTCGACAGAAGTTTAAGATAGCGAGAGGTGTAGAAGGGAGAAAAAATGAAATTGGGGAGAAAGAAGCATTTAATGTATTATTTGGGATGCGTACGAAATCGAGGGATGGATCTAAAAGGATATGTGTAATCTAGAGATAGAAGATTAGGGGGTAAGTAGGTTTTTTTTTTTTTTTAACAAGGTCTGTGCTGTTATAAAGAGATGGTTTAGATGCACATTTGGGCGCTAGGAGGTCGGAGAACTCAATTATTTGATGAACACTACCAAGTCGAAAATCAGTGCACAGATTTGGACAATGAAAATTAGTAACGCTTACCTAGGAAGACAGATGTATGTGTATCTACTGATCTGAGGTTATTTTGGGGGAATAATTTATTGTTGTATCGAGTAACAATATGTTTACGCATAATCACTGCACGGAATTAAACGAGGGGTAAAATTTGTTCATATTTCTTGTTAGTTTTGTGTCTAAGGGAGTTATTTGCATTAAAAGAAAATATTAATTTCCCAATGAAGTCGATTGGGAATTTGTCACGAGAAGCATGTCTCTAGTGTGAGAATCACTGAAGAATTTACGAGCATCTTGGAGACGCTGTAAATCAATTTTTTACTGTGTAGTTTAGATATGTTTGTATCGATTTCAGTGGGGAAAGCGTTCAGTGTAGATCTTGGTTGGTTTGGAAAAGTGTTTGTTTTCTGGTATCTACACCCGATTAGAATTTCAACAGATCTGTTCCCGAAAAACGTAGGCGATGGAATGCAGGGACGTACAGCATTTCGGCGGGGTACTCGGCTCCGAATCTGTGGAGCGCCGATAGTGATTTCGTTCTGACAAAAAGGTTCTGTGAAAGTCAGACTAATGGCGCTGATATTTCTGCAGCACTTAAATAGACATTCGATATTGATAAATGTATCGCTGGTGGCCGAGCGGTTCTGGCGCTACAGTCTGGAACCGCGCGACCGCTACGGTCGCAGGTTCGAATCCTGCCTCGGGCATGGATGTGTGTGTTGTCCTTAGGTTAGTTAGGTTTAAGTAGTTCTAAGTTCTAGGGGACTTATGACCTCAGCAGTTGAGTCCCATAGTGCTCAGAGCCATTTTTTTTTCTTTTGATAAACGTATAGTTTAATATGCCGCAATTTATAATTTCTGTTGGATACAAGTTTCTTTAAATTTAAAGCATGCTACATCAACACCACTACAAAGAATTACACTATTGATCTGGTGCTTAGGACATTTATGTTATTGTACTATGAATTTGTGTCGTGTAAATTTGGGTGCTGCTTGATAACGTATATGAGACACCTACATGTTATAAAGTGGAGGTGCCTGAGTTAGCAAGCGGTGCGCTCTCATATAATTATATGGCTGAAAGAGTCAGCCTACAGGAATTGTGAAACGAACACTGTCTTCCAGGACCGCGTGCCACAAAGGGGGCAGATTCACCACAAGATGGGGAAACTCATAGGCGTCTATTGTCTACTCATGATGATGATAATGTTTCGTCTGTGGTGCACTCAACTGCGCAGTTATCAGCGCCCATACAAATTCCCAACCTTTTCTCAGGCCAATCTCGCCACTTTCATGAATGATGAGGACAGCACAAACACCCAGTCATCTGGAGGCAGGTGTTGTCTGTTGAGGCCTAAGCGCTTTAGTATGCGAATGAGACAGACGAGAACCTCTGTCATAGGAAAACCCAATAGAAGCCGTTTGTGGCCAGGGAGACGTAGCAGTGTTAAATAAGGCCATAAAGGGAAACATTTATGGAAAGTTTTTAATTCTGTAGTAATTCTAGAAATCAAGTCATAGTAGTCTTAATCTGCCATTCTCCATAAATTTTCATGATGGTTCCAATAAAACTTGAATACTGATAATACCTATAATAGTTTAGGATTTACTGTTAAAGTCAAATTCGTAAGTTTTGTAACAAAGTCCTGAATGCCAAAATCTGAACGCTTTGGTCGATCTTAACGATCGGCATTTCACATGGAAGCGTATCATTAAAATAACAAACGTTGTAAATGTCAACTTTGTAACTTTATTTGTTTAAAAGATATAGTAAATTTAAATTATCAGTCTTTTCAGTTAAGCATCGGATCATCATTTTCTCTACACAAAACACCCTGAACGAAGACGGCATGACCCCTTATTGAATCATTAGGTAATAAAATATTTGTTGCAAAGGTTGGTGCATAATAGTTACTTTTGTTTTTTATTTATTTATCAGAAAGCGCATTAGTGCAAGGCTACTGCCCGAGGCATTCAAAGCTAAGAGGGAAATTGTATTGGTTTTATGTAAAAGAATGTAACGTTTATTATGTAATGGATATTATTGTTACTTTATTTAGAACGTGAAAGTGGTCAATCTTTGATTATTTAGATATGTTAAAACGTAAAATAATGTAGAATAAGATGTAGCCAATCCGATGGATGGCTTCAGGAAAGGGAACCGCACTAGTCAGTTGAGCGAGGATATTCGGCGCTCGGGACACGCGCCCGGGGACGGGCAGAGGAAGTGCTGGTGCAGACGCGAAAGCGGACAGTTCGGCTAGAGACGTCAAAGGGTACAGTTCGCAATGAGACGGTGTTTAGGCAGCTAGAAAGTGAAACAACTTAGAAAATTTCGCGTTGTGTGGTACCGCGGGACTTGATCTCTGAGCGGTGAGCAGCCGCGCACCTGGTGTGAACTCAAACTTTTGATGTATATATCGAGGTGGAGTATTGGGCGTTTGTTTAGCCGCGCGGAGTGTCCGCGCGGCTGGAGGCACCATATCACAGACTGCGCGGCCCTTCCCACTGGAGTTTGGAGTCCTCCATCGGGCATGGGTGTGTGTGTTGTTCTTAGCGTAAGTTGGTTTAAGCACTGTTAAAGTCTAGGGACCAATGACCTCAGCTGTTTTGTCACTTAGGAATTCACACACACACACACACACACACGCACACACACACACACACACACACACACAAACACTTCTGTTTCGCGATGAGATTGTGAATGATGGAACTGTGTCAAATGGATATGTGCTCGAGTCTAACAGTAATTCTAAATACGACCGATTTCGCCATTCGTTTTCTCTCTGAATAAACATTATTCTAACAAAATCGCAACTGCATGGCCTACATAATTTATTAATTCCCGATATTATTATTACTGTTATTATATGTTACATTAACTTTCTTTCATACAATTTCACAAACCTGCGATCAGCCAGACAATTTAACCAAAGGGTCACAAGTGTCAAGTTTAGGGCGTGTAATTCGACACGTGCGGTTCAACCCCTAGACGCGTTTGAGCCAAGACATTTCGACGAAGAGGAACCACATGTCAGCCCGAACATCTTCGGAATGTTACCTCGCAGGCCCTACCATAGTGTGATTCCACAGCGGCTCTACACCTGGTAGCCACCGGACTGTGGCAGCACTGGCAACACAGTTACCACCATGAGGTTCTGCTAGCAGGTCCGCCAGACTGGCAACACTGCCAGTGAAATGCATGATGGCTTTTGTTTTTGTTGCCCCCCCCCCCCCGCCCCCGCCGCCAGCCAGTACACCAACAGTATTAGTACATGCTATCTGCTGTCAGCTTGTACATAGTTTTCTTTGAATTCCACGTGAGCATGAAGATAGATTCGACACCCAATATCTTATATGCCACAATCAGAAAAGACCATCCATTTGGGAAAGTCCAACTCAGGACTATTCAAACCACGAATTGCAAATAAAATTTTGCTGTCAGCTATGAAAGTCATAAATCAAGCCCAATTCGAAAATTACCCCCGCCCCCTCCCCCCCCCCCCCCCCCAACCCATGTTACAACACATTCAAACAAATTACAACAACGCACTTTACGGATATCGCACGGTGGATATCACGGTAATTATAGAACCTCAGAACCTCAGTTTCCTTACAGCCTGTCCCTGATGCTTCACTCCAGTAACAATAATTTTACAACATAGATGAAGTACATTATCTACTGGAATATAGGAGCACTCCTCAAAACCTACTTGAATACCGAAATAGCATCTCCTACTGCAGCAAGGTATGCTAATGAGCATTATAGATCAAATAAATAGAAACGTTTTAAGAAAGAAGACACGAAACCAAAGGACGTAAGTTTCAGACTGTTGTTGAAACATTTATAAGCTGGATTTGTGTTTATAGTAAAGTATTTTTCAACTAAAGATTAACAAATTGCTTCCATATATGTCTTCCAGTTACTAATAAGACTATAAATATCACTGCAAAAAAGCAAATAATTAGCTGCTGATCGGTCAGGTAACGAAAATGTTTCTTCTGACTTGATAACTTTCTTCAGTCAGTGTCCTTAAGTTAACCCCAGGATATCACCAATAACTTGTTGGACGAACGCATAAACGTCCTCTCAAAACAGGAATATTTGTTATCGTAATTTGTCAAATCATGGTACAGTGTTTGAAGAAACCCATTTATAACATGATCAGCATTCAAATGATGTCTCCAGAGCTTCTTCTCTTTCAATTTCGAAATTGCAGAAAATACTGGTAGTTCTTCTATGTCCCTTTCGATACTGAGTGGGAACTAAATAAATTCGTCTGTCGACTCTGATGTCATCTGCAGAGCTCCTGTGGCATCCCACTGCGGTATGGCCATTAAGCATAAACTATCCTGACAAGTACACATTGTGCAGTTTACTGAACAAACATATTAACATTAGCATTAAAGTATTAACCACTACACTTTTACGTGAGGCAGCTTGAATTTTAGCTCAGAAATATTATCATTTAAACATCATAAAATTAAGCATCTATAAATATTCACTTTCCAAACATTGTCAAATCTCATACATACACATGGATGACCTGTTGGTACAGATACCTCAAAATTGTATCTCACTGTGAGGAGAAAGGAGAACATTATTGAAATTTATTCAGCTCAGTACTCCCCAATTACTTACCACGAATTCCATACATTGTTTCATATTTCTGTATGTTCATCTTTCCATAGGATGATTGAAGGACTCGACAGTTCGATACAGAATGTCAAATTAAACACCCGTTCAATTTCCAAACTTTTTCTATTTGGCTACCAGTTTCGGCGATTTACCACGCCTTCTTCAGTTCCTGACCTATGTGTAGAAAGATCCCACCTCGGTTCTAATCAAAACAGGGGCCAGAAATACTGGTATCAGTAGATACATTGAAGATATAGCTACAACAAGCAGAAATCTACTAACACCAGTATATCTGACCGATGTTTTGATCAGAACTGAGGTGGAATCTTCCCACACGTAGGTCAGGGACCTGAAGATGACGTAGTAAATCGTCGAAACTAGTAGCCAAATGAAATAAGTTTGGAAACTGGACAGCTGAAAGGTGTTTAATTCGACATTGTGTCAAAAGGCTCTTTTGTTCCAAGAACATACAGGTGCAAAGAAAGAAAAAGAGTAAAACACTGTTATCCACAGTTCAGTTTCCAGCACATAACTGCTACACCCCACAAATAATCGTTCAGTTGCTCCTGTGGTAGCTACACTTTATCCTTCGTCATCCCTCATTAGCTATTCAGAATAAACAAAATGTTGCTTTGGTCAGCAAAATAAATCTTAGTTGGCTTTTTTAGCTACCTTCCAAACATGTTCTTGTTATTGTTGTGGTCTTCAGTCCAAAAAACTTGTTTAATGCGGATCTCCATGCTACTCTATCCTGTGCAAGCCTCTTCTTCTCCCACCAACTACTGCAACCTACATCCCACGAATTTGTTTACTGCATTCATCTCTTAGTTTCCCTTTACGATTTTTACCCTACACGCATCCCTCCAGTACAAACTTGGTGATCCCTTGATGTCTCAGAATGTATCCTACGAACTGATCCCTTCTCTTGGTCAGGTTGTACCACAAATTTCTTTTCTCCCCAATACTGTTCAGTACCTCCTTATTAGTTACGTGATCTTCCCATCTAATATTCAGCACCATTCTGTAGCACAACATTTCAAAACCTTCTATTCTCTGCTTGTCTAAACTATTTATCGTCCATGTTTCACTTCCATACATGGTTAGACTACATATAAATACTTTCGAGAAGACTTCCTGACACTTAGGCCTTTACTCGACGTTAACAAATTTCTCTTCCTCAGAAACGCTTTTCTTGCCATTGCTAGTCTGCACTTTATATCCTCCTTACATCGACCATCATCAGTTATTTTGATTCCCAAGTAGAAAAACTCATTTACTACATTAAGTGTCTCATTTCCTAATCTAATTTCCTCAGCATCAAATGATTTAATTCGACTAAATTCCATTATCCTCCTTTTGCTTTTGTTGATGTTTATCTTATATCCTCCTTTCAAGATACTGTCCATTCTGTTCAACTGTTCTTCCCAGTTTTTTGCGGTCTTGCCAAAATTGCAATGTGATCGAAAACTTCAAACTTTTTATTTCTTCTCCCTGGACTTTAATCCCTACTCCAAAATTTTCTTTTGTTTCTTTTACTGCTTGCTCAGTGTGTAGAGTGAATAATATTGTGGATAGGCAATATCCTTGTCTCACTCCCTCCTCAACTGCTGCTTCCCTTCGGTGACATTCGACTCTTATAAGTGCACTCTGGTTTCTCATTGTATATTACCCCTCCCATCTTCAGAGTTTGAAAGAGAATATTCCAGTCAACATTCTCAAAAACTTTCTCTAACTCCACAAACACTGCAAACTTAGTTTTGTCTTTCCTTAACTTAGGTTCTATGCGAAGTCGAAGGGTAAATATAGCCCGAACGTGTTCATACATTTCTCCAGATTCAAAACTTAACTTCCTTGAGGTCAGTTTGTACCAGTTTTTCCATTCTTCTGTAATGGCTGGTATTAGCATTTTGCAGCCATGACTTATTAAACTGATAGTTCGATAATTTTCACACCTGCCAGCACCTGCTTTCTCTGGAACTGGGATTATTATATTCCTCTTGAAACCTGAGGGTATTTCTCCTGTCTCTCACATCTTGCTCACGAAATGGAAATGTTTTCTCATGGATGGCTCTTCCAGGGCTCTCAGTAGCTGTAACAGATGTTGTCTACTCCTAGGGGACTTGTTTCGACTTAGGTCTTTCAGTGCTTTGTCAAATTCTTCACACAGTGTCATATCTCCCTTCTCATCTTCCTCTTCCATTTACATAATATTGCCCTCAAGTGTACCTACCTTCTACAGACCCTAAATATACTTATTCCACTTTTCTGCTTTCCCTTCTTTGTGTAGGACTGGTTTTCGGTCTGAGCTCCTGATGTTCATGCAGGTGGTTCACATTTCTCCAAAGGTCTCCTTAATTTTTCTGTAGGTAGTATCTATAAGAACCATAGTTATATATGCTTATACATCCTTACATTTGTTCCCTAGCCCTTCCCGGTTAGCCATTTTGCACTTCCTGACCATTTTCTTATACGTTTGTGTTTCATTTCGCCTGCTTCATTTGCTGCAGTTTTATATTTTCTCCTTTCATTGATTAAGTTCAGTACCTCTTGCGTTGGCCAAGGATCTCTACTAGCCCTCGTCTTTTTGCTAGTTGATTCTCTGCTGCCTTCACTATTTCGTCTCTCAAAGATACCCATTCTTATTCTATATTCCTTCCCCCTGCTCTTGTCAATCGTTCCCAAATGCTCCCCCTGAAACCGTTTACAACCTCTGGTTCTTTTGGTTTATTAAGGTCCCATCTCTTTATATTCCTCCCTTTTTGCAGTTTCTTCAGCTTTAATCTGAAGTTCAGAACCAATAAATCGTGGTCAAAGTCTACATCTGTCCCTGGAAATGTCTTACAACTTAAAATCTGGTTTCTAAATCTCTGTCTAACCATTATATAATTAATCTGAAATCTTTCGATGTCTCCAGGTCTCTTCCATGTATACAACCTTCAATCATGATTCTTAAACCAGTTGTTAGCAGTCCTCTATGGCTTTTCGGCTCTCTTAACTATTTGAATAATCTCTTTCATCTCATCACACATTTCTTCAGTTTCTTCATCTGCGGAGCTAGTTGAAATATAAACTTGTACTGCTCGACTACTGTGATGAGTATGGGCCTCATGTCAATCTTGGCTAAAATAATACGTTAACTATGCTGTTCATAGTAGCTTATCCTTGTTCCTATATTTTTACTTATTATTAAGCCTACTCCTGCATTACCCCTATTTGATTTTGTTTTTATAACCCTGTATTCACCTGACCACAAGTCCTGTTCCTCCTGCTACCAAACTTCACTAATTTGCACTATATCTGACTTTAACTTAATCATTTCCCTTTTCAGAATTTCTAATCTACCTGTCCAATTAAGGCATCTGACATTCCACCCTTCGCTCCGTATAACAACAGTTTTGTTTCTCCTAATGATGACATCCTCCTCAGTACTCCCTGCCCAGAGATCCGTATGAGGGACTATCTTACCTCCAGAATAGTTTACCCAACAGGATGCCATCATCATTTAACTATACCATAGAGCTGCAAGCCCTCGGGAAAAATTATGGCTCTAGTTTCCCCCTCTTTCTGCTGTTCACAGTCCAGCACAGCAAGGCCCTTTTGGTTGATGTTACAGGGCCAGATCAGTCAATCATCAAGGCTGTTGCCCCCATAATTACTGAAAAGGCTGCTTCCCCTCTTCAGGAGCCACACTTTTGTCTGGCCTCTCAACAGATACCCCTCCATTGTGATTGAACCTACGGTATTGCTATTGTATCACTGAGGCACACAAGCCTCCCCACCATCGGCAAGATCCATGGTTCGTGAGGCGGGAGCTTCCAAACATACAGTTGCAACAAACTTTTGACTCTCACACACATTTAAATGATAAAAGAGGATTATTTCATCCTAATATAATGAATAGTACTCGCCCAGGATTCCCCTGTTACATAAATCTTACACGAGTAAAATGCTTTAACATACACTCCTGGAAATTGAAATAAGAACACCGTGAATTCATTGTCCCAGGAAGGGGAAACTTTATTGACACATTCCTGGGGTCAGATACATCACATGATCACACTGACAGAACCACAGGCACATAGACACAGGCAACAGAGCATGCACAATGTCGGCACTAGTACAGTGTATATCCACCTTTCGCAGCAATGCAGGCTGCTATTCTCCCATGGAGACGATCGTAGAGATGCTGGATGTAGTCCTGTGGAACGGCTTGCCATGCCATTTCCACCTGGCACCTCAGTTGGACCAGCGTTCGTGCTGGACGTGCAGACCGCGTGAGACGACGCTTCATCCAGTCCCAAACATGCTCAATGGGGGACAGATCCGGAGATCTTGCTGGCCAGGGTAGTTGACTTACACCTTATAGAGGACTTTTGGTGGCACGGGATACATGCGGACGTGCATTGTCCTGTTGGAACAGCAAGTTCCCTTGCCGGTCTAGGAATGGTAGAACGATTGGTTCGATGACGGTTTGGATGTACCGTGCACTATTCAGTGTCCCCTGGACGATCACCAGTGGTGTACGGCCAGTGTAGGAGATCGCTCCCCACACCATGATGCCGGGTGTTGGCCCTGTGTGCCCCGATCGTATGCAGTCCTGATTGTGGCGCTCACCTGCACGGCGCCAAACACGCATACAACCATCATTGGCACCAAGGCGGAAGCGACTCTCATCGCTGAAGACGACAAGTCTCCATTCGTCCCTCCATTCACGCCTGTCGCGACACCACTGGAGGCGGGCTGCAAGATGTTGGGGCGAGAGCGGAAGACGGCCTAACGGTGTGCGGGACCGTAGCCCAGCTTCATGGAGACGGTTGCGAATGGTCCTCGCCGATACCCCAGGAGCAACAGTGTCCCTAATTTGCTGGGAAGTGGCGGTGCGGTCCCCTACGGCACTGCGTAGGATCCTACGGTCTTGGCGTGCATCCGTGCGTCACTGCGGTCCGGTCCCAGGTCGACGGGCACGTGCACCTTCCGCCGACCACTGGCGACAACATCGATGTACTGTGGAGACCTCACGCCCCACGTGTTGAGCAATTCGGCGGTACGTCCACCCGGCCTCCCGCATGCCCACTATACGCCCTCGCTCAAAGTCCGTCAACTGCACATACGGTTCACGTCCACGCTGTCGCGGCATGCTACCAGTGTTAAAGACTGCGATGGAGCTCCGTATGCCACGGCAAACTGGCTGACACTGACGGCGGCGGTGCACAAATGCTGCGCAGCTAGCGCCATTCGACGGCCAACACCGCGGTTCCTGGTGTGTCCGCTGTGCCGTGCGTGTGATCATTGCTTGTACAGCCCTCTCGCAGTGTCCGGAGCAAGTATGGTGGGTCTGACACACCGGTGTCAATGTGTTCTTTTTTCCATTTCCAGGAGTGTATAATGGCTTGACTCTGTTCTGTTCAGTTACCAGCATAACCAAAATCATCCTCCATTGACACCAATGGTGCAGAGCTCCTGACACCGACAAATACTTCATATTCATTCTGTGGTATTCTCAAGAACAGACCTGAGAGCTGTATAATCTTTGGACTAACGCCCAACTCAAACTAATCACCACCACTATCCAAGTTATCTGACGCAACTTCCATTCAGTGGAAGGTCAAAAGTGTTCAAATATCCATTAGCCTACAAATCAGTATAAAGGCTGAAGCATCACATCAACTTTGCCATGTAGGTAATATACATCTACACACACATATTCACAATATTCAGCATTATCGCAAACAAAAGAACCACATCATCCACCTCTGATCACATTCATTCACGAACAGTGTCTGGAGACATCGCCAATTTTCACAAATCTGCCTTTACTGGACAGAACCTCTAATGGTTTACAAACCAGCTCACAACCAGTTTACTTTCGTTAACCAGTGACACACTCAAATTCTTTATCTCATTCACATTTCACAATACCAATAGATGTCGTCAATTTTAACACTCTCAAATCCCTCATGACCAAATCACTTATAATGACCAATGAACTGCACACATCCCTTCAGTTCAATCTCATCTGTCATCCACAATCATTATCATAATGTAGACATTATAGTTCACTGATCATGTGCAGGCAAAACATCCTTCACAATACACACACACGTCATACAAGAAATATTCAGTTGCAAAAACATATCTCACTTAGTAATGTGCAAGAATAGAAATATCACTTACTCTAAATGTCAGACAATCATATGTTCAGAGAATGTAAGCCTTTAAACCATCACATCATATCAGTCATAACCACACATCATTCACAGAATTCACTACTAAAAATATATATTCACTCATGAACACATATAGCACAAAATCCACAATTAAACTAAACATCTTGCATCACTTCACTCTGTTCTACAATACTGAAACATATTCCCAACAATTATATCAATATATTGATCAAAACCACGTACGGAAGAAATTGTTCCCACTCAACATTCAAAATCTATCAACTACAACGTGACACTTCAGGAAATGAATATATAAGACTCGTCAAAAATAATTTTACTTAAAAAAAATGGATAAATGTAAGAAAAATGTACATCGTATAGTAAACACACTTTCCATCAAATTATTATGTTCAACATCACTCACCATCATTCAAAAGATATTCACTATTAAATCCCTCATTAATCATAAACTTTAAGAACACTAAATCACTCATCACCTCCTCCTACCCACAAAATCAATGCTATAGAAGTAAAACTATCATATCACTGCCAAAATTTTATGAGCTGAAAGCACACTCACCTAAGGTACCCAATACACAAGATTTCCTGAAGATGCCCAACCACCCAACCAAACTAGCACATAAGTAAAAATGCTAATAAATTTATACAAAGTATATGAGCCCCAAGAAGCACGGTTCCTTCACACTTCACGACATTGTGCGGTGCACTGGAGCCAACGTCAATATTATACTTGTATCACATTTTATCCCAGTTCCCCTCCAAATTTGTAACGTGTGGTAACACACAAATAGCCATGCGCACATGGTGTAGGTATAGCGTCTTTGATTAGTCCTTGGTCGGGCATTGGAATTGCTACCGCCTGAACTTTGATTAACAATCACCATTAGCGGGCGAACACTTCCGGCATAAGAAGTCAACCTCATTCTGCCAACTTCCTTGTCTTGTGGTCGTGATATTGCCAGACAACACTGACGGCCTACATTGTCAGCAATAATCAATTATTACAGTCCATGCAAACTTACTCTTACGTGGTGTACAGGTGAAGGGGACAAACGATGATCGAATAAGATTCATAATGCCACGTTACTTATTGTGAGAAGTGATCACTTTTTCTGTTAGTTGATTTTTACTTAGTGCTATATCTTCAGAGACTACAATCGAAAACAGAACAAATAATTTTCAAACGAAGGATTTAAAGATATGACCACTTCTACTTCACAAAGAATACTTCAAAATAAACATAAAATAAAATATCGTCCACAACTGTGGATCAGCATTTTTTTTTTATTTTTTTTTTTGTCATCAGTCTACTGACTGGTTTTATGCGGCCCGCCACGAATTTCTTTCCTGTGCCAACCTCTTCATCTCAGAGTAGCACTTGCAACCTACGTCCTCAATTATTTGCTTGACGTATTCCAATCTATGTCTTCCTCTACAGTTTTTGCCCTCTACAGCTCCCTCTAGTACCATGGAAGTCATTCCCTCATGTCTTAGCAGATGTCCTATCATCCTGCCCCTTCTCCTTATCAGTGTTTTCCACATATTCCTTTCCTCTCCGATTCTGCGTAGAACCTCCTCATTCCTTACCTTATCAGTCCACCTAATTTTCAACATTCGTCTATAGCATCACATCTCAAATGCTTCGATTCTCTTCTGTTCCGGTTTTCCCACAGTCCATGTTTCACTACCATACAATGTTGTATTCCAGTCATACATCTTCAGAAATTTCTTCCTCAAATTAAGGCCGGTATTTGATATTAGTAGACTTCTCTTGGCCAGAAATGCCTTTTTTGCCATAGCGAGTCTGCTTTTGATGTCCTCCTTGCTCCGTCCGTCATTGGTTATTTTACTGCCTAGGTAGCAGAATTCCTTAACTTCATTGACTTCGTGACCATCAATCCTGATGTTAAATTTCTCGCTGTTCTCATTTCTACTACTTCTCATTACCTTCGTCTTTCTCCGATTTACTCTCAAAGCATACTGTGTACTCATTAGACTGTTCATTCCGTACAGCAGATCATTTAATTCTTCTTCACTTTCACTCAGGTTAGCAATGTCATCAGCGAATCGTATCATTGATATCCTTTCACCCTGTATTTTAATTCCACTCCTGATTCTTTCTTTTATTTCCATCATTGCTTCCTCGATGTACAGATTGAAGAGTAGGGGCGAAAGGCTACAGCCTTGTCTTACACCCTTCTTAATACGAGCACTTCGTTCCTGATCGTCCACTCTTATTATTCCCTCTTGGTTGTTGTACATATTGTATATGACCCGTCTCTCCCTATAGCTTACCCCTACTTTTTCAGAATCTCGAACAGCTTGCACCATTTTATATTATCGAACGCTTTATCCAGGTCGACAAATCCTATGAAAGTGTCTTGATTTTTCTTTAACCTTGCTTCCATTTTAGCCGTAACGTCAGAATTGCCTCTCTCGTCCATTTACTTTTCCTAAAGCCAAACTGATCGTCACCTAGCGCATTCTCAATTTTCTTTTCCATTCTTCTGTATATAATTCTTGTAAGCAGCTTCGATGCATGAGCTGTTAAGCTGATTGTGCGATAATTCTTGCACTTGTCAGCTCTTGCCGTCTTCGGAATTGTGTGGATGATGCTTTTCCGAAAGTCAGATGGTATATCGCCAGAATCATGTATTCTACACACCAACGTGAATAGTCGTTTTGTTGCCACTTCCCCCAATGATTTTAGAAATTCTGATGGAATGTTATCTATCCCTTCTGCCTTATTTGAACGTAAGTCCTCCAGAGCTCTTTTAAATTCCGATTCTAATACTGGATCCCCTATCTCTTCTAAATCGACTCCTGTTTCTTCTTCTATCACATCAGACAAATCTTCACCCTCACAGAGGCTTTCAATGTATTCTTTCCACCTATCTGCTCTCTCCTCTCCATTTAACAGTGGAATTCCCGTTGCACTCTTAATGTTACCACGGTTGCATTTAATGTCACCAAAGGTTGTTTTGACTTTCCTGTATGCCGAGTCTGTCCTTCCGACATTCATATCTTTTTCGATGTCTTCACATTCTTCCTGCAGCCATGTCGTCTTAGCTTCCCTGCACTTCCTATTTATTTCATTCCTCAGCGACTTGTATTTCTGTATTCCTGACTTTCCCGGAACATGCTTGTACTTCCTCCTTTCATCAGTCAACTGAAGTATTTCTTCTGTTACCCATGGTTCCTTCGCAGCTACCTTCTTTGTAACTATGTTTTCCTTCCCAACTTCTGTGATGGCCCTTTTTAGAGATGTCCATTCCTCTTCAAATGTACTGCCTACTGCGCTATTCCTTATTGCTGTATCTATAGCGTTAGCGAACTTCAAACGTATCTCGTCATTCCTTAGTACTTCCGTATCCCACTTCTTTACATATTGATTCTTCCTGACTAATGTCTTGAATTTCAGCCTACTCTTCATCACTACTATTATGTGATCTGAGTCTATATCTGCTCCTGGGTACGCCTTACAATCCAGTATCTGATTTCTGAATCTCTGCCTGACCATGATGTAATCTAATTGAAATCTTCCCTATCTCCCGGCATTTTCCAAGTATACCTCCTCCTCTTGTGATTCTTGAACAGGGTATTCGCTATTACTAGCTGAAACTTGTTACCGAACTCAATTAGTCTTTCTCCTCTTTCATTCCTTGTCCCAAGCCCATATTCTCCTGTAACCTTTTCTTCTACTCCTTCCCCAACAACTGCATTCCAGTCGCCCATGACGATTACATTTTCGTCCCCCTTTTCGTACTGCATTACCCTTTCAATATCCTCATACACTTTCTCTATCTGTTCATCTTCAGCTTGTGACGTCGGCATGTATACCTGAACTATCGTTGTCGGTGTTGGTCTGCTGTCGATTCTGATTAGAACAACCCGGTCACTGAACTGTTCACAGTAACATACCCTCTGCCCTACCTTCCTATTCATAACGAATCCTACACCTGTTATACCATTTTCTGCTGCTGTTGATATTACCCGATACTCATCTGACCAGAAATCCTTGTCTTCTTTCTACTTCACTTCACTGACCCCTACTGTATCTAGATTGGGCCTTTGCATTTCCCTTTTCAGATTTTCTAGTTTCCCTACCTCGTTCAAGCTTCTGACATTCCACGCCCCGACTTGTAGAACGTTATCCTTTCGTTGATTATTCAACCTTTTCCTCATGGTAACCTCCCCCTTGGCAGTCCCCTCCCGGAGATCCGAATGTGGGACTATTTCGGAATCTTTTGCCAATGGAGAGATCACCATGACACTTCTTCAAATACAGGCCACATGTCCTGTGGATACACGTTACGTCTCTTTAATGCAGTGGTTTCCATTGCCTTCTGCATCCTCATGTCGTTGATCATTGGTGATGCTTCCGCCTTTAGGGGCAATTTCCCACCCCTAGGACAAGAGAGTGCCTTTGACAAGGCCGTTGGCAGAATGAGGCTGACTTCTTATGCCGGAAGTCTTCGGCCGCCAATGCTGATTATTTATCAAAATTCATGCAGTGGCGGGGATCGAACCCAGGACCGAAGACGATTTAATTATGAATCAAACACGCTACCCCTAGACCATGGGTACACATAATGTGCCTAACACGCGTTGTCACACTACCTAAAAGTACAGGGTTAGGCATGAGTATAGGAGAAATTAGCTGTACACGGCTTCTCACGTCACACCTAGCACTACATCGAGCAGCCCTTGTGCAGGGCGGCTTCATCTTCGCGCATTGTGTGACAACGCATGTTATGTACTTTACACTGCAAATATATGCTATCATATCAGCTTTTTGTACAACGAAAAACACCTTTCTTTTAGTGATGCCCAGCTTAATCCTGTATCAATTCAGTGACACTCTCCCCCATATTCCGCAATAATACAAAACGTGCTGCCCTTCTTTGAACTTTTTCGATGTACTCCGTCACTCCTACCTGGTAGGGATCCCACACCTCGCAGCAGTATTCTAAAAGAGGACGGATAAGTGTAGTGTAGGCAGTCCCCTTAGTAGATCTGTTACATTTTGTAAGTGTCCTGCCAATAAAACGCAGTCTTTGATTAGCCTTCACCACAATATTTTCTGTGTGTTCCTCCTAAGTTAAGTTGTTCGCAATTGTAATTCCTAGGTTTTTGGTTGAATTTACAGCCTTTAAATTTGACTGATTTATCGTGTAAGCGAAGTTTATCGAATTCCTTTTTGCACTCATGTGGAAGACCTCGCACTTTTCGATATTTAGGGTCATTTGCCTATTTTTGCACCATTCAGATATCATTTCTAAATCGTTTTGGAAGTTGTTTTGATCTTCTGATGACTTTATTAGTCGATAAACGACAGCTTCTTCTGCAAACAACCTAAGACGGTTGCTCAGATTGTCTCCCAAATCGTTTATATGGATAAGGAACAGCAAAAACCCTATATCACTACTTTGGGGAACGCCAGAGATCACTTCTGTTTCACTCGATGACTTTCCGTCAATTACTACCTCTCTGACTGGAAATCACAAATCCAATCACATAATTGAGAGATATTCCATAAGCACGCAATATCATTACAAGCCGATTGTGTCGTAGTCAAAAGTCTTTCGGAAATTCAGAATTACGGAAACGTTCTGAAATCACTTGTCAATATCACTTAACACTTCATGAGAATAAAGAGATAGTTATGTTTCACAAGAACGATGTTTTCTAAACCCATGTTGACTGTGTCAATAGATAGTTTTCTTCAAGGTAATTCATAATGTTCAAACACAATATATATTCCTAAATCTTGCTGCATATCGACGTTAATGATATGGGCCTCTAATTAGTGGATTACTCCTACTACCTCTCTTGAACATTGGTGTGACCTGTGCAACTTTCCAGTTTTTGGGTACGGATCTTTCGTCGAGCGAACGGTTGTATGGATTGTTAAGTACGCAGCTAATGCATCACCGTACTCTGAAACTAACCTAATTGGTATACAGTCTGGACCAGAAGACTTGCCTCTATTAAGTGATTTAAGTTGCTTCACTACT
Organism: Schistocerca serialis cubense; assembly: GCF_023864345.2. NCBI lineage: Eukaryota > Metazoa > Arthropoda > Insecta > Orthoptera > Acrididae > Schistocerca > Schistocerca serialis. The sequence continues at coordinate 17,976,367 of NC_064646.1, forward strand.
CCGAGGATATCTACTTCTACGTTACTCATGTTGGCAGTTGTTCTCGATTCGAATTCTGCAATATTTACTTCGTCTTCCTTTGTGAAGGCATTTCGGAAATCTGTGTTTAGTAACTCTGCTTTGGCAGCACTGTCTTCCATAGTATCTCCATTGCTAGCACGCAGAGAATGCATTGATCGTTTCTTGGCGCTAACATACGTCACATACGACCAGAACCTCTTTGGATTTTCTGCAAGGTTTCGAGACAAAGTTTTGCTGTGGAAAGTATTATAAGCATCTCGCATTGAAGTGCGCGGTAAATTTCGGGCTTCTGTAAAAGATCGCCAATCTTGGGGATTTGGCGTTGGTTTAAATTTGGCATGTTTGTTTTGTCGTTTCTGCAACAGTGTTCTGGCCAGTTTTGTGTACCAATGAGGATCAGCTCCGTCGTTTGTTAATTTATTTCGTATAAATCTCTCAACTGCTGCAGATAATATTTCTCTGAATCCAAGGCACATCCGGTCTACACTTATATTGTTAATCTGGAAGGCATCAAGTGAATTTTTATTTGCTTTTTTGAATATGTATATTTTTCGTTTATTTTTGGAGGATTTGGGGGTTACAATATTCGATCTTCCTACGACAACCTTATGTTCACTAATACCTGTAACTGATTTGATGTTCGTTATTAACTCAGTATTATTTCTTGCTGAGAGAACAAATGTGTTTTCACAACCGTTTATTATTCTCGTGGGCTCATGAACTAACTGCTCGAAATAATTTTCAAAGAATGCGTTTAGCACAATTTCGGATGATGTTTTTTTCGTACCACCGGAATTAAACATGTATTTTCGCCAACATATCGAGGGTAAATTAAAGTCACCAGCAACTATAATCGTATGAGTTGGGTACGTGTTTGAAATTAAACTCAAATATTTTTTATATTTTTTTATTTTTTGTACTTGATTTCTTAAGCTTTATATTTTATTTTTAAATTTGTAAGTTACTATGAATATTTACATTTTGTACATTCTTTACATATATATCGTCCAACACTAACATAGTCTTCATTCAAATTTTTGGACATAAGAGATTGCTTTGAAACAAGCCCTGATGTCACCAACCTCTTCATACTTTTCTACTATTTTTTCGGCATTTCATCAAGTTTCGTATAAGTTATTTTCTTTCGTTTGCCTTCCATACTTAATTCTGATGTCATTAATGCATATGCCTAGTTCTCTGCTTCTGTATTCATCACGTCTTTAATTTTAGGATCTGATTTTCCGAGAAGATTACTAATTTTTTGTGCCCATCTTCTACTATGTTTGTGGCACGATGACACCGTCTCTAGCAGTTCGAAAAACTGATTTGATTTTCGTGATTTTCCAACCATGTATCTACAAAGAACTCGAAAAATAAGAAAGCTTGCTGATATCAGGAGCTTGTGAATGTATCACGAGCGAGCCATTGCAGACATCTTCAGGTCGAAGGAACGGCAGGGCAGCACGCATGCGAATCTGCAGTCTTACCTCTTCGTCTTCTCTGTATTGTCAAGTAAGCCCCACGTCTTGCACTTTTCTCCAGAGAGATTTCTTCACATGGAAATGGCAGCCACGCACTTTAACTGACGGGATCACAACTTGTAGGGCAGAAATCGGAGCTGAGTCGAAATCAACGGTGACATTGTTAGGTCTCCATTCTGAAACATTATCCACAATATTGCGGAAAAGGTGGAGATATATTTCTTTTCTTTTGCTTGGTAAAAATGCAAAAGTCGCCGGATAGATATATGTTTCGTACTTTGAACTTCCAAAGTCTGCATAAGTAGTATATATCTCTCGAAATTTCTTGCTACAGCATTTGAAGTTCCCTTTCATAAAAATGTCTTGTTTAGTCTTTAGAGTTTCTCTTCCTGCTTTCCAAATAAGAACTATGGACTTATCTCCAAAGCTGTCATCACACAAGAGAAAACTGCTGCCGTCATTCATGGTTAATAACTCTGCTTAAAGATCAACTTCTTGTCGTGTTTCTGTCTCTTTCTGATTGCCGTGTGATTTGGCCCGGTGCATCCTCTTCACTGCTTGCTGTTCTGGCATTTCGGTAACAATATCGTACCCTCGACTGTGCAAGTCGCCCAACTCTTTGGTATATATTTTAGAAATCGAAGTCTCATCCTGTCGTTATCTTTTCTTCGCCTGATTCCACGTCTTTTTTACTTCTAAGCTAGCACCATCCGGTGACCCACATTGATGCTCGTTTGAACTAAGCACGGTACAGTCGAAGTCTCTTCCTGTCGTTATCTTTTCTTCGCCTGATTCCACGTCTTTTTTACTTCTAAGCTAGCACCATCCGGTGACCCACATTGATGCTCGTTTGAACTAAGCACGGTACAGTCTTTAGCATTTCTCGGCAAAATGTTGTTCTGTGTTTCGAATAGCGGCATATCACAGTCCCATCTGCTTTGGTTCCCTTTACGATGTACGAGTAACCATAATAGTGGGCACATGGTTAACCGTTGCAGTTGTTGGCAGTTCCTTATCGAACGCATAAGCACACAGAGACACAAGGCGAGCGATCTCAACACTCCGAAAGTTAGACTGACAGCGACTAGCCAAGCGGTCAGTCAGTATAGTGGACGAGAAACTGACGAGAGCAGATAGGCAGAGCCGCACAGTGATCGTTTCCGGTGAATGACAACTCCCGGAGGCGCAGATAGGCTCTACCCTTGAGGTGGTAGCTTCCTGCAAAACTGGGTTCGAATTTCACAGATTTCCGGCTAGGTGCGATTTTCACATGTCTCTTTGGAACCATATATTTTAATCTGGTTTACGAGTCTTAACATTTCAGATCTGTGCATCAGGATTGTGCACGATTCTGTTTGGAAGCAAAGCGGCTGATAGGTATCGAGTCGGGTCGTTTTATCAGTAAGTACATGCAAAGTCCAACCTTCACATTATTTTTCTACGAAGTAGAATTTCATACATTTTCCCGATTTATGCAAGAAAGTCAATATATTGTATTTTCGCGGTCAAGGCTTTCAAGCCTCGAGGATGAACAACAGCCACCAGGGCCTGATACATCCGGCGAACGCCAAATTCGCGATGGCAGAAGTAAGATACTAAAGCTGATGAAAGTTTACCGAATAATCTTTAAGTTTTTACTTGTATTAGAGTAGTAGCCGCAACGTGCCATCCCATTTGTGACCTGTCTGTTCTGAGTCAAGTCTTTCTTAACTGCACAGCACACAGTTTGGTGGCAGCTAAATACTTCTTCCAAATTTTATTGTGCCAATAAGGAATGATACATTACAGGCTATATTTTTATTAGTAGTAGAATTTCTTTAATTAAAAAAGAAATAAATCGTATATTCTCCGTGTATTTACTATTGTGTTTTATGACTGGTGATTGCATGCTGTAGTTGATAATGCAATACCTAATGCAGGCTGTTAACCAAGGTTCGATGGCTGTCGTGGCACACAATTTTAATGTGTCACCAAAAGAATCACTCGCCATGTACTCTTCACACAGCTACCACAATTAAAAAAAAATCAAAAGATTCAAAGCCGGGAATTTTAACGACCAAGTAACTGGTCGACCTCGGCCTGTCCTCCTTTGTACCTCCGAGGCTTTCGCGGAAGGGAACTGCAAACCGTGCCCGCGCTCCTTTTTTCCTGCAACAAAATTAGGTACATCTGATTTCTTTCGCGGAGAGGAGAGATATAGGGTCCAATTAAATAACCATGAAGGACATCGTGTGACGTCACGTGATTTATTACGGTGGCACTGATTGTGGATAGACTACGACACAGCGCGACGAAGTAAGAAATATCACCACTACCACCAGAATTAAGAACGTTTATTTCCCTGTTATTTAGAAACGGGAGTTTCAGAATACTTGGCCCTACATAAAGTACTTTTAATAAAATGCATAGGAATACCGGGAAACCCCTCCACAAATTTTACATCAGAAGATTAAATCTCTATATATTTTCACTATACGCGAAACTCATTACCTGCTTTACAAAAAGTGTAAAATGTATTACTACACTGTGTGATCTATAGGGTGATTTGCGATCATGCTAAAAGCTTTCAGTGATGATGAACGCGGGTAAATTTACGATATAACATCTATAGACAGGGGACATCGATAGTGATATCGATAGTAGAAAGGTTGTTGTGTAGTAGAGGGGATGGTGGATGGTGCGTCTGTGACGCGTGCGCGGAAAAATAGTACTGTGTTTTATGAAAAGCATACGTAATTGCTTGGACAGTGATACCGAACTATCAGATTGTTAATTCTCTTTACCACTGCGGTATGTAATGCCATGGCCAGCGAACTTTAAGAGCAAATAAACCGGACTGTGAAAGTGCCGCTGACAATACTTTGTTGTGGCCGACACGAACAGTGCTTTTATGCGAATGAACTTTGGTGGTATTGGTTTTGGGTGGTGGAACTGTTGTCTATCACATTCTATCAAGCCGTGAAAGTGAAGACTTTAATTAACTGTGCAATATGAATGACTTTCAGTGACGTTGTCGAAGTTTGAAATGCGACAACAGAGTGGACATTGTTTACGGTGTGCTTCACACACAAGAACAATTCTATGAACTGTGTATTTGTGGCTAAGACTATATGAATGTGACGAACTGTGTAATTATAAACGATAGCGTCACTGACAGTGCATAAAGTGTAAAAATGAGCGATGTCTACGTAATGTACTTTGAAAGAGAGGACATGTCAACAACGGTCGTTGTGGTTTGTTAATCACCACGGGGTTGCTGATACAGCTGTGCCGGGACTTTATTTGCGTTTCGCCGGAGAAGATTAACCAGCGGAACTGCCTGTATCCTGCTCTCATCATCGTAACCCGCCGACATCGTGCTGCCCAACGCAACGCTTCGTATGCAACAAAAAATTAAGAGATTTCGCCGAACGTTATCCCCTGACCTAGAAACTTTCTTTCTCTATTAAAAGTATAAGAGTTACAGACTCTATTTAAATAAATTCTTTGCTTAATTTATGTTTGGTTTCTGCTAACAAAAATAAAATTACCATCACTGAAGTAAAAGTTGCCTGGTAGTCATTGTTGAAACACCAGTAAATATAAACTTCTTCCTCTCATTAGAACTAATTCTCCTTGCATGTCAAAATTATTGTAGTTACTTTATGTAGTTTTATGAATTGTTATGAGAATAGATATATGACAGTGACTAATAAGAGTATTTTGTCGCGAAATATGGCGTCGCGCGAAAGTTACGGCGACCGCCAGAATTGCTTGCGTTCTGACCCATAACGTAAAAGCTAGTATTCCCGTATTGGTGCATTTCCTGACGTGAGCGTGAATTATAAATGTCAGCTGTCAAATCACGTAGGGACTGTTTACCCAGTAACAAAAGTTTTTGATATTGTATTGCTACGAGTCGAAGTAGTAAGAGACACTGGTTATACTCAAAAGTGGGTAGATGTATGGTGAACCTCCCCCCTCCCCCCCCCCCCCCCCCGCCTCAATGTTTATGGAATTATTAACACTATTGTGTGTGATTCACGAAATTTTGTCACTTTTTCTAATTCCTTTCAGATATTGTCTTCGATGTCTTTGAAGTTTCAAGGAATATATACACAATTTTGTCGGTTCAGGTTAATTTCAGAGCAGTTTCTCGTGAATATTAGAGTTTTCAATTCATAATCAAAGTGGGATTGTGACCAATTGAGAAGTATAACAAAGAGTGTGGTTTTCCAACTAGAATTTTGGATGACTTCACAGTTCAGATTTTGATAATTATTTTTCCTGTGGGTTGAGGTCATCGCAACTGGTACTTCTAATAGACGACCTCTTCTACTGCAAGGTCTGTATTTTCAGTATTTTCACAGAAGTTTATATGGACCAAACAAGAGAAAATGATCCGGTAAACACGTGCTCTAAAGTGCATACCTTAAGAGGTATGTGCATCTATTCTGTAGAATGGATGTGTTCCACTTCTGCAAAGATGAAGCGCATATAGCTCATAAGGTACGCACTTAGAGCCCATATTCACTGGATTCTTTTTCCTGTTGTTGGTCCAATCTACCTCCTTCCAAATTATGGAAAGCAAAGAGCTCTCAGTAGAGCGATTTTCGCTTCTTCCTTCTTTTCCGCACCAGGGTCCTCAACCTCAAATTCTTACTTTTGCCGTACTCGATCATCCGCCGGGCATGGATGTGTGTGTCGTCCTTAGTGTTAAATTAGTTTAAGTTAGATTAAGCAGTGTGTAAGCCTTGGGACCGATGACCTCAGCAGTGTCGTCCCATAGGAAATTACCACAAATGACGGAATCACCCTGTGTAGTTATACGTTGTAAGTTTCTCTTTGTCACATCTTTTCAACTTATTATGGTGCTGCCTTTCGTTTGACTGAAATGAATTACAATATTAGTGAACGCCATCTGCGCCTGTTTCATACGCTATCCCTCCTAATATTAAATTCATCTCCCACTTTCTTCTAGATCTGTAGTTCACAATGTTGGGCTAATTGCCCCCAAGGGGTAAACGGAAAGTTTATCGTAGCTCCATAAAAGGTATCAGTTTCTTCCGTCACAGCCGGCTGCTGTGGCCGAGCGGTTCTAGGTGCTACAGTCTGGAACAGCGCGACCACTACGGTCGTAGGTTCTAATCCTGCCTCGGGCATGGATGTGTGTGATGTCCTTAGGTTAGTTAGGTTTAAGTAGTTACAAGCCTAGGGGACTGATGACCTCAGATGTGAAGTCCCATAGTGCTTAGAGCCTTTTGATTGAACCGTCTTCAGTCACGAAGATAAAATACTTTTGAAAAATCGTTTCTGTCATCAATATTTCGATGTTAGTATACACATATTATCATCATCAACAACATCACCATCGCTGTCGTCGTCATCGCCGTCAGTCATCTAACTACCGATGGATTTGGCGTAGTGGCTAGCACACTGGACTCGCATTCGGGAGGACGACGGTACAAACCCGCGTCCAGCCGTCCTGATTTAGGTTTACCGTGATTTCCCTAAATCGTTTCAGGCAAATGACAGGATGGTTCCTTTGAAAGGGCGCTGCCGATTTCCTTCCCTATCCTTTCCTCATGCGATGGGGCCAATGACCTCACTGTCTGGTCCACTCCCCCAAATCAACTAACCAATCAACCAACCATCTGACGCACTCTAGACTCTTGCGTGCGTCATTGTCTTTAGCACTACACATCCACATTATGCCTTCGTATTTTACAGCGTGATTCATCTGTGTTCCATTGGGAATCCAGCATATACATTACTTAGTTCACCGGCTTGTTGTAAAGAGTTAGACACAACTTGCAAACAGTAATAGCATACTTCGGTAAAGCCATAAGATCGTATGGGCATTAGCCGTGTCCGAGGCAGATTCCACTGCCTAATGTTTCGTCTCACAATGCCAAAGGCTCTCGAAAACAGTTCCGCTTGCTGAATTTCTTTAAGCGTGAAACAGCTGTCTCTTTCTTTATAGCCTTTGATGATGTATCCAGCATCAAGAGACATAACGTTAGGCAAAGAGATATGCCTCCCACCAAAGCCTGATGCCTACAAAACAAAACCAACCCTGATGTCCGAAAAACTCCATCTATTACGGACCACCGATGACATGCAGCATAATATCAACCTAGATAAATCTGCAGAAGCAGTGTTCTTCGACATAGAGAACGTGTAAGACGAAGTGTGGCGAGGTAATGGAGAAAATCCACCACCAAGAACCGATTAAAGAGTGTTAGATTCAGCTAACAGAAAAAGGCATATATGGAGGATACGTGATTTCACTGATCCTTTATAGTCTTTACGTTAATGACCTGCCAGCTATACAGAATGTTACGTATAAATTATACACGAATGACATAGCATTCATAAAGTTGTAACGTAACACTGACCAGTTCATCAACACAGTACAACGTCAACCACCAGGGAAACACGGTTACAGGACAGTAAAGTAACAGCATCCCGTACAAATACGCATGTAATTCTTTTGAGAAAAAAAGGGGACCCAATACTTTGAGTACTCCAATTACTTGATCAAGGAAATCATTTCTTAGAGACAACAAAATACGTGTCCACCTGGATAAATCGTCAACGTTCTCATCGAAAACTACAGAACGTAAGAAGAAAATTTATAAAAAAATCAGCATGTTCTTACCATATTTTACCGTCAAAGATCTAAACCATAACACTAAAATTCAAATACATAAATTGAAAGTCCAGCCAACAATCATCTACATCTGCACAGATTGTTGCACCACCTGTGGCATGAACATTTAGTCCTTACAGACACCTCAAAATCGCTGGCTGAGGTGGTCGTTCGTAGCTCCAGCTTGGATTCGAACGAAAGATAAGGATAACGAATGTCAAGACAAATATAAAGGGTATTTCAAAAATAACACACATATTTCGAACTCAGACGTTTATTAAACTGTAAGACATGCAACTGTGAAACACGTAACACATATTTATGAATCTCTCAATTTCACATTACAAATGTTGAGTATGTCCTACACCAGCGATACGAACAGAATCATATAAATACTCACATCTCTCCCATACTCGTGTACGCATGTCCATCGTCACTGATACTATGGCAGCACGGAACAGGTTCTTAATTCTTCCAGATTCTATTGTAGTGTTGGTGCATAAGCGTTGTCGTTATAGTAGCCCCACACGAAGAGGTCACAGGGCGTCATATCCGGTGACCGTGCAGGTCATCTGAGAAATTTTAAGTCGCCGGCTGTTTGACGACCAATCCAGCGATTCGGAAGAGCAGCATTCGTGTATTCACGCACTTGGCGACTCCAGTAACGGTGTGCCATATGTTGTTGAACAATGAAGATGTTTTCGTTCTACCTGGGATACAACCAGCTTTATAACATAGCAAGATACTGCTGACCGTTAGGGGTGTCCCCATCAAAGAATTAAAAGCCGTAAACAGATGAAAGTGATATCGCTCAATACACATTGACTTCGAGTGAATCTCTCTCATGTTCACGTGTGCATGTGGATTCTGTAGGACCCGAATTCGAACGCTGTGATTGTTTGCTTTCCCGATAAGGTTGAAAGTCGCTTTATCACTGCACAGGAAGCGCTGCACGAAAGTGTTATCATTCCCAATAGCATTCTAAAGCTTGTCAGAAAGTGTCACCCGTTTTCGTTTGTCGCCATGTCCTAGAGTCTGTTGCAGCTGAAACTTGTACGGCATCATAAGCAACCGACGTCTCAAAACACGCCGAACTGTTGTTGTAGGCAGCCGTAACTCCCAACTGGCACGACTTGTGAATTTGTAGAACTGCGTTGGAAAGCGGTTTGAATTCGTGCGACTTTTTCATCGGAAACACCACAGCGGCCAGGACTCTTTCGATTACATACACATCCTCTGTCTAGAAACAGTCGCTACTATCTGCGAATAATTCATCCATTCGGAGGATCAATTTGGTACGTCAATCTGAAACGTCTTTGTAGTATAATCAGGGAATTACACTTCGCAGATTCGGAACACGAAATGATTTCTGCTGCGGAGTAGCCATTTTGGAACATGTGACGGTAACCAGGCAAACAGAAGACAACCGACATCTAGAGGCAATGTATACAAACTACAGAATCTATCCATTCTTCCAATAACCGGGTTGTGTTGCAGCGATTTATAGCTTTGGCAACATAATACTTCGTAATACGTAATACTTTTTGAAACATCCGGTATGAAGGAGAAGACAGTCAGCCACATCTCAACCGTATTCAGTACTACAGATCTCCTTGACAACAATGTCAGTAAACTTCGTCATGTTGCAGCTATCAACCCACCACGGTGACAAAAATATAGAGTCCATCGATCGATGAGATACCAACAGCGGCAAAGCGGAAGATAGACAATACAACGGAGATTCAAATATTTCTCCAAACAGAGGATCGAAGGACCCCAAGTGCGCCCAAACGCATCTGAACGACTGAATAATGTAGAATACTCAAACTGTCCGCCAAACATCAGACACAACAGGAATAAGCTTCCATCCAAAGGAGGCAAATACCCCCCTGAAGACCTGTATCGCTTTGGTTATCAACAAATTTGTCTTCTGCTATAATAAGAGTTTTCTTACTCACTGCAAAGAAGGGAACAGAGATTGTAGTGGTAATAATCTTTGACCACGTATCATGTGACCCAGAAGCGCTGACACATAATGAAACCAGTGTTAGAAACAAATTGATATAATTTCAACTTACCGACATCTTTTACTGCATACCGGAATTTTTGAGCAGGCCACTTAAAAGAGTACTTCACTGTGTTCAGAAACTTTATCATAGACTAAATCAAATTAAAATTTTACTCATGTGTAGGATCTACACTGGGATGAAATGTCGCAGTTAAGATCTATAGAACATTTTTCGAGTCCATATGTGGCATACAGCAAACCAGTGCTTAACAGTATTGCTTAAAAACAGTCTTGGTTGCAATTTTAGTTTTTTATTTTTCAACGACGCGTTTCGCCTTATTTAGGCATCTTCAGGTTATCTTTTCAGGTAGACGTGAGTGACACAAAGATCTGCATAACGCGTTGCCGTTCACAGAAGCAAGTAACAGAATAAAATGGGGGCTCAGGTAGTAAGCATAATGCAATCTATAGAACGTTCAAATAACAAAACTAAACAAAATAATAGAGACTTCCATATCAAATGAAGGCCTCTGTTTGATACAGGTAGACATCTTCCAGCGCGATATTGCCTCTCTGCCTATACTAGTCTGCTTAACAATCCTTCTTGATTCGTCCCTCATCTGTTATTTTGCTTCCAAGGCGGCAAAATTTGTTCACGTGGACTGCTACGATATTCCCAGTTTTGCTGTCAGGCCCATTTCAGATCATACTGCTGCTCCTCGCTACTTTCGTCTCACATTTTATGCTGATTAGACTGCTTAATCGATTCATATGTCCTGCAACTTTTTCTTAGTTTACTAAGGATCACTGTGTCATCAGAGATCTTATCATTGATATCCTTTCACTATGAATTTCAGGCCAGTCTTAATTTTTTTTTACATTACCGCCGCAGCTTCTTCGATGTATAGGTTGAACAGTAGGGGAGACTGCATCACTGTCTTACACCAGTTAATATCTAAACCCTTCTCCCTTCATTTTCAGTTCTTCTTTTATCTCTTGTTCTTATATATAAAATATATTACCCATCTTCCTCTACATCTTACACATATTTTTCTGAGAATTTCGAACATGTTGCGCCATTTTGCATTCTTCATCCTTGTAAAATACTTCATAGTAGGTCGAAGAATGACAGCTGCGACTGGCGCCCCTTTTACCGGTATGCTGTTAATTCTTTTCCTTTTTTTAAGTTACTTATATGAAATAAAATACAAATAACATACGTAAAGCGTTTAAGGTATCGCCAAACTTCTGAAGATATTGTTCTAATTTAATAGAGAGTAAAAATAACACAAAGTACCTAATATGTAATGTTCATAATCGTGCCTAGATGGTTTCCAATACAATGGACATAAGACGGTGATTCATAATTCTGTCCCTTTCCTTATTCTCTCTCTCCCTACTTGATGTCGCATATTGTTAGTTGTTTTATCTTAATACAGCAGAGTAAAATAAGTCTTAGACTTTCATTCAAGTAGTCTGTGTACCTTGAGTCGCTCCCTTCTTACATAGGAGTTATTTTTGGAAATAGGGATGGCCTCGGGAAGTGTATTAGCTGACGCTTGTATGGAACTGCGGGCGACCGGTCGGCTTTTTCGACCGAATGTAGTCTGCAAACAAATACCTACTTCGTTCATTAGTAACATACGAATTTCTATGCTTTATAAATGCGACACGTTGCAAAACTTAACTACGTATTTCAACGCTGTCTCAATACAACCACACACAGCCGACGCTATATCAGTAAGTTAGGCTTGAATGTAATTCATAGGAATAGCGGAAGATAACGCATGTAAAATTCTAATTACCGTAATTTAATTCATAAAAGAAAGCTTTATTTAAATGACAGAGACTCATTTTTACTTGCACTATTCAGCAACGCAAATTCCATGCAGAACTACAGTATACCAAGTTAGAAAATATAACTTTTTCTCCTGTAGTTTTACCGAAGGCGTTCCTAAATATTTTTTAAATTTCGTCTGTTTAGGCTACATGGAGGTTCGTTGTAAGCAGCACGTTGCCCACGACGGCAACGCGAGATTCCAGCGTCTTCTCCCGAAACTCATTTCCAGAGCATGGGATTGACTTTGCCTTTGACGAATTTAACGGGTTTCGAAAGCATATGGCGTACAGAACCGACAAAAAGTTAACTTTCTTTGACACAAAATCATTCTGATCCTTTGAAAACAGTCCAAACACTTGGATTAAAACATGATACGATGTTGGGTCGTGGGTGTAATTGAATGTTAAAATGTAGACAAATTCACGCGACGCAAAAGCACTAATTTATGAACTTTCCAAGTTACACACGTTCAGCATCAGAAATATATACACACAGGAACCATCATTACGTTCGATACCTTTAAAAACTCTTAATCTGCACGTAACAAAGATCCTTGTGTGTGTTACTTCCGATGATCAAAGCATGTTCCTTCAAAATGCAAGCGGCTAGTTTTCTAGGTCTAAACATGTGTGCGAAATTAATTTTCACATTTTGTTCAGTTCAGAGTCCAACAGACGTTGCACAAATTTCCCACAAAGGCTCCTCGTAGTTAATATTTCACATGAACGGTGTGATGTGCATATGGTGTCAGCCATTTCAGATACCTTTGACGCGTCTGATATCATACTGTGCACTCCTCGGTGATTCGAATGGAAGAAATATATCTGGGTTTGTAAGACTGACATAATCTTCCTCACGTTGTAAATATTGCACCTATACTGTACTAGGACAGCGGTAAATGAGAGCAGCCGGCTCAGTAGCTCAGCGAGTTCGGCCAGAGGGTTAGCCGCCTTCTATAGTAAAAAACTGAGTTAATGGAACGAGGATGAACTTGAACAAGTGTCATAGGGCGTCCGCCCCGAGCAAATAAACGAACAATCGCGAACAAAATGAGATAAAAAGAGAAAGTAAGTTAGGTCACCAGTCAGCTGCGGAGCACTAGGGCGTTCTTACTAGCGGAATAGCAGCGAGCAGCTGAGTTTTAGAGAAGGAGACCTGATATTTGTGAATCTTGGAGAAATCATCTGAAGTTCTCTATTACGGAGATGAACATTCGTTTATAAAGATATTTTCTTGACTGTATGCACGGAGAGGATTTTTTCGGTGGAACAGTTCAAGGTAGCTAACGCTTGTACAAGAATGCAGTGTTTTTGTCAGAGCTATTAACTGATGAAAATTTCTGCCCCTTAGATAACTAATCATATTCTTGATTGCTGTTAAGTCCATATCTTTGTTTGGAGTGGCCGTGCGGTTCTAGGCGCTGCAGTCTGGAACCGCGAGACCGCTACTGTCGCAGGTTCGAATCCCTCCCCGGGAATGGATGTGTGTGATGTCCTTAGGTTAATTAAGTTTAAGAGTCCTATAGTGCTCAGAGCCATTTGAACCATATATCTTTGTTTTCATTGTGCCACAAATAACGCAGTTGGTTTAAACGTCTGTAAGTTTTGTAGTGAGTGAGTTTCGTAATTGTAAGAGTCTTCTTATGTTGGATAGTATAATCAGAGATTCATTTTTCAATAACTCTGTTCTTTAAAGTAAAACCCTCCTCCATCACTCTTAGTAAAGTTTTAGATATTTTGTCGTGTGTGCATTGCACCTTACGCCACACGCAGCCGCAGACTTCCTGACAAGTAAAGAAAGTTTATAAGTGAGTATTTTATTTTTTATTTAGCTTCTTCATTTGCTGATTTCAATTTGCTTTCGAGAACGTCCGTACAGCAGACACTACCTAAACAAAGAAGAGTTACTTTTCTTTCAGGGCAGATCTCTCTTTGTATTATTGTGAGCAAACAGTACGTAGTTAGAATTTTTGGATGTTGTGCTAAGTAAGCATATTAATTTACAGGGAACAGTGACGGTAATCTTAAGAAATTACTTTATTCCGAGTTGAGTAGCATTTTATTTTGTTGATATTTCAAGTCAGACACTGCACTTCGTGTTACGTAACTTTCATAAAGTACTTCAATATTGAGTTTCGGTTAAATACCTTACACTGAATACACAATTAGTTCCTTTTGGGATTTAATGAGATTCGTTTTCACTATTTAAAATTCACCATTTCACTAAGAATAAAGTTTTGTTTCACAACACTCTCATGAAGCGCAATACAGGGCCAATCAACAGTCAGTATAGTTCATCAGCTGAATACGATTTCTTAAGGGTACGTTTCAAGAGGAGTTAGTTTTGGAAACACATAGATTACATAGAAAGTTTACAGGTTTTAATGCCTCATCGGCTCTGAGGTCATTAGAAGCAGGTTTAAATTACGCATTTGAAAGGACGATGAAGCAGACGTCCCTGTACTTGCTTTAAGCCACTTAGGGGAAGCAGGAGGAATCCGATACGCATGGAAATTGCCTTCCTGCCAGGCCTGAGTCTACCTTCTGATATGGGGTGTCTGACGTCCGTCAAGTGAGTCATCTCTGATTCGTGAATCCCGCCGGACATTCGTTAACTGTAGAAATTGACGTAACAGACTGCTTATAAATTAAAGTGAACTGCTGTTGAGTCTCTGTTAGAAACAAAACATATTTTGGTATTTGTATTTACAAATCAAGCATTTTAACAAATGACTCACAACATAGTTACTATAATATTCTGTATGAAATCGACTAATCTGGAGGTAAAGATGATTGCGGGCATAAGTTACTGGGCAACGCTGACCACGTAAAAACAGCATAATTTCTTTGACGTCAACGCCATCATTTCGCGACAATTTTTCTCCATGACCTAATAATTCCCTTGAGGTCTCCACTCGTTAATACTGTTTGTAATGGTATTTTATGTACGCCCTGCATGAATGCTGTTGCCATCGATGTAAAACTATGCTCTACTTTGAAAAACAAATTGTTTTGAAACAGGGTTTTCTTTTTTCATTTTATTTTCAGTACAGTCCTTATGTTTATTCTTGTAAGTTTGGAATCATTAATTATAAATTCTGTTTTATTTCCGTCATTATGACGTTTTTTGTTCTCGTGTGTTACCCGCTGTGTAAGGTCGTTCTTGAGCATGTTTCATGACGCTGTTTCGCAGCGAGACATTGAATCTCCTGGCGTCCTCAAAGACACACACAGCTAGGTGCTGAACACAATGCTTTGGGTACGATCACACCCAGACTCGTTTCCCGTCACGCTGAGGGAGGTGCACTTGGCGCTTTCCCCTTCCAACTATCCCCTGCCCCACTTAGCGGATCGGTACTTCGATACTTTCTCTTGAATGTCACGTGTAAGCTAAGAATAAGAATAAGAAGAAGAAGCACCGCCATTCTGGCCTTAAAAGTGCCAGTGAGGCCCAATCGACCGCCGTGTCGTCTTTAGCCAACGGCTGGATGCGGTATGGAGAGGTTGGGGTCAATACAAAGCCCACCAAGCCGTTGTCGGGATAGCATATCTGGTTCCGCCACTTCTCATTCAAGTAGCTCGTCAGTCGCCATCACGAAGCAGAATGGACCCCGTTTCAGACCTCCCATGACGGAGAAACCCATGGCAATACTAGTAATCGAAATCGGGACCCCTGCTCAGCTACGAACTCGCACACCTGTGAACGACCAGACGGGTATAAAACAGCAGCCGCAGTAGTAGGGAGACACACTTCGAGTTCTGTCACACGTCAGCGCAGACTTGCTCCACGACCATTCTCAGTTACTCGCAATGAAGGCCGTAAGTACATGCTTCATTTGCCACTGGTGTTGCTACTCACAGGAATTATTCTTTCTCTTGACTCCATAGGTTCCCGCTATCACACTTTTAGTTGCAACTGGCTTACTGGAGAATAGAGGACAGAGTATCACTGTACTGCTATAACAAACAGTGACCATTCATTTCATCTCCATCAGCCTACATTTACATTACCTGTAGGCTCTGCAAATCACTGTGAAATAAGTGGCAGAGGATAAATTTTTTTCGTAGCGTGCTTCCTCGGATTGAGCGCGGAAAGAATGACTGATTGTACAGCTCTGTAGAAAGGCCATTTGTCTAATTGTGTATGTACAACTCTGAGAGACAGATGCTGAAGTCTATGAGGAGAATTAGTAGTTTCTGCGATCAAAAATGATTCTCGCAGTTTTTTAAGCAGTGTATGGCGACATGTGGGACGTATTTCTTCGATAGTTAGACTGTTACAGTTATCGAAGATTTTGTTACACACTCTTTTGCGTTCAAACAAGTGGTCATTCGCAAAGCTCTCCTTTTTTGTACGATGTCCGTTGTTTGTCGTATGTCGTATGTGCCCCGTAAATTTGGGCAGTAATCAAGTATTGGCTATCCAACAATTGTATACGTCTATTTTATAGTGAATTTGTAGTTTCCTGGTACCCTGTGCAAGAATTATAGCTTTCTGTGGATTTTAATTTCGACTGGGTCCGTGTGGTGCTATCATTTCGTATATATACACATTGTTACTCCGTAATATTGCCATGGCACGTCCGATTCTGGCTGAAAGTCACTAATACGGATACACCTGTAAGTTTCACTTATGTCCTTTAGCGATCATTAGAGGAAATCCATCTGTAATGCAGTGTGCATTCCTCCAAGCACGTCATTTGAATGTGAAAAATTCAAATTATCACATTTCAGCTGAACCAGCCTTTAGCTAACAGAACAAGACAACCAGATTCTGTGAACTATCTATTCATCTATCAGCCTGCCTAATGCATTTACGTTTTCCTAGTGACTGGCGCTGCTTAATTCTTGTAAGTGTTGACAAAGGAAGTTCATATCTGCTTTCTATGAAAATATATTCTGCTTATTAGTACATTTTGCCAAGCAGTTCTGAGATTCGACAAATTGCATCCGAAAAAGATTTCCTTTTAAATTATGCCTAGAATAATTAACCCCTCTCTGTTCAGTACCCTTTCACAGCGTGTTCGTTTCTCCATGAATCTGCTCTGAGATGCCAACAGACTAGCCACTTGTGTTACAAACAAAGTCCGATTAGGGAGGAAAAACTCAATTAAAATAAAGGATTTCAAAGCAGTTCCAAACAGTTGTTTAAAGAGTATAATAACGCCTGACGTAACCACAGCTGATACAGCTAGTCTTATAAGGCAGATGATATTTCCTTTTCACATTACCCTAAACTGAACGAGGAACTGCCTTAGCCAGTCGCTATTTAGGGCTTTCCCACTTTCGAACAAAAATTTCATAAAAACTTAAGCTTTGATTCGCATGCACTTCTAAAATAAGAACTGGTGCTATACGGGGCCAAACAGCTAAAACCTGCACTCCTTTGGTATCGTGACATCGGAACGAGATTTCTGGCTGTGACACTACGCAGAAGAACACGTAGTGTTGCTATAGGTTCATGTTTTCTTTTCCGGTCAGCGTTAATGGCTACTCACGGGGTTTTTCGTCAGCTCCCAAAAACCCAGTGGTGACTGTCGATTTTATTTTACTTACCAGCTACTGACCTACTTTGGTTATGACACAGAGCACATGTAACCTATGTAAGTAGAATTACTTGTGTATTTTGTATTTAGGTAGGTGGTCTCTAGCTGTAGTAACACAGAGCATGTGTGCCCAATAGTCTCGGCATTCACTTCCTTGCTTTATATATATGATTACTCTTTATTAGTTTTTATTTATCAGTTCAAATGGTTCAAATGGCTCTGAGCACTATGGGACTCAACTTCTGAGGTCATTAGTCCCCTAGAACGTAGAACTAGTTAAACCTAACTAACCAAAGGACATCACACACATCCATGCCCGAGGCAGGATTCGAACCTGCGACCGTAGCGGTCTCGCGGTTCCAGGCTGCAGCGCCTAGAACCGCACGGCCATATTTATCAGTTTATTAACCACCACGAACAGTGGTAAGAAGAACATAGACGAGATCGTGGTCTGGATAAATAGTTTGGAGAGGGGTGATCTGTAGTGAAATGTGTTCAACAAGAGATGTTGTAAGATCTTTGTGGTAGAACCGGGCAGCATATGAAGAGGTTTCTAAATACATATTTTGGGAGTCACTGGAAAGGGTACGGGGTACACATACGCGTCGCGCAGATGGAAATGAGAATGTCGAGACAGTGTAAATTTGGTTGTATCAGTATTTTGGTACAGATGTCATAGGGAGATAAGGCGAAAAACATTGTTGTTGTGATCTTCACGCTGAGTTATGCAGTTTTCGATATTATTCCGTCCTGTGTAAGCCTCTCTATTTCTTCATAGTTACTACATCCTACATTCATTTCAATGTGCTTACTGTTGCCTGTCCTTGGTCTCTGTCTCCAGTTTTTACCTCACACTACCTTATATTACGAAATGACAATTTCACGATGTTTCACAATGTGTCCTATCAATACATGATAACCATAAAATTTTTTTCTCTTGAGTTCGATTCGGTACTTCCTCATTAGTTATCAAATCTCATTAGTTATCCCAGCTTCAGCTTTCTTCTGTGGCACCAAATTCCTAAAAATTCAATTGCTTCCTTGTCTGAAGTATGTAATGCCTAAGCTTCTCACCCGTATTTTAAACCAACCCCTTCAGCACTTAAATTTATATGCGATGTTAGCAAATTTCTCATTTCTGGCCAATGGCAGTCAGCATTCTGTATTCTATTTACTTCTGGCAACATCATTCCTTTTTCTGCCCAAATAACAAAACGCATCTACTACGTTTTGTATCTCATTTACTAATCTAATTTCCTCACCACTACATGATTTAATACGAGTAAATTCCATTACCATAATTTTAGTTTTGTTGATGTTCTTCTTATCTTTTCAAGATACTACCAATTCTCTTCACCTGACCTTCCAATCCTTTGCCATCTCAGAGCGGAAAAATGTCATTATCATACCTGAAAGTTTTACTTTCTTTCTTCTGTACTGATCTCTGTACTGAACCCCCATGATAGAAAAACTTGTCAGAACACTGTTGCAGAATCAACGAAATTTAAAAGAACACAAAATCTCTAAGAAGAGCGATGTTTTACTAAAGCTGCAAACTTAGCGCAGACTTCAATGCCAGATGCTTTCAATAGCTTCCACAATGAATCTCTATCTCGAAATGTTACCGAAAATCTAAAAAGGCCTTGTCGCATCTAGAGTACACCATCGGTAAGACACAATTAATACTCGTACCTTCACTGAGCGATTCCAATGGTAATGGCAATATCAGCGATGACAGCGCCACTTAGTTGGTGTTGTTAAATAAAGTGTTCCGAAATTCTTTCACCAAAGAAGACGAAGTAAATAACTAGAATGCGAGCTGAGAATAACTATCTGCTTGGGTAACTTAGAAGTAGATGTCCTTGGTGTAGCATAGCAGCTTAAGGTACTCAATAAAGGCAAATCTTCCGGTCCAAATAGCATACCAGTGAAGTTCTTTTCAGAGTATGCTGACACAATATATTCACAAGAAGCAATCACAGCTTGCTTGACGAAAAACCTGTAAAAGAAAAAAAAACTTGGAAAGTTTCACAGGTCACACCAATACGGAAGAAAGAGAATAGGAGTGATTCGCTGTATTACAGACCCATACCACTAACGTCGATTTACAGTAGAATTTTGGAACTTATAGTGTCCAACATTACGAATTACCTCGAAGGTAATGGTCCATTGAATCACGTAGTCAGCAAGGATTCAGAAAATATAGTTTTTGTGAAACACAGCAAACTCTTTATACTCACTAGTTAACGAGTGCTATTGAAATGGGATCTCAAATCGGTTCTGTATTTCTAGTTTCCCAGAACAGTTTTGACTCCATTTTTCACAGAAGATTTCTAATCAAGTAGCATACCTATGTTATATTTTTAGTTTGCTGCTGGATATGAGATTTCCTCTCAGAAAGGTCACAGTGCGTAGTAGTCATCGTAAAATCATCACTGAGTAAAACAGGAGTGATATCTGGTGTTCCTGAGTGAAATGTTAAGGTCCCCTGCTGTTCCTAACCAACATAAACTACTTAGGAAATAATCTGAACTGCACTCTTAGATTGTTTGGAGATGATGATGCCACTTACCGTCTGGTAAAATCAACAGAAGTTCACAACCTGTAACAAAATGACACAATATTTTTATGGTGTGAAAATGGAAATTTGCTCTCGATAAGGATATGTGTGGGGTTATCTATTAGAGTACAAGAAAACTGTTAAATTTCGATTACTCGATAAATCACACATATTTAAAGGCTATCAATTGACTAAATTCCTAGAAGTTACAGTTACGAAGAACTTAAGTTTGAACGATCACATAGATAATGATGTGAAAAAGGCAAACCCAAGATTACTTTTTATTTGTAAAACACTTAGAAGATGCAACAGGTCAATTAAAGAGATTGCCTACACTGCGCTTGTTCGTCCTCTGCTGGAGTACTGTTGTGCTGTTTGGGTTCCTTACCAGTTAGGATTGAAGGAGAACATCGAAAAAGTTCAGAGAAGGGCAGACCGTTCTGAATTATCGCAAAATGGGGGAGACAGTGTTACGAACATGATAAGCCAGCTGGGACGGCAATTATTAAAACAAAGGCGCTCTTCATTGATCTTTCCACGAAATTTCAGCGAAACTATTTTATTGTTGCCAGCCTTCATAGGGAGATATGATCTTCATAACAAAATAAGAGAAATGAGAGCTCGTACAGAAACGTTTAAATGTTCACTTTTGCCGGCCGCTGTGGCGGAGCGGTTCTAGGCGCTTCACTCGGGAACCACGCTGCTGCTATGGTCGCAGGGTCGAATCCTGCCAGGGGCATGGATGTGTGTGCTGCTCTTAGGTAAGTTAGGTTTACGTAGTTCTGAGTCTAAGGGAGTGATGACTCAGATGTTAAGTCCAATACTGCTAAGAGCCATTTGTTTTTGTTCACTTTCCCTATGCGCCGTTAGAGAGTGGAACGGTAGAGAAGTTCTCTGAAGGTGCTTCGATTAACCCTCTGCCGGGCACTCAAGTATGAATTGCAAAGCAGTCATGTAAATGTAGATGTACTTCAATCCTCTTTGCAAGTTTTCTTTACTGCTGGGATATTCTACAAACTGGATCACATGGAAGACAGGCTTCAACACTGTTCCATTCCTTTCTCAGTTACTGTTTCTCTTTTATTTCCTTTGAAAAAGATAACATCAATCTGGTTTCTGTACAGGCTGGGGTTAACCTTAGACTCATTGTAAGGCAGATTAAAACTGTGTGCCGGACCGAGACTCGAAGTCGGGACCTTTGCCTTTCACGGGCAAGTGCTCTACCATCTGAGCTACCGAAGCACGACTCACGCCCCGTCCTCAGAGCTTTACTTCCGCCAGTATCTTGTCTCCTACCTTCCAAACTTTACAGAACTCTCCTACTAACCTGTGAAGTTTGGAAGGTAGGAGACGAGATACTGGCGGAAGTAAAGCTCTGAGGACGGGGCGTGAGTCGTGCTTGGGTAGCTCAGATAGTAGAGCACTTGCCCGTGAAAGGCAAAGGTCCCGAATTCGAGTCTCGGTCCGGCACATAGTTTTAATCTGCCAGGAAGTTTCATATCAGCGCACACTCCGCTGCAGAGTGAAAATCTCATTCTTAGACTCACTGTCTTTTATCGCTGCTGCCTTCAGAATTCCAAAGAATGTATTCGATTCACCATTGCCAAATAGTTTCTGTAAATCTACGTATGCTATATATTGCTCTTCCTTTGTCCTACCTTCTGAGATAGATTAACACCATTTTTATTATTTGTAAGAAAGAAGAAAAAGTTTACAATTTGGAAAGGAGTTCCCTGTTTTGATGTACTAATAGTTGAGTGAGGTAGAACGCATAATCTTCAAGAAATCAGAAGAAAGTGTAGAATACTGGTGTCCAGCGATTTGTCTTAACATTGTTAATGATGGATCAGAGTAGCTTTTCATAGATACAGAGATTAATGGAAGCGTGCAATACCCAACTGCACCTGGTAAGTTTAATTTATCATGATGTTGCTCTGTGAGCTGGTATTAAAAGTTACTCTAAATAATAACAATTAATTTAGTACTATCAGCATTGCAGTCCAGTCAGCAATCGTGATAATCTAATATATGAGAAACTATAAGCCTCGATTGCAGTAATGAAACCAACATTTACCTAGGTTTAAGGCCAAATAATTGAGCCTACTTCAGAAGATATACCTGAATAGGTTCAGGTATATCTTCTAAAGAAGGCTCAATTATCTGCGCTGAAACCTAGGTAGAGGTTGGTTCCATTACCGCAATCGAAGCTGATAGTTTCTAGTATATTATATAATTTAGTGATCTTTAATCTCTGAATTTAATTCTTTGCTCTTGAACAGTTCCTTAGGCAGGTACTTATGAAGCCTCCAATAGGCTGGTGGGTAAATGTAGCATTATTTTCCGCACAGGGTTTTGTCATGGTGATCCTGGGCGTGTTGGCCGCCACCATTGCCGGTCCGGTGCGTGGTACTAACGTACTAGTGGTGCAGGAAAGACTTGGGCTGTGCACCAAGCACGACCCCGAGGTGGACAGGGTCTACATTCTCACGCAACCTCAGTTCCCGGCCGACACAGAGCTCTTCTCATACCCGAACAGCGGCCACGACATCGCCATCGCCTCTTACTAAGCCCCAGGACTTATGATCTCGGCATTTAGTCCCTTATCCGTCAACAAAACAACTAACAAGCCAGCCTTACTAACCCACAGTTTGGACGTGCTGCTTTCACGGAAGTTTGCCACTTCTATCATGATGAGGCCTGTAGTCTCATGTTTGATACACTGTGTGTCATTTTCGTAAATAATACTTCTACCGTGCCATCGCAGAGAATGTTTTTTCAATGTATATCTCATTTCTCACATTTCCTTCCCAGTTATTGAAACACGATCATATCCCTATTATTAACTGGTTTCCCTGTCAGTATTTGAGTGACTATGACAATAATAGCAAAAAGAAAAGAGAGTCTTTATGTTTTGGATCCATTATTTAAGTACTCACGTTCTTATTGCAGGACAACTTGGACGAAACTTCATATTGGTGTAATGGGCGACAGCACGAAATGTGGTAAAATAGAAGATGATGCCTGTAACAAAGAGAATGAATCTCATAGAATGCAAGAAAGTGAACTGCTGTTATGGTTGTCGTACAAAATGCTGGCAGTCTGTTACTGTTATACCTGTAATAGTCTTTTTCACGAGTTCCTCGTAGGGATCGTCAAAGGAAATTTGGCGAAAACCTGTAAAATAAGATATTAGCCTCTAGCTTTTGCCAGTCCTAGTTTGTGTTCCATTTCTAATAATCTCATCATTGATGGGAAGTTGAACACTTATCATCAGTCGTTATTCCAACTTTAACATTTTACAAGTAGAATGAGATTTTGAAACTGAAGCGGAGTGTGCCCTGATATGAAACTTCCTGGCGGATTAAAACTGTGTGCCAGACCGAAACTCGAACTCGGGACCCGAAAGGTAGAAGACGAGGTACTGGCAGATGTAATGCTGTGAGAACGGGGCGTGAGTCGTCCTTGGGTGGCTCAGATGGTAGAGCACTTGCCCGCGAAAGGCAAAGGTCCCGAGTTTATCTCACTACTGCCGATGCTGTGTCGCATAACATTAATACTGCTGTAGCTTCAAACTGTCCCATTTTTATAACAGTTTCTGGAATTCTTTCGGTTTGGCTGTTTGATATTTTTAAAGACATCGAACATCTATATTAGCCAATCTCCTGATGGACAAAGTCACCCCCAAGATATACGCGTCGGTTATCAGAGTCTCAACAAGGTAACCTACTGTTTACTTCTTTCAAACTACCACAAAGCAGTCCCATCTAAACGTTATGATAGTGGTTTAGGTTGTAAATTAGGTAACACACTTGTACGGAACACTTGATTTACCCGTTCCTTGGTTCCAAAT
The DNA here is from genome assembly GCF_023864345.2 of Schistocerca serialis cubense. Lineage (NCBI taxonomy): Eukaryota > Metazoa > Arthropoda > Insecta > Orthoptera > Acrididae > Schistocerca > Schistocerca serialis. The sequence goes on from NC_064646.1 coordinate 18,000,303, forward strand.
CACTTTAACACAGTTTCTAACAGCACTCGCACTACACTTGCATACACCCGTCATTCACGATACAAAATCTGCCATTCTTGTTTTTCTGTACGGTCGCCTTTTCAGTATTAAACGTTTGGCAACCGGCAATTTGATGTCGAACCCAACTTCCGCTATCGCGCCCTCTGTCGCGTCCTGGTCACGTGATGGCTCCGGATGTGGTTGGAGGGCGAGTAACTCACTGCCTCCGGCCAGCCGATCTCTAGGTTCCAACCCGCACCTTACAGAACTATGGGGCGTCCGCCTCGCAGATGTCCCTGCGCCATATCAAAGAGGTGCGCTGTGCTGTAACAAAAAAGTGTTAGGGGCAGATTCGCTCCGTCGAATGCCAGATCGACATCTGTACCCTTACACAACTCCTGTTCATTTCTGAGATTCTATACCAACAATGGCAACTACTCCTACTGCTATAATTACTACTTACGACGCCATCCAAAACAAACACACACACATACACATACACGCACACATGAAGTAGACCTATGCGTAACTGGAACAATCAAAAGGAAAAAGTTTGATAAGAAATTTTTTGATTGCAAACATGTTCTAAAATGCTTAGGTGTCGTCCTCTACAACTACATCTACGTGACTACTTTGTTATTCACAATAAAGTGCCTGGCAAAGGGTCCAATGAACCACCTTCAAGCTAACTCTCTATCCTCCCACTCTTGAAAGTCACGCGGGAAAAGAGAGGGCTTAAATTTTTCTGTGCGAGCCCTGATTTCTGTTATTTTACCGAGATGATCATTTATCTCTACGGTGCCAACAGAATTTTTTCGCAATCGGAGGAGAAAACTAGTGAGTGAAATTTTATGGGAATATCCCGTCACAACGAAAAACGCCTTTGTTTTTTTGATTGCCACTCCAATTCATGTATCATGTCTGTGGCACTATATCCCCTATTTCGGGATAATGCAAAACGAACTGCCCTTCTCTGAACTTTTCCGATGTCAACCGTCAGTCCCATCTCAGTGAATCCCAAACCGCACAGCAATACTCCACGATAGGGCGGGCAAGCGTGGTGTAAACAGTCTCTTTAGTAGACCTGTTGTACCTTCTAAGAGTTCTGCCAATGAATCGCAGTCTTTAGTTTTCTTTACCCACAACATTATCTATGTGATCGTTCCAATTTAGGTTATTTTTAAATGCAATCACTAAGTATTCAGTTGAATTTCCAGCCTTCAGATTTGTGTGACTTATCGTGTAATCGAATTTAGCGGATTTCTGTTAGTACTCATGTGAATAAGTTCACACTTTTCTTTATACAGGTTTAATTGCCACTTTTCGCACCACGCAGATAACTTATGTAAATCATTCTGCAATTCTTTTTGGTCATCTGATGACTTTACAAGACGGTAGCCAGCCGCTGTGGTCGAGCGGTTCTAGCGCTTCAGTCTGGAACCGCGCTGCTGCTACGGTGGCAGGTTCGAATCCTGCCTCGGGCATGGATGTGTTTGGTGTCCTTAGGTAAGTTAGGTTTAATTAGTTTAAGTCTAGGGGACTGATGACCTCAGATGTTAAGTCCCATAGAGCTTAGAGTCATTTGAACCATTTGAACAAGACGGTAAATGACAGCATCACTTACAAACAATCTAAGAGAGCTACTCAGATTGTCTCCTATGTCGTTAATATAGATCAGGAACAACAGAGCGCCTATAACACTTCCTTGGGAACGCTGGATTATGAAAACAAATACTCCACACCGAAATTTTCACGACAACTAATCCATAAAAAACGCACATGTTCTAATGAAGCATGGTGATGAATTGTAATGATTCGAAACCGGCAATAGTGCCTTTTGAATAAAGGAACTTAAACAAATTTGGGGCTGGTTGCTGTTCCAACACCATCAACATTTGTATCAAAGGAAAGCATAAACCCTGAGTGGCGATTTGTCCATTGCGAAATTCCATGAAACTTATGTAAGGAAGAGCTTCAGTAGTTTCATTTAACTTCCCACAATTACGTCTTATACTATATACAAATATTATTGTGAATTACTTACTCATCCCTCATTTCTTTTCATAGAAGGCAGTGTTCAGACGTAATCTTTATTTCCGTTTCACCTGATTTTTATAAATAATTCCAAACTAACACAATGACTCATTCAACCAGTCTACAGGCGAAGTACGCCATAATAGCCCTCATCGGATTTAGAACGTAGTCTGAAGCGACTACCGTCGCCGTCTTTCAGTTTGTGCTATCTTTTCGTGTGATAGCCCCTGCAGTGACGCCTCCCGCCAGCCATCTGCGGCGACAGCTCTCTGTACCGCACACGCCTTCAGCCAGCGCATGCGCATAACGAGCGCCGCCACAACGCTGTTCGCCTTTGTTGTTGCTCTCTTCCCCTTTTTTGAAATTCCAATTCATTCCATTTCTTTCTGTGCCCGGCTTAGCAGCCGGTAACACAGTCTCGCATCCACCGGCTAATTTAAAAGGAAAAATGTGTGTGAGTCCAGTCCGCCAACGGCGCTGTTCGCGTCTTGCCGACTACTCCGTGTGGGAACCCTGCAGGACAATGGAGATTCCTGCGCGACGAGTTTTCGTCCCGTCATGCTTTTCGCTTTTTCTCCGCCCGCGCGGATTTCGTCCACTTTGAACCACGAGTTACCGCAGAAAATGTCCGCGGACAACAGGAGGCAAGCGAAATTCCTTCGCAAATCAGAACAAAATCGCCGATACCGGACACCACTCATTATTGCGTCCGCTCTGCAGGGGAGAAAGGCGGAACCGAGCGCGTTTTAACAAGAAGCTGTCATTCCTAGAGACGAATAGCATATGTAGCTGTGTCTTGAATATGTACATAGTTTAAGGCACCTCCATTTTTCTCTCAGAATTGCCCATCGTCTGCTTTACTGCGCAACGAAAATTTCTGTAGTCTCCCCTGTGGGAATTGCTGACACCTGCGTGTAGTGCACAGGAATAAACATTTGCAACCGACTTAGAATCCCAGCTGATTAAAGCTTATTGGCACTATTTCATCGTAAAATGTATTCTACTTTAAAAGGTAAAGTTCGTACATCAAAATTAATTACGAACTCCCATTTCCCTATGTAAGGTATAACTGCCAGACTGGTGTGAATACCACTGTGCTTTACTACTCATAAACTCATTGAAGGTGATATGTCTTAGCATTTTTCTGACATTTCAGCTGACTTACCGAGTCAGTAACAGGAGTCATTATATTGCAACGTGGTTATCGAACTGTGGTAGAGATATGCCATGTCGGCAAATCATCTATACTGATAATAATTTCGTCATCGATCTCTAAATATCTAAGGCCTACATTAATCTGCCCTGAAGCATATTAAAGTTGTTATCAAAAAATCTAAAAGTACTTGACCGATTTACTTTACATTTTTAAACAATACTCTAATGAACATCATACGGACATAGGCAATATATATATATATATATATATATATATATATATATATATATATATATAGATGGGAAATATTGCTGCCAACAATCTCAAAAAGTCCTTCGTCGATTTACTTCGTATTTTTACACGATAGTGCAAAGATCATTCGGATCGACATAGGCTATATATTTTTCAATATATATAATGTATAAACACGTATGTAACATGTAAAGGGGAAACGTTGTTACAAAAAATCTCGAAAAGTTCTCGACCTCGTTACTTCAAATTTTTACATGACACACTAAGAAACTTTCAAATTATTATAAGCTCTATCCTTTTTTTTTAACGCCCATTTAGAGGTTTTATCTGATTACCGACTTTACGAAAGGAAATGACGTCCTGTCCTGTGAAAATGAGCTGTTTCTATTTAGATTTCGATACAGCACAAATCATTAGACAAATAGTTTCTCCCATATATATTGCTTGTCCTGGCCTTATTTCAATGGTGGTACACTTCCAATTTTGTTTATTTAGAGATACTGAGGCTTAAACATGACTAAGTGATAACAATAGAAAGAGACGGTAATCCCTTGCAACAGACGGTTCGAGCACAGTATTTCAGATATCTCAGTCAGAGAATTGTCAGCACTGAATTATACTTAAGCCTCAGCATCTTGACATGAACAAAATTGAAGGTGTACCACTATTGAAATAAGGCCTTCATATTTTCGGACAAGATTTGTAGACAGAACATTGTGCTGTTTTGTTTTCTGCCTAACATTCGGTTTTACAGATAGAAAGAATACTGTATTTATGACTTATTGGATAACGATAAGAATGTTACTACGGAATCTGAAGGGTCAGAAACTTTGCAGTCTTACTCATTCTCATGTTAAAACCTGAAATAGTGTCATTAAAGCTACGATTCTCTCACATTCAGCAATTGGACACTTGTATCTCCTACCATATATACCAATGACCCCAACCAGTTTATACATTCATTTTAAAATAAATCAATTCATAATGGAAGTTTCGTTTGCAATAAAAATAAACAAGGCTCAAGATCAGAAGAGTGGCAATAGAACGTAGAGGATGGGAGGGGTAGAAGTGGAGGTAGATGGGGGCGGGAGGAGGGTAGAAAGAGGATAACATAGAGAGGATGGTGGGGGAGAAGGGCACAGAAAAAGAGGGAAAGCAGTGTAGAATTTGTATCCAATTCCTCTGTATGTTTAACATCTGTGAAACATTGCTGGGTTCGGTAGTTACATATTAAGAGTGCAATCGATAACTGTAAGGGATATCGACACGGACCGTTTGATACAGGACGCTTGTAGTCTGTCAAGCGGCGAATGCCTCAAATTATGCTAAATAACATGCATAAGCCTCAACGCATGAGTTCTGTGTGAGATGTTGAATATCCACTCGCCCTCTTCTTTCACCGACTTTCGCTAACATTACCAAGTTAAGGTTTCTTCTGAGGGTAATGAAAGACACAAGACGTTTGAACAAGTTATGCAAAAACCAATTACGTTCCCAGTACAGTTTGAATTCAACACTGAGACGCACAGTAGTCTCATAGCGAGAGAACAAGAGAAGCAAAACGACTTAATTGTTGATACTACACTGCTAAAATTCACAGAAGTGTGAGGTGAAACGCATACTGTTGTCAGTTATGCATTTTGTGAGTGCACGAGAAACCCAGTGGCGTACGAGGGTGAGAGAATATTGTAGCTTAGATGGCTTTTGTAGGCCAATTTAAGGCTATTTTGCGGTGTTACATCAAACTGTTCGTCTGGACTTCCACAACTACACTGTGGTACCCCGTAAATACTAATCGTTTACATCCTGTACAGTAGTGTGAAAAGCAAAAACCAAATATATCTAATATCATTATCGTTAATCAATAGCTACAGCAAAAATCAGCATTACATATGGCACAACGTTTTTTCTGCAGATTGCAATGTTTTTTGTTCATTATCTGTTAGTATTTCCAGTAATGGCCAAGGTTTTAACTGTTTCGGCCGGCCGCTGTGGCGAGAGGTTCTAGGCGCTTGAGTCTGGAACCACGCCACCACTACGGTTGCAGGTTCGAATCCTGCCTCGGGCATGGATGTGTGTGATGTCCTTAGTTTAGTTAGGTTTAAATAGTTCTAAATTCTAGGGAACTGATGACCTTAGATGTTAAGTCCCATAGTGCTCAGAGCCATTTTTTAACTGTTTCTCCCTGTTCTCTGCACATTAAATATAATAAGGATTTCTCTAAGTTTCTTTTCTGCATTTCGAAGCAATGCAAACGCAAAAAACAAAAAAATACGCTACTAACATCTCAATTCAGACCGCGTGAGAGTAAAAGACACTTGAAAGTGTTTACTACCCACAATCATCATCCAAGGTAACAAACGAAAAGTGTTCAATTTTTCGAGAACTGACAAAAAACAGACATATGAAAACTCACAATTGTTAGTACGTTGTACCCCTTTAGTATTCATATTTTCGTGGATGAAATATAATCTTACAAGCCGTAAACTAGAAACGTTCAAAAATGGTTCAAATGGCTCTGAGCACTATGGGACTTTACTTCTGAGGTCATCAGTCCCCTAGAACTTAGAACTACTTAAACCTAACTAACCAAAGGACATCACACACACCCATGCCCGAGGCAGGATTCGAACCTGCGACCGTAGCGGTCGCGCGGTTCCAGACTGTAGCGCCTAGAACCGCTCGGCCACCACGGCCGGCCGTGTGATGTCCTTAGGTTAGTTAGGTTTACGTAATGCTAAGTTCTACGGGACTGATGTCCTCAGTGCTCAGAGCCATTTGAACCATTTTTTAAGTACGTACGCGCACAGCTACAAGTTAACAAGTCTAGAAACGCATTTCGTGTGCTGAGCTGAGAGAGCGAGTTCAGGCCTACCTTCATGACGTACGCGCCGCGGCCTGTCTTTCTCGTAGGTCTCGCTCATGGCACACACTTACTGCCGTGCGACGATCAATGTAACGTTTCAGGCCGAACATCCACGACCAAGAGCCTTTGACGCTGAACAGTTCATACGAAAGGATCTGCTTTTCTACCCCCGGGACGTGATAGGAAAATATTTTGCCGTTATTATACGTTTTGTACACATCAAGATGTCGGCAGAGGCACTATGCGCTGAAGTTGTCCAGCGAAACCCCGCCGGACCAAATTTAAACACACTGATGGACACGTAGGTGTAGTAACGGTGGACCTTGCGGGATTCGGTCTCCGAACTTTAGAGGTGACTGCGCTCCCGTTCGAGATACCTCAAGAAGTGGTCATTGCAGCTTTCCAGCTATATGGAAACGTCTTGGGTCACCTCGCGGAGAAGTGGCAAACATTTACGATCTAACAAGTGTTAAATGGCGTCCGGCAAATCAAAAATGAGCTGGCGAAACACGTCCCGTCGTAACTGATAGTTGGCGGTGGCCATGGTCATGCTCCAGATGTGGCCAGGAAGGACATGTCCTCTCCGAATGTCTACACCGACAGACACCGCTAGGTGAAGTGACCCCGGCACCGACGTTCACGTCCCTACCTGTCACCCACGCGACTGCAGCACAGAACCCTATCCACGCCAATTTAGGATACGCCTGAAGCCTCGTCAACGCCACCCATCGCACCACAACGCGCCGATGAGACCAGCATGGCATCACCCACGGTGCTCGCACCAGAAACATCCAATTTCAGAACCGTGGCGGACGACCCTGCTCGAACCGTGGACGTCGAACTAACCAGACGGGTATAGCGTCGGATGATGGGCGACCACATTCTGATTCGGAACATATTAGGAAATAGCGGTCGCCCAGAAAGTGCAATAAACGCTGAAGAACACCTTCTGACGACGCTCTCCTTCAGATTGCCTAGCGTGATCGAGACCGGATGTCTGATGGTGAGCTTCCATATTGCGTTTGTCACGTGATACGACCACTCCTGACGCCTCTCCTGTGGCGAATCCTCTCTCAATCCAGAAGACGAGCTCAATGTTGCCAGTACATGAGGACGACAGGTCTCCCACAGCTATTGTCTCAGCGCCTCCCTACCCCGCAGCGACGGTAAACGCCTGTCACATGTCTTCGGCGTCAGCGTCCTGGGCCGATGATGATGAAGAGGGAGCGGATCCGACCATCAGCGTGTCCGAGCGAGAGCAGTGCACACTATCAGAGCCTCTCACAAACTGGCCATGTTCCGAGACACCATTTACTCTGACGATGTTGATATTGCATTCCTATAGGAGGTGTTCGTCGCTGACTTCCAAGTGCCCACCAGGTGTACCGCCTATGTTTCTCATGCCTCCGACGCTGGTAGTGGCGTCGCCATGCTCCTACCCGATGGGATCCCTGCAGAGGATGTCGCATACCTGTCCACTACACAGGGTATGTCCCTCACTCTATTTGGCGTGCGTATGAATTACATCTACGCACTGTCCGGCTCTAGCAGCGGTCATGACCGACATACATTCTTCGCGCGAGGAGGTCACATCGCTCCCCACAAGCCCACGAGACGATATGGTGCTCGGTGGAGATTTCAACTCGACACAAGGGCGTACTGACCAACTCCCAGGGCAGTCAGCCTTTTGCAGCTCTCTCGGTGGTCATCGATCGCCTGCCACACGTTGACACCTGGACAAAGCTCCACAGAACCCAACCGAGTTACACATTTTACACTGCTCACTCAAGCCCCACAGACCGCACCTATCTCGCCAGCCCACTTCCTGATGGCACCCGCCATGCAGAAGTCTGATGCATGGCCTTTTCAGGCCATGGCCGGCCGGAGTGGACGAGTGGTTCTAGGCGCTACAGTCTGGAACCGCGCGACCGCTACGTCCGCAGGTTCGAATCCTGCCTCGGGCATGGATGTGTGTGATGTCCATAGGTTAGTTAGGTTTAAGTAGTTCTAAGTTCTAGGGGACTGATGACCTCAGAAGTTAAGTCCCATAGTGCTCAGAGCCATTTGAACCATTTCAGACCGTTAGGCATACATCTGCGGCGTCCCTCTCACCCGACAGCGTGTGTGGCTTACTCGTGTTCTGTGGAAATTCAGCGTCGCCCACCTGACCTCCCCAGACCGTCATCGTATAGTCGAGGTGACGCCTATGACTCTACCTTATCTTGGTGGCTCTCCTGTGCGAAGGCAACCCTCTCTAAAACATCGATGCACTACGATAAGGAAGCCAAGGCCTATCGCACTAAAATCTTACACTTTTATTATCCAATTATTCGGGGCTGTGCGACGATGCCATTTTCTCCAGACAGACACACGGTGCTACACCGAACAGAGGGGCAGATCTACATGATCATGTCCCGTCACTTGGAAAGCACTGTAGTCTGATCTCGGACCTCTAATCTCATACCTCAAGAACATACGTTGATGCACTGTCTCTCCAGGAAAGACAATAACGACGCAAGGCTCTGACCCACGTCCTCTGATGCGGAAGACAACAGGCATGAGACCCAATAAACCATCGACCACCCTCTCCACTCTCCATAAATGCATTGTATGCAGCTGTACCGCATTCCGTGGAACTGATCACAGATATCGCACGATTTACTACGAGCACTCGCACTGTGGAAATGGAGCATCAACTCCAAGAAGACATGACCACAGATGAAGTATTTGATGCTATGAAGGCGGGATCTGATAACAGATCCCCAGGGCCCGATGGTATCCCCATAGAATTTTACAAAAGTTTTAACTATTTTTTGGCTTCCATATGTACGACCATCGCACAAGAACTAATGTTCCCAATGACAGTAGTCCCCAACAAATTTTCCGAGGGCATCATTACACCCTTTCACGAACCATACGGGTGATCGAGCGTCTATAATTATTGACCAATCACATTGCTAAACAGCGATGTGAAAATATTTACATGACTGCTGGCATCACAATTCAAGAAGACCACACATTATATCACCAGACTTTCATAGGAGGCGACAATAATATCCGTATCGCCCTTTGCCGTTACCGAGACATGATAGCATTTCCTCGTCACCAACGTCTCCCTGGTGCCTTGGCATCGCTGGACTTTATCGAGGCCCTTGACCGTGTAGACAACTCCAATTTGCAGGCAGTTCTTCAACATATGAGTTTCCCTGGCGGTTTTGTCACGGTAATTTTGCACCTTTTAAGTGGCACGACCTCCAGAATCATTTAAAACGGCCACCTCATGCAGCCCCTGGTCATAGCACTATCTGCCTGGCAAGGCTGCCCTCTTTCCAAGATTTTGTGTGATTTCACTTAGGAACCCCAGCTCCAGGGAGTGCGCCAGTGTGTGGAACCCGTAACGTTGCATGGGCAAGGTTTCTGTTGCACGGCCTATACATACCACGTCGTTCTTTATCTGCGCAGTGAGGATGAAGTTCAAGAAGCCTTGACGTGAGTGCCGACTTACGGCAAAGCACCAGGCAGCTCCCTCAGCGTGTCCAAATCCCAGGTCTTGCTCGTTGGTGAGAGCTTACCAGAGAAAAGCGTCGCCCCATTAGCATCGCCGCCATGGTTCGATGTCTTGACATTGAATTTCCAACTGACCTCTTTCGCTCGGCGGCTGTTACTGGTAGGCATTTGCTACAGGCCATCAGAACTAGCCTTGCAGATCACCAGGTACGAGCCCTCGACATTATCCAACGCGCCCAGTATGTGAACACCTATCATGCCTCCAGTATACCGCATGTGGCTCGGGTACTACTGGTCCCAACTCGCCTGGCCTGACGTCGATTGGAATTGGGCTCCTCCGTCAGCTGAGGGATGTAATTCAAAGTGCGTTATGACTCCGTTGCACTCTTATGGGATCGTCGTTGGATGGGACTAACACATGTGCCGACCGCATTCACGGCGATGTACATCAGCTCTCAACTCCAACTCTGGCATCGTTGGCCGCAGAGCATCACTGGACTCCTATTCCAAGACTTTTCGTGGATCTCTTTGTCCGCCCCAGCTTTGATATCGGCCATCCCATCCCCCCTACGTTCTGCGATTTTTCTTAGACTTCAGTTATGTCTACCGGTCTTCACCACTTACGCGTTCGTTTCAGACGCAAACAGTTTACCAAGTGTTGCAATAGAGCCGCCCGCCAAACTCCATCGAAATTAAGTAATCACAGTATGTGTGGCAGCATATATGGATAGCGGTCCACGCCCGCTTTCTCGAATTCGACGTCCCATCAGCGTATGATACCACAATGAATGGCAAACCTGTCATCTGACGTCGACCGCATCGCATACATCTAGCCCACTCGCCCCTCTACACCCGTCTTGGAGGGGATGACACCGACGACGACCAGTTACACTATAGTCCAGCTTCCGATGACTGGATTTTGGCGTCTCCTAAGCTCCAAACACCCGCTCAGATCGACATCCACACACTTTTACCCCCGGAAGGTACTTTTACCTATCGTAAAATCTCACTCTGTGAACTGGATCTGTGGCCACACAATCCGCTACCTTTTTAATTCTGGTCGTAAGTCAGTGATAGGATATTGTAATTACCTCAACGAACGACACTGCTTCCTAATACGGTACGCACTCTATCAGCAATACTTCTCCAATTTCTTACAGAGCACCTCTAATGATCTGCCTCGCAGCTGTGGCGTCCAAGCAATGAGAAGCTGAAAACTGATCTGAACTGACGCTGACCCTGCCCGAACTGAACAAAACCATTAATGGAATCTACTCCCTCTCAACGAGAAGACACGTTGGACGTGCTGGGAGCGCAAGACCCACTACTTAAATCACTAATACAATAAAGACACAACGTGTAAGGTAATTGAAAAAGTTTCATGATGATCTCTCCATTGGCAAAAGATTCCGGAGCAGTCCCCCATTCGGATCTCAGGAAGGGGATTGCCAATGGCGAGCTGACCATGGGAAAAATATTGAATAAGAATTGATAACATTCTACGAGTCGGGACGTGGAATGTCAGAATATTTAACGAGGTACGGAAGCTAGAATATCCGAAAAGCAAAATGCAAAGGCTGAATCCACATATAGGAGGGATCAGTGAAGTGAATGGAAAGAAGGCAAGGATTTCTGATCCGATGAGTATTGGATAATTTCAACAGCAGTAGAAAATGACATAACGGGAGTGGGATTCGTTGTGAACAGAAAGGTAGAGCAGAGAGTGTGTTACTGTGAATAGCTCAGTGATGGGGTTCTTCTTATCAGAATCGACTGCAAACCAACGACAACTATAGTTCAGGTATACATGCCGATGTCGCAAGCTGAAGACGAAGAAACAGACGAAGTCTATGAGGGTTTTGATTGAGTAATTCAGTATGTAAAGAGAGATGAAAATCTAATAGTCACGGGGGACTGGAATACAGTTGTAGGGGCAGGTGCAGAAGAAAAGGTTACAGGAGAATACGGGCTTGGGGCAAGGAATGAGGAAGAAAAAAGACTAACTGAGTTCAGTAATAAATTTCAGCTAGTAATAGCTAATACTCTGTCCAAGAATCACAAGACGAGGAGGTATACTTGGGAAGCACCGGGTGATATGGGAAGATTTCAGTCAGACTACATCATGGTGAGGCAGAGATTCCGAAATCGGATACTGGACTGTAAGGTGTGGCTAGGAGCAGATACAGACTCAGATCACAATTTACTAGTGATGAAGAGTAGGCTCCAATGTGAGAGATTAGTGAGGAATAGTCAACACCCAAAGATGTTGGATATGGAAGTACTAAGTGATGGCGAGATACACTTGAAGTTCTATAAAGCTGTAGATACAGTAACAAGGAATAGGTCACAGCTGAAGAGGAATGGAAATCTCTAAAAACGGCAAACACAGAGCTTAGAAAGAAAAACATAAGAACAAAGAAGCTCGCTGCAAAGAAACCATGGGTAATAGAAGAAATACTTCAGTTGATCGATGAAAGAAGGAAGTACAAATCATGTTCGGCGAAATTCAGGAATACGAGTAGGTGAGGAATGAAATAACTAAGAAGTGCAGGGGAGATAGCACGAAATGCTCGCATGAAAAATGTGAAGAAATCGAAAAAGAAATCGTTGTCGGAAGGACAAATTCAGCATATAGGTAAGTCAAAACAACCTTCGGTGAAATTAAGAGCCAGGGTATTAACGTTAAGAGAGCAACGCGAATTCCAATGTTAAATCCACAGTAGAGAGCGGATGGGTTTTAAGCGTACATTGAAGGCGAAAGATTTGTTAATATGATAGAAGAGGTAATAGGAGACGATATGGAAGAGCTAGGGGATCCAGTATTAGAATTTAAGAGAGCTTTGGAGGAGTTAAGGTCAAATAAGGCAGAAGGGCTAGATGATATTCCATAAGAATTCCCAAAATCATTCAAGGCAGTGGCAACAAAACGACTGTTCACGCCGGTGTGTAGAATGTATCAGTCTGGAGACATACCATCTGACCTTCGGAAAAAGATCATGCACAAAATTCCGAAGACTGCAGAAGGTGCCAAGTGCGAGAATTACCGCAGAATAGGCTTAACGGCTCATGCATCCAAGTTGCTTACAAGAATAATACATAGGAGAATGGAAAAGGAAATTGACAGTGTGCTAGATGCCGATCAGTTTGGCTTTGGAAAAGATAAAGGCGCGAGAGAAGCAATTCTGACGTTGAGATTGATAATGGAAGCAAGACAAAAGAAAAATCAAGACACGTTCATACAATTTGTCTACCTAGAAAAGCGTCCGATAATGTAAAATGGTGTAAGATATTCGAAATCTTAAAAAAAAGTTGGGATTCGCTATATGGAGAGACAGGTAATAAGAGTGCACGACCAAGAACGAAGTGCTTAAAGAGGATGTAAGACAGGGATGGTGTCTTTCGCCCCCAGCGTTCAATCTGTACATCGAAGAAGCAATAACGGAAATAAAAGAAAGGTTCAGGAGTGGAATTAAAACAAGAGGAAAGAATATCAATGATATATTTGCTGATGACATTGCTATTCTAAGTGAAAGTGAAGAAGAATTACATGATCTGCTGAATGGAATGAACAGTCCAATGAGTACAGAGTATGCACTGAGAGTAAATCGAAGAAAGACGAAGGTAATGAAAAGTAGTGGAAACGAGAACAGCGAGAAACTACACATCAGGGTTGACGGTCACGAAAAAGATGAAGTTAAGGAATTCTGCTCCCTATGCAGTAGAAAAAACCAATGACGGACGGAGCAAGGACGACATCAAAAGCAGACTAGCACTGGGAAAAAAGGCATTCCTGCCCATGAGAAGTCTACTAGTATCAAACATGGACCTTTATTTGACGAATACATTTCTGAGATGTACTTTTGGAGCACAGCATTGTATGGATGTGAAACATGGACTGTTGAAAACCCAGAATCGAAGCATTTGGGATGTGGTGCTGCAGAAAAATGTTGTAAGACATCATGGAATGACTTCCATGGTGCGACGGAGCTATAGATGGCAAAAACTATAGAGGAAGACAGAAACTGGAGTATATCCAGCAAGTAACTGAGGACGAAGACAGCAGGTGCTATTCTGAGATTAAGAGCTTGTAAAAGATGTGAAATTCGTGGTGTGCCACATCAGACCAGTCGGAAGACTGATGACCAAAAATATTGCTTATTATGAATCTCGCTCTGACATCTGTTTCCTTTATTTGGTCATTCTACTTTAGATCGCTTCTGACTATTACTCCTAGGTACTTCAAGGTAATTACTGTTTACAGTGATTTATTTCCAATTTTGTAATCAAACATTAGGCGACTTATTCATCTACGTATGCAAACAAGCTACATTTACTTACGTTCAGGGTGAACTGTCGGTCCTTGGACACATCAACGGTCATATGAAAGTCATCCTTTTCCGTACGGTCTCCTGGCGTTGAAACTTTCTTATGGAGTAGAGCATTCTTCGCGAACAAACTCACAGATTATCCTACGGTGTCCACCAGACAATTAATATAAGTTGAACCAGAATTTCACCAACAAACTTTCAGAGGTTCCTCAACGATACTTCCTTTGTATTTTGTTACAAAGCGCCGACAGTCTCCTCCGCACCGTCGCAGAGTTATTACATTTAGTTTAGTTGCTGGCCTCAATCATCTTTGCATTTGTATTGCACTGGAAATAGCGAACAGCCGTGGACATGTCGAAGGTGTGCGCCGTATGTCACGTTTCGTTTCTCTCACGGTTCCTGCTGTTGGCAACAACAATGCCCTCTTTACCTCGTTACCCTCTAGTTTGCAGTCTCGGGTCTTGTTTCCCGGCAGTGTTACTTGTACATTAACAATGATACACAGCAGTACTATGAATATATCAGTCGATATGAACCGTATGTAGGATTCATTGAATGGAATGGAAGAGCACCACAACAACGCTACGCCGTGTTGTTCCCGCACGGACGGCAACCAAGTGTCAGTTTTTATGCATCTATTCTTGCATTACTCTCTGTTTCGTGTCGTACGTTTTGCTGATTGCATATTGCGGGCTTTTTAACTGTTGTGAAGCGGTTTTCACATCAAGAAAAGTAACTGATATAATAAACTCAACCATAATTACATTATCACCTTGTAACGAGTCGCCGGCGACCGTAACTCCCTTACAACAAGATACTCAGAAGACATCCCTGAACAACCTGTAAAAGTTCGTCGGCGGAGTATTGTACACAATATAAGATGTAACGGCTCCACAGCACTTCCCTCGTGTTCTTCCGAACATACTTTTTATTCTTTTGGGTCGTCAGTCCGCCACGAATTCCTCCCGTACACTAACTTCTTCACCTCAAACTAGGGCTTGCACACTACGTCATTAATTATTTGATGGATGTATCCAACCTCTGTCTCTCCTACAATTTTTACCCTGTACAGCTCCCTATAGTACCATGGGGTTTTGTTCCCTGCCTTAACACTTGTCCCATCAACCTGCGCCTTCTTCATGTTGGTGTTTTCTTCATGTTCCTTTCCTCGTCGATTCTGCGGACAACCACTTCTTTCATTATCTTATCAATCCAACTACTTTTCCATATTCTTCTGTAGTACCATATTCCAAACACTTTGATTGTTTTCTGTTCTGGTTTTCCCATTGTCATTGACTCACTACCATATAATGCTGTGCTCCAAATTTAAATTCTTAGAAATTTCATACTCAAAGTAAGGTCTGCATTTGATACCAGTGGACTTCTCTTGGCCTCCTTTCATCGTCCGTCATGGGTTACTTAGCTTCCAGGAAACCAGAATTATTCAACTTCGTCTGTTTCCTCATCACCATTTCTGATGTTAAGTTACGCGCTATTCTCATTTCTTCTACTTCATCCTGCTTCTGTATTTTCTGGTTTATTTCCAGTTCATACTGTAGAGTTATTAGACTACACATTCCAGTCAACAGATGCTGTCGTTCTTCTTCACTTTCGTTGAGGGCAGCATACATTAACAATTGCCAGTCTCGAAATCCAATCCATATAGGACCAAATCTCATTTCTAAATAGAAATGAAACTATACCACAAATAAATTTTTATTTTAGTTGAATAGGAGATCAAGTGACACTCAAGTGTATAATTTGATGTTGAGAAACCAATGGGCTGGGAGAAATAATGTGCTAAACCTAAATTTAGAAAGTACTAGTGTGATTATGGGATGTGCTATGGTTTAGAGCGCACCACATGATGATAACAAACCTTTTCATCCATACCACTAGATACAACAGTCTCCTGCAAAAATATTTTTTACCATTTATGTTATTATCTTTTAATTTAACTGACATCTAACGTGCAACATCTCACAGTGACTCATCTGTGAGTTAGCAACGTCTTTAGCAGACCTCATCATTTCAAACTTTAAATCATAATTACAATTTTTTTTTATTCCTCATATATTTTAAATTTAGCATAACTCACATTGTTTTTAATCATTACCAAGGCTTCAAGTATTTATAATTTGTGGAGAAGATTGGCCTTAGTTTAGAAATTCACACCACATTCTGAAGTTCCATCTTAGTTAACGTTTTCAATGTTTGGATTTTGCCCCGTTTCGTGCACTACGGATTATTTTCAGTTGTTCAGCGCAAGAGGCAAGTATTTAGAAGTGCAAGAGATTTGATTTTACCTTTTTGGAAGTGATCAGTCTTGAGTGTAACTAATGATAAAAGTACATCCGCTATCGAACGAAGCCGTGTTTTTTCAGAATCCTTCAAGAAATATTATTACTTTGTCGTAGGGAAAAACAAGCAGGCAACTTTCCATTTCCATTAGCACAAAGAAATAAGACTCATCGTCACCAGGAAACAGGACAATCTTACCTAGCTGCAAAATTCTGCAAAAATTATTTTAGAAAATAAATATGTGTAGAGACCGTTGTAAATAAATGTCGTGAGACTAGGGCCTCGGGTCGGGTAGAACGTTCGCCGGGTGCAAGTCTTTCGATTTGACGCCACTTCGGCGACTTACTAGTCGATGGGGATGAAATGTTGATGATTAGGACAACAAAACACCCAGTCCCTGAGCGGAGAAAATCTCCGACCCACCCGGGAATCGAGCGCGGGCCCTTTTCTTTGTTTTTTTGCATTTTGTTCGTTTTTGATCGTTGTCTTTGGTTGTTGCGGGAGACCAACCAGCTCTCTGGCCGAACACGCTGAGCTACCGTGCCTGCAAAAACGAAAATCGTTCAGAAGCTAAAACATCTGTAATGAGCCGCCACCTGCGAGTGAAAAACACAGCCACTTTTCACTTCTGACACCAAAAAAATTTAATGATTCCAGAAAACTGTATAGATTAATATTTTAAACCCTTTTCTTTTAATGGGTTTGTAGACATAAGTTCTATGTGAATCAATGATGTATTGTTAATTACACATAATGAGCTACAAAAACTCCGAGTATAGATAACAGACCTTAATGGCTAAAGAGCAGAGTGCTGGTGCTCCAGACGCCCTTGATATGCGTCGCTTAATTTTTCCTCAACTGTTCAGTATAAAATAAGATAGAGTTCAAGGAATTAACGTATCTTGCGATAAATGAAAGCAGTGTAAAGAAACGCAAGAGAGGCGGTGTTCTTGCCTGCTTTACATTCTACAAGCGAGGACGCGACGTTCCGTGGGCCGTAAATATTCCTTTACTGACGGCCGCAGTTCTCTCGGGCTGCGACACTATGTTTAGCGGGTAGCAAAGTGCCTTAGGCTCATGCAACACCGTGTCTTCCAGAAGCTCGTCTGCTTTCTACATCAACAAATGTATCCTACCAGTCCCTGTAAAGTTAATGGCAGTTGGTACTTCAAACCAATTTTGATGGAGGGTAATTTGAAACAATTTCCATTATCCGTCTTATTCGATTCGTGTACTGATCAAGGAAAGAATGACTATCTTTTGAGCCACACCGCCTCTTTCTGTGTTCTTAGATCTTCGCCTACGGGCGCGGATCCTCTGTCTAGTAGCCTCGTGGCACTTCGGTGGCCTCTTGACTCTTTGCTTTTAGTTTCGTGGGACGGATTGTTGACGGTAGGAAATTATTGGGCCTAATGTCGACGCAACCGGATTTTCCTGGATTTAGGAGGCACAGTTACTAATGCGGGTGTTGGAGTGCTGTTCATTTTCTGGTGCCGCCTGTTCTGTCCTTTGGGCTAAGGTACTCCTTACTTGATTGACATATGCTCGTATGGCTCCAAGCACTATGGGACTTAACATCTGAAGTCATCAGTCCCCTAGAACTTAGAACTACTTAAACCTAACTAACCTAAGGACATCACACACATCCATGCTCGAGGGAGGATTCGAACCTGCGACCGTAGCGGTCGCGCGGTTCCAGACTGAAGTGGCTAGATCCGTTCGGTCACACCGGCCGGCGATTGACATATGTGCTGCTGTGTTAATGTTGGCCCCGCTACACTGGACTGCCTGTGGTTCTCCATCACTCTGTCTCAAGTATTAAATTTACTTGCTTGTGCCTCTGTTTGAAATTATCCGAGTGCCATATTTGATGCGTTTTAAAATTTCTTTCAACTGCAACTTGTTTAACGTCTGCTTATGTGGTCATTCTGTCCTGAAATCCCCATTTGTGCGAAGTGTATTAGTGACCACTAAGGTCCAAACTGAGTCTTATTTGTATTGGAAGTTGTTGCTTCCCTGACTGATGTAACGACTATAAAATTGCTTACGGTCGTGGTAAGTAAACGCTTGCGGCCCAGTGAATTTTGGCTCATTTGGGTAATTACGTTCCATAACTGTGGTGAAATTTTGCGCCTTTCAAAAAAAAAAATTATCCTTAGTATAGTTACTGGTATAAGTGTTTGAGTATTAGCCCTCAAGATCTGCCTGGTACCTCTTAAGTCACTTAAGTTAATGTGTTGGAGTAGACCTGTGATTTCTTACTTATTACAGTAACTTGTTGTTATAATTTATTGTAACATTAACCGGTTAATCCTCTTAGTAATTTTTACTGTAATACTCTTCTTGTAATACCTAAGGTTTAGCTGCGGCACGCGCTCACATTGAGTTACATGGCTTGGTTTGAGCATTTTTATATTGTTGTGGTCGTCAGTCCTGAGACTGGTTTGATGCAGCTCTCCATGCTACTCTACCCTGTGCAAGCTTCTTCATCTCCCAGTACCTACTGCAACCTACATCCTTCGGAATGTGCTTAGTGTATTCATCTCTTGGTCTTCCTCTACGATTTTTACCCTCCACGCTGCCCTCCAATATTAAATTGGTGATCCTTTGATGCCTTAGAACATGTCCTATCAACCGATCCCTTCTTCTAGTCAAGTTGTGCCACAAATTCCTTTTCTCCCTAATTCTATTCAATACCTCCTCATTAGTTGTGTAATCTACCTATCTAATCTTCAGCATTCTTCTGTGGCACCACATTTCGAAAGCTTCTATTCTCTTCTTGTCTAAACTATTTATCGTCCATATTTCACTTCCATACATGGCTACACTCCATACAAATACTTTGAGAAACGACATCCTGACATTTAAATCTATAGTCGATGTTAACAAATTTCCCTTCTTCAGAATCGCTTTCCTTCCCATTGCCAGTCTGCATTTTATATCCTCTCTACTTTGACCATCATCAGTTATTTTGCTCACCAAATAGCAAAACTCCTTTACTACTTTAAGTGTCTCATTTCCTAATCTAATTCCCTCAGCATCATCCGACTTAATTCGACTACATTCCATTATCCTCGTTTTGCTTTTGTATATTTTCGTCTTAAACCCTCGTTTCAAGGCACTGTCCATTCCGTTCAACTGCTCATCCAAGTCCTTTGCTGTTTCTGATAGAATTACAATGTCATCGGCGAACCTCAGTTTTTATTTCTTGACCATGGATTTTAATACCTACTCCGAATTTTTCTTTTGTTTCCTTTACTGATTGCTCAATATACAGATTGAATAACATCGGGGAGAGGCTACACCCTGTCTCACTCCCTTCTCTACCACTGCTTCCCTTTCATGTCCCTCGACTCTTATAACTGCCATCTGGTTTCTGTACAAATTGTAAATAGCCATTCTCGCCCTGTATTTGACCCCTGCCACCTTCAGAATTCAAAAGAAAGTATTCCAGTCAACATTGTCGAAAGCTTTCTCTAAGTCTCGTCGTCGTCGTCGGCTGATACTCGTATCCGAGTTTTCATTTCTCTCCTGAGATTTCCTTTGTCACGGTTCAGGCGTGGAAGTGTCGTTGATGGCTTAGCAATCCAATCCTAGCGTGGAACAGGCGGCCACAGACATTACAGCTGATGGAAGGTGGAGGACGTGGCTGAGCCTGGAGGAGTTTACGCCTCTGGCGTTTGTCATTCTCCATTCTTCGACGTTCCAGCTCAAAGTTTTGAAGAGCATTTGAGGTAACTGAGCGCCAGCGACTTCGGTCTTCTGCTATTGTGGACCAGTTACTCGGATCGATGTTCAAGTTTTTCAGATTTTTCTTGTACTGATCCTTATAACGTTTGAGAGGGGCACCTCGTGGCCTTTTACCTGTGCTCACTTCGCTGTACAGCATTTGGCGTGGAAGTCTGTCATTTTTCATCCGCTGGACATGTCCGACCCATCTGAGTTGATGCCCAATGATAAGAGCTTCCATGCTATGCATGTTTGCTTTCTCTAGAACAGCCGTGTTCGATATGAAGTCATCCCATTTCAGGTTCATGATATATCTTAGCTTCTGTTGGTTGAAGCGTTCTAGTTTCTTCAGATCGCAGCGATATAACGTCCAGGTTTCGCAACCATATAGCAGGGTGGAAATGACTACAGCTTTGTACACCATCAGTTTGGTGTATAGTGTTAGGTCTTTATTCAGGAAGACACGCTTCGTAAGACGACCAAATGCTACATGTGCGGAACGTAATCTATTCTCCACATCTTTTCCAGATGAGCAGTTGGATGACAGTATGCTTCCCAGGTAGAGGAAATGGTCCACTTGTTCCAAGAGTGTATCATAGATGGATATG
Organism: Schistocerca serialis cubense; assembly: GCF_023864345.2. NCBI lineage: Eukaryota > Metazoa > Arthropoda > Insecta > Orthoptera > Acrididae > Schistocerca > Schistocerca serialis. Next base: position 18,021,084 of record NC_064646.1, read on the forward strand.
CTGAAGTCAGGAACGGAGGAGCCAGGAGTTGGCTGCGCCATCACCTTTGTCTTTGGAATATTGATGGAGAGACCAAATCGTTCGTACGCCCTACTGAAGGAATCAACTGACAGCTGCAACTCTGCAGGTGAATGAGCTGGAGAGGCATTGTCATTAGCATACTGCAGCTCTGTCACACGAGTGGTACTGGTGAACCTTTTTGAATGGAGTCTGGACTGGTTGAATAATCCGCCATCAAACCTGTACTTTAGTTCTATTCCTGCATTGTTTACGGTTGTCTCGTAAAGCATAGCTGCCAGATACAATGCAAACGATGTAGGTGCAAGAACGCATCCTTGTTTAAGCCCACTTGTTATTGGGAGTTCACCAGTCATTTCATTCTGGCAGAGGACCTGTCCAGTCATATCAACGTGGAGAGCTTCAATCAGGTCAACAAAATGTTCAGGGCAGCCGAAGCGTTTTAAGACCATCCACATGGCTTCTCTGGGAACTGTATCAAAGGCCTTTTCTAGATCTTAGAAAACAAGTAGTAAAGGCTTTTGCTGTTCTCTGCACTTCTCCTGTAGTTGTCGTGCACAGAAGATCATGTCAATTGTCCCTCTTGAAGGTCGAAACCCGTATTGAGACTCAGGTAGTATAGTCTCTGAAAGTGTCTCGAGGCGATTTAAAAGGATTCTTGCAAAAATTTTTCCAGTGACAGAGAGTAGAGATATTCCCCGGTAGTTACCACGGACGCTTCTGTCGCCCTTTTTGAAGATGGTGACAATTGTGTAGTTCTTCAAGTCAGCTGGTACCTTGCGGGTTTCCCACATTAACATAATAAGTGAGAAGAGTCTAGTTTTTAGAGGCAAGCCGCCACCCTCAATAAGCTCCATCGGGATGCTGTCAGGTCCAGGAGCCTTCCCAGGTTTCACACTCTTGAGTGCCTTGCAAAATTCTTGAAACTTGGAGGATCAGCCAGCCAGGGTTTTGGAGGGTGCTGTGGGACATTTCTGAGAAAATCTCCAGCGGCAGTAGAAGGGCTGTTTAACAGTGAGCTGAAGTGCTCTTTCCAACGATTTAAGATGTCCTGACTTTCAGTAAGAATGGTGGAGTTGTCAGCAGCTTTCAGTGCTCCTGATTAGGAGCGGATAGGTCCATACATCCCTTTAATACCAGCGTAAAAGCCACGCAGGTTCCTTGCATCAGAAAGATTTTGGAGTTCTGTGGCTTTCTGTTGCCACCATTTGTTCTTGATTACTCGTATTTCACTTTGACATTTCTGCTTGAGTTCTTGAAAGTGTGCTTTCTTTTCTGCGCAGGATGGATCTTGAGCATTGATGATGGCTTGGATTTCTCCGTGGTTGTCATCAAACCAGTCACTTCTTTTCCGTGCACTACAACCAACAACATTCTCAGCAGTTTCTTTGATGATGTTCTTTAATGTTGTCCATTCTTGTTCGACGTCATCTGTGGTTGCTGGAGCTTTGTTAAGTTGTTCAGACAGTATGTCTTGGAAGTGTGAGCGAACGTTTTTGTCTCTAAGTCTACAAATGCTAGAAACGTAGGTTTTGCCTTTCCTTAATCTATTTTCAAAGATAAGTCGTAGGGTCAGTATCGCCTCACGTGTTCGAACATTTTTATATGTTCTATGATATTTATGCATTAATTATATGTCTGCCTGTTTGCTGTCGGCTTTCCGAGCTGTTCGTAGCGTTTGGGGGCAGGTGTTACCTGTTCCCCGCTTGTTCATCGAGCGTAGCCTGTCCGCGTCGGCTGTGTACGTGCGTGCTTCCCGTCTCACCGTAGCCTCTGGGACGTAGTCGTCTCCCGGCTCGCTACGGCAGCCCACATAAATTGACTTTCTATCTCTAAGTAATTGGGCGCTAATTTAAACAGTAGCGCCCATTATTCTAAATTTGACCGACCGTGCGTGCCCCTTCCATGTTTTCCGTGTCTGAAGTTTGGTTTTAACGTAAGTGTAATACTCAATTGCTAAATGTTGTTTTATTATTTTTCCACGTCAGTACCTTGATTATGCCCAGGGGGCTTCTCTGATTGATCAAATAGTGGATATTAGCGTTGAGAATGGTTCCTTTGCTCGTTGCATAAAATATTACTACTTAACTGGTCTCAGCTCATCAGATATCAGACTTGTGAAATTTCGTGTTACTACACTTCTTATAAACTATAATCATTATTGTCAAGCACCCGCTAAGGGCGGCCAAATGGAATTGTATCATTTAGCATCACTGCTGTCATTGTCTGCCAGTGCTAACCGCGTGTTTGAGTTTTATTTGATTGTACTGCTTGCTTGTTAGTTCTTCCTAAACTGATGCATCTTATTCGTTTACATTTGCTAATCAATCATCAATTGGTTTCACTGAAGAAATATTGGAGTAATTCCCTGAATACCTTTCCTAAATTTGTTATCTTATTCTTTACTGAAATCTTAGCTGTTGCTAACATTTTAAATTTGTTGCTTGCTCTAACTGTTGTCACTCACTGGTTGCGCCTTCTTAATTACATTCATTGTTAGCACCTATTGTCATTTGTATTTCATTGGTGTTATTGGTATCTATGCAGTAAAAGATTGTTGGACTCTTGTGAAGTTACAAGTGACTTGTTATAAATGGCCTGAACCTTTTCCCTGCCCGATTAGTTGTTCCTTTATCCTTGGGCACCCTCTGACCTTTCATCTATATGCCGTCGTATGCACTCTAATATCATTCATTTTCTAATTTTCGCTATCCCTACGTGTGGTATACGGTAGTGGCAGCGGAAACTTCTCACAAGCCTCTTAGATAGGGTCCGCCACAGTTTTTTCTCTTGTCAGCCTCTACCTCTCAGAATAGCACTGAACGCTACGTTCTAAATTGTTTGATCCTTTCCAAACTCTCTCTTTCTCTACAGATTTCACCCGATACAGGTCCCTCTAATACTATGAAAGTTATTCCCTGATATCTTACCACATTTCCTATCATCGCACCCCTTCTTCTTGTCAGTGAGTTCCTTACGTTTCTTTTTTCATCGATTCTGCTGAGAAACCATTCATTTCTTATCTCATCAGTCCGTCAAATTTTCAACATTGTTCTATAGCAACGCATACCAAACGCTTCCGTTACCTGCCATTCCGGGTTTCTCTCAGACCGTGATACACTTCCATACAACGCTGGGCCCCAAACCTTCTTTCTCCGAAAATTCTTGATCAGATTAAGACCTATCTTAAATATTAGTAAATATACTTTGTCCAGGAATGCTCTTCCCGCCTGTGCAAGTTTACTTATTACATTATTTTCCTTTGTTCTTAATATGTTACTTGCAGGATATCAGAATCCCTTCTCTCCATCTACTTCGTGGTCATCAATTTAGGTGTTCAGTTTGTCGATAAACTCACTTCTGTTACTCCTAACTGCTTTCGGTATTCATAAATTTGCTTTCAGACCATAGCTGTACTCATTACACTGTTCATTCCATTCAAGGGGTCTTCGACTCTTTCTTCACTTTCATTGGGGATGTCAACGTCATTATCGAATGGTATTGATTCTCTTTTATCCTGAATTTTAATCACATTGCTTTAGCTTTCTTTTAGTTCCACCAGTGCTTCTTCGAGGTATATATTGAACAGCATTGGTGAAAGACTATATCCCTCTCTTACACTCCTTTTATTCCAAGCACTTCGTTCTCAGTCTTCCAATTCTTACTGTTCCCTCTTGATTCTCTTAGATTTGTGTGTTACCCGTCTCCACCTATAGCTTTTCTCTATTTCCTATTTAGAACATCGTTCTTAGCTTGTCATCGACGAGTGCTTTTTCTAACTCTACGAATCCTATGAACGTGTCTCGATTTTTTTGTATCTTGCTTCCATTATCAAGTGCAATGTCAACACCGCCTCTCCGGTGCCTATACCTTCTCTAAAGCCGAACTCATCACAGACTAACAGAGCTTCAGTTTTCTTCTCCATTCTTCTGTGTCTTATTATTGTCAGATGTTAAGCAGGTGGGCGATAGTTGTCGCACTTATCTGCTCTTGATTTCTTCGAAACAGTGTGGTTGATATCTTTCCGAACGTCTCATGGAATCTCTACAGTCTCATAGATTCTACCCGCCAACGTGAATCGTTGTCTGGTTGCCACTTAATACATTTATTTTAGAAACTCCTAATAAATTTATCTATTCCTTGTGCCTTATTTGATTGCAAGTCTTCCATGCTTTACTAAATTTTAACTCTGAATCCCCTATGTATTCCCTATCGACTCCCATTTCTTCTACCATCACGTCATCAGACAGCTCCTTCGCCAAGTAGAGGCCTTCAGTGTTTTTCATATATCTTCTCTCTCTCATCTGCATTTAATAGTGCAATTCCCATTGCACTATTAACATTCCCGCCCTACCTTTTACTTTCACTGAAGGTTACCGTCAATTTTCTATACGCCGAAACAGTCCTACGGACGCCCTATCCTTAAAATATTTCTTCGCATTTTCCTGCAGCTGTTTCGCCTTGAATTCCCCGCATTACCTATTCACTTGATTCCTAGGTGACATATATTACTCCATTTCCAAGAACATTTTTGTTCTTCCTTGTTCTGTCGATCAATAGATGTAAGTCTTCTGTTACGCAAAATTTCTTTGCAGTTAGTTTCCTTGTACTTATATTTGTGTGTCCAACTTATATTACTGTCCTTTTTATGGATTTCCATTCCTCTTCAGGTGAAATGCCAACTGTGGTATTCAGTATCGCAGTATCTACAGTGTTGCAGAACTTCAAACGCATCTCATCATAATTTATATGTCAATATCCCATTTGCTTTCATTGATTCTTCCGGACGATTCTCTGAAACTTATGTCTACTTTTTAACTTTTACTAACTTATGATCAGAGTATGTAATTGTCTCTGGGTGCATTATACAATCCAAGATCTGATTTCGAAATCTCTATCTGACCACGATAAAATGATACTGGAATCTTCCTGTGTCTCCTGGCCAAGTACATCTCCTTCTCTAGTGATTTCTGAACAGTTGTTTTCGCTATTACTACCTGAAATTTATTGCCGAACGCTATTACCTTTCCTCTTCTCTCGTTCCTACGGCCAAGTCTTTATTCCCGTATTACGGCTTATTGATCCTCGCGGATTATTATACTATTATCTCCCTTCACATACTGAATTACCCGCTGAGTGCCCTCACATACCTTTAGAATATGGGTTCTCTAAATTTACACGACAGTGTTTCGCGAGAAAAAGGTCGAAAGAAGATCGTCTTTCCCATATGAGTTTCCCGAGAGCATTATACTTTTATTTTCGGTACAGCTACCTTCTAAGATTCTAGCAGCGCATCCCTGAATTCATTTGATAGCTACCTTAAACCTACCTGGTAAAGGCGCCAAACGCTGGAACTATACTCCAGAACTGAACATACTAGCTTTATTTTGTGCAGTTACCTTTACAGACAGCTTCCTGTACTAGAACACTACGAACATCTTTAAGTCCTCCAGTCACCTTCTCTAACACAGATTTTACGTGATGGTCCCATTTCCATTCACTTCTTAGTATTTATCCTAAATACATATGGGATGTGACATACGCAGCCGGTCGGGATGGCCGAGCGGTTCTAGGCGCTACAGTCTGGAACCGCGCTACCGCTACGGTCGCAGGTTCGAATCCTGCCTCGGGCATGGGTGTGTGTGATGTCCTTAGGTTAGTTAGGTTTAAGTAGTTCTAAGTTCTAGGGGACTGATGACCTCAGAATTTAAGTCCCATAGTGCTCAGAGCCATTTGAACCATTTGTGACATACACTATGTGGTCATAAGTATCCGTATACCTTCCAAAACATACGTTATTGATATTAGGTGCATTGTGCTGTCCCCTACCGCCAGGTACACCATATCAGCGACCGTGGTAGTCATTAAACATCGCGAGAAAGCAGAATGTGACACTCCGTGGAACTCATGGACTTCGAAAGTGATTAGGTGATTGGGTGTCACTTCTATCATACGACTTCACGAGAGATATCCAAACTCCTAAACATCCCTAAGTCCACTGTTTCCGATCTGATAGTGAAATGGCAATGTGAATGGTCACGAACAGCACAAAATCGTATAGGCCGACCTCGTCTGTTGACTGATAGAGACAGCCGACAGTTGAAGAGGATAGTAATGTGTAATAGGCAGACATCTATCCAGACCATGACACAGGTATTCCGAATTACTTAGGATCCACTGCAAGTACAATGACAGTCAGGTGGGAGGTGATAAAACTTGGATTTCATGGTCGATCAGCTGCTCATAAGCCACACTTCACGATGGTAAATACCTCGCTTGGTATAAGGAGCGTAAATATTGGACGATTTAACAGTGGAAAAACGTTGCGTGGAAAGACGAATCACGGTATACAACGTGGCGATCCGATGGCAGGCTGTGGGTGTGGCGGATGCCCGGTGAACGTCATCTACTAGTGTGTGTAATGCCAACAGTATAATTCGGAGGCAGTGGTGTTATGGTGCGGTAGTGTTTTTCGTGGAGACGGCTTGCACCCCTTGTAGTTTTGCGTTACACTATCACAGCACAGGCCTACATTGATGTTTTAAGCACCTTCATGCTTCCCACTGTTTAACAGCAATTCGGGGAAGGCTATTGCATATTTCAAGACGATAGAGCACCTGTTCATAATGCACGGACTGTGGCGGAGTGGATACACGACAATAATTGACTGGCCTGTACAGAGTCCTGATCTGAATCCTATGGAACACCTTTGGGATGTTTTTGAACTCCGACTTCGTGCCAGTCCTCACCGACCTACATAGATATCTCTCCTCAGTGCAGCACTCCGTGAAGAATGAACTGCCATTTCCCAAGAAACCTCCCCGTACCTGATTGAACGTATGCCTGCGAGAGTGGAAGCTGTCATCAAGGCTAAGGGTGGGCCATATTAAATTCCAGCATTACTGATGCAGGGTGCTACGAACTTGCAAGTCATTTTCAGCCAGGTGTCCGGATACTTTTGATCACATAGTGTATCCAATCTGTTTTCACTGATTTTAGTAATCGCTTGCTGTTGGATTCTTTATCTTTGTTACAGGAATCCCCTGATAATTAGGATGTAGCCATTGTGTGTGAAATGACGAACAAAACGCATTGGGCCTATCATGACGCATCTATATTCTTTATCAGAGGATATTATGGTTCATCAGCTGCAGTATATTTCCGAATAAATGAAAATTTGTGCCAGACCGGGACTCGAACCTGGATTTCCCGACTTCGAGAGCGGTTGCAAATATATAAATATGGAGTCGTGAAGAGGAGGGCAGGTGCACGGCGGGCAGGGGTCACCATTGGCAGCCTCGGCATCCACGCCCCCCTCTCGCTACGACAGTTTTAACGGGTGACGAAAACTACTTAGATCAAGGTAACTGAAAAGAACGGCGTTTTTTCTTAGCGTATACACAGGACAGGTGTCCGTCGAAGGGGGGTAGACAAAAAAATGAACCAAAAAAAGGAAATGGATATCGTCGAATTTTAGTGCTCGAAGAGTCTGCTGTTTACATTCCGTTTCTCGTGATTTTTTCTTGTTTCTTACTTTTATTTAAAGTCTTTAAGTGTCAAATGGAGTTTGTAATAAACAAATGGCGAAACATGATTTTCTAATGAAAACGTGGTTGAGGCGACCGCTCGGGACCAGCGAGAAATACTGGTTCAAGTCCCGCTTGGGCACAAATTTTTATTTATTCGGAAATATTCTACAACTGATTTGGAACCACAATCGCACTTTGCGAGTTCTTTAATAATGGAACACGGTTATTGATTGTCAACGCAGCGTTCACAGTACTTTGTTACTGGCGTTATGTTACATTTATGCACATTTCGATCGGCCTTTCCATTACACCAAATGAAAATTTTGTCAACGTCTTTCTTACACCCCGCAGTGTTTGTCCAACGACGATACACCTCTCTACATGAAACCATCGTCAGCAAGCAGGGAGTACTGATGTAACTTGATCTCTGTGATCGCAATATAGTACAGTAAAACTTATTCATGTGTATAAATAATGTACGATACAACTTGCTGTGTCAACATTGAAGCAGTCTACAGGTAGGACGGCAGCGTCACTTCCGTTCTGTCTTGTGTGAACTTCCGTTGACTATTGACTTGCACAATCTTTTTTTAATGTTAGAATCACTTTCTGTAATGCGCTTCTTATAAATGTTTGCAGGAAAGTATCTTTGACCTTAAGCTGCTATTTGGTGGCAATTGATGTTGAACTTTGTGACGTGAAAGTATCAACAAAATAGTTTCGCAGTGGTTCTGTTGTTAATCAATCAATGTGGCCTCACAACTGAAGTGAAAGGTACAACACATTATGTTGCTGTGGCACCCTCTGAACGTGATCTACACTAAAGAGACAAAGAAACTGGTACACCTTCCTAATATCGTGTAGGGCCCCCACGAGCACGCAGAAGTGCCGCAACACGATGTCGCATTGACTCGGCTAATATCTGAAATAGTGCTGGAGGGAAGTGACACCATGAATCCTGCATAAATCCGTAAGAGTACGAGATCTCTTCTGAATAACACGTTGCAAGGCATCCCAGATAGGCTCAATAACAATCATGTCTGGACACTTTGGTGAACAGAGGAAGTGTTTAACCCTTTGTTTCCTGACATAAGAAAAAATTTACTTTTTAACATTTTCTTTGCAGAACTTATGCTATTGTGGCCTCAAATGACGGTAGGATTTTTTGTAAAATTTTATTTTATTTTTCACAACTTTTTTCTCTCCTGGTACTTAGAAGTACCGTCAGACTCCATGTACAGAATCACAACATGCGCAGAAAAATGCTCCAATTTTTATAACTTGTACCTTATTCCACATAAATATTAAATATTTTTACATTAGAAAATTAATTAACCGAAATATGATATTTCTGATTTTTTTTTTTTTAATTTCGCGTAAATTTATTCTAGAGCAACTTCACAACACATAGTAACTTAGCTATACATTTTTGACAGTATATACATATCACATATTTACTGATACCTCATGAAATTGTAGGAAACAGTTCTTTTTCTCATTGCAGCACAAATACACTTTACATGTACTACATTGTGAATGTGGTCTCGACTGAATTTTATTTTTCGCACACATTTCGCATCGTCCTCTTTTACAACTGAACACTACAAAATGGTTTCCTCGGTTGCCAAGACGTACATCCTTCGGAACAGAAAAGTTATCCTTCCTTCTCTTTGGGAGAGTTATTTCTTCTATACCAAAGTTTCTCTTTTTGAGATTTGGCACTTGCTGTTCATTCATTAGCCCTAGTGCCACAGCACACCTGAATTCCAGCAGTGGCAGTGCCCCATGTAGATAACTTAGATAACTGAAAATGACGTAAGCATTGACAGAAGCAATTTCTATTGCTCCCCAGAAGAGACGGTACCACCATTTCTTTGATCGCTTGTCAAGACCATAAGTTGAATGTAATCTGTCTGCATGATCCACACCACCCATGTTTTTATTGTAATCACATACAATAACTGGACATGGTATAGTCATACTAGTTCCATCTTTCTGTTTTCTTGTCACTACGCTCTGTTCAATGCCATGGAAGTTTGACGCAAAATATCCTACTTTATTTTCCTTCCATTGAAATACTGTTAGGTCTAAAGATGACTCTCTGTGATTTGATTTAGACATTTTTCTTTAGGTAAATTCCCTGGCAAACCTTTCCTGTTTGTTCTAATTGTTCCACAGGCAAATGTATTTACCGATTTCTGTGTGAGAAAAAGTGGACAGAACAACTAGTGAGAGGTAACGCATTGTTGCTACAATAAAGTGTTCGCACAACCTGACGGTACAAATAAGTCAGCCTTATATTTTCCACTTTATCTCACTCACTTGTAACGTAATGCTTCAAACAGTTATAAAAAACAAAGAAGGTAAGTACGTACAATGGAAAACTCAACGGAAGTTTCAATAAATTGCGCACAAATCCAGGCAACACCATGGAAACAAGCACATACGATCTTCTGTTTTCACAGCAGCGCGCGAAAAACAATTTCAAGCTCTGACCGCCAGAGAGGTCTATGTATTGCACAATAACATCTATGAAACAGTAGAGCAGAGTTACTGTTACGTACCGACGGGCTCTCAGATCATGAAACTGCACCACGAGAAAATAATTAGAGTCAAAACTTACTGGTACTTTTAAGTACCGTCAGGCAACAAAGGGTTAAACTCAGACGAGTGTTCCTGGAACCACTCTGTAGCAGTTCTGGACGTGTGGGGTGTCGAATTGTCCTGCTGGAATTGCCCAAGTCCGTCGGAATGCACAATGGACATGAATGGATGCAGGTGATCAGACACAGACGCTTACGTACGTGTCACCTGTCAGAGTCGTATACAGACGTGTCAGGCGTCCCGCATCACTCCTGCTGCACACGTTCCGCACTATTACAGAACGTCCACCACTTTGAACAGTGCCATGCTGACATGCAGGGCCCATAGATTCGTGAGGCTGTCTCCATACCTGTACACGTCCATCTGCTCGATACAATTTTGAACGAGACTCTTCCGACCAGGCAACATGTCTCCTGTCATGAACAGTCGAATGTCAATGTTGACGTGCCCAGCCGAGGCATAAAGCCTTGTATCGTGCAGTCATCAGGGGTGCACGAGTGGGCCTTCGGCTCTGAAAACCCATATCGATGATATTTCGCTGAATGGTTCGCACGCTGGCACTTGTTGATGGCCCAGCATTGAAATATGCAGAAATTTGTGGAAGGGTTGTGCTATTGTCACGTGAACGTTTCTTATCAGTCGTCGTTTGTTCCGTTCTTGCAAGATCTTTTTCCGGCCGCGCCGACGTCGGAGATTTGATGTTTTAACGGATTCCTGATATTCACGGTACACTCGTGAAATGGTTCTGTGGCAAAATCACCACTTCATCGCTACCTCGGAGATACTGTGCCCCATTGGTCGTGCGCTGACTGTAACACCACGTTCAAACTCACTTTAATGTTGATAACTTGCCACTGTAGCAGCACTAACCGATGTAAAAACATATTGTGCACACACAGGAAAAGAAATGCACTACTGAACAGCTACACTATTGATGACAAACAGCTGGAGACAGCATCTGCCGTAAAATATCTAGGCGTAAGTATCCAGAGCGACTTTAAGAGGAAAGGTCAGACAGATAGTGGGAAAAGCAGACACCAGACTCAGAATCATCGGAGGACTCTTAAGGAAATGTAACCCATCCACCAAAGAAGTGGCTTATAAGGCGCTTTTTCGCTCGATTCTTGAGTATTGTTTATCTATGTGGGATCCCTATCAAGTAGGACTGATAGGGGAGATAGAGAAGATCCAACGAAGAGCGACGCGTTTCGTCACGGGATCGTTTAGCTGGCGAGAGAGCGTTACAGAGATGCTAAAAAAACTCCACTGGCAGACGTGACAACAAGAGAGGCGTTGTGCATCACGGGGAGATTTAATATAGAAATATCGGGACAGCACTTTTCAGGAGGAGTCAGACAACATATTACTTCCCCCCACACACAGTACATCTCTCGTATTGACCACGAGGAGAAAATACGAGTAATTAGAGCCAATACAAAGGTTTACCGACAATCATTCTTCCCACGCACTATTCGCGAGTGGAACAGAATTGGAGGGATCAGAAAGTGGTACCGAAAGTACCCTCCGCGGAGTATGATGTAGGTGTAAACGTAGATGAACAACTGCGCCAGGCACTTGTTGTCTCACGTAGGCAGCCGGCGGGAGTGGCCGAGAAGTTCTAGGCGCTACAGTGTGGAACCGCACGACCGCTACGGTCGCAGGTTCGAATCCTGCCTCGGGCATGGATGTGTTAATGTCCTTAGGTTGGTTAGGTTTAAGTAGTTCTAAGTTCTAGGGGACTGATGACCTCAGAATTTAAGCCCATAGTGCTCAGAGCCATTTTCTCACATAGGCATTGCCGACCGCAGCACCTTACTCTGCCTGTTCATATATCTCTATATTTGAATCCGCTTGCCTATACCACTTCCTTTGGCACTTCAGTGTATATGTTTGGAAGGACAAGGGCGTGTTACATACTCTTAATAGAAACGAAATTCGTACAACGTGTTAAGGTGTTCTACGAAAGACACTACATACGAGGTGAGAATAGTGGAAAAGAATTACGCGTATACAATGACGGAGTCAAAATCAATAAGTATTGAAACATATGGGCCAAAAAGATTTTATGTGCATGACTAACTCTTAATAAACTTTGCTCTTTTTTACATGCCCTCAGATGTTACCGTGAGGAACGACCACGAAAGACATAGACTGATAAGCTGGAATATGCAGCTTATCCAGTCTTGTGAAGAACAAGCCGGCCGAAGTGGCCGTGCGGTTAAAGGCGCTGCAGTCTGGAACCGCAAGCCCGCTACGGTCGCAGGTTCGAATCCTGCGTCGGGCATGGATGTTTGTGATGTCCTTAGGTTAGTTAGGTTTAACTAGTTCTAAGTTGTAGGGGACTAATGACCTCAGCAGTTGAGTCTCATAGTGCTCAGAGCCATTTGAACCATTTTTTTGTGAAGAACAAGAACAACATGATTACTATAATGATGCCGATGATGGCGACGCTATGTATCTGCTAGGCTGAGGTATTTTCCCGTTGCATATACGCAACACATCTCGACGTAAGCTGGTTTTTGCTTCGAGAGGTGGTTTCATTTTACGAAATCTGTCAACGGGCGCTCTTGAACCAGTTCCGACCGATCCTTTGTCTGCTCACCTCTCTCCATCCGCTAATATGTGAGGCAGTCTGGCCAGTGTCCAGTCCGCTGAGCATAACAGGTTTTCTGCTACGGTGGTCGGCGACCTTTCGGCATAATCGCCTGATGCTGTAACTCCGAGGGTCACCGAACCCTAAACTGGGAGTGGCCAAAGTTTATAGAGACTCCGTACAGCAGCGGAAGCCTTTTTATGTACCAAGAAGTGTGAGGTTGGTCTAACATCATTTTTCTGCACATTGGCAATGTTTCCTAGGTTCCCACGAAACTACTTTACACTCTTACACTTTAACGTAATTATTTCTATTTCACATCCAGTACTCGATAATGACTTGCTGTAGGATTTTCTGTGGTGGATAAAGTCCTACTATAAATTTTTCATGATTTATGAGCTTCACAAACACACACCCACGTTATCCTGTCGTTTCTTCAAATAATACCTAACCCTCCTCCTTCACTAATGAGACAGTTACCTTCGTCTTAATGACTCAACTTCTATGCCTTGTGATTAATATTCGTCTTTCAAATTATTCATTTTTCCTTGAGTTGTAAACTGATAAAGTAGTACAAAGACATGATGTAATTATGTTCTCAGCTGCTAAGCATACTACATTCTTTGGCTGGCAAAGTGAAGTTATTTTTGTGGTACATACATTTAGATATACACTCCTGGAAATGGAAAAAAGAACACATTGACACCGGTGTGTCAGACCCACCATACTTGCTCCGGACACTGCGAGAGGGCTGTACAAGCAATGATCACACGCACGGCACAGCGGACACACCAGGAACCGCGGTGTTGGCCGTCGAATGGCGCTAGCTGCGCAGCATTTGTGCACCGCCGCCGTCAGTGTCAGCCAGTTTGCCGTGGCATACGGAGCTCCATCGCAGTCTTTAACACTGGTAGCATGCCGCGACAGCGTGGACGTGAACCGTATGTGCAGTTGACGGACTTTGAGCGAGGGCGTATAGTGGGCATGCGGGAGGCCGGGTGGACGTACCGCCGAATTGCTCAACACGTGGGGCGTGAGGTCTCCACAGTACATCGATGTTGTCGCCAGTGGTCGGCGGAAGGTGCACGTGCCCGTCGACCTGGGACCGGACCGCAGCGACGCACGGATGCACGCCAAGACCGTAGGATCCTACGCAGTGCCGTAGGGGACCGCACCGCCACTTCCCAGCAAATTAGGGACACTGTTGCTCCTGGGGTATCGGCGAGGACCATTCGCAACCGTCTCCATGAAGCTGGGCTACGGTCCCGCACACCGTTAGGCCGTCTTCCGCTCACGCCCCAACATCATGCAGCCCGCGTCCAGTGGTGTCGCGACAGGCGTGAATGGAGGAACGAATGGAGACGTGTCGTCTTCAGCGATGAGAGTCGCTTCTGCCTTGGTGCCAATGATGGTCGTATGCGTGTTTGGCGCCGTGCAGGTGAGCGCCACAATCAGGACTGCATACGACCGAGGCACACAGGGCCAACACCCGGCATCATGGTGTGGGGAGCGATCTCCTACACTGGCCGTACACCACTGGTGATCGTCGAGGGGACACTGAATAGTGCACGGTACATCCAAACCGTCATCGAACCCATCGTTCTACCATTCCTAGACAGGCAAGGGAACTTGCTGTTCCAACAGGACAATGCACGTCCGCATGTATCCCGTGCCACTCAACGTGCTCTAGAAGGTGTAAGTCAACTACCCTGGCCAGCAAGATCTCCGGATCTGTCCCCCATTGAGCATGTTTGGGACTGGATGAAGCGTCGTCTCACGCGGTCTGTACGTCCAGCACGAACGCTGGTCCAACTGAGGCGCCAGGTGGAAATGGCATAGCAAGCCATTCCACAGGACTACATCCAGCATCTCTACGATCGTCTCCATGGGAGAATAGCAGCCTGCATTGCTGCGAAAGGTGGATATACACTGTACTAGTGCCGACATTGTGCATGCTCTGTTGCCTGTGTCTATGTGCCTATGGTTCTGTCAGTGTGATCATGTGATGTATCTGACCCCAGGAATGTGTCAATAAAGTTTCCCCTTCCTGGGACAATGAATTCACGGTGTTCTTATTTCAATTTCCAGGAGTGTATGTTTGCTAGCGAAGAGTGTGTAAGATTTTGTTTGAAAAGCTTTCAGGGCTATCAATTTACTTTCAATACTGTTCAGACTTGATATCCGCTGTTCAAAGAGAGAAATATACTTCCATGTGGAACAATATTGACATTTCAGTTGCCCATCCATGAGATTAGAGTATAGCATTCATTCCCACTTTATGATATAGCTCAGACTATTTTAGACCATATGGAGTTGCGTCCTGGTTTCCATGTTTCGTGAAAGCTCCATCACACGATTAATGTAATAACGTAAGCTACTGCTTATTGAGTCAGTGATTAATAGTACGGAAATTTTCTAAAGTTTCTATCCACACCCCAGAGTCATTCCAGAAAGCTCACTCGAATTCTAGCGTGCATTCTGCCTTCAGCGGAATTATAATTCAAGAAAGGGCTGCCATTAGCACGAATATTTTTAATTCTTCACTTTTCAATACAGCCAGTGAGCTAAGTCATTGTTGGTGAGAATTTGAGACTTCATGGTGTTCCAGACTATGTTCGACATGACTGCCATAATTCATATTCTTTTTTGAGGATAAGCGTTATGCTTGCGAGTTGAGGTATCACATCCTCAATAGCACGCGAAAGGTAGTGCCAGAAGTTATAGAGTGTAATCATAATATTCTCTTCTTTCAGTTATTCATTCAAACTACCCTTTTTAATCTCCGTTGCGCAATGAAATCATTTCCTACTTTTAAGTGTTTCAATTTTTGTTCTTTATTAATGTCGTTTGCCGTCAAGGGTACATTACTCCGACTGAACAGAAATGATGTTAATGGCAATATGAAGTACATAAAGTACAGGTAAAATAAATTACATTCATATCTGATTAGTAAAATCTTTGTTTAAGGTAAGACAATATTATTTATGTGAACAGATAAGGTAAAAGAAATAAATGGACGAATTACACATAAAAGAAAATTAATTTTTATGAACAGAATATATACTCAAAGTTTATGATTGTAGCAAAAAGGATAGTTCTTTAAATATTTCCAAGAATCGGTTATAAGTGAATATCTAAAGTGCATCCTCAGCTAGCTCATGTATGCTGAGGACATTGTGGGACTATGTGATGTACTGTTTGTCGCTTGTGTCCGTAGTCACACTTGGCACTTTCAGCGATTTCCCACGTGTGTTCCAAGTCCTGGCACCTTCCGTGCTTGGTGCGTATGCGATTTAGGGTGGTTCACAACCTGCTAGGTAGGTGGACTCCGGGAAGGCCTCGTGTAGGTTCGACACTGAGACCCTCAGCGTTACGGCTAGACGGTCTACATATGCAGGCTGCTGGACTTATGGAGATTCATAATTACCTCAGGATATAGAGCACTGTTTCAATTAACCAAGGTCACATAGTGTTAATGATTACAATCATGAATTAATTCATTATTTTCTGAAAGCACGGTAACAGAGCCGAGTCAATATGAATCAATATGATTGTTAATGATTACTTGTGATTCAAAATATTGCGAAAAAGAGGTTCCTTTAAGCGTGTTTTGCTGAAGTTATATCTTTCATGTACTGAATTTAAGTTCAGAACCGAAGTTAGAAACTTTCAAACACCCTTGGTCAATTTAACATCTAATCGTTGGGCAAATGTCCAACCGACCTCCAGTTTATTTTCATTGCGGTCTTAACTGCACCTTCCATTCACTTCGGTATCGTAATCCATTTGTTCATTTTCGTGCTTCCCTCAGTAATTGCCAAGACGAATGGCCCTTTTGAGCACTGTACGACCTTATTTTCCAAATAGTTTTCGCATTTAATTTCCATGTCAGTGTTATACAGAATGTGAAAACCAGTAAAATAAATGGATTGCAAGTTACTCAGACACATTGCAAGCTTAGTTTCCGAAATAAAATCTCGTGTACAGAAAACTCTCCATATTACTAGGGCATGCTGAAAGTTACTGCTCCGAATTCTTTACGTGAAAACTCTTAAGGAATTTATAGAAAGCAAATGTTTTTAACATTCTACAACTTTATTCTTCACGTGCACATATTTGCAACACTCTCCCACTAGAGGGTTCCGAATCGCCGCCTCTAACATGACCGTGTGTGTCGTAAGTATTTCACTGCACCCGAAACAGCACAATGTAATCCAGTTTCGGTATCGAAGAGTTAAACCACACGTGGACCACACTATCCATCACCATGACAATTCTAGACCACACACAAGCGCTATGACACCTGCGACCATCCGACGCTTTGGGTTGACTATCAGAGATCATTCTCCACATAGTACCTACTTGGCCCCATCCGAATTTCATCTGCTTCCATAACTCAAACAACACGTCGGTGGACCTCACTTTGACAGTGATGATGCGGAGCAAGCAAGGCAAAGTTGGGGCTCCGTCAACAAATCAGACATTCCACAACGACGATAACAACAAACTAGTGCCTCATTGGAAAAAATTTGTCCATCGTCAGGGTGACGATGTACAGAAATAAATAAAATAAAAATACAGAAATGAAGAATAAAGAAGCAGAAGGTGAATAACACTTTTTATTTAACCCTGGAACATAAAGGAAACGTTACATTGTTAGTAAACCGTCGTAAATTTTACTACTTCATGCATTATTCAAAAGAAGTCATTATTTACAGTTTATGCATTAGTTAATGACAATTATATCGTCTCCCTCCAGTGATATGTCACATACAAAGTAAGTACAAAAGTCGTGTTTTACACAGTATACAGACAAAATAAGAGATTTCTTTGGTGTTGTATCTCGCTTTCCAGTCCTTCGTCCCTCTGTATGCAATACACCAGGTATTTAAATTTGCAGACCGATTTCAGCTTGTAACGCCGGAAATTCATATCCTCCTATTTCCATCTATTGTACTATTATTTTTTTTCCTTGTTTTGTTACCTCAAGATATGACATTTCTGTCTCTTTATATATTGTAATTGTTTTACTGTTTGTATATATATATTTATGCACTCATGTCGATGTATAATTGGTTTGTTTCGTAAATATTATTTGTATTTTTACGCTGGGTCTTGCCTAGGGAAAACTGCTATCGAACGATTACATCGATGGGTCGTGTGAAGAATCAAAGTGTGCAGGATCTTTGGTAGTGTTAACTCTGCCGCGTGGATCGCAGGCAGAGGGGGTCTGGCGGGAGTAGCGAGTGGAGCAGGTGTTGTGTGACGCTCCCGCGAGTTGCCGCGCTTTCGGGGTTTGGCAGCATGTAATTGCGCTCGACTCGCGATGATAGTTTCTGACATGGTGTCGCGGACGGGAAGCATTAGCTGGCGCACATCAAGAGCCCGTTTCGCCTGGTGACCGTGTCGAGAAGAAGGCGCACCAACATCCAGCTTCTGCAACAGCGACGGCCGACAATGAGTGACTGTCGCCACCTCCTCGATCGACGGCTTCAAACCTTCAATCAACCAACAAGGAAGACTAAAAGCACGTAAAGTTTCAGAACTGTATGGCAGACCTCAGCTTTTCAAATTGTTCCATTTGCCTCGCAAAATTACAGCAACTTAGCATGAACCTTTGTTGCTCATTGTCCCAATTGCATTGCCAAGCAGGGTCCCTTCCTTTTCCGAAATGAGCCCGATGGTCGTTGAAATTCAAACGCCAGCATCATTCGATTTCATTGCTTTAATTTTAAATTTCAGCTGGCTACAATATTTAGATTGCACAAGCACAAATTAAGAGTGCGAGTTTTGTTACCGTATTTTAGTTACCTGTGACTGCAGCTCAGCTTGGTACGTACTAAATTTTACTATTGTTAATTGTTCAGAATCATTTAATTCAAGTTCAAAGTTAATTCTCTTATTTCTAAATTGCGTAGATTCAAGTAGCTTTTGAAATGATTGTTGAGGTAGTCCAAGACTAACCTTATTTTACTGAATGTCGATGTGCTTCAGAAAGAAAGCTCACTATTAACTTCAGTCACTAAATTAACTTTCAATTTTCCGGTTTTATTAATTCTTTTGCTAAATTAAGTCAGAGTGTAGCGAAATTTATTACTTCTGACAAACTTTCAGTTTTCACACTACACGTGTCAACCTTCAGTTGCCACGCTTCTAGTGCTAATTATATGTGTAATAACCTTTCTTTTTCAGTTACTATAGTAATTGTCCTTAGGACTGGCGACCGTGATTTCCCCCAAATCTCAAATATCTAATTACCGCTAGTTAATTGTTAACGTAACGGCCGCACATTTACTTTCTTTATTAACTTTACCCCATTTCAAAATTAATTTCCACCAGTTTCATTTGCATTTTTCCTTTCATTTAGATGTAACCCTTTCCTCCCTCTTTACCGATAGATTAACTTCGGTGACGATTGCTTTTCCCAAATTTCCATTAGGTACACGCGGTTTAATATTTCACTGTCATTAAGGTCGATAAGTGAGGGGGGAGGTTACAAGCTCATCATCCTGGACCTTGCCAGACCTCATCTGAAGGATGTGCAGATGAAGTCTTCCAAGATCCAGGATGATGAGCTGAAACCGGTTTGCAAATTTAAATACCTGGCGTCGTACATACAGAGGGACGGAGGACTGGAAAGCGAGATACAACACCGAATAAATTGCGGTTGGAACAACTGGAGGAAAATGAGTGGAGTGTTGTGTGACAAGAAGGTGAGCACTGGGTTGAAAGAGAAAGTGTATAAGTCGGTGATAAGGGCTGATATTTATACGGGGCAGAGACATGGCCAATCGCAGTAGCCCAGGAATGGAAGATGGAAGTGGCGGAAATGAGGATGCTGAGGTGGATGTGTGGGGTAACAAGGGAGGACAGGATTAGAAATGAATTTGTTAGAGGAGCTGTGAAAGTGGGGCCATGGGGAAAAAGATACAAGAGACAGGCTAAGGTGGTACGGAGACTTACAGAGAAAAGGGGAAGAGTACATCGGAAACAGAGTTGAAGGTATAAAGACTGAAGGAGCGAGAAGGAGAGGTTGACCGAAGATGAGGTGGAAGGATAAGATATCCGGGGACCTAAGGGAGAAAGGATGGAAGAAGGAAGAGGCAATGGATAGAGTACTACGGAGGAGAAGGATCCAGAAGATCAACGCCGACCCTACGTGACGTGGGACAAGGCGACGATAAAGAAGAAGAAGAAGAAGACTGACAATAACAGATTGGAGGAACGGTGAATTGGCACCAACTGCAGTCGTAACCTTTAAGAGGGCTTAGTGATCTAGCTTTAAAAGGTTTTAAGAGATTTTACATGCAGATTCGGTGGCATTAATTTTCAGCACGACCTCGTAATTTTACTCTTCTGTATACCTCATTTCGTGTACACTGTGTCGTTCTCATCAGCTGCTCCACATACAAAACCTGATTAATTGAACTTACTACGTTCTCTTCCACTGCTCAAAATATAAAACCTAATTAATTGAACCTATTACTTATTCTTTACTTCAAGAATTTTGTTTTCGTTGTCCTGGTTATACGCCATTTGAAACTTACTGTAATTGAGGTTTACACTCTCTTTATTATGTTCTGCCATCAGTTACAACAGTTTATCGGCACTGAAGACAAACATTATGACGTCATTAGCAAAACGCAGCGTCCTTCCTTTTCGTTTAATGAATTGGAAACTTTTCTAGGGATACTGTAAATATCGCTCTACGACATCACTTTCAATTCCAAAGTTCCCTCTATATAAATGGAATTTAGTGGAAGCTACTGCACTGATACGGATATTCCTCGGTATAATAAAGGAGGTTGCATTTAAGAGTTAAATGAATTAAAAATGAAGTTATCCTCAACAAGAAGGCTGCAGTGAACTCCGCGAAGCTTTACGAAACATCGTCGTGTTTCAGTAGTTCATTCGTTACCTTTCTCAAACATGTGAACTTGTCAACTACAAGCCACCAACAAATAAGTCCGAAAAATTTAGTTAAGCGGTATGAATATTGTTATGCGCCATTTTGGTAATGGTATTGTTCAAGCACTGATACGGAAGTTCCCTGTTGTAATTATAGCTGCAGAGGGTGACACAGTCTTTTCGTGTCACAAGGTGTAAATAGAGGCAATTATGTATCAGACGCTTTCTGAGAGAATAAGAAACAAATGTCATTTGTGAAATTGTATTACTGACGTTAGAAGAACTAGGTCGCCCTAACAGTGCGTCATAGCAGGCGTCAAGAATCACTGTAAATAGTTACTAATGTCACAATATTGTTGTTAAATTGTGTAAGTATTCGCAGAAAAGTGACAGAGTTTGAAGTACATTTGAAAAGCAGGCAGGGCCGGCATAATACCCGTAGTAGATGGTTAGTTAAGTCCAAAAATTCAAAAATTAATGGTGGTGAGATCTTTGGGGTAAACATAAGCGTTTATGGGAAGGAGGTCCCCACGTAATGGGTGGCAGGGTGTTTGCAGCAGCAGACAAGAATCTCAGATCGACTGAGCAGGAATTAAGTCTGTATGAGAAATGGCGAAAGCACGAATAGCAAGATCACGAATAGGATAAATGTTTTTTGGGATCGTCTCACCAAGAATTAACGAAAGTAAAATTCCACAACTGATTCGGGAATTTTCAAATTCATAGTAGCGAAAAAGTGGAAATATCCCGCAAAACAGTTGTAAAAGCTTTCTATGTAAGTTATTTAGCACAAATATTTTGGTACTCCACTTAACGCCTTCATTTGTTGGGAATCTTCTTGGGAATTTTCACATAAAGGCTGTGACCAGTATGATGTAGCTGTAGTCACGTTAGGCGTCAATAATTGAAGTGTTAGAAAAGTAAGCAGAAAGTCTGCTCTTCAGTACTCCTGATTAGAAAGAAATGATCTAATTTTCCAGACAAGAGTTACAATCATTCGATTCATGCAGACTGCATGTACAGTAAATGTGTGACTCAGTATCAAACGAGTAATCGACCAAGCTCTGGAAATAAATGTACCAGGCTGGATACTCGGTTAAGATCTACCTTACTGTTCGGATACTATGAATTAGCTTGATAAGATATTATTCCTGCTACAAAATAGTAGCAAAACAACTCAAAACTTCGGGTACAGGCATAAATTAACGGAACCGAAACAGGCGTAAATTTCGTAGAAAAATGGTATGGAACGTTGCGTCCCCAAAACATCAGTAAATGATGGCAATTCAATACGTGTCACAAGGTGAGTGTGCTAATAATAGTGAACTAGGAAGGCTTAGAAATAGAAAGTAGCAAAGGAAAGATGAAATGTGGGATTTTCTCCATAAGTTTTCCTTCACAAGAACATGGAATGTGCCAACATACGATGGTCTTACTGCTAGCAGTGAGTGACTGTAATAATGAAAACTAATGGTTTTGAAGTACTGCTTAAATTATTAAAATCCTTCAACTCAGGACTCAATGGAGCTACTGTCAGGTTCTGTACAGAATTTGCGACATTGAATCAGCTCCTGACCTGACCATATCGCTTGAACAGAGGTACATTACCCGTGATTACAGAAGGGCACGAGCCACACCCACCTACAGAAAAGAAAGTACAACTGATAGACGTAAATACAGTCCTACAACACAAATATTAATTTTTAACTGAATATTAGAACATAATCTGAGACCGAGAATCGTGATATTTCTAGAGCAGAATAACAATCTTCATGTAAATCGGAATGGATGCTAAAATTATTGATTATCGGAAACGCAAGACACATGATTTTCCCAATTTTGTAAGTAGAAAAAACAAAATTATGACACTGCGAAAGCTTATGATTTCGGAGCACACTGCCGTATAAGGAAAGTACG
The DNA here is from genome assembly GCF_023864345.2 of Schistocerca serialis cubense. Taxonomy (NCBI): domain Eukaryota; kingdom Metazoa; phylum Arthropoda; class Insecta; order Orthoptera; family Acrididae; genus Schistocerca; species Schistocerca serialis. Next base: position 18,043,653 of record NC_064646.1, read on the forward strand.
TTCTAAAGGCATCTCTAGCCCCTTTCGCGACTGAACTGCTACTTTTCTAACAGAGAGGACGCAGCGTACTATCCTCCATTACTTCACCTATAGACTTAGTGTTTTGTGAACCCCAAGCAACAGTAATAGGACACTTCATGTTGTATGTTAATTACTTAGTGGAATGTTTCAAATATAATACCAGCCTAATCGTATGTCGTATGGGGCGGACAAAGTTTGTTAGAAAGCCGCACACTCCAGAATCGGTATGCCAAACAGGCAAAATAACCGTGAGCAGTGAGAAAATCACCCCACAGACACACGAAGTTGAAGATAACCATTTGGTCAAACAACGTGAAGATGTCCGTAACTGACCGTGCACATAATCATCCAACAGATCATCCCTTTCGTAAGGGACCGAAACTGTGACGACCGCATGCGGACAGGTCGGGACTATACAGGGTGTTACCGCGCGACTGCTACGGTCGCAGGTCCGAATCCTGCCTCGGGCATGGATGTGTGTGATGTCCTTAGGTTGGTTAGGTTTAAGTAGTTTTAAGTTCCAGGTGACTGATGACCATAGATGTTAAGTCCCATAGTGCTAAGAGCCATTTGAGTTTTATACAGGGTGTTACAAAAAGGTTCGGCCAAATTTGCAGGAAACATTCCTCACACACAAAGAAAGAGAATATGTTATGTGGACACTTGTCCGGAAACGCTTACTTTCCATGGTAGAGCTCATTTTATTACTTCTCTTCAAATCACATTAATCATGGAATGGAAACACACAGCAACAGAACGAACCAGCGTGACTTCAAATTAAGCGTTTCCGGACACATGTCCACACAACATCTTTTCTTTATTTCTGTGTGAGGAATGTTTCCTGAAAGTTTGGCCGTACCTTTTTGTAACACCCTGTATAGGCTCAAGGGTCTCGAACCTGAGTTGGCGTAACCTCTGCGTTACTGCGTTTGCCATAGGGAGACGTGAGTTATTATGAAGCAGCACGGAACGTAGTACACCATTCCACAACGGTGGTTTACAGTAGATATGCTGTCCCATACACCTTCACTCTCCGATATTTGCCTAACGGTGTTTGTCCTTCGGCAACCAAGAAAAGATTAACAGCACGCTGTCATGTTAGGAGGCATTTGTTAATAACGTCACTATAGTTCAAGTTTCCGCATTTACAGCACGCACGTCGGAAAGATACGAATATCACAGTAACCGCTTGCCTACAAGTCGGTGCTCATAAAGGGTGTTCGGAATTTCCTGTTACAAACTTCTAAAACTTGTAGAGAGGAGTAAGTACATAATATTACGAATATGAAGCCATATCTGGGAACGTACTGTTTCCGTTCTACGACGATTTCAGTTCAGATGCTTAACTCGCCCACTTCTGCTTTAGGAAGTGAATTAGGCATGACACAGTACGATTATTAGGTAACAATTCAAAAGGAAATGTACCGTGTCACCCATTTATCACTTCAGCACATTTGTTTGTATTAACAGTTAAACATTGCATTTTTATACTTTTCCAGAAAGAGAAAGAACTCAGCATACTGTACGGACAGAACAGTACTGATGCATTACAACAGCTGCTCGATGTGGCGACCACCAACGTTTCTGCAGACATTGTACCAACGAATCATTTTCTGGTACATACACTCCATCCCACCTGGCGTTTCTTCAGTTTCCAGTGAAGCGGCCAGAAGTCATGCTAGCCGATCTTCCCGTTACTAATCGGCCTATTCTGCTTGCGAGATAAAATATTACCGTGGATCGCGTGTATACCGAATGGAAATTGGATAAAGCCATCTTTCCCGAAGAAGTAATACCGATAAGTAGGGGGAAAGTGTACAACCGATCTTTCTGATAGAAAAGTCTTCTAAAAATAAAAAAAGGAATTAAACCGAACGGGGCTACAATTTGAAAAAATGAAAGTTATTTTGTGCATTCACTCACGAACAACACTGGACAGAAAAGGGGTACCGCTGATCATGAATCCAAAAGTTATACTAATGAACGAAAAGGAAATAATTACGGTCGCCAGCCCACTAGGGAGATTTACATCCAAAATCCTGTACAAGATTATGGGAAAGAAAAACATTTATTATTAAACACTGACGTGGCAACTGAAGGTTGTCACGTCTTTTGACACTAATTTTAAGTGAAGCCGGCCGGAGTGGCCGAGCGGTTAAAGGCGCTACAGTCTGGAACCGCACGACCGCTACGGTCGCAGGTTCGAATCCTGCCTCGGGCATGGATGTGTGTGATGTCCTTAGATTAGTTAGGTTTAAGTAGTTCTAAGTTAGGGGACTTATGACCACAGTAGTTGAGTCCCATAGTGCTCAGAGCCATTTGAACCATTTTGCCATTTAAGTGAGTATGTAACGATAAAGAAAACTGAGAAGTCACTTTTACGTTAAGTTTGTCATTAAATTTTGAAAAAGTAATGATTTGAAAATATCCACTTAAACTGTATGTTAGTATTGAACTTCGTTAAGTGAACAATGACTTTCAGAGACCTCAACATAACGTCATCAGAGACATTTAGAGAAAGGCAAGCACTTTTTACTTTGCAGTTACTTAATTTTCAAATTGGATTTCATATTATTGTCTGAACAACTGAGACTTTTTTACTGACTTGAACAGAATTAAATACTAGAATACGTACCAAACCAAACAGCCATGTGCTCCAAGCTATATGTAAAATAAATAAAACTTCCGCACTCTTAATTTGTGCATTTTCCTTAGATTTGGATTTTTTCCAGTGATAGATTCTCCAACTTCGGTTTGCATATAAGAAAAAAAGGGAACAAGGGCCCTCCTTGGTAACAATGCCCGGGGGCGATGAGGACACAATCGCCCTGAATTTAACTGATTATTATTTAAATAAAGTTCATTAATCAAATCACATTCAGTTGTACTGCTGGGTTAGCCGTTAATGCTTTCTACCAATGATCAGTCTTACTTCAGTGCTCTGGGTGCGACGAAACTCGGAGCCGACGACGAATCTGCGTTGCTCTAACTGCTGCTGTTGTTGGAGACGGTAGCATCTTGTCGGGCCACGGCTAATTACAGGAACGGGCAACTGTAATTAATACAGCCTCTTCCACCCGTCCACTGTCCTTCCTCCTGCTA